>NC_057843.1:49532500-52032500 GCF_910594005.1 Cervus elaphus | reverse complement strand
GTAGGCAGGCACAGCTGAGACCAGTAATGCCCTGGTGATCAGAATCACCTGGGAAACTTGTTCCCTCTACCTTCCCAAAGCCTCTGCCCTCGAGATTCTTCTTCAGCGGTTCCAAGGTGGCCCCGGAAACCACCGCTTTAACAAATGGTCCAGGTGATTCTTATCATCATCAGATTGTGCCAATGGTCTTAGACCGGAGTCGGCCGCGGCCGGGGAGTATTCTGGCTTTGTGGGCCATTAGCTCTCCGTCACAACTACTCAAGGCAAAAGTAGCCTGAGAGAATTCATGAATGAACAGGACTGGCTGTGGTCCAATAGTTTAGTTACAAAAAGGAGAGACTGGCTACAGTTTGCTGACCCCTCTTGTAGACCATTCATCATAGCATTAAAATTGAGACATTAACGTTTGCTATTTGTCAACTCATTAAGACTGTCTCAGTCAGGCAACTGACGCAATGAAAATCTCCCCAACTCCATGGAACATCACTCTCATCAAGGGATAAAGTCAAGGTTGTGTCTTCCTGGCCTCTTCGGGGAGCAGCACTTTTAATGTCAGAGGCAGGTTTAGTGACTTCCTCTCTCTGCATAACTTATGACACAGTGGAAGGCTTAAGTCAGACACATGCAGATAAAGCGAAGCTTTCACTTCAGCTTGTTCGTGTGTCCAGTAGGCAGAATTCTAAGGTGGCCTCTGGGTTGGTCATCCCATGCTGAATGCACACCTTCCTCTAAAGATTCAATTGTCCTGATTTTTTTTTTAATGTTTTAATTGGAGGATAACTGCTTTACAATGTCGTGTTGGTTTCTGCCGTACAGCTACATGAATCAGTCATAACTACATGTTTGAATATATCCCCACCCTCTTGACCCTCCCTCCCACCACCCCCCATCCCACCCCTAAATTGTCACAGAGCACCAGGCCAGCCTCCCTGTATTATACCGCAGCTTCCCACTGGCTATCTGATTTACACATGGTAGGGTATACAGGTCAATGCTTCTTTCTCAGTTCATCCCATCCTCTCCTTCCCCCACTGTGCCCACAAGTTCGATCTCTACATCTGCATCTCCATTTAAGTGTCACTTTGCAGGGACTTTGCAGATGGAAATTAAGATCCCAAATTAGTTGATCAAAATCACCCTGATGGCCCTGATCAAATCAAGTGAGCCCTTTAAGCTTGAGTCTAGAATTCTGAAGTAGAGAAGTCAGAGAGAATTACTGTGAGAGGGGGATTCAGCATGAGGGAAGAATCTCCATCGCTGGCGGTAGTTATGGAAGGCGGCATGGGGCAAGGGTAAGGGTTGACCTCTGGAAGCTGAGAGAGAACCCTCACTGACAGCCAGCAAAGAAAGGGGTGCTCCAGCCTGCAACCAAAAGAAATGAGTTCTTGCAAGAAGTGTGAGCTTGGAAGCACACGTTGAACGCCAAATTAGAACCGGAGCCCTGAGCAAGGCCATGGCATCAGCAGGTGAGACTCCCAGCTCAGCAGAGAATTCAGTCATATCATGTCTGGACTTCTGACCTATGGAAACTATGAGTTGATAAAGTTATATATGGAAAACTGCTCAGTGTGTACTAATTTGTTACACAGCAATAGAAAACTATTATAGGGAGGCCCAAGACTTTGATGTCAGAATTACTGCTGGGGATTTTTATTGGCTTGGCCAATAAGTTCATTCAGGCTTTTCCATAACATGTTACGGGAAAACCCAGACAAAGTTTCTGATGAAACCAATAAGTCCAGTAACTTCTGGGTTCTAATGTAGATAGATGTGTCCCTCTAGATCCATATTTGTTCATTCTGTCTGAATTCTCGTGTGGCTCAGGCCAGTGCATACAGCCCACCTTTCAGGACTGTGATTATCAAGATACTGACTGCAATGATGTTTACCCAGGACCAACTTGCATGCTTATTTCAACATGCCTGCTGTTTGCAAAGCATCACACCGCATATAGGGGGGTCAATTAGTGATCAGGGATGAAAAGATAGATAAGAAGTTTACATCTTGGATGAGGGACAGATGTTTGGAAAATTAACTGTCAGGCAGGTATTATAACTGAAATGTAAGAAAACCATATGGGAGCTCAGAAAGCAAGCAATGATGGAATTTACATGAGAGGATGCAGTTTAAGCCAAAGTGGAAGAAGCAGGCTGTATTTTAAAGGACAAGAATGAGGTGGTAAGTGTGAGATGTTGGTGGAGCTTGTGGAGGGTTTTCTTTATTCAATGGATATTCCCTGAGGGTCCCCAAAACTCTTCCTGTACCCTGGGAATTATGAGTTTGGACTGCCACATCATTTTTTTAAGGTACCTATTGTTATATTCTTTGTTCACTCCCTCATGAGGATGACTGGTGCTCATCTGAATTCAGAGGAGTGCTTGATTTGCCTGCCATCCTCTGGGAGTACCCCTGCTAAATGCATGAAAAGTCGCTCAACATCAGAGATCATTCAGCCACAGATGTGAGAGCGCCTGTCACCTTATAGAGCTTACAATAGCCAGTGTCCTCTTAAAATTTTCCCCAGAGGTGGGAAGGCTGGAGGGAGTACTGGTTAATACAGTGGAATTTCTATTGGCACCAGCTCCAAGCAGTCTCTTAACAGAGATGTTTAATTGATCTTTATTGAGCAGAACCTTCCCTTCTGCTTATAAAAGAAATGATTGCTCTTCCCTCTGGTTCTATCTGAAGAAGTTAATAGCCCCAGTTTTCTCTGACAGCAGACATACTTAATAACCTGGAGACTATCATAAATATAGTTTATTGTCCAAAATACAAGTCACGTTCTAATCACCCTTCACACTGAGACTGCCTTGCTTGTATCTGTTTATATTTGGAGGAGTTTT
The DNA here is from genome assembly GCF_910594005.1 of Cervus elaphus. Taxonomy (NCBI): domain Eukaryota; kingdom Metazoa; phylum Chordata; class Mammalia; order Artiodactyla; family Cervidae; genus Cervus; species Cervus elaphus. The sequence continues at coordinate 52,029,657 of NC_057843.1, read as the reverse complement.
TGCCAACTGACGAGTACATTGTTCTTCCTACTCAGGGTTCTGCTGTCCAATTAGACACAGGCCTTCAGTGAAGTAACCTAAATAGGCCTTCGCCAAAGGGCTTCCCTGATGACTGAGACAGTAAAGAATCAGCCTGCAGTGCAGGAGACCTGGGTTCGATCCCGGGGTTGGGAAGATCCCCTGGAGGAGGGCATGGCACCCAGTCCAGTATTCTTGCCCAGAGAATCCCCATGGACAGAGGAGCCTGGCGGGCTACAGTCCATGGGGTCATAAAGAGTCAGACACGCCTGGCGACTAAGTGCAACAGCACGAGGACTGTTGTAGACGCCCTAACATGTATCGGCGTGGTCCTCACAGGTAGTAGCTCCTAGAGGAGGCCCGAGAGCTGAGCCGTAAGCATTGACCTACCTGGTGCAGGAGTATTTTGCAGGCGTGAAGATGATCGCTGCAATATTTCCAGGATGCAGACACATTCAGGATTCAGTACAAACAGAGTCGTTACTGCCTAGTAGCTATAAAGAGTGATTGGGGAAAAAAAAAAAGTAATTCTTTCCAAGTTCCTTGAGTTCATTTATAAAGGGCTTTATTGATATTAACATTACTTTTTGAAATAACCTTCAAACACAACAAGCAGGTTTTAATGTTTCCATTTTACAACTAGGAAATTTTGTATTAAGTGTTCCAACTGCTGTGCTACTTGGAGAATAGATTTAGCAGTAAACCAGAGGCTAGGCCTTGCTGCCACAGTAAACTATTATTATTTTTGGGATTTGCTCTAAAGTTATGGATCTTCTGGGCTTTTTTCTTTTTTCTTTCCTCCTCCAGGTTTCTGACTTTGCCCACTTGTCACCTGCTATCTTTCTCACCCCTCTCAGTTGCCATCTTAGCCTTGTAGGCACCATGACCATGATTTCTGAACCAAATTTTGCAAGCTGACTTATGAAAAATGCAAATGTTCTTAATGGACAGGAAGACATAATTTTTGAAACCATGATTTTCCAGAAAAATCTGAGGTATATAATCACCCCCATTTTACTGAGATATGGTTGTCATATAATATTGAATCAGTTTTAGGTATACAACATAGTAACTTACATGTTATAAATTGCAAAATAATTACCACAATGTGTTTAGTTAACGTGTACCACCTCACAGAGTTACAATTTTTTTCTTGTGTTGAGAACTTCTACGATGTACTCTCTTAGCAACTTTCAAACTGAAAAACAGTATTATTAACTATAGTCATTGTGTGTGTTTTAAATGCCCAGTACATATTCACATTGTAACTGCAGGTTTGTACTTTTGACCACCTTCACCCCTCCCAACACCCACCTCTGACAACCACCAATCTGGTCTCTGTTTCTATGAGCTCAGCTGTCATGATTCTACATATGGGTAAGATCATAGGGTACTTGTCTTTTTCTAACTAATTTCGCTTAGCATAATGGCCCCAAGGAGCTTCCTGGCTTTCTTTTCATGCAGTATCACAGTTAAACATTCAGAATCATGTTGGTGTTTTCACAAGGTCCTTGTCAGGTCTTATGGACTGATTTGTGTCCCCTCAAATTCATATGATGAAGCCCTAAACTACAGTACCTCAGAATGTGACTGTACTGGAAGATAAGGCCTTCAAAGGGGTAATTAATATGGGTCCCAATCCAATCTGACTGGTGTCCTTAGAAGAAATGGAGATTAGGACACCCAGAGACCCCAGGCCTGCCCATAGTCTAAAGGCCACGTGAGACAGGAGGGGAAAGCAGCCTCAGCCAGCAAAGGCGAGAAGCCTGGTCCCTCACAGGCCTCAGAGGAAACCAGCGCTACTGACACTTTGACCTTGGATTTCCAGCCTCCAGAACTGTGAGAAAATACATTTCTGTTGTTTAAACTCCCCAGACTGTGGTATTTTGTTATGGCAGCCCTAGCAAACTCATACAGATACTTGAAAAATGGATACAGAAAGAGGCCAGAATATCTACCAATTACATGGATTTTGCCACATGGAAATAGTTGCCAAACAATAACTCAATCCTCACCATAGCCCTATGAGGGGCCATAGCCCTGTCATTTTCATCCCCATTTTATAGATAAGAAAACTGAGACACAGAGAGGTTCAGTGAAGGCCTAAGGTCATCCATCTGGCATGTGGAAAAGCTGGAATTTGAACCCAGTCACCAGTATAGGAGTTCTCCGTTTTGTCTCAATCTTCTGCCTATGTTCCCCAATTGATCATCCACTTTGGAAGGACCATCCTTCCAAAACTGGTTTTGGAGGCAGCATGGAAGGTAAATCTGAGGATACTGTGCCCCACTCTTGAGAGACAAGGACTCAAGACTTGGGAGGCTTTGGAGAAACAAGGAAAGCTGGTTCATCCCAGAGACCCCTGGAGAAAAGGAAGAGACCCCTGGGCCTGGTGAACTGAGGGCGTGGAGGCAGGAAGACTTTCCCACGATGGCTGTCAGCCTGATCCAGAGCTCTGCCATCTGGTATCCCTGGGCTCCCCCAGGCATGCTGGCCCTGTGGGTAAGCGGTGTACTGCGTACAAGCTGCTGGAGCGTGTTGGATGCAGAGTCAGAACTGGCTCACTCCCGCTTCAGTTGTCATTTCTCCACAGTAAGCAAAGAAAAGATGCCGGAGTCAGAGAGGTTCTCCTTCATCCTCCAGACCGGGGTTTCTCAGCCCCGGCTCTAGTGACATTTTGAGCTAGGTCGTTCTTTGTCATGCAGTTCTGCTGTGGGCACTGAAGGATGCTTAGTAGCATCCCTGTCCTCTGTCAGCCACTTATGACCCCCAGAAATGTCTCCACATGTTGCCAAATATTCTCTTAGAGACAAAAATCACTCCCACTGAGAAGCACTTCTCAGATACTTCCTCAAGACACTATTTCCCTCTGTCAGGAAGTGGTCATAATAATATATGTGAACATTCTACATGTATGGTGTTTTATAGTGCACAACCTGCCCAACTGCCCATGGTCATCATTCTCCTCCCTCCCTCTCTTCATGTGTCACAGGAAAATGAGGCTAATGTGCCCTACACTTCATCATTCCTTTCTACTTTCCATATTTCTGAGATACTATAAGGAACCTGAGGGCTTCCTGACCTAAGTTCAGGGTTGGGTTTGAGACTGACCTTTCTCCTCCCTGAGGTAAGGACTAAGAAAATAAAACCTATGCTGATCCTTCTGATTTTCTAGTTCAGCCATTGATGTGACAGGCATGAGGTGTTGATAACATTTTTTTCTCTTTGTTGAAGGAATAGATAAAACAATTTTATAGCTGTGTTCCCCTATCCCTAAAGCAGGCAGTATTAATTAGGGAATAAAACAGTGACAGGGTGTACATTAATGGGCTATTAATGCCTGCCATGGATGCCCGGCATGGTCCGAAGCCAAAGGCCAAGCGATTTCCACCACCCAGTAAGCTCACTAATGGCCAATTAAAGTCCATCCTGAATAGGCTCTTTCCTCTTGGTCGGGAGTTTTTCAATTTAAAAAGTGGTGAAGTTTCCAAGTATGCATAGATTTGTTTTCATGCATGTTTCTATCTCTCTCTTCTTGCAATAAGAGGTGAATTCACCCACAGAGGGTAAGGGGAAGAAATCAAAGAAAGGACTGGAGTGACAGGGACCAACATACTGACCCTTGAAGCAGTCCCTTGGCCCTGTTTCCTGGAGGCAATGGGCCCCTCATGGGGATATTTTACTCCACCCATTTCTCTCCTGTGTGTCCAAGATGCAGGAGGGAAGGAAGCTGACATTTTTGTAGAAGCTTTTGTTTTAGAGACTATTCAGTCCTGTTGACAGCTTATCTTTCTAACAATACCTATCTCCTAAAGCATGTAAGAGCTAAGTTGGCACACACTGGGTGTCCACCACGTGCCCATGCATCCATCTATATGTCACTGAACCCCCATCACAGCCCCTAAAAGAGGGGTTCTGAGTATCCTCATGCTGCTGATGGAGAAACAGACACAGAGAGGTTCAATAATATGCCTAAGATCACACAGCGGTGGAGAAAGCCAGCAGTGTCACCGTCACCTAGGAGCTTGTTAGAAACACAGAATCCAGTCCCCACTCTAGAACTACTGCATAGGAACCTTCATTTAACAAGATCCACGGGAGAGGCATACCCGTATTAAAGTTTGAGAGGCACCGAACTGGAGTCTCATCCCCTGGGTTATGTTCTTCTCTGCAGTCAGTTAAAAGGAAGTGAAGATTCATTCTGTGCCTATTCTGCCTGTCACTTGGTTATCACACGAGTTTATTGAATCCTCCCAGAACCTGCAAGTGAGACTGAGAGACAGAGAATCAAGCGCCCAAGATTCCATAAAAGAAAGTGGCCAAGCTTCACTTGAGTCCAGAGACGTAGGTCCAAAAGACGTAGCCCCAAAGACATAGGCCCCTGAGCACAGCAGTTCAGACTGTGGGTCAGCGGGGCCGTCAGGGTCCCCAGGCAGAGGTCACACAGTTCCATAGGTGGCCACAGCAGACCACAAGGCAAATGTGAGAAGTTCTCACTCTGGAATCTCTGAATTCTGAGGTTTAAAGAAAAAAAAATCTGCTTTTCTGGGCTGGTTAAAAAGTTCTATCAAGGAGTAAAGAGAAGGCCTCTCAAAGCCCCTTCTGGACTTAGAATTTAATGCCTATTTATTGAGAAACTCTCTGTGCATTTGCTCAGTCCTACATCAAGACGAAGTTGTTCTCTGTGCCCTAAAAGCTTCGGTTCTAAAAAGGCCACAGAAATGGGTGAGACATAAAAAATTCCAGAACAATGCAGCAGCTTTAATCAGACTGCCTTTGCTTTGCTTGCTTATAAGTCACTGGCTTTAAATTTAATATAGTGCCATGTCTTTATTTTTCTTGACTTTTTTTTAAAAGATCATATAAAGATTTTCTTCCATGTTGAGACTTTTATATTGTATTTTTCTTAAAATGGAGTATGGTACATTTACCCTCCATCAGATGATTGCTTATAACTCACCTTGCTTTATTAAGAACACTGCTAGAGGCTTCTATGCCCCTAGTAATAAAAATGTATTTTCAGGCCCATTCAAACCAATGAAAATCCAAGTTTTCAGAGCACAAGGTAGTAAAAATTCTCTAGATCAGTGTCTTTTAGTACTTTTAATCTGTTAACAGACCCTAAGTGTCTCAGATGAAAGGTACTCTAGTGTGAATTACCATCGTTAACAGCATTCCATACAGGTAACTCTTGATTATTCCAATTTCTCACAAATTTGGACACTTTTACTTCCTCTATAAAATCTCTAGGGTGTGTGAAAGATAAAAAGAGGCTTTTCAATTTATTCCTCAAAATATACACAAAAGTATTTTGCATATACATATAGGTAAACATAAAATTTGTATGAGGAGTAATGTCAGTAAAGCGGCGACTCATTTAGAAAGACAAAGTATATGCGTGTTCAGTTGTGTCTAATTCTTGGTGACCCCATGGACTGTGGCCCACCAGGCTCCTCTGTCCAGGGAATTTTCCAGGCAAGAATACTGGAGTTGCCATTTCCTATTCCAGGGGAACTTCCCAATGCAGGGATTGAACCCGCATCTCTTGGGATCTTCCAACCCAAGGATCAAACCCACATTTCTTGTGTCTCCTGCATTGGCAGGCAGATTCTTTACCACTGTGCCACCTGGGAAGCCCTGGAAAGACAGCACTTGTTACCAAGTATTCCCTCACTGAAATCAATTGAGAATTTTAAAGAATCTGCCTACAGTGCAGGAGATCCAGGTTCAATCGACAAGACTTATTTTGGTCAGCCAAAAGACAAATAGATCTCGACACCCACCTGCCAGAATTTTGAGTTTACATACAGACTTTAACAGGGTTCAGTCATGTATACTGTCCAGATGGCCTCAATAACATTACTGTCTCAAGGCAGTGTCCTTGGAACTTCCCTGGTGGTCCAGTGGTTGAGACTCCACCTTCCATTGCAGGGGACACAGTTTGATCCCTGTTCAGGAAAGTAAGATCCCGCATGCCACAGGCAACTAAATCCCATGTGCCACAAGTAAGACTCAACACAGCCACAGTAATTAATTAATTAAAAACAAATGGCTGCACCCTTGACCATGGGTCCCACTCCCACTGTAGCAATGGTAGGCAGAATGTCTATTCCAAGGTCAGGGGAGGGGGTGAGGAGTCCTTGATCGCCCAGGTCAAGCTCTCTGGTCAGCTGGTGGTCACGTCCCCTCAGTGACCTCCTCCAACATGTCACCAAGGAAGGATACCAGGAAAGACGGCCTAGGGAAGAAACCACTCAACTTGTTATCACGAATGCCTGGGCATTCACTTGCAACCAAGCAAGTGGATATATAACCTTATGTAGGGTTTAGAAGTAGGAGGCATTTGGGGACTACCCCTGGGCTGGTACTTTTCATTTTCCTCCCCAGATGAAAAATGAGCAGAAACCTGGATGGAGTCAAGAGAGAACCAAAAAAGTAAGACTGCATATGGAGCTACCTGTGGAGCTAAGAGCATGTGTCTCAGAATTGCTGGGTCTCTGCAGACCAGCTGCTCCTCCCTTCTCCTTGAACCCTCATTGGTATAATTAACCCAGGGCAGGCTCATTCAGGCTCCCAAGTCACTTCTAAACTGTCCATGGAGCTAACAGTTACTTGCTCAAAGTGAACCAACATCCCTAGAACTAACAGCTACTGCAGGAGGCAATGGTGAAGAGCAAGTTGACAACAATGACTGGATGAAAAGAGGGTAGACAGGCTCAGTGGACCACCTGGGTGGATTGATGCTGTGTGGTTAAGTCTGAAGAGCTGAAGAGGGCAGATGCAGAAAATGCAAAAGGGAAGGAGAACAATGAGGATTTAGTCAAGCTCTATTGTATGGATATTTCAGCCATATATTTTATACAAATTCCATAAAACTTGCTCTAAATGAAAAAGAAAGAACAGAATTACCATTTAAACCATGTCAGTGATTTTAATTACATATCACTCGATGAGCTCATAGCCCAGGGTCAGAGGGAAATGGGAGCGGTGGAGCTGCCATCTCTCAGGAAGACTCAGGCCTTGGAGCCCTCTCATAGCCAAAGTAGCTCACCTTTTGCACTTTTCAAGCAAGATTATTCCTAAGTGTGAGTCACCTTCTTCATCAGGTTCCCCAAGAAATAGCAATCTCTCTCAGAGGTAGAGGCAAAAATGGGCTTCTTTGGCTTTTTGTGAAACAATATATAGTTCTCTCTGGTGGCTCAGGGGTTAAAGTGTCTGCCTGCAATGCAGGAGACCTGGGTTCAATCCCTGGATTGGGAAGATCCCCTGGAGAAGGAAATGGCAACCCACTCCAGTATTCTTGCCTGGAGAATCCCATGGACAGAGGAGCCTGGTGGGCTACAGTCCACGGGGTCGCAAAGAGTCGGACATGACTGAGCGACTTCACTTTGCTTTATGTAGTTCTCCAAAATGCTACACTCCTGGGGGATTTTTCAAGAAAATTGACTATCAGTAATGATTTATTTGTCTTCACATAATCTATGACCCAGATGTGCTGAGAAATAAGAAAAGAATGAATGGATCAAGAAGGGCTGATCCAAAGAGTCCAGGGGGAACCTCCACAGCCTACATGGAATGCCAGAGAAAGGGGACATCCGGCTGGTGGGAGCTGAAGATAGCATCCTCCTTGGGCTCAGGAGTCAGCCCCTCTTCCTACATCTCAATGCTCTCCTGCTGTGTTAGCCCCACCCGTCCAGAGCTAAAAAGCCACAAGGAAACACTGTGCTCCATCCCATTCTCACATCCTCCTACCCACCCCTCTGCTCTTTCCCTCTGCCATTGGATTTCTTCACTTGCCCCCCATTGCTTCCCTCCCATCTTCACTTCTGCCCACTGCGATCTGGTTTCTGCCCCACTACTCATGAAACTGCCCTCCTTGAAGCCCCCAGTGATTTTGTCATTGACAAGCCCAGGGACTACTTTTCAATCCTTACCTCTGTGACCTCCAAGCCAAGTTATATCTTAAACCATGTCTCTTTGGGGGAGAGCGGAGGGGGATAATTGCTTTTCAATGTTGTGTTGGTTTCTGCTGTAGAACGAAGTAACTCATCTATATGTATACATATATCCCATCCTTCTTGGACCTTCTCCTCACTGCCCCCCATCCCATGCCCTCTAGGTTACCGCAGAGCACCAAGCTGATCTCTGGTCATTAGTTACCTATTTCACATATAGTAGTGTATATATATGTCAACCCCAATCTCCCAATTCACCCCACCTTCCCTTCTACAATATCTCTTACTTCACGATCTCTTTCCTTAGTTTCTGTGCCACCCAACCCTCCCAATAGGTTTCCCCTTCTCTGCACCTTCTCGGTCTCTTTCTGAGCTGATCTTTTGGGGGTATTTCTGGGGCTCTGCATCAGGCTTTCTGCTCTTCATCCTCTATGCTATCTTTCCAGGGAAGCTCTCCCCTAGTTTCAATTACCATCTAAGTCTGTCTCCATCAAAGACCATTCTCTGTTCTGCAGCTTTAAATCTACATACAACATCCTGTTAAATATCTCCATTTAAGTGGCTCATAAGTCTGTCAAATGTACACTCAGAAAAACAACCCAGGACAAGCAGTTCAATATGGCAAATTTCTTTTTCTTTTTTTTGAGATTCACATATTTATTTTTATAGGGTACAGAACACATATGTCTTCTTTTGGGCTCATGGTTTTTTTTTGTTTTGTTTTGTTTTTTAGTTGGAGGCTAATTACTTTACAGTATTGTAGTGGTTTTTGCCATACATCGACATGAATCAGCCATGGATTTCATATGATGATGAGAAAGCTAAAAGGCCAAAGAGGATGGTGGGACCGTCCAGAGAGTCACACCTGAGGAAGCCTCAGCCACCCCTCTGCTGAGCTGGGGGGCAGAGAAAGAAGTGGTGTTGCCACAGCGATGAGGGAGGAGCTGGGAGGCAGAAGGAGTAGCTGCCTGGGGGGGGAGCAGGGCCTCAGAACTGAGCCCTCCAGCCCTGCTGCAGGTGCCCGAATAGAGAGCAGGATGGGGAGGGGGAAATACACTGGCTTCTCCCACCCCCAGGCTCTCCACCCTCCAGCCAATGCTTTCCACTGGCTGAACCTACCCAGACAAGAGTTGGCGAGAAAGTCTGGAAGGTGGGGTTTGCAGGATTAGCCCTGTGACGTGGAGCAGAGCAGTGGAAAGGCAGGGAGCAGGTCTGAGACAAATAGGAAAACGGCAGCACAATAATCCTCCCTGCCTCTCCTGTCCCACCGGTGGAACTGTCTTCGTACTTGACCTCTCTCTTTCCCCTCACCTCCCACATCCCGTGATCCTTCCTCTAAGTAGCTCATCCAGTCCTCTGTCCTCACAGCTAGCCTCACTCACGATTGTTACCGCCCTGGGCACAGCTCTCCCTTCTCCCTCTCCAGACCCCCTCTTCTAATTCGTCACTGCACTCCAGCCAGAAGGATTTTTCTCTGAATGCACATCACACTTCACTCTGCTGCTTCAAGTCCTACAGTGGCTCGCCGACTGTGCCTAGGATCCAGTCCAGATTCCAAGGCAGGACTTTGTTGCATCTCCCATCTCCCCTCCCTGACAGGGTCCTAAACCCTCCACATTCCCACATCCTGAACCACTCCCACATCCTAAACCACCAGTCCCAGAATTTCCTGGGGCAGCCCTCAAGTCCAGAAGCTCACAGGTGCTATTCTCTCTTCACAGAACCCTCCCGTGTCTTCCACCTCTTTTGACTTAAACCCTCTTGTGTTGGCCTCGATGGAAGTACTTCCCGGAAGGTTTCCCTGATCTCCTTACACGTGTTCCCTTGTGCCCAGCACTTTCCCGGGTGGTAGGGTTATCTAGAGTTTCCCAAGTGGTTCAGTGATAAAGGATTCACTTGCCAAGCAGACCTGGGTTCAATCCCTGGGTCAGGAAGATCCCCCAGAGAAGGAAAAGGCCATCCACCCCAGCATTCTTGCCTGGGAAATCCCATGGACGGAGAAGCCTGGCGGGCTACAGTCCACGGGGTCCAAAGAGGCGGACACGACTGAGTGACTAAACAGCAGCCACTGCGGGGTTATCAGATTTAACAAATAAACCATGCAAGTTAAACTGGCCATCCTGTATTTTATCTGCAAACCTACCTATCAGAGTATGGCAATTGCATGTTCACATTTTTTAAATTAATTAATTACTTTTTTTTTTACATGTCTGAAATATGTTTATTATATATTCAATATATTATGACCATTATTCATTTTGTCATTATTTTTTTTTTATTATTATTTTTTTTTTCCAGTGGGTTTTGTCATACATTGATATGAATCAGCCATGGGTTTACTTTTTAATTCTTATTTACTTCTTGGTCGTAATGCATGGCATATGGATCTTAGTTCCCCCACCATGGATCAAACCTGCGTCCCCTGCATTGGAAGCCCAGAGTTTTAACCACTGGACCACCAGGGAAGTCCCTATGTGTTCACATTTTAATTTCCCTACTAGGCTCCAAATCACTTGAGGAGAATGATCTTTTCAGTAAGATTGCCTGATTTGTTAAATAAATAGGTAAACTTGGATGAATGGATGAGTGACTTGAGGATGGGAGTTTTTATTTGAAATCATATGGGACTTAACTTCAGCCCCAAACAGGAGATATGCTTAAGAGACTAAAAGGAAGCTAATGACAATTATTCATCCAAGTGGAGGCTCCTAGGTTAGCTCTGGGCCAGGCTTTCAGACTCTAAGAGAGGAACTTGGAGGAGGAAGCTGTATACCAAAGGGAAATCACAGAAAGTGTAACTGGAAATGATGACTTAATGCTTTCAGCCTGCAGAGAGCTAACAGACTAACTTCAGCCAGTTTGAGGATTGCTCTGACTCAGTTCTGAGTCCTTCACACAGCTGGAAAATTTGTGCTCCTGCCACTGGGGTTAAAATGGTAGAAAGGGCAAGAAGGGTAGTGGCAAGAATCCTCTTTTTTTACTTTGGGAAGGTTTTCTAATAGAAAGCATAAATCTTGCTATTTTCAGACCCAATACCCAAAGACCAAGGGGTAACAAATACAAAAAAGAAGGCAAGGTAGAAGAAAGGCAAATGAGAGCACATGATCTGAACCGGCAGCCTCTACTGGCTCCAGATAAATGTCCACACTGAGGTGCAGGCCCAGATGTTCTACTCCTTCAAGAAAAAGACTCAAAATGTTAATGCCTCATCTCATGATTTTTTAATGTGGCCATTGAGTTAATAACTATTAAATGGTTCAAACAAAACACAACTGTTAATTTATTACTCCGTATAGGCTTCCAGTATTCTACAATGGAATCAGTATGTATCTCCAGGCGGAGACTCCCCACAATTTTCAAACTCCAGGCAGGTGCTGATTCAAATTCCAGACGCCTGTAGTTGAGGATCAATGTCTCAGATGCTCTGCAGAATCTGGGAAAGCATTTGCCAATTTGCTCTGGGGCAAAACTGTCTGTCCGTATCAACCAAGCATGAATGAGGTGATTTCCCCTTGCTATCAACAGTCATCTATATGTTTAGTCAACGTTTATTGAATGTCACTTAGGAAGGTTAGGCGGTCAGTAGATAGTGGAAAGAGGCCCAGAGGAATGGGGTACATTCAGTTGAAATCCAGCAAGTACACACTTCTGCTGCCTTACCAGTTATCTATATACTTATCTACTACTTCCATCCTAGTTGGTTAACTTTCTCTACCCCAGCTCTAGCGCTGTGGACCTCAGGCCCCAGAGGTGGGCCAATGGTGGGTGCTCATTTGTGTCCACCTCCAGTCAACTGCTGCCTTCCTTCCGTCATCCTCCTTTAGCCGCTTGTAACTCTGGCCTCTGTGCACTGTCTTGAATATCACACACTAACTCTCCAAAGACAAAGTAAAATAATAAATGTCCCCCAAATGCTCACATCACTCATCTCTCCCTCATCCCTTTTCTTTTTTTAAGTTAATTTTTCTTGGAGTATAGCTGCTTTACAATATTGTGTTAGTTTCCACTCTACAGCAAAGTAAGTCAGTTATATGTATACACAGCCCCTCCTTTTTAGATTTGCTTCCCACTTAGGTCACCACAGAGTATTGAGTACAGTTCCCTGTGCTATAGCATAGGTTCTCATTAGCTACCTATTTTATATGTAGTACCAATTGTATATATATGTCGATACCAATCTCCCAGTGGATCCTGCCCTCTCTTCCCCCTTGGTAACCATAGGTAATCTTGGTAACCAAGGTTTCTTGGAAACCAAGAAAGGTAATCTCTTTCCTTTCTTTCTGTTTTTAATGATTGATTTTTTAATTATTTATTTATATACCCTGCCAAGTGGCGTGTGGGATCTTAGTTCCCCAACCAGGAATTGAACCTGCGCCCCCTGTACTGGGAGCTCAGAATCTTAACCACTGGATCACCAGGGAAGTCCCCATAACCTCTTTCTTAATTAATTCCCACTCTACCATTCAGATTCTAATCAAGACTATGGTTTTTCCAGTAGCCATATATGGATATGAGAGTTGGACTATAAAGAAAGCTGAGTGCTGAAGAATTGATGCATTTGAACTGTGCTGTTGGAGAAAACTCTTGAGAGTCCCTTGGACTGCAAGGAGATCCACCCAGTCCATCCTAAAGGAGATCAGTCCTGAGTGTTCATTGGAAGGAGTGATGTTGAAACTGAAACTCCAATACTTTGGCCACCTCACACAAAGAGTTGACTCATTTGAAAAGACCCTGATGCTGGGAAAGATTGAAGGTGGGAGGAGAAGGGGATGACAGAGGATGAGATGGTTGGATGGCATCACCGACTCAATGGACATGAGTTTGAGTACGCTCCAGGAGTTGGTGATGGACAGGGAAGCCTGGCATGCTGCAGTCCATGGGGTCGCAAAGAGTCGGACACGACTGAGCGACTGAACTGAACTGAACCATTCAGATCTTGACTCAAATGGCACTTCCCACTTCTCAGTCTGTACTGTGGCTTCCTGACATGTAGTCTCACAGCTCTGTTCGTTGAGTTTATATCTTGTGTCCATTTGCTTATTTGTTTGTCTGCCTCCCTGCAACAGGAAGCAGAATTTATTTGGCAAACTGCACAGACTTCCATATACTTTAGATGGGATTGGCCACCCACCCAGCTGCAAGGATGGACCCTGCTGTATTCCAACAAGTGAACATGGCCCTTATTCCTGGTCCCAGTCATCAGTACAGGAATGAGAATATGACCTAAGGCAGCTCAAGCAGAGTGAGCCTGGATGCTCGGGTGGGGAAGGCAGAGATACAGACCTGTGCTGAAGAGACAGATTCACCAAGGTGGTTATAATGAAGCGTGATGTGAAAGAGAGCAAAGGTGCAGAGTCCTAGAAAGGCGGCTCCAAAGGCTATACACCACAGGCCTCCGGAGCAAACCAGACATGGACTGGCCCTCCTTTGCGCTTTTCACTTATATCAATCAATGATTTTTTTTTCCTTTAGCCAATTTGGATCAAGTTTTCTATCTATTGTGACCAACAAAATCCTAACTGATAAACCTTGATCATTCTGCTTACCACTGTATCGATAAGAATGCAGCTCATGACAATCCCACTTCTGGGCATACACACTGAGGAAACCAGATCTGAAAGAGACACGTGCACCCCAATGTTCATCGCAGCACTGTTTATAATAGCCAGGACATGGAAGCAACCTAGATGCCCATCAGCAGATGAATGGATAAGGAAGCTGTGGTACATATACACCATGGAATATTACTCAGCCGTTAAAAAGAATTCATTTGAACCAGTTCTAATGAGATGGATGAAACTGGAGCCCATTATACAGAGTGAAGCAAGCCAGAAAGATAAAGAACATTACAGCATACTAACACATATATATGGAATTTAGAAAGATGGTAACGATAACCCTATATGCAAAACAGAAAAAGAGACACAGAAGTACAGAACAGACTTTTGGACTCTGTGGGAGAAGGTGAGGGTGGGATGTTTCGAAAGAACAGCATGTATATTATCTATGGTAAAACAGATCACCAGCCCAGGTGGGATGCATGAGACAAGTGCTCGGGCCTGGTGCACTGGGAAGACCCAGAGGAATCGGGTGGAGAGGGAGGTGGGAGGGGGGATCGGGATGGGGAATACGTGTAAATCTATGGCTGATTCATATCAATGTATGACAAAACCCACTGAAAAAATAAATAAATAAATAAAGGGGGGGAAAAAAAAAGAATGCAGCTCATGAAAGACACTGTATCTTGAACAACATGCCATTGAGAGAACTGGGGATGGCTTAATGGAGGAGGTGACTGGTAACATCAGCTGGATCCTTAATCTGAACGTAATTCTTTTAGAAACTATGTTAGATTGCCCTTGATTTAAATGCATGAAACTCAGAAGTATTTTCCCCAGTGTGTTTTATGGCAGAATATTTGCTACCTGAGGTTATTAACCTGCTCATCTGTCATCTCCTAAGAACTCTTGAAGATTTCTGCTTCAACCCCTGGACTTTCAACCTAAAGAAACTATGGTTTTAAAGTGGAGGAAAGCAGCAGGAAGGAATGATTCAGCCTCTAGCCACCTTTTACGCTGCTGGATAAGATCATTATTTCTCCCCCAAGAGTGTCCTGTAACCTCCTACATTTCTTACATTTCAACTTCAAGTTTCATTTCTTGGGCATTTAAGATGCCTATGGCTTTTCACCTGGCTAGGTAGAAGCCAGGATTTTATTTTTCTCTTGGGGGCTATTCTGCTAGGCTAGAGTCATCAGAAGAAATTTTAACTTTATGTTGTTATATATATGACATCTTTCAAAGTATAGTCAGACTCTGTGGTTCATCATCTGGTTATTAGATTGAAAGTCTGTGTGGCCGAAGGGCTGTATTTTCAAAAATATTGAGAAACAGACAAACTTGACAAGACATGGAAGGAAAAGTCTACAAGTTGGTCCTTATATCCTGATCAGGGAATTCTCTTCTGCCTTCTTTGGTTCACCAAAAAGTGTACTTGCCCATCCTGTTCACATTCTCAAAATGCTTGTTATTCTCAGGGCTCCTGGAATATATAACCTCCAGTGGCTGCCTTTTGACTTCCCAATGAACTACTCTGCAAACTTTTGCTTATATGTTAGGACTTTCCCCCCCTTTGAGAGAGAGAAGAGCAGGTTGTTAAAATATTAGAATAATGTCATTCTCCATTCTCTCTTCATTCTCCATCAAATAAATCCATCTGCACTATCAGTTCCATGAAACAGAGATGCAATTCAAAAGCTTGATGGAGAGCAGAATACATTCAGAGTCTCAAAATATCTCTCCAGAAATGATTTAACTATGAAGGGACAAATGATAACCTGACAGTGGAGAAACTTCATGGGCACCACCTCTACCAAGATGTTAACAAGACAGATGACCATCAGGTGGCTACTGTAAGGATGTAGAGTGACACGCTGTCACTTTTGTGGAACCCTCACCAAAAGCGCATAACATGAAACAGCTTCAAGGAAATAGAGGAGACACCCAGACTGAGGATCATTCTACCCAACAACCAGCCCCTGCTCTACTCAATAATATGAAGAACAAAGAGGCTGAAGAACTATTTCCTTTTTAGACCAAAGTGACATAAGAACTAAGTGCAATACATGGTTATGGACTGGTTCCCGAAAAAATGAGCCCTTAAGGATGTATGGGACTGAGTGGCAAAATATGAACATGGACATAGATTAGTGAACAGCATCAATGTTAAATTTATGACTTAGACCACTGTGCTGTGGTTTGGTAAGAAAATGTTGTTGCTCTTAGGAAATAATCACTATTTACAGGTAAAAGGGCACAGCGTCTCTTTACCCTTAAGTGGTTCAGGCAAAAAACATATATGGAGAGATGGTGGATGCCAAAGCAAATAAAGCTAAAAATCAATAATTGGTGAATCTAGGTAAAGCATATACAAGAGTTCTTTGTACTAATCTTGCAACTTCTCTTTAAATTTGAAATTTTATCTGTAATAATATACCTGTATCTCTATAAAATAAATACACAGAATTCAAAATAAATGCATCAACCTAAGATCCAGATTATCCTTCAGTTATTGTTATGCAATCTGAAGAGAAACAAAGGCTAGAATAAAAACAGGCACTGAGTCTGTAGATTCATACATTAGTATTCTGAGGATATTTCTACCAACTTAAAGTATGCTTTCATTTGAATAAAACAATTTGGACTTCCTTAAACTTAGTGCCAATTACTTATATGTTTAAACCCTCAAAGTGCAAATTCCATACCTTCCCCAAGTGAAGTCCAATGTCATCAATATTCTCATGTGCTAACAAGTAAACAAGGCAAATTTCTGTAACCTAGCTATAGAACCTCTTTGTCCATAAACTCTTTCTAATATACCCAGTTCTTAGAAAATCAAATTTACATCTCTGGGATTTCAAATACCACAAGCTATAGTTTTTGTCACATCAAATGAACTATTTTATTCTTTATCTTCTTAAAAAGAAATTCAATAAATCTTTGCTCACTGCTAGCTCTTCTATCTCTCTCCCAACATCTCTTTGATCAAGCTTTTTCCATCTACTCTGGAATGATCCAAGCGTAATTAGAACTTCTTACCTTCTTTAGCCCAAAAAGAGCCAATTTATCACAAACTGTCATGGATTCTGATTCTAAATTACCAAAAGCCCAATTACTAACAGAGGGAAGGAATCGTCCTTCCAATTAAAGTGACTGATTTCTTCGCAGACGCAGTAGCATTTTACTTTTTAATTATGTGCATTCTGATCAAATGTGAAGAAATTCTTTCTCATTTCATTTTCCTTCCAAAGAACATGACACAACAAACATTAATCATAGAGTGATTCAAGGTTAGACCTACAAGTGCCTTCAGCCAAATTAGACCTCTATCAATGGGGTTTGTCCATCTTACGGGTCTTATTGGCTCCTTAAGCTCAAAAGGGAGAAGGGAATAATTATTTGCTATATCACATAGTTTACCTAAGAGTTTGCCAAGCCTCCCAGACCTGCTAGGCTGTGATGAGACCCCATTAGATATTTAGATAAACACAGACTAGCATGGAATAGAACACAGTATTACTTCTCATGCACACAAAGAACTGCAGTTCTAGGCACAAAGCGGTGTCAGGAGGTAAACATGCAATGTGAAAATAAATCTGCTTTTTCTCACTTGGGTGGTATTAATGTGATTATGTGTTGTCAAATTTTGAAAGAGAAAAATAAAACTTTAAAATCAGTTTGGGGGAAGAGGTACAGTTTGGAGAATCTCAAGCAGCATAAGGCCACCAAGCCTTACACAGCTTTCCCAAGGCCTGAAAGACACTTTTCTGTCCACTTGGCTTTGAATCAAGACTGGCCAGTCATGGCTCCCACAGCCTGCTGACCCAGAGCCTGCACCCTTATCTCCTCTTCCCTCTCTTTCCACGTGGTCAGCAGCCTGACGTCAGTTCATTCACTTGAGACACAAAAAGGTCAAGGATTTCATTCAATGACCGTATTCCAGCAATGTGCGCTCCAGAACCTTCCTTTGTCCAGACAACAGTGTCCACCCTTTGGACTGGTACAAATGCAGCAGGTGCTGAAAAATTTTCAAACACTTTCACGGATACATAAAGAAGAGCTTGGGAGCCATCCAAGATTTTAAGTTTTTGTGAAAAATTAAATTGTATACTAAGCTTTTGAAAATTAAAAAATCCTCCTATGTGAGACTGTACCTCTGCCCTTACAGTAGGCTGTTTGCAAAATTCAGGAAGACCCGCCTTTCCATTCATTAGACAATTGCTGAGCATCCCCTAAAGGCAAAGCAGGATGCCAGGTGATATAGGTGATGAAACAGGACTTGCTCCTTGCTCTAGTGGGGAGGGCAAGTAAACAGACACACTCAGCACAGTAAAGTACGGAATGGAGGAGCTGTGATGGGATAACAGGGTCACCCTTGGAAGAACAGAGGAAAAGAGCAGTGTTGCCATGTAGGAGACACAAACAAGGTCAGGAGGTTGGCAGGTGTCTTGAAGGAAGGCTGGTCTTGCCAAGTTGGGGCAGGAACTCCAGGCTTACCTGCGGAAGCGTGGGCTTATGCATGACATTCCAAGAACAAGAAACACAAGAAAGAACAGGCCAAACATGCACATTCCCATATGTAAAATAGCTCGTGGGAAGTCTCTGCATAACACGGGAAGCTCAACTCCTCCATGCTCTGTGACAACCTAGAGGGTGCGGTGAGCTGGGGCTGGGAGGGAGGTTGAAGAGAGAGGGGACATATGTCCCATGTGAATTATGGCTGATTCATGTTGTTGTATGGCAGGAACCAACTCAACATTGTAAAGCAATTATCCTCCATTTTAAAAAAAAGAAAAGGCCAGACTAGATGCTACAAAGCTGTGACTGCTAGGCTAAGAAGCCTGGGCCTTTTGAAGAACCAAAGAGGAACATGAAGTGATCATCCAACCGGCTGTGTTGTAGGGGGTGGTGTGGGCAGGTGAGGCTGCTGAAATGACCCTCTGAAGGCTGGCAGAGCTGGTTGTGGCAAGGGGAATGGAATTAAGTGGAGATTCAAGAGATTTGGGGTTGGTACAAACCACAGGGACTTGCAACCATCATGTGAATGGATGAGGAAGGAGGTGAAATAGACTCTGAATGCTATGACATGTAAACACTTGGGTGGAGTCCATGGACTGGGCAGTTTTTGCTATTTTAATATTTACTGTGGTTATTAGTCACATCCTGCATTGAGCCCTTGTTTTATGCTCTTTAAACATCACTGAGAAAAGTTGAGGAGTTATTTCTATCCTCCTTTTCAAAGAAAGGGCTTCCCTGGTCACTTAGCTGGTAAAGAATCCACCTACAATGCAGGATCCCTGGGTTGGGAAGATAAGATCCCCTGGGGAAGGGAAAGGCTACCCACTCCAGGGCTTGGGGAATTCCACGGACTATATATCCATGGGGTCAGAGAGAGTTCAACATGACTGAGCGACTTTGACTTCACTTTAAAGATGAGAGAACCAAGCCTGTAAACGCTTAGCCCTAAGCAGAGAAACTCAACTAACCCACCTAATTGGTGTTAGGGCTCAGACGAAAGATCAGTGGGCCCTTGTTACATAATCCAACAAAACATGAAGATAGCTCAGTACTGTCCTACTGGCATGTTTTCAGCTGAACCAGGGCAAACATCATAGAACTTTATACCGTGAGCTGTGTTATAAGGTCGTTTGCTGATACTGTCCATTCCAAGAGCCAGTGGAAAGTTACCGGTGTGCTGAATCATTACAAACATGGATGCAGAGAATGTAAGTCTTGCACTTTTAGTTGAACAAAATACAGTTCACAGGTGCTATTTTTAGACTCAAGTTTTCCCAACAGAAAGTTTTTAAAAGAACAATCTGTCTAAAACGCAGGTAAAGAAATTCACTGACAAAGACTTAGATGTTTTCGGACTTTAATGTCCTTCATATATTCAACATAAAACACTTACAATGGATGAATAACAGGGGAAAAGAGTCTTCAGCAAAGATCTTCCCAAACTCACAGCATCACTGGCCAAACACCATAGACAGTCATGTGAACAAATGAAAGAGGAGTTTAACAGAGATTTTTAGTTTAACGGCATAACTGAAAAACAATCGATCAACCAACTAACCTTTCTTCTACCCACTGAGAGGAATGGAAAAGGAATCAGGGAGCTTCCAAACCTTGTGAAGTATCTTTAAAAAGGAAGGGGTAGGGGAGGAACACAACCGTTGAAAACAGAACACTTCGATGCACGAGGTTAAGAAGCCTATCAAATTCTCAAAGTCTGAACATATACCCACACGAACTGTATTATTAGAAAACATTAAGTGCACAGAGATATAAACTATGTAGTATTAAAAACAGACCTTGTTATATAAACATACAGTATGCTGCTTTCCTCTCTTTAGGAGAATAACAGTATAAGGAAAGATTTCCAGTCTGCCTTTTAGTCTGAACTCCTAAGCACTCACCGCATGGACGGTGGTGACCGGAATTAATAGCTGCAGAACTCCAGGAGACCCCCACTGCTGTCATCTTGCAAAGGATCAAAATTCAGCACCCAGAGGGCCCCACCCCACCCTCTATGCTGTTTGTGTGTTTCTAAAAATAATAACCTGCCAATTTGCATAATTAAAGCTAAAGGCAGCTTTGAATATGAGATCTAAGCAGAAAGAGTATCAGCAAAGACAATATTAAGAGTTTTTAAAAAAACGAGAGGGAAGATGTTTTTAAAGGCTTCCAGTTAAAGTCAGAATTAAGATTTAGTCCCAGTAGTTTGGCAGAGCTGTGGATATGTTGCTGTTTTTCTCTAAAAAAGAAGAATCTATCATATCACTCTAGAAAATGCCATATTTGTTAATATTTTTGTAACCATTCTCAAGTGACTTTCAGCTTCGTTCATTGTTCAAGGGCAGAGTATATACTGGTCAGGATGCGCTCATAGCTGGTGCATCTCCAAAAAATTCTTCATGAAGGCTGCCAGCTTCTGGACGTCTTCGACAGTGACGGCATTGTACAGAGAGACCCGGATGCCTCCCACGGACCTGGAAGGACCACAGATGCAGCCATTAAGAACAGGAGCATCTGGTTTAATGTCAAGACCACCCTCCTTCCAGTCACCCACTCCTTTAAGAGTCATGGCAGCTGAGACCATCGTGTCCAACTTCTCACCTGAGAATACCCATAGGAGGCCAAGAGCTTCAGACATCTCAGTCCTTAGAAATTCTTCCCAACACAGTGAGCATCATGCTCACATGTGACCTAGGTTAACTCAACTCTTTGATGAGCCTTCTGTACAGGGGGCAGAGACCTGGCAGGTACTCTTGTGCGTGAGGACATACATTTTTCATGGAGCCTAAAGGATTAACTACCCTTTCTGATGTCCAGCGGGAGCAATAGTGGCTCTTTCTTACATCGGATAGGGTTGTGCCAATTGCACCATGGATGGGATGGCAACCTCTGAGCTGTCACAGCAGAGAGCCTCAAAGGTAATTTTGACCAAAGCTCTTAGAAGATGGGGCTCCATCATGCTCTCAGCTGAGAAATCATGCTAAGGGTTCTAAAAGCAACAGGAAGATTATCCCGTAATAACTGGTCTTTTTCAACTAGTTACAGTAACTGCTACTTCAAGCTGGGTGGGCTGCTGGATGTGTTCTACTCTCTCTGCATCTGAAGGGGCTTCCCTGGTGGCCGAGACAGTAAACAACTCGCCTGCCAGTGCAGGAGACATGGGTTTGATCCCTGGGTCGGGAAGATCCCCTGGAGAAGGGAATGACTACCCACTCCAGTATTCTTGCCTGGAGAATTCCATGAACAGAGGAACCTGGTGGGCTACAGTCGATCGGGTCACAAAGAGTCCTACATGACTTAGCAACTAACACTTTCACTGCATCTGAAAACTAAACCAATTGTCTGACAAGCTTCTGGATGCAACATGTACTCACCTATGCCCTTTCAAGGAGATCATATTGAGTTCAAGAGCTTTGTCAAGAAATCTTTTTTCTAAAGCATCGTCTCCTTTGGTGTTGCCAATGCGGAATGGAATATTCATCTTGCTTCTATTCTGGGGCTCCACTGGACATCTGAAAAACACGTTTATTGTTGCAGATAATTTTTTGCAATGTACAACTTTAACAAGTCAACAGAAAGTTTTTTAAAAACCATTTTCTAGATGCAACAAGAGGTTAAAAATCTGCCCCAGGACATTTATAATTTACTTAAGGAGACCACATTTGCATTTGGAAAAGGGAGTTAGCATTCTCTTATATAACTTGTACTTAATTTCTAAGAGCCTCAGTTTTCTCATCCAAATATTGGGAATATTAATAAAATCACCATTTCAGACAAGTTTTGACAGCTCAATGACACAACATATATGAAGCTTCCAACTCATGGCAGCCACAGAGCAACATGAATAACCCTTTCTCTACAAGGCTGCAGAGAAGAAAACGTTGGTCGGAATAGTGGCTGTAAGATTTAAAAATGAGCAGCAACTTTCAAAGCACTTACAACACTGTAGTGTCCCAAACCATGTGACCTTGAACAACTTATTAACTCTCCCCGTTGTACCTCTCCATGTGAGAACTACACAACAAAGTATTTGCAGAGAATTTCCGTGGTATGTTTGAAAATGGCCACAAATTCTCTGTAGCCTTCCCAGCAAGAGGTGGGGCCTAGTGTTCACAGCTTTTGAATCTGGGCTGGCCTCGTGGATTTGCTTTGACCAAGAGACAATCTGGAGGGTTAGGGTGGGTAGGGAGGTTCAGGATGGAGGGGACACGTGCATACCTATGGCTGATTCGTACTGATGTATGGCAAAAACTATCACAATATTGTAAAGTAACTATCCTCCAATTAAAATAAATAAACAGTGCTTTTAAAAAGAGAGAGACTGCAACAGAAATGATGCCATGCAACTTCCAAGCCAAGGCACATGCAGCTTCTATACATGTCTTCCTCAAACACTGCTGCTATGTAAGCAAGCCCAGGCTAGCCTGCAGGAACAATTGCCCCAGCCAACAACCAGCACCAGCTGCCAGACAGGTGAGCATGGCCATTTTAGACTCCAGGGGAACCACCAGATGACTTTGGTTGAATAAGTGATCTCAGAGGAGACCAGCAGAAGAAACCACCCAGCTGAGCTCAGCTCAACCTGCTGCCGGAAAAGAATCCTGAGCAATGAAAATGGCTGTGGTTTTAAGTCACTCTTGAAGTTTTCTGTGTGTGATGCAAAGGCAGACAACTGACACAACTTAGAAGAGTGCCTGGATCACATTCAATGCTATATAAGTATCTGTTAAAATCAAATAAATTTGTCTTTTTATTCCCAGCACCTTGCACGGGGCTCACACAGACTCTCAACATGAATGAGTCAAATTTCATCTAGGATAGGGTAATATTTGACTTCAGTTTCTGATTTGGAAAGCGAGCAAGCCAAAATTATTTTTCATTGACAACCAAATGAGACAAACAGGAGAGCTGACATGCTGCTCTGAAATACAAGGGAAAATATGTCATAACTCTCTTTCCCCATCATCTCAAGCACATCCTGTTTTATCCTTCCATTTCTACAGGGTGGGATTCATTAAAATTAAACAGCAAATAAAAGCAGTGTGAGGAAGCCCCCCATTAACAGCGATGCTCACCCCTGAGGGCACACACACAGTTCTTGTTACAGTTAACAGGAGTCAAGTCCAAATTAACAGACAAAAGAGACCCAAGAAGGGAAATCAGGTCTCTGGTAATAGGCTTTGAGCCAGAATTCTGGCCCCCACCTTTTCACAGGTAGTAGGTTTCCTGGTTGACATTTAAATTAAAATTTTAGTGTCTACCTCCTTTGATATTCTGCTGCCTCAGGCTCCCCATGCAAGGGTCCAATTATAGAGCTGGAGCGGCAAAAAGGACATGTGGTTTAAGGGTAAAAAATATTAAAAAGGGGAAGAATTAAGAACCTGGGTTTACAAATCTGTAAACACAAATCTGTATTTACAGTCCTCCCCCACAAATTCACCCATCCTACTGTGAAAGTAGATGGTACCATGACAGCTATAATGTCATAAAACCTAGAAACTGAAGATTAAATTAGCATGCAGCAGATACCTGTACAGTGCCCGACAGTCTCTCTGATGTGGGGCTGAGGAAAAGAAGAAATAGATTAGGAGAATTAGTTGCTCCCAACCTAGCAAGACGGCTATGTAGGGAATTAAAATTGCACGGGACAAGCCCCGTGGAAGCAAAGAGCTGAGCAAGTAATTCTGCCCAGAGAAGGTTGAAAGGTTTCAGAGGAAGGTATGAGGGAGGGGTTAGGACAGGGTGAGGGGAAGGAACAGTGTCTGGCAGAGAGCCGTGTCCGTCAAGCCCTGGAGACCCCAAACAAATAGCAAATAGCAAATAGGGTGCCAGCTGCCTGGCAAGCCCCACCCCAAACTATTGATGGACCCTAATTTCCTTCATCAGACCCCTCCTGAAGGACACCTGGGGGACTCCAGATTTTCCCCGTTATGTAAGCATCCCACATTGGACTTGCGAGCACCTGATTTTGTGCCACTTTTGTGTACTGGCAGAGGGCAGGTGCCTAAGGTAAGTCTTTGGTCAAAGTGCAAGAGTTGTGAACTTTGATGGGTGTTGCAACCTCACTCCAAAATTGAACACATTTACACTCGACAGAACCAAAGTGTGGGCCCTTGCCAACACCAGCTGTTATCAATCTTTAGAATTCCTGTTGATCAGAAGGGAAACACCTCCTGGTTTTAATCTGCATTTCCTAAAGAAATTAACCCTTTTCATCTATTAGCCAGCTGTCTCTTCCCAACTGTCTGCTCATACAGTTAGAGACCACCTCCGGCCTGGTTTGTTTTGTTTTGGTTTGGTTTATCCTTTTAAATTTGCGGATTCTTCCCTATAGCAAAAGTAACCCTTATAAGTTATATGCTACCAAGTTTTTCTTATATCTATCATTTTGTTTTGTTTATGATGTCTTGACCTGTAGCAAAGTTTCAAGGCTTTTGAGTTTTATGGCTTATTTTGGAAAGCCTCTGTACACTCTATACGTAAACAGAAATTCTTTCCTGCATTTTATATGTATGTCTTGCATTTCAATGCATTCACATCTTTTTGATTGATTACAATTTATGTATAGCATGATGAAAATATATAACTCTAGTTTTTGTTTAAATAAATTATCAGTGCTTCAATCAATTGAAAACATGTTTTTTTTTTTTTTTTTGTCTAATTTAAAATGCAGGGACTTCTCAGGTGGCTCACGGGTTAGGACTTCCCGCTTCCAATGCAGGAGGTGTGGAGTCAATCCCTGTTCAGGGAAATAAGATCCCACATGTGGCCAAAAAATAAACAACAAAAAAAACCAAAATGCAACTCTCAAGTAAACAAAAGTTGGTGAACTTTTCCAGTTATCTGTCTTTCCCTCTGCCAGTAGCTTTGTATTTTAATAGATCATATGCTAATATTACATTTTACTAATGTTCACGTTAAACATTTTTCAGCTATCCTCTTGCACTAACTTTCCTAGTTAAACACTGAACTAACTAATATTTATTAATGTTTGTGATTATTGTGAATTGGATCTTCCCTCATTTTTTACTGTTATCTCTGGAACTTGGGAAAGTAACTGACTTTTATACATTTCGATGTAACCGATGACAATTCTGAACACAACCGTTTCTAATCTTTTCCACTGACTCCTGCATTTTGAATAGGAAGTCGCATCATCTGTGATTGTCTGCTTAGTGTAGTAGTTAAAGGCTCCGAGACCAGCCCCACCGACTCTCCCCACGTTCACACCCTGTCGGATCCCACCTGCCCTTTGCACCTGACCCTAACCTGTCTGTGCTGCTGTAAAACACTGCCTGCTCACAAAGAAGTGAAAATAAAATGTACTAACATCTGTGAAATGCCAAGAGCTCTGCCTGCTTTATTTTCGGGTTGTCACTGGGCCCATCAGGTGCTTCCCTCTCTCCTAAGGCCTGGTTCCCATAGGAAGTTGATGAGAAGAGGTGACCTCTGATCTGAAGTGGATTCTACCACTTGGACATCTTTAGCATGCTAAAGTTAGTATCTAAAACATTTTAATTTGATACGTGACGCAGGGCGCCCAAATCCAGTGATCTGTCACAGCCTGGAGGGTTGGGGTGGGGAGGGAGGCGGGGGGGGGAGTGGTTTCAAGATGCAAGGGACACATGTATGCCTATGGCCAATTCATATTGATGGATGGCAAAAACCATCACAATACTGTAAAGTAATTATCCTTCAGTTAAAATAAATTCTAAAAAATTAGTATCTAATACATGTTAAACATAATGTGCCAGGAACATCTGAGGTGCTTTCCATAATAAACCACAAATAATATTAAGAGCTAACTTTCAGGAACGCTCCCTACCTACCAAGTACGGTTTCTCATGCTTTACACAAATGGCCCAGAGCAAGAGCCCTTAAACCCCTCCACTATATACTCTTGATTCATACGCATTTTCATTTAACCCTCATGATGGTCATAATATTCTATGGACTTATGTCCATTGTACAGATGAGGAAACTGAGTCTAGAGCAGTCAGGACACCTGCCCAAGGCCACATGCTAGTATGTGGCAATGCGGGGCTTCTACGGCCAAGATACTACACTGTCCACGTGGGCTCAACTCACAGCCAGCCCGCAACTGTGGGTGGTCAGGCTATAGAATGAACGGGGACTTCAGTAGCAGCCCTCTCAAGTCTCTGAGTCCCCGGCCAGGAACACTGGCAGAG
Source organism: Cervus elaphus (assembly GCF_910594005.1). Classification (NCBI taxonomy): domain Eukaryota; kingdom Metazoa; phylum Chordata; class Mammalia; order Artiodactyla; family Cervidae; genus Cervus; species Cervus elaphus. The sequence goes on along the minus strand of NC_057843.1, from coordinate 52,003,419 downwards.
CTGGTCCAACCCCCAGCAAACTGCCCAAAACTGTGTTCCATAAAGGGGCTGCTTTACCAGGCGGGGGGGCACCAAACGGGGGACAAAAATGAGGAGCAAAAGTGATGGTAAATGGTAAATTCCAACTCCAGGTCCCTTGGTATTCCTCTTAGAAACTGCTCACCTCCCCTTCAGGGCCATATTTCCATAGCAAAGAATTTCCTGAAAATCCAGATGCACACAGAGACAGCTCGTGAGTGTCCAACTGCTGAACAGGGGTGACGGGGAGCAAAGTGTACTCCTGACTATGGTAACAAGGCTCCACAGGAATTCCATGAGCCAGGATGACATTTTCTGGGCAGGCGGCCCAGGGCTGAATGGGAGTTCCCAGAAAGTGGTTTATTCAGAAGAGGATGTAAGTTCGGGCTCAAAAGGCTGTTCATAAGTGAATGAGGAGTTTCGCATGGGAAAGTGATCAGATTGCCCAGGAGACAACCCACCTGCCATCTTGGCTTTGGCGGGCTGCCTTCTGGAAGATGCTGGGGGGTGTTTGTATTTAAAGGATCTCAAGTAGGGGGAAGAATTTCTGGGACTTTTGGTGTTCCTTCTATACTTTATTTTCTTTCTAACGATTTCTTCCAGGGGCATCACCATACTTTCTGTCCTCCCATTTTGTGCCTATACATTTCCCAAGAAATACATGAAGTCAAATGCTAACAGAAAAATTGGTCTCCCCTTCACAATAGCTGCCACGTGCTCTCACTCACATTCATATACTGTGCACTCTTAGGAAGCCAGGAAAAGGAGACTTCTTCTTGGTGACACCAGAGCCTAAAGCCAGGTTAGCCCAGAGGAGTGCTCGGGCACCATTCACTGGAGGGCTGGATGGATGGATGGGTAAATGGATGGTAGATGGATGGGTAGACGGAGGGTGGGTGGATGGGTAAACAGACAAATGGGTAAATGAACTAATGAATTAAACATGTCTTCAGAGCTTTCCACACTATCTTTTCAATCCCAGCACAAGCCATGCCCTCTAGGCAGCCCACTCTCTGCTCTCCAAACATACCACTTTCTTCCCTCAGTGCTTTACAGGGGCCATTCTTTGCCTTCTTAAAAATTTATAGAAGAACTTCTGCCTTTTTCTCTGCCTCATTCTACTCCTGCCCAAGGCTGAAGCTCATCTAAAAGCCCTCCCAAAAAACAAAAAAATAAAAAATAAAAGCCCTCCCTTCTCCTCCAGCCAAAGCAGTATCCTCCTGTCCTCAGCTCATGACTCATCATTTAGCCCTTGGCTATCCTTGGACCATCTATTGCCAATCACACATGTTGAAATGGCTCTAGTAAGTGCTAGCGGAGTACTCTAGCTTCACCTCTCACATATCAGGATGTGATCTAAAATGGAAGATTCCCAGGGGCCAAGCCACAGGACCACAGAGAAGGCAGAAATGCGTAGTGGGGAATCCCTTCCCCCAGATGGCGTACGGAAGAGGACCCCAAAGGTTAAGTCATTCAGCCAAGCTGGACTCCCTGCGGGCTTGTGGCTGCAGGCCAAGAACTCACAGGAGCAGGCAATCAGCTAAGGGCAGAGATGACAGCAACCGTTATGGCCCCAAAAGTGCACCCCCACCCCTCACCCGTGGTTGGTTATGGAGACGTGTTAGCAAGTCCTGGGTGAAACACACAGCTCTAAGTCAGGTTTGAGGCATCTTTTTTTTTGGCCTTATGTGGCCCACCAAGTTCTCAGTAGGGAGCGAACATTCCTTTGTTATTGTCAGCTAGATGTTTTTGTTACAACAGACGGAACTCCAGAATCCGAAGAGTAGAGACCACTAAGAAGGGGGTCCTGGCTTGGTCAATGAGAGTATCTATGCATATGTGTGTGGAAATGGGCGTGCAGACACAGCATAAAGTCAGATCCTCCCACAGGTGTCCCCACCTTGAAGGAAGGGAAAGCAAATGAAAGCCATCACCTGTTAAGTTCTCTGTGTACCAGACACTATAGTAGGTACTTTATATGTGGCATCTTGGTGAGAGGCCTGTTGTAGGGGGTTGAATGGTGGCCTCTGCAAAGGTTTATCCATGTGCTCACCTCCACATCCACCTGTGAATGTGACGTAGTAAGAAAAAGGGTCGGGAGTTTCCTGGTGGCCCAGTGGCTGGGACTCTGTGCTCCCAATGCAGGGGGCCAGGGTTCAATCCCTGGTCGGGGAACTAGATCCCACATGCTGCAACTAAGACCTGGAGCAGCCAAATAATTAATTACTGCAAAAGAAAAGAAAAAGGATCTTTGCTGATGCAATTAAGCTAAGGATCTCTAGATGAGATAAATCATCCTGGATTATTTGAGTATATCCTACATCCAATGACCACCTTTGAAAGACAGAAGAGAAGATACACAAAGAAGGAGAAGGCCTCGTGAAGCAGAGGCAGAGACTGGGGTGAGGCAGGAATGCCCAAAGCCCCCAGAAGCTGAAAGAGGCCAGGAATGGACTCTTCTTGGGAGTCTCTGCAGGGAGCAAAGCTGTGCTGACAGCTTGACTTTGAACTCCTGGACTCCTGATAACTGAAAATAAATTTCTCTTGTTTTAAGCCACCAAGTTAGCGGTACTTTTGCTCTAGCATCCCTAAGAGATCAATACAAGGCTCATAGATTTTCTGGCGCTGGTCCAGGGGTCAACACATGTTCATGAATCAATTAGTCACAAAGACATTTAACTAGGAGTCAACTATACCAGAGCCAATTCCATTCACTGACTACAGGCCTGGGATTGGAGAGTTTGTCCTGTGATAGGGGAAAGAGTAAACTTTTCTAAAAGGGTAAATATCCCAGAGAGGTCAGGAGTGGCTGCTTATACCAAGGGTCTCCAGTGGAGTCCTGAGACAAAGCTGAGAGTTTCTAGCATGTCCGCGTTTTGTCCCCAGGGACATAGAGAGGCGGTGGTAGGGAGAGAGGGGTGTGCAGTGTGAGCAATTTCACCACCAGTGGGAGACAGGTCCCAAAGCCCGGTGTTCCTAGGTGGATGCAGGAGGGAAAACTTATGTGCCTCACGCTCCTGGGAACTTCAGTATCTCACAGAAAGATGGCTGCATCCATGTTCCAAAACCAACACAGCATAAACACAGTTTTCAATTCACAAGAGGCAAAATGTGAGATAAAAACCATCCACTTACACATAGAATCCTTGCGAATTATCAATAATATCATAAATCATTTGCGATTTGATGGAGCTAAGCTTCTCCATGGCTGCTGCCCCGCCGTTGTTCTTAATCCACTCCAGGACCAAGCCCATGACATAGATGCTAAAAGAAAGAGTAAAAAAAATACATATTATCCATTTAGATCAGCTTTGCATAAATGACAAGACATCTGAGCAAACTGAAGCTGTACTAAAACAGACTTAAAGACACCATTAGACAAATTATTTTTAAAAGAGAAAAAATTTCTTTAAAAAGAAAAAAAAAAAACTGCTGAAGGGAATTCCCTGGTGGTCCAGTGGTTAAGCCTCGGAGCTTCCAGTCCACGGAGCGCAGATTGGCTCCCTGGCTGGGGAACCAAGATCCCACATGGCACACGGCACAACCAAAAGCTGAAAAACACAATGGTTCGAAGGGCTCCACGTGTACCTCACTGAAACCCCACGGGGCAGGAACAGAGGTCTTCTGTGGAAAAGACACAGCTCAAGCTGGGCATATGGAGGAGGCCAGCTATGCCCTGTCTACGAGGGGGGACAAAGGTTCCCCAGAGGAATTTGTGTAGACTTAGTTGCTGGGTGTCCAGGTCCAGTGAAGGTCTGGGGTTGGGACCCGCCCCCCCAAACATAGCTGCTGCCTCGTTTATTAACACTGTGACAGCGTGGGGAAGGGAAGACACTCTTAACACAAGAAGCTTGTCCCAAGGAAGTCCAAGATACTGACTGGCCCCTTCATTGCCTCCAGGTGGCTGGAGAACTGTGGTATTTCCACCCCCAGAAGGTAGCAGAAGCCAATGTGGGGCTGCCTCCAGAAGCTTCCCCAGCGGCCTCCCCACTTGGCCCTGGAAGGAATGAGAAATGGTGTCCAGGGCCAGAGGGGAGGGAGCTCAAAGCAGAAATCAGCCGCTGGGTGTTTACAGCCTCAGCTGAAGCTCTCTGGATAAAGACTGAGAGATCAGAGGGGCAGAGGAGAAAGCGAGGGGAGGGAAGCAACATTCAGCAGGCCAGGCGCCCTGTTGGCTGCCCTCCCTTTTACTGACTGATCAAAAAAAATCTGAGGCCAGAGCTGCCATCATCTTATTTTACAGATGAGGAAACAGGCTCAGAGAGCTTGACTCTGCATGATTTTTACATCCAACAAGCAGCTGATAAAGCAGGATTCCAACCCCAGCTGGTCTGATTCCAAAGCGCCAGTTCTTTTCACAATAACAAAGGGGCTCCAGACCCTCAACCATGATTTCACCTGCCCGTGGGCCGGTCAGGCTGGCACCATGGCAGCTGCTGCGGGGGCGTAACAGCTCACACGTGTGTTCCAGATAAGGTGTTCTCCCACTTTCCTGTAAGATGCTCTAGAATTTCCATCTAACCCCAAACTGCTCGTTCCCCCAGGAACCACATAAACCCACCGTGCCACATGATCCCAGCAGAGTCACCTGTGAGTCCTGCCTGTTCAACAGTACATGCTAGTGACTGAGCTTCACTTCTCACTGCAGCTGTTTTCCCAGGGTTCCCAAGCTGCTACTTCAGTCATCACATCACGGCTTCAACAAAGGCTCAGACCAGGTCCATGGTCCCAGCCAGACCTCAGCACCCGCACACTTCCCTCTGGTATGTGACTCAGCCCCATACCCAGACTCACTGCCCATGCTCCTGGCTAATCCTAATGAGATCTGAGCAGCACAGTCAGCAGAGAACCCACCCGTTTTACAAGCCACCCAGAACTAGCATCCTTAGCTTCTGTCTACAAAGCCTCAGAGTAAGGCAGATGGCTTGGAAGGAAGCGGGTTCTCCTGGAGACCAGATGCCCCAGAAGTGGAAGGATGTCTGGCCTCATGACTCATCCGGAACCCCTAATGCATAGCTAACACACGCTTCCACTCCCATACCATCCAAAATCTTCAAAACACAGGGGCCCTAAGATGCTTATGCAGCCTTGCAACTTGGTCTCCATTCTCCCCACTAACCAGGGTATCCCTTTTAACTGATGTATTGTCTTCACTTCTAAAATGCCACCAGCTTAGGACTTCCCTGGTGGCTCAGACGGTAAAGAATCCAACTGCAACGCAGGAAACCCAGGTTTGATCTCTGGGTTGGGAAGATCCCCTGGAGAAGGGAATGGCAACCCACTCCAATATTCTTGCCTGGAGAAATCCACGAACAGAGGAGCCTGGAGAGCTACAGTCAGTCCACGGGGTTGCAGAGTTGGACACCACTGAGGGACTAACACTTTCACTTTCTTTTCATACAGTGTAAGTGTACTGTCTAAGCCTGTGCGTTAAATGACTATAGAAATCACAGCAGATCCATTCTCTGAAACATCACACAGCAATTCAAAGGGGAAAAAAGGCAGGCATTTGTCCTGACACAGCCGTGAAATTCACAGTACATTGCTGGGTGGAAAAAGAATTCACAAAGCAGCCTGTAGGGTAACATTTCATTTGCAGAATTAAATATATGGCTCTATTTGCATCTGCTCTGCCCAGCAAGCAGTTAACAGTAGTTTCGCCTCAGAAATCTTTGCCAAGATCTTGTGTTAACTTTTCTAAGCAATACAAAATGCTTTTTGGGCACTAGAGATTAGGAAAGCACCCCAGAAAGCCCTGGAAACTCTCCCTGGCTGTTCTGAAGGACTAAGCCTCCTGGGCAGGCTCACACTCCCATTCTGATAAGAAAGATGGCCCAGTTTAGTGGGGAATATTTTGTTTCTCACTAGCTACTTTACTTCATACTATAGATAAAACGAATTTATACTTACAGGTCCCGTTAGTCATGGAAGAAAATCTGCCTTAGAGGGTTAGAAGGGAAGTTTAGGAATCTGTTTGCTTGTCCACAAACTGGGCTTAGTGTTAAACAGAATGTCCACGTGGTCCTTTATTCCACCCCAATTCACTGCTCAGGGTTACAGGCTATTATGTGAAGGCCAGTTGTCCAGCTGAGTTCAAACAAACGGCCCAGGGCCTCTGGTCACTTGGCTCTAATTTTATTAGAAAAAAAAAAAAAAAAGAGCTTCTTTTTTAACTTGGGACATTTTCAAGGACTTCCACGTGATACAAAGTTCTGAACTGTTCTGGGTGCCTTATCAGCTCACAGCCAGGCCTGGGGAGGGTGTCATGCACAAATCCTCCTCTCTCCATCCGATGCTTGTTCTCACTGGGAGAGCTACAATTTTCTAATCTTAAAAACACACCAAATGAAATCTTAGTTTTTCAAGTCATAGACTGAAGGTGGCTACTCAATCACACAGATGCTTACTGTTTTTCCTTTTCTCTTCTTTTAGAGTAAAAGAATCCAAGACACCAAGGGGTGTCCTGGGTCAGAATATATTTAACCCAATCTCTTTTGACCTCTGCATTTATATGATTCTCTCTTTTTTTAATTGGTGTGTAACTGCTTTACAATGTTGTGTTACTTTCTGTTGTACAACAAAGTGAATCAGCTACATGCAATTCTGATCAAATATTCTTGTCAGCCCTGCCCTGAGATGGCCTCAGTTTTCACTCTCCTGATCTGTCTGGAGAAGAAACCTTGCTCTTTTTCTCTCCTTGTGTCTGTGTGTCTGGCTCAGCTCCCTCCTTGGGCAGAGAGGCTCTAGGCAGGGAGCCAGGTGACCAGGCTGACCCTGCACACGGGACTGGTCAAGGCCTGGGGTGGAGGCCTGCACAGGCGCTGGGAGGGGAATGACCCTCAGCGAGCCACTCAAGGAGGACTTTCTCTCCCTGCCTCCACCAGGCCTGAGTCCAGACATTTTCATTTCCCATTAGACAGACTCACCTGTTAACTCACAATTTCTGCTGACTTTTAATATTAGCAGGCTACCTTTTAACACATTCATTACATTTTTTAAAAAAAATTGACTTCGAGGTCACTCACTCACATAGAGAAGGTGCCAGAGGGTAAGAGTTCATCCTGCTCCCCCAGGCTGTGCTGATCAGAACTGCTGGCCTTCAGGGCACATCCAGGGCCAGGGCTTTCCCGGCCCTGCACACTTTCTCAATCCCAGAGCCTCGGTGGTCTCTGCCTCTGCCTGAAAGACTCACGTGCCCGAGACCAGACCCTGGTGGCTTGTTCTAACAGGGAAGGACTGAATGCCTCCCAGCACCTCCTGCCGCGGTGTGGCCTGGCTCCAGAGCCCCTTCCCCCGGGGACCCAACCGTCCAGCACTTCTCGGCACAGCAGGGCTCGCTTCCCAGCTGGCCAGTGGTCGCTGGTTTTTCCACTACCAGAAACCCCAGAGACAAGACAGGTGGGCAAGACAGGTTCAGCCCTGCCCCGCAATCCCCACCAGGCACTTCAGAAGCACTTTCAACCGGAGTGAGGCAGAGTGGGATTGACAGGCGACCAGGAGAAAATACCAGACACCTCCATTCCCTGAGGGAAGCAGGGGACACAGACTAAAGAGCTGCTGCAGCCTACGTGAGCCACGCAGAAAACCAGCAACAATTTCCACCAGCATTCCAGCTCTGGAGAAAGCTCTTTTCTTCCTGTGCTAAATTATATGGAAGGAGTGTCTTTCCCACAGGCTGCGCCTCGGACCACTAACCAAGCCCTGGTCCCCATTGAGCCGAGGCCTGCACCGGCCCAAGCCCCTCTTCATATGCTCTGTTATGAGAACGTCCACCATCACTGAGAAACTTCAAAGAGCTGGACTCCAACAGCCATCCATTCTCCAGAGACGGGATCCTTCCAACACAAACCCACACTGGTCATCTTGCTGGTAAAGAACATGAAGGTACCGGGGTACTTATCCAGGCTTTCAAGTCAGACCGCCTGGGTTCAAACCCTGCTGGTAAATAACAACACAGCACTAACATTTATAAGCCACTGAGGGCCAGGCATTCACTAAGCACATTTTGGTGGTGGAGGTTTAGTCGCTACAGGCTCCTCTGTCCATGGGATTCTCCAGGCAAGAATGCTGGAGTAGGTTGCCATGTCCTTCTCCAGGGGATCTTCCCAACCCAGGGATCGAGCCCAGGTCTCCTGCATCGCAGACAGATACTTTACTGACAGCTATGAGGGAAGCCTCCAAGCACACATTAGACACATATTTTAATCATCCAATCCTCATCGGCAACTAATTACTTTTGGAGAGACCAGATGCACAGATAGATTAAGCAACTTGCCTAAACTCACACAGATTGTTAGTAATAAAACTTATCAGGCTAAATCCTAGGTATCACAAAGGTTTTCACCAACTACCTGTGTCTGGGAGTTAAACGACCATAAGGTGGGATAGCCTTACTCTCCCCAAAAGTGCTATGATGCAGACTCTGACTAGGATTAACAGGAAGCCAGGCTAACAGGACCCCTGCAGACTGGGTGAAAAACAGAGAAGTCTTTGTTCCAGCCAGTGTGTTCAATGCCAAGCAGTGGGCTTCAAGCAGGCCCAGGAAGGGAACGAAAAAGGCAGGTAGCCCAGCCTTTGAAAGTTCTTCTCTAAAGTTGCAGTGCTTGATTGAGATGCAGGCATGACACTTCATGTGCAGAAAGCTTTTGGGCTAATGGTGAACCACATCCCAAAAAAGAAAGGCAAAGGAAAGCTGATCAGACAGTTCACAGAGGAGGATGAGGAAATGGTAAGCTGGGCAGAGAATCCTGAAGGACATCTGGGCAATTAGGTTACCAATTCACAGAATCATGTCCAGCTCCAGAAAGTCACCTCGTATTGATGGGAAATACTGAGACCCCCCCCTTCCCTGGTCCCCAAGCCACACCCTGGAGTTACCTGAAACAGGGAGGTGTGTTGTACAGGGAGTTATTTCCAGCCTGCACTTTGTAATCCAGGACTGAGGGGCACTCTTTGAGGGCAAACCCCAGCAAGTCATCTCGGACGATCACCACCGTGACCCCCGCAGAGCCAACATTCTTCTGGGCACCAGCAAAAATCACACCAAACTGCCAAAGAGAAAATCTGCTATTTTAAACATACTTGGTCATCTTTCATAAATGTATGTCAAATTCCCCATTCTCTTTCTAAAACACAGTTTTTATAAGGAAGTAACTCTATTTTAATCCTGTTTAGAGCAAATTCCCCTTTCTAAAGGACTCTCTATCTGGACAGCAAATCAATACTTGTGAGTTTAGAGCCTGCAGATTACAAATCTGCCTGGTCCTTCCCAGGAAGAGGCCAGCCCAAGCCCACCACAGTGAAGACCTTGTATCTATTCCTCTTCGCTCTATTACATCTTTTTTCTACATCCAAGCCCATCTTTAAAATAAGGCTGCTGTCCTTGGTAACCTAAAGAAACCAATTTTTAAATCTATTTATATTTGTATAAAGGGACAATCATAAGACACTGAGAAATGAGACAACCTGCCCAACAGAGAAAAAAATTCAGAAAAAGAGATGTTTTAAGGTACTTTGGGACAATTTCCATGTAAGATATAGAACCCTCTTCCATGTCTCCCCATGAAACCTTTAGGAAAATTCAGCAGCATCCCACAGGGGAGGAGGGGCAGAGCCTGGCCCAACAGGAAGAGGTATTTTCACAATTGACATTGTTCAGAATTGCCAGTGTATGGTAAGTGAAAATAAAAAGTAGGCTATAAACAAAATATATATATTCACACAACAGAATATTACTTAGCCTAAAAAGAAATGAAGTTCTGACATGCTACCACAAGGGTGAATCCGGAGAACATTATGCTCAGTGAAAACAAGCTAGACAAGAAAGGACAAATATTGCATGACTTCACTGATGGGAGGTTATCTAGACCAGTCATGTTCACAGAGACTAAAAAAAACTATATATAGAGAGAGAGAGAGAATGGTGATTGCCAGTGACTAGGGGGAGGAAGGACTGGGGTTGTTGTTTAATGCAGACAGAGTTTCAGTGGGAAGAAAAAGTCCTGGAGATGAATGGTGATGAGGATTGGACAATCATGGATATGTACTTAATGTCACTGAACTGTATGCTTAAAAATCGTTAAAATGGTCGATTTTATAATAAGTATATTTTACCAGAATTTTTTTAAAAAGGCACATTACCACTTAGTTTGTTTTAACTTCCTTACAGATATCACCCTCCTAACCCCTGCCCGCCCCCCATGTTGTGCAACTGTGGGTGCCTCTCCCACTGCCCACCCTGGAGAGCCACCTGGAAATCTCCATGTCCTATGGATGCTCTTGGTGCTGGGGTGGGTAACAAGGTAAGGCCGGACTCCTTCATAGCCCCCCAAGTTTGGATAATGCATATCTTCCCTTGACAACAGCAAGCAATTCCCAAGGTGTCAATGAAAAAATTTCTAAAAGCCACTCTCAGAGGCAAGTGAATTCCCCCAAGGACTCAAGGATGACCCTGTGAGGCAACTGTCAACAAAGGGCTGTGAACGTCCGGATGTAAATATTCTGACAACCAAGGTCGGCCCTTCCCTGCCCTAGTATGTGTTAAAATGTCCTTAGAAAAACCAAGACGCTGGGTTCCCCCTGACCCAGGCCTCTTTCACGCTTTACCTTGGAGACGTCCACTGGCCTGGACAGGAAGTTTGAGGACATGTCGCAGACCAGCACCGCTCCCTTGACGTCAGGGATAAAGTCAAACTCCACCCCATGCACAGTCTCGTTGGCGCAGTAATACACATAGGAGGCCTCCGGGTTGAGGGTCCAGGTGCTCAGATCTGGAATTTCTATCACAGGAGACAAGTTAGGGACTCCACGTTTCCTCCCCTCTTCCCTTAGGGAGACGGGAATCCACCACTTATGACACCCCTCGCCTAGGAGGGGAAGACAGATCCCAGAGCATTCACAAGTAAAAGGCATCTTACTCATCCAGTGTTACAATCACCACCAACATCCTAAAAGGATGCTCCATCTCACCCTTTGACTTTTACTGGGGGCAAATAATCTTCAAGAATGGTGTGGTAGGTATTTGGGTTCTTCCTTGTCACCCAGCATCCAACATCCTAGGTCCACTGACAGTGTCCTTTAGGTGCCAATCTCCCTCACTCTCAGCTCATGTGATTCCAGTAGAACCAATTCTACCCACAGCCCTGAAGGTAGAATGCAATTCAGGCAAGGCCGCTTGACTGATTTGGAATGGGACACAGGAGACATGAGACTTACTGGGAATGTGTGAGCAGAGGCATTGAAACTTGGGAGAATATAAGGCAAGGAGCAGCTGCAGCCATCTTCTAAAAAGGAGGGGGCAGCTTTCCTGACTGTGGAGGAGACAGAGGGACACACCAGGACCAGGAGACTTCCTCTCACTGTAGGAGCGGGGGCCTCGATTAAGTCATACCTAAAGCCAACCCAGCCCCTGGGTTTTGCAACTAAGTTAGCAGCTCAGGTAGAGAGGGAAATGGCAACACACTGGAGTATTCTTGCCAGGAGAATTCCATAGACAGAAGAGCCTGGTGGGCTATGGTCCATGAGGTTGCAAAGAGTCGGACACAACTGAAGCCACTTAGCAGGCACGCACACAACAGCCTAGGAATACTCTTTCTGCAGCAGCCAGTTAGTAATCTTAACAGGAACAGGCAGCCAATCTAAATGGTATCAAACGGGGGAAGAAAGAATCGCCCAGGGCAGGGGTAACCTGCTAGCTAAGGAGGGATCACCCACTGGCCAGCATTTCACAGACCAGCTCAGCTACCAGCACCTACTCGTGTAACTCCCAAGTTTGGGGTGGACGATATTCACAGTTCCAAACTTCTTGGCTTCTTCTGCAGCCTTAGCCGACCAGGATCCTGTCACCACGTAGTCAGCACATCTTCCTGCTTTCAGGCCAATCAGGTTTAAGGGGACAGCACTAAACTGGCCACACCCACCTCCTTGTACAAAAATCACTTTGTAGTTGTCCGGAATGGCTCTGGGCAGAAGCAGAGGTGACAGTAAACAGGGTCAAAGATCGAGAATGAGTGATGCTCTTCCAGCACTTTACCCTGGGGTGGGCACACTATAAGAGCAATGGTAAAGCCCCACCTCTGCCTTCCCCACATCAGTCACTTATCTACTCAGTTTCTTGCACAGATATTTACCGGGCCCCACAGTGGAAGTCTGGGTTTCCCTGGTGACTCAGATGGTAAAGAATCTGCCCACAACGTAGGAGACCTGGGTTTGATCCCTGGGTTGGGAAGATCCTCTGGACAAGGGAATGACTACCCACTCAAGTATTCTTGCCTGGAGAATTTCATGGAAGGGGAGCCTGGCAGGGTACAGTGCATGGGGTCGCAAAAAGTCAGGCATGACTGAGTGACTAACACTTTCACTGACTTTTCATGTTGAAAGCCTATGGTTACTGTTTCGACAGAATCTTACTAACACCCTGCTGTTCCTTTAGGGAAGCATTGGCTACCACTCTCAGTCCAGCTGGTTCAAGGGTGCCCAATCCCAGCTCCAGGGGATGAGCACATGACCCACGCTGGCCAGTGGGGTTTGGTTCTGAAATCTTGGATCCAAACTTCTAGAAAAGAGAAGCTGTTTCTAATTGAGGGAAAGAACTTGTAGGAGCAAAATCTGCAACCACTGGTGGCCATCTGATAAAGCCAACACATAAAAAAGCAGATCCAGGAGACAGAGGAAAAGACCTTTCTTACATCATGTGAGCTCCTGCACTTTTCTGTCCTATGAAGTAATACATTTATTTATTTATTTATTTATTTTGCTTAAGCCAAGAGTTGGGTTTCTCACTTTGCAACTAAAAGTCCTAAAAGTATACATGTGCTGGTCCATGCTATGAATCAGGTGAACAGTGGAGAAGGATCTTCCATAACCCTTTAGACCTATAGGCATGTTTCACCTACCCCATATATACTGAGATTAAGAGTGAAATGATTTGATTCCAGCGTGGAAAAGTAAGATGATGACTGGGATAGCCACAGGCCATGGAAACTGGACCCGAGCTTTTGAGCGGTGTCAGAGCTTAGGAACAGGTTATGTAGAAGGCAACAGACAGGTGACAGAGCTCCAGAAAAGAGGCTTAAGGAAAGCCGCAAAGAGCTGGGTAATGTGAGAGGGTCTTGGGCTTGCCAGCAGGTGGGGTGGGGTGCACGTATCTGGTTCTGAGATGTGCCTGCCTATCTCCAGGGCTCTGGAGAATAGCAGAGCACGCAGACAGGCCTTGGGAGGCTCTAACCATCAAGTTCTCGGCAGCTGGGAGGAGAGCAGCCCAAAGCAGGGTTCCAGGTTTATGTTATTCAGATGCAGTGAACGAGGCCAAGAACTGGATGGAAGGACACCAGAGGTCTGGGTACAGGGGTCCAAAGGGATTGGCCCATACACTGAGCCACAAGTCCAGGCTGGAGAGGCTCACAGCTCTGTGGGTCAAATGGCACGTCTCTGGGCCAACATTCCAAGCATTCATGAAGGACTGGATTGCTCCGTGAACATAACGGGGACCCAGGAGGCAGCCCCGCATGCTTAGTCAAACAGATGATGACTGCCTCTGATGTGCACATTGCCATGGGCTTCTAACACTCCTCAGAAAATGTCACTAAGCCTGCCCCATCTGAGGCATTTTATTAAGGCAATTTACAGAGCAAGTTATTACACAGTTAGTACAAATCCAATTTTGTTAATGAAATAATGCAAGGATGAACCCTAAAACTTTAACAATGATTACTCCTGACTGGTGGGGTTATGGACAATTCCAGTTAAATCTGTGAGTTTTTTCCCCTAAGCTTCCCACCATGAACATGCACCAGTGTTATAAGCAGAAAACAAATAAGTATTTTGTTTTTAAGGTGACCATATTTGTATGTCCATGTGAGTATATAATGCATAAAACTGTAGCTTAAAGCAACAATCTATTTAAGAATATAGTTTCTGCTAGGTAAGAAAAGCAGTGCAGATAACTAAGAGAGTTCATTTGAGGAGCAGTTTCCAGAGTTCATAACCCTTAAAATTGCCCAGAGTCTGTTAAGAATGAAGTTTCTAAAGAGGCTGTGATTCGACAAGTCTGGGTGGGGCCCAGCACTTGAATTTTTTAATATTTCTCCCAAGAGGTGATTCTGACAGATTGTATGAGGCACATAATTTAAAAGCCAGTGAACTAAATTACAATTAATTATGCTGACAAAGTTGACCACTTGTCATTTAAATCCCTTCTAATCTAATTTAACTTCAGCAGTGCTGAAAAATTTTCCCAGATATAATGATTTCAAATCTTTGGAAAAACCACATAAAATAAAAATAAACACACAAATGCAGGATGAGGATCAAATGAAAAGCATTATGTACTGATCTAGTGAATCTGGGAGAATCTTTAAAAAGATCTTTTAAAAGAATCTTAAAAAGATAACTTTTAAGAATGAAATATTCCGAACACATAGCAGAATGTAGTAATGCAACATACACCTACGTATATGGATTGCCAAACAAGAAAAACCCAACTTTGTCTTTAAAATTTTATACTTACAACAATTCCCGTACAAGGTTCTCTGTGTTATTGATAATCTTAGAGAAATCTGATGACCTGTGGCTCATTTCTGTAGAAGGAAAAATAAATAACAATTTAAAAAATTCCAGTTCAAAACCAAAGGAACAAAAGTTATTGAAGATGTAACTACAAAATTTGCAAATAAAATAACAATGGGAAATGTCAGTTATTTTGCATACAAATGATGGACCACACATTTTAAGAGAAAATCCAAATTGATTTTCAAACTGCAAACATTTTAACTTTATTGTCACAGCAGAATGATCTTTTTCAAATGGCGATAGTCACTGACTGAGCCATTTGCTAATTTATTCTTCAGTCTCTGATTTCTCATCACTTTCTCACAAACAAGAATTGTTTGCAAAGGCTGCCCTTTAGGACTACAGCACAAAATGCCATACTGTGCTGTCCCTTCACAGAAATTTAAGTACATGTCACTTAATTCAAATTAAGGAACAAAATTTAATAGCAATAGCACACAAAGTTAACCCTACGATCTCTTAATACTCTGTAGCCTCTGGAACTACCAAAAAAGAAAAAGAAAATTAAAATTTTTAAAAAGGTACATTTTAGAACTCAAAGGTCATCTTTCCTAATAACAGAGGGGAGAGAAACAATGGAATTATTAACATGCAAGATCTTCCCAAAAAGGCTTGTGTACTTCTATACATTCAATGAGTTCATGTTTAAGAACAGCAAGAACTGTAAAAAGAATGTGAAACAATATTATAAATGTTTGGGCACTGTTATGCAAATGCACAGAATCTTTTGATCTCGGATCTTATGTATAGCAAAAACCAATTATGAAACGGTAAGCTGAGATGTATAAACCCCTCACCAGCATTTATGTTGATTTCAAAATTGCTTTGATTAAACATGCCACAGAAGTTATTAAAATTTAAAAATATATCTACCAACGCCTATGGGAAGACCCAGTAGAAATTCTAGGCTTGATGATGCATTTTAGTAGGTTCCCTTTAAATCCTGGACATTAACAACATCCAAAAGTAAATCTTACCAAGAACACTAATCCCAATTCCTTTGTAGTCTAATAACTCTTTTTGCATCTCTAACAACACCTAGGGAAAAAAATAAAAAGAAAATAGGATGATTTCAGTATGCTGTGCACAAGTCTCTCTGGACACACAAACTGCAAAAGAGGAGGGGCAAGGAGAAGCTCCGCCCTCTGGGTCTGTGAGGAAGCATCTGTCCCGGCCACAGCCAATCGTCTTTCTCTGCCTGTTCCCACAGAACCCCATGATGCAACTTACACTCAAGTTGAGTATGAACTTATGCAATGTGACTGATTCTAAGATACAGTTTTTCCAAAGGCACGAATTTAGAGATAAAAACTCACTTGAAGGTAAAATAAAAATCAAGTGGTAAGTTTTCTAATAACAATTCGTTACCTGTCAATATCCGTTAAAGAATAACTTTGGGAAAAAATCTGATTCCCTAGAAAATGTCCACTTCACAATCGCATTTGCGACTCTCACAACTGCATTTGCCACTCTCTGAAAGCAAAAGCACAAAAAGTTCTGGGTATAGAGGACAACAAAAAATAATTCATGCCCAAATTAAACCGACAACTCAATTTTCCATCTTTTTGGTATACTGGAATGGGGGGGTTGGGCAGGAAGTAGGAAGCACTTGCTGTGAATTAAGACTGGGCTGGGATGCTTCCCAGGCAAAGAATCAGCCGGCCAAGGCAGGAGCATGGGTTCAATCCCTGGGTCGGGAAGATCCCCTGCAGGAGGAGACCCACTCCAGTATTCTTGCCTGGAGAACCCACGGACAGAGGAACCTGGCAGGCTACAGTCCATGGGGTCTCAAAGAGTTGGCCACGACTGAAGCAACTTAGCATGCACACACACACACACACACACACATACATGTACTTATTCCATCTATATATTTCATACACGTTTCAGTAAGAAGAATAGAAAGCCCTTATCAGAGATGCATGCTGCAGTGTTTACAGGAGTGAAGTGACATAATATTTGGAACTAGCTTAAAATTTATCCAGAAGCAGAAGGGGGAAAAGGGGGTATAGGGGAGGGAGTGCCGAAATAAGATTGGCAAAATGTCCTTAGTTGTTAAATCTTGGCTGGGTCTATAAATTTCATTATATTATTCCCTCTCCACCTTTGAGTATGAGTGAACTGCCATAAAGTAAAAATATCAGAAAGAAAAGCTCTAAAAATGTATACAAAATAGGTGAGACAAACCCTTTGTAGAAGCATCCTGCCATCAAAGGAGGTTGCCTTAAAATACACCAGCTAAAGATCTCATAAAACATAACCTAAACTAGATCACAACCTGTATGAAAAAACAGTTCGGCAATAAAGAATTAGACAAAAAAAAAAAAAAAAAAAAGAAGGCTTAAGAATTTGTCATCGTTTTTGTTGGACACATTAGCACTGGCTGATCAAACTTATAGTGAATCTTTTTCTTTAGTATAAACAAACATCTGTGATAATCATCCTTGAACTTCTTTTCAGACTCCCTTCCTCTTATAGAATTCTATTATAGTATTCTCTGGAAAAAAAAATCTATAAAGGTTTATAACCAAAATCATTATAAAAAGCTTTAAAGACTTCTACCCAAAAAGCATACCCCTCTAATCAAGTGAAGTTTATTTTTTTTCAAACTGAAGAATGCAATCATTTTGTGGATCACAACCAATATTTTTTTAATGAACTAGAATAGACCAGAGCAGAATAGAATATTAAATTGTGTATGTTGTAGTCATCAGGCTAAGTACTTCATAAACTTTTTGTTTTAATTATGTGCAGGTACGTGCTCACTTCGTGAAATATATTTTTCATTATGGTTACAGTCAAAAAGAAGTTTGCAAAACTTCTCTAATCTTTATAATTCAACTAACTCAAGAAGACACATAAATAGAAACAGCTGCCCCCTCCCAGGTTAGAGAGCACATATGAAGGCATAAATCCTCCAGGAAAATAAATAATAAGTAATTGTATTACTGATAACAATTATCTTTATAATAAATGCAGAACAAATTACACAGGAAACAAATATGCAAAAGACTCCAAAACATAGAGGGGGAAACCGGTGAGGGTAGCAGAAACGTTTGCATATTTATGACAGGGAATCCCACCTAAAACAGACTGCAATAAGTAAGAAAAAAGTAAGCCCTGTACTCTCCGCTACTCTGAGCACTGAGAAAAGCAAAATGTTCTTTCCCGTCTAAAATTATAAAAATTCTCTCTTCTTAAGACAACACAAAGAAGGCTCTGTCCCAGGGATATTTCCACTCTATTTAACAATAGATAATTGAAAAGCACTTGGCTATGTCCCATGTTGCTACAAGGTATTATCAGAGTTATCCTGGTTAGAAAAAGCAAAATGTAACAGCAGGGGCAGCTGGTCAACGCGTCCAAGGCACATTAGAGACCAGGCCTCCTTCACAGCTGGGGGTTGGGGAGAAGAATGCGGTTGGGGGGAGTGGGTATTGAAGGTTAGGGAAGGAGCTGGAACCCGGCTGGGGGCTGGGAAGGCAGGGAGTGAGTTACACTTGCACTTGAAAGGTCTGGTAATGGCCCGGGGGAGAATTCAGTCATTCATTTGCTCCAGAACAAAGTGAAGCGAACTGGGCTAGCTGCCCGGTGCCTACCAGAGCTTGAATATTAGAATGCCTTTAGGGTACACGCCAGTACAGGGTGGAAAAATCTATGCGTGAAACAGAGCAGAGAAGAACAGCTTTAGGGACGGGTGGAGTCTCTGAGAGGCAAAGAGGGAGAGGCTGGGCTGGACTGAAGTCTTTTAAACTTACATTTTTGAAAAGCAATGTTGCCAAGTGCTAACTGAAGCCAACACTGCTCCCGAGGGGTTTTGCACGGGCCTCTAGTTTACGCTTCGCTCCAATTAACACGATCCCCATTCACCACTCATTCACCATGTCCATTCACTCATCCACTCAACACTGCCTGGCTCGCAGCACTGCTGGGCAAGGAGACTGCACAGTTGAGAGCTTTTTCTTTCCCGCCGCACCCCCAGTCTGACCCGGTTGAAGGCACAGCGCCTGAGTTTGCAGGTGTGTTGCGCAACGAGCCAGCGGGTCCCCGGCAGGCCGAACTCAGCACGCGGCGCACCACTAGCCGGCGCCAGGGGCAGCTGAACAAGCAAACTTCAACAAGTTTCCTTCTCCAAAGTATTCTTCCAAAGGCCCACCCGCGACATAACCTGAACTGGGCGTGCACACTCACGCAGAGTATTCAGGGGACTCGGGGAGGGTAGAGGAGATCCGAGCTCTCCACGCAGGGATGCACGGCCACCAACGCGCCTGCTCCCGCCTGGAGCGCAGTCCTAGCGCGCGCTCCCTGGGACTTACGGAGCGCGGCAGCTTGGCAGGCCCGGGTCCGAAGTTGACCACCGGCATCCCGGAGTCCATGGTGCTGCTGCAGGCACGGCGAGTCAGCTGGAGAGGACCTATCGATTGGCCAGCGCGGGTGTGCCGCTGGCGAGGACTCGCCGCTCCCTTTCAGTTCCCAGAGGCGCCCGTAGCGGCCTGCGCTATCGCTGGCCCTGCGCTGATTGGTTCGCGCAATGGGACTCGCATCCCCATTGGTCGCGCTTCGCAGTCACGGCTCCTGAGCAGTTGCTCCACCTCGCGTTTACTGTTTCAACCCTTTCTGATCAATGCAAGGCGCGCGGGAGATTGCACCAGCCTGGCGGCTCGGCTGCTTGCCCGCCCGAGAACCGTGGGCGGCTGGAAGCGGTTGCCCTTGCCAACATGCGTTGGCACTTCTGCACCCTTGAGGCCGGTTCCAGTCCTCCAACCCTGACCTCAGACCCTCTCCGTGGGCTGCACAGGGAGATGCGGAGTAAATCATTCCTCACCCCCATCCAACTACATCTTCACCAGACCCCAGACCGTAGACTGGACTGTGATGCATTTGTTTGAGTCAGCAGTCATTAACTCACTAAACTTTCCTAAGCACCCCCTCCATGGGCGCCAGATACTACAGGGGAGAGGCAGAGCCCCCAAGGATGGAACTGCAGGGTGAACTATGGGAGATGAGGTTCTCTGCAAAACATCAAGGGGCCAAGGGTTAAAGCAGGATTAAGAGACGTGGGTTGCCAAGGACCCTGAGAGGAGCTTTGACCTGGGAAGTCCTGATGCTTCCCGGGCAAGTCTTAAGTTGCTGATTCTCCGTTTCCCCTTGTGAAAAGAGCGAGTTGGAACCTGGCATTACCTCTCGGGTTTCCCCGGCGCTGACAAGCTGTGAGTTTAGAAATGTGAGGAGATATTAACAAGAAAGCGATACCTCTGGGGAGAGTCAGCCCAAACCAGGCCCAGGCCCAGGGCCAGCACAGCTCAAACTTTTCCACAGAAATGTTCTTCTCAGAAGAACTCCAGTGGAGACCCACATGGGACTCTGAAATAGGGAGGCCCCCTTCCTGCAAGAAAAAAGTTCCTTTGAAATCTGGAATTTCATCATTTGTTTAAAATGTGAATTTTGCCTTCTACTCCTTAATTTAACCCA
Source organism: Cervus elaphus (assembly GCF_910594005.1). NCBI lineage: Eukaryota > Metazoa > Chordata > Mammalia > Artiodactyla > Cervidae > Cervus > Cervus elaphus. Next base: position 51,983,361 of record NC_057843.1, on the reverse strand, counting down.
GTTTCTTATTAAAATATTTTCCCAAATCTTTGAGCAAAAGTGATGCACCAGGAATACACAGAATGCCTGTCCTGGGGCTTTCCACCATCACCCAGCCAGTGTCAACAACCCTAGTTTGAAAAGGTTTGTAAACTGACAGGGTTAGGACTTTTGTTTGCTTTATTGTGGTATGTGGGAGGGATTGAGCTAGGATAGGAGGTCCTGCTTTAGCTTCTGGTGGTGGAGGGCAAAGTTTCCAGAAAAAGCTGAAATGAACAAGGTTCACTGCCTTCTTCTGCACCTTCATTTAGAAAATTGCAAAATTGAATAGAGGGTACCAATGTCTATCTATAAACTCAGGTGTGCAAGAATTGTCAGGAATCCATTATTGCATGTAATGACTTAGTTGTAGACCCCAAGCAGCTAATCTACTGTGGGAGTGGGGGAGTTCATCCCAGGGAGTTACACAGTTCCCTGGCATGGAGTAGAGAGGGAAGCACTCATCCATTTGATCCTCCTGCCCCAGAAAATTTAGCTGAGTTGTTGCCACTGTTGAAGTCTATATGCTACTTCAATTAGATTAGCTCTCTACCACTTTTATGACTCGTTTGGGTGGAGAAAGGGTGGCTATCCAGGCTTCCCAGGTAGCGCAGTGGTAAAAACTCTGCCTGCCAATGCAGGAGACACAAGAGACACGGGTTCGATCCCCGGGTCTGGAAGATCCCCTGGAGTAGGAAATGGCAGCATGCTCCAGTGTTCTTGCCTGGAAAATTCCATGGACAGAGGAACCTTTCAGGCTACAGTCCATGGGGTTACAAAGAGTCGGACAAGACTGAGAGGTTGAGCGTGCACACACAGGAGTGGTTGTCTCCCTGCCCACCAAGACATGCCCCGCAGTCATTCCTCGGAGAGGCTTGTAGTGTCCGAGACGATACTACAGATAAGGCACACAGACCCTCTATCAGGGACCTGCTGACTTCTGTCTCTCTCTTGGGTCTCTGCCTCTCTCCCAACCCAAGGAAGTCTCTTTTTCATTCTAGAAAGAATCCATCTCTTTCGATGGATGAAACTGGAGATACAGAGTGAAGTAAGCCAGAAAGATAAACACCAAAACAGTATACTAACACATATATATGGAATATAGAAAGATGGTAACAATAACCCTATATGCAAGACAGAAAAAGAGACACAGATGTATAGTACAGACTTTTGGACTCTATGGGAGAAGGCGAGGGTGGGATGATCTGAGAGAACAGCATTGAAACATGTATATTATCAAGTGTGAAACAGATCACCAGTCCAGGTTGGATGCATGAGACAAGTGCTCAGGGCTGGTTCACTGGGTTGGGATGGAGAGGGAGGCGGGAGAGGGGATCGGGATGGGGAACATATGTACACCCATGGCTGATTCATGTCAATGTATGGCAAAAGCCACTACAATACTGTAAAGTAATTAGCCTCCAACTGGTGAAAATAAATGCAAAAAAAAAAAAAAAGAGAGAGAGAGAGAATCCATCTCTTTCTATGCTTCGTCCTCTACAAGCACCTTCAGCCAGGGCCACTCAGGGATAGAAAGACGGCGGTGAGACTGTGGGGAGTTGAAATGCGCACACCCATTTACGGCAGAGTTGCACCAGCCCACCCCATGTGTATGCTTCCCCTTCCGTAGAATAGAGACTTCGTCAGGCTCCATATTTCCCAGCTCCCTTTGCATCAAGGCAGGTCATGTGGATGGGACCCACCAACGGAAGGGAGCAGAGAATACCACGTTCAGACCAAGGAGGTTGAGAAATGGCATGCTCCTCCACTTCCTTTTTCCTGTTCTGTAGGCTGAAACTGAAGACTCCCAAGTCCTAGGGGATGGTGGAGACACGGAAAGGAAGGAGCCCCAGCTTCTGAATTACCTGCTTTGGGCTTGTTACACATGAGAAATCAACTTCTCTGAGGTTATGCCACTGAAATCTGAAGGGCTATGTTATCCTAACTAACAACACCATCTAAACATAACAGCTGCAGCTCAGAGATCCAGCTTGCTGTCACCAAGTGAACAAACAAGATTGTTCAAGCTATCTTCCCACACTTAAAGAGAAACCAAAAACCCAGATCTTTGTGTGACATTTCCCAACTCTTCAATGTTTACAAATTTCAGACAGTAATATGCAGATCAATATTGTGAGGTGCCAGACCTAGCTTCTCAGAAGCCTGATACAGCCTGCTGATCACCAGCTCTCCTTCTAGGGACTGCTTGACAGTATTCTGTCATGTATTTCCCTTTATTCAACAAAGAGCATCTTTGCTTCTTGTTTGGAGAAGGGAAGACACTGGGGAAAATATAATCTTAAGATATTATTCTGTCATTCTTGCCTATTTTGCAGTGCAGATGTATAAAGATAGCTCAGGGAACCCCTGCATTTCATGAGGCCCTTTCCCTTCTAGGGCTTCCCTGGTGGCTCAGATGATAAAAAATCTGCTGCATTGCAAGAAACCCAGTTTCAGTCCCTGGGTCAGGAAGATCCGCTGGAGAAGGGAATGGTTACCCGCTCCAGTATTCTTGCCTGGAGAATCCCATGGACAGAGGAACACGGTGGGGCTACAGTTCATGGGGTCTCAAAGAGTCAGACACGACTGAGCGACTAACACTTTTCATTTTCACTTTGCTCCCTTCTTGGTAGATTCTCATGAAATGCATACTTTGTAAATATCAATTTTCATGGATATTTTTACTGAGCCCTTACTATGAATGAATGGTGAGCTTTGCTGCCATTTCCAATCAAATCTGTGTCCTGTTTAGAGGGGAGTAGGAAGAAAAGAGAAGGCAACTCTGAGGAAGAAAGAAACCTGTTTGTTTGGAATGAGTGAAGTTACTTCTACTGCTTTTTTTGTAACTGGATATGAAGATCCTTTTTCCTTATCACTCATTATTTTCAGAGAAAATGGAGGAGAGGGAGAGGGATTCATCAGAGTTTATGTAGCAAAAAGAAATGTCACAATCCTATTACACTCTCCATTCTGACCCCAACTGGTAGGAAAAGATATCCATCCTACTTACTTTATTCCCTCAGTTTATGTCCTCACCCTATTTTGCTTCATTTTTTTATTGTGATAAAATACACATAACATAAAATGTACCATTTCAACATTTTTACATGTACAATTCAGTGGCATTAATATTTTCACATGGCTATGCAATCATCACCACCGTCCATCTCCAGAACTTTTTCACCTTCCCAAACTGAAACTCTGTCTGTACCCATTAAACAGTGTCCCTGTTTCCCCTCACCTAGCTCCTGTAAACCACCACTTAACTTTCTGTCTCTAAATTTGACTGTTCTAAGTGAAAATGAACAGGACCCTAAGGGGCCTTCCCTGAAATGGACCCCTGAGTCCACTGCCTCTTGTCTGTAGAAATGCTTTAGCCCCCTAGGCCTTCCCTGAGTTCCAAAGAGCCATTTTAACCAAAGAAGTGAGAAAATGCAAAAATGAAAGAAAGCAAGACAAAATCTTAATAGTTTGTCCATAAAACAGAGTTGAGGACCTTTAGTTCCTCCTCAAGGACTATAGATAATATCCTGAGTCATATCTTTGAATTGTTTTGGAGATATTAGAACCCCCACCAGGGGGAAGTTAACTGCATGCTGACCACCAGCACACAGACCCCAGACTGGTTGGACTCAGAAAGTAGATGGCTGAGATTTCGAAACTTCATCCTGTCACCTCCTCATCAGTCAATCAAGCCAATCACCTCTAACACTCACCCCTAATGTTGTCTTTAAAACCCCTTCGCTGAAAGCCATCCAGAAGTTCAGGGCTTGAGCATTAGCTGCCCATTATCCTTGCTGGACACTTTGCAATTAATATTATACTTTCCTTCACCACAGATTGGAACCAGTATATCAGTTTTGCTGCTTGTCAGGTGAGTGTGAGATAAGCTGGGACCTGGGACCCTTTGCTGCAGTGCTGCAAAGCTTGCACCTGGACAAACCTCTCCTCTAGCAACAAAGTACAAAGAAACTATATAGGACTAAAAATAACTGTGTGTATGTGCAGTTGGGGCAAATTCTGGACCAAAAGATACAAAGAAGAAAAACAAAAAACCCAACTGCCATTTCTGAGGAGCCAGAAGCAAAAACTGGGTGCTGGAAGGGAAAGCAGGGTACCATACATGCCCTTTGCAATCAACACCACAAAGGGATGGGCAAACCACCAAAACCACCCTTCCCTCTAGCCTGACCCCTGGACACACTCCTACCCTCATCCCATATAAGGAATGCACTCCTCCCCACTACCTGAGCCTCACCCCCAGGAGTGTGCAAGGGAACTTGTTTGTTTTAGCTCCCTCCTGCAGCAAGCAGTGAAGGAGCCCCAATAAAGCCTTACCTGAATTTCTTTTCTGGCCTCTAGCCAATTTCTATTGATTTGGGAAGACTAAGAACCCTGGGGTCGATATCAATTGAACCCAAATTTGGTTCAGTAACAAACGTATCTCCTGTAAGTGGAAGATATAAAATTTGCCTTTTGTGACCAGCTTATACCAGTTAGCACAATGTCTTCTCAGTTCATCCATTTTTTTTCTAAGTATTTTTATTTAATAGATTTTTACTATTTAGAACAGTTTGAGGTTCAAGGCAAAATTGAGAGGAAGGTCCAGAGATTTCCCAACTACTTCCCATCCCTATACATGCATAGCCTCTCTGATTATCAACATCCCCCACCAGAGTGGTCCATTTGTTATAACTGATGAACCTCCATTGACACATCATTATCTCCAAAAGTCCACAGCTTGCATTAGGGCTCACTCTTGGTGTTGCACATTCTGTAAGTTTGGACAAGGATGCAATAACACGCATCCATTGTTATAGTATCATACAGAGTAGTTTCATAGCCTAAAAATCCTCTGTGCTTTGCCTATTTATCCCTCAATTCCCCCTTTTTGCTTCATTTTCAAATAATCGATAGAGCATTCCACTGCAAACTTCATACAAATAAAATATCTAAGGGGGTCATTTTAGGGGAACTGCTCTCTATGGGTCAGTGGGCAACATTACACAGGAAACGGAATACTATTTATATCTCCTGACACCCTAAAATGATTATGATATAGAAAAAGCATCACATTTTTTTAATCTGAAAATGTATTTATTTCACTGCCTTTTTTTTTTTTTTTAAGGAAAAGAACAACATTTCTGGCACCACCTCTCTAGCTTGTAGATACACTATTCATCACACCCAGTGTGCTGGGCCTGGACATGTACACACGCATCTTTTAGATCAGCACCATTCACCTGCATGCATGCTAAGTCATTTCACTCATGCCCGACTCTTTGCAACCCCAAGGACTGTAGCCCGCAAGGCTCCTCTGTCCGTGGGATTCTCGAGGCAAGAATACTGGACTGCCCTCCTCCAGGGGATCTTCCAGATCCAGGGATTGAGCCTGTGTCTCTTACATCTCTTGCCTTGGCAGGTGGGTTCTTTATCACTAGTGCCACCTGAGAAGCCCCACTTTTCACCTGAGATGTCTCATTCATTTCAGGGTCCCACATGGAGTGTGAAAATGGGCCACAGAACACTTGTTTACTCACCTGTTCAAAATCTATGTGTCTCTATTACAGAAACCATCATCTCAGTTTTAGAATGACTTCTGTACTTTTGTGATCTGAAGGTAGTTTTGTTCTTCTCCTCTTCTTTCTGGAGGCAGGGCAAATACAAAGAAAGGTGATATAGCAAAGCCAGGGATATTTGGGGGGCGGCAGCAGGGGAAGCCAGTGCAGGACTTGGATCTTCCTGCTTTCCCCCTTTTTTTCATACTCCAAACTAAGTCTCATTCCACATTTCAAAGGAGGTTTTCTCTTTCCTCATTGCCTTATTCACTCCTTAGCAAATCTGCTCTACCTCCACACTTTTCTCCAGTCCATCTGCTTCTATCACTTGCCTAGTCTAAGCTTCCATGGATTCTTCTCGATTACTAGACCTGGTTTCCCTGCATTCACTTTGGCCCCTTGAATCCATTCTCTAAACAGCAGCAACATCCACCCAATTTGGAAAAATTGTGTGTGTTTTTTAAAAATGGCTGTTGCTGATACATTTGTTAACACTCTTCACTGTGAAAGTCACTCAGTTGTGTCTGACTCCTTGCAACCCCATGGACTGTATAGTCCATGGAATTCTCCAGGCCAGAATCATGGAGTGGGTATCCTTTCCCTTCTCCATGGGATCTTCCCAACCCAGGGATCAAGCCCAGGTCTCCTGCATTGCAGGCAGATTCTTTACCAGCAGAGCCACCAGGGAAGCCCCCAAGAGTGAAAGTTGACCTTTTAGGAATCAGCAAATTAAAATGGACTGGAATGGGTGAATTTAACTCAGATGACCATTACATCTACTACTGTGGGCAAGACTCCCTTAGAAGAAATGGAGTAGCCATCATAGTCAACAAGAGTCCAAAATGCAATACTTGGATGCGATCTCAAAAATGACAGAATGATCTCTGTTTCCAAGGCAAACCATTCAATATCACACTAATCCAAGTCTATGCCCCGACCAGTAATGCTGAGGAAGCTGAAGTTGAATGGTTCTATGAAGACCTATAAGACCTTCTAGAACTAACACCCAAAAAAAAAAAAAAATCTCCTTTTCATTATAGGGGACTGGAATGCAAAAGTAGGAAGTCAAGAAACACCTGCAGTAACAGGCAAATTTGGCCTTGGAGTACAGAAGGAAGCAGGGCAAAGGCTAAAACAGTTTTGCCAAGAGAATGCACTGGTCATAGCAAACACCCTCTTCCAACAACACAAAAGAAGACTCTACACATGGACATCACCAGATGGTCAATACCAAAATCAGACTGATTATATTGTTTGCAGCCGAAGAGGGAGAAATTCTATACAGTCAGCAAAAACAAGAGCAGGAGTGGACTGTGGCTCAGATCATGAACTCCTTATTGCCAAATTCAGACTTAAAATGAAGAAAGTAGGGAAAACCGCTAGACCATGCAGGTATGACCTAAATCAAATCCCTTACGATTATACAGTGGAAGTGAGAAATAGATTCAAGGGATTAGATCTGATAGACAGTGCCTGAAGAACTATGGACGGAGGTTCGTGACATTGTACAGGAGACACGGATCAAGACCATCCCCAAGAAAAAGAAATGCAAAAAAGCAAAATGGCTGTCTGAGGAGGCCTTACAAATAGCTGTGAAAGGAAGAGAAGTGAAAAGCAAAGGAGAAATGGAAAGATATACCCATTTGAATGCAGAGTTGCAAAGAATAGCAAGGAGAGACAAGAAAGCCTTCCACAGTGATCAGTGCAAAGAAATAGAGGAAAACAATAGAATGGGAAAGACTCGAGATCTCTTCAAGAAAATTAGAGATACCAAGGGAATATTTCATGCAAAGATGGGCACAATAAAGGACAAAAATGGTATGGACCTAACAGAAGCAGAAGATATTAAGAAGAGGTGGCAAGAATACACAGAAGAACTATACAAAAAAAGATCTTCATGACCCAGATAATCACGATGGTATGGTCACTCACCTAGAGCCAGACATACTGGAATGTGAAGTCAAGTGGGCCTTAGGAAGAATCACTACAAACAAAGCTAGTGGAGGTGATGGCATTCCAGTCAAGCTATTTCAAATTCTAAAAGATGATGCTGTGAAAGTGCCACACTCAACATGCCAGCAAATTTGGAAAACTCAGCAGTGGCCACAGGACTGGAAAAGGTCAGTTTTCATTCCAATCCCAAAGAAAGGCAATGCCAAAGAATGCTCAAACTACTGCACAATTGCATTCATCTCACACACTAGTAAAGTAATGCTCAAAATTCTCCAAGCCAGGCTTCAACAGTACATGAACTGTGAACTTCCAGATGTTCAAGCTGGTTTTAGAAAAGGCAGGGGAACCAGAGATCAAATTGCCAACATCCGTTGGATCATCGAAAAAGTAAGAGAGTTCCAGAAAAACATCTATTTCTGCTTTATTGACTATGCCAAAGCCTTTGACTGTGTGGATCACAAAAACTGGAAAATTCTGAAAGAGATGGGAATACCAGACCGCCTGACCTGTCTCTCAAGAAATCTGTATGCAAGTTAGGAAGCAACAGTCAGAACTGGACATGGAACAACAGACTGGTTCCAAATAGGAAAAGGAGTATGTCAAGGCTGTATATTGTCACCCTGCTTATTTAACTTACATGCAGAGTACATCATGAGAAATGCTGGGCTGGAGGAAGCACAAGGTGGAATCAAGATTGCCGGGAGAAATATCAATAACCTCAGATATGCAGATGACACCAACCTTATGACAGAAAGTGAAGTAACTAAAGAGCCTCTTGATGAAAGTGAAAGAGGAGAGTGAAAAAATTGCCTTAAAACTCAACATTCAGAAATCTAAGATCATGGCCTCCGATCCCATCACTTGAGGGCAAATAGATAACAGTGGAAACAGTGACAGACTTTAATTTGGGGGGCTCCAAAAATCACTGCAGATGGTGACTGCAGTCATGAAATTAAAAGAATCTTGCTCCTTGGAAGAAAAGTCATGACCAATTTTGGCAACATATTAAAAAGTCATGACCAATTTTGCCAACAAAGGTCCATCTAGTCAAAGCTATGGTTTTTCCAGTAGTCATGTATGGTTATGAGAATTGGACTATAAAGAAAGCTGAGCGCCAAAGAATTGATGCTTTGAAACTGTGGTGTTGGAGAAGACTCTTGAGAGTCCCTTGGACTGCAAGGAGATCAAACCAGTCCATCCTAAAGGAAATCAGTCCTGAATATTCATTGGAAGGACTTATGCTAAAGCTGAAGCCCCAGTACCTTGGCCACCTGATGTGAAGAATTGACTCATTGGAAAAGACCCTGATGCTGGGAAAGATTGAAGGCGGGAGGAGAAGGGGATGACAAAGGATGAGATGGTTGGATGGCATCACCGACTCAATGGACATGAGTTTGAATAAACTCGGGGAGTTGGTGATGGACAGGGAGGCCAGCGTGCTGCAGTCCATGGGGTTGCAAAGAGTCGGACAAGACTGAGCAACTGAACTGAACTGAACTGTTGCTGATATACAGCTACTATCCATAAAATAGTTATTTAATGAGAACCTACTGTATAGCACAGGGAACTCTATTCAATGATCTGTGGTGAATTAAATGAGAAAGGAAGCTAAAAGAGAGGATATATGTACATGTATAGCTGATTTACTTTGCTGTATAGCAAGAAACTAACACAACAGTAATCCAATAAAAATTAATAAAAATAAATAAAAAATTTAAAACATACATGGAGTAGAACATATAACTGCCCTGCTTAAATCCTCTAACAGCTTCCCATTACATTTAGAACTGAAGTCCTAAAAGGGCCGCAAGACCCCACCTGACCTGGTCCTTGGTCACCTCTTGGCTCAGCCTTTTACTTGCTCAATCTCTGAACTCCTCCTTCAGTCCCAAGACTCTCTCAGGGTCCTTCCCTCACCAAATTTTACCTCCAGCCTCCTCATGGCTGGCTCTGCCCAACTCTCAGTCCATTGAAGCACCATCTTTTCACACTGTGAGTGACCACCTTATCAAAAGTACCCTCTGCCCACACTTATTGTCTCATTTCTTGGGACACTTTCTCTCATAACTTGCTAGTCTATGAAATACTAATACTTACTCACTGTAGAATGAGTACATTCTCAAAAGTACATTCTCTGAGACCTGAGACTATGCCTAACTTGCTTATGGCTATTCCTCAGTATCAGGAATGGTGACTGCTTGCTGGATACTCCTAGAGTGAATTTTTAAAAAAAGGCAGAAAGAACAAAATAGATGGCATTGCTGACAGTCTTTGTTGCTGAGATTATTTTTCTAGAACTTTCCATAGTGAATATTCAAAACTTAATCAACTTTTTAAAAAGTTTGTTATTTTTTAAATAGTGAAGTGAGGATAGGCATGAGACCCTCCTCGAAGCCATGGTGATCCTGGGAAGCTACTTGGCAACTTTTGCGAGCCCATAACTGCTGAGGCCCATCTTTCCACCAGGTGTTTCTGCTGAGGCTGAAAGGCTGATTGTAGCATCAAGTACTAACATGTTGTCCTACAGTTAGAATTCTAGGTCAGTGTTTCCATTGATGATGGAACCACTTCTATCCAACTGGTATTGGATCCAATCCCACTTCTCTGACTTTGCGCAACTGCCTGAAATTTATGACAGGTCTTGGCAAGCTGCAAGCTGTTGAAAGGACGTGTTTTATGGGGAAAGGAGAGGTAGTTAGAGGAGCAGAGCTGGGGGTGGGGGAGGTGGTGACGCACAATGTTTCTCAAACTCAAAGAGCTGGAATTTTGGAATGTCATCTAGAATTATCTATCCATGCAATCTGAGAGCCAGTCTCTCCCGGCGTTGTCCTGGAGCAGTAGACAGGAAAATCATGATACATTCCCTTGAAAGTCAGCACAACACCATTCCTAGATGATTGCCCAGAGATTGGGGTGGAGGTTTGCAGAGCTGAGAAATGAGATGAAATTACCATCATCTTTAAGGCTGTTGATCTATATCAAAATACGAAGGATTTCCAGTGTGTCTTACACACATTTTGGCGTATATGTTATCAGATTCAAATTGTAGATCTCACGAACTTAGTGCAATTCCTTCCCTTTCTGATGAGGAAAATGGTCCTAGGGTGAAGGGATGGTGTCAGGCTGGGCCAGTCCTGCCATCAGTGGCTTCATAGATGTTATCCTCTGTGCCCTGCTGGTAATCTCCTCCCCCATTTCACAGAAGGAAAAGCTGAAACCCAGCTCATGTATCTGTCTAGGGTCACCAAGAATCTGAGAAATCAGACCAAGCAGAGAACAGCAAATCATCATCCTTCTATTCCAGAGAATATGACCCTTCTTCTACACATTTCCAATCATATTAAAATGATTTAAAGTTGTTGGCCAAGTCGTTTAAATTCTCCAAGGAGAGAGTGAACTCAGAGATCTACGAGCTGAACGCGAGCAATACACAGATCTGGAAAGTGAAGGGTGTGAGCAGGAGCAGTCATACAAGCATGGGCGTGTGCTGCCCTGTCCAGGGCCTCAGGATGCTCCGCTCCCTCCACAGAACGCTGCATGCTCTCCCAACAGCAGGCAAGGCTGCAGACACTATTTCTGTGGCTTTGTACCGATGCTGCTTCCTAGTCTGTCAGCCCCAGAGTTGATCCCTGGTATCTCTAGCAGCCTTGGTTAAGCTTGTCCATTTTTTCCTCTGTCCTTTCTACCACCCCTTTTCACCCCGAGCTCCCTCTCACCTCTTTTTAGTCCTTTATCTCCAAGTTCGCTGTTGCCATTTTGCTGGTCTTCCATCTTCCGGCAACTGCTCAGTACCACAGGGACAATTTAAACCATCCTTAGGGGGATGGCTCAGAGGAGCAGCTTTCTGGCTGGTGCACAATATGATTTTTTTAGCTATATAAATTTTGAGACGTGTTTATATAGAAGGCCCAGCATTTGGGAGATTTTCTCTTCCCTGTGTTTTGAACCTGGCTTGTTTACATACTGCTTTGGTACCTGGAGACACATATGGTATTTTGCCTTTGTTTTCTTAGATCTTTAAAAATCTGGATAGCATTTGTTGTTCCAGAATGATTTTCTCCTTTTTAAAGTTTTCCTGAGGCAAATGTTACACATGATTGCTTTAAAATATTTAAGCATTCTAGAAATTCAGAGTGTAGACAGAGAATGTCCAACCTTCATGACAATTTCAGTTTAGGTATGTTTTTTAAAACAATAATATATTCATATGATTCAAAAGTCAAAGATATAAAAGTTTTACAGTGAAAATGTCCTAGTTTTCCACCCGTCTAGGTCCCATTGCATCTCCACTTGTAGTCACTTTTATCAGTTGCTTTTGGATCTTTCCAGAGTTTCTTTAGCAAATATAAGAAAATACAAATATATATTTATTCTGTCCCTTTCTTTTGCACAAAAGGTAGCAAACTACATGCACTATTTTTGCATCTTGCTTTTTAAATTTTACAACAGAGCAAAATTTGGTTTAGAACATAAAGAAACCAAAAATAAAAGGCAATATGCACACATGTGCAGACACACACATGGATGTGCACATTTCTTTTTTTGATATAACTAAGCAGCCATGAAATTAAAAGACGTTCACTCCTTGGAAGGAAAGTTATGACCAACCTAGACAGAATATTAAAAAGACAAAGACATTACTTCGTCGGCAAAGGTCCGTCTAGTCAAGGCTATGGTTTTTCCAGTAGTCATGTATGGGTGCGAGAGTTGGACTATAAAGAAAGCTGAGCACAGAAAAATTGATGTTTTTGAACTATGGTGTTGGAGAAGACTCTTGAGAGTCCCTTGGACTGCAAGGAGATCAAACCAGCCCATCCTAAAGGAAATCAGTCTTGGGTGTTCATTGGAAGGACTGATGTTGAAGCTGAAACTCCAATCCTTTGGCCACCTGATGCAGAGAGCTGACTCATTTGAAAAGACCCTGATGCTGGGAAAGATTGAGGGCAGGAAGAGAAGGGGACGACAGAGGATAAGATGGTTGGATGGCATCATTGACTCAATGGACATGGGCTTGGGCGGACTCCGGAGCTGGTGATGGACAGCGAGGCCTGGCATGCTGCGGTTCATGGGGTCGCAAAGAGTCGGACATGACTGAGCGACTGAACTGACTGACTGAAGCAGGCTAAATTAACTGAGTCAATCATTGTTCAGCCTGCTCCTCTTTATGGGCCTTAGTAAGAAATAAACCATTAAGAAGGTCTGATGTTCCTTTTCTGATGTAACAGTTTTGGATGCGAAGATCCCATTTGACAGGTAACAGCAGAAGATGGGAGCAGGGGAGCCGGTCTAAGAGCCAGAACTGCTCAGGTTCATGTTTTGCTTATTCAAAGGCACTGAGAAGCACCTCTTTTAGGGCCAACCAAAATTGAGCCACTGAACTGAACTGAACTCTGGGCAATGTATTCAAAAGAATATAAGGGTTGAAAGGCCCCTCTGGACGGTGCTGTCTAGCCCCTCATCTTACAGAGGACTAGAAAGTAATTCATTGCCGATCACACAGCACATTCAATGGCAGAAGCAGAAACCTGATTGCTCGTCTTTGTTCTTAGACCAGTGTTTGAAAGACTATTTCCTGCTCTTCTCCATTTCCTTGCGGAGGAAGGTAGTAGCCTAGTCCTGTCACTAGTCCACCTTTAGAGGAACACTGGGTGGCCTGTGCTCAATTCGCTTAGCTGCGTCCCTGGGCTCTCCTAATTACAACCGACTGAAATCTCACTCAAACCATCAGAGGGGAGATGAATCCATCCTTGAACCTAGAAACCAAACCTCAGAGCAAATGGGCAAAGGTAAGGATTTGCTTCAGGGGCAATTTGGACAAGACACTCATATGTTGGGACTCTCTTCCTTCGTTTTTGTTTTGAAAATCATGTTGGAAGGACTCCAGGGGCCCTTGGGTCACACACCCACTCCTACACTCAAAGGCAGAACAACAGGATAAGCAGCAGCCACTGAACTGTGATATTGAAGGGAGGGGGACTAGTTCAAATCCCCAAGGGGATGCTCCTGGCAGAAAAAAGCCCACGAAGGCTGGAACAATGGTGAACACGACATTCTTCCCCTCACCTTCCCCCTCCTTTGCAGAGCTGGACCCAGTGACTTCATCTCAACTTCTGTCAGTGATCAGAATCCTGAGATGTTCTACTGATGCGCCTGGCCCCCTAGACATTTCAGCTCATCACCATGTAGGCAGATTCCTTAGAGTGAGATATTAGCCCAGCAGAAATCCAAGTTTCAACAGAAAATCAACAATTAACATTATATTCTGAACCAAAGTTTTAAGTGATATTACAAAAGGAGGACATTTTTATTTTTAAATCACTAAGTTCTTATCACTGCAAATTGCACATGAACTTAAATGACTGAACTCAGAAGACTATACGTCACTGGGAAGTATTTATCACAGACAAGTACACTTTATCAATCCCAGAGCCTCAAAAAAAAAATCTCTCTTTTCTGTGCACCCTGTCCTATTATTTCAGATTGAGCTTCTGAGATTTATTCATTTCATTCTTCTTCACTCTTCTCAAAAAGAAGAGATATTTCACCCTCTCATTTAGACTGGTTTAAAAAATTACAGCATTGTTTGTTCTGCAAAAGTCTCAAAGACTCTTCAGTTCCATTTATGTATTTCAGCCACAGATTCCAGAGCTTTCCGAAGTCTCACTAGTTTCAAACAGTAAGAAGGCCAACAGGAGCGGAGCCCCTCTGCACAAGAGTGAAGGCTCAGATGTTCTGTGCTGCCTCAGACTCTGGCCACAATTGATGGCTTTAAGTGTTACCCCCAATTCAACATGCGTTCCTCAAAAATCTTTCTTAGGATTTTAAGGTCAAATATATATATCAAAAGATGTACCATCTTAACCAGTTTTAAATTTGAAAAGAAAGTGAATGTCACTTAGTCATGTCCAATTCTTTGCGATCCCATGGACTGGGGCCTGCTAGGCTCCTCTGTCCATGGAATTCTCCAGGCCAGAATACTGGAGTGGGTAGCCATTCCCTTCTACAGGTAATCTTCCTGACCCAGGGATCAAACCCAGGTCATTCACATTGCAGGCAGATTCTTTACTCTCTGAGCCACCAGGGAAGCCCATTTTTAAATGTATAGATCAGTAATGCTAAGTACATGCACATTGTCATGCAACCCATCTCCAGAACCCTCTTCATCCTAAAGAACCTAAGTTCCATACGTACTAAACAACTCCCCAGGCCTCCCTCCCCCTAAGCCCTGGCAGCCACCACTCTACTTTCTGTTCCAATGACTATGGCTACTCCAGGCTTCAAAAAAGTGTAATAATACAGTATTTGTCTTTTTGTGGCTGGCTATTTTGCTTAGCATAGTGTCCTCAAGGAACCTTTTCAGAAACCCTTCTTTAGCATATGTCATAGCATACGTATGTGAGAACTCCCTTTCTCTTTAAGGCTGAAGAATATTCCACTGTATGTATATACCACATTTTGCCTATCAGTCAATAGACACTTGGGTTCCTTCCACCTTTTGGCTATTGTGAATACTATGAATTCACAATACTGCTATGAATATGAGTGTACAAATACCTCTTTGAGACTCTGCTTTCAATGCTGGACGGTATGTACCCAGAAGTGGAATACTGGATCATATAGTATTCTATTTTTAATTTTTTTTTTTTTTGAGGAACCATCATACTATTTTCTACAGCACCTACTCCATTTTACATTCCAACCAACAGTGCACAAGGACTCTAATTTCTCCACATCCTTGCCAATGATTGTTACTTTCATTTTAGTTTTTTATTCTATAGTAGTCATCCTAATGGGTGTGATTTCATTTCCCCAAGATTTTTTAATGAAATTAAGGAAGGAAGTCAGACTCTCGCATGATGGAAGCTATGGAGATGGGATTCTAGAGTTAATTGTCATATTTCTTGACACATGAAGACAGTCTGTGTTATTTTAATTTTATCCCATTCAACCTTTTATTTATTTATTTGTGGTTGCATTGGGTGTTAGTTGTGGCATGTAGGATCTTTGTTGTGGTACAAGAACTCTCTAGTTGCGGTACATGGGCTCAGTATTTGAGTTGCATTGGCTTAGTCGCTCCAAGGCATATGGGATCTTAGTTCCCCAACCAGACATAGAACACGCATCCCCTGCATTGCAAGGCAGATTCTTAACCACTGGACCACCAGGGAAGTCCCCATGTTGAATTTTTAGGACTGGAATTAATTCTACCCATTTTCCCTCCAAGGTATGGAACCCAACTGAAACCTTTTTAAAAAAGCACAATAGACATCAATAGGGATCAAAGTAACAGCACCAGTACCTTTCAAGGATGACTGGAAACTATGACTGGAAGTCTAGCTTGTCTTCCCATTCCTCTTCTCCCACTAAATGGAATTTATTCAACAGGCAACAGAGGCAGAGAAAGCCCTGGTGGGTTTACTATACAGAAAGACCGCATACTGCCTGGGGACAGGCAGGATCAACAGAACCAGAGGGAGAAGGCAGTGCACAGAACTACCCCTTCACCAATCTCACCGCCAGAATAAGCCACTCCTTCATCTTGGAAGAAAGGAGTCTGGAAAAAAGAACAGAAGGTTAGTTCCCAAAAGCTCTAAAAAAGCTCGTTTTTGCGGACTTTGAAGAACTCTCCCTTCCCTTGCCTCCCCAATAGTTACAACCTTTGGGCTTCTTACCGCATAGAACTCAGCACTGCAAAAAGGCAACCGTTCTTGCTGTGAAAGGATGCTGTGTTCACGTGAGCAAGGCTGTTTCCTGACATCGTTACAACTTCTTTGTGAAGACCCTGAGGTCAGCTATGGGGCCGAGAGGCTCTGAGATGGGTCTGCACAGAACATGATTAAATGTGCTCGAGGCTGTTCTGGTGCCCAAGCATGAAAATTCACTCCCCAATCTGTCTTCCATTTCACATTCTCCCTTGTAGGACATTCAACAGAGCTCACTGGAGATTACGTAAGGAACTCAAATGAAGGCATGAAATGACTCCAAATAATAAATGCCAGCAATATTAAAATGCCCTGATTTGAACTATATGAAATGCCTCTACGTTATTAAATTCTCAGGGAGGAATTAAAGTCCAAAAAAATAAATATCCTTTCTCTTGAAGGTTGAGCTCTAAAGAAATTAAAAGTTGACAATTATTTCCTGTCCAATTTCTTTTTGGTTCAGGGTCAGGAAGAGGGTCTCATTCAGCAGTGGTGGTCGAGTCTGGCTCTTTCCACAGCCGCTTCCCCTGCAGAACAATCCCGGCTTCAGGCTCTTCAGGCTGTCACTCCCTTGGTCAGTTGTCTGGAGTTGGTGACTTGTGAACTTAAACTCAGCTGGGAGAAACCCACTCTCACAGGGTCAGTAGTGCAGCCAGGGGGCCCTCTCCTCATCTGGCGGGAAGTCTAAGGCTGGCCGAGGCGTGTGTGCCGTGACGATAACTCTTCTCAGAAGCTGCTTCTCCTCAAACCCAGCAAGAGGAGGCCCACCTCAGAGGCATCTCTGCCTGCTTGGAAGTTAAGACTGCCCCAGCTATAGTAAGCACACTGCCTCTTCCACATGGGCCTCTGCAGTTCTTGAAGAAATGGAGCTGTTTCTAACTTCTCCAAGAGTCTCTCTCTAAAGGGAGGCAGGCCTGGGACATGAAGAGCGGCTGCAGGACCAGATCAGCTGCAGAGGCTACCACGGACTTAGAAAGTCAGTCACCTGCAAGACCAGGGCTGTTTAACCCAAGGCCCAAGGCTCTCGACTCTCCTTCAAGGAAGAATGGGGGATATGGAGAAATATTGTTGATATTTATAGTTATTATAGTTATAATATTATAATATCAATAGTTAGGTAAGAGACATCTTTCCATTGTAGGGAAGAATTATGGGTTTCAAGTGAACCAGACATGGAGAAGCTCTAAATGATTACATTGCCTCTATAAGTTATGGAGGAGATTTACCTCAGTTTAGTGGAAACTTCAATCCTTGTCCTCTTTGAAAAAGGAAATACTCAAAGGTGTGGACAACTGAAAGTCTTCAGCCTGGTGTTTATTTTAACCTAAAGGTCTAAAATGTTAACCTCAAGAGGATAAACAACAAGGTCTTACTGTATAGAATAGGGAACTATATTCAGTATCTTGTGATAAACCTAATGAAAAAGAATACAGAGATATATAACTGAATCACATTGCTGTATAGCAGAAATTAACATCACGTATAAATCAACCATATGCTAATAAAATCAGAATTTAAAAAATTATATGAAGTTTTGTTTTTTGTTTTCCTGTTTTGTTTTTTAAGAGAGAAAAACTTGCTCTACATCTTAAAGACTTTGAGGACATTAAATAACCCAACTAATGCTCACTGGTCTCTCAAGAACAAAGTTAATGATTATCTAGTCTATAGATAGCCTTACCTCCTTCTAAACTGCTTCGTTGTTTGTTGTATTTTTAATTCCCACTGGTTTGAAATTTAAAGCCTGTACAAAGAGAGCAGGGATGCTTGGTCAAGCCCTTTCAACCCTGTAGTACATGATGTGCCTGCGAGCAGCCAGTCACCCATACTGGTTGTCTGAAGTCACAGGGTACTTGTCCTATTGTTTTTAAAACTCTTCGACCAAATTATATTTTAGACTTCTCCTGTAGATGTGTCAATTTGAAAACTCAAGCTTTTCGTGTAACAAAACTGTTTTTAAAAGGGGACTCTGGAAAAGACCCTGATGCTGGCAGGGATTGGGGGCAGGAGGAGGAGGGGACGACAGAGGATGAGATGGCTGGATGGCATCACCGACTCGATAGACTTAGTTTGAGTAAACTCCAGGAGTTGGTGATGAGCAGGGAGGCCTGGTGTGCTGCGATTCATGGGGCCGCCAAGAGTCAGACACGACTGAGCGACTGAACTGAACTGAACTGAAAAAAAATTACCTTCAGAGTAGTGGGAGTTTAAGAACTCAGGGAACCTAGGCTTTGGACTTCCTTGGAGGTTCAGTGGTTAAGAATCCACCTGCCAATGCAGGGGACACAGGTTCAATCTGTAGTCCAGGAAGAGCCCATATGCCACGGGGCAACTAGCCCATGGGCCACAACTACTGAGCCCACACACTGCAACTACTGAAGCCGTGCCCGTCCAGCCTGTGCTCCACAATGAGAGAAGCCCATGCTCGCCACAACTAGAGCAAGTTCATACACAGCAAAGAAAGCCCAGCACAGCGCCCAAAATAAATTAACAAGTAAAATAAAATTTAAAAATTTAAATTCACATAGAAAAGAGAGCTGTGCTTTGGAAGTAATAATGCACAAATGGAGGAGGACTTCAAGCCATACAGTAAAGCAAATGTATGAAAGACCGGTGTTTTCTACGAGGCAGTTGTGTC
Organism: Cervus elaphus; assembly: GCF_910594005.1. Classification (NCBI taxonomy): domain Eukaryota; kingdom Metazoa; phylum Chordata; class Mammalia; order Artiodactyla; family Cervidae; genus Cervus; species Cervus elaphus. Next base: position 51,964,492 of record NC_057843.1, on the reverse strand, counting down.
AGAGAGACAGGATAAATATTTGGGGACAGGACCCATTAGTGGACTGTGAACCCTATTTGGCAAGTTGAAAAACATAATTCTCATTAAAGGAATGCAAATAGAACACACTAGAAGTACAGTAAGAACTATCTGATGAAAATTTCCATTCATTTTGTGTACTCACAGGTAGGTGTGGACCAGGACAATGCCTGTCACTTTGTATAAAATAGAATTTTTACTGTGGGTTGTGGCTTTTTAAAAAAGTTTGAATACACTATTATGTAGAAACACCTCAGGCGTCCAAAACACTGAGAGGAGGTTACACATCGAAGCTCATTTTCCACAGCTATACTAGGACAGACACATTTTGAAAAATAGACACAGGACATACAGTATTAGAGATTATATATTTGCATTTTCCAAGTTTTCTGTGATAAAGAAAATTACTTGTCATCCACAAAAACATGATCATAAAAAGATTAAATAACCTAGAAGTAAATGGGGTAAATAATATAAAGCCCTTTTTTCATTCCTCCTCTTCCAGTCCTAGTGCCTTTGGCAAAGGAAACCATCAACAGCTTGATATGCATTGCAAACGTTTTTCTAGGCATGCATAGACACACATATGCCATACATATGTAAACAGGTTCCATATGTATGTAAAACCAGATGTATGTAAATAGGAGACTGCAATTAAATATTATCGTGCAACTTGTTTTCCATAGCACTTTATCTTGCAAATATTTTCATGTCTACACTAAAAACCTGTTTTTATTTGCTGCAGAGTATTGTGTGGTAAGAACTGACAGGTACTAACTCAACAATTTCTTCATTTATGTACAATTATGTTGTTTCTAATTTATTACTATTTCAAAAAATGCTTCAATACACATTCTTATACCTGATTCCTAGGACACTTGCATAAAGATTGTTTAGACTGGATGCCTACAGTCAAGAGTTTTAAAATCAGAGTCTTGTTTATGTTGTTTAGTTGCTAAGTTATGTCCAACTCTTTGTGACCCCATGGACTGTAGCCCTCCAGGCTCCTCTGTCCATGGGATTTCCCAGGCAAGAATACTGGAGTGGGTTGCCATTTCCTCCTCCAGGGGATCATCCCTTCCCTCCATGGATCAAAGCTGTGTCTCCAGCATTGGCAGGCAGATTCTTTACTGCTGAGTCACCAGGGAAGTCCAAAATCAGAAGGTAGATACATTTGAAAAACTGATATACACTGCCAAATTGTCCACCTGAAAGGCTATATGGACTAATACTTTCTCCAACGAGAGAGTGCTCATTTACTCACGTTATCTCCAGTACTAGCTATTACCAATCCTTTCAAATCTGCCTTTTCAAGGAAGAGGAAAGTGGTCCTCATTTTAATTTTTGACTATTTATGAAGCTGAAAGTTTATACTTGCTTATACTTCTTTATAAAAATATCTTTATACCCTTTGTCCATCTTTTGTCTGGTTTATAAATGCTTTAATATTACAGATCTTGAATTATGTTGTATTTCACATAATCTCCCAATCTTTTTTCTCCTCTTTATATTTTATGTATGATTTTTTGGCCATGCCACATGGCATGTGAGGGATCAAAACTCTTCATGCTGCAGTGGAAGTGTGGAGTCTTAACCACTGGACTGCCAGGGAAGTCCTTTTTTAAAAAAAAAATGCAATCACATCTATCAGTTTTTTCTTTTCTTTTTTCTTTCATGGATATTGGGCTTTTCATCTTGCTTGGTAAGGTTTTCCTCACTCCACCTGTATAAAAGATTTTTTTCCCCAATACTTCCTTCTAATTATATTCATATTTCCATGCAAAGAGTTGGACACGACTTAGCAACTGAATGACACCAGTTTAAATTCATTTGGATTTTAATTCTGCTACATGGTATGAAAGAAAAAAGCTTTCCAAGTAGTCAATAATCTCAGCATCATTTATGGAAATGTTCAACTCTTCCTGATTAGGTATCAAACCCACATCTCCTGCATTGCAAGGCAGATCCTCAACCACTGGATGACCAGGGAAGTCCTTTTAGAAATGGTTCATAAGTTCTCCAAAAGAATGTTTTATATTCATGATGGATAGAAAACATAAAGAATGTTTTAAATTCATGGTGGTTAATATTTAATATCTTCCCTATTTTTGGGAGGGGGGAGGGCCTGAGATTTTTATTTTAAAATCATACAGTAAAAATGATGCTTTTGAGGGGTGGGTACAGTTCCATTAAGTTAACTTATGTATGGATTCATGTTACCAGCAACACAACCAGACTATGAAACAGTTCATCACTGAAAAAAATCCCTTGCACATCTTCTTGGTAATCAAATCTTCTCACCCCCAACTCCTGGCAGTCAATGATCAAATCTCATTACCATAGTTTTGCCTGTTCAAGAATAGTATATAAATGGAATCACAAAGTATGTATCTTTTGAAATTACATAAAGATGTAACCTTTTGGCTTCTTTAACTTGGCATATGATTTTGAATATATGAGTTAATAATTTATTCCTTTTTAATTGCTGAGTAGGATTCCATTGTGTGGATGACCATGATTTGTTTATCCATCTACCTGCTGGAAGCTATTTTGATGATTATGAATACAGCTGCTATAAACCACTGCTATAAAACATGTACATGTTTTAACGTGAACACAAGTTTTCATGTGGGCTTCCCTTGTAGCTCAGCTGGTAAAGAATCTACCTCCAATGTAGGAGACTTGGGTTCAACCCCTGGGTTGGGAAGATCCCCTGGAGAAGGGAAAGGCTACCCCACTCCAGTGTTCTGGCCTGGAGAATTCCTTGGACTGTATAGTCCATGGGGTCACAAAGAGTTGGACACAACTGAGTGACTTTCACTTACGCTTTCAAGTTTTCGTGTAACTTGTGAAACTGCTGGTACATTTATGTTTAAAGAAACTGCCAACCTGTTTTGAAGGACTGCATCATTTTGCATTTCCACCAGCAACCTGAGAAGTTCAGCTGCTCTGCAACCTCACCAGCCCGTAGTTCTGTCAGTTCAGTTCAGTCGCTCAGTCGTGTCCGACCCTTTCCGACCCCATGAACCGCAGCACGCCAGGCCTCCCTGTCCATCACCAACTCCCGAAGTTTACTCAAACTCATGTCCATCATGTTGGTGATTCCATCCAACCATCTCATCCTCTGTCATCCACTTCTCCTCCCGACTTCAATCTTTCCCAGCATCAGGGTCCTTTGAAATGAGTCAGTTCCTTGCATCAGGTGGCCAAAGTCCTGGAGTTTCAGTTTCAGCATCAGTCCTTCCAATCAATACTTAGGACTGATTTCCTTTAGGATGGACTGGTTGGATCTCCTTGCAGTCCAAGGAGGGACTCTCAAGAGTCTTCTCCAACACCACAGTTCAAAAGCATCAATTCTTCAGCGCTCAGCTTTCTTTATAGACCAACTTTCACATTCATACATGACTACTGGAAAAACCATAGCTTTGACTAGACAGACCTTTGTTGGTAAAGTAATGTCTGCTTTTTAATATGCTGTCTAGGTTGGTCATAACTTTCCTTCCAAAGAGCAAGATTTTTTTAATTTCATGGCTGCAGTCACCATCTGCAGTGATTTTGGAGCCTAAAAAAATAAAGTCTATCACTGTTTTCATTGTTTCCCCATCTATTTGTCATGAAGTGATGGGACCAGATGCCATGATCTTAAGTTTTCTGAATGCTGAGTTTTAAGCCGACTTTTTTACTCTGTTTCACTTTCATCAAGAGGCTCTTTAGTTCTTCGCTTTCTGCCTTAAGGGGTGTCATCTGCATATCTGAGGTTATTGATATTTCTCCCAGCAATCTTGATTCCAGCTTGTGCTTCATCCAGCCAAGTATTTTTCATGAGGTACTCTGCATATAAGTTAAATAAGCAGGGTGACAATATTCAGCATTGATGTACTCCTCTCCTGATTTGGAACCAGTGTGTTGTTCCGTGTCCAGTTCTAACTGCTGCTTCCTGACCTGCATACAGGTTTCTTAAGAGGCAGGTCAGGTGGTCTGGTATTCCCATCTCTTGAAGAATTTTCCACAGTTTGTTGTGACCCACACAGTCAAAGGCTTTGGTGTAGTCAATAAAGCAGAAGTAGCTGTTTCTCTGGGGCTCTCTTGCTTTTTCGGTGATGCAGCGGATGTTGGCAGTTGGAGCCCTGGTCCCTCTGCCTCTCTAAGCCAGGTGAGCCTCCGGAAGCCCTCGGTCCATGCACTGCTGTTACAGGCAGTGTCAGGACATCTAATGTAGGGTTTGCATTCTCACTCTGTTAAAGGGCCAGCACGGCATCTTGCCCATCCTATTACTCCTGTAACACAGTCCATGATTAACGAACTAAATAGTACTGTAGTATCTTAGTAACAATCAGCTAGGACCTTCTACAAGAAATTTAACACTCCCAACTTTTCCCTAATCTCACCTTTCAATCTGATTGAACTAAAGACTTCACTATGCATGTTTTACAGGGAGACTAATTTAATCCACGGATGTGTGATCACATACTCTTACAATACTCTGCCATGGATAAATTCTACTCAGATAGGGAAAGGTGCTTCCTGAGAGCCCTGCTCTTTTGCACTTTCAATGCAAAAGGAAGGCTTTTCTCTCGGTGCCCTCCTTAAACCCTTCCTCTCTTAATAAGGAAACAGGATAACAAAATAATTAAGAGCATGGGTTCTGCCTATCCATGAAATATAAACAGAATCAGGAACATAGAGAACAGCCTGGTGGTTGCAAGGGGAAGGGGGTTGGAGAGAGTTGGATGGGAGTTCGGGATTAGCAGATGCAAACTGGTATATACATAAAGGATAAATAAAAGGTCTTATTGTATGGCCCAGGGAACTATATTCAATATCCTGTGATAAACAATAACGGAAAAGAGTATGTTAAAAAAATGCATATGTATGTATAACTGAGTCACTTTCCTATATAGCAGTAATTAACATAAAATTATACTTAAATTATATTTCAATAAAAAATAAATTTTAAAAACTGGCATAAAAATGATCATCATAAATAAGAAACAAATGAAACTAAAGTCCATTAAGGAAAAAAAAGAGCTTGGATTATGGGTTCTGGTTGAATCCTAGCTTATCACTTATTTACAGCTGTGTAACTGTGGGCAACTCACATGTCTCCTCAGACTCATCTATAAAACGGGGATGGTAGTAGTTCCCTACCTTATAGGGTTGCATAACCTGTAACATGATTAAATGTCTTGGTAAATGTTCAATTCTGCCTGGTTATTGTGAATGAAAATACACCAGTGACTTCTGGCCATATGATTTATAATAGTTTGACATTTAACTAAATGGTAAAACTATTTATTTTTCCCACCCCTTTCTAGTCCCCTTACGCTGCCTTATTATTCATATTTTCTCCCACCATAGAGTATTAGTTTTAAGACAGTAGAGCTTTATCTTGCTCACTGCTGAAACAGCACCCAGAAAAGTACTGTACATATTAAGCCTTCAGTAGACACTAGATGAATGAACGGTGCAAACTGTCAAAAAAGAAAATATACCATACACCAAAATGTTCATAATAAAAAGTATAGATAAATCTTTCTCTAATGGCTCCCAGTCATATATTTTAAAACACCAAATGCTATAATAAAAACAAGTAATTTATTAAAATTTGAAGGTAAAAACATAATTTTAAAAGATTTAGACCTATGTCAGGCGTGATAGAGTATGGATGCTTTCTTGAAATTCAAAATCAGATCCAAGAGTATCACTTTCAGAATGTTCAAGAAGATTGAGTTTACTTCTAGTTGTCTTTGATGAAACAGTCAGTATTTTACTCTCTTTCTTAACAGAAATGTGTTTTTTCGAAGACTCGCTTTTAATTGGTTCATTAACCAAAGAGCTATTCTGCCCGATTCCTCTGGTTTTCTGCTTTACAGGTGACTCAGAGCAGGAATGCAGGTCCTTCCCAGGCTGTTTCTTAGCAGAGTGCTTTTTGATATATTCACCTGTTTTGGTCATTTTTTCTGAGGAAGGCCTGCTATTTCTAGATAATTCCTCTTCTTTTCTTTGACTTCCCGTTCCACAAATTACATCTGCTGAAGGAGAACATGCTCTAGCAATGAAATCTTCAAAAGACTCCTGCCGCTGTTCTGTGACTGGGACTCCCAGGTTGTCTTTGGAAGTCTCTAAGGTCTCCTGAGTAGAGATTGGGACATGGAAGGTGTCGACAGGCAACGGAATTCGAGCATCACCTGTTATTTTCTGAAACTGGAGAGAAAAACAAAAGACAAGACAAAAATTCAGTGATGAACAAGGCCTATCATTAAAGCACTCAATCGCTTCAGTTGTGTCCAACTTTCTGCGACCCTATGGGCTGTAGCCTGCCAGGTTCCTCTGTCCATGGGATTCTCCAGACAGGAATACTAGGGTGGGTTGCCATTCCCTTCTCCAAGGGATCTTCCTAACCCAGCGATCAAACCCATGTCTCTTTACGTGTCCTGAATTGTAGGTGGGTTCTTTACCTCTAGCACCACCTGGGGAGCCCAACCATTAAAAAGTGGAGTCCGAAATTTCAATGTTACTCTGTGATCTTATTATTAAAACAGTCAATTGATAATTTAGAAGATTTCAGAGTCAGTTTTTTTCTAATTATATCTTGCAAGTGATTCTCAACTTAGCTATATCCAAGATTACGTCTGCTACATTTTTAGACTTCAGTGTTTAGGGTGGTTATTACATATTTCCTTTCCCTTACTAAAAATAAAACCCTATTCTGTAAGAAAATTTATTTCTTTTCTATCCTCCAGGTAAATGTAAACCAGTTGTTTTTTTTACACAGTTTTACAAAATGGAAAACATGTAAAAATGTGTCCAGTTTGTGACCAGACTGTGTATCCAAGCTGTCAGTTTCTAAGACCAGTTTGAGACTGGCTGAGGTAAGGGATGGAGGCTCCACCTAAGGCTGGAGGAAAAGCTGACAGGTTTCCCCCTCCCATTCCCATAACCAGCTGACTCACTATAATATACTGCCTATGAACTATGTCTGGACCACTTATTTTAAAAAATTATCTATATCAGTACTTGTACCTTCATTAGTGTTCCTTCATTGTAAGCTGACTGCATACAAATAGAAACCTAGGTAAAATATGAATAGAATAGACATTTGTACAATTTAAAATTTAGGGTATTTTCTCTAAGGTTTTCTTTCTTCACTAAGGATAGTTTGCTTTAACTCATAAATTTTCAAAAGAATTTCTAGTTTTCTTATTTACAACAATACAGTATCATGAAATTTACTGGGCACAAATGTACTAATCTAAGATATCGGAAAGGAGCTCAAAGAGGCTTCTAGCTCCTCAGCATATGACCTCTCAGAGACTGATCATTATTATTTTTTTTCTGACTTGGAAATTGCCTTTTTGCTAATAGCTCTTAGAATCATTAAGTTCTGTTCTGTCCACTTACTTGGATATTTTGCATTTGTCCTAAGGCACTCTGCTGTAATTCTGACTTTTCTTCTTCAAGTGCCTTCTTTTCTTCTTTAGGTGGACTACTAACAGTAGAATTCATCTGGGGATGACCTAGTAAATGAAAATCTGACTGATCTATACCAGCCATTGTGGCCAGCTGCCCAAGCCTGGACCAGAGGAGAAAAAGAGAGAAAGACAAAAGTTACTATAATCACGGAAGAGCAGCTTAGATATCCCCAGACCTACCATCAGGAAATACTTCTAACATCTTAAAAGCCAACACCTACTCCAGACTACGAGCCTCTCTCTCCCCCAAATTCTCAGCCCTTTCCAGATTCGTTCTCGGGACACATCCCATCTCCTTGCCTACCACCACTCCATTTCAAACACTCTCACTAGCAGCTTCAACATCGACCACACACACCAGCCACTGCCTCTCACCTCCATTCCCACACTCCCGTTACCATCCCTCCAGCTCCCAAGAAGCGTCTGCTTCTTCCTTCCCAACACCAACTCATTCACTGACCAAACAGCACTCCAGCAATTATCAATCTCCACTTCCCTCTTTCGACAAAACTGCTCCCGGTTGAGAACCACTGACCTGCATCTTCCCTATATAATCGTTTTTAAGTAAAAGACAAAGACAAACTTAATTCAAACTTACTGAACGAGAAAAATAAGTGAAAGGCAGGAAAATTCTTATGCATTCCCAAATATTTTCAATTAAAATTGCCTTCATGGAGAAGGAAATGGCAACCCACTCCAGTGTTCTAGCCTGGAAAATCCCATGGATGGAGGAGCCTGGCGGGCTACAGTGCATGGGGTCGCAAAGAGTCAGACACGACTGAGTGACTTCACTTTCACTTTTAAGACCTTGAACCCCCCCCCACCCCCCAGCCTCCCGCCCCCAGCTAACCTCAGAATTCTTAGCCCTGGATAATTGGCAGCTCCATGTTAGTCTTCTTGAAAAATGAGTGACTGGTTGAAAGATTGACTAACCAGAAGTTTAGTGCATACCAGAATGAGATGACCAGAGCCTCATGACAAAAGGGATAATGAGCCTCAAGATGTGTCTTTTTAAACGTTATCTGTTGAAGCTTCTGATTTTTGATGCTTTATAGAGAAATATGAACTGTAGATTTGAATCATGGTTTATCAAAAGGAACAAAATGAACCAAGATTGGCAGTTTGCTGATCTCTTAGGAATACCTTTTCTGGAGAAAAGTTCACATGAAGTGCAATAAGCTTGTAAAGGTAAATAGTTATTAATATTTTGGGTAACATAATGAATTATGATTATAAGTATGAACTGACTGGCAGCTTTTATTTCAGTATTAGCAAGTGTCTGGTCAGTGTTGGAGCCCATGTATTATTTCATTTCAACTGGATGAAATGTTAAATAAACTCAGAATGAAAATTAAAAAAAAAAAAAAAAATTGCCTTCAATGTAGTCTTTACAAAAACTTATACCTACTAATTACTCTGTCTACAGGTTACTTGTTTATAATGGGCTTCCCACTCTACCAAAGCAGGCTCCCCTTTTGCTTTTCTTTATAGATTTCCTCATTAAAAAAAAAAATCAACTCTATTACCTATAATTCACTGCATTTGGCTAAATATGTTCATGGAAGTAATAAAAACACTCAAGTTCCTCAGCAAACTACCTCTATAGTTGCAAAGAGAAGAATGCCATGAAGAGAAAAGAACTAACCCAGCATCTTTAAGGAGATCCAAGAAAGCATGGAACTTCTGGAAAGAATTCTCAATGCTGCCCAAAACACCTTCATCATCCAGGATCATGCTTGTCAATGAGTGTGCATGAAGGGCTTCAGACAAAGAGAAATTTATATTTCTTAACTGGGCATTTTCATGTTCCAACTATAAAAGAAGATTGAAAATATTTGACATGATTTTTTTCTCACTGTCATCAAAAGAAAACAAAAGTAGTCTCGTCTAGTTTAAAGAACAAAACTAAAACATCCAAAGTGCAATTTGTTGTTCAGTCACTCGGTCGTGTCCGACTCGTTGCGACCCCGTGGACGGCAGCACACCTGTCCTTCACCATCTCCTGGCGTTTGCTCAAACTCCTCTCCATTGAGTCGGTGATGCCATCCAACCACCTCATCCTCTGTCATCCTCAATGTAATTAATTTGTAATTAATCTAACTCTCCATCAGTAAAGACAGAGACCACATCACATAATAACCAAAAGGCAGAGGAACTCAAAAAAGTTTCCTATACAACGTATATATAAATAAACCAAAGTGATTGTTTTATTAATGATCTCTCAAAAGATCACATTTTAAACTGGTTAAATTCATAATGGATCCTCATTCCACATTAGAAAATTACCTGCTATTAAGTTTCCCTTAAATTAGAAAATGAAGTACAGAACCTAATTTGAACAAAGCATATTACAACTCTGCTGAATGTTAAGGAATAACTTTAGTGAACAAAATATCTAATGCTTAAGTTTAAAAGTCCTAAATCATACCCAGCCCAATTTATTAACTGTACCATCAGCAATATTCTCGGTTTCTTGAAACATTCACTCTCATGCACTCTTCTTTAGATCATCATTTATGATTTGCCCTATATAAAAATCAACTCTAGTATTTCTCAGAAAGGCCATTATATTCATGATGCCCTCATGTCTTATATAAGCAGGTGTTCAATATTTATTGAACGAACTAGTGTCCACCAATCCAGTAGATGCACTTTCAAAAATTCTTCCCTACACTCACCCTGTAATAAATTGTATTTATATAGAACTTTTAGCTTATGCTGTTTTCATGCACATTACCAAATGTAATTCTCACAGTATGTATTTTTATTTCCATTGCATTCTTACTAGTTTTCCAATATCTTATATTTATTTAAATGACTCATTTTCCTAATTCACTGCCAGTAAAGTCTCATCATGTCATTTATGTTACTAGATATACAGTACATACACAAAATATGCTTTCTTGAATAGAATAATCATGAACAGAAAATAAGCTAACATCACACACACAACACACAAAAAAACAGATTTTTGCATTTTTAAAAACATACCTTCTGGGATATGTAATATAATAATATATATAAACTATAAGCTTATGTTTAAAAGGAAAATGGAAAATCAGAGTTCTTTTTCATCCTGTATTTAGATCACATGATCACTAAATACCAGTAAATGTAAAGGTCTATATGATACCACCAATTTGCAACATATTAGTTTTCAAGTTTACAAACTATATGCATATGGCTTAAAATCAAATAAAAACAAAACCAAGAAGCTTTCAGAAGTGTAAGAAGAGAACTGTTTACCTCGCTGACTCGTTTATCAGCCTTAAGCCTCATTACTCTTTCCTCCTTTAACTGCTTTAGGCACTCCTCCAGTTTTCCCTAGTGTAAAGAAACAGAGTAAATATTATAACTAATTCATAGTATGATATTCCAAGGCATTTCTAGCTACAGATGTCATCATGATTTAGGGGCAGAGCCAGAAGTGAACTCAGACTTTAATCTGCTACTTGGAATATCATATCATGCTAATGAAATTAATTATTGAAATATATCAAATTAGCATAGTAAAGATTTATTTAAATCCCACTCTTTATAAACCTGTGGCAGCTCACCATAAAAGGTGTATGCGTATAACATAGTAAATCAGAAATAAAAAATTAAGACCAAGAAAGAAAAATTCCACTTTTATTTGTGGGTCTCTTTACAGCAGGAAGCACTATTACTGAACATGCTTAACATACCTGAGTTACATAACTGCAGATTCAAAAGCATTTTTTAAAAAGAGTAATCACTTTTAAAGCAACTTACTATATGGCAAGCACTGTTCTGGAGTTTCCTGGGCATTAAATATGAGGAAAGGACAAGACTAACTTCGTTATCTTACAGATGGGAAAACGGAGGCAGAGTAAGTAGAGAAGCACAGCCAAGCTCACGCCACGAAGCAGCAGAACCAGGACTGTGAATTCAGGAAGCTGGCTGCCATTCCTGTCCACAGAGGCAGCATTCTTTCCATTCACCAAGGTCAGTGACATAAAATGAACACTGGTAAACTCTCACAATTTTTAAGAACTAAGACACTTAGGTCCTTGAAGTGGAGGACACTGCTTACCAGTAGGCAGAATTCTAAAAGAGCTCCTAAGATTCCTATGTCGAAGCACACAATCCTGCCAGTTTTTCAATCTAGGTGCTGTAGTGAAGGGATTTTGTAGATGTAATTAAGGTTCTAAAATCAGTTGCTTTTAAAAGAGGGAGATTATTCTGGGCGGATGTGATATAATCAGGCATCCGAGAAAAAGGAACTGGACTTCTCCTAAAGATATGAAATACAAAAGGGACAAGAGGGAGATTCCTCATTGCCGGCTTTGCGGCTTTGGAGAAGTCAAGCATGATGTGGCAGAGAATACAAGTGGGAGGCCTCCAGCAGCTGAGACTCCCCCAGCTGACAGCTAGCAAGGAAACGGGGGTCTCTATTCAAGCAAGTGCAGAATCTGAATTATGCCACTGAGCTAAAGAAGCTTGCAAGTATTCTTTCTTGGAACCTCCAGATAGTAACACTTTCAGACTGACATCTTGATTTTAGCTCTATGACACTCATGAGCTTTGCTGAACATCTAGTACAAACATGAACATCCAACTTTGGGGCCTGATGCCTTGCACTTAAATTTCACACACTTTAACACTCTCTGGAGGGAACCCCCATGTTCCCATTGTGTATCTGAGTGGAGAACTCAGTCATGCTGTTACGGGACTTCTGACCTATGGAACTGTGAGCTAGTAAAATAGGTATTATTTTAGTCAGTGAGAGTATAGTAAAGGAAAATTAATATACTACTCAATCTCCAGGTTCAAGAACAAAGAAAAAATAAATGACTGTTATTGTTTTAAGTCATTGTTTCTGGGTGGTTTCTTATGAAACAATAAATAATCAGAATACCTATGAAAACAGTAAGGTGTATTTATACATTTTAAATTCTTTGAACAATCACTTATGGAATAAGGAATTCTATTATATGTTATCGTTGTGAGAGGAACTGGTGTCACTTTCTGGACAATAACTTTTGGTACCCAGCAACAATCTTACATTAGCAGTTTACCCTAAGGAAATCAGAGATGTAAGCAAAGATTTATCTACAAACAAGATGTCATAAGATTATTTGTAATCAAACTCTAGAGGAAAGCTAAGAGCCTCCAAATTGGGGTTGGTTTAAATAAAAATAGCACACCATATGAAGGAATGCTCTATGAAACCACTAGGAAAATAATGATGATAAGAGGGCTCAACCAGAGTTAATGAATGGGCCTGAGGAGTTCTACATTCAAAATATATCTGTGTGTTTTTCTTGGAAGATGGTCCATGAGCTTTATCAAATTATCTGACTTAGAAAAATATTTAGTGACATGAAAAAAATATCTTTAATACCTTTTTAAGACAAAAGAGCAGTGGTGGCCTTTATTTCCTTCAATAAGTTGTTCACTGCTTTCAAAACTTTGCTCAATGAACATATTTTTATGCTCAGAACATGCTTTAAAAATTGACAGTCTAATAACTTCAGATTCTTTAAAGTTTCATTACTAAAGCCAACCAAGTTTTCAATGGGAAAAAGGGGGGAAATTCCTCTACTTTTAATATAATGGCTAAATAAATCTTCTAAAATTGATTTCAAAGAAATTCTAAACAAATAAGAAAACAAACAAAAAACCCTCACCACAGTCTGAGAAAAGTAGACTAAATTACAGAATTCTTGACTGGTTCTAAACAGCACACTAACGTGCAGTAACATGAAATAGTTTCTCCCTCTAGTGGAAAGGAGTAGAACACAGTGTTAAATTTTTCTGAAAAAGTGAACCCCTCTCCTACAGAATAATTCTTGTCCCTTAAACAGAAATATGGAACTAAAAAAATTAGAAAGTAAAATTGCTTGATATTCTATTACTTAGGTAAGACTAATGATAAGGCTTTGGAGAAATCTGTCCTGTCACCTGCTCTCCTTCCTCCCTTCTATACACTGGCTAGGTTGCTTTTTCTGGAACAAAGCTCCCATCATATTATATATCAAGTTTTATGTTCAACCTTTTTTTATATTTAAAATGATCGAAATCAATCATTTCTCATATAATCAGGTGATTCATAACCTGGATTTTTTTTTAAGTGGGCTACAAAATATTTCACTGAGTGGGGTTACTGGTCAACCATTCCTTTGATTACACATTTAAATCCTTTCCAACTTTTCAATATTATAAGAAAAAATAACCATTTTTATGCATGAAGACCTTTTTCCATATTTAGAAAAATGTTCTTGCAACAACTCCATAAAAATGAGGCTGAGATCAAAGCAAATAGATGTTTTTCAGGCTTTGAGGTACCTATCTCCAAACTGCTTTCTAAAAAATTCCTAAGACTTTATACAGCCATCAGCAATGTTATCACTTGATATATAATCACTACAATAACTTTTGGCTTACTTCCTCACTTAGAATGCAAGTTATTTGAAGAAAGGGGATGTATTTTATTAAGTGTTTATCCCCAGCACCTGCACCTAGCACAAAGCAGATAGTCAATAAATAATTGCCGAATAAGGAAAATCCCTACCAATGCAAGATGTATATAGTATGAAAGATGTGTGCTTTTTCTGTAACTGGATAAGTGAAAACTTGGCATCTCCCTTAAGTGTGCACTTCTTTGCTTATAATTAGTAGTAATTAAATTTCTCTTTTAAATTATATTTTAAAAATTCTGAGGCAAAATCCTGGCCCTACCCATTAGCTCTATAATCTTGGACAAGTTCCATAATGCTAGACCTCAACTTTCTTATCTATAAAGTGGAGATAAGCTCCCACATCACAGAGCTCTTGTGAGGATTACATAAGCTAAAGCATGTAATAAAACATGAGCTAAAGCATGTAATAAAACTTATAAGCACTCTTTAACAAGAGTGCTTGGTACATAGAGTATGTTCAATTAATGTTGAGTGAATGAACATGTGAATGCAAACAGTAGTGAAAGGCTTAAAATGAAATAGTCTCGTCCCACACCCACATCCAGCACCCTAGAGGTGACCAATTCTTTAAGCAGGTTTGCAGGTTTTTACTTGTAAAATATTATATGCATATTGAGAAGTACACAGAACAAAAGTGTCAATGTGACAACTAAAAAGAGAATACTTACATAACCCATAACCACCACTCAAATCTGCAAGTACTTGTCAGCATCTTAAAGATCCCGCATATCCCTCCCTCATTTCAGGCTTCTTTCCCCAGTTATAAACACCATCCTCATTTCTTGACAATCATTTCCTTTAATCTGGTTCCATCTGTCACGACATGGGGCTTCCCTGATAGCTCAGTTGATAAAGAATTCTCCTGAAATGCAGGAAACCCAGGTTCAATTCCTGGGTCAAGAAGATCTGCTAGAGAGGGATAGGCTACCCACTCCAGTATTCTTGGGCTTCCCTTGTGGCTCAGCTGGTAAAGAATCCACCTGCAATGTGGGGGACCTGGGTTCCATCCCTGGGTTGGGAAGATCCTCTGGAGAAGGGAAAGGCTACCCACTCCCATATTCTGGCCTGGAGAATTCCATGGACTATCCATGGGGTCTCAAAGAGTCGTACATGACTCAGCAACTTTCACTTTCAACTCTATGTAGAGGATCACGGTGTATGTTGTCTTTTCTATTTTATTTCTTTCACTCAACATTGTTTTAAAAAATTTATCCAGATTGCTATCTGTAGTTCTATTAGGTTGGTGCAAAAGTTAATTGCAGTTTTCTGCATTGTTGAAATTTGCTACTATTTGATATTAGAATACACCCTAAATAAATGTGGTTATATCAATATATTGGGTTTTTTTTCCATTTATTTTTATTAGTTGGAGGCTAATTACTTTACAATATTGTAGTGGTTTTTGCCATACATTGACATGAATCAGCCATGGATTTACATGTGTTCCCCATCCCAATCCCCCTTCCCGCCTCCCTCTCCATCCCATTCCTCTGGGTCTTCCCAGTGCACCAGCCCTGAGCACTTGTCTTTTAATGTGCATTCTCACTTTATTTTTTTTTTTTTTGCTAATGATTTATTACTTGCTGTTAATTTAATATTTATTTTAGACTATGGAATTGATAACTGGCAACATTAACAACACATTTGGCCCAGGAACTGCTAACGAATGTACAGTGCAGGGTGGTTCAAGAAGTTTACAAAGGAGACAAGAGCCTTAGACATGAGGAGTATAGTGGTCAGCCATCAGAAATTGACGACAATTGAGAGCATCATCAAAGCTGATCCTCTTATAACTACATGAGAAGGTGCTGAAGAACTCCACATTGACTATTCTATGGTCATTCACCATTTAAAACAAATTGGAAAGGTAAAAAAGATTGATAAGTAGGTGCCTCATGTGAAGTGAAAGTCGCTCAGTTGTGTCCGACTCTTTGAGACCCCATGGCCTACACAGTCCATGGAATTCTCCAGGCCAGAATACTGGAGTGGGTAGCCTTTCCCTGCTCCAGGGGATCTTCCCAACCCAGGGATTGAACTCAGGTCTCCCGCACTACAGGCGGTTTACCAGCTGAGCCACAAGGGAAGCCCAGGTGCCTCATGAGCTGACCAGAAATTTTTAAAAAGTCATCATTTTAAAGTGCTGTCTTCTCTTATTTCACAACAATGACCCATTTCTCAATCGTATTGTGATGTGCAACAAAAAGTGGATTGTATACAGTAACCAGTGACAACCAGCTCAGTGGCTGGTCCAAGGAGCAGCTTCAAAGCACTTCCCAAAGCCAAATTTTCACCAAAAAATGGTCATGGTCACTGCCTGGTGGTCTGCTGCCTGTCTAATCCATGACAGCTTTCTGAATCCTGGGGAAGACACTACACCTGAGAAGTACACTCACTAAATCAATGAGATACTCTGAAAATCCCAACACCTGCAGCTGGCATTGGGTTGCAACGACAACACCCAACCTCACGTCACACAACCAAGGCTTCAAAAGTTGAATGAATTCGGCTACGAAGTTTTGCCTCATCCGCCCTACTCACCTGACCTCTTGCCAACGGACTGCCACTTCCTCAAACATCTTCACAGCTTTTGGCAGGGAAAACACTTCCACAACCAGCAGGATCCAGAAAATGCTATTTAAGAGTTTGTTGGATCCTGAAGCATGGATTTTTATGCTACAGAAATAAGAAAACTTATTTCTTGCTGGTAAACAAGTGTTGACTGTAATGGCTCCTATTTTGATTAATAAAGATGCGCTTAAGCCTAGTTATAATGATTCCCTGTCTGAAACCATAATTATGTTTGCACCAACATAATAATTCATTCAATTTTATTCCTTGAAAGCTTTCCCACTGTACGAACATACATAATTTATTTAATGTTTGACTCTTACAGGACACTTTGGGTCTTTCTGTTTGTCCTAACGCATGCACACAAATCCTGTTGTACCGGTTATTCTGGTGCATTTACCCAGGGCGGGGGTGAGGGCTGCTGGGTCACAGGGTATTTATATACCTTCAGTTGATGGACAGTGCTAAAGGCTCTTCAAAGTAGTATTGATTTATACTTCAGCATAAGCAGGGTAGAAGATTCTCATAGTACTCCAGGTCTGCAATACCTGATACTATCAGACTCTGTCAATCTCACTGGCATATAGTTTTATTGGTTTTGACTTGTTTTTCTCTTATTACTTAATGCAGTTGGGCACTTTTCCATGTTTACTGGCTATCTGGATATCCTTCTTTATGAAGTTTAAGAAAACTAGTCTTATTTTTAATTTTCCATTTCCAAATACTATACTTGCATGACTATTTCTAACTAAATTTGAGGCAGTATCTGTTAACTTTCTAATTTACTAGGTAAGGATTTAGTTCCTTTACACTCTTTCCTATATCCACACTGCTTAGTAAAGTTACGTCATTATTAGTTTTTCCACCGGTCATGATCTCTTCCGTATGTAGTGATATACTTAAAAATCTATATTGCTGATCACCTATAAACTCTTTCAACCTCCCGCTTTATAAAATGAAGACGTTCGTGTCTTTTCCCCTTTTGTCTACCTCCTGTCTACCTTCCAAACCTAGCTTTTATATTGTCAAAGTTGAAATTTATATTCTGTTCTATGTGCAGTTAAGTTTTCTCTTATTTGAGAGTCAGTATGGAGCAATGTTTAAGAGAAGAGGCAGAAAGCCTGAACTCAAAGCCCCGATCCAACTGTAAATCAGGGACAGGCTGGGCAAGTTCCTTCTCTGGCTTAGCTTCCTTTTCTGAAAAGCGGGAATGATACTAGCACCAACCTCATAAGGTTATTCAGGGCATTAAATGAGTTATATGTTAAAAACACTTAGAATATAAGATACACTAAGTATATACCAGGACACAATACATTTCAGTACGTACTAAGTGAATACTAATACATACTAAGTACAGTTCAGATTTGACTTCCCTGGTGGCTCAGACGGTAAAGCGTCTGCCTACAATGCAGGAGACCAAGATGACAATAAAAACTGTAAACCAAGACAGTATTCCTACTATTACAATTAAATTAACATTGCCCACTGCAGACATATACTGCGTCTCCATGTATAGATTATACCTCTTCTACTGTTTCCGTGTCCTTACCCTGGTATAGCATGACCACACACCCTCAGAGGCCTTGGGCTGCTGTCCCGAGGTTACAGAAGTATGGTGACTCCTTACACTATCAGTGTTCTGGTTTGGACAACAAATTAGATAGGTGGTCACTGCCTCTGTGTGTCACTGAAAAGGGGGACACCAGTAATGTCAGGTTTAAGTGGATTCTTGCTCACCAGCAGTAGTTTAAAATCTAGCATAGTTTAGGGAATTCATTGGCTACTCACTATAGGAACTCACACTTTCACTGCCAAGGACATGAGTTGAATCCCTGGTCGGGGGACTAAGATCCTGCAAGCTGAGGTGCAGCCCCCTCCCCCTCGCCCAAAAAAAATCTACCATAATTTAGTTCACTTCATGTTTATGTCAGTGTAGCCTTTTTTCCTCTGGAGTTCAGTTTCCTCCTCCTCCTCCTCTCCCTCCTCCCTTCCAACAGTACCTAATGCACAGTGAGTACAACGCGCCTCAGTGTGTTTCTAAGCTGCCAATCACACAACCAACGGGAGGCTCTCAAATCTGTATTAGCTGACTCTGCACTGAATCCACCGTTTCCTGACTCCCCTATTACCTTCCTTCTTAGTTTATTTCCTCATTTGGTTGGATTATTTCTACAAATAACTTGTATAGCACAGGGGGTAAGCTTTTCAAATTTCTTTACGTACAAAATATCTTATTCAGCCTCCACTTATAACTGATAGTCTGGCTGGATACAAAACCCTAGGGTGAAAATTATTTGCCTGAAAAACTGTGGTGGTATCTTTCTAATGCCTTCCAGAATCCATGGTGCTGATGACAACAATGATAAAGTCAGATTTTATTTTTTTTAGGTGATCAGTATTTTTTCCTCTGGAATGAATGTATCTTTTCAGTATTTTAAAATTTCATAGTGAAGAGTATCTAGGTAGAGGCTATTTTTGTTTAGCTATTTTCAGTTTGAAGCCTGAAGCTTACTTTCAGCTATGGGGAATTCTCTTGCCCTTTGACAGCTTCCCTCCATTTTCTTCTGGATCTAGAATTTTTAACAGGAACACGCTGGACCTCCCTGATGCAGCCTCTCCTAATATACCACTCCTATCACGTTTTCCATTCTTTCTTTTTTATATACTGAGAAATTTCTTTAATTCCTACTGAATTTATTTCAGCAACCACATTTTCATTTCCAAGAGATTTCTCTGCTTTCTGACATCCCCTTTTTAATTGACACCCTATTCTTCAAGTTTCCAGCTCCTTTTAAGCCTCTTTAAGGACATGAATTAGAGTTTTTTTCTTAAATTATTTTGTTCCCTAAATTTTCCCTGGTCCTACTAGGATTTGTTTTTACTCTTTCCCCACCTCTCTTCTTGTAAGCTGTACTCAACTACCAGGCGTATGATGGTTATTTTTTATTTAAGAATGAGAGCAAAAAGCTTCCTGGAAGTCAGTGACTGACTGGCTTTTCTAATGCAGGAAAAAGTGGGTAGTAACTATAATAGGACACCCCCAGGTACTCTTTTCTAGGGCGTAAAAACTCACAATAGCTGCCCTAGTTGTCTCCAGTTTAACTTTTTCAAAATAAAATTATCTTATTTCAGGAGAGTGCAGGTGGGGCTGGCAGTCAACTCTTTCAAGCACAGACTCGATGAGCTCCCCCATCTCACTCACCTGCTTAACTTCACCCTCTCCCCCACATGCATGTCTGAGTATGGAGCTATTTCTGCAGGGAGATCAGACTCCCCCAGCTGCAGGAGGGCCCTGGGCATCTTATAGGTGATGGTTCCCCTTGTTCTACTGCTTCAGTTTCACACTCTTCCACTTGTCTCCTGTCTTTCAAAGATATTCTAAAATCTCCTGATTGTTGTGGGTTTATATATTTAAACACTTTGATACCATCATTTTAGTGTCTTGTTAAAACAAAGAAGAGCTGAAAGGGTTCTCAGAGCATCCTGAATCTATTCTGTAGTCACAGTTTCTAAAACTTCTTGGTCTTCCCCAATGTCTACAACTGCTTTTAGAAATATCAATACAATATTCCGACCTACTGGTGAAGGAAACGAATACAACACATCTAAAATGACAATGAATGCGGGTTAGAGGCCCTAGGGTCCTGTCTTACTCTACAACTTACTAGTAAACCACTTATGTGCTACAAATTGTAGGTGCTCATTTGTTAGATGAAAAGGGGGTAATTCTACATGAACTACAGATTCCTCCTACTGTAATATTTCATAATAAAATTTCTCTATATTATCACTAATTTTAACTAAAAAATTAAAATCTAACTTTCTCTTTTAAAAATCAAACAGTAATTTCCATTGTCCTTTAGTAATGGGCTAGTTCAAAATTTATCAAGATTCCATATTAAAGAAAGTCATACTAAGTACTTTTAAAAAAATTAAACACAGACTTTGTAGCACAATAACAAGGTGCCCTCAAATCATGTTTCCCTTATTTACTACAAATTATCAGCTCTGCATTTAAGTTGAAATAAAATTAATATATTATTTTGAAGAGTAAAAATTTCTTATGAAGATCAATTTTTCTTTTCTGTCCATACAAACAGAAGTATGGAATGACATTAGATGTCAGGTTTATTAGGCAATATAATGGAGTTTCTTGCTTATTTTTAGGAAAGGGGAATATCAATATTGAAACATTTTTTTCAACTTTTCATTAAAAATGAGATCATACACCCCTCCTATAAAAAGAATTGTCAATTTTCTCATCTGCAAAACAAGGGCACTGAATCAGCTGACTACATTCATTTGGAACGCAATTCCTTCAAGTTTATCTTAAAGAGTCTCCCTATATCTAGTATTAAGGTTCTAAAGAAAGGCAAATGTGTAACTAATGACATGTTTTGATTGTTTATTTCTTAGAGTTCAAATGTCCACCATTCACTTTGGTCTAAGCTAAGACCAAGGGGATACAATGCAGACAGGAGGGGAAAACAGAAAGCTCCCACACAAGTTGTCAAGTATTGCAGTCAGATGCAACTAATCTGTTTGAAAAATAATCTTCTCTGTATCTTTAAAGTGATAACTTTATACCTGCAATGCTTCTTGTTTCAAACTGATTTTCTCTGGCTCTTCCTGAACACTTTCTGAGGAATCGTCAACCTCTTCAATTTCTGAGGAGGAAGGACTCTCTACGGTCACAGTCACAGGAAAATCTGATTGCTTTAAAAAAAGAAGACAAAGTTGTATAAAAGATAACATGAACAAGATACCAAATACCCAAATATTAAAGGACATTTAACACAAGTGATCTGAGCTATCAAGTCATTATTTGTAAATGTCTCCCACTGCTCCTTAGTCTAAAACAAGCAACGACAAGTAAAACTACAGTAACTTATTTTTACTATGTTACTGTACAGACCTCTGGTGTACATGGTTAGGATTAGTATTTGGAGTTGTCCATATTATTTTATTAAGTTTCTTTCATAGAAGACAAGTAAGGAGCCAGGGTAAACATTTTTTTCTCAGATCACCTTTATGCTGCAAACTAGAAATTTATTCTTCACCATCAGACACAAATAGTCTGGGAGAAAACGTAGTTTTTAGGAGGGCAATTCATCAGTAAGGGGACTGGTAAAGAATCAGAAGAATAATTAGAAAGTCAACATATCTAAACTGTGAATAATAAACAGAATTTTTTTAAAAAATTAGTCACCTACATACACAATTAAAACTGACCTATCAAAAATTTCATTTTCTCATCATCCTTAAGCCAAAACTAGTGTAATTATAATTCAATTCTCCTATTGAGCTTCACTGCCACTGGAATGCTGTTCAATAAGACACTTCCATTTAAAAACTGACCTGGTCACAACCCCATAAAAGTCTATGGGTCAAAAGGATGTGTGTTAGTTTTACATAACTGTGCAGAAGACAAGTCACTAGGATATCATTCTGACAAGCCCTGCAGGAGAGGAAACTCCCAATAATAGAATGAGGCATCCAGGGGCAGGACTGACATCCAAGGTGCTCTTCTTTTAATCTCAACAGAGCAACTCCACAGTCTCCTAAGGCCACTGGCAGGATCACCTTGCTCCAAGGCCATGAGGCTGTAAAAGAAGGCAAGTGTGCAGCCTTGGTGAGGAAGAAGGGACACTCAGAGAGCAGAGGTTTGGGATATGTTGCTTCACATTGGCTTGAAATCAGGAACTTGTACAGACGGCCCCCAAACAACATCTTCTGAAAACACATGAACACCCTTGGGTGTGACAGCTCCATGTAAGGGGTTAGAAATGACAATCAAGCTCGCCTTACCGGGTAACCGCCGACTTGCGGGCTGGAGAACCCACTGACTCGTTTACAGACAACCACAAGGCTCCCAGTGGGCCATATCCATACAACTACACAGGGGCAATGGGAGAACGACGAGACGGGTTTTAAATGGATTTATTTCAGAGAGGGAGCTGTTTTTTGTAAGGCTCTGTTCAGTTTAAAAAGCAAAGAGTATGACCTTCCACCCTTCCCAATTCAACCCCCTGTATACAATAAATATCATAACCACATACCTGCAACTGATTACACACATCACGAGCTTTGATTAAAGGAAAACCCCTAAAAAGATATTAACAAAACAAAGTTATATCTTGATGTATACACATCACTAGTTAAATGCATTTAATATAAGTTCCTAGTATCATGTACAATATCCACATAGAATTGTATATAAAAATAAGTCAGCTCAAAACAAGGACCTGGAAGGCTCTGCTATGAAAAAAAGTGAACAGAATTTAGCAGACTCGCTTTGTGACAACTCTCTGAACTGATGAGAGGCACCGTTGACTCCTACATTCAGGGAGGTTGAGATTTCAGTCTACCTTCTTAACTGGTGGTATGAATCGTTCTCTAATTTACAACTCCTTGTGAGGACGATGGACCTGAGATTAATAACTGCCTCAAGAAGAAGATATGAAAACACAAAGCTCTTAAACTAAAGTGCAAAGACTGGGAATTCAATATGATAGTTTATGCTTTAAAAATCTATATTACCATTTGCAAGAAAGTAGTCAGTTGTCCAATGGGGATTATAAATATCAACTAAATGTGAGCAATTGAACAGGTATTTTACTCAGTAATTACTTCAAGTGCTATTTAAAATCAATTCTCTTTGTTTTCTTAAGCAATTGTTAACACCGAATTTCATCAATGTGCTCAGATGCTCAGTTGTGTCTGACTCACTGTGATCCTACGGACTCTAGCCCACCAAGCTCCTCTGTCCATGGGATTTTTCAGGCAGGAACACTGGAGTGGGTTGCCATTTCCTCCTCCAGGGGATCTTCCCAACCCAGGGACCAAACCCACGTTTCCTGCGTCTCCTGCATCGCCAGGTGGATTCTTTACCACTAGCGCCACTCTGATTTTATGAATATTACCAAATAAGTCACTTGAAAATAACCTAGAGCAATTTATTTCATCTAGCAAGCCTAGACCTATAGTTGAAAAATTTTACTCACAGCTCTATGACAAAATTACTATGAACTTATCCCCTGCATAAGTAATCAGCTAAAGCTAGTTAAGTCTACTTTGACAAACTAAATCTGATTTACTGAATTAAGCTGGTTGATTTAGATTAGGTCTAATCCATATTTCTCACCCATTCTGCAATAAACTATTCCCATGCCTAAAATGTCTTTTTTCCCATTCCTACAGATCCAAATATCTACTTCTATGCTATAGGGCTTGACTCAAATACATCTGCCTTTACTGCAGCTTTTCTCATCTGCACGACTGGAGAGAATTTTAGTCCCCTCAGGACTCCCGCCGGGTTACCTCTGTTGTCACACTTGAGAAACAACTTCAAACTTCCAATTATTTTTTTTCTTTCTTAGAGGACTCATTAGGCAGAAGCCATGTGAGTTATCTTTCTTCCTCTATAGAAACCACCAGAGACCTCCCACATAATAGAAGCTCCAAAATAAAGAATTCCAAATGACTGAAAGACAGGGAATGAAAACACTCTACCTGCTCCTCTTTGCACGCTCTGCCGTTCGCCATGGCAGGAAGCCAGACACACCGGGAGGCAGAGGTTCCGGGGCGTAAGAGTCTTTACCAGTGGAGGGTTTCTTTCCATTACCTACAGGTTTCTTTGTGGCCAATCCTGTTTGAGAAATCACAAAAAGAAGGAATCAAATGCACTAAAAGCCTAGAGCGACTATCACATGCGTACACACTGAAGGGAATACAACAGGCACTTCACAATGATGTCCAGGCCATTAGAAACACGATTGTTTTGTGAAAATGTTTTACACAGGCCAGCAATTTTTAAAAATGTAAGTCCACTGCAGTAACGAGTTATTTTAACTAAAACAAAAGTACTGAGGTATGCAGAACATGCAAAAATAAATTTTTGAAAAATCCCAAAGAATAGTACATTTTATGTATCACGCAGACACACTCAATATTAATCTTAGAACACCTTTGGCATTTCTGAATCCCAAAAATAGAGAAACATAAATACACCCATGACTTCTGCCAAATCAAATCTTCGGGATTAGACCAAGATTTCATTTTAAGATTATTTTTTCTATGTAAAAACAAATAAAAGTGATGACTGTATACAAGTTGCCAGGTGGTAGATGAGTCAATGTTACCCTCCTGTAAGTCTGCTGACCTTCACTGTTCATTTGATTTCATATAGAAAACACAAAAAAAACACACACAAAAAGTGAAACCCACTGGATGAAAGAGTGAAATGCGGAGACATACCCTACACTTCAGTACTAAAGAGTCAAGTATTTTTATAAGAAACATTTGGTAGCAAAAAAGAGACTCACAAGCTAATACTTTCTTTAGAACAAACCATATGCTAAAATTCACATTTAAATCTTTAACTTGAACATTACTGAAAACAAGCATCATAGGTTAAAATAATTGTATTTATTCTTCAAACCTACTGTACTTTACCAGCATTAGGATGGCATGTAAAATAGAGTGTATGTGGTGATACAGGACAAATGTTTCATATAGTGTAGCTTACTGGTAACAACCACGTGGTCCTGTGTGATTTCTTTGGATAAATTTACATGCCTCAAAATACAGAGGGGCTCAGTTCATTTTGTTTTTTAACTTAATTAAAAAAAAAAGTCTATATGCACATAGTTTGTATGTGTACACCTTTACTTGCAGAAAGTAATGCAAATATATTTATAATTAAAATTTTAAAAATTACATTTGTCTCATTAGGAGATAAAAACATTTCCGATAAAAGTTCCCATCTTTTTAAGGCATACATAATTACATTGTAGATGTGACACAATTCACACAGCTATTTAACTCCTATACTCACCTGAATCTACCTACATAGCCAGACATTGATTTGGCTTACCTCTATGTCTCCAAATAACTGAAGCAAATATAAAAGAAAAAAAAAAAGCCCAAGAAAGAAAATAAAATTACTCTTAAAATAGCTCAGTGAGCTTGTAAACATCAGTTACATTTCCACTTTGTTTAATCATGCTAAATTAAAAAAAATTTGTTTTATTCTCATTTCATGATGCCCTATTCTATACCACCACATACTATTACCGAATTTCTAACATGTTTTATATATACATGTTTTATTTACCTATATTTCTATTTCTAATATTATAGCAAGTCAAATTAGCTATTTTAAGAATGCTTTATACATTATATAAACTTTTAATAATACTATATAATTAGTGTGATATAAAAATCTTAATTTCTTTTTATATACCATTTGATTATTACCAAACTATCACCGTCTTAAAGTAACAATTGGCAGACAAATCATAAGCTATTTTTGATTTAATAAACATTTTGGACAACTTCTATTTAACACATTGTTCTCTAAGCAAGCTGATTAATGGGGAATCAAAATCATACATCTTTTAGTAGAAAAAAAAAGTTGTATTTCTGAAGATGCTTATAATAGCTTATTTCAGGTTATTTCCAATTTTTCACAAATTTCAATTGCAAAATACTAGAAGTAATCATCAACCAGGAAATATTGTCAAAATAACAAACTTTTTATGAAATGTAAACACAGAAGTTGGTTATTAACATCTCTTTAAATTCATTTATAATTTCTATATTCTATAAATTCTTATGATACATATCAAGGCAATTATAGTCCTATTAATAATATCTATGTGGTTAATACTGGCTGTTTTAATTTCAGCACATTAGAAAACATAACGGTTATAAGTTATAGTAGCATTAAAAAAAAAAGTTACCAATTCTAATAGTAGCTTTTCCTTTTCGACTACTTCCCAAAATTATGGTTCTCTTTTTCTGTCTGGCAGCTTTGGATGGTTCCTTCACTGGTTCCTTCACGGATGGAGAAGTTATCCATTGGTACTGAGAAAGAAATAATAAATATGCCACTTAAGTTACAAGTAATTTATCAAGGTTTGATCTTAATTGGAAATTAAAACATTTTAAGTTAATAAAAGGTTTCTGACAGCATTTCTGGGGACCTGAATTAAAGAATTGCACAATATTTTCAGAAACAGAAAAGCCATTTGATTTGACTAAAAGCTTAGTTTAAGATGGCAGAAAGTATCCTTATAATTTTTTTTTTTTTTAAGAAAGACATTAAAGTGAAATTCTTTCTAGAAAACTAAAACATGTTATACCTCTGACTTGGCACTTCTTCCATTCTGGAGAACTTTTTTGATAATGGCTTTCATCACAGAATGATCTAAAGTAAAATAAATTGAAATGAGAGTACTTATTTCCCAATGAGTGGCTATTTCCATTTAAAAACAAAAGCCAACTAACTACTGCTTTACCCATAAAATTAAATATGAAGTCTACATTATATAATAATATACCTATTTCTCCCTTTGTATATTCTAATTTCTTCCTCAAAAACCTAAGATGCCATCTTGCAGACTGACCCCAGGGGCTATTTGGGTAGCAGCAAAAGTAAAATTTAAACACTTCGCATCTAAAGTGGCATTGGGTACCTCTGGATAGAAAGCAGAGTCTGAGAACTGTCCAGACACACAGATACCTCAAAGGTATCTAAAATATCAAACCAAAGTCTCGATATTCCCTCAAAAGCTGCTCCTCCCATCAGCCCCCTCCTAAGTGGTACCACCCAGTTGCGCACTTAATCATCAAGGACTTGACTCTCTGTTAATCCTTCCTTCATACCCCACATCTAATCCATCTGCAAGTCTTGTTAGTTACACCCTCAAAATACAACCTGAATTCAATCGCTTTTCACTTGCTCCAAACTTCCAAGCTAAGCTAAGCCATAAACATCTCTCATTTGGATCACTGAAACAGTCTCCTAACTGGTCTCCCTGTTTCTCTTCTATGCCCCAGCCCCCCAAGTCTATTCGCTATGCCAGGGTCATCTTATTGAGACATTATTTAGATCATGCCTTTTTCCAGTTCAAAACCCTCTACTCATTTAGAATAACCATGTCTTTACTCTGGCCTTCAAGACTTTACAAGATCAGGCCCTGGCTAGCTCCTTGACCTCATGGTATACCACACTCTTCCTCACTCAGTGCTCTGGCTATGTTGGCCTCCTTACTTTCCCTTAAATATTCCACCCACCTACATGCTTGCATCCTCATTGTCCCCTTGTCCTGGAATGTGCTTTCCCCAGATCTTCCATGGCTTGCTCCTCTCTTCATTCAGGTCTCCACTCAAACATTACTTCTCTGGTAAACTTGTCCCCTAGAAAGCAGATCCAATGTAGGCCTACCTGCCCCCTCACTCACTTCACATTAAGGTATCTTTTCACTTCCTACTATCTAAAACTATATTCCTCATCTGTTTACTCATTTCTACCTGAACTCCTTCAGTAGAATGTAAGCTCCATGACGGCAAGACTTTGTCTGTCTGGTTCAGTGCTTTATCTCTGGTTTAGTGCCAAAACCCATATCTGGTACACAAAAAGTATTAAAAATTTTTACTTGTTAAACTGACAAAGGAATAAAGCACTCGTTCCAAGAACTGCACAAGAAGGAAATAAGGCGCTTGGCAGAAGCAAGATTATCTACATTCATCTTCAGAGTAGAGGCAAGAATGATTTACAAGTATAATTCATTTTAATCAGTAAATTATCTGCTAAAAACATAAGGGAAATGCAACATTAGGGAAGGGCAGCTGACCCTGAACAACACAGGTCTGAACTTTGTGGGTCTAGTTACACAGATTTTTTTCAGTAAATATATACTACTGTTCTACTCAATCCAAGGTTGGATGAATCCACAGAGGCAGAACCACTGACTATAAAGTTATACCCAGATTTTCAACTGTGTGGGGGTCAGCAACAGTAACCCCAAGTTGTTCAAGGGTCAACTGTGTAGTTAAACACGTTAGGTTTTTAAAATCATCAATACATTAAAAAGTGCTTTTGTTTTGCTATTTTTTAATCAATTTTTTAAAAAGTGACCACATACCAACAAGTGGATTTTTTCTTATATCCAGAACGACCAGAGTTCTATTGGTTTCAAGGGCTTTTAGTAAAGCATTTGCTCCTTCATTGGTGAGGCCACACTGCTGCAGGTCAAGTGCTTTTGGTGAAAGACAAAAAGGTCACTTGCTAACTCTATACAGATTAAACATATAGACAACTCTCATTTTCCCATGTGTGGAAGAGTCCTGCATAAAACCAGTCATGGCAGGTTTGTAATCTGGGGTATTGAAAAAAACATAAAAATATATGCACACACATAATGCAAAATCCAATTTAAAAACCTCTTCTTGGATGTACAATGATTACCCTGCATTTAGTACCAATAAATCATCCAGCATATTTTACAATTCTAGAACTGAAGAATAAATTGCATATAACCTATGAGCACAAAACAAAACGAAACGAATCTCAGTTCACAATGAGCAAGGGTAGGGAAGGTGGAAGCTGCTCAGTCCTGTCCAACACTTTGCGACCCTATGGAGTGTAAGTCCATGGAATTCTCCAGGCCAGCATCCTGGAGTGGGTAGCCTTTCCCTTCTCCAGGGGATCTTCCCAACCCACGGATCAAACCTAGGTCTCCCACATTGCAGGTGGATTCTTTACCAGCTGAGCCACAAGGGAAGCCCAAGAATACCTGAGTGGGTAGCCTATCCCTTCTCTAGTGGATCTTCCAACCCAGGAATTGAACCAGGGTCTCCTGCATTGCAGGTGAATTCTTTACCAACTGAGCTGTCAGGGGAGCCCACCAAGGGCAGTGGTGGCACTGTAAACCCCACAAGCAAAAACTGGTGAAGCTCAGAAACTGCACTGCATTCTTTTGATCATGATCTTGAGTTCCAAACCACTCTTGAAACTGGTTAAAAGGGGAGAACAAAGTAGAAAAAGTATAATAACTGCTTTAGAATAAATAAGACAAAGAAGTCTAAGAGGATACAAATAACAACAAACTCAAAGAATGTGTGAATAGAAAATACATGCTAAAAGCCTATCATGAAAGAATGTTGGTCAACAGCACTTTCTGTAAAAGGTCAGACAAAATACAGGACAAATGACTGTGAATTCTAATAGTTCTGGGGCTGAACAACCTATTCATTTAAACCAAAGGTATCATCAGTACAAAAGCATAGGTATTAAAAAATACTAAATGAAAGGAAACTATCATCAGTCTTTTTCTAAAGTGCTGTATGTCCTTGGGTTGGGAAGATCCCCTAGAGAAGGAAATTCAACCCACGTCAGTATTCTTACCAGGAAAATCCCATGGACAGAGGAGCTTGAGGGACTACAGTCTGTGTGGGGTTGCAATGAGTCAGACACAATTGAGCAACTGACCACAGCATATATACTATTACAGTAAAATAACTGGTGTCTTTCAAAACCCCATGGCACACAGAAATAGCAAGTCAGACGTGCGGATCTGAGAGGGCATGATGCAATCCTTACACACTCTCACAGCAGACAAATGGACACGGTATAATTAATCAACTAGTCAAATTAATACAAACAGTCACTAAATCTCACCAGTAAATCAAGTGAATACAAAATAAAATAAAATGTGATTATTCACCTATCAGATTAGGTCATCATGTAATAAAAGCTTTCAAAATCAGTATGCCCTTTTGATTCATCAATTCTCTAAGAATTTAACCAAAAGAAATAATCAGATATAGGCCAGGATGTGTATGAGAACTGTAATTTAAAAATGGGACACAGCTTATACACAAGAGTGAATAAGCTAAGTGTACTGTGGCATGTTCATATAAGGGAACACTGAACAGTCACTAAAAATGATGCTATAGATGTAAATTATTGACTTGTTAGGATGCTTACACTTTATTAACTAAAAAAAGTCGCATAAGAAAGGGAGAGGTCTTCATTTTTGTAGTTTTACAGGTTTTAAAAGTGCTGTAAGCCCGTGTTTGTGAGGGTTAGGCTACAAACTGGCACAACATTTCTGAATGGCAGTTTGGCAATGTGTACCCAAAGTCTTAAAAATATCTCACACTTAATCATTCCACTTTTAGTAACTCATTCCACAGAAATAATCTTGATGGACACAGGGATGTATATACAATGTGTTCACATTGTTTCTGATAGGGAAAACCAAACTGTCTAAACCTAATTGCAAAGAACTGATTAAACTACAGGACATCAATATGATGGAATACTACATGAGACATCATTAAGTGAAAAAAGCAGGAATATGAAATAGCAAGTATACTACATTCTATTTTTGTAATCCCTAAATGTATAAATATATTTATAGAAAGAAAAAAAAGACTGAACGTATACACACCAAAATGAACGGTGATTATGTCTGGGCATTAAGATTACAGGTAATTGCTCTCCTGTTACTTTGTATTTTCTATAAAGAATATATGCAAATCAGAGAAAGTTTAAAAGTAAAATAAAAGCTACTGAAAAAAATGAAATTAAAAAAATAAAAATCCTATGGCAACAGTTATCATGCCAAAAGCTAAGTATATCTAGTTGAAAAATTCAATATATTCAATTTTAGAATTTACCTCTCAGCCATAAATCCTCACTAAGAGATTCTGCAAAACCATTTGCACCAAGGTCACCAATGAGTGTGTTGCAGTTCAGAGTGATGCGCCTCAAACCAGCCATGCAGTCAAGATCAGGTCTCCTGTAACGAAGACTCTCAGCCCAGGTTTCTTCATGCCTTCTGATGGTCTGATACTTCAGATTGAATGGGACGAAAGTAAGTCACTTGAATGAAGAAACAGCGTATGCCTACTGAGTATAGTTTATTATGTCAGAGATTTACACACACGTACGTACCAAGCATATATGACAGGAGAAATTAAACAGTTAATTCTGCTTTAGGGATCCAGTGACCCAGATTCAAGTCTGTCAGTGATCAGACTCTAGCCACTGGATGACTGTTTTTGATTAGCTATATAAAGTTTGACAATTCAGTTACAGTTTAAGAATTTTATTTCCCTTATCTGCCAACCCAGGGAATTAGTTCTAAATTCTGTCATTGCTGAGGCTCTAAATTTTATCATTCTGTCCTCCAGTGGTCTCCAAACACTTGACTGGGCACCCTCTAAGAAAAATTTTAATATGCATCTTATTTATTAACAAGTTATATACATGAAGTTCTATACATATAGTTTGTGTACACTGTAAACGACACATTTTTTAAATGGTACAAAAGTAAATGGGTTCTAATATCTTCTTCTAACTTCTAAGGTATTAGTTTAAAAACTATATTTACAAAATGGATCTCACATACTACTTCAGATATATACACCAACTTTAAAGGCCTGGACTATGAAAAGTCAGTTTGATGTGCCTTAGGAAATTGAGAGTTTGACATTTAACTACTAGCATTATCTTAAACATATTCAGTTCTTTATATTCATAAAATAAATTTTGTTAACAAGGAACATTGACTTTAAAGGAAAAAAATCTTATTACATTCTTGAACAAGACTCAAAGTTTCTCTGACACTAAAAGAAAAATCATTAGTGTCATTTTTCTATTAACAATAACTTATAAAAGCTACAAGCAGAAATAACAGCACACTTATACAGTGCTTATTATGTGCCAGGCACTATTTATCCAAATGAGTTGATTTAAACCTCATAACAAAGCACAGAGGTTAAGCAATTTGCCCATGGTCATCAGCTATGAAACGGGGAGAGATGAAATCTGAACCTAGGACATTTGGCTTCAGCACGCAAGCTCGCCACCATTTTCTATCCCAGGGAATCAATGGATTTGCCCTGTACAGGTCCAAAGCATTTTTAAATTTTTTAAATTTAAATTAAAAAATTTTCAGCTTTGTGGGCCATACAGTTTCTGTGGCAACTACTCATCACCATGGGTGTAGGGTGAAAGTAGCCTTAGTTAGTTACCATGCAAACAAGGGGTGTGGCTATGTTCCAAAAAGCTTTCTTCACAAAATCAGGGGATGGGCTGGGTTTGGCCCCCTAGCCATAGTTTACCTATCCTTGATCTGTACCATCAAAGTATTAAAAAGGCTTCATGTCAAATTATTAAATAATTTTAGGCCTAAACACAGTAAATATAACCACTATAAAGTTGTTAAGGCAGTATTTTTAAAACTATAGAGAGCTCTGAAGTAGTAATTTTTATTAGTTTATAGACTATAGCATCTAATAAACACTTAACATTTACGTCTTGTTGAAGACTATAATGACAAGTTTCTTCACAGTATTACAATAAATGTTTTCAATAACTAAAGATATAAAAGTATTTAAATATTATTATGTAGTATATATTAAATGTCTTATTTCTAAGATTAAGTGGACTGTCTTTACTAAATGGAAGAATCTCAAACTGAAAACTGGTCATATTCTTTCAACAAAACTAAAGCTGCACTCACATGTATCAAAAGACAAAAATCACTGCCATTTGTATCAAAAAGTTAATGTGCTTCAATCACGTATGTTTTCATGAAAGTTTAAACATAAAATCACCTTTAAGATCTTGGCCATGTGATCTGCTCCCTGCCATGTCAGATTACACCCCGTGAAGTTTATTGTCTTAAGAGTGACAGAGTTCTTTATACCTTGACAAACAACTAAAAGGAAAAAAAAAAAAAAAAAGAAAACCACACACACAATAAGATGAAGAGCCTATATATTGGTCAAACTTGACTTATTTGGTTTTCGTGAGTCAATTGGAGGTTTATAGCTAGATTCTTAAAATCACTGTTGACAATCTTCTCCAATAGGTAACTGACTGATCGATGCATTCTAAAATAAGTCAGTAACGAAGTGCTAGAGTGTTCAGTTTACAACAATAGTTTAATTCTATTTAGATACTAAAACTGAATACACTGAATACTGCAAACTTTATTCCTAACCACTGTTAAGTATTAGATACCTTTAAAGACACAGGGAAAAAAAAGAAAAACCTAAAAAGCATAAGACTCTTCTTACTTTCATTTCCAATGATATATCCCAATTTTCAATCAACAATTTAAATGTCAACTATAAACTCAGAATCTTATTAGGTACTATGCAATATAATACAGTAATATAAGATTGACGATCTCAAACTCTGTTCCCTCAAATTGAAATGCAGCCCCCCTTAGCCCTCCAGGCCAGTACTGAGCACAATGAACACACACGAATGCTTCAGCACCCCAACAGTCACCTTCTTTGTGATTACTTCCATGATACACCCCTGCCAACACTACTGAGTTTGCTCGCCTTTTAAATGCTCTTATAGTACTTTGAATATATCTCCTACTTTAACACATTCCACAGTGCATTATAATTATTACTGCAGATGGATGTTTTAACAGTTTAAAGATACAGATTTTTTTTGCTCTTGACATCTTGCTATTTCCCTTCCCATGATGTTTCTTAAAGAGAAACCACAAAAATATAAACAAACACAAAAAACAGAAAATACAAAATGTGTGGTTTGGGGCTTAACGCAAACTGAAGTAAAATTAGTGCTCAGAGTATCCAGCATGACAGACTTCCATGGTACAAATGAGAACGGACCGAGGTGTGAGCAGGTACGGGAGACAATCCAGGCGGGGAGCGCACCAAGAAAAGGCAGACAGGAATCAACACGGTGTGCAGTGAATCACAAGACTAGTCTGATGGGAAGAGACTTAAGACGGACACTTACTTTCTAAACCTCCATCTCCAATTGGACAATTCGCAAGAGACAGGTGCACCAAAGTGGCTGATTTATTCAATCCCTTTAATGAGGAAAAAAAGTTCAAAATTGTATTGGTTTAGTTCCCCCCAAAGCAACTACCAAATGTCGGCAGGACTCACTGAAGGCTTACCTTTGTTAACATCGTTAAGTCTCTCTCTCTCAGAACTAGCCCGTTAAGCTCCAGGTTCCTCAGCGCACCTGATGCACTTAAACAGCATTTAAGAGCTTTACACAACTGGAAGGTCACATCTTTATTTCTTATCGCAGGAACACGACTTCTGTAAACTTTATTTCTGTCAGAAGCTAAAGCAAAATTATTGTAAAATGAGTGATTTCAACCATACACTTTATCATCATTAAAAAGCATACACTCTGGGCTAAGGATTAGAAATGACTCCTGCCCTTTAAACCCTCTTTAAGGATGGACATATGTAAACTCAAAACTTTCACCACGTGAGATAAAGAAACATAATCTATATGTACAGAGGTTCCTATGGAAGCAAAACGTTATATCTAAGTGATGGCTTCATGATCACCCTGAAGCTGAATCTAGAAAGATGACACTACTTAGAGCTGGAGAGGGAGGTGGATTAACTGCAGAGGGAACACCCTTGTGTAGACATTCAGACCTGACACCTGCTGGGTGCTGTAAATACTGCAGGCGGGGATGACAGAAGGCCAGGGGTGCAAGTGGGAGAAGAAACAGAATAGAGATGTCACTCCACTCCAGTCTCAGTCCACCACTGAGCTGCTTTCTGACACTATAGATTAGTTTATTTTCTGGCGTTTTATAGATGAAACTATACAGTATGTAGTTTTGTTTTTTTTTTTTTTTTTCCAGGTCTTTTTTCACTCAGAGTAACTATTCTGAGAAACCTGTATGCAGGTCAAGAAGCAACAGTTAGAACCGGACATGGAACAATGAACTGGTTTAAAATTGGGAAAGGCATACATCAAGGCTGTATATTATCTCCATGCTTATTTAGCTAATACACAGACTACATCATGCTAAATGCCAGGATGGATGAAGCTCAAGCTGGAATCAAGACTGCTGGGAGAAATATCAATAACCTCAGATATGCAGATGATACCACCCTTATGACAGAAAGCAAAGAGGAACTAAAGAGTCTCTTGATGAAGGTGAAAGAGGAGAGTGAAAATGCTGGCTTAAAACTCAATGGCAAAAAAAAAAAATTCAGTGGCATCAGGTCCCATCACTTCATGGCAAATAAATAGGGAAACAATGGAAACAGTGACAGACTTTATTTTCCTGGGCTCCAAAATCACTTAGGATGATGACTACAGCCATGAAATTAAAAGATGCTTGCTCCTTGGAAGAAAAACTATGACAAACCTAGACAGCATATTAAAAAGAAAAGACATTACTCTGCTGACAAGGGTCTGTCTAGTCAAAGCTATGATTTTTCCAGTATTCATGTATGGATATGAGAGTTGGATCATAAAGAAGGCTGAATGCCAAAGAATTAATGCCTTTGAAGTGTGGTCTTGGAGAAGACTCTTGAGAATCTGACTGCAAGGAGGTCAAACCAGTCAATCCTAAAGGAAATCAGTCCTGAATATTTATGGAAGGACTGATGCTGAAGCTGAAGCTCCAATACTTTGGCCACCTGATGTGAAGAGCCGACTCATGGAAAAGACCCTGATGCTAGGAATGACTGAAGGCAGGAGAAGAAGGGGACGGCAGAGGATGAGATGGTTGGATGGCATCACTGACTCAGTGGACAGGAGTTTGGGCAAACTCCAGGAGATAGCGAAGGACAGGAAGCCTAGCAAGCTGCAGTCCATGGGGTCGCAAAGAGTAGGACATGACTGAGCGACTGAACAACAACAATTATTTTGCGATTTCTCCAGGCTGTTGTGGATATCGATAGCTCATTCCTTTTAATTGCTGGGTGGTATTTTGTTGTAAGGACATGCTACAATTTATCAATAAACCTACTGATGGACACGTAAGTGGTTTCCACTTTGGGGCTACTGAAAATAAAACTGCTCTGAACGTTTGAATATTAAAAAAATAAAAATAATAGAGATGCTGGCTGAACCAAGTCTGGGAGACAGTATGGCTTTTATCCCATAGGTCATGAGGGCTGGGGCTACCGCTGGCTCAATAAGGGTGCCGCCGCTGATTAGAAAAAGGAGCCCCGCTGCTGAAGGACCAATTAGATAAAGGGAATGATTAGAAAAAGAACCCTTCTTCAGGGCCAAAGAGCCCCATGAGGCTTGGCAGAGCACAGTTCAGATTTCATGCCTCTGTGCAAAACACAAGCTGTGCAACTAACATGCAATAATCCTGTGTGGGAACACTATTGCAAGCACTGTTTTAAACATATCTTTTTATTTTAGAACATCACTCAAGCTGAGTAGGCAGATGGACTTACAGGAACTAAGCCCACGGGCAGCAAAACCACCTAAGTGCTTCTGCAATAGTCCAGGCAAAATGTAACAATATGCATGAAGAAGCAAATTTAGGAAGAGGCCAAAATCTACAAGCTAGACCCACTGGATGCAAGACATAAAGAAAGTTCAAAAAAAAACAAAAAACAAAAAAAAAAAAAAAGAAAGTTCAGTGAAGGAACTATGAAGAGAATGCTTTCTGCCATATATTTTTCTTATATTCATGCAAAATATTAGGGAAAATCAAGTACAGTGGCCTTTAAGGTCCCTTTCAGCTGTAATTTCTTTTGATTTCTAAGTTATTACTTTGGTTAAGTAAAGTGCCTTCAGAGGTAAGGAACAGTTCCTACACCTGAATGGGATGCAGAGAATAATCTGACTTCCTTTCACCAGGGGATGGGCTGAGCTGTCCTTGGAGAAGAGTTAACAGATGGGGTGAACCCCAGATCCTAGAAAAGGGCCAGGTACATGAAAAGCATTCAGGTTTTTAAAAATAAATCATTTCCTCTCCTAGATCTGCACACATTTCCTCTGCTGGCTACTTTCTCTCATTCATAAACATCCTCAGGTATGTCCAATTAAAAAACATCTCTCAAAAAAAAAAAAAACATCTCTCAGAACTATAACTCATTGGATCTTCTTTGTGCCTTCAAACACCTGTCCTCCCTAAAACTCAGATCTATACCTTGGGCCCAGACCTGTTTACCAGTTGGCTCTAAAGCACTGAAGAAGAAGTAAGATCCTCTCCCCACCCCACTCCCTTCCCACTGTGCTCCTTATCTCTCAGAAAGATGTGGCTTTTCACCCAAGCTTGCTGTCTTCCTTTTTCTAACTGGTCACTAGGTCCCACCCATTCTGAATCATTGATCTCTTAAAATCCAGTCTAACCATTTATAACTTAATTTGGACCGTTAGATTAAATTTATCTGCATCCAATTAACTGCCTTTCATGTGGAGGTCAGAGTGAACTTCTAAATCAAAAGTCCATCTCATTGTTCTTAGCTTCCCACCGTCTTCAGGATAAACATCCCACCTTCTAACAGGACAAACAAAGCCCCTTTCTGTCTAGCCCCACAATTATTTCCGGTATCAACTCTCATCTCTTTCCCAAACCCTGAGTTCCACTCCTGTACCTTAGTTTTGCCATATTTTCTTATATTTCTCAACCTCTGACACAAACTGCTCCCTCCTGCCACCGCCGAAGCTTCTCCATGTCCTTAGAAAGCATGGTACCGCCTCCAAGGAGCCTACTCTGAACCTTTTCTTCCAAGATTCTGTGCTTTGCACAGGGGATAGGTGGAGGGGAAGGATAAATTAGGAGCCTGAGATTAACCTATACACACTATTATATATAAAATAGATGACCAACAAGGACCTAGTGTATAGCACAGAAAACTCTACTTGATAACCTGTATGGGAAAAGAATCTGAGAAAGAATGGATATATATATATATATGTATAACTGATCATTTTACTGTATACTTGAATCTACAATAACACTGTAAATCAATAACATGCCGATATAAAATAAAAAATTCAATTTAAAAAATCCTATCTCTGTAACTCCAGAACTCACTCTTTCAGAGTACTGACTACTATGCTTGTATCTACCTGCTGCCCGGGAGAAGGGAAGGTCACCCAGGGCAGGAGATGACTGAACTCACTCAAGTGCAAGGGTACTTTACACACATAATCTGCCTAAATCTAAGAACCCATGGAAAAAGTGGTTTTTAATGTCATTTTACAAGTGTGGGGATTGCAGTTGAAAAGTAGCCTGCCCAGGTCACAGACACTATAAGCTCTGGAATTCAAACCCTAAGCTGCCTTCACACTTGTGCGCTTTCCACTATGTGATACAACTCTTTTTTTTCCCCTGAGTCCTGTCTTTAATCAAAAGGAAATGAAGCTGGGATACACCAACTTCCTAATCTCTTTGTTCTGTACAAGGCAAAGTCTTTCAATAGACCAGGTAACATCTGTCGAACAATTAACAACGCTCCAAACTGTGCATTAACAGAAGTGAATCCTGCAACCACCACAGACACGTGAAGCCCACGTTAACAGATGAACACAGAGATCCTTAAGGCACTCGGCCGGGGTCGCGGAGCCGGCAGGAGTCCTAGGCCGCACGCCCCATCTCCTGTGCACACAGGGGCACTGGGCACCGTTCTAGCAACCAGGCTCCACCTCGCACCATCTACAACTCCGCTCCGCAGCGCGGACGGGGGCCCCTGAGAGCCGGAACTACAAACCTGTTTCGCCAAGCCACGGCTGGAAGCAGCTCTTGATGCAGATCAAGGGCAGATCTTTATCATTCTTGAGGGTGCTGAGAAGCGGCGCCCAGTCCGCCACGCGGAGGCGGTCGGCGTTGAAGTCCAGCACGCCCTCCCGCAGACAGGCGCGCACGGCGGGCAGCGGCACGGAGTCCTGCAGCGCGCACAGGTACTCATAATGCGAGAAGAAGTCGGCCGCGCTGTCGCGGCGCAGCTTCACCGAGTCGATCATGGCCCGGGCGCGGCCGCGGGGGACGCAGGCTGCGGACACGACGTCCGCACCCCGCCTTGGGGGCTCCGGGTCGCTACCCGGCTCCTGGGCGCCCACCGCCGGGCGGCTGCTGCCGCTCAGCCTGAGCAGGAGCGGCGGACCCGCCAGAAGACTCAGCGCCCCGGGCCCCAGCTAGGTCGCCCCCAGGATGCCGTGTTTCCGCGCTGCCTCCCGCCCCGCCGCACCGGCCGTTGGCGCCCGCCTCACCGCCCTCCGCGGCGCGGGACTGCGATTCAAGCCGGCAGGCGGGAGCACGAGTACGTCAGCGCGCTCCCCGTGCGTCAGCACGCAGGCCCCGCCTCCCGTGAGCACCGTGCCGGAGGATCAGGGCGGGAGCTTCGAGAAGAGGGCGGTGCAAAAGGTAGGTGGTTTAGGGCATTCGGGGATTACAAAAAGCGTTTACTGATCCGAATGAAAGTGAGATATGGTTGTATCAACGCATTTTACAGTGGTCGGTGGCTCAGAGGTTAAAGCGTCTGCCTGCAATGCGGGAGACCTGGGTTCGATCTCTGGGTTGGGAAGATCCCCTGGAGAAGGAAATGGCAACCCACTCCAGTATTCTTGCGTAGAGAATCCCATGGACGGAGGAGCCTGGTGGGCTACAGTCCACGGGGTCTCAAAGAGTCGGACACGACTGAGTGACTTCACTTACTCACTTATACTCCCGGTAAGTGTCTGTGCTTGCACCAGCCAAGAGAGGGAGTACACTCCGTAAGGGAGGCATGTACGGCTGAATGAAAAACACCTGTGGATCATTAAATCGTCACGTGTGTGTTAATTTCTGCAGAGAATTCTTATTTCTTTGGTTTCTGCCTACTTGACACAATCGTTGGCAAATGGTGACGTGTTCCATGCATTAAGAACATTATCATAATTACTAATAATCATTTTGTTTTGTACTGATAATGATGACTATGTCTGGTAAGTAGCACTTTGTGTGTCCTCAGTTCAGTTCAGTTCAGTTGTTCAGTCGCTCAGCCCTGTCCGACTCTTTGTGACCCAATGGACTGCAGCACGCCGGGCTTCCCTGTCCATCACCAACTCCTGGAGCTTACTCAAACGCATGTCCATCAAGTCAGTGATGCCATCCAACCATCTCATCTTCTGTCGTCCCCTTCTCCTGCCTTCAATCTTTCCCAGCATCAGGATCTTTTCCAATAGGAGTTCTTCGCATCAGGTGGCCAAAGTATTGGAGCTTCAGCATCAGTCCTTCCAATGAATATTCAGGACTGATTTCCTTTAGGATTGACTGGTTTGACCTCCTTGCAGTCCAAAGGACTCTCAAGAGTCTTCTCCAACACCACAGTTCAAAAGCATCAATTCTTTGGCGCTCAGCCTTCTTTATGGTCCAGCTCTCACATCCACAGATGACTACTGGAACATAAAAGTTTTTTATTTTTAAAATAAAATAGCTTTAACTAGATGGACCTTTGTTGGTATAGTTCTGTCTCCTAGACATAGATTTAAGCACTGTTTTAGTATGAAATCATCCAAGTTTCCTAACAACTCCACAGAGAATTTACTACTGATTATCCACTTTGCAAAAGAAACTGAGGTACAGGAAGTTAAGTAACTTAGGAAGAATTCAGACAGTTGGTGTTAGATTAACTACGCAAGGAGGCCATTAGACTGAGGTGGCTCCAGTGGACTGATGTAGTCTTTAGACCGATGTGGCCACCTACAAAAACCAAAACCTAAGCCTATAAATAAATGTCTTGGTTACAACAACCGGTAAGGACAACCAGTCACAAAATCACCAACTAGGCTATAGAACTGTCGCAGATCAATAATTACTTTGCTTCTACCCTTCATTTTATTTTAAAATAAAAATCTCTGCAGCTTCCGTGGGTGGAGTGCACCTAACCACTTCCAGTTTGGTGCTGCCTGAATTGAATCTCTTTTCACTCAAGTAAACTTTTAAAATTGTAAATATGCCTCAGTTTATCTTTTAACATTGGGCTTAAATGTTGGATTTGCATCCAGTTTCTAGAACAGTGGTAGTCCTCTGATCAGGCCTTGCCATTATGTTTACAGAATTCCTTTTCTACCCACTGCATTCTGGATACCTCTGCCTACTACTAGCACGGGCACACATGCTGCTGCTGCTGCTAAGTCGCCTCAGTCGTGTCTGACTCTGTGCAACCCCATAGACGGCAGCCCACCAGGCTCCCATCCCTGGGATTCTCCAGGCAAGAACACTGGAGTGGGTTGCCATTTCCTTCTCCAATGCACGAAAGTGAAAAGTGAAGTCGCTCAGTCGTGTCCAACCCTTAAGGACCCCATGGACTGCAGCCTACCAGGCTCCTCCATCCATGAGATTGTCCAGGCAAGAGTATTGGAGTGGGTTGCCATCACCTTCTCCATGGGCACACATGCTACACTAAAATTTCCTAGATATGGTCAGTAATGACTTTTACCTACAACATGCTCAAATTATAATATAGCCAAACACTACCTCTATCTTCCAACCAACTTGTGAAATGAAACATTACCATTTCTGTTGGAGACTTCCCAATCACAACCATTCCCCAGCTGACCTTGGGCAAACACTCTTTGGAACTTGGTATTCATCACTGCAATGGATGTCTTTCTATTTATGCTACGTTTATAATTATTCTTAAACAGCATATAATATTCTACTGTGTTTTCTTTTGCTACTTGCTTTGTTTAGTGTTATCTTTCCTAGGTTCATCCATGCTGACATATGAAGGTGTACTTCATATATTTCCCTTGATGTATAGAAGTCCCAAGTAGGAAAATACCATAATTTATTTGTATAGTGTCCTGTTGATGGTAATTTAAATTGTTTCCAATTTTCAGTATAATTTATTTATTGCTGCATCCATTTTTATTTATTCTCCAGCATCATCTAATGTAGTTGTTTCCTATCTTCTTAAAGCTCCCTCCTCTGTGTTTTCCATCAAGCCACCTGATTTTTTTTTTTAATCCTTCTCTCAGTCCTTCTCAGTGTCACTCTCCGATGTCTCGCTTACCCATCTTAAATGTTGGCCCATTTTAAATGTTGGTATTCTTCAGATTCCCATCCTCAGTGGGCACCCCTTTTGACATTTCAATTTCTCCGTGTGATCTTATCTCCTACTCAGGCTTCACTTCCCCCTCCAGGGTGATGCCTTCTAACAAAGATCTCTCTCTCCAGTTCCTCCTGGAACTTCAGACTGCTTCCTGGAAAGCCATAGATTTCTTATTGTCCTCAGCAATCAGGTCTGTATTCCCTAGCTTGGCATATGAGCTCCATCATGATTTGACTGCCTCTGTTGTCTTATCTCTTGCTCCATTCTTCCTGACTGTCTTCTCTAGACATGTGGAACAGCTTGAAATTTCTGATGTTCTGTCATTTCTATCTGAGCCTTTACAGATGCTGCTTCTTTACTAAAACCCTCCTCTTCTGCTTGTTTTTCAGTGAGCTGATGTCCGCTGGTTTCCCGGCCTCAGGTTGGGGACCAGCTTCCCTGGGAGGCCTTCTTTCCCTAATCCTCTCCTCTCTTCTCCTGCTTTTTTGGTGCTTCACTACTCTACTCCCTGACATCCCTGTGTCAAAATACTTCTTATCTCCAGTGACAAGCATCTTTTTATTTGTTAATCATTTATTTTTTAATCATTATAAAAATCATTTATAAATAAATTTATTATTTAATTGTTTGTAAATAAATCTATTTATAACTGCCATATAACATGTGGGATCTTAGTTCCCAGACCAGAGATTGAACCCATGCCCCCTGCAGTGGAAGCACAGAATTGCAACCTTTGAATTGCCAAGGAATTCCCAGCATCTTTTTAGAGTGTTTTCCTTCCATGAACAGTAAGCCCTTTGAAGGCAGGGACCATGGCTCATTCATCCTTGTATTCCCTATGCCTAGCATGGTGTTGGTACAGACGAAGTGCTGATTAATGATTGCTGGAACATTCTCATCTCCTTTCCATACAAGGCATTACTGCAGATGCAGATCAGGCAAGCTTTCATCGTATTAGTTAGTCATTTAACAAATTAATTTAAACTTTATTTTCCTCGAGCTTATGTTCTATCTGGCCGGATTTCTTTCAAAGTTTCTCTGATATTCTCTCCCCTGTGTGTTTAATTGTTCAGTCCTGTCTGACTTTTTTCAACCCCTGGACTGTAGCCCACCAAGGTCCTCTGTCCATGAGGATTCTCCAAGCGAGAATACTAGAGTGGGTTGCCATGCCCTCCAGAGGATCTTCCCAGCCCAGAGATCGAACCCAGGTCTCTTGCATTGCAGGCAGATTCTTTACCATCTGAGCACCAGGAAGGCCCAGGAATACTGAAGTACCCTAGCGCTTCTCCAGGGGATCTTCCTGACCCAGGAATTGAACCAGGGTCTCCTGCATTGCAGGTGGATTCTTTGCCAGCTGAGCTACCAAGGAAGCCCATTCTCTCCCCTACTTATATTTAATTATGGCTTAGTAGTAGCATTGGTTCCTCTTTCAGCATCTGATGTTTTCTACCCACCTATTTCTAGGAACATGATGAGCAAAAGCTGCCTCCCCACAGCACCTCTGGGATCCTCTGACAATTTAGGTCCATATCTGGCTCAGACAAAATGCCTTGGCTTCTCTGTATGGACCTGAGCTTGGAGGGACAGGCCTACTGAGTGGTACAAGAAATGGGCTGTCCTCCTTCGGGGGTCTGGTGAGTGTGAGTTTGACTAGAATACAGTTTATCATTTAGCTTCTTATTAGTCCCTGTACTCGACCCCTGGTCCATCATGCCAACATTGTACCCACACTGCCAAGCTGTTTTCTCTTCCCATGAAACCTTGGTGCTGATGCTTTCTGTTCATCTGTAACATTCATCTTCACACCTGCTTTCAGAGCATCGAGTTTTTTTGGATCTGGTCACAGAGCTATGTCAACAACATAGGCTGTCTTGTTTTTGACCTGTGGTCCCCATTGCTTTCTTCCCCGCCATTACTTATGACTGTTCACAATGACACTTCCAAATCTCCTCTACTCTTATCCTGTCCTGTTAGACCATTCGATGTCCCTGCTCTCTCATCTGAAGAGAATACCTCTTATTTCACCAGGAATAGGGAGACTTCTCACACCAACTTCCTCCTCTGCTGCTAACCCCTGCTGCCTTCCAGTTCATTCTCCGTAATTCAGCCACTACCCACTCCTCTTAAAATTCCTCTGTGACTTCCCATTGTTCTTAGGATAAAGACAAACCTCCTCACAGTGGTCAGAAATGTGGAGTCACTGACTGGCTGCTGGTTGAGAACTGTTGCCATTCTCTAAGATAAGGAGCTTGCTCCAGAATGTAGATCATATCGCCACTCGATGTACTGTTGAGTTCACCAGGCAGGGCTTTCCTGATGAAAGCAGCAGTGTGTTGAGTTGCATCCTAGAGGAAGCTTCCCTCCTGTGCACCGGCATTCTGAGCGCACTGGTCTGCAGAGCAGGGTGTCCGTTGGACATGACGGAGCGTGGTCTCTGCAGCCTCACCTTGCCCTTGCACCCCACTCCCTTCCGTCCTCAATCATCCGGCCCACAGTGGCCTCCTTTCAGTCCCGCATACTCACAGCGGCACATCGTCCCTGCTGTCCCCTCTGCATGGAATGCCCTTCCGTTTTGTTTGCACCTGGTTAATTCTTCCTCATCCTTCTTATCTCTTCTTTCTCATGCATCACTTCATCAAGGAAGCATCCCCTGAC
Organism: Cervus elaphus; assembly: GCF_910594005.1. Classification (NCBI taxonomy): domain Eukaryota; kingdom Metazoa; phylum Chordata; class Mammalia; order Artiodactyla; family Cervidae; genus Cervus; species Cervus elaphus. The sequence continues at coordinate 51,919,728 of NC_057843.1, read as the reverse complement.
ATACTCATCTCATCAGATCTCCGTATCATAAGCCCGCATCATACCTCTAGTTTATAGCCTTCATCGTATTCCACATCCGTTTTTAGACAGGGGTTACCCCATGGTCCATGAGGACGAGATCATGTCTATTTTGCTTACTCCTTCATCCCCAGTGACTGGCACAGTCGATGACAACATTTGTTAAATGAATAAATGAATGTATCCAATCAATGACTAAGCCCCGACAGTTTTTTTTTGTAACATCTCTCATACTTCTCTCTTCCATTTGTGTTGCCATTACGCTAGTTTGCCGTTTATTATTTTATACCTGAATTATGGTGGTTGCCTCAGAGAATAGCATGTCGTCCCACCTTCTTGCCTGTATCCTTTATTACACCTCCCAAGGTGCTTTGATTATGCAGTTGCCCTGTTTCAAACTATCCATGACACCCATTACCAACCAATAGAGCCAAACTTTTAAGATTGACATTCAAGACCCTCTGGAATTTGACTTTCACTTTCTCGATTTTTTTTTTTAATAACTGGGTCTAATTGTCTCTGCATGTTTGTTCCCTTCCAGATCTACTTACTATATTTTTTTTTCCAGTCAGTGTAATTTTACACCTCCGTTTCTGGGAAAACTTCACTGAGAATCCAAGCATGCTGTGGATCCCTTCTCTCCTCTCAACTTGTGAACAGTTAAACAGAATATATGTGCAACTGCCGTAAGTCATCTACATCTTATCTCCCCCTCTGGTGTCTAACCTCCCTGAGAGCCAGGGTATATCTCTGTGTTCTGTGCAGTTATGATTATAACAGTGTTATAATCAGTAAATATGTGGTGAATGAGTGAATGAGTCACCACAAGAAGAGTATTCTTTCATTCTTTTCCTCTTTTTCCACTTTCAAGTTTCTATAGTCCATTGCCTTAGACGAAGGTTGCTTCGTGGCTACAGTATCCAAGCTCACAGGGTCTTGTAGATAGCTGTTAAGAGCATTTCTCTACCATTCTATAACAGCTTGATCTCCCTCTCAAGTGGAGCGAGGAAGATTCACTATTTATTAAGTGCCTTTGTTCACTTGGCGTTTAGAGGCACCATAACATCAGTGCTCTACACTCAGTGAAATGCCTGTTTTGTTTGTAATTTTACCTTGTGAATAACAGCTATCCACAAAGATGCTTCTTTACAATTTTCCATCCTTTTTGATTCATGAAAAGCATTTTAACTACCTACAAGCAGAAAATGAATAGAAGGATTTTGCATTACATTTAATAAAAGCTTAGGGAGACGTCCTTATGGTACACTACTAAACTTATTTGGGGAAATTTTAACAGTGTAAAATGTGCTGGAGAGGTACCAAGCATTCTCAAAATTTGAGTACACAATTACATGTAAGCATGGTGGCAGCCATCTAGGTAACAATGATTTGGAGAAGGTTGCATTGGTCAGCTCTTGCTGTGATAATGCTTTAGAATGAATCGTCCCAAAACTCAGTTACACAAACAAGGATTTATTTTTCTTGGACCTGTGAGCTAGTTGCAGTCTCTCTCTTTTAGACCTCCAAGTGGGTGGTTTTGCTCCATGCTTTGTGTAATTTTGAGGTCTGTCCTACATGTCTTACTCTGGAGTCCAGCTGTGGGGCTGCAGCTCCCAGGCATGGCCTTCTCACAGAGTTCACTGAAACACAAGAGGTGAGCCCAACCGCACAATCCCATTTAAGGCTTCTGCTAGCATCAGGTCTGCTAACGTGCCATTGGCCAAAACATGTCACGTATCTTAAGTTGAATTTAGAATGTGTGTATATATTTAAAGTTGGGTGATCTCACAGAAGATTGCAATTTGGACAGTGTTGCCTTAGCATTTTTATTGGCATTTGCAAACTTGATAAATGTCTTGTAAACTTTTTCACCTTTGAGAACTTTTTGAAATTGTGGGACAGTTTCTGTGGGAAAAGAGGGAAGTATTTCAGCCAATAAAAGAAAAACAAATGATTGAATTTGAATATCATAATTTTGCAAACTCTAATGAGTTAACGGATCTAGTCACTAAGTATCAGTGGTTGCTAACATCACAAAGAGAAAAGAGCTCGGTGTTTGCTTCCTGATGAAGTAATATATCACTATCTATAGTCTTTCCAAAAGGATCGATCAGTTTCCTATTTTATAGGAAATACTGAGAACAGAGGAACGTGTTGAACTGCACCATGGACATGTGTTCAGGAAAACCTGTATTGGGGGAAACACTACATGTCAAATGCCTTGCGTTCTTCAGCAGATTAATTGAAGGGCAATAACAGGATGAAAAGTGGCCTGTAGATTAAAAGAGAAAAAAATCATTATTTAAAACTAGGCAAAACTAAACCATGCTGTCTAGGGTGGTAAAGTTGGTGATACACTTATAAAGAAGTTTAAGGAAAAGCTAATTATAAAAGTCAGGAAAATGATTATATTTTGGAAGAAAGGAGTTATAACTGGATCAGGACATATGGAGGGGCTTTAGGCAAAGTTCTGTTTCTTCTCCTGGGTGTCAATTACAAGGGTATTTGTCTTGGAATATCATTAAGCTATAAATTTGTCTTACATGGTCCCTTCAATCTATGTTTTATTTTATAGTAAAAGTATTTTGTTTTTATTTTGAAATCAAACACCTAGGAATAAGTATACTGGAAAGTTTGCAAAAATTCTGCACAGAAAACTGAGAAACTTTATTGAGAGAAATTAAATCAGATGTAAATAAATGGACAAATATATCATGGTCATTGATTGCAAGACTCATCATTGTAAATCCATAATCTCCACACTTACTGCAGATTTGATGCAATAGGAAAATCAGTGATCTCCACACATTTTACAGATTCATTGCATTAGGAATCAGAATCCCTGTGTGTTTGTGTGCGTGTGTATCTGTGTGTGTGTGTGTGAATGTGTGAATAAATTCAAACTGAGCCTAAAATTTAGTTGGAGATTCTTAGGACCAAGCAATAGTAAGACCTGAAAAATAAGAACAAAGCTGGCGGACTCACACTATCAGACAACAAGATTCATTAAAGCTATTGAATTGAATTAAGAATTGAAATAGAGCAATGGAACAGAAAGGTTTGAACTTAGACTCATATATGGTCACTTCATTTATGACAAAGGTGACAGTACAGTATTTTTCAATAAATGGATTTTTTCAATCAAAGAACGACAAGTCTTTTCAATATCTGTTTCTAACAAGAACTTGATTCCAGTTTGTATAAGAACCCAATAAGTAAAAGGCCACTTGACAGAAAAATGGGAAATGCTTGAACAGGCACATCACAAAGGAGAATATCCAAAATAACCAAAACACATGAGAAGATGCTCACCCTAATGAGGGAAGTGAAAGTTAAGTAATTAAATTAAAGCAAACAATAATTAATCAGGGAAGTGCAATTAAAACCACAATGTGATACCACGATATATATCACCACATCAGTATAGCTGAGATGAGAAAGAGAGCTGATGAAGTGGAGCAACTGGAACTCCATGCACTGCTAGTGGAGCAGCAAATTGGTATCGGCACTTTACAAACTGCTGGTCATACTGTGGGACGTTGAATGGATGCCTCGCCTGTGACCTGGCAATTGCACTCCTAGGGTATCCTCAGCGGACTTATGTACATATATGTCCCAGAAGACTGTTCAGAGAAGCACTATTCATATAGTCCCAAACTAGGAATAACTCAAATATGGGCCAAGAAGGGAATGAATTGTGGTAACTTCAATACAACAGTAAACAATGAAAGTGAATGAACTCTTGCTATATGTGAAAATATGGCTGAATCTCACACATTTAATGTCAACTGAAAAAAGCCAGATGCAAATGAGTGCATATCATATATTGCTTCATAACAAATTACCACAAAATTTAGCAGCTTAAAGCAACTCACATTTATGACCTCAGTTTCTGTTGGTTTCAGGAACCCAGGTGTGGCTTACCTGGGTGCCTCCGCCTTGCGGCTGTAATTGAGGTGTCAGTTGGGACTGTGATCTCATTTTTGTATCTTTATACACACCTGAGTGGTAAAACAGTCAGACAGGATTTCTATACTGAGGGCGCTAGTGTCCCAAATGGAGAGTGGGGAATTGTCTCGGAGAGATGCCCAACTCGTCTTCCCCAACTCTTGTCTATGTGGGAAACTTGTAAAAAAAAGTAAAGCTCAGTGGCTGCATAATGAAGATGAGGGAGCTGGTACTAGGGAACACTCTAGTGCTCTGTGTCCACTCCCAGGGGTCACTGGTGGTATAACCCAGGGGCCATCCTCCTTTTTTTTGGAGTTGTGCAGAGAGTAGGAAGAGTTCTTCCTTAGCAGTTGTCACTGACATTAAACACAAGGGGAATGGGACTCCCTGGACCTGGGCTTATTTACCACCAAGGCTCACACCGACTTCTCATGTCACAGCAGCTAAAATGCATGAATTGGCTGCATCTTGGCAGTAATGAGGACACAACATCCTCAGAGCCCAGCTTCTTGGATCACAAAATTCTTTAAATTAGGTACAAATGGATAAACATGCTAGATTGTCACTAGTTTTTATGTCAAACCATATACAAAAGTCCATTCAAAGCTCTTTTTGTAGGAGAAAAGAAAAAAAAATGGAAAGTGTTTGCAGCTCTTACTGCCTTTGAGGGAATATGTATATGTATATAGGATAAATCTTCATTTATGAAACTAACCCCAGCACACAATGTAGTAAGAAGTGAATTCTAACCTCAGTATCTTTGCAACATCAAGTCAAGAATATATTGAAAATTTTAAGTAGCCCAGGATATAGAGTTCAGCAAAGCAGCTGCCCAAAGATGGTCAAGTCTTATGGATTGGAGTTTTCTTGCAGCAAATTGTATTTCCTCAAAATGAAGATAGCAATATTTCAAATTCCACAGTCTCTTCTGGAGTTTTGCTAGTCTCCATTAAAATTTGGAGTTTGTTTACCTTTCCCTTAAAGTTGGGTGGGACTTCGTGGCTGTCTCAATGCACAGAATGCGGCAGATGTGATTGTATTACTTTCTTAGGGCTGCCGTACAAAGTACCTGGATGGCTTCAGTTCAGTTCAGTCACTCAGTCGTGTCCGACTCTTTGCGAACCCATGAATCTCAGCACGCCAGGCCTCCCTGTCCATCACCAACTCCTGGAGTTTACTCAAACCCATGTCCATCGAGTTGGTGATGCCATCCAGCCATCTCATCCTCTGTCGTCCCCTTCTCCTCCCGCCCCCAATCCCTCCCAGCATCAGGGTCTTTTCAAATGAGTCAACTCATAGCATGAGGTGGCCAAAGTACTGGAGTGTCAGCTTCAGCATCAGTCCTTCCAATGAACACCCAGGACTGATCTCCTTTAGGATGGACTGGTTGGATCTCCTTGTAGTTCAAGGGACTCTCAAGAGTCTTCTCCAACTCCACAGTTCGAAAGCATCAATTCTTCGGCGCTCAGCTTTCTTTATAGTCCGACTCTCACATCCATACATGACCACTGGAAAAACCATAGCCTTGACTAGATGGACCTCAGTTGGCAAAGTAATGTCTCTGATTTTTAATATGCTATCTAGGTTGGTCATAACTTTCCTTCCAAGGAGTAGGCGTCTTTTAATTTCATGGCTGCAATCACCATCTGCAGTGATTTTGGAGCCCAAAAAAATAAAGTCTGACACTGTTTCCTTTGTTTCCCCATCTATTTGCCATGAAGTGATGGGACCGGATGCGATGATCTTAGTTTTCTGAATGTTGAGCTTTAAGCCAACTTTTTCACTCTCCTCTTTCACTTTCATCAAAAGGCTTTTTAGTTCCTCTTCACTTTCTGCCATAAGGGTGGTGTCATCTGCGTATCTGAGGTTATTGATATTTCTCCCGGCAATCTTGATTCCAGCTTGTGCTTCTTCCAGCCCAGCGTTTCTCATGATGTACTCTGAATACAAGTTAAGTAAACAGGGTGACAATATATACAGCCTTGACATACTCCTTTTCCTGTTTGGAACCAGTCTGTTGTTCCATGTCCAGTTCTAACTGTTGCTTCCTGGATGGCTTAAACAACAGAAATTTATTCTCTTATAGGCTGGAAGTCTGAAATAAAGATGTCAGCAAGATTGAGTCTTTTTGAAGAGCTCTGAGGGAAAATCTGGGCTTCCCTGGTGGCTCAGATGTTAAAGAATCTGCCTGCAGTTCAGGAGACCTGGGTTCAATCCCTGGGTTGGGAAGATCCCCTGGAGAAGGAAATGGCTGCCCCTTCCAGTAGTCTTGCCTGGGAAATCCCATGGACAGAGGAGTCTGAGGGGCTACATACAGTCCATGGGGTCGCAAAGAGTCAGACATGACTTAGAGACTAACACAAGGGAAAATCTGTCCATGCCTCTTTCTTAGCTTCTGGTGTTTTCCAGAGATCCTTGGCATTCCTTAGTTGTTAGATGCATAATTTCATTCTCTGCTGTTGTTATATAAGGCATTCTTCCTTATGTGTCCTGTGTCCAAATCACCCTCTTCTTCTAAGGGCACAAGTCATTGGATTAGGGGCTAACCTAATCTAATCTAAGTTCATTTTAATTTTATTGCCTCTGCAAAGACCCAGTTTCCCAACAACGTCACATTCGTAGGCACTGGGGGTTAGAACTTGAACATGTCTTTTGAAGGGACACAGTTCAATGCACAACAGTGAAGTTAAGTGATTTCTAAAGTTAATTCATAAGAGGCAAGCCAACTTCTATCTGAATCTTTAAGAATGCTCACCTTTGGAACCCAGCTACCATTTTGTGAGGAAGCCCTGGACACACGAGAAGGTCACATATAGGTATTCAGACTGGCAGCCACAGCTAAAGTTCCAGCCCACAGCTGGTATTACTCACCAGTCGGGAAGTGAAGAGGCCCTCAATGACACCAGTGCCAGCCTTCGAGCTGTACCAGTTGGTGCCGAGAGGAACTGTCTCCACGGATCCCTGTCCAATTTGCAGATTCGTAAGCAGAAGAAATATGGTTGGTCTTTTAATCCACCAGGTTTTAGGTAGTTGGTTTAGGATAGCATTTGATTACTGGAACACTACCCAGTGTCCAGTACCCTACCTGAGACAGCTGGAGTCTTCTGTGGTAGGATAGATGGCCTTGAGATCTGGCTGTGGGTTTCTTTGGAGTTCAACCGTCCTTCTTTTAGGACACAACCTGAAGAAGATTGACTAGGTAGGTAGGCATTACCTGCTTCAGCCTGGCTTAGGTAGAGATGTAGCCAAGTATCTAAAGTGTTTACTGCCTTGCTAGGAAGGAACGCTCATCCTCTGGAGTTCCAGCCAGTGGCATTGAAATGTGTTTGTTTTTTTTTTTAATTTATTTAATTGGAGGATGATTACAATATTGTGATGGTTTTTGCCATACATCAACATAAATCTGTCACAGGTCTACATGTGTGCCCCCTTTCCTGAATCCCCCTTCCCACCTCCCTCCTCACCCTGTCCCTCTGTATTGTCCCAGAGCACCAGCTTTCTGTGCCCTGCTTCATATGGTGAATTTGCACTGGCCATCTGTTTTACATACGGTAATATGTTTCCACGCTATTCTCTCAAATCATCCCACCCTCACCTGAAGTGTGCTTCTGACACTTGCTAGCTGTGTGATCTCAGCCAAATTACTTATGCCCTCCAAGCTTCAGTTTTTTCACCTGTAAAATGGACATAACGATACTCTTCTCTCCTTTATGTGTTTGCAGTTCTATGTCTGACCCATTATAAGTTTGCCATAAGAAATAGATGACTGCTTTGATTGAAAATTCAAAATTTTTTGAAATAATCTCATTGATGGAGGTTATACAAATTTGTAAAACATATCCATACTTAGTAACTAACTGTAAGACCACACACTACCTTGAAATCATGATTCTTCAGCATCAAATAAAGGACAGTAAATATTTATTACAGCAATATCATCTTTGTAGCTACAGGTCACAAGAACATATTTATTAAAAAATTGGTTGTGCTAAGCCAGGAGTTACTATTTAAGTTGTCAAAAAAAAAAAAAAGCCCACATCAAATGCTTGGGAAATTCTAACTAGTTTCTCCTCTCCTATGGCAAAATTTGTTTCGTATGTTAGACACACACATGGCAAGAGACTTAGTGAATTCTGTAGGCAAAAGTTTGGAGACTGCAGGATTAGCTAGATTTGGGAGAAACATTTTCTTAATCCTGGAATTTCAAGTGGGAGCCAAGCTTAATGCTTCCAAGTAATGCTGTTTTTATATATAAGATTCTATGTATTAATTGCTGATCATTTTTATTCAGCCTTTTGTATACATCAGAAACTTGGACATTTATTCATTGCAAAATAAATGTGAATTTCATACACATAGCTTTTGGCAGGAAGAAGTTTCTTTCAATGTAGTTTATTTAGTTTTGCTTATTTTTTCCTCATACTAGTGCTTACTAAAGGGAATCTATTCTTATTTATATTACTGTCTTTAAAAAAAAAAATCCTTTCCACTTGCTTTTCACAAACCTAGGTTCTACTGGTTAATGACTTTTTCCCCTTGCTTTCCATGGAAAGCATACAGACCCTAAATGCTAAGTGGAAAGCAAGTAAAAGCCAAGCTTGCAACTCCATGCACTTGAAAATGTGTAGCTGGAATGTATCCTTGGTCTGGAACCTTGATTCTGTTGCTAGGTGGCAATGTTCCCTCAGCAAAAGGATGATTATTCGTGTTTGCAGGTCCCTTTCTGAAACAGAAAGGAAAACACTGCCTTACTGCCTTTTCTTTAGCAACTTTTCAACCAGACTTCCTGGTTTCAGCCCACCAAGAGGCATCAGAACTGTCTGGAATTGCCAGGCTGAAATGATCAAAACAAAAATTTCTTCCTGCTAGCCACTGTATATTGCAAAACTGGGCAGCCTATGGTATAAAGCACATGGTTGCTTCTAATAACTATAAAAATCCACTCTAGGCAGGGGACCAGAGTTACCCAGGCCATCGTAAACGGGTGATACAATCTTGTTTGTTTGTCCAGTGATTGGTGGTATAGTATTAAGTTCACAGAAGAGCTCTAGCATTGAAGTCACGAAACATCTGTGTATGGTGTAGCTACAAATTACTGGAGGTTCTTTTTTACTTTTTTTTTTATTTTTTTTTTTTTTTATTTTTTATTTTTTTTTGGAGGTTCTTTTTTAAAAAGGAGTTTTTTCACTTCAGAATCAGACAGGATTGACAGATTCAGTAAATTAAAATATAGGCCAAAATTTGGATTTCAGATGAAATTAATTTTTTAAAATTAATTTTAAATTAATGAGTGAAATTAAATTCATTTAAATTAAATGAATGAAAATTAATTTTTAAAAATTAAATTTATTTTTTAAAATTAGCTTTTTTGAGATATAATTTACACACATAAAATTAAACCCTTTTAGGTATATACATCTATGAATTTTTACAAATGTATACATATATGTAACTACTACCATACTCAAGATATAGAATGTTTTCATCACCCCCAAAATTCCCCCATTTCCCTTTTTAATCAATCCCTCACTCACCCTCTGTCCCTGAGAAACATTGATCAGATTTCCATCATTATAAGCTTACCTCTTCCCCTAAGTCATGTAAGTAGAATCATATATTACATAACCATTTGTGTCTGGCTTTTTTCATTTAGCATAATACTGTTAAGATTCATCCTTGTGGTGGTAGGTAACAGTAACTGAATTTTTTCTTTTTTTAGTCTAACCCATGGAATAATTGAGACTTATTTTAATTTTTAAAAAAATATCTTAAAAAAAGTATCTTATTTATCTGAACATTTCTAAATCAGTGGGCCTGTAGTAGAACTTAGAACCTGCATTTTAACAGAAACCCATGGTATTTCCCATGCAGGTGATTCTTACATCACACCTTCAGACAACAAGAATTTGAAGCAGTGGAGTTTTGAGTCTCTTTGAAAATCTGCTTAACTAAGGTGAAAAGACAGCCTTCAGAAGGGGAGAAAATAATAGCAAATGAAGAAACAGACAAAGGATTAATCTCAAAAATATACAAGCAACTCCTGCAGCTCAATTCCAGAAAAATAAATGACCCAATCAAAAAATGGGCCAAAGATCTAAACAGACATTTCTCCAAAGAAGACATACAGATGGCTAACAAACACATGAAAAGATGCTCCACATCACTCATTATCAGAGAAATGCAAATCAAAACCTCAATGAGGTACCATTACATGCCAGTCAGGATGGCTGCTATCCAAAAGTCTACAAGCAATAAATGCTGGAGAGGATGTGGAGAAAAGGGAACCCTCTTACACTGTTGGTGGGAATGCAAACCAGTACAGCCGCTATGGAGAACAGTGTGGAGATTTCTTAAAAAACTGGAAATAGAACTGCCATATGACCCAGCAATACCACTCCTGGGCATACACACCAAGGAAACCAGATCTGAAAGAGACACCTGTACCCCAATGTTCATCGCAGCACTGTTTATAATAGCCAGGACATGGAAGCAACCTAGATGCTCATCAGCAGATGAATGGATAAGGAAGCTATGGTACATGTACACCATGGAATATTACTCAGCCATTAAAAAGAATTCATTTGAATCAGTTCTAATGAGATGGATGAAACTGGAGCCCATTATACAGAGTGAAGTAAGCCAGAAAGATAAAGACCAATACAGTATACTAATGCATATATGTGGAATTTAGAAAGATGGTAATGATAACCCTATATGCAAAACAGAAAACGAGACACAGATGTACAGAACAGACTTTTGGACTCTGTGGGAGAAGGCAAGGGTGGGATGTTCAGAGAGAACAACATTGAAACAAGTATACTATCAAGGGTGAAACAGATCACCAGCCCAGGTTGGATGCCTGAGACAAGTGCTCAGGGCTGGTGCACTGGGAAGACCCAGAGGGATGGGATGGAGAGGGAGGGGGGAGGGGGGATCGGGATGGGGAACACATGTAAATCCATGGCTGATTCATGTCAATGTATGGCAAAAACCACTACAGTATTGTAAAGTAATTAGCCTCCAACTAATAAAAATAATAAATAAAGACTCTCCATGCAGAAAAAAAAAAAAAAAGAAAATCTGCTTAACTCACTGAATATCTTTTACCAGAAAGACATTCACAGAAACTCCACACTTCCACTCAATTTCTGGAGATTGTAGGACTGACTAAAGTCCATAAACTCCAGGTTACAACCTGTAATGTTGTCACGTGCTTGACTGAAAAACTCAAGTTGTATGAAAAAAGCAAGTTATTTCAGATTCTCCCACTCTCTTTGCTCATCACCTTTCCCCACACTTCTCAGAGCAGGGGATTTTTTTTTGGCGGGGGGGGTCTTTCTACAAGATTTTAACAGAACACAGCCGTTCGCGTCCCATAGCACGACCCCGTTGGTATGCACCAGTTACCCCACAGGCCATTCCCTCACCACCCCATAACCAGGCAACGATTTCCACAGGACTATTAGTGTCCTGCTCATTGGTTAGCCCTGCAGTGGCCCCTCCTGCAAGCGACCAACTGTCAATGAGCGACCGTTAGTCATTCAGCCAACAGCTGGTGGAGTGGTGGTCATCAGGCGGGCAGGGAAGTAAGATGCGGTCCTGGCCTTCTCCCTGGGATGAGTTGGGGGCCCCAGGGAACAGGCTAGGTGCTGTGTCTTGCAGGGCTCCAGGATCTTCAGCAAGGTCATCCACTGGACTTGGCCTAAGCCTTAAAGCAGCAGTGAACCTCCCTCCCATCCCCACCTCTGCCACCCAATCGCAGAGGCGGTCTGCCTGGGTGGGCAGTCTGCCTGGGTGGGCAGTCTGTAACAGCGCAGTGAGTTGGCTCCCAGGCTCTTAGCACAACAGCCATTGTCATGCATCATTACCCTGTTACCAGGCAACTGGTCCTGCTCAGTCATTGGTTGGTGCCTTAGTGGGCCCCGCCCACTGGCCACCAACTGCCAATGAGCCACCCATTTGTGGTCCTGCTCAGCCATTGGATAGTGCAGTGGTTGGCACCGCCCACAAGCAACCAACTGTTAAGAAAGGACAGTTAGTGACGGGATTGAGACAACAGTTAAGTGGTGGTTATAGGTGGAGAGTGAGGTTAGGAGGCAGATCCTGGCCTTCTCCCCAAGGCCCTCCAGCTCACCTGGCCCTAAGCCCTAGGTTGAGCTGGGGTGCCCAGAGAACAGGCTTGGGGCTGTGTCCTGCAAGGCTTTAGAGCCCTCACCAAGGCCACCCACTAGCCTTGGCCCAGGCCTTGAGGCAGCGGTGAACCTCTCCTGGTCTCTGCGACCTAGTAGCAGTGGCATCTGCCTGGATCACAATCTGTGGGGCCTGGTCTCGCCTCTTTGCGTGGCCTGAGGACACTGAGGGCCGGTCGGGCTGGGTGCCTGGCCCTTCAGTGATGACAGCTGGCAGAATCTGGGGAGCTGGGAGCTCCCAGCTAGCTCTGCTTCCTCTTAAATCAGGACCGGGACCTTATAGGGTGAAAGTTTTGTGCCTTGGGACCTCACCCTTCCTTGTCAGAACAGAGAATAATGTTTGTTTGGTAGAGATTTACAGAAATGTCATTACCTGACCATGACCTGACCTCAAGAACAAAGACTGTGACACCAAGAAGTTTGCAACAACTAACCACACCCCTCCCTCACCTTTCCTATAGAAGGGCTTTGTTGAAAGCTTTTGGGGAGTTTGGGGTTTTTTAAGGCATGACTCACCCATCTCCTTGTGGGACTTGCAATAAACCTTTCTCTGTTCCAAACCCCGATGTTTTGGTATCGTTTGGCCTCATTGTGCGTCAGGTACCCAGATTTGCATTTCAGTAACAATATGAAGCCTTGCAACTCTATTCCTATTTGAATGTTTTTAAATCAAAAATGGATTAATCATTTACACATCATAAAAGCCATACAATACACAGTTCTGGCAGAAAGCTAAAATTGCAAAGAAACTTAGAAAATGAAAAAGAGCAATGAGTAGTCATATCACCCAAAGAGATACTGAGATAATCATTTTTTTTTTCATAGTTGTGATAATAATGTAATAGTGCTTGGGTCCTATTCCACATATTCAGATTTACTTGATAGGGATATGTTCTGGACACAACATTTTTCTTACGTTTTAAAAAAATTGAAGTATAGTTGATTTACAATATTTTCAGGTTTATATTGCGATTCAGTGTTTTAATACATTATTTTCTTTTTGAAGTATAAAAAATAATGGCTATGTTTCCCTGTGCTGTACAATATATCCTTATTTATTTATTTATTTATTTTTTTAATTTATTTATTTTTTCAGTGGGTTTTGTCATACATTGACATGAATCAGCAATAGATTTACACGTATTCCCCATCCCGATCCCCCCTCCCCCCTCCCTCTCCACCCGATTCCTCTGGGTCTTCCCAGTGCACCAGGTTCGAGCACTTGTCTCATGCATCCCACCTGGGCTGGTGACCTGTTTCACCATAGATAATATACATGCTGTTCTTTCGCAACATCCCACCCTCACCTTCTCCCACAGAGTTCAAAAGTCTGTTCTGTACTTCTGTGTCTCTTTTTCTGTTTTGCATATAGGGTTGTCGTTACCATCTTTCTAAATTCCATATATATGTGTTAGTATGCTGTAATGTTCTTTATCTTTCTGGCTTACTTAACTCTGTATAATGGGCTCCAGTTTCATCCATCTCATTAGAACTGGTTCAAATGAATTCTTTTTAATGGCTGAGTAATATTCCATGGTGTATATGTACCACAGCTTCTTTATCCATTCATCTGCTGATGAGCATCTAGGTTGCTTCCATGTCCTGGCTATTATAAACAGTGCTGCGATGAACATTGGGGTACAGGTGTCTCTTTCAGATCTGGTTTCCTCAGTGTGTATGCCCAGGAGTGGTATTGCTGGGTCATATGGCAGTTCTATTTCCAGTTTTTTAAGAAATCTCCACACTGTTCTCCATAGCGGCTGTACTGGTTTGCATTCCCACCAACAGTGTAAGAGGGTTCCCTTTTCTCCACACCCTCTCCAGCATTTATTGCTTTCCTTATTTATTTTTATACCTAGCTGTTTGTATCTCTTAATCATCTATAACTGTCTTGTTCCTCCCCTTTCCCTCTTTCCACTGGTAATCACTAGTTAGTTCTCTATGTCTGAGTTTATTTCACTTTTGCTTTACTCATTTTAATTTTTAGATTTCACATGTAAGTGATAACATATAGCATTTGTCTTTCTCTGACTTGTTTCATTTAATAGCCTCTGTGTCCATCCACGTTGCAAATGGCAGAAGTTCATTCTTTTTATGGCTGAATAATATTTCATTATACATATATATATATGTAAACACACACACACACATACCACATTTTCTTTATCCATTCATCTATTGATGGCCAGTTAGGTTGCTCTCATATCCTGGGTAATGTAAATTATGCTGCTGTGAACATTGGGGTACGTGTCTCTTTTCAAATTAGTGTTTTGTTTTCTTCAGATACATACCCAGGAGTGGAATTGTGGGATTGTATGGTAGTTCTATTTTTAGTTTTTTTAGAAACCTCCATACTGTTTTCCAAGGACTCAGCATTTTTCAAAGACTCCACAGGTGATCATAACAGGCAGTCAAGTTTGACAGCCATTGTTCCAAGCACCTGCCATTGACCTGTTCTCTGTACTCTTTCTATATTCTAGATTAACTCTTTCTATATTCTAGATTAATTGTATTTCTATATTCTATATTAGCTCTTTCTATATTCTGGGTCCTGCAGAGTGGGTTGTATAACCTATTGGCAATCAATTGAAATCCTAACTGTGCATTAACATGAAAGGGAAAATCTAATGACTAGTTCATGCTGGAGCTATGTCTACAATTGGCCATTAATGTTGAAGAACAGGGGAGCCCTGCTTGAAGAAATAAGATTAGGTCAGAATGGAAGAAAATTATAGCCAGAAGTTATTAGGTTTCACGAATAACCCCTGGAGTTGCCTGAATTCTGTGATTAGTGAGAACTAATCAGGGCTGAAGAAGAAAAGGGGTCATTGATAGCAACACTCCAAGAAGACTTAGTAATAGAGTTAAGATTTGAACACCAAGGCAGACATAAGGTCCTGGAAATGATACAGGCATGCCCACTGCCTCAGCATCCCATCTCCAACCAGCAACTGTGTCATGGATGGGGGATATCCTCAAAAGGGAATACTCACCACTCCCCCAACCCCAAACTTCCCCAAGGCTGGCATTGAAGACTCTAGTTTGCTTTCCATGTGGTGCTATTTATCAGAAGTGAAATCATCATGGAAGTCCAGTCACCCAACCCAAGTTGCAAGAGTTTTAAAATTCAGTGGCAACATTTAGCTTGGTACAGAACTTTGAAAAATGGGTTGAAAGAGACTTAAGGCTTATGAGAGGTCTCGAGGAACCTCTTACTGTTGATTGTACTGATATAACTCCAGAATCAGAGCTTCTCTCCATCCTTAGATTCAGAGACCCTGAAGGGAGGCACTGAAATGGTCTGGGGTTTTCTCAATACTACTTCTTAAGGGGCCATGCATCAGAAAGAGACATGTTAACCCTTATACGGACGGTGGAAGAAATGTGTCAGGGGACTCAGGGTGGAGATTCTGTTGTGCACATCACATTACAGTTGTTGCAGATATCTTGTAATATAATTTGCTATAAAATTTTGGTAGTAGATCAGCTGTTAGATATTGGTTTTTTGTTAATAATGCAGCACTTACATTACCATAAATGTTATTTTAATACTTTGACCATTGCATTTCAATATTACTGATACTCTTTGTAATCTTATGTGTTTCACTTTATGTATTTGCAGACACAAACAGGGTTTCATTTTATATTAATCTGAGTCATGATGCTTGTCACTTCTGTTTTTTCTTTTAGAGGTGTTTTAGAAATTGGGAGGAGAAAAGTAGCAGGGGGAAATAGGGAAATTTTATGTTGTTAGAGCCTACATTCTTTCATTCTGCGCTTGGTTTCTTTTGTTCCAAGGATATTCTTTTATCCGATAGTATGACTTACATATGCTTATTTGCTTTCTATAAGAACCCCATTTGAATTACCTTTCCCAGCAAGTAATTATTTGCCTCCCAATGGGAGGCTAGGATGACTCCTGCTGGTTCTATTGTGGAATCAATGATAGGGTACATTAATGAGTCTCAGAATTGCTCCCAGGAGACTGTTTTCCTTTCTGTGCTCTATCCTGTTGGGGTGGCCTCTCCTTTTCACAGCATTGGAAATTGAGAGTCAGGTACAGTCTACTTTTTAGCTTATTCTCTGTGTCTCCAGATCCCAGGTGGAGAGGTGACTTTTAAAAACATCTCCTATTCAAAGGTCCAAAATTAATAGTAGATAAGTCCAGAAGCAGTTTATGTACCACCCTCCCCACATTGCTAATTTAGGAATAAATGTCAAGAATAGAAATGGAAATTATCCATTCCAGAAGGCCTAATCACAAACACTCTCAGGGCTGTTTTTTTGGGGGGCATGTGCTGCAGCACTACTGCTGAGGTCTTTTCTCAGAAGGACACAAGTCAAAATGGCATCTCAGAAGCTTGTTTTATCAGACATCAACAGTAAAGGACCCTTACATTGGTACTAGTGAAAGTTAATGTTCAAAACAAATAGTGAAATGTGTTTATGTGTTTGTTTACACCTCCCTGTATACAGAAGAAAATTGTATATCATCACATGCTTTTGTGAGTCCCACATAATTCGTTTCTGTTTGTCCTAGTGTAACATGAGGTCAGCCCTTATCTTATTCAGCACCTTTGATTAACCTCCTAGAGACAAAAGGGAGGGTGCAGGGGCAGATTAGCACAAAATGCCATGTCATTAAATAGTTCTTTACCTCATTAGTCCCTTGATCTTTTCTTGGGTCTAGGACCTGAGAGGAAGCTACAAAGATACCCCCTCTGCTGTTGACATTACCTGCTAGAAGAGAGTTGAATATGATAGCATAGCAATGGTGTGGCAGAGGATGTAGAGAATGCCTTCCTGTTTGTTCTTTTTATTTAAGTTTTTTTTTTTTTTTTGATGTGGACCATTTTTAAAGTCTTTGTTGAATTTGTTATAATGTTGCTTCTTTTTTTTTTATGTTTTGGTTTTTGGCTGCCAGACATGTGCAATCTTAGCTCCCCGATCAGGAATCAAATCCACACCCCCTGCAATGGAAGATGAAGTCTTAACCACTGGACTGCCAGGGAAGTCCCCACTGCTTATTCTTTAAAATTGTAAATCTCCTATATATATTTTGCCCTCTCCTTAATAGATATTACATACTATTTATTTTATTTAAATGAAATAAGCTTCAGTGGTTGCAGCACACGGGCTTATTACTCCATGGCATGTGGGGTCTTCTTGGACCAGGGATCAAACCCACATCCCCTGTTTTTGCAGGTGGATTGTTAACCACTAGACCACCAGGGGAGTCCCTGTCCTGTATTTCAAAGGAAAAGTTTGAAGTCAATCTTATTCTTTCTCTGTTATACGTTTTTAGTCTCTCTAGATAATTTAGTATATTCATTTTATACTTGAAGTTTTGATAGGTAGGACTTTGGTAGGTATTTTTAAAATTATTATTATTTTTTTTTTTTTTTTTGGTCATCATCTGGTAGATGGGAGTCTTCTCATCTGAATGCTCAAGCATTTTCCAATACAGGTAACTTTTTCTGTTCTTCATTCAATTCTTTTCCTGAAGCTGAGACGTTGCTGCTGCTGCTGCTGCTGCTAAGTCACTTCAGTCGTGTCCGACTCTGTGCGACCCCGTAGATGGCAGCCCACCAGGCTTTGCCGTCCCCAGGATTCTCCAGGCAAGAACACTGGAGGGGGTTGCCATTTCCTTCTCCAGTGCATGAAAGTGAAAAGTGAAAGTGAAGTCGCTCAGTCGTGTCTGACTCTTTGCGACCCCGTGGACTGCAGCCTACCAGGCTCCTCCATCCATGGGATTTTCCGGGCAAGAGTACTGGAGTGGGGTGCCATTACCTTCTCCGGCTGAGATGTTAGAGACCCAGAGAAAGACTTCTGTGACTTTTATCTTGTTTTCTAATACCTTTCTTCTCTCTTCTTTTGCATGTTATGCAAGAATAATGTGATTGATATTCCAGCTCATTGATTTTATCTTCATAGGGTCCATGCTACTGTTCAGCCCTCCATTAAACTTAATTTTGTATTTCAGTAAAATTCCTAAGGGCTTATTATTCACAGAAAAATTTTTGCTTGAAGAATATCCTACCAAATCTCTCTCAGGTTACCAACTCCATTCTTCTTATGTTCCCTGTATTGACTTGGCATCTATAAGGATTAGTTCTGTTTGTTGAGTTTAGCTAATTTTCCCTTGAACAACTTTTTTCAACTCTATTTTTGAGCTTGAGTGTATTTCAGGGTTCTTCTTGTAAATATTTCCCTTTATCTCATAGCAGGTTTAGAATTGTTCAGTTCTGTTGGGTTTTGCCATAAGTGCATTCCCTCTGTTTTACTTCTTCCAGAAATCCCTAGGGGTTTTTGAATTATGGTGGCATATCTTCAGACCTGCAATACAGTGGCATAGGCCTATGGTTGTATATGGTTCTTGCTATTAATAAAGGCTATGTTTCCCATTTGGTTATGCTTCTTGCATATGTATGACTTGAAATCCTACAAGGAGGAGAGATGAGCATCTGGGCAGGATTGTTGGATACTTGGCAGTAATAATAGCATCTCAAACCAGTACTTAATGATACCTAATATGTGCTCATGTGGATATCTACAGAAAAACTGATATTTATGCCAAAGTACCAGAGAGGAAGGGGCTTCCCAGGTGGCTCAGTGGTAAAGAATCTGCCTGCCGATACAGGAGATGTGGGTTTGATCGCTGGGTCAGGAAGATCCTCTGGAGAAGGGAATGGCTACCCACTCCAGCATTCTTGCCTGGGAAATCCCATGGACAGAGGAGCCTGGCAGATTACAATCCATGGAGTTGCAAAGAGTTGGGCACATCTTAGTGCCTGAGGAGCCGCAGCAGCAGCATATAGAAGACTGAGGTTCTTTGTGCACCTGTGACAGCCGACCTCACGACTTAATATTCGAGTTAGGTTTTAAGGAACAGAGGTAATTTTTGGGTCAGAAAATACTCATCTCAAGACAAACAGAACTTCAGTATACAGCTGTTTTAGGCGCTAGTAGTGGTGAAGTTTGTCATTGTTGTTACCAGAGCTCATGTTTCTCTTCATTGTATTACTCAGCTATGACTGTGGGACAGTATTTTAAACTATAAAAACCATTCGATTTCTGAGGACTAGAGAACACTAATTTGTGAAACATTTGGAATTTTAATTCTTGGTCCTTGGCATGGGTATTTGGCTCTAGAGTGGTAGTTCCAAATCTAGTTCCTCTTCATGCTACTTTGAAGAGGATACAAGGAAAAGAAAATCACTGTGGAATTCAGTTTGGGATTCATGTAGCTTGTCCTTAGGTCCTGGAATCCACTACTCTGGCCCCTCACCATCATAGTCTCCACCAGCAAATGGCCTCACACTGTTTCTAATTTGCTCATTTTATAAGCTCAAATCATAGATGTAGGTTCAACTGTGTTGAAGTGTGATTGAAGTTTGGTGTGGAAGGTGATTTTGTTTCAAACATTTATGGAGAAATTAAAGCCCTTATTAGGTTGACACATTGAAAAAATTCAATGAGAATTCAATCTAAGAGCTGAAAAGGAAACTTAAAAGCTTGTGCCCAAATACTGTGCCTCCAGGATTCAAGTTTGCTTCAAAACTCAAAGAGGAATATGATTGTCTCATAAAACTAGGCATTAGTCTTATAGTCAGAACCAGAAGAATATGAAGCGTGTCTTCTATTTTCTCTCTCCTGTTTCTTGGTCTCCCCTCAGAAATCATTAAGTCTCTACTACGTTCTTTGACTTCCAACAGCAGTGCAGTCTGGATTATACCATATGCTGGGATCTAGAGAAATAACTTGGCCTAGAAACAAACAGCTATCATGACTTGGTACTCATATGTACT
Organism: Cervus elaphus; assembly: GCF_910594005.1. Classification (NCBI taxonomy): domain Eukaryota; kingdom Metazoa; phylum Chordata; class Mammalia; order Artiodactyla; family Cervidae; genus Cervus; species Cervus elaphus. The sequence goes on along the minus strand of NC_057843.1, from coordinate 51,899,765 downwards.
TTGTAGGGGTAGACTGATTCATTGATGTTCATGTATGTTCTACTAACCCTATGAACTTCTGAAAGCCAGAGCAGTGAGACAAGTGGGTTTGGATTGATCCAATTTTAGAGCAGTTTGTGGGAGCTCCACCCATCCCAGTGGAAGATGTTACAGGCCACAGCTGTGAAAAAAGGAATTGAGACTCCATGTGAGTGAAGCAACTCTAATTGAGAGTGAACAAAATAAGAAACGAGGATGATGAGAATAATGGACTGTAATTTCTTTCAGACTTTAATTTCAACAAAAGGAGGGTGAATTTGTTTTAGGATCCATCTTCTCTCTAGTGAATTAAATGGGAGACAATTCACATGTTTCAAGTTTGGGATATTCTTTATTGTTTTACTTAGATTTGTGTTACAAACTCTGGTAAGCTGGCTTAAACGTCATGATTATGCCTGCGTGCAAGCTAATGCAACTTTGCATCCGACTCTTTGCAATCTTATGGACTGTAGCCCTCCAGGCTCCTCTGACCATGGGATTCTCCAGGCAAGAATACTGGAGTGAGTTGCCCCTGGGTTCCCCACCTAGGAATAAACCTGCATCTCTTATGTCCCCTGCATTGACAAGTGGGTTCTTTACCACTAGCATCACCTGGGAAGACCCTTGATTGTGCACAGAGAATGGAAAATAGAAGGTGAATTTAAGTATCCTGTTAGGCTTCAAGTTAATATATTATTGTACCTCATTTTCAGAGAAGGCAATGGCACCTCACTCCAGTACTCTTGCCTGGAGAATCCCAGGGACGGGGGAGCCTGGTGGGCTGCCGTCTATGGGGTCACACAGAGTCGGACACGACTGAAGCGACTTAGCAGCAGCAGCAGCAGTATTTGTTTCTCCAAAGATTTCTATAACTCAGGCAGCTTACAGCCTGGGCTGGGTGAGGTATCTCCTCAATCTTGCCCTTTCAATTCACTCAGGCCCAACTTTTTTACTGCCAGAACCTGCATTTCTTTGTCTCAGGAATTTCTCTGGCCGTGAGTTGTGTAGATCTGTAGTCCTCCCTGTTTCCTAATACACACCTTCTCTTGAATCTTGGTGAGCTCTGGGACTGCTTTGACCAATAGAATCCAGCAGATGTGAGTCCGTATAATATCTGGGCCCAGGCCTGAAGGGATTGCTATCTTGCACTTCCTATCCCTTGAAACATTTGCCCCTAGAATCTAGTTGCCGTGCTGTGAGAAAGCCCAGAGAACCTCATGGAGAGACCAGTGTGGAAAAGACCCAGTATGAATTTGCTAGCCATGAGAGTGAACTGGAAAATGGATCCTTCAGCTGTAGTCAAGCCATCCCAACTGATACACTGTGTGGAGTAGGAGTGAACAACTAGGCTCAGCCCACGTTGCAGATTCAGGGGCAAGATGTATGATGTAGTTGTGTTTAACCTTTAAATTGGGGGAGGTATTTAATAGATACGCAGGATACTCACCTGGTTCTAAAAGTAGGTCCTAATATCGGATTTTAACAGATGAAGGAGCTGTGGTTTAGAGAAATAAAACATGCCTTGCCCAAAGTTTCACAACTAGTAAATTGGAATTAGGATTTCAAGCCCAGGCTCTATTTAATCCACCTTGCTGTTTTTTTTTGTTTGTTTTTTTTTTTTCACCTTGCTGTTTTTATTAGCCAGAAACTGAACTGAAATAAAACAGAATAAAAGAAAAAGAGGCAATAATAGCGAAGTTAAGATGATAGGGGAATATAGGGAATTGCTGAACTGGTGCTGCTGTCTGGTGCTGCTTTTGGGGGAAATATTTCAGGACTACCATTCTTTCCACTGCTACCCTTACACCTGAGTCCTGCCGGTAATAACTGTCCCTAATTTCTTTCTTTACTGCTGTTCTAATGCTTATGACATGTTCTGTTTGTCTCCTTGAAGTGTCTCTAGATACCTTTAATATATGTATCCCTATGCCTAACTTCCTGGTAGCTCAGGTGATAAAGAATCTGCCTGCAATGCAGGAGACACCAGTTCAATTCCTGGGTTGGGAAGATCCCCTGGAGAAGGGATAGGCTACCCACACCAGTATTCTTGGACTTCCCTAGTGGCTCAGCTGGTAAAGAATCTGCCTGCAATATTGGAGATCTGGGTTTGATTCCTGGGTTGAGAAGATACCCTGGAGAAGGGAAAGGCTACCTGCTCCAGTATTCTGGCCTGGAAAATGCCATGGACTATATACATAGTCCATAGGGTCTCAAAGAGTTGGATATGACTGAGCGACTTTCACTTTCGTGCCTGACTTAGGGCTTGACTTATAATAAATATTCAATAAGTGTTCTTTAGATGAATCCTGGAATGTATTGTGGATGCACAAAGAACTTTATCAGTTAGACTGAAGATACAGCTATTAGATGTGCTACCTATAATCTGGAAAGCCATGCGAAGATGTATAAATAAAGCATTAATAAGCTCTCCCAATCCATCCATCCCCACCCACACTTGGCTCCCTAGGGTAATCCATGTTAATATCTGGTTGCATGTCTCCATACTTTTCTTCACGTTTATACATATTTAACAGTATATAGTTTTAGGGGATTGCTTGTTAATATTCAAATGTTGTCTCACTTTCCATTTCTCTGCAATTTGTAAGCTAGTATAAGGGATAAAAAGCACACAAACTTACTAGGCTTGAATCCTGGCTCTGTGCTAACTAGCTCTGGTATGTTCAGAAAATTATTTAACAATCTTTGTGTTCAGTTTTAATTTATAAAATAGAGAAAATAATAGTTCTCATTTTATGAGATTGTAAAACACACAGTGCAGAGCTGACACATACATAGTAAGCATTCTAAAAATGCTGGTTACTATAGCTGACATCAGTAGATTGGAATTTAACTCATTTTTAAGTAGCTATATAATATTCCATAGAATGGAGGTTCCAACATTCATTTGACCATTCCTAGTGACAGCCATTGATTTTTTCAGCCTTGTTTCGCCTTTAAATATTGCTACAATAAACATCCTTGGACTTAAATCTTAGTGCTTTTACTTCTGTGGGATAGATGATTTAAAGAGGGATTGTTGTGTCAATTTACTTGAATAGATCTATATCTGGCACAGGAAGAAGTGTATCATTGTCCATGTAACTGTCTCAGAGATCAACTATTGCAACTCTAGCCTGTTTTAAGGGGCTTGGCTGAAGACCAGGCAGCCGTTAGTCTGCAGCCAGAAATCCTATAAGCTGTCATAAGTCATATGTCCATCTTACTTTTGGTTAGACGTTCAAATGGGTTCTTTTGGTCTGAGGTTCAAATACTTAGTGGTGAGAATTTTGTCTTTTCTCTGAAAAAATCTGAAAAGTCTTCTGAAAACTTTTTTAATTTTAATAACCATGTAGGTGACAGTGTCAGATAAATGTCCAGTAATGAAATCACACAGAAGCCATCCATTTCTTCAGCTTGGAAGGATAGCTGTATAAAATTAAAAATGCAGAAAGGAATAACGGGCCAATCCTCTACAAACTGAGTATACCATGTTCTTTCATATTTCAGTTCCTATGTGATTCAGTTCTTAACTGATCTCTCACTTGGAAATCTATCGGTAATTCAAACGGCCCTGCATGAAAATGCCTATTGCCTAGTGCAATATCTGTGTCCAGTGTTTCTTCAGTAGAATAGGTTATCTCTTTTCTAAATTGGGTTCTTCTTGTTCCCTATTTTTCATTTCCCCTTTCCGTTGTACTTAGACCTCAGATCTTTGGATAGACTCACAGTACCACCCCTGAGATTTAGAAATAGATTACTTTCAAATTGCCATTTCCTTACAACAAAAGCAGCTTTCCTGATTTCTCAGGCTCTAAGCACTTTCAAAGTTCCTAAAACAGAACATGTAATATTCCTTGACATGCTCCTGCTTATCACTGATCAACCTTTCTAAATATTCTTTAAAAATATTTATTGCTCTCTTTCTGTGGGAAAAAAAGGATCTGGCTTCCTTCTGCTACTTTCTAGTGGAAATGAATACCAATATGCTTCCCAAAATAAACAGACCTCAGGCACCCACGAACACCAAAAGGCACTCAACCATACAGAGGTATTTGAGTCTGTACTCAGCAGCCATTTTTTTTTTTGTCCGTGTAAAAACAAAACAAAACGAGGCCAAGCCCTTAGCCTTTATGAGTTACTCCCAGCAGTCTTTTGTCAGTCTGAAACCGGAGAACATGGGGCAACAGATATAAACAGTATGAGGAAAAATAAGCAATTCTTAACAAGCTGGTTTACTTTAGTATTTTCTGTGAGAAGCTTCAACAACAGCAATATGGCTTTTGGAAACTTGGCTGAGCCCTGAAATGGACTGAAACTATTGCAGTTGTCTTAAAATAATTTGAAGGGGAGTTTTCGGTTTGTTTGTTTGTTTGCTTATTTGTTTAAACCTCTTCTTTTCTTGACCCCCTTTCTACTCTTACTCCAAGTTTAGGCTCTCACCACATTCTACAAGTTTGTATTTTATTAACCAACTTATTTTCACTTCTGGTTTCTGGCAGTGGAAGTAGAAGGGCGAGGAATTATGAGGCTTTACGCCTGCTTCCACAGCTGGAAGAGCATACCTTTTAGTAAGACTGGTTTCAAAAAGCTCCTTAAATGAGGTCTCTCTTCAGGATGTCTTTGCCCCTGGCCAGTTGTCCAAACTGCAAATTGATGTGGTAGCTCTCCTGACCCATAGTCAAATAGCCACGCCAAACAGAGGAATCAGCCACAGTCACACAGGAAGGCCAGAGCTGGGCCTGCCATGTCCGTCTGCTCCCAAATCTCCACTCTTCGCCTCTGTGCTCACGCTTTCCTGCACCTCACTCAGCTACAGAACACAAGGGGCTCCTGAGTCCTGAGTTCCTATAATACCATGTTTGTTTAACTTTATTAGGCGGACTTCCCAGGTGGCGCAGTGGTAAGGAATTCACGTGCTGGTGCAGGAGGCATAGGTTCCATCCCTGTATGAGGAAGATCCCCTGGAGAAGGAAATGGCAACCCACTCCAGTATTCTTGCCTGGAGAATCTCATGGGCAGAGAAGATGGCGGGCTGCAGCCCATGGGATTGCAAAGAATTGGATGTGACTGAGCACTCAGCACAAAACTTTTCTAACTTCTCACGGAAAGACAAACTCTTATTATGCCAAGTGATTCCTATCTAAGCTTTTTCTAGTTTCCTTGCTTTTCCAAGCCAAGTTGTACAAATCTAAGAAGGATGTAGCATTTCACATGTATGAGTAAAATGTCCGTGTTAAAAGACACCATCTTTCAAAAAGGGTTTAAATTTTAAAATACCCTGTTAAAAACAAAACAATGATTAAAATAGAAGGAAGGGCAAAGTAAAGGATGACAAAAATAAGGCATATGATAATATTTAGTTAAACCTGGCGGAATTAAGAAGTAAATCATTAAACCAAGAAATGTTTATTAAGAAAAGGTAGAATCATCCAAGAAGATAAGAGTTGTAAGTCTTTATACCCCAAGTAACATAGAACCACAATACATAAAGGAAATATGCTAGAAATGCTAAAAGAAAATTTTTTTAATTTTTTTTCATTTATTTATTTTAGTTGGAGGCTAATTACTTTACAATATTGTAGTGGTTTTTGCCATACATTGATATGAATCAGCCATGGATTTACATGTGTTCTCCATCCTGAACCCCCCTCCCACCTCCCTCCCCATCCCATCCCTCTGGGTCATCCCAGTGCACCAGCCCCGAGCACTTGTCTCATGCATCCAACCTGGACTGGCGGTCTGTTTCACACTTGATAATATACATGTTTCGATGCTGTTCTCTCAGATCATCCCACCCTCACCTTCTCCCACAGAGTCCAAAAGTCTGTTCTATACATCTGGGTCTCTCTTTCTATCTTGCATATAGGGTTATTGTTACCATAAAAGAAATTTTAAAATGCATGACAACAGTGGCAAACTAACAAAACTCTGTCATACTTGATATATCAAATACTCAGAATTTAAATAACAATGCAAAACTTTGCAAATTTTAATATTTAATCAGTAAGAATGACTTAATAGGTATATTATTAACTATGTTTCCAGTGTGAGGAAAGTCACCTTTTTTTCTAATACCTCTGAATAATATGTAGCTCTGGGCCAAATATTAGACCACAAATAAAATCTCAATAAATTCTAGAGAAATATACATGGTTATTTTCTTCAAACATAATTAAATAAAATTTTTAAATTGATATTAAAAAATAGGCATATGTGTGCAGTTAAGTCACACAACTAAAATAAAGAAAGTTTTAAAAGTGAATTTTGGATTAGAGATTTTAACAACTTATTGACCAGAGACATATTAATACATGTTTTGTTGCCCGAACATTATTGACAGAGACGTTTCGGTATTCACTTACATAACAAATTGCCAGCCACAGGCATTAGTTTCTGAAAAATCCTCCAGTCAATAATGTGTTAAAGAGCTAAAATTATGAATTAAATAGAAATAAGTGATTATGAGAGTGAGGTCCAATAGAATGTGGTCAAAGATAGAGCCAGAAACATAGATTTCAATATACAGGATATTTTTAAGTCATTAATCCCCGTGGAAGGGAGGAGACAGCAGGATTTGGCAGAGAAAAAAGCCTGTCGTTGGTGTCCTGCATTGGATACAGAAAGGTGGACCATTATACACATACCTTGATCAATCACTGGATTTGGAGGAACCCAGAAAGGGTGTGTTTTTGGCTGAGGTAGCTGTCTGGAGCTGAGGGAAACCCAGAAAGAACTGAGAGCCATAGTAACAAGTCCTTCCTTGAAAGGGAATCTGGGCAGTACATCTGTGTACCCACCTTAACTTCTTTCAAAAAAGCAGTGACTTAGAGTTATCTCTTGGCATGGTGGTCACTAATACCACTACTATCCACTGTAGCAAACATAAACAATGCAATAAAACAGGAGGAAAACAACTGGTAAGAGGTTTATGTATAAGCAGGGTGTACAAGAGGTAATACTATTATATGTAGCCAACATTACTGCTACAGACAGAATGTAAGAAAATAAACCACAAAAAAAGAAAGAATATATGTTAATAGGTATTTAGAATCAACAGACAAAACTCAGTAGCTTTTCTAAACATCTATACCAGTTATCATTGGAAGAAAAGCACATTGAGTGTGTTAAAATATAAAAAGAAATAAAGCTATAATAAGTATTTCTAAGTAAAATAAAATGTTTTAATAACAAGGTGAATCAAACCAGTATAGACCCCTCTCCCTCAACCACAAGCGCTTTGAACTGCTAGATAAAATATGAACAAAAAAGATTGTTTTCACCAGCACTCAAAGAAAGGACATCCCCCAGAGGGAGAGCTCAGATGAAGCATAGTCTCTTAGGGCTGAGGACTTGGAAATGAGCTCCACCAGCCTGGAAGAAACAGAGCACAATGCAAATTCAGCCAGAAGGACAGTTCCCACATGAACGGTAATTCCCTAGAGGTGTGCAACAAAACAGTCTTGTCGAGAAGGATAAATCCTGGATAAAACCAGGTCTCTGGAAAGACTGCCACTTCTGGAAAGGGAAAACTAAAAAATTATGTCCACTGGTCCTAGGAAGCCAAAAGAAAGTTTGAATCTATGAGCCTCAGCGTAGAAATTAAACGTACCTTCTGTAAGACATCAAAGTCTCATGTCTGAACCATACATAACATGGAATTATGCATTTAGTATAGTATTCCCCATGCTGAAAAAACAAGTGTCATGTTAGTCAAAACTCTAGGGAATCACAGCTGAAGCAAACATTTAAACTAATAAAACCATAGACCACTTTTACAATTCCATATTTATAAAATTCCCAACAGGGAAATAAAATCCCTAATGAAGATTTGCTTATTATAAGAAAATTCCATGCCACATGAGGAAGTGATCAACACGAGACAGCTATCACCAGCGTGGAGTCACAAAGAGTCCCACAACTGAGTGACTGAACTGAACTGAAGACTATAATAAATAAAACAATCTGAACAACTCTTAAGAATAAGTATTTATTAATATTTACATAATTATATTTTTCTAAATGAAGACTGATGATTGGTACCAATTGGATATTATTTATTGGTACCAAATAGCTATGTCTTCCAATTTCTTGCTTATTGCTACTTTTGTTTACATCATAAGCAGTTGTGTGTATCAGGGGATACTGGGCTCCTCCCCAGCCTTAGGAGGCAAGTTGTAATAGTCATGCTCATTCCATTGACTTCTGACTTAGGAAGGGCATGTGGCTCAATTCTGGTCAACAAGATATGAGGAAAACCTGCTGCAGGCTTTTGGCAAAGTCTTCATTGATCAAATAAATGTACATTTCAATGTGTATCCCCCTTTTTGCCACATTGGACAAAGTGCATGAGAATGAGGTACTTGAAGCTGCTACAGCCATCCTGTGCAAAAGCCAAATACTTAGGATGAAGAGCAGAAACTTGGAAAGACCTTGGGTCCTTGATGATATTACTGATCCACTGAATTTGACTGCTCTGGAGCTGCCTGGTCCCTGAATTTTCTGTTATACACAGTAAACTTCTTGTACTTTAAACAACTTACACTGGGCCTTTTGTTACTTACAGTCTAGATGAAATCAGTTTATTGATTGTACCAGGGAAAAGAGGAAGGAAAGGAGGGAAGGAGGAAGAGAGGAAACAAGCATGTTTGAAAAGAACCAAATAATTTTTCTAGAAATGAAAAATATAAATGTTGAAGTTAAAAACTTACTGAACAGGTTAAACAGCAGATTAGACACAGCTGAACGACAATTAGTGAACTAGATGATAGATCTGAGAAATGCAAAACCAAGTCTAAAATGAGAACAAAATGAAAGAGTAGTATACTGAAAGGTAGAATGAAATGGCATAATTATATTTAAGTTCTCCAAAGGAAGAAAATAAAGAGAACGATGGGTAAGAAGCAATATTTGCTTATTTAATAATGAGGAATTTTCAATAATTGATGAAACACACATCAGTTCTCAAATGAGAGAAAAACCACGAATCCAGAGCAAGATAAACAAAATAATTCTTTAATGTACTCATCATAGCAAAAACGAAAAGAGGGAAACCTTAAAAAGTAAGATTATCTATAATGAAAAATACAATGACCTTCTCTGCAAAAGTATCTCTCTAAGCCTATATACCACTGTCTTCCTTTCAAAACTCTTATAGGCACCCAGATTTTGTTCAATTACTGGATAGAGTTTTATTGACATAACTAACAGAGGAAGGGCTTTCCCAGTAAGAAATTAAGATACATGTAATTAATCATTTTTAGACAATGTTCAGTAGACCTTTCAGGATTGAGAGAATGTGGTCCCTGAGAGAATGGAAACAAATGAAATCAGACCCGTAAACATCTTGCATTTCTGCACACACTTTCTGCATGACGACGTAAAAATGGAGCAGAGCACGACAGTCTCAATGAGGCGAAGAGACAGGATCAGAATTCAGGAATCCTAGGATGGCTGGAATCTACCTGGAAGGCAAATGTAGAGAAGAAAGCTCTGTAGAGAAGAAGATCCAGAAATCTACACATCAGACCCCTTAAGTATTGAACAAATACTAAGCTTTTCATTCACAGAGTCAGACTTTTTAAGGCCAGAAAAAATTAGTACCAGAGAAAAAACAACTACCAGAGTGCTGGGAGATGGACACCTCCCAGGGACAGTACAGGTGTGGGAGATGGGCTGTCCAGGCTGGAGAGCAGAAGTCATCAACCCCTGAGATGACCTCTGACTTTATGTTTTGCTAATCTGAGTCCTTGATTTTCATTCTTAGTGTTTCTCTTCTTCCAAGACGCTTTCTGGAACTCCAGTAGTAGTATCCACCTTCCAGGAAACAGGAAGAAAGAAGGCAGGAGAGGTTAAAAGGTGTACCAAGCTAGCTGTCCGTATTCGAAGAACATAACCCATCAACTTCTGCATATAGTCACCTAACCATAGCAAGCAGCAAGATAGTTGCTTTTTGTGTGTTTGTTTTTGATTTTTAGTGAACTTGTTGCTCTCATAAATAAAATTTGCTTCCTTTACTAAGGAATGTGGGGGAAAAAAAAAAAGGAATGTGGGAGAAATGGACATTGGTATAGGCCTCTGGTTGTTGACTCAAATTCAGTCTCACTTTCTTCTTTGGCACATGGCTGCTTAGCTAAAGATGGCTTGCCTAGTGTCCCATATTGCTACGTATGACCTGGTGGTTAAATTATAATAACTAGAATGGGAGCAAAAGTGATGTGTGTGACTTCAGCTTTACTTAGTTAAGTGTAAATCTATGGCTGATTCATATCAATGTATGACAAAACCCACTGAAATGTTGTGAAGCAATTAGCCTCCAACTAATAAAAAAATTAAAAAAAAAAAAAAAAGAAAATCTCTTGCTCTGCTTATTCCCTTTTCCTCCTACAGTGTTTTTTAATATGGATGTGTCTGCAACTCATCTTTGATAGGCGTTTGAGGAAAATCCCTTAGAGATGGAAGAGAATCAAGAATGAAGGAAAATTGGTTTTCCACATGGAAAAAATAACACCAGCACTGTATCTCATACTACACATCAATGTAACTGTGAGCTGGGTCTAAGACATAAATGTGATAAAATAAAATTTCAAAAACATTTTAGAAAAAAATCTTAGGGTCTCCAGATCAGAAGAATTTCTAAGTAAGACACAGAAACAAAAATTATAAAAGGAAGGATCTTAAAATTTGACATTAAACTTTTAATGATAAAAACATAAGTTAAAAAGCTAAGATAGGCTGTGGCTAATCTCTGATATACAGATTACTCCTACTCATTGATAAGAAAAACTAACAAATGCACTAGAAATATAGACAAACACTTGCACAATCAATTTAGAGAAGAGAAAATTCTACATGGCTAAGGAACAGACAAAATTAGCTCAACTTTGCTTGATGAAGCACAAGCTGGAATCAAGATTGCCAGGAGAAATATCAATAACCTCAGATATGCAGTTGACACCACCCTTATGGCAGAAAGCGAAGAAGAACTAAAGAGCATCTTGATGAAAGTGAAAGAGGAGAGTGAAAAAGTTGGCTTAAAGCTCAACATTCAGATAACTAAGATCATGGCATCCAGTCCCATCACTTCATGGCAAATAGATGGGTAAACAGTGGAAACAGTGACAGACTTTATTTTGGGGGGCTCCAAAATCACTGCAGATGGTGACTGCAGCCATGAAACTAAAAGATGCTTAGCTCCTTGGAAGAAAAGTTATGACCAACCTAGACAGTATATTAAAAAGCAGAGACATTACTTTGTCAACAAAGGTCCGTCTAGTCAAAGCTATGGTTTTTCCAGTGGTCATGTATGGATGTGAGAGTTGGACTGTAAAGAAAGCTGAGCACTGAAGAATTGATGCTTTTGAACTGTGGTGTTGAGAAGACTCTTGAGAGTCTCTTGGACTCTAAGGAGATGCAACCAGTCCATCCTGAAGGAAATCAGTCCTGAATATTCATTGGGAGGACTGATATTGAAGCTGAAACTCCAATACTTTGGCTACCTGATGCAAAGAACTGACTCATTTGAAAAGACCCTGATGCTGGGAAAGACTGAAGGCAGGAGGAGAAGGGGATGACAGAGGATGAGATGGTTGGATGGCATCACCAACTCAATGGACATGAGTTTGAGTAAACTCCAGGAGTTGGTGATTGACAGGGGTGCCTGGTGTGCTGCAGTCCATGGGGTCGCAAAGAGTCAAACACGACTGAGCAACTAAACTGGACTGCTGTTGCACCAGGTAAATGCCAATTAATAAAACAAGGTGTTTTTCCTAATAATGACAAAGATTGGAAACATCTGATGCTGTTAGAAAACAAGAAGACAACCTCACCATCTATACAATGAAAAATTGTTGAATAAACTGGGATAGATTTATGCTGTAATATATTATGTAGTAATTTAAAAGAATAAGATAACTTTCTATATATTTTTGGAAAAGAAGTCTCTGATATTTTTAGATGAGAAAAGCCTGTTTCAAAATAATAAGCATAGTATGATCTCATTTTTGTAAAAACCAAATACACCTGTACCTTGTAAGCAAGCAAACTCTCATAAATGTATGTAGAAGAGAAACAATAATTGATGTTAAGTGGTTCTATTTATTAAGCAAATTTCTGTATTAGGACATGGGAGATTTCCAGAGGCTGTGAGCAATACGCTTTCTGCACTGCTGTCCCATTTACTTGTTTTCTATTATTTATACAATTTAATATACAAATTTTGGCTTTTATAGTAAGTAATACCATTCCCCAAGGGCATATTGATTAGTAGATGAAGGCTTAGCAGTGAGACATGCACAAGCTTGAATGTTATTAGTGCCTCTTCCATACCTATATGACTGTTTCTGAAATATTTCAAACACAATCACATCCGGATCTTCAGAAGTTAAATCTATGGAGAATTTTGCTCTCAAAATAATTTTTCTCTTATTCTGAGGTTGGAATAAACCATTGTTCAGGAAGTTTTTTAAAAAGCTGTTAATCTTTGTGGCAGAATCTGGCCCATAGTCAAGTCACTTTCTATTAGTGCATTTGACACTTGGGTAGAAACATTAACTTGTTCATGCCATTAGGATGCTATTGTTTAGCTCACAAGTAATGGGCTAGATGATTCTGCATGTAATGCCTATTTCCAGGGAGATTCTTAAGCAGAACAGGGTTCATTATGTTCACTGATGCTGTGATATTAGAAACCAGCAGTGAAACAGAGTAATCACAAGGATATACACAAGTGGCATTAGAACAAAGACTTAAAGCAACAGAATGCAGTAAAAAAATTCACTGGGCTTGAATAACAAGGCCCAGTTGTATGACAGTCTAAAAATGAGGGCCCTGCACTGACTTTCTAAAGTTCCATGAGGCTTTCTCGGGGGGCACAAGTGGGAGGGGTGGCTCAGAGAACTACAACGCAGGGGCTGTGGTCTTAGGTTTGGTGGAAACAGAGCAACTCTGCGTCTCTCAGTTTTAGACACTAGGGTTCTATGTAATATTTGGTTTGAAATAACAAAGTTTGAAAATCTCTCAACCAGATTATTTCCTTGTTCCCAAGAAGATCTCAAACTTTTATGATTACAAACACAAATGGAACATGTTACAGTGGACTTTCTTTTTTTTTTTTTTCTATATAATTTTTTTTCATTTAGTTTTATTAGTTGGAGGCTAATTACTTTACAATATTGTAGTGTTTTTTGTCATACATTGACATGAATCAGCCATGGATTTACATGTATTCCCCATCCCAATCCCCCCTCCCGATCCCCTCTCTACCCGATCCCTCTGGGTCTTCCCAGTGCACCAGGCCCGAGCACTTGTCTCATGCATCCAACCTGGGCTGGTGATCTGTTTCCTATAGATAATATACATGTTTCGATGCTGTTCTCTCGAAACATCCCACCCTCACCTTCTCCCACAGAGTCCAAAAGTCTGTTCTGTACATCTGTGTCTCTTTTTCTGTTTTGCATATAGGGTTATCATTACCATCTTTCTAAATTCTACAGTGGAGTTTCTTTAACTTCCAATTTTCAATTTGTCAATAGGAGTGTTTCCCAAAGTGTATTCTTTAGAACTCTGGTGATAATAGGGGAAAAAAACCGGGGGGCTACCATCTAGAGAATATGTTTTGTAAAATCCTCACTGCAGTACTTGTCAGAGCCTTTCCTGTGTTTAAGCACAATGTGAGATTTAGATGGACATTCCCTTAAGATGTTGCAATTCTGACTTGCTGCCCTTCTTGGTTTACCAGTTTGGCTCCGTGTATACTAGAGAGTAGCTTTCCTTTCCCAGCCAACTCCAAACTATTAACATTTTGAGTCAGTACAGATTTCCTTTGCTGTGGGAACTTCCAGACCCCTGGTGAACGTCTGCTCCCTTGGGTGCTGAGACTAGATTTGATCAGTGTGGGGAAATTAAAAACAGTCCAGCTTGTATAATAAGCCCGGTATCTCTCCAAAGTGGGCTGGACAGATTCCATGCCAAACACAAGTTAGGGCTTCCAGGTATGCTAATAAGCTGCTGCTCCTCTGACTATGTAAACAGAAGACTTCTGGATTCTGACAGCCACCTGGCACCGTGGATTTGCTCTCTAGAGTAATCTGATGCTGTCATAACATGAGTAAATAGCAACAATAACTAAAAATTATTGCAGTTAGAATCCAGAAGGAAACACAGCGAAATGGTATCTATGGTTTTTCCTAAGTAGAACTAAGAATGATTTTTACTTCTTTTTAATATTTTTCTAAATTGCATGACTTCTAAAGAAACCAGTAATAGGTTTTAATTTAAAATCAGACATAATTTATTTAGAACAAAGCTATCTCGAGTTTGAAGGCAACCACCGCCACCCAACTCAGTGCAGAGGATGGGTAATATGCTGATTTGGCTTAGCTAAAAAGAAAATTTCTTGATTAGCAGGTAAATAGAAACAAAACAGAAATGCAAGTGTTAACCTGCCCATTCCACCAGCACTAGTTAGAATGCTGTCTCAGTTACAAGGCTGTACAATTTAAATTTATCATGAATATATTTGAAAGATATTTATGACTACAAGGAACAGAATATCTGACTGAAAATAGCTTACATAATAGGGATTCATTCTCACATGACTAGAGTTTGTAGGTAGTGGCACTGGGTTCAGCTTTGCTGAGATTCTTTTGGCCTCCCCTCATGGTCACAAGGGCTTCTCATGTGGCAATAGTGGTAAAGAACCCGCTGGCCAATGCAGGAGACTTAAGAGACTTCCCTGGATCTGGAAGATCCCCTGGAGGAGCGCATGGCAACCCACTCCAGTATTCTTGCCTGGAGAATCCCATGGACAGGAGAGTCTGGCAGGAGAGTCCATTGGGTCACAAAGAGTCAGACATGACTGAAGGGGCTTAGTTCACTTGCTCGGATGGTAACCAGATGGCTGCGGCAGCTCTAAGCAACATTCTCTCCAGTAACAAAAGCAGGAAGAATGAGAGGATTTCTGTTCTATCAAAGGAGAAATTTTCCCTAGAAGGTTTCCCATGATATTCTCAGATCCTATTGGCTCGGATTGGGTTATTTGCCCATTTTCTGGCATCAAAGGACACTAGGAAACGGAATACCTGGTTTCTATCATCCATGGTGGGAAACAGTATCTTTCCACCAAGAGGGAACCTGGCACATGGCTGTAGGAGAGGCACCCAGAAGTGTCTGCCACAGTGGAGAACTCTGAGGAAGTCCAAAAAAGAGTATATCCAAAAAATATCATTTATAAAATCCTTTACAAAAATCGAAGATTTCTTAGCTTGAAGGTACTAACAGTCAGATTAATGACTCACTTTGAAAGTATGACATTTTAATACAACAGATAGCTAGTCACCATCATCTACAAAACATTATTCTAAGCATTTTTAAAAAATATGAAAGTGTGATGAGGGATGGAAAACTATCTACTACATGCTTGCTATAAGTTCAGGCACTGATAGCTGATTTAAATATACCATTTCTATTTACTCCTTTAAGGGAGACTTTATTGGGTTTATTTATTATTGGATTCCAGATGAGGTAATGGAAGCCTCAAAAAAAACAGACCATTTACACCATCTTACCCTCCTGAGCTCTCTAGCCTCATACCACTCCCACACCTGGCAATACTTCTTCTAGGGAAAAACCATAACCAGTTTACACAAGTATGAAGAGCATATGACTAAGTTAAAATATGAGTATTTATGCATTGATTAAAGATAGAAGAGGTAAATATGGATGATCTTGAAGTTGATTAGGCTTTATTTTCCCTTTAAATTAGCTTAACCTTAATTGTGATTTGAAATAAAAAAGAACTTTTGGAAATTTTATATTTGTTCATGCTAGTGTGCAAAAATGCTCCACTTTACTAAATGGAAATAGTTTATTTCTATATCTAGGTTGTATCGATATTGTCACCCTGCTTATTTAACTTATATGCAGAGTACATCATGGGAAATGCAGGGCTGCATGAAGCACAAGCTGGAATCTAGATTGCCAGGAGAAATATCAATAACCTCAGATACAAAGATGACACCACCCCTTATAGCAGAAAGCAAAAATGAGCTAACTAAAGAACCTGTGGATGAAAATGAAAGAGGAGAGTGAAAAAGTGGGCTTAAAACTCAACATTCAGAAAACTAAGATCATGCCATCAGCTCCCATCAGTTCAGTTCAGTTCAGTTGCTCAGTTGTGTCCAACTCCTTGCGACCCCATGAACTGCAGCACGCCAGGCCTCCCTGTCCGTCACCAACTTCTGGAGTCTACCCATGTCCATTGAGTCGGTGATGCCATCCAACCATCTCATCCTTCCCTTCCTTCTCATCTCATCCCCTTCTCCTCCTGGCCTCAATCTTTCCCAGCATCAGGGTCTTTTCAAATGAGTCAACTCTTCGCATCAGGTAGCCAAAGTATTGGAGTTTCAGCTTCAACATCAGTCCTTCCAATGAACACCCAGGACTGATCTCCTTTAGGATGGACTGGTTGGACCTCCTTGCAGTCCAAGGGACTCTCAAGAGTCTTCTCCAACACCACAGTTCAAAAGCATCAATTCTTTGGTGCTCAGCTTTCTTTACAGTCCAACTCTCACATCCATACATGACCACTGGGAAAACCATAGCCTTGACTAGACAGACCTTTGTTGACAAAGTAATGTCTCTGCTTTTTAATATGCTACATAGGTTGGTCATAACTTTCCTTCCAAGGAGTAAATGTCTTTTAATTTCATGGCTGCAATCACCATCTGCAGTGATTTTGGAGCCTAAAAAAATAAAGTCTGTCACTGTTTCCACTGTTTCCCCATCTATTTGCCATGAAGTGATGGGACTGGATGCCATGATCTTAGTTTTCTGAGTGTTGAGCTTTAAACCAACTTTTTCACTCTCCTCTTTCACTTTCATCAAAAGCCTTTTTAGTTCTTCTTCACTTTCTGCCATAAGGGTGGTGTCATCTGCATATCTGAGGTTATTGATATTTCTCCTGGCAATCTTGAATCCAGCTTGTGCTTCTTCCAGCCCAGTGTTTCTCATTTATACTCTGCATATAAGTTAAATAAGCAGGGTGACAGTATATAGCCTTGACGTACTCCTTTTCCAATTTGGAACCAGTCTGTTGTTCATGTCCAGTTCTAACTGTTGCTTCCTAACCTGCATACAGGTTTCTCAAGAGCAGGTCAGGTGGTCTGGTATTCCCATCTCCTTCAGAATTTTCCACAGTTTATTGTGATCCACCCAGTCAAAGGCTTTGGCATAGTCAATAAAGCAGAAATAGATGTTTTTCTGGAACTCTCTTGCTTTTTTGATGATCCAGCAGATGTTGGCAGTTTGATCTCGGGTTCCTCTGCCGTTTCTAAAACCAGCTTGAACATCTGGAAGTTCACGGTTCACATACTGTTGAAGCCTGGCTTGGAGAATTTTGAGCATAGCATTACTAGCATGTGAGATGAGTGCAATTGTGCAGTAGTTTGAGCATTCTTTGGCATTGCCTTTCTTTGGGAATGGAATGAAAACTGACTTTTTCCAGTCCTGTGGCCACTGCTGAGTTTACCAAATTTGCTGGCATATTGAGTGCCACACTTTCACAGCATCATCTTTCAGGATTTGAAATAGCTCAACTGGAATTCTGTCACCTCCACTAACTTTGTTTGTAGTGATGCTTCCTAAGGCCCACTTGACTTCACATTCCAGGATGTCTGGCTCTAGGTGAGTGACCACACCATCGTGATTACCTGGGTCATGAAGACTTTTTTGTATAGTTCTTCTTTGTATTCTTGCCACTCCTTCTTAATATCTTCTGCTTCTGTTAGGTCCATACCATTTCTGTCCTTTATTGAGCCCATCTTTGCATGAAATGTTCCCTTGGTATCTCTAATTTTCTTGAAGAGATCTCTAGTCTTTCCCATTCTATTGTTTTCCTCTATTTCTTTGCACTGATCACTGAGGAAGGCTTTCTTATCTCTCCTTGCTATTCTTTGGAACTCTGCATTCAAATGGGAATATCTTTCCTTTTCTCCTTTGCTTTTCGATTCCCTTTTCTTTTTACAGCTATTTGTAAGCCCTCCTCAGACAGCCATTTTGCTTTTTTGCATTTCTTTTTCTTGGGGATGGTCTTGATTCCTGTCTAATATACAATATCACAAACCTCCGTCCATAGTTCATCAGGCACTCGGTTTATCAGATCTAGTCCCTTAAATCTATTTCTCACTTCCACTGTATAGTCATAAGGGATTTATTTAGGTCATACCTGAATGATCTAGTGGTTTTCCCCACTTTCTTCAATTTAAGTCTTCAATTTGGCAATAAGGAGTTCATGATCTGAGCCACAGTCTGCTCCTGGTCTTGTTTTTGTTGACTGTACAGAGCTTCTGCGTCTTTGGCTGCAAAGAATATAATCAGTCTGATTTCAGTGTTGACCATCTGGTGATGTCCATGTGTAGAGTCTTCTCTTGTGTTGTTAGAAGAGGGTGCTTGCTATGACCAGTGCATTCTCTTGGCAGAACTCTTTTAGCCTTTGTCCTGCTTCATTCTGTACTCCAAGGCCAAAGTTGCCTGTTACTCCATGTGTCTTGACTTCCTACTTTTGTATTCCAGTCCCCTATAATGAAAAGGACATCTTTTTTTGGGTGTGAGTTCTAAAAGGTCTTGTAGGTGTTCATAGAACCGTTCAACTTCAGTTTCTTCAGCATTAGTGGTCAGGGCATAGACTTGGATTACTGTGATACTGAATGGTTTGCCTTGGAAATGAACAGAGATCATTCTGTCATTTTTGAGATTGAATCCAAGTGCTGCATTTCAGACTCTTTTGTTGACTATGAGGGCTACTCCATTTCTTCTAAGGGATTCCTGCCCAATGTAGTAGATATAATGGTCATCTGAGTTAAATTCACCCATTCCAGTCCATTTCAGTTTGCTGATTCCTAGAATGTCAACGTTCACTTTTGCCATCTCCTGTTTGACCACTTCCAATTTGCTTTGATTCATGGACCTAACATTCCAGGTTCCTATGCAATATTACACTTTACAGCATCAGACCTTTCTTATATCACCAATCATATCCACAACTGGGTGTTGTTTTTGCTTTGACTCCATCCCTTCATTCTTTCTGGTGTTATTTCTCCACTGATCTCCAGTAGCATATTGGGCACCTACCAACCTGGGGAGTTCATCTTTCAGTGTCCTATCTTTTTGCCTTTTCATACTGCTCATAGGGTTCTCAAGGCACGAATACTGAAGTGGTTTGCCATTCCTTTCTCCAGTGGACCACATTTTGTCAGAACTCTCCACCATGACCTGTCCATCTTGGATGGCCCTACATGGCCTGTCTTAGTTTCATTGAGTTAGACAAGGCTGTGGTCCATGTGATCAGACTGGCTAGTTTTCTGTGATTGTAGTTTCACTCCGCCTGCCCTCTGATGCCCTCTCTCAGCGCCTACTGTCTTACTGGGGTTTCTCTTACCTTGGACATGGGTATCTCCTCATAGCTGCCTCTCCTGACCTTGGACGTGGGGTATCTTCTCTCGGCCTCTTGCAGCGCCACGCAGCCACCGCCACTGCTCCGGCACTGCCCAGCCACTGCAGTGAAGGAGATCCCACTCCTGGGGCAGGAAGATCCGCTGGAGAAGGAATAGGCCACCCACTCCCATTTTCTTGGGCTTCCCTTGTGGCTCAGTTGGTATAGAATCCTCTGTATAGCACAAGGAACTCGGCTCAGTAATTTTTAGTAATCATTATGAATGCGCCTGATGATGGTTCTTCAGGGGAAAAGCTGGAGGAACAGGGAGCAACCACCTCCCGAGATAAATTCTAGACATGCCACTTGGGTCAGAAGAAACTGGCCCTGAAGGTACGCAGAGGACCAGCATGTTCGTGTTCCTGTGACCGACGACCTTGGCCTACTTGAAAGCTGTGTCCAGTGCTCAGACAGAAGCGGGCATGGCTGGCCCGGGACCTCCCACCGCCTGGATGGAAGGTTATGGCCTCATCAGAGTCTTTATTCGAGCCTCTTGTAGCTGGTGATCAGAAGGTCTCTTCGCCCAGTCTTTTGTCTCATTGTGGTTTCTTCTTTATCCCTTTATACCTAGTTGTAGAAGATCTTATTCTGCTTGCTTTCAGATCTTTCTCATTAATAGTTGCTCTGAAAATAGTTGTATTTTTGGTGTGCCTGAGGGAGTATGTGAGCTCATGGTCTTCCTACTCTGCCATCTTGGCCATTCTCTATGTCAATACTTTTTGAACACTGGGATGACACTCATATAATTCACTCTTACTTCAAGTATAGAGCAGATTTAGTCTCTAAATTAATAAACCATTGTGCGTTCATTCTCTTGTTCTCTCTCTCTCTCCACCCCTATATGTTACATATGAATAATGGTTGGGAAAATGGTACCAAACAATTTGAATGTAGCCAGATCATCAACATAACCAATCATCTTACATCTGTATTATGACTTCTCGGAAATAATGTTCATGTCCCTTGAAGAGGGAGACAATGACCTTCACTAAACATTAGGAAAAATTGATCTTTTATTTTTAAAAAAAAATGCACTCAGTTTTTAAAAGGAATGATTAACTTGCTTTTAATGATATGGGAGTGGTAAAAACTTCTAATTCCACCATATTGCTCACAATGGAGAGCCTTCCATTGTTCTGAGCTTAAGTTTCTGGGTTTGAGCCCAAAATCTAGAGAAACTAAAGGCCCTGTTGGACTTTTCATCATTTGCATTAGTCACCGAGGATCCTACATACTAATACCAATCATGTTTGGTGAGGGCTGTAAATAGTATTGGGCTTGAGTACTTTGAAAAATCTGTAATTTTGAAGCCACTTCTGTTTTCTGCTTTGTGTATGCATCGGCACTCCAGTCAGCTCGTCAGTACTTGGTCCTTTTACATTTGATGTTCAGGCACACAGAACTGGCTATTTTTTTCATTTGAGTGTGTAACTTTCTTTTCCATAAATTTTGTGTACACCCCCAAAGGGAGCTAATGTATATGATGCTAAATTATAGTCATGGAAAATATATTGTAGTTTTTGAAAATCAACTAACCTCACAAAACTCTAATCAATGATAAAGGCTCAGGCTGTATTTTTATTTGTTAGCCCACTCAAAATAACAGACACACCTGCTTCCACTCCTCTGCTTCTCCACTTACATCACCAAACAATCTTTCCTTGAACCTAAGACCTTTTTTCCCTAACCCTGGGAGTTTGATGGCTTGACATTGCTGCCTGTATCTTGCTGTTCTACTCTTGCTAAGTGAGATAAGAGTGCAAGCATTCTAGGGGGAATAACAAATAATCGGCATTTGACTATGAGGCACTGTTATGTGAAAAGAGCTATATTCTATACTAAAACCAATTACATACATCCACCCCATCACTAAAATGAATTCAGAGGACATATAGATAAAATTAATAAGATTGGAATAGATTGGGTGAGCGTTATTAATCTATGGGAATATGTTTTACAGACTGCCTCAAAAATACTTTCCTCTTGCAGATTACAAGATTGGCCTAGAGACAAGGTAAAAAAAGGATGAGAAAATTCTCCTGAACAGATACATGTCTGCTCAAAGTCTCATTTTCTTAAAAACAGAATACTAGTATGTTCTGCTCTGATACTCACTTTCCCTGAAAGTGGGTGGTGAAAGGAATGAATGGAAGTACTAACTTGGACCAATTCTAAAGAAAAGAGAAGTAATTATAATGATGTAATAATGAGAGAATAATGATAGAATTATTGACAGTAATAAGGATAGAAATCTGACTTTTATTAACAAGGAGACTGTCAGAATGAAGAGGGGAAAACTGAGAAATAATTATATATATATATATATACTTTATATATATAGTCTAATAATTATCTATATGTAATATATATATAAATATATATATATATAAACTTTAGACTATATAGTCTATAAAGAGTCTATAGACTATATAGTCTATAGACTATAAAGTCTATAAAGTCTATAAAATATATATATACTTTAGACTATAAAAAGCAGTTTAAAAAACACAGAAAAAATACAAATGGCTAGTGAGAAGAGGTTTCTATAAATAAAATTCTTTCTCTTCAATTGAAAATGTTTCTGATGCAAAAAAGTTTTAAATGTACTTGATGCTATAGGAAGCTAATTGTGAGTTTGTAATATCTGTATAGATGCCCTTGTAATCAGTCACTGAATTCCAGGAGGCTTAGACATAGATTAGTACACAATTGAAGTAGCTGAACTCTTTAGCTTAAGTGTTTTGATTAGTTATTAAAATATCATACCCACTTTTTTTGTTCCACCTATGAGAGACTAAGGTTGTGGAATTATCTTTCCACCATAAACAATGAGAAAAATGGAGGAAATATAGGAAGAAAGTGTTTTTTGGACATTAGACAAAAGGCAAAAATCTCTGAGAAATCTCTCTTTATCTCTGAGAAAAGAGAAATAAAGAAGGTGATCCCTCCCATTGCCTAGGTTTCTCTTCTGGGACAGTTCTTGGACTGTGACACAAAGAGTTTGACATCTTCTTGAATTAAGGAGACAGAGATTAGATTTTGGCAACTAGAAATCTGTGGCACTGAGTCCTGGGGAGAACAGAGTTCCACAGAGAAAGAACCCCTGAAACTTGTGTAGGGATTCCTTCATGTTTTGACAAAATGCCAATCTGCAAAATGCATATGACAAGAACCCATGAAACAGGAAAAGAACAACTTTGGAGGCACTTCTGAGGAGTCGTAAGATGAATAGTCCCCAGGCTTACACATTATTAGAGTTTCTCCAAGCCAAACTGGAGGGACTTCCATTAGTACAAAGGGCATTCAGAGGAGTGGAGAAGGCAGTGGCACCCCACTCCAGTACTCTAGCCTGGAAAATCCCATGGGCGGAGGAGCCTGGTAGGCTGCAGTCCATGGGGTTGCTGAGATTCGGACACAACTGAGCGACTTCCCTTTCACTTTTCACTTTCATGTATTGGAGAGGGAAATGGCAGCCCCCTCCAGTGTTCTTGCCTGGAGAATCCCAGGAACAGGGGAGCCTGGTGGGCTGCTGTCTATGGGATGGCACAGAGTCGGACACGACTGAAGCGACTTAGCAGCAGCAGCATTCAGAGGAGAGCGCAAGATGGATACACCTGAGAAATGGGGCTAAATTAGCTACAGAAAAAGGGTCTTCAAGACCAACTCTATAAAAGCTTTCTAAAAACTTCAAAAAGGATCAACTCTTGACAGTAACTTACTTACTAGCAAAAAATATTCAACACATTTTTAAAAGGAATACAAATGGCCCCAAACAATATAAAATCCACAATGTTCAGTACTCACTCAAAAATTATCACGGAACAAGACAAAGGTGCTTATATTTAACATAGTATTTAGCAGACCAATTAAGCAGAAAAAGAAAATTCGTCCAAATTAGGGAGGAAGTAAAACTGTCAGTATTTGCATAACATGATATTATATGTAGAAAATTCTCAAGACTCTAGCAAAAACTGTTAGAACTAATAAACAAATTCCATAAAATTGCAGAATACAAAATCAACTTACAAAAATCTGTTGCATTTTTATACACTAATATCAAACTGTCAAAAAGATAAATTAAGAAGATATATCATTTATAGTGTATCAAAAAGAATAAAATTACCTAGAAATAAATTTTTAAAATGAGGTGAAAACCTGTACAATGAAAAGTATAACAAGTCAACAAAATAAATTGAAAAACGCAAATAAATGGAAAGGTATTCCATGTTCATAAATGGAAAAATTAATATCATTTTAATGTCCATATTACCCAAAGCAATATACAGATTGAATATAATACCAAGAAAAATTCCAGTGGAATTTTTTACAGAAATAAACAATCCTGAAATTTGAATGGAACTACGAAAGATCCTGGGTTTCCAGGTGACACAGTGGTAAAGAATCCTTCTGCCAATGCAGGAGAACAAAAGATGTGGGTTTGATCCCTGGGTTGGGAAGATCCCCCAGAGTGAGAAATGGAAACATGCTCCAGTATTCTTACCTGGAAAATTCCATGGATAAAGGAGCCTGGTAGGCTACAGTCCATGGAGTCACAAAGAGTCAGACATGACTGAACATGCATGCACACACACACATGTGCACACACACATGCACAAAAGACCTTAAATAGCCAAAGCAATCTTGAGAAAGAACAAAGCTGGAGGCATTATGCTTTCTGATTTCAAACTTTATTACAAAGCTATAATAATCAAAATAGTATGGTATTGGTTTAAAAACAGACATGTAGATCAAAGGAACAGAATAGAGAGCCCAGAAATAAAACCACACATATGTGGTCAATGGGCTTCCATGGTGGCTTAGATGGTAAAGAATCTGCCTGCAATATGGGAGACCTGGGTTCGATCCCTGGACTGGGAAGATCTCCTGGAGAGAAGAATGGTAACCCACTCCAGTATTCTTGCCTGAAGAATTCCATGGACAGAGAAGCCTGGTGAGCTACAGTCCATGGGGTCACAAAGAGTCAGACAGGACTGAGAGACTAACACACATGTGGTCAATTAATTTACAACAAAGGAGCCAATATTAGACAAGGGGAAATGACAGTTTTTTTTCAATAAATGGTGTTGGGAAAACTGGATAACCACATGCAAAGGAAAAAAATAAAACCCAATCACTACCTTATACCATCCATAAAAATTAGGCCAAGATGGATTAAAGGCTTGAACATAAAATCTGAAATCATGAAACTCCTAAAATAAAACATAGCTGATAAGCTTCTTGATATAGGCCTTGGCATGACTTTTTTGGATTTGACATCAAAAGCAAAGACAGCAAAAGAAAAAAATAAACAAATGAGACCATATTAAACTTAAAAGCTTCCTTACAGCAAAAGAAAACTATCAACAAAATGAAAAGGCAACCTACTGAATGGGGGAATGTATTTGCGAGTCATAAATCTCATAAGGGTTTGATATCCTAAATATGTGAATAACTCATACAATTCAGTAACAAAAAAACTACAAACAACCTGATTTTAAAATGGGACAGAGAATCTGAATAGACATTTTTCCAGAGAAGACATACAGATGGCCAAAGGGCACATAAAAAGATGCTCAAGATCACTAATCATCGGGGAAATGCAAGTCGAAACTGCAGTGGCTAACAGCTCATACCTGTTAGGCTATTATCAAAAAGAAAGAAGTTTTGGTGAGGATGTGAAGAAAAGGGAACTTTTGTGCGCTGTTGGTGGGAATGTAACAGGCACTGTGGAAAGCAGTATAGAGGTTTCTCAAGAAATTAGAACTACCATATGATCCAACAATTCCATTTCAGGGTATTCATCAGAAGAGAATGACAGCACTAACTCAAAAAGATATCTGCATCCGCATGTTCATTGCAGCATTATTACAGTAGCCAAGACATGGAAGCAACCTGTGTCCATCAGTGAATGAATAGATAAAGAAAATGTGGTATGTACACACACACACACACACACACACACACACACACACACACACGTATATATATGGAACAGAATAGAAAACCCAGAGATAAATCCATGAACCTATGGACACCTTATCTTCGACAAAGGAGGCAAGAATATACAATGGAAAAAAGACCTGTTCAACAAGTGATGCTGGGAAAACTGGTCAACCACTTGTAAAAGAATGAAACTAGAACACTCTCTAACACCATACACAAAAATAAATGCAAAATGGATTAAAGATCTAAATGTAAGACCTATAACACTCCTAGAGGAGAACATAGGCAAAACACTCTCTGACATAAATCACAGCAGGATCCTCCATGACCCACCTCCCAGAATATTGGAAATAAAAGCAAAAATAAACAAATGGGACCTAATGAAACTTAAAAGCTTTTGCACAACAAAGGAAACTATAAGCAAGGTGAAAAGACAGCCCTCAGATTGGGAGAAAGTAATAGCAAACAAAGCAACAGACAAAGGATTAATCTCAAAAATATACAAGCAACTCCTGCAGCTCAATTCCAGAAAAATAAATGACCCAATCAAAAAATGGGCCAAAGAAATAAACAGACATTTCTCCAAAGAAGACATACAGATGGCTAACAAACACATGAAAAGGTGCTTAACATCACTCATTATCAGAGAAATGCAAATCAAAACCACAATGAGGTACCATTACACGCCAGTCAGGATGGCTGCTATCCAAAAGTCTACAAGCAAAAATGCTGGAGAGGGTGTGGAGAAAAGGGAACCCTCTTACACTGTTGGTGGGAATACAAACTAGAACAGCCGCTGTGGAGAACAGTGTGGAGATTTCTTAAAAAACTGGAAATAGAACTGCCATATGACCCAGCAATACCACTTCTGGGCATACACATCGAGGAAACCAGATCTGAAAGAGACACCTGTACCCCAATGTTCATCGCAGCACTGTTTATAATAGCCAGGACATGGAAGCAACCTAGATGCCCATCAGCAGATGAATGGATAAGGAAGCTGTGGTACATATACACCAGGGAAAATACTCAGCCATTAAAAAGAATTCATTTGAATCAGTTCTAATGAGATGGATGAAACTGGAGCCCATTATACAGAGTGAACTAAGCCAGAAAGATAAAGACCAATACAGTATACTAACGCATATCTATAGAATTTAGAAAGATGGTAATGATAACCCTATATGCAAAACAGAAAAAGAGACACAATGTACAGAACAGACTTTTGGACTCTGTGGGAGAAGGCGAGGGTGGGATGTTCTGAGAGAACAGCATCAAAACATGTATATTATCAAGGGTGAAACAGATCACCAGCCCAGGTTGGATGCATGAGACAAGTGCTCAGGGCTGGTGCACTGGGAAGACCCAGAGGGATGGGATGAGAGGGAGGCGGGAGGGGGGATCGGGATGGGGAACACATGTAAATCCATGGCTGATTCATGTCAATGTATGGCAAAAACCACTACAATATTGTGAAGTAATTAGCCTCCAACTAATAAAAATAAATGGAAAAAAAAAAAAGAAAATGTGGTATGTATATATATATATATGCACTATGAACTATGTTTCATTAAATATATATATATAAAATGAAACATAGTTCAGCCATAAAAAAGAATGAGGTCTTGCCACTTGTGACAATATGGATGGACTTTGAGGGCACTTTGCTAAGCGAAATAAGTCAGACAAAGAAAGGGAAATACCATATCCTGTCACTTATAGTGGAATCTAACTTCCACAGTGACAACGAAAAACCAACAACCAAGCTCATAGATACAGAGAATACATTGGTAAATTGCCAAAGGTAGAGGGTGTGAGGTGAATCGGATGAGTAAAAGTCGCCCAAAGGTGCTAACTCCCAGTTGTAAAATAAGTCACAGGGAAGTAATGTACAACATAGTGATTACAATTATTAATTACTAATACTATAATAATCAATTAAAATAACTATCATACAATAGTTATTATATTTATTATTAATATTAATAACACAGCATTTTACATTTGAAAATTGCTGAGAGTGAATCTTAAAAGATCATAACACAAGAAAAAAATGTAACTATGTATGTGACAAGTGTTAACTAGACATTGTGGTAATAACTTCACAGTATACCCAAATATTGAATCATTATGTTGTTTATCTGAAACTAATATAATGTTGTATGTCAATTATATTTCAATTTTTAAAACTTTGACATGCCTCTAATGACTCAGGAAAGAGACACCAAAAGTATCTCTCTCACCAGAGACTGATAGACTTAAGTACCCACAGGCAAATGGAGAGAGAGGTATGAGGCTGAGAAATATTGCAAATTTAAGATGCATGGCTAGAAAAGAACTCAAGTGTGATTGTTGATATGTTGGGACTGATAGAAATTGAATGGATAAAAAGCTTACCAAACTTTGGAGAACATCAAGAACCAATAATCTTGGGAGAGAATTGGTCTTCTCACAGAGGGCTCATGGGACAGTGTTATAGTAGATATTTTGCATATGGCAAACTCCGTGGCAGTTTTGTAACATGGTCACAAATTCCCTGACACTTTTCTGAGCCTGTGACTGCTTTAATCAGTAGAGTATAACTGACGCAGTGTTCCTTGGTCACTGGAACACGCTTCAAGCCCTGAGCTGCCATACTGTGAGGAAGCCAAAGCCACATGGAGTTGTGGTCAGCAGTACCATCTGAGCACATATATCAACTATCTCACCCCAAGCATGAAACATGTGAATGAAAAAGCTATCTTAGTAGGGAATCACCTACCCCAGCTACTTATCAGCACTCAGCTATCCAAGTCAGCCCAGCTGAGAGCCCAGAAATCATGGAGCCGGCAGAGACATCCCTATCATATCTCTTCTGAATTTTTGACCTACAGAATATATGAGCATAGAATAAAATTTTGTTTTATACCACTAAGTTTTGAGGTGATTTGACAGGCAATAGATGTTATGGACTGAATTATGTATCCCCAGCACCCCCCCCCACACCCTGCCAGTGTAATGTCAATGCCTCAGAATGTGATTATATTTGGAGAATGGCCTTTAAAGATATGATTATGTTAAAATCATAGGGTAGACTTTAAACGATTAGGGTAGGCCCTAATCCAATCTGACTAGTGCCCTCAAAAGAAGAGGATATTAGGACATACAGAGAAACTCCATGGGTGCTCAGGTACAGAGGAAAGGCCATGTAAGGACACAGTAAGAAGGTGTAAGCAAGGAGGCCTCAGGAGAAATAAACCCTGCCAAAACCCTGTTCTTGCACTGCTCACCTCCAGAACTAAGAGAAAATAAATTTCTGTTGTTTAAGCCACTCAGTCTGTGATACTTTGTTATGGAAGCTCTGGCAAACTCAAGAAAAATCTTTCTTCCCCTGTTCCTGCCTGATCCGGCCAAATGACTGAGTGAAACTTCAAACTCCTTTTTTGCTAAGTAACCTCCATCCTCTTTCTTTCTTTTTTTGGTTGTGCCGGGTCTTTGTTGTTGTGATGGGCTTTCTCTAGCTGCAGTGAGCAGGGGCTGCTCTCTAGTTGTGGCCGCCAGCCTCTCACTGCAGTGACTTCTCTTGTTAATTTCTATCAGTACGGGCTCTAGAGCAAGCAAGCTTCAGTAGTTGCTGCATGTGGGCTCGCGGGCTCCAGAACATAGGGTCAGTAGTTATGGTGCAGCGGCATGTGGGATCCTCCCAGATCAGGGATCGAACCGCCATCCCCTACATTGCAGGGCTGACTCTCAGTCACTGGCCCACCAGGGATGCCCCCTTATCGTCATTCTTAACTTGTGTTTAAAATCCAGGCTGAATGGCATCCTCTCAGAAACTGGATTTGAGATTTAAAGAAAACCAGGGAATTTCCCCCAGTATGCATGCAAGAGCAGAAAGATCCAGTCTGCAAAGGCAAGTCGATAAAGCAGATACCCAGAAACAAGCAGGTAAAAGAGGGGAGATTCTTAAACATTTCATTTTTCTAGTCTAATAGGACTTTCTTGAGGGCCAGCTGTATTCCATGTATTCTGAGAGATTGGCCTTATATGCCTATCATGAACTCTCCGTGTGAATTAAGTTGGCTCAAGCTGGTTTCCATGACGTGAGACCCAAATAACCAAAGTGTCAAGTTGGGTTCACTGGCAGGGGACATTCATTCGGTTAGGGCCTAGACAGAAGTATGTGTCTAGGGCTCCTGACCCCAGCCCTCACTCCTGCACAGAGAAAAAACTGAGATGTTTGGTGAGGTCAGGGAATCTTACATGAGTGAGTGGGCAAGATGAGTCAAAGGACTTGAGCCATAACTGTAAACGTCATCTCATTTGTACTCATAGCCTTAAGAAGCCTGGGAAGATTTTAGTTGCAGAGAAATAAATTGAAAAGTTTGACAGAAACCTACAACAATGGTGACAGGCAGGCCAAAACCAAGAATGGACTGATTTTTTTTTTTTTTTTTTTAAGTCCTAAGGAAAAAAAGTCACTCCAAAAAGAAAGAAAGGCTAATTAAATCTGCTGGCAGTGTGTTATGAAATGGTTGACCAGGATGAAAAACATAATAAATAGAAAAACAAAAACATTGTTTCAGAAAGAAGCTGCATGGGCCAAAAAGAAAGCTCAGCTGTGACCCAGTTGCTAGTAGGAAGGGAAAAAGAGTCAGCCCTTGCTCATTCTTAGCTTGTCAATCCTGACCGAAGCCTGATCCTAAGGCAGGTTCTAAACACACAATGGATTGGTTCTCGTATAGAATGAGAAAGAAAAATACTGGAAACCTGGCCTGGGGAGGAACTAGAAGCCAATATACCAACCAGAAACTCAGTCCTAGCCAATGGCCCTGAAGCTTCTTATCCCTAATCAATGGCACATGTATTCTGATGGAGAAGCAGACATATCCTGATAGGCACATGAACCCTGACAGAAAGCAACATATACTCTGATAGCATGAACACTTATGTAAATTGAACTTGCATCCTAGGGGAGGATTATACTTCCTTATGCCATTGGTGTCAGGCCAGTCCATGAGATTTCCTCCAGCCAATGAAGCATAAGCAGAAGTAGCATGTGTTATTTCCAGACAGTCACTTTGGACCCAGTGTGTGTTATTTCTCCTTTTTCTCAACCACGAGACTGGCAGTGTTCCAGACAGAGGCTGTTCCCAGGGTAAATGCCATATGAACAAAGCTGCACTGACTTGTAATGAATGTGGAGAAATCTTTGTGTTAGAAGCCATTGGGATGGGGCAGGGGATCTATCTGTTACTGCAGCAAAACCTAGCTTCTTCTGACTCACACCCTGCAAGATCAATAGCTTTGGTGATGAGAACAGAGCATTTCTGGTCACCAGGGAGAATCTACAGGCTTCAGGGGTTGGCAGTGAAAGAGTATTAAGGGAAAAACCAGGGCAATCCCCATAAGTGCAGGATCCAAGATAAGATACACGCAAGACCTGGCTGGAGAAAGCAAAACGTAACAACTCCCCTGGAATAGCAAGTATATTATTAATTTCTACTCCAACTGAAAATACAAAGAACCACTGACTTTCAATAAAATAGAGATTATTTTAATGAAAAGGACTTGAGGGGATTTTGAGATTTTTTTCTTTTTGTGTTTGAGTTAGGTTTTGAGCCAAAAGGTAAAATGAGGAGCAAACTGAATGAATTGAGGAAGACAATCAAATACACACATACACACATACCCCTGAAACCACAGTTGGTTTTGCATAAGGTCTTTTGAATACAGATCTACTGCAGACCCACATTCTATTTCTGTCTCTATTATAAACTCCATCTCTAGCCCCCTATTTAAATAAATTCTTCATTTCAGCCTTGCTTTGCTTTATGCAAGTCTCTGGGGACAGGAAATCTGCTCCTGAAACTTTGCTTGGGGGCAAGGGTATTTCCCCAGGCACACATTTCCCTTCTGTTGTCTGTCTGCCTGCTGGATTCTCAGTGTTCCACATCAGATTGGGGCTAGGATCACTGCCCTCTTGTGAAGGTATCAGTACCATTTGGAATCTTCTCAACTCCTACCCTTGCTGGCCTTTTGTCTGGAATAAAACGATTGTTGGCACCCGAGGTTACCACTCTCTGCTTGCCAGCCTGAAACTCCGCAGCCGTCTCTAGGCAGTCAATCTGCCCCGTGCGGGTCCTGCGGGGTGAGTAACTCCTGTGCCCAGCTCTTCTCCGAGGCTGTTGAGCTGTACTCAGCTCATGTGGGCACATAACAAGTCAGAGTGACAGCTGGTGTGAACGAAGGGACACTCAGCCTTCAAAATGACCACACCTGTTTTTCATGAGTGATCCAAAGCAACAAGAAAGATGCCATCAGGCGGGTTTTGTAAGCAAGCTCAAAAATGTAACTACGTAACTCCAAGATGGAGAAGATCCAGCCTGACAGGTGTAAGAAATGGACCTGTGGTGTGATTTGTTTGACCACAGGAACCAACTGTCGACAATATTGCAGTTGCTAAAAAACTTTAAAGGAAAAGAGGTATTGATTTTCCTCTAAATTGCTTTTGCCTGTCTATATCTGGAGGAGACTGTGGGCTCTGGCTTGTCAGGTTGAGGTTGATCCAGGATGGCTGGATTAAAACTTTAACTTGAGCAATGTCATGAAATTCATGGAAAATTGGAGGAACTCTTCAAGATTAAAGGAAACTAAAGAGTCAGGAAAACCAAATGCAATGTGAGATCTTTTATTTGATCATAAGTTGAAAAAAAAAAAGCTGAAAAGGCATTATTTGAATAATAACGAAATCTTATATGGTCTATATATGACATTATTAATTTTATTAAATTGCTGTTAATTTTCTTAAGTGAGTAACAATGTGATTTTGAAGACAATATCCTTGCTCTTAGGAGATACACATTGTCATGCTAAAATACTTAAGCATAAAGTAGTATGATGTTTCTAGCTTTCTTTCAAATAGCTCAGGAAAAATAAGAACTACACATACATAAAATTGAGATAAAGGATACATAGGTGGATATTGTATAGGTCTTTCAACTTTTCTGCAGGTTTGAAATTTTTAAAGAGGAAATTTTATCCTGAGAAACCAAGATAAGAGGCAATTTGGGGTTTTAAAAGATGAAGAAGGAAAGAAGCCAAGATTTCTGTGTTCAATTATATGACGAACTAACTCAGAGGAAAAGAATGGGACTTATGCAGAAGGTCTCCAGAGAGCAGAGGTAGGATCTAGGCATGGGAGAGATCAGAAAGTAGACTTTGGCTTGTAATAAAGAAAACTGTGTAATAAGATTCTCACACCTTGGTTACAGCTACCTCGAGTAGCAGAGAGAAGGCATAGTTTTAAAAGCAAGGATGTGTTTGTCACTTGATATGATCTTTGGATTTTAGCTATCAGAGAATGACCAAGCAGAATCATGGGAGCTGCTCAAATTTTAAGTCAAGAGCAAGAGAAGACTCCATTCACAGAATAAAAGTTTAAAAAGCAGTAAAGAATTTTAAAAGTATTGAATAAGTGTCTTCCCCTGTGGTTCAGTGGCTGAGATTCCACACTCCCAGTGCAGAAGCTCTGGATTCAATTCTTAGTCAGGGAACCAGATCCCACATGCCACAACCAAGAGATCGCAGAGGTAACTAAGAGTTCTCATGCTGCAACTAAGACCCAGTGCAGCCAAATAAGTAAGTAAATATTAAAAAGCAAACACACAAACAACAAACATTCCTCTGCATGACTCTAGAACCTCCCCTTCCCAGGCCCTAAAAATATATTTTAAAATTATTGACTAGAACTTATTCAAAATACTGAAAGCAATCTATATATGTACTAGATAATACAACCAGTAGTGTAAGAGGTGATTCAGCCTGATATACAGATGTTGCCCCTTTTGATTTTCTTTCATCTCTTCTCAGTAGTCAAGATGAAATGCTCAGTCTTGGAGTTTTATATCTTCAACTCCTCCCCAGAACCTTCAGCAAGCTATAATACTTAACTGAAGATTGACTAAAAGTGATTTTTTTATTTAATCTGTATTTATTTTAATGGTTGCCTTCTTTTAAAAGCAACTTTCCTGGATTTCCATTACGTATTTTTTTCATTTTAAATAAATGTATTAAAGTTTGAAAGTTGAATCAACTAAAAAAATCATACCAAGAACTATCCTGATTTGGGGAAAAAAAAATGTGCAGGGAATATTTCAATGTTTGAAGTTGAGGTAAACATTGGAAGAGGTTTTCTTTCTCTGCTCTGTAAATGAAATGCTAGGCGCCAATCACTCCCAAACAAGACTTATCTTTATGGAGAGCTGCCTCCTTTGACCATGAGCTTCTGAAAGTCTCCAGTTTTTATATGGACAGATGACATCTTTTCCCATGGGATAAAGCTATGAAAGTAGTCTGTCTTCATGGTTTCTTTATCCACTCTCCTGAAACTTCTGCAACTTCCCTTGAATTGCATTTTTTTTCTGCACTCTGGTCTTCAGCTCTTCTGTTGCTGTCTTTGATGGTTCCTAAGTCTTTGAAGACTTACTGGCAAATATTCTAGTAAGTAATATTACTAGTAAAGTAATATTCTAGTAAGAAAAGAGAAGGCTCAA
This sequence comes from Cervus elaphus, assembly GCF_910594005.1. Taxonomy (NCBI): domain Eukaryota; kingdom Metazoa; phylum Chordata; class Mammalia; order Artiodactyla; family Cervidae; genus Cervus; species Cervus elaphus. The sequence continues at coordinate 51,865,784 of NC_057843.1, read as the reverse complement.
GAACTTCTTTGATTGTGGCTTCCTGCCCAGTACATCTAATGCCTTAAGCGATGGTTGAGAGACGTTACATAATATGGCTGCACCTACATCAGACTCAGGAGCCATTGTGATCTTTTCCTTATGCTCATTTGTCCTCTTGAAACATATAGATGCAAGACAGATATGTTACTTTCTTTGACCTTCTTCAGTGTCCTCTCATGTCTCACTTTATGCTTCAGGCGAGACTTTACTCTCCTTTTAATGATTATGACTTCACATAGGCATTTTTCTCTGGTTTAAATATCATGCTATCATAAATAGTAGTACCAATGGGAGTTAAAACAAGCTGAAATAAACCACTGAACCATCCTGCTTAAGAATATAGTTTCCTTGGTCACAAAAGAATCAAATGGTCTACCCTATACAAATGAATCATTTCCCACTACTGACCATTCAGTAATGAGTGGATGATTATTAATTTCTCTTGAGTATCACAATATAGAATGTCTTTAATTTTTTTTTAATCAGAGAATGTTCATAAATAGGAAAACAATACCTAATTTTCTTAATTTAAAAATCATAAAATTGAGCATGTTATACCTGCAAATGAAAGCATTATCTAACAAGGAGAATGCTTACCTGGTAAGCAACAATTTCCCTTTCATTGGATAGGATCTTTACGGATAGTGACTGGACAATCAAACGTTAGCTTTACATTAGTCAAGCAGGATGATGAAATCATCTATCTTCTCACTAATTCAATATCATATAAAGTTTTGTAGCATAGACTAACCTTTTAAACAGAATGCTTGCTTTACTGTATCAAACAGCCTAATCAAAGGGAAAAAACAGGAAGATGAATTGTTGTTCAGTCGTTCAGTTGTGTCCGACTCTGTGACCCCATGGACTGCAGCACGCCAGGCTTCACTCTCCTTCTTTATCTCCTGGAGCTTGCTCAAACTCATGTCCATTGAGTCAGTTCTAGTTCTGTCAAAATTTAAATCCAACAGTACATATTCTGAGTTATTATCAAGTTGAATTAGTAAAAACAAATTATTTAAATATTTGTCTGATGAAATCTATTTTTCATATTTATTTCCACTGAATCTTCCCTGTAAAGTAAAGCTAGTGATATCTCATGAGAATGTGCACCATAGCTAGGTAAGTAAAATTTTTAAGGGCACTCTAAATAATCCATGAAGTATCACCTGTGATACTCAGGCATGTCAAATTCAAACTTTCGTGATATATTAATGATTCATTTTTTACTGATAGTCACTGTATGAAATTTTACCTTCAGTTAAAAATCATAAAATTAGTTCAGAGGAGAAAGCAAGATGCCAGAAATGGGATGGATATAAAGCTTTTCCTTCGATAATTTGTTTCACTATTTCATGTTAAAGGCTTGCAGTGCAGTTGCCTAGATAATTGAATTGCTTTGGAATTTCTCACCCAAATGAGTGAAGAAACAGAAGTTTATTTTAAGAGTAAAAAATACTGTTCCTATACTTTATGTTGCTTTGTACTTTTTCAAACCAAATTTTCCAATGTTGAGTTTTTAAGGAGAGCCAAACTGATGTTACTCTCTCCAGATTTGCTTCCTAAAGCTCATCTGCCTGCAGCCTGTCCCCATTCAAGCTGGTCCCCCATTGTCACATACACACTTATCATAGCCACTTACAACTCTGTGTAACTTTCTCCCTTGCCTGCAATACATTTCCTCTCCCTTCTGCCTAGTCATATTCTGGAGGAAGGAACTAACTGTATGGCTCCTCTAATAGTCAAAATAGTTCTCTCAATTAAAAACTGAGAACCTGTCACCTCACAGAACCATTTGGAGACTTACCCAATTAAAAAGTGTCAGCTACATCTCCTCTGTGAGGTATCTTTATGCACATAATACTCATTTATCTTCCTCTTACATGAATTCCCTCAAAAGCAAAGACCTTCCACATCTTTGCTAGTACTTGGTACTGTCAGGCTTTTTTATTTTGGCCTTTCTAGTGGATGTGTAGTGGTATCTCATTATGATTTCAATTTGCATTTCCCTGGTGATTAATAATATTGAGCATCTTGTCATCTGCTTATTTGCAAGTTATTGTCTCTTCTTTGGTGAAATATTATTCAAATATTTTGCCCATTTTCTTCTATTGGGTTTTTGTCTTCTTGTTACTAAGCTACACGTTTTTAATAAATACTTTGAATACAGTTCTTTATCAAGTTTATGTTTTGCAAATGTTTTCTCCCAGTATATGGTTTGTCAGTTCATCTTTTAAAATGTCCTTTGAAAAACAAAAGTTTTCAGTTTTGATGAATGCCAGTTTTTCAGTTTTTTCCTTTATGGAGAATGCTTTTGGTGTCATGTCTAAGAAAAATTTTGCCTAACCCAAGAGCACAAAGATTTTCATATTTGTTTACTTCTAGATTTATGTCTTTAGCTTTTATATTTAGGTCTACAATCTGTCTTGAGTAAGTTTTTGTATATGGCATGATGAAAAGGACTAGGTTTATTTTTTGTGTGTAGGTATGCAGTTTTCCCAGTGCCATTTGTTAAAAAAGATGATTCTTATCCTACCGGGATTCCTTGGATCCTTTATCAAAAATATTTTGGAAAAATATATAAAGTTTATTTCTATGTTTTCTATATTCTGTTCCACTGATTACACCTTTCCTTATGCTAATACCACGTTGTCTTGAGTACCAAAGCTTTACAGTAAGTCTCAAATCAAATAACTATGTCTCCTGACTTTGTTCTTTTTCGGAAGAACTCTAGGCCCTTTGCATGTCTCTATGACTTTTAGGATCTGCTTGTCAATTTCTACCAAAAAAAAAAAAAAAGCCTGCTGGAACTTTGATAAGAATTGCATTGAATTGATAAGTTAACTTGGAGGGAATTGCCAGCTTAACAATATTAAGTCTTTGCCATCCATAAATGTGAAATAAGTCTCTATTTATCTATCTTCTTAATTTTTCTCCACAATTATTTATGTGAAAGTGTAAAAGTGTTAGTTGCTTAGTTGTGTCTGACTCTTTATGACCTCATGGACTGTAGCCTGCCAGGCTCCTCTGTCCATGGAATTCTCTAGGCAAGGATACTGGAGTGGATTGCCACTCCCTTCTCCAGGGGATTTTCCCAACCCAGGTATTGAACCTGGGTCTCCCACATTGCAGGCAGTTTTCCATATACAAGTCCTGTACTCCTTTATCAAATATATTTCTAAGTATTTCATATAGTATCATGAATGAAATTGTTTCCTTAATTTCATTTTTGGATTGTTCATTGTTAGCTTATAGAAATAAATTTTATTTTTGTATATTGATCTTGCATAGTGGACCTTGCTAACCTAGATTATTTGTTCTAACGGGGTTTTTTGGTACATTCCTTAGGATCTTCTACATGCAAGACTATGTCATCACAAATAAGACAGTTTTATTTCTTTCTTTCCAATCTTTATGCCTCTAGTATCTTTACTTCTTGCCACACTGGAGATATATCTATATCTCCAATACAATCTTGAATAGAAGGGATGAGAGTGAATATACTTGTCTTATTCCTGATATTACAGGAAAAGAATTCAGTCTTTCACCAAGTGTAATATTAATTGTAAGTTTTTCAGAGATGTGCTTTATCAGGTTGAGGAAGTTTGTTGAGAGTTTTTAATCATAGTTCAGTTCAGTCACTCAGTCGTGTCCAACTCTTTGCAACCCCATGAATTGCAGCACGCCAGGCCTCCCTGTCCATCACAAACTCCCAGAGTTTACTCAAACACATGTCCATCGAGTCGGTGATGCCATCCAGCCATCTCATCCTCTGTCGTCCCCTTCTCCTCCTGCCCCCAATCCCTCCCAGCATCAGGGTATTTTCCAATAAGTCAACTCTTTGCATGAGGTGGCCAAAGTATTGGAGTTTCAGCTTCAGCATCAGTCCTTCCAATGAGCACCCAGGACTGATCATAAATAAGATATTAAATTTGACCAGATGCTTTTTCTGTATTTATTGACATGATAATATAGTTTCTGTCCATCATTCTATATTAATATTGTCCATTACATTAATTTCAGACATTTAACTGGCCTTATATTTTAGGATAAACTCCACTTGATCATGGTGTATAATTGATTCTATATGGTGCAGAGACCCTTTTACTATTTTGTTAAGGATTCTTCCATCTCTATTCATGAGGAATATTGGTCTGTAGTTTTCTTATATGACTTAAAAGCAATATTATATGTGTGTACCTTAAGGTATAATCTCTCATGAAGTTTACAGTCATGTTGGAAAGTCAGAAATAACTAAAGAATGTATATTTTTTACATATACAATTAGAATTTTGATTACTCTAAAAGAAAGAATTGCTTCTTTTTTTTTAAGTAACAGGACCAAATGGAGAGGAATAGAATACATACTTAAAAAGGTATAAGGAAGACCTCTCTAAAGAAGTGATTGACATTCAAGTTGAAACCTAAAGAATGAACTGGCTGGAAAAAGGGAGAGAGGTTGTGCAGGTTTCAGGCAGAGGTGACAACAGGTGTAGAGACTACAGTCAGGAAAAACTTTGATAAACTAGAGAAACTGAAAAAGGTGTATGTGAGCCACCTAAGAGAATAGAAGAGAAAGACATGAATGACTAATGGACTGAGGGGGGAAGAGGATATAGGGTTGAATGGTAAAATGCTCTGCTTCATATGAAAAGGTATTGAATTCAGCCTTGAGCAAAATCAAAATGCCAATTAAAGAAGTCAAGCAGTTGTTTGGATAGAAAAATTACTATTTCTAATCCTGTTTTCTATCCCTTGGTAGGTTCTTAGTGGCTGAAGATGATGGTACACTCACAAACTTCAAGATCCCCCTGGTTGACTGTGACGTCAGGGATCTTTAAACATCTTACACACCAAAACCCAATGAAGAAAAGCCTGCCCACTGCAATTTACTGGATTACTTATGTAAATAGCCCGATGTGATTTTATTCTTTGATGCTTATAAAGATTTTTCTGGCATTCACAGAGTTACGTGCCCATTCATCTATCAAAACTGAAAGAGAACTATTACTCAAAAAAGTGTTGAAAGGCACAGGTCTGAAAAAATGCAACAGAATAAAACTGTGAAAAATGGCTCAGTCCTAAATATTCTAAGCATTCTGGGATGCATGGGTACACTTTAAAATTGATTGCTGTTCTAATTCTCTGTATATCATATTCACGGCTTTAAAAAAAATTACTGATTTCTTTGATGAAGCATTTAGCAAATGAAGAAATAGAATCTTAATTTCAGAATGATTTGATTGCTTCTAATTGCCTGTTGTTTTTTCACGTGTCTGAGTTTAACATCACAGAAAGCTTTTGAATCATTAGCTCTGGAAACATAAGCCCATCACTTAATCACATAATAAGGGAATCACAAGCATCCAGAACAGCCAAGGAACCTGACCTGGAAGTTCTAAGACTCAACTGGGAGATTCATCTGTCTTCAGGATGCCCTCACGGCTATAGTTTTCATATAGTCTCATATGAAAATTCATTGTCCCATCCATAATTGAACATTCTAGGGAGTGGAGGAAGCTTTGAGTTATATTCACTTTCTGAAACAACAAGGGACTCTTGAAGGTCTTGAGATGGGAGGGAAAGAGCAGGACAAAAATATTAGATGATGAAGAAGGAGTACAACTGTTGGGATGTGATGAAGACCGGCTGGAACCAGTTGCAACCAAGGTAACTTTGAGAATAGTCCAGTCATTGACCTATAGCTCATTATACCTTCTTTGCAGTGCTAAAATCACTCCCCTTAGACCTGACAGTTCCCAGGAGGACCATAAAAGGCCAAATAGTGGGCAGTGGCCCAGTTCTAGAGAAATCCCCACGGTACCCAGAATAGCGAGCACATTCCTCTCAGCCGTCAGCCTGTGAATTAGCCCATAGAAAGCTGCCCAGGACATGGCCCCACATCCGGGTGGCCCTCCCTTCCTGAGACACCTGCATTCTGCCTGGAGAGTGTGTGTCTCTAGATACACTTGCTTTGCCTTGACTCAGGCTGGCTCTAGAATTCTTTCCCGCCCTGAGCCGAGCCCCTCACTCGGCGATCTCACTTGGTGGGCGTGACATTTCCCTCTCCTGGCACAGTCTCAGCTTGCCAGCCCCGCTCCTCTCTCTCCTCACCCCCCTCCTCTCTCCTCACGGCAGCCGTAAGGGTGCAATGCAGCGGGCGCCTTAAAGTGGCGTGAACTGAAGGTTGTGGTGAGCCCTCCGCTTAAGAACAAAAACTGTGGAATCAGACCTGCCTTTAGGACTTCCCACTTCTCATTGTACATCCCAAGAAAGAGATGTACTCTCTCTGAGTCTCCATTTCCTCACTTAAAGAAAGGAAGAAGTCATCTCAACTTCAAATAGCGGTTCTAAGAAATAAGATGACATCTGTAAAGCAGATGGCCTAGTTCTTGGCACATGGTAAGTACACATGAAATGGTAGCTGCTCATGTTATTGCCATGGTTGTTTCTTTCTTTTAAGATGGATGTATATTTGATTTACAGTGTTGTTTTAGTTTTTGATGCACAGCAAAGTGATTCAGTTACAAATATATGTATATTCTTTTCAGATTCTTTTCCATTAGAGTTTATTATAAGATATTGAGTAGCATAGTTTCCTGTGCTATAAAATAGGTCCTTGTTGCCTTGTTGTTTATCTATTTTATATATAATAGTTTATATCTGCTAATCTTAAACTCCTAATTTATTTCCCCCCCTTTTCCTCTTTGATAACCGTAAGTTTGTTTTCTATGTCTGTGAGTCAGTTTCCATTTTGTAAGTAAGTTCACTTGTATTATATTTTGGATTCCACACATAAGTAATATCATATGATATTTGTCTTTCTCTGACTTACTTCACTTAGTATGATAATCTCTAGGTCCATTTTTCCTAAGTTCTGCTTGCCAGTTGTTCTACAAACCAACCATCAATAGAAATCCTTGGATCTTATCAGTGGAAGGGAGTTTTAAAATTTTGTTACTCAATCCACTTAATTTACAGGTAAAGAAATTCATCAGTCTGTAAAATATCTAAGAGGACACACACTTGTCCAAGGTTACACTGACCGACAGGACTGAAGTCTCTTGATTCTCATACCAGAGTTCAATTCTGCTTGAAATGCTCAAGTACTTTGGTTATTGGTCAGTATGTATAGAATTATTCCTCCTGCTTTCATAGTTTTCTAATTCTTGCTGTTTAAGTTCTAGCTTGCTGTCATGTAAGCCTTTGGCTAACCAATATACTCATTTGAAAAAAAATCAGAAAACAGTAAAAAATAATTAAAAGATGAAAAACCTAATTGGAAGAGAAATATTTTGAAAATGGTCAAAAAGAGTACAAGATAATTAAAAGAACTATATATGCAAAAAATATTGTAGGAGAATAATGACTTTGTTATAAATGATGATAGCTTTCTTTTTAATTTTCTAAAGAACTTTTTCCAGGAACAAAAATGATGTTTGATGCAAAGTTTAATGTATACTCTGCATGCAAGTAGGTTTACACTGCTAAAAAAATTTTTTAAGTGTTTTTCTCCTAAATATTTCCGCTAAACAAGAGTGAAGATTTTGGAGAAGGGGAGGGAGGAGGGAGTGACCTGGTGCTGTTTTTTCCGTATGACAGGAAGGAGTTTACCAGGAAACAGAAGATGGATGCCACATTGTTGGGTGGTAGGTTCTGTGGTAGGTACTTCTACAGCCAGAAGGACTTCACTAAAGCCCAAAGCAACAGAGGAAATTCAGTAATGATTCTTGCTGATAGCTAAGACACCGAGCTGAGAGCTGAGGAGATGCATTCTTCTCTTGTGCTAGTTCAGCATCACCTCAGCTTTATTCTCTTGGTCCTGCAGCCCGAAGTATCACCAACTCATCCTTGACTTGGGAGAGTGTAGCTCAGGAAATGTACTGAATGCATGAGAACAGTACTAATACTGCCGTGGTTACTTGGATCAAATGACATCAGATGAAGTAAGATTCCTCTGATTCTTATTTACATAAACAAAACGTGCTTACTATAAATAATGCAAATAATATGAAAAAGAGTGAAAAACCAAATCCCCTTTACCCACAGTATGTGCTATCTTGCTCTGTTTTTTCATTCAACCATATAGCTTTAGGCTCTTCTATGAAATAAATATAAATCTACCTCATTTTTAAAAAAATAATTAAATTTATTTATTTTTAATTGGAAGATAATTGCTTTATAAAATTGTGTTGGTTTCTGCCAAACATCAGCATGAATAAGCCATAGGCAAACCTATGTCCCTTCCTTCTTGAGCCTCCCTCCCCATCCCATTCCTCTAGGTTGTTGCACAGGCCCAGTCCCAGTTCCCTGAGTCTTACAGCCAATTCCCGTTGGCCATTTATGTAAGATATGGTAATAAATGTGTTTCCATGTTACTCTCTCCATAACATCCCACCCCGTCCTTCCTCCCCCAGTGCCCTCCACCCCATGTCCATAAGTCTGTTCTCTATGTCTGTGTCTCTATTGCTGCCCTGCAGACATGTTCATTTTTATCACATACTATGAAAGGGAAAGTGTTAGTCGCTCAGTTATGTCCGAGTCTTTGTGATCCTATGGACCGTAGCCTCCAGGCTTCTCTGTCCCTGGAATTCTCCAGGCAAGAGCACTGGAGTGGGTAGCCATTCCTTTCTCCAGGGGAATCTTCCTGATCCAGGGATCGAACCCTGGTCTCTCACACTTCAGGCAGATTCTTTACTGTCTGAGCCACCACGGAAGCCCCATCATATAGTATTCCACAGTATAAATGTACCATATTTAATCTAATCATCCTCTAATTGAAGGAAATTTCTCTTTTTCCAATTTTTCTTTATTATAAATAAAGCTTCAATGACTAGCTATACTTATATTATGAACATCTGTGACTACTTCAGAAGAATCAATTCTTAGAAATGGAATTAGGAACTCCAAAAAGCTACTTATTTTAAATTTTGATAGCTATTTCTGAGTTGTCGTCAAAAAAGATTGTACAAATTTATACTCTAAAAACTATGTAAGGCAGTCCAGTGGTTAGGACTCCATGCTCTCACTGCCAAGGGCCTGGGTTCAATCCCTGGTCAGGAAACTAAGATCTCACTAGCTATGTGTTGCAGCCAAAAAAAAAAAAAAAATGCGAAATTGCCCATTTCCACCTGATAATACTGGTATCAATCTATTAAATTTTTTAAACAACCTGGTTGGTTTATATAGTATATATTTGATTTATTTTACATTTCATTTATTATTTTGAGATAAAGCATTTTTATATTTTATCAGTGTTTTAATTTTTGTAAGAAAACTAAGATTATGGCATCTGGTCCCATCACTTCATGGCAAATAGATGGGGAAACAGTGGAAATGGTGACAGACTTTATTTTGGGGGGCTCCAAAATCACTGCAGATGGTGACTGCAGCCATGAAATTAAAAGATGCTTGCTCTTTGGAAGAAAAGCTATGACCAGCCCCTAGACAGCTTATTAAAAAACAAAGACATTACTTTGCCAACAAAGGTCCATCTAGTCAAAGCTATGGTTTTTCCAGTAATCATATATGGATTTGAGAGTTGGACATGTGAAAGTTGGACTATAACGAAAGCTGAGTGCCAAAGAATTGATGCTTTTGAACTGTAGTGTTGGAGAAGTCTCTCGAGAGTCTGTTGGACTACAAGGAGATCCAACCAGTCTATCCTAAAGGAAATCAGTCCTGAATATTCAGTGAAAGGACTGATGCTGAAGCTGAAACTCCAGTACTTTGGCCACCTGATTCGAAGAACTGACTCACTAGAAAAGACCCTGAAGCTGTGAAAAATTAAAGGTGGGAGGAGAAGGGGATGACAGAGAATGAGATGGTTGGATGGCATCAATGGACATGGACATGAGTTTGAGTAAACTCCAGGATTTGGTGATGGACAGGGAGGCCTGGCGTGCTGCAGTCCATGGGTCGCAAAGAGACACGACTGGGCAACTGAACTGAACTGACTGAATTTTTGTGAATTATATCTTCATTTCTTTTCCCCAGTTTTGCATTTTATGTCTTTTAATAATTTTAGGAACTCGTAATATGTTTTGTATACTTTCTTTTACATATTTTACAGTCTTTCACTGGGACTTTTTTTGGGGGGGGTCTTATTTCATAAATTACTTTTTATTTTTTGAAATAAGATCTTTTTATTAATGGCTCCTAGAATTTGAGTCTTACTTATTAGGAAGGCTTTCATCACCCCCTAAAATTGACTGATACACTATATTTAACTCAAGTTCCTTTCTGATTTTTTTCTTTTTTAGTTTAGTGTAGAATTTAATTCACTTGGATTTTGTGTGTATGATGTGATACTGGAATCTAAATTATTTTTTTCAGGATTTCTAACACTCTCAATATCATTTTTTAACAATCTGTCCCTTTTACTCAGATTTGAATCTCTCCCTCTATATATTCTGAATGTCCCTCTGTCCCTGAATTGTTTTTGATTCAATTTTTCCATGTTTTTATTCTGAACCAATACAACATTCTATAATTAGCATAAACTTGGTATATTTTGGTAACTAAAAAGGTAAGGTCCTTCCTCATTGTTCTTTTTTTTCCTTTAGTTTTTTTGTTTGTTTTCATCTTTTTGTCTTCCACATGAACTCTAAAATCAGCTTCCCAAGTTCAGTAAATCTCCTTTTAGGATTGGAATTGGAATTGCATTGAACTTATGGATTAATTTGCAAAGTTGACATCTTTAAAATATCACATCTTTCCTCCAGAAGCATGTATAGCTTTCCATGTATTCAGTGTTCTTTTGTTTCTTCAAGAAATTTTTATAGTTTTCTTCACATGGATCTTGCATTGTTCTTGTTGGTTTATTCCAAGGGGATTTTTTAAAAACTTATGTTGCCACTGGGAACAGGATCTTTAGATTTTGTTTTTCTACAGAAAAAAAGCATATGAGAGTGAAAAGAAAGGAGGAGTTGAAAGAATATGAAAGAGAAGAAAAAGAGAAATTGAAAACGTAAGATGAGATGATGCAGGAGGAGGACGAGAGAAAATGTGATTTTTATTGAGTGTTTATGTGACAAGCCCTGTAGCAGAGACGGTCACAAGCACCATTTCATGCAGTCTTTCTACCAGGTGGCTCATCTGAGAAAATGAAATTTGAAAAGGTCAGTAAGGGAACCTGGAACAGGAAGCGGAAAGAGAGCAGGTTTGAAGTGAGATCTGGGAATCCATCCCAGATTCCATTCTCACCAGCTGTGTGATTTTTGCTCCAGTCACCTAATTACATTCTTTGCTTGTAAAACTTGCATAATATCTGCTCAGGTGATTGTGAGGATTAACTGGAATAATGTCTCTAAAGTGTCTGTCACATTAGATGCCATTCTCCATAAATGCCAATTCCCACTCAGGCACCCATCTCTTCCCACCACTCCCCATCTTCCTGCCATGGCAAAGTCAGAGTCCGCTCAGAACAGCATGAAGCCTTCATGTCAATATGCAAAGGGATGTTTGTTCCATGAGAACCTTACACACAAACATACACTGTAGGGGAAATAGTTGTTAGGAGCCATGATCTGAGTCTGAAAAAAACCCACAAAAGCCTAAAAAAAAGTCATTTTTACAAAAGGAGGCATTGTTGGAATGTGAATCCTTATTCAAGTCCAAATCCCCAGTGAGAAACATGCTCTTTTTCTGTCCGAACAATAGCTTCTTGTCTCGAGACAATGCTGGCTACATAGCCCTGGAAAGCATAGAATCCCCATGGCAATGGCAGCGTTTTCTCCCAGGGACTCTGGAAACTGTGTCTGGAGGAACACCTGACCCAGGGCCCTGGCCATTGACAGGAAGCTTGTTCCCAGTCTGAGAAGCAAAATAACACAACTAGTCCTGGTGTCTGGCTATGACGTCTTATGTTTGCTATAGGTCTCCCACCCTCGTGGAGCTGTCCTTATGAGATGTGACTATGAAGTTGAAAGAGAGAAATTAGATAAATCATACTGAGATGCCCCAAAAGGGTGTTCTTTTCCAGCAGCATGTACATTTGCTCCCAACATATCTTACGCATCTAGCGCATGTGTCAAGTAGCCTGAATTTAAATCCTTCAGCTCTGCAGCTGGGAGCTTCTGAGGGAACTAGCTCACCTCAAAGAGCGTCCTTTCTTTCATCTGAAAAATGGGGTTAATAACAAGGACCTCAAAGGATTGCTATGAAAATTAAATCACATAAATACAAAAATGTGCTCATAAAAATCAGAATTGTTCTTTTATCATTCAGGGAATTTCATTCAGAGCCCATAAATATCTCCAGTGCTTCTGTGTTTCACTTTTCAGGGGGAAATTTGATTTCTGCAATAGCTAAATGTCATATAATTCTTGGACTAGTAAATAATGTGTGCGATTAAGCTGAGCAGCTGTATTTTTTACTTTTTTTAATGTGAAGATCTCTTATAAATACTGAGACTAGTTCCAAATGTAACATGAAAATTAACCTCAACCCACTGGATCAATATTCAAATTGTACCCAGAAGCCAGTCACTTCTCAACATCACTTCTACTACCACCTGTTCTAGTTGATGCTATCATCATCTTTCTCTAGGATTATTGCAAATAGCCTCCTTCTAATAGGTCTTCCTACTTCCACTATTGCCCTAAAAATATTCTGAGCAATGGTAATATCAATGGAATAAATGTGTCATCTCCCCAGAAGAATACTCTGACCATAATTATTTAGATATTCACTTATTCAACAAGTATTTATGAAGCCTCTATCACATGCCAGCATTGTTCCAGGCTCTGGCAAAACAGAAATAAACAAAACAGATGCAGATCCCTGCCTCATAGAATATGTATTCTTGAGAGGTGCAATGACCATTTTACAGATAAACATGCACAGTGTAGCTTATGCCAGATGGTGACGGGCAGTATGGAGACAATACTGGGAAGGAGGGGAAACGGCAGAGGAGGGGAGGGCTGTTATTTTAACAGGGTGGCTGGGAAAAGCCTTCCAACAAGCTGACATTTGAGCAGAGCCCAGAGGAGGAAGAGGGAGAGAGCCATGTGGGGATGTGGGCAAGGAGGAAGGGATGGAATTCTAGGCAGAGGGAACAGCAAGTACGAAGACCCTGAAGTGAAGCAAAATGGCCGGAATGGCTTGGGCAGTGCGGGTGAAAGAAAAATACAGAGGTGCTTACAGATGTGGTGGGAATGGGAAAGGGCTCAGTGCGGGCCTTGTGGGCCATCATGAGAACTCGGGCTCCTATTCTGACCAGTGCAAAGCTACTACAGGATTTTGAAGGGAGAGGGGCCTATGATCCATTTATATTTTTAAAGGATCATCCTGGCTAATGACTTCGGTAGAGCAGTGGTTCTCCAAGTTGTGTATGCATCACAGTCACTTCTGGGAGCTTGTTACAACTTTGGGCCCATCCCCAGAGTTTCTGATGGAATCGGTCTGAGGTGGTGCAGGAGAATTTGCACTCCTAGCAAGTTCCTAGGTGATGCTGATCCTTCTGGTCTGGGACCACCCTGTGAGGATCACTGATAAAGGGAAGAGTTTGTAGCAGAAGCAACAGTAGAAGCAGGGGATCCAGTGAGGTGTAGATTTGCAATATTCCAGGAAAAACTGGTGACAGCTTCAATTCAAGGTGGTAGCAGAGGAGGTGGTGAAAGGGGTTGGACTTTGGGTGCAAGTTGAAAGTAGATCTAATGGGATTTGCTGAAGGACTGAATATGGGGATTAAAGAAATAAAGAAGTGAGTCAAGGATTTTAGATTAAGCATCTAGATGAATTGCCATTTACTGAGATGGGAAAGACTGTTGGGTGTAAGTGGGGCAGATAGCAGGAGTTGAGTTTGGGGAATGTTAGACTTGATATGCTTATTAGATATCCAAATAGAGATGTCAAGTAAGCTTTTCTTTTAGGAATGTCTGGAATCCAAGAGAGAGTTCTCATCTAAAGATGGGAAAGTGGGAATCATCAATATACAGATGATTTCATAAAGACTGGCTGAGATCATTGCTGGAGAGAATCTAGAGAAGAGGTTCAGGGTCTGAGTCCATGGCAGTCAGTCCAAATGACCAGAAGCCAGGGTGATGAGAAGGACCAGAAATAAGACAGAAGTGGCCAGGAAATTGAGAGGAAAACTTGGATACTGTAGCGGCCCGGGTGTCAGGGAAGCAAGTATTTCAACAAGTTCAGTTGCATATGCTACAGAGCCAACTAATCATAAGTGACCACAAGATATCTGCTGTGAAGAAGACACTGGCTCCTGTGGAATATGCCAAGTTTTGGGGTGGCTATTTATGAATAAATGATGGCCACAAGAAAAGATCATCACTGTGATTTAAATGTATTATTCTGTTTCTGTATACTTTTGAGCTGATTTTACTTCTGCAACCAAAAAACACAGCATTGACACAATTTAATTATTGATGTAAACTAGGATCTTTTCTTTCATCTTCAAATTTTCTGTCTAACTGACTCTTGTCCTTGAAGCATATTGTCCAATTCTGAGAAATAGAATTATAAATCTAAGTAGTTAAGTCTGTGATCAGATTGGTGGGAATTTGTATGAGTAAATTTGAAAAATGTTTCAGGAGGTACAGACTGTTTTTCTTGCCCTTCCCTTTTTTTTCTAATACTGAGTTTTGGAAATCTCTGGCTTTTAAGTGGGAAAAAAGTGAATTGTGGAAACAAACACTTCAAATTGTTAATTCATCAAGTTTTGCACAATCTGGTCTTTCATCTTTCACTTTTTCTATATGCATCAGGTTGGAAACTACCATATGGTTGTAATGTTAGGAGGATTGGGGAAGACTAGACTTGAGATCAGGGTAGGCTTTCTGGTAAAGAGGAGAAGCATGGAGAAGAGGATCTGGATTTCTTTCAGAAGCCTGGGTCTTTGGAAGACAGTCTACAGCTGGGGTTGAGAGATGGATTCTGCAATTGGTTAGCTTGAGTTTGACCAGCTAAGTAGAGGACATGAGGCATATATTGCCAGAGCCCTGTGCTACTCATCCCAGTGACAAACAACTGTGGGCAAGCCAGTGCCCTGAAGTTCTTACTACAGGAAGCTGTCACTTGCCTCTCAGTGAGAATTACAATTGCAGGAAATTCAGAAAGTGCCAAGCAGAGCCATTTGCTGCATCTTTTATCAAGATTTTCGATATATCAGATGGCAAGTCGGCCTAACTCAGTGACCTAGTTATAGAAAATCCATTTCACAGAATTTTACGAGATTTCCTTTTGTGAGTTATAACTTCTAGGAATTCATCTTTAAACCTCAAATAGTATATAAAAGCATATACCACAGACTGCATATTGCTTTTTAATGTAAAGAAAAATACTACATGTAACTTAACATGCCCAGCTCTGTAGATGATGTTACTGATGGGAACTCTGCTTTACTCTGGAAGAGGTGAGTCATACACATAGCATGTTATTGTATGTTACTTCTTTAAATGGCAGGGAGGGGCTGTAGATGTTGGTACCCAGCATCCATCCCTATAGACGCTGCCCAAATCGACTATAAGGAGAAAAACAATTGTTTATCATTCAGGTTTACTTCTCAAATGGATTATTAAAACACTTATGACAAGGTACATAATCCTTCCATGTCTTCTTCATTCAACAAATATTTCAATTATGTTTCAGGGACTGATTTATGTGCTTGCATATGTCAGTAAACAAAGCAGATAAAAACCCTTGCCTTGGGCACCCAGAGCCAGTGCTCTGGGGCAACCTAGAGTGATAGGTTGGGGAGGGAGGGTGGAAGTATGATTCAGGAGCAGGGAGACACATGTATACCTATGGCCAATTTATGTTGATGTATGGCAAAAACCATCACAACATTGGAAAGTAATTACCCTCCAATTAAATGAATTAGTTTGAAAAAAATATTCTGACACAACTTAGTGACTACACAATTATAAAAATTTAAAAAATAAATGAGTACAAAAAAAGAAATTGACAAGTTAATTATAAAATGTAGGTAGGAACAGACAAAATGATTTAAAAAAAAACAAAAACCCTGCCTTTTTGGAGCTTACATTCTAGTGAGAGAGAAAAATAGCTAAAAGCATAATAAATATATTACATAATATTGATATGTTGGAAAGTTATCAAATGCTAAGGAAAAGTAAAGCGTGGCAATGAGTTGTGCTTACAGACTGCCATTTTTAATAGAGGAGATGACACTTGAGTAAAGATTTGCAGATGAACTAGTCAGGTAAGTGGATTTCTGGGGAAAGAATGTTTCAGGCAGATGGATGAGCCAGGGTGAAGGTTTTATGGCAGAAACAAACCAGGGATATGCAAGGCATCACATGGAGACCAGCGTGACAAGAGTGGGGTCATGAAGAGAGAGTCAAACAGGAGACGAGGCCAGAGGTAGATCCAGAAGCAACCGCGCTGGTAGAGGACCTCACTGACCATTGAAGGAATCTGGTATTTAGTCTGGATGAAATGGGGAGCCCTGGGAGGAGTTCAGGCAGAGAAATTATTCCATCTGAGTTACTTCATAGAAAGATCTCTCTGGTTTTTGTGTTGGGAATAGTCTCTCAAATGGCCCATTCTGGAACAAGAGCACCAAGGAGGATACTGCAGCAATGATCTAGGTGAGAAATGATGCCTCAAACCAGGGTGGGAGTGGAGGGAAGCGGTGTGAGTGTGAGGAGCCAGTAGTGAGACCAAAGTTTGGAGCAGGAGCAGTTGGAGGGATGGAGTCTCATTAACCGAAAGGGGAAAATCCTCCGATAGGATTGATTCGTGGGAGAAGATGCGAATGTCACTTTTAGGTATGTTAAATTTGACATGTCAGTGAGGCATCCAAGTGAACGTGTCAAGTAGGGAGCTGCGTATATGGGCCCGCAGTTCAGGAGAGAGTTTGCTCACCTACAAGATAGACATTTGGGAGTCACTGTCGCTGGGATACACCAAAATTAATAAGTCTTGGGGAACAGGAGGATTACAATAAAGACTGAGGAGGAAGAACCAGTGACATGGGAGGCAGATGAGAAAACATATGGCATCCTGAAAGCCAAGTGAAGAAATTATATTGAGGCTGAAGGCATGAGCAACCACACCACTGGATAAGGTAAATTTCCTCTTCTGTAAAATGCAGGTAACAATATTGCCTGCCTCCTAGGCTTAAAAGGGATAATTTACGTGAAAAGCCAATAACAGTGTCTGATGCCACTAAAGGCTCAAAAATATTACCTATTATTTTTACTCCTTAAGTTTAAGGTTTAAATGTAAGTTACTCAGTCGTGTCCAACAATCTGTGACTCCATGGACTGCAGCCCGCCAGGTTCCTCTGTCCATGGGATTCTCCAGGCAAGAATACTGGAATGGGTTGCCATTTCCTTCTGCAGGGGATCTTCCCAACCCAGGAATTGAACCTGGGTCTCCTGCATTGCAGGCAGATTCTTTACAGTCTGAGCCGCCCCTGGAAAAAAGCACTTATGCTAAACCTGTTCCTGGATAAGCTAACCCCTAGGGGGTGCACAAGTCTTTCCCTTTGTCCCCATTAGTGTTTCCACAAAAGAGACCTCAATATTAGATGTAGAACAAAATGGACCCCTAATGTCTACAGAACCATTTGTAGTAAAGGCAGAAAAATCCAATGCAGTGGGTGTCAGAGTTCCATGTGGATAAGAATTACACAAGGGGCTTGTCAAAATAGAAATCCTCAGCCAGCCCAGCCACTAGAGAGGCTAAGTAAATCGGGAGGGCATCCAGGAATCTGTGTCTTCCCCATCCAGGTGATTCCAATGCTTGCATCCCCACGCTGCTGCAGTGTCGGAGCGGTGAGAGGGAGTAATAACCGGCCTGTAGTGGATATTCGCTTCCTTTCTTCTCCTTCGGACGTTGGAAAGCCTTTTGCTTTTCTCTCTTCCTGTTTCTAAGGTGACCTGGTGAGGTAAGCCAACCCTGGGCCTTCCTCTAGGTGGGAGGTTCTCCCAGGCCCAGGGTGATGCCACAGAAGGCTCGCCAGGGTGGGTGGGCTTGGGCTGGCTTTTAGTCTGTCCAGAGGGCAAAAACATAGTGCCTCCCAGTTGGGGGTGGGGGTGGGGTCCTGTTTCAGTGTTTAATTAAATTTAAGTTTATTTCTGAAACTAAAAGCTCAGGACATTTCCCATGCAAACCCACGTTTCCTACTTCTCCAGGAAAATAAGAAGATTTCAAACCTGGTTCCCCATTCCCACCTAGCAAAGTTGCTTCCTTTAGTATACGGATTCTAAAACTGCCACTCTCCCCTACTTTCCTTTCTGTCCCCTGCCATATTAAGGCCAAATGCCAGTTGCCATTTACTATCATACTTATTCTTATCTTATCCCCAAAGTTGAAGGAAAAATATTCCTTTGGAAAACAAAAGATATAACAAGAAGGCCTAGCGTTTCAAGAATAAACTTTCTCACACCAGCCCCTTCCTGTCATTTACATTACTTGCCTGGCTTCTAGGCATTTAAGCTTGCTATCTCCTGTCTACCTCTTAATCCAGATGTGAAAATGTTCTTATACTTAAAAATGATCTGGAATATTATTCAGTATAAAAGGAGTGAACTTTTATACTGAACTAACATGCACAATAAAATGAATGAATTTCAAAAATTAGACTGAGCAAAAGAAATCAGATCTAAAATCACAATAATGTATAATCCCGTTTATATGAAATCCTGGAAAACGCAAGACTAAACTGTAATAAAGGAAAGTAGAGCTATAGTTTCCTGGGGCAGAAATTGGCTGCAAAGGGCATGTTTGGGCCCTTTTCAGGGCCCAAATAGAAATGATTTGTTATCTCAACTATAGTGGTACTTCTATATGGCAATATGCATTTGTTAAAATGCTTGCATTTTATTTCATGCAAATTTTATGTACTAAAGGTGGTTTTTTAAAGTTACCTAGTAGAGTTGTCAGAGAAAAGAGATAAAATCAAGTGGGTCCTTGTCTGATTTTTTTTTTTCCCATCATTGTCTACTATAGTAGATGGCATCGTGACCAGTATTTAAAACTCCTAGAGATACGAATAACATTTGGTGCAGGGCAGCAGATCTAGGTGAACTTGTAGAGGAGATGCAGAGGTGGGCACAAGTTTCCAGGGGACTTTAAACTGTATGAAGAAATCAGTCTGGACCTCCCTCCATATGGAGAGAATCTGCCCTGCCCTGGGAGAGGACCTCCTGAGCTGGATGGGGCACTGGCAGAAATGTAGGGGCTTTTGTTCTTTCCCTTTCCTTCATCTCCCTCACCCTCTTTCTACCTCTTCACTAGACTCACTCAGTAACCTCAGTCGACACAAGCAATTTTCACATCTGTTGAGTAACATTCCATGTACAGAGTGGAATGTGGTCATTCTTCTCCAAGGACAGAGCAGGCTTAGCTCAGAATACACAGGACATTGCCGTGTAGGCTACTGGTTAGATTGTGTCTCCAGTCTGGTGACAGACACCCTGTTTTCTTCCCTATTTTTTGTGTTCCTTAGTCAAGGTTATGGGAAAAGCCTTGTGGGATATGAAAGAGTGACTGTTGATGGCTAGATTGACCTTCTTACAGGAATCCGTCAGAGCCCTTGGTAAAGTAGGAACTGACATACAGTAATATGGGGGTGGAAACAGACACTGCGGGGACCCCACCCATGTCCTCTTGTTCTTACCGCTTCCTCCTTGGCTGTCATTTCAACAGCAGCACCAGTGCCTGAAGCTTTCCAAAGTGGCTGGACTGCTGATTTCCCAGCAACAGATCCCAGGTGCCCCTCATCCCCCTCTGCATGGAATGGTCACGTTCTTTTTATATCAAAAGCTATTCCGTTAAGTGCGTTCTCTTCGGGACTTTAATTTGTATTTCCCTAATGTCTAGTGATGTTGAGCATCTTTAATGTACTTATTAGCCTACCCATATATTGCCTTTGGGCTTCGCGGATGGCTCACACCGTAAAGAATCCGCCTGCAGTGAGGGAGCGCTGGATTCAGTCCCTGGGCTGGGACCATCCCCTGGAGGAGGGCGTGGCAACCCATGCCAGTGACATTACTTATACGTGGAATCTTAAAAAACTAATACAAAAAAAAAAAAAACACACACACACAAAAAAAAACTAATACAAATGAACAGAATTTACAAAACAGAAATAGACTTAAAGAAATAGAAAACAAATTTCTGCTTATGAAATGGGAAAGCAGTGGGGAGGGATAAATTAGGAATTTGGGATTAACAAAAACATACTACTGTATATGAAACAGATATAGAAAGACCTACTGTATTGCACTGATCACTGAGGAAGGCTTTCTTATCTCTCCTTGCTATTCTTTGGAACTCTGCATTCAAATGGGTATATCTTTCCTTTTCTCCTTTGCTTTTCGCTTCTCTTCTTTTCACAGCTATTTGTAAGGCCTCCTCAGACAGCCATTTTGCTTTTTTGCATTTCTTTTTCTTGGGGATGGTCTTGATCCCTGTCTCCTGGACAATGTCACGAACCTCCATCCATAGTTCATCAAGCACTCTATCAGATCTAGTCCCTTAAATCTATTTCTCACTTCCATTATATAATCATAAGGGATTTATTTAGGTCATACCTAATGGTCTAGTGGTTTTCCCCACTTTCTTCAATTTAAGTCTGAATTTGGCAATAAGGAGTTCATGATCTGAGCCACAGTCTGCTCCTGGTCTTGTTATTCCTGACTGTATAGAGCTTCTCCATCTTTGGCTGCAAAGAATATAATCAGTCTGATTTCGGTGTTGGCCATCTGGTGATGTCCATGTGTAGGGTCTTCTATTGTGTTGTTGGAAGAGGGTGTTTGCTATGACCAGTGAGTTCTCTTGGAAGAACTCTATTAGCCTTTGCCCTGCTTCATTCTGTACTCCAAGGCCAAAGTTGCCTGTTACTCCAGGTGTTTCTTGACTTCCTACTTTTGCATTCCAGTCCCCTATAATGAAAAGAACATCTTTTTTGGGTGCTAGTTCTAAAAGGTCTTGTAGGTGTTCATAGAATTGTCCGACTTCAGCTTCCTCAGCATTACTGGTCGGGGCATAGACTTGGATTACCGTGATATTGAATGGTTTGCCTGGGAAACGAACAGAGATCATTTTGTTGTTTTTGAGATTGCATCCAAGTACTGCATTTCAGACTCTTTTGTTGACTATGAGGGCTACTCCTTTTCTTCTAAGGGATTCTTGTCCACAGTAGTAGATATAATGGTCATCTGAGTTAAATTCACCCATTCCAGTTCATTTCAGTTTGCTGATTCCTAAAATGTCAACGTTCATTCTTGCCATGTCCTATTTGACCACTTCCAATTTGCCTTGATTCATGGACCTAACATTCCAGGTTCCTATGCAATATTGCTCTTTACAGCATCGGACCTTGCTTCTATCACCAGTCATATCCACAACTGGGTGTTGTTTTCAGCTCAGAGAAATAGAGGAAAACAATAGAATGGGAAAGAGTAGAGATCTCTTCAAGAAAATTAGAGATACCAAGGGAATATTTCATGCAAAGATGGGCTCAATAAAGGACAGAAATGGTATGGACCTAACAGAAGCAGAAGATATTAAAAAGAGATGGCAAGAGTACACAGAAGAACTGTACAAAAAAGATCTTCATGACCCAGATAATCAAGATGGTGTGATCACTCACCTAGAGCCAGACATCCTGGAATGTGACGACAAGTGGGCCTTAGGAAGCATCACTATGAACAAAGCTAGTGGAGGTGATAGAATTCCAGTTGAGCTATTTCAAATCCTGAAAGATGATGCTGTGAAAGTGCTGCACTCAATATACCAACAAATTTGGAAAATTCAGCCATGGCCACAGGACCAGAAAAGGCCAGTTTTCATCCCAATCCCTAAGAAAGGTAATGCCAAAGAATGCTCAAACTATCTCACAATTGCACTCATCTCACATCTTAGCAAAGTGATGCTCAAAATTCTCCAAGCCAGGCTTCAGCAGTACATGAACCGTGAACTTCCAGATGTTCAAGCTGGATTTAGAAAAGGCAGAGGAACCAGAGATCAAATTGCCAACATCTGCTGGATCATCGAAAAAGCAAGAGAGTTCCAGAAAAACATCTATTTCTGCTTTATTGACTATGCCAAAGCCTTTGACTGTGTGGATCACAACAAACTGGAAAATTCTGAAAGAGATAGGAATACTGGACCACCTGACCTGCCTGTTGAGAAACCTATATGCAGGTCAGGAAGCAACAGTTAGAACTGGACACAGAACAACTGACTGGTTCCAAATAGGAAAAGTTGTGTGTCAAGACTGTATATTGTCACCCTGCTTATTTAAGTTATATGCAGAGTACATCATGAGAAATTCTGGGCTGGAGGAAGCACAAGCTGGAATCAAGATTGCAGGGAGAAATATCAATAACCTCAGATGCAGATGACACCACCCTTATGGCAGAAAGTGAAGAAGAACTAAAGAGCCTTTTGATGAAAGTGAAAGAGGAGAGTGAAAAAGTTGTCTTAAAGCTCAACATTCAGAAAACTAAGATCATGGCATCTGGTCTCATCACTTCATGGAAAATAGATGGGGAAGCAGTGGCTGACTTTATTTTTTGGGGCTCCAAAGTCACTGCAGATGGTGACTACAGCCATGAAATTAAAAGGCACTTACTCCTTGGAAGGAAAGTTATGACCGACCTAGACAGCATATTAAAAAGCAGAGACATAACTTTGCCAACAAAAGTCTGTCTAGTAAAGCTTATGGTTTTTCCAGTAGTCATGTATGGATGTGAGAATTGGGACTATAAAGAAAGCTGAGCACTGAAGAAAGGTTGCTTTTGAACTGTGGTGTTGGAGAAGACTCTGAGTGTCCCTTGGACAGCAAGGAGATCCAACCAGTCCTTCCTAAAGAAAATCAGTCATGAATATTCTTTGGAAGGACTGATATTGAAGCTGAAATTCCAATACTTGGCCACCTGATGCGAAGAGGTGACTCATTTGAAAAGACCCTGATGATGGGAAAGATTAAAGGTGGGAGGAGAAGAGGACAACAGAGGACGAGATGGTTGGATGGCATCACCAACTCAATGGACATGAGTTTGAGTAAGCTCTGGGATTTGGTGGTGGACAAGGAGGCCTGGTGTGCTGCAGTCCATGGGGTTGTAAAGAGTCGGACACGACTGAGCGACTGAACCGGACTGAAGTGTATAGCATAGGGAGGTCTTCCCTGGTGCCTCAGATAGTAAAGAGTCTACCTACAATGCTGGAGACCTGGATTTAGTCCCTGGGTTGGGAAGATCCCCTGAAGGAGGGCATGGCAACCCACTCCAATATTCTTGCCTGGAGAATCCCCATGGACAGAGGAGCCCAGTGGGCTACAGTCTATGGGATCGCAAAGAATCGGACGTGACTGAGCGACTAAGCATAGCACACATATCGTCTTTAGTGAAGTGTCTGTTCAAAGTTCTGCTCATTAAAAAAAAAAATCAGTTTTTTTCTTCTTGTTGAGTTTTGATAGCTCTTCATCAATTCTGTACACAGGTTTTCTGTCTGATATGTGATCTGCAAATATTTGCTTCCATCCTGTGACTTGTCTTTTCATGTTTTTAGTAGTGTCTTTCACAAAGCAAAAGCGTGTTGATGAAATCCAATTTAATCATTATTTTTTTCTTATGTCTTGTGCTTTAGGTGTCATACCTTAGAACTAATTTGCCTAACCCAAAGTAATAAACTAGAATCAACACCCAAATGTCTATGAGTCATTTGGAATTAGCCTCTGTTTAAGGTGTGAGAAATGAATCAAGATTCATTTATTTATATAATGATGCTCCTTCCAGGTATTTAACTTATTTATTTTTATTTTTTTGGTCACACCAGGTGATTTGCAGGGTCTTAACTCCCCAGTCAGGGATCAAACCCGTGCCGCTGCATTGGGAGTGTGAAGTCCTAACCACTGGACCACCAGGGAATTCCCCTTCCAGGTATTTTTAAATAACACATTTCAGATAGGATCCCTTTCAGTAATGACTTCACTTTTCCCCTGTCTGCTCCCAAGATGTAGCCAATATCAAGATCTAGCTTTTACAGATTTGAATATAAATATGTGTCTATAAAATTAAGGAATAAATTTGTTTTTGAAATCTATCCATCTTGATATATGTTGATCTAGTTTAAACTTTTTAACTACCATGTAATATTACATCAGATGAGTCTATATCACCTTTTACTTATACATCTCTTTTTTAATGGACAATCAGGTGGAAACCATTTTTTCAGTAATATAAACACTGCTGTAATAACCATGCTTGCATAAGCCCCTTGTACACATGTCTGACTTTCTTTAGAATCTATAAGAGAAATTCAGTGACCAGGTACTAGAAGGTGCTTTTTTACTAAAATGGCCAAACTGCTGGACAATCCCACAACACAGTATGATTTACAATCCCACAGCTTTACCAGATCATAAGACTGAAATTATCATCACATGATAGGTGCGAAATAGTTTCTTTTTTAACAACTTGTGTTCACCTGATTACCCCTGAGGTCATGCATCCTTTTGAATGTTTACTGGTCATTTCTGAATTGACTTTTTCCTGTGTGTTCCTCATCATATAGATTTTAAAATTTGATAAGGATATTGGTCAATATTTTCTATATAGAACTTAGTATATCTTGTTTAAGAAGCAGGGCACCCAAAGCTGGTGCTCTGGGACAACCCAGGAGGGAGGAGGGAGGGGGTTCAGGATGGGGGAAACACATTTATAGCTGTGGCCAATTCATGTTGATCTATGGCAAAAACCATCACAATATTGGAAAGTAATTATCCTTCAATTACAATTAATTTTTTAAAAAAGAAATTGTTTTCTACTGAGCTCATAAGGTTTTTAAAACACCTTCTTATAATTTTTCTCATATTTAATTTTTCAGATGCATATTTTTGCCACAAGTCCAATCTGTTGAAATAAAATGTTCATACAGTGAAATGCATAACTCTGAAGTGTATAGTTTGACCAGTTTCAACAAATATAGTCATATAACCTATACCTCAATCAAAATGTAGAATGTTTCCATCAGTCTAGAAACTTCCTTTCTGCCCCTTCCCTGTCAACCTTCCCTGAGGTCACCACTGTTCTGATATTTTTTTCTGCCATACATTAGATTTAGAGTCTAGAACTTCCTATGAATGGAATCATGCAATGCATAGTGATTTTTGTCTACTCTGGCTTTGTTGACTCCACACAATAGCTTTGAGATTTTTTTCCTATTTTGGCATGTATCCATAGTTTCATTTTTATTGCCAATAATTCTGTGGTATGGACATACCACAGTTTGTCCTGTTGATGGGCATCTGAGCTGACTCCAGCTTGGAGTTATGATAAATAAATTTACTGTGAACATTCCCATAGAAGGCTTTGTGTGGACTTAGTCTTTCTCTTCCCTCACATAAATATCCAGAAGTGAAATTCCTGGGTGGCCGCTTGAATTTTAAGTTCAGAGGTGGTGGTCACTGGTCAACTGGCATGGACTGATTGATTGCACTTGATGAGTAGAAATCATGAAGCTTTTTTCTTTGATTTTCTCGAAGGGAAGGGATTTTGCTGTCCTTTCCCAGCCTCCCTACCCTCCAATGCCCCCAAGATCTACGGCTGTACAGCCATGTGGTGCTTGTTTATGAGACATTTATTGGAAATAATCTGGAAGCACTGCTTCAGCTTGGAAAACATTTTATATGGCAATAGTTTCCAATTTCTTTCAGGAAGATCAGAATCTGTTTTTCAAATAAGATATTCTGAGGAGACCCTATAGATATATATTTGTATATATATATACATATATATATATAATACTTTTTAAAATGGAGCTACTTTCGTTTTGTGGGGACACCTCTCTGTTTGCCCACTATTCCTATCCTTGCTAAGCACATCTTTAATTTCCATGGATTGTGTTTTGAAACATTTCAGTATAAGGAACTTGATATTTAGACACTAGCCAATCTTCTTGTCTAAAATGTATGGATATGGATATAGATCTGCTGCTGTGACATTTTATGTGTTCAGGTGATACTGTAACTTTTGGGAAAGTGATACACATAAGAGACTTTAAATTGGAATTCTTCAATCCTGGAGATTCTGACCAGTTATTGATTCTAATGCAAGCAGCCCTGACTATAGCTGCTAAAAGATGAGAATATGGCAACTAAATGGGACCTCTCTGATTTTTTTCAGAACTTTCATTTCCTTGTGATTAAAAAGGAACTGAATCAATAATGAGAAGAGGTGTGTATGTGTGTATGTTTACTGAGCTATCTTAATTGTAATATCCCATTTTATTAACGTAAGATATTATTATTATTTGGATTTTTCTGGAAACCTAATCAAGTGAGTTTTTTCTTTTGTTCTGTTGATTTGTTGTTGCTGGTCAGTCACTTAGTCATGTCCGTCGACTCTGCAGCCCTGTGGACTGTAGCATATCAGGCTTTCCTATCCTTCACTGTCTCCCTTAGTTTGCTCAAACTTATGTCCATTGAGTCGGTGATATCATCCAACCATCTTATTCTCTGTTACCCATTTCTCCTCCTGTCTTCAACCTTTCCCAGCATCAGGGTCTTTTCCAGTGAGTCGGCTCTTCACATCAGGTGGCCAAAGTATTGGAGTTTCAGCTTCATTATCAGTCCTTCCGATGAATATTCAGGACTGATTTCGTTTAGGATGGACTGGGTGGATCTCCTTGCAGTCCGAGGGACCCTCAAGAGTCTTCTCCAACACCACAGTTCAAAAGCATCAATTCTTTGGCATTCAGCCTTCTTTATGGTCCAACTCACATCTGTACATGACTACTGGAAAAACCATATCTTTGACTAGACAGGCCTCTATAGGCAAAGTGATATCGCTGCTTTTTAATATGCTGTCTAGGTCTGTCATAGCTTTTCTTGCAAGGAGTAAGCGTCTTTTAATTTCGTGGCTGCAGTCACTATTTGCAGTGATTTTGGAGCCCAAGAAAATAAAATCTCTCACTGTTTACACTTTTCCCCCATCTATTTGCTGTGAAGTGATGGGACCAGATGCCATGATCTTAGTTTTTTGAATGTTGAGTTTTAAGCTAGATTTTTCACTCTTCTCTTTCACCTTCATCAAGAGGCTCTTTAGTTCCTTTCCATTTTCTGCCATTAGGGTGGTATCATCTGAGTATCTGAAGTTATTGATATTTCTCCCAGCAATCTTGATTCAACCTGAGTCATCCAGTCTGGCATTTCACATGACATACTCTTACAGAAGTTAAATAAGCAGGATGACAATATACAGTCTTGACATACTCCTGTCCCAATTTTGAACTAGTCTGCTGTTCCAGGTCTGGTTCTAACTGTTGCTTTTTGACTTGCATATGGGTTTCTAAGAAGGCAGGTAGGGTGGTCTGGTATTCCCACCTCTTTAAGAATTTTCCACAGTTTGTTGTGATCCACACAGTCAAAGGGTTTAGCATAGTCAATGAAGCAGAAGTAGATGTTTTTCTGGAATTCCTTTGCTTTTCCTATGATCCAATGGATGTTGGCAATTTGATTTCTGGTTCCTCTGTCTTTTCTAAATCCAGCTTGTAATCTTGAAGTTTCAGTTCACATACTGTTGAAGCCTTGCTTGAAGGAGTTTGAGCATTACCTTGCTAACATGTGAAAAGAGCACAGTTATATGGTAGTTTGAACATTCTTTGGCATTGCCCTTCTTTGGGACTGGAATGAAAACTGACCTTTTCCAATCCTATAGCCATTGCTGAGTTTTCCAAATTTGCTGGCGTACTGAATGATGCACTTTCACAGCATCATCTTTTAGGATCTGTAATAGCTCAGCTGGAATTCCATCACCTCCACTAGCTTTGTTCATAGTAATGCTTCCTAAGTCCTACTTGATTTCACCCTCCAGGATGTCTGACTCTAGGTGAGTGACCACACCACTGTGGTTATCCAGGTCATGAGGACCTTTTTTGTACAGTTTTGTTGATAACACTTAACAAATGGGGAAGAGACTAGGGGAACTTCCTTTGGCTAGTGCATAATGTGACTTGAAATGATGTTCTATCAAGTTTTAGAGGATTCTGTAGCTATGTTAATGCATCATTCATTTATCGACTTGAGAACCTGAGTTGTCCCTGTTACTGATCCCAGATAAATAAGAGAAATAATGGCATGGATTAGAACAGCTGTTTTCTTCTGATTTTCCACTAATATTCCTTTGGGGGGCAGTGAGTAGCAACCATGTCACCTCTGGTTGGTACATAGTGTAGATGGGTTAATCCAGGAAAGATCATAGTAGAGGGGAATTTTAGCCCCACATGCAAACCCTTAGGGGACACTCAGAGCTTTATGTCTTCCCTCACCACCTCACCATTCTCCCAAAGGAAAAGACCCCAGGTAAAGGTCACAGAAAAAGTGGACAACAAAGATACATATAAGCCACTGTACTAGGGAGCAAAGTTCTGCTGGGAAAAGGAAAGTGGTGTTAGTCACTCAGTCGTAGCCGACTGCAACCTCCTGGACTATAGCTTGCCAAGCTCCTCTATCCATGAAATTCTCCAGGCAAGAATACTGGAGTGGGTAGTCTTTCCCTTTTCCAGGAGATCTTCCCAACTCAGGGATCGAACCTGCGTCTCCTGAACTGCAGACAGATTCTTTACCATCTGAGCCACCAGGGAAAAGTGAAGTGTTTATCAATAAAATAGAAATGAGACAAAATATTCCTGGACCTCTTTGGAAGTACTTTGTGTTCTTTCTTCCTTTCTCTGAACTTGTAAAAATAAATGGTCCCTGACCTCATTCTTCTGCTTGAAAGGAGATGTCCCCGTCTTTGGAAGCAAAGTAGGCACAAGGTTGGGCCTAAAAGTAACTTCATACTAGGCCAGGCAACTTAGCTTCTAGGCCAGGAAAAATGTCCCATGGCTTATGCAAAGTCCATTCTGGTCTGCCTGAGAGTCCGTACGGACAGAGGCCCTGGAGCCTTGTGCAGGGGTTGTGGTCACAGGAGGACCCTGGTGTTTCAAGTCCTGCCCTTGTACCCACTTCACTTGGGTTCGGCTCAGCTTTTTGATTCTTGACTTGCCTCTCTTTTTTTTTGTTTTGTTTCTTTTTCTTGCCCTTTTCACTTTCTTACTTACCTCTATTTACCTGGCTTGCTCCTTGACATTGTCTGATGCCTTGATTTTGGAATCAAACCTCTGGCCCTTACCTTTTCTTGTCAATGCAGAAGCATCTTCAGTTGTAGTTGGTTCCTCTGTTCTGGACTCCAAATGCTGGTACGAATGTACCCCCAGCACAGGTGCCTCAACTTGGTCAACACTTCTTGATTTGAATACCAGTAGGGACTGAAAATTTCAATGAGGACTTGAAATACATTTTGATTTCAATTATCATTGTGAGGTCAGAAAATTTATAAATTTCATATAGCCCTTAGATAAATCCTATAGCCCTTAGAATAGTACTTGGTGATATTATGGCAGACTTTGTCAAAGTGAGGCATGAATATAGACTCTCCTCCTTCTCCCAAGAAAATTAGTTACTAATATTGTCTGTAATGATTATTTACACAATTAAGTACAATAAGATGAGAAAAAATTACTTGGAACTAAATTTGTTGATTGTTTTTAAGACACTGTCTAGCAAATTGTAGACACTTTCCCAACCAACTTGAATTTCATCTAAATTAGAAATGCATTCTGAATTTTTGATAAAATGTTTTCTAATCATTTTCTGTCAGTCCAACCAAATAAATGATAACTAATATTGATAAATACAATATTCATGTTGCAAGATATTTATACCCAGCACTCTATTAGAAGAGTAGAAAGTTGAATTAAAGTATTATGTTAGTTTCCTTAAGTTTTCCAGGTAAAAGGAACACTAGTATCCAATCAACCAGGTTCTGAATGGCTTATACCAGATTATCTCTGAAAATCTTTTCACCATTCAGTTCTTGTTCAAAAAGACTTCTAAATAATATTTCAAATTCAGCTTGAGTTTGATGACCATCTAGACTGGTTTTTAGTTCAAATAGTTCAAATCCTCATTTGATTTCATCCTCTCCCTCTGATTCTGCAGCTCCTTTATTAGAACACCAAATAAACTCTGAAATATAGAGCAAAAAACACGTGTCTTCCCAGGTAGCTTTAGTGGTAAAGAACCCACCTGCCAATGCAGGAGTCATAAGAGATGTAGGTTAGATCCCTGGGTTGGGGAGAATCCCTGGAGGAGGAAATGGCAACATGCCCCAGTATTCTTGCCTGGAGAATCCCATGGACAGTGGAACCCAGTTGGCTACAGTGCATAGAGTCACAAAGAGTCAGACATGACTGAAGTGACATAGCACATAGAGCAAATACTACTTTTCAAGTATCATAAAAGATAAATCAAGTGCTTGAAACCATAGCAATCAAAATTTTTTTTTTTTTTTTTGTGAACGCATAGCAGAAAAAGAAGAGCTCACTCATTTCTCTCTCCCATGCATTTTTTTTCACCAATCAACTTTTTGGTCTGTGTCACTACTCACAGAAATTTCCTTATCAACTCTAATTCTAGTTAGAACAATTCATCTAATCTTTTTAGATCTGCAATGTCAACCACCCATATTTTTCTGACAGTTCAAACAGATTGTAAAAGATACTAGAATATGTAATCTAATTTCCTCATCTTTCTCATTGTGGCATCCTGTAATAATTGCAAAATCATAGTTAAATACCACTATGATGATACTGTTCATTGCGCTTCTGTTTACAGAGTTGGCCATACAAAATCCATCTTCCCAGAAAATGCATTCATGTACAAAGTTAAAAAATAGTCATAGGACTGTAGAATTTTAGAGCAAAACAAGGCCTTTCAAAGAGCACTGAGTCTCGCATCTTCATTTTACAGATGAGGAAAATGAAGGACAGAAAGTGTAGATGACTAGTGCAAAGTTCTCCAATATTCTTCAAGATATCATTTATCAGGTCCAAAAAAGTTATAGCAGCTTCTAAACATAGCATCAGCTGACTCCTAAGACTCAGCATTCCTCCTTCTTTCCACCTCAAACATTTAATTCATCATTATGTCTTATCCACCCATCTATTAAGATCTTCCAAATTTAGCTCTTCTCTCTATTCCCAACATTGCAACTATATTTAGGTCATTATTGCTTTAGGGGTAAAGTCCAAACTCCTTATCTTGGCAAGAGTTTTTTATAGGCTTCACCCTGTCCATCTCTCTTTTTGTCTTCACTTGCTTCTTCCATCCAGTGCCCCAACAAATGATAAACTACTTGCCATTCTATGAATAGATAATGTTCTTTCTCATTTTTAGTTCCATGCACTTCTTTCCTCCCATGTCCATTTACCTGACCAAAGTCTATTCATTCTTTAAATCTTAGCTAAGTTATCCCTCTATCCATTCTGATTTGAGGCCCCTTTTATGTATTCTTATGGCACTCATATTTCTCATAGCACTCTTTCCCTCTCAGTGTTCGTAATTCTATATTGTAATGGTCAGGTAGCTTATTAGGGTCCATGTTTAGATTGTAAGTTCATTGAGGACCAGCAAAGATTGTATCATATGGAGTTGTTATGTCTTCAGAACCTAACCTAATATCCAGCAAAACTAGAGCAATAATAATAGATAATTTTTATTATTTGCTTTTTATGTTAGACATTATGCTAAGTTTGTCACCCACTTTATCAGTATTCCTTCTGTGATAGTTAATTTTATACGCTAACTTAGCTAGGCCATGGGACCCAAAAGTTTGGTCAATTACATCTGGATGTTACTGTAAAAGTATTTTTAGATAAGATTGACATATAAATCAATAATACACTTTGGGTAAAGCAGTTGCCCTCCATAATATGGGTGGGCCTCATTCGATCAATTGAAGGCCTTAAGAAAAAGACTGACCTCTTCCAAGAAAGAGGGAATTCTACCACCAGATTGCCTTTGAACTCAAGATGCAACATCAGTTTTTTCCTGGGTCTTGCCTGCTGCCCTGCCTTGCAGATTGTGAACGTCCCAACCTTCACAATCTTGTAAGCCAATTCCTTAAACTCTCTCTCTCTCTCCACACACACACACACACACACACACACACAGAGCACACACACACACACACACACATTATGTTTGTTCTGTTTCTCTGGAGAGTCCTTAACTAATACACCTTCCAGTAGCCTTATGATGAAGGTAAAATTATTTTCATTGAGAAATGAGGAAGTTGGGTCACAAAGAAGTTAGTAAGTTAATTGTTCAAGGTCATTTATCTAGTAAGTAGTGACACCAAGCCCTAAATCAAAGGACTTGACCAAAAAACTCATGATACTAACTGCAGTGTGCTAGGAATGAATGAATGAATGAATGGTTAAATGAATAAATTAACAGATAAACGAGACGAACTCATTCTTTATGTAGACAGTAGAAGTAGTTAAAAAGTTCTAAAAACTGTAATGATACATATCTTCTATCGGAAATAGACCTTCAAAATCATCTAATCATGCAATCTGTTATCTTACTGTTAAGAAAACGGAAGCTCATTGTTGTCATCCAGCTAGTGAATGACTTGGGAGTTTTAAAATCCAGATCTCCGGAGGGTCAGTTCTTGAATCTTTTTACCATACCAACACAGCCTCTGCCACAACAATGTATGGTCTTTGACTCCACTCATCTATGGAAAATAGACAATGTGAAGAAATGTCTCTGAGGTAGAATCCTGGGGCCACAATGCCGCCGAACTCTACGGAGTTCCTTCTCTTCTCTTTAAAAACTGTATATGTCAGAGTACTAATACATGTGAATTTCAAGTCTACCTGATGAATTCTTCAAACCATAGTATGGTTTAACCATCTAGGGCAAACCAATGGGATAAAAAAAGAGAATGGAATTTGATAATATGAAGTTGAACTTTTACTGAACTCTTCAGCAGGTTAATAACTTCCCTCTTTCATCTTCCTGTAGTCGGTAAAAGAGAACTCTGTGATTTGATCCATCACGAAGGATTTTAATTGTTTGCTTACCAATACGTTAATGGTGCCTGTGGCATTTTCATGTATACTCAGTGAATACTTTCCAAATAAATGATATGTGCATATTTAGGAATGATGATTGAAACTGTTAGATGGATGGAGAGTTCAAGATGGAAGGTAAACTCACCACAACTTCCCAAATACGTCTTTTCCCTTATAACCATTGGCATGAGTGTTTTGAAGCTGCCCAAATATTTTTTTTTATTAAAGTATAGTTGATTTACAATGTTTTGTTAGTTTCTGATGTACAGCAAATTGAGATATTCTGTTTGGAAAAGAATACAAAACATTAAGTTAACTGTTTTACTTTGAGGCAGAACTTCTGGTAACTATAGAGTTGTCATTCTGCAGCAATGCAAAATAAATAAATGCCTCTGTGAGTGTGAGTGTGTGTGTGTGTGTGTGTGTGTGTAAGAGAGAGAGGCAGAGACACAAGGATGAAGGGAGGAAGAAAGAAAGAAGAGTAAGAGGAAAAAGAAAAGAGAAATCCAACTGGGTGATCTAGGGCTTCTCTGTTGCCAGAGAAAGATTGTTGAAAGAATTAAAGCTTAAGTACCTTTCATAGTGTTTTGTACAAATTAGGAACTCTGAATGTTACCAATTGTATTAAATGTTACCTTATTTAAAATAGTAATAGCAATAGCAGCAACCTTTCCTCCTGAGCATGGAGAGGATTGAGGGAATAAGGAAAATCTTTCTTTACGTCCTTCTGGAACCTCTTTCCACCCTTTTGGATAAGTAACTAAAATAACAAAAGAATAAGGGAACTGCCTATGAGTATCAGGTGAGTGTGAGTTTAGACTCCAGTTTTTGCAAGTCACTGTTGAATGTGTATGTTCTGGGTAGTGCCGTCAGCCTCATATTCTCTGGCTTCTCAGTTCATGTGTGTTATTCTTTGTCTCTCTACTCAACTTCTCTTCTTGTTGGAGTTGTGATGCTGGCCAATCTTTTCAATTAGCTTAAACAGCCATTAAAACTCATCCATTAAAATTGACTTCCCCACAGAGATAAAGAGCAATTTTCTGCATAAACCTCTTAGGGTTTTATAAAGATCAAATAGAAGAAAGTGTGAAGAAGCTTTTTGCAGACTGCTTCGCTGGAAGGGCAGAGAAGGAGATTGGAACATGGCATTTAGAATCAAAACTCTTCTTTTTTTAAAGACTTTTATTTGCTTTCTTTGCACTCTATGCCTCAGTCTCCTCATTTATAAAACAAAAACTACCATTTATTAGACAGCTTCCATCCCATTGATTAAATTCTGGTCATGGTACTTGATTTATATGTATATATCACTTGACTCCCACAGTCATCCTAAGTATGATTTTATTTTATTTTTTGGGTTTTTAAGTGTGGACATAAATTACTGACAGAATTTGGATTAGAATTAATGTTCATATCTTGACTTTTCCTCTGTGCACTTAATATGGGAGAAAATCTATACCATGTAAAAGGGAAAATTAATTCCACTTTCTTAGTGTGAAAACATGTGAAGATTTGGTAACACTTGGTGGTAGTGATATAAGTGACCCTTATCTTATACTAAAAAAAATTGTGCTCTTTCAAAAAGTTTTATAATGAAGAAGGTATTTTTCAAATTTCACTCACTATGTCTGCTATATAGCATTAGTAACCTTAACTATTCCTGGAAACATTGCCTTAATATCTTGGATCAAGTGAATTAATAACACCAGTGTTTTAAATAATTTTTTTTTCTGTTTCTATTTCTGAGAGAGGATGTAGAATTATATGGCTTTAAGTTGACGAGACTCAGAATAGTCTCCTGAGAGGAATGAAAAACTTGTAATCATGAGTTCTGGTAATCAAGTTATTTGCACACAAAATAAGTAATTTTCAAACATAGCCGTGAGATAAGAGGTAAATCCAAGGACTCAAGTAGATGTCCTCAGGAATATTTCCTCTCTTTCTCATCCCTTCACTTTTCTTTTTGCTACTTGGCTTTTACCTCTTGATCTAATTTTACGTAGGTGATTTCCCTCTAATAGAGGAAATTGCTGCCAACTTCCCCAGAAATACATTTTTCACAGCACTATATCCACATATCAAACCTCATGGAAGAACTATGATTGGCCTTGCTGGGATCACGTGCTGACCCT
This sequence comes from Cervus elaphus, assembly GCF_910594005.1. Lineage (NCBI taxonomy): Eukaryota > Metazoa > Chordata > Mammalia > Artiodactyla > Cervidae > Cervus > Cervus elaphus. The sequence goes on along the minus strand of NC_057843.1, from coordinate 51,830,736 downwards.
TGGACCAATCACTGTCTTCCAGGCAATACCTGCCATAATTGGTCAAGCCTAGATGCCTTGTCCATCCCTGTAATCACTGGAGATTGATATCATCACCAAAATTGCTGGAAGTGGGGGAGGAGTCTCTGTCCCAAAGAAGGAATGCTAGAAGGAAAAGGAAAACAAAATAAAACATCTAAGACAACATCTCTCTTTGAAAAATATTATACTCTGGTGTTTGAAAGTCTGATTTTGCTAAAAGTGAGAGGAAGAGTTTAGTAATGAGATTTATTGATATACATTTTCCATTTCATAGTTTTTATGAACTACAGCAGGGAAACTATGTTGTACAATTCAAAGAGGGAAAGAGAGCACAATTCACCTAACTTTACTGTAGAGTTATATGTGGAGTAAAATGTGAATTAAGTCTCCTATTGTTGTACAATGTGGTGACCTTAACCTAGAATATAATGGTTAGAAATTGGTCTAGTGTGAGATCTTAGTACCCCTACCAGGGACTGAACTTGTGCCTCCTGTGGAGGAAGCTCCAAGTCTCTACCATTAGACCACCAGGGAAGTCCTGAAGTGCAAAGTTTTATTTAGCTGATTACATGTATATATAGATGAAACATAATATGCTGATTGCATATACATATAGATTGGACATATTTGCAGCTTCAGGACATGTTATTCGTTGTTAGACACAGTGTTTACATCATGAGCTAGAGTTGTAAAGAACAATTGTTGCCTAAGTTGCTTCAGTTTAGAGGAGCTTTCTCTTGACTATTTAAAAAAAACAAAAATCTCACTACTTCTGTCCAGCCTTCTGCTTGATGAAACATGCCTCTAGACAGAAGAGAATCCCTTTTACTCTACCTAGAATACATTGTTGTTTTCTAGAATGTAAATATTCTTATATATGTCTGCCCAGAAAGATTGACTCGAAATGGTTAATAGTGTTAGAACAATTAGTAGTGCTGTTAGTTTTCAATATTTTAAGCACAGATATTTTAAATTATATCAAGACCAAAGCCAATACAGTAGCTTTCCATTTTCTTGAACTTCTGTCTCAATCAATGCTTTTAAAATGGTTAAAAGAAAAATAAACTTCACGGCACATCTGTGTGCAATCATATCTAATCAAACAACATGCAGGACAACTAATCAAACAACATGAAGGATGTAGGGGCTTTCATGGGTTTTATAATTTGCTAAGATGAGAATATGAGTTCTTTAGGCAATAAAGAAATCTTAGCCCACAAATCATTATTTTCTTTTACATGTAATCAATGATTACATATAAACGTGTTATGATAGTAAGTCACAAAAGGAAAATAATGCAACTTTAACAGTAAACTTGACAACATGAGTGACCATTTAAACTAGTAGTGGAATAGAAAAGGACTTCTGGGACAATTGAATCTCTCACCAGATATATTGACTGAATAGGTATCATTATTCCTGCTTTTTCAACAGGTGGCCTTCAGAGCCAGGACTGTGTATTATCTCATCAGAGTATGTGATGGCATTTCTTCAACGTCAGTTGGCATCAGGCTGATGATGTGATGGTGTCAACTCTCTTAACCTTTATATACTTTCTTCTCTTTGGCTTGAAAGGTTCTTGCCTTACTTCATAACTTTCTTTCTCCCTTGCCTCTGTAGGACATTTCCAGCCCCCTCTTTCTCTGCATCAAAATTTATCTGTTAATAACATGCACTTAGCGCATGTACTTATTTATAATGTTATTGCCCCTTGCAAGCTTTATGTAAATATTTTAGTATCAGGGTTGGTTCATTAGTTACTCCTATATAAACCTGAATGATTGAACTGTTGAATAGTATACACTATGAAAACCTACCCCTGAATTCTGACTCTCTAAAATGTATGTACTCTTTGTTTCACAACCCACTTGCACACACTCAAGAATTGGCACACCAGCTGCATACAGAAGTTTTGCTCTAGGCTTGGATGACTGTTCCGTAGGTTAGAGTCTGCTTCCTGGAGCTGCCTTGGTTTGTCAAAGTAGATACCAAAAGGTTTAGAATTTAAAATGTTGGCGGAAAAGTGACCAATGGGAAACTGATGCCCAGACGGTCACTGTGCTGTGAATCAGGCCATACTCCAGTTTAAGGCAGAACTCAGTGAAACATTGTATATCCCACCTCTAGATTAGTGCCCTTTTTTCTAGTCCTTTTGATTCCCATGTGAATTTGATCTTGAAAATTAGATATTGTAAAGGAAACTGAAATCAACCATCCTCTGTAAAATAGAGAGGTTTGAATGAAAAATTACTATTGCTAGACTCCTAAATTTTATTACTTAATGGTCAATATTTCACTAAAGTAGATAATTATTTCTTAGTTTATCTTCTTTTCTAAACATAATTTTTAAGAATAGTTTCAGACTTATATATAATTATTGAAAAATAGCACAGAGTTCTTGTATATCTCATAGTCAATGTCCCCTATTATTAACATCTTATAGAAATATAGTATACTTGTCACAATTAATAAAGCAACATTGATATATTACTATTAATTTCATCTTCTTTTTAACATCATAATTTGGATTTACATTAATAGAGGCACTTCATAATCTTTATAGAGAATGCTTAAGTTTATCTGAGGTGTTAAATGAAAATTATAAGTAACTCATTACTATTTTAAGTTATTCTTCATATTTTTGATCTTATATCCTCTTTTCCAATGGACAGTACTCATCTATTTGTTTAACAAATACTTGGATTGTTTTTCTTGTGTTCCAGATATTGTTCTAGGTTCTTTACAAATAGTAAGCATTTAACCTCATAATACTATAACCTACATACTATTATTATCTTCAATTTACAGGTTGGAAATAGATTATCAGAAAGGTTAAGTAACTTGCTCATGGTCACACAGTACAGTCTTGTTCCAGAATCATGTTCTTAACCATGTATTACTATGCTTCGATCCGAGAAGGCAGAGTCCTGGTATTGTTCATTTCTGTAATCATTCTTCTACTTTCGCACAGATTGCATATGGTAAGGTAAATGTATTAGCTTGGACTGCCATAATAGAATACCACAGACTGGGTGGCTTAAACAGTAGAAATTTATTTTCTCACACTTCTGGAGGCTGGAAAGTCCAAGAGCAAGTTGCTAGCAAGATTGGCCTCTGGTGAGACCTTTCTTCCTGGCTTGTAGATGGCCACCTTCCCACTGGCCTTTCTCTGTGCACATGTATTCCTGGAGTTTCTCCCTCTTCTTATAAAGACATCAGTCCTATTGGATTAGGACCCTGCCCTTATGACCTCATTTAACCTTAATTATCTCATTAAAGGCCCTACCTCCAAATACAGTTACAGTGGAGGTTAGGGCTTCAGCATACAGATTTTGAGGGGTGGGGGCCACAGTTGAGTCCATAACACTATATAATCACAAGTCTATTAAATTGAATTTACATTGTAAAGTAATGCCCCTGGAGAAGGGAATGGCAACCCACTCCAGTATTCTTGCCTGGACAATCCCATGAACAGAGGATCCTGGTGGGCTGCAGTCCATTGGATCACAAAGAGCCGGACACGATTGAGAGCTCACACACACACCAAGTAATGCAGTCACTATCATCCAAACATGTAGGTTTTGTTGTTGTTGCTCTGTTTGTATTGCCTGAGATTCACCTTTACATGAAAGTTACAGCTCAATCCCAGGACTTTCTATTTTGTAGCACTTCCATCCTCATATTTTACCTCTTATTCTTTTCAATTCATTTCCAAGGAACAAGACATTTGCCACTGAAAAAATTGCTCTCGCTAAATATTTATCATTTTTCCCCATAAGCTCTTATGAACCCATCATACTGAGATCAAAGCAGTTAATTTGTCACTGCTAAAAAATATTATGCTGTCATTTTAAACAACTCACTTTTATATTTTGGATCCCAGCTGGTGATTTATTTACTGCTATCTTCTCTTTATGATGCATCTTTAAACTTCAGAAGTAATTAATTACAAACAATTTAAATAAAACAGAAATATATAAGTAAAATATGTCATCCATCTTCATTGTTCTCGCTCCATCCCTACCAAATTCCCTTCCTTGAATTGACCATGATTAACAGTTAGGTGTGTAGCCTTCCAGATTTTTCCTTTGCATGGATAGATAGACAAATGATAGGTAGATAAATGGTTAGAGAGATATGTCTACACATCCATCTATCCATGCATACAGTTTTCTTTGCATCTCTTTTAACAGTTATATCATACTTACTGCTCTACAATTTCCTTCTATTGATCAACAGTGCATCAAAGTGATGATTTGCTGTCATGACATAAAGATCTGCAGAGTAAGTTATCTGAACCAGCCCTAAGCAAATGCCTTGGGATCTACCCACCCACATATTTTTTCCCAACCTCTGAGAACATGTGAACAGGATCTTTAAGGGAGAAAAATCTTTTAGAAATTGTTTCCTATAAACTTAAAGTAAAATAAAAAAATAAATAAATTAAAGTAAAATCAAATAGCTGCCTTATCCTGCTCCCCAACACCTTTATCAAATTTTCCATATATTTCATTATTTGTGGTAGATATACAGATGGAAGCATTTAGGCTTTGCTTGCTTCACAAATGACTTTTGTTTTACACAAATCTTATGAAGCATGTTCTTACCTGTCACTGAGAGCAGGGTAATTCCCGCTTCCAGGGCATTTCCACTTCTTGCATTGTGTACTGCCACGGAAGGAGGTGCAACATCAAGCATTAACAATTGAAAGCATTTAATTATCACAGTGATAGCCCCCTTAATTTGATTGCTGCAGAGCTGCCCAAGAAAGTGCCTAGAAAATGGGAAATGAACTTAGCATAGATAGAAAGCGGAAAGACCACAACACATCATAGCATCTCTTCTCTGCTTAATGGTGAAACCGCAAGTCATTACCGGAAATAACCAACTAGTTCCCTCTGTCTTTCATTTGCCAGTCCTCTCACCAAAAATAGCCACTGTCTTGTGAAAATGCAGATGTGTGGCAAGCTCATGGGACAGGAACTAATGAATAGAAGCAAAAGTAGCAGCCACCAAAAGCAGAATACTGCAGTCAACTTTGGAGTAGATGTTTATGGATTATTAAACCTTTTAAATTACTAAATTATATGAATTTACTCCAAGGTGGTGATAATAAGCCACCGACACACTGTTGGATGAGCCCTCCCTCTCTGTAAGGGCAGGCAATGATGTATTCCCTCTTACACCCTGTTTTTCCCTTACTTCTCCTGCTACTCCATCTCTCCACCTATGTACACGTCCGCAAGTTCAGTGTCTGCTGAGGTCCACCTACTTCAATCTACTCCTTGTCAAGGAGGTATCTTCCTATTCTAAACCAGTACCAGTTATCTATACCAAGAACTTGCCAAATATTTAAGCTTTTTTGGACATATCTTGTAGTGTTGTTTTGTGATTTAGTTTTCACCAGTTTTACTGCTTGATTCCCTAACTGTGATACAGATTTTCTGAAGGCTGTGTCCTGAGTGTGTTTAGGACTTTGGAATTTCCAACAGGCTTCCTTCAGGACCAGCTCAAAAAATACCTCTTCTATGAAGACTCACCCAAGCAGTACAGTGAGATTTATTGTGTACCACTTCTTCAGTATGAACTTTGAAATAGGAAATGAGAAAGCATGCTGTTTCTTTTAAACTCGTAAAGAAGTGAAAGCTCTAGGAAGGCAAAGTAGGATGATTCTTGGACACAATTTAAGGTTAACACCGAGCAAAAGCATGTTGTAAATGACAGAGTCCAATTTAATGGGCAGCCAGTCAAGACAACACACATACCTGTAGAGTCAGAACAGAAGGATAAAAACAGAATTAATGTATTCTATCAGCGCACACACAGGTGGTATGCACTAAAAAGAGAACCTGCTCTTTATCACAGGGCTATGTTGTGAGGAATGCAAATGTATTTAGAATTAGAGCCATGATTTTGTTTGGTCTCAGCTAATGCAGCATAATTTTCTTTTGTTTTTTATTAATTTTTTTTAGAGTATAGTTGATTTACAATGTTGTATTGGTTTTCTGCTGTCCAGCAAACTGAATCAGTTATACATGGACGTATACTCACTCTCATTTAGATTCTTTTCCCTTTCAGGCCATTACCGAGTATTAAGTAGAGTCCCCTGTGCTATACAGGAGGTTCTCATTAGTTATCTGTTTTATATCTAGCAGTATGTATATGTCAATCCCAGTCTCCCAGTTTATCCATCTCCCTCTTACCCCTTGGTAACTGTAAATTTGTTTTCCACGTTTGTGATCCTATTTTTATTTTGTAAGTAAGTTCATTTGTACCATTGTTTAGGTTCCACATATATGCAATATCACATATTTGTCTTTCTCTGACTTACATCACTCAGAATGACAATCTTTAGGTCCATCCATATTGCTGCAAATGGCATTATTTCATCCTTTTTATGGCTGAGTAATATTCCATTGTATATAAGTGCCACGTCTTCTTTATCCATTCATCTGTTGATGGACATTTTGGTGCTCCCATGTCCTAGCTATTGTAAATAGTGCTGCAGCAAACACTGGGGTGCATGCAGCTTTTTGAATTGTGGTTTTCTCTGAATGTATGCCCAGGAGTGAGTTTGCTAGATCATACAGTAGCTCTATTATCCTTCTCCATAGTGGCTGTACCAATTTAAATTCCCACCAACCGTGTAGAAGAGTTCCTTTTTCTCCAAACCCTCTCCAGCATTTATTGTGTACTTTTTGATGATAGTCATTCTGATCAATGTGAGGTGATACCACATGGTAGTTTTGATTTGTGTTTCTCTAATAACTAATGATGTTGAGCATATTTTCATGTGCTGTTTAGCCATCTGTCTTCTTTGAATAAATGCCTATTTAGATCTTTGGCCCATTTTTTGGTTCATTTTTTTACACTGAGCTGCATGAGCTGTTTGTATATTTTGGAGATGAATCCCTTGTCAGTCACTTCATTTGCAAATATTTTCTCCCACCCCGTGGGTTGTCTTTTCATTTTCTTTATGGTTTCATTTGTTTTACAAAGCTTATAAGTTTAACTAACTTTTAATCCATTTGACATTAAACATTGTATAAATTCAAGGTGTACAACATGTTGATTGATCTATTTATATATTTTGATATGATTGCCACTGTAGTGCTAGTTAACACCTCTATTATATCACATAATTACATTTTTTAATGGGAATAATTAAGATCTAAAGACAAGTTTGAATATTATAATATTGTTGTCTATAAGTTTATAGCATTTAATATGTAGCTTGTATGTAGGATAATTGTATATATGTAGACACTTTAACACATACACAAAGCCTAGATAATTTCTCCTTGAAGTCAAGTTTCTTAACCTTTCTTGGTTTAAACAAATCACAGAAAAAGCAGTTGTTTCTTCTATGCTCCTATACCACTGTTTGTATCTTTACTTATTTATTATTACTGTCTTTAATGAATCAAAGTTGTATATTTTATTGAATGTTTATATCTTTATTGAATTAGAGTTCACAGGATAGACCCTCATATTCAAGAATTTTAACTTTGGTGATTCTAAAGATTTGCAAGTTACCCTGAAGTTCTGTAACTTGTAAATATTTATCATTTTATTGGGCATATGCACAATTTTGATTTTTGAGTGCTATGAGGCTAGTGTCCAGAGGCAAGTCATGTAGCTACTAAGATAAACTGTGCTCAGCACTCATGTTTCAATGTGACTTCACAGTTCTATACTTACCATGACTTACCTGTGTGATGAGTCCTATTATGTGATTACCCTATTAGGTGGGATAATAATACTTCCAAAATCTAGGGTTTCTTGGGTTCCAAGGCTCTGCTCTTCTTTCTTTTATTACTGGAGGGTAAGTTTCTTTACTGCAAACATATTAGGGCTTAGCACTATTGTAATTCCTGGTGCTTCACATGCTGCCTGGCATACACAAGTTGGAAAGTTTATCTTCCTCCTCCGCAATAATCACATACACAGTGGTGTTCATGTGTACTTTCATACACACAGACACACACACACACATAATCTACATTTAATAGAACTATGATTTTAAAATAATCTGCTCTTTTGGATTCTCTACAAATCTGCTTCGTTTCACTAGGATGGATCATTGAGAATTGATTTGATCTTTACCAAGTGTGACCTTTGGCAGAGATAAGCATGTATAGAGTAGTGATTCTCAAACATGGCTCTATATTAGAATCAGCTAGGAACTTTTATAAAAATCCTAAAGCTTTGTCTGCACACCAACCCAAAGAGTCAGCACCTTTGGTGGTGGGAACCAGAAATCAGTACTTTAAATGCTTTCATAGTGGTTCCAATATGCTGCCAAAGTTGACCACCACTGTACCAGAGATTCTCTCCTAACAAGTGAACGGAAATATAAACACCCTAGATAGAAAGACAACATCTGGAATGGTGGAAGGAATGCTGAAGTGAGAATGAGAAAAGTTGGATCTTGGTTCCAACTCTACTTCTTACAAGCTGTGCATGTGGCCTTGGGCACTGTCCCAGCTCTTACAGTGCAACAAACCAGCCCAAAGAGCAGTAGAATAAGACAACGTTTCTGAGCATTTCATTATGCTCAGAAATCCCATGGTTAGGAATTTTTAAAGTGCATAGTAAGCATGAATTGTCTCTGCTTCACAATGTTCAGGGATTCAGTTGAGAAGATTTGAATGACTGAGGCTGGAATCATCTGGAATCTTCTTCACTTACTTGCCTGGTGCTTGGGCTTGGATAAGCAGGCTCAACTATGACTGTGATCCTGAGCACCTACATGAAGCCTCTCCAAGTGGCTTGGGCTTCCTAACAGCATGGCAGCCTCAGGGTTGTAGGACTTCTTTAACAGCACCTCAGGGCTTCAAATGTGAGTGTTTTCTTAATTAGCTCACTTCAAAAGTGAATATTTTATTAATCAAACATCAAAATTGTGTGTGCCCAATAAAATGATAAAATATTTACATGTCACTGAACTTCAGAGTAACTTGCAAATCTTTAGAACCACAAAAGTTAAAATTCTTGAATATAATGGTATATCCTGTGAACTATAATTCAATAAAGATATAAACATTCAACAAAATGTATAACTTTGATTCATTAAAAAGAACAATAATAAATAAGTAAAGACATAAGTAAGATGTATTTATATCCCTGCCTTAGAAGTCAAATAGCATCACTTTGAGTGAACTCTGTGGATGTAAGCAATCACAGGCCTGTCCAGATGCAAGCGGAGGGGACCTAGAACTCACCTATGTATGGCAGTTGTATCAGAGAATTGTGGCCATATTTCACTATTTCTGCAAACAGGTTACATTCAGCCTCAGACTACCATTGGTATTAGTTCTCTATTGCTGTATAACACATTGCCACAACGTGACTTGCAACAATACACGTTTATTTTCTCATAGTTTCTATGGGTCAGAGATCTGGCCTGGCTTAGCTGGCTTCTGTACTTCAAGGTCTCCCATGAGCTGCAAGCAAGGAGTTGGTTGGGCTGTAATTGTCTCTAGGTTTCACTGGAGAAGGATCCACTTGCAAGCTCACATGGCTATTGGTAGGATTTAGTTCCTTGTCACATGGGCCTTCCCAGCATGACACCTTGCTTCATTCAAGCAGGCAAGTAGAAAAGCAACAGAGAGAATCTGCTCATAAGATGGAAATTGTAGTCATTTCTAACCTTATCACAGAGTGACTTGCTATCTCCTTTGCCGTGTTCTGTTGTTTAGGAAAAAGTCACTAGGCCCAGCCCACTTTCAAGGGCTGAGGATTAAACGAAGGCATGGATGATGATTGGGGATCATTGTGGCCGTCTAGCAGTTGGCTTACCAAACTCTCCTGTAAAACGGAATATTAACCCTGGTCTGCCCAACTTGTAGGCTTTTCATGTGACTTCAATAAGCTGGTATGTTTGACAGTGCTTTTCAAGACGTATATCACTGTACAAAAGTGAGTAATTTTCAAAAAAATATTGTTTATTTTGATGGTCTCTGAACAGCATTTCCTTGGAGAGAGGGGGCTCACTGCCCATAAATGGGTACATTTATATAGTGGGAAGAGAAGTTAAGTTCTTTTTAATCAATGATTTTGCTGTAATTTTCTTTTCATTTATAGCTACCTAACATTGTTCAAATAAAGAGTATGACTTCTTGTTCTTGGAGAAATGGAATTTATTTTTTATTAAAAGCATTTGATAATACTTAGACTCATCACATCTTGTACATTTCCAAAGCAAATAGAGAAAAAGGTCAATGTAAATGTTCGTAGGAATCAAATTCTAAAATATTCATATCCTATAAAGGCCAGTCTTTAGATAAACTGCCAAGAAACTCTTGTTTTTTTTTTCTTAATGCTACTTTCTAGTTCTTGAGCTAGAGAGAATTTTTAATGGCTAGAAAATATTCACTGGTGGGTTTATGTATGAGTTTACCCAGTACAGAAAGATAAATGAATGCCTTGCTTTTTTTCAAAAAAATCAAACAGCTTTAGTCAAAGATGTCAAATAATACTAGTAAAATGTTACACAGTGCAAAAGTGAAATTTTTAAAAATCAATTTTTAAGTGAAAATAATTTACACCTGATATAAAAATGAAGATACATGTGAAGATGTATAATGTGTTATTAATTTTACATAAGAAACTTTGATATATACAAAGGTAAGATAGATGCCAAAATGTTAAAAGTGATTACTTCTAAGTGCTAATTTGAATCTTTTCATTTTATTCTATTTGCCTTTTTTTGAGTTTTCTAAATAAATATTCTTTATACGTATTGACACAGAGCAGCTGTAAAAACTAAAACTGAAAACAATCTGTATGTTTCCACTTTTTAAATAATAAATATATGATCATCAGCAATACAATGATGAATGAGAATAACATGGTCACGGGAAAGCAGAACTGACTTTGGAGCCAAGCCTCTGGAAGGCCCTAGGGCCCCTGGCATAACCCCTGGGTTGCTTCTAAGCAGATTAGACCACTGTTTAGGGCAAAGCTGAACTAATAAGAATGAAAATGCCACCACCACCCCTCTTTTCTTTCTGCTAAGAAATAAAATTCTGAAAGGATTTGAAAGAACTACCATTGAAATAACTACCTCTTGAATGGTTTCTGGTTAAAGCTTTGCATTCATTTAAGAAATAATGAAAGGTGAAGATAGATAATATAAGCTGGCTCCAGGTCACCAGTTTTTCTACTTCTGTGTAAATCAGGATAAGGTGATGTCTACTATCTGTTCCCAAACCAGGTCACAGTAAAGCCTGTAAGGTAACTCTTAAAGTCACTCCTGGCTGCAATGGTAGAAATTACCTCAACAGACTGCCTGAACCAAAGTCTTGTGTCAGAAATTTTCTGGGGGACAAACCCTAAAATAGAAACCTGAGAAAAAAGCACCCTAGCCACTTGGGTGAGGCAAAATGTTTCCAAGGAGACTGGGCAGGTGAAGGACTTCTTGGAAAAATTTTGCCTGAAAGGTTGAAGAATGAACTCAGCACTCTGTAGATGCTTCCGGAACTGCTGTTGCTTGTCTGTTGCTGTATGGTTAAAAAAGTTTTTAATCAAAATTGCTGCAAAGAATAATATAGAGACCCACAAAGGAAATAAGATAAGAACAGTTACGTGGGGTTTTGTGAGAGGAAGAGAGCAAAAGAAAAGTCTTGAAAAGGAAGATTCAAAGAATGATTCATTTCTCTAGTCTAAGTGGATTATGCAGCCCCTGGCAAGTACCTTTCATTTAATACCACACCGAAAATGTTTGCTGAGTCTGTGAATGGAATAGGAGTGGGAGGTGGGGGTGAGTATATTAATAAATGAGCAAATATTCATTTGCTCTGCCAAAGAAACCCTCTTGTTACCCACTCCTGGAGGTGAAGAAGAGAAAAGCACATCGTGACCTCCATAATCAAATTAACATAGGATGCTTTATGAGGGAACACAGGGCAAGACAGAGCTGAAAGCTCTCATCACGATAAGGCTAGGAGAAGAGTTTACAGAGAAAGCTGAATTTGCTAAGTAAACCTGACTGGGCGTGGGGACAGGTGGATTAAACCTCAAGGAGTGACACATGTGTGACTTCTACAGAAGTTTACAGAAGATTTTATGGAGTCCTGGATAGTCAGGAGCTATAGCAGGAGAAGCAATAGTTTTGATCCTCTGTCCCTAACCCTTTTAGAAAAGCCTGCCTCACATATTACACTTCTAGTAATGGTTATCCTCTATCATAAACCACCTCCCCATTCTTCCCCATGTCTCTCCCTACCTTTATTCTTCCTTCCCTCCTTTCCTTTCTTCTTCCCCTCTGCATTCTGTTCCACCTACCTGCTTACCATCCCTTCCTCTTTTCCATCTTTCTTTCTTCTTCTGTCTTTTCTATCTTCTATTTTCATTCCTCTCTTTACCCTTCCTCCCTCCCTTCCCTCCCTCCCTTCTTTTCTTCCTCCTTCCTTTTTAACTTTTTGTAAATAATGAATTACATTATCGTTAAGAAAATTGATAGCTGACTTAAATGTCCAAGGAAGGAACTATATTTTACAGGGGTAGTAAAATGAGAAGGAACACTTTGTAGAGAAGTCATTCAGGATTGTCAAAGAAAAGGTCTACACAGCAGGACTGAGGAAGGGCATTGCAGAAAGGAAGTGCTGAATGTGCAGAGGAATGAGGGTATCACAGAGGGCACAAGTCAGTCCTTGCAGTGAGAAATGTGATACGTGTGGCTAGTGGCAGAGGACGAGGCTGGAAGGTTGGAAGTGCAACAACAAGCTGATAGTTCAGTTCAGTTCAGTCACTCAATCATGTCTGACTCTTTGCGATCCCATGAACCACAGCACGCCAGGCCTTCCTGTCCATCACCAACTCCCAGAGTTTACCCAAACTCATGTCCATTGAGTCGGTGATGCCATCCAACCATCTCACTCTCTGTCGTCCCCTTCTCTTCCTGCCCTCAATCGTTCCCAGCATTAGGGTCTTGGCAAATGAGTCAGCTCTTCGCATCAGGTGGCCAAAGTATTAGAGTTTCAGCTTCAACATCAGTCCTTCCAATGAACACCCAGGACTGATTTCCTTTAGGATGGACTGGTTATACCTCCTTGCAGCCCAAGGGACTCTCAAGAGTCTTCTCCAAGACCACAGTGCAAAAGCATCAATTCTTCTGCGCTCAGATTTCTTTATAGTCCTAATTCTCACATCCATACGTGACTACTGGAAAAACCACAGCCTTAACTAGACAGACCTTTGTTGGCAAAGTAATGTCTCTGCTTTTTAATATGCTGTCTAGGTTGGTCATAACTTTCCTTCCAAGGAGTAAGCGTCTTTTAATTTCATGGCTGCAGTCACCACCTGCAGTGATTTTGGAGCCCAAAAAAATAAAGTCAGAAACTGTTTCCACTGTTGCCCCATCTATTTGCCATGAAGTGATGGGACTGGATGCCATGATCTTAGTTTTCTGAATGTTGAGCTTTAAGCCAACTTTTTCACTCTCCTCCTTCACTTTCATCAAGAGGCTCTTTAGTTCTTCTTCACTTTCTGCCATAAGGGTGGTGTCATCTGCATATCTGAGGTTATTGATATTTCTCCCAGCAATCTTGATTCCAGCTTGTGCTTCTTCCAGCCCAGCGTTTCTCATGATGTACTCTGCATTTAAGTTAAATAAGCAGGGTGACAATATACAGGCTTGATGTACTCCTTTTCCTATTTGGAACCAGTCTGTTGTTCCATGTCCAGTTCTAACTGTTGCTTCCTGACCTACATACGGATTCCTCAAGAGGTAGGTCAGGTGGTCTGGTATGCCCATCCCTTTCAGAATTTTCCAGTTTATTGTGATCCACACAGTCAAAGGCTTTGGCATAGTCAATAAAGCAGAAATAGATGTTTTTCTGGAATTCACTTGCTTTTTTGATGATCCAGCGGATGTTTCCAATTTGATCTCTGGTTCCTCTGCCTTTTCTAAAACCAGCTTGAACATCTGGAATTTCATGGTTCACGTATTGCTGAAGCATGGCGTGGAGAATTTTGAGCGTTACTTTACTAGCGTGTGAGATGAGTGCAATTGTGCAGTAGTTTGAGCATTCCTTGGCATTGCCTTTCTTTGGATTGGAATGAAAACTGACATTTTCCAGTCCTGTGGCCACTGCTGAGTTTTCCAAATTTGCTGGCATATTGAGTGCAGCACTTTCACAGCATCATCTTTCAGGATTTGAAATAGCTCAACTGGAATTCCATCACCTCCACTAGCTTTGCTCGTAGTGATGCCTTCTAAGGCCCACTTGGCTTCACATTCCAGGATGTCTGGCTCTAGGTGAGTGTGAGTGATCACACCATCATATCTGGGTCATGAAGATCATTTTTTATAGTTCTTCTGTGTACTCTTGCCACCTCTTTTTAATATCCTCTGCTTCTGTTAGGTCCATACAATTTCTGTCCTTTATTGAGCTCATCTTTGCATGAAGTGTTCCCTAATTTTCTCTAATTTTCTTGGTATCTCTAATTTTCTTGAAGTGATCTCTAGTCTTTTCCATTCTATTGTTTTCCTCTATTTCTTTGCTTGGATTGCTGAGGAAGGCTTTCTTATCTCTCCTTGCTATTCTTTGGAACTCTGCATTCAAATGGGAATATCTTTCCTTTTCTCCTTTGCTTTTCGCTTCTCTTCTTTTCACAGCTATTTGTAAGGCCTCCTCAGACAGCCATTTTGCTTTTTTGCATTTCTTTTTCTTGGGGATGGTCTTGATTCCTGTCTCATGTACAACATCACAAACCTCCATCCATAGTTCACCAGGCATTCTGTCTATCAGATCTAGTCCCTTAAATCTATTTCTCACTTCCACTGTATAGTCGTAAGGTATTTGATTTAGGTGATACCTAATGGTCTAGTGGTTTTCCCCACTTTCTTCAATTTAAGTCTTCAATTTGGCAATAAGGAGTTCATGATCTGAGCCACAGTCTGCTCCTTGTCTTGTTTTTGTTGACTGTATAGAGCTTCTGCATCTTTGGCTGCAAAGAATATAATCAATCTGATTTCAGTGTTGACCATCTGGTGATGTCCATGTGTAGGGTCTTCTCTTGTGTTGTTGGAAGAGGGTGTTTGCTATGACCAGTGCATTCTCTTGGCAGAACTCTTTTAGCCTTTGTCCTGCTTCATTCTGTACTCCAAGGCCAAATTTGCCTGTTACTCCAGGTGTTTCTTGACTTCCTACTTTTGCATTCCAGTCTCCTATAATGAAAAGGACATCTTTTGGGGGTGTTAGTTCTAGAAGGTCTTGTAGGTCTTCATAGAACCATTCAACTTCAGCTTCTTTAGCATTACTGGTTGGGGCATAGACTTGGATTACTATGATATTGAATGGTTTGCCTTGGAAACGAATGGAGATCACTTTGTCGTTTTTGAGATTGTATCCAAGTACTGCATTTCAGACTCTTTTGTTGACTATGAGGGCTACTCCATTTCTTCTAAGGGATTCTTGTTCACAGTAGTAGATATAATGGTCATCTGAGTTAAATTCACCCATTCCAGTCCATCTTAGTTCACTGATTCCTAGAATGTTGATGTTCACTCTTGACCACTTCCTATTTGCCTTGATTTATGGACTGCAAGGAGATCCAACTAGTCCATCCTAAAGGAGATCAGTCCTGGGTGTTCATTGGAAGGACTGATGCTGAAGCTGAAACTCCATTACTTTGGCCACCTCATGCGAAGATTTGACTCATTGGAAAAGACCCTGATTCTGGGAGGGATCGAGGGCAGGGGACGACAGAGGATGAGATGGCTGGATGGCATCACCAACTTGATGGGCACGAGTTTGAGTAAACTCCGGGAGTTGTTGATGGACAGGGAGGCCTAGCGTGCTGAGATTCATAAGGTCACAAAGAGTCAGACACAACTGAGCAACTGAACTGAACTGAACTGATGGACCTAACATTCCAGGTTCCTATGCATTACTGCTCTTTACACCATTGAGCCTTGCTTCTATCACCAGTCCCATCCACAACTGGGTGGTGTTTTTGCTTTGGCTCCATCCCTTCATTCTTTCTGGAGTTATTTCTCCACTGATCTCCAGTAGCATATTGGGCACCTACCAACCTGGGGAGTTCATCTTTCAGTGTCCTGTCTTTTTGCCTTTTCATACTGTTCATGGGGTTCTCAAGGCAAGAATACTGAAGTGGTTTGCCATTCCCTTCTCCAGTGGACCACATTCTGTCAGACCTCTTCCCCATGACCCGTCCATCTTGGGTGGGCCCACATGGCATGGCTTAGTTTCATTGAGTTAGACAAGGCTGTGGTCCTGTGATCAGATTGGCTAGTTGTCTGTGATTGTGGTTCCAGTCTGTCTGCCCTCTGATGCCCTCTCTCAGCGCCTACCATCTTACTTGGGTTTCTCTTACCTTGGATGTGGAGTATCTCTTCACGGCTGCTCCAGCAAAGCACAGCCACTGCTCCTTACCTTGGACGTGGGGTAGCTCCCCTTGGCCGCCACCCCTGACCTTGGACGGGGGGTAGCTCCTCCCGGCCGCTCCTGTACGTCGGTTGACAGGGGTCAGATTTTCAAAAGACTTGTACCTGACACTAGTAACAGCAGGTTCTGAGTGCAAACATCTCCCACTTCCCTTGTACGGCTACAGTAGTCAGAATGGCACACCCTCATTTCAGTCTGACTGATAAAAATTCATGCACTTCTCCTGATGTCCAAGTGCCTTTGGATTATGCATCGATGATGATTGATGCTGCAACTGCCTGTGTGGTTTAATCAAATCAATGTAACGGTAATCCAAATTGAGTTTACAGTAAACCCAAACTATGACCTGTGCTACATGAGTCACGACTTATATGTGAGGGAGATTGGACCACAGCATGTCTCTCCACTGGGGATAAAGGCTGCTTTTTGGCCCACCTGTTGTGCCCAGGAATTATTGGCAATGAAATCAAAAGTCAAGAGCTCAGTGCATGGAAGAATTTTATAAAGGAGTGATGTGAATAGATCTACATTCCAGAAGGAAAATTTAGGGCAGTTCAGAGAACTATGACTTTAAGTTATGGTAAGAATTTAGAACTGAATTCCTTTGTAAGATGTGACTCCTTAAATCCTCAGAACAGGAAAGAAAAAAAAATCTCTCACCATGCGTTAAAATTACAAAGGCTTAATGTTAGTGAAACTGAGTAAATACCTTGAACTTTTTCATTCATTTACTATCAACACAAGGGAGTTGATAGTTTTATTTTTTTTATTAATTTTATTGAAGTGGCTTTACAATATTACATTAGTTTCTCCTGTACAACAAAATGAATCAGCCATACATATACATATATTCCCTCCTTTTTGGAGTTCCTTCACATTCAGGTCACCACAGTACCCTTAAGTAGAGTCCCCTGCGCTATCCAGAATGTTCTCATTAGTTATCTGTTTTATACATAGTGTCAATAGTGCATATGTGTCAATCCTAATCTCCCAATTAATCCCACCCTGCCTTTCCCTCTTTCTTAAAGAAAGCCCAGCTTGACTGCCCAGACATAAACGATCTTTATTTTCCTTCCCTTTCTCTTGTTAACTCAGTGGTTCTCAAACTTTGAGGTGCATGAATGTCGCTATATTGTGTTCACAAAACCACACATGCTGTGCTTTGTGGGAAATGACTGAGTCACTTAAAATTTTTGCTTTATGTGCAGTCTCTATCCTCTAACCTAAGTTTAAGAATCTGATTCCCAGTCTTGTACAACAATAGTCCAGGAGAGAGATAAGGGAAGCGGTACCCAAGGCAGTGGCTGTGGGAATGAAGAAAGGGGGCAGTGAAAAATGTCTGTCTAGGAAGCAAAAACTTTGCTTCTTAGCTCTGCCTCTCATCTCCTGCTAAATGTTCTCATCATTACCCCTCTTGCTTTTGGCCCACATTTTCCGTGTCTTCACACTGCCCATCATTTTTAAGCTGCTGGCTTAGCAGTGAGCTTCAAGGATACTCTGATGTCTGGGATAGATGCACATTCTTTTTATTCCCTTCCCCTCTGTGGAAGGCAAGGGTTCATGGCAAGTTCTTTTAAAAAAAAAAAATAAATAATTTATTTGACTGCACCAGGTCTTAGTTGCAGCATGCAGAATCTTTAGCCACAACCAAAAAATGCCTATTTATAGATGCCACGCAGCAACTGGCCTTACCTAGCCTTGTGTAGTGTATAACCTGAGCTACTATATACAGTGACATGATATATTTGGTGTCAGCAATAGGCAGAATCTCGACCTTACTAACAACCTAGGAGCTGAGAAAGGATTGTTCCTGCACAATAATGTCAAAAATTTTAGTTGGTTATAAGGTTTTCAAGAATAAAACAGGCATAATAATTGCTTTTAGGAAAATATTTTCACCTTTGTTCCTGTAGGCTAGGAATTCATTCTAAAATGTAACAACTGTGTTCAGCAGAACATCCATCTTAACACACAGTCATTTGGCAATCAGCCAAAATGTATATATGTATATTCAGTTCAGTTGCTCAGTTGTGTCCGACTCTTTGAGACCCCATGAATCGCAGCACACCAGGCCTCCCTGTCCATCACCAACTGCCGGAGTTTACTCGAACTCATGTCCATCGAGTCAGTGATGCCATCCAGCCATCTCATCCTCTGTCATCCCCTTCTCCTCCTGCCCCCAATCCCTCCCAGCGTCAGGGTCTTTTCCAATGAGTCAACTCTTTGCATGAGATGGCCAAAGTATTGGAGTTTCAGCTTCAGCATCAGTCCTTCCAATGAACACCCAGGACTGATCTCCTTTAGGATGGACTGGTTGGATCTCCTTGCAGTCCAAGGGACTCTCATTCAGCTCACTTCTAAATATATTTGGATTTTCTTTTTCTTTTCTTTCTTTTTCTTTTTTTTGTTGAACCTCAGGATTTGCAGGACCTTGATTCAGTGAAAGCACAGAGTCCTAACCACTGGACTGCCAGGGAATTCCCTATGTGGATTTTCTTTTCCATATTCTTTTTCTTGTTATCATGAGCATAATTTTCATATTAGTGCAATATTCAAGTGTGAAAATTTTTTATTCCTTTAGTTTTCTCTAGTCAAATGGAGCTAAATTCACATGAGATTCCATTTCCTCTACTAGCTGAAAACATTATCTGGCCAGTTCATAGTTAACTCAGCTCCTTATGGATTCAAAGTTTCTTTTGGGTAGGTAATTGGTTTTGTTCCAGGATTCTCTTCTCTCTTCATTCCCTTCCTTCCTAGGATTGATCTGACATCCACAGCATTGCTTCTGTATCAGACATAGGGCAACCGATGCTCAACTCTAACCAGTTGTCAACACTTGGTCTCGGGGCTGCGTGATCATCTCGTATGATGAGAGAAACTAGAAATCCAGAATTTTATGTAAAAGTCTTCCAATTTGTAAATATTGGTAAATTTTTTGCCCCTCCAAATCCACTCTCCACCCTTCTTGACTCTCTTTTGTGCAGACAGGCTCGCCTTTAATATCAGTATCAATGGGTTCCTTTGTCTTCTAGCTTCCTGTTTCTCTTTTTAATATTTATTGGAGTATAGTTGATTTACAATGTTGTATGAGTTTCATGGGGGCTTCCCTGGTGGCTCAGCTGGTAAAGAATCCTCCTGCAATGTGGGAGACCTGAGTTCCATTCCTTGGTTTGGGAAGATCCCCAGGAGAAGGGTATGGCAACCCGCTCCAGTGTTCTTGCCTGGAAAATTCCATGGACTATCATGGGGTCACAGAAAGTGGGACACAGCTGAGCAACTTTAACTTTCATGGTGTACAGTAAAGTGAATCAGTTATACATATACATATATCCACTCTTTTTTCTTTTTAGATTCTTTTTTCATATAGTCCCAGCTTCCTGTTGAGCTCAGCCAGTGGGAGTCACCGACTAGTGGGTGATTGAGGGAGGGAGGACACTGAGGAAGGAGAGTGATTTCTCCCTCCAGCTCTGTAAAGTATTGGGTTGCTTTGGGCTGGCCCTGGTTACGATCCTCTGCCAAAGGCTCCTGTCCACAGGCCCTTCAGGGATGGGGGCATGATGGCTCCTCGCAAGTACAAGCCCCAGAGTGTCTTCCCATGGCCTGTTGCTTCCCTTAACTCCGTCCATATTCCGATAAAATGTTCTGTTTCCTGCCAAAACTCGGGTCTCAGAAACTAGTTCAACCTTTACTTTTTTTAAATATATGAGCCAAATAAACATAAATTCTATGGGCCACATAAAACCATGTGTATAGGTTTGCCAGATGGGTTGTAAATATTTTGTTTATAGCACCTGCTATGATATATTCTTGCCTGAAAAAATTAATCTGAATCTCATCAAGTGTCTATATTCTAATTTAGGGGAAAAAAGGGAGGTTGTGGAGCAAGGTAAGTGAGAAGATGCGAAATATGGGACATTGTTCTACAGGACAAATGACCCAGTTTCTCCAACAAATCAAAGACATGGAAAACAGGTAGCTGGGTAAGGGAGGCCAGTATAGAATAAGAGAAACTTAAGAGACCAAACAACCAAAATCAACAAGTGAGTCTTGTTTGGACCCTGATCCAAACCAAATACCTTCGAGACAATCAAAATATTATAAAATAAAACTAAAATAAAAAATTTAAATTATAATATGAATGTGGTATTATATAGCATGAAAGGCTTGTTAAATTTTCAGCTTACTTATCAATTAGAGATGTTTCATGAAGTACCAGTTAGAGATACGCAGTGAAAAGTATTAAAGTCTGACATCTGGAATGACCTTTAAAATACTCCAGTCAGAGTAATAAATGAATAAGGTAGGGGAGGATAAATGAAAGAAGACTGGCAAATTGTGGCCATAGGCGAAGCAGGGTGATAGTACATAGAAATTAATCATTCTTTCCTCTCTGCTGTTGTGTCTGAAAGTTTCCAAAGTAAAATGCTTTTGGAAATGGGAAACAAAGATTTCCTTATTTGAACTCAAGGAAAATTCTACTATGGAACAATGCTGCGACCCACACTCTGTACTAGATCTTCCTCTTCCTAAGAAAGGCCCGTAAGTACTCTGCGCCCTAGGTCAACCTCTTCCATCCATGACAGCTCATCCTTGCAATGTCCACCCAGAACGTGCTGGCTCCATTCTGGTGTCCCTGCTCCTGTTCTTTTTGTCTCCTACTTGCTTTTACATCTTTCCCAGTTCGTTGGATTGACCCTTCTCTCTGGCCTGATTTAGGGCTTCTCCCTGGACACTGGATCTCCCTACACACCCTGACCATGTCCATGGATTTTTGAATCCTATTTGGGATAAAAGTTGGGAAGTACCAAGTCTAATCTAAGGGAGTGTCAAGTTAGCTGGTGGCCACTAGTCTTTTCTTTCTGGAACAATGAATTTCCATTGGAAGACTACCACAGAAGTTTTGTGACAAATTCATTTTCTTGTATAAATATGTGAAAATCAATATCATTGTCTTTGTTTCATAGATGGGAAAATGGAAATACAGTGAAAAAGTAACTTGATAAGAGACAACAAATAATTCTTTGGAAATGTTGATACTATAAGTCACATTGCTCTAACTGGCAGGTATTATTTACAATTCTATTTTAAAAATCACTAAAAAGCAAAAAGCCAGTTTTATTCCTTAAGGGCAGCTGCTGATAAGTAAAATTTAAAGCTGCACAATTTTTTACACTCACACACACATACACATGCACTTCTAATTCAATTAACCTTTTTAAGTCTATGTTTTTTTAAAGAAACCATTAGATTTTTTATTATCTACATATATGTTGTGTTATTAAAGAAATATTATTTCTCCAAAGGTAAGCTTAATAATTATCTTAAATGCTAAATGATTTAAAAGTAGATTTTTTTACTTATGGCAGGACTGGGGGATACAACATATTAATTGATTTTTAAGAACTGGAATATAAAAAGAACTAAGTACTCCATCTGAAAATTCTGAAATCTCTATTCATATGTGCTATTCTATAAATTATCTTAGTTTCAGTTGATTAAAATAGTAAAAATTTTGATGCAAAATACATACATCTTTATGCATCATTATTAGAGTTATAAGAAAAAATAGTGCTTCCAGATTCTAGTTTGATGATCTTCCCAATGAGGCCAATTTCATTCTTGTTTCCAGTTGTTGGCTTTTAGCACATTGCTATATTAAATGATAACTGTGCAAAAGTCATTTGATTTGGGTCAGAATTCAAGCTCTGGTTTTGCCGATTAGCAGATATGGAATAGCAGATGCTTTGACATTTTTGTCTCAGTTTCTATATCTATAAAGTACAGATGTAATATAATACCCCTGACATTGGATTAAAACATGAAAGGTATATTGGCACATTGGATGCCCTCTCTCGTGTAACTCTTAGCCATTATTTTGTATTTAGGAATGAGGCCCTTAACTTCTTTGATTCTGTTTTCTCATCTTAACAATAAAGACAACATCTCCTTTACATGTTAAGGGTGAAATGAACTAACACATGTGAATGTGCACTGTCAACTATATTGGTTCTAAAAATGTAGGGTATCATTTTGATGCATGCTCTGACATATCATTGACAGTACTTTGAGGAAAGAGATATATAGAAATTGAGAATAAGGATTTTCAAGCAAGCATTTTTGCTAATCAACTGTGAAAACAAACCAGCTCCATTGTCTTTTAAATGATATGCATTTTTAAACCAAGGCCCTGTTGGAAGATACAGACACACACACACAAACACACACACTCATGGAGATAAAGGGTGAATTTTGGGTGGGAGGGGGAGAGTGAAGGTAGAAAAGAAGCCTTGGCACTGAGTCAGAAAGTGTACAGAGAAATAAGTGGAGCCCATTCATAACAAAAGCATGTACTTCCTCTAAGTATGTGAAACAGGACTCTTTCCATTGCAAATGGCAAGATCCCAGCTCAAACTGGCTTCAGCAAAGGGGTTTTTATTGGTTCATGTGACTGAAAACTCTGGGAGTAGATAATCTTTAAGCATGACCAAATCCCAAGAAGATAGTTTCCCCAAGGAAAATCAGTCTCCTTTCACCAGATCAATGAATGGACAATGGGGAGCCAAAAACAATACATATCCACAACAGGAAATATTCTAGGAACGAGTCAGAATGAGAAAGGCAGAACTCATATTCTGTCGACATATCTGATGAACACTGATAATCCAAATCTTGGAGACTTATCAAGGTTCTGATGAGGACATGGATCCTGTGATCATATTATCTGACCAATTTTGTTTTACTAAGACAAAAATAGTCTCAAGAAGATAAATAAAAAATGCCTAGCACGAGACTTGGCACATCATTATGTTAACTTTCTTTCTCACCCTCTTCTATACTTACTAGAAATAGATTTGCTCTGAATCAATAAGAATACTTTTGGCTACAAGCATTAGGAAATTGGCATGGCTAAAGATAATTGTGCTGCAGGTCTCAGGAGCTTTCATCCCCTCAACTCAAGAGGCCAATTAAATTCTGAGACAGAAATCTCAGCCCCAATTCTAAATCCTCAAGAAGGAATCCTGATAGGTCCACTGGGTCTGGGAGCTACCACCAATCCATCCAATCAGCAGTGGCTGGGGGCCAGAGCTACCTACTGTAAAAATGGTGCAGAAGCCCACCCCAAGAGCCAGTGAATGAGAAAGCAGAGATTAAGAGAAGTGGAAATTATTGTGAGAGAAGGACACACCAAAAAGCACCCATGAGAGAATGTTCTTTTAGGAAAATGAGGGAATTCCCTGGCAGTCCCTCAGGGTCTCAGTGCTTTCACCGCAGAAGGCCCAGATTCAACCTCTGGTTAGGGAACTAAGATTCCATAAGCTGAATAATACAACCAAATTAATTAATTAATTAAAAATGAAAATAATGAAAGCTTCCTCTAAACAAGGGCCTGCCCCTTTAATATTTCAGAAGCCTCAGTGGGACTAAAAACAGTGACTGGCAAGGATACCATCAACATTTCTCCTCCATTTAGCTAAGGAGATCTTCAGACTGTGAATTGGCCTGGGAGAGTTAGCAATCTGTCAAACACAGGAAGACAGCCAATTCACTGGCCAAAGGTAGCTGAATGCTAACGAGCTCAAGAAGCAAGCACTGGAAGAAAAAATCAGTAAACTTCTATCCAGTTTAGTTCAGTTCAGTCGCTCAGTCGTCTGGAACACTTTGCAACCCCATGGATTGCAACATGCCAGGCCTCCCTGTCCATCATCACCAACTCCTGGAGTTTACCCAAACTCATGTCCATCGAGTCGGTGACACCATCCAACCATCTCATCCTCTGTCATCCCCTTCTCCTCCTGTTCTCAATCTTTCCCAGCATCAGAGTCTTTTCCAATGAGTCAGCTCTTCGCATCAGGTGGCCAAAGTATTGGAGTTTCAGCTTCAACATCAGTCCTTCCAATGAACACCCAGGACTGATCTCCTTCAGGATGGACTGGTTGGATCTCCTTGCAGTCCAAGGGACTCTCAAGAGTCTTCTCCAACACCACAGTTCAAAAGCATCAATTCTTCAGTGCTCAGCTTTCTTTATCATCCAACTCTCACATCCATACATGACCACTGGAAAAACCATAGCCTTGACTAGACGGACCTTTGTTGGCAAAGTAATGTCTCTGCTTTTTAATATGCTGTCTAGGTTAGTCATAATTTCCCTTCCAAGGAATATGCGTCTTTTAATTTCATGGCATGATGTACTCTGCATATTCACCCCCGCCCACGGTTGTCATTAAAAAAAAAAAAAAACAAAAAAAACCTTCTATCCAGGAGACCTATAAATCCCCCATCCTGCTATATACAGATACCCTTCTACTGCAGAGACCATTCTTACAAAATAGAAATGTGCAATAAGTTACTGTTTTACTTTGTAGAAGACAAAATTTTAAAAACAAATAGAAAACAAAGCTAAACACCTCCTTCTTTTCTAAGTCCTAGCTTTTTCAAAACAAACTTCTTGATTTAGAATAGTTTTAGATTTTAAAAAGTTGCAAAACAAAAGAGATTTCCCATATACTCTGTACCCAATCTCACCTATCGTTAGCACCTTCCATTAGGATAATGTATCTGTCACAACTAAATGAAGCAATATTGATTAATACATTAGTATTATTTACTAAAGTCCATATTTTATATAGATTTTCTTAGACTTTGCTTAACATTCTTTTTCTGCCTCAGAATCCTATCTAGGACACATTACATACATGTCATGTTTCCTTAGGATTCTTGGGGACTGTGACAGTTCAGACTTTCCTTGGTTTTGATGACCTTGACAGTCTTGAGGCGTACTGGTCAGGTACTCTTTAGAATTGGTGGGTTTGTCTGATGATTGTTTATCTCTGGTTTGTCTGATGTTTTTCTCACAGTTAGAATGAGGTTAGGGTTTGTGGGAGGAAGACGGTAGAGATAAAGTACCATTCTCCTTACATCATATCCAGGGCACAGACTATCACCATGATTTATCATTGATGATATGAAACTTATGTATATGGCTGGTGTAGTGTTTGCTATGTTTTTCTACTATGAAGTTACTCTTTTTTCTCTCTCTTTATGTACTATACTTTATGGAAAGAAATTACTATCCACAGCCTATAGTAAAGAGTGGGGAGTTATGCTGTTCCTTCCTGTGGGAGAGGTATTTACATAAAGCATTTGGAATTCTTCTGTACAAAAGATTTGGTTATTCTCCCTTATTTATTTATTTAAGCATGTATTTATATGAGTATGGACTCTGGATATTTGTCTTACGCTTTGAACTACAATTCAATATTGCCTTATTTACTCTGGTGCTCAAATTATTCCAGCTTTGGCCGTGGCAGCTCTTTTGGTTGGCTCCTGTGTTTCTTTGACACATCAGTTTGTGGTCATCATTGTTGTTGTTTTTGGCACTTCCTTACTTTATGGCACTGTAAGATGCTCCAGGCATCTTGTACATTCCCTGCCGCAACTGTTGGACTTGTCATTTCTCCAGGGAGGTGTGGTTCTTTTTACTGCAAAATGGTATTAGATACCAAGATCTGGGCACTGAGTGTGTTGTTGCAATAGAGTTGTTGTTGTTTTTATCTCCAGAGGTCCCACATGGTCAGTTGAGTTAGTTGTCGGGCAGGCATTTCAGTAGAGCTTCTGCCTGTGTGCAGTCCTGCTTCCTTTCCTCCTATCCACAGGTGTTGATCCCAAGAGGATTTGATAATAGCATCCTGAACACTAAATTCCACCAGGTGCCTTGCTCTCTTTCCCCCATATTCACTGGTAGTATATGAAGTACATTAGTTAGCTATCACTACATTAATGCTGAATAACAAACAATCTCAGTGGCATATGACAATAAACATTTCTTGCTCACTCGTCTGCAGGTCAGTCAGCCTCTGGTGGGATTGTTGAATCCTAGCAGGATTCAATGAGGCTTGGCTCTAGGCCACAGCTCAGTTTCAGGTCTAATCCGCTGGTCTTCTGTTCCAGAAGCCAGCCTAAAGGAGCAACAGATTCTTAGTACATGTTCCTTCTATGCATGCATGGCAGAGGTTCACAAGGGTTGGTGTGAATCGTAAGATCTCAGCTTAGGTGAAACGGTCACTAACTGCTTTTATTGCAGTGGCCAAAACAGGTCACATGGCCAAATTCAACACCCTGGGGATTGATGACATGCATAGCAAAAGAAGGGAGAAAGGGAGGAGCAAATGACAATGAGGAATTAATGCTTCAACTAGAAGCATTCTGAGTGGTGGGCAAGTTTTCCTAGAACCAAGGGCCCTTCTGAGAAAAGGGAGACTAGGAGTTAGGCTTTTCTTGGAGTTTTGGAATTACTAACACACTATTGGGATGAACCAAGATGATCCTATGTGCAAGGAAGGGCACAAATCCCTCTGATATAAAAGATCGTCACAAGGATAGAAATGGAGGGAATTAGTAGAAGTTAATTCTAGGCACATGTTGGGCTACTGCGAAAACAGTATGAATGTCTTGGGAGAGAAATTGTTCTGTGTGTATTAAGTGTCTTGAAAAGAGCTTTACTCTTAGGAACTCTGGTCCATCCCCTGCATCTTTCACTTATGGAGGACCAAGAAAGGCTAGTGTGATAGATTGAGCCTTGAACTGAACCTCTGCCCTTCCCTCATTGATGTTATGGGGCAATGAAAGGACCCAGCCCTGGGGAAGTGGCTGATTCTCCCTCTGTACTTCTTGAGGCACTAATAAGCAAGACTGGACCATTTGACATAGTAAGAACCACACTCCTGTGGGCTTTGGCCTTAGCCTGAGGGACTCATGGAGAAAAGACATGTTTGCAATAAACAGAAGAGGTTTGCTTCTCAGAGGAATGTAAATGTAAATCATCTAAATTACTTTGCATGCCATGTATAAAGAAGGAAGTTATGTTGATCGGGTAGAAACAAATAAGACATTGTCCCTGCCCTCTAGAATTTTACAGTGTTTTGGGGAATACACGTAAAATGAGAGTGCAAGATTTAGACATGCAGTATCTTTTAGCTTTGCTATTCCATTATGATAAGTTATGATGCACCTTCCCTTTGCATAACACTGGCTCAGTCAAATGTGCAATACACAAAGCCGAAACGAACACGCTGTCTCATGCCAATGGCAGCATTCCCTGTAGGGCAGAGATTTGAGTATCTACCGATCTATGACAGCAACCACCTGATTGCAACATCAAATAGCGAGTTGGATGACTTGCCAACTCATATGAGAAAATACCTGATATTTCAAAATGCATAGCTCTGGGCAAGGCTGATTCCAGAGGACTAATATCTAATGGGGATAATTGCTCTTGTGACAGTATGCAAGTCTGACTACTCTGTTTTACTCTATGAGCTAAAGTAGTATCTTAACATCAGGCCAAAAGACATACACGAAAATAAAGTTGACTTGAGTGTTACTCCTTGGTTTTCAGAGTTGTCACAGCCCAGACAGCAGAGCTCTGCAGTTCCTAAGTCTTAACTGGACCACCACAGTGAGTTCACTACCGTCCCATCCACAACAGTAGTGGAACCCAGAGCTACTGTGTTTGCTTTAAGGAAAAGACTGGCTTCTGACTTTGGTTACCTGATTTCACTCCAGGTTCTCTGAGGGGAATGGGGTCTTAGGCTCAATTCTATGCCATACGCCTGGGAATATCCCAAAGTGCCCAGCTCCGTCCAAGTTCCTCACCTCAAAGCTTAACTTCAACTTTCATATTTCCAGCTGATGAATACTACTCTGTTAAAACTCAGAAGCATCATGAACCCATGGGTCTTTGAGTAATAGCATTGTCAGGAGGCCCCTTTAGTTGTATTCTACTCACCTAAACAGAAACATATCCCTTGGCATGAGCAAGTCTGAATTAGCCACATCATTCTCCATGCTGCTCTTCATACTGTTTGCCTCTGTGATTGATAGAAAAGTCCTTCTCAGCCCCAGGCCCAGTACTGAAGCCCCCAAATTCTTCCAAGCTGACCTATGCATATTGTGAAAATTATATCTGTGTGTGTCTTCACAGAGAATAATAAATATTTGTGCTCAATGAATACCCTTGGCATCTCATTTTTCCTTTTTCCTCATACTGTCTTATCATCAAAAGTGACAGAATTCTAAAGTGTTCTGTATGTTTTGCCCTTGGTTTCTATTGAAACATTTATTAGACTCTTGAGAAATTAGATCCCCAAACTGCATGTGGATTATGTATTCAAGATAGTGAAATTATTTAATCAAAATGTAAAAATGATGGGACTTGGAACTCATACTGAATCAGTGATCAAATCATTGTTACATAATATGAAAATTATCTGCTTGCAAATTTCTAGAGGTTGCTGTCAGATGCCATAAATTACCATACAGCATTAAGTAACCAAGAGGTAATTACGGAAATGAATATTTTTAAAGCAGAATCGTGACAGGAAACAGTGACCTTTATTTTGGTTATTAACTGTATTTTTTCAAGATAGATAATATTTTAATGTAACTTTTTTGGTTTATTTTTATGAGATAATATTAATTTATAATTATTAATTAAAGTCCATAGTTTACATTAAGATTCATTTTTGTGTTACACATTCTATGGGTTTTGACAAATATGTAATGATATTTATCCACCATTACAGTATCATATAGAATAACTTCAGTGCCCTAAACATTTCTGTGCTTTATTTCTGTCCTTCTGCCCCTGAAAACCTGGCCATCACTGATCTTTGTACTGTCTTCAGAGTTTTGTCTTTCCCAGAATGTCAGAGTTGGGATCATATTGTATGTAGCCTTTTCAGATTGCCTTCTTTCACTTAAAAATATGCATTGAAAGTTCCTCCATGTCTTTTCACAACTTGATAGTTCATTTCTTCCCATTCTCTAGATGTATCACTGTTTTATTTGCTTATTCACCCACTGAAGGACTCTTGGTAGCTTCCAAGTTTTGGCAGTTCTGAAGAAAGCTGCTATAAACATCTATGTGCAAGTTTTTGTATGGATGAAAGTTTTCAACTCTTTCTGGCAAAAACCAAGGGGCATAGCTGCTGAATTGTCTGGCAAGCATACGTTTAATTTTGTAAGAAACTGCCAAACTATGTTGCCAAAGTGATGATACCATTTTGCATTCCCACCAGCAGTTCCTGGCGCTCCTCACCCTCATCAGCATTTGGTAGCATCGTGTTTTGGAGTTTAGCCATCCTAATAGGTAGGTAGTTGCATCTCATTGTCAACTTAAATCTGCTTTTCTCTGATGACATATGATGTTGAGTATGTTTTCATATGCTTACTTGCCATCTATTTTCTTCAGGGAGATGTCTATTCAGATCTCTTGCCCATTGTAAATTGAGTTGGCCATTTTCTTTTTGTTAAGTTTTAAGAGTTCTTTATATATTTAGGTACCAGTCTTTCATCAGATATATGTTTTGTAAATATTTTCTCCCAATATGTGGCTTATCTTTTCATTTTCATAATAGTTTCTTTCTTAGAGAAGAAGTTTCTAAGTGTAATGAGGTCCAACTTTTTCTTCCCTGCATCATATTGGTGTTGTACGTAAAAAGTCATGATCAAATGCAAGGACACCCAGATTTTTTAGTAAATAAATGTATCCTTTTTATTGTGGTAAAATATACATAACTTAAAATTTACCATTTTAACTGTTTATATAATCCAGTGGCATTAAATGCATTCATAATGTTGCATTCTAAGAAATGTATTTTAATATACATACATAATTTTAATTGCAAAAGTAAAATAGGTTCTTTTTGAAACTTTAAAAAGATAGGAGAGCAGAAAGTATAAAGTAAAAATCACCCACAATTTCCCTTCCCAAAGATATAGCTATTGATATTTTGGTGTACAACCTTTCAAACACATCCCTATTATATTATATTGTATCATATTAAATATATATAACTTTAACAAACATAATTAGGATCATTCTGTTCACATTGTTTGAAAATCTGCTTTTCAATTTAACAATGTATTTCATTTGATATTATGTTTTTAACAATCATTAGGTATTTTTTTATATAGCATGCTTATTTATGGTAACTTCATATTCTATCACATGATATAGCATAATGCATTTAGCCAGTTCTCTAATATTTGATTTCTAGAAATGTCATTTTACTAGGTCAAAAATTATGCCTGGTTTTTTAGGCTTTTATTTACTTACTTATTTTACTGTCACTAAATTGCTCTCCAGAAGAGTGTTGCCAATTTATAAGATAAGAGCATGCCCATTTCTTCACATTATCACCAATGCTTGACAATTAATTTAAAAAGAAAGTGAAATCTTCACCAAACAAAATGCATTGATACAGCTCGCACTATGGGAAAATGAGAGGGTTGTGTTCAGCAATCAGAAAATCGAAATTAACATAGTCATCTTCTAAAAGCACCAAAAATGGAAGAAATTTAAAAACTCATCTGAGAATGGAAGAAACAAGGATCATCTCCTTTAAATAATAATGTATTTTGAGGAAAGTCTTATTGTATTTTGTCTCTTAAACGTATTCCTGTTTTAATTTCTTGGCAGGACTTAACCTGAATTTCAAAACCTCCAATGCTTTAAGCTGCATGTTTTTCTTCAAACCACTGAGCCATTTAGGTCCTGAGGAATGTGAGATGTTAGTTTTTGCCTTTTAAACTTTTTAGGGTCCTAACTACAACTATGTTCTAAATGATTTGGGCATAATGCCATAAAGATACATAGGACAAAGCGTTATTGTCCTTGATTTTGCAATTGATGTAACTATGAAATGGTTGTATCATTATTTTCAACCCTTGCATGAGGCTTCTTAAATAATAAGAGGGGTTATTTTTCTAATAAGAATAATATGTATCCCATGAAAATTGGATAAATCACCAAAGTAAATTATGAATTATAAAACTTCCTACTTTTGGTCAGAGTGATTGAATTGACCACCAACAGGTAGAAGACTGCCTCTGAGGGCACTTTTTTTTTTTCTATTTCAAAGACTTGCAAAGATTTGCAAGAAATTAATTATGAAAGTTTTCCTGGGAATATATTTTTTAATTTTAAAGTTTCTATAAATGTCAAATATTTTACTCATATAAATTCTCTTTTGAAAGGAGAAAATTTATAATGATTCTTATAGTTGAACATTTTTTGTTTTTATAAAGGGAATAAAGTATTGTAAGGAATCTAATTTCTAGGGATCTCTATGGTCACACACTTAAAATGTGCAAGCACTTATTACTTGGTGTCCAGCTGTTTCAATGAACCCATGCAGACAGAAATTGAGCCACATGTTTATTCCGGTCATGTGCTTCACTGAGGTCCATGCAAGAATTAAGCGTGGTGTTGACCATGGATGCCAGTTTTAACAACCCTAACCTTTTGCAAATCAATTAGGAAGCTTGACTTGTAGACTGCATACTGTTAATTAGCAAAAACTGTATCCTGTGTTGGAGAAGGTTTGTAACTCACAGTTTCTGTTGCAAATAGTTGGACACGACTGAGGGAGTAATGCTTTTCTGTTTGCCATGACATGGCACTTGCGTGGGGTTATCCTGGGATCTCAAAAAGTCAGACACGACTTAGCAACTGGAACAATGAAACAATCATAAAATAAGTGATTTCCACATTTACTCAATTATTTCCCTCCCCTACCTTAGACTGGATAAACTTCGTCTAAGTTAAAAATCTTTCTTCCTTTATAAAAGCTTATTATGAAGAGAAAAGCCACAAGCTTCTTTCTTATTAGTTTGAGTGTGAAATTAGCATTTTTCTGACTCTTCAGAAGATCCTCCAAAATTTGAACTGTTTG
The DNA here is from genome assembly GCF_910594005.1 of Cervus elaphus. Taxonomy (NCBI): domain Eukaryota; kingdom Metazoa; phylum Chordata; class Mammalia; order Artiodactyla; family Cervidae; genus Cervus; species Cervus elaphus. The sequence continues at coordinate 51,798,566 of NC_057843.1, read as the reverse complement.
AAATGGACACCAAACAAGTGCTTACTTTCTCCTGTCATCTTGCTGCTATAATTGCTTAAGGTCAGAAGCCGCAGCCTGCACAGTCCCAAGGGCAGAGCAGGTGTTCTAGAAATACTTAGGGGTTGTAAGGAGCCTAGGAAGCTGCCCCAAACTATAATTACCAAAATGAGAGGCTCTGGTTGGCATGTAATGTACCTTAAACAAATGTCTCCAACTATGCCTGAGATAAACGCATCTCATGATGCCATTCAGCTGTTTGACATTTGCTTTTACATACCTGGATGCACACAAATGCTTTTTTGTTCTCATGGGAGCTAAATCATGACAACTCTGCTGAAGGGGGTTATCAATAATAGGCCAGCAAATATGGGCATCCCCCACTTTTCAGAAGTTCACTTTAAGCCACCCCACTTTTATGAAGGACCTACTTTGTACCGAAAGAAATCAGAAGATTTTTGTCAAAAGAGGTGAAAAGTGACAACATCATTCAACACTTGTTTTATAGTGAGTCGTTATGGAGTCAGCACGCAACCGGGGCAGTGACAGTGACCCGGCCAACCTCCCTCCCTGGGAACTACACTCAGCATCTCAGCATCAGCCGCCATGGCTTTGAACTGTGTCTGTGAGCATCTGTGCTTCATCTGGATTCATTTTGTGCATCTGTTAGCAATATGCATCTCAAGGTAATTGCTTCTTTGTTCACACCCTTTTGGCTTATGAAAGTTTTTATAGGAATGGGAAAACTGTACCTAAAAGTACAAATTTGAGGAACAGATTATGTGGCAAACTGGATAGCCTGGACAGACAGAATTCGTCCTTTTGAGTCATGAGCTCGAGAAAGCAGCTGTTGGGTGGGGTTTCTCTAACTGCACCATCCTCCCAATTCAGTGTCCACCACATGTCTGCTGCCCCTTCTCAAAGTCAGTTGGGACAGGACCCCCAGTCTGCTGAAACCTGACTCACACTGTCGGTTCCAGATGAAGAGACCTTAGGATTCAGGTAAGTGGTAGTTTAATGCCTTGAATCTTCCCTCCTTTCATAGTCTCTCTTCTTTAGAACCTAGCTTTGGTCATTATCTGGCAGCCACTGCCAATGCTCATCAAGATTTGAAGTTCACCCCTCCCTCCAGGCTCTTCCCTGGATGTTAGTCATGGCCATGTGACTTGCTCTGACTTGCTCTGGCCAAGGAAATATGAATGAAACTATTTAATTACTGAAGTTGAACTTCCAGTCCTTTCACCCCAATGTGGCAACTGTAGATAATACAGATTCCGGAGTAAGGACGATGTACATCAGAGCCCTCCTGCTGACATGCAGTGGATGTGAGGAACAAATAACATGTTGTTTTAAACTGTTTAGATGCAGGGGTTGCTTGTTCGTGCCGTGTCATTTGCCTGATTTAACTGACACACCTCCCCCTAAATGGAATTTGTACTCCAATTGATTTATTCATTTATTTGATCCCCAAGTCAGAACATTTTCTCATTCACAGGTATAATCCCAGGTCTGGACCTGCTTCCCTGCGTCCTTGTCAAAACTTTGCCACTTCCTGATCTTGCAGACTGCATCCCTGCCTCTGAACTTTAGCCTTGGCTAACCTCACAGACAGATCTTACAAATAATGACTGCCTACCTAATCCTTCAGTAGCACTCATTCTAGATTGCACACAGCTGGCTCATTCCATTTGCTAGAACTCCCTTCTGTAGCACTGAACAGCCCCAGGTCCCGCTGGGCCCCATGGATGCATCATCTGATCCACAGCTGTGACTTCTCCGCCAGTCTGAAGGTGGAACAGCTCCTACATTACACAACCAGTGTCCTCCGGCGGTTCCAGGCCGGGGTCTTAGCTCCTTCTGCTCTTTCACCCTGCGCTACCACGTAGCATTCCTTCCAGAGTAAACGCCGGGTCTCAGAAGTGGCCAGGTGGGAGGAGTGAGATGTAACGACTAACAGAAGAGGTCTAGTAGATGGTAGGAATTAGGGAGTTTGTTGAAGATGAGACAGGCCTCTCTCTTCTCTATGTTTTGCTAATCTTCTAGTTTTGAATTATCTCCATAAAAATAATCACAGTATGATTTGATTCCTCTGTCCCAGTCATTAAATTTCTGACTGGGATGACAATTCAGGGGTGCTCACAAGATTTTGACAAGGATGTTTGTGATAGTGCTGTTTACATTAATGAGGAGAAACAGGCAAGATTAAAATGTGCTCCAGTGGAAGAATGGTGAATATAAATTATTAAATGCTCAATGAAGAAATATGTTATAAAATATGTAAGGATGAGAAAAAAACATGAGATTACTAAATAAAAAGATCAGACATTCAAAATGGGATGTGATACCTAATTCTAACTTTGTTCAAAAAATCATATTTACATTTTTATAGGGAAATAGAGAGTTCCCTGATGGCCTACTGGTTAGGATTCCAGGCTTTCACTGCTGTGGCCCAGGTTCAATCCCTGGTCAGGGAAGTTCCTACAAGCTGCACAGTGTGATTTAAAGAAAAAGAAAATAGATGATATATAGAAAAATATTTGCCATGCTGGGCTTCAGAGTAATTTTATTACCCTCCCTTATACTTTTTTGTATTTCTCAAATTTTTCATAGTAAGCATATGTTATTTTCTAATCAGAAAATAATATTATAAAATATGCAAAGAAGTATGGTTTCTAATTTGGACATGGTCTAAACTATTATACTGACACCCTAAGGTGATAATTCCTGTCCTTTTTTGCAATCAAGGATCCTCAGATTTCATAATGGCTTCTTTCTCTCTTCCTTTTCGTCTTTGTTTTGCTCTCTTTATAACAAGGAAATTTAACAAAATTACTAAGTATTAACAATTACCATGCAGAACAAAATACGGAGGCTTCCAGAAATGTATATCTGAGGATGGGTACTATATAATTCTAGAAGCAATATTAATAATTTTGAAGTTTCATCTTATTTTCTAAAAAGAATACTTGCCTATGAGTAAAGTGTTAGAACAATATATTCATTTGGATTATTATTTTTTAAATATTTATTTGATGAATAGACAAAAAATTATGAAAGATTAATTTTGAAGAAATCTAAAGTTGTTGGAAACTGGTTTTAACCAAACCTAGAATAGGAAATTGTTAAGCAGATCCTGCTTGGAAAGGGAAGGAAATCATTGTCAAGTGCCTGAAAGTAAGTGAAACTGTTAGTTCCTTGGTCATATCTGATTCTTTGCGACCCTGTGGACTGTAGCCCGCCAGGCTCCTCTATCCACGGGATTTTCTAGGCAAGAATACTGGAGTGGGTAGCCATTCCGTTCTCCAGGGGATATTCCTGACGCAGAGATCAAACCTGGGTCTCCTGCACTGCCGGCAGATTCTTTTACCGACTGAGTTACCAGGGAAGCCCAGTGCCTGCTTCCTCCAAATAGCAGCGAGTCCCCAGCACAGGAATGGTCCCTCTCCAACTCACAGGACCAATCCAGGACTTCCAACTGAGCCCGACTTTCTGAGGATCAGCACCAGCCCTACTGTCGGGGTGTAAGCAATATACTACGTTGTGCAAACCCCCCTTTGAGGCAGTGCACCAGATTTGGTCTCAGCCCCTAAATTCGGTTTTGCTAACCTTCCTTGAACCTAATTCCTCAGAGGACTTAGCCTGTCCCAGGAACTAGAACCAGGTTCCCATCTTCCTGCCTTGTGGCCAACTTTCCCAATCCTGAGGCCAGTCCTTCCAATCACAGTCTTCTTCCTCTTTCTGTATCCTGACTTGCTGCAAAATGGGAATTGGTTAAATATATGAGTGAATGAATAAAAATGATGAAAGGAATAAATGGAATTATTTGAACTGTGAGCTCATATAGCTCCAATTCTTGGACACTGAGTAATACCAAACAGCCTCAGAAAGAACCTAGAGCAGGATCTGTAAGGCTTCAGTGGGCAAAAAAATATGATCCTCCCCTTATACTGCCCACTCCTCCCCCTATCACCCTAAAACGATGCCTGCCAACTCCAGTCCTAAGACATGCCACGAGTGGTCCCCATGGTTAGGTCATAGAGTTTGAGGTTGTTATTCAGTGACACAGCACAGCCTTTGCAAGATATATCTATTTTACTAAGTTGACAAATGTGGCCTTAGAATAAATAAGGTTGAAATCATTTGAATATGATGCATTGAGGAGACATGAATTATTTTCCTGCCATTTTATCAATATTCTCCCTTCCTTGTAGTCATCAAGCCCCTGTGGATCAACCTGGTATTGAAATACTCCTCTTATCTCAATGAAGAGAAGAGAATGATTCTTGAATCCTCAGATAACCTTTCTTTTTCTGTTCCTGCCTTGAAGAAGTTTAGAATCTATAGTCCTGGAAGTGCAGTTAGTGGAATTGGCAGCCTTGCACCCATCCTTGTGGAAGAATGTACACTGAAATAAATACCTTTGGCATGGTGTCATGGCTTAGGTGGCATTTCAGAGCCAACCGCATGCATCTGAGCAATCTGTCATCTCATTGACATTCCACCACATGCCTCAAAATTCTCCAGGCAGGCTCAACTAAAAAATCTTGTAAGGCATGTATGTCAGGTAAATTCTAACTATAATTTAGGTGCATTTGAGTGATTCCAGACCTTTAGATATTAATCACTTGGCAGGACATAGAGTCCAAGAGAAGTGAGGTGTGATGACTTTAAAAAGATTTAAGCACTGAATGGTTGAAAGAGTTCCTGTGAAATTGCTTCACCCTCAGTTAATCTAGCTCTTATTTTTAAAAAATCAATTGAAACATACTTTATTTGGAGACTTTCCCTACAAATACAGTGGCAAATGCATAGTATGTAGCCTGTTAAATAGATAGCTTAAGCAGATATTAAATAGGACTTCCTCTCTTCCTAGGGAGCATTTGTTCCTTCACTAATTGGTAACATCCTTTCCTTGATCCCTGCAAAATGTCGCCGTTGAGGTCCAGTCCTCATGAAGCTAAGCAAACTGATCCTTCCCTTGGACTCCTTGTGAATCAAAGTGAAGGCTCAGCCTATGGAGCTTCTATTTACTTTTTACAAACGATATACCCCTAGACACAAAGAGTTAAAGGGGGGTTTGCATCTTCAGAATGAAGTTTTAGAAATACATATAGAACAAGCTCAAGATGTATCCGAACTAGGGATCTGGTAGATTTGTGTTAAAGTCTGGAATATGTTGGATGTACTACCAAGAAGACTTTTCTCTGAATGATGGGTTTTATTTGAACTCCCTAAAATAAAATGGCTTTCGAGTTTCTAAAATGTAGTTATCTACATGGCTTATTATTCAGTTAAAATAGTGTTTGTTGTGATTAGATAGATGCATATGTTTATTAAAAAAATATCTGAAATTATTAAAGCCTCAGAGTATTTCATAATGATGAAGAGAGATTACAGTTAGATAATAAATTACAAGTATTTTGAGCCCAAACCAACCCCATAATTTTATTTTCTATTCTAATACTTTTTTATTATCATCACTGTTTTATATAGTTGATTTACAATATTGTTAGTTTCAGGTGTACATCAAAGTGATTCAGTTATATATATGTATATATATACATTTTCATATTATTTTCTATTATAGGTTATTACAAGATATAGAAAATGATTCCCTATGCTATATAAGAAATCCTTATTTGTTGTTTATCTATTTTACATACAGCAGTTTATATCTGTTAATCCCATACTCCTAATTTGTCCCTTCCCTGCTCCCTTTGCTAACCATAAGTTTGTTTTCTTTGTTTGTGAGCCTATTTCTGTTTTATACATAGATTCATTTGTATTATTCTTTAGGTTACACATATAAGTGATATCATATAATATTTGTCTTTGTCTGACTTATTTCACTTAGTATGATATTATGTAGGTACATCCATGTTGCTACAAATGGCATTATTTCATTCTTTTTAATGGCTGGGTAATGTTCCATTTCATACCCAGACACACACACACACGCACACCCCCCTCTTGAATCAATAGTCTGTTGATGGCACTTGAGTTGTTTTCATGTCTTGGCTATTGTAAATAATACTGTGAACATTGGGGTACATGTATCTTTTCAAATTAGAGTGGGCCAGTCCCATAATTTGAAAGTCAGTAACTGTAGTTTAAGATGTGAAAATTAAAGTTTTAATATATTACTCATGGAAGTTGCTATGAACTTTCTGGAGAACAATTTGGCACTCTATGTCAAAAGCCTTAAGTAGAGTATGTCCTTTGGACCAATAATTATACCCTGTTTCATTTATTCTAGGGACATGGAGATACAAAGATTTATATGTAAGGATTATTCATTGCATCATCATTCAAATGATAAAAATGGAAACAACATAGATGTCTAACAGTTCAGTATTATTTGAATAGATTATTATCAAGTCACACAATGGAATGCCCAGTAGCCATTAGCATAATTTTTGAAGTATATTTAGTAAATGAAAAAAATTTAAGGGAAGAACAAAAACTAAATAAATATTTATTGTAAAAGTAGCAGAACATTGGAAACAAATACTCACCAATAATGGACTGGTTAAGAAACTGTAGGGAATCTGCACTGGAAAAACTATGCAGGGTCAAAAAGAAAGGTGAAGGCCATGGGCCCATCTCTGAGATGTATTGTAAGGAAAGCAAATTATAGAATAGGTTGTGTAGTATGCAACCATTTTTGTAACTAGAAGATATAGCTATCAATATTTCTGGAAGTCTGCCACAGAACTAGTAACACCGGCTGCCTCTGAGGAGGTGAGAGGTGATTAGGCAGTGGGAGGGGAGATTCACTTCTTGTGTAAAATTTCATCCTATTTGAGCATTTTCCATGTGCCTGTACAAATTAAAAAATAAATACATATTATGTCCACTATGATCTTAACTTGTAAATAACTTCATGCCTATCCATCTGAATAGAAAAGATTCAAAATCAAACAAAAAATGTAAACAAGGGTTATCTTTGGGTGGTAGGGTGATGGATAATATTAATTTTCTTCCATGTATTTTCCTGTATCTTCTGTATTTCCTGTATTTTCTCCTCCCTTCCCAGGACAATCAGCATTGATAAATATTTTAAGAATATAATGAAAGGAAAAGGGAAATTAAAAAATGTCTAAAGGGGGAATTCCCAGTGGTTAGGACTCTGCGCTTCCACTGCAGGGGGCATGGGTTCGATCCCTGGTCAGAGATTTAAGACCCTGCATGTCTCACAGTGCAGCCTAAACTAATTTAATTAATTTTTAAAAATGTCTAAAGTCCTAATGAGACAGTTGGTGAGGGAGGGGCTTGCTTGGTTCGGTGATGTGAGTATTGAGCCTAGCACTGCTGCTCTATTAGTCAGGACTGGCCTTACTTCCCTATGGCTAACTATTCATCTACTGGCTGAGGTCTACACATATATAATTAATTTTATTACTATAACTCAGTTCTCAATCTTGCTGGCACATTGGGATACTTTGGGGCATTAAAAAAAAAATAACCAAAAATATACTAAGCTTTACCCCCAAACCAATTAAATCTGAATTCAGCATCTAGTATTATTAAAGTCTCCTCGGGTGATTCTAATCTGCAGCCAAGGGTCAGAACCACACTTTAACCCAGAGCTTTGATCTAGTTGAAAATGTGAATACTCCTGCAAGGGTGCTTTGATTTATTATCAGTAGGTTATAGACTTCCTGAGAATAAAGGTAAAAGACTAAGTGAACTATAGATTCTTTCCCAAAACATGACAAATTCTGAGACCAGGAAAGCTGGAGGCCAAATGCAACTTCTTCCAAGACTCCTTCAGTTTTGGGGCAAAGGGAATAGAAAATTGATAATGAGAAACCCACGTTCTAGCTCTGTTTTTGTCTCTTCCTGGTTGGAGAACCTGGATCAATTTATAGAACTTCTAGGTATGACCTTGTTGTAAAATGTGCCAACTGGATTAGCACAGAGGTTTTGAAAACAGCCTAAGGGACGAAGAAAGAGGAAGAAGTGTGGGGATTCCATGTTACACACCCTACCCCCCATCAGTGGATTGACTTATTTATAGATTTATAGATTGGCTCTCCAGTATGCTTCATTTTAAAGAAGTGATTCCAGGATTAAAAAAAAAAAAAAATTCCCTAGAATTTGTTGTATGACTCCGGGAACTCAAACTGGGGCTCTGTAACCACCTAGTGGGGTGGGATGGGGAGAGATGTTCCAGGGGGAGGGGGCACGGGTAAGCCTATGGCTGACTCATGTTCATGTTTGGTAGGAAACAATGTAATACTGTAAAGCAATTATTCCTCAATTAAAAATAAATAAATTTTAAAAATAGCCTCCAACTAACAAAAATAAATGAAAAAAAAAACAAACAACATTTCCCCTAGATCACATGGCTTCTTAGCTCTCCTTATTCTACAATCTTCACTTTTTAATGTAAGCCCAATAGGGAACCTAAAATGTGTGATTTTTCCTGTATTTTCTCATCATTTTGGGGGGTTTGATTTTCCTGATACAATGTGTTTTAAGGTATTCTGTGGAAGCTTCTACTTCCATTGGATGATCAATGACTTTTCAACCTAGTTCTCTTGTTCCAGTGTCACATGCAGAAATCCTGGATATTTTTAAGTTGTAAAAAGTAGACAAATTTCCACAGCTCATTCCTTCCCGGGAATGACAAATCTCCCACTTGTATACCAACTCATATATAACTTCCATACCAGGGCCAGGATAGGGTAAGGCAAGTGAGCCTTTTGTCTTGGCTTCAAAGTTTAAGAGAGTACCAAAAAACTCAGTAATTAATACAAAAATACATGAAGAGCAAATTATAAAAATTTAAGTAAAGGGAAGATCACCAATAGTTCTCTGCTGGGCCATACTGGAGCCCATGGCAAAAAAATAAAAGTACTTCACTCACTTCAGTCTATCCTAGGTCCCATTCCATACTGTTGAAAGTACTCACCACAAATAAGTTCTTAAGAATTTGTATAAGATCAAATGGAACCTAATCAAACTATACGCTTTTGTCCAGCAAAGGAAACCATAAATAAAACAAAATGACATACTATGGACTGGGAGAAAATATTTGCAAATGATGAGACTGACAAGGGATTAATTTTGAAACTATACAAACAGCACCTACAGTTCAGTAACAAAAAAACAAGCCATCCAATCAAGAAATGGGCAGAAGACCTAAACAGACATTTCTCCAAAGGGGACATACAGATGTCCAACAGGCACATGAAAAGCTGCTCATCATCGCTAATTATTAGAGAAATGCAAGTCAAAAATGCAATGAAGTACCATCTTACACCAGTCAGAATGGCCATCACTTTAAAAAATCTACAATAAATGCTGGAGAGGGTGTGGGGGGAGCCCCCAACACTGTTGGTGGGAATATAAATGGGCGTAGCCACTATGGAAAACAGTATGGAGGTTCCTCAAAAAACTAAGACTATAGTTACCACATGGTCCACAATCCAACTCCTGGGCATATATTCAGAGAAAATTCTAATTCAGAAAGATACATGCGCCCGAGTGTTCACAGAAGCACTGTTTACAACAGGGGAGATGGAAGCGACCTAGGTGTCCACTGACAGATGAATGGCTAAAGAGGATGTTGGGTGTGTGTGTATACACACACACACACACAATGAAATATTACTCAGCCATAAAAAACGAAATCTTTGTAGCAATATGGGTAGACCTAAAGAGTACTTACTAAGTAAGTCAGATAAAGGCAAATATCATATGATACTACTTATATGTGAAATCTTAAAAAAAATGATACAAATGAACTTATTCACAAAACAGAAACAGACTCACAGACATAGGAAAAAACCTTATGGTTATGAAATGGGAAAACAGGAAATGGGGAAGGATAAATTAGGAGTTTGGGGTTAACAAAAACACACTACTATATATGAAATAGAAAAACAAAGACCTACTGTATAATATAGATAATGATATTTAATGTCTTATAATAATATATAATGGAAAATCTATAATCTGAAAAAATATATACACAGACACACACACACATATGTATGCATGCATGTGTGCCTCAGTAGTGTCCTACTCTTTGTGACTAAAAAACAGCAACAACTATACATACATATATATGCATATATATATGAATCACTTTGTTGTACACCTGAAACTATGAAAACATTGCAAACCTGCTACACTCTAATTTTTAAAAATGTGTGTGCATGTTAGTCACTCGGTTGTGTCCGACTCTTAGCGACCTCATGGACTGCAGCCCGCGAGGCTCCTCTCTCCATGGGATTCTCCGGGCAAGAATACTGGAGTGGCTTGCCATGCCCTCCTCCAGGGGATCTTCCTGACGCAGGAATCAAACCCCGGTATCCCACACTGCCTGCAGATTCTTTATCATCTGAGCCACCAGGGAAGCACTAATTTAAAAAAAGAAACTAACCACACAAAAAAATGGAATTTGTATAAGAATGGAGAGAGAGAAATACATTGACAAATTTGAAAGAGGTCTCTTGGAAATTTTGTGGCTCAAATAGATTTTGGTAGGCCTAACAGATAGGAAAAGAAAGAAAAAGTGAGCGAGAGATACTTTTACATTTAATTTTGTGGTCAGAAAGAGATATTTTATATTCCTATTTAAGACTGAAAATCCATTAGGTTTCTTGTGCTACTGTGCTCAGTCATGTCTGACTCTCTGCCACCCCATGGACTGTAGCCCACCAGGCTCTTCTGTCCATGGGATTCTCCAGGCAAGAACACTGGAGTGGGTTGCCATTTCCTTCTCCAGGGGATCTTCCTGACCCAGGGATTGAACCTGAGTCTCTTGCATTTCCTACATCGGCAGGCAGGCAAATTCTTTACCACTGTGCCACCTGGGAAATCCATTAGATTTCTTACATCTTGGTAAAATTCAGAATGGCAGACTGAAAAATTTTGCAAGGATAGTAACTAATTAGTAAATAAAGGTGATTATTAACACCATTTCAGTCACTGAGAGGGCAGCATAACATAATTCAATTACTTATGTATTTTTCATCAACAGGTGCTGTGTTTCATTAATTTATCATACACTGAGTAACTAACAAATTGACTATATATTGTGTCATGATCTTAAATGTATATCATTCTTATTACTAAAAATGAATTTGGGATAGGAAATCAACTTTCCTATACAGTTGGTTTAGATGGCATTAATACATTTCCACTGGGTTTGGAACAATATGTTTCATTCGCAGTTTTCTTGATACCCTAGTGTGGCCAATATTCTTTGATGAACCCATTTGAGGCAAGATCTTAAAGCACAGGGCCAAGGTACATTTTATATTGAGGGAGCCAAGCTTTGGTGGGTACCATCTGGTGAAGGAAAAAAAAAAAAAAAAGGCAGACCGCCATGTGGCCAATATATGGCCTCTTTGATTGAAGGGTCTCTTATTATCTTTTAAAATTTATTTTTAACTGGAGCATAATTGCTTTACAATATTGTGTTGGCTTCTCCCATACCACAGCGTCAGTCAGCCATAAGTGTACATATGTCCCTTCCCTCTTGAACCTCATTCCACCCCCTAGGTTGTCACAGAGCACCAGGCTGAGCTCCCTGTGTTATACGGCAACTTCCCATTAGCTATCTTTTTCCCATGTGGTAATGTATGTTCCAATGCTACTCTCTCAATTCGTCCCACCCTCTCCTCCCCCACTCTGTCCAAAGTCTGTTCTCTCTGTCTGCATCTCTATTCCTGCCCTGCAAATAGTTCATCAGTACCATTTTTCTAGATTCCATATATATGTGTTAATACATGATATTTGTTTTTCTGACTTACTTCACTTTGTATAACAAGCTCTAAGTTCATCTGCCTGCAGGGTCTCTTTTTAATTCATTCAACAAATGCTTATTCAGCATCTACTAATTCCAGGCCCTGTTCTAGGTACTGGGTTCAGGAGTGAACAAAATAGGCAAAGATCTTGATTCTTACCGAGGTATACATAAGAAATCATCAAAGGGAGATGAGTATAAATGGGATAAAGGATTATTTGATTTAAAGACAGGGAAATGAATAGGAAACGAATAGGAAAGAAATCAATTGCCTCTATCAACTACCTGATTAATTTCAAAATCCAATCTTCACCCAGCTAATTGCCTTCCAGGGTCCACCGGGAATGCCCACACATACAGCGTGTTACTATAATGTGGAATCTAAGCTGGTTTAGGTTTTACAGCAGTGGGGAGTAAAGCAGGTGGTAGAAAAAGTTGCCATCTGGGAATACAGGGCCAGGATTGCCAGATCTTAACCAAGAACTGAAATACCCATTTCTGTGTCAATCACTAGATGTTTAAGTTCTGACAGTTAATTCAATTTTTGCAAAAGTACCACTGAGTCTAAAGCAACCCTTCTGTACCTCAGAGACCACCGAGTTTGTAGCCTTTGTCTTAGGTTGGAGTCCAGCAAAACCAGGGATTCTTGTGGGACAGATGGCTCCAACTTGTAGTAATGACAGGGCAGGAAGTTCCTATATTAGCTAAGTCGTTATTGACCCTTTGGGTGCCAAAAGGATTTTAACCCATGATTTCGGTAATCTTACGTCTCACTACTTGATTTTAGTATACATTCATTCATTTGCTCATTCATTAAACCTTCGTAAATGACATTTCTGGCTGAAACACTGGTCTACCCAGCTTAAAAATGGCTCCCATGTGGTCAGCCTTGTAGGTAGGGCCTTCCAATGCAGGGGGCCTTGATGACCTTCACACTGGGAGATACAATGCTGCCTGTGATAATGCTAACCTTGCGTGAGTGCATGCTAAGTCGTTTCAATCATGTCTGACTCTTTGCGACCCTATGGACCATAGCCTGCCATAGTCCTCTGTCCATGGGATTCTCTAGGCAAGAATACTGGAGTGGATTACCACGCCCTCCTACAAGGGACCTTCCCAACCCAGGGATTGGGTTGGGAAGGGATCAAACCTGCATCTCTTACATCTTCTGCATTGATAAGTGGGTTCTTTACCACTAGTGCCACCTGGCAAGCCCAACGTGACCCTTGAGTAAGCACAAAATATACAGATACATTTGATTCGAACCAGAGGATCATTTGGGGGCTTCCCTAGTAGCTCAGTTGGTAAAGAATCCACCTGCAATGCGGGAGACTCCGGTTCGATTCCTGGGTTGGGAAGATCTGCTGGAGAAAGAATAGGCTTTCCTTTTTTTCCCAGGATTCTTGGGTTTCCCTTGTGATTCAGCTGGTAAAGGATCCGCCTGCAATGCGGGAGACCTGGGTTGGATCCCTATACTGGGAAGATCCCTTGGAGAAGGGAAAGGCTACCCACTCCAGTATTCTGGCCTGGAGAATTCTGGGTCGCAAAGAGTCAGAGCAATTTTCACTTTCACTTTCAGAGGATCATTTGGGCTTCCGTGGTGGCTCAGATGATAAAGAACTCTGCCTGCGATGTAGGAGACCCCGGTTCAATCCCTGGTTCAGGAAGATCCCCTGGAGAAGTGAAAGGCTACCACTGTAGTATTCTTGCCTGGAGAATTCCACGGACAGAGGAGCCTGGAGGGCTACAGTCCATGGGATCACATGACTGAGCAACGAAGCACAGAGGATCACTTGGATGCATTTCTAAGGGTGGTGATGGAAAGATGTCACTGAACTACTCTATCTAGAATATCTGCCTGGTGACTTTGCAGTGTGGGTATCTTATCTTTCAGGAGAAAGCATTCTTTTTCATGAATTGTTCAGTCGCTAAGTCGTGTCCAACTCTTTGTGACCCCAAAGGCTGCAGCATGCCAGGCTTCCCTGCCCTTCACTATCTCCTGGAGTTTGCTCTAACTCATGTCCATTGAGACAGTGATGATATCCAACCATCTCATCCTCTGTTGCCCTCTTCTCCTCCTGTTGACCCTGAAACCTTTCTTGCACCAGAAACACTGAAATCTTTCTGCTCTTTTGAGACTGTCCTCTAGGTGGCGCCATTTATAGCTCTCTGAGTCTCCCAGGGCCTGCTGGCCTGCCTTCCCCCAAAGCAAGGCCACTTTTATTCCTAGGTCAGCCAGCTTTGTCAGCAAGCACAGAACAGAGGAGCTTTCCCAGCTCTTGTAGGAGCTGCAGTGTTTAGGCTGACTTCTAATTGGCCCTTCAGGTAGCCATCCTGTGCCTACTTCAGGCTGCTTTGCATGGTGGCTTGGATAACTGCTCCTTCTTCCCAATTGCCTCTAGCAATCCATTCTCTGTACTGTAGGTTAGGAGCCAGTGCTTCTCATTTCACATTGCTGTTTTATACATGCAGACTGCCTGCCCAAATAGATTATGAAGACTTTGAGGGCTTTGTATGCCTCAGGCATCTGGCATAGGGCACTGCTTGTGACAGGCACAGTCTGTGAGTGTTTGTTGTTGATGTAGGTTCTGGAATTGTGTTTATTCATCTCTTACTGAGTATCCATTGCAGGCTAGGCACTCTTTTGGATGCACTGAAAACAGTTATGAAAGATAAGGTCTCTACTTTCAAGCAGCTCCCAATCTTGTGAAAGAGCATGAGAAAGAGAAATAGACAGTGGTATTACCGTGTGCAGTGCATGGTGTGAAGCAGCCACGCCAGATGATTCTGGAAACAGGAGAAGTACAGGCTTTTCCTTCCCTGGGAGCATCTTTTGTGAGTGTGCTTGTGGCTTTTTCATTCTTTGACCCTAGCATCACTCCTGGAGACTGAACTGTGCCTCTGACTGTTTTTCTTTGCCAGTGCCCAAAGAACAGGGTTGCATGATGGTGGAGGTAGAATGCCATAGAGGAGATGACAGTTTTCTATTTTCCTCTGGTGTTCACTGCTCCTAGGGTTTTGTGGTTTGCTTTTCAGCCATCAGTAATTGCCTTCGAATTCTCCAAATGGTTTATCTTCTCACTGTCTATCTGGGGGTGATTTGAAATCGCTGATTTACTTTTAAGTGGTGTAGAAACATATTTATTGAAAACCTATTTTCAAATGTCCCCTTTCCTGTGAAGTCTTCAGTTCTCCTGAACAGAAGGATCCCTTCCTTTTTATACCTTTATAGTGTTACTTGTATCCCAACTTTAATACAAATTGATTTCATTCTCTTTTATTGGAAGTGTTTAGAGTCACATAATGCCCTGAGACTTCAAGCCTGTTGAAGACAAGGACTATATTTTATTCATCCCAGTATCTGTCTTCTTGCACTTTCATCTTAGTTTTGTACATATGGTAGGCAATGAATACATTTGTTGATTTAATGAACTAAGCCTTTGTAACACGATTCACATTTAGTTGAATATTTTAGCATATTTGCTTGTAGAATATGGTCACAACTTCAGTAGTTTCAACATGGATTTTGTTCGCGTGATTTAGGTTATGTGACTATTTGCCTGGCAAATGCTTTCCAGACACATATGCAAAGGTTTCTGAACAGATCTGGGCTCAGACTTGAAAATTTCCTGTTTCCTTATTGACACTCATATACGACTTTATCACTGTAGAGTGTTGGTTTTCCTTACTTCCCAACTTATTCCCAGTGCTTGAACGAACATCCTCTTGATTTGTCTAATCCATTCAAATATCTACTAAATGCCAAGGACTGTCCCTGATGCTAGGCATACAGGGGGTGATAAAAGAGACTTTTATTGTTCCACAATGTGTTGAAACAATTTAATTCCATTCATCCAAAAATAGGTCAATTCAGTAAAAATGGAGGACCTGATAGGGTAAGAGCCCAGGCTGGGAGACTTTTAAAAAAAATCTTAGATCTTTGGCCAGGAAACCAGACACTTACTTGAAGATTCCTGACTTTTACTTGATTTTCTAATGTTTTCTATCTCTCTGCAACTCATGTATAGACATATTTAGAGGATGCAAACTTACAATTCTTTTCCCTTGATGCCATTTAAAATTTTGGCATGTTGAATTTCAATGTTTAATTAGTCAGTTAATTTTAAATTTTAATTTCACAGCATCCACATAAGGGGGTGAAGCTGGTGAAGTTTGTCCTTTCTGCTTTCCTAGCCAAGGTGAAATTTAATTACAGTCGACTCTTCTGCAGGTTATGCATCCTTGAATTCAACTAAAGGTAACTGCATTTTCTAGGCCAAATATCTTTTAAACAGGAAGTCTAAAATATAGATCTTATGTCTAGAGGACTTGTTTGATCTAAGTCATGGTATGTGTGTGTCTAGGGGTGGAGGTAATGGCAAATGAACGGAGGCAGTTACACACCTGTCATTTGACAATCCTATATGCACTCTTGACCTGCAGTAATAGAATCATGCCCTCATTTTACATTCTGGATCAACAGGTTGCACCAGAGACTTCTCAGAAGCAACATAAAATGTGAAAAACGGATTCCTTTCTTAAGATACAATTTCCTCTCAGGCTCCATTAAGGCAGAAAGCAGTATGAGTTACACCTCTTGTAGCTATTAGATCAAATACAATTTGAACGAGCAAGCATTTTTTTGGCAGTCGCCTGTTAACAACAAAATATAAGCAAACCACATTTTAAAGTAAACTACCTCAATCGAAAGTGGAAAAACAAAATACCAGAATGGAATTTTGCTGTGGCGATTCTGGTTTTCTCATTTTTCTTTCATTCTTTCCTTTACCCTTATTTCACATTATTTTGCATTTTCTCAGAAGTCATAATTCCATCTCGGTCTAGAATGGTGAAGTCGATTACTTGGCTGTTTAATATCGTGTGCCTTTTTCAAAAACGAGAGGAGAGCT
The DNA here is from genome assembly GCF_910594005.1 of Cervus elaphus. Taxonomy (NCBI): domain Eukaryota; kingdom Metazoa; phylum Chordata; class Mammalia; order Artiodactyla; family Cervidae; genus Cervus; species Cervus elaphus. The sequence goes on along the minus strand of NC_057843.1, from coordinate 51,781,898 downwards.
TGTAAGAAGAAAACAAAAACAACTCCAATGGCATGAAAAGTTGGAAGCTAGCAGGAGGCTCTTGGAAACTGGGCCGCTTTATTTTTCTGCTCGGGATTTAGATTTCTGTCTCCAGGAACTTTTGTGAATAGTTTCACCTATTAAGTGTCCCTTGCCCCTCTGCGAGACAGTGACAATTCCGTGTCCTCCCCGGTCGCACTGCACGGTTGAGTGTATATTATTTTCTACGACTCAACTTGGATCAGAGGTGACGGGACATACTTTCCAACCGAATGGCGTTTTAGAAATAGGCACAGGAAACAGCATTGAACTAGGCGAAGAGCCGCGCCACGGATCTGCTCCGCGCTGCCCCGGAGCGGCAGGCGGGAGGCGCCGGCGCCGAGGCTGCCTTCGGGGGAACCGGGCGGGTGTTCGCGGGGCGGCCGGTGCTGGGGGCTTACGGGGCCGAGATCCCCGCCTTCCCGGAGAAGCCGCGGCCGCGTTCCGGAGGCAGTGGGCAGCCGGCTGGCGGAGGCCGCCATATTCCCGGTTTACCACGCCCGGGCGGCGGGCCGGTAGCGGCAGGTTGGCGGCGGCCCCGGCTGCGCCTCGGCGACCCGGCCCCGCCTCCCGCCGGGGGCGGCCGCGACCGCTGAGCCCGCGGGCCCGACCGAGGGCGCGGGAGCGGGAGGCGCCCGCAGCGCCCGAGGGGGCCGGCCCAGCGACGGAGCGGCGTGAGCGAAGCGAAAGCCGCACTGGGAGGCGCGCCGCGGCGGCTGCGAGCCCAGGAAAGCCTTCCAGGAGGGGCCGGGCGGCACCGCCTCCCGCTCCCCTCCTCCCGCGCCCGTCCCCTCCCTCCACCTCCTCCCTCCGCCGCCGCTGCCGCCTCCCTCCCGGATCTGTGCTCCAGTTCAGAGAAAGAAGAAAATGTGTGTGTGTGGCGAGGGGGAGGGCGAGCTCTGAGCAGCCGCTCTGCGCCTGGCAATCGGGGCCGGGGGGTGGGCGTCTGGCGGAGGCGGAGGAGCGCGCGGCGGCCGGGCGGGCGGGCCGGCGAGCCGGGTTTGCGCGCGAGCCGGGCGGTGGGCGCGGGCAGGGCCGAGGGCGCCCGGGAGCCGTGTCAGGCGGCAGCCAGGAGCCGGCGCGCCAGGCGCGGGGAGCCGTCGGCGACCGCTCGCTGCGGGGACGCCCCGGTGGATGTGCTCTCGCCGCCGGGCGCACGGCTTAGGGGAGCCTCGGCGGCGGCGGCGGCGGCGGCGGCGCGGGGGGCGAGGCGGGCCGCCTGTTCCCGGGGAAGGAGGCGCGGGCGTCTGAGCGAGGCCGGGCGCGGCGGCCTTCCCTAGCGCGCCCCCCGAGCCAGCGCCCGCGGCCGCCTCCCGCGCCGGCCTCGCTCGTCCCGGCAGCCCGAGCCGCCACCACCCGCCGCACCCCCGGCCCACCTGGTGGCCCCGGCCCTCGCCGCGGCCCCCGCGGCGGTTTCCCGAGCTCGTCGTCCCGGACGCGCGCCCGGGCGGCGGGGGCTCGGCGGCCACCGCTGCCTCGGGGGAGCGAGGGCGGGAGGGTGTGTGTGCGCGCGTGTGAGCAGGGGGTGCCGGCGGGGCTGCAGCGGAGGCACTTTGGAAGAATGACTCTGGAGTCCATCATGGCGTGCTGCCTGAGCGAGGAGGCCAAGGAAGCCCGGCGGATCAACGACGAGATTGAGCGGCAGCTCCGCAGGGACAAGAGGGACGCCCGCCGGGAGCTCAAGCTGCTGCTGCTCGGTGAGTGCCGCCGCGGCCGGACGCAGCGGACCCTCCCGCCGGGCCTCTGCGCCCCCCGCCCACCATCCCCAGCCCCCGGACTGCGGCCCCGGCCCCCGGGCGCGGGCGGCTCGCCCCTGCCCTCCCCGGGCGCGGCCCCGGCCACTACCCGCACCCTGAAGGGCGCGCGCGCGCGTGCAGACACAGGCGCGCGCAGAGGGGTCGCGGCTGGCAGCCCGGGGCCTCGGCTTGTCCCTCGCGGTCGCCCCGAGGGCTGTGCACTCGGGGTGCCGGTTTGTCCGCTGTGCATCTGCTGAATGGCACAACGCTTCGGGGAGACGTGGGTGGGAAGGTGGGCAGGAGGACTGAACTTACAGTGTCGTGGCCGCGGCGCCCCGTGGGGCGGTGGAGCGGAGAACTGTGTGTGCGTGTGGCCTTAGGTGTCAAGCGGACCCAGGGCGTGCGGTGGGGTGGCCTGTGTGCATCCTTTATCCGTGCTTTTAGGGGTCGGGAGCGAATGGTGGAACGGTGGGCAGACTCGCGACTGGATTCTCTAAGGAGTGATGGTGAGGGAGCCGAGTGGTTGGCTCTCTGAAGAAAGGGGGCTAACGTATTCCGGGAGCGGGGAGGTGAGCAGATATATGTGTCACACGAGTGCGGTTCTCTAGCAACCAGACCTCCGACGGAGGGACCCAGAAGAGTTTCTTAATGGTGACAGGCGGGTTTCTAGTCTCCACCATCCCTTCCAGATAAAAGATGAGGGATACGGGAGGGTTGTGCTGTGTGGTTGTTGACAGCGATGGGTATCTTTTGTTTAATGTGGCAATCCAGATGTAGGCCTGAATTCACAATAGTTGCCAGTACAGCCTCTCAATTACTCTCAGGGAAACAAATAGAAACCTTTTGTTTAAAACGGACAGCATTTTAGTATCTTTGGAATCTGGGCTAGAAGGAAAACGGGAAGTGAACAGCAAAAAACGTCCCTTTAATCTCTAAAAAATAACCCACTATTCTGCCTTCACATTAAATTAGCAAGAAAATGCCATTTCTCCACTAGGAATTTTATTGATTATTATCTCTGGGAGAATGTTCAGAATCAACATTCAGGCCAGCACGACATAACTCTGAGCTATTGTGTTAGGAAGAACAGCTTTGCAGTAACAGGCCTGAAAAATGTCTGCACTCGTGTTCTGGATATTTGCGTGTATAATAAATAGGTTTCTCAGACATTTCTGGAAGAGAATAATGTCAATTCTGATTTGAGAAGCATGCATTTTCCTTCTTATCTTGAGCATTCCGTCTCCTGGTTCAAGGAACCAATTGCCTTTGGGAGGGAACTGCTTATGTACTGGATCGTTTGCAAGAAGGAACAAAACATAATGATCAGGAATGGTTACAAATGGTTAATTCACATGCCATGCTTCATGTCTTCATTTTGAAACCAGATTAGATAAATGTGCACATGTTTATAAAGAACAGAAGGCAAACCCTGGATAAAAGGGGCGGGCTTTAGGGAAGGAAGCCAGGGAAGGGGGAAACTGCTGTTGCAAAAGGAAGATCTTTTCATTTTTTTATGTTTATTCTCATTTTGAGCTACTTCTCATGGCTGAAAAGGTGAATATTTTCTGAATTCTCAAGATTGAGAAGAAACTAGAGTGGGTCGGAGACACGAATGGAGTTTAAGTGCATGATTAAGGGAAAAAGCATGTGTTTTAGAGAGACTTGAGGATGGTTTTTCTTTTGCCCTGTGTAGAGTCTTTATTTGTTTGTTTGGCTGTGAATAGGGCGTTTGAGGTCTCTCAGGCCAACCCCATTGCCTGAAATGTGGCAGCCCTGGGTTCCTAGCAGCTGAATTAGAGCTCAGGGAATTTGTCTGAGGGCCTGGGTTTGAATGTCTAGGAGGACTTTGGGGGAAATACCCACAGATGGATGCTTAGTTACATACTGTGGACTTAAGTAACATATTGTGCTTTTAAAAATGAACTTGGAGATAATTTTATAAGGACAAAAACTAAAGTAAAACAATTTTACCACTGAAGTGGTAGTGTGGAGAACTTTTTTTCTCCCCTTCTTATTAGATTGTTGACGAAGGTTTAGTACAGCCTCACCCCTGCCCCCTAATATGGCCTATTAGAAGTGGTAGAAAAATAGGACATCAGTTTAGCACCTACATTTATTAGCACTTTAAAAGTATACAACTTTTTGTTAGAAACCCAATCCCTAGACATCACGTAAGGTTTACTCCAGCTTCATGTTCTGGAGATGTTGCTTTTGTAACATAACTATTGCAGTACCTACACTATGTAGTCAGTGCTGTCTGCTCACTGTAGATTTGTGTGTGTCCTCATGATTTTTGAATCCAGGAGAGGCGTGATGGTTGGTTTGAATCAGGGAAGGTATCAAGAGGCGTTCCTTTTGAGGAATGCCTGATGTGCTGCTTTGATGAGTGCACTGAATCTTCATTCATGTAAATGAGGCCCTTCAAAAGATTCACCAATATTTTTAACTACTTTATTTAAATTAAGGGATCACCACTGTATTTTAATGAAATTCAATGTAAAATTATTTTCAAAGTAAATTTTAGTTCAAAGCATGACGCCATTTTAAGGAAAATGGGTGTATTTGGCAGGAGCCCCTTGTTAGTTCACATAATTAGCTAATTTTATATTGTGAAGAAATTAGAGAAAATAGTGGTTACCTGCCTAGATGAAAGCATGGCAGTGAAATTTGGGCTGCCTTGATACATAACCAGCAATTATGCCAATATGTTTCAAAGTCTATGATACTTACTTATTTTGATGCTTATTTTTAAAAAAGTGAAACTCAGAAACCTAGTGTCATAAAATATATTAAATTTTGAATTGTTTTCTTTATTCATTTTCTGAATTCATTTATGTTGGTATATTTATTTTCTTAGACACCTCAAAGAAAACTGTTTGTAGTCTACATAGATGTACAAGAGAATATTTTAATCTGAAGTTTTTATATACTTCCTAGATGTAATATACATTTCTTCCTTTAATGAATATTTATGAATATTAACTAAATATTTCTATTGGTGGTAGTAGGTCGCACTATTTAATATAATCTGTCTTTAAGTCTTTATAAAACAAGTGCCATTGAATACCTGCTTCTGGTCAATGATATTCTTCTGAAAATTTCAGCTTCTTAAAGATACATTTTTTTCTCCCCTTTAACATGTTCTTCTTTTACATGTTTTAAACTCTTTACTCTTCAGATCTTAATCATCAATAGAAAGATTTAGCAAAATGCTGTGTTTTTTTTTTTTTTTTAATTGATTGGATTCCACTTACTGAAGAGGCAAAGTTTAGGCCAGTTTTAGGTGAAAGAATATATGTTCTTGCTCTTCTAACTGAATTACAAATGTGGTTGGAAGTTTTCTTCCTATTCTAGACTGGAAGCTTAGGAGGGTAGGGACAGATTCTCTGTTGCACGCTGTAAAATCCCAGCTTCTAGCACAATCTCTAACTCATAGAGTGCTCTCAGTAAGTATTTATTGAATAAGTAAGCTTCTGTATAACCTTCCTAATAGAAATTGGGGCCATAAAACAATGAAGACATTATAGAGACGTGGAGAAATGTAGAGTTTTTCTTCTGTGGCAGAGGAAATCTTGACCTTTGAAAATAACTATATGTAACTGTTTGAGCCAATTGACTACAAATTAGTTTTGGGATCTGAAGTGTTAATGTAGGATGTTTTATTGCATAGTGCACCAGTATATTACAGTTCTGTGCTGGTTGCATTTGGAATGATAACAATCGTGTTTAAAATATGAAAGTTTAAAGGAAAAAAAAATCATACCATGTCTTGATTACTTTTTTTTTTTTGTATAGAGGCTAGCTTAACCCTCTCATCTTTATGCCATCTACTTTTCTCCATGACACACTCACCAGAGTGAATTTTTAAATTCTTTAGAGGACAGGTGGTGACTGAAGAGATTTTTACAACTTACCTATATATAATTACGTGAGAAGAACCACAGCGGTTAACTTTTAGGAAATGTAGAAAGAATGATTTTAATTTGAGCAATATACATTTGTACTGAAAACTGAACAGTTCCAGAGCAGGAAGGTACCTGGAAGGTGGGGAGTGTTGTGACAAATTTAGAGTATGTGGAGAGTTCATTCATACAGGTCTGGGTTAAGAACACCCAGCCCACCACCCCTCTGTAGAGCTCACTGGTGCACGGATGGGGGTGTTGATTGCTCAAGTTAACCTAGCGGTTACTTGGCTGTCTAGGATGGCTACTCAGAATTGCAGAATGAAAGCTTCCTTCTAAGCGACCCTAATAACAGAATCTCCCTGGAAATACCATAATATGGTGATTATGAGGCTGCTTTAAGATCAACCAATTTTATTTTTGCTACTCTTTTAGCTTCCAAGTGTTGAATATGTTTCTAAACGTCAGTATTTGTTTGAATGCATTTCCTCTTTTTTTTCTTTCCTTATTTTATTTTTTCTGGAAACAAAGTATTTATAGTTTGTATCTGAAAAGTGAAGTGGCAGCGTCCCTCATAAAAATCAAAACTGGAGCTCTGACCAAATAACAAAGACTTCAGAGTAAGATTTTTGCATTGAACCATGTAGATTCATTGTCTGGATCTGCCATATAACTGCCAATCTCATACTTATGTATTAATGTATTATTTCTTCATATGGGAATTTTGGGGGCAAATTACAACCCTACTGAACAATGAAGTTATCTAGTATATATCTATTCAAATATTTTTAGGTAAACTTAGGAAGGAGAATCAGAAGAATAATTTAGTAGCCATTTTGTTACAAATAAATTTTATAGCCTCTTTTTCAAAAAAGTCAAACAACCCAGCTGCACTTTATACGAGATGGCTTGTGTTCAATTTTCAGAGATGCCTATTAAATATAGTTATGATTTTTATTACAGATGAATTTTTAAGGACCTTAAACAGATTTTGCAGTTGTGAGACTGCGTGCTATGCTAAACTTAGCAGTAAAAAGGAACACATTTTTCTTCATGCTCCAGGCAAACTTATACTTGAAAAGAAACGAACAAGATTTGCCAAGGATGATTTTGATTCCAGCATTCATATTAGTTTTTTTTTTTTTTTAAGGGGAGGTTATTAGTTCTTTTGGTATTAATGGAAGTGTGGATTGAGTGTTGTAGAGGAAAAATAAGAGAGCTCAAAGGGTACATCTTGAAAGAGAGAGAAGCCATTTTAAGAAGGTTAGGATTGCTTTCTCCCTGAGAAGGTGGAGAGAATCTGTTTTCTCCAGACTCTGTTTTGGGTTGAGGGAAATGCAAGTATTTGTAACAAGAAATTTTAAGTGTAATTTTCTGGTTGAAGGGGGAGGGCAGTGACTTTTCAAAGGGAAACTTTTGTAATGGCTTTAAAGCAATGTTATGATCTCTGCAGAATTAATCCTAGGAAAGTGTGAAATAGTAATAGGAGGAAAAATGTGATTGTTGGTAATTAAATCTGTGGCAGTAACTGACTACAGTAAACAGTGAATGTTTTCTCGTTCTGCCGAATGGAGTAACATTAAAGAAAGAGCTATTCTCAGACCCAAACACTAGTTTGTGTGAACAGCTGTTACTAATAAAATTATAGGCAGTTGTTTGACAATCACCTATGATTTGTTACCTTACCGATATATAAAAAACCTGTCTGATTTCTTATCTACCATGTAATAAAAAGGAAAAAAAGGACCTAAATATTCTGTCATAAATGAGTTCATAAATCTTAGGTGGTCATGAATCTGGGCTTTATAAACAAAATAAACATCCATATCACAGTGTTGAGAACCAAAGACTGAATTCGCTAAATAGCTCTGGGGTTGACCTTTATACCTAGGCATAATTGCTGAAATCAGTGCAGAGTATTTTGTTAAGAGCCTAAGATTTCAATTTGAAGAACAAAATTAGTATTATTTAACTATAGAGTTATCAAGATTTTCAAATTCATTTATTTAACAAACACTTGCCAGTTTTGGGAAAACAAACATTTCCTCTAAAGTTTCTTTTTTTTTTTTTTTTAGCCAGATGTACCATAAGAAAGAACAGTTGCATACGGAATGCGGGTCAAGTGAACAGATATTAAGCACCTACTGTGTATAAAATAATGTGCTGTGTGAGACACACCCTTGTTTCTTATTTGCCGGCAGGAAAGACTACCAGCAGTTTTCACAGTCCTTGTTGTTTTACAGTTGACGCCCGCAGCCTGACATGTCCTTCTGGGTGTTATCCTTCCCGGTGCTGGCTTTTTGATTGGCTGTTAATACAAAGAAAAAGACAAAATAATCTGAAGGCCATTCTAGAAACTTCCCGGGGATTACACAACTGGGGAAGCAGATGGTCTTGAGAATTTGAACGCCTGAGTGATATATATTATTTCCTTGGAGCCGGCGTATCTTTTTTTTTCTTTTTTGCCTTTAACTGTGAGAAGCTGTTAGTGACCACTTGCCCTGTGTTTCTAGCTCAAGTGGGAGCTGTGTGTGTTTCTAAGATGCTCAGTCGTGTCTGACCCTTTGTGACCCCATGGACTGAACCCCCCCCCCCCCCCCCCCCGCCCCAGGCTCCTCTGTCCATGGAATTCTCCAGGCAGGAATCCTGGAGTGGGCAGTCGTTTCCTTCCTCGGGATCTTCCCGACCCAGGGATCTAACCTGGTCTCCTGGGTTTCAGGCAGGTCCTTTACCGTCTGAGACACCAAGGAAGCTACATGAGGACAAAGTTAGTGGCCCGTGTTTCTTGGGAACTCTGCGAAGCACCTTCTCTTGCTAGGTTTATGGAGACTCAGTATCTGGGAACTTGTGGATGTAGGACGATGGGGGCAGGGTGGGCAGCTGGGTTCTCAGAAGCAAGCAGAGCAATTGGAGGGAGTGAATTTAAACGTCTTGCTTTCTTCTAGTGGGTAAACGTCTTGCTTGCTTCTAATGGGTATCATTGATTTGTTCTCCATTTACCACACCTCTTTGTCCTTTTGTGGGCCACTTGGGGCATGGTAAAAGAAACTCTGTTTTAAAGGCAAAGTCATTTTTGTCTCTAAGCCTGCTTCTCATTCATTGTCTCAGGAAAATGATTCAGTTGAACATTTTCATAATTGTTGCAGGTTGAAAAGTCGATGGTAGTCTGTCCAGCAATTTGAATGGAAAATTGTTACATGGGTCCTTTTTGAAATTTGAAAATTCTACACACCTTTATTACAGAATTAATTTTGGATTGTGAGCAGTTTGACTGCTTTGAAAACAAAATAGTTTTTTCAAAGAAGTGTGTGATGGATTGTGGTGTGGTCAGAACCAGAATGTTTTTAATGCTATTATATTTCTCAAACTTCACAGAAGGGAACAATAATTGATCCACAAATTAAAAAGAATTAGAGTGAGACTTTATGTCTGTGTTGCAGGAAGTAGATAGTGATGTTTAGAAACATGTTCATGTATATTTCTGAGAGATAGCCTCATGTTTTTTCCCCCATTTGGAGAACTGAAATCGTGAATTAATTGCCTCTTTCCAAAATTCCACACCCCCCCCTTTTTTTTTCAATCATCATCACTTTGTAAATAATTGAAGGAGAGTTTTTCTTTTGCTTCTTTTATGGTTTTAAAGACTTTTTTTTTCATGGTTTTCATTTTTACTTTATGTCTTTTACATTTCTATTTGATGAAGAGGTGGGGAGGTGATTGGTGGTTTTTTCCATGTATTTCCTGGTGACTGCAGCTGAGCAATTGTTTCTAGAGAGAAATGTAGCAGTCTCATCCACCCATTACTCAGTCTTCCAGCTTTTTGCTGCAGGCCCCCCGAAAGAGCCTTCCATGGTATCCCACCCACCCATTTACTATTATCACCGCGTCCTTAACCAAACGCAAGGAGGGATTCCTTAGATTCTCTGGTGGGTGCATTTCTTTAAGATTTAGGGAACTTCCAAGTTGGTGCTTCTTTCAAACATCATGTGGCTGTGAGCTGGTGAGAGGGGAAGTTGGGTGCTTTAATGCATTAGAAGACACTTGCGAATGTGCTTTTAGGAGATGATTAACTTTCTGCAGCAACGCTATGGTCTGCAAAACAAAAGACGTTATCAAACAAAATGTAAAATTCTCCTTCCTTTTCCAGAGGGCGTGGAGTTGATATTGGTGCGGGTTACCAGCAGAAAGCTAGCGAGCCTGAGCTGGATATCTATCACAGGCCACCTGGTTTCAAAATAGGATGTAGTGCGTGTGCTAGAAGGGGAGAAGGAGCTGGGGTCCTGTGTTGGGTAATAGTGCGTCTTCCGCATTTGTTGATTTGAATGTCTTCACCTCACTTACTTGAGAGCTTTAAAACATCTCTTTCTGTGTTTCTTTCCCCATCGGGACAGTGGCTTGAGCGGCAGCCTTTGCTTTCATTGTACCCAGTCAGTCTGAGTAGCTTTTTGTTTTATTTATTTTTTAAGGTAGAGATGCAATGAAATTTCCTTGCCATGTGAACTGATATTTTAAGATCTACACTTTACAGAGCTCCTTCGTTATATTACAGGTTCTTTCTGCAAATGGCAGATGCAATTTTCCTCTTGTCCTAAAGAGCTGACCCATTTCCTTTGACTTGTTCTAATAATATAGGATGACTTTAATTCTTGTTCCTGGTTTGCCCTTAAAAGAATGCTGGGATACTTGTTAGGATTTTAACTCTCGTTTCTCTCTGACTCTTGTTGAATACCGGTAAATAATGCAAAAACAAGGACACCCTGGCTTTGTAAGAGTTTATTTGAGCAAACCATGAAATACTCCTACGGCTCTGCACGTTGCTGCAGTCATGAGTATCTTTTCTAAAGCCCGTAACTGAAAGGCCATCGGGAGCTCCTACCCTACCTCTCTGAACTAACCCAAGGGTGTTTTGTTCCCTTGTTTCTATAGAAACCCACAGAACGCAGAGATTGGACCACATCTAAGGGCTGTTTGAACTTTGAAGCTTTCTTTGCTTCCCCTCTGCAGCTTTGGCATCTCGGCCGCTTGGCAGCCCCTCTTACCCCTGGACAAGGCTCCTGAGACTCCGCCTCCCAGGAGTGATCAGCTCCCATGGGAGGCATCGCCAGGTCAGGTGGGCTCCTCCTGGCCTCTCTCCCTCTCCTCTCTTCCCCACAGGCAGCCACAGATGGCTTGGAGAGTTCTGGGCCAGAGCTGTGAGGTGGCGTTAGCGAGTCTGCCGGGAGCTGCCCTGGTGCTGCCTGGCACACTGCTGATAGTTTCCCTGCCTCCTCGGGGGTGGTATCAGAAGCCTCCTGTCATATCAGCATGGGTCTCTTGCTTCCTGTAGGAAGGGCGACATCCTAGGAGACACGGAGGCTCGGTGCTCCGGAGCGGCCCTGCTCAGGCTGTGTGTGTTTTCTTAGATACTCTTAGGATTCACTCCTCCTCCTCCTCCTTCACTCACCTTTAAGTCATGCTTTTCATTTGCTTGCAAGGAATCTCTGCTGCCCAAGTGCCTTTCTGCCCTTTTGCAGTGACAGGTTGGCTCTTTGACCCTGGGCATTGGGTGCGCCTCACACACCTTAGTGGAGCATGTTGGGGGATGCTTTGGATTTGGAGCCAGTGGGTCCTTTTTCCAGGGCTTTCTAGGAAATATTTAGAGTTAACCCTTGGATGGACCACCTGTGTCCTTTTCTTCTTCCATTATGGTGCCCATTTTTTTCCTTGGGGCTTTCATTGAAACCAAAAGAATAGATAAGGATTGATACATTCATACTATGAAGTAAGACATTTCGTATTTTTTTGAAATGTATTTGTATGTGTGTACACTCACATACACGCATTTCTGTGGCCTCTGAACTGCACATAATTGTCATGACCATGATCAGAGAAACTTCCTATGTCCCTTGTCTGCAATCTGACGAAAGGGCTGTGTGACCGAAGAAGGAACAGCTGGACTCAAACCCTAGCTTTGGAGAAGCATTGTTACAAGAGCCCAGACCCACTGGAGGTGCCAGGCGGCCTCTGCATTCCTTGACCCTACTTTCCTCCTGGCCCACGGCTGTCTCATTATCTTATCAGCTCCAGGCTCATTTACCTTGATTTCAGATTTGGAATGGGACAGGTGCAGGGAAACAGGAGAACAGCTGCAGGTGAGGGAGAGTGATGGGGGATACTGAGGGGCTTGGCAGGGCAGAGGATATTGCTGCTTGTAGGGGTGGGGTAGCCAGGTGCTCCTTAAGCTCTGGAGGGGAGGGTGGGGAGCAGAGCAGAGGGGCTCTGCGCTGTGCCTTGACTTGGCCACACCAGCCAGGCCAAGCCCGGCCAATGCAGCGTCCACTTCTCGGCTCCACTCACTCAGCTCCCTACCGAGTTTCTGCACTGTCGTCACATCTCCCATGCCCTTCCTCTCCCAGACCATGGGTTTGGGAGGTGAGCATGTGTAGACGTCTGGGTTGCATGGGAGGCGTTTTTGTTGCATGCACTCTTTAGGTCCTTCTGCTTCCAGAGGCGGTTGGATAGCTGAGGTCAGACTGTGTTCTGAGGAAAACCATTCACACGTTAAAAGGACGGGTTACAACCAGGCTCCTCCAAGTATTTTTTTGTTGTTGTGTTAGCTGGTTAAGGTGATAGAAATGCATCTATTACTGTATCGGGAACTCCGCTAATCTGGTAACGGGTTATTAGGACGTCTCTTGCTCAGGAAATCTGCTCTCTCAGTGGCTTGCTTCTCCTACAGTAGAGTGCCTTTTCAGTTGCCCGAGGCAGTAAGATAAATTGTATCATGAGATATTCTTGCCAGTGGATTCTTGCTCGGGTGGAGTGATGTAATATAGAAGTCATTTGTAATTTTTAGCTGAGAAGGGCACCTGTGTGTTGGTTGTGTTCTCTTAGGAGCTGTTCACATTCTGGGCTGTCATATCCAAGTCCAGGGAGTAGATCATTCAGGGTCCCTAAAGTCTCTTTACAACCATCATGCAAAATGGGCTTCATTTGTCCATAATATAATTAAGTGGATTTCTTGATTCAAAATGTAGGCAAATATATTTTGAATAATTTGAATAATTTTGAATAATTTGAGAGCAGAGCTAATGAATGCTGAAACAAAAAGATACTTGAAATCAGCCTCTATTTTTTATTAGAGGCTGATCTAATTCTAATCATTCCCTGTGGATTAAGAGCTAATGAATTACCATAGTATTGGCTTCTCTCGAGCCAACCTTGGGCCAGACATGGATTCTAGAGGTGGCAGGGTGTTGATGTGTTCAAGGAGTAATGAATGGGATAACCTCTGCACATCCTATGACGTGTTGAGTCACCATCTAAGATGTTGTCTGAAGCACATTAGAAATGACTAGAACATCTGGGGCACATGTCAACTCTTGTAATGAGGGGTCTCCTTGGTTTCCATCTTCTGGTCAGAGGAGATACCTGTATCTTGCTTGATCAGTTTCAGAGAAGTAATTTGTATTTCCCCATCCATATGATTCTTGACAAAGGATTGCATTTTAATGGAGGAAGTCATTAGACTTCATTAATAGTTCTTCAGGGAAATCTTGTCTCCAAATACATTTTCACAGAAGTCACCAGATACATCGTTTGAGAAACACATTTTCTGTAGGGCTTTGCACTCCAGACCGTGCTTATGGGAACAGGGATTCTTGTCCAGGGTTTTTCTAAATCCCTAGGGTCTATCTGAATTGCTACTCAAATTGCAATATATCCTTCCCAGAATTAAAGTGTTATGCATCACTAATACGGAATCACATCATCACACAGTGATTTATTTTTTCTATTAAAAAATATTCTTTCTTTATATATCTTCAAGCAGTATGCTACTGCCTGAATTTACATTGCTTTTTATTCTCCTTTTAAAATGAAATAGTGAAAAGCATTTGAGATATACATCCTCTGATGATATGGTTGTTTAAGGTTTAATAATGAAACAGACTATAGTATTGAATAGACAGTCAAAGTTTGAGACAAGGAGTACTTTTCTTCCAAATAAGAATTTTCTTACATGATTAAGAATTACATTTTGTTATTTTCATGGCCTTTGAAATGACTGTTCATAATATTTTTTGTTGTGTTTTTCAGTGTTTTTGAAATTTTATGAATAATGCAGTATATTAGACAAAATATGAAAAATGTTTTAAAGTTTATTCATAAGTTTATCTAAATGTACCATTCTGATGCAAAAAAACATGATTTTTTGTTTTTTATATATTCCTTTCTAGACTGTTTTATTTTTATGTTTCTTGTATGGATGTAATCACACTGTACAATTTAACATGTAAGTGTTTTCTGTGTGCCTATATAAACTTCATATTAATATTTAGAATTGGTGTATAATATTCTGTTAGAGGGTATATATTAATTTGCTTGCTTACTTTTTTTTTTTCAGCATTTAGATTTCTCCCAGTGTTTCAATTTTCCAATAACACTGTAATGAAGTTCTTGGCATAGATCGCATTTTTTAAAAACACACACAGTTGCATACTTTTGTTAGAATAGATACATAGAACTGTTTCTTCTAAGTTAGAGGATATGAAAAATTTTACAACTCTTGATTACATACACCTTAAACATATCCTGAAATGATTGTGTATAATTTGCAACATCATGAATGTTATAATAAAATTATAATAAATTAGTAGGCATGCACTGAAGACATGTGCTTATTTGATCACTGGTAAGATTGACCATTTCCTGTGTGTTTGTTTCTAGTTGAATTCCTTAGTTTGTAAGTTGTCTCTTCATTTCCTCTGCCTGTTTGTGAACTCTGAGCTTACAATGAAATCAGCCTTTTTCATGTTTACTGCAAATAACTTAATCCCCGTCTGTTGTTTTTCTTTTACTTTGTTCTGTATTTAATACAGAAGTTTTTAATTACTTTGAAGCCAAATCTGGTGATTTTTTGCTATTCTCTTTTAAAATAAAAATCTTAATCTGGTTTAGATACTCCACAAAAACCAGATTTGCTGTTCTTGTTATGGATGAAACTCGATTGAATATAATGTTTACACATCACTGTTGTATGGTTCTTTTTCTTTCAAAATGAAAATGAAATGCATACACATAAATTTACAACATCCCAAATTATACAACATAAGTTGTTCTGTATGTGCTTGGCTCTTTTCATCTAGTAATATGTAATGGATATCTTGCCATTTAATATAAATCTTTTGTATCATATTTATAGCTTTTTAGTGTTGCAGTGTGTTTTTGTTACTGGTCCAGTGTATTAGGAAGCAAGCAGTGGTGTGCTGTGGCTAGCTTGCACCTTCTCATCAAAGCCAGTTTTATACCTTTCTTCTCAACTCTGCATTCACTGACTTCATTTTGGTAGCTTATGAAATAGCCATGATTGGGGTATTCACACCACAGAAATAGGCTAATATTATGAATAAGAGCTCTCCCTTACCCACGCTTGCAAAACTAGTTAAAAATTTGCCAGCACACCACCCCTGTATGCCAGCATACCTGACCCCTTCTTAATATATATTTAGTTTGAGGCTATTAAATTTTTTTCATAATCACTGCTCAATATTGTAGGGGATCCATCTTTGTACATTTATATGTTCAGATAAGTTCCTCAAAGTTGTATCATTAGTTCAATGATAGGCTTATTTAACATTTTGATACACATTACCACCATCTGCCTTTTAGAAAGGTTGTGTTGGTTTATTTCCCACCTCTAATTTATGTTAGTAACTGTTTTGGCACATTTTATTATCATTAGATTTTTATTAATCTGATGGGCAAAAAAAAATTCTTGCGTTTATTGAATTTCTGTTATAAAGTCTTCAATTTCTTTTCTAAACTGTCTGTTTACAAAAATAACTAACAGGTGCCTCTATCTACTATTTAGTTTAGGTTTCAGGTTTACTTTAGGTTTAGTTAGATTTTTTAAACCACTTTTAGCTTCAACTTTAATAACTGAGATAGATATTTCTAAAAAATTGACCTTTTTGTCTATCCATAGACAAAATGGAGTGCCCTAGGATGAATATCTCCAAGGGAAAAATAAAACAGAACTGATAAGGTTTGGCCGTGTGCAAAATTGTACCATAATACAAAAGCTTTTACTTGTAATGAAGTCCAGTTTATATTTTTTCTTTTGTTGTTGATGCGTTTTGTGTCACATATTGCTAAATCCAAGGATACAAAGATTTACCTCCACGTTTTCTTCTAAGAGATGTATGCGTGTATGCCTGCTAAGTCGCTTCAGTCATGTCTGACTCTTTACAACCCTATGGCCTGTAACCTGCCAGGCTTTGCAGTAATACGGGATTCTCTAGGCAAGAATACTAGGCCATGCCCAGCTCCAGGGGATCTTCTGGACCCAGGGATCGAACCTGCGTCTCTTACGTCTCCAGCATTGGCAGGCAGGTTTTTTAACCCGTGGCACTACCAGGGAAACCCCAAAAGTTGTATAGTTTTAGATTTTACATTTAGGTCTTTGATCCACATTGAGTTGATTTTTGTATATGGTGTGAGGTAGGGTTATGATTTCATTCTTTTGTAAGTGGATATGTAGTTGTAACAGCATCATTTGTTGAAAAGACATTCTTTTTCCATTGTATAGTCTTGATACCCTTATTAATTTATTTTGCCTTATTTTTATTACTTTCGTAGTGTAGGTTTATTTGGTTGTACTTTTAAAATTTTCTTGAAATTCTTAGATTATTTTAACATTTTATTGATTTAAATTGGAAGTGTTTAAAGCTTTGAATTTTTCTGCTTGTTACTACCTAATGTTCATATCATTCTTTTTTTTTTTATTTTTTTTTTCATATCATTCTTTTATAGACATTCTAAATTTATGATTTTTGTCTTTGAACCAGGATTAAGACAGTTTAAAATTTTCCAAGTGGTTGTGATTTTTTTTCAGCCCTTGTTATTTATTCTTTGTCTGACATCATTTTGATAACAGATTGTGGTCAGTATTGTTTTTACTTTTTGAAGTTTGTTATAGACCAATATGTAGTCAGTTTTTGTTCTATGGATACATGTATATATTATATATAAAATAAAAGAAATATGTTGTGTTATTTAATTTTACTGCTTATATTTGGCTTCATTTCTCCATTCTTGTGTGATTTAAGTTTCTTGTGAGCAACACTGATCTGGCAGTGGTTGGCATATAAATGTGAAGTGTCAGTAAGTACATTTTGAATGACTGCAGCGCCTGCTACACATATTTGATGTTCTGATTTCATTTTTAAGTTCTTCAATATTTTTATTTTTTCCTCCTTATTTCCTTTTTTAAAGCCTCCGACAATTTCTTTCTATGTTATTTTATTTCTTTACTATCCTATTTCAAACACTTCACATTTCCTTCAATTCTCTTAATAGCAGAGAACAGTTATATTCTTAGTTTTTGTCTTCTGTTTCCTAGAGTAAGTCTTCTAGAGTGTTCTCTTTCTTTTCTTTCTTCACGTTCTGTGCCTTGTCTTCCTTTTTGCTTAGGAATGCTCCAAATTTTGTCTGGCCCCACTGTTTGTCCAAAAATAGTGTGGGTGGAATCTCATTGACTTCCTTCCCTATTTGTCTTGGGCCTAAGTGTGTCTTTCTCTTAGCACTTGAGCTGGCAGCCTGGAAGATGATAGTATATATTCTATTTTTAGCATTCAGTTGTTGGAGTGAGGTGGTGTTATAGGGTCTGTGGCATCGGGCAGCTTCAATCTGTGGGCTTTGCTTCTTAATTTTGCTGTATTTTACAACCAGTTCCATTTTCCTTTTCCTTTTGGGTGTGCCACCATTTTGATGAGAAATTATTCTCATTGATGAAGGATGATGCCTTTTGTGGGATTTTTGTTCTGCGCATCTGTTGGCTATATTTCTCCATATCCTTAGACCACTTTGCATAGGAGGCCTGCTCTCAGCCCTCAGCACTGCCAGGTCAGAGGGAGAGATTGGGATTGCTTGGCTGTACAGTGTCTCCTTAGCCCCTCTGCTCGGTGAGGTGAGTTTCAGTAGGATGTTACTTACTTCTCCAAGTTGAGGGATACCAGGAAGTCTTTCGGAACCTTGGCTACTTGATTCCCTCAAACTACACTGTTTTACCAGCAGAAGAGCTGTGCATTGACCCCAGCAGATTTGTAGCCTACTTGTATTGCTTCTGGTTGATAAGTCCTTTGCTATTATTAACGAAGATGAGATTTCTTCTCTACTTTTTTTCTTTATGTACATTTTGAGGGATGGAAAGGAAGTTGTTGTTGTTGTTTTTAAGAGCACTTTGCCTTCTTTCCAGGAAGTCTGCTTTATGAGTCTCAATGACTATAATTAACACATGTGAAGTCTTTCATAGAGAGTTATAATTACAGCATCTCTTATATGCTTTAAAGTCCAAGCTTGCAGCCCGTACTTGAGTCACCTCTGTAAGATCTCCCAATTTATTATTTTGTTCTCATCTATGTTCAGTGGTAGGAATATCATCCCCCCAAGAGGAATAAATTCTCTTCCGTCATCTGTGTTGCTTAGAAAATATTTGTATACTGGGCTGAAAACTATCCTGAAACTAGTTTCATCAATCCCTTGAGGACACGGGGCCTCTCAGAGCCCCTGGAACACATCTACTTTTCCAAATACTCGAAGTTGTCCTCATGACATACCTGGTGTTTGCCGCCTTCTTTACGTTTGACATTGTGAGTTCTCTCATTTCTCATAAGGCAGGAATAACATCTTGCCCTTTATCATTCTAGTTGTTTTCTTAAAAAAGAAAAACAAAAAACCCAAGTGGAATCTAACACTTGAGGTATGTTTTTATGAAGTCAGAGTAGTATCTTTTCCCGAACTGAGACACATGTGACTTCAGAAATCTTTGTCCTTTGTCTAAGCAAATCACCCCAAGAAATAAAGCAATATTGAGCACAGAGGGCATCTGTAACTTTCCTCTACCAATACCGTGACGATTCTTATAATTGTTCTTCAATACAGAACTATTTATTTGTAGCTCTGTTTTTGACTTGTGGTCTCCTATGATCTGCATACAAGCCTCTGCGTTTTTGCATTTATTATATATTTGCATAGGGCTCCCACCCCATCCCCTGCCAGTTGCTGAGAGCACTTCTTTCTATTGAATTTCACTCTGCTTCTGTTGGGAGCATCTTTCCAAGGCCAAGATCATTTCAACTTTTTTTCAACATATAGTATTTCTAATCCTTCCTGGTTCGTTCTCAGAGGAAAGTAGATGAACCTATCATAATAAGATTTATTAAGAATTACATTAAAAAAAAAAGAATTACATTAAGACAAGTGTTTTTGTTAAACAGTAAAGATGTGGAAGGTATTAGATTTCAGATCAGATGCCCACGGTCTATCATTCAGAGTGTGAAAGTGAAAGTGTTAGTTGCTCAGTCCTGTCCACCTTTGTGCAACCCCATGGATTGTAGCCCTCCAGGCTTCTCTATTCATGGAATTCTCCAGGCAAGAATACTAGATTTTCCAGGGGATTTCCCCAACCCAGGGATTGAACCAGGATCTCCTGCATTACAGGTGGATTCTTCACCTTCTGAGCCCCAGGGAAGCCCCCATCATTCAAACCTCCAGTTGATTTGGTTTTACTTTGTTGTTTGCATACCTAAACTAAATAGAACCCAAAGTATACTACCTGAATTTGACCTCAGTATTTAATTTGTGTTGGTATAAAAGGAAATCGAGAAATCAAGAAAAGTACATCTGCTTTTTTTCCCTGACCGTGGCCTGGTCTCCTATCATGGAAGGCAGTCTGGTTGCCCTGCTTCAGTGGAACTCACAGTTCCTGCCTTTGGGTGGCTGGGGCGGGCGTGTAAGCTGGTAGCACCCCTGACACTGCGCGTGGTGACTGGCCGGTTTTAATCTCATCCTGAAGTTTAGGTAGCCAGTCAGTTTATAAGGGACGTGATCATTACGGAGCTAAGGAGCATTTTCTAATTCCTTGACCTCCTTGGATTCTAATTTTAATGTAGAAGAAAAGGAATATTTTTGGAGAAACAGATTTCATTTGGTACCTATTTTCTTTACAGCCAAATTGGTTTAATTGCTCTTTTTCTTCCCATAAGGCAAGTAGTTCTTAAAGACAGAAATCAGCTTACAATTCTGTGTACTTTATTTTGTAGAATTTGACATGTTCACATTTTTAGCAGTTTGTGTTAAATTTTCTCATGTAGGAAATTCGATGGTTGAGTGTAAGTGGTTTTATTCAGCGTGAGTGTGTGTGTATGTGTGGGTGTATGAATATGTGTATGCATGCCTGCTCAGTCACTTCAGTCGTGTCTGACTTTTTGTGACCCTGTGGACTGTAGCCCACCAGGCTCCTCTGTCCATGGGATTCTCCAAGCAAGAATACTGGAGTGGGTTGCCGTGCCCTTCTCCAGGGGATCAGTCTGAGCCAGGGAATGAACCTGTATCCCCTGCATTATAAGAGGTTTCTTTACCTCTGAGCCACTGGGGAAGCCTGATATGTGTATTGTTGTGTTAGTCAGTCGTGTCTGACTCTTTGCAACCCCGTGGACTATAGCCTGCCAGGCTCCTCTGTCCCTGGCCCCGATATGTGTATGTGAATGTAAAATTGTTTAATATCAAATAAACTCAGTCCTTCCAGTTGGGTGGTGGTGGTCATGGTGGGAGAGAAGCTGATAGTCAATTATTCTGTTTCTTTAGCAAAAACTGAGAAGAGATCTTGTCCTTCCTTACGCCAGTCTCTTGAGTCTGGCCTGTGCCCATGTGGCTCTCAACCATAGGTTGAAGGCTCTTCTTCACAGTGGGTGGATATTGATTTTGGGGTAGTGGGGAGCCCTTTTTCTAGAACTTTTAACTGAAAAGATGACTGTGTGACAGTTTGATCATGTCACCTTTCATGGGGCAATCTTTCTCCCTGCCCATGCGTGTGTATGCTGCTCAAATACACCTTAATATTATTGTTTTGATTCTCGCCTTATTGGAAAAATTGGGCTTGTTCTTTGTAAGCAGTGCCATCAGAAGTAAGTTTTATTTCTTTATTAATTTGGTAATTTACCAGAATGTATTCTGTTCTAGTCCTGATTGTTTTAGCTTGTTGAAATGTCTGATGTCATTTTTGTTTCCTTCTCTCTTACCCATGAGGATTATTCTAAAAAGAATTTGGCCTTCATACCAATGTTTTAAAAGTGTTCTATACCTGGATTTACAACAGGACACACTGTCCTAAATCCAATTATAGTTAACATAGTTAACAAGATACTATATACCTTTCGGGAGATGTCAGCCTTGGAAGCCAAACCTGAGTTTTAACATAATGCTGAGTGTGTACAGGTCAGTTATGGCTGCATTCCAAGATGCGCGGGGTCTCACAAGGTAAGGGCTGCATGTGGAGTGACCCTGATTTACCAAAGTGCTCTTTTAGGAGCTGCCCTCGTTGTAAGTGTGCTTCTTGTATAATATCAATGATCAAGGTTCCTTTTAAGAAAAAAAGAAAAAATATGGTTGTGCTGACATTTGCTTTGAGCAAACGAAGTATAGTTTGTATCTGTTGAAATTGAAATTAATAATGCATGGCTCCACAAAGCCATGCCTTTTCCAATCCTTTCTGTATGTTCTTGCATATAAATTCTTAGGACTCATGGTAAATCAGATGGTGCAGAGGCTGTTTGATGTTTTTTTTCCCCTGTCTTCCCTATTTTCCAGTGGGTGGCTTGCCTAAGTGAGGGAATGCAATGAATAAATTTATCAGCATCAGAATCTGTATTTATACTATTATTTTATTTTTTATTAAAAATTAAATATTTTGGTCTAAAGGTTTTCATTTTTGCAAATGTCCTTTGTTCCCCCCCCAAAAATAATCTTTTAGATAGCTCCTTACCCTGTTTTCAAGTGTTCTTTTCCAGCTGAAACAGAAAGATAAGGACAACTATTAGTGCTAATTTCATTTCATTGAATGTTTTTTCCTTTATAGTTATTCCTTTCCTCTTAGTCTCTGGGTGATGAATAGGTTATCTTGAAACTATAAAAACTTAGGTTCTGTGTCAGTGCTTTTGAGGTCCAAATGCTGTCTGGCCTGAGTATGAACTCAGTCCTTTCTGTCATCGGGGAGAATCTGCACTGGGGAAAGACTCTGGCAAAGCCATATGATCCAGGTTGCAGAAAATGCTTCATTCCTCTCTTGTTTGCATGAGAAATAGCATCACATACTGTGCTAAACCTTACTAGCAGAAAACTGAAATTTACTCCTGGCATGCCAAGAAACTCATCCAGTCACCTCATGTGATCTTTTACCCCATCCAGCCAAGGCCATAGCTCCAAGGTTAAGAAAATTGTGTGTTACATTGCAAAATCTCCTTATGAGTTAGAAGGAAAGTCTCAAACCTGCCTTTATTTGTTACTTTAGAGGGTTTTAAGTTAGCACACATATGTAAACATCTGAACTTCCTTCATCACTTTGTAGTAAATTTACAAAAGAGAAATTTTAGGAGAATTGAAGATAAGCATTGTTTCTGAAAGCATGATAAAACTAAAGGGAAAAAGCACTATCCTTAAGTTTAAATGATGCTTAAGAATGTTTAAGTCCTAAGATTTCAGATTATTGTTTTTTTTTTGGCAGTACTAATTAGACTAGACTGGGGCCAGCATGGGGAAATCAATACTAGTTTTACTTCGTCTGTCTTGTAGAGTTTCTTTTCTCTAAGATTTTTTGTGTGTGTTGATGTTCTTTTGGAGGGGGGGCCGCTGGTTCTGTATTTCAGTGAAAGAAGACAGTCCTAATTAATTGGGATCTTACAGGTCAGGGGCTATATGTTTCTTTTAAATTGCAGCCAGATGGAAATGTGTAATTACATTTCTTATTATACACACATAATTAATTTGTCTTATATCCTACCACTTCCTGAAATTAGCTGACAGGTTAGAACAAATTTATGCAGGTAAAACTGGCATGTCCACCTACATCCTTGTATTGCACTACTCAACCTCCCCAAGTTTCCCCCTAAAAACATACGTATGAAGTTTGCCTCCGCTTAAGTAGCCAGGACTCAATAGCAGAATTAGAACTCAAGAGTTCTAATGAGTATGTTGTGACCCTGTACAGGAAAAAGTTCACAGAGCAAGTCTGGCTGCTGTCCTTTGAAAGGACAGGATTGGCCCTTGACTGGGCATCTGCAAACTTCAATTCCCGGAGAGTTCCCACCACTCTCAGAGCTGATTAGAGCGACTCACCGTGCCTGAACTGTTTATAGTAACAGTGTGGTTTATGTTGAACACCTGCTTTTCCTTTTTTCCGAGTTTGGAATTTTGGCAGGTGCTAGGCCAACGGTGCCCACGTGACTGAGCCTCCGACAAATACCCTGAACTCCCAGGCGCAGGCGAGCTCCCCTACTCCCCTGGTGAGCGGCATTTCCCGGTCCTGTCGCTGCTGGGGCCATCCTGCGTGACTCCACTGAGACAGGACCCTCCGAAGCATGGGCTTGGTTTCTTTCAGACTTTGTTCTGTGCACCTTTTTGCCTTTGCTGATCTTGCTTTGCTGGGATAAATCACGGCCATGAATGTGACTGCATGCTGAGTCCTGTGAATCCACCAAGTGAGCCATCAGACCTGGGGCTGGTCCTGGGGACCCCTGACACAGACTCCATCATCAACTCCTGAGGGTCTCAGCTTGGTTAATGTGGGTGCCTGGGGCAGGGCTTTGCACCGTAGTCTGACCTGTGGACCAGGGGCTGCCCTGTGTGGGATGGTGTTTGTGTATGCTCCTGAAAGCACCAAATCATCACCCAGACACATGCACAGTGATAGGATTATTATTTTCCTTCTTTCATAATACGTTTTGGTCTCTGCAAAATTATGTGCATGTTGAATACTCACTTATGTACCCTTCAGATAGTATTAGGCCTGTTTCTCCAAACTAGACCAGGCAGATCCCAACTTCCCCAGCAGGCTGGCCCTACAAGAATGATAGATAATGGGGATATTATAGATACAGACTGCTCACACTCTGTCCATTTCCACCTTGCTCTTAGGTGACTTTTCAGCTGTATTGATTATGGTCCTCTTCTGTTCAGACCATTAATTACTTACCATGAGTTGCAAAATAAAGACCAGAGCTTCATCTGCTGGTCAGATTCATCTGATCCTACCCTTCCTTCCTTATTTCCTCCTGCTTGCCTTTACGCACCTGACACTCTCACTGAACTCTTGGGCATTAATACTTTTCCCTCCTTTCTCCATCTTCACATCTCTGTCATTATCCTTCCTTTGGCGCTCCTCTGTTCCCCGCTCCCTCCTTTCCCCAGCCTCCTCCTCTGCCTGTGCAAAAGCCTGTCTCAGCTGCTGCCTCTTCCTCAACAGCTCTGATCTCAGCTAGTCAGTCTGTTTTGAACTCTCATGACATTTTATCTTTGCCATGTGTCTGCATTTATTGGGCACGTGCAGGAAGCATTGGCGGGGGACAGAAGAAGTGCGGGAGCTGAGGAAGGCAGCCAGGAAAGGTGCATTATTAAATCAGACACCACGGTGGGCAGTCGGAGCTCAAGCCTGGGAAGAAGTTCTGGTTGACGGCGTTGAGCAGGGCTTCTCACACTTTGTTCTGAGACTCACCTGGAGGTCTGATTACAAAGTGGAGGCAGACTCTCACCTGGAGTGAGATCTGAGAATCTGCATTTCTCACAAGATCCTAGGTGGTGGTGATGCTGCTGGCGTGGGTCCACAGGCCCCATTTTGGAGAATAGTGATGCTATAAATTTGTCCATCTGAAGAGTGAGGGAGCTGGGGTCTTCATATATGAGTTCTGGTGGTCATTAGTTGAGGACTCTTTGCTACCTGTGGCCTGTCACGTTGCTGTCCCTGACTTGGAGAGAAAGCCCTCAGGCAAAGAGGGTGCAAATATCTGAGGATTCTGCAGTTGGAAGTCTGCTTAGATGGTTCAAAGTCTGCTCTGTCTTATAACTATGATTATTTATGCATTGCTTGTCCTCTATGCCAGACTCTCAGATCCCTGATGGTAGGATCTGTAATCCATCTACTTTCCTGGCAACATCCAGCACACATTATGGTTTTGTATTTGCACAGTGAGTGAGTGGACTGTGGCTGCTCTCCACCTTGATCAGGTATTACAATGCAGTTGACAGTCCAGCCCAGTGAAAGCTCTAGTTTTACCTTCCTAATCTCAGGGTCTAAGATAAAGATCTACAAGAGCGTCCTTTCTGGGCCTAGATCTCTGAAGGTAACAGTGACCTGTTGCTTGTGGGCCAGGGTTAATAGATAAAAGAGAAGAGATAGCCCTGGAAGAAAGCCAAAATTACCTCTTCAGGATTTCTAAAACAGTTTTAAGAGGAAAATAGCAAATGGCTCAAGAGAAGAATTTTGGTGAGGAGCTTTAGGGTAGTTGGTGCTACCTCATCTAGTTTTCCCTCTTGAAGGCACTTTCCTCTTTATTCCTTCAGGGGCTTCTGTTCTTTCATTTTCTGTGTTGCTTCATATTTGGATTTCCTAGATGAGGGACAAAATTTTGGTTTTCTAATCATAAAGGTTAAGTCAAATATTTGATCTGGTTGCTAAATTTCCTCTGAATTGTTAACACTCTTTTTTCTTTTGAATATCCTTTCCCAAATTTCATTTTTCTAGTGACACATAAAGCCCAGCATTTAAATAACTTTCTATGATGTGGAGCTTTTCTGATGTTCAATAACCACTAAACATTTATTTAAGACCACCTATGTATCTGGTTGGTTAGAACCACCTATGGTTCTATGGTTGGTTGAAAGGAAGTATAAGACTTTCTTCCCTTGGCCCTCAATAATAATTTAAATGGGGATAAAAGTCAATGAGAATATGACAGAAAACACAGTAAGTGTTTAGGACTGTCCACAGTAAGTATTTAGGGCTGTATATCTTTGATTTGTTTTTTTCCATTCAGTCCTGATTTCATATATTTCATTTTGTTTTCAGATTGTGTAAATTGTGGATTCAAATTCATAGTTGAAAGGTATAATCCTGTAAATACTGGAATTTATCTGCAGGTAGAATGATAAGCTGGTGTGATGAGAGAGTAAAACAAAGAATGAACAGTATTCTGGTTCATCTTTGAAAAGTGGGCCAGCATAGAAGAGACTGCCAGGAGATCAAGGACATGCAGCCCTTGTTTACCTCAAAACCTGAGGTCTGGTTTGGTGTCCAGATGGGGCCTAAAGTTACGGCAGGTGCCTCTATCTTGTAATGAAACCAGCAAACAAATCAGGATTCTTTATTCTTTTTCAGCTTTATCTTTTCTGTGTTCTTTCTTTGAGTCCATAAATATTTTAAATTCTCACTTCATAATCCTGTTCACTTTGGGCATTTTTGGCCTTTGACAGCTGGCATAATCTCTTTCCATGGGTGCCTTCTTCTGTAAGATGACTTAGAGGAAGGAATAAGTGATGAGACTTGTTTCTCAGTGTGTGCGGGGAGGAAGCTTGCCTTCCTCTGATTCATTCTCATCACTTACTAAATACAATTGGGTTGGCTGCTAAAGTTAAAAGAAGACAAAGAAAAAAGTACAATACACTAAAAATGAAATCAAGTTTTTCCATATTGACAAATCCAGTTGTCTGAATAAGTATATAACCATTATACTTTATGATGGAGAAGGAAATGGCAGCCCACTTCGGTATTCTTACCTGGAGAATCCCACGTACAGAGGAGTTTGGTGGGCTACAGTCCATGGGGTCGCAAAGAGTAGGACACGACTGAAGCCCTTCAACATGAGTGATTTCATTTGAAAAATAGAGCATTTTGATGAAATACACACATAGTCCCCATCATGAATGGCCTGGAAAGCTTATGTGACCTTGTGGAGTAGAGTCCTCCAGGTCTGAATCTTAGTCCTACTACTTATAGTCTTATAACTTTGCTTAAGTTCTTGAGGCCTTGGAGCCATAGCTCTTTTATTTGTAAACTAAGGATAATATCTTCTATGTGTTTTATGAAAA
Source organism: Cervus elaphus (assembly GCF_910594005.1). Classification (NCBI taxonomy): domain Eukaryota; kingdom Metazoa; phylum Chordata; class Mammalia; order Artiodactyla; family Cervidae; genus Cervus; species Cervus elaphus. The sequence continues at coordinate 51,755,326 of NC_057843.1, read as the reverse complement.
ATAGTAGATAAAGTGATAAGACTGAACACATGAAAGGATCTCTGTAAATGTCTCTTTTTCTTGTCCTCTCTCTAAGCTTCTAATTTTTTTTTAACCCTGCATTTATTCTCATGATAGTGTGTCTCTACTGATTGGCTGATGCCTTTGCTCTGATTGGTTTGTGCCTTTGTTCTGATGGGGTTGATGTGTTTGTTCTGATTGGTAGGTATGTTGCTGTTGGGTTATTAAATATTTTGAATTTAACTGGGTGTTTCATGCTCTTAAACATTTTTCCTGTGTAGGGTTTTAGAATATATCTTTTAAAAGAAAAGTTTATTTTAGTAAATTCTACTAAATTAAAAGATGAATACTAAGAATTTGCTAGTTTCCTGTTTATGACTTTATCTGAGCAAGCACTGATAGTTATTTTTCCAAAATAATCTTGAGTTAGTGCTAATAGAACTATGTATTATCAGTCCCACGTTGGAAGGCTAATTATCAGTCTGTAATCTTGGCAAATTATTATGCTTGTTGGTGTAATCCATGTCAGCGAGGTGACACATTGTAATTATATATTCATTTTGCTTACTCTTCGTCTTCTGCATGTATCATCAAACAAGCTTTCTTTATAATAGTTGTGGTTATTTTAGTGGCAACCACTTTCACTTGAATTGACAGAAAACTGTCTCATCTCTGGGCCATGTGGTCTTTCCTGAGACATAAATGCGATATAGCATCTGCTACGTAATCTTTTCTAATGATATGTATGGAGACACCTTAAAGCTCCTTTTGTTTCTGTGTGTGAACTGTTGGATCATTAAGCAGATTTACCAGTGGACTGACAAGTTTCTCTGAATTCTACTGGTATGTAATTGTGAGCCTAGTTTTCATCAGTCTAAGTCATTTCATAGTTTTCAATGCAGGAAAGAAAATGAGTTACCTTCTTTTTACTTCTCTCAACTGTAATTCGATGTGATATGTTAGATTTTGGTTACTAATAGTTTGTTTTCTCTAATATATGAACTGTTATTAGATGGTTTTCTGAAACAGAAGTGTCTTGCTCAATTTGTTCTACAAGCAAAATTTCTCCATGAATGTATGCTTCTCATATTGTCTAAGCATGCTAACTTCTTCTTTTCTTAAGTTATAATCTAAAACTGATGAGGGAGCAGTCTCTTTGGTTCAGGGAAGCCTAGATAACTCATTTACTAAGTGTTACCTTATATTAGAGCTTTAATAACATTATTCTGTTTTCCAACTAGGGAACTAACCTAATTATGGGAAGTTGTTCTTTGTTTATTTGTGTTGACTTCACATTTTCCATATTTTGTGGTTTCGGTAGGGTAGTCTATGAAATTTGATTTTAGAGTTGGCTTAGAGCTTCTAAAAGAATAAATCATTTTTTTGTTATTTCTTTTTGTCCATGTGTCCTCAGCTCTTAGCACAAGGCTAGGCCCACAGAAGACAGATAAATATTTGTTGTAATAAACAGTTCTCCAGAGGCTTGTTTAAAGTCTTTCTTTTGTTTAGTCACCTGGCAAGAAAATGAGGTCTTTGTATTGATTCTGTCTTTGGAGGCCTAATTCCTTAGTTCTTCTGCAGATTGGCATGATCTGATCTTTTCATGATTGGAGAACATTTTCTGTGGCAGCAGATTCTTCTGGGTAAATGAATTTCTCTATCAGCCATGGAAATACTGAATCTGGGTTTGAAAGAATGCAGAAACATTTGTCTGTCAAGCTTAAGAGGTTGTTTAGCAGGAGCAGGGGGCGAGGGGGGGGGGGAGTATTTAAATCAGAAAAAATTTGCTTTCTATTTCGTATCCTTCCTCGCCATCCAGGCTGGCCCTGACTTCCCGGCTGGACTAAATTCTTTTTTAGATGATTGGAATTGGATATTGTAAGCCAAAACTATTTGCTTGCCAGTTTGAGGAGAGGGATAATTCTAAACATCCACAGGTAGTCTACAGTTGTGGCAGACTGATGGCCTCTGTTACAAATTCGTCTTTTTCTTCAAGTCTTTGTGGTGGTGGTTCTTAAATACAGTTAGTAGATACTTTTGTCTTTGGTTTCACACAGTACAAAGTAAGATGGATAATTTTATCCAGTAGTATTCATGATTTATTTTATTGTATGTGGTATACTCTTTTTGATTTGTATATATTGATATACCAAGAAATAATTTCTAAGTGACTTCTACATATTCATCAGAGTTTGAGTACCTCCTTCGAGATAGTGGTATATGTGTATTTCCTCTGAAGTCAGAGTCACATCCAGTGGTTTGGCCTGACGTGACAGGGAACTGTTGCCGGTGACAGTCCGCGTGCAGAAAGCAGAAGGGGTGTAGAAAACAGGGATGCTCTTGTCACTTTCTTCACGGATAGGAGCTGGAGCGTAGATTTACTAAGGATCGCAGAGCAACGGTTTATGCAGTTCATATTGGGAGTATTTCATAGAAACCAGGTTCTGACTTCCAATCTGTTTTGAAAGTATGTACTTTGTAAATGATTTTTAAAATGCCAGGAGAGAAGCCAGTGCCGTTTTTCCTTGGTGTGTGCTGCACGTGAGCTGAGTGTGTTCTCAGTATCAGTGGGAACGCCTGGGGCCGCCTGCAACAGGAAGCCAGCGGCCTGACCCTGCCCTTCCTGCCGAGTGAACGCTCACTCGCCCTTCCACAGGCCTTGGAGGGAGGGCTGGGGGGTCTGATTCTGGACCCTGGCCTCAGAGAGAGAGAGGGGGAGAGAGCACGCGCTTATTTGATTTTGCGGCTGTTGTGAATGCCTTCATTGAAGCAGATGCAGCAGGTCCTTCCCTTCGGCCGGTTCCTTGGCATGAAGTCCTCATGTGGGTCATCTTCTTTCTAAGGAGTCACTAACCATATGCATCAGCGGTTTAACGATCACTTATGCGAGCCCCTTCAGATTCCTCTTGAGATGCCCTTTGGGATGAGACCCAGTGGGGCCTGGGGACGGCCCCTGCTCCCCGGGTCCCCGTGATGAATGGCTTGGCATGATTACACCGTGAATCTAGGTCTTGAGTGAGGATGTAGGCCAGTTCTAGCCTGGAGCTGCAGCCTCCTCCATCAGGTCGTGCATTTATTGATTTGGCGGTTCAGCCTCCTGCTTGAGGCCTTGTTCCGGGCATCGGGCGCAGCTCCTAGCCACAGGAGGGGGATCCCAGACTGAGCTCTGTCACCTGGTGAGATGCCAAGCCCTGCTGGGGGAGGCACTCGGCAAGTAAGAGGCAGCCCGGAGGAGCATCGGGTGGGAGCGGGAAGTTGGAGCTGGAGGTTCCAGAGCACCTAAACCCTGAAAACTTCTGGAGGCGTGAAAGGCCAACGTGGGCATGCGGGTGGGGTTTGGGAGGTGGGCTCAAGCCCTTTTGATTTACGTTTTCTAGAAAAGGGTGACTGCATAATCTGGAGACCTTGGGGACCCAAACAGGTTCTTTCTGTCTTACTGTCACCTGTTTTGATGAGACAGCTCCCCAGCCATCTTTTAAGATGAATGAAGTGTGGAAGCTAAAGGTAGGGGTGACGTTCAAACCCTGCCTGGGTTTGAATCGTGACTCCAACATTTGTTACCTGTGTGATAAAGGGTAAAAGTTGCTTTCTCTTTCTGAGTCTCAGTTGCCTCATCTGTAAAATGGGGCATAATCGCAGCAATTACTGTAAAGAATAAATGAGATATGATATGTATTAGCTATATTGTATAGGACTTAGCAATAATAAATGCTCAACAAAAGTTAGCTGTTATTATTACCGTGCAGCCCTTGTTGATCTATATCTGACTCAGGTCCATAGAAGAAAGAAAGAATTAGTGACTGTAAGAAATACTGCTTATTTTCTAATTTAATGAGATCAGAACAAAGTGTAGCCTTGAGTCTGGATTTTTTTTGTGAAATAGATTACGAAATTAAGTTTTATGTATGTAAGCAAAGGAAAGATATGTTAAAATCTTAATTTATCTAGCCATGGCTTTTTTCTGATAGCTGGGTACATAAGACTTCAGTGTCAGTGTGTGCAGTGAAAATCAGTGCCTTTTCTCTCAAGTTGTAAACTTATTAGTAAACAGGGTAAAATGAAAAGAAAGCCCTTAATCACTGCAAGTCCCAGTTAATTCAAGAGAAGGAGGTAGGAGATAGGCTTTGGGAGTATTTTTAGGTGCGTATTGAGGAACTCCTGGGTCCTGATTCTTGTTAGGCTGCAGCCTCTTAGGCCCTATTCTGTGCCCCACTTCTCTGACGAATGCTGTTTTGTGTTAATTCTTGATTATGTCCTGGTAGACAGAGGGATTGCTAGATGCAAGTGAGGTGACACCTTCTTTATAAGTAATAAATTCTTCATTCTTATTTCTGTATGCAAATAGAAAGTGGGGCAAAGACTATAGTCACATAAATGCCTTACAGTTTTTTTTTCTTTACTTTTAAGGAATTAAATTTATCAAACCCTGTTTCCTAAATGAAAATGTCAGTTTTTGAAACTAAGGCTCTAATGAATTCCAGAAATGAAAATTCCCCATGATGTGTAACTTTAGGTCTTCATGTAGGGATATTGTGTTAATGATATCATTATGCTTCTACCTTCCCACCTTAATTTTATACCCTGAAAATTTCTTGATGATGCCTTCCTCCACCCTGTATTACTTCACCCCAATTGTGCCATTATTGGTCACATTTTTATTTCAGTTTTATTGAGATATAATGGACAGATAGCACTATATAAGTTCAAGGTGTACAACATAGTGATTTGACTTACATCATGAGATGATTGTCACGATAAGTTTAATAAACATCTCTCATCTCATATAGATACAAAATTAAAGAAATAGAAAAAAGTTTTCTTTGTGATGAGAAATCTTAGGCTTTTTTCTTTTAACAACTTTCATATATAACATACAGTAGTGTTAATTATATTTATTATGTTGTACATTACATCTTTAGTGTTTTCTTATCTCATACCGGGAAGTTTGTACCTGTTGACTGGCTTCATCCAGCACCCCCTCCTGTCCCTTCTGCCTGTGATAATCGTAAATCTGATCACTTTTTCTATGAGTTTGTTTGCTGTTGAAGTATAAGTCACCTACAGAACTATGTTAGTTTCAGTTATACAACATAGTGAATCCATATATCTATGCATTTCATAATGATCACCATAATAAGTCTAGCTACTATCATCATACAGAGAGATTACATAGTTACTACATTCCCCACACTACATTTCATACCCAATGACTCCTTTATTTTTTAACTGAATGTGTACCTCTTAATCTTCCTCACCTGTTTCTTTCCTCCTCCACCTCTTTCCTTCCTCTCTGGCAGCCACCTGTTTATTCTCTGTATCTATAGCTCTATTTCTGTTTTGTTATGCCTGTTCACTCGCTTTGTTTTTTAGATTCCACATATAAGTAAAATCACATAGTATTTGTCATTCTGTGTCTGTCTTATTTATTATAATACCCTCTAGGTTCATCCATGTCATTGCAAGTGGCAGGTTTTCATTTTTTATGGCCGAGTAATATTCCATCACACGTATATATCACATCTTTATTCATTCATCTCTTGATGGACATCATTGGTCGTATTAATATTCCTTTGAATTCTACAAATTTGAATAACATAACACATCACACAGTAGTTAAGGCATGGAGTCTACAGCCATAGAGCTGAGTTTCCATCTGGATCTTCTGCTTAATAGTTACAGCATTTTGGACAGTTGCAAGGGTTCTCTTTGTCCTAGTTTCTTCATTTATAAATGGAGGTATTAGCAGTTTTAGCTCATCTGTACCTTCACTTCTGTGAAGATTAAATCATATGAGTTTTTGTATAATGAGTACCTACACTTGTCTGGCATGAGGTAGGCACTACCTGTTAACTTTTATTTTAGAGTATTAGAGTAGTATGATCTGCTGTAACAAAAATAGGCACTTATTTCTCATGTATTTAAAATGGATTTTCTTAGTTAATGAGGACCTATCAAACCAAGTAGTACTCATTATTAATAAGAACATTCAAATGTTAGAATAGCTACCTTGAGGAGGAATTTCGTATGTAACTGTGTAACTAGGATTTGGTCGTATATGGTCCTCATTTAAACCTGGAATCAAGAAGCTACTTAAAGATGTACTTATGGTATGAGAATGGATTTTTCAGGTGGAGTTTTATGAAAGTCCTTGCAGGAGGTACACTAAATGATTTTGAAAAGGGGGAGAGAAGTAATAAAAATAAGCTAAAATGCAGGAAAACAGAAGTAATTCCGCTTAGATGAGAATAAAATTGTGGTTCATTTTGAGTTTGGGAAGAGACGGCTTGACTGGGGAGTGGTGTTAGTGGTGGAGGTGTATTGTAAGTGCATATAGGAGTAGGAATTAGTAAAAATCAGTTAAAGTGGGCCCTAGAAGCCAGGAATACATCAGGAAATAAATGAATCTGAGATAATGGTAGTTCATTCAGGAGGATGGTTAAAGTGTCCCACTTCAGCTCTGAAGGAATAGTAACATTTGTAAACGTCTTATCATAAAGTGAAGCAAGCAGAATAATAGGGCTAATTAAGCCCCTAAAGAATATTAACATCTACCTGGTGTTCAGAAATAACTCCAGACATACCATGTCTAAAACGAACTCAACATAGTTGAGTTTACAGAGCAGCTTCATTAAGGGAATATTATAAATGTCTCCGTACTTCATAATTTTATTGTAGTTGTTTTTCATCCTTTATTAGTTTAAAACATGATATTAGTAACTAACTTTAATTTTACATAAATCATTTCAAAAGGATCTTTTACAGTTAGAAGTCCATGTAGCTAAACTAATCTTGAAATATTATTTTTTCTTTTTCCTGTCAAAGGAATGCTTCAGGTAATACTATAAACATGAATGGATACTTTATAATAAATGATAAATTTACCTGTACTTTAACGCACTTTTTTCCTCATTAGAGCAATACATGCAAAAATCAATAGTGTGTTTATATTCCTTTGTTATTTGCTTTGCTAAAGACTAATGCTATTATAGCTGACACAGTCTACTTATATAACAATTATTAGTATTTTCTCACAACTAATTAAAAAATTGGATATCAAAGCATATTTTTCCATTAGAGAGGAGGCAAACTATAAATTCTGTGGTTTAGACCTTTAGAGTATGAGCTAAATTAAGTTGACTTGTATTGAATTTAATGAGCTTCTAATGCAAATAAAGACACCATATTTTATATGAAGCCATTAAGATAGCTGGATATTTAAGGTAGCAATATTAGAATGTGTTTTGTTAGAGGATAAGGAATGTCTTGATTAGAACAGGAAAATTATAAAATATAATTTGAGCTACAGTCTACCTATTTCCTCTTTTGCTTCAAATCTGCTAGCTTTTGGAAAGTTACAGAGACAGAATAAATTATTTCTATTTCTTTTGTATAGGTTTGTTGAATCAAAAATTGTCATCTTAATTTTTTAGAAATTTTTCATGTATTTGTGGACTTTCGCCAGATCACTGTCCTGTCACTCAGAAGTCTGAGAGTCTTAAAAAAAAAAGGTAAAAAAACTAGTAAATTTTAGGGTTTATCATTCTTCCTTTTTAGAATAAAACTCATGCCTATAAGGCAATATAGTATTTGGTGACCTTAGTCTTTGTAGCCCATGGCTAACTCTTTGCGACCCCATGGACTGGGGCCCACCAGGCTTCTCCGCCCATGGGATTCTCCAAGCAAGAATACTGGAGTGGGTTGCCATTTCCTTCTCTGGGGATCTTCCTGATCCAGGGGTCGAACCCAGGTCTCCCACATTGCAGGCAGATGCTTTAACCTCTGAGCCACCAGGGAAGCCCCTTGAATGTGGCATAAATGCCAAAAGCCCAGTGGAAAACTTTAACTTTCTTACGGAAATGAAAGTAATTGGCCAATTTTAAATGTTTCTTGCATGACTTTACGTTGCAGAGGAAAATGATAGAAACAAATTGACGAGAGAGGTAAACCAGGAGGGAAAGATTCTGAAAGGAGTTGAAAATGTCGTGAAGCTGTGAAATGCAGTGGAGATGTGAGGATAGAAATTAAAAAGCTGGTTGTCACTGTGATCCTGTCTCCTGCTGCTGCGTGGAGTGCTGGTCCCAGTTAAGGACTATAGTGGTTAGTGTTGAAATGTGACTGAATTTAAGCCTTCTCTGGTATTACAGGTCATTTCAGTTCTACTGTGGTCTCTAACCCTTAGTATATTCTTCCTGCTATGGTGAGAAACATCACTGAAAGAAGAGAAAGCAGGCAGGCATCAGCAGACGTTTGGTGAACCTCTCAGGAAGCTACCAGCTTAGCTTGAAGAGTCACTGCTTCAGGCACCTGCACGTCCATATCCCATTGAAAACCACCTGCTTTTGCCGTGAAGAGTTCTCTAAGCAAGTGATATGTCAGCTGTAAGTGGTGAACAGTGCTATGTCAATAGGGCTGTTCTCTAACTAGTGTCAAAGCAGTTTTATTGCCAAAAGTTTTTTGTTTCACTTTATGCAGTTTCTATTGTGGACACTTGAAAGCAACTCCTATACTTTAAATATGTCCATTGCCTTGAAATCTGAAATTCACAGGACTCTCTATTAGGAACATGTCAAAGGAAATGCATTTCGCACTGAGATAAGTGGCTCCAGTGGAGATTTTCTTTTCTGCGTATAGGAAAGGTCCACTAGGAGTTATGCAAGGAATGCATTCTTAGGTCATGTGTGTCTAAGAGAACAAGCAAATAAATATCTTCTCTTTGTGTATGAAAGGAAGGAAACAATGTTTATTAGCATGCTGTAACCACAGTTGGCTTCTGTGAATCCATTTTGTAGGAAAGTCGTCATCTCGTGAAACGATTAGGCAAAATTGTGGATTCCAACTCCGGTTGTCTCCAAGGACAGAAACTTCTGATAATGTAGATTCATGCATGCCTTGTATGTATACATGCACCCACACATGCATGCAGACTTATATCCCATGGAATTCTTGAGACACTGATGCAGGGATAAGTGTCAGAAGTCTGAGACCTTTAGGAAGGACTCAGGTAAAGGCTCAAAAGAGACTAATTTTCAACAAAAACCCTGTAATTCCACGAGGCACTGAATACCTATAGAAAAAAGCATAACTCGGAGGTTGTAGTACATCTTTCCAGCCTTATAATTATCAGAATACCACGAGCATATATGGATACAGAGTTATCATTAGCTTTTTTAAATAAACCAGAATGTAAGTTTCATAAAAATAAAGACAGTTAAAAAAAAAAAAAACAACTCAGACTTTACTCAGTTCTTTTACAAGATTTAAAAATGATTTTCAGAAGGGGATTACATTACACTTATAAAGTAGTAAGAGGAAAAAGTGATTTGTTTATTCATTTGTACAAGTGTGATGTCTTTTACCAAAATGAATTTTCAGCAATAATACTGTATTAAAAGAAAATTAGTAATCGTTTATTAAACCACTGTGTTAGCAGATTGATGGCAGCAGAAACACCTAATTCTAATTGGCCTCAGCAAGGAGGAAATCAGTTTTTTCTTGTAACAAGTAGTCCAGAGGTAGGGAAGGCTCCAGATGTCACAGCTGGGGGCCCTGGCTCCATCCAGCACTGGTGTCTCTGGGATTCATAGGTGCTTAGCAGGCCAGCCGTGGAGCTTCTAGCTCCGTATCCAGATGCAGCAGATCTAGAGACAGAAAGATTTCTCTCTTTGGACCTTTCCTTCTTGGAAGCAAGGCAAACTTCCCCAAGGTCCCTCCAGTACAACCTCGGCCACTATTGGTTTTCAGCCCTTCCGTGAGTCTCTGAGTCAGACCTGCCTTGCAAGTTCAGCTCACTCCACTTGCACGTAAAACTGGACCTTGGATGCACTCATGGTCCCGTGTGGGACTCAGAATTCACACCTGAACCGAGGGTAGGGCCACCCACCATCTTTTGAAGTGTGTGAGGGAGGAGTGGATGCTCTAACAGAGTTGGGACTTGCGAGCAAGAGTTAAGGGGGAGTGGGTGTTGGGTCGGCAACCAGAGGTATCTGCCTTCGTAAACAGAAAGTGATGGGAAAGAATGGAATTTTTGAAAAGATTATGAAATGTGTCTATCAAATGAAACTTTTAGCTTTCTGGGTTACTTTTAGAAAACAACAATCTATTTTTTGTAAAGAGAAGACACATTTTGCCAAAAAGTAAGAATTTATTTTTAAAAAACCTCCCAGTTGAGCAGTTATCCAGGAATTCCTATGTAGCATCTGGCAGAAGGTTAGGATCAATCATCATTTTATCTCCATCACCAAGATTAATGGAGTTCTAAGTCCATAGCTGTCCCTCATCTTTGATCTTCTTAGGATCACTGCCATTCTCCCTGAATCTCATGAAGTAATATCTCAATGAAGTGTAGGTATTTAGACTTGCACTAGCTTTAGAAAAAATCCCTAGTACTGTACTTTAAAGAGGGTCTTTCAGTTGAGATGCATAAATGAGGAAGGTGTTATTATGTCTTCATTGACCTTCTGCAGCTTGTGGGATTTTGTAAAAGCCTTGAGATCTCTGATCATTGTTCCTACAGAGGTTAATGGTCACAGCCATCCTTTATTCATCATGTACACGCTCTGCCAGGCCCCATGCTTGACAGGTAGTATGTTCACCATTTATTTTCTTCCAAAGGAGAAAACATAACCTTGCACATGCTCCCCATCCTACAAGTGGAGCAGGTAGGTTTCAAAATTAGGTCTGTCTGGTCCTGAATCCCGTGTTCCTGATGTATCCTACTTCTTCAAAAGAAGCAAGATGAGAAAGCAGAAGTTCTGTTCTCCATTGATGGAAAGATGCTAGATCTAACCCTTCAGCAGGTTAATCAGTATGCTCCAAGATGCCTTTCAGTCACAGCACAGAACAAAGTTGTACTCTGGCCAATGTGGCAGGTATTCAGGGAAGCTCTCTGGCCCTGCCTCTGTCCCAGCTTACTCTTCCCAGAGAGTCAGTTATCCTGTTAGAGCACAAAGCAGTTGTGGCTGATCTGCTGAGAGCTGTCCGGGGCCTCCTGGCCCACCCCGAGTAGAAGCTGACGTCGTGGAGGACCTGCTGGTCGTCTGCCTTCCCTGTCCCTGCTCCCTCCACTCTCTCATTTCACCTCCTTCTCCTCTTCCCTTCCTCCCCGGCTCTGCTCCTTGCTCCGTTCCCCTCGCTACTCCTCAACCTTATCTGCCTTCTTTCTGGGACTTTGCTTTGAGGTGTGTCTCTCCTGGACTGCTCTGGCCCCAGGAGTCAGCATAGCTCATCCCTTCCTCTCTTTCAGGTTTTCACGTAGTCATCTCTGTGAGCACCTCATCACGTCTCTCCATGGCAACCCCTAATCTTGTTTTTCTTTCTTTTCTTGGGAATTTTCAGCAGTTTACCTCCTGTGTGTTGACTGATGTCCCTCTCTCCCTATGAGAGGTTTTGTCTGTTTTGTATATCGCTGGACTCCCAGTGCTGAGAAGGGAGCCTGGTACCGTGTGCTGTCTTTGTAAATGTCGTTGCCCAGTTGAATGAGTTGGGTGATTTGGCCATAGATTAGGTCTCTGGCTGTGATCAAGCAGGTGGACTGCTGAGATACTCACAAGGACACGGTGTTACTTAATTGGAAACCCTCCTGGAAGTGTTTCTGCCAGGTTAGCAGTGTCTAGTCCTTTTCTGTCACCAAGAGTGAATCAGAGGATCTGATTTCACTCAGCATATTTTACTCTTGATATTCCTCCAAGCACGGGACCTAGATGTTAATTCTCAACTGCATGAAAAATTATCCAGCCTAACTGACTTGGAGTGTTTGGAAGTCTTGAAGACAGTCACCCTGATACTTCCACGTGCCAATGATTCTGCCGACGTAGAGACACTTAAGATGATGCTGACATTTCTGTAGTTCGCACAGTGCTCTGGCAGATGATAAGCCAAATGAAGGTAGAACTTCATATGGAAGTAGTATTGTTTTTGCTACCTAATAGCATGATGACAGGTAAAGAAGCGAGCGCCAAGTCAGGTTAACCAACATGTTCAGCGAGGAAGGAGAACAGATGCCCCTCCCGTTCCAGACCAGACTGGAGATATATGTGGCCGTGGTGGTCACCAGCTTTGACAGATGAGGCCTTTGTACTTATGGTATCTTGAATAGTTTCTATCATTTAAAAAATGTTCCTTTGACCAGGAACTCTGCTACCAGAAACTGTGCTAAGTGCTAGGAATATAGTGATATTAATAAATAATGTTACAAGATCCCTGTCCTCTTTATGGTGGTCAAGTGGTTAAGACTCTGTGCTTCCTCTGCAGGGCGCACAGGTTCAATCCTTGGTCAGAGAGTTCCACATGCCACTTGGCCAAAAAAAAAAAAAACAAACAAAAAAACCAAGAAAACAAAATCCCTGTTCTCAATGGAACTTCTCAAAAAAAGTAGGGAAAACAGATATATGACCAGAACAGCCGTAAGTAAATAACTAATAAACTGTGATCAAAACTCTGGAGAGAAAGAACAAAAACAGAGTTAGGGAGTGATGGTGGAGGAGCTGGGGTGGATCTCTCCTAGAAACTTAAGCTTTGACCTTTGAGTGGGTGTGAGAGTCCAGTTTTAAAGAGATTATTTTGTTGTTTCACTAGCAGCAGTCACAGTGAGCCTCGCATATTAGGTCCCTGTAACAGAGTACATATTGGGAAGTTCTGTGAGATTCAAAGGTTACTTAGGAAGCATGGCTGTTTATAGGAGGTTGGTCATGTTGCTTAGAGCAACAGGATTCTGTTAGAGGGAGAGAGTGTGTGCAAACAGCACGTGTGACCAGGATATCTAGGCAGCAGCTATGTGACAAGGGAAAGGGTGGTGGCGGCTATAATTGACATGGTCGAAGAATAAGCAAATATTGATGTGGGACTTTAAACCATGGCAATGCTAGGAAATTCAAGGAAGTAACAGTAGCAGTAAGGTATCTGTGTGCCTCAAATAGAAGGTTCGTGTAAAGTTAAATTCTTCAGCTAAATAAATAAATAGGAAAAAGTCTTCATGTTTTTGTCTTGTTGGGAAGATCAGAGTTCATTTAAATTTGGATTGAATGACAGCTGGTTGGAAAAAATTGTACCTGCAGTAATCTAGCAAGAGCCAGTTGCTTGCTGTGTTTAGCACCCTGTGAGGGTGAACCCCTGGTATGTATTAACAGTATGGTATATTGTAATTGACAAAACTGTCCTTTACTCTGTGGGATGGGAATTTCTGCAGAAATGAGCACTAATGATGGATTCTTGAGCTTGCTCCATGATGTAGTGTGACTTGTGTTTCCATAGGAGGAAAACCAAACCTTACCAAAACTCCATAGACTTCTTTCACAGGAAGTGGTTTATGTCCATGCCATAGAATGGCCATTTCTCTGCTATAGCATTGAGATTATCAAATAATAGTTCTCACTAGTTATGTAATTCTCTGCCATCTCTCAGCTCTTAAGTACTGAAATATGTTTGAGAATTGCTTCGGTACTGACTCTGAAACTTGGTCCCGTTGTCGACTCCAGTAGTAGATCAGAGAGTTTCTGTCTCTCTGGCTCTGCCCTTTGCCCTCCAAAGCAGGGTTTCCCAGTGTATGGAAGGAACCCCTGCATCAGAGCATCTTCACCAGAACCTCCTGGCTGTTTCTGCTAAAACTGCAGATCCCTGCATATATTGTATTCTCCCAAATACAAAACTCTAGGATCCAAATAAGGGTTCGTGTTGTAGCTCGGTGCCCACAAGTCCTTAGGACTGTGTAATTATCATGACTTCATCCCACACATTTGAATATTATTGTGATAATTCTATGGTGGCAGAGAGCATCAGAAGCTTAAGCAAGTCCACTCCAGAGCTCTAGTCTATACTTATAAATATTATCTAAAATGTTACTCACAGCTGGTTCTTTTCAAATTTTGACCAAATTCTTTTCAGAGTAGATCTTATGATTTACCTGCCTGTTCTCCATGAGCCAGCTGTAAGAAGGGAATTTTTTTCATGATGCTTAAAAAAAGATATTTTAAGACAACAAAGGCATGATAATTTGTGTAAGGTTTCTAAAGAAAACAATAATAAAATGAATTTATCTTTTTAGGAATCTCATATATTCTGAGGACTTGATTATCACATCAGCTCTGTATGATACTTTATAATAATAATAATGACCCAGTTCTATAGGTAGCTCACCTGAGAATCAGCCATTTCCTGTTGGTAGCCTGCTTGGCTACCTGACCGGCCACTTGATCTACTGGTTTTTTTGTTTTTGAAAATTTTCTTCCTCAATTCTATTTGCATATATGGTAATGATCCAGTATGGCTTTTGAGGGAGCAGAAAATAGTCTTTGGATAAAAGGATAAAAAAAATTGGGTCTTTTAGTTCCGTATCCCCCAGTACTGAGCAAAATGCCTGGTAAGGTAGCAGAATTCCCAGTCAGTCCTCCTCTCCCTGATATGTCTGGGAGTGGACTTTCTCTCGGACACAGTAAGTTCCAACTGTGACTTCTCAGAGAAAGATCTCCTCTGCTGAGAGAGTGCAGTTGAGTGAATGGTCATTGGAGTCCCCAGAGTCTCCTGATGATGCCACAGCCAAGGCCAGACATGCCAGTGATGTGGATTATACCTGCATAGGTTGCTGGTACATTTATTGCATTTCCATAAAATATCAGAAAATGAGCACAGAGCAAGTGCTGGTAAATCAGCCCAAGCCAGTGCCACAGGCAGAAGGACCTTGAGAGAGAGAAGCAGGTACACAGCCGCCAGCTCTGAGGAGTGATGGCTCTTCAGAGAGGCCCACGGCCACAGCGCTTCTCTCGGTGTCGGGGGAGAGGGGTTAGGGCGAGTGTTCCAACAGTGGTAGAGATGCCTGGAGGCTGCCTGGAGAGGACTTTGGAAGGGAATTAAGAAGTTGGCTTGAAACTCAACATTCAAAAAATGAAGTTCATGGCATCTGATCCCATCACTTCGTGGCAAATGGATAAAAAGTGGAAGCAGTGACAGATTTTATTTTCCTGGGCTCCAAAATAACTGTGGACGGTGACTGCAGCCATGAAATTAAAAGACGCTTACTCCTTGGAAGAAAAGCTATGACAAACCTAGACAGCATATTAAAAAGCAAGAGACATCACTTTGCTGGCAAATATCCGTGTAGTTTTTCCAGTAGTCATGTACAGATGTGGAGTTGGACCATGAAGAAGGCTAAGCGCTGAAGAATTCATGCGTTTGAGTTGTGCTGGAGAAGACTCTTGAGAGTCCCTTGGGTTGCAAGGAGATCAAACCATCCTAAAGGAAATCAGTCCTGAATATTCATTGGAAGGACTGATGCTGAAGCTGAAGCTCCAATACTTTGGCCACCTAATGCGAAGAGCGGATTCATTGGAAAAGACCCCGATGCTGGGAAAGATTGAGAGGAGAAAGAAAGAAAGACAGGCGGAGAAGGGGACGACAGAGGATGAGATGGTTGGATGTCATCACTGACTCAACGGACATGAGTTTGAGTGAACCTCCCGGAGATAGTAGAGGACAGAGGAAGCTGGCGTGCTGCAGTCCGTGGGGTCACAGAGTCAGACATGAGTTAGCAGCTGGACAAAAACAACAAAAGAGAGCCACATCCACACAATCTCTATCAGATTTTTTGAAGCACAAACTGGCTACTAATACCATCGGCTCTGTTATATGAGAACCTTTAGAAAACAATGGAGTTGCTTTTTGTTGCTATTTGGCAATCTGTGAATATATACCAAGTGAATGTTATCACCATATGTGAGATCATGGTATTAAAGAGAAATAGCTGCTAAGTAAAAAACGAAATCTGTTTCTATGAAGGAAGTGTTTGCACAGTTTCTTCAGTTTTTTATACATCAGTACAGTTGAGTGCTGGAGTGGAAGTATCTGAAGAAGTCAAGCACTGGTACATTACAGAGGCACCAGTTAGAGACCCTTTTATGTATTTTCTTTAGGAGGCTTCTCATAAAGATAAAAACACATTTCACTTGGGGCCTTCTGGTGGCTCAGTGGTAAAGAATCTGCTTGCCATTGCAGGAGACACAGGTTTGATCCCTGGTCTGGGAAGATCCCACATACCATGGCACAGCGGAGTGCATTCATCACGACTATTGAACCTGACTGTTGAACCAGAGCTGCAGCTACTGAAGCCCATGTGCTCTAGAGCTAGCGCTCTCCAAGAAGAGAAACCACCGCAGTGAGACCACACGCTGCAACTCAAGAAGAACTGGCACAGCAACAAAGACCCAGCATAACCAAAAATGAAAACAAAAGCAAAAACATTTATCTTCGTAATGCTTATGTTGGCATTGACTTTTTTTTTTTTTAAGCTATAGAATCGAACACTGGACCCAGGTAGAGGATTCACTAATGAAAATGGATTTTTTGCTACCGTGCAGTGAACATTTGATGGCATTTTTGTTACCTTGAAACATTAATACCTTCACAAAAGCTTTTCAGTAACTTCACGTTACTTCTCAGAAAAGGCTCGTGTTTGTCTGTTTAATTTGAGGACATGACTGCAATTTCCCTTTTCCCCATGTTGCGTACATCTGTCTCGTGTATTCCTGTCCGTCCCATGAAATGGTGTAGAGTTTCTGTGTGAAAAATACCTTTAGGGTTTCTGTAGTCCATAATGCCTTTATCATAATTGATGAATCTTTGACCCCCTCACGTCCTCAGATAAAAGGATTCACTTGTGTGTGTGTGTGCTCATTTTCCCAGCATCAATGGTCAAAAGGTTCCCCTTTTTTGTTTGAACAGCGTGTGTCAGGAGTGGAGTTTGAGCCCACGCCTCCTCACGAAGACCAGAATCATTTCCTTTTTATAAAATTCTTTCTGAGAATAGTGATTCTGCTTTGCTAAAAATGTTCTGTAGAAAAGACTTTTTTCATAAGCACGTAGACAAACAGGATGAGTGTGTATGCAATGCTACCAATAATGGTAGTCACCCTTTGCAGAGACTGTGTAATCGTTTTGTGCCAGGAGTGAACAGCAGGTTCTTACAACATCTGTCTCGGAGGGTTTAGATGTGGCCCTGCCTTCAGATAGGAACCTGACTCAAATTCCAAGAAACATTTCCACCTCAGTAGGCTGAATACAGAAGCAGAACACTCTCCTCAAAGCTACCAAATCAGTTAATTGTTAGATTTATAATTCCATCATTTGTAAACTCTTGTGGATGGTTAGGCAGTTAACAAGTGAGATGGAAATGATGTGGTATTATAATCAAGGCAAAATTGAGCAGCAGACTAAAAATCCAGCAGCTTTCTGGTTTCTGAGACATAAGAAGAAAAGAGTTCTGGAGTAGTGATGAAAACCTGGAGATTCAATTCTTGTTAAGTAGCTAATAGCTCTTCTTTAAGACTTGGGATATGAGTAATAACCTTGAAATATGAAATGAGATTTAAAATAAAGATTGGCCAAAGGGATGAGTATTTTAAAACCACTTCTGTCTGCTGGGTTCTAGTTGGCTACAAAATTGAATATACAAACCTAAGAGTGGGCAACCACCCATGAATTTACTTGATTCACAGTAAGCGTTATTTTTGTGCCTCTTCGTTTCCATCTACTGTGTTCTGACCTGCCCCGGAGTACAGTGGATATCCTCACCTTCTGCACCAAGGCTTATGGCTGTTGCCTTCCTGTAGGACAGCATCTTGTCAGTTGCCTTCTACGGAGGGAGTACAAAGATGTTCTGTGTTGAAGTGAATTTCTGAGATAGTTGAAAGTATCACCTTCATTTACACAGGTATCTTTCTTATTTTCTTTCCCTCTTCCCTTCTGATGAGTAAGAAGGAGAACATTTTAAGTATTCACCATTTTTCTTCTGTCTCAGCTGATTAAAAGAAACACGGTTACATGGCAGAATATTGGCACTGAGGAGAAATGAAAAGTAGATTTAACGTTAACCTTATGGAGAAACAGTGGAAGGCCAAGAAATAATGAAAGAAAAGGCTTGCTAATAATACTGCATACTAATATAATTAAATATGGAAAAGTTCATGCATTTAGATGGTGGTCCAGATCTTAACACCTCACCACTTAAACAGAAGTTATTTTTGTAAGCATGTAGGAGTCTAGTAATATGATTTTGGCTTGAAATCATTTTAAGTTTACATCACTGATACAGCATGGATTAAGCAAGTGCAAGCAAATTAAAGAAGAGACTTTAGATTTCAGATCTAAAATCAGTATGACTATGAGAGGTGGAGATTGAAATATTGCTGTGGTTTTGGAGAAGTTTTAGTGACACCACTTTTTTTTGCATGATTCTTACATATGTACAATGTGTGGGAGTTTTCATCAGCCAGAGTTGGAGAATTCATAATTTTGTGATCAACTTAAAGTGATTCACACAAAGCCTCTCTCTCTCTCTTTAAACCATACATTTGGTTAAATTGTGAATTATGGATTTTTTTTACTTTTTTGCTAGTAAAGTGGTGTCTTTTGGGGTGTTTTCTTAATTGTCCATGGTGTAAGGTATATGTTGCCTATGAAACATTGTCATAAGTGTAGTTCAGAATTATAATGAAAGAACGGTCTTTAATAAAAATCTTCCCAAGTCTAATTGCAAAACAATTTTGTAACTTTTTGTGTGTGTGTCTAGTATTGTACGTCTTTCTTCATTTTGTACATTTCCTTTAGTTTTATGGCTAGATTCTTAATATTACTTGCCTGCCGCCTCATTCACTCTCCTGTCTCATCCTAGGACCTTAATAAATATAACTTGCTGCCCAGTCTCATATATTATAGCTGATTTGAGAGACAGGTGCTCCTGGGCATGTAAGATCTAATGTTAGTAAGCGCTGATTAGCTGATTAGGAAGTGCACAGACTCTCCTGGTTGAATTATATACGTAATCCTGTTTTGTCTTCATAGTACCGTTGAGAAAGAAGTGTGTTTGGCCTGTTCATAGATTTGGAATCAGAAGTCCAGAGAGCTTCAGTAAATGTCCCAAGACTACAAAGAAAGCTTTTATCTAGGATTTAAACCCAACTTTGTCCTACCCCTAAACTGTTCTTTCTACTATGCAACATTGCTTCTCCTGTGACTTTTACCTAGTTCAGAAATTAATTTGTCTTCTGAAGCAAGCAATTTTCTCTCTGCTAGATGTTATGACCTATTTTCTGTTTTGTAATGTTGCTAAGTATATAATTTAAGATTATGCATGCTTTTTATTATCTATTTTTTTAAGCAAATAATAAAAAAAATTAGGTAGCCAAGAAGCTGATCACATAAGCCAACCTGCACGCAGAGGGGGAAAAAAAAAAAAAAGACAAAGTAGCCGTGCTGAGTGAGTCATCTCTTCACCTGGTGTCATCTCTCCCCTTGGACATATACCTTGGAGTCTTTAGGCCTCAGGGATGCTTTTTATTGTCTTAATAGCATAAGAAAAGAGAACTCATTTAACCCTGAGGTCTAGCCAGCTTCATTGACTAAGGATTCTATTTCCCGCTTCAGGAGCTGAGTACTGCTATTGGTTCTGCAGGAAGTAGCATTTGCATAATCATCATGTTGTAAATGTAGGTAAATAGTTTGTTGGTTCATCTCCACACAAGACAAAGAAGATATAAGTACAAGGGGAAAAAAATATCGAAACCCAAGATTTAAAACCCTGACAGTGCAAAAAAGAGTGGAACTTGACAGAGCTCATGGCTAGATGTTAGGAGGGAAAGAGGTGATAGGGGCTATGTCAGATGCTCATTTCCTGCTCTTTCATGGTGGGATGTCCAGAAATACTGCGTAATGCTGTTGAAAGAAGCCTAATGCTGTTGAAACAAGCGACAGCTAACCAATTGAAGAACTAAAAATAGCACAATCAAGAAATCTAGGAAAGAATTAGAGGTGAAGGAAGTGTGAATGTGGAAGATAGGAGGAAGGCAGGCAGTAAGTCAGTAGATTTTGTCTGAAGTTGACAAATCAAGACGAGATACACACCTGTTATTTAGTTAAGCTGATAACCACAGAAGGACCGTAAGAACACTAGCAATGGAAGGGAGTAGACATGGGGAATAGGGGCCCAGAGACACACATTTATTACCATCTAGTTCTGTGTGGAAGAATTTAGCTGCATGTGCATTACTTTTAGAATAATTTAAGGAAAAGGAAGACTTTCAACAGTTGTGGATGTACGGTGTCAGTAATAACCTTCCACACGTTCTGTGACATCACTACAACACTAGGCTCCTAGGGACTGCTCTTGCCGGCGGTGGAGGCTCTAGTTTCCAAAGAACTGGGCAGTGGTTAAGCGGGATGAGGCGGCAGGTGATGTATACTCACAGCCCCTTTCAAGTAGGCAGCTGTGTCCATGGTTGGTTCCTGATCAAAATGGGGCAAAAAACCCCCCCACCCTTCCTCAAAGATGCAACGTGGAAAGCCTTTCTGACCAAAGCCTGCCCGGAAAGCCCAGCACCTGTGCTAAGAAGGCTCCGCAGTCTCACGATCCTGCTTCCTTCTCTCGAATGCTGTAGCCCTTCTGGAGAATAGAGGCCGGCACGGCCTTTGTTTTCTCTGGTCTGAGGAGTGGCTGGGCTTCTGGGCACCGATTTCCTTCCAGGAACTTCCTGCGAGGGGAAATTTCTTGACTTTTCTGCGTGAGCCTCCCAGACGCCTGTGGCCTTGAACAATGGCCGCAGCATTGTTTTTCGAGAAGGGGCCTGGTTGTGTTCTTACCCTACCGTGGATGGTTGTGCTCGTGGCGCCCCCAGGTGGGCGGTCAAGGAAGGGCGTCTTGCCGAGGTAGGCGGCCGGGGGATGACAGCTCGGTTCTGCCAGTTTTGCGTTTAGCTTTAGTCTGTGTTTCTAGGGATCAGCAGAACAGTAATGGGGTTTGGGTGGGGAATGAAGTCTGATGAAGGAGCTTAAACCAGGGAGTTAATGCCAACGGCTCAAGGATGCACCCTGGCTTAGGAGATTGTGTAAATAGGTGCCTTTATCTAGTCCCTTTTTGCCTCTTTCCAACCAAATTTCTAAATAACCCCCACCTTTTTGAGATAAGAGGAGATAAAAGAGGGTATACTCTGAGGTCCGCCCAGCAGGTGGAAAATCCTGCCTAATTATACTTGCAGATTTGTGTGTCAGGAATTGATTTGCTGTTGATTTAATCCAGGGCTGCAAAGTCAAATGCCACAGCAGGTGGTTTTAAATGTGTGGCCCCATCGGGGTGGGGACCCTGGCATACCAAATTCTTTTGGTTCGTTGAAGCCTTTGTTGAGCTTCCAATGTTGTCACATATAGAGAACAGGCTTAGGGTTTCCAGAGCTTCCAGTTTTTCAAGAAAAACAAGGAATCTAGATATTTATGTGTCATCTCTTGGACTTTGAATGTTGCCACCTAATTTTACAAAATGAAAACTACTGTCTAGAATTTAAAAACAAGCCAATTGGGTGGATAACGTCCATGGGCCTTCAGCGTTTTCCTCTGGTTAGGACTCTAAATCCTCTCTCCCCGTTGTTCTGCCTTGATTGTCCAAAACAAGCTGCACATCTCCTGGGCACTTTCCTTTCATTCCATCTTGTCCTCAAAGCAATTTAAAGATGCTCTCATTCTCCAGAAGATAAATTAGAAGTAGGTGAAAAAGTGAGAACAGAATATAAATGGAATCAGAATGAAATTATTTCTACACATATATAAGCATTTTGGTGAAGCACAGATTGGGCAACTTGCTTAACACAGAAATCTTATCAGATATACAGTTTGTAGTGTCTTTGAAACAAGTTGTTGAATAGAAGCATGGCTCTCATTGAAGCTGAGATCAGGGTCTTCAAAGGAACTTGCTGAATCATATGAGAGCCCAGACCCTCTTAGTAGGGTAAGTTTTGTAGAACTGTTCTTTCTATTGCCTTCACTAAAAAGCTGGTAAAATTTTATGTTAAAGTGTGATTTAGGAGATGAGATCTTGAGGAGGACTGGGCTGTAGGAAAAAAGTGTTCTGTTAGTCTCACTTAAGCTGGCGGGGAGCCAGGGTGGAGATAACCTAAAATGGTTCGGGAGACAGGCAGTTAAGAGTCCAGCCTCTGAGAGTAGAGAGCCTGGGTTTGAATCCTAACACAATCCATGATTAGTGGTGGGACCTTGGATAAGTTGCTTTATTTTCCTAAACCTCAGTTTCTTCATCTGTCAAATGGACATGTTTATATAATGGACTCACTGTCATAGGACAGTTGTGTGGCTTAACTGGCTTAGTTTGAATACAGCATTCATTGTAGTTCCTGGTACCCGATAAGTGTTCTGTCTGTGTGATGAGGTGAAGAAATTGCTGATAGTGGGAAGTTAATTGTCAAAATGATAAAATGTGGCTATCCAAGATGTATTTACAGGACTTAAATATTTTGGTTTGTTTGCTGCACACACACACACAAATTTGTTCCACTTTATCCCTGGCCACCAAAAATGTGTTAAGTACCCATGTACAGAGTATTTTGTAAGGTTCTGTGGGGTGGCCCCTAGTAATAGAAACCAAGTTTGTATCATGGTTAACAAGATGAATATACACAAACAGTACGAAACAGGCTGTGCCAAGGACCATCCCAGCCATTCAGAGAGGATGGTCACAGTGGACTGATACCAGAGTAAGATTTCACACAGAGTGGCTGACTTTCTTATTTTCGAGCTGGATTCTTATAGTTTGAACAATTCCAAACACTGTACAAGAATATTTTCAGCTATATAAAAAGTACAATGAGGACTTACCTGAGTATTTTTATATGCATCATTAGAGGAGAGAATGGAACAAGAGCAATTAGCTATGCTTTGCAGTTAGTGATAATTAAACCTTATCATGGGTAATTTAGGTTAGGCCATCATACCCATCTTTTATCACTACAGAGACTGCTGTTAGCTGGCTTTGGGGCATGCAGAGAGATGGAAATCTGTTAGCAGACGTGACTCGTGGCAGCCTGGCGCCCAGATCGAAAGCACAGGCCCTGGAACAGAGCCCCTGAGATCTTAGGGAAGTTGGGTGGACTCTCTGTGCCTCAGTTTCTTCATCTCTAGTTTGAGGTATGATTGTACTAGTCTATTTCATAAGGAGTGCTGTGCAGATTTACATGAGTAGGTATCTTTGAAGTGCTTAGAACAGGGTCTGGCAAACAGTAAGCACAACATGTGTTAGTTATTATCATGGGTCCCTCTTGGAACAATCAATATTAAAATTTTAAAGACTGCTGTTTGGTCAGGCCTTGGGCATGCAGCCTATAGTTTCAGAATAGAATACAGCTGCCTGAGCACATAGAAACCCATAACTTTACGGTACTCTGGACCTCATTAGCTCCGTGACTGTGGAAACAGACGGCGGCGGGTTGGGGGGTAGTTTGGAGGGGCCTTATTTCAGACTCAGAAACTGAAAGCTCAACCCCAGTCTCAGCTGCAGCTCACTTGTTCTGTGATATGTGACACATTCTTTAGGCTCTTAAAGTTTCTTATCCGTGTCTGTAAAACAGCCTAACTTCTTACTCTGGATCATGTGTACTGAGTTTCCATCGATTTGGAAAGCATTGGGAGGAGGTAATGGTTGGGAAGGGGGTGGGTGAATAAATTATACTGTAAAACGCTACTAAAAATGAAGGGAGATGTAAACCTAACTACTAAATAGTAGTGATTTGATTTTAGGTTTTCATAGGAATCCAAATATAAAGTATCTGTCGAGTGAGGAAATTAAATTTTTCCTTATAATCGCCCAATAAAGGCTTTTTATTGATTGCTCAATTTTGGTGTTTCCTGGAAATCTTTAATATTGAACATGAAGACCCAGAATATACATTTACCAGGTTTCCCCGCACCCTCATGAACAGAGGAGCCTGGCGGGCTACAGTCCATGGGTCGCAAAAGAGTCAGACCCAGCTCAGCAACTAAGCAATAACCACTGCCTCCCCTCTTTCACAAGGACTTGACTTGAATTTCTGCGTGCATTGGGGTCCTGCCTGTGGGTGCTGTGTTCTCTGTGTTGGCAGAGCTCTCTCATACGTATCAGTGGCCTTGCACACATCTGGCTTCTGAGGCCTCCTTTTTGGGGGTGCTGCTCTGCCCCAGGGGTTACTCTAGAGATAAAGCAGCACCCTAGCTGCATGTAAAAATACACAGCGGCCTTTAGGGCTACACGCGCAGCAGAGCCGAGCTCTCAGCCCACTTGTGTCTGAAAATTTGTGTATGATGTCATGACATCTCTTTTGGAGCACTGCATGTTTTCTCTTAAAAAAATTTGAACATTCTCACACATTCTTCAAATGAAATTTAGAATCGTTTTGTCAACTTCTTTAAAAAAAATCCCACTGGTAATTTTAAGTGTGATTGCACTAAATATATAGGGGAAATTTTACACTTTTACAATCCAGGAACATGGCACGGTATTTCTCCTCCCACTTAAAAAATGCCTTCTCCTTTTTTACCTCGGTAAGTGAAAACTTGTACTTTTTATTTATATAGGTCCTACATGTTTCCTGTTAAATTTATTTCTAGGTATTTTAAATTGTTTTTGATTGCTGTAGCAAATAGGTTGTTCTTAAATTATATCTTGTAACTGATGTTTGCTGATTATAGGAGAGCTGTTGATTTTGTACATTTGTAAGTGGGTTTCCAAAGCCCATTTTCTGAATTGCCTGAAAATGAAAAATGATGTTGTCTACATGTGTTCTGTTCATGAACACAGGGAAAGAGCATGAGGAGCATGTATTTTTATTTTATTCTCTGTTAGATTCAAAAAGGTACCTGGGATCTCTAGTTGTATTCACTGCTGTATCCCTAGCATCCACCTCAGGATTTACTGTGATCCATAGGCAGTATTTGTGGACTGCTTCTTAACTTTCTTAATTCCATTGTTGTAGAATTTTTCTCTTGTTTTTTCTGTTGTAGTTGTTTCTCTTGTCTTTTACAAGAAAAGCAATTATATTATTCCTAAATAGTAACAGTTTTGTCTCCTTCCTTTCTAGGACTTGCTTCTTTCATTTTAATTCTTGTCTTAGTATTTTGCTAGACTTTTCTGTGCAGTATCCAGTGATAGTCACCATAGTAGGCTTCATTTTTGGTCCTGAATTTAATGGGAATGTCTTTAGTGTTTTACTGTTGGGAGTTTGAAGAAGATTTTTATTTAAGTTACATTAAAGATATTTCTCTTCCTAGTTTACTAGAGTTTTTTTTTTTTTTTTAAGAACAATAATAGAGTCAGTACACATATATTGAGGTGATTATTAGATTGTCCACCTTTGAATTACGTGATAATTTATTTCTCCCTCTTTATAGTGCTATTATTAAAGTATTGTTGAATTACTAGAATAATCCCTGTTCTAATATATTACTGAATTTAATTTGCTATTTTTAATGATTTTATGTCTTAAGAAATGAGAATTTCTTCAGTATTTTTTGTTATGCTAGCCCAATAAAATGGATATGAAAAATACCACTTTTTTTGGCTTTGATAGAATTTAAATCATGTCAGTCCCTAATAGTTTGCCAGAACTCATCTATAAAACTGACACCAATGGCAGCCTTTGATTTATTTTTTCTTAATATTCTTTAACACAGTGTATGTATCATGCACGCTCAGTTGTACCTGATTCTCTGCGACCCTTTGAACTGTAGCCTGCCAGACTCCTCTGCCCATGGGATTTTTCAGGCAAGAATAATGGAATGGTTAGCCATTCCCTTCTCCAGGGGATCTTCCCGACTCAAAGACCAAACCACTGTGGTTTGGTACCTACCCTTCCAGGCTTTGGGTGGTTGTGTGATTTCTCTGCAGGAGCATAAATTTGGGGGCAGGTAATAACAGCAGGGAAAGTAACACTGATGCAAAAGTTCTTTGCTTACTTCAGACATTTCCCCCACTAACATGCTGCTTTACACTTGGGGAGTAACAAGAAAGTTTGAATAGCTTGCTTAAGTTTGTTAGGAAGTAGCAGAGTTGGGATTTGGACCAGGGTCTGTTGCCTTGATTCTCATTCCTGTGTCAGGGACCCTGTCTGTCTAAACCTGTGCTAATATGTAGCCATTAGCCACACATGG
Source organism: Cervus elaphus (assembly GCF_910594005.1). Classification (NCBI taxonomy): domain Eukaryota; kingdom Metazoa; phylum Chordata; class Mammalia; order Artiodactyla; family Cervidae; genus Cervus; species Cervus elaphus. Next base: position 51,729,385 of record NC_057843.1, on the reverse strand, counting down.
CAATTTAACTTAAAATTAACTAAAGTTAAATAAAAAAAAATTCAGTCCTTTCATTGCACTGTTTCAAGTGCTCAATAAGGCATGTTTAGATAGTCACTACTATGGAACGTAGATAAAGACCAGATGGATAAAGAACATTTGTATCATTGAAGAACGTTGTATTTGTCAAAGATAGAATCACTGAAATCTGAAAAATCATGAGTATAGGATTGTTTTTTTTTTTTTTAAGCTCTATTTAGCACTTTTAATTGGTTTTTTATGTTCTAGACTTAAAATGATAGCTCTGGAAAGCTTGCTTGTTTAAGAAACGGGGCAAACCTGCTAAGTTCAAAATTTAAAGGAGAATTCTTGATCACCTGTTATGGTTTTAGCTCTCTGCTGGGATGGGGATAAGGTTGTTCTAGGAGATGTGTCCACTGTGGTTTGGATGGATCCGAATGTGGAACATCCAGGACAGGAAAGTGCTTCCTCTTTTATCTGTTTTTCTGAGAAAAGTGAAGGTGATGGATTTCTTTTCCTACCATATGCGCATAAGCCCCACAGGATGGGAGAAGGCCGAATCCCTGCCAGCGCCCCCAGGTTTGAGCGTGGCCCACAGATGCTGCCTTTGAGGGCTCCAGGTCCTCTCGGGGGGTGTGCGCACTTGGACCTTCTCGTAGCTGCGGGGTGAACGGAGCCGGGGAAGGAAACAACGTCCAGGGCGGAGGTGATGCGGGGCGACGGTGTATAACTGAGTCCGCCTTGGGAGGGGAGAGGTTGATGACCATGTCAGCTTTCATCACAGACTTCACCTTTCGCATGAGTTGCTGATGAAGAACTTGACAGTGAATTGGGGAAACAGGGATGCTGGTCCTATGCATCTCCGAAACACATGCTTGAGAGAGAAAACACTACTTTTGCCTTCTGTTTAGTAGATGCTCAGTAAATAAATGTGCCTTCATGTGTTTAAACACAGAATTGCCCCAGATTTCCTGGAAAATCCATAGGATTGAACTGTTGATGTGGCTAGTAAGTAAGCTAGGTTGTTTTCAGCGCTGCTAAAACCTCGGACAGCATTTTGCTGTATGGTATTTACATCCTTCGTATGTTAGTAAAACTTGTGGTGTGTACTAACACACACACACATTTATGATCTCTCCTCTGCCGGTTTTCTCCTTCACCAGAGGAGGGATTGGACATCTAAGTTATTTATTGCCTCCCGTGGTCCTCTCCGTCTGGGCTTTCCGTTTACACGCTGGGCTTAGTTTTATTCTTCAGTGTTGAACCGTCGTGTTGGACTAATTGTCCAGGGAGGCAACATCTTGGGCAGTAAGCAAGCTCAGTCCCGAGTTCAAGTTGGAGACTCTGATGGTTGCATTAACTTCCAGGCCAGCAGAAATTCTTACATTGCTGCTTTAGGGTCCAGGATAGTCGTTGGGGTGTGTTAGGGAATTATGGGGAGTCTCAGGGGTGTGAACTCGTTAAGGGAGCCACAGTGGTATTTCCCACCTGCAGGTGGCAAGGCCAGAGGGAGCATTTAGGGATGGAAGGAGGCTGAATGGGCTGATTGGCCGCTTTTGGAAGGAATTACTCTATCTCCCAGGGCTTAGAAATAGCAGGCCTGGGCACACTAAGGGAGCCTCGGAGCAGACCTGTATTTGAATTTCTTCAGTGAAAAAGTACTATGCTATCATGATTTGTCCAAATTCGTTTTTATTTGGAGTAAACTCTTGCACCCTCCAATCGCGCCTCACTGGGAAGGATCCCAACCTCACACAGATGCAGACGCTGGTGGCATCTCTTCCCCTGGCCTCTGTGAGAGGGGGATGAACTTCCCCACAGGATGTGATTTCCCATAAAGTCCCCACACTTAGTCATTGCTCACACAGTGAGCCCTGGCTCTGGTGTTCTCCCTGAGTCCTCTGTAAGAGGCCGGGCATATTAGTGCAATGCAAACAGCACCATCTTTTCTTTGGTTTGCTACACTTGTGAAGATTAATTTGGAATGAAATGTAATTGAAGGCCAATTATATCTGATGGCCAGATCTATTAGAACAGAGCAGTGTTGTTGATTGGGAAATGGAAAGCATTTGAGATGGTGTCTGGGAAATACATTAAATGCATCAAATGCCACTGCCTTGTCTAATAGCCTAATTGAAATGACTTTTTCCTGTACTGTTGCATTAGATTGTTCGGGATAGACTTCAGAGCCCAAGAGGAAGGAAACGTGGTAAATGAGTGCTTTGGTATCTTGATTCATTTGTTATCGTTGGTCTAAGAATTAGAAAACACCTAAAAGAAATCTTTAGTTTTTTATTTTCTGCAGAGAAAAGGAGGAAAATAATCCACTCTGAATTTAGAGGTTCATTTAGCTTGAAGGGACTTAATTTTATCCGAAGTGGCCCTAAATACTTTATACTAAGGAAACGGAATCCTTGGTATCGTTCTTTCACTCTTTGTACAGTTTTAGTTCTTTAGATATCTTTTTTTAAAAAATTAGGGTATAATTTACATAAAATTCACCATTGTAAAATGTACAATTCAGTGGTTTTTAGAAGATTCAGAGTTGTAAAACCATTGTCGCCATCTAATTCCAGAATATGTCATCCCGCCCCCCCAAGGAACCTGTCCAACCCTCAGTCACTCTCCCTGCCCCTCTCCCCCAGCCCCAGGTCACTGCTAGTCTGCATTCTGTGCCTGTGGATTTGCCTGTTCTGGACTTCTCATATACATGGAATCATACAGTGTGTGGCCTTTTGTATATACCTTTGTTCACTTGCCATGTTTTTAAGGTTTATCCCCATTGTAGCAAGTAACCAATACTTCTCAGCTTTTTATGGTGGCTGAAACGGGGTAACAGGGAGGCACTCTGAGCATGGTGAAGTGTGGAGTGAATATCTGCCAATGAGGTGAAGAGGGGCTGATTCTAGGCACAGCTGGTGGCTGAAGCCTAATAGTTGTGTGAATGACATTCAAATACAAAAAAGTACAGCCTAGGGACATGGACCCTTGGTGGTGTAATGCATGGTTGGCTTTGACCTAGGGAATAGAATCCCCTGCCCCATGAGAAGCTGTTGTTTGGTCACCAGTGGCGTCAATGTATTTCGGACAAGGTTAGCTTCCTACTCTGCATTTCCTTTGTTACATCCTTATTTCAAGAGGCATTTAGGGTTAAAAAAGGTTCCCCACGTTTATTTTAGATTTTCCTTAAAGGTAAAAGTTTTGAAAAGCAAGTGAAATTAAAAAAAAAAAAAAGCCCATAGGGAGAATGATGCAGAATGAATCTGAGAGAGACCGCGAAAGAGGGAAGGAAGTGGCAACTGGTGGATGACCGACCAAACCCAGGCCAAAGAAGGACCCAGGATGGGAATTAGTGCTGACCATGGCAGAGGGCAAGTCGGGCATCATGCGAGGAGGGCAAAACCTTTGACCTCTGCTGAAGAAGCATGTCTGGACACTGGGAAGGACCACAGAGTGTTGGAGAATAATGGGATTCATGGTCCCTCATTCATGCTAAGGATTTTTATTGGAAAACTGTGACATTTCAAGAGACAAGTTTGCAGTCACACACTGACTGTCATTATTTTCCCCAAACTCAATTGTTTCTTCCCCTACATGAGTCTCTTAGCTTGTTATTTCCTGACTTTTTGGTCAATAAACTTTGTTTTCTTGTTTATTAATGTCCTGTTTACTTTCCCTTGAGTGAAGTTTTGCCTCTGCTTTAGTATGTTGTATAGTGTACCTCACCGAAGGAAAATAAATTTTATTCCTAAAAAAAAATTTAAAAAAAAGGTAAAACTGTACTTTGCAAGGTAGTAAAATGCTATTACAAAGAAAAACATACATAGCAAAATATTCTGTTTGTATGTAATGTGATCTCTGTAAAATATAATTCAGATAAGCTCTTATAGTCTGTTATAATAATATTTTGTAACAACTTTTTTGAGATATAATTGATAAACAGTAAACTGAAAATATTTAACATGTAAATTTTGATAAATTTTGTCATTTATATACATCACTGACATCAAGGTAAAAAACATAATCATCAAACCCCAAAGTTGTCTGTTTCCAACTCTCACAACCCCTGTCCCCCTGGGGCAACAACTAATCTGGTTCCTGGTACTACAGACGAATTTGCTTTTATTCAGTTCAGTTCAGTCGCTCAGTCATGTCCGACTCTTTGCAACCCCATGAACCGCAGCACGCCAGGCCTGCCTGTCCATCACCAACTCCCGGAGTTTACCCAAACTCATGTCCATCAAGTCGGTGATGCCATCTAACCATCTCATCCTCTGTCATCCCCTTCTCATCCTGCCTTCAATCTTTCCCAACATCAGGGTCTTTTCAAATGAGTCAACTCTTCGCATCAGGTGGCCAATATATTGAAGTTTCAGCTTCAACATCAGTCCTTCCAATGAACACCCACCGATTTCCTTTAGGATGGACTGGTTGGATTTCCTTGCAGTCCAAGGGACTCTCAAGAGTCTTCTCCAACACCACAGTTCAAAAGCATCAATTCTTCGGCGCTCAGCTTTCTTTATAGTCCAACTCTCACATCCATACATGACTACTGGAAAAACCATAGCCTTGACTAGATGGACCTTTGTTGACAAAGTAATGTCTCTGCTTAGAGTTTAATAAATACACCATTATGTAATAAGTTCACTTTGTCTTTTTTTTCCCCATTCAGTGAAATTACTTTGAGATTTATCTATAGTGTTGCATGTATCTATCATTTGCTCCTTTTTGACCTGCAACATAGTCTATTGTATGGATTTACCACATTTTCTTTATCCATTCACCTATTTTGATTGTTTCTAGGTTTAGGCTACCACAGGTAAAGCTGCTGTGAACATATAGGTCCTTGTATGGACATAGGCTTTCTTCCCCTCTTTTTATTTTATTTATTTTTTAACTGAAGGATAATTGCTTTACAGAATTTTGTTGTTTTCTGTTAGGCATCAAAATGAATCAGCCATAGGTTTACATGGCTGGAACACTTGGTATGGTTTTGTTTAACTTTTTAAAACCTGATCAAGTTGTTTTTCAAAGTGGTTATTACATTTTACACTCCCAATAGCGTGAGTGCGTGAGCTCCCATTGCTCTGCATTCTTGTCAGCATTGGGCATAGCCAGTTCTTTAAATCCTTGTCATGTCAGTAGGTGTGAAGTAGTATCTCAGTGTGGTTTTACCTTACATTTTCCTAATGACTAATGTTGCCAAGTAGTTTTCCATGTGATTTGCCATCTGTATAACTTCTTTGGTGAAGTATGCACATCTTTTGCCCATTTTTTTGGTTTGGATTAGTTGTTTTCTTATTGAGTTTTGAGAGTTCTTAATATTTCTTGGGTTCAAGTTCAGATATATGCTTTGTAAATATTTTCTTTTTGTCTGTGGCTTGTCTTTTTATTCTGATGGTGTCCTTTTGAAAAGCAGTTTTTTATTTTGATGAAATCCATTCTATCAGATATTTTCTTTTATCAACTATGCAGTTGGTGTCATAGCTAAGAAATCTTTGCTTAACCCAAGGTCATAAATTTTCTCCTATGTTTTCTTCTAGATCTAATGTAAAACCTGTAACTATAACACTTCTACAAGAAAACATAGGAGAACATCTTTTAAGTTAATTTTTATAGATGGCGTGAGGTATGGATCAAATTTTATTTTTTATGCATATGGCTATCCAGTAGTTCCAGCACCATTTGTTGAAGATTATCTTTTCTCTCCCGAATTGCCTTTGCACCTTTGTCAATAATCTGTGTGTGTGTGTGGCCTGTATGTTCCTTTGATCTAATATTTGTTTTCCTTGATGCCAATACCACAGTCCTGATTAGTGTAGCTTTTTAATGTCTTCAAATCAAATATTAGCCCTCCAACTTTGTTCTTTTTCAGTTTTGTTTTGGGTCTTTTAAGTCCTTGTATTTTCATATGAATTTTGCCATCAGCTTGTCAGTTTCTATGGTAGAGACCTCGGGGATTTTGACAAAGGATTGAATTAACTCTGTAGATCAGTATAGGGAGAACTGACACCTTAATAATTCTTAAGAAAAACAGTATATTTCCTGTTTATGAGGGTTTTAAAAATTTCATTTAGCAATATGCTGTACATTCTTGCACATCTGTTGTCATAGTTTATCATAGTTTTGATTGTATTATAAATGGTAGTTTTTAAAATTTAGTATTCATTTGCTGGTAGTATATAAAAAGAGGATTGATTTTTGAATATTGATCTGAGGTTATGTTATCTGTGCATAAGGACTTTTTCTATCTGGATGCCTTGTATTTATTTTTCTTACTTATTGCATTGACTAGAACTTTCAGAACATTGTGAGTGGAAGTGGTAAGAGAGGACATCTTTGTCTTACTCTTGATCTTCTGGTGAAAGCATTCAGTCTTCCCAGTGAGAGTGGTGTGAGCTGTAGGTTTTTCATAAATTCTGTTTATCAGGTACAGGACATTCTCTGCTATTCCTAGTTTGCTGAGAATTTTTATAAGGGATGGTTGTGGGATTTTTTTTCAAATGCTTCTTTAGTTTGTTAAGTCATGAACTACTTACTGCATTTCTCTTCTGATCTTTAGCTTTCCTTTCTTCTATGTATTTTTGGGTTTAATTTGCTCTTTTTTAAAAATTCATCTTTTAAAGGTAGATTTTTTGTCTTTCTAAATATACGTATTTGGTGCTGTTAGTTTCTAAGTACAACTTTAGTAGCATTTCACTTCTGACGTTTTGTGTTTTCTTTTTCATTTTTTTTAATGTTTTCTTATTTCTCTTGATTTTTAATGTGTTGTTTAAAAATGGGCTTCTTAGTTTTTCTGTAGATATCTTTGTGTTATTTATTTTTAAAGTTTTTATTGTTAAATTTTTACTTCTTCCAGTTTTATTGAGATATAATTGATAAACAGCACCATATAAGTTGAAAATGTATGGCATAATGATTTGACTTAAATACTCATGAAATGATTACCACATTAAGTATATTGATTTTTTAATTCCATTATACTTAGAGAACGCATTTTCTATAAATTGTTTTGGTTTTTTTTTTTGTATTTTGTATGAATCGTATAAAATTTGAGACTAGTTTTTTTTTTTTTTTGAGACTAGTTTTATAACTCAGAATATGGTCTGTCTTAATAAATGTTTGTATGTACTTGAAAGTTAGTTTTTTTTCCATTGTTGCTGGGCAAAGTGTTCTATAACTGTCTGTTAGATAAATTGGGTATTAGTATTGCTCAAGTCCTATTTATATTTCATGCTTTTCTATTTGTTGTATTAATTTTTGAGAAAATATATTGAAATCACTAAATATAACTGTAGAGTTGTTTATTTCTCTCTGCAGTTTTGTCATATGCTTCTTATATTTTCAAACTTTGTTATTTGGTACATAAACATTTAGGATTGATATGTCTTTTCCATAAATTAACATTTCTCTCATTATGAAATAAATTTATTATTTTATTTAAAGTCTGCTTTGTCTATTTTTACTGTATCATTTTCTTTTGACTCGTGTTAGCATGGTATATTTATTCCCTCCTTTTAATTTTAAACCATTTTTATCTTTATATTTGAAGTGTTTCTTGAAAGCAATGAATAATTAAGTCTCTATATATAATGTGTCTTTTTTCTTGTTTCTTAAAAAAAATTGTTTTACTATCCCTACTTCACTCTTCTTCCCTTCTAGGACTCAAATTCTAAGTATGTTAGAATTAGAACAGTATCAGTAACTTGATATTGTTCCACACATCACTGAGTCTGTTAATTTCTTTCCAGTTTTTGTCTCTCTGTGCTTCATTTTTTATGATTTCTCTCACTTTTTCTTCAGGTTTACTTATATTTTCTTTTTGGTTTATTATCTGCTATTACTTTCTTCTTTTGTATTTTTCATCTTAGATATTGTGCTTTTAATCACTGGAAGTTCCCTTTGGATTTTCTTCTGTATTCCTTTCTTTCTTCATTATGGTTATGTTTTCTTCTGCTTCTTAAGCTTGTGGAACAGAATTAGTATAGCTTTTTGAAAATATATTCTTGTCTGCTAATCCCAATGTGCATATCTTTTCTGGATATAATTTTATTGATTTTCTCCTACTTCTACATCATCTTTTCCTGTCTCTTTATTTACCTAATAGTTTTGGATTGGATGCCAGACATTGTGAATCTTACACTATTGGCTGCTGGATTTGGGGGAGTCCTTTAAATAGTGGTGGACTTCATTCTATCCTGTAGCAGCTAAATCACTTGGAATTAGTTTGATAGTTTTTAGACTTGCTTTTAGGCTTTGGCAGGGTGAGTTTTGGACTTCCCCTGGTGGCTCAGATGATAAAGGATCTGCCTACAATGCAGAAGACTGGGTTTGGATTTAATCCCTGGTTCAGGAAGATCCTCTGGAGGAGGGTATGGCAGACCACTCTAGTATCCTTCCTGGAGATTTCCATGGAAAGAAGAGCCTGGCGGGCTACAGTCCATAGGGTCACAAAGAGCTGGACACAACTGAGCTACTAAGACTTTCACTTTCCTTCACTTTCCGGGTGAGCCTAGAGCAGTCTTTATTCTGTGATTACGTAAACTTAACTTCTGATGATTCAATGACCCGTGTATTATTCTCTCTGACTTGTGGGAATGTGAACATGTGTGAACTTTGGAAATTGTTTGGATTATGCTTTCTAGTGCTTCTTTTCCAAGCCTCGTGGAATGTTACCCCACTCATTCTTAGATCATTTTTGAGTCAGAGATTCAAGAATGTGCCTCTTCCCATCTCCAGAGCTCGCTCTCTACTCACCTCTCTCTTGGCAACATGCTGTCATGCAGGTTTTATCATTCTCAGCCTGCCTGAGCTCTCACCTCTGTCCTCCACATGATGTTGTGTAGAAACTGCATTCAGGCAGTTATCTGAGGGCAACCATAGGATTTATCTTATTCATATTCCTGTATTGCCTATTGCTCAGTATCTTAAAATAATTATTTTGTATATTTTATTTGATTTTCTAGTTGTTTCCCATTGTTTGTTTTTAATAATGAATATACATTCACACTCTGTTGTAATCAGTTAGGTGCTGAAAGCATTTATCTTTGTTACTTTAATTGTGTATGTAAAAATATTACCAACTATTGCTTTTAAAGGAAAGAATATTTTATTTACTTCTGTTAGGTGTGCTTAGGGAAGAGAATTTTCGATGGTTTTGTTTGTTGGATCCCTGTGTGTTTCAAAAAATGAAATATATTAGAGATATCTCATACAGAGAATGATATCATACATCTTTTATGAAATGGTTGCTTGTACAAAATAATTTCCAGGCTTTCTGTACTCATTAGTCCTACATTAAAAAAAAATTGGCATTAAAAAATGAAGGAAAGAAAGTAAACTGTTTTTTTTTTTTTTTTTTAAGCCATCACTCTTTTAAAAAAGCCAAAAAAATGTGTTTGTTTATTTATGTTTGGCTGTTGGTTCTTTGCTGCTGCATGAACGTTTCTATAGTTGTGGTGAGCAGGGACAGCTCTCTGGTTGCACTGTGAGGGCTCCTCATTGCGATGGCTTCTCTTGTTGCAGAGCACTGGCTCTGGGCCCACAGGCTTCAGTGGTTGGAGCGGCTGGACTCTAGAGCCCAGCACTCCATAGCTGTGATGCATGGGCTTAGTCGCTCCTCGGCATGTGGGATCTTCCTGGACCAAGGATTGAACTCGTGTCTCCGGCATTGGCAGGCGTATTCTTCACCACTGAGCCACCAGGAAGCCCAGAAAATGATCTTTTAAACTTGTTTTAGTGTTAGTGCAGGGAAAGTTGATGTAATATGCTAACATGATACTTTGGATTCTCTGTGGTGTTAATTTAAATCAGTTATCACATCTTTTACAAATGGTATTTTGTGTTAGTTGTATACTCTTGACCGTCTTGCATCTAGGGTTTTGCTGATTCTGGAGAGACTGCTCCTCTCAGGGCTGGCTAATTCCTAGAGATAGCAACTGACTTTCCTCTGAGCATACTTTTCATATGCAAACCAACCACCCCTACCCAGTATCACATTTAGACCTCTCATTGGTGAGCCATCATCCTGTTGCCCTAATATCACCCCTGGACTTGGTATTAAACAACTAGGGGCAGTTCCTACACACCAGAGCCCTGGCGATGATTCAGACTAGCCCATCCCATCTGCTGGCCTGTTTCTTCCTGTGAAAACCACTGTAAGGACTCTGCCCCGTACTTCCCCCTCACTCCTTCTGTCTCCCGCTTGACCCTGGTGCTTCCCCTTTAGGCCCCATGTGGTGTGAGATGTCCATTCTTGGGAATTGTGAGTAACAAACTGTGTTTTCAATGGCAGTTGTCTTCCTGATCTGTTGGCCTCACTGTATCTGAATAAAAATAGAACCCAGGGTACATTTTATACCATTTGGAAATTTTTTTCAAATTATTAAAATTCATAGAGTAAGCCAAATATATTAAAATAAAGATAGGACTTGAAAAAGAGATTCCTATCATAACCAACCAATTTCAATTATTTCCCCAGTCTTTGATTTTGAGGGGGTTAGGAGAGAAGAAAATGAAGAGAGTAGTGAAAATGAAAGAATAGAAAGATTTGAAAAGAAAGGGCAGAATGATTCAGTAGAGCATTTTAAGTAGAATTATATAGCTTCTTTACCTCTAATAAAAAACAAAGTTGCACCTGTTGTCTTCTCTGATACCCAGAAGTGTGCATGGATGCTCAGTGGCTGAGTTGTTTTTGACTTCGCCACCCCATCGACTGTAGTCTGGCAGGCTTCTTTGTTCATGGGATTTTCCAGGTGAGTTGCTAGCCATTTCCTTCACGAGGGGATCTTCCCAACTCAGGGATCGAACCTGCATCTCCTGCGTTGACAGGTGGATTCTTTACCACTGACCCGCCTGGGAAGCCCCAGTACCCAGAAGACTAATGATAGTTGTCACACTTAGTTCAGGGTTTTCCTTATGTGAGTAAAAAGGAAAGAACTGGCATTGAATGAGAGGCAAGGGATCCATTTACCTTTGCCGTGCAAAGGAGGGTGGTGGCTACATGGCAGGTCCCATTCACCTTCCCCCTGAAGGCCCTGAGGCCCCACAGGGTGAGGCCCAGGCTGAGCATACAGGATTCCCAGAACTGTGGAGCCCCTTTTTCTTTGGATCTGAGTGTTGACATTCTTAGTTTCAGAGAATATCATTGTAGGAAATTGATTTCCTTATAGTTAGATTTGTCAGCAGTGATTTGGAAAGGAGAGATTTCCCTGACTTTTAAAAACTTCACTTTGAATATTTACAATCATAGTGTGATTTCCTTAAAAGCATACTTTGAGGTAGATTAATATTTGCAAGTATTAGTGTAAAAAAGATTTATTCAAAGAACTATTTTTATAAAATCCTGATTTGTGATGGTAGTATCTTTTTATTTAAAGATCTGTTTGTATTTTATGGGGATTTTCAATATCACACATTTAATATTTACACATTTCACATTACCTGTAAGTATAAAGAGGTAATAAGACCTATAAAAATAAAAAAATACATATAGTAAATGAGATGAAATAGATGATTACAAACCAATAGTTCTTCAATGTATAGTATATGAGAAAAGAAAATATATTATTATAGAGTGAAAGTTGGAAAATTTAAATGAAGTTAGAGACTTTAGAGTGGTAGAACTTAACTAACAATGTGAATAGAACAGAAAAATTTTACAAAATAAAAGAATTATTATAGGGGGAAGAGGGTTCTCTTCAGTGTATGAATAATCACCCCGGGAAACTTGTTAAAAATGCAGGACACTCTCCCTGCATGATTCGGATGTAGGTATTTGTACACCACTCTTTGGAAAAAGAGTGATATTGAGGCTTATATTGTATGCATAATGAAGTCTGTATATCTCCTTATTTCTTTCATTTGTTTCTTTATTTCTCTTTTCATAAGTACATGTAATTTGTGGAGTACCTTTGAGGGGCTTCCCTGGTGGCTCAGATGGTGAAGAATCTGGCTGCAATGCAGGAGACCCGGATTCAAACACTGGGTCAGGAAAATCCCCTGGAGAAGGGGATGGCTACCCATTCCAGCATTCTTGCCTGGGAAACCCTATGGACAGAAAAGCCTGGCAGGCTACAGGGGTCACAGGGCTACTAACACTTCCACTTTCACTTTGAGTTGGGAAAAGGGAAATCATCAGAGAACTGAGTTTATCAGGGGTTGCAATATGCCAGTCTCTGGGTTGAAATCAGCCTGCAGGTGTATTTTGTTTCTGTACATGGTGGTCTCCTCACCCCTCACCCGTCTTTACACTTTGAGTGGCTTTAACCAGGCGAGGCCGTCTGCTTGGCCACAGACTCTAATACTCCCCGTTGCCGTGCACTCGCGCTTCCGGCATGTCCCTCCCCTGGCTGGTTGTTAACGATGTCAGATTGGGACTGACCTTAGAATCACTTAGTACAAACATCTTGGCCCAGTTAAGAACATATGCTTAACTTTAGCAAATAATTTAACCTTAGTTGGTTCTGTAAATACATAATCAGTCTTGCATATAATCATTCTTACATTTGGTCAATTTCATAACCTCCAAAGGAAGTTTTAAAATTTCGGCCTAATGCAGACCAGAGTAACCCATAATAGTGCAAAATTTAAAAATCATTTTTTAGCAGTGTATTTTATGGCTTAGGGCTATAGCTGAACTTTAAAAATACATTTTATTTGATCAATTGTTAAAAATAATCATTATTCTCTTTGTATTAACAGTAGGACATAGAAGACACACAGCCCATGACTGATCACGGAAAGCGTAAATTCTGGGCCTTGAAGGGCCTTGTTTAAAAAAACAATGAAGAATAACTAGCAGCATTTACTGAAAACTTACTATGGTCCAGGTGCTAAGCTGAACACCATTATTTGTATTTTTAATCCTTCCAACAAGTTTATCAGTTAATAGCTATGCTATTGTTGCTTTTATAAATGTGAAGAAAGTGATATTTAGAAACATCAAGTAAGTCGCTCACATTTGTGTTTTAAAAAACATGTTTGTGGATTTAATCTGTTGCTGTTGTTGTTGAGTCACTCATTTGTGTCCGACTCTTTGTGACCCAGTGGACGCAGCACGCCCGGCTTCCCTGTCTGTCACCATCTCCTGGAGCTTGCTCAGACTCTTGTCCGTTGAGTTGGTGATAATGCCACCCAGCCATCTCAACCTCTGTTCCCTTCTCTTCCTGCCTTCTATCTTTCCCAGCATCAGGGTCTTTTCTAATGAGTAGGCCCTTCGTATCTGGTGGCCCAAGTATTGGAGCTTCAGCATCAGTCCTTCCAGTGAATATTCAGGGTTGATTTCTTTTAGGAATGACTGGTTTGATCTCCTTGCAGTCCAAGGGACTCTCAAGAGTCTTCTCCAGCACCACAGTTTAAAAGCATCAATTCTTCAGTGCTCAGCCTTCTTTATGGTCCAACTCTCACATCCATACGTGGCTACTGGAAAAACCATAACGCTGACTGTATGAACCTTTGTCTGTTAAGTAATGTCTCTGCTTTTTAATACGTTGTCTAGGTTTGTCATAGCTTTTCTTCCAAGGAGCAAGCGTCTTTTAATTTCATGGCTGCAGTCACTAACTGCAGTGATTTTTGTAGCCCAAGAAAATACAAAGGCTGTCACTGTTTCCATTGTTAACCATAGACTAATAATATGGTGTTTGATCTTGTAAGAATGCGCCTGCCATTTAATATGTGTTTTGTTTTCTTTTTTCAGAACACTGTACTACATGTAAACCCACACAGTTGACATATCACACAGGCAGCGTGGCCAGCAGAAGTGTCTTGGTGGCACCAGCTGCTTGCTTAAACAAATCCTATTTGGATTGGACTTTGCCCCTGGGGCTCCCACAGTTTGCTCCCTTTAGCAGGTGCAAACCTGTTCCTCCTCCATCCTGTAATGGAGCGTCCACCCTAACACCGGAAGGTGGGCTCCCTGATGCCTGCAACCTCTTCCTTCCTTCAGATACCTGACCTTCCTTTCATTCAAGTTACTCATGAAATCCCATCGTCTCTGTGAATCTGACCTAGTTTGAAAAGAATACGCAAATTCCCCATGCTCTCCACCGCCCTTGGAACAGTCACTTCTCATTAACTGCTTCCCATGCAAGCGTGACTCTGTTCCTTCCCGAGTGTGGTGCAAATGGTGACATGCTGCATGCCCCCAGGGACGGGGGCCTTATCTGTTGTGGATATTATTATTTTATTTTCACACTGCCAACATTTATTTCAATCTTACTGTCTCCAACTGTCCTTTGAAATGAGGTTACTTGATCAGCTGTCATCTCCATTCAAAGTACTGCATCAGGGCTTTATCATACCTGTGTATGAGCTATACCCTTACTATTTCTTTTGCCCATCCGCCCAAGCACTTGGGAAACACCTCTTCCTATTTCAAAAGCCAGAATAAGTGATGCTGCCCTATGGGACTCTACACCGTTCTTCTGTTTCGTCCAACCGCTGTGGTATGGATCAGGTGTCCTCTGACTCCCTCTCCTGCTGTCTTTGAGGAGGGAGGCAGTGTATTACAGGTGCCCAGCATGAGGCATGGAGGGGCCCTCCTGAAATGTGGAGTATAGTTGAGTACATGTTGGCATTGCTGAGCTATGGTCTCCTCCACCTCCAAAACTGTGGTTAGTTTATATATTTTCTCTTTTTTTGGCTGAGAGTAGGGATGAGAGGGTGTCATCCTTTGTCACCTTTCGTGGGGCTCTGTATTCGCCATTGGATTGGGAGAGGTTGAAAACTAGAATTTAGAATGTCAAGAAGTGATTCTGTCATTGAGCAGTGCTAATCTAAAAGTGTTGTGTTGTTTGGCTTAGAAATTGATCTTCTCAGGATACATGGCTTCAAAAGTAAGGAATATACTGTGTTAAATGGAAAACATGATCTTCTGGAGTTTGAAACCATTTTCTCAACCCTTCCCACATTCTGAGGATAAGAGAAAGGAAACCCGGGAAGGATCATGACAGGGCCTTAGCAAGGTGGCTAGGGATTTAAATTTGCACAAGAAATCACCAATTATTTTACTAGTGGTTACCTTCAGATTCCCTGTTTTGGGGGCGGGGGGTGGCTATGCATTTCTCCCTCAGTATGGAGTCTAGTGAGTCGTGCCAGTCCATTTAAGATGGGCTGATGCTGGGTTTCAATGTAAAAACAGTAATATTATCTATCTTTTATAAGGTTGTTAGAAAGGTTAAATTCGTTGACAAAGGTAAAGGAGGTTAGAACAAAGCCTGGTAAGGAGCAAGGGCTCAAGACCCACATTGTTGTTACTATTTAATAATGAAAAATGACTCTTTGGTAAAGAAAAAGAGAAATCAAAACCATTTCACACGAAGTTCTTTATCATGGATGTGGCTTATTCATGGACTCACCGAAGAAGAATGGAAAAAAGGAAACATCTTGGTTTCAAGTGGAAACAGTGATTACCTGTCATCAATGTGTCAGTTTTATGTGCTGGTGATTTCGTACAAATCTAAATCAAAAAAGTCTACTGAATGTTTTAGGCAAAGTTATTAGTAGAGAGCACTTCCTTTATGTCCTGTAAATCTTAAGTGTTAGATTTAATGACCCTCTAAATCTAAAGGTCTATAATGCCTATAAAAAGAGTTAGGATTAATCTATAAAATTAATCTACTAAGTGAATTGAAGTAGGCAGATTAAATACCTGCTTTAATTTTTTCATGTTTATACTAGTGAAACTTTTAATTTAAGCTTTTCGAGAATTATTGAGCAAACATCTTGGTGTGCCAAATTTGCTTAGTAGAACTTACTGTTATGTATTTTTATATAAATTGCTTTGCATATGGAGAAACAAAATGTAATGAATACTTTTCTTTGATGACTTCAGTAAGAAGTAAAGATTCTAGAAACTGTACCTCCCCCTGACCCATATGTATTTTGGAGTAATTGCTGTAGATTTTGAAGATTTTCAAAGTTGATAGTATAACGGGTGTCACACCTGCATCTTCTTAAACTATTTCAAGCTTATTTTCTGGCTAGCTTTATTATTCTGTGGTTATGCAAGAGAGACCTGGTTTAACAGAAATCATGTAATGGTCAGGATCAAATTTAATGAACATTGAGCTTGTTGCCCAGAGTGCTAATATAGCATTTTATCTGGATGCCTCTGTTGCCTTCCTTAGAAGGGCTTTGTTATTGTGTTGGTGGTTAACACAGGAATGACTGAGGACATTTTGTCAGCTGAATAGCACTGTAGCAAGAGTCAAGAGACCTTGTTGCTAGACCTGGTTTTGTCGTTAGCCTGATCCGAATTTAGTCTGATCTTTTAATAGCTCTGTGCCTCAGTTTATAGATCTGCAATAAATGAGGGTTCGAGGAGGAGGATCTTGAAGGCCCTTTGCAATACTGGGACCCTAATTTTGTATCTCTTTAGCTCTAATGTTCTTTGAAATATGATAAGCCTTGAATGCTGATCTGAGTTAATTCGGATTTGATGGTAAACCATCCAGGAAATTTTGAGACACAGTGGAAAGTCACCCAGCTGATACGCTCAGCAGTGTCACTGAGCCCAGTTCTTGCTGTCATTCGCCTCCTTTATCAGCGTTGAGGGTGCTTCTGAAACAGCAGTCTGAAAATTCAACTCTCAGTTCTGTTCCTTAAGACCCACTATGGCAGCACTGTGACCAGGTTGATGATGCATTCGACACACTTTGCTTTGACACAGATTTAATGAAAGGAATATGACTTCCTACTAACTGGAATTCTCTAAAACCACTTGCTGTATGGTGGGTGAATTGAGAAGAAGACAGAATATTTTAGAGAGGATGCAAATCTAGTTTCAGTGCCTCTTCATTGCAGCCCAGGGGGATTCAGTCTCCATGATGATATGACCTTTCGTCAGTATCAGATGCAACCAAAGCATGAACCTGGACTTTCCAAGATCATGTGAAAAACTCAGGTGATGGGGAAATGAAACAGCTTTCATTATGTAGTTTCAAAGACATCTTAAAATTTTTTTTCTGGAAGAAAGCATGTTTTCTGCCATTCAGTTAAGTGGGATACAAAATATTTGTGGCCAGACTTTGGAGTTTGATGAGAATAGAGACTTAAGTATTGTGATGTTGAGTGATAACAGTTTAATCAGTTGTTCTTTAACAGTGAGTTTGTGTTGATGGAGGAGAAATCCCAAGGGCCGAGTTTGGTTTTCAGGGCAGGCCGCGCCACAGCAGGTATTAAACGAGGTCACTGGTGCAAGAGTTCATTGTAATTGTTGTTTGGTTCTGTCTCATTGCCAGCCAGCTGTATTCGATTTACTTCCTTAGTTTGAGGCAAGACATTTATTATCTGTTCAAACATAGGCAGATTAAACACCAAAAGAGGATTATTTTACTTAACAAAGCAGTCACACATGAACTATCGCTCAAATATTTTATTTTTGTTAAAAAAGGAAAAGAAGGCCTGCCACTGGGTTTAGGAACACGGAGATTCACTGCAGGGTAGGGCCAGTTGGGAGGCAGGCCCTTGAAGCAGTTTCTGATTCTCACCCCTTTAAATGGGCACACTGCCAGGCCAGTCTTCATTAGATTTCGTCCTGGGAAAGGGCGAGCTGGAGACTGCACCTCTCCTCCATGCAGTTTTCTAGTCTAATGGATACCACCTTTTGGATATTTCCTTAAAAACACTGAAATATTTTTACAGCATACAAATTATTATTTTTTGTATCATAAACACGGAATAACAATAAACACCCAAAAATGATTTTGTTGAGAGACAGCAGGGAACACCCAAGGGCCCTTGCACTTTGATGCACATCGGAAGCATTTCAAGTCCTTGCCATAATACACCTGACCCCACACCTCCAGGGATGGGCCCCACTGGGAACACACTTAGACAGGAGGGGTAACTCCAAGAGCAGCAGCGTAGGAGCACTCTGCCTTCTCTAACCTCACCTCCACGTTGTTAGCCTGATTTTTATCTAGTATTGGAGATAATGGACTTGACCACACAACATGGTACATGCAACTGTTATTGGAGAATATGATTTTGTCCATGTCCAAGTTAAAAATTTTTTTCTGTTGAAACCTCTGAGTAGTGAATTATAGAGAGCTGCTCATTTTGATAGGATTCTTAAAGATACATTTTATATTTCTCTGTTCTCTCTGTAGGAAGTGTTCTTCATGTTTTCCCAGTCTCAATCTTGTCTTTTGGTTTGAATCACCAGCATGATATCTGATATTTTGTTTTTGTTCATTATTTATTGATGAACAATTCTTAGACATTTACCTATGAATTATTAAGCAATAGATGGAATGAAACGAATGTTGAGCTTAGTGGCCAAGTGACATATTTCTGATTTAGCATGGTAAACTGAGTTTGAAAGACATTTTATAAATTAAATGTGTAATGGGCATTTTGTGTTGAAATTTGGTGAATAACTTAAAGAATAACTTTATAAAAGCTAAAACTTAATTTTCCTGCAGTCTTCATTTTTCATTTCCTGTTTTAAGTTAATGCTTTTAAAAAATGTATGATTAACTTAAGAATCCTTTGGAATAAAGGAACAGTACGTTATAGTAGTATATACTGTTAATATACTTTTTTTCTTTCCTATTGTTTGTGTTCCATCACTGTATTTTTGTGATAGAATAACTAAAAGTTAGGAGATAGAAAAGAGAATTTCTTGTAAAAAAAATATCCTCTGTGTTGTTTTCATTTTTATGTTGAATTTGGCATATGCAAGAAAAGTTCAGTTTGAGAGCTTTCTTTATTTTCTTCTGTTTTGTAGAACTGCTCAGTCATGTTCTACCCTAGTGTTACTTTTAGAACAACAGTCACACAAAAACTACCTCTTCAGTACAAAAATGAGTATATTTCCTATTTTGAATCAGCCTACTTTTAGGCATTTTTTTTTTTTTTTACTTTATTGAGTGGGATAGAGAAATACAAAATACAGATATTAAATTCTGAAATGTAAACTTTCTTTGAGATCATTCAGAACTCTTGGATTTGGTGACTCATCAAGATGATCCCCTTAATGGTCTTTCCTACTAATTGAGTATGGAGAGTCTTCAGTTTGAGAGGTCGAAAGGACCTTGGAGTTGATCTTTGTAGCCTTTGCTCCTTTAAGGAACTCTTTTCCTGTCTAGTATCCAAGTGAGGGCTCATTCCAACCATGGACTGAGAAAAGATTGGGCTTTATACAAAGAAGTTGCCCATCTAGTAGAAAACATTTGAGATAAATAAAACTGTAAAGCTGAGAGACTTTGTTTGTCTTGTGTAATCTGTAAACCGACTGTGAAGGTATTTGTGAAAGGTGAGTCCACACGCATATTTAGCAATGGTTGACTGATTAAAATATGTGAATGAAGATCATTCTGGTAAAAGTTGACAGTGTTCAGCATTCATATTTTATCAATGCATCTTAAAGCACACTGGGGTGAAGGTAGGTAGAGAATGTAAATCTTGCCTCCATGACACTTTTCATCTTATTAAAGATGGAGATTTTAAAAATAAGATGTGTTATTTCATAACCTGTTTTTAATACATTATAGTTGTTTTCAATGACAATATAGTATTTTTAGGAGCTGCCCAGAATTGTCTTTTGATGGTAAAGAATCTGCCTGCAATGTGGGAGACCTGGGTTCAATCCCTGGGTTGGGAAGATCCCCTGGAGGAGGGCATGGCCAACTCCAGTATTCTTGCCTGGAGAATCCCCATGGACAGAGGAGCCTGGCAGGCTACGGTCCATGGGGTCACAAATCGTCAGACACGACTGAGCGACTAAGCACAGTACAGTATTGTCTAAGATGTAATCTGACTTACTGCACTGACACCCTGTTTATTGACTGACTCAGGTGTTTCTAGTTTTTACCTTATTATCTACGCTTACTTTTTTTCCAGACATAATGACAGAGCAGTGACTGTGCATGTACATACATTTTTCTACACTAGTTAACTGGTTCTTTAAAAAAAATTTTTTTTTTAATTGAAGTATACTCAGTTCAGTTCAGTTCAGTCGCTCAGTCGTGTCCGACTCTTTGTGACCCCGTGAACTGCAGCACGCCAGGCCTCCCTGTCCATCACACACTCCCGGAGTTTACTCAAACACATGTTCATCGAGTCGGTGATGCCATCCAGCCATCTCATCCTCTGTCGTCCCCTTCTCCTCCTGCCCCCAATCCCTCCCAGCATCAGGGTCTTTTCCAATGAGTCAACTCTTCACATGAGGTGGCCAAAGTGTTGGGAGTTTCAGCTTCAGCATCAGTCCTTCCAATGAACACCCAGGACTGATCTCCTTTAGGATGGACTGGTTGGATCTCCTTGTAGTTCAAGGGACTCTCAAGAGTCTTCTCCAACACCACAGTTCAAAGCATCAATTCTTCAGTGCTCAGCTTTCTTTATAGTCCAATTCTCACATCCATACATGACCAGAAACCATAGCCTTGACTAGACCGACTTTTGTTGGCAAAGTAATGTCTCTGCTTTTTAATATGCTATCTAGGTTGGTCATAACTTTCCTTCCAAGGAGTAAGCGTCTTTTAATTTCATGGCTGCAATCACCATCTGCAGTGATTTTGGAGCCCCCAAAATAAAGTCTGACACTGTTTCCACTGTTTCCCCCATCTATTTCCCATGAAGTATACTAGACTTAGAATATTCTGTTTCAAGTGTGTAACAAAGTGAATCAGTTCTGCAGGTGAAGTCGCTCAGTCGTGTCCGACTCTTTGTGACCCCATGGACCATAGCCTACCAGGCTTCTCTGTGCATGGGATTTCCCAGGCAAGAATAGTGGAGTGGGTTGCCATTTCCTTCTCCAGGAGATCTTCCCGACCCAAGGATTGAACCCGGGTCTCCTGCATTTATCAGGAGACCCTTGACCAGGGAGGTCTCAGTTCTGCATGTATGTATATATGTATTCACTCAACTGGTTCTCTCATAATAAGCATTTATTAAGAAATTTCACATAGCACAGAGATGTATAAAATGAGGGGGAAAACTGCCTTCCCTTTTCCTAGTCCCCCCCTAGAGGGAGGGTAACCAATTCTAAATATTTTCTTCTTTATCTGTCAAACATTTTTGGGTTTTAATACACAAGAAGGCAGATGTTAGAATAACGAAGGTTTGGAGTGGATGCACAGTTAGGGTGCAGAGATGAACCTGGAAGTGTAGTTGTGGGCCTCATGGGAAAACTTGCTAGAGCAAATGGCTGCTGGTGTGGATTTTGAGATGGAATTTTAAATATGTTATAATGCAATTTCCTGAATCACATAGTGACAACCATTTAGAGTGGAGGTACAGAAACAAATCAAGAAAGAATCAGCACAGAGAAGTGAGCAAGCTTAACCGACTGTAGACAGGGAATAATGTTGTTCCCTGAAGTGGAAAATTTCCTTTGTAGGGAACTGAGGATTTGGTGATGACTTTAGAGCTGACCAACACATGGATGGAAGCTTAATGGAATTGTTTATAATAGCCTCCAGAGGAGCATCATTTCAGGAAGGGAATCTGGTGAGAGCATTACAGTAAGTAGTTTAAACCAGATATGATGAGGTTTTTAGTAAGGGAAGAGTCAGGATAAATAAGAAGGTACATCTGTAAGAAATGAAATACAGGAAGAAACAGTGGTGGGGAGAGGGGTTGTTTTATACCAGATGGGGTAAGATTGGCCACATGAATGAGGAATCTTCTGAGGGTAGTTCCTTCCTTGGGTTCAATACCAAAACCAGATTCCAGGGAATTGGAGAAGAGGATTCTGAACCACGGCATAGTTTCCTCTCAGTTTGAATATGAATAAAGATAAAAGAAAATTTGGAAAAGCTTCCTGCCCACAGGAGAATTTGCATGCAAGTCTCTTAATATTTTTCATTTGATATATAGTGACGCACCCAGCTCTGCTGGATTTGGCATTAGCCCCCACGTTCTCTACTGATGGAGCAGTGCATGTCCCCTCCTGTAGCTCTCTGAAACCCACCTCCCAGAGGTGTGATTGGGGGGGTGGTGTGAGATATTGGTGTGCCCTGCCCCAGCTGCTGTCATTCACCCCCTTATCCCAGCCAACTGCTTTCAGATTCAAGACTCTCATTAGGAATGAATTTAGGGTTGCGGGGATGGGGGGAATGAGGGGGTGGTTAGGAAGTTTGAGATTGACATGTATATACTCTTATATATATAAGAGATAACTAACAAGGACCCTACTGTATAGCACAGGGAACTCTGCTTAATATTCTGTAACAACCTAATTGGGGAAGGAAATTTGAAAAAGAATAGATGCATGTATACGTATAACTGAATCACTTTGTCGTATGCCTCAAACTAACACAATATTGTTAATCAAGTATACGCCAATGTAAAATAAAAAGTAAAAAAACCAGAAAACCCAGAGGCGCTCATCGCTGCTGACCGGTGGTATGGTCCACCCCGATCTCGGGCTCCTGTCTTACTCCCTGGGTCATAACTTGTTTTCTGCTGGGGACTCACCTGGTCTGAGTCACTGTCAAGGTTCAGGACTTGATTTCTGATTGGTTCCCGCTGTGAGCCCCTGCCATGACAACCTGCCTCCCTCTCCAGCGGCCCGTGAGTCCTTGTTTCTGTCCTACCCTTGAACTTCATCTCCATGTCTGGGTGAAACTCTCTCTGACTGTTCTCTTCAGATCTTGACTTCCAGGCTCCTGACTACGGCTGTTGCTCTATGGCCTGGTGGCAAAGTGCCTGTGCCTAGGTCTGGCACACCTGGGTTCCGGGACCAGCTTTGCACATGGTGTTTCTGTGGGTTCAGCCAAGTTACTTATCTTTTCAGCATCAGCGTCCTCATTTTGTTTGAATAGTAAGAATTTCTGTTTGCACATATGTGATCTCATCCTAAGAAAATGGCTGCTAGAGGTAATCGTGGAGGCATTGATTTAAAATGTGTAGGATTTCATTTAAGGCTTTGAGGCATGTGTGACATTCTCTTGGAGAGATCCTGGGGCACCTTGAAGAGATCACAGTTGTATGGGAGAGGTGTGCCATCTTTATCAAGACACGTGAGCAGAGGAGCAGATGTCAGTTTCCAACAGGAACCCCAGATTGAAAGTGTTAAGAGCAACTGCCTTAGAAGAGCCATGGGTTTGGGGTCAGACTGCTGCTCTCTTTTGTCCTGAGGTTCCAGGGCCAGCGGCTGTGGGATTATTCATTTTGAGGATGGATCAAACAGCACTGGGAGGCCTCCTACTCTGCACTCTGAAAGTGATAAAACTTAACTTCACAGGGTCACCGTAAGGATGAATGAGACAAATGGAGCCTGAAACATCATGGATAACCAGTCCATGGCAGTGGCCATCATTCTCTTTGTCTGCCCTCTTGTTAGGACCCTGTGCTAGTTCTTGCATCCCTGGGAGCCTGGGTCATCACTTAGAGCTTGCTCTAGCCCAGGGAGCTTAGGCTGCCCTGCTGGCTCACCCCTACGTCAGCTGCGGTCCACTCCAGACCTTCAGTCCTCTTCATCCCCACCTGTCTGGCCCCCACATTCCCTCGTAGCCCCATGTCAGGTCTCAGCCTCCCTCCTCTACCTGGGAAAAGGGTAAGGGGCCAACAAGTACCTACAGTTTGTATTATGGAGTTGGGATAGTGAGCTGAAGCGGTCAAAGATCTTGAGAAATGGAGGATATGGATGCAACTCCTTATCATTTTAAAATGTGTGGGTGTTAGTTGCTCAGTCATGTCCAACTCTTTGCAACACCATGGACTGTAGCCCACTGGGCTCCTCTGCCCATGGAATTCTCCAGGCAAGAAAACTGGAGTGGGTAGCCATTCCCTTCTCCAAGGAATCTTTCCAATCCAGAGATTGAACCTAGGTCTTCTGAATTGCTGGCGGATTCTTTACCGTCTGAGCCACCAGGGAAGCCCCCAGTTTAAAATAAGTAGTCTTAAATCTTGTCACTGTTTTATTGCAGTACTGTCCTCTGGGGATTTTAATGTAGTTACTGCCTGCAATGCAAGAGACCCAGGTTTGATCTCTGGGTCAGGAAGATCCCCTGGAGAAGGGAATGGCAACCCACTCCAGTATTCTTGCCTGGAGAATTCCATGGACAGAGGAGCCTGGCAAGCTACAGTTCCTGGGGACTTTAAAACACACATACACTGTTTTATTTATTGTTCATGCTGTCTGATAAACATGTTAAGTGTATTCAAAAATAGCATTTCATTCAAAAACATTAATTTCTGCTTTTTAAAATTTCTACTATTATGATAGGTACAGGAGATATTAAGAAATGAATGTTAATAAGAAAAATGGTAGCATTAAGCTAGTCCTTTCTCTGTGCCAGGTACTCTTCTGGGCATGCTCACTCATGAATCGTCAATAGCTACCTTATGAAGTTTTTCTCTTATGTACAGATGAAGGGAAAAAGAGACTCAGAGAGCTTAACTAACTTGCTCAAGGTCACACAGCTATTAAGTAGCAGAGCCAGGCTGTGAACACGCTAGTTTTTAGTATCTGCTCCGAGTTCTTGCTGCTAAAGTGGTGCCTCAATGTCACATCACCTGGGAGCTGGTTAGACACGCAGAATATCGGGTTCCACCCCAGCACCCTAAGAACTAAGAACATGCATCTTAGTAGTATTTTCAGACGGGACTGAAATGCCCAGTCAGGCTTGAGAATCACTGCTGCAGACCACTCTGTGTTACCGTTTCTCCAGCCATGAGAACTTGATGGTGGGGAAACAGTGTAAGCTGGCAAATGGGCATATAAACATTTATAACTCATGGTACATGGTAACTTTCTGCCCTTTAGACACTTGACTAAAACTGAGCCTGAATGTGAATTTAGTGCTTCGGGCGTTTCAGGACCTTTCCCAGGCATCCTCGTGGACACACTGTGCCTCTTGTCTTTCTCTCTTGACATGCATACACACATAGCGTGGTTGCTGTTGAGTCGCTAAGTCGTGTCCACCTCTTTGTGACCCTATGGACTGCAGCACCCGTCTTCTCTGTCCTCCACTGTTTCCTGGAGTTTGGTCAGATTCATGTCCATTGAGTCAGTGATGCTATCTAACAATTTCATCCAGCATCTTTTGCCTTCAATCTTTCCCAGCATCAAGGTCTTTTTCAATGAGTCGGCTCTTTGCGTTAGGTGGCCAAAGTATTGGAGCCTCAGCTTCAGTCCTTCCAATGAATATTCAGGGATGATTTCCTTTTGGATGGACTGGTTTGATCTCCTCGCTGTCCAAGGGACTCCCAAGAGTCTTCTCCAGCACCACAGTTTGAAAGCATCAGTTCTTCGGCACCCAGTCTTCTTTATGATCCAGCTCTCACATCCATACATGACTGCTGGGAAAACCATAGCTTTGACTCTAAGGACGTTTGTCTGCAAAGTGATGTCTCTGCTTTTTAATACACTGCCTAGGTTTGTCATAGCTCTTCTTCCAAGGAGTAAGTGTCTTTTAATTTCATGACTGCAGTCACTGTCTGCAGTGATTTTGGAGCCCCAGAAAATAAAATCTGTGACTACTTTTTGTGAGATTTAACAACAGAGCAGTCACATCTTATGTGTGGCTTTCTGCATTTTGTCATCTCTGCTTTCCTGTTGAGACAGACCCTTTTTAAAGCCTCCTCTCTGGGAAGTGTAGCCTGGCCCCTTGCCACAGTAATCTTCTTGTGCTCCTTTTTCCCCTCCCTTGCCTCATTCTAGTAAAGAAACTTTTTTCTTGTTACATGAGTAGTTATAATCCAAATGTAATCACATAACGAGCAGCTAACCTGCCTTGGGCGTGTTGGCCAACTTCAAGAACAAGAATGCGGGAGATTTTTGCCAGACAGAGAAGGGCATATGGAACAAAGGGAATAGGGGTCTGAAGAGCAGTGCCTGTTGCGGGCTGAGGGGAGTTGTGTGTGGCCTGGAGCGTGGCCAGTGTGTGGGCAGAGACGGGAGATGAGGCTGCACAGTGAATGGCTGGAGGCTTTATTAACCACAGGTTGGCTATGGGATATTACTCTGTGGCAGCCAGTCTACTAAGAGCTTTACATGAATTTCATCTGCAGAATTCCCTTTGGTGAGATAAGCTTCATTATCTTCATTTTGCAGGTGAGGAAAAGTTACAGCAGAGATTAGGTAACTTGCCCTAAGGCCACATAGCTAATCATGGTGTCTGGATCTGTGAACTTGTGTGCTTCCCAATGTGGGGCCAGCCGTCTGTTCAGCAGCAAGTACTTTGAAAGTCATCATAAATATACTGCTGTGTTTAAAGTGAATACATTGGGGTGCTCGTGTCTCTTTCAGATCTGGTTTCCTCAGTGTGTATGCCCAGCAGTGGGATTGCTGGGTCATATGGCAGTTCTATTTCGAGTTTTTTGAGGAATCTCCACACTGTTCTCCATAGCGGCTGTACTAGTTTGCATTCCCACCAACAGTGTAAGAGGGTTCCCTTTTCTCCACACCCTCTCCAGCATTTATTGCTTGTAGACTTTTGGATAGCAGCCGCACTGTTTATAATAGCCAGGACATGGAAGCAACCTAGATGCCCATCAGCAGATGAATGGATAAGGAAGCTGTGGTACATATACACCATGGAATATTCCTCAGCCATTAAAAAGAATTCATTTGAATCAGTTCTAATGAGATGGATGAAACTGGAGCCCATTATACAGAGTGAACTAAGCCAGAAAGATAAAGACCAATACAGTATACTAACACATATATGTGGAATTTAGAAAGATGGTAACGAAAACCCTATATGCAAAACAGAAAAAGAGACACAGATGTACAGAACAGACTTTTGGACTCTGTGGGAGAAGGCGAGGGTGGGATGTTTCGAGAGAACAGCATCAAAACATGTATATTATCTATGGTGAAACAGATCACCAGCCCATGTTGGATGCATGAGACAAGTGCTTGGGCCTGGTGCACTGGGAAGACCCATAGGGATCGGGTGGAGAGGGAGGTGGGAGGGGGGATCGGGATGGGGAACACATGTAAATCCATGGCTGATTCATGTCAATGTATGACAAAAACCACTACAATATTGTAAAGTAATTAGCCTCCAACTAATAAAAATAAATGGGAAAAAAAAAGAAAAAAATAAAGTAAGTGTGAATAAAAAATAAATAAAGTGAATACAGTTAACCCCAATACAGAACACGTTTCATTTTTGTTGCTGTTGTCTGGTTCTGAGTCATTTTGAGAGACCAGTTTTCCAGCGGGAGTGTGTGTGGGTTCACATGCCCGGGTTTGTGTGCAAGGGCTGGGGTTCGGGCGCTTACTACCACTGCCTCATGATCTGTCTTTGGGTTTCCTTTTCCTAGGTAGTTTGGAGCATTCTTTAAAATGTAGACTCTTAAGAAGAAGAAAACATGAGATTCCTCGAGCTGGCAAAGAAGTGTGTTCTGTTTATTCTTTAAATCCTTTATGGACATAGTGGTGATTCTGTTGTTGTGGTCGATAGTGTCATACTATCTTGTTTTAAGTGAAAAAACTTTCTTCTGTCAATAGGTAGAGTAGTAATAGGGATATTTTATTCACCTTGAAATTCATAGGAACTCTTTCTTTCTAGACACAGCAGATTTAATAAGGACTTTCTGTTTTCTTTAGTTTCTGCTGCTTTCTCCCTTGATGTACCGTCAGCTAACAGCATGGTGGTTCTGCTGTACTTGATGATGTTACCACCTCAGCATTTGGTCCTCTCTCCTCTGCATCAGTTAACTTTCCTTCTAATATTTTGCTCTGTGAACTCTGCTCCGGGAATCCTTACCCTCCTTGGCTCTGACAGCAGCGGGGCATGTTGGCATTATCTGTTTAGAACAAAGAAATACATGCAGTTCAGGAAATGTGGCAACCATGTAATTGGTGGGAAAGTTAGTTTGTGGATGTGAACTTATACAATTCACTTAACTTCAGTAGACCTCAATTTCCTCATTTATAAACGAGGAGGCAGGTCTACGATCTTTAGAAGAGGCCTTTAAAGATCTCTAAGGAGGTCTATTGCACTCATCTCACACGCTAGTAAAGTAATGCTTAAAATTCTCCAAGCCAGACTTCAGCAATACATAAACCGTGAACTTCCAGATGTTCAAGCTCGTTTTAGAAAAGGCAGAGGAACCAGAGATCAAATTGCAAACATCTGCTGGATCATCGATAAAGCAAGAGAGTTCCAGAAAAACATCTATTTCTGCTTTATTGACTATGCCAAAGCCTTTAACTGTGTGGATCACAATAAACTGTGGAAAATTCTGAAAGAGATGGGAATACCAGACCACCTGACCTGCCTCTTGAGAAACCTATATGCAGGTCAGAAAGCAACAGTTAGAACTGGACATGGAACATAAGACTAGTTCCAAATAGGAAAAGGAGTACGTCAAGGCTGTATATTGTCACCCTGCTTATTTAGCTTATATGCAGAGTACATCATGAGAAATGCTGGGCTGGAGGAAGCACAAGCTGGATCAAGATTGCCAGGAGAACTATCAATAACCTCAGATATGCAGATGACACCACCCTTGTGGCAGAAAGTGAAGAAGAACTAAAGAACATCTTGATGAAAGTGAAAGAGGAGAGTGAAAAGCTGGCTTAAAGCTCAACATTCAGAAAACTAAGATCATGGCATCTGGTCCCATCACTTCATGGGACAGTTTCTGACTTTATTTTTCTGGGCTCCAAAATCACTGCAGATGGTGATTGCAGCCATGAAATTAAAAGCTCACTCCTTGGAAGGAAAGTTATGACCAACCTAGACAGCATATTAAAAAGCAGAGACATTACTTTGCCAACAAAGGTCCGTCTAGTTAAGGCTATGGTTCTTCCAGTGGTCGTGTATGGATGTGAGAGTTGGACTGTAAAGAAAGCTGAGCACTGAAGAATTGATACTTTTGAACTGTGGTGTTGGAGAAGACTCTTGAGAGTCCCTTGGACTGTAAGGAGATCCAACCAGTCCATCCTAAAGGAAATCAGTCCTGGGTGTTCATTGGAAGGACTGATGCTGAAGCTGAAACTCCAGTACTTTGAAACTCCGGTACTTTGGCCACCTGATGAGAAGAGCTGACTCATTGAGAAGACCCTGATGCTGGGAAAGGTTGAGGGCAGGAGGAGAAGGGGGCGACAGAGGATGAGATGGTTGGATGGCATCACTGACTCGATGGACTTGGGTTTGGGTGAACTTGAGTTGGTGATGGACAGGGAGGCCTGGCATGCTGCAATTCATGGGGTCACAAAGAGTCGGACACGACTGAGTGACTGAACTGAACTGATCTGAACTGAAGGAGGTCTAACATTCATGTTCTTCTAATGAAATTTCACCACCAGTTCTTGGCTGTCTTTATGTTTAAGAGGATTTAACACTCTTGTAAATTTAACTGTAACAACCATTTTCTCATGTACACTTTATTAATAGCTGTAATGAATTGTGAATGACAGTTTAATTAGATCATCCGTGTATAATTAGGACAACTATGTTTTTTCCCTAAGAGGATCTATTTTTCATTTGAGTATGCAGCATACCTTTAACCTAGATAATTAAGCATTTTACAAAGTAGAAAAGGTTTTTCTATCTTCTTAATAAACATAAAGATCATCTTACATTTTCTTGAAAAGCCACATGAATAAAATATGGAGAGCAATTCTGGCCTAGGTTTTGCATGTGATCATAACCCAGATGAACATGACCTTAGGCAGTAATTTGGTAGAGTGGTATCAAAGCAGTGTGGAATTTAAGAAAATCTGTTTTCTGTTTACTCCTTACTTTCCTACTTTTTGTGGAAAGTAGCTTTACAGTCACTTCATATGTGTTTTGAGTGCTAACTTTTTAAAGTTGGCAAGTAGATTTTCATTAAGTGTTCTTATCTTTTGTGAAGGTGCCGTAATAAACACGTAGAAGAAAATCAATCTTATCTGATGGATGGCTTCCAATTAACAGTGGAGGAACCATTGGTATTTGGCTTTGCAGTGTGTTTTTGTGCTTAGATTTGAGCATGGGTGTGCCTGATCTGAGAATTTACACCACTCCCAACAAAGAAGGAAGTCCCACTCTGAAGAAAGACTCAGAAGGAACTGGAAAGCTGACAGGTAGAACTCTCCTTCCCAGATAGTTGGCTGAGTGGTTGTCTGTGGTGGGCCAAGACCCTCCACATTCTGGGGTCAAACCTCCTCCCGAGCTGAATGGCTCTGTCTCTTTTCCTGCAGCATCTTTGCACTTATGTACCCCCGGTGCCTCTTGGAGTACTTAGACATTGAGTACCTGAATTATTCAGATGTTCTTGTCACTGCAGTCACGAGGAGGTAATTATGGGATCACAGCTGCTGTAGGGAGACAATGTGTCATATTATGTCCATTGATGATTTGAGTGCACTTCATCTGGTTAATCCCACTCTGTGCCAACGCGGTGACCCCAGTCTGTTCTTGCACTGCAGTGAGTGGCCGAGGTTTGAGCAATATCTTGCAGGGGAGATGGCAGTTGACCCGAGGGCCCCATGAAGCTCCATTTGCCCCCAGACATCTTCCCCATGGGCCCAACCAGGGGGGCCTCAGAGAATGTGCTGACCAGTGGTTAAGTGTAATGGGGAGAGGGAAGATGAGTGGTTTGGTGTCTGGTCTAAAGAGAGGTGGATGGGGAAAGGCAGCTTGATGGTGCATAGACGCCTGGTGATAACCTGCATCTTATACTAAGCTTTACATAACAGCCTCTATTGTTCACCTCTTCGGCTTCTGAATTACCTTAGAAAGAAGGCACATGGAGCCAGATTACCTTGTACAGCTGAAAATTTGTGAGCCCTTTAGAATAGTTCTAAAATATGCTTTATTATTAGATTCTGATTGTAAAAATAGTCTACTGAATTTAGAAAATACAAAATAAGTAGCAAACATCACTTGTGTTGCCACCAAGTAGATGTTAACATTGTTATTATTATGTGTCTGTTTTATATGCTTCAGTAGATTTTGAACAGGTATCATGTGTTCATACTGCCTACCTTCTCCACTAATGGTAATGAATGTATTCTCTCACTATTAAATATTTCTAAAGCTTTACTTTTATAGTTGCCTAACATGATGTGGGATAACCTTAAAATAAGACATTAGTCACTTGTGACAAAGGTACTTGAGTAAAAAACCCAGTTTGCATTTTAGGGAGAACCCAGCTTTAATTAAGGATAGCCTTATATGAATGTGGGTCCTAGAGATTTATATCATGATAGAAATAGAAGGAGCTTTTGAATTTATTTAGTCTGACTCTCTTATTGTATATATATAAGGGAATTATGGCCCATGTTATTTATGTGACTGCTCAAAGTCAAATATTTTTAATGGCAAAAAAGGGACTAGCATTCCTGGTGTTCTTGGTCTACTATTTCACATCACACTTAACAAATACACCATACCTTCCTTTTCTCAAGACATAGTTGAACATGTGACAGCATATACTGCTGTGAATATCTCTGGGTTTCTTCTGTGGTTTGTAGGTTGGCTTTAAAATGATCCTGAGTTTTAAATTTGGTCCACAAACCAAAACCTCAGAGGGGAGCCCGTTTTTTTCGGTTCTACAGGTTAGAAAAATCTTCAGATCTGTTTTGACTTGAGAGCTTTAGAGGACAGAAATGGATTCTACACTGCCTGATCCTTGCCCTTTGAGGTTATTTGCCTTATATGCTAACCTGGAATTAGTGAAACTACAATAAATAATAATAACAAGTAATATTTTATTCATAGATACTACCCGTTAAACAGGCATCACTCTTAAAGCATTGTCTCCATTGTACTAGACGCTTTAAACGTCTTCTGTCAGCAATTACATGTGTCTCAGCTCTTAGATTTAATTTGAAGAACATGAAACCTGGGTAGGTAAATCGACTTGTTCATAGTCATATAACCATTGGGTTCAAGTGCATTAGATTCCTGGGACTTGCAAAGACTGTTTAAATTTTAATTTAATAAATGATTGTTTGAAATTTATAAAATAGAAAAAAATAATATCACCTGTATTCTCATAGCTCTCAAACAACTATTAGTAACATTTTGGTAAATTTCAGTGTTTGTTTACTTTTGATAATGTTGTATGCCTGAATTTTTTTTTTTTTTAATAATTATTGATCAACCTTTTTTTTTTTTTTGAACTCTGACTGTGTTCAAGGTCCTAAAAGCAGGGACTTCTACTAATGTATTTAGTGGAAATTGATTCATTTCCTATATTTGAGTGAGTTCCTTAGGAAACCTGTTGTGACTGTCTTACATATCTTTGTCTTCCTTTGGTTAGAACAGGGGCTAATGAAGTGAGGTTATAGTTTTAGTCCAGCATGCCAATTCACTTTATACTGTCATAAACCATGCACAGCTGCATCACGGTGCTCATAAAGTAGAGTGTTGGATCACGTACCATTAATAAGAAAACAGCGCAGCCCAGAGTACATGTTCTGCCACATTTAGGGGCAGACCGTCCACGGAAATCATTTCTTATACGATACTTGACTTCCTGTTAAGATTTTCTTGTGTGTTTTATCTCATTTTTATCCTCACAAGACTGAGTCTTGGGGAAGTCCAAATAGAGCTCTAACCCACCTCTTTTTTTTTTTTTTTTACTTCTGACTGAAAGCTCTTTCAGTCTTTATCAGCTCTTTCGTTGATGCTGTTCCATCTGTGATGTAAAGCCCTCTGTAAAGGGGTAGAATATATTTCTTCAATTTCTTTTTAATAATTTTTGTTTAACAAAATGATACCTGTTTGGTGCATTAAATTGTGAAAATGCGTTAGTAAAAAGAAAAGTTGCTCATCCACCACACAGGTAACCACTTGTAACACATTATTATAAATCTTTCTACCCTACCTTTTTCTATGTATAGATGTGTGTGTATGTTTGTGTGTGTGTGAGAGAGTGTGTGTTTCTGTTGTTGTTCAGTTGCTAAATCATATCTGACTCTTTTTGACCCCATGGACTGCAGCACACCAGGCTCCCCTGTCCTTCAGTATCTCCCGGAGTTTGTTCAAATTCTTGTCCAATTGAGTTGGTGATGCTATCTAACCATCTCATCCTCTGTCGTCCCCTTCTCCTCTCTTCAATCTTTCCCAGCATCAGGGTCTTTTTCAATGAGTTGGTTCTTCACATCAGGAGGCCAGAGTATTGGAGCTTCAGCTTCAGCATCAGTTCCTCCAATGAATATTCAGGGTTGACTTCTTTTAGGATTTTATCCCCTTGCAGTCCAACGGACTCTCAAGAGTCTTTGTCTGCACCACAATTCAAAAGCATCAGTTCTTCAGTGTTCAGCCTTCTTTATGGTCCAGCTCTCACATTTGTACATAACTACTGGAAAAAACATAGCTTTGAATATATGGACCTTTGTCTGCAAAGTGATGTCCCTGCTTTTTAATAGGTTATCTGAGTTTGTCAAAGCTTTCCTTCCGAGGAATAAGCGTCTTTTAACTTCACGGCTACAGTCATCATCTGCAGTGATTCTGGTTGCGTGTAATTAGGTTTTCAAGAACTGGTATGTTGTTTACATACGGATTTGTATTCCATGTTTTCCATTTTCATGTTCATTTATCATGAACATTTTCATACTTAATAATGTAATAAAATACCATTTTTCATGGCTACATGTATATCACATCATTTATTTTACCCGTCCTTTCCTGGTGAATGTTTAGATTAATTTTTGTTGTTTTTAACCAATTATAGGATTCATATCCTATATAGCTAATATGTGCAAAATTTGTAGTTATTTCCATGGGAAAAGTCCCTAAGAATGGAGTCACTGGGACAGGATTCATGGAACATTACAAGACATGAGAACTA
Organism: Cervus elaphus; assembly: GCF_910594005.1. NCBI lineage: Eukaryota > Metazoa > Chordata > Mammalia > Artiodactyla > Cervidae > Cervus > Cervus elaphus. The sequence goes on along the minus strand of NC_057843.1, from coordinate 51,695,695 downwards.
TTGCTGAATTTGCCTATAGCTATTTTTATTTCCTCTAGAAGTGTGGAATGCCAACTTTCGCCTAGATTTCTGAGTCCTGCATATTATCATTTTCAAACAATGTTTATCAGTTTAATTAAAATTAATTATATCATTGTCATTTGAATTTGTAATTTTTTTAACAGTAGATGAGGCTAAATTGCTTTTTAATTGATTAAAGAGTTTTCCCCCCTGATATCCCTTCATTGGGAGATTTTAAAATATGGTTTGCTATTGTTTTATGCGGTTTACTGTAAACTCTTTGCAGTTTTGCAGATAGTTTGTCCCAGTGTATTAGATCCTATTTTCAATGCATTGTGTGTTAACGAGAGTTCAGACCCTGTGTAGAATTGATTCCAAGGCATGAGCTAAGATTAAGGTAAGTTTATGAGGTCTCCTATTTCTTAGAGACCATTTCATTATTAATATTTTTATAACTTAAAAATGTATGAAATGACTCGACCAATCATTCAGCCTGGAGTTGTTCCTCACATTTCCTCTTGTGATCACATAATAAGGCATTACCTATAAAAGGGCCCAGGCTATCTGATGCGAGCTGCTATCCTGACTTCCTCTCTAGTGTAAGGCAGTGAAGGTCCCAGTCCAGAGTTTGTAAGTGAACTTTTAATAAGGTGACTGAAGTGTTCCTGAACAGGTTTGAAGAAACACATACAGTTCTTTGTGAGGCAGGATCACACTTTTCTGATTAAACTGAAGGTGCATGGCCGAAGCCCAATGTTGGGTGCATTAATAGGATTCAGAAATTTACTATGGCCCAGTGGAGCTTCTGAGGTGGCCTCCAGTGGCCATTGCCTGAAAGGAATACACATCTAAATGTGTGTGTATGTTCAGCATTTCTAGAACCTTCCTCACGCCTCAGTCCTTATGCTGCCATTAGGAAGACATGTGGGGCATACCTGATCCTGGAGCAACAATGAGAAAGGGGTGACACTGGGTGCTCGATTTCTCCTCTCCCAGGGTATCTAGGCAGGGTTTCACACCCAGCCCTTCTCTGCGCCCCTCTTTCTTCTTTGTGTAGCCATGTGCATATAGAGAGACTGTGGGTCGTTTCAGTGCCATCTGCCTGGTTCCCCGCTCTCCCCACCCCATCAGAATTGTGGGAGACGCTTTTGTCCCGTCTCGTGGATTCAGCTGTGGACAACACTGAGCATCCTTTCCCGTCCATAAGCCCAACCAGATGGTTTTGGCAATTACACTTTCTAGTCTCTCCCATGCCCTGGAAATGCACTTGCCAACATCACACATCTGAAAGTGGCCCATCAGCTTCCTCCTGAAATGAGTGTTTCCTCCTGGGTTCCCCTTTTGTGCTAAAGGTGCCCCAGTTTCCCCTGTCTCCCTCCATGAGCCTCAGTGTCCTCCGTGACTCCATTTTCTCTCCCTCCACCACAGACTAAGGTCTCACCTGTCCGTTCTGCGTTTTCAGTAATGCTCACGTTCTTCCTTCTTGCCTGTTTCCACTGTACAAGTTAAGACTCAGCCCTCCTGCTGGACCTTTGCAGTAACTTTCTTTGGTCTCATTTCATTCTGTTTCTTCCCTGCAAAATGCAAAATCTGAGCCATCTGTCACGCCATGTCCCTGTCTTCTTAGTGGATTCTCAGGATGGAGTTCACACCACCTCAGATATTTTCAGTGATTCCTTATAGGCTGTTGAATCAGACTCTTCAGCATGTGCTAAGTAGAAAAAGAACAAAACAGCTACAACAAAACCCAAATCTAAATACGCACTCTAAGAGAGGAGGGAATGCATTTAGCAGCAAGCTCTTCTAATAAGTAGTCTGATATTTTGGCAAGTTAGATGTTTGGCAGCTCATTAAAGTTGTATTACCCAAGATGAAAATGTTCTCGAGTTGATTGTGGTGATGGTAAATCTACTAAAGATCATTGAATTCTACACTTCAGCTGTATGAATGGAAGGTTATATGGATTATGTCTCAGTAACATTGCTACTAAAAAATTTGTTTGCCATACTTTATAGAATTCTAATAGCACCTGTTACAGTACAATATAAGCAGTAAGCAATGACTTAATCACCTTAGAAATATTTATTAAGAAGAATGATAAACATGATAAGGGGACATTTCCCACTATATTCTTAACTGTGTAGAGTATCCAGAATATTGTAATAGTCATTTCATTTAGTATGTAGTATATTAACAGGCTTTTAAATAATCAATGGTGAGTATACTGGAGAAAGCTGTATGTAGATCACAAGATAAGTGAGTGATTATAGGGTTAGCATTAAGCTAAAGTGTTTGGATTTTCAAGCCCTGCCCCAACTCTATGTATGTAATGAAAGAGAAAAGGCTGTACCTAAGATGGTCAGTTTCTGGTTGTTTCGTTTTTACTTAAACTACTATTATACAATGACAGTGTTATATTAATGTATTATTGGGTCAGTTTATAAGAAATCACATATGAATATATACTAATATAATTTGGACAAAATTTGTTGGATCATGGAGTCTTAAACCAGGAGTTTAGTGAGTTTGCGCATCATCTTGGATTATGAGTCTCTTTCCCTTTAACACTCACTTTTGTTTCTTGAAGCAGTTCCATGGATTGTGTAGTAAGAGGAGAGACTCAATTTAAATCAAGAGAATAATTAGTTTCACTTCCTCCTTTATCAGTCAAGTGGTAGGAAGTCTTCATATGTGCAATCCTTACTAAACCTTAGTAAATTGTACCAGTGTGCTTCTCTCTACTTTTACTTCCTCAAGGAGCAAATGTAGTTTTAAGTCTGCCCTTTCGTTTTTCCTGCCCACTGGTTTATATGTTTCTAGGTGTGACCCTTTTGAGCAAAGAGTGTGTGATTGTCTGCTTTCAGGAAAAAGACATATTTCTGCATACAACTTACTAAAGAGTATGGAAAAAGGCCTTTCTTGTTCAAGGCTCAGGTTGACCATTGCCATTTTTGAAAGGGCCAGGGGGAGAAAAAAGCAGGAGGAAGGGAGCTGCTCCATTCCTGTTCGGCTGCATGTCTGTTATTGTCACTGGCTTGAACAGTGGAGAAGCATGTAGCCATCAGGCAGAGTAAATCAGAGGATAGCATGTAATGAAACAAACCATAGGCCAGCTCTTCAATGGGCTGGGGAAAGTGTCTCACCGTCAGCCGGTGGCACCAGACGTTGCCACCTTCTCTTTGGGTGACTCACAGGAATGTCCGAGATACGGCAGTGGTCGCTTTGTTGCTGCCGTTCTTCAGCCGCTCAGTCGTGTCTGACTCTTTGCGACCCCACGGACTGCAGCACACCAGGCTTCTCTGTCCTTCACCATCTCCTGGAGCTTGCTCAAACTCATGTCCGCTGAGTTGGTGAAACCACCCAACCCTCTCATCCTCTGTCGTTCCTTTCCCCTCCTGCCCTCAGTCTTTCCCAGCATCGGAGTCTTTTCTAATGAGTTGGCTGTCTGCATCAGATGGCCAAAGTGTTGATGCTTTAGCTTCAGCATCAGTCCTTCCAGTGAATATTCAGGACTGATCTCCTTTAGGATTGAGTGACTTGATCTCCTTGCAGTCTCCAAGGGACTCTCATGAGTCTTTCCCAACACCACAGTTCAAAAGCATCAATTCTTCAGCTCTCAGTTTTCTTTATGGTCCAACTCTCACATCCATACATAACTACTGGAAAAACCATAGCTTTGACTAGACAGATCGGCAAAGTAGTGTCTCTGGGCTTTTTAATATGCTGTCTAGGCTTGTCATAGCTTTTCTTCCAGGGACCAAGTGTCTTTTAATTTCATGGCTGCAGTCACCATCTGCAGTGATTTTGGAGCCCAAGAAAGTAAAGTCTCTCACTGTTTCCATTGTTTCTCCACCTATTTGCCTGGAAGTAATGGGACCAAATGCCATGATATTCGTTTTCTGAATGTTGAGTTTTAAGCCAGCTTTTTCACTCTCCTCCTTCACTTTCATCAAGAGGCTCTTGAGTTCCTCTTCGTTTTCTGCCATAAGGGTGGTGGTATCTGTATATCTGAGGTTATTGACATTTCTCCCAATGATCTTGATTCCTGTTGTGCTTCTTCCAGCCCGGCATTTCGCCTGATGTACTCTGCATGTAAGTTAAGTAAGCAGGGTGACAATATACAGCCTTGACGTACTCCTTTCCCTATTTGGAACCAGTCCATTGTTCCATGTCCAATTCTAACTGTTGCTTCTTGATCTGCTTACAGGTTTCAGAGGAGGCAGGTAGGATGGTCTGGTATTCACATCTCTTTCAGAATTTTCCAGTTTGTTGTGATCCACAGTCAAAGGCTTTAGCATAGGCAATGAAGCAGAAGTAGATGTTTTTCTGGAATTCTCTAGCTTTTTCTGTGATCCAGCAGATGTTGGCAATTTGATTTCTGGTTCTTCTGCCTTTTCTAAATTCAGCTTGGACATCTGGGAGTTCTCGGTTCACGTACTGTTGAAGTCTAGCTTGGAGAATTTTGAGCATTACTTTGCTGGTGGGTGAGATGAGTGCAGTTGTGTGGTAGTTTGAACATTGTTTGGCATTGCCCTTCTTTTGGATTACAATGAAAACTGACCTTTTCCAGTCCTGTGACCATTGCTGTTCACTTTGGAGTAATTCAAATCTAAAAGAGTGAGCATTTCGTGTCCCTGTCTTCAGAACTCCCTGAGCATTAACTGCAAAGAGGCCACTTCCCCCCTCCACTGGTAAATGTGCCAGCTTTTTTAAAAGAGTGGAATCTTAAATTTTTTGTTGTTGTTGTTTTATGCTTCTTGCGGAATGGAGAACTCAAATGATTAATGCATCTCTCCATGTTGTGGTTTTTGAGTCCTCCCACCTAACCATTTGGAAATGATTAATTTTAGTCTTTAGTGAAAGTGAAAGCATTAGTCCCTCAGTCGTGTCCGACTCTATAGCCCACCAGGCTCCTCTGTTCATGGAATTCTCTAGGCAAGAATACTGGAGTGGGTGGCCATTCCCTTCTGCAGGGTATCTTCCCCAACCTGGGAATCAAACCCAGGTCTCCTGCATTACAGGCAGATTGTTTACCATCTGAGCCACCAGGGAAACCCTTGAGTCTTTAGCTGGGTGGTGTTCATGCTAATATAGCACCCCTAGCAGGCGCTATGGTTTTTGATCACCATCATCATTCCCCACCCTCCCAACCCAGAGAGAACTTTAAAATTGTGAATAGTGCATAGATTTGGCTCGCTTTTATGCATTTTAAAAATCATGTTCTTTTCCCTCAAGTTTAGTTTTCATTTTAATTAAATTTCAGATGCTTCATGAACTTTTGAAAGTCTCTCCTAGCTTGGTAACCACACTTGACACAAGTAAGCACAGTCACTGACTCTTGTTGTCCATAGTGTAGTCTCTTCAAGATCCTTTTCTAGTTTTTTTGCTTACTAGGCAGACTTGGAACGTATAGAAGCCTTTCTCAGTATTCCTGGTGTCACCAACTGAAATACTGGAGAGATCCTAATTCAAAAAGCATGCAATCTGAATACCCATGTATCTTGTGAGACAGCCCAGATCATTGCTTCTCTTAATTGGAGCAATGCTCACTCCCTCCAGCACCTTAATTCCCCTACCTCAAAAGATAATTAGTTTTAGAAGCTCAAAGTGAAGAACCACATGAGTCAAAGGAAAAAAATCTTGACATATTAACCTTGAAAGAAGGATACTGTAGTTTCTAGTCAAGTCACTTGAATTATTATTTGAAAACATAGTGAAAATAATAGGTCAGTTTTTTTCCCCTGCCTCATGAGAAATATAATGAATGATTTTTAATGCTGTACTATATACAGAGAAGGAAAATAATCATCAAGTCCAAAAGCCGAAGGGAGCCCTTGAGGCCTTCCAGGCATGGTTCCCCTCCTCTACAGCCAAGTGACCACGTGAGGGTCACTGCCTGACCATGTGGCCAGCCTGGGTGGGCACTCTTTCCACACACCTGCCTGTAGATCATCTCGTGAGAAATACGAAACGAGGCAGAAAAGGGCATTTCAGATGCGTCCTGGGCCTTTTCCTCCACTGCAGTTTTCATTTGTTGCTTTCCTTGAGGGAAGGCCACGTGAGCCATTCTTTCCTGAGCAGGAATTTACTGGTTTGATGAGGCCTTCACAGTGCTTTCCAGAGCGTGGTGTCTGGTCATTTTCCAACTCGTGCATTTTTAAAGTATGCAGTTTATGACTGAGTGTAACCTGAAAGTCTGGGCCACTTACATTCATGTTTTTTATGGCCTGAAGTAATCAGTGCTAAACATCTGTGGGTAGGTATTTATTCTGACTGGTTCCTACTTCTTAAAATGTTGTTACGATGATGACTTGGTATTTTTATGGTATCTTCATGCATCCAAATAATATTCCTTGAATTCCCAGTCTTCTCTAAAGAGGTGTACATGTAGCAATATAAATAGAAGCCTATAAAGTATGTGTGTGTGTGTAACTTAGACCTTAAAAAGTCTCTCTCTCTCTTTTTTTTTTTTTAACATAAGGAGCTTTATCTCATAGGAAATGAAATTATAGCCTCAGTATTACAGTCTGGTCTGACTCATCCATTAGCGTAAAGACCTCAGTCATGGCTGTGTCCTTGCTTTTGTTGAAGTTCCGGAGAATGTAGGACAGAAGTCGAATTTTGTATTTCATGTGTATTGCCTACATCAGTGTGGCAAACCTTGTAAGTGTACAAAAGTGGTTATTGTTAGAGTGAGTAAGCATTTCAAACTGAACATACTTCTCTCTACCCAAATCTTTTCCTGTTCCGGTTTCTGTAACTAAGAGTCTAGAGCGTTCATGCATCTAGTTAGTTACTTAGGCCAAAAATCTAGTCGGAGTTATCTCTGTTTTATCTCCTTCCTTCACCACCCACTTTTCATCCAACTCCAGACTGAATCCTGAATTGTTCCACTTTTCTCCATCATGTCTGCTGCCACCCTAGTCTGAACTACCATTATCTTTTGCTTGGATTACTGAAATACCCTACTTGCTTGTTCTTACAATCCGTTCTTTACTTACCGTGTGTGGGTGTGCGTGCGTGCGTGCACGTATACTCACTCACTGTCCAACTCTTTGCAACCCCATGGCCTGTAGCCTACCAGGCTCCTCTGTCCATAGAACTTTCCAGGAAAGAGTACTGGAGTGGGTTGCCTCCTCCAGGGGATCTTCCTGACCTAGGATCTAACCTGAATTTCTTGCATTTCCTGTATTGGTAGCCAGATTCTTTACCACTAGCACCACTTAGGAAGCCCTTACTTAGCATAAGTCAAACCCTATCACTTCCCTGGTTAAAATTCTCCACCTAGTGCTGGCTAGTGCACTTAGAATAAAACTCAGGCGTGTGACCTGAAATACAGCACCCGTGTGCCTTCGCCTCTGTATTTGTAGCTGACGCGCCAGTATTCTCTCCTCCCTCCTCCCCCAGTAACTACTACGCCTCGGCCACACTGACCCCCTTGGACCTCCAGTGTACCGGCCAGGCTTGTTCTCACCTCGACCTCCGTGTCAGCTGGTTTACTGCCTGGAAGGTGTTTCAGTTTTTGCTGCTCTGATTTTTTTTTTATGTGTGTGTGTGGCTAGATCTCGAATATTCAGATATCAGCATTAAATGTACCTTCTTAGAAAGGCTGTCCCTGACTTCCCAAATTAAAATCCCTCCTAAGTCACTCTGTACTTCATTTTTCGTTAATTCTTCAATGCGTAGCACCTGGCTGCATCTGTCACACTTGCGTGTTCTCTTTGTAAAAACAAGGACTGTGTGTCCTGGATCCTGATGCCTATAAGACTGCATGACATGCCGCTTACACCCAATAAAGTTGTGAATAAAGGATTCAAACTAAAAGTCTCTGAGTAATGTGACTTAAAATGTTGAGATACTGGGATGATTATCTCAGTTATTTTGGAGAGTAGAGAATTAGGATCAGGGCCGAGACTAGAATAAGGTGAATAAAGTACTTGCCTTGAATACAAAATTTAAAGCTGCTTCTCAAGATATCAGTCTGGCACGGAGCAGCACTGTGTTTTATTATAAATAAAGTATCCTTATTTAAATTTGTGTTACTTTGTTCATCACGGATTTGGGAGACATTAATTTCCACTTTTGAAAAAAACTGCGTTAAACTGTTCTCTTGATTATTTAGTTTTTGTCTTTTCCCCCAGCCCTGCCTGTATCAGACTATTCTCTCAATTTCCCCATTTGATTTTACACTGTAAATTATAGCTAGAATTTATTGAGTACTTACTGTGTATCAGACATTGTGCTTTTACTTGGATTAACTCACTGAAAACTCACAGCAAAGCAGTAGGTAGTGGTATTTGCAGATGAGGAAATGGGCTTCAAGAGGCCAAGTACCTTGCCCAAGGCCTCAGTGCTGTGAAGAGAAACCAGGATAGGCAGCTTATGCAGAATATATCATATGGATAGAAACAGATTTATGAATAGATTGGGATCTCTCTACCTGGAGATAGGGTCAGATCCCACAGGTTAAGAGTTCAATCCTACAGAACTGTTCTTCACTTTAGATGTCAATCTCAAGACCAGGCTATTACCTATGCTTCTGACTGAAGGAAGGGTTAGAAATCAGATGTTTCCAGGACCAACCCCCTCCCCCCCCCCCACCCCCGGGTTGGGTTAATTTGCTTGAGCAGCTCACAGAACTCAGGCAAACATTTTTCTTACTAGCTTGTAGGTTTGTAACTCAGGACCAGCCTCGTGGAAGAAACGCATAGGGTGAAGTCAGGGGGAAAGGGCACCGAGCTTGCATGTCCTCTACAGAGCGTGTGTTCTCCCCAGATCTCCGCGTGTTCACCAACCTGAAAGCTCTCTGAACCCTGTCCTTTTGGGGTTTTGTGGAGGTTTCATCATATGAGTGATTAAATCATTAGCCTTTGGTGTTTGTGTGTGCCTGCTCAGTTGCTCAGTCGTTTCTGACTCTTTGTGACCCTGTGAACCGTAGCCTGCCAGGCTCCTCTGCCCATGGAATTTTCCAGGCAAAAATACTAGAGTGGGATATCATTTACTGTTCCAAGGGATCTTCCTGACTCAGGGATCGAACCTGAGTATCTTGTGTCTCCTGCATTGACAGGCAGATTCTCTACCACTAGCGCCATCTGGAAGCTTCCTGATGGATTCAAGGGATTAGATCTGATTAGTGCCTGAAGAACTATGGATGGAGTTTTGAGTTTCGTGACACTGTACAGAAGTCAGTGATCAAAACCATTCCCAAGAAAAAGAAATGCAAAAAGGCAAAATGGTTGTCTGAGGAGGCCTTACAAACAGCTGAGAAGAGAAGTGAATGGCAAAGGAGAAAAGGAAAGATAAACCTATCTGAATGCAGAGTTCCAGAGAACAGCAAGGAGAGATAAGAAAGGCTTCCTCAGTAATCAATGCAAAGATATAGAAGAAAACAATAGAATGGGAAAGACTAGAGATCCTTCAAGAAATTTAGAGATACCAAGGGAACATTTCTTGCAAAGATAGGCACAATAAAGGACAGAAATGGTATGAGCCATTTCTAACAGAAGCAGAAGATATTAAGAAAGGTGGCAAAAATACACAGAAGGACTGTACAAAAAAGATCTTCATGACCCAGATAACCACGATGGTGTGATCACTCACCTAGAGCCAGACATCCTGGAGGGCAAAGTCAAGTGGGCCTTCAGAAGCATCACTACGAACAAAGCTAGTGGAGGTGATAGAATTCCAGTTGAGCTATTTCAAATCCTAAAAGATGATGCTGTGAAAGTGCTACACTTAATATGCCAGCAAATATGGAAACCTCAGCAGTGGCCACAGGACTGGAAAAGGTCAGTTTTCATTCCAATCCCAAAGAAAGGCAATGCCAAAGAATGCTCAAACTACCACACAGTTGCACTCGTCTCGCATACAAGCAAAGTAATGCTCAAAATTCACCAAGCTAGACTTCAACAGTACGTGAACCAAGAACTCCCAGATGTTCAAGCTGGATTTAGAAAAAGCAGAAGAACCAGAAATCAAGTTGCCAACATATGTTGGATCAGAGAAAAAAACAAGAAAGTTTCAGAAAAAACATCTACTGCCGTTTTATTGACTATGCCAAAGCCTTTGACTTTTGATCACAACAAACTGGAAAATTCAAGAGATGGGAATACTAGACCACCTTACCTGCCTTCTGCAAAACCTGTATACAGGTCAAGAAGCAACAGTTAGAACCTGACATGGAACAATGGATTCGTTCCAAATAGGAAAAGGAGTACATCAAGGCTGTATATTGTCACCCTGCTTATTTAACTTCTATGCAGAGTGCATCATGTGAAATGCTGGACTGGATGAAGCACAAGCTGGAATCAAGATTGTTGGGAGAAATGTCAAGAACTTCAGATATGCAGATACCACCACCCTTATGGCAGAAAACGAAGAGGAACTCAAGAGCCTCTTTGATGAAAGTGAAAGAGGAGAGTGAAAAAGCTGGCTTAAAACTCAACATTCAAAAAAGGAAGATCATGGCATTTGGTCCCATCACTTCATGGCAAATAGATGGGGAAACAATGGAAACAGCAACAGACTTTAGTTTGGGGGGCTCCAAAATCCCTGCAGATGGTGACTGCAGCCATGAAATTAAAAGATACTTGGTCCCTGGAAGAAAAGCTATGACCAAACTAGACAGCACAATGAAAAGCAGAGACATTACTTTTGCGACAGGGGTCTGTTTAGTTAAAGCTGTGGTTTTTCCAGTAGTCGTGTATGGATGTGAGAGTTGGACCATAAAGAAAGCTGAGCGCAGAAGAATTGATGCATTTGAACTGTGATGTTGGGGATTCTTGAGAGACCCTTGGACAGCTAGGAGATCAAACTAGTCAATCCTAAAGGAAGTCAGTCCTTAACATTCATTGGAAGGGCTGATGCTGAAGCTGAAACTCCAATACTTTGGCTACCTGATGCGAAGAACTGATTCATTGGAAAAGACCTTGATGCTGGTAAAGATTGAAGGTAGAAAAAGGGGGACAACAGAGGACAAGATGGTTGAATGGCATCACCAACTCAACGGACATGAGTTTGAGCAAGCTCTGGAAGTTGGTGAAGGAGAGGGAAGCCTGGCGTGCTGCAGTCCATGGAATCGCAAAGAGTCGGACAGGACTGAGTGACAACTGAACTGAGCCCCACCTGGCCTTTGGTTGAAGGAGCTCAAGTTGTAGATCCCTCCTCCCTTCCCACAGGTCAGGGAGTGAGACTGAAGTTCTGCTTCTCTATTGGAGGCTGGTTCCTGGGAGGAGCAGAGCCATTCCTTAGGCTCTTTCCCAAAGTCACCTTATTAACATAACAAAAACACCCTTTTGCTCTCTTCCCTTAAGAAATTCCAAGGGTGTTAGGAGCCCTGTGCCAAAAACTGGGATAAAGACCAAATATATATTATAAAACTGTATATCAAAGGTGTTGCTTTTTTAAAAAGTGAGGTAAAGAAAGGTCTGATGGATGTGTTAACTGATAATAAATATAGGCTGGCCAGAGCCTTTGCGTCTGTTTTCACCTAATTGCATTTCTTTGATGCCTTCCTTCAGGGATGTTTATTACAAATTATTTATAAAACTGAAAAATTAGAAGTACTCAAAACGTGTTACAACAGGAGAATTGTTCAGTTATCACACATTCTTTTGATGGCCTTTTAGACAATCATGAACTGTTCCTGAAGAATAATTAGTGTCTTGGAACAATTATCAAAATGTGTTAAGTGAAAAATAACAGTATACAGGATTATTCCATTTTTAGTTTAGAAAATGAACAGAAAAAGGAACATTGTGAAGTGAAAGTTGCTCAGTCGTGTCTGACTCTTTGGTACCCCATGGACTATACAGTCCATGGATTTCTCCAGGCCAGAATACTGGGGTGGGTAGCCTTTCCCTTCTCCAGGGGATCTTCCCAACCCAGGATTGAATCCAGGTCTCCCACAATTCAGGCAGATTCTTTACCAGCTGAGCCACAAGGGAAGTCCTTGTTTAGAAAAGGAGCCTGGAAAGAAATATACCACAATATTCAGATTTTAGGAATTTTGAAAACTCTTGTTTTTCTGAATTCTCTATAATAAATAATTGTAACTTTTTAAGTTGGAAAAAATGTTTACTAAAAAGAAAGTTTACAAGGACTTAAGATCAAGAGCCCTGGACAAACAGGAGGCCTTGGTAGATTATAGTCCATCTTCTTCCTAATTAGTTTTCAACCAGCAAAATCCTTGAACAAGTCACTTTGCTTCCCTCCTTTGTAAAATAAGTGAGTTTGGAGCTTCTTAAACTTTTCCTCTGAAACATATCCAGAGGCAGAAGAGAGTGAACAGGCTCCCCTAGAAGGGAGGGCTAGGGGTGCAGGGTAGGTTGGGCATGTTGGCTCAAAGAAACTTGAAAAAGTTTTATCCTGAATATTTGTATGAACTTCCTGTTCTCCAAAGTATACTGCATGCATACAAGCTAAGTCGCTTCAGTCGTGTCCAACTCTTTGCAACCCTATGGACTGTAGCCTGCCAGACTCCTCAGCCATGGGGTTCTCCAAGCAAGAATACTGGAGTGGGTGACCGTTTCCTTCTCCAGAGATCTTCCTGACCAAGGGATCGAACCCTTGTCTCTTACAACTCTTAACATCGTACAGATGTTAATTTAAATTTTTCTTAAGTTTGTACGAAGTTTACATACCAGAAAGTTCATCATTTTAAACTGTACATTTTAATGGTGTTTGGTATAGTCACAAGATGATACTATCAACTGATGCTAGTTTTTAATACATGGATGTTTACCGTGAACATGCTCTGGTAAAATGGACATTCTAAGAAAATACTCTTGTATCTTTGAGTAACTTTGGAAGCACCTTTTTCAGGAGGATTTTCTATTTTAAGAAGCCTGGAAGTGACAGTGAAAGTTTCTCAGTTGTGTTAACTCTGAGACTCCGTGGACTTCAGCTTCCAGGCTCCTCTGTCCTTGGGATTCTCTGGGCACGAATACTAGAGTGGGTTGCCATTTTCTCCTCCAGGGCATCTTCCCAACTAAAGGACTAGGTAATCTCCCTGTTTCAAAACATTTTCATTAAATTGCATTCTCAGTGCATTTTGCCTGTCTTTTAAAAATAATGTAACTGGGTGAGTTTTTATTAACAGTTCTGGTTACTACTAACTTATTCATGTCTTAAGTTTCCATTTACAGTGGGTGATTTTCAATTCAGTTAATTTCTGTGCTACATTTAAAAAATTATCCAGTACCTTATCCAGTACCTTCTTCAGCCTTGCTGGGGATAAAGAGTCAAGTATTACCAACCCTTGCTCTCCAAGGACAGTCATTAAGGAGAGGAAGTCATGGTGATTGCGGTATTAGAGCTGCTCAGTTTCACAAGCAGGCTTCCAGTATAAGTGGAGGAAAATGGGTGGGAGGCAGAATATGTGTATTTTAAAGTACATAAGCCGGAATGTGGACAGCACATGGATTGCATTTTGACTCAGTGTTATTAAATCACTTTTATATCAGTGCTATTAAGTCTTTGCAGGTGTGGGTTGATGATGTGCTTGTGGGTAGAAAATTCCTCCTTGAAATTTCTGGTTCTGCTTTATCCAAGTTCATGTGGAAGTAGCCCAAGTTCAGCTTTGGGGGTGCTGAGATTCCATGTTTTAGACTCCTGGCCTAAACCGATGGACCTTAAATGCAGATACTTGGATTACAATTGAGCTCCATGAGACTTGGGTTTGTTCTTCGCAGCTCTTTATCTGGGTGCTGGCCAATCAAGAGGGCAGGGCAGGGGCATTTGGCCTGAGCTTTCGCATTAATTAAAGGCTTTAGATGTAGACCTCTGATGGTTTGACAATATCTCCAAATACAGTCAGGAAAGGCACTGGAAGGATAAAACGGATATATTCACTGTGCAACTTTAAATACCACAGTTTTTAGAGCTCTGTTTTGGCATTTCTTCTTTTTCCTGGGAGCCTGAAAAAAGTGGCAGTGGTGTGGGTCTCACTGAGCCTATAAGAGGCCCTGAGAAGGTCTGTTTTCTGACTTGTGGAATAAAAGAAACGAACCCTTGCAGCTCCTGCATGTGCGGTGGGCAGTGATTGTTTTCCAGGGGAACCGGGGCACAGCGTGTTCTTCAGACAGTGCCAGTTGTAACTGACATTTCTAGGACACTGAGCAGTTCTTGTGTATATGTGGATTGTGCTTCACAGTCCTTTTGATAAAATGTAGCCCAGGAAGCCAACTTCAATGGGAAAGAAGGAACCATTGAGTCCTTGATTGCTTTCAACTACAAGTGACAGTTCATGAAACCATTAAGAAGGTAATATGTTATTGGATTTAGAACTGTCAGGGTATGGGATAAGAAAGACTGTCTTCTAAATAATAAGGCTCCATTCTATAGCACCGGGAGTTCAGTATCCTGTGATGAACCATAATGGAAAAGAATATGAAAAAGAATGTGTTTGCAACTGAACTGATACATACACACATACATAACTGAATCACTTTGCTGTACAGTAGACATTAACACATTATATGTCAGCTATACTTCAATAAAGGCTTCACTGGTGGTTCAGTGGTAAGGAATATGCCTGCCAATGCAGGAGATGATCCCTGGGTTGAGAAGATCCCCTGCAGACAAAAAAGGGCATGGCAACCCAGTCCAGTATTCTTGCCTGGGAAATCCCATGGACAGAGGAACCTGGCAGGCCATAGTCCATGGGGTCGCAAAAGATTCAAATATGATTTAGCGATCAAACAGTAAGGCATATTAATACTTCAGTAAAATAAATTTTAAAAGATTATGCTGAGCAAGAAGCCTCAAGAAAGAAAAACTGGGCTGCTTTTTAGAATTGGATGGAACTGATTGCAGACTGAATCTTGAGAATGGGCAGAGTAGTCAGTGTAAAAGTATAGAGGCTTAGTATGAGTAGGATACGTAGAGTAAATATGGATTTGTGGCATAAGCTGTATATAGGAGTACTCTTGTGTTGAAAAGATCTTGGCAAAGCCTGAAGTATCAGGTTGTGTGTGTGAGAGAGAGAGTGTGTATATCGAATATGCTGTATTCTAATACCTTACAAAGTGATGCAGTCCACAGTAGGATATTAAATTTATATATTATGTTTTTCCTGATGGAAAGACATGTGAAATGAACTGGGGATTGCTTTCTGTGCCTTAGCCTGATCCACTGGGTAGGGAAGAAAACCAGTATCCCTCAAAACCAATTGTACTTGCTAGAGGAAGTGACCTTTTTAAATAGCACGCTTCTTTTTCTTTTGGACACACCATGCAGCTTGTGGGATCTGAATTCCCTGACCAGGGATTGAAACGTGTCCCCTGCATTGGAAGTGCAGAGTCTCAACCACTGGACTGCCAGGGAAGTCCATAGCATGATTCTTTTTTTTTTTTTAGCATGGTTCTTAAATAGCCTTATTTCTGGGTATTTTGATGGGCTGAGATAAGAAAAGGCATAGTACTTGACAAAAGGTACAAATAACTTTTGGTGAAAATTTTCAGCCACATTTATAGAGACTAATGAAGATGAAAGGCAAAAGTTTTCTAGACTCACATCCTTCCTTGTATGTCTTGATATACTTGTTATTACATAATATGATTGGAGATATATTCAAATTAGCTAAGATGGAGCTCCCACCCCCAGATGTAATGTAAGGGCTCCTTGCTGGCTTTTATTTCATCAGTGGCTTTGGAAACAGTAGATTTGTATTTTTTGAGGCAGGTCAAAAGTTGCTTATGCTCAGTGGTGTGAAAAGAGATTAGCTAGCACTGGATTCACAGAGCAACCTGCTAGTAGAAGTGTGCTTTCGTTCATTCAGAGATAAAGAATTGTGAAGTCTCTCATTATGCTTTCCATGTGGCCTTAGGAAACGACGTCATTTTTATAATCTGCAACAGCTGGGGTTTTTTGTTTGTTTGTTTTTTAAATAGATTTTAGAAATTCTAATCCAGAGTAGGTTTTTAAAATGTCCATTTCAAACCCCAAGAATATTGTATAAGTTGATGAAAATAGGAGAAGAACATGAAATTTGGTTTACACATTTGTGAAGAATAGTTCATTTATCTCCCATGATAGAACTTTTCCTGGAACAAAGAAGCTGAGTTTTTTGCTTGGTTGATGTTTCATTCCATAGTACAGAATAATACTTTAATTGACTACTTTTATCATTCTACCTGTAGCATTTACGTTACACAGATTTTCTCTTAGGTGAAGCATTGTCTTCACTTTTAATTTGCTGCAGTTATATAATAGCATCAAAGCATGAGTGAGTATTAAATGCGTATGTGAAATCTGCTTGGGAGGGATGGCCAGTCTTGAAAGATGACACCAAGATTCAAAATACTATTAATTGAAGTAATATTTGGAAATTCAGAATTCGGTTAGATGGATGAAAGTTGAATGTGGTCAAGACCATTTTTGGACTACAGGCAGTGGAAGTTAATTATCCTGGATTTGCACAGCCGTGATGGTGAAAGTTTCGCCAAACCCAGGCTGGGCAGGTGCAGGCTGGGCTCGAGCCCTTGTGCTGGCACTCACCAGCCTTGTCATCTTTGCTCGGATGCTTCACTCTCCAGGGCCTTTTCTTTTCCATGGAATGAGGGGAAAGTCATCTGTCTCAGAGTTTTGAGAGGGTAGTGTCAGTGTATTTCACAGTGGCAGTTTATAAAGGGTTTAACATGGATTTATTCTTTATTATTTTTTTTATTGGAATATAATTGCTTTACAATATTGTATTAGTTTTTGCTGTACAACGAAGTGAATCGGCTGTTAAATATATGCATACATAGATCTCCTCCTCCTTGAACCTCCTGGCCCCCCATCCCACCTCTCTAGGTCAGCACAGAGCGCCAAGCTGAACTCCCTGCTCTGTGCAGCCCCTTCCTGCTAGCGATCTATTTACACATGACATGGTCTATATGTCCGAGCTACTCTCGGATTCATTTCACCCTCCCCCTCCCGCTCTGTGTCCACATGCCTCCAACACAAATGTCTTTAGTTTCCTTTACAAGAGAGACAGGATATTCAGGGGGTGGAGACCACCATTTGCCCTGTCAGATTAGAGATTAGTCTTGAAGTGTGTGTTGCTGGGGGGCAGGTGGGCTCAAGTGTACATGCTCTGGGCGACAAGTACTAGATTTATTAGCACTTTTGGAGATGAGTTGGGAGCCTTGGATTCTAGTTTGGGCTCTATCATCATGATTGGCTTCCAGAAGAGTGTTAAAAGAGTGAATTAGTGACTAGAAAAAGGAGGTGCTTTGTAAACAAGAGAGCACCTTATAAATAAGATTTATAGAGAAAAGGCAGAAGAAGAAAAGGCACCCCCCTCTTCCCTCGTCTTCTTATTCGTTCATTTATTAAGCTGCCCCTGCTCTCCATTGGGTATTTACACCTGTCAGGGTCTCAGCAGGAAGCAAATGGTCCACTCCAGCGAGGTGACTGAGAAGAGTTTTGTTCAGGGATTGTTTACAAGGTATTAATCCAGTGTAGGCAACCAGTAAGAGCTAACCAGGGGCCAGAAAGGCAAGGGAGCAGGTTCAGGAACCCAGAGAGGGCCAGCTGATAGGAGCTGTAGACTCCTGAAGGGGACACAGCATATCTATGGGGCCCTTGCAGAGAGCAAACTGGGGAAATTGATGCCCCTTTCTCATCCTCCTGCTCTGTGGTCTCTCCCTGGTGTCTCCTATGGATTAAACCCAAGAAGACTGAAGCCAAGAGAGCTGTTGATGTGAAATCCTTCCCAGCCAGCCTCCTGGGGCACCAAGCAAGGTGATATAATGGAGAGAGAGGATCCCGGGGTGTGTCTGGGGCAACAGGAAAATATCCTAACTTTGGAGTTGGGTTTTGGATTCTCTCTTCCTTTCCTCTCTCCCCATTCCATTCATTCATGGGTGCTATGTTCTACCTGTATTTGGAGTCATTAGTGTGATGCCCAGGAGCTTAGTGTAGATCCCAAGAGCAGCCCAGTGTTGACTGCTCTTGCCCAGCATGACTTAATTGAAACAAGCCAGCATGGTTTAGATGTCTTCTCTTTACTTTCTTGATTTTATTTGGGTGTGGGGGGAGTATATAAAAGCCTCCAGCTAGGAGAAGGCGGCCTCTTGCCTGACTCTCTTTCCTTTCCTTTTCATGTCATTAACCTCACATATTAAGGTTTCTTCCTGTTTTTGGTGTGGAAAAAACTGGCAGAGGTTCTGATTTGATGATTATGTCTCTAGTTGGGCCCTCAGAGCAAGGATAAGGATAAGGATATCTGGGATAAGGATAATAAGCAGAGAAGCAATTTGGATCTTTTTCTTCCATACTTTGAATTGCTCAGAAAAGTAAAGATACTGGTTTCTTCCTATAAATTGTTGATTGCTAATGAGAAACAATTTCCTAGCTTTATTTACATTAGGGATACTTCTCTTTAGATATTGCCCCCCCCCCCCCAGTATTCATGGATGGAATCATATGTTCATTTTTAACTCCTTGCATTAATCTTGTTAAAATGTGTTGATCGCATTCATATTGCAGTGTTAACTTTATACTTCAAGGAATTCTGAATCACTTTATTAAAATCATATGAAACTGATAAAGGAAGTGTTAACTTTATATTTCAAGAAATTCCAGATCACTTTATTAAAGGTCATATGAAAAGGATAAAGTAGTTGGCTACTACAGGACTGTGGGGCTAGAAATCATCTTTGTAATTATGTGAGGCTTCTGTGTTTACCAAGACATCTGTAGTCGTTTAAGAATGCTTCTATGAAAACTGTAATACTTATTTGAATTTTTCCTGATTGTTTATAAAGATAGTAATGAAATCCAACCACCAGAAAAACCAAACAAAATTAGGACAGATGTTGTATTCCTAGTTTTCAGTTCTCCTTTTCCGCCTTTTTTTTTTTTTTTAATGTCTTGTTGATAGGACATGGCAGCAAGGGCGCTGCAGTCATCCTGAGTATTATTATTATTATTATTATTATATTCTGCTATGCTTACTATCCTAAAAGCTTTTATTTTTTTCTCCACATCGTTAGGGGAGGACATTTATTATTTTGAAAATTTCAAGATTTGAAAGTGAGTGAGAGATAATTCAGAAATGTAGTTAAGTTGCACACCCTCCAAAACAACTTATGTTTTAAAAAATGAAGTTTTTAGATTTATAGTTTCAGATTCACCGTAGAAGAAATACGTTGTCATTCAGCGAAATGATCTCATCTTTCTGTCTTTCCACCTCCCCAGTGGGCATTTGTAGCTTTGTTATGGATTCTCTGCAGGCTCATGGTGACCAAAAAGGAATACTGAAGAAGGGGAAAATGAGAACACAGAAGAAAAAAATTCAGTACCAGTAAATTTCTGTGTCGTAGTTAAGAGTGGGCAGGAAGAAGGAGAGTGTCTGTATCTTTGCTGAATTGAGTGATTCCTTGACATAACTCAGCCAACCAAACTCCCTGGAAATAAATACAGTTGCTACTTGTTGTCCTGAAGGATCTGGATTCTTACCTGGATACTGTGCTCTCCATATACCCCATTTTAAAGTACGAGAAAGTGTCTAGAAATTTTCCGGCGTGTTGTCTTACTGATGTCTGAACAGCATTTGTATAATTGCATCGTCATCTCCAGATCCAGATCCTGGCTAAACATCCCAGTCTGCTGGAAGCATTTCAGACATACTCCAGGGAAGAGAGCTTTATCAAGTGTTTATTCTGTTCAAACCATGCTGTTTTCATTGTGTTTCTTATAAGATACATGGTTACAAATCACTATGGAAATTCCATGCTGAGTGGCTTCCAAAAAGGTGACAGTTGTTTATTTTTTTTAAACTCTGCCTCTGAGCTGGAGTCCCACTCCTCTCATCTTGCTGAGTGACCCTCGGTGGCATTTCCGCCCCTGGTGATGCCGCTCTCCTGTGATGCTCCTCTCAGCAGGCCCTCAGGATGCCACATCCAAGGCCTGTTCCTATCGATAGAGTAGTTATCTGGAAGACTGTGGGAAGGCTTCATGGTCTGATGAGCTGCTCTCATTTCTCTTACAGGGACAGGAGAGAGTGGCAAGAGCACATTTATCAAGCAGATGAGAATCATCCATGGGTCGGGCTACTCCGATGAAGACAAAAGGGGCTTCACCAAGCTGGTGTATCAGAACATCTTCACGGCCATGCAGGCTATGATCCGAGCCATGGACACCCTCAAGATCCCCTACAAGTATGAGCACAATAAGGTAGGCGTGGCTCCTCCTGAGAACGGCTGGCAAAGCCATCCCAGGGTGAATGGTGTCTTCACATGTCTGGGATGCACGTTTTCTTTTTCAAATGGGCATTTTCCATCTCATCCTAAAATGGGGTTTTTAATAGCTCAACACAGTTGTTTATAAATGTTTTTTCTTCCTTAAGTCTTTATAAAGTCACAGCTATAAAAGATTGGAGTTGTATTCTTAGTGATAGCAGTGAAGGACATGTCTGGATATTTGACAGTAGGTGTATGGATATTTAAAATGTGGGGGCGCATGTTACGTTAAGAAGAGAGTCTTATCAGTTCAAGACAAATTGACCCAAGTGAGGGGATTCACGTGAGAAGTGGTGGCCTTGCCTCAGCCTCCCACTCTTTGTGCTTCCTTGAACAAAGAACAAAAACAGCTTCAGACCATTCTGTCCAGTTTAATTTTGGATTTCGTGACTTCCTTTCAGTAGTACCACAGGCTTAATTTTATTTCAAAATAAGCCCATCTGTCACTTCCAGTAACCTTTCAAACACGTTTCCCTGCAGTTGTGTTAAAATAATGGAAACTTCTAAAGCCACTTGAGAAAGGGTTAGGGGAAAAAATTCTAAATTTTTAGCTTTTTAAAAACCAAGCAAACTTTCCCAGTGTCCAGCATTATTTCTTAATTGAAATAGAAAGCCAGATTTTTTTCTTCAGGTGAAAACAAATGCTGTCATTGCTTACCCTCCAAAGATGATAACTACGTGATCCCTAACAAGTTTGGTGCATCTGAGGGTGTCCTCGGGTTTGAGTTTATGCTGGGAGTTTATGAGAGAAGCAGAATTGTAGAAACATCTTCCCTTCCTGTTAATCAATCAGAATATCTCAGGGTAGATGCAGTCTTCATTCCTTACCACATGTAGGTGCTGATCTTGTAAGTTGGTAAAACCTTAACCTTTTGTTGACAAAACACTACATTTGTACCTGCATTTATTTGAGGACCTTCAGTCAAAGCATTCATTTTCATTCTCTTAGTACTCTTGATAGTCTGCTCTTGAGGATATTTTCCTATACCAGGATCAATGGGTACTAACAAGAAGTCTGCATGCCCAGTATGACTCAAGCTGAGATGTAACTCACAAACATGAATCATAGGTAAAATAAAGCAGTTCTCTCTACCTCCACTGCTTTGACTATTTAGAAGCTTCTAAATATACAGATCATTTTCAAATCAGGCATTTCTGTTTTGGAGGTGGTTCCTTAAAATGAACTGGCTGTTTCTTATCTAATTGATACCTTCACACTTCATTTTCCAATGGCAGCGAGAGTCTCTCCACAAATAACAGCGAGACCTTCCACAAATAGTCCTCCCAGCTTCTCCTCTCAAGAGTCTGAGTAGGTTCATGGAAATGTGGTACCTGAATCACAGGAAGCTGTCTGGATATGGAAGCAGTCTGAATTTAAAAGGATCAGGACTTTCTCCCCCTCAGAAATCTCAGTGTAGTGAGTTTCTGAAATAGGCCGCATGCTTGTTTTGTTGCAGGTCTGAGTATTCTGTTGAAGAAATTTTTTTTTTTTTTTGATACCAATGACCACAGTTGGTTGATAATATGATGATCTGATGAATTCTGGTTATCACATGTGTGGTGTAATTGATGTGTGTATATATCTTGTCAATACATGTATATACACATACATAATGCCAGTTTACACATTAAAGTCCAATACCAACTCCTTAATTATACCTCTAAACCATTTTTTTTGGTGCTCCAGAAGACTCCTTTAGGATCTTGCCTTGATGTTAGATTTTCACATGAAGACATTGTACAGTCATATAGATGTAGAAGATGATGTGAAATTTATGCCTTAATCATGGAACACATAGAATGCTCAGTGTGTGTTAATTGAGCTATTTGTGTCACTTCTAGTTAAGGAGGCTTTACTGTGTTGGATACCATTCAGTTAAAAATCAACATCACAAAACATCACTGTGATAATGTAAGTTTTTCTCAGAGATCATAATTAGCCTGTGAGATCTTCCCATGTCTCTTGGTTACTTAACATGCTACCTAATACAGTGATATTAGAGTGTGCTGACCCCTGAATTCCTTAAAATGTTTCATTCCTCTCAATTCATAACAAAAATCACTCTCACACTTGCTCCATTTCTGTACAACACACATGAGTTGTAAAGTATCACCCCTTGCTTCCTCCATTAACTTCCTGAGCTCTGCCCCCTCCTTGCCTTTGTTAAAGCTTATTAAAGAAATATGTTGTAGGTCTCCTTGCTTTTCCACCCAGCTGCCACTTCCTCCCAGAGTTCTTCTCTGCTCCCTATGTAACACTAAGTGGCGGGCGGCCAGTGGGGAGGCCGCGAGGTACTCGGCGCTGGCGGGACTGGGGGCGTTGGAGGGACTGGGGGCGTTGGCGGGGCGGGCCGCCGGGGCCTTCCTGGTGACTCGGCGGCAGGGCGGGCGCACGCGGGCCGCGGCATCGGGAGCTGCGGCGCGACGGGCGCCCGGTTCCGCCTGCAGGTGCGCGCAGGTGCGCGGCGCCCCCCGGCCGCGGAGCCAGGAAAGGCGCGCGGGCCTTACCCGGACGGCGTCCGTCCCGCCGAGGGGCTCCAGGGGGCTCTGCGTGCGCGCCGGGCGCGTTTAGGCGCTGGAGTCAAGGGCGATAAGGTGCAGCCGGGCGCAGGGATTAAAGCTTAACGTGTGGGGACCGGGGGGCCCTTCGTCTCGGGAAAGCCGCGGGCCGGGCTCGCTCTCCGTGTCTGTCCCGGACACTCAGTTTCCTAACTCACAGTAATTCACTAACCAAATAAATTCTGCAACTGATTTTGTCACCCTGTTCTAGACTACAACTTGGTACGAGAACGAGACACAGGTTCATTCCCTAAGTCTCACTGTAACGGTTAGGACGTCTTAGGTTCAACAATGACTGGTCCGCTTCAGTGGGGTCACTTGGCCGTGTCTCCGTCTGCCCGGAGCCCTCCGTGTCTGCCCCCACAACGGCCAAAAAAAAAAAAAAAAAGAACACTAAGTGATCCCACCCCCTTTAGCAGAACCTACAGTGGAGTATTGATAATTACCTAGCTTGTATTAGTTATGATGATTTGGGTATTAGTCTTATTTTCCTGACTAGCTTCTAGGCTCTTTGAAAGTAAATCTTGGCATTCTTGGCAAGTTCTATCTTGGCATTCTTGATGGACCCTGGCATAGTATCCTGTACGCAATAGTGTTCATAAAAATACTTGCTTTATGAGTAAGTAAATCATTTGTGAGCATAAACAACTGAAAGCCTTCTCTTCTGCCCTGCCTGCCCCCCCACCCCCACCCCCCGCCCCATTGTTGAAGTGATTATTCAGATCGGTAGATAGCTGTTGAATAAGGGAATAAATGCAGTGGGCTTCCAGGGAAGTGGAGAGGGTCAACCAGGGCTAGGCAGAAATTTGCAGTCCAGAAAGACACAAGGGCAGAGCTGAGGGAGAGGCATCTTGGAGAGGAGAAATGGCTGGAGTAAATGTTCAGAAAAAGGGATGTGTATGCAATGTGTAAACTGGCCAGTTTAACGTGAACAGAATTCCTATAGAAGAGAACTGGAAAAACAAGAACAAAATAAACAAAAGGCTTAAAATGTGCTTCTGAAAGGTTTTGAATCCAGGCTGAGAAGTTTGGAAGGCAACTATACTAGCCACTATACCACCAACGCCTTGGCCAGGCTAAGAAGTTTGAATTTTATTTTCTTCTATTTATGATACCTACTTAATAATAATTTGTGTTTTGGTTAGAATTTTCTACAGAAGTTTCTGGTTACAGTGTACTCTAATATTTTGTAAATATTTTCAAGGTTGGTGTGCATTTTACTAGCAATTACTTGGAGGCCATGCCTTGTGATTTGTATTGTTTTGTGACCCTAAAGATATAAAATAAATAACTGACTGATTTATTAAAAAGCTTTTTTGTACCTCCTGCCACACTGGCCATAGTCTATGGCAGCAGCATAAATAAAAACAAACATTTTCCAATATTGTCCAGCCTAATTTTGTTCTTGCTTCTGAGTTCATATATTTTATAAAGCAAAATGTAGCTTACAAATGATGTGGCCCATTCGTAACTGAGAAATTGTTCACTGGTTTTTGTTTTGTTTTGTTTTGTTTTTAACTGTGAAATTGGTCTAGTCTAGGGGACTGTCATGCCAAAGTATTAGAATTTGTTTTGCTCCTGTGTGTTACTTCACTGAATTGAGAGTCTTATTGGTTAGCTAGGGGCTGGCACAGTGGTCAGAGGGAGTCCAGGCCGCAACCTCTGCCAGGTGATGGCGTCACATTGCAAGTCTCTTCACAGCTCTTGCTCAGTGCTCCTGGGATCTTCAGTTCCAGGGGAGCTTGTAATAAATTGAAAACTTTTACCGAAAAGCAGATTAATTCTTCCCTGGTTGTGTTTCCACTGTCCTGTTCTTGGACGTTTTTGCCAAACAAGTAATATTTATAGGTGAGCTGGTTGGACTCAGCCCAAGTAAGAGAACATGTTTGAGGACTTCTGAATACTTTGAGCTTGAGTTTATTTATTTCTAAATATTAGTTTGCCTTTTCCTTAAACACAAATGTTAATAGTTAATGCTGAAACTGACTGTTTATTGCTTAGTCAAATCAAAAGATCCATTTAAGACTCCACTAGATGCAAGGCATTCAACAGTGAAATAGATTACTCTGTCATTTCTTACTTTCCAAAAGAGAGAATGTTTTCATCCCTATTACTTTATGCTTTCCTATTTTATACAGGAGTGCTCTTCTGATTATTCTTTAGTTGAGCCTTGCAATCAGCTCAATACAATTTCTCTGTTAACATGGCTAAGACGTGTCTTAAGTTAAGCTCAGGGAGGTAGATCCCAGGGCTTTGAACTCTTGATTTGTGTGTGCTTACTGTGTGTTCCAGGCAGTTGGCATTCTTACTGCTTTGCCTGTTGTGTTGTTTCATATGCATGTGCCTTATCTTCTTAGCTGACTGCAGATTACCCTACAGTGAGGAAACATCTTGTCGTCTCCCACACAGCGTGCCAGGAATGTCATAGGAGTTTTTATACCCTGAACGAATTACTCTGGCTAGTGGGTCCTGGTATCCCTTTACTGTTAGCTTATAATTTCTGTGAAATCCAGGTATTCTTATAGCAGTTTTAAAGTATTGGCAGGCCTTTGCTCACGTTGCCAATCCCAGGAAGAGAAAAGAATCTGATGAGTCTTCATGCAGTGAGCTCAAGACCGTTATGAGTAGAACTCAGCCGTGTGCTGAGGTTGGGTAGATAAGGTCCTGTTCTGTTCTAGCTTCTACTGTTAGACTCGAAAGTCCGGATGACCAGGGCTGTCTTGGCACCGAGGCTGCAGCTGCCTTTGACCAGCCAGCCAGAAAGTTTCCAGGGTGGAGAGGCTGAGGGGACGTGTTACTGTAGTACCTCTTGTCCTCCCAGACCTTTCTAAGAAAGGACATGTCGTAGGGAAAGTATCTGGTTGAACACATGTACAGCTTTCTGAATTTTCTCTAAGCCCTGAGAAATCTAAGCTTCCAGAAGCTATTTTTCAAAAGAAAAATGTAGCCAAGATTCTGGAAGATTTGCCAACTTATTTCTGCCTGCCTTTGATCAGTTGAACAAGAAATTACTATACTACATTTCTCAACATGGGGGAATTTTCTAAGAGACTGATTTCAATTTAATATTTGTCATCTGTATGATAAGAACATGATAAAGGCAGACCTTAATCAGTGTTATTTCGGTATCTATCCCTCTGAAGAGTTGTCAGTGAGTGTTCTCTGCTTGCAAGCAACAGAAGCCAACACCAGCATTTAATTTAAGTAGAAAAAGAATTGATGGGCCTATGAGGTCACTCAGAGAATTGAAGAGAAGCAAAAGGACCAACTCCTGGAAACAAGGGCAGGTCTGTGGAACTCATCGGGAGAAGCCTGAACTCTGACCGTTTTCAGTCTTCTGTCACCCCACTCAGGATCCACATTCCTGGGAAAACTTGCTGGATTCATCCAGCCTGGCTTCCGTGCTAGCTGTCTGGACTAGGCTGGGCAGTTTGATTGACAGTCCCTGAGGGAAATCTGGGTACAGTTAGTAGGGGAGGAATGATGCTGGCACAAATCACAATTAACCACTGCAAAATCATGCCACCAGTTTAAAAAATAAAATGACACATGGATTCTCCATCAGCGCAGGCCCTCTAGTCATGCTCCACATTTACTAAGCCTGTCGTAGGATGTGGGGGAAGTTGAGGGGTTAGCGACATAGCAACAGTTATAAGTGAAGTAACTGAGCTTGGGCCCACACACCGAATAACTGAATAACCTTGGGATTGTCGCATTTCCTCCCTACACCTGAATTTCTTTACTCTTTAAACCTGAATGTCCTCATCTATTGGATGGTACAGATGATAATAGGATTATTTGAAGGGCTAAATAGATAATCTGTGTAAAAGTGTCTTGCAAATGATAAAAAGAATAGTTTGTCAATTATTATAAGATAAATTTGTTATCATGGAGAGAATGAATGCTACTCATCTTCCATCTTTATTAAGAATAAAGCAAGCTGAAAATAATTTAAACACTACAACCAGATTTAGGAGGTATCTAAGGAAAACTTTCCTCAGAGTGACAGTCATTGAAATGGGATACTAAGGGAGGTACAGAAATCTCCTTATCTGGATGTGTTCAAAAATAGAATGTATTTTTAACATGTGAAATTCTTTAAGGCAATTTTGCTGAAATAAGACCAGGGATGGACTAGACAACTTCTCAAATGCTTTCCAGCACAGTTTTTTTTTTTTTTTCCATGCCAATTCTTTGATTCCAGAACTTTAGCAAAGAGATGAACTGTTGTTAAAGTTACTTTATTATAATTTAAAGCTCCTACCTTTTTTGGACATTGTCCATTCCAGAGTACTATGAGAATTTAAGGGAACAAAGAAAGACAATTAAAAACAGATTTGTTTTGATAGTGGTCTGTAGTGAAGTGGAGATTTTTCTTTCTTTGAATCTCAGTCCTGCGTTGCTGCTGCTGCTAAGTCGCTTCAGTCGTGTCTGACTCTGTGTGACCCCATAGACGGCAGCCCACCAGGCTCCTCTGTCCCTGGGATTCTCCAGGCAAGAATACTGGAGTGGGTTGCCATTCCCTTCTCCAGTGCATGCATGCATGCTGAGTCACTTCAGTCGTGTCCGACTCTGTGCGACCCTATGGACAGCAGCCCACCAGGCTCCTCCGTCCACAGAATTCTCTAGACAAGAATGCTGGAGTGGGTCGCCATTTCCTTCTCCACTCAGTCCCATAAGTGATTATAATATTTATATCTAGGTAAGTTTTTTTTAAACAGTGTTCAAAGTTCAAAATCGGATGTAGGTTTTGTGGGTATTAGTAGTGATAGTTATTTTAATTGGGTTGTTGGCTACTGGCCACCAAAGACAGCCAGTAATTTTTCACACAGCAACTTTCTACTTCTACATCTACAAATTTTTGAGAGTTTTCTTTCTAATAAAGAGTATAAAGGAATCTAGAGACTTTTCATGGCCAACTTGATCTGTCAACCACATTTTTTTCTGAGGCTTGTTTACCACTTTTTCATTTCTCTCTAAGGACTCATGTTGGGGAGTTGATCAACATGGATTCTCTACTACCTTTATCTGCTTTCAAAATCCCTTTGTATACCGTCAACTTTTAACATCTTGCAAATATGCCCTAGCCGAATTTTTCCCTCCCTCTGTCTTTGTTCCACTGTAGTTCTTTATTCATTTTACACCCATGGCAGTCATATAAAAATAGAAAATGAATATGAGATTTTGTAATCCCCCTTCCTTGGCCAAAATTAATCCGTAATCCCAAGGCATGCTGTATCATTTATGCAGGATGAGTTATCTTGAGCTCATGTTCATCAGAGGAGAACTCTGAAGCAAAGAAAGACTTGAGCAATAGACTGAGGCTGGTTTCTTTTCTTATTTTGGTAATTTTTGTATACAGAAAAGTGCACACACCATTCATATTGTTCATGTATTTTTCCATTGTGAACACATTTGCATACAGATCTGTTCATCCAGATTAACATGACCAGAAATTCAGAAGCCTCCTCAGGCTTTCTTCAAGATATTCCCAACCCCCAAGGGGGACCACTATCCTGCCTTCTAATAACATAGATTAGTTTTGTTAGTTTTTGTACTTTATATGAATAGAAGCATACAGTATAGACTCCTTTGTGTCTGGTTTATTTAACCCAGCATTACCTTTGTGGAATTCATCTACGTTGTTACTTCAGTTATTCATTTATTTTCATTGGTGTTTAATAGCAATGCCCTATAGAACTTTATGAAAGTGGTTTATGTCTGTGCTGTACAATATGATAGCTGTTAGCCACATGTGACTTTCGAGCCCTTGAGATGTGGCCATTGTGACTTAGGTACTAAATTTGTACTTCACTTAATCTTTTAAATTTATTTTTACACCTGACTAATGGCTACTGTATCAGATAGCACAGTTGTATAATATTCCATTTTATGAATATACTACAGTTGCTTACATATCCTATCATAGAAATTTGTTGGTGTTTCTGGCTATTATAAATAATGCCATTATAGACATCCCTGTACCTGTCTTTTGGTGAGCATAAGCATGTATTTCTCTTCTGTGAGAGTTCTGTTTGCCCTGTATCCTTGACAACACGTGGTATTACTATTCTGGTGACGGTATAGTGGTGTCACGTTGTGTTTCTTTGACAAGTAGACATGTTGAGCAACTTTTTCAGATATTTATCAGCCATTTGGTTATCTTTTTAAAAATACTTTATACCTTTTTCTTTCCTATTGGGTTGTCTGATTTCTTATTGTTTTGCAGGAGTTCTCCATACATTGAGGAATCTCAGTTGAGTAAATGTAGTTCAAATATTGTCACTACTTTGTGGCTTTTTATTTTCTTCATAGTTCTTTAAGTGAAAAGAAGTGTAACACAGTCCAGTTTATTATATATATTTTTTACCCTTTTGACTTGTGTTTTTGTATCCTTTTGAAGTAATCTTTACCTATTTTGAGGTTGTATAGATAATCTGCAGATTTTTCTTCTAAATTCTTAGTTGTTTTGCTTTTTACATTTGGATCTAAAAATCTATGTCAGATGGAATGTATTATATGGTGTGAGGTGGAGTTGGGGATCAGGTTTTATTTTTTTCATATGGATATATAATTAACTCATTTATTGAAAAGGCCATCCTTTGCCCAGTGCAGTGTCTGTCATCTTTTACTTTGTCATTCAGCAAATATTTAGTAAAATTTCCTTTGTGAAAATCAACATAAGCCAATTTGGCTGTTTTTAAAAAGGAAAAAAGCAAGTGATCTAGGGAACATTACCAACTTGTCGAAACACATGCGAGAATTCTGTTTAAGCAGTCTCCCTCTAAATCCCTTTCAGCTGCTCAGACCTTGGATGTCCGGGGACTGACAGCCACCATATAAAATACATGTGGCATAGCTTAGCACATTTTAGTAGGAAGTTGTGAATCTGGTCATTTGGCTGTTCGTAGTTAACTCCTGGCAAAGCATCACATAAATATTTTCCTTGTTCTTTTAAACCAAGTAATGCATGACTTTCCCCTTTAATTTTAAAACAATGCATCTATTTCCAGTTAGAGAGTCAGAATCTATTTGTTGGAACCAAAGAAAGTGAATGCCTAATGGAGTTTGAAGGGATCTAGTGAGAGTATGGGGCGTCCCTGGTACCTCAGATAGTAAAGAAGCCACCTGCAATGCAGGAAACCTGGGTTTGATCCCTTGGTCAGGAAGACTCCCTAGAGAAGGGAATGACAACCCACTCCAGTATTCTTGCCTGGAGAATCCCATGGACAGAGGAGCCTGGCAGGCTATAGTCCATGGGATCGCAGAGTCAGATACAACTGAGCAAGTAAACACAAGCGTGAGTGAGAGTATGAGAAATGCTAGCATTTTTCCTCTTCATTCTCATACCACTAAAGAAATACTTTCAGCTCTGAACTTTCTTTTCGCTGTTGTTGACATTTAAGGTGAGACTTGCTTAGGATTTAGCAAAAAGGCAGTATGGTCACACATATCAAAGGCTAAAATCTTCTTGTTTCTTCTTGTTTCTTGTACTCTATTCTTCTTTGTATTGTTTACCATAAATCACTTACACTTGCTACAAAATTGTGCTTTTAAATAGCATATTGTCATTCTACTGTGATTTTCATGAATATATGCATGTATCCAAACACGAATATCCTCAAGGAAATGTACCTTAAGAAAATAATGGCAATTTTTGTGTCACATTATATGTGACACTTTCCTTTCAAAGGATAAAAAAGAAATGCTCCATTTAAAGCTATGACCACTAGTTTTGACTGATTCATTGTAAACCTATACTTGGAACACATTTATTTTCCTGATTTTATGTTGTCAGTGCCACTACTTTGTAAGGTGATTATGCAGTTTTCTTACAGTCTTGTGTTAGTTGTTTAAAATGTAAATGACTTAGAAAGGATTGGCATTAACAGCATATATCAAGAAACTTGACACCATGACTGTGTCAAGATGTGTAAGATTATAGACTGGTTGGTGGGTTATCTGCTTCTTTCAATGTACACACATCCTCTGTGGTAAAAAGTATAACGGTTCTGAGCAAAAAAGAAGGCTGGGCCGACTGTAGTAGGCACGCGTCTGTCTGGGAGGTGGTGAGCAGTCCTTGAAGTCATTGGTTCTGTGGTAGGCGTTTGGCTGTTCAGGTCACCGTTTTCCTTATGTGTATCGAAGGCATTAGCCCTGTCTTCACTCTCAGGCTATGCTCATGGCAAAGGCATCAGTGTGTAACCATCTGGTTATATTACACTGCAGCCAAACTCTCACTAAAGCTGGGTGTTAAAATATTCGTAAATTCGGTTGTCCTTCACTTGACCTTCATCTTTTATTCCCTATTGTAATGGAAAATTTAGTGTTAACAGTGCTTGTCAGAGCTTTAGGAATTTTGGCTTTAGCAAAGCTAAGTGCAGTGTCGGTGTGCTATTTAGCCAAGAATTTGATTTTGACATAAAATGGCCAATACCGTATACTTTGCTGATGGCCTGTGCAGGTATCGTGTGATGTGTGCCCAGCTGTGGGGGAGAAGGGTGGCCTGAAAGAAGAGTTCTTTTTCTTTGAACAGTGACACTTTTTGACAAATGCTATATAAAGATGAGATGCCTTCTAATTTGCATATAGGTGCCATATAGTCCAATGGCAGCTTTGGGTCATCCTAACTGAATATGAGGTTGGAAATGGCAATTTTGTTTTCTAGAACAGGGCTTCTCAAACTTCAATGTGTGTGAACCAAGTGGAGAACAAGCTAAAATGTGGATGGTATTTCAGTGTATCTGGGAAGATTCAAGATTCTACTTCCTCACAAGCTCCCAGGTGATACTGAAGTTGTCTGAGGTAGAGTTATCCTTGAAATAATTGACTACCACCAGAGGCAGTGTGAAATCATCAGTGGACTTCTTTGAGTAAAAATCCCAGAACTGATACATCCATAGGATTTCAGTTAAAGGACATTCAGCAGGTTACAAACTTTCTAAGCTGTGCCTTCCTCATCTGAAAAGTGAGAAGGATAACGTTACCCACTTCCTATAGTCGATGTGGGCATTATTAAGAGAATATAGATACAAAACTTTTAGGATAGTAACATCAGTATAGTATGTGTTCACTGAATGGTTGTTGTCAGATTCTTCCCAGAAAGTTCTGGGACAGGGAACATACGGGCCCTTGGATAAAGCGCAGAATGTGTGAGGAGAAACTGCTAATGTTTGAAGATGTTGAAGAGGATATGACACAACAACGAGATGTGGGTTCCCCATTATCAAATACCCCAGTGTCTCCAGGAAGTAGTGGCCTGGCCTCTGCTAACACCTAGGACAGCTGGTCTAGAGTATAAGAAACAGCGGGGACTCAAGGGGTTCATGATCGGTGTTGCCGCTGGGGTCATGGGACACTGACGCTTTCCTGGTGGCCAAGGTGTCTTATTATCCTGACTCCAGGGTGTTTGCAAGTAAGAGGGGGCAGCCAGTCCAGTGAAGAAAGTGGAAGGGGGTGTGGAGGAAAGAAAAGGGAGAGAAATAACCTTTGCCCAGCAAAGCCAACCAACCAGCCGAACAATCAGACCTGAGCACCATGTCTGAGCACACACGCTCAGAAGTGTGAGATGTAGGTAGTATTCTAATTTCACACACACACACGAAAGTGTAAAATGTATGCCTCCAATCTACATTCGTAAGTTTATGGG
The DNA here is from genome assembly GCF_910594005.1 of Cervus elaphus. NCBI lineage: Eukaryota > Metazoa > Chordata > Mammalia > Artiodactyla > Cervidae > Cervus > Cervus elaphus. The sequence goes on along the minus strand of NC_057843.1, from coordinate 51,663,259 downwards.
GCTGGATTTTAAAACCAGAATTGGGCTTAATAATTCCCAAAAGGCAGCACTGTGCGTGGCCCCATGCACACCTTTGGCACGAGGACACACACATAGACACTCCTCATGAGAGCAGCTGTCCGCCCGCCGCGCCCCCCGCGGCCGGAGGCAGGACTGCGCTGCTCACTGCTGTGTCTCAGAACCTAGCCTCTGCCTGACGCGCGTTCAGGAGCAGTGCATGTCCAAGCGGAAAGAAGGAACCAAAATCTCGCTCAACAAAGCTGATTGTGTGATGGTGGGCCTCGTAAGCTCTTCGTTCTTAGAATCATCCATCTGACTGCTGCTTCCTGACTATCACTCTTTTTAATTACCTCTTTATATGTTTTTTATTAATCTGGAGTAGGAAATGGCCACCCACTCCAGTATTCTTGCCTGGAGGATCCCTCGGACAGAGCAGGTTGGTGGGCTATAGTCCATGGGGTCGCAGAGTCGGACATGACTGAGCACACAGATTTTCAGTTAAGAGCATGGATATTTGTTTCACAGCTATGCTTAGTCACTCAGTCGTGTCTGACTCTAGCCCGCCAGGCTCCTCTGTCCATGGGGATTCTCCAGGCAAGGATACTGGAGTGGGTTGCCATGCCCTCCTCCAGGGAACCTTCCTGGCCCAGGGATCGAACCCAGGTCTCCTGCATTGCAGGCGGATCCTTTACCATCTCAGCCACCAGGGAAGCCCAATCCAATTTAACAGATAGTTGATTTTAAAAACTAAGCATTTTTCATTTCCTTAGGGCTGAAGGAAGTATGAGACATGTATTTTGCTTCAGGGACTTGGAGTCTCATTAGAAAGAGAGAGATAAGATACCCAACAAAATTGTTTAATTCTCTAATTTTCAGTCAAGACAAGGATTTCTGCATGAAAGCACGTATGTTTTTCTTCCTTTTGTGATTTCCCTTCCTTTGTCCTCCTTCCTGTCTGTCTGGTGGTACATGTGGTGATACATCTGGCACTGTTGGGCGTCTGTTTTCTGACAATTGCCCAAGGAGAGATCTCTTATGGGAGCCAGGGAAGGTGTCTCAGCTGCTACACTCCTGGGCTGCCAGGTCCTACTAAAGGATGTGAGCTTGATCACAAATCAAGAAAGTGATTGGAATGCTTACTCAGCAGAAAAATCACTTGACTCTTAATTGCAAAACACAGTTATGTGAACAGAGCTATAACATGTGAAATTAAGAAATTTGATTGAGTGTTTTCATAAGGACCAGATTTTTTTCCCCCACCTCTTTTTTCCCAAGTGGAAATACACTGAATTTCGTAAGAATGAAGATAAGTGTGCTCATTATGAAAAGAAAATTTAGACCACATCTGAAAGCAAAGGAAGAAAGTAAAAGTGAAAATCACTCAGTCATGTCTGGACTTTTTGCGACCCCATGGACTATGGAATTCTCCAGGCCAGAATCCTGGAGTGGGTAGCCTTTGCCTTCTAAAGGGGATCTTCCCAACCCAGGGATCAAACCCAGGTCTCCCACATTGCAGGTGAATTCTTTACCAGCTGAACCACAAGGGAAGCCTATGAAAAGAAAATTTAGATGACATCTGAAAGCAAAGGAAGAAAGTAAAGATCACTTGTATTACCATGTGAGAAAGTCACTGTGAATATTACAATAGGCAGACATACTAAAATTCAACTCTATACGTATAAATGTAGGATCACTATCCTTTATCCAAAACTTTGTAGCCCAGATTATTTCTGAATTCAAAGATTTTTCTCTTTTTAGATTTTAGGGTGATAACCCGAGAAATATGTATTTTGTAAAACCATAATCGAGGTATGGAATAGGCCCCTGTAATCAAACACATTAATGTTTTGGTAGCAAAGTATTTATAATTAAGGGTATAAAGACTTCTAATATTCTTATAGTAAGTCACATTTTCCCATAAATGCATCATAAAAAAATATCTTTCAGTTCTTAGAACTCTTGAGAATTCAGATTTTAGATACGGGAGCGTGGACCTGTATATAAATACTAATTGTTTTTATTGGCTGTGCACCACAAATACTTTTTTTCTGACTTGCTTTCTCACTTGTGCCATACTGAGCATTCTTACAGGATAAATTGTTAGGAATGGAGTTGCTGGGTCACAGTGTGTACATATTTCTAAGAGTTTTGATGAAGCTTGCTGAATTGCCATCCAGAAGGGCATGCATGCCGTCACTCAGTCATGTCTGACTGTTAGTGACCCGTGGACTGTGGCCTACTAGGCTCCACTGCCAGTGGGGTTTCCCAGGCAAGAATGATATTCCCCAGGCAAGGAGTGGGTCGCCACTTCCTCCTCCAGGGGATCTTCCTGACCCAGGGATCACACCTGCTTCTCTTGCGTCTCCTGCATTGGCAGGTGAGTTCTTTACCAGTAACGCCACCTGGGAAGCCATCCTGAAAGATCATACCACGTTTCAATGTAGGGTCTGAACATGCCTGTCATTTACCACATTCTTGCAAATTCTGCATTTTATTTATGTTTAAATCTTGCCAATCTAATAGACTGAAGCAATACTTTACCTTTTTCAGTACTAATGATGTAGTTCTTTTGTGTGTGTAGGGGGGGTTATGCATGGTGGCATGCTGGACTTCAGTTCCCTAACCAGGAACTGAACCCTTATCCCCAACTACTGGACCGCCAGGGAAGGCCCTGTAGTTTTTTCATAAGTGTTGGCCTGTAGACCTTCTTGTAGATTCATTGATTGCAGAGGTTGGGACATTTTCAAGTCATTAAACTGGGACTATCACCTCATGATGTTTTTGGAGATACTATATATGTCAGGTATGATCACTTGAGGTGGTGGTTTCATTTTGAAAGTGAGTGGTGATGTAGAACCAGTGTCTCTGTTGGTGTCAGCAAGCTGTGTTTAATCCCTGGCTGGCTCATTCTTAAATGTAGTTCATCAGAGTGTCCCCTTGGTTCTTTTAACCTGGACAAGTATGGTTGTGCCAACTGTGAGGACTCTTTCAGGGATCATTTGGACAGAAATTTCCTGAATACAGAAGAGGTAGTGAGTGGCATTCACATCTGAAGGGCTTGGTTTGAAATCTCTTGAAGCGTATCATCAACTTTTAGGGAAGAATGAGCAAGACTGTGCCCACAGGCTCTGTGCACTTACCTCGTGTGGTTTTCTGACAGCTGTGAGATGGGACAGCCACACTTACTCTAAAAGAGGAATTCTGGAGTTTTATCCTTTCATTCTGTAGGGTCTGAAAAGATTTCCCCTAAATCTGAGACAGTGGTTCTTAGATGTTGGTAACCAGGTCTGGAATCACCCAGGGAGTTTAATTACCATGCAGGTACCTGAGGTCAAGCACCAGAGATTGAACCCTGCAGGTCTTGGACTGCCTTGAGAGAAGTAGCCCAGTTCTGAGTTCAGTCAGGTTGTAACAACAATAGTAGTAATCACAGAAGTGATCTTATACTTTTAATTGAGGTATTGTTATTACAATGGTAGTAAAGAGGATCATAAAAATTCTTGTTCATGGCACGCTTGAGAATGTCTCAGATGTATGTGATAACTCAGTATTAGTCAAAGTTTCATATTAAATCAATGAGGCAGTTTTGGATTCACCATCCTTAATATCTGGTGGAGTTTTATTTCTTGGTAATAGAGAATAAGTACTTGAAATAAGGGCCATTCTTAACTTTTGAACTCAGACAAAACAAATACATGCAGCAGTTTTTTATGATAATGAAATTTTTGTAAAGTGATTAGTTTTCTAAGCTGAGCAACAGAATACTAGAAGCAAACTAGAAATCTTACCTTTTTCTAAGTCAAATCTTACATGATCTGACTCCTCTGTAATTTTTTAAAGTTTGCATTTCATTTCCTTACAGTTTGTGTATGTATAACTTTCTTTGTTTTTCTGTTTTGAAATGAGCCTGTATGGAATCTAGCGGCTTCCTTGGGGATCCTGTCGCAAGCACTTTTGTGAACAATAGATAAATCATTTATATCATTTTCCAACATGATGTGCAAGTCAGTACTCTGGAGCAAAGAAACATAAAAGGATGTTAGCCTACACCATGTTAATTTGGGTCAGCCCAGGATACTTGCTAATTATGTGACCCGAGGACTAATTATTTTGTGAACCTTGTTCTTAAAAACATAAGCAGGAAAAAAAAAAAAAAAACATAAGCAGATGTGTGAACTCCCATCTGCTCAATCACCCAGATCCCTTTGTGTCCTGAAAATTGATGATTTATGGCCCCCACAGTCAGCTTTTGACTCAATGAAAAGCAAAGGTAAAATCCATGGCTGATTCATATCAATGTATGACAAAACCCACTGGGGGAAAAAAAAAAAATAAATAAAGAACTGCAAGATACAAAAAAAAAAAAAAAAAAAGAAAAGCAAAGGTAAGTCCGACTGATAGGAGAGTCCCAGTGGGAACAGGGTTGTCGTCGATTGCCTCTACACTGCAAGTGTTCACCATTGCAGAAAAGGGGGCTCTGTGTTCACTTAGGTCAGCAAGTCTGATCTGGCTTGCCAAATTACCCCAATAGATATGAAAAGTCAAACATCATCCCCTCACTGTCCTTGTAAGGGCATTTACATGTGTGCGTGCTAAGTCACTTCAGTTGTGTCCATGTCTTTGCGATGCTATAGACTATACTATAGCCTGCCAGGCTCCTCTGTCCATGGGATTCTCCAGCAAAGAATATTGGAGTGGATAGCCATGCCCTCCTCCAGGGGATCCTCCCTACCCAGGGATCGAACCCACATCTCTTATGTCTCCTCCATTGGCAGGCAGGTTCTTTACCCCTAGCAACACCTGGGACAGCCAAGGGCATTTACATTTTATCTTCAGTTTTAAAATGATTCGACAGGATTTTTGTTTTGGTTTTGTGTTCCTCTCAAACATGGACAATACATGTAGCCTGGCTGTTAGGTGTGAGGAACAGAGGCACACAGGTGACCTCCCCAGAGTCATACAACTCTGGAGTTGCATTTTGAAAAATGACAATTTACTTTTGGACACTTTTTTTTCTCTCTTCTTTTGAAAGTAAGGTAGATTTACCTGTAGGTTGTAGTGATGTGTTTGGACTAGAATGACCAGTGTCGGATTATTTTGCTTCCTTACCCTTTGCAGTCTCACAGAGTGGGTCACTTGCCTACCTGGAAACCAGAGAGAGACTGAGTGGAGAGTCACCGGTAACCTCTTGGGAAAGGGAAGGGAATTATCATTTAATAAGAGCTTTACTTTTATCTTGTCTACTTGTCCAGTGCCAGACAGGTGCCAGAGGTCTTAGGAGCTTCCTCGAGGTGTCCCACTTTATTCCTCACACTTTCTGCTACTTACTATATTCTCCCTCTATAAATAAGAAAACCAAGGCTTTGTGAGGTAAGATAATATTCAAGGCTACAAAGAGAATATGTGGCATCTTTCGATGGGTGTAACACCCACGCCGCCTGGCTCCGTGGCGCAGGTCTTTGTTGGGCCACCTCAGCCATCAGGCTCCATCCTTGCTCACTTCCCTAATCTTGTGTCTGTGACTGAGCCTGGCTGGATGGGCTGGGACCTGGGGTGCCTCAAATCTTAATCTTTTATGTCCAGTCTGCCTTTTATCCATAGGTGCCTGATGTACCCTGAGTTGACCTCCTTCCTATGACCTCTGACCCGCATTGATCGTGGTACCTTCCAGCCCCTGTTCTGACTAGCTGAGATGCTGGGCACTCCTCCGGGGCCTTGCTTCTATCACCTCCTAACAGGCCATGGTGTCTGCCTGGAGATTGGTGACAGCTATGAATTTTACTTCCTGTTATGGTTATGAACTGTGTGTGATACCACAGTCTGGGCCAAACTGCAAAATAATTAAAGCAGAAACTCCAAGATTGCATGTTGAGCTGGTGAGTGTAGTAAAAGAGAACTGTGAAATAAGTTAACTTGGTTACCATGACTCATGGTAAGACGCCAGGCTGACTAATTGGGAAGCATTTGTACACACTCTGGGGCCACCACAGAAAACCTGGGTGAAATTTCACAGTCTACAATTATAAGTTTACCGTTTTATCCAAAAATAAATTCATGTTCATTTTTATACCCCAGTTTAGTTGCTGTAAACCCTGTTCTTAAGTCTCAGATCATTACATATCATTGTCATTGATAACATTTTGTGGATTCTTGATTTTTAAAAAAAAACAAATTTCCTTTCCTTTATTATTTTTAACATTTTTGCTTCCTTTTTTTTTTTTTTTTTTGGCATTTAAACATTTTAGCTGATGTGCCATGTCAGACCAAGTGTCTCATCTGTTACTGTCATAACCTTTTAAGGTATATCTTGCACAGCAAGGTTTTTATCTTTTGTTTTTTAATCATGGATGTCTGCAAAAAGGATGAGATTTTAATTAAGGAAGATGCCAATTCTAATGGTCAAAGTAATATTATTGACTAGCATGTTTGATGAAACAGAGAAAAAGGTATTTTTCATCAGATGAACTATATTATTTTGAAATGAATGGTGATGACAGCAAGTAGAAAGTAAACTGGACATATCTTCTGTATATTCGGAGCTTCCCTTCAGTTCAGTTCAGTTCAGTCCCTCAGTCGTGTCCAACTCTTTGTGGCCCCACGGACTGCAGCACGCCAGGCATCCCTGTCCATCACCATCTCCTGGAGTTTACTCAAACTCATGCCCATTGAGTCGGTGATGTCATCCAACCATCCCATCCTGTGTCGTCCCCTTCTCCTCCCACCTTCAATCTTTCCCAGCATCAGGGTCTTATCAAATGAGTCAGTTCTTTGCATCAGATGGCCAAAGTATTGGAGTTTCAGCTTCAACATCAGTCCTTCCAATGAATATTCAGGACTGATCTCCTTTAGGATGGACTGGTTGGATCTCCTTGCAGTCCAAGGGACTCTTAAGAGTCTTCTCCAACACCACAGTTCAGAAGTATCAATTCCGCACTCAGCTTTCTTTATAGTCCAACTCTCACATCGATACATGATTACTGGAAAAACCATAGCCTTGACTAGATGCACCTTTGTTGACAAAGTAACGTCTCTGCTTTTTAATATGCTGTCTAGGTTGGTCATAACTTTCCTTCCAAGAAGTAAGCGTCTTTTAATTTCATGGCTGCAGTCACCATCTGCGGTGATTTTGGAGCCCCCAAAAATAAAGTCTGCCACTGTTTCTACTGTTTCCCCATCTATTTGCCATAAAGTGATGGGACCAGATGCCATGATCTTTGTTTTCTGAATGTTGAGTTTCAAGCCAACTTTTTCACTCTCCTCTTTCACTTTCATCAAGAGACTCTTTATTTCTTTGCTTTCTGCCATAAGGGTGGTGTCATCTGCATATCTGAGGCTATTGATATAACCTTATTGATATAAAGGAGCTTCCCTTAGGTATACAAAAATTCTGAGAGGATTTCATTTTGCTTCACCCAGTGGGTTACAATAAATATAATTTAAATTTAATTGTAAAGGGTGGGTATTTTTAATAACCCCAGTTACTGATAAAGAGCCTAGGTAACAAGGCTGAAGTGGCAAAGGCGCAGAAAAGATGGATTCATGATGAGGATCCTAGGCCAGCAGTGTGAGGACACAGGAGTGAGTGTGATGCTCAGCGAGGGACGTGGAATGGGTGAAGTCGCAAAGAAGCGCTCTCATGGGCGGGGGGCCAGAGCGGGGAGATGGTACCGGGAAAGCTCTGCCGGGTGACATTGGCACTGGTTCCTGAAAGTGGAGAGAATTCTAACAGAGGAATGGGAGTGGTGGGGAGGTGATGAGCAAAGATACAGAACAGGCAAGCACAGGACAGTTCTGGGGAAGCTTGAGGGACAAAGACAGCAGGACGGGCGGGTTCTATGGTGGGAGTTCAAGCTTGAATGATAGGAGGGAGTCAGATTGTGAGGAGCCTCCACTCCCACACTCCTGAGGTTGATTTTTCCTGTCACAGGGCTGCCCAGATCCAGGGGCAGAAAAAGGGGGTGACGGGAGTCTCGTTTTCAGAGTTCAGGTGGGCTGAAGGTGTGTCGGATGGCAGTGTCTCGGAACTGGAGGAACACCTGGGAAACGGGGTGATGAGAATCATAACCAGGATGAAAGGGATGGGCGTCGGGTTGACATGGCAGCTTGAGTGGGGACCCAGAAGCAGGATCTAAACAAGTTATTTTGTTTGGTTTCTTAGTATAAGAAGAGAACTGAGCGTGTGTATAGGTCAGGGGAAGATTACTGGTAAAGAGGGCACCTGTTGACAATGTGGAGAACATAAAATAAAATAAAGCCCGGAAGCATTGCTTGAAAACTGTTAGACGTGAAAAGAGAACTGGCAACGTTTGGAAATTCGAGGTAGAGAAGAAGGCAGCTTTTACCAGACAGTCCTAATCAGTTTCATCAGGACTGGTACGTAGGCTCATCTGCTCAGAAAGATGGGAGTGAGTAAAGCTCGGGGAGCTTGGGGGAAGTGGTCGGGATCCTGTGGAAAATGAAGGAAAATACCTCTTGCAGGTAATTGGTAATTAGTGAAAGAGAGTGAACCTGACATGAATTACCGTGTGCCTTGTATCTGACCACGCCTGGATGTTATCAGCCTGCCCTACTGGTTAGCCAGACTGCATACAGTCATCCCTCAGTTTTCCATGATAAATGAAAACAGGTATAACATGAATAATTTAAATATCCAGCGAGGCCCCAAATCTCGTCAAGTATTAAGCTTCTTTTGCAAAATATCTTCATGTCAGAAGTGTCTTTTTTGACCATATTTGTATGTGTGGTTCTGTCAGGATGTGGAATCCCTCTGGCCCATGACAGCGCAGTGACCACAGGATCATTGATTGACTTAGTAAAGAACTTTGTTGTTCTAAGGGACCCGATTCAGTCACAGAATAGCTTTCAGGAGTCTACTGACCCCGTGAACAGGTGGACCCTGCCCAAAGAGAGCAGCAGTTTGGCAGCATGTAACAAAATTTAAAGTATATAGTCTCTTTTAGCTAGCACTTGCTCTGTGCAGTATTTGCTCTGCTAGAAGGAAAGCTCTGAGATGGCAGGGGTCGTGTCTGTTTGTTCATGCTGAGTTGGAAGTGCCGAGCCAGTTCCATGCATGTAATACATGCTCAGTACATGTTTGTTACAAAAACGTGTGACTGGAGCTCTTAAGAGTGCAAAGACACCGTTCTCCACCGCTGTTCCCTGACATCCAGCCAGATCATCTGTTACTTCTGTGCCTCTGCCGTGGTCCCTCTCGCACTGGGCCTTTGCACATGCCACCTGCCTCCTCATTCCTCTAGATTCTCTGATGACATGCTTTCATATGATTGTATCCTGTTCTTTCTGAGCTTTTATTCCATTTGGTGATTGTTTATGTGTTAATGTGATTCTTTAAATAACATCTTTCTAAAGCAAGATGGTATCTGTTCACCGTTATATCCCAAGGCCTGGCTTATACAGTGCTTGGCACAGAGTCAAATCCACGTATGCACACAGACACATGCACATGCTAAGAGTGAGCTTCTCTACAGCATTATTCATAACAGTGAACACTTGGAAATGACCCAAATGTCTCTCAACAAAGAAATAGGTAAACTGTGCTATAGTCACTGTTTGAAATTTAACGCAGATGAAATAAACAATGAGAGGAATTGTATATACTAAATCTGGGAAGTCATATGTGACATATTTATTATTGTATTCTTTAAAAAGCAAATTGCAAACTGTGCTGCATAGTGTAATCCTTTTTAATAAAAAATAAAACCCCCAAAATGTATATATTGTAGGTGAATAAGAAAAAGACTAGATGGATACACAATGAGCTCTTAATAGGTTCATTTTTGAGTTGTGGAATCAGAGCTCCAACTTTCAGTTCTTTTGTATGTAATTTATTTGAAAAAAAAAAATGTAGCTTTTTTTGGCTGTAAACTTCATTCTCTGCCCTCTTCATTCATTAGTTCATTCAAGATATGTGCCAGGCACTGTGCTAAGCATTTTGTATATAACTAATAACAAGCTGCTCCTGAGTTGCTAAACTACTGGCTGGGACCACAAGCAAGTACACGGCCAATTTAGTTTAAGTGTTATAATGGGAGAAACTATAGAATACCTCGGACTGGGAATGGTCTGGATGGGTGAAGAGCACAGAGAGGCTCCCTAAGACTTTTTTGCTCAAGCTTTTATTTTTTGAGTGCATACTCTGTGCAGATCTCTTGGCTTATTTCAACACATTCTGTGTCCCCTGGAAACCCATAAGCTCTTGGAGAGAGCGTGCCTTTTTTTTTTAGCACTCAGTAGCCGAACTGTACACCATGTGAGCTAATAGCCTCAGATTGGCAAGAAAGAGGGAGAATAACCTGGATGATCCAGTCACAGAACAGCGGGCCTCTGTGTAGTTAAGAGGGATGTGTGTCACTGTCTATAAAGATGTCACTCCCCCACGGATTCAGGGCCAATGACCCTCCTGAGTCTCGTTTCCCTTCGGGCCTCCTTAGCCCTTCTTATTCAGTTGCTTTATTCTAATGAAGCATGTCTTGGATTGCCCTTTTTTTTTCCCCCTCCCAGAGAAAATCTTTTTAATTGTTCACTAATTTCTTTTTAATCATGGTAATTTCTGAAATAAAATAATTGGTTTGAATGAGTAACTGTGGCGTGCTAGAGTGGGAAGGGGGAGCCAGTGCCTTCCAGCCTCGTATCAAGGACCACTTGCAGCAGCGCCCAGATCCTGAATGGCCTCACTTCACTCAACATATGCCTTTTTTGGTGTTTTGTTTCATAGAATATAATCCAGGAGTGTAAAAAGGGCGCCCTTGATGAGAGTCTCTGGGGACAATCCCACAGGAAGGTTTACCCAGGGCCTCTGTCAGGCTTGTCAACCCTTGGCTCCAGCCCATTGTTGCAGGGCGAGCTGTATGAGGGCGGAGAGGAGAGCACCACCCCCACAAAAGGCCATTCCAGAGTCACTTGGCCTCTGGTGGCTTCCATGCCACAATCGGATTTGCCATTCAGAGTTGGCTAATTCTCCCTTTTTTGTTTACAGACCTGATGGGCATTACCAGTCCCAAAAAGGTGGTCAGAAGCCCTGACTCTCTCATCCTGCTCTCAGCAGAGATTTAATAGCTGTGTCCTGCTGCAGCGAGGTTTTATGTTCCTCAGACTTCATTATTATTACAAAACATGCACTGGAGCTTCATCCTAAATAATTAAAAACCTCGGACAAAGAAAATGAGCCCAGCACATCTTGTGATACAGCAAACTGATTTTCTCCTGCACCACAGTCTGTTGGCCTACTAATTTCCCAAGCTCCAGAATTAACAATGGGCAGCTCTGTTCTTAAGAGAATTACCCAGGTTTGGCTCTGATTCCTTCTTTGTAATGGGGCAAAGGGGAGGGTTGGCTGGGTTCCTACCAGTCTCTCAAGGACTTCAGTGTGCTTCCCATTGTAATTAAGTATCACTGTAATAACAGACATGCCTAGTCCTTCATAATGTGGATCACTTCTGGAAGACAAAACACAGCTGCCCGTATGATGTGTCGTATATAGTTGTTTTCCACTTTAAAGACAAAAAGTGAGGGAAAAGAAAAACTGAAGCACTGAAGACAAAAAGTGAGGCTAGAAAGTCTCAGGCAGGTCCAGTCTGTTCTGAGGCACATAGTAAATAATCAGGGACATGAAGTGACTGAAAAATGATTATAATTGTGCTAGTTTCTCCCTTAAGTTGATAGTCTGGTTAAAAAAGGGAAGTTGAGGAGGGGCTGTTATATATTAAAAGGAACTAGAGAAATGAAATGCAGTAAATGTTCTTTGTTTGGATGTCCTGATTTGACCAAAACAAGTTTAAATAGAAAGTAATTCTTAGATAAACAGTGGAATTTAAAAATGGACCAGGCCTGATACCAGTGATTATTCAGACTGTGTTCTATGTAATGAATATATTCTGAAACCTGGAGGGGTAAATGACCACTTTAGGACAAATGCCATTTACTCTGAAATACTTGAGCAGAAAAATGATAAAGGGTGGAGTGGTGAAGCAGATAGTAGAAGTCTGGCAAAGTCTGGATGATTGTTGAGTTATGGGGTTGGGTTACTGGGTTATGGTGATTCATTTGACCCCTCCCCAGACTTCTATGTATGTTTGAATAGTGGTGTCTTAAGGTGTCTGAGTTTGAGTAAGCTCCGGGAGTTGGTGATGGACAGGGAAGCCTGACGTGCTGCAGTCCATGAGGTCGCAGAGTTAGACATGACTGAGCAACTAAACTGAAGGTGACTGAGACCCAAGTTCTTTTGAAGGAAATAGCTTTTGTATTTTGTTAAGTAATTTACAAAACGTTCCATTTCAACTTCTTTGGTTGTAAATTCCTACATTTTAAAATGGGGATAATGGATTAACTAAATAAATGCTAATCCCCACCCCCACCCTCAAGATTTGTATGTAAAAAGTATGACCAGGTTTCCCCCCAGGATACCTCACTACCTCATCATACCTCCAACCGTTCTCTACTGAATCGCCCACATTTAGTATTTTCTAACTTAAGAATTTTCCATCTTGCTCTCTGCCTAGCCCTCTCTGTTCCTTGTCATCTGCCACAAGAAGGAAGGGAGTGTCAAGAGCTCTACTCCCACCAAAAGGCTATGCTAGCCTGCCCCTACCCTTCTGGGGGCTGGGACCAAGGGGAGGGTCTCCTGGGAGTGCCTCCACCTCACTGCTCACATCTGAGGCCTCCCGTACCTGTCACGTAACCAGGGTGAGTTCCCCGAATGTGACAAGATTGCCCAGTGGTCGGATCCCCTAACACCACGATTTGGGTATCACCACCGCCACTTATTAGCTGTGATCTTGGGGCAATCAATTGCGTCCCCTGTGCTTCAGTTTTTTCCCTTGGTTAAAGTGATGATAATAAATAGTTAGCTCAAGAGGTGATGATTAAATGAAATAAATATATAAAGTAACTACTAGAGTGCTTTTCATAGAATAAATACTCATAAATATTTGTTACCATTCTTCTTAGGTTTTCGTATATAAAAAACATTTTGGGGAAATAATGCTTATGTGATTGATGAACAAAGTAATTTGTTATTTAGTCTCCCCATCTTATCACAAAGTACAAAATAATTCTGTTCAGTCAGTGTATTACTAGCAATACGGCTTTTTACTATTTGTGACTTAAAACTGGTATTTTGGGGATTTAGTAACACCCTTTTCTATGGGGCACAGTTAATATAAAGAGAATGAATGACATGCCATTCTGGAATGAACAAGAGTGTAGAAACTAGACATCTGAAACTGACATCGGATTGCTAGCTTTTTTCCTTATTGCCTTTTTGGACAATTTCTTGAGGCCACATCTCCCTCAACTCTGAAATGGGAACATGAGGCCTGCGGGGAGGTCCGTGATGGGGGTGAGGAGAGCCCCGAAGCCCTCACAGAGTTCCTGGTGTGTGAGAGTTGCTCTGCAGATGTGTCCAAGGTTATGGCAGCTTAGCACAATGTACTTGCTGAGAATGTGGGCGGGGGAGGTGACATACAGGACCAGTAGCCCCTGTGGGGAGACCCGCTGCACCCTGGCTGATGCTGCAGAATCTTGAGGCCCAAATCCAAGGACCTGCTTTTCTTGAATTCTTCTCAAGGTGCCAAACAGACAAGAACCTCTACATTTACCAATACTTGTATTAGAAATATTTGTATGACTTCCTAGTTCACCTCTTCATGACCCAGCTAGGGCAGACTGAAGTTTCTAAACCTCATAGTTTACCTATAAAATGGACAGTTTACCCTCAGAAAATCAGGAACTGAATGGAAGAATAAAACCATGTGACATTTCCGTAGAATTCTCCTTTACTTAATTCAAACATGAGTGTATTCTATCCACTTCTCCTTAATTTTTCTCCTATGCCAGAGGTTAAGCAAAAGCTTTGCAAGACATGACAAGAAATTTTTCTTTCATTTCAAAATCCATTTTATTAACTAAATAGCTGTATTATTTCCAAAAGGGATTGTTCAAGAATCTACTCAGAGATTCTTATCTATGTTGCATAAATGAAGCATTATTCACATAAGAATGGCCAGCATATATTTAATTTCCACACTAATAATGCCATAGAATAAGACCCAGGTCATGTTGATAGTCAATAATGCTCTTCAGCTTCAGTTTTTAACAAAGCATTGCTCATGGCTATTGTTAAAAATCACTCTCTGCAACACTGAGGGACTTTGTATCATTGAATGGGCTGTGATTACGAAATTCAGTCTCTTAAGATGGAAAACATCATCTCCCTCTAAATGCTTACATGAAAATGGGCATTGACCTAGAAGAAGTCAGTGTGGACATAAGTGGTAGCCAACATTGAATCTATTAATTTAAAATCATGTCCTCCTTTCTGTTTATTTTGCATTTGATGATCAGTTGTAAAAGTTGAAGGAGAGCTTCAGACCTCCTGAATGAATGTGCATGGCCTAAGGAATGGAAGAAGGTGTTTGTGATGGGTGGAGTGCTACAGAGGGATGGGGGAGAGCGGGGCGGTGGGGACTGACCACTGACTGGAAGGCCTGACTGTAAAAATGAGGTGAGGACAGAGGCATCGAGCGGGTTGGGTAACATTGGAGAGAACTCAGCCGACCTGAGTTCCCTAGATGCCGAGAAGGGCAAGTGAAATTAGAATCTGGTAAGTTTTTAAGTAACAAATTCGGTGCTCTCAACCTGTTGGAAAGCTGAAAAAGGAGACTTTCTGGATATAAATCTTGGCTTCTGAAAAAGGCAGAGTTTGGTAAAGTTAGTAATTAAAGACTTGCTTCTCATCCTGTGTCATGCCTAATGCAATGACCTGGCTTCAGAGCTCTAGTTCAAAGGGGTCTGTCCACAAGGATCCATTGCTTAACAATCTAAAATGGGCTTAAAGAGTGGGGGAAATACCAACTGAGAAATGAGAGGAAGGGATTCTTGGAATATGCTCTAACCATATCACACTGAAAGAAAGAATAGCACTGCACATATTAGCATATTCTATATGCCTGGCGTAGAGGCCTCTGTTTCAAGAACTAGTGTGCTTCGCAAGGTTGTGACCTCATGTTTCCAGAAGGGCCAGCAAGGTGGAAGGAGAACCATCTTTTCCCTTCCTATACTTGAGGGCAGTGAGAGGACCCCACAGAAGTGGCAAAGGCAAGGCCCCTAAGCTGGAGCGCTGATGAAGGTATTAGGCATCATTCACATAGAAAGACATAACAATGGCAGTGTGTGCCAAGCTTTGCAAAATGAACTTGGACACTAAATTTTCTCTGAATATATGTATAGGGGCAAGATGAGTAAATTGCTAGATTCTTAAGATTTTAAAATAAGCACTTCCTTATCTTTTGCCCCCTGCCCCAAACACGACAAAACAAAACAAAACACCACCCTATTTTGCACAAGGGAAAGCATCCAAGGACAATAGGCAGAAACTATTGAAACTTTCAGAGGAAAGATAAGAATGCTGTTAGAAAAGCTAGAGATAGGGAGTTTGTGTAATGGGTTGGTCAGTGAGATTAGGCATGATAAGAATTGTTGAGAATATGTATGAGGATTTAAAAAATGGCAAAATGGATGCTGTTAAAAACAAAAAAAAAAAAGCCTGAGTAAAGAACACTAAAGCTGCTTTATTTTTGCTGAAATGCATTTTATCTTTGAATGTTATGTTTAAGAATTAGAAAGTTAAAGAAGGTCTGAAATAAGGGCAGTTTTTTGAAAAACAAATTATCGAAATGGAAGCATTTTCTTTTAATACTGTGACTTTGAATGAGATGCTCTCACTTGACCAGTCTCTGGCCAGATGATTCCAGCACAAAGATGTCAGCTCTTTTGAACACTCAGCGTGGGTATCCTCATCACCTCTCCTCCATTGCATTTGTGTTAGACATTTTGTAACACGTTTCTGATTCTCCTATTTCTCTTAGGAAGTTAGGAAATGAGTACTATTGAAATTGCCTTACACACAACCTCGGCAATGCTGGGTTGCTTGGGTAAATTTATGAAGTTTTTACAGTCAAATCAAATATTTGAGGTTTGACAGAGACTGTGGGGGATTCTAGGATCATGCTGTTCTACCTGCCCAAATAACCAATGCAAAGATATGTGCAAAGAGGAAATTAAAATGAGAAGAGAATTAAGATGCTTTATTTCCATGAGAATGTGGTGTTCGAGAGAAAAATATTTTGAGTAAAAATTTTACTAAAATGCTAAAGAATAAAGTATAAAGTGTGTCAAGCAAATAAATCAGTGTGTTTGGAGGATTAGTTTTTATGTGTTTTGTTAGTAAATAAAAGGAACAACTAAATCGTAGTTTTAAGTTCAGTGTGTATGATTTAGTGTGTTACAGAATTTCTGCATATGAAATTAATACAAATTGACTTCGACAGAAACATTATCTCATAACTGGAAAATTATTCCAACGATCAAGACAAAAGCTTCAAATTGGAATAAGTTGGCAATTTATTAAAATTTCTAGGCTATGGTAACGTAAGATTCTGGGGAAACATAACAAAAGAATTGATAGATGGCAGTGCATTAGATAAGAATAAACAGTGATTTATTTTGACAAAGAGAAGCAGACTAATTGAATACAGTGAGCAGAACCCATCAGAGACTATGATAATAAAGGAAAGAGAGAAAAGTGTACAATGATTTTGCCTCGTATCAAGCGTCTAGTGAGACAGCAAATTGAAAATGACCTTGCAACAGGACATGGAACGTGGAGAGATCAACACTGTGTCAATAAGCATTGGGGTAATGATCCTTCTTTGAAAATACCCTGAAAAACACCTGGAATGCCATATTTACAGACAAAGGTAAGATGCTCGAAACAGGTCAGAAATTAATAAACATTCTTATCCAAGATTAGATACAATTAAATTAATTTTTGAAATAATCAACTCAGTATGTATATTTTGACTAACAGGGGAATAAATTAAAAAGTGTCTTGAGGGGTTTAGTTGAAAAGATGATACATACTGTTTGAAGAGAAACTGGGTCTAAAAAATGAGAGTGACAAAGGGGAGTTCAGGCTTATAAGTAGAATATTAGATTTTTCTGGTTTTCTGATTTAATTCTTCATGTTGCAAATACAGTCTCTTCTATGACCCCTCCCGTTCTCTCCTCTCTTAGGGGCACATGGCTTTAGTGCTCTGGTGCATTAGACACTTAAGGGACTTTGCTGGGCTAATTGCTCGTGAGTCATCTGGAGGCTCCCACTCTGCTCTTCTGATTTACAGGAACGATCATCTTCCTTATCTTGCTCGTAAACCCACGCCAAAGACTGTTTTCCAAAAGCAGACAGTCTTCTCAACCAGAGTCCCATGTGCAGAAGAAACAGACTAAATGTTGAGTGTTTTAGATTCAGGTTCTTTCTTTCTTTCTTTCTTTTTTTTTCTTTCAAGGCAAGCAGAACTCCAACCGCAAGGCAACCCCAAATAGGTATTTTAAGAGTGACCTTATACTGAGGCATTAGGGGACCGGTGACAGTTACCAGACATTTCACCTGTTTTCGCTCTTGCAGCTAACCACTGGCCTCCTTCCTGCCTCTCTCCCACCACACCCAGTCAAGTTGTTTAGCTGAGCTGTTATTGCTATGCTTTCTTCATTAGATATTTTCTCTGGGAATGCTCATTTTGAAAGATCAGAGTTCCAGAAATCATCCAAGAATTACTACTCTGAAATATGTATAGTAACAGGAGGAATTATTGCTAGTTATCTAGAATGAGATTCTCAAACTTTTTAGTCTCAGTACCTCTTTACATTTTTAAAAATTGTTGTGGACTCTAGCATAGACTTTTGTTTATATGGATGAGGTCTACTGATGTTTACCATATGAAAAATTAAAATTGAGACACTGTCAAAACACAAACATATACAAGCACACATTTCATTAATTGTCAGAGCAACAGACATCATCACATGTTTCTCTCGCCTCTGGAAAACTCCACTGTACCATCATGAGAAAATGTGAACAATAAAGGCACAACATGTCTTACTATTAACCGAGAAAGCAATTAAACCCTTCAGACCTTCTTCAGGGACCTTAGCAACCCCAGGGGTAGCCAGATCATACTGTGAGAGAACTACTGATCCAGATTGCTAATTGCTAAGAAATAGAATTATTAAAAGACCTAATAGTTAGCTCATAATGAGTGTTTAATAATGCATATTTTAAAGTGTATGAATGAAATAATACTAGTTGTAACATGACATTCAGTAAAAGTACAACAGAACATTAAGTGTGTGTATATTAATTATATGATTATATATACTAATTATATAGTAACATTTTATAACATGTGTAGCATTCATATAATATATTGAGTCTATGTATTTAATATTAAGACTAATAATATGAACATTTTGCTTCATCTGGTAGGATTACGTATATTTGAAGATTCTCTAAATCTCCAGCTGTGACAGCTAGAACAGACTAATGTCCCCAGTGTAATTGGCATTCCTTACCTGTGTGCATAAGCATCAAACTACATATGAAGCAGCAAAACTAGTCTTGTCTTTGGGGAAGATAGAAGTTTAGGGAGTGAAGCAGTCACATAGGAAACAATCTGATGATTTGTTTTAAGCCCTGTAATCAGTCTTTGGCTGAGCCCTGAAAACAGTTTCTTTATTTTCTTTGATAAAGGCAAAAAAAGGTATTAAATCCATTTTGATTTAAAATTATAACCTGAAAGAACAGGTAAATTTGCTTTAAGATCTTTACCTTGAAATGCAGGATATGTGTCTTCAGTTTTTAGCAACATTAGATGTATCTGCCAGTGCTCAGGAACTATGCTTCATTCATTTGTTACATCATCAGTCAAAGCAAGCACAGAGCTCTTTGACAAACTGTGGGAGACCCCACTCAGCTTTTCTAGGCAGCTGCTTCTCTATTTTTGGGGGGTTGCTGAAGTAGTAGCTGTGCTAAGCTTGCTTTACTAGAGCAGATAGAAGCAGCTTGTCCAGCATTTTCTTTCTTTCTTTTTTTTTTTTTTGATTGACTATACAGCCACCGATATTTCAGTCTTAATAAAGTTTATTTTACATTCCTTATTCTTTCACTTGTTTTCTAAACACCCTATTATTAGATAATATAAGTTTGAATATCTCACCAGCCAAAATCTTTCCTGCTAACCTTTGTTTTGAGCCAATGGAATCCATTTTTTTAAAAAATTGAGAATTCATTCCAGGATTCTAAGGGGCATTCTTTCTGCA
This sequence comes from Cervus elaphus, assembly GCF_910594005.1. NCBI lineage: Eukaryota > Metazoa > Chordata > Mammalia > Artiodactyla > Cervidae > Cervus > Cervus elaphus. The sequence continues at coordinate 51,644,086 of NC_057843.1, read as the reverse complement.
CTGCAGCAACATAATGCTCTGACTTTCTAGGAGAAATGGTTCAAATGTGAGAAGTTAGCTACTAAGATGCTTCTTTTTTCCTGAAACTCACAGTCACTGCTAAAATTTCAGTTTAGGTAAGTTGTATTAATATATTTTTCTGACAGGTTTCTCCAGTTTTATTTAATTTTTCAAAATTAAAAATGGCACTACCGTTCTTTTTAAATGCTGAGAACAGTATATTAGAGCATTTTAATAGGTCATTAAATCATATTAAAAGTTGAAACCTTAAGGGGAAGATTTTTATATTCTTTTAGCATCAGCATTTATTGAATTTGAACCTGTTTTCAACAAAAGACATATTGTCAAGATGATAATACCACTTTTCTTGTCCTTAAAGGTAAAGCTCTTATTCCTCTTCTGTGCTCTGCTTATACTCAGTACTCCTGACCACCAAATGTGACGGGTCCCCCCCACACCAGGCACTTCTATGACACCAGCCAATATCCTACAGTTCAATTCAGTTCTGACACTTCTTTACCTGTAGTTCGTTTCAGACCCCACTGGCAAAGGGCTCAGTATCACAAGACTGCCCCCTAACCACACTTCTGGTGCTGATCTCAAATCCCGGTTATTCCATGGGCTTCTGACCAGCCAGTTATAAATCAGAGGTTTCCCCAGCCGTCTCCTTGGGTTTGGCAATTTGCTAGAGTAGCTCAAAGAACTCAGAATACAGTTTGCTTATTAGAATACGCATCTTTTATAAAGGACTATAGCCCGGGAAGGGCTTCCTAGGTGGTTCAGTGGCTGAGACTTCATGCTCCCAAGGCAGGGGGCCTGGGTTTGATCCCTGGTCGGGAAGCTAAACCCTACATGCCATACAACTAATAAATTTATTTCAGCTTCCCAGGTGGTGGTAGTGGTAAGAGTCCTCCCAGTCCCATGGCAACCCACTCCAGTATTTTTGCCTGGAAAATCCCATGGACAGAGGAACCTGGTGGGCTGCAGTCCACGGGGCTGCAGCGAATTGGATACGACTGAGTGGCTGAGCACATACATAACCCAGGAACAGCTAGAAAGAGGAGATGCACAGGGCAAGGTATGTGGAAGGGCATGGTGCTCCCTTGGCCTTTCCATAGGAGATATACCACCCTCCCAGCATGCCCAGCCTGTGTTGGAGGAGGTCATCAAATCTCCTACTTTAGGGGTTTTTATAGAGGCTTAATGATGTAGGCATGGTTGACTAAATCATTGGCTACTGGTGACTGATTCAATTGAAAAGTGAGTGTTAGTCGCTCAGTTGTGTCGGACTCTTTGTGACCCCATGAACTGTATGTAGCCTGCTAGGCTCCTCTGTCCATCGGATTTTCCAGACAAGAATACTGGAGTGGGCTGCCATTTCCTTCTCCAGGTGATCTTCCCAGCCCAGGAATCGAACCCAGGTCTCCTGACTTGGAGGCAGACTCTTTACCATCTGAGCTACCAGGGAAGCAGGGTCTCTCTAATCCTGTGGTTACTTTCCCCAGAGCAACCAACCCCTATCGTAGAGGCTTTCCAAAAACCACTCATTAACATAAACTCTCTTGTGTTTGGAAAGGGCTTGTTGTACATAGATAACAAAAGATTCTCCTTTCACCTTAATGAAAAGTGTCACTTAGGAAATTCCAGAAGTTTTAGGAACTCTACCAGGTATGGGGGTGAATACCAGATACATATTTCTTATTATAAATCACAGCAATCACAGTCCTCATCCTTTTCTTTTCTCTCTCATCTTAGAAGTTTCCTCTTTCACTCTCATTTTTTAAAAATCAGTTTTAGGGAAATACAAGTTATGCACAATCATGAATAATTTAGTGAGTTTGAAAAGGGACTTTTCCATCTCTAGTGAGACAATAACTGTAGATTTGGGGGCTGGTAATTTCAAAATCATAAAGACAAAAGATCATTTTTGTGAGTTGTAAATCTAGAATAGCTCCTAAGAAAGTTAAAAAAAAATCTAATTTATAGTATCATTTAAATCTAATTTATACTGTTATTTAAATCTAATTATAAATTTAATTTATATTTTTCTAATTTATATTTTTTTGTGCTTTTTCTCTCTTCCCAAACTCTGTTACTAAAACACAGTTAACCCTCAGGAGAGCTGTTCAGGTCAGGGATAGACCTTTTTGGTGTTTTTTGTTTTTTTTTTTCTTTTCTTTCCCCTTACCAATAGAAAGAAATGAGTTCATTAAAACCTACAGAGCCCACAGTGTCCAGCAGAGCTCTGTTACAATTCCATTTTGTTTTGGGGCTCTTGTTTTCATCTTCATCTTTATTTTGCTTTGTATCTGGCTTGTTTGGCATTCTTAGCTCTGTGAGCATGCTGATTTCCTGAAAATGAGCAGAACTTACAGGTCTGTGTACTTATGTGTCTGAGGGTCCCAAAAAGCCAAGACCTTGAGCACATCTCTTTTCCCTGAACTTCAGTTTTCTTAGTTGTAAAATGAAGATGCGAAACTAAGAGATCTCTAAAGTCCATCCCAGCCCTGCTATTATAGTAACAGTAATAATCCCTAACTTTGAATAGCTTGTTATGGACCAGGAATTTGTGTCTTATTTAGCCTTTAGAAATTCAGCAGGTAGATACCACTATTTTCTCCGTTTTACGTATAAGGCTTTGACAAGTCAGTGGATATTTCCAAAGTTACAAAACTCTTGAGTCGTAGAGCTGGGATTTCAAGCCATGATCATCTTATACAATCGCTTTTCTCCCCTCTGCCTGCTGCTTCCTAAAAAGGGGAAGGTCATTGGCCACCATTTTTATTGAGGGCTTACTCTGTGGCCTGCAAACTGGTGCAGAGTCCTATGATGTAAATATTATTAGCTTGGTTTTGTAGACAAGGAAATTGAGGCTCAGAGATAATAAAGTTGTTTAAGAAACAGCCACTAGTAAATAAGGAAATTTTTGAATCAAAATCTCTTAACAAAGCTTTCACTCTTAAATGCCCCTGAGGGATCCTAACTCATGAAGGCTTGGTTGAGAAAGGAGGAGAAGGAATGGGAGGGCCAAACTCCTCTCATCAGCGTCTGTGATTCTGAGCTGCAGCTGTCCATAAAACAGCTGTCTTTCTGGATCTGAGGTCACATGCAAGAAGGCATGGATAGACGATAATGGAGCTTTGACAAGCTGTTAGGGACTGGAAGTCAGTGACCATATTCTGAATAGAATAAGTCCCAAGTGCTGAGTTTGTTTCTTTCCAGGACCACTTTGATGGCCTGTGGGTTAGCTAGAGGGACCCAGCATTTTAAAAAATTGCACCAGAGCAGTGATTCTCAAATTATAGTCCCCGAACCAGAACCATCATTATTTCTTGGGAACTTGTTAGAAGTGTAGATTCTCAGGTCCTACCCTAGATCCACTGAATCAGGAACATGGGAGGAGTGGGACCCAGGAGTCTGTTTAAACAGTCCCTTCTGATGATTCTGATACAGACTCAGGGTTCTGAGCTGCTACACCAGACAGTAGGCACTCTTCTGTCGGCATTGTGGCTGCCTGCGAGACACGCGCTTGGGTAGAGGGTCAGTCTTCAAAACTGAGGTTTTGAGCGTGTTGCTTTTGTCTTTTACTGTTGCACGCACAACATCTTATCTTGGCGAATAAACAAATGTCCTAATGGTAAAATACCTGCCACTTCTCCAAAACAAGGTCACTTGCAGTGTGGTATTAAATGCACATCCTTAGAGACCTGATTTAAGAGTAGGAAGGTGGGTCCAGGAAACCTGGACAGATGGGTTTATTGAATTTCTCCCATTTTACAACCTTTTTTCCCTTCATGGAAATGCTGCCACGACTTTGGCTCTCTGAACAGTTTAGGAAAGAGAAATGAACTGCAATCTTTTGCCCTTAGAACCAAGGAGAGAGAGGGTCAGGGGTAGCCAGTACTTGGAGACAGTGGACGCTTCTGGCTTTCTTTTGGAAGAAGCTTCACAGTCCGTTGTCATTTAAGGGCTAAACTGTAACCCAAAATTGGAAAGGAGAGAAGAGTACTTCCTCCTCAAAATCTCCCTCTCTAAACCCTGACCCTTGTTAAGCTACCTAGTGCAGATTTCTGGCAAATTTCTTAATCCACAGTGTCCCTGGGACAGTGGCCCTTCCCTAGTAAAAGGAATGAAGTGTAGGGTGTACCCGCAGGAGACGAGTGTGCCAACTGGACCTCAAAATTGAACAGCCACAGCCTGCCCCCTCTGGGAACAGATGAGCCTTCCTAAGGGCAGTGATCAAAGGCACGATGTATAGGCTGGAGTTCTGACCTCAGTCTGAGGGGGGCAGGTGTGGCAGACAGCGTATTCTCTAGGCATCTCCATTCTTTGCCACTGGGAAGACCTGGGATTCCTAACTCCTTATTCATCATTATTTAAAGTTTTGCTTTTGTTGCAGCTTGCTTCATTCATTGTGTTCTTTGATGCTTTAATTTTTTTTGTTCCCATTTCAAATAAACCCCCTTTGATTTCATAATCGTTTGCCTTTGCTCTTGCTCTGAAATACAGCAGTTGGAGACTTGGGGCAAAATGGCCAGTGTGCCGACTAGAGTCAGCCAGTAGGGAACGTCCTGAAGGCAGCTGGTGCTCCGGGCAGACTGGAGGAGGAAGGCTCCACACGCCCGTAGGAACGTGCCGGAGCAAGTGCGGGAGGACTCACCTACACAACTTCACGAGGGAATGTGTAATGTATCCTTCGCTCCCCCCATTTCCAACCCCGAGAGTATTTCTGAAGTTAAGAAGTGTTAGTCGCTTTGAGCATGTTTGGGGCTGGCTGCTGCTTCTGGCAGTTTTGCACGACTTTCTTCACACTCAGAGCAACCACCCAGTCAGGAATTTTGTCTGTCTTCAGGGAAGTCTCCCTCCTTGTCTGTTTAGGGAACATATTAGGTAAGGCAAGACATCCTTTGTTCTCAGATAAACCCATTTTTCCCGAAACACCAAAATCTTGAGAACTGGCGAGCCTGTGGCAGTGTTGGACGAACTTGGTGGTTTCTACTTCACTATTATTTTGGGTGGGGGTCGGCAGTTTGGGGTGGGGGTGAGTCAACAGAGCTCTGACGAAGGTGTGACAGCCTGGAAGGGAGTAAATTTTCCTCAGAAAATAACGACTGTTCATACCCTGGTTCACATGTGAGCCGTAGACTTACCAGGGAAGCAAGTGCGTTGAAATCCAAGCCTTGGAAAAAAAAACAAGAACAGCCCCTTTTTCCTGTGAGAAAGAATCACTTACTGTTCCTCAGGCTACTTAGAGAAGCTCCCTTCCCTGTGTCTCTGTTCCTTCTCTGTGAAAGCGGCAGTGAGCGTCTCAGGTGAGTGGAGCACCGGGTGTCTCACTGCCGAAGCAGTTCTGTGACTCCATGCGTGGTGTGATGTCACTTCCCCAGGCGCTGGGAGAGGGGAGGCTGAAGCGTGCTGTGGAGAGTCGGGGCTGAAGCGTGCTGTGGAGAGTCGGGGCTGAAGCGTGCTGTGGAGAGTCGGGCTAAAGACTGTTGTTTATGCTGGGAGATGACTAGATGGGGGTACGAATTTGATTTTAGTTAACTGATGGAATTCAGATGAGGAAAACATGTTCCTTTATATCTCCAACTTATTATACTGTATTTTCCCAGTCACCTCAATGTCACAATTGATTTTACTCATCACTTTGTTACTCTTAGAGTTTCTTGGGGGTTAAAAAGCTATGAACTGAAATGTTTGCATTCCGATTTCAAGAATTTGCTTTTTCCGTAGAAGGGTGCTGACTCTGTTAAGCATGCCTTTGGTATATGTGTATGCCAAGAACAACAGGCTTGGTGGAGTGGAAATCATTAACAGAGCTAAACTCTCTGTTAGTTTCGCTCTGAATCAGTATCATGTTCTTAGGTATTTCTTCTGCACGTGGATACTTTTAAATATTTTTTCTCCATTACAAAAGTAATTAGAAAATACAGATAAATGAAAAGAAAAAATTTCTATCAAATAGCCTTATCATGAATACTTGTGGAATATATCCTTCTCGTCTTTTTTTCTTTTGCTTTTCCTTTTTCTCTCTTATCAAAAACTGGAACTCAGCCTGTCATTTTCTCGAACCTCATTGTGAGTGCCTTCTCGTGTCATTTGACCATCTTTTCTAGCCCAAATTGGTGACTGTGCAGGTTCCCATTGTATGGCTTATAAATAGCTTGTGTAATCCACTGAGATTGTGGGATATTTAGACTATGTCTAGCTGTTCATTAATACAAGGAATGCTGCAGTGAAATTCTTGAAAAACGTTTACACTTGCTTGATTGCAACTTTCAGATAAATTCCTGGAAGTGTTATTTGCTCATTCCCAAGCTTTTGCCACACCCCCCTCCAGGAGGGCTTATTTTTCTGGGATTCTGGGTTCAGTTTAGATCACTTAAATATAAGATTTCAAACAGCATGTCTCCTCTCTCATTTTGCACGTTACTTTTCTATTTTGTATATCATCTGGGGAAAGAGAGAAGAAATTCAAATGGACTCCTTTGTTAACTGGGCCTGTTTTTCTCAAAACTGAACTCTTGGCAGTGCATTCATAATATCGTTTAAAATCTCGGCTGATTGAGTCAACAGGACTTAGAGTAGGAATCCTCTATACACCCTTGGTTGGTGTCCATAAAACTCCATGAAAGACAATAATTGGGCAGAAAACAGATTGTGACTGACAGGGTCAATCAACTCTTTCATCTGACTAAAAAAAATTAGAGGGTCACCAGAGAGATTCTGAGCCCCTCCTGTGAACCATTCTGGGTGCTTGGAGCAAAGCAGTGAGCAGTTTCTGTACCTGTGCCGCTGACCTGGCAGCACCCAGGGGGAGGTGGTGTGCAACAGTTTGCGTAGTGTGTGATAAGACGTCAGTGTCACAAGAACAAAATAGACCGTAGTGTAAGGAGGATGGGCCAGAATGTACAGAATGAAGGAAGATGTTGGCCTCAGTGAGATGCCGACATCTGGGCCAAGAATTTGTAGGAGAGAAGGATGGAGTATGCCGACCTATACCTGGCAGGGACGTGCCATGGTCCAGGACTGCAAGGGCCGAAGAGTTGTTGCATACCCAGGCACACCAATCCAGAAGTACTCAGCCCCAGTACCTGCCTTGCTGTGTTCATCTGGAGGACTGTCTTGAGGAGCCAGGCCTGTCATGGTGGGGCAGGCCCTGGGAAGCCTATCCTTTTCATATAACTAAAAGTACAAAACATCCTCTGTGCATACCTGGGTCAGCTGAGTAAACAAATGGAAAAGAAATTGGGCTCAGAAGGAACCAAAAACTCTCTACAGTGAATGAGAATTCTTTCCCCTAGTGAGCTAAATAAAATTTAGGATGCCATGAAATTCATGAAGTAGGCTTTCTGAAATAAAAGATAGTCTAGTGAAATATTTAGGCTTATTGGTAACATCAAAACTGCATGAGAAAGGGTATAAATAATCCCATTTGGAATTCAGTGGACTGTATAGGTGATTTTGAAACCCTAAACCCAAAAGGATCAGCCAGGGCATCTTTCTCAGCTCGCCCCATTTTACAGTGGGGAAACTGAGGTACAGGTAGTTGCAGGACTTGTTCCCCGGCTGGCATGAACTCACTGCTGAGTCGCTGTGAGCCGGATTCACAGAGACCTGTGTTTGCTCCCACCATGGGTCTCTCCCAGGGCCTATGTGTTTCTGTTTCCCTCACACTTCCTTGTTCATCAGAAGGACTGATTGATAAATACATTTCTAAATAACATCAATTATGAGATAATTTCCTCTCACCTTTCCTTGAACTGATAATCAATTTCTACTCATTAATGTGCTGTGTGGCATGCTTAACTATAAACAAATTACTGAACTCTATTTTCCTTGAAAGAAGATGTGCTGTACATATCATCAGAACCAGATGGAGCTGGTAAAATTCATCTAACCAGGATTTTTCAAACCCAGCAACACAGCAGAACCCAAGGGGTAGAATTAAGTTTCACCTTAGTGAACTGATTAGATGAGATTGTTTTGTTCTGGTCTGATTTGTTTATAGACACAGCTCAGATCTTTCTGTTGAAGCTTACTCTATCAAATCTGTCCCTTGAGTGGTAACATTGTAAGAATATGGTTTTGTCATCAATAAAGCCATTGTGTATAATATCTATTAGATATTGAGTGGTCGTTGTCAAGAATATAATCATCAGAGCTAGAATTTGCCCTTGTAATAAGTCCATATTAGATATTACTCAAAGGTGTTTGTTCAATAAGAGTAAGCCATCTCTAAGAACAATTTAAGAATGACTTGCCACAGAAAAATAGGCATTTTAGAATTACAGTTAAAACTGCAGTCTTTTCCTGTATCTTTTCCAGATTTTTCACATGCTCCTTGTTATTATTTTTCAGACTCATCATTTTATTCATTTTAAAGTGTTATTCAAAATCTCTTATAAACTTCAAAATTTTTATCTTAAATAGTTTACTTAATAGCTGTAAGCTCAATTGTGTCCGACTCTTTGCAGCCCCATGGACTGTAGCCCACCAGGCTCCTCTGCATATGGAATTTTCTAGGCAAGAATTCTAGAATGTGTTGTCATTTCCTTTTCCAGGGAATCTTCACCACCCAAGGATAGAACCCTCAACTCCTACATTGACAGGTGTTTTCTTTACCACTAGTGCCACCTGGGCACCCCAAATAGCACTGTGACTGACCTTAATTTTTACTCCTCCCCACTTAATTAATACCCTAGGAGAGTATTTATCATGATTTCTTTGTCAAATGATTAGAGATTGAAAAGTGGCCCTGGGAAACACAAGAAAGCCAACATACTTGGCATATTTTATGGCCCAGGAAGTGTGCACATGTTTTATATGCTACACCTTTAAGTCCCTGAGACACTCTGTTTTAGAGACGAAGAACCCAACCCACAAAGATTAAATTGCCTGAGTCATATAACCTGTAAGGCGCAAACGTGCACATGGACCCCAGCCGTTCTGAATTTAAAGCACATAGTTTTCCAGTCTTCTTTCTCCTTCCCTTCATGGCATTATCCTGGACCATTTTTTCCAGACTGAATATAAAAATTTTGAGTAGTGTTTTTACATTTGGAGGGGCTTCTGAAAAAAAGTTTTTTTTCCTACACTGCTTTGGCATGATTCCCACCAGAGAGCCAGAACTTTATCCATCTAATATTCCTGTGTGTACTGGCAGTCAAGGCAGATACTAAACAACAGCAGTAATTCATTCAGCAAATTTATTGATCATGACATCAAATTATGAAATTATGTGCTAGGGTTCAAGGAGAGAATGAGACTCTTCACTTCCGTCCTCATGGAGCACACCCCTGGGGGAGGGATGTGGTAATTCCAAGTGTGATGACCAGGTCGAATGGGAAAGCAGTTGGTGTGTGGGAGAGAGTTAAAAGGTAAGCTTTGAGACTTCCCTGGCAGTACAGTGGTTAAGATTCCACACTTCTACTTCAGGGGGCATGCATTCGATCCCTGGTTGGGGAATTAAGATCCCATATGCCATGTAGCATGCCCCTGCCCACCCCCCCCCCCCCCCCCCCCCCCCCCCCCCCAAAAAAAAGTAAGCTTTAGCCGGTGGGCTGGACTGTAAATGCATTGGACGTTGTGGGTGGGGTACAGGAATGACTCACTCACCAGAGCTAATAGAACTTGAACCTTAGGGCAATAAATCAGAATTAGGATGACAGTGGTAAGTGGTCATGGCGGAGGGACTCTGTCGTTTGCAGGGCAGTTTACACCCATTTCCTCCTGCCCTGGCTCAGTGAAAATGTTTTATTCCTGTTAGATTGTTTGAGTAGAAAATAGGATCATAATAGTTTCATATGAACATTTTTTGATTAAAGCAGAATACTTCAGTTGTATCACATCTCTCCTCAAATAACAACCTTCATTTTGGGAGGATGAACATGTATTACCCACCTGTGTTTCTTCCACTTGGCAGAGTTCCCAATTTAAAAAATAATGCAGCAGTCTCTCAACAAATGTACAGAATCTGTGCTTGAAAATGTATTAACTTGTCAGCTATCAGTTCCACTTCCCTGAAACTTGAATCTATTTCAGGTGTCCTTTGAAAAGAACTGATGGGTTTTTACCCACTCTCATCAATACATCCAGTGTTTGAGGAGCTCTGTTACTGAGGCCATGCAGTTAGTATTCAAATCTCATGAAAAACCTATAGTAATAATAACCTTCATAATGACGGTCTCTGAAATGAAGCAGGGAATGTAAACAAGTTATATGAGAATGCAGAATATTTGAATAGCTACTCCAGTATCCTTTGGAGAGAGTTGGTCTGCAAGACAAACATTAGACACATTATCAGAGAAAAATGTTACAGGATAATTACAGTGACCCATTCATTCATAGGACTTTCTCATCCTTCTTGGGAATGTCAGTATTAAAAATGGTTCATCTCAGGTGTTTCCAAGTATGGGTTTTTTGGCTAGTATATTGAAAATAAATTTAGTTGAAAGGATTTATTACATTTAATTTATAATATAGTAGACGTGAAAATCTATTTTAATTGATTTTTCCTCAGTTGCTCTGTATGGAGCATTTTGGCCTTTTAAGGCTATATTTTGTGGTTAGGAGGTAATGAATGTCAAGTGGAGGGTAATGCTGTCGTAGAGTTTATGCTCCTGCAGTTCTCCAGTTTTTAATTGCTTTCACAGAGACCAGAGTGGAAGCCAGCTTACTGATTTATTACCGGATAACCAGGGGCAAGTCCCACTCCTTTCTTCAGTAGAACAGGCATACTTACCTTATAGGGTTGTTGGGACGCTAGAGAGAGATAAGGATCAAATGAGCATTAAAGTTCTGTGCTTAGCACAATGCCTGGCACCCCGTAAGCAATCCCTTCATAAACCTTAGCCGAAAACAGTGACTTTAGGGCAGTTCTTTCTGGAGCTGTGTTTGCCTATCCTTGTTTTAGAGTTGAAACAGCAGCAGGAGCAGCTGTAATAGACACCTTTTAAAAAGTCAGCAGTTAGACTGTGTGTGAATGGGGAGGGTTACAGAGAATGTGATATTTGTTTTTTCATTTTAGCTATGATATAAAGTGTCTTTTAAAATATGATGAAATAACCCTGGTGGTATGCAGATATGGCACAAAATGGTTTGGTGGAATACGAGGGTGACTGGATTGGGGAAGCTGCTGCCTGGCATGCACCTCACTTTCTGTAGGTCTCTCTCTCCGCTGTCTCCTCTTTTCAACCAAACTCTCCATTCCCCCTGCACCCCAAAAAATAGCAGCGGTGAGTTAAGTCAGCCCAGTTGTCGTGTGGATAGAGGGTGGGTTGGGATTAGGTTCTAGTTTATTAATTGACTGACCATGGCACTAGGCATGTGGAATCTTAGTTCCCTGCCCAGGGATTGAACCTGCACCTCCTGCATTGGGATCACAGAGTCTTAACCACTGGACTGCCAGAGAAATCCCAAAGTTCTTTGTTTGTGTACTTAGACACTCAGTTGTGTCCGACTCTTTGTGACCCCATGCACTGCAGCCCGCCAGGCAGGCAAGAATACTGGAGCAGGTTGTCATGCCCTCCTCCAGGGGATCTTCCCAACCCAGGGATCAAACCCAGGTCTCCTGCATTGCAGGTGGATTCTTTACCATCTGAGCCACCAGGGAAGCCCAAGAATACTGGAGTGGTTAGCCTATCCCTTCTCCAGTTTGGCTTTCCTGAATTCTGTGGTGGAGCATGGTCTTTCTGTCACTCACTCTGAGAGGTTCCCATCATCTGCATGACTGAAATGTAAAGTGATGATGCCTCCACATTTTGGCTTCTGTGATTCTCTTTGTTGCCAGGAAAGGGGTGATGAGCTCAGCTTCTGAGGCTCTTTATTGGCATTAAAGTTGGCTCTGGTCTATGGAAGTGGGCATTTTCCAAGACATGTCGCCATTCCCAAGAGCTCCATGGAGATATATTTACGGGAAGCAAATCCAATCAGCAGATGGACCCGTCTGTGGTGATGGTCAGAATCTTAGCCTAGTAGCTTATTGGCCTGACTGGTGGTTCCTTCCTTCCTTTGGGGGATGGTTAGCACATATGATTGTTGTTGAGCCTAATAAAAAGTTAAGGTATATTTATGTTTACTGTTCTAACTGCTAGCAAGTGAAAGTTGCTCAGTCATGTCTGACTATACAGTCCATGGAATTCTCCAGGCCAGAATACTGGAGTGGGTAGCCTATCCCTTCTCCAGGGGATCTTCCTGACCTAGGGATTGAACCCAGGTCTCCCTCATTGTAGGTGGATTCTTTACCAACTGAGCCACAAGGGAAGCCCTACTAACTACAAAGATGTGGGCTAATGTAGCCGCCTGTCCTTTGACTAGAGAGATTCACATAGCCTGTGTAGAGTATTTAATTTCTAACACAAGTGGAAGCAGTTCTGGGATGTAGGGTATCCAGCTGCCCTTTTTAAAATTTGAAGTGTGTTGGTTATCTGAAGCAATGATAAAGTCGTCTCTTAACCTCTCCTTTGCTATTCATTCAGGCCTAACCCGAGAATTTGTTTTTCAGTGATCTCAGTGGGTCAAATAAATCACATTGAACTTGAAACTTTAGATGGCTTACCTTGCCAGGCTACCCTGAATGTAAGTAGAAATGGTTGGACTGCAGTCCATGGAGTCACAAAAGAGTCGGGCACGACTTGGCAACCAAACAACCAGTGACTCCAGGGGGCTCTGAGGATCATGGGGAAAGCCGCCTGCCCCAGAGGCTGCCTCCAGCCTTGACATGACCAGTTCCTTTCTCTTGAGGCTGCTGTTAACTAGCTTTATCTGGGCTCCTGGGCTAAAGGGATAGATTGAAATCGGGTGGGCAGCACAAGGAGGTGGAAGGAAGAGCATCTTGGAACCTGGGTCACTGTCCCAAGAGTTTATGCCTTGGCCAAAAGTAGGTAGAAAGTTCCCGAGAGGGTGAGACAGACTCATTTCACCTTCTTTATGGATTTACACAAGGCAGGTCTGAGCCTAATATCCTGTGTGAGGTGCCTGGCCTTTTCTCTACTTAAGAAAAAGAAGTGGTGGAAGGCTTTAGATGCATTTGTGTAAACCACTTGTGCTCATGAAGTCTGAACATAAATGCGAGAGATGTTGTGTTTCTGTCCTGAGCTTGGTGAATGCCCTGGCACACAGCTGCTTTGGGGTATTTCGTCTCGTCTTGCCCCTGGGGCCCAGGTCAGTGACTGCCTTTCATTGTCTTCTTCATGCAGCATTTCTTCTTGACTGGCTCCCTTCTCCTGGCCCTTCCCATCCCTTCCTTATCCTTCTGTGGAAACACCTGCTGACGAATCCCTAAACACATTATTTGCAGTAAAAGAAGAGCAGCTTGGTGATTTGATTCCTGCATATGCTTTCATTTGGCAGGAGGTGGGGGGTATTTTTCAACTCCTGGGAACACTGCAAATAAATGTAAAACAAACAGGCATCTTGCCTTTAGCCCTATTAGAGAACACATGAGCATTTACCTCCCTGGGGCCAAGTCCAGCCTCAGAAAGGATGATAGATATAATAAGGTCTATTTCCTATTTGTGCCCAACCACGAGTAGGTATCAGCTGTTCTACTTTGCATATGAAAACCGATAAAGCTGTTTCTTTGTGTGGGCAGGCATCTGCTCACACTGTTACTGCCATTCCATTTCTTTTCTTCAGCCAGCTTCAGCTGTGTGGGGTGTTTGCGTATTGTAACATCCTCAGGGTTAGACCCCAAGCGAGGAACACAAAACCTCACCATCCTGTTGTACCTTCCAGTACGTTCTTCCTTCCAGCGAGGCAAATCTGCTCCATGTTCCCTCCTTCCTTTGCCTTTTGTGGGCACGTTCTCATGGCCTGGAATATCCTGTCACTCTTCTCTCAGCCAGACCTTCCTTGTGCCAGATTCCACCTTGGCTGTTCCTTTAGCATTTGTCCTTACCCCTGGAAGAGTGTTCTGTCAGTTTGCACAACCTCAGGGGGCTGTTGTGTTGCTTGCTGTGTGTACGGGAGCCCCTTTCCCGCCTCCCTGGGATGGTGGTATGCAGACGCTGGTGTGGTGTAACAGCAGAGGACCAGAGGTCAGAACCCCCGAGAGTCCTTGTGTGTGGGACCTCGTGTGTATCTCCGTTTCACTGGGCTTCAGCATCCCCACCTTTGAAACGGAGGGTCGGTTCTTCAACCGCAGACCCACAAGGGTGTGGTCAAGAACTGAGTTAGCTGAAGTGAGTTTAAATGTACCTTGTAACCTCATGAAATATATATTTGTAGTGTGAGTTTACTAAAGTCAGAAAGAGCTTCCTTAACCCAGTGGAGCTGTATCACGTACACATTTAGCAGCTGGCAAAGTCACCTCACTTAGAAGTGCCCCCTGAAGCTAACCTTGGCTTCCATTGCCCTAGCTGTAGAAAGCAACAGCTGACATGCTAAAACAAACAAATCGTTTTTGTCTTTTAACTGTTCAAGAATTCAGATCCTAGTAAGTTGAGGATCATTTGACAGTGATTTTAGGAATTTTCATGGGTAATTTTGACCGTATATAATTTTTACTTCAAGTGCAGACTTTCCAACCAAACCATAGTGTGTTTGCATTTTACTTCACATAGTTTGCATTCCTTAGCTCAGTGCTGAGTGAATGCCTGGGAAATACTAAATAATAATATAATACAGGAGGAAGTTCTACGACTTTGACAAATAGGCAGTAGCATTTGTCCTTCAGGAAAGTTCCGGTGCTCATTCTTCCTAGTCTTTGGTTCGGAGGAACTACTAAAACCCATTCTGTATTATCCCTGGAATAAAGTAAACATTTAGATTCAGCCCACTTGAGATGTAATTTAGGGCACAGCAAAATTTTGCTTTGTCCAAAATTTTGGCCTACATTTCTTGCCCCTTCCCTGTACTGTAGCGATTTTTGTGAACACCCACACCCTGGGGAAAGTTCGGTGTTGCTCCAGTAATTAAAAAATCTCAAGTTGTCCTACGGGAGTACTTTTTCCTCTTATGACAGCTGGCCTCTGATAATACAGACCCATAGGTTTCACATTTGTCCACTCAGGTAATAAAAGCCTACAGTTCCACAGATCAGAAGAGAGTGATACTTTTGTAGCACACTTTGGATTACTGACATCTTTACCACCCCATCTGGGAGCTCACCAGGGAATCAGACATTGGAAGCAGAGCAAGGTGAGGCTATGGGGGAGGAAGTCCCCAGAAAGCAGCCCTGGAATACTTGCCTTTGAAGAAGACATTGGGTCAGCAAAGCCCTTGGCTCTTGACGACCCCCTCTGAGATTTCCTAGGAGATGTCCCTCTACCCTTCCAATGCCCCCTCAAACCCAAAACTCTGTGCTTTAGAGAAGCAAGGAGAAATATAAAACAGTCTAAGTGTTTTGAGACAACTTTTCTGAACCGTATGTTTAACCTGTCTCCTCTGAGCAGACCACGGTTCTGGCTGCTTGTCCCTGGTTCCTGAGTGCAGTACTGGGAATGAGTAGTGTTTGTGATTTGGGAAGAGGACAGTGCTGAATGAAAGGCTATCATTCTCTTCCCATAAACCCAGAAGATATATCTTAAAAGCAATATTATCGTAAGAAAGAAGAAACTGAATTGTCTTTTGTCAACTAATGTATAGTTCTTTTAGCAACCATGTGTAGCCTAATTATATGTGTTGTAGGCAGAATCATAACTAATATTTTTTTTTTAATTTAAATTAACTTTGAGATATACTTCTCATTTGATGAAATGTGCCTATTTCAAGGATATAGTTTGAGGTGTTACAACTGGGGTAAAGTATGTGCTGTTGGTGGATAAAAAACTAACACCTAAAAATGGCATCAAACTTTTCTGGCATTTCAAACATACTTCTCAAACTGCTTCCTCTAACCTCATTTATATGTCACAAATGTATTTATCAATATCACATAACTAAATCATTCCCAAAGGTGACTATTTAAAAATTTTCCATTAGCTAATTAAGCTCATAGCCTTCTTGACCCAGAAGATAATTTTTTTATCCTAGTCTTAAAAACTGTCATATCAGCATATTACCTTCAAAAGTTACTGAACCAAGTGATGAAGGGAAGCAGTTATTTATCCTGTTCCAGCAGTGTTTCTCATTGCAGATGTTTCAAAGATCTCCAAGTCCCCACTATCATGACCCTTCTTAGAATCTATATATACATTTAGGTATATAAATTAAAATTTTCACATCTATCTGTCTAATTAGAAATTCTAAATATTTTCAGCATTTTCTGTGGCTTGAGTGTTTGGAAGATCCTAGTGGCAAAGTAGGGGAGACCCTGTGTCAGGCCTTGAGTGATGGTAAGTGTGGAGGGCTTCCAGGAAGGGGATGGTATTGAGCACAGAGAAGGCAGTAAAGTCCATAGAGAGGAGAGTGAGTCATGGCCCTGTAGAACGGTACTGTTTCATAAAATTATATACTTAGGAAGTGACCAAATTAAGGAGCATTTTATAGGCTGCACAGGGAAGTTTGGATTTTATCCTAGAAGCATTTGAAAGTAGTTATGAATTTTTCAGCAAGACAGTGATGTCATTAAGGTAGTATTTAAGAAGATTTAATTCCTGTTTTATTCTCTACATTTTTATGTAGCAAATATGGTTGTTTACCAGTTTAGCTAAGTAAATTATCCCAAGAGGGGATAATTCAAATTTTTCCTTAATCTGATTACCCAGGTTTAGCCTTTTTGACCCAAAGATTATGTTCCTATATAACTGGTCTTCCATAAATATTGTATATGTCCCTGGAATGTGATAAACGTAGGCAACCATGACCTGTTAGTTTTCTCATTCTTTGTCCAACATTTTCTCCTAAAGCACTTTTGGTTGAGGTTTGTTATTTCCACTTAAAGAAAATGGCTTAATATTGAAGAGTAGAAAATAAAATTTTCTGACTTTATTTAATCAGGTTTGTCCTACAAATTACACAACTAAATTTCCTCTCTTGGATGTCAATTCTTTGTTTTTTTTTTTTTCCGATCAAAATAATGGAAGAAAGAAGAGTTTACATGATTAGTTTATTTAGAAATTAAAATTTTGTGTCAGTAAGTCACTGACTGTCAAAGGCAGTCAGTGGGGAAATAATTGAAAATAATATTGTTGATAATAAGAAATATATAGACTAGGTCAATAAATACAACTTGTCTCCTACTATTTAGCATTCATATTTCTTGAAGAGTTAAATTGTATATTTAAAGTTAATTTGGGGAAATGTCATCATTTAAGAAGAAACTTAATAAAGTTTTCTTATTAAAAATAAGTCTATTAACTAAACTATGCTACAAATCATTAAGTATCTTCTGATTCATAATTCATAAAGGTTGGTCTGTTTCAGGGAAGGTTGACTTTTTGTTGGAAAAACATTGCAGTTGGAAAAAGCAGGTGACCATCAACACCGAAACCAAAAATTGGTGGAGTGTGTTATTTTGAAAAGTATAACCATAGAGCTGTCCTCAGATTAAATTGGTTTGTGAAAGTCATTCAGTCTTGTCCAACTCTTTGTGACCCCGTGAACTGTACAGACCATGGGATTCTCCAGAATACTGGAATGGGTAGCCTTTCCCTTCTCCAGAGGATCTTTCCAACCCAGGGATCAAACCCAGGTCTCCCACATTGCAGGTAGATTCTTTACCAGCTAAACCACCAGGAAAGCCCAGATTAAATGGGTTTAGTAATACAATTTGCTACTATTTCTATTACTAAGTAACTCACATTCATACACTATATCCTATGATACATATTTACAAAGATAAAGGAATAGTTGGCCTTCTGTAGCAGCAGTTTCTGCATCTGTGGATTCAGCCAGCCTTGGATCAAAAATATTTGGAGAAAAAGGAAATCCCAGAAAATTCCAGAAAGTAAAAATTGAATTCACTGCATACTGGCAACTATTTATGTAGATTTACATTGTATTTGCAACTATTTACAAAGTGTTAGGTATTGTAAGTAATCTAGTGATTATTTAAAGTATACCGGAGGAAGTACATAGGTCATATGCAGATACCATGACATTTTATATGAGGGGCTTGAGCATACCTGGATTTTGGTATCCAAGGGGGGGGCCTGGAAGCAATCCCCAGGGATACTGAAGGAGGACTGTATTTTGTAATATATGCTGGTGCTTCTTTTACTGCATCTGTGACTAGAGATCAGGGTCTCAGTAATTCACATCTGTTGACTGCCCGTAAGCAAAATTAGCTCTGTTGAGATCTGAGAGGGCTGATATTTGTGCCTGTGAGCTGGTAGTTTGGGGAATGGTTCATATTATAAAGCTACTTTTTGGTCCAGGTTGATCAGTGATTTGTGCCCATAGCCTACTTGAGTTCTTTCAGTGGGACTTAATGATGTTGAGATGTCTAAAAGGACTCTGTTTATTCCTGGGTATCTTCAGACCTATCTCCAGTCCTCTTCCATAATCCAGATGGGATTAAGTCAGTTCTCAATCACAAGCAACTTTAATTCATAGAAAGGATTGCACTTTAAAATCGTGATTATTTCTCTGAATTTGTGCTCTTTCAGGTGATGCTCCCACACCCAGTTACTGTCAGTCTTCCTCCCGTTCACAGAAGGTGGCTTTGTCCTCCTGAGCGCCACACCATTGGAGATGCATTCACACCATGGGCACAAGCCCCTACCACATCTAGGACACTGTTCTGGCCCTTCTTGGAGGATCCTTTATTTCTTTTGTTTATACTCAGCCTTGATCCAAAGAGCAAAATAATAGAAATTGGAAGTAGTTGGAAAACGGCAAACAGTATTTGTGATTCACGAAACTTTGGAATCTGTTGTTAGTTTCTATGGAAGCTTCAGTTGAAAGGATACAAATGAATAGTTAAAGCAACAACAGAAATGTCATTACATGTTGAGGGGCCCAAATGGGTGGCACAGGGAGTCAGTCTGAGCGTAGAGTTCCTAGAGAACTACTGAATGAGTGAATGAGCTTTGCTAAAGCTGATTATAATCATTACTCACATCTTCGTTAGCATTTTGTAGCACTTTCCAACGCAAAGTCATATAGCACATGAGAACTGGAGTGGTTATTAAAGGTGATCTGATTCCTCTTATTGTGATGGACGTTCCTTTTATTATGAATGGGGAAAAGCTGAGAACCAGAGAAAACACTGACCCGCTGAAGGACGCAGAGTCTGTGACTGGCAGAGTTAGGCGTAGACCTCTGGGTGCCGTGTGGTCAGACCACGTTCCCATGACACTCCTTGCCTCTGCCCACTGAGTGCTCAGTCATCTCTCCCCAGCAGTTCACTGTTAGACACAGTTGGTAATGCTGCTTTCTGCACATGTAGCTCCAAGGACTTTGCTCCCTGGTATTTACAGCGTCTAATTGGATTATCCTGAAGTAACATTTTTCAAACCAAGGCTGACATCTAATAGAGCCAGAAAGTTCCTGAAGTTCCAAAATACTGATTATATGAAGCAAAGAGCTTTCTTACTCTTGTAAGTTAAGTAATTTCACAAAAATGCATAGATAAGATTGAGAGAAGGACACTTTTATTATCATATTATAAATTACATGCAGTTTCTTGAATAACATTCTGAAAAAATTTGTCCCTGGTATCATCAGTTTGAGCTGAGTTGGCCTATGATGGTTGGCCTACTGACCTTTCAGGTAGGGAAGGAAATATGGAATAGCACAGTGAGTTGTTTGTTAAAAGAAAGAAATTAACCAATTACTGAAGAGGTCTGGGTTTTAATTTGGCTCAATTTGGAGTTTAGAGTGAAACTGGATTTATTTTCTTTTAGGGTTGTTTAGTCACTAAGTTGTGTCTGACTCTTTGCGACCACAGGGACTGCAGCATACCAGGCTTCCCTGTCCTTCACTATCTCCTGGAGCTTGCTCAAACTCATCTCCATTGAGTCGGTGATGTCATCCAACTATCTCATCCTCTGTGGCCTCCTTCTCCCCCTGCCCTCAATCTTCCAAGCATCAGGACTTTTTTCCAGTGAGTCAGCTCTTCACATCACGTGGCCAAAGTATTGGAGCTTCAGCTTCAGTCATTCCAATGAGTATTCAGGGTTGATTTCCTTTAGTATTGGCTGGTTTGAACTTTTTTTAGTGGGAAAAAGCCTAATGATAAGGTAGGTCTGTTTACTCTGGGTTCCAACAGGAGTGCAGTCAAAATGGGTAGAGCATGGTTTATTTAGAGAAGCGCTCTGCAAAGGTACGAATGGGAACCACCAAGGAGAGTCATTGACCTTGGCCGGAAAGGAGAATGAGTGACCCAGAACCTGAAAAGAGTGTATGAGCTTCCTGTTGCTGCTGCAACAAATTACCACAAAGTCCGTGGCTTTTAAAACAAGACTTCTGAAGGTCAGAAGTCTGAAGTGGGTTTTATGGGCCAAAAATTAGTCTGTCAGCAGGGCTACTTTCCTTTCTGGAGACTCTAAGAGACAATCATTTTCTTAGCTTTTCTGACCTTTAGAGGTCTTCTGCATTCCATGGCCACTGTTCCTTCCTCCATTTTCACAGCCAGCAGCAGTGGGTCAAGTCCTTCTCACATAGCACCCCTCTGACCTTTTCTGTCACCCTTTTAAATGTTTAAGGACTCCTGTGATTATATTTCCACCCAGGGTAATCCAGGATAATTTCCCTATTTAAGATCATGTAATTGACCTTAATTTCATTTGCAACCTTAATTTCCTTTTGTCATGTAAGGTAATATATTAACAGATCCTGGGAACTAGGACATGGGTATTGGTGGGGAGCATATTATTCTGCCTACCACAAAAAGTGAAAGATGCATAGAGTTTGTTAGCAAGCTATGAACTTCAGTCAGGAATCCAGCTAGCCTAAGGTTCCCTTGCAGGTAAAAGCCAGGGAAATAAATGCTGTGCCTTCAAGCCTCCTGCCAGAGCTCGCCATTGGCTGAACCCATCTGAAAGCCAGAATGTGTAGGCACACTGTTGATGTAGTTACTCCATACAGGGAGGCAAGGGAGAAGGAGGGACCAGAAGGGGCAAACTGAACCTGTCCCACAAAGGAACTGTAGGCATCCTAGGTCTTGACTTCTGGAAGACTTTCCGCCTCAGTATAGTTTTTGTGCTTGCCTGGTAGCTCAGCTGGTAAAGAATCTGCCTGTGGTGCAGGAAACCCCAGTTCAATTCCTGGGTCAGGAAGATCCCTTGGAGAAGGGTTAGGCTACCCACTCCAATATTCTTGGGCTTCCCTGGTGGTTCAGATGGTAACGAATCCACCTGCAATGTGGGAGACCTGGGTTCGCTCTCTGGGTCGGGAAGATCCCCTGGAGAAGGGCATGGCAACTCACTCCAGTATTCTTGCCTGGAGAATCCCATGGACAGAGGAGCCTGGTGGGCTGCAGTCCATGGGGTCGCAAAGAGTCAGACACGACTGAGCAACTAAACAAGCAAGCAAGCATAGTTATTGTGCAGTCATTGCTAATGACGTGCCCATCACCCAGGAGAGGAGTTAGGATGGGAGGAGCTGTATCATTCAGTTTTGTATTTCAGCCAGTATCTGTTTCCCTTTTGTTATCTGCAAGTATTTATAGTAAAGTCTTCTTTAAATAGTTCCTTCTTGTGTCAGCTACATGCTGTTAATTAAGAAAAGGTTCATGTGTGTTCACTTAGACACCAGTGTTAGTGAACATTCCCTGCTGCCCCCAGGCACCCCAAGCCTACTGAGAACAGTAATTGATGAGGCCTCTCAAAGCAGTTTCTCTCCCTTCAGTCCCCAGAAGCATCATGGCAGATGGGGAGCTGTTGCATGTGGGGCAAGACCGTTCTTCCTCCCCTCGCGCTTTTGACTGTGCCTCGCGGTCTGTGGGATCTTAGTTCCCCGACCAGGGATTGAATTGACACCCCTGCATTGGAAGTGCAGGGTCTTAACCACTAGACCACTAGGGAAGTCCCCGATTCTTCCTTAATGAGGACTGTCCAGTGTGTTACAGAACATTTAAAATTTGTTGTCCCCACCCACTAAATACCAGTAGGGTCCCACAGTTGTAGCAACCAGCATACCTGGTGGAGGGTAGGGGGAGGCAGTGAGCCTTCGTTGAGAACCACTGGAGGTGAAAAGCGTAGTATTGGTATGTAGAGGCATACCAATCTCCCCAGCAAAGGCATATAACTTCCGTTCTCCTGGATTTAGTTTCCTCATCTATAAATCAAAGATAATGTCCACTTCTCCAGGTCACTTGTGTCCCTAGTAATAACAAGTGTGCATAGACTGGCAGAGAACCCAGTCAGGAGGGTGGGCAGTCTGAGCCTCAGGTCTGAGAAAACCCTGGGGAACGAGACACCAGCTGATCTCCCTTGGCTCCCTGCCCCGACTGGTCAGCAGATGCCCTGTGGGCCATGGGTTCCTCTACTGAGAAATACCCATTCGGCTTCCGGGCAACCTTGATATGAAATCTCAACCTACGAGTATTTCTTGGCTTCTGTTACATGTAGAAGAAGAATATTTGGATGAAATCACATTTCATCATTTCTTTCCTGACCTTCCTAATATAGAGGATAAATTATAGATATCTGTGCCTAGGGATTTTTTTTTCCTTTGCTCAAGCAGTTGAATGTTTCTACCACTACATAATTTACTAAATTCAGCATAAAAAGTTATAATTTTGCTCGCTCACAAGTGGCTTGCTGGGGCCATTGGGAGCTTTACTCTCTTCAGACTCGGAATAGCTGCAGGGTAGGTTCAATGCAATTACTCTTCATCCTCCACAGAGGCCTTATACTTCTCTGCATTCTGTATGGCAGGTGTCAGCTTAGCAGTACTTTAAAATAGCATTTTAAAATCTTGCCTTCTCTTGAAAAAATTATTTTATATATAGCTTGTCCACATCTGTAAACACCTGAGCATCTTGACCATACCTAGTTTTCTTAACTTTGGTTGGTTTTTTTCCTCCAAATTTTTTTATTTTAATTGGAGGATAATTACGCTACAATATTGTGATGGTTTTTGCCATACATCAACATGAATCGGCCACAGGTATACATGTGTCCCCCACATCCTGAACCCCCCTCCCACTTCCTCCCCACCCTATATCCCTCTGGGTTATCCCAGAGCACCAGCTTTGGGTATCCTTCCTGCTTCATGCATCAAACTTACACTGGTCATCTATTTTACATATGGTAGGGTACATGTTTCAGCTTATCTCTCAAGTCACCCCACTTTCGCCTTCTCCCACTGAGTTCAAAATTTTCTTGAACTTTGGATCCCATTATAATTGTGGAATTTATGGTTGCCAGGGCTTAGAGTTGATATCTTTATGTTAAACAAAGCAATTGCTGCTTCTTTATGTTAAAACAAAGATTCTCAGTTACACAAATGGAGGTAATTTCTACATCATGTTTTCAAATTTCATACTAATGAGCTAATCAGCTTGATCTGCTTTTTACTATACATAGTGTGACCAGATGGATCATAAGTGTGGGATTTGATTCATTGAAATTATTATATGTATCATTATTTCTCATTATCCTGTTTCTGTAGTGAAAGCAAAACCAACCAACCCATTAGGGGAACGAATAGGTTAACTTTTCTGACTATACTGTAAGGATAAACCTTCCTTGACTCTTAGCTTATGAGTTTCATTTTGTTGTTATTTATTAGTAATTCATCAGTGTCACAATTGTGCTACAGACAATAATCCTTAGAAGAAAGGCCTTGTGTTTGAAGGGTGCTGGAGAAGACATCTTCCAAGAGTTAGTCTTTAAGGAGGTGTAGACACTCACACAGCTGATGTGAACTCAGGGATGTCAGCACAGGGGGACCATTCTGGGGAGGAACAGGCAGGATGCTGCCACTGTGGTTTGGTGTGTGGGGCGGAGCCACAAAAACAGGTCAAAAAGCTGAGATTTGTAGCTGGTATGTTGGGCCCTAAGTATAGAGGGAATGACAGTTACAGAAAGAGGGGAGGCCCAGGGAAGGAGTTAATTGACCTGAGGTACACACAGCCCTCACTGACTTAGAACAATAAAAGTGCTGGCAGGCTATCACCAAGCAGGACCAGGAACTTTGAAGGACGAGTGGGCTGGTGAAGCCAGAGACGTGGGTGTTGATAGCTGCAGCTCAGGGAACGGCCAGGACAGTCAAGGACAGAAAGGAAAATAGTGGGCTCTGCACAAAATTCTGGAGGAATGATTGCACCCGGGGGTCAGCCGGAGGAGAGAAAGGGGCCAGAGAGTAAAGAGGTGGAGCTACAGGGTGGCTGAGAACCAGCCAGTAGTTTCAAGAAGGAGGAGGTGACTAATGGTGTCAGATTTATGGAAGAGAATGAAGACTGGGGCAGGCTGCAGGTAGATCTTTGGAGACTAATGTTGGCTGCCCGTTGAGAGTAAAAGATTGATTGAGAGGAGTTAAGGAATAGTAAGAAGTGATGCACCAACCCTTGGCCTGGAAGAGAAATAAAGATATCGGTGGTCACTCCAGGTATCTTAGGGGGACCAGCGTGTAGCATCCAAACCCTCCTCTATCTTTGATTCGCTCCTTGCTGTGGATGTGGTGCTGTGGCTCTGTGTGGAGGATATGGGGGTGTTGAGAAGCTCTCCCAGGTTCCACGGTCCAGGTTCCAAGTCTCCGAATGAGAATCCCAGTGCTGGAGAATAAAACACAGAACCTGTACTACTGTTCCATCTGGGGACTTGGTCCCACAGTGGAGCCAGGGCTGAAAACCATCCCCTCCGCCACCCCATCTTGGCTCCGCCTTGTACGGGGGGTGAGCCGGGAGCATCACTGTGGGAAGCAAGAAGGGTCAGTTCCTAGTCTTAGTTCACAAGCAGGATCGTAGTCAACATGCGGCAGCAACTCTCGACTGGGTGCTCGCTCCCATCCACGGGCTCTTTGTAAATCAGAGACTGGAACAAACAGAACTGACAGCTCTGTTTAAAAAAGCTTTGGGGGAGTTTGTAAGGAAATTAAAAGAAGCCTAATGCTATGTGAAACATGTAACCTAAATTCAAAACAGAAAAGAAAGAGCCATTATTGCTTTCTCAACATGCTTTACCTATTGTTTTTGCTTTTTTTTTTTTTTTTTCCCCATTAGGTTAAACAGCAGAAAAGAAAGTGGCCTTTTAAAAAGAACAGGAGGGTTTCTCCTTTTATTGTTAACAGGCATTACCATTCAGGGCATGCACTTAGGTAGATTCCTCTCTCCCTGCCTGCTTGTTCTGTGGATTATAATGCCGTGTGTACCACACAGGGTCTGGATCCCTGCAGGTTAGACAGAGATCTAGATAAGAAGTATGATATTGTTAAAAATGGCATTTCAGAGAATGGTACACCATTAATCTCACAAAACTGAGAGATGTAGGTCAAGCTTTAGATGCCTGTTGAAAATAATAGAATTTTACAACAGAGAATTCCATGTGTGGTAAAGAAAAGGGCCCGAGGTAGCAACATGCTAAGGCCAGCAGTGATGAAGAGAAACCAGTCAATTCCATGTTTGGGTTTTCCACCACATTGTAATCAGCGTGGGTCTGAATTTCCCCCCGTTGCCTTCCCTAATTGCCTCACTTCACTTCTCAGCTTTTCTGCAGTTTTAGAGAAGGTGGTGGTGATTCCATTACCTAGAGGATCCACTTTCCTTTTTTCCATAATGGAAGGGAGAGCTCAGTGAGAGAGGGAATTTGAAAGAGGTATGGATCCAGATGGTAATAATACCTCTTGATTTCATGAATTATTTCCATCCTCTTCACAGAATTCCCTTTCATTTGAACAAATATTTAAAAGAACTGCTAATAAGAGGTCATGTTTAAATCCCTTCTGTATTTCGTGTTGTTGATTTTCAAGGTAAAATAATTAAAAAGTAACAAAGGCTTAATTAATATCCAGCCTTACTAGTCTAAGAATAATTTTTAATTGCTTACTAAGCAGACCCATTTAGAAGATACTGAGAACATAGATATAGGGGCTTCCCAGGTGTCTCAGTGGTAAAGAATCCACCTGCCAATGCAGGAGACATGGGGTTGGATCCCTGGGTTGGGAAAATCCCCTGGAGTGGGAAATAGCAGCCCACTCCAGTATTCTTGCCTGAAAAATTCCATGGACAGAGGAGCCTAGTGGGCTACAGACCATGGGGTCGCACAAAGTCAGACATGACTGAGCGACTGAGGACGCATGCAGAGTGTAGACCATAAAAAGAACTTTAAAGTAATTATCTAAAGAAGTCATCTTGCTGTATACCTGAAACTCACACAACACTATAAATTAGCTATACTTTAATTTCTAAAAATGCTTAAAAAAAGATTAAGAAAAAGTCATCTTAGTTTTGATAATCTTTCTTTGTTCTTTCTCTTCTCTGCCACCATCATGTTGGAAGTTTGTTTCTCAAGTGATTTTAGGATATCATATAAGTGGAAGTTAGGGGTAAATATCATTCTCTTTAAGGTGTTCTCCATCAGAAAAGAGTCAGTTAGATGTTACATGCTGCCAAAGGTAAATTGTTCATGTCTGAAATGTCGATTATAATCAATTACTCTAGAAAAAATTTCTAGTTTCCAATTTGTTTAAAGATTGAGATAATCTGCTTAATTACTTGTTAGTAACAGTTTAATAGTTTATGTAATAGTTTAATAAGTTTATATATAGAATAATTTTATATATACCTACCTATCATTCCTAAGAAACACATACATATTTCTAAATCTTTCAGTTCTTTGTATATGCAACACATATACTCATATATGAATATAAAATGTACGTCTCCTCTGTTTTAGGCTATTGCACTTGGCTTTCATAGGGAAAAGCTGAGGCTGAAATGAAAAGACTAAGAACCTAGACATCTCTTCAGTTCCTCCAGAGGTAGTGGTTCACAGTAGGGTAAAACCATATCCTTAAATCACAGCCTCTGCCCACAGCAGTCAGGGAATGAAAATAGTTGTGTGGGCCCAGGAGTGCCTTTCACTGAAAAGCAAGCACTTTCCATGCCAAAATAGAAAGCAAATATAAATGATGCTTAGATTATTTATTCATTCAGCAAATATTTAGTAAACAAAACCTGTGAACCAACCCCTATGCCAGGAATTTAGCTATAGTTTGTGTTATTTTCATATTCCTTTGACTAGGTTTGCTGAATGTATATTTTTATTAAAGTCTATAGTAACTAAAAGAACTAATTATATAAATTAAATGCTTTCCTGTGTTTAATGCAGTTATAAAATATCAATAGGTACATCTGATAGATTCACTTCTTTCTTTGTCCTCATAGATGGTTATGACATTTATAGCCAATGGCAGAGGGCTTCTCTCTATAGTTCATTTTATTGCGTTTTTAAAATTATTATTGGAAGGTAGTGGAACTTTCACTAGGAAATTAAAACTCAGCATCTTTGCCCTTAAGTGATTTAATAGATTAACATTACCAGTGATGGCGTTTGTTTCTTACTGTGAGTAATCATATTTGTTTCTGCGTGTTTAATCATGGAATTTTCATTCCAGTGATGGATATATCCCATGTTTTCATGCAAAATAGATCTCATTTCAGCCAACAAAGAGGAAAAGAGGTGAGATAATGAACTAGTTTCATGGATATACCAAGCATCATCAAAATATAAACCTGGAAAATCATTCTTTAGGGGCCATGATTTAAAACATAGCTTACTTCTCTAGCCAAGAAGCCACAGATGCTTTAGTTTGCTTTTATTGATTCCTATTTTTTTATGAAAGGGAACTTTTTGTTGGGGGAGGGGGAGAAACTTTATAAAGTCTTTGACAAGTTTCTCTGATCTCTTTAATTTGTATCCTCTGCAATTACTTTTGCTGGCTTAATCCTAATTTTTCCTGCACCATTATACCAAGTTTCCCATCGTTTCTTGTTTTCCTTCTATATTTCCATTTGTGTTTTCAGAGAAATTTTTTTACTAAGATGCCATCTGGCCATTCTTAGGAACCTATTCTATATAATTTCTTTGGGACTAGGACAAGAGTACAAGGTATTTTCATATCATGCCATTGAAATCATTCTTGGGGCAAAAGACAGTAGCCAATAAACTATTTGCAGAACTTTATCAAATTCTTTCATTTTCTAGTTTTAAAGTGCCTGGTTATTTGTCCTTTGAAAATACAGGGTTGGATCTTTTTTTTTTTTTTCTCAGTTACACTAAACTTTTCTATTCCACACAAAACATTGAACTAGGTGAGCAAATCTTACACGTTCTAATTGTATTTTCTCAATAGGAAAGCAGAATTAATACCTTTGCCATACATACCATGCCAACCTGTACATTATATCAGCTACTTCTTTGTCCTTAGAGATTGCATGAAGTGCACCTTTCCAACTGAGGTATATGACATGCTGGTTTAGTGTAGAGAGAAGGAAAACACCTGCCTAGGCCTCATCTCCTTAAAAGGCACTTAGACATTTATTCATGAATGAGTAGAACAGACCAGGGCAGAGAAAATAGGACATTTTCACATCTTCCTGCTTTGTGTCTGGCTTTTGGGGCCATTTAAAAAGAAAGAGTAAGCATTAACAAATGAAACCTGAAGTAGTGAATGAACAGATCATTTCCCCCAGCATTCATACTACTGACTCTTCACCTGTGTTTTAGTCTGGCCACATGACGAATATTCCCTATTTTCATTTCTTCCTTTTTCTTTTTTTGGCCTCACTGTGTGGTATGTGGGATCTTAGTTCCCTAACCAGGGATCAAATTCACATCCCCTGCAAGGCAGACTCTTAACCCCTAGACCACCAAGGAAGTCCCTCTGTTTTCTTGTGAACATTTCCAGAATTTTAATTTTGAAATTGATGTAACCTATGATTTCTAAGAAGGAAGTAGAAACTATGTTATATTACATCTAACCTCAAAGTTGATAAATTATTTCTCATGAGATAGTGTTCTTCAACAGTTGCATTTTTTAATAATCTTAAATACATTCGTCTCTGGTCTAAAAGTGATTTAAAAAAAAAACAAATTGGAGTACTTTTCCAGAAAGGGATTCAATACCCTTATACTGTGTATTTATAAGTCTACATTTTAAAGTTCAAAAATATAAAGCATGCAAGGGAAATGTGTGATCCATATGAAATATTTGTTTTTGGGTGGCAGGATGAAAATCAGAAAGAGATTTTTCCAATTTAGGCTCAAAACTAGTTTGAGCCCCTAATTCAGTTTTTCCTATAGCAATAACTTGTTATCATATCCACAGATCCGCAGCAAGCTCTGTCCTCTTGCCTGGAGGTGCTCCAAAATTCATTTAGGTGGTTTATGTAATAGTGGAAAGATTCTTAGAAATGGGACAGGCTGAATATAATAAGATAATTGCTTTTTTCTAATGAAATAGTGCCGTCGTTTTTTTGTCGTAGCTTTACAAAGATCCTAAATTGAAATTTAGTGGAATAATAGGGCACTCGAGTGTAGCCATTGTATGCTGTTCTGTATTATACCCAGCATGTCTATATCTGTGACTTACGGTTATGAGTACATAGGTTCATTTTTCAAACTGCCAATTGATCAAGATTTCTCAGGGTATGACGCAAAATCTAGCATGACGGTGACTCTTCTGATCTATCTTTACTATTAGAAAGGCTGTCAAGTTCTTGGTTGAGAAAATGGTTTCCATGGTTATGGTTTTGAAAACAAAATGTTATGCTCGCTGTTACCGAAGTCAGGACCTGTTATGCCCCCAGTGGCATAAATAATAAGAAGAACTAATTTTATTAACGGTTTCCCTTGGACCAGGCCTTGTTAGCACTATCTACATACATCATTTCATAGCATCCCTTTAAGGTAACCACCCCATCCTTATTTTCAGATGAGGAGCTAAGAAGTTTAAAATTTGCTGGCAGAGCCATACAGTCATATAACTCCAGCTCTTATCTGACTCCTGACTGCTACCAACAGATTCTCTGTTTTTCTGGGTTAAGGAAAGTGACCTGTAGTATGCGCTTCTAAAATTTTCTTCCTGTTGGCATGATTTGGTTGATAACAGTTCTTCTCTACCTTTGTATCTCTTTTGTTTTTATAAAATGCCTTCGATTTTTATGGAAAGAGAAAAGGAAAAATATGTGGCCTACTGGAAGGTCTTTTCTCCATTTGTGAATGTCTGAAGGTATATTCTAAAAGAGCCTCTATTTTGACAGCCTTACCACTGATTACCAGGATACAAATCTTCAACCTTGTCTAGTTTCCCCACTGGTAAAATGGAAATCAAGTCATCTCTGCCTTGACATCAAACTACAAATGAGAGATTGATGTCATCTTCTTTCAGCTCCTTAGAAAAAGTATAATTGTAAATACAAGGCCAGGGATATAATTGCAAATATTAGAACAAATATCTGAGGTTGCCTCCTCAGATATTGAGATACCTGAGCTGCCTGCAACAGGTACTGGGTTTTGAAGGACAAAAGAGAAGAGTTGGGACCAAGAGCACTGTGCCAGGAGTCTTCCCAAGGCCCCACCGCTGAGCAGCAATACTTCTACTAGAGATGATATATGGATACCTGGAAAGAGCAGGTAAATTCATGTTGCAGTTGGACTAGAAGAGCCAGCTGTTTGAATCCGGCTGCTGGTGGAGGGCCTGGGAACCAGGAGCAGTACACCCAGTTCCGTGGGCACGGGGCTCCCAGCCCTTAGCAAGGCAGAACAGTTGGCCAAACCGTGGTTACCACGGCTGTGCTTCCTCTGTGCTGTGACAGCGTGCCCCTTTTCCTCATCCCTCTGCCGAAGCTCTTGTACCTCTGGACTCAGCGTCCAGACAAAGGAGGCACTGCCAGAAGTGGGAAAGGTGGTCAGGTGGCCTAAGGGACAGTCTACTAAAATGAGGGTGGGGCAGAATGGTGTATTTCTTGTCTGCATATACAGACGAGAGTGTTCCTTCAGCAAGAGGGGGAAATTCTGTCCAGGTTTACAAAAGCAGGGACCTTATCTGGCCCGTTAGATCCAGGCACACCAAGCCTGCCCCCTTTGTGAGGTCCTGGCCCTTTTCCCTGTCTTTCTCACCAAGTGTGAACTCCTGATGGTGTGTCAGCAGCGGAACCCCATTACAAATAATCTTCAGCAAAATCTCGTTTTCCATATCCTATTGACTCTGGCACCTGCCCTGTTTACTTAAGCACTCAGTTGATAAGGACAGGAATCTGTGCTGATTTCCTCCCAGGGCTGAAAGAGAAAGCCTGATAAGTCAGGGGGAAAGAAAAAACACCTTCTTCTGCAGCTTTACATTGAAGGGGAGATGCCAGGTCACTTGGTATATGGGGTGTGTTGCTGCCTGAGACTGAAAAATGATGGAGAGAGGGCAATAAAGAGAACATTTAGGGAATAGAAGGAGGGACACAGCAAGTAAAGTAGGTAGAGCAAACATCCCACTGTCCCACTACATGCTGCCACCAGCATTTGTAATCACCTCCCCCGAACCACGCAGGGTAGTGTTGGTGGGAGACTGACAGGGGGGCCCACCCAGGGACACAGCCTGCAGATAGAAACAAAAGCAGAACAGTTAAAGCAGTGGTTTTTAGGTTGGCTTGATGTGATCTTCCCCGGTGGCACTAGTGGTAAAGAACCCACCTACTAATACAGGAGGTGTAAGAGTCGAGGGTTCGATCCCTGGGTCAGGAAGATCCCTAGAGAAGGAAATGGCAGCCCACTCCAGTATTCTTCCCTGGAGAATCCCATGGACAGAGGAGCCTGGCAGGCTACAGTCCACAGGGTTGCATGCTGAGCATGCACACAATGTAATCTACCCGTCCCGTTGAATCAGGGTCCTTTTCAGTGACCTCTAGTAAGGACAGAAATGACTTAGAGCATGTGTTCTGTATACTCTCCATGGGACCAGAGATCTTAACCCCTCACATGGTATTACCCAAATACCTAGGTAATGAACATTTCAGAAGACTTATCATTGAATGTTTCCAGTTTTGTTTCTAGGGAGTTTTATTGCAGAAACTTTGTCAGTCATAAAGGAAAAAAAGCAGATCTTTTATCTGAAAATCTGGGTTTCTGAATCTTTGCCTTCTAGATGTTAGGTTAGCCGTACAACTTTGCCGCTCCTTCCCCATCTTAGACTTGTGCTTGCCAGGTGAAATGAACATGTGTGTGTGCATTCCCATCACAGGTTTGGATGGAGAGAGAAAGGATGTAAAATTACATACACCCATGAAGGTCTAAGACGGGCAGCATCTTCTCTTTTTTTATAGTAAGTGTTTATTTATAGTTTAAAAGGTGCTGATCCCTTTAGGAGCTAGAGAGAGGAGAAGAGCAAAGAGAAGTGGTGGTCTCTGTCCTCAGGCCAGCCCAGATCCTCCGTGAGACTGACCAGGTGAGGATGCACATTTACTGGAGGAGTAAAGAGACAGGAGTGACTGCCTGGGAGTGGGCATAGTGAGGGGCAGGAAAGGCTGCAGTGGAAAGGAGCCCTTTGCTTTGGGTAGTGAAGGACAAGTAGCAGTTTTGAAGGCTGGACCGGGGGATTGCACTGCAAAGAGAGTCTCAAGAGAGAAGCATGGTGATATGCATAGGCTTGTCAGGGCATCTGAGAGGGGTCCTCTTGGCTAAGATTAATGGTGCAGAGTGGGAGCTGAGGAGACCAGGAGGTTCTTCAGGGTTTACATCAGAAATTCTCTCCTGCAGAGAGTGGGAAACTGGGATGGGAGGTGGGGGATTTTGAGTAGATGAATAACGTGAGTGAGTTTATGTTCACAAGAAACTCTTGGATAGTGGTTTGGAAGATGGATTTCAAAGAGAGCTCCCCCAGTGCAGGAGGACAAAGCTGTTGCTGTGGTCACACAGAGCAGAACGACCTCCTGACCCAAGGCAGTGGACGAGAGGTGGGAAGGAGGGGCACAGCTCAACAGGGGAGTAGGCAGTAGGCTTGAGTAACACTTAGTGACTGAGAGTATGAGGTTCAGGAGGCAGAAGGGAGCCAGAACTGTCCGGAGTTTCTAACTGAGGTGACTGGGTGAATGAGAACACCATTACCTGTGACAGATAAACAAGACTTGCTTTGAGGGGTTGGGACATGAACAGGAAGTATTTGGAGGACATTATCGGGGTAGAAGGTGACGAAGAACATTAAGTAGAGTGCCTTGCAGATGTTTGGAAGTTCTGCTAGGAAGACGGGGTGCTATTGGTGTTCTGGAAAAAAACACCAGGTGCTACAGGCATTTCTGCATTCTGATACTAATGTAGTGTCAGAAAAATCACAGAATACGGTTTGAGATAGAGTGGTCAGTATTATCAAATACTGAAAAAAAGGCAAGAACTGAAAAGGGCTCCTCAGATTTGATCGTCTTGGCTAGTGCAGTGTTGGGGGATTGGAAGGTAATCCAGCAGGCTTGGAGCTGGTGGGCTGGGGACAGGTTGAAATGCCAGTTCTGGTGACCATTGTAATTCAGTTTGGCTGGGAGAAGGGACAGAGGGAACTGGAAGATGAGGGATCTTGGGCTCATGGTTAAACCAAGAGCAAATTTTAGATTCCACGTGACCATTAATTGAACTGCCAGCCTCCAGCCTCACCCCAGTGTCAAGGCTTTGCCTATAGCTTAGGAATTTTGGTGCACTCTGAAGCATATACAGCCTTTCATGAAAGACTTTTCATTATTTCTAAACAATTATATTTTTTAAATAGTTGTAGGATGCTTGTTTTCAGAGTCATGTTTTAATTCACCCAGCCATGCGATGAGATACTATGTTCCTTTCTAGAAAGCCCTTGAGAGTCATCAGTCATCCTCTCCCACAGTTAAATAAATGATGTCCTTTGCTGTCAGCTCGAGTCAGGGGGATGCCGTCCTGTGACTCATGCATTCTCGTTCACAGCGTGTTGAGCAGCGCATTTGGTGTGCGTGCCTAATAAAGCCTGCTGAGGATCTTGTCACTGAGCTCCGATTTTCCTCAATGGGCTGGATTCCTGTCACCACACATTCCTTATGCCATGCTCTGAGGCACTTCTCAATGAAACATTTGCCCTTTTTCCCCTTTATTATGTCTACAATGATGTAGCCTCTAACATACTGCATTTTGCTGCCAAATATTTATCTCTGGTTCTAAGTTGAAGCAAAGAACTCCTTGGAAGGTCTTCTGTCCCAGGTACCCCCCCGCCCCCCGCCCCAGGCTGCTTCAGGGAGCCCAGAAAACCTCCCTCGCGCATCTTATGATGCAGACGTGGGCTCTGATGAGAGGCCAGTGCCACGTCCCTGAGAAGGAAAGAGCAGAGGCTTGGCTCCTTGGAGAGGCAGCTCCTCGTTCCCCGCACACTAATTAACGGTCGTCTCAGAAGGCAGTGAGACCAGTCATTCTAGCATCACCTTGGCCAGGCCAACTCTGGAAGCAGTCTTGAGCAGCCAGCTCTCTTGCAGTTGGTCAGGAGCCTGTGTCCCAACAGTCTGTGGGGAAGCAAGCCAATTTGGCATTTGATTTGCAGCCTCAGAGATGCCAGCCATGGCGTTGCTTAGGAAAGTTACACCGTGAGGTTCTAGTGAAATGATTTGAAGATCTGTGACCGTGGTTGGAATTTGGCCTCAAGAGCGAGTATGATTTGCTTGGGAAATGGAAGTTGTCCTATTAAAGTGGGCCGGTGGTCCCTGACCACATAGCACATCATGGAAGTTACAATCTTCCTTCTTTTATTTCCTTGGAACGTAAATGAAGAGGAGGAATGTGATGCTAATTTGCCGGAAAGCACGGTGGAAGACATTTCTGGACACGTTGGAGAAAGAAATAGAATTAGCCTTTTGGCAGTGGCTTCACAGTGGCCCTGAGGAGATGGGTACATGGGGCTGTTCTCACTGCTCTGGCTGGAGAAAGTCAAGCGAAAGAGCTCTTCCCTGGTTTGTGTAAGCCTCTGTGTGGCTGGTACTCAAGTTCAGGACATCCAACGTGACGCTGTTGCTTAAAATGACACAGGCTTGAGGGGCCAGAAGCTGACATGCACAGACCTCCACCCAGGCCACGGCTGCTGCCACCACAGCCAGAGCCTCTGTGCGGGTGAAAACAGGTGTCCACGTGCAAGAAGGTGTTTCTTCCTGGCTCAGCAAGGCACACGGCTGGGTGGGCAGGACGGTGGGAGGGTTTCAGGCCCCAGGCTGACCCCACGGAGGGCTCACTTTCACACAGGGCGCAGCGCAAACACAGCCGTATGCGAAGAGCTGAGACGGGCGTCTGTCTTGACAAAGGACTGGTTTTCATGCATTTGCAACCAGTTGAGCAAAATCTTTATCTCTCCACTCCTTTTATTTCTAACCTAAAAAAAAAAAAGTTCATCCTTTAAAGAGTCATGCCTGTCCCACCTTTCCAGCAGTCTTAAGGAACTCATTCTTCAAGCCGTTTTTCTCTGCGTGCACACACCCCTCCTGCGCTTCCTCTCTGAATGTGCTGTAGCAAAGGGGAGGGCCGCAGCCTGCCCGGGACAAGGTCTTGGAAGCAGCCGTTTCCCCTTCCATCCCCTCCAGGCCATTCCCGGCGTGTTTTTTGTGGCACCAGCCACAGGAAGGCACATTGAATAGCAGCGCTGAAAAGGCACTTTGCTGTTTATGTTGTTACCGTGGGTTTGTCTCTGCCTAATAATTAGCGTTTCCGGCCTTCTGAATTTATTTGCCAAAATATTTGCAGGCCTTTCATGAACAAATAAGGGATGTTTCTAGACACAAATGACCACTGCCTTGCAGGCTGAGTGCGGTCTGAGTTTGGGGGTGGGGGCGAATCGGCTCAGGGGAAGACCATCCTAGTAAGGGAGAAACCTCCTCTAAGTCACTGGCCGCTCTTATGTCTGAATAACCTCTGTCCAGCCTGGTTGAAGTGGCCCAATGTTCCTCCTGGCCTCGGACAGGTCTTTGCCAAGGACTGGCAAGTCTGTGGGCTGTGGTGGCAAAAGCGTGGTCTGAATCCCATTAAAGTTCCTCAGCCTATTTTCTCCATTGTGTGTGTGTCCGTGACACACAATAATACTGTCGGACTAGTCCAGCTCACAGAATTATAGTTGGGGACACATTAAAGAAAATGTATCTAACAGTGCTTTACTAACCCTAAAGCACTGTGACAATGTGGTTTAAATCACCCTCTAAAGACACTGCTGTCCACAAGCAGACTAACCAAGGAGAGAACCTTACATCTTACATTTAGGTCAAAGTGGATATGTACTTTATCTTTGTTTTCTCCCTATTTAAAGCAGAAAATAAGAAGACCCACGTTTCAGCCACCTCCTTGCCCCCGCAGTGACTCCTCTGCCCTCCTAACTAGTTCTCCGTCGGTCCACCCAGGGTTGCCCGTGCCGCTTTAGACCCATTGCCCACCCAAGAAGATCTCACCCCTGCAGTCCTCTTTTCTGTCATGATCAGCCTCTCCTGGCCAGCTTGTTAACCTAGCTGCGTGTGCGCCTGTGAGCCAAGTAACAGAGCAGGCTGAGAGGGGTGGTGGAGATAGCAGCGGGCCAGGGGTGCGTGTCCATTGCAGGGGTGGCTGCACCTCGGCTTCAGGCAACTCAGCCTCTGACTCCATCTCTCGTCTCCAGGATTTTCAAGAAAAGGCAGAAATCCCAATTTTTATGTGACATTTTCTAATTTTTAATACTGGGATCTATTTCATTATTTTTTATTAAAGTGTAGTTGATTTATAATTTGTGTTTAAGGTGTGCAGCAGAGTGATTGTTAACTTTTTTCAGGTTTTATTTCATTATAGCTTATTACAAAATACTGAATATAGTTTCCTGTGCTATACGGTAAATCCTTGTTGTCTATTTTATATATAGGAGTGTGTATCTGTTAATCCCATACTCCTAATTTCTTTCTCCTTCTCCCATTTGGTAACCATAAATTTGTTTTCTGTGTCTGTGAGTCTGTTTTTGTTTTCCTACATGGATTCATTTGTATCATTTTTATATTCCACGTATAAGTGATTTAATACGATATTTATACGATATTTGTCATTGTCTGACTTACTTCACTTAGTATTCGATGCTCTAGGTCCATCCACACTGCTAAAAATGGCAGTGTTTCATTCTTTTTTATGGCCGTCACTGTGTTTTTAATAATCTGGGAATAAACAGAGTGTACCCAAACAATACGTTTGTGAGCCATGCTTCACTGTGGAGCTCCTGAAGTGTGGCCGTCTTAGGTGTTTGAGCACGTTTTGGATGGTACATATGATGCAATACTTAGCTAGATCATTAGCCTCCTTTCGGAGAAGGCAATGGCAACCCACTCTAGTACTCTTGCCTGGGAAATCCCATGGACAGAGGAGCCTGGTGGTCTACAGTCCATGGGGTCGTGAGGAGTCAGACAGTGACTTCACTTTCACTTTCACGCACTGGAGAAGGAAATGGCAACCCACTCCAGTGTTCTTGCCTGGAGAATCCCAGGGATGGAGGAGCCTGGTGGGCTGCCGTCTATGGGATCGCACAGAGTCGGACACAACTAACATGACTTAGCAGCAGCAGCAGCAGCCTCCTTTTCTGCCTCTGCCTGTCTACAGCCTCCCTTGGCTGTGTCTCTCTCTAATCTATTGTAATATAGCTCCCACTCCAGGCAAGCAACTCTTTCTTTAGTGGATGATGACATTCTCTTGGGATCTTTTTGTCTACACTGCCTAGACCCTTCTAATACTAGGTTTTTCTGTGGTTGACACCGCAAGGAACCACTCTTTCTAGTGGGGTGACTTCTCATACCCATCACTGTTCATCTGTTCCTAATTGTTTACACCCTGTAAGTTTACAGTAAGGATATTTTCTTCTTTCCCTGTTCCTGGGTAGGACGTCATCTTTTTTTTTTGAGAGAGAGATGCCTGTGAGACAGAGATGGATTGCAGAGAGTGGATACAAGCCTTACAATTATGTGGTGAACTTGAAATTATTTCCCGGGAGTGATTTTTTAGGGGTTTATATGAGGATATAACCCCTGCTCAGGTGAAGCTACTTTTTGAAAATAATGTCCACAAAGTAATTGGGTAGATTTTTCTGTTGTTTTCAGTGTGAACATACCAATTTAATCTACATCTGTTCTTAGTGCCAGATGGATTGTAAGGAATTTCCATGATTCCACCTCAAGTTTATAATGAAAGTATATACACTGAAGGAATTCACCACCAGAAAATTGTGTTTAAAAGGGAAGACTCAGCCCCAGCTTAGGTTCCACAGTTGCTTTTGACACTTGCCACTGATTTATTACAAGGAGCGAACTGTAGACATTATTACTGGGGGAAGTGAAATGGAATATAATTTTAGATTTTCTGACAAGATGGCACCAAGAACCAATGTAAAAATGGATTGTTTTAACAACTTTAGCCTTTGAGTTATAATCCCAACCAGTCACAGCCTTGACCTACTAAAAAATAATCTGATGCTAGAGTATCACACAGAGGTTCAAACACCCTTTAGGATCTCACCTCATCCTGTACTTTTATGATGAGGTAGATAAAATAGTTTTTGAAAAGATTTCTAATTTTATTTTATACATTAAAAAGAACCGGATTCAGAGTTGTGATATGACTTGCCCAAGGGCACACAGAGAGATGGTTCAAATAATTCACCTTCCATTTTTAATTTATTCCTATAATTTCTGATTTTCAGAATGTGAGGGATCCATCCTACACTTAGCAGCTGAAGCCTGAAATGTTCCAATTAGAATTTATCTGGATGTTTTCTTCTGTTTCTCTGTATTTGTCTCTGGTCAAAACACACATGTCCCTGGAAAAATAATATAAAGAATAACATAAACATCCATTCAGTCAGTTGAATAGATCTTTTTCTCCCTAGACTTTATTTTAATGGGGGGAGAGTCAGAGTGGCTGCTTGGTTAAGGAAAAGGATGAGGAATCCTCTTCTACCTCCTTGTCCTCTTGCCCAGGAGTGGAATCGTTATTTTAGAGGTGAAACCCTGGGTGCGTCTCATTGTTCTCCGCTCAGGAAAGGCTTCAGGGGGGCCAGTTACACACCATAACCCACTGGAACTCGGGGTTGATATTCTCTTTCATACCTTAGGCATTGCTGTGTAATAGACGTTGTGGGTCAGCATGGTACCACTCATAATGACTCCTTGCAATGAGGTTACCTACAGAATTCCGGGAGCCTGGCAGAGGTGCACACATCCATTAGAGCCTCACAGTGCGTGTACTCATCAGAGCATCCCTGGAAGCGGACGCCAGCTCAGCTTGGTTGAGCCACACACCTGGTCTCTGAGGAAGTGGAGGGGCTCTCCTGCCAAGACTGAGAGAATCCCAAGGTCCAGGGTCAGCAGCATGTGGGCAGATGTCTCAGGGTCCCAGCGTCCCCAGCCATGTAAGCTGTGTATCATCAGCTTGATCTTTCAACTTTCCTACCTCTCTAGGCAGTCTTCAATGAAACGTCTTCAAACATAACAAATAGACATCAGAATTAAGAAAACTCTCTTTTCTTCAAAACACGGTTGTTTTCCATCCCCAAATATTCACCAGGCTTCTTTCTACATTTCACCCAGTAGCATGCTGAAACTGGTTTTGATGAATACTGGGTTCATATTCTCAGCCAAGGAATGTTGTTTGTTGAGTCTATGCCCTTCTGTTCATACTGTACTGTCGGGATTGATCAGGCCATAAAGAGGGAATGCATTTGATAGTTTCAATCCAGCTTTCCTCACTTCGGTCAGCGCACTGGAGATTGGGTTGTAGCTCCCATCCCAGTTTAAGATCAGTAGCAGATCCTCCCACGCCTCCTCAGAACAGGAGAGGTTAGAACTGGAAGCCAGGATAGGGGCTGGGGGACGTTGCTGAATTGTGATACCTGCCCATCGGGGGGAAAGATCCTCAAGAAGTTCAATTTCATATCATTTCTTGTGGCATATGAGCCCTCCTAGGAGGGTTTGATTTATTGAAAGTGAAACTCCCAAGTCAAATAGTCACTGAATGCTTTCTAAGCTATACATCTATGGATGAGTAAAAGGGCTGTTCTTATTTTTTAAAAGATTTTGTTATATATCACACAGAGCCTCCTGAATAACATAATTGAAGCCATGGCTTTGAAGGGCACTCCCAACTTTAATATACAAACCAAAATTTTTTACCTCAACTACTGGGCACCTGTGGTAAGAATTTACTCTGCCTCAGTTTCTCATTGTTTTTAAAAAATGAAATTGTTTTTAAAAAGAGTCTCAGGGATTTCCGTGATGATCCGGTGGTTAAGACAGCCCTTCCAAGGCGGGGGATGCGGGTTCAATTCCTGGTTGGGGAACGAGGATCTCATATGCTGCAACATGTGATCAAAAATAAACAAATAACATTTTAAAATAAGTAAAAATGTAATCTCAGTGTGAAGGGTAGTGCCTAATCAGAGCCATTCTTATAATGAAGTCATTCTTTGTCAGAGGACTTTTATTAGTGCCAAGCTATATTTCTAAAAGCTGGTGTAAATTGCATATAATTTTGTTTTAGTAACTCATTTTGTGTTTACTTACTTACTAATAATTTGGTGTAATAACCCTTCATATATGTGAAACAACGTAATAATGATTACTGTAGATTTGTTTCGAATGAAAATTCTAGAATGCAACTAAGTCAAAGG
Source organism: Cervus elaphus (assembly GCF_910594005.1). Classification (NCBI taxonomy): domain Eukaryota; kingdom Metazoa; phylum Chordata; class Mammalia; order Artiodactyla; family Cervidae; genus Cervus; species Cervus elaphus. The sequence goes on along the minus strand of NC_057843.1, from coordinate 51,603,676 downwards.
CAAGAAGAGGAAAAAAAAATTAGAATAAAATATAATGGCTACTCTGAGAAATACACCTGAAAGGGACATTTATACCAAATTGCAGTGATTTTCCCCCAATTTATTGTGTGAAAATTGCAGAATGATGATTGTTCCTTTGCCAATCATTTCTCAGTGGCCATGCTGTTTTAAATATATGCTGAAAGATTTGGCCTTTTTTTTCCCCTCCCATTTGCCCTTGCAGGATATGTCAATGCAAAATTTGACTTCAGTATGAGATGCTGGATAATTTTTTATTTAAATGCTCCCAATGTCTATTTTTAATGCCAATCTCTCACCACAAAGCAGTTAAGAAAGCTTCTCTAATATGTGTGTTATGTGTACAGAGAATTTTTTCTTTTATAGGTCAGCATAAACTCCCACAGGAGGCAGAAAATATTATTGAAAATTTTTTATGTGTGGGTCTGTGCTTCAGTCCATTTTGGCTGGGCTGAGCTTTTTTAAAACATGCATGCAGGAGGCATAAGGTCTGGGGGTGCCGGTGTGCCAGGAGGGACTAGGCAACCACTGCAGCGGGAGTGGTATTCCTCCTCCCACGTCTCATCAGAGCACAGCTGAGATGCCCTTATAGTGACCAGGTGTAGCCAAGTCTGATCTGTTCTCCTTGCCTGCTACCTTGTTCCCGCACTGTCTCCAGTGCTGTCCCTGAAGGGAAAGGAGGCATCTGAGTTGTGACCTTGCGCTCCAAGAAAAAGGAACTGCAGCTGCCAACTTAAGTCCATGAGCACCTCATTTCCTTACCCCTTCCCTGAGACTGGCACAGTGACATGACCTAGACTTGAACATTAATGATAGAAGGCTGATCATTTGCCCATTCACTTTTTTGTTTTAAAATATTTGGTTAAGACATAAGACTCTACCTAAAATGTTACAGAACACAATAAACTACACATATTTGCACCAAACACCCAATCCAGGAATGAGAACTGAGACAGTAATTTACACCTATCTACATGCTAATCCATTCTTTTTTTTTTTTTTTTTACACAGAAGGAAATGTTCTATTTAGAAGTACATGAATTTTTTCATAGCACCAGACTATGTATTTAAAAAAAAAAAAATTATTCAACCAACCATTGACTAAGTGCACTGTGTATCCAGAATGGCAAAGGAAGAGCTGTAACATTTTCTTTAATAAATGAAACATGTCCTTCTTGAGCATTTGCAGAGAGAAATGTCCAGGTTCCCAGTCAGGAAAAATTAATTAAAGATGAATCACTGAGTCATTTGGAAAGGTCTCCAGTTGCTGGTGAAGAAAATAAAACAGACAGTCAAAAGTTGAACTTGGCCCTCTCAGAAATCTCAGCAGTGTTAAAAAAACAAAGCTCATCATAAATTGGGCACAAGAATGCTAGAGTATGGCTAAGTTAATGTACTAATTAAATTCAAAGTTCTTGTGTGTTTTTTCAACACTCTTATCGGAAAGATGAGGATAACATTCATGTTTCTAACCCACTATGTGGAGTAAGATGTTATTTCTTAATAGAAAACCTTGCCCATTATCCAAATCTAATCACATGTTTTCTCCAAGGAAAGTAGAATTAACTCTTGCCATCAGAACTGCACTTACCTGCCCTCCTGGTCCTCTCCCATCCATAGAGGGTCTTTAGATCATGGCACACAAGAGGTTTAAGGCTAGGTAGCACATGAGCCCCTGGCTGACCCCGGCAACCCCTGGATGATTTCAGTAATCGCAGGGCAGCACATGCTGGAAAGTGGAAAGTGCCCTTTTTCAGGAAGCCTGTAGTTAAAACCAAATCAGTTGAGAAAACCTAAGCCAACTCTGGCCTGAGTATGAAGGCTATAATTTGGAAGTGTCAGATTCCTCGCCCTCTTTCTCCTACGTGGTCAGCCAGGACTTTGGGGACCTTGTAGCTCACAGACCCGCTGAATGAAGTTGAGAGATATGATGATTTATAGAGAGTAGATTCCAGTCCTTCGGAAATTATCTTATCAGTCCTCCTTTAATTATCCTAGTCCCAGGTAAGCTATTGGAGGATTCTCAGTATTTGAACGACTATCTCCTTTCATTTTAAAAAATCAAGATTCTTGATGAGGTCTTCTGGCTTGACCAATCAGTTCTGACTCCAGTTTGGGTTAACATAGCTCAGAAAGAGATTTGTTTCTTTGTTTGCGTGCATGCTCAGTCTTGTGTCTTACTGACTCTTTGCAGCCCCATGGAGTGTAGCCCACCAGGCTCCTCTGCTCATGAAGTTTTACAGGCAAGAATACTGGAGTGGGTTGCCATGTCCTCCTCCCGGGGAATCTTCCTGACCCAGGGATCGAACCCTCATCTCTTGCATCTCCTGCATTGCAGGCAGATTCTTCACCACTGCGCCTCTGGGAAGCCCTTTGGTTATTCACTTGCTAATAATATAGTGTAGTCAACCAGGAGACCCTAAGGGAAGAGAGATGGAGCCTAAGAACCAGAAATGGAAGTTTTGGAGCAACAAAAGGAGAGAGAAGGGGGGTCTCCATCTCAGCCAGCATGGACCTCAAAGATGACAGTTGTAAAGAGGGCTCCATTTATGTTCAGTCCACAAAATCAGTTCTCAGAAATAAAAGCTGTTTCACAAGTTTCCCCCCCCCCCCACCTCATTAGACTCACAGGTGCTATCTTATTCTCTTCAGAGTATCCATTAGAAATTACACCCCAGTAACAATTTTCAAGTTACTATTTAGAATGTGTATGTTTATTTATCTTTAATTGCTTGAGTAATGTAATTCTTTGTAGGCAAATTAGCAAATGCTGATGAAGATCAATTTAGAAATTAACCACCCTTAATCATTTGCTCTATTTTTGTGTGTGTGAATTTATTTCATGTATATAGATTTCAAAAGTAAAAATGACATTTTACTATTTTACAATCTATCATTTAGTTCCAGTATTATATTTTTAGCACCTTTTCATGTCAGTTAATATACATTTGAGGCTTTTTTAAGGGTAATGATTTTATTCCTCTTTTGAAAAATAATACACTTTTTTTTAAGTCAATCACTATGAAGAAACAACTTTAAAAAGATACTCAGAATTCCACCCTTGAGAAACAGCTGACATCAGCATTTGGTGAACATCATTCCAAATGGATAGAAAGACTGATTAACTTTATTATATCTTCCTACATAAATATTATATATTAATTATTTAATTTTACTTCAACTCAGAAGTAGTAGAAACTGAGACACTGAAAAAAAAATCACTGAATTTCAGATATACATTTCATCATAGAGAAAATTAGTTCCTAATAGTTTCTCCTGCTAAAAGTGGAAGGTAATAGAAACATCATAATTTTGAAGTAGTGTTCAAAGCTGTACATTTAATGTACACCTTATCTATTTACTTGCTGCCGTTGAAAGATAGGAAATTAGAGAAACTCTGTGACCTACTTCTCCTTCACCCATCTTTCAGTATGCAAAGGTTATTGTATTATTTTTACATCGTCAAGCTAAATGTAAACATAATTTCCACAATTTAATTTTAGTGGTAGGCTTACTAGATACAGGAGTTACTACTAGTTCTTTTCTCAAGTTCAATGAATTTAAACATCTTGTAGTTTTGTTTTTATTGTTTCAGATTCTGTTTTTATTTTACTATTTACTTTTTGTTTGTATTATTAATTTTTATTTTAAGATGGGTACTAGAGTCCCAGTCTTATTGTCTTCAGAAAATCTTGTTGAGTTCCCGCCTCAATTTGTAGGCATTGCTCTAGTATTTCCTGGCATTGATAATTACTATAGAGAAGACTGAGGTCAGTAATATTTTTTTCCCCCTTGAACCTGGCTTGATTTTTCTGTCTAGAGGTTTGGTGTATAATATAAAAGAAGAAATGAAAGTGATTATTTCAAATCTAACACTGCCTAAACCATGGTGTTTTTTTCTGCTCTTAGTAATCTGCACGAGCATTTTCTTCCTATCATTTTCATAGTTCCCCCTAATTCCAAGAATTTGACCAAGTAGTGTAGTCATGGAATATCCAAAAGTATATTGGAATCCCTTGGAGTTAGAAGAGAGAGCTTTGATAGATCCTGGTGGCCGGTAATCATGGAGATCAGGAAATGAGTGTATTTGAAGGAAAGTGTAGGAAAAGGTTTGCAGGCCTAATTTACTTCTGGTGGCTTCCATCCACTCCTGTGTCTTCAACCGTAGTTCCCCAAATAGAGCTGCTTAGATTGGTTGTTTTGGCCTGACTAAGTATATAATGCTGAATGTTCAGACCTCAGTTTTTTCCTTTTCTTTTTTTTCCTTAATATCTTAAAATCATTTTATAGGAAGCCCATCTCTTAGTCACTTTTGGAAACATTTTCACTGTATCAACAACTTGGAATTACTATCTTCAGCTTATCTAAATTATAAAGACAAGTTACTTTTGCTCTTTCTCCATTATTAGTGTATCATTATGATATAGGCATTCTGGAACCAGCTTTATAAGGTTGAATGTTTATTCTGCCATTTATATGAGTGACCTTGGGCAAGTTAGTTAACAATTCCCCTACTCCCACCCCAATGAGTAGAGCTAAGTATAGTACCTAGCTTCTGTGGTTGTTGTAAAGATTCAATGCACATTCTGTGTTACAGCTCTTAGAACTGTGTCTGCCTAGCACACAGTAAGTGTTCAAAGATAGACATTTTTCTGTCCTTACTATATATGGCTATACATAATTTTTCAGTATAAAATTTTTTTCCCTTCTTTGGTTCAGAATGACACAATAAAAGTTACTCTCCTGTCCCAGTACTTTGTCATTAGATTTAAAATATTAGATTTCATTTCCTCACTAATCCGTCTGCCCTAAAGTTAGTAACGAGTATGTATCATGTACGGTTACTTCAGTCGTGTTCAACTCTTTGCGACCCATGGATTGTAGCCCGCCAGGCTCCTCTGTCCTTGGGATTCTCCAGGCAGGAGTACTGGAGTGGGTTGCCATATATGAGTGTCTCCCAGTAATGTGTTCTTTTGCTAATCTGAAGTTGAAAACTCAACCCATAAGAAGTTGCCTGTAGTATGTGTGCTAAGTCGCTTCACTTGTGTCTGACTGTTTGCAACCCTATGGACCATAGCCCGCCAGGCTTCTCTGTCCATTGGATTCTCCAGACAAGAATACTAGAGTGGGTTGCCATGCCCTCCTCCAGGGGATCTTCCCGACCCAGGGATCGAACCTGCATCTGTTAGGTCTTCTGCATTGGTAGACAGGTTCTTCACCAGTAGCGCCACCTGAGAAGCCATAGTTCTCTTAAAACTCCAGTTCAAGGACCTTAAAGTAAGTCTTCACTATTCCTATCTTCCTAGGCATTAAAATTTTTTTTTTAAAAGAGCAGATTGGAGGTGGGTCAAGCTTTCTTGTTCATTCCAAAGACTACTTCCTACCAGATGCCAGAAGTCACTACCTTTCCAGTACTTGCAGGCGGCTTCTCTGCCAGCATCCATGCCAGGAATCCAATTGCCTCAGGACACTTTAGACAAATGTGGGCCAGGCTTTGTTCTCAAAATAAGATTTGCATTTCTTTCTAAAATCAACCAGCGTTGCAGAATGTGGTACATTAAATTTGGCTAATGATGTAGACCTTGGCAGTGTTCTGTTGAAAATAGGTGGAGTCATAGTATATGTGAAAAAACAGTCCCCAATTTTAAAATTCTTTACCAAAATTCGTGTAAGCCCTGAAATCTCAGTTGTGGGTAGCGTAAAGGTATAAAGTCATATCTGCTAAGAACTATAGACCTTAAACAGCTGAATAAAAAAGCACTCTTATTTAACAGCTCATAATGTATGTCATAATTAATCTGTCAAATAGCATGTCCCCTAAATGATTGTAAGCTACAGGGAAACAAGATGAGGAAGTAGAAAATATTATAACAACTCCTTCCATCAAAACTCACCTGCTATGCATTTGTGGGCTAAGACAAAAATCTTAAACTCTTCTCACTATTTCAGCAGTTACAAATGTATAGTTGTAGTGTGACACGAAGCCATTATTGCACAAATATTGCTTGCTTTCTTTTTTAACACTGAGAATTTCAACACTCAGTTTCAAAAACTGATACTCTTCATTAGTATCAGTTTCTAAATGTATGATTACATATTTTTCTCCATGTAAAAAAAGGGAAAAGAAAAACCAACTCAACACCATTCAGCATGTGGTTTTAATTTTATCAGACTGTAGGAATTTTGGACATTGTCTTTGCCTAGATGTTGGAAGAAAACATTTTTTCTACAACAGCCAAGCCTTTCATACTTTAACCATTGGATCAGCTTCTCCTTGTGAAGAGCCTGTTTCTACAAAAGAAAGAGTGGCAACTGTAGGATTTACATAAAACTTTTGCAGTTTGCCTTATTGAGCAAATTGCCTCCTTAGCAGTAGAATGTTGGATTAAAAATAGTTGTGTCTATGACCAGACTCACTGCCTAAAGAGGAAATGGATCTTGCTTCCTCACTCTTCAAAGCCATTGCTATATCATGCGAGGGACATTCTTAGAAAAACTTCTCAAATCCCAATTTTTCTTCAGCAGGAGCGTGTGAGGAAGTGGAAACTAAACTTTCAGCCTGGATACATATTTTCAAGAATGGCTTCAGCTCCAATCTTTTGTTCATTTCTTATTGCTGGAATATCTATGCAGCATGGGGTTTTTATTATTTTTACCTAAAGACGTCTCTTTTTGGTAATGACAAACGTGTTTTTTAAAAAAAAAAAAAAGCCTGTTTTTTCTCAATACACCTTTAAAGGTTTTTAAATTGTTTCATATCTGGTCAAGTTGAGATTTTTAAGAACCTCATTTTTAATTTGTAATAAAAGTTTACAGCTTGATTTTTTCAAAAAAAAAAAGTCAACAAACTGCAAGCACCTGTTAATAAAGGTCTTAAATAATAAAAAAAAAAAAAAAAAAAGAATGGCTTCAGGCCTATTCATGGCCAGACACAAAGGTGTGAACCAGAAAGCCATGGAAAGCAATGAACATGGTTTACCACACACCCTGTGTAGTTGTCATTAACCTTCAGTGGCTGGATGCCCAGCACAGTTGTTTACTTTGCACTGCTGATCCAAACAGGTTCTTGAAACAAAGACATTCGGAACCAACTAAGGGAACCCCCTGAAGGAATGACTCACACGATGGAGAGACGTGCCTCTCAAGTGAAGTCTAGCTAGGGAGATGATATTTAAAAATATAAAAAGGAGAATAGCATGAGACAGTATCTCATTAGCGCATGCCTTAAATGCTACCTGGAGGCAAAAAAGAGAAACCTCTACGGGCTATAAGGTTGCTGCCTGTCCTGCAGGCATGCCCTTCTCGGGGCAGTGCCTTTGTGTGACGTGGAAAAGGCCTTCCTGGGAGTGGACACTGTGCCCGGCCAGCAGCACACGGGCAAGGCTTCAGTGCCCCCTGCCCCCTTGGCTCAGGACCACGTGCAACAAATCACATGACTGTGTGAGGCAACCTGCTCTCTCAGCTTCCTCCTCCGGGGGCATCGCAGATGTTAGCCTGGGGGTCAACTTGTAAAGAGCTCCCAGAAGGATCTGCATATTTCCCCAGAATGTGCACTTCATGGATGCCTCTTAATTGAACCCTTCCATGTATGCATTTTTTTCCAGCTTCCTTCCACTCCAGTTCTCTTGCCTGGAGAATCCCATGGAGGGAGGAGCCTGGTAGGCTGTAGTCCATGGGGTCGCAAAGAGTCGGACACAACTGAGCGACTTCACTTCACTTCCTTTTGTTATTTGTCTTTATAGCTGTCTTTCTAGCCATATGCACCTGTATCTGTCCTGAAGTGCCTACCACAATGCTGGGCACAAAGTAGGTGCTTAGACGGTAAATGGAATAAAGTATTTCCCACATCACTCCCTAGAAATAATAGGAGGATTAGTAGCAAATGGACTGGAGATACACATTCAGTCAGCCTTCCCCAAAAAGGGGAACAGAAAGTACCTGTTGTCATGGACTTGAGTACTCCCAAGATTACGTTTTGCGGAGTTTCCTTGGTGCTTTTCTAAATAGGCATTTTAATAGTGTGGATGCTGTGAAGTCTCACCTATCCAAGTAAAATTTTGTTCCCATAAATTTTGACTCCAGGCACCCTGAATCTTCTGCCAGGTGTACCCCATCCGTTTCTTCCCACCCACTAGGTTGATACCTCAGTGTAGTGTATACAGGTCTGCAGAGCTGGATATCTAGTCTCTATCCTAACTTTCAAACCAAGTAGCCATTGTGAATAATTAGAGCAAGAGCTGTGTTATTGAACATCTAAGTTTAAGGAAAAATAAAATGTGCTGGTGGGTGAAGCCTAGACTGGATTTACTTTGTTCCCTTTCCGTCTCTTCTTCCTCATGAATCAGCAAGCGGGGAGCAAAAAACAAAAGGAGCAGCGCAGTTGTTTGTGATGGATACTTGGTGGAGAACCATAAGGAGCATGAGGTTTTTGTCTTACTAAACTTCAGATTTTTTTGCCCCATACTGAAAAATAGAAAAGCAGTGGAAGGTCGGAGGGATGCTCTACATGCTGCCTGAGGTTGGGGATGGATTTAAATCTTTACAAAGTATGTCTTTGACCTACATGTGCTATATCCTCAGTTACGCAGAGCAGGGGCACCTCAGGTGAGAGAAGCACGTGGTCCCAAGCCCGTGGAGGATTCTTCTGCTCATTAATGTGTTCTGAGAGGCGAGCTGGGGAGGACAGTTGCATGCAACTAGTTTAGGTCGTGAGAGACGCTGACATTGTAAAGGAACCAAAGGCAAGATTATATGGAATATATAAAACTGTTCATGAATACTTATTGCTTGTACCTAATACATTTGCATAAAGATTTGCTTTTCAGGGCAAGATTTCACAAAAGCAGAGACAGTGTTTCTGTGATCATATAAGATGTAATCTCTATATAACAGTATGAGCATTTTTAAAGGCACAATATTAAGAACAAGATGTTTTAGTGATTTTAGCAGCTAAAGCAAACATTAATACATGGGGTGTGAAACATTCTGACACATTGAAAGTGGGTGTCTTCTGGGGCTCAGAACACTGTCTCGTAGTTTTCCACTGTACTATATTTAACAGAGGCTTTTTATAATTCAGGGAGACCAGTTAATAATTTTTCCACTTCCCAGTGGCTGACCATTGTAGATATTGATTCGGAACAGATTATCCATGATAAGAATGGTGATTTTGTGGTCCGTTAGTAGAAATGGACCCCCACCAATACACTGAAAAGGTAGAGTTTTTTTCACCAAAAGTCATTGTTTTTGTCAACCACATCTCTTGCGCACCTGCCATGTAAAATCATCATATGAGATGCTGAGACAATGAAAATAGGGGGCACAGTCCCTCCCCAGGTTCACTGAACTAGTGAAATCTATACCTGCCTGCTGAAGCAATTATGCTTGATTTCTAAGCCAGTCTTTAGCAGAGTTCCAGAAGTTTCTTCCTGGCTCACTGTCTGGCATAGGATTTCGCATGTTTCCTATTGCACACTACCAACCCGACAGGTAGCAATGCGCTTCTCCCTCTCCTCACTGAACATCAGATCTTGGAGCGGCTGAGTGCATGCCCAAGGTCTGTTAAATAGAGTCTGGTCCACACTTTTTGGAATCACATACCCCATGGGTAAAAATTATTTTGACTTTTATTGAAGTTAAGTTTGAGTTCTTTGTGATGTAAAACATTTAAACGTTTTTAAAAATTGATTAATTCTGTGTAGCAGTGATTCAGTGGTCTGGTACTAAGTTAAATTTAAGTCAGTACTTATTTTTAGTGTCTTATAAATAAAAAGATATCACACAAGATACGTACCTGTCAGTGGAAGTAGCTCCATCATTGGCTGTGCCTGTGAAATCCCAGTGCTCGTTTTCAACCCCACTCACTAATTTTGTGAAAGTTTTTCATTGAAATTTTGCTAGTAAATTTCCATCTTACTGGGTATCAGTCAGCCCTTTTTTCAAACCAGTTGAAGAGTGTTACATTATTCATCTTTAACAAATGGGATAAAAACCCCACTAAAACTCTTTCTTTAAAATATGGTTTACTCAAGCTTTTAAAGTTTACACATAAGATAGTTCTGTGTTTTTTTTTTTTCACCTGGTATCACACCTTATGTTGATTTTAACAGCAAAATCACATCCCGACCAGAACATTTCCAAATATCCATTTCCACAGTGCAAGTTTCTTAGCAGTTTCTCTTTCATTCATTTTTAAAATGCTCTTTGGCCTTGAAGAGATAGTTTAAATATGTTTATTTTTATAAAAGTATCAGCCCCCCCCAAAAAAAACTGCTCCTTCATCCCCCTTGTCATGACAAAGAAAAAAAAAAATATTTGGACCACTTGTCATTTTATAAAAGAAGAATGGATAACTCCTCTTTGAGTTCTACAGTTCTTGTCAGTAGTTCGCCATCACATAATTAGGAAGCCTCTCAGGGCTCAAAATGTCTTCCTGATTATTTCCCTTCTCCTCATACATTGTCAGTATTCTTCTCTTCAAGATACTGGGATCTGTACATCAGCCACTAGGGACACATTAATGGGGGTCTGTAGCCGCACACTGGAAATGAACAAAGGATGGAAGATTCCTTGGGAACTTCCTCCCTTTCTCTCAGGACTCACATCGTACATGGCCATCAGACATCGGAGGGTACCATTGTTAGGCCATCTGTTAAATACAGGACAACGTAATATCTTTCTCCTTTTCGTATTAAACACACAGGTTTTGATAGTTCCTTCCTGTACCCGGTGGTTAGCTATGTGCCCCACACTCGGGAGACCAAGGTGTCCACCAGGGTTTCCCTACTCTGGCTGTACGTTAGACGGCTTGGAAAGTGTTATAAAGCCTTGACCACTTCCCAAGCCAATTAAATCAAAATGTTGCTGTTGTTTTAGTTGCTGAGTCATGTCCAACTCTTTGCAATCCCATGGACCGTAGCCCTCCAGGCTCCTCTGTCCATGGGATTCTCCAGGCAAGAATACTGGAGTGAGTTGCCATTTCCTTCTCCAAGGGATCTTCCTGACCCAAGGATTGAACCCACATCTCCTACATTACCAGGTAGATTCTTTGACCTCTGAGCCACCTGGGAAATTGAAATCAGAATGTGCATACTGCTCTGTTTTAAATGGATAACCCTACTCTACGGCACAGGGAACTCTGTTCAATGTTCTGTGGCAGCCTGGATGGGAGGGGAGTTCGGGGAGAATAGATACGTGTGTATGTGTGGCTGAGTCCCTTTGCTCTGCACCTGAAGCTGTCACAGCGTTGTTAATTGGCTATATTCCAATGTAAAATAAAAAGTTTAAAAAAATTAAATAAAGCTGTTATGAACAGAACCTAAGAATCTCCAAGGGTGGGACCTAGACGTGTGTGTGTGTGTGTGTGTGTGTGTGTGTTTTAAAGTTCCCTAGGTGATTCCAGCGTTCACTCGAAGTGCTAAAACTCAGTGACACTAATACTTAATACCACTTTGTGCAGGGTTACATCAACCCTCCCACTTCTCCTTTTCATCTTCTTGGCTCTCAGGGCTGCTGGTATGCCATGAGCTGCAGTGTGTCCAGAGGGGCCTCAAATCCCCAGATGGAAATGTTACTGCTGTCACACGTCACAGGGAATTTTATTGTGAACAGAGAATAGCACTTTCTCCATCTGTGAAACCAAGGGTGTAGTTAGGTCTGTTCTTGGATGTTATGCTGTATTTACTTAGCAAAGCAGGACATGGAGCATGGTTTGTGCTCCTCGTTGCGAGGTGCGTGTGTGCGTGCTAAGTCACTTAGGTCGTGCCAACTCTCTGTGACCCTGTGGACTCTAGCCTGCCAGGCTTCTCTGTCCATGGATTCTCCAGGCACGAACACTGGTGGACTCATGCTCATGAGGGAAGGCCAGGAGTTGTAGAATGGATACCTAAAAAAAGAAAAAAAAGTATTGAGTTGGAAGTATGGGGAGGAATGGAAACAAGAAGACTCATTATTGATAGTATTAGTGGGAATTTCTGTTTTCATTTTATTGTAAGCTCTTAGGTAGTCCTGTGCCATCAGATGAATAATAAATTTTGAATAAAACAAGCACATCTATGACTCAAAAGACATTACTTATAGAGCTGGTATCCAGCCCTTACCTGTTACCCGTTGTACCAGCGTTAAAATTTTTTAAAACTCTTATTATAGCCACTGCTCCAAGTTCCTTCAGTGACCCCAGCACCTGAGACGCTCTTGACCACTTCACAGTCCCAGAGCTAAAAGGTTGATGTGTGCCATGGCAACGGAAGTCCAGAGCACGCTCTGTTCTGTTTGACTTAGTGTCCATGCAGTACAGTTGGATGAATAATTCCATCCTAACTTTGAATGTATATCACAAGGGCACAGCACTTCTGCCATTCTCTAGTCCAGTGGCTTATTTACAGAAGTCAGTGCTTAACCTATGCAGATTAAGAAACTAATCTAAAAAAAAAGAAGAAGCTAGTCTGCCATCATGCCAGAGCCCCAGCCAGGCCTCCCAGCTTCTTGCACAGAACTGTGTCCTCTGTTCTGTATTGGTCATTTTTTCCTTCTTATCCTCAGTCTTGTTAAATCTCATTTCTGGACAAATACATAAGAAAGGAAGACAGTTCATTTCCATAGGAGAATATTTATTGAGCAGCCCTAGCATTGTGCTAGAATATAAGAAATATTAGGCAGTTCCTACCCTGAAGTAGTTTAGAAAATTGTTGGAAATTCTATACATATAAACATGGAGCACTTAAATAGCAGTGCCAGACAGTATATAGCTTGGTGCCCCACAAGTGTTTTATGAAGACTGTGAATGCACCAAGAAGATAAGAATAATTAAGAAAAGTTTAAGTGGAAAGATGGATAGGATTCTTGGAAGACTGAGTCCCCACTCTGTATCCTTTCTTCACCAGATCTGTAGGTTACCTTTTAATTAAGGACTGCAGGCTCCTTAGGACCAGTGATTTCCTTCATAAATGCAAGGCTCCTATGCTGCCGTTTACTGACTTAGACACTCAGATTGTTTCTGCCTGCAGTCAGCCCACCATATCTGCAGTTGAATCCGTGGATGCAGAAACCATGGATGAACGGAGGGCCATCTGTATTGATTGGACCACACCATTTTATATCAGCGACTTGTGCATCCACAGAGTTGGTATTCTAGGGGCTCCTGGAGCCAGCCTACTGCAGATAATGAGGGAAGACTATATTGCTAGAAGTTACCTCCTCCTACCAAAATTTTCTTATCTATATAATTCAGGGTATTAAATCTGCTATTAATTAGTGGAAAATAAAAAGAAAACATTTTCATAGGATGATAATTAATCTAGATAAACTATTCTGAAATCCCTAACTATATGTGTGCCATTGTTTTTAACCTATTTATCTGCTTTAGGTTAAAAGACGTGAATTTCTTTCTTTAATTGATTTTTCTAGCAAGAGGTCATTCTGATAAAAGATGTTGAAGTTCTAGAATAGTTAATATTTCCTATCACCAAGTGAAGGTAATTTTAAGATGTATGTAGATGATGCCCACAGAAACTGCTGAGGGAAGAAAGTGGTCACCTTCTACTACATGCAAGAAGAGGTTAGTGAAAGTCAGTCGTCTTTCTGAGAGTCCGTTTCTATGGAGGTTCTTTGGAGTAAAGATCAGAATGTTATCAGAGGTGGATTATAGCTCAGATGGTACAGAAAAAGAAAGTAGGAACTAAATTTAGAAATTACATGAAAGCTTTTCAAAAATAGATATATAGCTAAGAACACATAAAAAAGGCAATATGCATTTTATTTCCCCAAAAAAGCAGTGAAAATGCTAAGTCTTTTTGAGTTATATAAAGGTGAATTTGGTTTGATTTTTATTTTATGACCCTTGTGCTCTCTAACCAATCAGCCAGTCATGGGAAGCTCATCAGAATTTAAGGGAAAGAGAACATCTGGATATAAAATATCTGATAAAATCTTCATACACATCTATTTGGATGTCTAAGAAAAAGTTTTAGTCAAGTTATGACCTTTGCATGTTTTGAAAACTCAACATTGAGATGAATACAGTGTAATGAGATTTGGGTCTACCTGTGGAGATGAGAAAATTTGTATGTGAATAAAAATATACTGCTATTTGGAAAAACAATTTTAACTGTAAAATAATCACCAATGCCACTCTAAATACTGTTTATAATCCATAATTTAAGTAAGAGTTTAACATAGCATTTCTTTAAGATATTAGACTGTTGGCGATGTAGCGTATTTGGTAGGAATCATGGAGATTCTTTTATGTTTTTGAAATAGATTCCCCAAAGTTGAACCCCCAAAGGGTTGGTTCACTAAATGTAAGAAAAGGGCTGGGTCGAAGGTATTTCACCATAATTCCCCTTGGATCACATCTGAAGTACAAATTAAAGGCTGCTTCTATTTACTGAGACATTAGTGTGTGCTTTTTACTGTGCTGTTTCATGTATAGTATTATCTTCAGGCTTTATGACAGTGCTGTAATGAAAGTATCAGTATCTCAATTTAGGGATAAGGAAATTGAAGCTTGGAGAAGCCCCAAAGCAAGTAAATGGAAGCATGGGTGAAACTCACTGGCTCCAAAGTCACAGGCCTGCCTTAGCTACGCCTTGTGATGGTCATGACCACCTGAAACAACTTAAGCCACACAGTACCGTTTCCTAATACAAGCCCTGGGGAACTGATAATACAGACAATCACAGTTCATTGTAACCACGGCTTCAGGATACAGTTTAAGGGGATGATGAGGGAAAAATACTGGACAGTCACAGGTGCATGGCATTTTCTAATGAATCATGACCTGGACGCTGAGAAAATGCTCACTGGTAGGAATCAAATGCAATGTGATTCTCAGTTCCTCTTATGCAGATGTATAAGCCTCCTTATCACACTAAGGATGCACAAATTACACAAACTGTGAAGGAGTTGGGGGTGGAAAGTAGAGAGTAAAATCAGATTTCTTCAAGACCATGCAGGTATTGTGGAGAAGGAAATGGCAACCCACTCCAGTATTCTTGCCTGGAGAAACCCAGGGATGGAGGAGTCTGGTGGGCTGCTGTCCATGGGGTCGCACAGAGTCTGACAGACTGAAGCAGCAGCATGCAGGTATTGTGAAGCTGCTCAGATTCTGGTGACACAACTCAGTTAATTAGGTAGTTTTGGCATTACAGGACAGAGGGTATTCTTCACTTACAGAAATAATTATGCTCTTTCTTATGATTATTGGCAATAGTGAGGGGCAGATAGTAGCTTTCTGACTGTGGCCTCTTGTCTTCTTGGAACATGGGCAGTGTTGCTGGATCTTAAAGTTTATCCAGAGAAGTAGGGAATCTGTTTATCTGTCTAATGGAAAAGTTCTCAATTTTAGATGTTGACGGCTTTCTAAAAAAATCATTTGTACAAGACCAAGCAGGTCTGCAGACCATCAGCTCACTTCTAGTTTTCTTGACCCTCAGCCCCAAGTCTTCCCCACACAGAGGTCACCCCTGAGTCCTGACTTACCTGAAGCATTTATAGTTTATACCTCTTGTCCCAGCATCCCAGTTGTTGAGCTTTTGTTCTAGTTTCCCGTTTTTTCAAAAATAAATATTATTATTTATTTATTTATTTGGCCGCATTGGGTCTTAGTTGTGGCATGCAAGATCTTCATTGTGTCATGCAAGATCTTTCACTGTGGCATACCAACTCTCTAATTGCAGGGCACAGGCTCAGTAGTTGAGGTGTACAGTCTTAGTTACTCCTTGGCATGTGGGATATTAGTTCCCACAACAGGGATCGAACCCTGGGTCCCCTGCATTGCAAGGCAGATTCTTAACCACTGGACCACCAGGGAAGTCCCCCACCCCCATTTTTTTTTTTTTTTATTAGTTGGAGGCTAATTACTTCACAACATTTCAGTGGGTTTTGTCATACATTGATATGAATCAGCCATAGATTTACACGTATTCCCCATCCCGATCCCCCCTCCCATCTCGCTCTCCACCCGATTCCTCTGGGTCTTCCCAGTGCACCAGGCCCGAGCACTTGTCTCATGCATCCCACCTGGGCTGGTGATCTGTTTCACCATAGATAATATACATGCTGTTCTTTCAAAACATCCCACCCTCACCTTCTCCCACAGAGTTCAAAAGTCTGTTCTGTACTTCTGTGTCTCTTTTTCTGTTTTGCATATAGGGTTATCGTTACCATCTTTCTAAATTCCATATATATGTGTTAGTATGCTGTAATGTTCCACCCCCATTTTTAACGGCGCATCCTTCTTATTAGCTGCATTAAAATAATCCAAGGTAGATTTGATAGACTTTCACTTAGTATTTCCAAACCCTGCCCATGCAGTTGAACAGATTTCTCAACTTTAGCACTTGGTTAAATCTGAAAGATGTTCCAGCTCTTTTCCAAATCCTTTCCAGATGCAGTGTAACTACATCTTTTTTTCAAAGACAGCATGTGGGCACTCACCGCTAATAATGGAATGAGTGTGGACAAGAGTGACCAGGGACAGCCAGTTCCTTCCAGTGTCTAGGGTAGTAGTGGAGGATATGCTGTTGCTGCCCTTAATCAACCTTCTGTCATTAGCCAATCACGCTGTGCTCTGATCTTTTAGTTACAAAAGGTCTAGTAACACACCAGATCTTCAGTGAGCAGAACCAGTGGGAAATTGTCAGCCGTGTGTGAATGTATGTGTAAGATCAAGGCTGGGCAGCCTTGCTATGGTGGTCTGATAGTTTTTGCTTCCATGGTTTTATCGTTTATTTTTGGTGTTTGTTTTGTTGCTTGATAATACTTTTATTTTGTAATAAATTTTTTCAGCCACAATAAGTTTTTTTAACCCTGGAAATGCATATGTAACAAAATTTAGTACTGAATTTTTGCTTCTCAAGAAAGTGAATGGTAATATATAACTTATACAAAACAGCTTGTTGATACTTAGCATCCACTATTACAGCCAAAGTGATATCATCAACCACAAAAGGTTTGAAAGACACAAATCTTCTGAAAAAAGTATCAGCATCTACTTCAAAAGTTAGCTGTTATATTCAGTAGATTGTGCCCAAAGATGACATTTTAGCATAGTCAGCTGCAGAAAATGCATTTTTATATCACTCTGTGAAGCATGACTTTTCATTTAGATTAAGTGACTTTCCTTCAAAGTTAATTTAGTTCATTTTTTATTCCAAGTTTTCTTCTGCAAGTGCAAAAAAATGAGGCAATAACTATCAATTCTTTAACTCCCTTAGCAGAAGGAAATCTTTGCAAACAATTGATAATTTGGTTTTCTCCCTTTTTTAATTCGTGGAATCAAGGTGCAGCTTTTGATAGTTAATTTGGATAAAGTGAAATATCTATTATTATTTTGAATACTATAAGTGTTTTTGCTTTTTAAAAAATGTTGAAGATAAACATATTTCATGGTAATGATAAGAATATAGTGTTTGATGGTGCGCAGTGTCATGGTAAAACAATTATTAAATTAAGCCTATGGAGCAGAAATGTACTTGCAATTAGTTATGACTCACACACAAGTCGTACTTGTGTTCAGACAAGCTGTGATAATCTGCCCATCTTGAGTTTTGTTTCCTCGAAGTATCTGTGAAAGAATAGTATTATGAATTGATAAAGGAGATATTTCTTATGAAAGTATTTGCTCTGAAATGTTTACAAATTTGCATTTGAAAAAATGTTAAGAATATCTACCATGTAGCAGAATTTGTTTTGTGCTCACCAGATTTGTCAGCCCCTAAGAGAGAATATTTTTCAATTAAAAATATTAAGGTCTATAGAGTAGGACCCAATTGAAAATGTTATATTTTCAAATTGAAATCAAACCGAAAATGGTTAATGCAATTTTGAAGAATATTTCAGGCAGTTTTATGAAAGTTAAATATATAATATATCCATATTGAAAAAATACAGTCTTTTTCTAACTTTATATGGATATATGAAAGTTTTGTTTTTTTAGAAAGTACTTTATGTTTGAAAATATTGTAATAATACCTATATAATATACCTGATATGTTGGTCAATAAATAATATTTCAAAGATACATAGCATTAACTATTTTTAATAGTCTTTTTCGTACTCAACAGTGTTATGTATAGACTATAAACTATATTATATTCTCATTAGAATGTTAACAGTTTCTCAACACTGGTCCAAATAGTAACATTTTACAATTGATTCTTATCTATAATCTTCCTGAAATTGGGTCCTTCCTCAAAGTGACAAATTATATCTATTACTATTTGCTATTGAGATAGGATTCTCTTACTTCTTTTCCTTTCTTCCTATTCAGATTCTAGATGTTCATTACCCTTCTTCACTGGACAAGTAAGCCTAACTGCTGTTGATTCTCTTTACTGTCTTACTGTTGGAACAACTTCTTGGTCTCTGAATTAAAGAGACCTTTAGACATGTGTTCTAGGGAATTTCTTTTCTTCTGCAAGATTCTGGGGCTAGGAGCCTTTCACTTTCAGTTTTCCTGAACACAGTTTCTGAAGCCACAGTAGTCAGGTTTTGTAGTGGGCATTCCAGAAAGATTGTAGGATCCTGAAATTTCTGGGTACATCTGGGCCTCCCTTCATTGAGAAGCTTGTCCTTTCCATTATTTTTTCCATCTTTGTCTGCATGTCTACCAAGCTGGGCAAGGAAATGTTTTTCCTATTGTCAAACAAAATAAAATTCCAAACCAGCAGCACACTCCTCTGGTTAATAAGATTGTAGGAGCCCAGACATTGCAAAGGGCTAAAATGATTATGTTTTTTTCTGAGATGTAATATCAGGAAATGAACCACATGCAAAATGTGAACTCAACAATGAGGATGATGTGAATCTATAAAGCAGGCATTAGCCTATTATGCCAGTGTAGGGGAGAACCAGTTAGTCGGTTGTTTGCTTGTGTAAAACCAGTCCCCACTTGGTTATTGGGAGTCTCGGTGTTTATTTAGTCACTGTTTGCAAAGTGTAATTCAGAAAACACCAGTCTCATCAACTGATTCGAGGGGGAAAATGCTGCCATGGTCATATAGTGATGTCTCCACCCTTACCCCATACTCATGGATTCCTAGCAGCATTATCTTTTTAAACGTACTGAGTCCTGTAGTATGAACCATCTGTTTAACTTTTCATAAATATTATTCTCTACAGTTGGGCTTCCCTTGTGGCTCAGCTGGTAAAGAACCCGCCTGCAGTGAGGGAGACCCGGGTTTGGTTCCTGGGTTGGGAAGATACCTTGGAGAAGGGAAAGGCTACCCACTCCAGTATTCTGCCCTGTATAGTCCATGGGGTTGAAAAGAGTCAGGAATGACTGAGCGACTTTCACTCTACAGTTATCTGACTTTGGCTATAGAACCCACTTTTCAGACAGCCATTAAAATCCCAAGTAACTAATAGTTCTCAAATATTCTTTGAAAGCAGCTTTACAAGTATACCTGATTCTTTTTATCTTAGTAAACATGTATAACTTTAAAAGAATCTTCTAATTTATTTTTTGTCACTATGACTTTGAATAAACTCTTTGAAAATAAACTTTTTTTGTAGCATTGATAATGTATTCATGTGTATTACCATCATAGTCATGAAGGTAATAAGCAGCATTTCAAAGAGTGCACAGTTTTTTATTTCATCCCAAGATTTTGCAGACCTGAGGGCACAATTCTTCCTAATGGAACCATGTAATTACAGCAGTCAACAGACTTTGGAACTGCTTGGAGTGTGTTATGCCATAGTGCAGCAAGCTCTGACCTACAGATGTTGCTGATTCTGATAATTATGACGTGGCCTTCAGACATGAAAAGGGAAAATGATAAGCAGAGGACGAAATAGAAGAAAACTTGTGTGAAATTTATAGTGGTAGAGCCAAGAAGGAGATGGAGTTCTTTAAAAGAAAAAGAACATCTTAAATAATAAAGGAGTATTTTCTCCACCAAGGAAGGAATCCAGTATATGTTAGAATAAGCAAATGTACCTTTTAGTGAAACAAAACTAAAAAGAGAAACACATTCTCAGCAAACATCTTGGGGGAAAGCAGTGTGCCTTATAGTCATTGATTACCTTGGTGAATGTCACAGTAAAGATTAAAAATAAAACTCTAGGACTTCCCTGGTGGTCCAGTGGTTAGGAGTCTGCCTGCCAATGTAAGGGACATAGGTTTGATCCCTGGTCTGGAAAGATTCTACATGTTGTGGAGCAACGGCAAGAGAAGTTGCCGCAATAAGCCCGTAAGCTGCAACTAGATAGCCCCCACATGCCACAACTAGGGAAAACCTTTCACAGCAATGAAGAGCCAGCACAGCCATAAATAAGTAAATAATGTTGGAGGAAAAAAAAGACATTTGTCAGGGGGAAAAACCTCTCACCATAGAAAAGCAAATCTAGTCATGATAATCAATTTGTGAAATCTTAAAGTAGAACAATATGCAACAGTTTAATAAAATTTTATTGAATATTTTGCTCTCTGGAACATTTTACTTAACACAGATTCACTTTTTAGTATCTAATATATTCCCTGACACATAGTAGATAAGTATTGTTTGTTGAAATAATTAATATTTATTAATGATAATTTTGAAATGCCACAAGATTTCATAGCAATTATAGTTACTTGTATTTTATGTATTTTGTTAACAAAATACTAATCCTAACTACCCTAATGCTATTTTGGTACCCTAGTACCAAAATACTTTCCTAACTACCCTACAACAAGTTGTTTTTCTGTTTCATAGGTGAGGTAGTTGCGGTTCAGGAAACTTGAGAGACCAGCCTGAAGACACAAGGCTGAAATGTGACAGCTATAAGAAGTCTGTCTGGTTCTCAAGCTGCTGCTGCTGGACTTCCTCTTTGCTATTTTGGTTCTCTGGGTTACTCAGAGAGAGATTCAGTACAATTGACTCTCGACATCAGCAAATTCAACCAACTGAGGGTGGAAAATATTGTTGGGGGAAGGAATTCCAGAAAGCTCCCAAAATCAAAGCTTGAATTTGTTGTACCCTGGCAATAATTTGCATAGCATTTACATTGTATCAAGTAATATAAATAATCTAGAGATGATTTTAAATATACAGGAGGATGCATAGGTTATGTACAAGTACCAGGACATTTTTATAAGGGTCTTGAGCATCTGCATATACCTACTCTGTTCTTCTGATACTGCGTGCAGAGGGACATGGGTGCTATAACAAAGGAGAATCAGTAGATCCCTGGCACCGAAAGATTACATACAGGATTCAAAATTTTCATCAGAGACTTCAAAAGGCCGTGTCATGTAGTATTTGTCATTTTGCTGAGCCATGAGTTGAATCCTGAGTGTGGAGAGGCTGTACTATAGGAATGAGTCACTGGCTTCGAGAACGCCGCCAGCAGTAGCTCAATGTGACTCTGCTATTCTCTGTCAGTTTGCAGTCACGCCCATAAGAAAATGCACCAGCAGCTGTCACTGCATACAGGGCCCTGTACACTGATGAAGCCAGAGAAGGTGGAAGGGTCTAAGAAATAACAGTTCTTGCCCAAGTTTTTGGTAGGAGTATTTGCCAATTTGAGGACTCATTGATATCCATTATCCAGGATGATCTCTAGAATGTTCTTGCACATTGAGCAAATACATGTGAGCAGTTTGCCCGAAGTCTCAGAGCTAAGAAGTGCATGTACCATGCCTTTTGCACTTTCTGTGTTATTTTCCTTTTCTTTTGTTTTCTAAACAATTAGCAGCTTTGGGTGTTAGACACTGTCTTTAAGTGTTTTACATCCATTAGGTCATTTAACCATCAAATAGTACTGTTGTTACCCCCATTTAACAGATTAGGAAATAAAGGTTTACAAATGTTAAATAGCTTGCCCAAGGTCATGTTCAACCAGTTCTGGCTGGAGGTGGTATTGCAGTGCAGAGATTTGATCCCATCTCTGTATTTCCTTTGGGAAGAACACAAAAAAAGCCTGAGATTTTTCTTTTCCCCCCCATGATTTAGAATCAAATGCCAAAATGGAAATAAGCACCGAGGGTGGGAGAAGAGTAAAATGTGCTTCTCAGTTCAGGATTAAAACATACTCAGACAGAAGTTCAGGATTTTACTAAATCAGAGGCCCTCTGTCTGTGCTGGGCATCCTTTCAAATAAAGCTGCCCTAATGAGCTGAATATTTGTGTCTAAGAGCTTCAACAAATGTGGAAATTACCATTTGGTTTTCTACTTCTGGAGTGTAGGAACCGGAATAGGTGTGACATTCCAGCCTAAAGCCGCTCTGAGCTGTTAATGAGTTTTTGAAAATCCTTCCAAAGTGACTATAAGATCTTTTTTATTTCATCAGAAGACTTGGCCTTCTGTGGTCAGGGTAAGACTCACTGCGGTGGGAACTCAGTTCTTCCTTCCTTTTGCTGAAGCAGCCTTGGAAATATCAACAGACCTAAAACTTACCTGAATTTTATGACCACCGAATCATAAAAACAAGACATTACCACGTTGGCACATCCTGTGGTTTCCATGTGGTCTTTCCCTAGGATTCTGCCAGAGTTCCTAAGAGTAGTTACTTGGTTCTCACAATGTTCCCTCTGAGACTTGCCACCAGCTTGCTAAGAATTCTGAAAGCTCACATTCATTATTAAATATTTCCATCCAGAATGTTCAACTGTAACTTGAAATAGAATTATATTTTGCATTTGGTTTATATGATTAATTAACTCATACCTGTTTTGCTTTTATATGTACAGTGTTCAAAATAAAAAGGATAGTCAATTGTAATTGTTATTTGTATTTTTAGAAATGACTTCTTTCCCTTTCATCATAGCCTATTTCATTAGTAGGTGGTTTAATTTTGCATAATTACTTGTGATTTTTACTACTTCACATTTGATATTTGGAAAAATAGGAAAGGGTCTAATTTATCTTCCTACTCTAACACACTAAAAAATATTCTTTTCACATACAGAATATTTTTTACCAAAAAAAGTGAGAGAATTGCACTTTTGTTGAGGACATTTACATAGGCATTTAAAAAAATCTATGTGTATTTTGTAAAATGCTGTCATAGTTTTAAATAACTTGAGAACTTCAGGTGAAAGCTGTTTCATAAATGCAGATTACAGTGGATTATATTTGAATGTCATTTTACAAAACAGCAAGGACAGAATTAACAAACAAAGCTTAGGAGGCAATAAAAGTGACTTAGAAATTCAGACCTGGATGAAGGCACAGTAGTGATCTTTGCATTTTTTGAGGCCAATATACTTTCTTAGATGGTAGACATGGTTATGGTTCATTGTTGTTATTGTTCAGTCACCTAGTTGTGTCTGACTCTTTGCACCTCCATGAACTGCGCAGCATACCAGGCCTTCCTGTCCCTCACCAGCTCCCAAGAGTTGGTGGGAGTTCACGTTCATAGCCTCAGTGATGCCATCCAATCATCTCATCCTCTGTCGCTCTCTTCTCCTTCTGCCCTTGATCTTTCCCAGCATCAGGGACTTTTCCAATGAGTCGTCTGTTCGCATCAAATGACTAAAATACTGGAGCTTCAGCTTCAGCATCAGTCCTTCCAGTGAATATTCAAGGTTGATCTCCCTTAAAATTGACTGGTTTGATCTCCTTGCTGTTCAGGGGACTTTCAGGAGTCTTTACCAGCACCACAGTTCAAAGGCATCAATTTTTTGTTGTTCTGCCTTCTTTACAGTCCAGCTTTCACAATCATACTTGACCACTAGGAAGACCATAGCCTTGACTATACAGACCTTTGTTGGCAGAGTGATGTCTCTGCTTTTTAGCACACTGTCTGGGTTTGTCATCACTTTTCTGCCCAGAAGCAATCATCTGATTTCATGGCTGCAGTAACCGTTCACAGTGATTTTGGAGCCCAAGAAGAGGAAATCTGTCACTACTTCCACCTTTTCCCCTTTATTTGCCATGCAGTAATGGGACTGGAGGCCATGGTCTTAGTTTTTTTAATATTTAGTCTTAGTCCAGCTCTTTCACTCTCCTCCTTCACCCTCATCAAGAGGCTCTTAATTCCTCTTTACTTTCTGCCATTAGAGTGGTATCATCTGCTTATCTGAGGTTGTCGATGTTCTCGCACCAATCTTGATTCCAGCTTATAACTAACTCATCCAGCCTGGCATTTCTCTTGATGTACTCAACGTATAGGTTAAACAGGGTGCCTGCAGACAGCCCTGTTGTACTCCTTTCTTGAACCAATCAGTTGTTCCATACAGGGTTCTAACTGTTGCTTTTTGACCCACATACAGGTTTCTCAGGAGACAAATAAGATGTTCTGGTATTCCCATCTCTAAGAGCTTTCCACGGTTTGTCATGATCTGCACAGTCAAAGGCATTAGTGTAGTCGATGAAACCCAGATAGATGTTTTACTGAAATTCCCTTGCTTTATAATCCAGCAAATGTTGGCAATTTGATCCCTAGTTCCTCTTCCTTTTCTAAACCCAACTTGAACATCTGGAAGCTCTTGGCTCCCATAATGCTGAATCCTAGCATGCAAGGTTTTAAACTTGACCTTACTAGCATGGAGGGCTTCCCTGGTAGCTCAGACGGTAAAGTGTCTGCCTGCAGTGCGAGAGACCTGGGTTTGATCCCTGGGTCAGGAAGATCCCCTGGAGAAGGAAATAGCAACCTACTCCAGTACTCTTGCCTGGAAAATTCCATGGATGGAGGAGCCTGGTAGGCTACAGTCCACGGGATCGCAAAGAGTCAGACACAACTGAGCAACTTCACTGGTGGTTACTAGCATGGGAGATGAGTGCAATTGTCCGATGGTTAGCACATTCTTTGCTACTACCCTTCTTAGGAATTGGGGTGAGGATTGACCTTTTCCAGTCCTCTGGCCACTGCTGGTTCTTTCAGATTTGCTCACATAATGAATGCAAAACCTTGATAGCATCATCCTTTAGGAATTTGAATAGTTCTACTGGAATTTCATCTCATCCACTAGCTTTATTAGCAGTGCTTCTTAAGGCCCACTTGACTTTGTACTCTAGAATGTCTGGCTCAGGGTGACTAGCCACACCATTGTAGTAATCCAGTTCATTAAGATCTTTTTTATACAGTTCTTCCATGTATTCTTTCCATCTCCTCTTGATGTCTTCAGCATCTACTAGGTCTCTACCATTTTTATCCTTTATTGTGCCCTTCTTTGGGCAGAATGCTCCCTTGATGTTTCCAGTTTTCCTGAAGAGATCTCCAGTCTTTCCCCCTTTGTTGTTTTCTTCTATTAGTAAGCACTGTCCATTGAAAAAGGCCTTCTTGTCTCTTCAAGCTGTTCTTTGGAACTCTGTGGTTGATTTGGTGTATCTTCCCCTCTCTCCCTTGCTTTTCACTTCTCTTCATTCTTCTGCTGTTTGTAAAGCCTCCTCAAATAACCACTTTGCCTTCTTGCTTTTCTTTTTCTTTGGGATGGTTTTGTTCACCGCCTCCTGTATTACGGACTTCTGTCCATGGCTCTTCAGGCACACTGTTAACTAGATCTAGTCCCTTGAATCTATTCGTTACCTCTACTGCGAATTCATACAGGATTTGATTTAAGCGGATATTGGTTATGGTTCATAGATGAGATTAATATTATAGCTTTCACTGTGGAGGTTAATTTGCATTAAGGGTCAGCATGAAATTTCCTCCCTAGACTGTTTTTCCCACAGTTAAGAGAGTGCCATGTTTATTTTGTCTACCAAACCGTTGTTCATCTATTTCTCCTCCTCTCGTCACACATCTTTATCTCCACCTGCCAGCTAAATCCTGTCTTCTCTCTGACACCTCGTCTGGCCATACTGAGTTCTGCTTGTTCAGTCCCAATGTACCATCACTCATATACAGACTTCATCATGTTCTGCCCCGTATTGTCAGGCACTTTTGAAATAGTGAGGTTTTGTTGCAATAAATGATAATATATGTGCTCCTGGAGGGATAGGATCATAAGTCCTTGGTGCCCCGCGTAATTCTAGATGTATCTATTTATGATCCTGGAGTATATGTCTAGATGAATCCATAGGGAGATGATTTGTTTCAATTGCATAATCTTACAGACCAGGAAAATGAAGTTGTAAAGAAGTAAATAATTTCTTCTAAGGGTTATTGCTTGTGTTAGGTGTAAAGCCAGGCCTAGTGTTTAGGTGTCCCTGTTTCCAGCTCAGTATAATTTCTACTGTTCCTTCCTGTATTCTTAATTCAACAAATATTTATTGAGCATCAGTGATAGGCACTCTGCTAGACTCTGATACTGTAACACTGAGTTTGACTCGGAACTTGTACTGTGATTAGGGAGAAGGATACTAACAAATATCATCCGGATAGATATACACTAGCTACTGACATAAGTGCTGTGAAGGATTGTGTAGTTCTGAGAGTATGTAATGGGTGGGAGATTTCCTTAACAAACTCGACTTTGGCTTGTAGGAAGTTGGGTTTATGTATGCCTTTTAAATCAGACAAATATTTGTTGTCTGCTCACTCTGTGCTAGGCCCCAAGAGAAATGAGGGCCAGGAGCTACAGCCCCTTCCTTCAATGTATGGTCTAGAAGACAGTAAGTCAAGAAATGTAGAAGTTCCATGGTTCAGAAGACGCAAAGATCACATTTTGGGGGAGAGGAGGAACATTGGGAAAATTTTCCTGTAAGAGACAGCATAGGATATGGTGCCTGGACAAAAGCTAAAAGAGATACGGAAGGGAATAGAGAAGGTCTTCCAGATGTAAGAAAAAGCCCATCGAGGTAGACCAAGAGACGGAATTAGAGGAGTTTTCCAACAGTAAAAAGTAATCTCATTTTACAGGAAGACTTTTCAGTTATACAGCTGGTGAGAATGTTGTCTGTTTCAGTCAACTGAAATTAAAGGTGGAAATGCAGATGTTCCCTCTCGTTTCTCCTCCTGGAGCACATAATCCTGTGCTTTGGTTGCCAGCTATATGGACTGTTCCCCCCACCGCCAACCTACCCCTGCACCTCACAGGAACTGTGTCTATGGACTCTTCCCCCACCCCTTACTCTGTCGCTACACCTCATAGGAACTGTGTCTGCGGACTGTTCCCCCACCTCCAGTCCTACTGCTACACTTCATAGGAACCGTGTCTAAGTCTTTAATTGCTGTATTACCTAACATTTCATTGGGGTTCAATAAACATTTAAGCATCATCGTGAAAAGTGTCTGCTCTTGCTGAAACTGTTTTCTCTGATATAAGTTCCCTACCTTAGACACAGAAATAGAACTCCTTCCATATGACATGGTTGGCCTGTTGTAATGAGTATCAAATTCAGTTTTTAAATACTGCCTACACTATTCTGTGTCATCTTGTAGCTTTTACCCAATTCAAAGAGGTCTCAACCATTTCTCCCTATGGATAGTATAATAGTTTGTCTAAATATTATTGTAGGAAAATGCTGCAGAATTACTTCCCCATTAGCATGTGTTAAGTGGTCAGCTACTGCGTCCCAGGTTCTGTGTAGGAGATGGTGTTATTGGTCAATCTTATTAGGGAAGTCCATGGAGAAGCAAATGATTGGTACCTGATCCAACTTAGCCACAGATAGATACACTTTATCATTTATAGCATTGCCAAGAATAAAAATTAGGGATATTTCATGGAAAAATCTAGATTTTTGGCTTCCCTTGATAACTCGGAAAATCTGGCAACACTCAGCTTGTATCGCAGTGGCAACAATTAGCCGGAGCTGAATAGCAGCTGTTCTCTTTCTTTAGGGTCGGTATGCTGCCGTTCCCATCACTCACTGTTACCTACATCCAGCCTGTTCTACTCATTTCTGTAGCTTCCTGGCCCTTATAATGCCCCTTGTTTTGGGGTGCTGTTGCCTTTCTGGGCCCCTTCTCTTTGGTTTCCAATAACAATTTCATGGCCAGCCAGACAGTTAATTATGACCACAGCAACTAGTGTCTGTGTGATATTTGATAGCTTGCAGTAGTTCCCAAACTTTTCCACACATCAGAATCATCCAGAGGGCCTCTTGAAACAGATTGTTAATCAGTGTCTCATCCGAAAAGTTTGATGTAGCATTGAAGGATTGCATTTTTATTAAATTCCCGACTAATGCTGCTGGTGTATGGACCACCTTTTGAGGACCACTTGGTGGGATAAGATGTTGCCCACCAGAGAGAACATTTGGAAAGATTAAGCAACTTATCCAATGTCAAAAGAAGAAGCAGAGTCCGATTAAAACCATGTCTTTAGAGTGTGTCCAGTCGGAGACCATCCTGTGCATGCCCGTTTCTGCCTTGCATCTGCCTTCTAACTTGCACAGAGTCCTCTAGAGAACCCTGTAAATCAGATGTAGACAGGAAATTGAATTTAGGATTATACCATGAGTGATCATTGTCATATCTCAGGACACAAGGAATTAGAACTTGTTTGTATTCAGTGAGCAAGGGCGGAAGGACAGGGCCCGAAGCTTGACCTTAAGGTATAAGATATGAGACATACCTGCTGGGCAGAGTGGAGCACGCCCCACACCCAGGGTTTCGTGCTTGGAGGAGGTCCACTTGAGCAGGTGGGACCAGGATAGTCTTTGGTATCGACATGGAGCAATGGGTCCCACAGAGCATAGCACTGGGGATTTGTTGGGGAACCAGTGACATATTTTCAAAGCAGGGGTTTCATGGGAAGCTGTGATTGGCCTAGGCCCACCTGGAGTGACACTTGGAAACAGGACTTCAGGATAGTCAGATTGCTGGGATAGGACAAATTGTCTGGGCAGGGACTAGGTACATATAACAACTTTAGGGATTCATCTTCCAATATTGGGGTGCAGGGCAGACCTATAGGGCTTCTCACTGACCAGATCTGGCGGTCAGGGTCAAAGGAGAACCAGCAAGAAAGGTGGTTTCTTCAATCTCATCATGTTAGGCTTTGTAAAACCTTATTTAAGTGAAGATTAGTCTAATGACATGGGTTCCCTTCCGTCTTATGGGATGAGAAGGAAGAGGAAGACTGGGAACCAGACATGCCTAATCACAAGGTTAAATGTATTAAATTCTATCTGCTTGAAACTCTATGAAAGGAATAATTAGGTCATCATGTAATCAAGATAGCCATTCACTAACCTAGTTCAGAAGTTTGCATATCTGTACAAAAGCAGGACAGTTTTAATAAATTAGCAGCCATCTGCCTCCAGTTTTCAAGATAATTAGTTATTATGTCTGTTGATTTGCACATTTATGTACTGTATAATTTACATGTATACTACACCTATGAGACCTGTTTTGTATTGTTAGGCAGTGGTGTATGGTGGTTAATTTGGAGGTTGACCATACATTTTGATTTCAGTCTTTTTGAAAATTTTTTAAAAGTCTTTTTACGTCTTTCCTACTAAATGTTGTATATAATGAAAATAACAAAGTCCTTCTTCTGTGTTAAAAAAAAAATTGAATAGGCTCTTCAGTCTGATAAGATATGAGGTAGATATAAAGTAAATATTGAAAATTTGGGTGTGTGGGAGTAGAGGGGTCATGGTCACTATTGTGCAAATCAAATCATTACTACTAACTGTTCTAGTAGTTTTACATCCTAATCCTCACAGTGAATCATAGAAACTAATGCTGATTAGTTGAGTCTCGTTGAGTTTCTGCTGAGATACAACACTCATGGGCTGGGTATATTCTGTGTTTGATCATAATAAACTATAAACATAGAGGGGGTAAATAACCCAGTCTTTTCCCCTTTAAGAATATGAGCTGTTTTAGGATTATGATCATCACCTGATAACAGTCATTATTTGTGGCTTATCGTCCTCATTGTTCCCATGGGAGCTGAACAGTCTGCTTTTCTCTTGTCATCCCTAGGTAGCTTCAGCATTTACTCTAGAGGAAAAGACCTGGGACTGGGTTTTATCTAAGGAAAAGAAAAAAGAAGCAGCATTACTTTATTATAAACCAGTTTGAAAACCAATATATGAGGAAAAACCTCACTTGTGCATAATGCAGTGTGCAAGCCAAGGCAATTTTCTTCAATAGGAAGGAGATTAAAACTGCTATTTTTTTTTTTTTTAAACAGGCTCATGCACAGTTAGTTCGAGAAGTTGATGTGGAGAAGGTGTCTGCATTTGAGAATCCATATGTAGATGCAATAAAGAGTTTATGGAATGATCCTGGAATCCAGGAATGCTATGACAGACGACGAGAATATCAGTTATCTG
The DNA here is from genome assembly GCF_910594005.1 of Cervus elaphus. Lineage (NCBI taxonomy): Eukaryota > Metazoa > Chordata > Mammalia > Artiodactyla > Cervidae > Cervus > Cervus elaphus. Next base: position 51,573,559 of record NC_057843.1, on the reverse strand, counting down.
ACTCTACCAAATAGTGAGTATTCCTCCAGGAGGCCCTTTGCATCTTCCTCTTTTCTTTCATGGTTCTCTGCATGTGAGAACCTTTCTCTTCTCTGTCCTGTGTATCGCATCTGATTCTGACTGCACAGTTAGGAAGTACAGATATTAAATTTGTGCCACCTTTATAAATTTAGACTTTATGTAAGGGATTGGCCTCGTGAGTCGGGGAGAGTATTTCTCTTATTGTTTTCTGTTTGAAAACCAACTGAAGACTCTAGGAATCTGCATTCACTCACCCATCTCTTCCCCCAAATTGTAAACCAGTGATTTTTCAAACATGTGCTTCACTGTGATTTGAAATCTGATAATAATTTTAATGCAAGTTGTTGATCTTATTCGTGTGTTGGAAAGCACCTACACAGAAGAACCTCTAACAAATACACTTGATTATGGCTTCTCAAACATCAGACTTCCTGGTTTCCAGACATAGGATCTTGACTGCTTTCTGGGACCCACTGTTTTGTTGATGGATGGGTTTGCTTTTGCATGGAAATTGCGTGTGAGTCTAATTTTGCATGCATTCCAGAATTATTTTGTGAGCTGTCGATCACAGTCATGTGTCCTAGGAGGGATTTGCATCCTAGAGAGATTTGTTAATTCTCTAGATTAAATCTTGCCAAACAGAAAGAAAAGTAAAGATTTGGCAGTCACTGGATTAATGTAATCAATGTGGTCAGCAATGTAGATAATCGGGCGCCTTAAAAAATGGAATTTTGTTTTTTTTAGTGGTTTTTTTTCAGATTTCTGTCTCCATTAATTATGTTAACCCAGCATCTGCCTCTTCTGTTGGTTCTGGGCAGACAGAAGAAAGGGTGGGAAGTATTCGGCAGCCTTAGGCCAGTTTGTATGTCGAAATGACCCTCTGAATGCGGGCCGGACTGTGGGGGAAATAAGGAGCCCTGCATGCAGACTGACATTGCCTAACAACGCAGGGAAGATCCCAGAGCAGCCGGGCTCTGTTTTTGTAGTAAAGTAGATCACGCTCCTACCCTAGTTCTAGGCGTTTGTTTAAGAAAAGTTATGATTCAGGTCAGCCACAGAAATATTGCCTGGCCAAAACAGTACTTGGATTCCCAAGGTAAATCTGAATTACGTCATTCTGAAAAGTGACGTGAAATGCTCAGGAGACCGTGTCTGTCGTGTTTTAAGCCGGTACCCACCCCGTGTGTCTCTGAAATGCGTGCTTCCTCGTTCCTGGCTTCCTTTGTCCTCCTTGCACACTGCCTGTCTTCCTCTTCTGTGTCTGCCTTCCTTCCTTCGCCTCACCCCCTTCCTCTTTCCCTCTGTCCTCTCCCCTCCCCGAGTTCCAACTGTGTAAGTTTCTGTAAGTACAGAGATGAGAAGATGCATTCAACTCTTTTTGGTTCCAAATTCTGCCCCCTCAACCTTTGACCAGCTGTCTTCCTTTTGCATTCTGCCCCCTCCGTCCTTATGTTTCCTTTGCCATTTCAGATCTCATCCATCTCCCCACATTGCTGCCGTGTTTTACCCCTTGTCCTGTTCCTGCTTGCTGTGTCTTCCCCTGTCTGCTGGCTTCCTTATCCGCCCTCGGCTCTGATGCTCCTTTAACTCCTCCACTTCTCGATTCACTACTGTGATGCCTCTCCTGGCCCCTACCGATGAAGAACTCCTCCATTAAAAAGTTACATTCACTAAGAAATCCTGTTGCCTCCCATCATTTCTAAATCCCTTTCTTTTTACTTTAGCGTAAAGCCTGTTTCTCCCCCTCCTCACCTGTTAGAGTCTCTACCTGTCACCTAAATCTCTTCTCCCTACAGAGAAGTCCTGTGACTAGGGCAACAGAGCGCCAGTGTCCGATAATGATGTGCTTACCGAGTTAGGGCTTCCCGTTAGCAAACGATTTGCCTCCTGCTCCTGGAATAAGCTCTCTGAGAGATTCCTATTTGCCCTGAGGACACCTGGGTCAGCTGCTGCAAGCTGTATTCCTGAGACAAAGCTCCACCACTTGTCTGGTGACATTACTTCAGCTCAGATTTGTGGATTCCTAGACAGGTACCCATCAGTTGCTTTAAGGCTAAGAGTTATCCGCAACAGTTACTCCAGGCCCATGTTAGCACTGTGATGCTGGGAAAAGCCACCATCTTAGACTTCGGCCACATGGGCTGCATCTGCCATGAAAACACGCTCACTCTGTAGGCACATCCCTCATGTTAGAGCTCAAGACGCGGGGGCAACTGGGACAGGCTGATATCAACCCCTGCAAATGATGACTGTTTAAACAGTTCTAGTTTCCCTTGGTGGGGATAGGGAGAACTCTATTTTCTAAACATATACATGTGGACATATGTGTGTATGCACATACACCTATTGCATTTTGCATGTATTTATACAAAAGTAATTAAGTTATAACAACATGTCCCTATATACACTTGAGTGTGCCTCTTTAAAAAAAAAAAGGACATTTTCTTACATAAGTAATACCATATTGTACCTAAAAACTAATCATCAGTCCTTTTTATCATTCTATATCCAGTTCATTTTCATATTTCCCAACTTCTTCCAAAATGTTCTTTAGAGCCAGTTGGTTTTAGGACAACGTGCTGCGTTTGGTTTTTATGTCCCTTAAGTCTCTTAATCTATTAGAAGCCTGTTTCACATTTCACTGGCATGTCAAAAAGACTGGCCTGGATTGGATCTGACTGCTGCATCATTGCATGATTTAACTTTCTCCTCTGCCTCTTGGATTTTCTGCAAACTGAAAGTCACATTTAAAGGCTTGGTTAGATTCCAGTTAAACACTGTCAGTAGAACACACAAGATTTTGTGCACTGGTTTACACGTCATTGGTAAGTTACGGTTCACCAGTGAGTAGAACACACTCTAAGTGATCTTGTGCACTGGTTTACCCATCATTGGTAAGTTACGGTTCACCAGTGAGTAGAACATACTCTAAGTGATCTTGTGCACTGGTTTACCCATCATTGGTAAGTTACAGTTCACCAGTGAGTAGAACATACTCTAAGTGGTCTCGTGCACTGGTTTACCATCATTGGTAAGTTACGGTTCACCAGTGAGTAGAACACACTCTAAGTGATCTTGTGCACTGGTTTACCCATCATTGGTAAGTTAAGGTTCACCACAGTGTTTGGGCACTGACAGCCTCCATGATGGGTTTTTTCCTTCTGCCCCAAAAACAATCTGTGTGGGGTGACTTTGTCATTGTGTAGTCTCCAGTTCCCCATCAACTCTTCACCTGATGTTTTAATTCCAATCATTAAGTCTTGTCTGGTATAAGAATTCCAACTTTTATCAGTTGGTCTGAGTTGGCATTCTTCTGTGAAGTACAAGGTTTTCATCTCTTGATGCTATTATCCTGAAATACATTTTCTGCCAAAAAGTATATGTTTCAATCTTTTTGTTACAGTAATTTGTTACATAGACTAAATAGATGGTGACTGTATAATTTATCATCAAAACCAGGACATTTTGGAAGGAAAGGGTTACTATTAATCACTATAGTGAAATAGGTGTAAACTGGAAATCTCCTAGTCAAGCAGGAACATTTGATCATCTTAGCTAAATGAAACCTAGGTTTCATTTTTCTCTTTGTTTTCTCTAGAAGACTCTTGTTTACTTTCAGGGATTAGAACCAATCAGTTCCTGCCAATTATGGAAATTGTGTGTGTAAACCTGAGTTAGCTGGCCCCATGTTTCTGTTATCTTCATAGGATATTTTGGCACTTTTTGTATTATAGCTCAGTGCCCAAGATGCCTAGCTGGCCTGCCTTTCATTCCATTGTGCCAGGAGACCAAGTTATTGGAGTCATTTTATTCTTCCTGATCTTAGTCCTGGGCACACTCCTTTTCTTAGCCAGGAAAACCCTCCCAGCACACAGATAAGACCAATGGCCCTTTGGATTCACCCATCCACTTGTGTATTCCACATGTCATTCCAGTGTGCTCCAGGGAAGGTCCCTTGAAGTTCGGGAATAGCGCTGATGAGGCTGTAGGTCACCTGTCTTGAGCTTCACTCATTCCCAATACTGAACTCATTTTCACAGAGTGACTCAACACAATTCCTTTCTCTGAATTTGAGATAGTTGTTACCCTTTTCCTTTCTGACTTTTGTGTACTTTCCACTGATATATCTTTAGTATTTTATCCTGCATCTTTGCTTCATGTGGGGCTTTTATGTTGCTCTATCTTTATGATAAAAGTTTTAAAACTTTGTTGATATTCTGTATCTAATTTCTTAGACAGTATCACCACCTTACAGAATTTAAGACCAGCCTCCCTGAGTGCTGACTGTCTCTCTTGTGGCTTTTCAGTTTAGACTTGGGGAACATGTAGATATTAATATCTGATCTCTAACAGTGTGAGAATCGGTGCCTGCCATGCACATCTGCTTAAAGTTTGCAGCTTAACAGCAGTTTTCTCCAGAAACCTGCTGGTTGTGAGAGTCAGTGCAGGCCACTTGCCAGGAATACTGAGAACAGAGCCCAAGTATGCCTCTGTTCTTCTTATCTCTCTGAACTCCTATTTATCCTTCAAGACCCAATTCAAGAGTCACACCCTCTGAAAGTCTTGCCCAATACCAGAGGTTATGTGTCACTATGCCATGTGTCTTTTTTTTTGAATGGCTGTGCTGGTTCTTCGTTGCTTCATGGACTTTTCTTTAGTTGCGGCAAGCAGGGACTTCCCTCTAGTTGGGGTGCATGGGCTTCTCATTGCGGTGGTTTCTCTTGTTGCCAAGCATGGGCTCTCGGGCACATAGGCTTCGGAAGTTGCAGTTCCCAGGCTCTGGAGCTCAGGCTCAATAGCTGTGACACACGGACTTAGTTGCTTTGTGGCATGTGGGGTCCTCCCGGACCAGGGATTGAGCCCATGCTCCTCTGTTGGCAGGCAGATTCTTTGCCACTGAGCCATCTGAGAAGCCCTGCCCTGTATCTTAACACTTGTACAAATCTCTTTTGTATCTGTTATCATATTTATTGAAGTGTTACTCCCCTCTGCCCATAGTGCTTAACATTAGGTGCTCACGTTTGACCTTTGCAAATGATTATTCCATGGAATAACACTTAGATAATTTCCACAGTTTCAGTGACCATGATGTAGGCACTATCTGTCTTTGGCTGCAATAAATGAACTATGATGTGCCAGAGCTACAGGCATTTAAGTCTCTTTTTTTCCTGCCGTTTTTGAAGGTCTGGCATCCTTGAAAAGCTATTACCAAAAGAGCTTGAAGACTTTTTTTTTTTTGCTGACCACTTCCTATGTGTTAGATTCTGTGTAGTAGTTTACATGCAAAGCTGTAGATATTTCTTATTATCTCCATGAAACAGAGGAGAAAATAGGGTGTCAGAGGAGATGAGTAACTTGTTTAAGGTCACACAATTAGTAAGTGATAGAAGTAAGAACTAAAGTCAGATTTGCTGCCTCCAGAGCCCAAGTTTTTAATCACTTAAACCTACCCTCACAGAGGAGGATAGATGGATGGATGGATGGATAGATAGTTGAATGACTTAATAAGGGATTGATTGATTGATAATTGACAGGTATGTCGATGATAGACTAATAGATAAATTTTTTGTTTGCTTAGTCCCTGAGTCATGTCCAACTCTTTTGTGACCCCATGAACTGTAGCCCACCAGGCTTCTCTGTCCATGGGATTTCCCAGGAAAGAATACTAGAGTGGATTGACATTTCCTTCTCCAGGGAACCCACCCAGGGATCAAACCCATGTCTCCTGTATTGGCAGGCAGACTCTTTACCACTGAGGCAGCAGGGACGCCAGTAGATAAATACCTGTGAGTTTAAAATCACTTACCATGAAAGATGCAAATTATCTATTAATCTTCATAATGTTATTGCAGTGCCAGGTGGTAAGGAACCTGCCTGTCAATGCAGGAGATGCCAGAGATGTGGGTTTAGTCCCTGGATCAAGAAGATCCCCTAGAGTAGGAAATGGTAACCCACTCCAACATTCTTGCCTGGAAAATTCCATGGACAGGGGAACCTGGCAGTCTACAGTCCATGCGGTTGCAAAGAGTCAGGGATGACTGAGTGTGAGCACGATAGTGTTGCCTGTATGTAGTTCTGTATGTGTAAGATCAGTGGGAAAATTAAGTAGAATTTACTGGGAAATATACCCACAAGGGTTTTGATTATCATCCATTTTTAGATTTTCATTTAACTGTGCCACCTGGGAAGCTCTAACTATGTTTAACAATATATCAGTTGTTCAAACAACATGGAAGATGTTGTAAGTCAGAGATAATTGAGAAATACTGTTTTCTTTATTTTAGTCTAGAGTCTTAACCTTTTTTCCCCATATTCCATCCAATCACTTTTTGGAGTCAAACTAGAACCATAAAAACACTAAAATAAGTTGAGCTTTCCTTTTTCTACTTTGATTAGCCAACTTGCTGATCATAATAAAACAGTCAGATGGCTCAAAGGACAGGCAATACTGGCAGAAGCAAAGAGATGGGAAATTCTAGATGAGCAGTTTAGGAAAAATTTTCTGTTGGCTTTCATTTGGCATATTCTTCCAGTTCTATTTAATGAAAGACTAAAAAAGCATTCTAAGATGCAGGAGAGTTTTGTAGATTCCCTTATTACTTTTTTTGTTATTGATTTTTTTTTAAAAAGTCTGAGGACTCTGAATATCTTTAGATAAAGAGTACAATAAACAGATGGCTGTAGGTTTACTTTTTTCCCCCCCCTTTTTTTGCTATGGTTCACCACCTGCCTTAATATAGTGAGACATCAGGTCAAATGAGTTCACTGCCTACAGTACCAAAAGCTCCCTGACATTAGCTAGAGAGCACAAATCTCAATCAACCTGTCATGTAACGCGAAGTGTTCACACTGCAGGCATTTGGCGAAAGACTGCTCTGTCCATGTTTACTGTAAAGTGAAAGTCGCTCAGTCGTGTCTGACTCTTTATGACCGTATGGACTATGTGTTCACCATAAGGGACCAAGTAATCCCTAACCTTGCTTTCCTGAAGGGCCCTCCAAGGTTGTCAGTAAATCAGAAACCTTTCTGAAATTTCCGCATGTTCCACAACCCATAAATCCAAAGTACGTGATAATTGACTTTTGAGCATAAGTCAGATTTGGAGTTTATTTCTAACTTCATGTTTAAATCTTTATTTTAAAAATGCACAAGGAATTTGAATGTTGAATTTTAAGTGCAAAATGAGTTTTTGGAGGTCGATTAGCATATCTATCTGATTTCAGGCTGAATCCTTGAAGAAGTACCTTGTTAATTGACTCATGTGCCAAACACTTGAACCCAAGAGTGTGTAGGCTCTGACTCTCACAGCCATTATAACTTTACTCTTTATCTGATGATTAAAAAGAAGTATAAGCCTACTGCAGGCTTTTAGAGGCAGATGAGACATCATATGGTGAAACCATTGAGTCAAAGTCTAGCATTTAGTGGAATTACATCTGCCTCTCCTCTCCTGTGGGACTTTGGTTCTGTAAGTTGCATTTGCCTCAGATAGTGCGATGTGCTCTGTAACCTCTAAACTCCCTTGTAAATTGTGAAATCCTTTGATTCTGTAACCGTAGATTGCCTTTATCTGAGAAACCATCATCCTCTGCAGTCAAGAGAAAACCTGGCACTCCTCCCCAAATTTACCTGGAAAGGCATAGGCAGAGAGATTATTCTCTACATAGTTAAATTACTCAAAATGCTATTTTGATCTCAGAAGAGGATAATTGATCTTGACTATGTTTGCCTTTTTTTTTCAAAGAGTGACAGTAATAACATGGAATGGACCTTTTTTCATCTGAGTGACATATTTACTTCTGTTTTTGTTTTCTTTTGTCTAATGAGCTGTATCTCCTAATAACCTTTCACAAGAATGAAACAAAATACACCCTGTAATTTGGGCTCTCAGTTGGCTCAATGATAATCCACCCGCCAATGCAGGAGATGTAGGAGACTCTGGTTTGATCCCTGGGTTGGGAAGATCCCCTGGAGGAGGAAATGGTAACCCACTCCAGTATTCTTGCCTGGAGAATCTCATGGACAGAGGAGCCTGACGGGCTACAGTCCATGGAATCTCCAAGAGTTGGACACAAGTGAGCATGCACACATCCTGTAGTTTGTCTTCCACAGTGAAGAATCCATCAGATTCTAAGACTTGGTCTCTAGTATTGCTTTTCCAAATGCCTGGAGCTGCTAGAGATGGTAAGACTTAGATAAGACTAACTTCTTTCTAACCTTTATTACAGAGATGTGATAGGGGAAGGGCTTACCTCAATACCTGCTGATCATTCCTTGACTCTGCTTGAAGAGTAGACGGGACCGGAGACACGCCTCACTCTATCACTTTGCTGCTTGCTCATGTTTTGGCAGAGCGTTTGCATGTTCAGTTGCTTGACCTCTTCTTTACAGTCCTTACCACAGTCCACTCAGGACGACGTGATACCCAGATGAAAACAGGGGCGCTGTTACTACAGAACAGGTTTGGAAAACCTGTAGGCCAAACTCAGCCTGCTGCCTGTCTTTTATCAATGAAGTTTTATTAGGACATAGCCAAGCACATTTGTTTATGTATTGTCCAAAGCTCGTTTTGTGCCCAGTGGCAGAGTTTGAATCGTTGCAACAGAAACTGAATGATACACAGAGCCTAAAATACTTACTGACTGATTTCAGCCCCCATCCCGACCCCATAAAAGAAAAGAGAAAAGCTGCAACTTCTTCCTCCGTGGAAGGAGACTGAAGATTAAAAGGCAGCTAGTATTCTGCTTCCGCTTCTGCCATTTAGGGAGACCCTACCTTATGCCTGGGATGCTCAAAATCAACCTGGAAATTTGTTTTCGAGGACGGAGAAAGGATGGCCCACTGTTCCCCAGCAGTACTCCATCAGTAAACTTCAGATAGGAAGTGAGCTTCAGAGAGCTCTAGATTGTGTTCCCTGGCAGTACCTCTAAATGCCATGCAAAGGATGTCCAGTACTAACGCTGGAATAAAGGACCAGAAACGTTGACTGAGTAGATTTGGCTCTGAGAACAAGGATTGTGTCTCCTGTGTCTTGGCTTTGGCCCCATGTGGTGCCCGCTACAGCTGGTTTAGGTGGGCTTGATGGAATTTAACAGTCAGTGTAACCAAAGGTAGGACTGACCCGCTTCTGAAAGGGGCCTAACATAACACGTGCCTACTAGGAGGTGACCCCACCTCCAGTCTGAGATGAGCCCAGGACCTTTGCTTTCTCCAGCCAGCCCGTTCCTTTATTTTTCGACTCCTCACCTGCCAAGCCCTCTTTAAACTCTGATGGGCTTACCCTGATGTTCTTCTTCATGAGCACAAGCGCTTCTTGATTTGAAGAATTTTGATCTATGATTAGTTTAACTAGCTTAATATGACCAGCTCCTCAAACCCAGACATCCTTGTTAAAATGAAAGTTTTGATTCTATAAAACCAGTATCCAAGTTAAGGAGACATGACCGTGAGAGACCTACTTGAGTCAGCAACCTTTTGCTCGTGGCCGTCTCTTGTCTACCATCACTGGAAGCTCTTTTACGAGCCACATCTTACCTGCACTGTAAGTTGGCTGTTAGCTGGCATATTTATCTCCATTGCTAGAACACAAGCTCCTTGAGGACAGGATTCACATCTTTTTTTTTCTCCGTGGCTCCCACCCAGGGCCATGCACAGCGCCTAGCCTTCAATATAGGCTTCCAGGGAAAGTTGTTGAATAATAAAAGAGTAAGTAATTTATGTGTCTGCTGATTTCTTCCCATCTCTCTTCTCTTCCCCCTTTAGTGTGTTCTAGTCCCCTTAGGTCTGCACCATGTAACTCATCCTCCACTTTCTATGCAATTCTCCAGTGACCAGTTCATAATCATTTCTCCCTTCTTAATGCATTCATAGTTAGCACCTCACAATTTGGCACCTAATTATTTCTTAATTGATTCATCTGTGCTATCTTTTCTTCCCAGGTAACCTGATGTCCCTACAGGCAAAGAATATGTGTGTGTATATATATATGTATTTTTTACCAGCTCCCTGTGCCAGCCCCCCTCCCTCTCCAACACACACAGTGATTTGAATTTGACATACAAAAGATTTTCAGTAAATATGTGTAAGTTAACTGAAAAATGAATTAAGCACTGTCATTACAGTTCAAGAGAGGCAGACTAGAATAAAAAGTAGCCTTCTGATGCTTGATACATCTTAGAAGTATAAAAATTGTGTCAAAATTAGTCAGCAGCTTTGAAAATTGTCATATAAAAGATGAATAAATTAACAAAGCCAAACAGGCAAACTGAAAAGGCCTCTCTTCCTCCCTCCTGTTCTCTTTCTGTGTCTCTGTCTCTTTCACTCTCTCTTCTATTTTTGTTGTTTTATAGTTGATTTGGGACTCCGTGGTAAAGCATCCGCCTGCAGTGCAGATGATGCAAGTTCAGTCCCCGGGTCAGGAAGATCCCCTGGAGAAGGAAATGGCAACCCACTCCAGTAGTCTTGCCTGGGAAGTCCCATGGACAGAGGAGCCTGGTGGGCCACAGTCCGTGGGGTCCCCAGAGTCGGACCCGACTTAGTGACTAAACCAGCACTACACCACACAGGTGATTTGCAGTGTTAGCCTCAGTGCACAGCAATTGATTCAGTTATATGTGTACATATTCAGTTATACATATACACATATTCATTATTTTTCAGATTCTTTTCTCACGTAACTTTTCACAGAACCTGAAGTAGAGTCCCCTGTGCTATAGAGTAGGTCCTTGTTGGTCATCTATTTTGTATATAGTTGTGTGTGTATATCATTCCAAGCTCCTGATTTATCCCTTCCCCCACCAATGTTGTTTGTTTGTTTTGCTCTATTAATTACAAGGTCAATTTGTTTGAGCACCAGACTTAGTTAGGAATCTTTTGCTCTGACCTAGGCCTGGTCCTAGAGCCTGCCTGAATCACATATAGCTGCCAGCTCCTTCCCCCACTTGACACTAGTAGTCTCTTTATGGTTGACATTGAGATCAGCTATCCATATATAACATACTGAAACTGTTTATAAATGCAGTGATATAGTATCTTTTTATGAGTTATTTAATTGACTTTCAAAAAATCTGATTTTCTGAGTTGGTTTAGTTTTTTGGCAAAGGAAGATTGAAATACATGGTCTTTCCTATTTTATCCCACAGAATATTTTCCCTTGAGTAGCTTTCATAAACTGTGAGGTTGCAGCCCCCTGCTACCCCTAGGAGATCTTATTTTAAATCTGGAATTTTGTATTTAAAACAAATAATTTCTTATGAGCAAATTTTCTGCTGTACCTCCTTGAACTCTGATCATGGTGTGCAGATGTTAAAGAGGAAAAAGGAAAGTTGAGCTCTTGAGAAGATGAAAGTGTTTGTGTCATGAGTAATCAGAAATCCCGTGCCACTAAGCCACCTAACCAGATCACTAGCCAGGCTCTTCCGAACAGCAGGATCTACCGAAGGAGAAGGGGGCACATAGGTGGGTCTTGGCACCAAAACCTGTGCTTGACTGTCCCCTCAGGATGGCAGTTATGCAGAACGGTTACTTTCTTTTTTTTTTTTAATTTTAAAGTTCACTTTGAACGTCTCTTTTACTTTTTTCCTTTGAATCCTGTGGTCACATAGCAACTGTACAGTGACTGTGTGTTTCTAGTGTCTTAGCTTCCAGTGCTTTTGCCAGTGTCAAAGAAGATCTCAGGCATGATCCAGCTTTCAGGTACCCTAAAACTGTTGCTCTTACAATGAGGTCTTAGTTTTTTTTTTCTTTTTTTTTTAATGAAGTCGACCTAGTTTTTCTAACCTTCTTTTCAATAATTAAAAATGTAAAATTCTACCCAGAGTCATTTTCTGTGCCAGGGCTTCGCCTTAATATCTGACTTGAACTGCAGATCTCTTATTAACACAGCCTGTGTAGGAGGCTCTTACACAGGAGTTAAAGAACCCCGATACATGGCCCATAGTGTTGTTACATTAAATGCTCCAAGGTGCCATATTCAGTTATCTTACTATGTTTGGTTGGCTGTAGACCCAATGTCAGAGATTTCTTTTTCCACTTACCACCCACGGGTTCTTTCCCCCTTTTGGTATAATTGATAAGGCTTGTATGCCTAATACTTGTGTTAATTTTTTTAACCGCAGCTGTAATATGATACAGTTTACTTGCTGAGTCATCTCAAAATTTTATTCATGTTTCTTTCACTTAAAAAAAAAAACCACTTGAATTTCTAATTTCTATGCTATTCTTGGCTTAGATTTCAATTATCCTTCCAGTCATAGGTAGTAGAGTAGGGTTTTTTCTTTTTACTTTAAAAAAAGTTCTCATTACGTGTCAAATTGGAGCATAAATTAAATTTGAAGGTCAACTCAAAACAGTATTCTTGCCTAGAGAATCCCATGGACAGAGGGCCCTCACAGGTTGCAGTCGATGGGGTCTCAAAGAGTTGGACACAACTGGGCGACAAACACTTTCAAAACTGTTACCGACAAACTTGTCAAAAACTAAGGAATCTCTTTTAAAAATATTCAGAAGAGAGATGCCATATTTAATTTGATTGGAGCATATTATTTTCGTGACATTCAAGTTTATCCCATATATTTTTAATCATTTAAAGTAATGGATTATATCCCATTTATGAATTTATTATTGTTCTGTAACCAGAGATGGGATCCTGAAGTTAAGTGTAAAAGGAATTTAGCAATTACAAACTGTAATTATAAACAAATGGGCATCATTTCCTTAAGTCTTTCATATAAATCAGTCATGCAAGAGAAGGATGTCTCGTGGATAATCACCAAGGATTAGAGACAGATCAAACAGTTTCCCAGAAAATTACTGTCTCCAAAAGACGCATTCTTTCCTTCCCTGATAAACTCCCCTATTCCTCCTCTTCATATAACCCTGTTCTTCCCACAAGTTAGTAAACTCCTTTCAGCAGGGATCACATCCTGGGGATCTTCATTTCCTCAGCTCCCATCAAGATGGTTGTTGAATTTCAGGATGACCCTGCATTTTTTCATGGTAGGAAAAGAACCATGGAAATTTTACTAAGACGAGCCTCTGTTGTCTTGCTTTTCACTGAAAACCATCAGAATCCTGTTTCTTCCATTAAAGATACTGTGTCACAATCATCTGTTAATAAGGGACCACTCCCTCTGTTTGCCCGGGATTAGAGTGAATTCCAGGGCCTGAAAGCTTGATACTGATAGGCATAAAACGGATGTACCAATTATATCATTCAGTGGCCAGGCCCTGAAAGAATATCAGGAAGCACAATAACTAAATGAGGTTAAATGGATGCTGCCTTTCCTTTCTGTGTTGTCTTTACATTCATCAGAGGCATGTTAATTCAGAATTTGGTTCTTGCACAGTGCAGGCCAGTAATAACCCAGAGAGGTAGCTACATGAAGATGGGTACCTATCACCCCCATCCTCTTTTGTTTTCTCCCAGAAGGTGTAACCTACCTTTCTAACCACTACAGTGTTTTCTAGGAAGTAGTTTTAATTTGGGTCACATCTTGAGCAACTGCTATGTTCCAGTCCCTTGGTGGAGTGTTGGTGACTAGCCACAGACGAAGGGGGTCATGATCCCTGACCCCATGGAGTGCGAGAACCCTAAATGGGCAAATGTTGGTGGGGAAAATATTTTTTTTTTAAAGCAGTTATGAAGTTTTCAATTATTAAGTGTCTCAAAGCAGTGACGAGTGATTAAATCCCCATGAATGGATTGGAGTAAAATGAGTTTAATCGACTAAACTTTCCATTTTCAATCAATCCTAAATAAGTGTTCACTCCGAGACAGTTAAATAAGTCCCATGTGAATCATGGAGTTTTCTCTCTCTGACATCAGGAAAGAGCTACTACCAGTCACTTGTTACATATACATTGCCTTGGAAATGTACCTTGTACCTGTCACCATAGCAACACCCCAAGGATGACCTCAGCAGCCACTCAAAATCATTCCTACAAAACAAATTATAGCTATAATTAACTCTCTGAATTTACTCTGCAATGTAAGTTTGTCCAGACCTCGGTGTTTCTCTGTTAAAGGTTAAATGAATGGAATAGTCCAGCATGAACCCATCCCTCCCATATTCCATCAAAATTTCCCCCCCCCCCCCCCCCCAAACAGGAGATGCTTCAGTGGAAAGTGCAATTCAGTTAAGAGATTATTCCATTGTTACCTCTTCTCAGAATGAGACAAGGGTCAACAAATGAGCATGGGCTCGTCTTAGCGTGCTAGAATTCCATTTCTAAGGGAATAGAGTGGATTTTTTCCCTAAGCAAATGTGAAATGCACAAGGTGCTGTGAGTCCCTCCCAAGTCCTGAAGCCCAGGATGAGGGGGCCACATAGGATTGAGGCTTATGCAGGTAGAAGCTGTCCACATTGGCTGGTTCCTATCAGTCAGTGAGAGCTAATAGCCGGCTAGAGAATCATTGATGTGTTTGAGGTAAGGCCAGTAGAATACTCATTAGTTGTTTTGTATTAAAAATTTCCAGACTAATACGGTTTTGTCTTAAAGAATTGATACAGCTGCAAAAAGGTGGTAATTTATTTCTTTGTTAAAGCCAGACCCAGATCTACTGTTTTATGATCCCATGAATCTTAGAGACTTAATGTGGTATTTTTTTCACTACTCAGTTTCAAATTTAACCATGTCATTGATATGGAAACACCACTAGTAAGAAGGATATTTGAATAGTGTTAAAACTAACTCTCAGCATAGGAAATCATCCATCCATTCAGCAAATAATCATTAAGTATTATTTGCCAGGCACTCGTTTAGGTAATAAGGAATAACAGAGGGTGAGACAAAGTCTTTTTCCTGAATAGGTCATGTCAACTGAATGTTCATGCTTTTGCTAAGTTATGCCTCACACCAGACAGTCCCTGTTCTGTATCTCAGAGCTCACTCTGTCTTGTTCGTGGGCATACAGGTATTGAGGATGTAGTCTCTTTCATGTCTATAATGGTTCTACCTTCTCTTTAAATCTTTTTCACATGTTAGTTACTTTCTGTATATCCTTTGTAGTTGCATGTTTTGAAATGTTACCTGTGCTCCATACCTTTCAGGGCCAAAGGGAACATAGGTTCTCTTTGAAATCATGAGGATACCATGCAGAACTTACCTGTTTCTCATCAGTTATGTGATTTCTCACCAATTATGTGATTCTCACAGTTGCAAATATTTTTGCAATTTTAGAGAATGAAATATAACATTTTTGAAATGACAAAATTCTACTGATAGAGAATATATGTGTGGTTGCCAGAGGTTAGAATTGGGATGGGTAACACAAAGAAGTTTTTCTGATAGCAGAACAATTCTGTATCCTGATTGTGGTGACTGCACAGATCTCTATGTGAAATAAAATGTCATAGTTGTATAGACCCTCCAAAAATGTGTGTGTGTGTATATGTGTAAAAATTGATGAAATCTAAATAACGTCTGTAGTTTAGTTAATATTATTGGATCAATGTCAGATTCCTGGTTTTGATAATGTACTGTGGTCACATAAGGTGTTATCTTTGGGGGAAATTAAATGAAGGGCACAGGAGAATTCTCTGTAATATTTTTGCAGCTGCTTGTGAGTCTAAAATTATTTCACAGTGAAAAGGCTTTTTTTTTTTTTAATGGAGAAGTGTTATATAAGCAGATAAATTTAAAGTTTAGGTGTGATGATTCTATACACTGGGAATATCTGGCCTTAGATATTGATGCCTCAGTAGCTAGAAATCTTGTGGCTTCACATTTATTGTGAATGACTCAAACTTTGGATAGAGTTGAGGACATAGTATGCTGTTGTCTTATAAGGAAATACATTCCAGGAAAGGACTCTGGTGTTCTGTTAAAAAGAAAAAAAAAAAAAAATGCATCCTGACCATATGTGTCACTCTGTTGTCTGTTTATTTATACAAATAACGTTTGTGTAAATAATTCAAGAGCTATTTACTTTAAACTCCTGCTCAATCACCAGATCTGCTAAACAAGTACAGAGCAGGAGACTGATTTAAATCTTTTCTTCTCCCCCTTTACTTTTGGTCCGGGTTCTATTTGATTGTAAGAGAAGTGAGAAATACCGTGAACCGTGTCATCATAGAAGAACCTTGCTGTGACTTGTGGAAGGGTGACTGCACCTGTCACTTTCTGGTTTTCTCTTTCTTTTCTCTTAGGATGCATTGTTTCCCTTCCTTCTCCATCAGCAGGCCATGTGCGATGGTGTCACTGACTTTCTCACTGTGTCTTCCCTCCTCCAGCTATCTTAATGACTTGGACCGCGTTGCTGACCCTGCCTACCTGCCTACGCAGCAAGACGTGCTCAGAGTTCGAGTCCCCACCACAGGGATCATCGAATACCCCTTCGACTTACAAAGTGTCATTTTCAGGTAGTAACTGAGTCCATAAAATCCACTTCCCAGCTCTTACACCTGGAGCACGTTGGTGAATATATATTGAAACCATGTATAGACTTTAAAACAATAACACCTTTATACTAGTTACTATCATCAGGTACATAAATGAAGTAATGTGTCCCTGAAAGAGGAAGTAGAAAAAAGACGCATGAACAGGTTTCTTATTTCAGATTAAATCACTAAGAAATCAGTGAAATCAACATAAATTGCTTCAAAGATTTAAAAACACAAGGTTTTGAAAATGCATTGATTAACCTAGCCTAAATTTACATAGGAAAATAGAAGGAAGATTTATTACTTTCTCCTTCACTACTGCTATTCTTTCTGGGTAATACTTCAGCAGAAGTAGTCTAATTTTTTTTAAGATGAGAAAAAATAAGACTGCTTTCATTTAACCTCGTATTACACAATCGCTCCGTTGTACTTCTAGTTAGAATACAAGTCGCATGGTGCATAGAGGAATGAAACCATGTGAGTATGTTTTGGGGTCAGAAAGGTGAGTTACTTGGAAGAACCCATCCCATGTAAGGCAGCTACACAGAATACAGGGTTGTGAAGTGGGAGTTAATATAACTTCTGATAAGCAGGTTACTCTGATAAGCAGGTCCTCCTTAATTGCCTGCAAAGCACTGTGTGTTTTATTCTAATCAGTCTCAGCACCTGTGGTGGCATCTGGCTGCCTTACTACTCTGTTAGACATATCCATAAAGAGGGTGACACTTTGGAAATAATTTCTGAGCATCATTTTTTTCATCAATAAAATGGTTACGTTAGATGATCACTAAGGTTCCTTATAGCTTCAGCATTCTGGATTAAGTTTTGAGTTCATAGCATTTAGAGATCTTTCATTTGAAACACCACATTTCCATCTGGTTCTAACCTTATTAGAATATTTTCAGAAGACATGTAGCATTTCATGGAGATTTTCATCTCCTCTTTGCTTTATGATTAGTGAAATCTGAAACCATGTCACTATTCCATCTTGGGGAGGTTGTTTCCTTCATTTTGTATACTAACTCTTAAAGGACATTTTTTGGTACTTCAATAAAAGTAATGACAGAATAGTAATTTCTTGCTACAGTCAAAAGCATCTTATAGAGCTTAGCATGACAGGATTTCAGGGAATGAGGATTTCATATAAATGAACATATTATTCACTCAACACCAGAGAAGAACTAGCATTTTAATATTTATAAAGACCTAAGAATCTAGTTTTGATGTCTGTAGTTCATAGGTCTCCCTGGATCCATTGTTTTGCTCCTCAGATATCTCTTTCATGAAAACTTTTCAAAATAATCACTGGAACATCCTTGATTTCTTAATTTAGGTTTGACGCTGAGAGCCAGGAAGACACCAAGAACAACTGCAGTTCTCAACAAACACTTTCAGAACCCTACTCTCAAACTTTTTGTACCTAAAACTCTCATTTTCTGAAAAGATTTATCTTGTAAACATTGTGCACATTTTAGTCAATAGTTTGAAGAAACTTAGATTCAATATTAAGTTCTGCTAGATATTTTCATGTGTACATTAGCATTCAAGTTAATTGATGTCAGTTCCTGAGCAATGAGTTACCACAGAGTTGATGTATAAAAAACAAATTCTTGAAATAACTCATATGGTGGCTTCTTACAGCATCTTAATTTTATACACATGACTTCTTGCAGCATAGCAAGTTGATTTATGTATAAGGCTTATTGCACCATGTTATTGGCATGATTGTACAAATTATTGTCAACATTGGAAGAAAAAAACAGCCTCAAATGCTGGAAGATCAGTAGGGTTGTGTTTGCATTTACAGATTTATACACTCATGTTGAAATGTATGGCATCTTACATCTTTTAAATGCCTTTGCAGTCATCTCTAGCTTTTTTGAGAAATACATGAAGATATTCATTCTCATTTTATAGGAAAAGAAACTGAAGACAGTATTTGCCATTAGAGCGGAACACAAATAAAACTCATTTTGTTTCTGACTCTTCTATGCTTGGTCAAATAAAACACCCTTTTTGCTTGGCTTGGCACAGGATTTCTTTCTTTTTTTTTTTTACAAAGTCATAATTTTCATACATGCCAGGTAATTTTTTAATAACCACAGTGATTTATTATGTGGAATGTCTTGACTTTGATTTTGGGTAACAGAAAATTAGTAGATGGTCAATAAATATTAATTGAATTGACTTTGGTGACCTATTCTCTTCAGAAAGTATATTTCATAAGTTTATAAGTAAAGCTATATTTATATTGACGCTTTTCTTTATGTGCTATTAATATGAATATTATTCACCTTGCAGAATGGTCGATGTAGGGGGCCAGAGGTCAGAGAGAAGAAAATGGATACACTGCTTTGAAAACGTCACCTCTATCATGTTTCTAGTAGCGCTTAGTGAATATGATCAAGTTCTCGTGGAGTCAGACAATGAGGTGAGTGCTCTGTGAACAGGCAATGGATTATCATTTTAATATCTGATACAAATAACTGAAAGGGCTTGGGATAAACTGACTTCATTGCTTTCTTGACTACTGATTTGAGAATTTTTTAAATAACCCAAAATAACCCTGTTGTACCACTCAGAACAATAAGATGTTTGAGCAGGTCTGTGTGTTCAGGTCTAATTAGACCCTATTTGATACTTTTTACACTAGACAGAGGCTCTGAAAATGAAAATAACCAGGAAATCCCTAGGCTAATCATCACACTGTTTTATAGACTTCTTCCTACAGGATGGAGCTAAGGGTATTGGAGTGAGTCAGCCTGTTTTGTTTTGTTTTCATTTTGTTTGAATCATTGTTTGTGTGAGGGGTGGGTCCCAAAGAATACTCAAAATCTCTCTTGGCAAATGTGAGTGACTTTGCAGCTGGGCTCTAAATCAGTTTGTTCTGGAGCCAAGAAGTGTCCTGGTGATGTGGCCTCCCTGCTCTTACAGAATTTTGGAGGCTATTGCAAAACTTTATCTCTTCTAAGCTCTGAGTGAATGAAAAAGCATCCTTGATATGCCTGTCTGGAGAGCTGATTCAGGGTTGTCATCTCCCTATTGCATGAAATTCTGACAAGTATAAATACGGATTTTTAGGATGATAAAGGCGCCATCATGAGTCAGAGTTGATTGTGGAGAATATTTAAGGGACATAGAGAGCTGTGACTTTGGTCTGGAGTTCGGTGTGTGTATTGGGGAAATGGAGAAGACACCATTGTTTTCCTGCTAGAGGCAGAGTTTGCAGACTGACATGCCAATAGCAGATGTTAAATATCCTCCTAATAGGGTAGAAAATAAAGAGAAGGAAAAAAAAAAGAAAAAGAAGGACATGAGAAATCCCCAAGAGCTGATTAAAATAAGATCTGGCATATTAAAATATACTTCTGATTTTGTACATTTTTGGGGTACACAAGAATTCGGGCTTCTTGGTCCTTTTAAATATTTTATTTTTCTTCAGGTGTTAGTATTTCCATTAAAATACAGATCCAGTCCTCCTTAGCATTTCTTTTGTATATAGAATTGATAAAAAGTTGATGAACAAATATCCCATATGGAGATAAGTTACCTGTTCATACATTTCGCATGTTTCCTGGGTTACAAGTATATGGGCTTTTGAACCAAAGAAATTCTTTTTTTTTTTTTTTTCATGTATATCTTGTTATTTAAGGGAATTCTTTTTAATAATGAGGTTTATCACCATTTGCCTTCTGTAACAAAATGCCTGAAAAGTATAAGATATATGAGAATAATTATCACACTTTTGAGTTAAGCAACTGCTTAACTCAAATTTATTAAGAATTTTAGATATGCTATCTCAATATGTATTTTTATTTTTATATCTGTTATTCCATAATCTTTGGATATAATATTTTAAAGACATTACATATTTTGGAAGAATATGACAACATTTTTTATTTATTTGAATGTTGAATCAAGACAAAAGATATTTTGAGGGCTCATTCTACTATGTGCTAGATACCAGGCTATCTAAAGAGATACAGAAATGGGGGGAAAAAATTGACACTGGCCTAAAGGACCTCGTAAAAAGAAGGATGCTTTTTGTCAGTACAGAGAATAGGAGAGGAGAAAGGCCTTAGTTATAAAGGTCATCATTTCTCTTCTTTAATTTGCTGTCCAGTGAAATAAAATTTTAAGATGTTTTCAACTACACAGAAGATGTAAGAAGCATGCATAATTTAATTTCTTTTGTCACTATTTACATATAGCTAGAGGAAAACAAATGTTTATCAATACATATTTTATATGATAAATGCATTATATTTATAAAGAAATATATTTTGTGATTTAATGCTAATGAGTTTACCACTTCAAAACTTGCAACTCATCAGCTAATTCTAGCACATAAATCCAGTTAAAGTTTCCACAGAATGAAAGTTTCCACAGTAACTTGCCATTCAATGTATAGGTACATATGTACATCTAAAAATATATCAGTTTCTTGATTCCTGTGGTGATGTCTTATGCTGCAAATTAAAATAATAAATCTGTTACTATTCATTAGGACTCCCTAATCACTTGTGAATACTTTTTAAGTCTACCTTGTAATTTTATGGTGTTCTTTTCTCAAACATCATGTCAAGTCTGATTGGTAGTACTGGAGATGGCCTTAAACATAATAAGAAAAAATAATACTGCTCGTTAATTTCTTCATCCATGTTATCCATAGCCATCACTGTTGGTAATTGGGAAACACTATCAAAAGTATTTTTAAATGTCAGGATGTAGTCCATTATTCTTTTTTATTTTCCAATTAGAATAATATATGAAAATATCATTGCCTCTACTTTCTCAAATCTTTAAGAAAACTCAGAACTATAGAATTCTACTTTGCCCACATTTTTAGGGTTTGGTGAGACAAAGCTGAAATAAACTCCTAAAACATTTTGTTCTTTTGAAATCTGATGTTCATAACTCTAATCCAAAGCAGACTTTGTTGTACTTCCCTTGATATATATTCATGAGAAAAACGTGGGAATGGATACTGACAGCTGCCTTTTTATCTTGGGGAACTGTGGAAAATGCATTGCAGACCACGAGCAAAAGCAGTTAAAGGAAGTATTTTATTTTAGGTTATTGCTTTGGCTTTTAATATTTTAAAGCTTTATGCATTAGTCCTCAGAATTTTTATGTAGATATGTTTTTGTCTGTCTAGATTCTGTCTTCCAAGAGTTTGGGGAATGAATTTCTTTATCTTTTTTCTCCAAAAAAGGAAATATGTGGTCAAACAGTGGGTGAGCATAATCAGGGCTGTAGAGCTGTGTTGATTTACATATTCCTTTTACTGTCTTGGTTTCCCTGTGATAGCATACCAGCATGGAGCCAGCTATTCTGCTCTAATCCTTTCACAGGTACATTATTTCAGTATCCCTGAAAGTCCAGAAAACACAATAAAGCATTTGCATAACATAGTTCAGGTCATCGGTGTATATCCAAACTCCGTCTTGTAATCCTGTTTTTGTGGTTCTCTGTTATGTGAATATCTGAGCACTAATACGTTGTTGTTTCTCAGATACTGACTCAGGGACTGTCTTCTTACAGACTAAGCTTTTTATAGAATCACAAAAACTCAGACTCTTTTTCTCCAGCACTTCTTTTTTGAGTGTATGCTTCTCAGTTCAGTTTAGTCACTCAGTCGTGTCAGATTCTTTGGGACCCCATGGACCACAGCACGCCAGGCCTCCCTGTCCATCACCAACTCACAGACTTTACCCAAACTCGTGTCCATTGAGTCGGTGATGCCATCTCATCCTCTGTCGTCCCCTTCTCCTGCCCTCAGTCTTTCCCAGCATCAGGGTCTTTTCAAATGAGCCAGCTCTTCGCATCAGGTGGCCAAAGTATTGGAGTTTCAGCTTCAACATCAGTCCTTCCAATGAACACTCAGGACTGATCTCCTTTAGGATGGACTGGTTGGACCTCCTTGCAGTCCAAGGGACTCTCAAGAGTCTTCTCCAACACCACAGTTCAAAAGCATCAATTCTTCGGTGCTCAGCTTACTTTATAGTCCAACTGTCACATCCATACATGACTACTGGAAAAACCAGAGCCTTGACTAGACGGGCCTTTGTTGGCAAAATAATGTCTCTGCTTTTTAATATGCTGTCTAGGTTGGTCATAACCTTCCTTCCAAGGAGCAAGTGTCTTTTAATTTCATGGCTGCAGTCACCATCTGCAGTGATTTTGGAGCCCCAAAAAATAAAAGTCAGCCACTATTTCCACTGTTTCCCCATCTATTTGCCATGAAGTGATGGGACCGGATGCCATGATCTTAGTTTTCTGAATGTTGAGCTTTAAGCCAACTTCTTCACTCTCCTCTTTCACTTTCATCAAGAGGCTCTTTAGTTCTTCTTCACTTTCTTCCATAAGAGTGGTGTCATCTGCATATCTGAGGTTATTGATATTTCTCCCAGCAATCTTGATTCCAGCTTGTGCTTCATCCAGCCCAGTGTTTCTCATGATGTATTCTGCATATAAGTTAAATAAGCAGGGTGTGTATGCTTCTAAATTACATTAATCCTCTTGAAATGGTCACAACCAATTAGGTTTTAGTTTTATTAAAATATTGAGATAGTTCCCTGTATCCCAGGTCCTCCTTTGCACCAAGACAGATTCCCCAATATTGGTTCCCATAAATGTTTATTCTTCAAATCTGATTCTTAGAGTTGCTCAATTGATTGAAAAAAAAACTGTCAAAGGAGAGCATAGACATTTGTAATACCTTAGCACTTAATGCCTGTTCAAAACTTATTTAAAGCATTACTCATTTGGATCTCACTGGCTGACCTCCTGTGTGGAGAAGATCAGGTTTGCTGAGAATGGAGAGATTAAGGCCATGGGCAGGATCATTCAGGGTCCCGTTCCCCTGCCCTTCTAGACCAACTTTCTTTCCCCTACTTCACAGCGTTCCAGAAGTTATGGATGAGCTCAGAGAAAAAGCAAGAGGACCTGTTAAAGGTAGCCAAGAACACAGAGGTAGAATGAAAATACTGACCCTGCGAAGCGTGAAACCACTCTTTTCCATCTCTAAGCTCTTGTTACACTCATAGTAGATCAGCCAGAGATCCTTCACCAGTTGTTCAGTTTCTGGATTTTAAACTATTTTCAAACAGTCTAAAATGTGCATTTCCTTCAGATATTTCTCCTCTATGGAGTCTTTCAGTTCCGTTCAGTCGCTCAGTCATGTCTGACTCTGCAACCCAATGAACCGCAGCACGCCAGGCCTCCCTGTCCATCACCAACTCCCAGAGTTTACCCAAACTCATGTCCATTGAGTCGGTGATGCCATTCAACCATCTCATCCTCTGTCATCCCCTTCTCCTCCTGCTCTCAATCTTTCCCAGCATCAGGGTCTTTTCAAATGAGTCAGCTCTTCTTCACATCAGAGGGCCTAAGTATGGGAGTCTCGGCCTCAACATCAGTCCCTCCAATGAACACCCAGGACTAATTGATGGACTGGTTGGATCTCCTTGCAGTCCAAGGGACTCTCAAGAGTCTTCTCCAACACCACAGTTCAAAAGCATCAATTCTTCTGTTCTCAGCTTTCTTTTTTTGTAGAATAAAATTTTCTTTATAATTTTTTTCATATTTATATGAAGTCTTTTTTTTTTTTATGAAGTCTTTAAATGAAGCCATTTTGAAGTTATCCAACTGCAACCAAAGCCTGAACATTTTCTTTGAAAGTGTGAGGAACATGCTTTGTTCTGCTCTAAAAACTCCAAGTGAAGGTTGGGAGTTTTTCTCAGATAAAATTCAGCTCTGGGAGGAGAAAACTGACTAAAAATTGAGGAGAAGAAACCCAAACTCCAAAAGTAAGAGCATAGGTTAAGATATCCAGTCTTGGTGGGATTGGTTCCAGCCCTCCTTTATCCACTCTCAATCAAATTATGAAGTCAGAAACTACATCTTGCTCCTCAGTCATTGATCTACTTATCTCAGAGTCATGGCCTGATTAATAGGAATATTCCTGAAAGATGTCCTACTTTTTTTTTTTTTTTTAATATTTAACCCCTTTCCCATTTCCTCATTCCTTTGTTCACTTTCAGCCACTTGTTTATTTTCTAAACTCCATCACACACCCTTTTCATTCCCTGTCATTTCTGTTTGCTCATTATTTTGCTCCTTCTTTATTTCTTTGTCCTCAATGCTTGAAGGAAGCCAAGAGGAAGTGTTCTGATCACCATTTATGAGTCTGAACCAGAGGCCTGCACTTGGTGCTGGTAAGGGTGTGGGGAAGCAGATACACAGGGATACTTTTTGTGTGGATGTATATTGCAGATCTCTTAAAGACTTTACATGGAACCTGTATTAGTATAATCTCTGAAATAGTTTTTTATTAATTATATGGAAAATATTGTACAATACTGTTATATTTGGTATAATCTGATTTCTGTAATCTCAACAAATTGCATATATAGTTAGTATTATACAGAGAAGGTTATTAGCATCCACCCCTTCCCCTGAAAAAAGAAAGGAAATAGAGGATTATCTACCAAGACCAAAGTGTAAACCGTAATTGTCACTGTTGCTAGGTGATAGCATTACAAATAAGTAAAATGATAAATTTTTTAAGTAAAATAAAGTAAGACATCCGATTGGAACTTTAGCTCTGCTGTCTACCAACTTTATTCATTTTTATTTTGAATTATCTTTTTTTTTTTTGACTAATTTGTGGAAGTTGCTAATATTCTTGGATTTGAACCTCTTATTATGTGTATTTCAAACATCTTATTCTACTTTGTAGCTTGCCATTTATTCTCTTTTTTTTTTCATTTATTTTTATTAGTTGGCCATTTATTCTCTTAATGATACCTTTTGATCAACAGAAGTTATAAACTTTAATATAATAAATATCTATTAGTTTTTCCTTTATATTAATATTATATGCCTCTCTCTGTGTGTATATGTGTTTGTGTGTATACATAATCACATACACGCAGTAGGATAAAATAAATCACCAAAAAAATCTGGTTGAAAAGACAGTAAGGATTGGAGAGTGAGATTAAGAACTGAAATAAAACCACACAATTAGGTACCTTTCCAGTGGTAGTCCATAGATTTAGTCAAGTGTCTCTTAGTAACCAATAAAAGGAAGTCATCATAGTCTGTTACAGGGTTCACTTTGTCTATTTAAAAAAAAGAAGGTTCTCCTGGTACAGAGCCCTCCAAGTGACTGTTCAGCAGCTTTGTACAGAGATACTGCAGGAGGTAGTAAATTGTATCTGTGATAATACTCTTCCAGGAAACCAAATATCAGAGTTCCTAAGGCCAGTTTATCTCAGTGTAAGTCAGTGTTGTAACATCAAAGTTTGTGACAGGCCAGTAACATGAGGTCTAAATACACAGCTTGATGTAAGAATAAAACCAAAAATGGTCAGGAAAGTAGATTTTGTTTACTTTTGTTTTTATAAACTATTTCAGTGATACAGGAGACTAAAATTCTCCATGTGTGGTTTGTCTTTTCACTTTGTCTTAGAGAAGAGTTTTAATCATAATGTGGCCAACTCACTCTTTGCTTTTATTGATCGTATTATTGTATTTTCTTCAGGAATTAATTTTATCCCATAGAACATGATGATTTATCCTATAGAATGTGATGATATATACCATATTTTCTAGTAAAATTTAGAAGATTTTTGCTCTTCCTAGGTTTTTTGTACACCTTCAGTTGATTTTTGTGTGTGATAGGAAGTAAAGATTTGATATACTCTTGCCACATTTCTGTTCAGTTGATCCAGTACCACTTATGGAATGATAAAATCCATCATCCATATCCACTGATGTTTTCTTACCTTTTTAATTATTGAAAGATACACGTATATGTAAAGAAAAGTATACAAATTAAAAAATGTACTGCATATTGGTTTATCACAAAGCATCTGTGTGTCCAACACCCCTGTCAAGAAATAGACCATTGCTTTTTGCAAGACCACTGTAGCCCTGCTAATGCCTCTCCCCCAGCAGGTAACCACTGTTCTGTCATGTCTTCTTTGCTTTTCTCTTTAGTTTTAATGCTTTAATATGTATCACTGAACACTACAGTTTTTACTAGTGTTTAACTTTTATATGAAGGGAATCAGTGTGCTTTTTGACCTTTATACAGATGGAATGCTATTTATATAAACTTTGATATCTGGCTTCTTTTGAAGTGTTATGTTTGTAAGGTATGTATATTTTATATAGTTCATTCATTTATCAATACATTGCCAAATAGTATTCTGTTGCCTAAAAATACCAGAAATTGTTTATCCATTCTACTAAGCATAGACTTTGTGTGTGTTTCCAATAGGGGAATATTACAAATCATGCTACTGTGAATATTCCTGTAGAAGTCTCTTCGTGCACCTTGGTTTACATTTCTGTTGCCTGTCTACCTAGGAGTAGAATTGAAGGCACCTAGGGAAAACATATCTTCAACTTTAGTAGATAAGGCAAAAGTATTTTCCAAATTGAGTGAACCAATTTGCAGCCCCATCAGCCATGCCTGAAAGTTCCTGTCGCTTCCCATCTTTGCCAACCCTTGATGTTGTCTTGTTAGCCCTTTTGGTGGCTGTAGCCCTGAGCTATGGTGCCTGCAGGGGCCTCTCACTGGATATACCTTCACTCCTAATGCATAGCCTGTGAGAACCCTGATGGTTCACTGAGCCTCATCCCTTGAAGTCTCTCAGCTGCCATCTCCAGAATCAGCAAATAACTCCTTGGGAAAGTAGCCCCCAAACCTGGGCTCATTCCTCCAGACTTGTCCCTCCCCAAATCCTGACCTGTATTTCTTCACTACTTTGTAGCTCTCCAAGGACTTTAAGCAGATGTTTTTGTTTTTGTTTTTGCTTTTGTCAGCTCTTTCGATAGTCCTCCTTCACACTGATATTAGTGACATAGGAGATGTGCATCAAGTTTTATTACAGGCCTGAGTCTTCCTCTGGGCCCTCTATTTGATCTATTTACTACTCCTGTAGCAATATAAAAGTTATAAAATCACTAGTTTATATATCTAGAGCATCAAATTTACCTATCTCGTTGTTCTTCAGAATTTTCTTGGGTATTCTTGGTCCTTTAGTCTTTCACTTGAATTTTAAGATCAGTCTATCAAATTCCAAAACACAAGTTTGATTGGGATTTTAATAAATGTATAGGTAAATTTGAGGTTTGTTTCTCAACTTTATTAAATATCACCATCCATAAATGTGACATTGTATAGCTCACCATTTATTGTTTAGAATGCTGCTTTTGTCATTGAAGTGGCCAATTTTTATAAAAATGTTCCATATGTGCTTGAAATTGTGATTTCATATTTTGGGGTGCAAAGTTCTAACATTATGTATGTTAAAACCATTCCATCCCTACTTTCCCAGGGTACTATTTTGACTTCTAACACTGTAGATTTATTTTGCCTATTTTGAACTTCATATAAATGAAAGTAAATTCTTCTGTGTTACCTTCTTGTGTTCAGAATAAGTTTATTAGATAAATCCATGTTGTATGTAGCTGCAGGTTTTCATTTTGATTACTTTATATTATTCAGTTGAATGAATATATCATAGTTTATCTTTCCATCCTATTTTTGATGAATATCTAAGTGGTTTTCTCTTTGGGACTGTTGCAAATAATGGTAATATGAATATTCTCTTCATATTTTTGTCTTATATATGTTTCATTGTCTCTTGGATAGAAGTAGAATTGATCGTTCACAAGGAATGTGTATGTTCAACTGTACTAGGTACTGCCTGTATTCATTTCCTAGGGCTACTATAACAAATCACCATAGGTTTGGTGGGTTACAACCAGAGACATTTACTAGCTTATAATTCTGGAGGTTAGAAGTCTAAAGTCAATGTTTCAGCAGGCTGAAATCCCTCTGAAGACTATAGGGGAGGATCCCTTCTTTTTCTCATCCTGTCTCTGCC
Source organism: Cervus elaphus (assembly GCF_910594005.1). Taxonomy (NCBI): domain Eukaryota; kingdom Metazoa; phylum Chordata; class Mammalia; order Artiodactyla; family Cervidae; genus Cervus; species Cervus elaphus. The sequence continues at coordinate 51,545,253 of NC_057843.1, read as the reverse complement.
TGTCTTCATGTGGCCTTCTCTTCTGTGTCTGTGTCTTCTCTGCTGTCTTATAAGGACTCTTGTCATTGGATTTAGGGCCTTGTAGATAATCCAAAATGATCTCAAGATCCTTAACATCATTATAGTCACAGACTTTTTCCAAATCAGGTTGCCTTCACAGGTCCTAAGGGATATAACATGGACATCCCTTTTGAGGGGATCACCATTCAACCCACTTAATGCTACCAGTTTGAACTTTGAAAACAGTTTACACTTCTACCAGCAGTATATATGTGTTCCAGTTGATCAGTATCCTTGCCAGCATAGATATTGTCAACTTTTTAACTTGAGTCATTATATTAGGTGTGTAATAGCATCTCTTTGTGGTGTCAGTTTGCATTTCCCTGATTATAATGAGTTTGAGTTCTTTGTATATTTCTTTACCATGGTATGTTCTCTTTTTGAAGAGCTTATTCACTTCGTTTGCCAGTTTTATATTGATCTGCCTTTTAGAAAAACATTAGCATAGAGTTCTTTTTATATTCTTTTCTTTTTATATTCTTGATACAAGTTCTTTGTAAGTTATCTCTATTGCAAGTAACCTCTGCTAATCATTGACTTGCTTTTTTATGTCGTTAAATAATGTGTTTTAGTGTGGTTCATTCTATTGGTCTTTTAAATTTTTCCTTTACATATCCTCCATAAGGAATCTTTCCTCCCAGTTGTAGTGCATAGCATGTATATTTTGGAAATGGACTCCTTAACATGATATTTGCTATAATTTTTTTGTTTTTTGATTGCTACCTGTACAGTTCCACCTTTATTTTTTGATTCTGTGTTGTTGTTCATTCATTTATTCATGTCCTACTCTGGGACCCCATGGACTGCAGTACCCCAGGCTTCCCTGTCCTTCCCTTCCTCTCCCGGAGTTTGCTCAAACTCTTGTCCATTGAGTCGGTGATGCCATCCAACAATCTCATCCTCTGTCACCCCCTTCTCCTCCTGCCCTCAGTATTTCCCATCATCAGGGTCTTTTCCAATGAGTTGGCTCTTCGCATGAGGTGGCCAAAGTATTGGAGCTTCAGCATCAGTGCTTCCAAAGAATATTCAGGGTTGATTTCCTTCAGGATTGACTGGTTTGATCCCCTTGCTGTCCAAGGGAACTCTCAAGAGTCTTCTCCAGCACCACAGTTTGAAAGCATCAGTTCTTCAGTGTTCAGCCTTCTTTATGATCCAACTCTTATGTCTATACATGACTATTGGAAAAACCATAACTTTGACTATACGGACCTTTTTTAATTCTAAATTCATTTAAAAATTAAATGCTAATATTAATACCAGCATTTTAATGTTATAAACATAAGTAACCACTTGCTTGTGATTTTTCTTTGATATTAAAATAATTTGCATAGCAACTACCTAGTTATGTAATTTGGGAACACTGGAGAAAATTTAAATAATTTAATATAAATTAAACTTTTATTTTAAGATATAGATTTTTTTTTAGGTAAATGAAAATGTATGTGTAAAGTAAAAATTACATATACTGTAGGGTAATTTGATATATAATACACAATCTTGTGTTATTAAGAAATATATTTTGTATAGCTTGGTTGACTCATAAAAGTATATAGAAATGAATCCCTGAAAAGAAGGGAAAAAAAGAGAGAAAAATGCCATCTCACTTTAGGGGTGAAAAAATAAAGCCATCTGAAAAATAATACGTATGTTCCCCTCCCCCAACTTAGTTTTTCCCCCCGCCAATATCTCACTTGGGTCATAAACTTGTCTTGTTTTTTAAATTCCACACTTTTATGTTTTGAGACTTCATTATCATGTACATTATGTTTGAAATTTTTATTTTTCCTGTTGATTTATCCTTATTGTCATCAAGAAGATGACAGAAATGCTCTTTGCTGAAATAAAGCAGGGGCAAGGGCAAACCAGAAGTGCTAGTGTCCTTTCTTTCAGCCTAGGTGAGTCCACCAAGGATGCTCAGGTTTTTTTATAAGAGGTGGGGACTGAGCAGGAGGAAGCCAGTTGGTGGCAGCAGCGGGACGAGGGCAGCAATGGGCAGACACACACACAAGAGAGAGATTTGTTAAACTGGGGACTCACTTGGGAGGGAAAGAGTGTGTCAGAAGCAGAGTCCTGCCATGTAGGAAGTAGAAAAAATTCTATCACAAAGTAGTAGAAAAGATTAAGGGGCTTCCCTGGTGGCTCAGATGGTAAGGAATCTGCCTACAATGCAGGAGACCTGGGTTTGATCCCTGGGTCAGGAAGATCCCCTGGAGAAGGGGAATTACCCACTCCGGTAATTCTTGCTTGGAGAATTCTACAGACAGAGGAGCCTGGCAGGCTACAGTCCATGGGGTCACCAAGAGTTGAATACGACTGAGCCATTAAACCGATCAAAATTTAATTCATAAAACATCAAACATCATAAAACATCAAATTTGTTCTTTTAAAGTATACACGTCAGTGGATTTTAATATTTTAACTGAATTGGACAAAATCAGTATTATATAATTTTTTTTTATATATAGAGTCACTGGGGTTTCTTTAAGAGCAACTTTAGGTTCACAGAAAAATTGAGGAAAAAGTAAAACTATTTTCCCCACTCATGAGTAGCTTTTCCCATTATCTTCATCCTCTAGCAAGTTTGTTACATGGTACATTTGTTACAATCAGTGAACCTACACTGAAACTTGATTATCACTCAAAGTCCATAGTTTACTTCAGCATTCACTCTTTCTGTTGTATAGCCTATGGATTTTGAATGATACAATGACATGTATTCACCATTGTGGGATCATACAGAACAGTTTTACTAGTCTCAAAACCCTCTGCGCTCTGCCTCTTCATCCTTCCTCACTCCCTCCCTCCTGCTCTCCAGCAGCTACTGTTCTTTTCACTGTCTTCAGTAAATGTCATGTAGTTGGAACTATACAGTATGTAGACTTCTCATCAGCTCAGTTCAGTTAAGTTGCTCAGTCATGTCCGACTCTTTGCGACCCCATGAATCGCAGCACGCCAGGCCTCCCTGTCCATCACCAACTCCCGGAGTTTACTCAAACTCATGTCCATCGAGTTGGTGATGCCATCCAGCCATCTCATCCTCTGTTGTCCCCTTCTCCTCCTGCTCCCAATCCCTCCCAGCATCAGGGTCTTTTCCAGTGAGTCAACTCTTCGCATGAGGTGGCCAAAGTGTTGGAGTTTCAGCTTCAGCATCAGTCCCTCCAATGAACACCCAGGACTGATCTCCTTTAGGATGGACTGGTTGGATCTCCTTGCAGTCCAAAGGACTCTCAACTCCTATTACTTAGTAAAATGCATTTAAGGTTCCTCCATGTCTTTTTATGGCTTCTTTTTAGTGCTGAATACTATTCCATTGTCTGGATATACTGTAGTGTATTAATCTATTCACCTGCAGAAGGACATCTTAGTTGCTTCCAAGTTTTGGTAATTACGAATAAGGCTGCTATCAACATCCATGTCCAGGTTTTTGTATGAACCTAAGTTATCATCTCCTTTGGGTAAATACTGATGAGTGCAATTTACTGGATCATATGATAAGAGTATGTTTTGTTAAAAGAAAAAAAAAAAAACAACTACCAAACTGTCTTCCAAAATTGCAATACCATTTTGCATCTCCGTTATCATTTTATGAAAACTGTTGCTCCACATTCTCCCCAACATTGGATGTTGGTGGTGGTCCAGATTTGGACCATTTTAATGAGTATGTGGACATATTTCTTTAATTCACATTTCCTAACAGTGTATGATATGGAGCATCTTTTCATAAGCTTACTTATCATCTGCATATCTTCTTTAGTGAGTTGTTTGTTTAGCTATTTGGCCCTTTTTTTTTTTTCTGGTTGTTAGTTTTCTTACTATTGAATTTTAAGAGTTCTTTGTATATTTTGGATAACCATCTTTATCCATTACATCTTTTGCAAATATTTTCTCCAAGTCTGTAGTTTTTCTTATTCTTTTTATATTGTTTTTTAGAGAGAAGTCTTTAATCTTAACATAGGCTAGTTTATCCATTATTTCTTTCATAAATTGGGCCTTTGGTGTTATACCTTAAAACATCATTGCAATACCAAAGTCATCTAAATTTTATCCTATGTTTTCATAGTTCTGCATTTTACTTTCAGGTTTATGATCAATTTTTTAGTTAATTTCTATGAAAGATCTGTGTTTAGAGTCCTTTCTTTTTCTAACGAATGGATGTCCAGTTATTCCAGCAACATTTGTTATAAAGACTATCTTTTCTCCATTTTATTGCCTTTGTTCTTTTGTCAAAGATCAGTTGACTATAATTATGTGGGTCTGTTTATGGGTTTTCTGTTTGTCTGTTCTTTCCCCAATACTATCTTGATTATGACAGCTTTATAGTAAGTCTTGAAGTCAGGTAGTGTCAGTCCTCCAACTTTATTCTTCTTCAATATTGTGTTGTCCATTCTGGGACTTTTACCAATCCACATAAACCTGGAATCAGTTTGTTGATATCTATAAAGTAACTAGCTGTGATTTTGATTGGAATTTTGTTGAATCTGTAGATCAGTAAGGAAAAACTGTTATCTTGGTGTTACTGAGTCTTCCTATCTGGGAACATGAAATAGCTCTCCATTTATTTAGTTCTTTCATTTTTTCATCAAAATTTGTAGTTCTTTTCATTTAGATCTTGTACATATTAGATTTACAACTAAGTATTTCATTTTTTTCTGCTAATATAAATGATACTGTATAATTATCATGTCATCTATGACAAACAAAAGCTTCATTTCTTCCCAAATTATATAACTTTATTTCCTTGTCTTGTCTTACTGCATTAAGTTGGCCTTCCATTACAGTGCTGAAAAGTATTGGTGAGAGAGGGCATTCTTGCTTTGTTTCTGATCTGAGCCAGAAAGCTCCTAGTTTCTCACCATTAAGAATGAGGTTAGCTATAGGATTTTTTTAGATGTTCTCTATCAAGTCAAAGAAGTTCCTTTTTATTTCCAGTTTTGCTGAGAATTTTTATCATGAATGGGTGTTGGATATTGTCAAATGCTTTTTCTGCATCAATCAATAGGATCATGTGATTTTTCTTTTTTAGCCCATTGATGTGATGAATTTCATTAATTGATTTTAAGGTATTGAGCTGTCCTTTTCCTACATGGAATAAATCCCGTTGGACATGGTGTGTACAATTCTTTTCATACATTGTTGCATTTGATTTGTTGATGTTTGTTGAGGATATTTGCATCTTAATTTCATGAGAGATACTGGTCTGTCAGTCAGTCAGTTCAGTCACTCAGTCATGTCCGACTCTTTGCGACCCCATAAATTGCAGCACGCCAGGCCTCCCTGTCCATAGTTTTCTTTTAATGTCTTTGCTTTTGATATTTGAGTAATGCAGTTTCATGGAATAAGTTAGAAAGTATTCCTTCTGCTTTTGTCTTCTGGATTACAGATAACTAGCATAAGGTCTCCCTTAAATACTTGATAAAATTCACTAATGAAGCCATCTGGGCTTTTTGTTTTCTGGTTTGGAAGGTTATTAACTGTTGATTCAGTTTCTTTACTGGATATTTAGATTGTCTATTTCTTCTTGTATAAGTTTTGGCAGATTGTATCTTTCAACAAATTGTTCCATTTCATGAAGATTATCAAATTTGGGGAAATTATAATATTCTTTTATTATCCTTTTAATGTTCTTGAGATCTGTAATAATGTCCCTTCTTTCATTTATGATATCAGTAATTCATATCTTCTCTTTTTTCCTCAGTTAATCTGGCTAGAAGTGTATCAATTTTATTTATTTATTATTATTATTAATGATCTAATGTGATCTTTTCAATGATTCAGTTTGTGGAGAACAACTAGGTAATTTCCTGATTTCAGTGTCACTGACTTCTGCTCTAATATTTATTATTTATTTTTGTCTGCTTACTATGGATTTGATTTTCTCCTTTTTTCTTGTTTTCTAAGGTGGAAGCATAAATAATTGATCTTTCTTCTATCTAATCTCTTGTACGATCTTTCCTCTTTTCTAATATATGCATTCAATGCTATAAATTTCCCTCTAAGCACTATATTCTCTGCATCCCACAAAGTGTGATAATTTCTTTTTATTTAGTTCAAAATATTGTAAAATGTATCTTAAAATTTCTCTTTCCCCTTTTGTGTGTTTTTTAACCTCTACATTTTTTCGGATTTTCTAGTCATGTTTCTGTTATTGATTTCTAGTCTAATTCTCTTGTAGTCTGAGAGCATACATTGTGTCATTTCTTATATGTGTTAAGGTATGTTTTATGACCCAAAATGTGGTCTGTCTTATTAATGTTGAGTGTGAGTTTGAGTATAATGTCTGTTCTGCTGATTTTGAATGAAGTAGGCGACAGCTGTCAGTTACACTCAGTTGACTGACGGTGCTGTTGGGTTCAGCTGTGTCCTGAGTTTTTGCCTGCTGAATCTGTCCGTTTATGATAGAAGGATGTTGTTATATCAGTTCTTACCTCATGTATTGTGACACTCTAATTTTAGGTGCAGGTTTACATTAAAGTGGGGCTTCCCTGGTGGCTCAGAGGGTAAAGCCTCTGCCTGCAATGCGGGAAACCCGGGTTCAATTCCTGGGTCGGGAAGATCCCCTGGAGAAGGAAATGGCAACCCACTCCAGTACCCTTGCCTGGAAAATCCCATGGACAGAGAAGCCTGGTAGGCTACAGTCCATGGGATTGCAAAGAGTTGGACACGACTGAGCGACTTCAGTTTCACTTTCACTTGCATTTAAGTATTGTTATGTCTTCTTGGAGAATTAAGCCCTTTATATAATGTCCTTTTTTATTCCTGATAACTCTCCTTGCTCTGAAGTCTGCTCTGTCTGAAATTAATATAGCTAATTCAGCTTTATTTTGGTTAGTATTAGTGTAGTGTATATATCTTCATCCATTTACCTTTAATTGACAAGTGTCTGAATATTTGAAGTGATTTTCTTGTGGATAACATATAATTGGTCTTGTTTTTTTGATCAACTTTTATAATTTCTGTTTTTAAATTGGTGTATTTAAACCGACAACATTTAAACTGATTATTAATATGGTTGGATCAGTATCTGCCATATTTGATATTGTTTTCTATCCATTGCCTCTATTCTTTGATCCTGTTTTGTCTTCTTTTCGGTCTCTTGTGGGTTTAATTGAATATTTTACATGAAAGCATATAGGTTGTATATATAACTTAAAACAATCTTAATTCCTCCCTTCCGCCTCTTGTAACATTGCTGTCATTCATTCCTACTTACATAAGAATACATAGGCATATATATAAGCACTCATAGTCAAATACATTATTCTCTTATTATTTTGAGCAAACAGTTCAAAATCAATTAAGATCAATTAAGAATAAGAAAAACAAAAGTTTTTATTTGACCTTCATTTATTCTATTTCCATGTAGATCTGAATTTCTGACCTATATCATTTTCCTTCTACATGATTTCTTTTCTTGCAAGGCATATCTACTGGCAATAGGTTTTCTCACTTTTTGTCTGAGAAGGGTGTTATTTTTCCTTCACTTTAGAGGGATAATTTCATAGGGTACAGAATTCTATGGTGGTTATTTTTTTTTCATCTCAACACTTTAAATATATCACTGCTCTTTCTTCTTGCTTACATGGTTTCTGAGAAAGGGTCAGGTGCACTTCTTATCTTTGCTTCTCTATGGGAGCTTTTTTCCCCTCTGGCTTCTTCCAAGATTTTTTCTTTGTCTTTTTTGCAGCTTGAATATAATATGCCTACATGTGGTTTTTCTGTTTGTTTTTTGCTTTTTTTTTTTTTTAATGTTATCCCAGTTAGTATCTGACTTTAACGTGGGGAAATACCCAGTTGTTACTGCTTCAAGTATTTCTCCTGTTCCTTTTTCTCTCTCGCTTTTTGTCCTTCTTTTATTGCCGTTATGCATATGTTACACCTCTTGTCATTGCCCATAGTTCTTGGCTATGCTCCTTTAATGATTTTAGTCTTTTTCCTCTTTGCTTTTCAGATTTGGAAGTTTCTATTGAGATATTATCAAGCTCAGCAGTTCTTTCCTCAGCATGTTTTTTCTAGTAATCAAATTCTCTCTTCATTTCTGTTACAATGTTTTTGACCTCTAGCATTTCTTTTTTATTCTTTCTTAGAATTTCCATCTCTCTCTTTATATTATGTGTTCTTGCGTGCTATCTACTTTATCCATTAGCTTCTGTAGCATATTAATCATTGTTGTTTTAAATTACCAGTTGGATAATTCCAACATTCCCTACCATATCCAAGTCTCATTCTGACACTTGCTCTCTTTAAACTGAATTTTAGCCTTCTAATACTCATTACATAAATCTTGTAATTTTTTCTTGATAGCTGTTCAAGATATATTGGGTGAAAGGAACTTCTGTAAGTAGGTCTGTTAGTAATGTGGTGGCCAGGTATGGGGACGGAGAAACATTCTGTAGTCCTATGATGAGGTCTCAGTCTTTTATTAAACCTGTGCTACTAAGTTATAACCTTTGCAAATACTTCACATATCTTCCCTGTCCCCTCAACATATACACCTGCCCCATTAGGTGGGATAGGATGGCTTGAATGACTTGAAAGTGGCAGTTTCCTTTCCTCAGCTTAGTTAAGCTCTAATAAAACCCCAATACTTTAGACTCTGGTAAACTAGTTTCTCTTGAGGGCAACCCTTGTTAAGAAGAACAGAATGCTCTGTTCTTTTCATAATGGTTCTTGTCCACATTGCCACCTCATGCGAAGAGTTGACTCACTGGAAAAGACTCTGATGCTGGGAGGGATTGGGGGCAGGAGGAGAAGGGGACCACAGAGGATGAGATGGCTGGATGGCATCACCGACTCGATGGGCATGAGTTTGAGTAAACTCCGGGAGTTGGTGATGGGCAGGGAGGCCTGGCGTGCTGCGATTCATGGGGTCGCAAAGAGCCAGACACGACTGAGTGACTGAACTGAACTGTCCACATTGAGCCTCCAGCAATTTGTCAATTACAATTTAGGTTTTCCTTCCTCAGCATTGGTTCCCATAGAGCTTTTTTCTCATGGTCTCTCCTCCAGCAAGTTACGATTCTATACCCACATATTTGTCTCTCCAGTTTGGGGGACAGTGGCTTGCTTTATGTCGGACCTTCTCTGTTGGATTTGAAAAGAGTTGTTGATCTTAACTTTTGTTCACCTTTTTATTTGTTAGGATGGAGTGGCAACGTCCGAGCTCCCTACATGCCAGGCTAGAAACAGGAAGTCCCTACTCTGTTATTTCAGGGTATTTTAATCACCCAAAGTGAAACTCTTTCATGATCATCTGTCATTCCCTCTTCCTTCCACTTCCTACCTTTATGATAATAATAATAATGATAATGAAGTCACTCAGTCGTGTCTGACTCTTTTCGACCCCACGAACTGTAGCCCTCCAGGTTCCTCCATCCATGGGATTTTCCACGCAAGAATACTGGAGTGGGTTGCCATTTCCTTCTCCAGGAGATCTTCCTGACCCAGGGATTGAACCCGGGTTAGGCAACCACTAATCTACTTTCTGTCTCTATGGATTTGCCTATTCTGGACAATCATGTAAATGAAATTATATGATGTGGTAACATATTTTAGTGCCTTTTCATTGCCATATAATATTCCATTGCATGGCCATTTGGGTTGATACACTTACTATTGTTACAAATAATGCTGCTATGACCATTTGTGTACGCTTTTTTCTTTGGACATGTATTTTCCCTTCTTTTGGATACTCCTAGGAGTAAAATTTCTGGGTTGTTTGGTAACTCTGTGGTTGCATTTGAAGAATTACCAGACTGTTGGCATTGTAACTGTACCACTTTGCAATCCTACCAGTATTAAAGTTTACCAGTATTACTGTTCTAACTTCTCCATATCCTAGCCAGCACTTGTTATTGTCTGCCTCTTTTAAATTTTAGCCATCCTAATGGTTATAAAATGATATCTTATTGTAGTTTTGATGTCCTCAATGACCAGTAACATTTTTATTTGTTTACTGGCCGTTTCTATATCTTTTTGTGAGAAGTATCTATCCAAATTTTTTGCCCATTATTGTTAGGTTGTAAGAATTCTTTAAATATAGTACATTCTAAGCTTTCACTGGGCTTCCCTGGTGGCTCAGATGGTAAAGAATCTGCTTGGAATGCAGGAGACCCAGGTTTGATCCCTGGGTGGTCAAGATCCCCTGGAGAAGGAAATGGCAACCCACTCCAGTTTGCTTGCCTGGGAAATCCATGTCCATGGGGTTGCAAAGAGTAGCACATAGCTTTCACATTCACTTTTCAAGCTTTTGTCGGAAATATAATTTACAAATATATTTTCCCATTCTCTGGATGATCTTTTCACCTTCTTGAAAGTGTCCTTTGATGAACAAAAATTTTTAATTTTAATGAAGTCTAATTTCTCTTTGGGCTTCTCTGGTGGCCAGTGGTAAAGAATCTTCCTGCCAGTGCAGGAAGCATGGGTTTGATGCCTGGTTGGGAAGATCTCCTGAAGAAGGAAATGGCAACACACTCCACTGTTCTTGCCTGGGAAATCCCATAGACAGAGGAGCCTAGTGAGTTATACAGTTCGTGAGGTCAGACACAACTTAGCAACTAAACAACAATTTCTCTTTAATTGCTTATGCTGAGGTATTGTATCTAAGAAATACAATTTAAGGTTATGAAAATTTACCCCTATGTTTTCCTCTAAAAAAAATGAGCATTTAGCATTTACATTTTAATTTTTGATCTATATGAGTTAATTTTTAAATATGGTTAAGGAAAGGCCTTTCCTAAATGCAAAGGCCTTATTCTGGGCCTTTCCATATAAATTTTAGGATAAGCTTATCCATTTCTTGAAAAAACAATCCAGCTGGGATTTGATAGGGATGATGTTTAAGATGTCTTTCAATCAGGAGAGTATTGCCGTCTGAACGTTTGAGAAGAAAGTGAATTCTCTTGTTGTGTCTGTTCATACATGTTGGTGCTAGTTGGTTTTTGGATTTTCAAGTCCCCTTTCTAGTTGTTGATCTTCTGCCTAGCTGTCCTATCCATTATTCAAAGTGAAGTTTTGAGGTTTTTAAGCTCTTCCATTGTCTTTTTCTGCTTTCAATTTTGTCACTTTTTGCTTCATGTATTTGGGACTTTACTTTTCGGCATTTATGTGTTTATACTTGTTAGGTTTTCTTGATGAATTTACCCTTTATCATTATGAAATGTCCCATTTTGTCTCTAGTAGCAATTTTTTGTCTTAAAGTCTATTTCGTCCCATACTAATGTAGTCACCTCAACTCTTCTTTGATTCCTTTTGTGTAGTATGTCTTTTTCTATCTTTTCATTTTTAAACCTTTTGTGTCTGAATCTAAAGTAAATCTCTTGTAGCCGGGATATGGTTGGATCATATTTTTTTTCCCATTCTGCCAGTATGCCTATTGGAGTGTTAGTTCATTTAAATTTAATATTATTGCTGCTTTTTACAGCTGCTGAGGCTGGGAGACTTGTTAATTTTCAGGACTACCATAGAGCTGGGAAGAGGGGTGGGAATAGCACCAGTTAAAATGCCACAAAACTCACTGTTCTCACCTAGTTCAGCAGTTTTTCTTAAGTACTTGCTCTTTAGATTGTAGCAAGCCTTTGATTAATTTTCAAAGTTTTGAAATTATTAATACTGACAGTGTGTGCCACTTCATTTCTTTTGTGGAGGGGTGGAGTTGTGGAGGTTCTTGCTCCGTCCTCTGTATGTGCTTCTCTATATTGATTTTTAAAGGTAAATTTGATCATTCTGTAATCACAGAAATACATTTGATGTGTGAAAGTGACTTTTTTAACCAATTAGAATGGCAGTGATTCAAAAGAAAGAGATGCAGAGAAACAGACATTCTTAGATACTGCTGGTGAAATTGATAGTCACTCAGTTGTGTCCAACTCTTTGCAACCGCATGGACTGTAGCCCACCAGACTCCTCTGTCCATAGAATTCTCCAGGCAAGAATACTGCAGTGAGTGGCCTTTTCCTTCTCCAGGGGATCTTCCTGACACAGGCCTCAAACCCCGGTCTCCTGAGTTACAGGCACATTCTTTACTGTCTGAACCACCAGGGAAGCCCTATACTGCTGGTAGAAGGATAAATGGGTACAGTCTGCCAGTTGTATGGTAATTTGTAAAACCCCTTGAGGTGGTTATAGCCTTTGATCCAGTAATTCTACTGCTAGGGATTTATGCTTTCATGCTCAATGGCTCAGTTGTATCTAACTCTTTGCGACCCCAAGGCCCGTAGCCCGCCAGACTCCTCTGTCCATGGGATTTTTCCAGCAGGATTACTGGAATGGGTTGCCATTTCCTCCTCCATGGAATCTTCCTAACTCAGGAGTCAAACACTTGTCTCCTACCTTGCTAGGCGGATTCTTTACCACTGAGCCACCTGGGAAGCCACTAAAGTGGTCCGGATTCCTCCAGTTCACAGTACTTTGAGCATCTGCAAAGATAGAGCTTTCATTTATTTTGAGCTTTAAACCCTCTGCATTTGCTCCAACTAAGATGAACAAATAAATATTGAGAAAAATTCTAGCCTCATAAAACTCCCTTACTTCAATGAACTCCTTAATTTGCATTATCTCTAAAGGCTGTCTCAGTTTTTGAAGATATTTTCAGCAAATCGACAGAAAATGGATGTTTTCTAATATGGCTAAGCTTCTTTGACTAGCCATTGGTACTTATTTCTCTATTCACTCACACCTCCACTTTATGCTTCTTAAAGCAATTAGGAAAATAAAAAGCAGACTAAAAAGCTTTTTTAAAAAATTTAACTGCATTTAATCCATAAGCTTAAAAAATAAGATTTCTTAAACTTTTAAAATATCTAATTTCTTAATTCACATAGTATATATGTTCATGGAAAACATCAGAAAATGCATATGAATAAAATAAATGACACATAAAAACAAAATTAGCCTTAATCCAACCATTCAGAGATAATCCCCACTAACAGTTTCACATTAACCTTCCAGACATTTTGTATGCTTCAATAAAAACACTTGTATTATATCATCAAAATCAGATGCATTTAAAAATGTATTTAAATAATTAAATCATTAAATATTAAAATAACAAAATGTAATAAATCATTAAAATTATTTTTAAAATAATGTTATTTTGAATTTATTTTTTGCATCAATATATAATGAACAACTTTATATTTGGTATTAATTATACATCCATAGTGTCGTTTTTAGTATTAGTATTTTTTTAAGATGCAGTCTGATTTGTTTCACCAATCTCCTACTTTTGGATAATTTAGTTCTCCTCAATTATTTACAGTTATATACAATGTTGTGATGGATTATTTTCTCCAGAAAAATAGCACATTTGATGGAATTCCAGACTTAGTATTTAATAGGAGTTCCGGATTGCATGAAATTTTCTTCAAAGAGATTAGATTAAGGCTCTTTCTGAGGCAAGAATAGCCACCATTATTTACATTTTTTCTGCTGCCTTAGTTAAATCTGCTACAGTGACATCACTAGTATGTTTTTATCAATGAAGTGATGAAATGAATGAAAGCAATATTTTATTTTTTGAATTGCCAGTTCATGTGATGTGAATTGTCACTTTCAAGGAGGAATAAGGGAACAGAGATTTCTTTTTAGGAACATTAGAAGACAGTCCTTTAAGAGGCAACAGGAAAGTAGGAAGTAAAAAGAGTCCTGGTTTGAATTGTAGCTACACCCATTTCAAGCTGTGTAATGTTTTTTTTTTTACCTTTTTATTTTATATTAAAGTATAGCTGAAGTATATTAGTATCCCTGTGCCTCCCTTTTAATGCACAAAATAAGGATGCTATTTGTCTCAATGTTATGAGGATTATTAAAATAAATAATATGTAGACTAATTGGAGCACATAGATGTCCATTTGGCAAATGATAATTCATATTATTGATAATTTTAATGGTGAAAGAAATACTGTTATAAGTTTCATTTCTAAACGTCAGCATCTGTGGCTAATTCAGTAGAGATGAGTTCTTTAAAAGAACTCTAATTTGACATTTATGCCTTATAGCCAGAGTAATAGACCTAATTAATATTTGTTCAATAAGGTACAAACATGATAAAAAGTGTTATTTCTGCAAATGCTAAAAAAAAAGGAAGTTTTTTTTTTTAAAGAAAATTCCTTTAAGAACAGAAGGAAAGGGTTTTTTAATATGCATTAATAAAGGAGCTGAAGTCAGTATGCTTTTAAGATACAGCTATTCATGTTCATAACTTGTTATCTGCTTACATGTTTTGCTTATCATAGTGTTTACATTAGTACTTTGGAATTAAAGAGAGAAATTCTCACGAACTTACTCAAGCATATAGTGGTTCATGCAGCTGGGAAGCTGCCTTCCAGGTTCCTTGAACCAGGAATTTAGTTGGTAATCTCTCTTTTCTCCTCCTCAAACAACCCCAAATCACATCTTCCCAGCTCAGCAACCCAACAGAAAATGGAGTTTCTACTCCAGCTCAGAACCGAAAATCTCAAGGAGGGGCCAATACACTGACCTAGTAGTCAGAGGCAGGTTGGATTTCCAAAAGACTGGGGCATGTGGAGAACACGCCTGGCAGGAAAAAAGGAAAACAATAGCCACTGTAACAGTGCTTCCAAACTGTGATTTCAGTACAGTGAGTTGGAACCGTTACTGAGTTGTGAATTCCGTGTGGTGAGTCTTGAGCAGTCTCATTAAAAAATAATATTTTATTTTTAAAAGAGAAATTTAAATGAAATTGTATAGAAGCTGTCAAAGAATGTCACAGTCAGGAGAATGATCGTGTCTTGAAACTTCAGTTTCCATTGTATCTGTGTGCGTGTTTGGACCTAGTGCAATGTAAACTTTCGATTGCAGTTTAGAAGGATTCCAGGTCTGCATTGCACAGTGCTCTTCACTGGCAAGTCATTGCCATCTGTGGGAAGGTGATCTGCTTGTTGCTGGGATCTTCGTCTCCATTAGGAAAAACAGCAAGTTTGGAGTAGGCTTGTGGGAAATAGTTGCCTCCCAACCTCCCACTTAACAGAGTTGGGTTTGGGTTTTGTTTTTGGTTTGAGAGTCTGGGGACATATATTTTCCTGTGACTCAGTTTAAGGTAAAACTGACAGAAACTGCTGCAACCATAAATTCCATTCGATTTGTATGTTTTAACTTACATTATCTCTTCCAGTGGCAGGAGCCGCTTCCCAGGTTGTTCAAGCACATGCAGTCTCACAGGGCTTCACTTTTGGTTTAATGCTCTGATGTCACCATATTAGTTTCTGAATGTGGGTTACACATTTTTTGTTTTGCACTGGGCCCTGCAAATTACGTAGCCAGTCCTGTCCACTAAACCCTGCATCAGAGGGATCAGTAATTCGAGTCAGTTTTGTCCCACCCAGAAGATCGTAGACATCCTTCCCGCTCACTTGTGCTCACAGGGCATGTGATGCTGACAAGAGGAGTATATCTTTAATTCTCTGTTTAGTTTCACCTGGTGCCTCTTAGTTTTCTTTTTTTTTTTCTCTTAATGATACTAAACATGCTCTTTCTGATTAATTTTCAGCATGTTAATGCATACCCTATTAGCAGTTGGTTTCCTGCCTCACTTCCCCAGTGGTGCCAGGCTGACATGCCCAACGAGCTGAGGCTAAACTAATCCTTGAATCTGTTTATTCAGATTCAAGCTTATGTTTAATATATGCCCTATTTCTCCCCATCCCTTCACTGGCCCTGCATCCTTTAAGCAGGCTGTCAACTTACTAAAAGGAAAAAGACAGCATCAGATTTAAAAGGTCTTTCACACATTCTGTGTATTCATTAAACTGAATTTTTAATAGATAGTGTTCATGTACCAGAGTGCTTCTCGGCTCATCTTACGATTGTCTGTGAAACTAGGTTAATGGCTAGACCCAGTCCACTACTAACATTTCCCTGCCCAAAAAACCCCCACTAATTAAAAACAATACAGGAAACGGGTGAAGCATATTTTATTTTTCATAGCCTGAAAAATAAAAATCTTAAAAGTTTGCCCTTTGCTTTGTAATTGAATGTCCAGGTTGCCCAGTGCCCAGTAAGAGTCCCATTGGCACAGATATAAAACATATATAATCTTTTGTTTTGATTCAGATTCACAACAATGACCAGAGGTTCCATGCCTTAAGTTGCTTTCCTACTGAAAAGGAAGGTCTTGCCTGAGGTCTTGCTCTGGAATTTGTCAAACCAAAAGGAAAAGCTCCTAAAAGCCAAAAGCAAAAAACTTCCTGAAGTTGGAGCAGGAATTTAGTGCGGTTTGAGCCATCAGCTCAATGATTCACAGGTTGGAATTTCAGATGCTACCTCACATAGAAGTGAGCTCTTTCAAAGGGAAAGACAGTCAAGAGAAAAAAACCAGGGGGAGGAGGTCTTTTCTGACAAAAGCCTGTTGTTGACACTAATAATGAGTTCCCTGTTATTTTTTTTTTTTTCTTTTTTTTTGAGTCAGGCAGGCTCTGGTTTCTGGTTTCATTTGAGATTGTGTTTTGGGGGTCTTGGCACGTGAAGTGAAGTGTTTACCTGTCTTTCCACAAATCCTCCAGGCAACAAGCAGATTATAAATGAACCAACATCTAGTTGGATAAAACTCATACATTCTTACTGGACCTTATGCCTGCCTGGGGATGGCTGTGTGAAGGTCGAGGAGGGTTTGCAGTTTCTTGTCTCCCCTTGCTGTGTGGTGTGGCAGATTTGTTCTTGTTGAGTGGTATAATGTAGGGTGCTACTCCAGTGGGGTACAAGGAACAGAGGCCAGCTTTGCTCCCTGCCTTCCAAGGTAGTTGAATGATCTAGTTGTCTGATCATCATTCATGATCAGACAATGAATGAATGTTCATTGTTAGACGTCATCATTGTCTTTCTTCTCTTGAGAGTACCTTTTAAACCTTAGCTGAAGATAAATTTGAAAGCTAATCTTGTTGAATGATATACATAATAAACGCTGAAATTGACGTTCAGTTCAGTCGCTCAGTCGTTTCCGACTCTTTGCATCCCCGTGAACCGCAGCACGCCAGGCCTCCCTGTCTATCACCAACTCCCGGAGTCCACCCAAACCCAGGTCCATTGAGTTAGTGATGCCATCCAACTGTCTCATCTTCTGTTGTCCCCTTCTCCTCCTGCCCTCAATCTTTCCCAGCATCAGGGTCTTTCCAAATGAGTCAGCTCTTTGCATCAGGTGGCCAAAGTATTGGAGTTTCAGCTTCAGCATAGATTTATCAGTATTCCAGACCATATGCTAAATTCTTAAACCTGAAATTTCTCAAGTTATGCCAATCATTTTGCTCATTATTCAGTTTCAGTAACCAGCATGTGTCATCACTAGGAGAAAAACTAGCAGTCATTGCTATTTCATTAATCAAGTATACAACCCTCCATTAAGAGTCTGTTTCTTTGAAAAAAGGTAATTCTTTTTGGAATTATTACAATTGGTGTTCTTCTTTTGAGAGAGTATAACAGTCTCTGTAGATAAGAAACTCATACATTCTTATTGTACCTTATGCCCGCGACACGACTGAAGTGACTTAGCACGCACACACCTGCCTGGGGATGGCTGTGTGAAGGTCGAGGGGAGTTTGCAGTTTCTTCTCCCCCCTTGCTGTGTTGTGTGGCAGATTTGTTCTTGTTGAGTGGTGTCATGTACAGTGCTCCTCCAGTGGGATTCAAGGAACAAAGGCCAGCTTTGCCCCCTGCCTTCCAGGGCAACACAGGCCCTTGTTTTCAAAAGTTACAACCCCAGGACTTCCCTGGTGATTAAAAATCCACCTTGCAATGCTGGGGAAGTGGGTTCCAATCCCTGGTTGGAAAACCATGACTCCACATGCCACGGGGCAGCCAAGCCTGAGCACCATAGCAAAGATCCCAGGTGCCCCAACTAAGACCCAGTGCAGCCAAATTAATTAAAAACAGAAGGTACAGCCTCAAAACATTAAAACATGAATTATCTGCAGTAGAGGATATTGTAGGCCTTATTCCCTTCCAGAAGGAGCCAGATGGAGGGCAGGGGGGACTGTTACTTCAAAACTTCTTAGTCTTGATTAAATATTCACGATGGGTTGAAGGGGAAATGAAGAAGGTGGGAGGTTTTGCACATGAGATCCCATGAAAATAGCCCAATTTGAGATCTATATTGCTTTTTCTCTTTTAAGCAGTTTTGTCATCTTAAAAGGAGAGACTTCTCCTTAGACATGAATATTCTCATTCCATTTTATCAAATTGCACTAGAAGGTCCTTGTGGAAATCTGACAAGAGTTACTGTCATTGTTTCACTTTTGAGCACTTAATCCTGTATCCTGGCCTGTGTCGTTGTCTGATAGTTTCTATGTAGATCTGAATTCCTTAGTGAGCTTATAAGCTCCTTGGCAAGAATAGCTAGTGAGGCCTGTTGGTAGAGCAGCTGACCACCTATGTGGTCAGCAGTGGCAGTACAACAGGCTTGCGGGGGCGACTCTGCTCCCCAGGGAACACTTGCCAATGTTAGAGACGTTTTTAGGTCTCATAGTTAGGGGAGTACCGCTGGCATCTAGTGGGAAAGGTCAGGGCTCTGCCCAACATCCTGCAACGCACAGGACAGCCCCTCAGAATGAAGAGTTGTCCTGCCCCAAACGTCAATAGGGCTGAGGTTGGAAAACACAGCTTTAAAGGAACCCGGAGAACCACCATACTTTTCCCCTAGTTCATCCCCTTGCCAGCTCACTGAATCAAGGATCCCAAAGGTGGAGGTTCCTACATTTGGCCTCTGTCAGACCTCATTAAAATGGCAACACACATCAGGCTTCCCCTGGCGTTATGTATTAGGGCTATGTCATTTGCCCAAGATCTCTTCCCAGAGGTAGATTTTGTAGAGAAAGATGAAGTACAGGAGCACAGAGAGTATTTCGGAAGGAAAGGCACTGGAAAGGCCTTACCAGGACCTAAAGTTAGTTCATTTTTGCTAAGGGCAGCCATTTTTTGTAAACCGCCCCTGCCGTGGGCCCCATGCAGCCACCTCGTTGAAAACGAGAGCACGGGGTATTCACACAGAGGCGGCCGCTCTCTGTGGAGTGCTGGTCCGCTCCAGCAGAAGCAGCTCCAGCTGTCACTGGCTTACAGCCCCTCCTCCCTTGGGCTGCAGACCATGGCAGCAAACCACATACCCAGCACCCTGGCATCTGAGCGCCATGGTCTTGTGTGCCTCTGGAGCTGAACCCCGCCTGAAGCCGAGTGTGTGTGCGGTTAACTCCTCTTCCTTCTGGATCACACTCAGGGAAAGCCAGGGACGCTCGGAAGCCTCGTCAAATAATCCTTATTTATTAGTCAACAATCACAAGGGACTGGCTTCCCTAGTGGCTCAGATGGTAAAGAATCTGCCTGCAGTGCTGGAGACCCGGGCTCGATCCTTGGGTCGGGAGGAGCCCCTGGAGAAGGGAATGGCAACCAACTCTAGTACTCTTTAGTATTCTTGCCTGGATAATCCCATGGACAGAGAAACCTGTAAGGCTACAGTCCCTGGGGTCACAAAGAGTCAGACACGACTGAGTGACTAACACTTTCACAAGAGACAATGATGGTTGTTTTCTTT
Source organism: Cervus elaphus (assembly GCF_910594005.1). Lineage (NCBI taxonomy): Eukaryota > Metazoa > Chordata > Mammalia > Artiodactyla > Cervidae > Cervus > Cervus elaphus. The sequence goes on along the minus strand of NC_057843.1, from coordinate 51,525,662 downwards.
CTCCCAAATTCTTACAAGTATACCTTTCTCTTTTGAAAGTTTTCCAACAGTTATCAAGAAGAATTCACTCTCTCTGTATGTATTTTGAGTTAATGATAAAAGAACTAGGAGAGTTTAAGAATAAAGTTTTAAGGAAACAAGAGTTTTTCTTTAAAAACAGTCTTCATTTTTTGCTTCTTACTGATACCAATTTTATTTACATATAATTTCCCACTTTTTGGGTGTGTAGTTCAGTGGTATTAAGAACATTCACAGTGCTGTGCAGCCATCAACCCACCGTCCTTCTCCAGAATTTTTTCTTTGAAAACAAGCTGAACCCATTAAGCAGTAACTCTCCATTTCCCCTTCCCCCCACCCCTGATGACCATTCTACTTTTTGTCTCTAGAAATTTGACTACTCTTGGTATTTCATAAGTGAAACTGAAATTGAAAGTCATTCAGTTGTGTCTGACTCTTTGCGGCCCCGTGGACTGTAGACCATGGACTTCTCCAAGCCAGAATACTAGAGTGACTAGCCTTTCCCTTCTCCAGGGGATCTTCCCAACCCAGGGATTGATCCCAGGTCTCCCGCATTGCAGGCACATTCTTTACCAGCTGAGCCACAAGGGAAGCCCAAAAATACTGAAGTGGGTAGCCTATCCCTTCTCCGGGGTATCTTCCCAACCCAGGAATCAAACCAGGGTCTTCTGCATTGCAGGCAGATTCTTTACCAACTGAGCTATCAGTGAAGCCCATTTCATAAGTGGAATCATACATTATTTGTCCTTTTTTGACTGACCTATTTTACTTAGCATAATGTCTTCCAGGATCGTCCATGTAGTATGTATCCCAGTTTCCTTCCATTTTGAGGCTGAATAATACTTCACTGTATGTATGACCCCTTGGACTGAAACCCACCAGGCTCCTCTGTCCATGGAATTCTCCAGGCAAGAATGCTGGAGTGGGTTGCCATTTCCTTCTCCAGGGGATCTTCCCGACCCAGGGATCAGAGCCAGGTCTCCCGCATTGCAGGCCGACTCTTTACCAACTGAGCCACCAGGGAAGCCACTGTATGTATACGCCACATTTTATTTGTCCATTCATCCATCAGTAAACATTCAGGTTGCTTCTGCTTTTTGGCTATTTGAGTAATGCTGCTATGAATTGGGGGTTTGCTGTTGTTGTTTAGTCATTCAGTTGTGTCCAGCTCCTTGCAGCACCAGGGATGGCAGCATGCCAGTCTTCCTGTCCTTCTCTCTTGGAATTTGCTCAAACTCTTGTCCTGATGATGCCATCCAACCATCTCATCTTCTGCTGTCCCCTTCTCCTCCTACCCTCAATCTTTCCCAGCATGTAGGTCTTTTCTATGAGTCAGCTCTTTGCATCAGATGGCCAAAGTATGAAATGGATATATAAATATTCAAGTTCTTGCTTTCACCTCTTTTGAGTTACTGCTTTCAATTCTTTCTTCTTCCCAAAAGTAGATTGTTGGATTGTATAGTATTTCTATTTGTAATTTTTTGAGAAACCATCATACTGTTTTTCATAATGGCTTGAATATTTTTATTCAAGTATAAAGGATTCAAATTTTACTACGTCCTTGCCCAGCAATTATTATTTTGGGTTTTGTTTTGTTTTTTATGAAAGCAATCCTAATAGATATGAAGTAGTATCTCACTGTGATTTTGATTTCCCTAGTGATTAGTGATGTTTAACATCTTTTTATGTGTTCGTGTTTCTTTGGAGAAGTGTCTTTCAGTTCCTCTGAATCAGGTTTGTTTTCTTTTTTTTATGTTGTGTTTTAAGAGCTATTTGCATAGTCTGGATATTAAACTCTGTGATATATGATTGCATATTCTCTCCCATTCCATACCAGCTTCTTGAAGTCATTGTTCTTCTAGCATACTACTAATGGCACACAGTCAGTTTAGTAACTAGAAGATAGATTCGTATATGTGAATGATAATCATTTTGACCCATTCTGAAGGCAGGGAGAATGATCAGTATGACCTTTGAGTGTCCTTTCAGTCCTTTGGTTTTTTGAAAATGGATAAATAGTTCTTATTAGCACTTTTGTAAATTGAAGTTTTTATTGCTGTTGACTGTCAAGTCAACCAGATGTCCACTAGATGGTACCCTAGCTAAAGAAGGGAAGTACTTGCATAAAGCTGAAGGTAAACTCCAAAGTTGTCCTGACAAAGACTTGCTGCTTCACAAAAATATGGTATTTTTTTTTCTTTTTTGACAAACTGACCACATTTATAAGATGTTAGAACTTAAAGTTAAGGTTTACCTCTATTGACCTACTCCTTAAAAATGAGAAAATTGGGATCCAGTGAGGTTAAGTACTTGCCAAATGTCATAGCTAGTTACCGGCAAAACCAGGGTCTTACTCCCCATCTGATATTTAATCTAATTTCCCATATTGCCATCGCTGACTGTTAGAAAGTCTTCCTAGAGTGTCCTGGAGGGTGCTAGGACCTAAGCTAGGATAACTTCTTCCATGCGTAAAGCAAACTACGAAAATGAGCAAGATACTGTGTTGCTCTTGTGAAATATCCTTGAGCTATAGATTAAGAAAACAGAATTCCACTCGTTTACCTATTAATCTTGGGAAAATCACTTACTATCCCAGTCTGAGTACGCTTATCGTTAAATTAAGAGAGTGAATTAACTGTATGTAGATGACCCTCAGGCTCTATGTTATGTAAAAATATAGTCCCAAAGCCTGCTATTTCCCTTCAGGCATGCTAAATCGCTTCAGTCGTGTCCAACTCTTTGCGGTCCATGGACTGTAGCCTGCCAGGCCCCTCTGTTCTTGGGATTCTCCAGGCAAGAATACTGGAGTGGGTTGCCATGCTCTCCTCCCAGGGATCTTCCCAACTCAGGGATCAAACCAGCATCTCTTACCTCTCCTGCATTGGCAGGCAGGTTCTTCACCACTAGCACCACCTGGGAAGCCCGATGCTTCCCTGACTTAACCTTTTTTTTTTCCTAGTTTCAGAGCATAGCTTTATATTTCTTTTTCCACAGTAAAATAGTATGAATTTCTGTTTATCTTTTCTAATGGCTTTGGATGAAAATTTAGGCACCAGCTAACCATTTTTAAACCTTTTGCGATTTTCACATTTACTAGTGTTGGCGCTAAACAGTTCCAGTGATACATAAGCCTGCAATTAAGACAGCGCTACCAACAAGATGCTATAATACTATTTTATAGCAATGTATTGCAGAATGTATAAATACAGCACTTATGTGGGACATTTCTATGGGCTTCCCAGAGCAGCTTGCAGTCCTCAAGGCTGCTGATCATTTACAGATTTTCACTTGCTGTTTCTCACCTGTCTTTCTAAGTAAATTGTGACTGCATTACCAGTGTGCTTGGCTTTTGCCTCCATGTATGTCTGTTTACAGAATCATCCCACCAAACAGGACATTTTCAGCTTCATGTTTGTACAGCTCAGTAATGTTGAGAGTAACAGTTTTTGTTTACCCTGGCAATGAATGTAAATGATAGCTCTTCACATTTGATCTATCACAATACACTAATCCCTCACCAAAGTCAGAGTTATTGCCTCCTTGAAAAGTACACCAATTAGTGAAATCACAAGTGGCAAGATCATTGGCACACAGAAAACAGGGATGTGGGAAGAACAATTTAAATCGCTTTGTGCATAAAATATTATGATCACAGTGTATATAGTTCTTGAAGGCAAAGAGAGATGAAAACCTTGTCCTCCTTCCATGTACTGAGCACACATTGCAGTCTTGAGCTTTGTTTTACGTTTTAAAAAATTTCCAACCAGCTGCTTTGCTTCTGGGGCTAGCCTTTTCCTTTGTTTCATTCTTCTAGATATCTGGAAAGTATCTGGCCTTTTCCTAAGTTGTCCCAAGGTTGCAGGCATGGTTTCCTGGGCTATGTGTTGAAGGAGGACACGTCAGTCTGTCCTCTGCCCTGTTCCACAGACCTACCTCCTATCTGCAGTAGAGAGAGCAGTAATTATAGGAACGTCGTGCACTTGGTGATTAAGGAAACTGAGCTGAACAGGGGCTTCTAAATATTTGGCATATAAAGAGAAAAACATGTTATCTCAAAATTCTGATTGACAAGGGACTATCCCATCTTTGTTTTTTGTTTTGAAAAATACCCTAATGAAGAAACTTCACTTTTTTCTGTGATTGAATTTAACAGAAGTGTAGATTTCAGATTTGCCCTGTTCATTTAACACCCAGGTATTTTCTAATTACTCGTTGAAAGGCCAAAAATAATAATGATTTACTAAAATGTGGAAAGATACTAGAGAGCTGTAAAATTATGATTTCTTTTCTGTACATAATGGCATTAGGTTTGGATTAGTGATAACATTTCCATGATGTTGTTTTGAATACCTTATTTACATTGATCTATAAAACATAACATTGATTTATAAAATCTGAAATATGTAATTTCAAGGAGAATCTATAGAATTCTTCCAAGAAAGTATGTCTTTAGAGGCTTATACATATCCAGATTGGTTCATATCCTAAGGGCAGTCTGTTAAGTTCTTTTATTTACTTTTATCTGTGTATTTATTTAAATGGGCTGTTTTTAGTCTTTACAAATGCCATGATTTGTTTTTTAAATCAAATATACAGCAGTCTCTTTTGAAAGCAATTTGGATATCTTTCAAAATTTCGAATACACATGTCCTTTGCCTCAGAAGTTTTACTTGTTTGTGTACATTTGTACAACAACTGATGTGCAGAGAATGAAAAGACTAGGAAAAAAAACTGAATGAACATCAAAATGACTAACTTAGAAAATTACTCAAACTTTTCAAAAACATGTAAGCTAGGTTTACATGTGCTAACATAGAATAGTCTCAAAAGCATATAATTAAGTGGGGAAAAAACAAAGCATAAATAATACATATAATATATTTCCATTTATCTAAAAATTATGAGTACCTAATACATATATTTTTGTATGTACATACCATTTTTCCAAAATGATAGAGGAAAAAATGGGAACTAATATGATCTGTAATAGAAGGAATTCCTACTTTTCTTTATTTTTTGATGTTAAAATTTTTTTACCATGTATATGTAATTCTCATTTTAAAATCAAGAAATTAATTTAGTTTAGAAACTAATACTTTCATATTTAGTAACAAAACAGATGTGTCATGCATATCATTTGTGCTGTCTCAGTACACTTCTGCCTTTTAGGAAATGTTTCTTGAATGTATTCCCTGACACTGTGTTTGGAATGTTTATGTCTTCAGGGCTTTTAGTTGAGTTGCTGCTTTAACTCAAAGATATCGATACCTATGCTCAGTAACTTTAGGGAAAATCATGTAAAGAACACATGCAGCTTGTATAAAGGAAAAGATAATTTGGAAGTGGGTAAAAATAAAATTCTCAAATACAGGAATACCACTGCTGGAGGTAAGTAATCCTCTTTACTTGAGGTTTCCAAAAAACTTTTAGACTTTAATTTGACTTAAGTTTATATAATATTTTTAGACTAAGTATTTAATCAAGAACTTGCAATGATTAATATTTGTATCTTTTAGAATTTTACTTTTAGCTCTTAGGGACAAAGGTGAATTTAGCAGGCTTAGAAAATTTCAAAGCAGTTCAAGTTTGTGTGATATTTATATCTTGGGAGCTGTATGTTGATTGGTAAGAACTAAAAAAGGGCTTCAGTTGTGCCTGGAGCTAGTTACTGGACTCTTGGAAGTTGAAGAAATAATTGGTGTACAGTGAGGGGTGTGTGTGTAGTTAGTGAAACTGGAGAACATTTGTGTAGCTCATGGATTCACAAAGCTGGTGGAAGCCAGACATGAAGCTTTGGTTGATAAGGTCCTTATACAGTTTGTTATCCGAGATGCAGTGAGAGCTTTAGGGTGATAGCTGATGGCTTGGTGGTAGTGATAGAAAATATTGTAGTGAGTAAGAATTGGAAGCCCAAGCCTATAAAATCAGATACTGGACTCCAAGAGATACAGATATGAAAGTCATATTAGCAGTTCTCTTTCTAACAGGCACTATTTATGAGATAAGGAGGAGGCAGACAGAGAGAGAAAATGACTTAGTGGCATAAGAGTAATTGTAGAAATAGGGAGAAGAGATGTTTAACCTGGGAGAACGTTGATGATTATTTGTAGGTCTGCTGAAGGTAAATAAATATTGGGGTAGCTGGAAGTGACAGAAATCATTATGTGATTATAGGTCCTTGAGGATAGAGCCTTTGCTGATTAAAAATAAATAAAGGCGGGATGCAGTTTGTAGTACTTGGGATAGATTTTAGCCTGTTAGAAAACAGTTATTACAAATTTACAGCATGTTTGTGTTTTTAATACAAGCAGACCTTAACTTGAAGGTTCTGTTCCACTAGAATATTTCATGGAGTCCTTGCCTTTCTAAAATCTCATCAATTCCAGTTGGTATCTGAACTTTCAAATACGAACTCAGTCTTAAGGCTTTGATCCTCAGTAAATGACACCAGCTCCAAGTTGAGATAAAAAGCTGTTACCAGTGTAAATGAAAGCTGTGGAGCAGACCTTGAGAAGGCCCAGTAAAAGCGAGCTGGAGGAAGTGGAGTGCTTATTAGTGTGGTCTTGGGTAGGTCTCATGGGAAGGAGAATAACAATGAATCATAGAATTTTGCAGCCAGAAAGGATATCAGTTATCCTTCTTATTTTACAGATAAGGAAACTTACAGCACAGAAATGTGAAGGAGAAATGAGGCCCCCATCTTCTCCTAATTCATGTTCTCCTTGGTTTATTTGGGGAAGCTCAGCTGCTGTAACAGAGCATCCTGAAAATACAGTGGCTTCAAGGGTTGTAGACATTAATTTCTTTTCTAAGGAAGCAACCCAGTTCAGCCCAGCAGTTCTGCTGCTCGTGAACAGTCAGGAGCCCAAGTCCTCTCAGGTCATTGTCCATATTCCCTAGGGCACAGTTATCAGTTGAAGCTGGGTCACTGCCCCATCAGGGTTTATTCAAGAGGAAGTAGAGGACAGCCTGTGGATTACATCTGCGGTCTAAGACCCAAACTCAGACTGGCACCCATCACTTTGTTCTGTCCCGTTGGTAAGAATTCAGTCAGATGGTCACATGTAGCTTCAAGAGATGCTTGGACATGGAGTCTGGCTAGAAGTCAGGTGTCTGGCTACAATTCTGTTATTAAAAGGAGGAGGGAGAAAGCCATTCGGATGGACAGCCAGTGGTCTCTGCCATAGATGAAGACCAGACTCCCAGTCAGGTGTGGTCAGCAGTTTTGGTTTTCAGAAATCCACAACCATGTCACATGGTTTCCATCCAGGTTATAATGTGCCCTTGAAGTCAGTTTCCTAATTTGACATATATGGCAAATCTTAGAACCATCTTTCCTGTTACTAACTCCTGTAGATTCCCACATCCTGTGCTGGACACTCAGATAGCAAAGAGCATCACTTTCCTGGTCATAACATGCCCACAACCCAGAATCACATGGTGTCAGCCGCCAAGGTCCTACTATTATATCCAGACCTGGAAGGATTTGTATGTTTTGGGTTTTTTGTTTGTTTGTTTGTTTGTTTGTTTTTAACTGGGGTCATTAAAATAAAATAGTTGTTATAATTTGGGAACTTATTATGAATGTTAAGGGAGATAAGACATATAAAATGTCAGGAAATACTTACAGAGTGGAATGATCCAGGAACTGTGCTAGGAGCTTAGGATGTTCTTGTCTGTCAGATATTGCCCCTGTCCTTAGCAAGCCGCCAGCCCTCTAGAGGAGACATGCAAGTAAGCGGGCAGTGATGGTGCAGAGTGATAGCAGAGCGCTTCCATAGCAGTACATGTGGATGATGTGGGGACAGGAGCAGAAAGACACCTAACCCTGGGCTGGAGGAACCTAGTCCTAAAGAAGCGTGCCTGGACTGATGCCTCACAGGTAGGCGTTTGCCAGACAGACTCCGAGATCTCGAACATCCTTTTTTAATTTGGCCTCCCCATATTCCTCCAGTGTTCCTTCTCAATAATCCACTCATCAGGAGTCACAGGGATAAAAAAGATCGAGATTTTTCTGTTATTTTTTACCTTTACTTTGGCATTGTGAAGTTGATCCCCACTCACAAAGAAAGGAAAGTGGTTTGATAAAGATAACATCAGGACAGAATAGTTCTGGGAGATTTTGCTTTCACTGTTTCAGATTAGGAAATCAGAATTCCCTGGGGGTCCAGGGGTTAGAACTTGGCAGTTTCACTACTGTGTCCTGAGTTTGATCCCTGGTTGAGGAACTAAGATTTTACAAGCCACGAGGTGTGGCCCCCCCCAAATCAAGTTAGTAAATCATTGTAATATATATACATATATACACACACACACACACACACACACACACACACAGACTAACATTGTTAAATATCCCAGCGGCTCATGAACATTGCAGTTAATCCAGATATATTGTTTTTCAAGGGAGAATATCCACTGGCTTTTCTGCCATTCATATGTAATTGTGGTTTTAGGAAACATTTTAAATAATGATAAACATAATCAACAGCTACATACCATATCGGTATTTCTAGACTTCTCTAGGGGAAAAAGTGTTTTTATCTACCGCATGAGAATGGTTTAAATTATCAAACTATATACTTCCTCTCCCTGTCACCCCCAATCATATCAAAATATTCCCAAGGATCCTCCCAAAATAATTTTATATTTATATTGAACATATTTAATTTAAAATATACTTAAATATGCAAAATTTAAATATATATAAATTTGAGTCTATCTGCTGGCATCTTTTAATCTGTGAAAGCTTATTTGTGCTCTAATTAAAGAAACCCTTAACCTTAGCCCTTATTCTGAAAGGAGTGGCATCCACAGAGCCATCCATAGGCAAAATAAGCGTGACTGTTGATTTCATAAAAGAACCACCATCCATCATCAAAGCCAAGAAAACATGTTAGACTAGTAAAAAGTGAATACTAAGATGTACCTTTTGTAGCTATTTCATATTTTACCCTGAGTACTTTGTCAAAACACACACACACGTATAAATTAATGAGTATACCACCTCTCCATAGTCATACTGAAGAACGTGTACCTCAAGTATATGTCTGAACAATGTCACTCCAAAACTGGACTTAAATTCCTTACTCTACCTATTTATAAAAAAAAAAAAAGTCCGCAACAAATGCATCTATAATAACATTAATTTTTAAATTGCCCTCAATTTAAAATCACTGTGGAGTAAGTAAAGCAAAAATCATAGGCAAAATAACATCTATAGAAAGCCAGCAAGTTTGCACAAGGGTTACAAAGTTTAACAACAGACAGTATTCTACATAACAGAACAAGGAAGCAGAGAGCCTTGGAGTGAAGGGTGAGAAAACCAGTTCCCGTCTTGGTTTTGCCAGAAATGCTTTGTGGGTTTTTGAGCCAGCTCTTCAGCCTTGCAAGTTGCAGTTGGAGCTGTGGTAAACAGAGGAGATTGGGTCTGAATGAACTCAGTGTTCCTTCCTATTTATTTCTTAATGCTTGAGTGGGAGTGTAAAGCACTGTTCACATCGTCCTATCAAACCTTTATCAGGCTGGCCTGTCATTGATTAGGAAACGTGTACTGAGTACCTGCTCACCTGCCCAATGCTAGTTCCTGTCACCCATCAATGCATCTGAAAGTGAAGTCGTTCCGTCGTGTCCGACTCTTTGCGACCCCATGGACGGTAGCCCACCAGGCTCCGGGTCCATGGGATTTTCCAGGCAAGAGTACTGGAGTGGGCTGCCATTTCCCTCTCCAGGGGATCTTCCCAATCCAGGGATCGAACCCAGGTCTCCTCCATCGCAGACAGACACTTTACCGTCTGAGCCACTAGGGAAGCCCCATCAATGCATGAGACACTCCTAAGTCTCAAGAATGTCACTCTTTAATAAGGCTCTTAATGAACCATTGGAGTACTTTATCTTCAGTTTTTCAAATTCTGTAGTATTTTGGAAGGCTCCTGTCATTTTTTACTGAGGTACGGTTATTCCAGTTTTGCAGAGAGACCTTTGTAAGTCGTTTGTTTCATTGTCTGTTTGACAGTTCAGCTGCAAACAGAAACACATGCCGCGGTGATTAACTTACAGATGACTTCAGAGTTTTTTGAAATGAGCTTTTCCTTCTCAGGGTGTAAGACTTAGTCATCCACTTCCTAGGGCAGCGTTTACTAGCACTCTTTACTAGCACTCATGTACGAGTCTCTCACACTGCCTGAATTCAGGCACAGCAGACCTGCAACCATCATATATCAGACCGAGGCACCTCATTTCTTATTCCATGTTACATTTCTCTTGGCAGAGCTACAGTTCCTGTTAGAATTAATGTAATAATTTCACTTGGATGGCTTGTTTTTTTGGAGGGTTGTTTTGTTTTTTTTTTTTTTGAGGTCTGTCTGTTCCTTGCCTCGTTTCCTAGTTGTCCTGGCAACAGCCATCAAATTGAAATTACAGGAAACAGAAGGTCTTCCTTGTTTATTACTAAGGAGAAGGGAGAGCTGTGGACTCAGACACAGATTGACTCGTGGTATCCTCAGGGTGGCAGCATTACTTTGAGTGAGGTCAAGGCTCTAAACCCTTCTCTCCGCCCGCCCACCCATCCCACCTATCCCACCCCCATTATAAAATCTCTGCCCGCTTCTAGACTAACCACTGTATTCATATCTTCCCTTCACTGGGCTTTACAAAATACACTCAGCTACCTCAAGGTGCATTCAGGTTGCTTAAGTGACGATTATAGCATCTGCTTGTTCATTTTACTGGTTACATGCCAGGCTCACCTGGAGTGGGATCTCAGTACAGGACTCCTTCAGGGCCAAGTGTTCAATCAGAGAAGCCACCCATCCCACTCTGGAATAGTTCTGGTTTTTTTGGTAGCCCCTCCTCATCATTTATCCAATCACCACAAACCTCAGCAAGGTAAGACCACAAAGATAGCTAGATAGACTCTTCCAAAACCAAGGTATGAGGCAGTGGGTTTGGGGGGAAAAGTAGAATATTACTGATTCCCGTGTCTGGAAGAATATTGAAAGCAAGTGCGTAATAGTACCCTTAAGCACCTCTGATTGCTAAATGGGATTCTCCTGACTGTACATGTCACCTGATGTATAAAGAGTATGAAGGGAAAGAGATTTGTAAAGGAGTACACCTAAAGGGGAAAACTGGGAGAGGCAAAGCAGTACCGGTCTCCCTTTATTAGACTTATGAGTGAGTATGGTTTTCAGCTGCTTTAGAGTTGAATGAATTACTGCCACTGTTTTAGGTATGTGCCATTTTTCAGCCCTATTCAAAACATATGCTCACCCAAAAGACTTCTTGTTCACCTGCCATGATGCAGTGGTGTTTGGGTTTGGGGAGAAATAAGAAGTAAGACACAGGTTTTACCCTCCAAGAAGCTCCTGGTCTGTCTGCGTTGATGTAACATATACGTGAATAAATGTAAGGAAATTTGTCAAGGGCGTTGATATCACAAGTGATGTTAACAAACCATGTGTGATTTCAGAGATCTTTTTTCCAGCTTGATGAATGAGCAGGCCTCAAGAAAAAGGTGGCTTTTAAGCTGAAACTTTCAAAAGAGGGAGATAAGAATTAAAGATATTCCAATCAGAATGATGGAGATACAGGCAATAAATCAAAAATATATATAGGCCTATTCAGGGAAAGTTGGGCCACTGCCTTTGGCTAGAGTGTGTGGGGTCAGCCTCTGTATACCATCTTGGGAATGACCTTGACTGATTCATATTCTTTCTTTTTCTAAGTTACATACTGATGATAGTCTCATGATTACCAATGGGGTTTATTATCACAAAAGCCTCTTTACTTTTAAGATGTTTTTATTAATTCCCCATCTGTATTTGGGCTTCCCTGGTACCTCAGCTGGTTAAGAATCCGCCTGCAATGTAAGAGACCCCGGTTCGATTCCTGGGTTGGGAAAAACCCCTGGAGAAGGGATTGGCTACCCACTCCAGTATTCATGGGCTTCTCTGGTGGCTCAAAGGGTAAAGAATTTGCCTGCAATGTGGGAAACCTGGGTTTGATCGCTGGGTTGGGAAGATAACCTGGAGGAGGGCATGGCAACCCGCTCCAGTGTTCTTGCCTGGAGAATCCCCACAGACGGAGGAGTCTGGCGGGCTACAGTCCATGGGGTCGCAGAGTCGGACGTGACTGAACAACTAAACACTGCACAGCATCTGTGTTTCCTAATTGGTTTCTTTGATTTATTTGGCTACGTTGGGCCTTAGTTGCAGCACATATGATCTTTGTTGCATCATGTGGGATCTTTTCTTGCAGCCTGCAGGCTCTCTAGTTGCAGTGCACAGGCTAAGTAGTTGTAGCATGCAGACTTATTTGCTCCATGGCATGTGGGATCTTAGCCCCCCAACCAGGGATTAAACCCATGTCCCCTGCATTGCAAGGCAGATTCTTTAACCACTGGGCACCAAGGAAGTCCTTATATTTGCTAGTTAAGTAGAGCTGCTGCTGCTAAGTCGCTTCAGTCGTGTCCGACTCTGTGCATGGCAGCCCACCAGGCTCCTCCGTCCCTGGGATTCTCCAGGCAAGAATGCTGGAGTGGGTTGCCGTTTCCTTCTCCAATGCATGCGTGCATGCTAAGTCTCTTCAGTCGTGTCCAACTCTATGCGACCCTGCGGACAGCAGCCCACCAGGCTCCTCCATCCACAGGATTCTCCAGGCAAGAACACTGGAGTGGGTTGCCATTTCCTTCTCCATAAGTAAAGCTACATTAGCATTTAAACTGTTGGGAAGAGGCAGGTTCCTTTGCTTGCTTGAATATTTTTCCGATTTTACATTTAAGATTGAGTATCCAAAACATCTGTTCTTGATAATCTAACAAATACAAGGATCAGTACAGTAAGTTATTAGTCTATGCATTAGGAATTTTTCCACATTGATAGAAAAGAATTGTAAGATTACTTCTTTAATGTAATATTAATTTGGCATTTATAAAAGGAAAATGTTTGCAGCTAATTTTCAGTGGGAATTTTAATAGTATTTTTTTTTTAAGATGATTTAGTTGTGACTGATCAGCTATACTTTTGCCAGTCAGAAAGTCTACTGCAAGATTTCAAACCTGTGTATCCATTTGGCTAGAGATTTTTAGCCCAGTGTTGCAAAATATTTGCTACTATATTATGATTGAGGAGACAACAGTCCAAATTAGTGAAGAAATACAGAATACCTACAATATTTTTCTTCAGCACATCAAGACCCATCACTGAGTATAAAATCACTTTAATGGATCTTGTTCAGCACTTTTTTTTAAAACACAAATGGTCGGAATAGCCTAGAGAAGACAGAATGCAATTGAGTAGAGGAGAGTACATTGCATATTATAAGGAAAAATACTGTTATGTGAAACTTCAGCTTCAATTGTGTGGTTTCTGTGTGCATTTGTTACTGGATTGCTGTATCAACTGTATTTCTTACCAAATTTCTTAATAATGTTTGAAAAACATTGTTTTAGAGAAATGTCCATTTCTTTCTTTCAACTGTGTACGTAATAAGTGGAATTACATCCACAACTGTTGGTCTGGAAGACCCATCTAAGGCCCGGTATCAGTAACTAGAGAAAAATGATCCACTCTTAGCCTATCATTTATGTAAATAAATGTTTCTAAAGTAATTCCATTCTCATCTGGAGCTTCTTTCCATTCATACATGTTCCTAAGAAACTGAGAGCAAAGGAATGATGAGAAGGACCTGCTAACATATTTAAAGCTTGCTGCCTATTTTTCTTGAAAAAGTTCTGTTACCTGGTTAAGGGAATTCTGACAAGGGGTACACTGGGATAAACACCCAGGAGCCTTGCTTTGTGAGGGTCTAGTTGGCATCATCAGCTCATTGCTCCTGTATGGCTGAGCCTTTTCCCCAACAAGGGGCTGGTACCAATATGACTGGGCTACAAGCAGGAAAGGGGCACAGGCCGGTGGGGAGAGAGGAGAAGAATGCCAAAGCCATGCATAGTGTGGAGAGTCTAGGGGGCAGAGTGAAGAGTGAGGACCCCTGTTCTTCCCAAATGCAGAGGCTGAGAACTAGGGGAATGGAGGAGCCAAGAGCATTGGATACGCCAGCCTTTGGAAATGTCAGCAGCAAGGATCCAAGCGTCCTTCCTCATCTCAGGCCTCCTCCCTGCTTACACTGTCTCCAGCTTGCCCTGTCTCCAGCTTGCCCTGAGGAATCTTGCCATCCCTGTGCTCAACTTTTTAAAACTGGAGGCATCTGACTATAGTAACAGAAACAATCCTGATACAACACCAGCCACTGTGCCTGGACCACGTGGTACACTTGATTCCCACACTAGTGAGCCAATCACCACTTATTAAACACTTACATGTATTTACTATGGAACTTATTAAACATTTGTCCTGTGCATGCTGTGCTATTGATTTCCAAATTCTTTTTATGCAGGAACATTTGACATTTTCTCTAAAACTAGGAAGGGTTGGGAGCTTGAGCAAAGAAGGGTTAATTAACTTTTTCTATTACCCAGTGTTTTCAAAAATACCAAAGCCCTAGAGTCATGGTAAATTCTACTATGCAGCCTACTGGGCAGGGCTCTTCAAAACTGACCCGCTCATCACCCTGCACAGTTGTTGAATGGGAGGCAATTCATGCCCCACTTTACTGTAGTGCCTGCTTAAGGCATCAGCTCTACAAAGCTTTTTGTACTTGTCCTTTAAAGTTAATTAGGGGTGTCAGGGAAGAAGCAAGTGCTAGGTACATCTGTTTCCTTTTCCCAGAATGGCAGTGAATCCTTTGATCTTCCCAGAGCATTTAAGCAAAGCCTCAGTCATTGACTATACTTTCATGGCCTAGGTTTTAGATTTTCAGCCCCTTGAAATGATGGCATTACAAAAAGATACTGTTTGAAGTGCAGTGAGACGTAGATTTAAAAGAAAAGGTTAAGTATTGAAATAGTCCATTTAAAAATAAAAGCTGGAAATATTTATCCTGTTAGTATTTCTTTCACTGAATGTTGTCTCATCTTGAAATGTTAGCTAGACGGGCCTCTAGAGCAGGAAACTGGGGCCTCTAGAAGTGAATAGACTTCACTCAAAGTGGCCCTGAGGACCTGGCTGAGCTCTAGATGGTCGCTCACACCCGTCTCTATACCAGTGTCTGGCTAGATCGAAACATGGGGAATGTTCACTAGCAGCTTAAACGTGTTGCTTTTTATTGAGAACGCGTGCGTGCATGCTAAGTTGCTTCAGTGGTGTCCGACTCTTTGCAACCCCATGGACTGTAGCCTGCCAGACTCCTCTGTCCATGGGATTCTCCAGGCAAGAATAATGGAATAGGTTGCCATGCCCTCCTCCAGGGGATCTTCCTGACCCAGGGATAGAATCCGCATCTCTTATGCCTCCTGCATTGACAGGCACGTCCTTTACCAACCACTAGTGCCACCTGGGAAAGCCCTTTGAATGAGAATTCTGTCTAAAAATTCTTCTCCAATTGATATCCAACATGGCTGCATTGGAAAAGCATGGACCTAGTAGCCAGGGAAATGGCAGCCCACTCCAGTGTTCTTGCCCGGAGAATCCCAGGGATGGCCGAGCCTGGTGGGCTGCCGTCTGTGGGGTCGCACAGAGTCGGACACGACTGAAGCGACTTAGCAGCAGCAGCAGCAGCCAGGGAAATTCAGAATTGGGCCTCAGGTGTCTCCATCTGTACCGTGGGGAAAATGAATATTTCATCTCACAAGGCTTTGTGAATTAATTGAGGTAACATGTGAACCACCTGGCGGAAAGCATGTGTTCAGGAAACAAGTTCCTGCACGGGAACTACCAGTGTTAGGCACGTTCATGGAGCCGGGGCTGATCGCTAACCCTGCCTCGCCTGCCCCTGCTGTTGTCTAGGAGGCCCTCTGGATAGGTGCGTGGACTTGCACGTTGCCCCCAGAATACCCAAGGTTTTCCTAGTAGCTTGGACTCATTCCCTGCTGGTCTTGCAAATGTTATAAACTGGTATTCATGAGGACAGTAATAACTAAAACCAGATTGATGTATTGCCTTAGAATGTCATCTTTCCAGCTAGAGATTTGATCTCATTTAAAGCAATTAGAGTGCTCTCTCATAATCTCCCTGCCAGTCTTATTTTCTTCTTCTTGATCTTCTCTTTGCTTTTTTCTGTATGAAGTCGTCTCCTTGACAGAGTAATCAAGAGCAAAGTAGAAGTTAAAAGGTCTGGTTTTGTATGTGACATTTATCTAGCAATGGGCTTGTCTTTTCCTTGGATTTCTTGCTTTTTTATTTTTATATTACTTTTTTAATATAAAATAATTATATTATTAATTTCCTAAAGTATATTAGTCCACTTTTTACCATTTTAATAACCAAAGGGAATACATGTTCATCATTTAAAATTCTTTGTATACAGATGACTATAGAAGAGAGTAAAAATTGCTTCATATTCTTACTCAATATTCTTCATTTCTAAGTTTAGAGGAATACTAAGCAGTTTTGTGTACATCTTGCCAGAACTTTATTTTTTCCACATGAACCAGTACATCTTTTTTTTTTCTTTTTAGTTTAAGAATTAGTTTGTATTTTTAAATCAATAATGGTGACAAAGCTGAAAAACTTAGGGTATAATTTTAAAAATAGCACTTCCTCAGCTGACAACCCACCACCAGTCTGATAACCAGATACACTACTTTCAACTCTTATCTCTTGGTTTTTGTTTGTTATTTCCCTCATATTTCTAAGTGCTGAATTTATACCACTATTTGTTGATTTGTTAAGTTTATTTTCCTTCTGTTATGATGGATAAAAATCATACTGTCTTAGCACGCCTAGCTCATTTCTTCTCCCATACTTTCCACATTTGTATAGCACAATTTTT
Organism: Cervus elaphus; assembly: GCF_910594005.1. Lineage (NCBI taxonomy): Eukaryota > Metazoa > Chordata > Mammalia > Artiodactyla > Cervidae > Cervus > Cervus elaphus. The sequence continues at coordinate 51,508,817 of NC_057843.1, read as the reverse complement.
GTATAATTCAGTGTTTACACTGTGTGACAATATAAGTGTTGTTCATTGATGAGCTAAGTATTAATAGTAGATTGTGGTTTCAATCATTTTGTGATAAACTTTCTTTGGAGTTAATAATTGCCTTATATTTTTCTTTTATTTTCTTTGTGTTTGTGTATGTTACTGATTTTTTTTCTAATTCATCAACAGATCTTTGAAATCTTACAAAAACATCATTAATATATCTGATAACATATCAGCTCCTTTTTTTTTCTTTTAATTGAAGATCTCCCTTCTAGTTTCCTTTGTCCCCCTTTTCTAATCATGACCACCTACATCTCATGCACATATTCTGGAACTTTGTTTCACCATCATCCTAGGAGATCACAACATCTTTCCTATGTTGAGTACCTTGTTTCTGGATCCAGTGTTGCCTTTTTTCTTGATTTATTTCCTTATTTCACTGGGGCATATCCTCCTGTAGCTTTCTGAGTAAGAGTCTGAGGGAGATAGTTTTAAAAGTCCATCCATTCTAAAAATGTCCATATTCTGACCTCAAATTTGATTGCTCTTTTGGCTGGGTATAGAATTCTCAGATAGAAACCATTCTGAAAATATTCCATTTTCTGCCTGTATTCCCTTTCAAAAATCCATGGCTCTTCTGCTTCCTTATTCTTTTACATGCAATCTGTTTCCTATGGAAGGTTTTAGAAACTTTTATTTATCCTAGGTGTTCTCAAATTTGAGGAAAGATCTGTTTTGCTGTAGCTCTCTTCCTACCTCTCCTCCCCTCAGCTCTTCTGGGACCCTTTTACCTAGAAATTTAATTATAAGAAATTTTACTTAGAACTCACATGAAAATTTTCTGTTTTCTTTTGCTATAGCTTCATTTGACTAAATGGAGAACTAATTCTGCTTTTTATTTTTCTGAACTTTTCTCTCCAATTTTCTATTTCTTTTTACTGCCTGACAAATTTTCTGAAGCTATCTTCCAAACTATCTTTTTTATTGTTTGTATTTTAGCTTTTATAGATTTTCTTTTATAATAACCTCTCAGAGCTCTTTTTATTCTCCATATGTTCCCTTTTAATTTAGTATCCTTTTAGTTTCAGGAATGTCTTCCTGAGGGGTTTTTTTTTCCCCCTTTTCAATGTATTTTCAGTTTTTTTCATTGATTTCTTACCTAAGGTTTCTTTTTCTTCCTTCCTTCTTTTTCTTCCTCTCTGTCTCTTCACTTAGGTTTCTCTTTCATGCTGGAAATTTTTTTCAAAGGTTTAGAATTCCTAGGTATTTTACAGTTATTGTTGTTTAGTCACTAAGTCATACCTGACTCTTTTTGCAACCCCATAGACTATAGCCCGCCAGGCTCCTCTGTCCATGGGATTTCCCAGGCAAGAATACTGGAGTGAGTTGCCATTTCCTTCTTCAGAGGATCTTCCTGACCCAGGGATCGAACCTGCATCTCCTGCTTGGCAGGCAGATTCTTTACAACTGAGCCACCTGGAAAGCCCATATTTTACCATAATGAAATAGTAACAGCTTTCTTCTCCATGCCTCCTCTCCAGGCAATTCTCTGAGTTAGGAGTCCAGGTTTGAGAAGTATAAAAATGGCATAACCCTGCTGTTCCTCTCACCAGTCCCAGTTTCCACACAGCCCTGAGTTGTAGAGCTTGACTCCACTGGGTTCCTCTTCCCCTCCAAGGACCAGTTCAGTTCCAGTCTTCTGTTCTCAGTGGAAAGCTGGCACTGATAGAGTCTCAGCCTGCCTGACATCTGAAAAGGTGTGTAACTTTCAGCATCCTTTCTGGGTCAGTGCGGTCGTGACGTATCTGACATATGTTCTTAACACGTCTGCAGCTGGATTTGTTTCTGTTTTTTCATTAGACTTTGTTGGTGTTTCATTTTGATTAGTCTTCATGTAATTTCCACCATCCACCCTCATCCTAATTTTATTAAACTCCTAAAGTCATGAAAACATACATGCCCCTCTTCTTTTATCACAGCCATGAATGAGCACACGGTCACTATCACCCAAAATCCATTCTACTTTGTTTCTGAACTTCCACTGAGGGCTCAGAGCTAGATCAGGAATAGTTCTTACTCATTTACTTGGCTTTAGGGTCTTCCCCAGAGAAGGCAGTGGCACCCCACTCCAGTACTCTTGCCTGGAAAATCCCATGGACAGAGGAGCCTGGTGGGCTGCAGTCCATGGGGTCGCTAAGAGTTGGACACGACTGAGCGACTTCACTTTCACTTTTCACTTTCATGCATTGGAGAAGGAAATGGCAACCCACTCCAGTGTTCTTGCCTGGAGAACCCCGGGACGGGGGAGCCTGGTGGGCTGCCGTCTATGGGGTCGCACAGAGTCGGACATGACTGAAGCGACTTAGCAGCAGCAGCAGCAGCAGAGGCTTCCCGGGTGGCACTAGTGGTAAAGAACCCGCCTGCCAATGCAGGAGACAGAAGAGACACGGGTTCAATCCCTGGGTCTGGAAGATCCCCTGGAGGAGGGCATGGCAACCCACTCCAGTATTCTTGCCTAGAGAATTCCATAAACAGAGAAGCCTGGCAGGCTCTAGTCCATGGGGTCACACAGAGTTGCACACAGCTGAAGTGATTTAAGCATGCATGCAGGAAGATGAAAATATTGGGGGGGTGGAGGAGACAGATTGGGGGATTTCAGATGTTCTTAGAGTTGAATGAAATTTATAGCTTATAAACTTGCAAAACCTTAGAAATGTATTGAATATTTGACAAGTTTGGTACAATTCAGCTACCAGTCAATCTGAAAAGACGATCAGACACAGTGGACATTCACCATCAACTGAGTGTCAGCCAGTTTACAGCACACACCCATCCTTAAACTCTTGTTGCCTCACTCAGTCTCTGGCACTTTCAAGATCTGTGGTGTCCATTTCCCTCATCTGGTCCTTTTCAACTGTAGAATTAGTTCTAATTGTTTCTCCTTTTATCTCTCGTCACGTCTCCAACGCAACAGGATTGTGGGTTCACAAGTTTCTTAACACCTTTGTATTGTCCAGATACCTGAGAAGTTACTTAACCACAAAGGTTTTAAGTTGGATGTACTCTTTCAAGGCTGCGTGCCAGTCATGTGCCCTCTCCCACTGAATCTCCATGGTAACTCCATGTGAGTCTAACGATGGTGTGTCTGTGACCACAGGCACAGATTTTCCCGTGTGAATTGCTGTTTGCTCATGTGCTCGTCTTTCCAAGTCTTCCTTCATGTCTTTCAAAGTTGCTTTCTTCATGGTACTTGAATTGTCCACCCACACCTCCCACCTCTTTTTCACTGTAAAAGAAGCTGATTCTGTATGTTTTTAAGGTTTCTGTTAGTTTTATTCAAATGGTGTTTTTGTTGGACTTGTCTCTGGATCTCACTTGGTTATTAGTTTCTGGGAGAGATCTTAAACCTTCTCACCACCTGCAGAATACAATTTTCTGTACTTAGTAGAACATTGATACTTTAAATTTTTTTGTCTGATTGCCCAATTTAGTAATAAGATTATATTGCAAATGTTTTATAAAAACATTTTATTAAAAATGTTTAAAAATCATTCATCAAGGTTTTGTCAGAATAAAGAACAAAGAGAAGAAGCAAACTCTTCTCTAGGGCAGAATAATGAAACTTTCCACTTTAGCAATTTAGAACCAGTTTTCAGTTTTTCGTTGGTGGAATTAATGCTTTTTTGATGGAAAAATAATACTTAATCTTTATAAATTTTATAATATATCCTTTGTACCTCCTGTTAATTCCTGTCATGTGCATATTATACAAAATGCTGGGAACTACAAAAGGGAAAGAGCCTATTGTTTCTTAAAGATTTTTAGTCTAAAGCATAATTGAGTACTTTACTATTTTCCAAGGAGTGATCTCTTGAATTGACCCACAGGGTCGGATGAAATTCATCTGGTGAATTTCTTGTGCCTCCAAATAAGTCATTCAAGATGAGGATACTGATTTTTTTTTTTTTAAGCAGACAGTAAACACTGCTTTTAAAAGGTGCCAAGACCTCATTCTAGTGTGCAGTGTCAAAATAAAAGCACAAAATAGAACAAAGATCAAACAGATCACTGGAAACTACAGATAATGCATGCAACAGGATTTTGGCCAAAAGTTTACCTTCACATCTTATAATCATGTTTTAGTAGACACACAAACCGCAGTTGAGTGGTTTGAATTTTGTGTGTTTGTTTTCCCTGCCCTCCCTCACGTTGTCTTCAGTCCTCTGGAAGAAAAGAGCCAATCTACACATAGATCCTTAATAATGTTTTCTTATTAACTAAGAATGTTTGTAGAATTAACTTTTTTAAGAAGCTACTTAAAGTAATATGAAAAATATATCTCCATCTTCGAGTGAGGACTATTTCACAATAACTTTATTGGTTTGAAATGCCAGATGTATGGTGTCAAAACAACTGGAAAGGTATTTTTACATGTGTGCAACATCTGAGTAAATAGATCTACTGCCCTGACACTGAAAATCAAGCAAATGAATTAAAACACTGAATGTCTTTCTCACATTTTATCCTCCATGCTGTAGAAAGAAAGAAAATGGAAACTTTTTCCTGGGGAGAAGAAAAGGAAAATAAGTTTAGAACCTCAGTATCTAACTAAAAATTATAGAAAAAAAGGTAAATAGGGAGGAAAATATAAGGGGAAGGATATTACAGCAAAGATATATGTGCTTTGTCCTACATTGTAAATTTTCTGAACTTGAATATAAAACATATAGATATAAATTTGCTAAAGATTCAAATAGTTTTGTAACTACATACTAGGTGTGTCACTTTAACTTGCTTTTTATCAGTCTCCCCACCTAGAAAATAGGAATCACAACAATGCCTTCTGCTTAGGGTTGGTGTGAGAATTAAATACTGTTCTACACCAAGGGTCAGCAGACTGGCCCTCAGGCCAAATCCAGCCCACCATCTGTTCATGTACACCTTGCAAGCTAAAATTGGCTTTTACATTTGCAAATGGTTGGGAAAAAAGTCAAAATAATAATAATATTTTGTGACACATGAAAATGATTATAAAACTTAGTTTTATTGGAACCTATCCTCACTCATACATTTATATATTGTCTACAGATGCTTTCCTGCTCCATGGGCAGTTGTTACAATAGAGACAGTGTGTCCTGCAAAGCCTAAAATATTTACTGTCTAGTCCTTTACAGAAAAGACTGCCAACTCCTTTCACATACTAAAGTCCTTTGAACAATGTCTAGGATATATGTATGCTAAACAAATATTAGTTGTTATTAATATGATTAAACCTTATACAAAATAAATAATAACATTCATATAGTCAAAAATACATGTCACAGTCTGAAATGTTTCATCAAATATTGTTCCTGAAAATAAGACTAAAGATTTTTAAAACCCTGTTAATTACATGACAAATTATTATTGTTTAAAGATGTTTTAAAAAAAAAAAAGCCTTAGGAATATAGTACTCCAAACTTACTGTACAAAGGGCTTAGTTTTAGAATATATATTCCTTTTGAGAAAACTTTTAAGTCAATACATTACATCTCCTTTCTCTGTAACTTTTTTGTTATGCGTTCAGTTTATCTGCTCCAATTCCAGACTTATTTCCTATCTTAATTCTCCGTTTTTACCTATTGTCTGAACCTTCTGCAGTGGAAGAAAAGAGAAAAGGCTTAGGAACCAAGAGTTAATGGCAAGACCTTTGATGTGTGATCAGGGATGAGTCAGGTCAGGTGGTACCCCAACTGAACAAGGCTCAAAAATGCAGTCCATATGAGTTCTTTGAGCTTATCTCTGTGAACACAAGACAAACCAAATTCCTATCTAACACCTATTGCGTTGGGCAAAGAATTAAGCAACCACATGTTTCTGGGCCAAATTTGACCCATCCCTGAAAAAATTTTAAGTCAGCCAAGGAGATATTTTACTTAATTGCTTAGTTTATTTCACTTTACTCCTGTTTTTCCCAGACTTTACTAACACACTAGGAATTTGTTCAGATTCAATCTGATGTACTAATGTGTACGTGATTGCTTTGTGTAGATCAGTCAAATCTTCCTTGGACCTTTTCAGGCTATTCAGTGTTTACAAGCTCAGTTGTACTGTCCATGCCTGTTTTCATTCTAATCTCTTACCTCTACATCCCGACAGCCTGTTTCTATTTCTTTTTATCCAACTTCTCCAGCAATTTGGCCAGGTCACTATGCATCAGCTGCAGAATCAGAAAGTGGACAAGTGAAATAAAGGAGGCTGGCACTCAGACACACTTTGCTCCTTGCTAACCGCTCTAGTACAGTCTGCAGAATCCTTTTTCAGTTTGAGGTGTGGATGGATTACAGGAAAGATGGGGGGAAGGTCAGTGAATTGAAAAGTCAGTGGTGTGACTACTCAAGGCATTAACTGTCTGAATCCTAGCTCAGTAATTGAGGAGCCTTATAGGCTTCTCTGGGCTTCCCTTGTAGCTCAGTCAGTAAAGAATCTGCCTGCAGTGCAGGAGACTCTGGTTTGATCCCTGGGTTGGGAAGATCCCCTGGAGAAGGAAATGGCAACCCACTCCAGTATCCTTGCCTGGAAAATCTCATGGACAGAGGAGCCTGGTGGGCTGCAGTCCATGGGGTCGCAAAGTCAGGCACGACTGAGCGACTAACACTTACTTACTATGGGCTTCTCTGGTAGCTCAGATGGTAAAGAATCTGCCTGCAATGCCGGACACCTGCTTCAGTCCCTGGGTTGGGAAGATCCACTGGAGGAGGGCATGGCAGCTCACTCCGGTATTCTTGCCTGGAGAATTCCATGGACACAGGAGCCTGGCGGGCTATAATCCATGCAGTCGCAAAAAGTCACGGCTGAACAACTAACACTGTGGGGAGAAAAGAAGGAATTCACATATGTAAGTTAAGGATAGACTTTGGCTCACTGACATTAAGCATACAATTAGTAGGACTTGGAGCACTGGGTATGTTGTAACTATTGAAATTAAACAATAGCAAGATCAGTGTGCTATAAAATAGTCTTTGAAAGGAGGTTGCTATTTGGTCACTTGTTTCTTTACCACTGAGCCACCAGAGGAGCCCTGAAGTAAAATATTAGGAAATATGAAAGGAAGTCATCCTGTCTTCTGTAAGCTGTGCGACTGTGGGCTTCTGCGTCATCTGTCATATTTCTTCTCACCTGTGTTGAGGCTCTGGGGTCTCCTTGGTCTGAGGGTGACTGCTTCTCCTTGCCCTGTCCCTCCAATCTCTGTCTTCCCTTTTCTCTGCTCCCTGCTCTCCTATAACACGCTCTGGTCTGCACGAGTTCTTTGCACAAGGGCCCGCCTGCTCTGTGACCTCATCTCTGCTAGAAACCTTAGACCCGGAGGTCACAGGCAAATGTGCTGTTTCTTTGCTTCTCTAAACATCCCGTGCAGGTAGAAGACATCAGTTCATGCACGGGTAGAAATTATACTGTTAAAACCTTCAGGAGCTGTCTTCAAGCCTAAAGAGTTTGCCAAATTTGATCTCCAATAATCACTTGCAAATATTTGCAAAGACTAAGAAAATTACAGAGGAAATGATATCTGTCCAGCCAAGCTTAGTATCTTTATTATTTCTCTTCCTGTTGTCAATTTGGATAGCAGAAGCGGGATGGCTAGGGAGCTGTCCTTAATTATTTCTCATTCCACATGCTCCACTTATATATTAATCAGTTGTTTTCTTGGTTTACTCTGGGGTTGAGAGGTGTTGGGCTGCACACCTATGAGCCCAGTATTTGCCAGGCCCAGGAATAAGGCAACAGCCCTGAGTCAGCAACAGAGACATCTTGGTGGTCTCATAGATGGGGGAATCTCACACATCTGACGTTCAGGCGCCCTGGAGCGATACCCCACTGTGGCGGCAGACAGCAGGCAGGACAGAGCAGCAGTCTTCTCTACCCAAGGGTGGAGGGAGGCCAACCATCACAAGGGGGATTGACATCAGGTCGGCTCATCAGTTACCAGGGAAAGCAGATGGGTGTGCCCTTCTCTGGAGGCCCTTTGGTAAACTATCACAGTGGAGATGTTCTGATCCACAGATTACAACAATCACCAGCTGAGGCCTAGGGGCAAGTATGTAGACATTCACTGTTTAGGTTCTGTGATTCAGAGGGGGTCAGTCATGTGAGTAGCGTGTCGTTCAAGCAGGGACTGGTCAAGCAGGGGATGTACAGAGAGCAAGAGAACAGTCGTTTTGGGTGGACTGATTATATGAGTATTAACCGTTTATAGAGATTTTGAAGACCTCCCCCTTAACATGTAGAGACTCTTAGGAAGTAACTGACTCTAAGCATTTGGCAGAAACCTGGATGATTTTTCCAGTTTTTTATAAATCAGATGTATCTGGTCTTGAAACCATGGATAGATTAACTTTGTGCATTTTCAGGAAATAGATCTTACTGGATTTATAGTTTGGCTAAAGATTTGAGGTCGGTGATCACCATACCAGGAGGTTCTTACATAGCAGTTTTGCTGTGTCTAATAGCAGACTATAGAAAACTGCTGTGCTGGGGTCACAGCTGAGCGCTTTGCGTGCGTCGTTCCATTCTGTCCTCTTAATCCCTGGGAGATATGAGGAAACTGAGGTGCAGTCACTTGCCCAAGGTCACAAGAGTCATGTTTCAAACCAAGGGAGCTCACAGTCCTGGCCCTTCCCACTCTCACTCCCCCCAGCAGCGGGAGCTCAGCACAGGTGTTCTGAATGTGTGTTGATGTCAGCTCAGACACATATCAATGAGATCCTACTGGAGATACGAAGTCAAACACATCAAGCTTTTTCCTAAATAATCAAGGAAAGAAAGAGATGCAGACCAGGCTTGCAAATTTTTTTTTTCCATAAAGGCTTTGGAGTTCCTGTCTTTTGAGTTGGTACATTTATTTACCCAGTTGACATATGTAAATGAAATCAATCCCTGAGAGTGTGTTCCTAAGTCCTTGTTAAGGATGTGAGTTTTTCAAAGTATTCAGTGTTTGATAAACTACAAATGATAATGATTGATTCAAAGTTTACATTACCATGGATCGTTACATTAAAAGTCAACTTGTCTTTGCTCTTTTAAAATAATAACCTTTAATAAAGTAATTTATGAGGTATTCTTTGATAAATTATGACAGAAGAACTAGTGAAGCTTGTCATGGCAGTAAGAGTGAAGAGTGGTATTTAAAATGCATATCCCTAATAATCCTGTGTCCTATATTCTAATAATCTCCTTTCCTGATCACTTTTAGAAGCAGAAATGATGCTAATAAAACTGGTACCTTGTGGAACGTACCTTGGCAGCACGTTTTTCATCATGCGCGGTATATAGAAGCAGCCTTACAAACAGCTAGGCATTAAAGTTGAGCATGATTATGTGACCAGCAGATGTCTTAACTTGTAACTGAAGAATATTTAAGGCATGATAAAATGTGTATCTTTCCCTTCAGCTAAACAACCTGTCACTTTACCAAAATGCTCCATAACCATTCTGTCCATGTCTGGACCTCACTCATTTAAATCAGGTGTGTCACTTGGCCTTTTTTAGAAGAAAGCTCAGGAAATGCAGAATCCCTGAATTGTGAACACAAGTTATAAGCAAATAATCACAGGCCCTTGACCCAAGTTCTGGCATCAGTTGGTGCATTTGTGGATCACTCAGACCGTTTGCATCTCTGATCCAAGAGGGCATTTCTGAGCCCTGAAAAGTTTACATCCCATTGTGTCTGGGGTGCGTCCTACCTCAGACAGCCGCTGAGAACAACTCGTAGATGACTGTAAGGCCCTCAGTGGTGATTCAACAGTCTGCACGCTTATTTCTTGTGTCTAGTTTTGCATTTAAGGCTATGTCCTAGACCTTATGGAGAATATAAATAAATGTGGTTTATCAAGGCTCTGATATGAGGGGGAAATATCGACAGGGAGAGGCAGGCAGGTGGGTGACTTGGATCATAGAAATGAATGAGGGTCTCCTTTAAATTGTATTCTTCACAGAGTGTGAGAACTTGTATTTACTGGCAAAATAATGACTTGCAAAAGTTAGGAGAATTGATGTTCAGATCTCTGGTTTAACGCTGGTTCTTGCTGGAGGAAAGTACCACCTTGGCAGAGTGCCGACCCATGCTGTCATTGGCAGTAGGACTACAAGGGGTGGAGACATGAACTAGTGTCCCTTGAGGCCCGTTGATAATTTTTTGTGCAGAGTTTTGGGCAAAGTCATAGCCTGAAGAAAGCCAACTTCCTGTAGGGATCTTGGACCACATCCACAGGATCTGGCCTTTTCCTTGATAGGAGGGAGGTTTGTATGAGAGTCAAAAGGAAGGAAGGCAGAGGCTGCCTACCTCCAAGCAGGTAATTGTGTCTTTCTCTGCATGCCACACTGGAGATGTCTGATAGAGCTTCCTGTTGGCCTCTGCTCCCTGCCAGCCCTGGAGACAAGCAGGTGGTGGGAGCCTGCAGCTTATTTCATGACTGGCAGGGGCAGGAGTGCATATGTTCTTCATGGGGCTAGTGCGTTTATGCCTCCCAGCCCCCACTGTAAAATGCAAATGAAGAGGAATTGTTTCACAGTCTCAACATGGAAGATTTTCTTACTTGATACCTAAGTTGCAGAGATCAGAATTCCACAAACTCTTTTACACAGAATCATCACAGGTCCCTCCAGAGGGTCCTGGGTTTCAATTCCCTTTTGCTTTTGCTCTTCTTTTTTCCTTGTAATCTCTCCACCTCTCAAGAGTCAGCTCAGAACTACATTGCTCTTAAGCCTTCCCCACTCAAACCTTTCCTGCATATGTGACTCCAGCCTCTTTTTAACCACTCTTAGGGGCTCATACATAGACTTGTGCTTCCCTGGTGGTTCAGTGATAAAGAACTCGCCTACCAATGCAGGAGACACGGGTTTGATCCCTCCTGGGTTGGGAAAATCCCCTGGAGAAGTAAACAGCAACCCACTTCAAATTTCTTGCCTGGAAAATTCCCTGCATAGAGGAGCTTGGTGGACTACAGTCCATGGGGTCACAAAGAGCCGGACACCACTGAGCACGCATGCAGATACAGGTGGCAGATAACATTATATTAGTTTCAGGTGTACACGTAATGACCCAGTGTTTGTATATATTGCAAAATGATCACCACAGTAAATCTAGATAACATCCATCACCTCACAGTTATAATTTCTTTTCTTGCAATGAGGACTTTTAAGATCTACTGTCTTCAGTTCAGTTCAGTTCAGTCGCTCAGTCGTGTCCGACTCTTTGCGACCCCGTGAATCGCAGCACGCCAGGCCTCCCTGTCCATCACCAACTCCCAGAGTTTACTCGAACTCATGTCCATCGAGTCGGTGATGCCATCCAGCCATCTCATCTTCTGTCGTTACCTTCTTCTCCTGCCCCCAATCCCTCCCAGCATCAGGGTCTTTTCCAGTAAGTCAACTCTTCGCCTGAGGTGGCCAAAGTATTGGAGTTTCAGCTTCAGCATCAGTCCTTCCAATGAACACCCAGGACTGATCTCCTTTAGGATGGACTGGTTGAATCTCCTTGCAGTCCAAGGGACTCTCAAGAGTCCTCTCCAACACCACAGTTCAAAAGCATGAATTTTTCGGTGCTCAGCTTTCTTCACAGTCCAACTCTCACATCCATACATGACCACTGGAAAAACCATAGCCTTGACCAGACGGACCTTAGCAACTTACAAATATATAATACAGTATTGTTAACTGTAGTCATCATGCTGTATATTACATCCCCAGGACTTACTTATTTTATAATTGGAAGTTTGTACCTTTTAACCACCTTCACCTGTTTCACCCATCTTCTGCCTCCCTACCTCTGGGAACCAATCTGTTCTCTGTATCTACACTTGTTTTTATTTTTTTGTTTAAGTTCGTTCGTTAGTCTTGGCTGTGCTGGGTCTTTGTTGTTGCACGCAGACCTTCTCTAGTTGTGGCAAGCGGGGGCTGCTCTCTAGTTGCAGTGCTCAGGCGTCTCATTGTTGTGGCTCCTCCCGTTGCAGAGCACAGGCTCAGTAGTTGTGAAACACAGGCTTAGTTGCTCGGCAGTGTGTGGGATCTTCCTAGACAATGCGTGTCTCCTGAATTGGCTAGTGAATTCTTTACCCCTGAGCCACCAGGGAAGCCCCTGTTTTTAAGAATCAACATAAATGAGATTATATGGTGTGTCTTTCTCTGTCTGATTTATTCCACTTAGCATAATACCCTCAAGGTTCATCTGTGTTGTTGTAAATGGCGTGGTTTTCTTTTTATGGCTAATATTCCATTGCATGTATATGTACGTATGCCTGTGTTATATATATTATACATATACACATTATAAAGAACTGACATGTGTATATATTAAATGTGCTATATATGCATATATATACATTATACATAATTATACATATACATGTATATATATTATACATATGTCAGTTTTCTTGATCCATTCATCCATTGATGACGCAGGTTGCTTCCATGTCTTAGCTAGTGTAAATAATATTGCAGTGAACATGGGTGTGTAGATATCTTTTCAAGTTAGTGTTTTTATATCCTTCAGATAAATACCCAAAAGTGGAATTGCTAGATCATATAATAGTTCTGTTTTTAATTTTTTGAGGAACTTCCTTACTGTTTTCCATAGCAGCTGCACCACTTTAATAGTCCTACCAACTGTCCACAAGGGTTCCCTTTCCTCCAATCCTCACGCCTACTTTTTTTTTTTTTTTGGCTTTTTGATGCTAACCATTCTGACAGGTGTGAGCTGATACGTCATAGTGATTTAGATTTGCATTTCCCTGATGATTAGTCTCGTTGAGCATCTTTTCCTGTAGTTACTATTGGCCATCTGTATGTCTTCTTCTGAAAAATGTCTGTTCAGATCCTCTGCCCATGTTTTAATCAGAAATTGTGTGTTTTTGCTGTTGGATTTGTGTGAGCATCTTGAGAACCAATATGGGATGTTAAGGATTAGAGGTGTGAGACCCCCCCCCCCAACAATAGCCTGAACCAGTCCTTTTCTGATGATCTTGGCTCCATCATTCTGCTTGTGATTTACACAGTGGGGAGCAGGGAGCCTCTCCTTCTTCCCAGGCCAGAGGTCAAGATAGAGATTAGCTCTCCACCTCCACCTCTTCACTGATTCCAGCCTTGAGAGGAGTGACTCACCTGATCAGTGTTGTCTTAAGTCCCTTTCAGCTCAGGTAACAAAACACCATAGACCAGGTGACTCATAATTGATAGACATTTATTTCTCACAGCCCTGGGGGCTGGGAGGATCAAGCCTTGGGCACTTTCAGCAGCTGGTGAGCCCCCTCCTCCTGGTTCATAGATGGCCATCCTCTTGCTGTGTCCTCACATAGTGGAAGGTGTGAGGACTCTCTGTGAGGTCTCTTATAAAAACAGTATTAGAACCCTCTTACACTGTTGGTGGGAATGCAAACTAATACAGCCACTATGGAGAACAGTGTGGAGATTCCTTAAAAAACTGGAAATAGAACTGCCATATGACCCAGCAATCCCACTGCTGGGCATACACACTGAGGAAACCTGATCTGAAAGAGACACGTGCACCCCAATGTTCATCACAGCACTGTTTATAATAGCCAGGACATGGAAGCAACCTAGATGCCCATCAGCAGACGAATGGATAAGGAAGCTGTGGTACATAGACACCATGGAATATTACTCAGCCATTAAAAAGAATTCATTTGAATCAGTTCTAATGAGATGGATGAAACTGGAGCCCATTATACAGAGTGAAGTAAGCCAGAAAGATAAAAATCAATACAGTATACTAACGCATATATATGGAATTTAGAAAGATGGTAATGATAACCCTATATGCAAAACAGAAAAAGAGACACAGATGTACAGAACAGACTTTTGGACTCTGTGGGAGAAGGCGAGGGTGGGATGTTCTGAGAGAATAGTATTGAAACAAGTATACTATCAAGGGTGAAACATCACCAGCCCAGGTTGGATGCATGAGACAAGTGCTCAGGGCTGGTGCACTGGGAAGACCCAGAGGGATGGGATGGAGAGGGAGGCGGGAGGGGGGATCAGGATGGGGAACACATGTAAATCCATGGTTGATTCATGTCAATGTATGGCAAAAACCACTACAATATTGTAAAGTAATTAGCCTCCAACTAATAAATGGGGAAAAAACAACAGCAGCAACAAAAATGGCATTAATCCCAGTTACCTCCTGATGGCCTAGCTTTGGAAAACTTACACTGGGGGTAAGGATTTCACCATATGTATGTCAGAGTGACAGATGTTCAGTTCACAGCAAGTGTGGTCTGGGCAAGACTGACATTTCTGTGGCCACGTTTACTTGAGGCAGGGTGACTGCATGGAGACCACTCAGCCCACTGTGCTCGCTCTCTGGCAGACTGTCCTCGGTCTCTGTGACCCTTTGCTTTTCCCATGTCTCTAGAAGGTGGGGACTCAGTCAGTCAGTTCAGTCGCTCAGTTGTGTATGACTGTTTGCAACCCCACGGACTGCAGCACGCCAGGCTTCCCTGTCCATCACCAGCTCCCGGAGGCTGCTCAGACTTATGGGTGGGGACTAGGCTGGCCCATTGATCTCTGCTTCCTCTGTTCTGACTCTCACCAGGCCACCCTTGATTGCTTTCCGTTCAGGAGAAGTGGTGTATGGGGTCAACAGGAAGTCAGAAACCTCCTTGGGCCTCAAGTATAGGCAGTCCCACCTGGTTAATAAGGAGCCTTAGTGTTTGGAAGAGAGTAAAAACCTTAATTGACATCCTCTTTGAATTGACTGGTTTTAACCCCAAGAGGTGGAGAAGGCAGTGGCACCCCACTCCAGTACTCTTGCCTGGAAAATCCCATGGACGGAGGAGCCTGGTAGGCTGCAGTCCATGGGGTCTCAAAGAGTCAGACATGACTGAGCAACTTCACTTTAACTTTTCATTTTCATGCATTGGAGAAGGAAATGGCAACCCACTCCAGTGGTCTTGCCTGGAGAATCCCAGGGACGGCGGAGCCTGGTGGGCTGCCGTCTATGGAGTCGCACAGAGTCGGACACGACTGAAGTGACTTAGCAGCAGCAGCAACCCCAAGAGGAGGAGCGTAAGATTAGCACCACTTCCCTGAGACTGCTTTTAAACTTGTCTTCAGAGGTGAACAGATCCTCGCATGTATGACTGATAAATTCAGTGTCTCATATGTTTTTATTTTGTTCTCTTACTTGCAACTCCAGGCCCTAGAGAATTACTAAAAAGCAAGTGACACCAGTCTCCTGGGACACACTGTTCCCTCACAGACTTGAGTTTTTACTGAGCAAAGTGGATCGTGCCTCTCTCTCTGCACAGTCCACCACCTTGCGAGGCATCATGAAAACCAGATGTTAGTCCCATTTAAGATTTAGTCTAGGGGCTTTCATCAGGAGTATATCGATTTGTAAACATTCTCCCGGGGGTGAAAAGTATTGGAAATTCTCACTGTGGAGTGAAAAATAACTTACCCGGCATAAAGTAAGAATCTTAATTCAGTTCAGTCGCTCAGTTGTGTCTGACTCTTTGCCACCCCATGAACCGCAGCACACCAGGCCTCCCTGTCCATCACCAACTCCCAGAGTCCACCCAAAGCCATGTCCATTGAGTCAGTGATGCCATCCAACCATCTCATCCTCTGTCGTTCCCATCTCCTCCTGGCCTCAATCTTTCCCAGCATCAGGGTCTTTTCCAAGGAGTCAGCTCTTTGGTGAAGAGGTGGCCAAAGTATTGGAGTTTCAGCTTCAGCATCAGTCCTTCCAATGAACACCCAGGACTAATCTCCTTTAGGATGGACTGGTTGGATCTCCTTGCAGTCCAAGGGACTCTCAGGAGTCTTCTCCAGCACCACAGTTCAAAAGCATCAATTCTTCAGCACTCAGCTTTATTCACAGTCCAACTGTCACATCCATTCATGACCACTGGAAAAACCATAGCCTTGACTAGACAGACCTTTGTTGACAAAGTAATGTCTCTGCTTTTTAACATGCTGTGTATGTTGGTCATAACTTTCCTTCCAGGGAGTGAGCTTCTTTTAATTTCATGGCTGCAGTCACCATCTGCAGTGATTTTGGAGCCCAACAAAATAAAGGCTGACACTGTTTCCACTGTTTCCCCATCTATTTGCCATGAAGTGATGGGACCGGATGCCATGATCTTAGTTTTCTGAATGTTGAGCTTTAAGCCAACTTTTTCACTCTCCTCTTTCACTTTCATCAAGAGGCTCTTTAGTTCTTCACTTTCTGCCATAAGGGTGACACAGCATCGTGTTTCTTGGGAGAGACAAAAAGCAGGAAGCCAGCACGGTTAGATTTTCATCACACAACTGAGGCAGTGGGCTGAATGTGCGAGTAGCACTTCTTATCACGAAAATAGGACAGAGCGTCGTGTTTCTCGTTGTGGTCCCTAAAGCTCAGCAAGCTCTCTGAACCTTCCACCTCCAAGTGCATGCTGTGTGTCAGCAGCATCAGCCTCACCTCCAAGCTTGTTAGAAATGCAGGCTCCTGGGTCCCACCCTAAGCTGAGTCACAGCCCGTGTCCCCAAGTGATTCATAACACATGCTAATTTGGAGAAGCCCACCTCCATCACAGTGCTTCCCAAAGTTAAGCCTACATCAGAATCCCCTGGAGGGCCTGCTAAAATGTAAATTCCTAGGGCTCACCCCCGAAGGTTGAGGGGGTTTTTTTGGTGTTTTTTTTTTTTTTTTGGCAGCGCTGCACAGCATCCGAGATCTTAGTTCCCTGACCAAGGATTGAACCCATGCCCACTGCATTGGAGGCATGGAGTCTTAACCACTGAATCACCAGGCAAGTCCCTGAGATTGAATTTGGTAGATCTGGTTGGAGGTATATGGGTGCTAATGCTGCTGATCAGCCACCCACTTTGCTGCCCTTTAGCTTTCCCCTGAGTGAGAAGCTCCTGCCGAGGCCACACAGCATTTGCCAAGTTGGAAAACAGCTAGAACAACTCCAGACTGCAGACACTGGCAAAGCTTTAATGGGACCAGGCCAGTCAGCAGGCTCACCTCCACCATGGCCCTGGGTGCAGCAGCCCTGGGCACAGAGAGACAGCCAGCACCACAAGACATCTCTAGGACCCAGGGCTGGGCACAGTCCACTGTCCTCCCTGTGTCCTAGTGTGAGGCCCCCTTCCAGTAGACCCCATCTGGAGCTTGGGAGATCCAGTCCTGGCTTGAAACTTAATCAGAGAGACCTCAGGTACCTCCTTGTGCATGAACTCAAAGTCAGGACCACTCCTCTCCCCTTTCTTGTGTCTACCCAGGGTCTAACCACTTACTCTTAGACTTCAACCTAAGAAAGATCCCAGTAGGACCCTCCCCTGGGGACCCCATCATACCCCTTCTGGAGTGTGCTAATCACAGTGATAAGTCTTTCAGATGGAGGCTACCTGGTTGAGGCCAAGGTGTACATACCCGCTCTTTAGACATGACTTCTCTGAAGGCCACAGTATGATTTTCAGGAATTGCTGTAACTGTAAGTAAGAAAAAAAAGTTAATTCTTCCACCAGGGATGTCACTATCTAACCAACCGTCTTTAGATCCTTTAATTCTTTCAGTGCTTATTAGGGCCTTTGCTTTCCTGCAGTCATGAAATTTTCAACCTGTAAAATCTTCAGCTACAAGAGATCATTTCTTAGTGAATATTGTTTCCAGGCTTAAAATTTTGTTGCTGGTGATGACAATCAGTAAAAGGCACATAGACTGTAAAAATACTATTTTTCAAGGCTGTGTGTATTGTTTATATTAAAGATAAACATGTGCTGTGAAATAAACACAGTCCCTTGAAGGAACCATCCCTCCACATTTAATTACTAATGGTAGATTAGATAATGGTAATTATCTAATGGTAGGCACAAGGTGTAAAGGCAAAGAGATTGTGATGCCACAAATTTGGCCTCTGTGCACCAGAGCCGAATCGAACCTCAGAGACAGTTTTGAATGAAACAGAAAAGAATAGCTTTATTGCTTTTCCAGGCAAAGGGGGACACAGGGGACCCATGCCCTCAGAACGGAGTGTCCCAATCCAGGGGGACTTGGTGAGGAGTTTTATAGCAGTGTTCAGGGAGGGATTGCTGCTGAGGATCAGGGTGTACGCAGGACCTTCACTCCTTTCATCTGGCCTCAGGTGGTCTCCTGATAAGCTTCTATGATTCTGGGGTTTATCCCAACTGTGACCTGTTCTCTGGAATGAAGCGTGTTTCGTCTAATAGTTAATATCTCTCATTTGTTGGGGGTTTTAGTTCTGCAGACAAACTCAAAGGTATTGTTATGTGTCCCCTGAGGCAGAACCAGGACCCTGTCCCAAGGCTGCATCCCTCACTTCCCTGATTAGCAGCTATTTGAACCTGCCCTTTGAAACTCATGGAAGGTCATGGAGGCTGAAGCCTGTTTCCTACAAACAAGAAATGGGGGACAGAGGAAGGCTTCCATGACCGGGAGCCCACAGCATTCTGCGCAATTTCGATTGGTGATGGACTTTATCAGGTTTGGTAAAGGTCTCCTTTTGAACAGGAGACCTTTTCAACTTGATTTGAATTGGAACACTTTATAGAAGAAAAGAGCAAGACATATTCAGGATATAGGAAATTTCTTGGTGAGCTCAACTTCCCAGAACTTTGTCTGGAACAGCAGTCTTAGGGTAATGCAGAAGAGTGTAGTTGGCCTCTGTAATGCTGAACTGTGAAACTCAGGGCACATCCTACATCAGGAAGGCAAAAGCTGAGCAGAATGTGTTAACAGCTTGAACCCTTAGTCTTCAAGGTCATCCTTCAAACATCTTTCATTCACTTCCTTTTAGAAATTTGAGAATGAAGTGGATCCAGCTATATCAATCAGAAGCATTAATTTTTTTTTATTTTATATTGAACTAGAGTTAACAATGTTCTGTTAGCTTCAGATGTACAGCAAAGTGATTCAGTTATAAATAGCATTCTTCTTCAAAGTCTGCGAGTCTGTTTCTGTTCTGTAAAGAAGTTCATTTGCATCATTTTTTGGGGGGATTCTGCATATAAATGATATATTGTTTTTCTCTGAGAAGTATTTTATATATAATAAGATCCAGAAAAAATACAGTTCAAACTAGCTTAAAAACTAAAGAGTACTCAATTGGTTGATGTTACTACAAAATGCAGAAGCATCACCAGGTTTTGGCATGGTTTGACCAAGAAGTTAAAACCTAGTTCCTTTTTCTTCCTGTTTCAAAATGGCTGCTGGAAGCTCAAGGCTACACGCTGCGTCTTCCACTTTTTTCATGAAAGCTGGTTCTCTGTTCCAAAGCTCTTGGCAAAAATCCTGGAGTTTAACTGGACTGGTTGAGCAGCTTGGCTACACTGGTAACCAAAAAACAAGCGAAGCAATAGTCCAAGTGACAGGAACCTGGATTCAGGGCCCAGCCCTGAGTCACCCCAGGTACCAGGAGAATAGGGTTATTTGTTTAGTTGCCAAGTCATGTCTGACTCCTTGTGCCCTATGGACTGTAGCCTGCCAGGCTCCTCTGTCCATGGGATTCTTTAGGCAAGAATACTGGAGTGGGTTGCCGTTTGCTTCTCCAAGGGATCTTCCTGACCCAGGGATCGAACCCACTTCTTGAATAGGATCCTCTGGCTTAAACCATTGAGCCACCTGTTGGCAGTAGACGTGGGCTCAATCCTCAGCAGGCTTTTCCATATTCCCAGACTTGGTCATAACACATAGAACCAAGAAGGGGGATGGAGATTGTTCTCTGCTGTCTGAGAAAAAGCAGGCCCAAGGAGGATTCTCCAAATCTGCCACCTCGGTCTGTGACCCGAGGGCGGGAATGATTTAGAACCAAGTGTGTCTATAGAAGGAAGAGCTGGTGAATAGATGTGGGCTAAGCAAGGAGACTGTCTAGCTTTTGGCTGGTGAGTGATCGATCACCCGAGTCAGAAGTACCCTGGAAACATCTTCATTTGTAAGAGCAGGCTGACTAATTGCTTAAGAATTCATTGAGGTTTTCTGTTACCTAGGCTGACTTGATAGATAGCTTCAGTTGAAAACACTGAAAGTGGTGAGCAATGTTACATTTATATCTCCAACTAATTACTATGTATAGGTCCATAGTTCTGTATGAAAATGAGTGAAACTTAAGGAGGCAGTGTGTTCTGATAAATAGGAAATGTGTGACCTAAAAATATTTTTCCATGTGTTTTTCTAATCAGGGAATGTATATTTGTATAGTAAGAAGTAATACTTCTAAAAAATATTGATGCACTTTGGGCAAAGAATAAAGTAACTTTGTTTTGACTGTTATGTAATAGAACTAATTGTGAAGTCCCTAGTCCATATAGCTTAAGAAATGCAAAATGAAGCCTGGTACTTAGTTTTTGATACAGATCTTAAGTATTTGGCCACGAATGAATAATTCTTGGTGGGCATTTGTGACTGCACCAGGTAAAACTTGATTCTCTGGGCTTTGATGATTCTTTTTCTACCTTAAAAGTTGTATCAGTGGATGTTTATTATTATTATTCTCTTCTGCTTGTCAGCCTGAGAGTTTGCCTAATGAAAAGAGCTGCTGAGCCTTTTGCATGTAAACCCTGATGCCATGGAAGCTCAGCCCAAGGCCGCAGAAATTGAATGCATACCAAAGATGGGTTGGACTTAACAAAGCAAACAGTTCCCAGGCTGAGTGATCGTGTAATTCACGCCTTGTTTTTCTGATGATTTTTTTTTTTTCAGAACCGGATGGAGGAAAGCAAAGCACTCTTTAGAACAATTATCACGTATCCCTGGTTCCAGAACTCCTCAGTTATTCTGTTCTTAAACAAGAAAGATCTTCTAGAGGAGAAAATTATGTATTCCCACCTAGTTGACTACTTCCCGGAATACGATGGTAAGTCTGCACTCTCCAGGCAGTGCGTTAGCCAGGGAAATATCCCACCTCCTGAGACCAGGGCCAGAGCTGACACATACCCATACTCCCTCGGTGCCTCAGAAGCCTGTGTGTTGGTAATTGATGGAGTATGAATCATTGTCCTGTCTTTTAATGACCTGAAATGTTTCACTTCCCAACAGTGATGAAAGTTACACTTACTTCAAAATATATAAGAAGCTTTCTTTTATATCAGAGGAGGGAACCATCCCCTAGTTTTGCCTGTGTATCAACCATTATAGTTCCCTCTTGAGTTCCCTTTCATTTCGTAACAGTCTGCCTCTCCCTCTCTCTGGAGATAAAACAGAATTTTGTGGTCAAGAGCCCATGGTCTGAAGTCGATCTATCAGCTTCAAATCCCAGTTCTGATACTTCGTAT
The DNA here is from genome assembly GCF_910594005.1 of Cervus elaphus. NCBI lineage: Eukaryota > Metazoa > Chordata > Mammalia > Artiodactyla > Cervidae > Cervus > Cervus elaphus. Next base: position 51,487,538 of record NC_057843.1, on the reverse strand, counting down.
TTGTAAACCTTGATCGAGTAAGTTAGTTGCTTTGGGCTCTAGGACCAAACTTTTGTTTTGTTGACGGGAATAGATAACATAAGTATGAATTTCAGCATGATGCCTGACATAGATATTTTCTTTGGAGGGCTTCATGGGCCCCATGAAGCCCCATCATCCTGAGAGAAGATACCCATCTTTTAAACTCTGCCTGTAACACCCACTTTGGGACTCCTGTGTATGTACTTTGCATTATTTACTTCCTTCTTATAACAGATCTTGCCTCCTCAACTAGACTGAAATCCTGGATGACTGAGCACAATACCCAGCCCCTTCCGAGAAATATTACTTGCTGAGAGATTGGTAACAAAATGCATCCATACCAGCCACTCTCAAACAGGTGAAAGAGTCACAACCACTGCCTTGGAAGAACTTACCTGCAGAACCCACACTCAGCTCCCCACACGTGCTCGAGTCTAGATTAGGAGTGGCTAACTTGGGCTTCCTAGGTGGCTCAGTGGTAAAGATCCACCTGCCAAGCAGGAGATTCAGTTTTGATCCCTGGGTCGGGAAGATGCCCTGGAGAAGGAAATGGCAACCCACTCCAGTATTCTCGCCTGGGAAATCCCATGGACAGAGAAGCCTGGTGGGGTCACAAAAGAGTCAGACATGACTGAATGACTCCTCTTTTTATAAGTAAAATTTTACTGAAACAGCCACACCCACTCCTTTATATGCTGTCTGGCTGCTTTTAGCTACAGCAGCAGAACTAAGTGGTTGTGATAGAGCTCAAGTGGCCCACAAGCTCAAAATATTTACTCTGTGGCCCTTAAACAGAGAGAGCTTGCCAAACCCAGATCTAAGCGAACAGTAGGTAAGAGGACAGACTTTGAATGTCACACAGTACTGTACTGGCTCTGCCACTCACCGGCAGAGGTGCCTCAGTCAAGTGGAACGCCTCAGCTTCCTGCATAAAAAAGAATTGAATGGAATCATGTATGTAAGTCACGTAGCTCAGTGCCTGGCAGACAGAAGAAAAACAAACCCAAAAGTACCTATTACAGAGGTGCAACAAGAGAACGGGCTATTTTTAAAAAATACTTGATCAGCATCCGCTCTCTGGTGTGTATGTCAACTCAGCAGCGTTTTTGTACTTCTGCGAACTCCTTAAGAAAGGTAATTACTTCAAAACTAGTACTCAGCTTGGCCTCATAGCTTTCCCCGAGATGCGAAGACATCGAGGGTGGAGTTTCACTCATCTTCCATCACACGTGCGTGTGGTGCAGGACTGCTCTTGGAAGGGAGACGTTACATGTTGATGAACTGAAGTTCCTTCTCAGATGCACATAGGATTCTCACGTGTAGGGATGTTATCATACTGGTTTTGTCAGCAAGGTGTTCCCATCCTCTGTCCAAGTAGCGTTTCCTTTGTGCTTTGAGGCTCCTTTAAAAACAAACACTTGCCCAGCCTATTCTCTTCTCCTTTTACTTGGCCGCTAGCCTGCCACCGAGTCACTGATGCCCAAGCCCGTGGTCCTCAGCGCTCCTGAGCAAACGGTGGAAGGAGGTAACCTGGCACTCGTTCTCTCCCAAAGCAGCAGGCTGAGTCCTTAAACACGAGACCAGCCCAAATAAGATGGGCACGGAGCGCCCGGCTTACCACCCAACACACACGCTTGCCTTAGGCTCCTGGAAGGGGAGACTTGTTTTCATTTTTCTCAGAATTTGGTGAAAATGACCACCACCCCCGACATAGCGCAAGCCTGTAGGCAGCATGTTTTCATAACGTGCATACTTCTGCGATGACAGAGGACAGAGCACAGAGCGGACCCCCAGGGCCCAAGGCTCACACGCAGCACACACACCAGCACCCCGGGGTTGGTCTTCCTGCAGCAAGTGTTGGAGTACGGTTCTTCCTTCTCTCTGCGCCTTCTTCCTCTTCTTCTTACGTATCTCCTTTGTCCAGTGAGTTCCCCAGACTCCCCATCCCTGTAAGTGAGAGCATCTTCCTTCCTACAGTATGAGCCCACTGTGAATGTTGTGAAATCTGAAGATTTTCTTTTTTTTTACTGTCCATCTTTCCTGGTAACACACATCGCACATACAGGAAACTAGTCTGTGGAAAAAGAATAAAAGACACTGATAGTTATTCCTAAAGCAGATGCAGCTGTGATTCCAGGAGACTTCAGGCCCTTGTAAGATGAGCTGAGAGAAAAAATTCTAGGCCTACTCTGCAGTGATATGTTTATAATACACATGTTCATAGTATTATAAATTTCACACTTCCACATTTCTGTACTTACAAGGTCTTAATCATAATGAAAGTCATTTCTCTATTTCTCTTCAGGAAGGAAAATTACCATTTCCACATGGACTTGAATTGCAAAACTGTTCATAGAGACGATGGGATTTTTGTTCCTGCCATGATGGCCATAATGATTTCTTTGTAGTTTATGTTTATTCAGATAACAAATTATGCTTAAAAGCATAGCAGACTCCCAAGTGCTGTTCAGTGAACTTGTTATGTTCTGATATACTTTAGAGTTTAAAAAAAAAAAGTCAAAAGAACAGACTTTTGTTTCCCAACAAGAACAAGTAAAAGTTCATTCACAAGCCAGAAAGATAATGTTCTTTTGTGAAAATGGAAAACTGCATCAGTTCTAACAATCTGTTAGTCCGTCTCTGGGAGTTGGTGAAAGATAGGGAAGCCTGGTGTGCTGCAGTCCACAGGGTCACAAAGAGTTGGACGTGACCGACCTACGGAATAATGACAACAATCACTACTCTGGAATTATGTTAACAATAGTATATTAAATAAGCTAGGACACTAACGAATTTGTCTCACATATTTTTAGTTGGGCACTCTTTAATTCAGTATGGTGCCAGTCTTCTTAATCATCAACAATTTCAAATCTGGGCTAAGTCAGAAATTCAGACCTTCCTTTTGTAAGCTGTACAAGTGAGAATAATCTGCTTTCATAACTCTTCCTCCCAAAAATATCTGGCAGTTGGATATAAACTTATTTGCTTATAAGATTGGTTTGAAAAGTTTTCAAGTTGGCTTTCTGAAGCTTACCATGTATTTTGTTAGAATCTGTAGACCCTCAGTAGAATTGTCCAAGATTTCTTTATCCCAACCAGTAAATAACAATATTGATTTAAAAAAAAGTCTAAGCTGTGGATCCCAAGAGGGTTTTCTGAGAGAGGAGGAATGCAGGTTATAGTGCTTATCCTTCTTTCTTGGTATAGAGCTAACTGGAAAATGGGAGAAATTCAGATGCATAGTGCCACAAAGATGCATATAAGAAAGGTGCTCATTCTAGAATGACAGAAAATGAAATAAATTATATAAAGAAAAAAGAAAGTGCTCAGTCCTTGATAGGTGGTAATGTTTTCGTATTGCTTTTAATTTACAAGTTTTAAATTAACATATTTCTCAAGGTCTATTATGTTTTTAAAACAGCTCTGTTGAGGTATGATTCACATACAATATATAATTCATCCATTTAAAGCATATCATTCAATTCTTTTTTATACATGTCATTAGTTTCATAAATTATGGTAAAATACATGTAATGTGAAATTTTGTCATTTTAACCATTTTTAGGCATGCAGTTCAGTGATACTATAATTACATTCACAGTGCAGAACAACCATCTCCATTTCCAAAACTGTATCATTGCCCCCCAAAATTCTATAATCATTAAGCAATATCTCCCCATTTTCCCTTCCTCCTAACCCCTGTTAAACCCTAATCTACTTTCTATCTCTATAAATGTGCCTTTTCTCAATACTTCACCTAAGTGGAATCATGCAGTATATGTTGTTTTGTGTCTGACTTATTTTACCTGATGTGTTTTCAAGGTTCATACATGTTGTGGCATCTGTCAGAATTTCATTTTTATGGCTGAATAATATTCCACTGTCTGTATACACTCCCCTTTGTTTTTCCATTCCTCTGTTGATGGATCCTTGGGTTGGGTAGATACCTAGGAATAGAATTTGCTGGTTCATCTGGTAATTCTGTGTTTAGCTTTTTGAGGAGCCATTAAACTGTTTTCCATTTTACATTCCTAGCAACAATGCACAAGGATTCAGATTCCTCCACATGCTTGCTAAAACTTGTTATCTTCCACTTGATTTGATTATAGCCGTTCAGGTAGATGTGAAGTGGTATCATATTGTGGTTTTAATTTGCATTCTCTAATAGCTAATAATGTTTATCTTTTCATGTGCTTATAATGAGCATCTTTTCATGTGTTTATTGGCCATTTGTATATCTTCTTGGGAGAAATGTTTATATAAATCCCTTGCCCATCTTTTATCAGGTTGTCTTTCTATTGTTGAGTTGTAGGAGTTCTTGGTATATTCTGAATATTTATCCGTTATCAGATGTATGATTTGCAAGTGTTTTGTCCCATTCTGTAGGTTATCTTTTTTTGTAATTCTTTTTTAAATTTATTTTTATCGAGGTATAGTTGAATTACAATGTTAGTTACTGCTGCACAGTCAAGTGTGTAGGTTGTCTTTTTACTTTCTTAATAATGTCCTTTGATGTGCAAAAGTTCTTAATTTTGATTAAGTTCAATTGATCTGTTTTCTTTTTTGTTGCCTGTGATTTTGGTGTCATATCTAAGAATCTATTGCAAAATTATCAAATAAGTTCTTAATATATCCTGATAAATGTATCATAATCCTTTTTAAGAACATCTAAGACAGTGCTTGGTACATAAGAGACCCTGGATAAATGTAAGAAAACGTAAACCAGCTTTTTTTTAATCATCACATGTAGTGAATTAAATTCTACGTAAATGTGGTTTTTATCAGAAACACCAGAAATGAGCCTGCAGAGGACAGTTGCAGACAGACCAGAGGTTAAGAAACAGGTTTTCTATTCTTAGATTTCAGTCTGGAGACTGTAAAATGATTGATACAGAAATGGGAGCAGGTTGGGTGGGGAGCACAGAGGGGCAAATTGACGAGAGAGCTTGAGGCAGTTATATCATATGCTCACTTGTTATGCAGCTGAAACCAGCACAATTAACTGAATCCAACCAGAAGTAAGCTAATCACATCCCTATCTGAAGATTCTGCAGTAGCTCCTTATGTCCCAAAGAATCAGAGCTAAACTTAGCCTGGCCTTCACGCTACCTGCCTGTTCTCACAAGATCACATTCTCTGGATGCTTGGAGATGGATGGATGGGCAGTGAAACTGAGAAAGAGGAACCATGACACATAGTCGTGTTGGAGAAGATGCTTCTAACAGATCAGATCTGCCGTGAAGAGGTCTTCATGAGCTTTAGTAAACATTGAGCAAATGCATTAACAGATCAGCCAGCTGACAAATGTCCCTCTTCTCCCTTGGCCAACAGGACCCCAGCGAGATGCCCAGGCAGCTCGAGAATTCATCCTGAAGATGTTCGTGGACCTGAACCCAGACAGTGACAAAATCATCTACTCACACTTCACATGCGCCACAGACACCGAGAACATCCGCTTTGTGTTCGCTGCTGTCAAGGACACCATCCTCCAGTTGAACCTGAAGGAGTACAATCTGGTCTAATTGTGCCTCCTCGACACCGCCCTTCCCTTCCCTGGTGGGCTAGTGAAGCTAAACAAGAGGGACTGTATTTCTGTGGAAAACAATTTGCATAATACTAATTTATTGCCGTCCTGGACTCTGTGTGAGCGTGTCCACAGAGTTTGTAGTAAATATTATGATTTTATTTAAACTATTCAGAGGAAAAACAGGATGCTGAAGTACAGTCCCAGCACATTTCCTCTCTTTTTTTTAGGCAAAATCTTGTGACTCAATGTATTTTAAATTCTCAGTCATGCACTCACAAAAATAAGAGCTGTTTCTTCCTCTCTCTCTCTCTCTTTCTTTTCTATTAAGCAAAATGAAGTTGATTTTCCTTTTCCCAACCCATCCCTTCCTCTTGATTTTTCCCACATTACAATGGCCTTTATCCTAGTTCCATTCTTGGTCAAGTTTTTCTCTCAAATGATACAGTCAGGACAATGTCATTCAATTTAAGCCATCGACTCAGCTTAATTTAACAGTTTGTGGTTTTTGCTGAAGGATTATAAGTATTAATACTGTGGTTTTAAATGTATTGCTCTGGATACACATATAGAGGTCTTTTTATATAAATATATTGTCTTGCCTCACTTTGGGCTGGGACAGTGGATGCCTGTTTAACGGTTAAGTGTCTTGTTTTTTTTTGTTTTTTTTTGAAGTTTACCTTCAGCCATAACTGGTTACTCAGCAAACCATATAGAAGTCAGTAAAGCAAGGGCCAAGACACACAGAAGGAGTTCTTCCTTTTGAAATATCATGTGCCATTGTTCTTCCTCCATTTCTTGCCATTTTTTTCTCCACCCTCTTTTCTTCAAATTGCAGATGCCAAAAAAATACGCCAACAGACACTACATTATCCCAATGGCTGCTGCCCAGATCCTTCTTATAGGTTGCTCTTAATTTTTTTTTTCCTAAAACTTTTTCTCCCTCTTTTTTTTTTCTTAGTGTTTGTTCCACAATTTTAAAATGACTTTTAACTATAGATATGTGTTGCCAAAGCTGGCTTTGAAAAAAAATTAATGAGAGCTTAAAAGATGAAAGCCAGTACCTTAAAATGTAAGAGAGTAAGACTGTGAAGCCTAAAATGCTTGTGCTGAGAATGAACCTGAAACACCGTTGCCAAACTGTTGGTCACTGTAAATTTCATTCTTACAGTCCATCCTTTTCTTTGCCCTTAAATCACATGGTTTAGTGTCCACATTCCATGTTGAGCGTCTAAGTCAGCAATGTGGAAAAGCTGTCTTGTGTGATACCCCATGAAATCTGCTTTTATCTTTTCATTTGAAGCCAGTTTTACTCTCTTTTGTGTTCTTTAAGGTCAAGTAGGTCTGCCGAAAACATTGGTCAATAGTATTACTCTGACCCCTTTAATTTGCAGACTCTGAAGTTACTGCTAGTTTACCATCTTTGGGATCTTAAACTGGTGACTGATTGAGTTGAACTTAAGGAAGATTTGTGGACTGAAACTCAAAAGTAACCTCTCTGTTCTATAAAATGTGTATCTGTGTAACTGAACATAGTAGGAGAGAGATCTAGAATTCTATATGTGCAATTTTTCAACCAATGCAAAAAACACAGCACATGTATTGATGATCTTCTGTCAAGCAGCTTGAATTGAAATATAATTTAAGAAAATAAATCATGATGGTTTAAACCTGCTGGGAAGGTAGAATTAGGCCATGATCCTGGTCTAATTTTACTACAGTACTATTTGGCAGGAGTCTATAATCTTTCATGTAAATCACTGTTTTGGAACAACAAAGGAGAAAGAAAATTAATGGCTTATCAGATGAGTACCAGAGTTATTCAATAATAATGGAATGTTCCCATTCTTTACTCTGCCAGCCTCAAAGTACACAGGTTACCTGGTTTTTCTCTCCTTGTTCAGAAAGCACCTGTAATTTAATTAAGAAACAGACTGCCTGTAGGTATAGTGCAATTATGAATGCTCTAATCATTGTACATACATCTCTCTCTTGATATTGTATCATCCATACTGGCTTTGTAATCATTAATTTTTTGGCAGATTGAATGTGCTGTATTGATATGTATCTATGTAATTGTATTGTATGTCTCATAGCTAATTCACATTTTGAATAATGTTATTTTATTTACTTTTTTAAGAGAGGAGAATGTAAATTTGTCAGTTTATTTCTGACTAGGGATTTTTTTTTCCATTTAGAAAAGAAAAAAAAAAAACCTTACTATCGTACAGAGCGGTACTAGCATCGTGCTATATAAAATCATTTGCACATTCCTAAGTAGAGGTATACTGATTATAAGACCCAAAGGTAATTTCATAAGCAAAATACATAAAATCAGTTGGAGCTTTTATACAAACATGGAAACCAACTTTGTAGAACTTTTGCCATTTGACCTAGGATTGGAATATGAGCTTTTATACAATTCATATTCTTATTTGGCAAATGCACAGTTTAGTATTACCTCTCTGATGGCCTTTATTAGAAAGGCAGTTTTAGAAGCTATTGTGATCCACTAAGGAAATGTTTTAATAGCTAGCGACCACTGCTTGCCTGAAAGGGCGATCTTAAATTTGGTGCAGCAAAAAACAAAACAAAAAAAAGAAAAAAAAGGAAAAAAAAAAGTATAAACAACATTTGAAGGCCTACAGTGTGTATAGCGAAAACCTCATCACAAGATCATAAGTGTTACAGTTTTAGGGAATCAGGATATTCTATTTAATAGAGCTATAGTAGATGTAGTCAATTAAACCTGATCTCAGAGCTCCAAGAAGCTGAGCAAAACAGGGAAAGATTGTTATATTTGTCTTCATGAAATTGGGATGGAATTGCTATGCAGAATTGAGGTTTGTGGTTTCACTGTTCATCTTAGGGTGCATGATAAGATCCCTTTTCTTCAGAAGGGAAAAAATTGATCACCCTAGTTACAGTGATACATAGAAACCGAATTGTATCCACACTAGTCAATTGAAGCTAAAGGATTTTCTTTTTTGTTTCTTTGGGGTTTTACTGAATGGGCTGGGGTGGGAAGGGATTCTTTTCAGTTTTGTATAAAAATGAAGTTTACTCATGCTTTATATTATTATTGTGATTGCAAGCGTTCTAAGCGTGTGCCGCTGGACCCCTCTTGTTGATGCTCTCAGTAACGGAGGCCTGTGGCAAGTTGTGTGGTGACTTGGGCATGTCTTATTCAAAAACAAAAACACAGAAACCTTTCTTCCGCAGACCAAGGCAAGCAGCCGTCTCATGACTCACTTAACACATTGCAGTGTACCAGTTTACAGATGATTTTGCCCTTTTTGCGTGACATGGCAGTTCCAACCCACAGAGAATCCCTTGTTTGTAAATTGGAGGTTTGTACTATGCCTTACAGAGCTTAAATTCAGAAGTTTGTGCCTCATCTCTGAAACAAAGGGAAATAACACACCCATTCAAAAGTAAATAACTCCCCTCAAAGTGTTTGTTTTTCGATCCATTTTCATATAAAGAGCTCTGTTGAATGTCATGAATAGAGTGGGGGAGAAAATATTCTAGAAACCTGCATATGTTGTTTACTAGCAGATGACATCTACAAAAGGTATTTGAAGAACACCGAAACTTGTAATTTTTTGTAGATAAGCTAGCAGGTCTAATATTTAAAAAGGTAATTCAGCTAAAGGACAATTTACTTTTTGTACTTGAGACTATCTTGATTGTCAAGGTGTACGAACTGTAATTTTAAAATTTATACTGCCACATGATTGTAAATTTTAGTTGTCTTAAGTTAGTAATGGGGTGAAAAGCTATTTATGCTGGATATGGGTCAAAAATGACTATTATTTGCAAAAAAATATATAAAAATAATGGGAAGAAAGGGCTGCATAATGAGATACTGCAAGACTCAGATACTGGTTGGAAATAATCTTCAAGTTACCCTCAATTTCCCTTTGTTTTCAGTTTCACAAAAAGAATGAATGAAATGAAATATAGCAGAATGTTAACCCATATAAAAATAAAGTGTACCCAAATATTGTAACGTATATTGCTGCTCTTCTTAAAATTAAATAAGGGTTTAAAACCACTTAATTGGTAATTGACAACATCTCAATTGACAGATAAGGTGTGCTTGGTATACATATTTTCTTCCAAAGATTTTTCTTTGGTTAGAAACACACAAAAATTAAAACTAGTAATATTGTATGTTTATCTATCTCTACATATTTCCAGCATATGTAGCATTAATAGATCTGTCCTGGTAACTATGTCTTTGGGATTTCATTTTGATTCCATCAATTTAGGAAAAGAAATGGCTTAGTTGTATACAATTAGCTAGAGATTTTTGGAGCCAGGCACCTGCTTCGTAGATACTTAGTATAAAGTTGCCATTTGTTTTTCTCACAGAATAACAATTTCTTGCTGTCTCAACTACCAATGCTCTTCAGTAACCCTCTTGCCTCTAGAATCATCTGTTCAAAGTATGCATACACACCTAGCACATAGTAGGTGCTCAAGTATTAATTTTCTTCTTACCTCCCTTATCATGTAACCTCCATTTCCCTGTATGATTCCAGCCCAATAGTAAACAACATTTACACGTTATGAAAACATCTATGGGTAAAATTGGATCTCACTTGGATGAAGGAATTCTAACTTCCATATAAGCTTTGGTAGACAGAAATAAAAAAAAAAACAGGGAGGAAGATATTCTTCAGTAGAATATTTTTAAATTTAGAAAAGAAAGATGGAAAATTACTATGTAACTTTGTTCAGGTTACTTTGACTGAAACACATGTTTTTGGTGGATTTCTTTTCCTCAAAGAACTCTCTAAATGCAACTTGCTGGATTCCTCACCTGTCATCATGTTGGAAACCCTTCCTAGACTTATGTATTTAGGGAGTTTTGTCAGAAAACATTTTTAACTTGCAGTATTTAAAAAGAATCATATTTACTGTTCTTAAAATGTCATTCAAATGCATGTATTGTCTATTGTTTGGGGATGGGAACTAGTTTTGCAAAAAAAAAACACCTAATGTTGTATAATAATGCCCCAATGATCTTGCTGGTTAAAAATACAGTATTTTTGGCCATAAGTTTGTACTACAGTATTCTTCATTCTTGAGTTTTCCTTCTCTTGAAGTTGCCTAAGCCTCTCCTAGAATGTTTTTGCATTATAAGGAGTATTGGGATCAGTCGTTCCTTCTCTAAAGCGCTGTATGATGAATATCCACTTCCCAAAGTAGACAGGTTCAATAGTTTTTAAACAAATAAAAAAGAATTTCCTTTCTGAATATAATCAGAAATTTCCAGCTTCTTTAGTGGAAACATTTATATTGATAGTATTTATCAAATTTCTTTTTCTAAAAATCTTGCCCTAATTTAGGTTGCAAGCAATTTGTTAAAACAAGGTTAAATAGCTGCTCAGTAAAGACTTATAACAAGCCACCTGTCTTCACCTGAGGCCGTCTCTTCAGAGAAAGAATGCAGGCCTCACAGGCAGAGGCTTGGCTTAGAGTTTCCCGTCTCAGGCCTGGGAGTGAAAGGTCCACTCCACGTGACAAATGGACCTGAGGTAGATGTCCTCTAAGACTGTGACTTTTAGAAACATACATCAAGGCTTTTGAGAGGAGCTGAAATCTAGCTTTTCTATTTCTAGCAGTTTTGTGAAGTTGGGGTGATAGCGGCAAGTTCTTTCCAGAAAATTGCCATGTATGGAGGGATGTGAAACCGTAACAGGAGACTCCTGCTCCTGTCATAAGGTTTTGTATTTGGCAGCCCAATCCTTGCTTATGGAATTTTGTATCTTTTAAAATCATATTCTGTCCATATACTTGTGAAAACAAAGTGTCATTTTTACTTAAAGCCTTAGTTTTAAGGCTCTGCTATCCTTTCCATGTTTTAGAGACTATTTTCAGTCGATGGTGTCCCTTCTCTTTGGATCTTCCTATGAAGGAAATGATGTGCTGGGGACTGTCATTACTAGTACAGGCCTGGAGTGATAGTTCTCACAGCCTCTCTGCCCAGAAACAGGGGTGTTGAGCAGTAGCCCTAGCACTCCTCACTCTGGTTGGGCTTTGACCCACCAGGACCTGACCTTTGGTCCATCTCTATCATCATCTTGAAGACCCCTCCACGCACAGAAGAAGACAGGAACTCATTGAATATTATTTGAGCCAAACATTTTAACTTGACCTTTCAACTCCTAGGGCAAGCCTGCCTAGTCAGGTTTTTTTCTGACCTGTCCTGGAAACAATAAAAGAGTTGTTGAGAGCTGCTCTGCCTGGCCCTTCATCTTCCCTGCCTCCTCCCGTTTTTCTCTTAGGATGTGATAGGCAGTTTCTCCTCTTGAAATGCCAATTCAACCAGAGCAAAGAGGCGGGAGTAGAACTTGACACCAAGGAACAACAGTGGTTCACTTGACAATGTGTACAGAGCAACTTCTATAGTTAGCCAGCGTCTTATTTTTCTCTTTTGTTGTCTGATTCTGAGTCATTTCCATGTTCATCAGCTACTCTGTATTTATTTAAAGCCCTTACTGAAGTGTTGATCGGGTTTGGAGAGTGAAAAGCCGTGGTTAAGGGTAGGTTTCTGGTTGTTCTCTTAAGTTATGTATGCATTACCTTTGTTTCATTGCCAAGGCTAACTAAAATTTGGGTCCAGGTGTTACAAGGCACTGAAAAGTGGAAGGCGCTCAGTCGGGTTAGATTCTTTGTGACCCTGTGGCTCCTCTGTCCATGGAATGCCCCAGGCAGAATACCAGAGTGGTTGCTCTGCTTAGCTGCTCAGTCATGTCCAACTCTGCGACCCCATGGACTGTAGCCTGCCAGGCTCCTCTGTCCATGGGATTCTCCAGGCAAGAATACTGGAGTAGGTTGCCATGCCCTTCTCCAGGGGATCTTCCCAACCCAGAGATCAAACCCAGGTCTCCCATGTTGCAGACAGATTCTTTATCATCTGAGCCACCAAGGAAGCCCCAAGGCACTGAACCCAGTCTATTTTAAGGGAGCCTCCTAGACCCCTGCAAAACAAGGCCCTGGTTAGAAAATGAGGGTCTCTTTAAAATCTAAGAAGATACACAGGGAATTCTGAAAAGATTCTTTTTTTCTTTGAATTCTTATCCCTCAAGACTTGAAATCTGATCTGGGTTGATTTTCTCTCTTCCTGTTTTCTTCAAGAATGCAAAAGGCCAGATATTTTTCTGTTCCAAAAACCCAGTGGGTAAAATAAGGCAGCTTACCCTCTTTAATTAAGAGGGTAATCAAACCAAACCATAGTAGCAAAGAGCTGATGGGGTTCCCTCTGGCACAGGCCTTTGACCACACTGCTTTGGCCCTTGACAGCCTTGAAGGAGGAGTTTTGCAGTTTAGAGGACTATGGGCCTGTCCCATTGAGATGGGCTGCTGAAACTTTTAAAAGGTCCCTGAAACTTTCATTCTGTTTTCAGTTTACCCAGTATATTTCTATGGTGGGTATTTTAAGCATCTTTAGAGATAAGAGTGCCAGGATAAAACAACGGCAGGTGAAACTTGGCAAACTCTAGAAGTCTGCAATTGGAATTCCACACTGTGTGCCTAGCTGCTAGGAAGCTCCCATAGCTACTGACAAGACCATTTTTGTGTCTACTCTGAGATTCCCCTGACCTAGGACACCAAGCCTCTTAGGAATCCCACACTTGCCGTTGGGGCACATATGAGGTACAGGGCCCACATCAGTTGCTGGAGATGCAATGGCTATGTTCCCAGGCTCAGAGAAGCATTAGCAAAAGGGGCCTGCTTTCTTTTCATGGAATATGAGATGACCCACCCAGTGGTATCCTGATAAACGGTTATCAGGGAGCAGTGCAGAACTGTGGTACTGGTAATGCGTGCTGATTTCCATGGTTGAAATACTCCTCCACCATTCCCAATTTTAAGCTACTGATTTTTAAGGTCACTACTTGAGTCCCAGGTAGCACAGTGGTAAAGAATCTGCCTGCCAATGCAGGAGGTACAAGAAATGTGAGTTCTATCCCTGGGTCTGGAAGATCTCTTGGAGGATGAAATGGCAACCCACTCCAGTATTCTTGCCTGGGAAATCCCATGGACAGAGGAACCAGGCAAGCTACAATTCCACTGGGGTCCCAAAGAGTTAGACATGACTGAACATGCATGCACACACAAGTGACTAATGATATTGAGCATCTTTTCAAGCTTTGGTTTATCTTTGGTGAAATGTCTATTCAAGTCCTTTGCCCATTTAAAAATCTTAAACGGGTTATTTGGTACTTTGTGTTAGACTGCAGGAGTTCATTATATATTTTGAATATTAAATGCTTATCAGACATGATTTGCAAACATTTCCTTCCCCTCCACAGGTTGCTTTTTACCTTAATAATTTTCTTTTGATGCATAAAAATTTTTAACTTTGGTGAAATATAATTTTTTTCTTTTCTTGCTTTTTGGTATTATATCTAAAAGACCATTGCCTAATCCACAATCACAAAGTGGTACTCCTATGTTTTATTCTAAAAATATTATAGTTGTAGCTCTTACATTTAAGTCTTTGATTCATTTTGAGTTGATTTGTATTTGATGTGAGTAAAGTATGAAGTAACATTTTTAAGTGGTTATATTTTAAATAATCACATAAGTGGCAATGTAAGATCCCCTTTTGTCTCTTGATTCATAAAGCCAAAATATTTACTATCTAGCCCTGTATAGAAAAGTTTGCGAACCACTTTGGCCAGGTGCAGTCCTTGCAAATAGAGTGTTTAATAAATGTTGAACAAATAGACTCATTCAACAAATATTTAACCCTTCTACTGACTAAAAGGACTTACCAATAGATTATGGGATGGGAGGGGTTTCAAAATTGGAGTGAGAACTCATTACATCCAAGCAGGAATTAATTATACCTAGGGGAGAAGAAGGCAAGTACTAGAGATTAAATATTTTTCTGGGCAAAGGCCAGTCCTGAGCGGTGATTAAAAACTGAGATGTAAGAACTATTTCACATATTTTTAGAACAAGACACATAACAATTTGGAAAGACATATGACACAGTGTACACACGTACACACACATTTCCCTTTCCACGCAAAAGTCAAAGGAAATTTATAGAGATAGTGAGCCACCAAAAGGGCTAGAATTACTGTCTCATGAGAAGGAAAAAACATTTGTAACATAGGGCAAGGCAAGTCTTTGGTTCACTCTTTTTTGTTAGTAGGAGATAGTCTTCATATGCAGGAAAATATGTGTATTACTGCCTATCTGTGGAGCCAGAATTTCCGTGAAAATGCTCTTGCAGCTGAAATCCGTCTCCCTAATGATAGTCCTCCCAAGCAGACCTAGCTGTTGCTCTTCACAAGGGAGAGAGGAATACATGTCACATCAATCTCTCTCAATGGACAAAACCATAAGTGGAGCAAAAAAAATCAAGAAAGAATTCGTCTCCCTGCGACTCTATGGTTCCTCAGAATCTCCCAACAAGAAATCCTTCAAGCAGCATATTTCGTGATAGATTTGGTTTGACTGTAACAAGAAACTCACCTGAACAGTGACTTAAACCAGAGGCTTTTCCATTTTTTCCGGCATAAAAGGTGCGGAGGTAGCCAGACCAGGGCTCGTCAAGGCTGCTGCCACCCTGCCATCCTTAGTCTGTAGTTTGATGCTTCAGGGTCACCAATGGCATCTCCACCTCCACCTTCCTATCCCTGAACTGGGAAGGAGGAAGGGGAAGATGTGTGTGCCGGGTGAGTCTGTTGAAGGAAGGGGGACCCGAGAGTGGGCTTCTGTCTACCATTTAGAAGTGAACTGTCCAAGGAGACACGTGTGCTGACAAAGAAACAGGCTTTATGGGCACGGGGCGCCCAGGTGGAGAGTAGCAGGGTAAGGAAACTCAGGAGAACTGCTCCACGACATGGCTCAGAGCCTCGGGTTGTCTCCAGCCAATCATTTGGACTCGAGGTCCTTCCTGGTAACCTGCGCAGCGCTCAGCCAAGATGGAGGTTCCAGCGAGGATCATTCTGGGAGGTTAGCAGGACAGATGGGCTGACATCTCCTCTCTGTTTTTGACCTTTCCCTAATTCTTCTGGTTGGTGGTAGCTTGTTCGTTCTGCATTCCTTACCAGGACCTCCTGTTGTTAAAACAACTCATGTATGTGGTTACTATGGTAGTGTTTCCCCTAATGAATCCTCACTCTTTTCTAAAACCTTCCCCCAGTGACTTTCATTTCCATCTCATCAGCCAGAACTGTGTCACATGGCAACTTCTAGCTTCAAGAGAGATTGAAAACATAGCTTTTTAGCTAGGTACAATTTTTCCTTTAAGTCAGAAAAAAGAGGAAATGGATATTATGTCCTAAGAGTGTCTGCCACAAATAAACCTTTGATTTGGAAAAGCCAGTATGCCAGGTGTCCATCCTCTAGTTAATATCTTGAATTGGTCCTTCTCAAATTTTAACATGCATACGAATCACCTGGGAATATTGTTAAATCAAAATACAGATTTTGATTCAGTAGATCTGGGGGATGGCTGCGGGGGTGGGGTGGGATGGAGGCGGACTGGGGCTTTAAATGTGGAAGAAAGTCAGCTGACCACACTTTGAATAGCAAGGGCTCAAGTCACTGGGTTTTCTCATCCATCGATCAAAAAAGAAATCAACTATTCTCTTGTTTTTTATTTGTTTTAATGTATGAGTTTAAATTTTTAAGTCACATATTCCCACTGTGTGTGTGTGTGAGTGCTCAGTCGTGTCTGACTCTGTGACCCCATGGACTGTAGCCCACCAGGCTCCTCTGTCTGTGGAATTTTCCAGGCAAGAATACTGGAGAGGGTTGCCATTTCCTACTCCAAATATAATGAAATAAGAACTACCCAAATGACCTGTACTGTTCTTGCCAATATTTTTTAACTAGAATCAAATAATGAGGAACCCTCAGATAAATTGAAGCTGTGGGATATTCTACAAGTGGCCTGAACTTGTCAAAAAAAAAAATCAATAGCATGAAAAGCAACAAAAGGCAGGAGGAAGGCTCTAGATTAGAGACTAAGAAGATAAAAACCAACTGCAGAGGGTAAGCTTTGATTACATCTTAGTTTTTTTTAAAGCTATAAAATATATTTTTGAGGCAACTGGTTAAAATTAAATATGTAATGTACATTAAATTATATACAAAATTGTTAAATTTCTTAGGTGTGATCATCATACAGAGTTTTTGCAAGAAAATATCCTGATTCTCAGGCAACATTGGTTGAATTATATAGGGGAGAAGTGTCATGATGTCTGTAACTTACTTTCAAGTAGTTTAGCAAATATACATTTTGAGAGAGTGAGAGAAGATAAAACAGATATGGGGGAAGTGTTCACAATGGGTGAAGAGTTTACGGGTGTTCATTATAGCATTCTTTCAAATTTTTTCTACACTCGAACAATTTTCAAATAGTAAGTAAGGAAAATTTTAGTCATACTAAAGTTTTATAGCACACAGAGATAGAAATTAATTTTTAATTTTATTTAGAAGTATTCTGAGTAACCACCCCCCCCCCACCATGTGGGCTTCCCAGGTGGCTCAGTGGTAAAGAATCCTCCTGTCAAGTAGGAGACACGGGTTTGATCCCTGGGTCAGGAAGATCCCCTGCAGAAGGGATGGCAACCCACTCCAATATTCTTGCTTGGAAAATCTCACGGATGGAGGAGCCTGGTGGACTAAACATTGCTTCCATACACACACCCCACCCCCGCATCCTCGCAAGGGAGGCTCTAAAGTAGCCCAGTATGATTATGGTTAAGAGTAAAGATGTGAGAGGCAGATAGTTCTGGGTTTAACAGTTCTGGGTTCACCACTTCCCTAACCTTAACCTCTACAAACCTCAATGTTCGCGTCTTTAAAGATGGATAAAGGTGGATAAGCCTGCACCTTTCAATGAGATGATCCACCAACAGAATTTTATGCTGTGCCTGGAACATATTCATGACAATGAATGGAGCTATTGTTGCTGTCTTCTAGTGTTAAGAGGTGAGGGCAGGCAGGAGCTGGATGGAAAAAGGGAGGCAAATCAAGAACCCTGAGAGCCTCAGCATTCATCCCACCACTGGTGACAAGCTCCTCAGCTCTTGCCCATGCCAGACCTTTAGGATGAGAACAAATCATGACAGCCTGTTCTTGGGTACCGGGAATCTCTCTGGATAGTCTACGTCTCTGAGAAACCTCAGTAGGCATGTGAGCAAAACTCCCCAAAAAGAAACAGAGCTTAAAGTGAATTAATTGTTTATAAAAGGAGTATTATGCTGAGTAAGGACTATGTCCAAGGAAGGAGGTTAAACACTAGTGTGCTCATTATTAAGAGAATATTTGTAATAGAGAAAATATTCTCTATCCCAAAGACCTCCCCTCCTTTGTGATCCTAGAGCCTGTGATCCACATCTAACTACTTTCAGGGTAGGCTGTAAAAATAGTGCTAGACCAATCTCCCTGCAGACCTTGAGTAGTTCCTCAAGAAAGAGAATGAGTTTCCTCATTTCTCTGATCCCTGCCATAAGGATAAACATTCATGGGAGAAGACGGCATGGGTTGAATGACAGCGGTTGTCAGGGTAGTTTGGAAGACAGCCTTGCAGCCTAAGTCAGAATCTGAACTCAGAAATACCCCTGGACCTGTTTGTACGGCTGGAGCAGAGCCCGTGCCTGGCTGGCTCAGCTCCTTAGGAGAGGTGGGGGGTGGGGAGGTCACGGAACCTGCCAGACATGTTTGCACTGGCCAGGAGGTCATTTGGTTCCTAAGGCACCTCAGGGTCCCAGGCAGCTCCTGGCGCACATAATGGTTAAAGAGCCAAAGAAAATAAAGACAATGGCCAGAGGGAAACCATGTTACTCTTACATAAATCATCCAAACAGAAACAAACAGCACTCAGACTGAAGAGAAGTCTTTTAGTTTATGTAATCATTTACCAGGACTCCTTTGCTCTCTAAATTCTACAGTGCCGTTGCTAGACTGACTGGCCTTACTAGCAATACACTTATTGTTTGTATTTCTTCAGATTCAACGATGTAATCTCGATACAAGTACAGATCTTTCTGACAAGCTGGCTTTTAAAAATTAACTGACACCATATTAAAGAGAGCGCTTGTTATTTATACAATTTGGTTCAAATGTTTAGTTCTTTTACATATTCAGAAATTTTTGTAAACTTGCCACTCTTAAAAATTTACTAACACATGCATTTTTAAAAAACCCATCTGACCACAGATCCTTAAGTAGCAGTAATCCAGAAAGAAAATTTGGTAGGAAGTCAAACCAAAACACAATCCCCATGCCAACTCTAAAAAAACCTATTTGCTCATTTATATTGATTGCTTCCTGATCCATATCCAGCTTATTCTTGTGACAAAGCAGGAAGAATTTGATGGCCATTTACCATTAGTCTTTCTTATAGAAGGTAATAAAGTAGGCATTGAAATATTAGGGCTCTATAAATTATTAATAGAAATCAAGGTATTCAATTTTTTCTACAAACTAATACTCACCTCTTAATTTCTCATGGGTCAGATACATTAGTCATGATTCTTTTGGTTGCAAGACATAGAAATCCAATCCACCTGGCTTAAACAATCAAAGAAATTTATTGACCCAGTAACTAGGTATCTGAATTCAGGGATTCAAATCATGAGAAGAATATTCTCTTTCTCTTCATTTCTTGGCTCACATTCTGTCTATGTTGGTGTCATATACAGGGAAAGATGTCCCATATCTTTGCAAAGATGGCCATCAGATTATTTCATATTTGCAAACTTGTTCTATAGAATGGGGAACACAGACTTTCAGATGGCTCTGGGAAGTTTCAAGAAGGATTTCCTTTAGCCTTCACTGAACCAATCTCTGGTTAAAAGATGGAATGTTCTCATTGGCCAGGCATCTAGGTCACATGCACAACTCTAAACCAACCTCTGTGATTAAGGAGATGGAGCGCTCTGATAGGCCACACCTGGGTCATGTGTTGTGAATGGAACCAGAAGCCTTATTTATTATTATTGTTGTTCAGTTGCTAAGTCATGTCCGACTCTTTGCAACCCCATGAACCTCGGCATGCCAGGCTCCCCTCTCCTTCACTAACTCCTGGAGTTTGCTCAAATTCATGTCCATTGAGTGGGTGATGCTATCTAACCATATCATCCTCTATTGCCCCCTTCTCCTGCCCTCAATCTTTCCCAGCATCAGGGTCTTTTCCAATGAGTTGGCTCTCTGCATCAGGTGGCTAAAGAACCCTTATTAGTTCCTTGTAATCCTCAGGGATGAGATAGGATTTCCATATAATGGTGGACATTATTATCTCCCATAGGGATGCCAAACAAACATGTCTTTTGCTTAGACCATCTACTTTTTCTTGGACTGCAAAATTGCTATAACAATGGTGAATCGGTGTTCAGGGCAGATTCAAAGTTAAACAGCTCAACATTATTCCCAGAAAGACAATGTGAATCTATTTTGAATGCACAAATACAGTTCAGGCACATGGACTCCAACAAAAAAGTGAAATATATCCTAAATAAATAGTAATGATTCCTGCACCAGATCCACTTCTGTATTCGTTTGTTCATTGTAGGTAGCATAGTATAGAGGGTAAGAGCATGGGCTCTGATGTCAGACTGGCGTTAGAATCGCAGTCCTATCACCCTCCAGTTCTGTGAATATGTCAATTGTACCCTTTTTTGTACCTTAGTTTCCTCATCTGTAAAATGTGGGGGAAAATAACAGCGCCTGCCACACAGGGCTGTTGTGAAGATGACGCGACTTAAGCTGTAAAAAGTGATTAGCACAGTTCTTGGTGCCTGGTAATCATGTCATGCATGTTAGCTCTGTTCATTCGACAAATCTCTTTAGTACTTCCATATGTTTGGGGCCAGGGTTTCCTGAGGGGATGAAAAAGATGTGAGAATGTGCCTCCTGTCCTGAAGGAGTCGAAGTATGTCAGCAGGAAAACAACAACAACCGCCCCATCACATTGCAGTCTGCAACATTACAATGATTGCTGCTGAATCGGGGGAGGGGGACAACAGGGATTCCTGGGAACCCTTTCTGAAGATGATTTAATTTGTGCTAGACCTGGGAGCAAAGTGAAATTCCCAGGCCTCGTGTGTGGGCCGGCATTGTACGGCAGAGTGTGGCCAACTGACAGAAGCATTGGCATCATTTGGGAGACTCTTAGAAATGCAGGATCTTGGTATCCAGATCATCATTTTGTTTTTTCATGTTCAGTACAGTATTCTATGAATTATCTGAGGTATTCAACACTTTATTATAAAAATAGACCCTGTGTGAGATGATTTTGCACAACTGTAGGCTAATGTTAGTGTTCTGAGCACCTTTAAGGTAGGCTAGGCTAAGAATGGTGGATTAGGTGTATTGTTCAGTAGATTAGGTGTATTGAATGCATTTTTGACTTATTATATTTTCAATTTTTGATGGGTTTATTGTGACATAACTCCATAATAAGTTGAGGAATATTTGAATAGTCCATATGGAAGGATAAATATCTAAACACAACTAAGAAGAGTTTGATAACTCTAAAAGGGTGATATGGCCTGCTGCTGCTGCTACTGCTAAAATCACTTCAGTCGTGTCCGACTCTGTGTGACCCCATAGACGGCAGCCCACCAGGCTCCCCTGTCCCTGGGATTCACCAGGCAAGAACACTGGAGTGGGCTGCCATTTCCTTCTCCAGTGGCCTCTCAGATATAAAAATGTTTCAAAGAGCCGCTGTAACCAAATCAGGATGGTATTGATGTAGAAAGAAATAGCTAGCTCGATGGAACAGTTATAGACTCAAAGAAATGGATCTCAATCAATATGAGAGTGTAATACGTGACAAAGATTGAAGTTTAATTCATTGGAAAAAGAATGGAATATTCAACAAGTGATGTTTGCACAACTGGCAATCCATCTGGAAGAAAATAAAATTACTGTCCTATCTTACATATTTTACAAAAATAAACACCAGATGGATTAAATATTTAAATTTAAAATATGAAATAATAAAAGTGCTTGCAAGAAAATCTAAGATGTTGCATATATAATCTAAAAATGGAGAGATCTTCTTACAAAGATTGGGCTCCGGAAGTTACACAAGAAAATAGAGATACTTGGATATGTAAAAATAAAATTTTTGATGGCAATAGATTCCATTTAAAATGATAAAAGAACAAATAATATATTTGAAAATTTGTAATTTAGATAACAAAGAGTTGATATGTACTACTGAAGACCTCTTACAGATTGTTAAGATAAATGACCCAATTTTTAAAAATGAGCAAGGGATGTGGATAGACAATTCACAGGTTAACAAATGCAAATACTAACAAGCTATGAACAAATGTACAAATTCACTAGTAGTCATAGAAATACAAAGTAAAGCAACACTTTAATATTATTTGAATCCCTTCAGGCAGCCAAAAATTCGTAAGTGGTCATATTTATTGCTAGTAGGGACATGGGCATTTCTATTTTGGCTAGAAATGTGAATTATTTTCATTTTTTTGGAAAGGAATCTGGCCACATCTATGAAATGAAAAATGTATGCATCCTTCAGTTCAGCAGTTTTTTCCCTGAGAATCTATCCCACAGAAATAAAAACACAAGTGCATGAAGACTTACATACAAAGATGTTATTACAGCTTTGTTTTTGGTGGCCAAAATTAGAAGTAAAAGAGAATGTCCTTCAAATGGGAACTATCGTCCTTTCACACTGAGGAATATTATGCGTGAAAGACTGAATCAGAGTTTACTTAGATTTCCACAAGAAACTGTTAAAAGAGAAAATCAAAATACAGAATCATGTGATACAATACAGTTTCATTTTTAAACTAAAGATGACAAACTCTGTCCATGTATGTGGATTCACATTAATGAGTGTTTGTAAGCCTATGTGTATTTACACTAATGAGTGTTTATAAGTCTATACATGATTATAGGAGTATAACAAAGAAGAAAACATAGGTTACTAACATTTGTTCATTCAGGGGGAGAGTGATGTAAGTGGAGGAGGGGAGCACTTAAGCAAAAAGGGAAAGAAAAGCAAAATAAACATGTCCAAACTCCTCATCTTAAAGATTTTTACTTCTTAAATTCTTCAGATACCTAACTCCCATAGGAAGTCAGATTCAGAAACAAACAATAACAATTCTTGCCCACTCACAGTCATGTGTGTTTGAAGGCAGGCTTCATTGTCTACGATTCTAGCCTTTTCAGTAGAAGTTACATAATAAACAGTTTCTGGTCTTCAGGCAGAAAATATTTTGAAGAAACACGTTGACATGTTGACTATCTTAGAAAAATGGATGTTAAGTACATCTAACTACCAGTTATAATTATTACCTATTTGTCTAAATACCCATCACCACCCCATTGACTTTTATATTCCACACTCATCAAAACTAAAAATGACTGGGTGGAGAGTGAGGGGCGTAGAGAGGGGAGAGGAGGGCTCAAAACACTTTAGAGAACACATTGAACTTATAGAATTGAATGAAAAATTGGGAATATGTTGGTCTCAGAAAAGTGAATTAGAAAATTGGGAATTATTTAGACCAACCCACTTAGCATATGGAGAAGCAAACCCCCACTAATGACTTGTCTGCTTGAGTTGATACTTAAGTTTACAACTGAAATACACGTTGCATTTTTTGTTATTTCCTATTGATATAATACTCTTTTTCTTAAAAAATGCTGGTCACAACCTAAGAATGGGTCATATGTGCAATTTGAAAAGCAGCATAGGTGTATTATTATTAGTGCTATTTTAGCCTTGTGGACTTCAAAGTCATGTTTTTATTCTATTTGGTGTGATGTGTGTGTTTTAGTCACTAAGTCAGGCATCTTTTGCAACCTCATGGACTGTAGCCCACTAGACTCCTCTGTTGATGAAATTCTCCAGGCAAGAATACTGGAGTGGATGGCCATTCCTGTCTCCAGGGGATCTTCCCGACCCAGGGACAGAACCCGGGGTCTTCTGAATTGCAGGCAGATTCTTTATTGTCTGAACCACCAGGGTGCCCATTTTACTCTATGTTATTTGTTAAAATTCTAACATGCGACCTTTGTCAAAGAGAATGATATTTTTCTAGCCCTCTACATGCACATTTCCTTGGAATTTCCTTAGAAACAGGGCACTCTTTCCCTCTAACGGACAAAATCCTTCCTAAACATATATTGATTTGCTGTGGACTTGCTTGGTTTTTTGTTGTTGGGGTGGTGGTAGGTTTTTCGTTTGTTTTTTACTATTTTCCACCGCAATAACTTTATGTTCTTCTAGTTTCTTCTTTCTCTTATCTCAGCTAATTCTTTTTGGTTTCAGTTTTATTCCGGCAACTAAATTTTAATTAGAAATACCAGATGAACAAGAAAAAACTCTCTACCTGTAACTAACGAATTAGGAGAAGAAGCAAAGAGGCGTAATAAAGTGAGATGTTGAGAGGAACATAGGAGGTGCTCAGTCAATAGAGAAAGATGTGTCTGACTGACAAGGGGTGGAGATGGTTTCTCAGAAGAGATGTGTTTGGGAAAGAAAGTATCTAATTTTGTCTTGGGTGAAATATAGCATTCCTGGAAGAGGGAACAGCTTGAACTGAGACAGAGGTGGGGAGAACACATAGTTAGGTTTGTCTGAAATTCCAGGAGTGATGGGAGAGGTGAGGCTTAGCGGAAGGGAGATGTTAGCTGAAGGACCCAATGTGTACCTCTGTAGGATGTGGGCAACAACCCAGGTTCTCCTGTGCTGCACTCTCTGCTCTCTGGGAGGAAGCAAGGAGGGCTGACTTCAGATTTTACAGTCTTAGTCTTATTTCTTTCTACTATCTACAGCCCACCGAAAGTCTGGAATGTCTCAGTGTCTGAATTTTCAGAGCCTGGTAATAGCCTTGGCACGGGCTCAGGGCACATTCAGGCAATTAATTCATCTTCGCTGCCCAGCACTTGGCAGGTATCAGAAAAGTCATGTTCAGGCTGTGCTCTGATCTTCAAGAGGAATGAAATGCAGTTGCAGCACCTTGGGAAGAACCTAAGAAAACAAATATTCTTTTTTACTGAGACCTCTTTTCAAAATTCCCCTTCTTGTAAAGATGTTGTAACTGCGCAGGACCCCAGGAAGCCTTCCCAGAAAAGACCTCCATTTTTGTCCTCTGTCTGCCTTTTATCTGTAGAAAAACTTTAGTCAAGGAATAAATTTAATCAAGAAGTGAGTAAATGGAGAAAGGAGGAAAACAGTCAAGCAAGACAAAATAATACTTTAGCCATTAAACAAAGTCAAGGTTCTTTAGTTCTTCCTCAAGAGCTACAGATAATATTCTGAGCCATGTCGTTTCAGCTGTTTGGCAGATACTGAAACCCCTACCAGGTGGAAAAAGTTAACTGTGTGTTGCACTTAGACTCCAGACCAGTTAGAACCAGAAGGTTGATGATGCTAACTCCTAGTTACCTCACTACCAACCAATCAGAAGAATGTCCACGAGCTGATCACGTCCTGCTCCTTGCACACTCCTCAGTGCTCCTTGCACACTCCTCAGTGCTCCCTCCAGAGTCCAGACACACCGCCTTGAGGCATGAGCCTGCTGAGGCGCCCATTGCCACAGCAAAGCAATAAAGCTGTTTCTTTCTGCTTCACCCAAACCTCTATTTCTGAGATTTAATCCCGCACCACTGTACAATAAGCTGAATTTCAGCAACAATGTTGCAAATGACACAGTAACTTAAAAATTATTCCCATCCCTTCCCTAGATGTTAAAGGAAAACAAGAGATGTGAATAAAAAATATAGAAGTATAAAAATAATTGACTTGTGATATATTAGTTTTACAATCCTCTCTAGTTATCACTGGTCAATAACTTTTGGTTTATGATTGTTTTTATACTACCTTATAAGTGAAAATCTTCAAAGAAATAATTGATGTTAGAGTTGGGAGATTTCTGTGAGTTTATTCTGGTTCATCCCCTTTCATTTTTACAGCTGAGGAAATTAGGGCCTAGATTACTCTATGCAAGCTGCCCAAATAATTTTATGTCAGAGAACTAAAATCAACCAAAAAACTATGACTCAGAGCAGGTTATTTGTTGGTGTATGTTCTTTTAGTCCCTTAAAGATGCATATGTGCGTTCCCATAATAAAATTTGCATTATACTTTTACATTCAACATATTTTGTGGTTTTCCCACTAAATCATTTTTATTCACATATTTGTTACATATTCCCATATTTAATGACTAGTGTGAATAACAAGAAAATGTGGAAAATTCTTAAAGAGATGGAAATACCAGACCACCTTACCTGCCTCCTGAGAAACCTGTATGTAGGTCAAGAGGCAACAGTTAGAACTGGACATGGAACAACAGACTGGTTCCAAATTGGAAAAGGAGTACGTCAAGGCTATATACTGTCACCCTGCTTATTTAACTTATATGCAGACTACATCATATGAAATGCCAGGCTGGATAAAGCTCAAGCTGGAATCAAAATTGCTGGGAGAAATATCATTAACCTCAGAAATTCAGATGACAAAACCCTTATGGCAGGAAGCAAAGAGGAACTCAAGAGCCTCCTGATGAAAGTGAAAGAGGAGAGTGGAAGAGCTGGCTTAAAACTCAACATTCAGAAAACAAAGATCATGGCATCTGTTCCCATCACTTCATGGCAAATATACAGGGAAACAATGGAAACAGTGAAAGGCTTTATTTTCTTGGGCTTCAAAATCATTGCAGAAGGTGACTGCAGCCATGAAATTAAAAGATGCTTGCTCCTTGGAAGAAAAGCTATGACTAACTTAGACAGCATATTAAAAAGCAGAGACATTACTTTGCTGACAAAGGTCCATTTAGTCAAAGCTATGGTTTTTCCAGTAGTCATGTATGGATGTGAAAGTTGGACTATAAAGAAAGCTGAGCGCCGAAGAATTGATGCTTTTGAACTGTGGTGTTGGAGAAGATTCTTGAGAGTTCCTTGAACTGCAAGGAGAACCAACCAGTCCATCCTAAAGGAAATCAGTCCTGAATATTCACTGGAAGGACTGATGCTGAAATTCCAATGTTTTGGCCACCTGATGCGAAGGACTAACTCCTTGGAAAAGACCCTGATGCTGGGAAAGATTGAGGGCAGGAGGAGAAGGACGACAGAGGATGAGATGGTTGGATGGCATCACTGACTCGATGGACATGAGTTTGAGCAAGCTCCGGGAGTTAGTGATGGACAGGGAAGCCCGGCATGCTGCAGTTTATGGGGTTGCAAAGAGTTGGACATGACTGAGTGACTGAACTGAATTGAACTATCTAATTGTATGAATGTACTATAATTTATTGACCTATTCTCACCCTTTTTGGGCATTTAGATTGTTTTTGCATTATTGTTGTTATTAGAAATAAAATCTTTGACTTGTCTTATCATTTCTTAAGGGGGGAATTACTAGTTTGGTTAAAGGGGATAGACATGTTAAGCCTTCTGAGACACACTGCCAAGTTGGTTAGCCCAGGAAAGTTTTGCAGATTTGCCATAAGCAATAAGCTTCATGTCTTTCTTGAAATCTTAGCAAATTTAGATCTAACAGATCAGTTATTCCAGTCAACTTGGGAGTTCAAAATTTCCCTAATTATCATTATTGAAAAAATACTAATAATTATGATGCCATTATTCATTTGAGAAGCTAAGCGGTCTTATCCTTAAATTGTAAATGCATCTGTAAGAGCTAAGAGAGAAATGTATGAATAAATAGATAATGATCAAGTAAGAAATGTCCAGGAGCTTTCCTGTAGGGGTCACTATTACTATCAATTTATGTCTGCAAGGTAACTAAAATAGTTATGCATTTAAGAATGTATGCACGCAGGTCACAACTAGAGATTCCGAGCGGGAAAGGAAAGATTCCCCATGACGCAAAGAAGCTCATGCCTGCAGCAACTAAGACCCGATGCAGCCTAATAAATAAATATTAGAAAAAAAGAATGTAGGGACATCCATTTTAAATGCCTGATTTCTCTACATTTCCTAAACTGCAAATAATAAGACCTTTGCAGCCAGATAGTATCCTAATGTCAAGTTCTTTTTATAATGACATATACCACTCTCTCCACTCAGTATGTTCCTCAGTTTGAACTGACTGGGTTTCCCTTGGGGCTCAGCTGGTAAAGAATCCGCTTGCAATGCAGGAGACCTGGGTTCGATCCCTGGCTTGGGAAGATCCCCTGGAAAAGAGAACGGCTACCCACTCCAGTATTCTGGCCTGGAGAATTTCAGGGACTGTATAGTCCATGGGGTCGCAAAGAGTCCGACGCTACTGAGCGACTTTCACTTTATGCTACTCCTAGGAAAGGTACTCAGGCTTGTTCTTAATAGAGGAAGCATTAACTAATTGCCTAACTCCAAAAAGTGTCTACATGGCACAAGCTGACTTGAACTGAAGGGGAAAAAAAAAACTTCTTTGCTATGGACAGTAGGATCCCCTCCTTCCACCTTTCCTTTTCTGCTTTCCCCGTCAACCTCTCTGCCTTCTGCCTCAAAACGTACACAGAAGACAAAAACCAGTTGTAATACGCATTCTATCGTTCCATTTGGGTACAAAGAGATGCTTTTTAATGTTTAAGCTTTTGTTAATGCAGTTCAACTGTGATCCCGAGGTTCCAGGAGACAGGCGGTCGTCAGGCTTCAGGGCTGGGGCAGGGCACCTGCTGCAAACGGGTCAGCTCTCTCCAAAGCAGGAGTCTTTCCCATCGTAAAATGCAAAGTAGCCAACCGTTTTCCATTCCCCCCTCTCCGGCGGCGTAGGAAGGGGCCGGGAGGATATTTACCCACCCCGCATTCGCACTTCTATTGAACAGAACCCGGGGGCAGCGGCTTCTCCGAGAGCAGCGCCAACCGGCTCAGGCCCAGCCGAGGCTCACACAGGGATTTGGCCGAGCCGGCGCTGGGCTGGGGCGTCCGGGAAGCCTAGGGGATCCGTCTAGGAAACCGCGGGGTGCGTGGTGCTGAGGCCGGTTGTGAGAGCCTCGGTTTCAACTGGGCGGAACTCAACCTCGCCCCCGGCGCGCTCGGCTCCTTTTGCAGCTGGGAGGAGTTGAGGCTGGGAGTTGGCAAACCTCACTCACCTGTCGGAACTTGGATCCGGACAGGGAGTGGGGCCTGGAGATCAGGACACGCTGGTTACCGCAGCCTCGGCCTTCCCCGCGCCGGGACACCACGGGGGGCTGCTCCCCGAGACTCGAGACGCCTGGGCTCGGCTCCGCAGCTCCCTACTCCCCGCTCTTGCCCCCAGGCGCCGTCGTCTTGGCGAGCAGCGAAGGCCAGCTCGAGCCGACGCCAGAGCTGCGGGTTCGAGAGGCTCCGCCTCCTTCGGCCACTTCGAGCCACAAGCGCCTCCGGGAACTTTTCCAGTCTGTCTTAGGCTGCGGTCACTGCTGAGGTTTTCAGAACTTTTGCAGGAGAGGGCCAGCTAGGACCTCTGCCTCCAACCCACGCCTTGCCTGCAGCCTGCCTGGGACATCCCCGAGTCCAGGAGATCCCGCTCCCCGACGCCCCAAATTTTCGCGAGCGGTCTGCGCTCCCAGACTGTCGAGCTCCTGTGCCAAGAGGCGTGCTGGTTTTCGGGGGCCGGCAACGCTCTCTCCCTCGGCTCGCCTTCCACCTTCCCCGGCGTGGGGCTGGGTGAGTCGGGATCTGCGGTACACTTGAGCGTTCCCAGAGCTCCGGATTCGCTCCCGCCCAGGAGACGCCCTTCCAGGAGGGACTGAACCCGGGCGGTCCCGGCCTCTTACTCCGAAACTCGAGTCGGCCCGGGTCTTTTCCCTCCGAACTCCTGTGCCGTCGCGGATCGGCCGGCGGAGCGTCGGGGCGCTCGAGACTTCGTGGCCTGTCGGGGGCTGCGCGTACCATGGCCGGCTGCTGCTGCCTGTCCGCGGAGGAGAAGGAGTCGCAGCGCATCAGCGCCGAGATAGAGCGGCAGCTTCGCCGGGACAAGAAGGACGCGCGCCGCGAGCTCAAGTTGCTGCTTCTGGGTGAGTGAGCGTCTCGCATCCCTGAGCTCCGGGCATTTCGCTCCCGGCCGCTTCCCTCGCCCGGATCCCTGGCTGGAGGACCTGGAACCGAGCGGTATGCTGCTGTGCGGCTTCCTCCTCCTCCCAGGGGCTCGCGGATGACAGCAAGTTGGGCCCTTAGGCGGCAGTCCTTTGCACCTCCAGCTGGGCGACATTGGAAGGCACCCCCTTCCTGACCCCGAACAGCTGAGAGGTAACATTTGACCTCTGCTTTCTCCGTTCTTTGCGTCTCTCCCTAAAGCCTCATCCACCTCACCCCTGCGTCCACAGCGCACACCGCCTCTGCAGGACGTATCTTAGATGTTGGGGGTTGGTGGTGGGGAGCTGTTTAATCCACATTTTGGGTTCATCCTGGCCCCTGCGCTCTCGAGTAAGTACGGTTGACTGAGCGCTAACGAGCGCTCGGTTCTTATGCGCATCGCCGCCCAGTGATGAGGACAAGTGATATCCCCATTTTAGAGAATTAAAAACAGGACGCAAAATTGGCGAACTTGCCCTGACTGAGAAAAGGCAGAGCAGATACCGGGGCTGTCGTGGGGGTGCAGCCCAAGCCTTAACCTCTCTCCCCGCTGTGACGGCCTCCGCCTGCCTCCCCGAGCTCCCTTTGGGGAGGCCTGTTTGCGTAAAGGCCCAAACCTCCCTTGCTCAGTTGAGCTCCCCGTGTGTTCCTTCCTAGGGTTGGGACTCCGGTTCCCCAGCCGCTCTGGCTAGTTCTTCATCGGGCTCTTCGGGCGTCTGCACAGGTCTAGGTAGGACGCTCACTTTCGAAAACGGAAAGAGAATGTTAAAAGTTTGCCCAGTGTACACCTTAGGGCAGGATCCCTTCTCTTGGGACTTTCTAGAACCCTGTTCAGTCTGTTTGCTGTTGAGGAAGATTTACCTTTTCCTTCTTTCATACCAGAGTAGCAGCTGTCAGATCTTTCTAGATAGCTGCAAATATTTCAACTTTTTTCTTTCCCTGAAGAGTGCCTATCAGGCCGCTGTGCTGGAAGTGTGGGCTCAGGTCTGCAGGTGGGCCTGAGAGGCCACTCTGGGAGGAGATGGAGCCTAGGTGGGGAAGGAAAAGGATTCTGTTCACTGGCCTGGGCTGCCCTTTCATGCCTGGCCCAGAACTCGGAGGGGGTCTGAGAATTCTAATGGTACTTGGCCTTCCAGGTTGTTATAAAGCTACATTTGCCAAGGAAGGAGGATTCTGTGACTGTCTGTTAGTGGATAGCCCTGAAAAGTAATTATGTGGGCCCCCAGTGTCCTCCTGTCCGAGGCTCCACGAAGATTAGGGGCGGGCCGGGCTTTAGCTGCATTGTTGTTATTGTTTAGCCCCAGCCTTTCCCATCCCTTAGACTGTAGCCTGCCAGACTCCTCTGTCCATGGAATTTCCCAGGTAAGAATACTGGAATGGGTTGCCATTTCCTTCTCCAGGGTATCGTTCCAACCAAGGGATCGAACTTGTGTCTCCTGCATTGCAGGTAGATTCTTTACCCCTGAGCCACCTGGGAAGCCCTTTAACTGCATACTTTTTCAAGGACAGACTGAGTCCTCTTTCCTTGTGAAATACTTTTTTTGATCTGTGTCAGTGTGTAAAATTCAGTGCCTGAAATATACCAGGAGCTTGACAAATGAAAATTAAGCAGGAAGCTGACCATATTGTATTGGTGATAAGACTGTTTCGGGGTAAAATGCTTGCATTTACTTACAATCAAACTAGGGTAGGGATGTTTGTAGGTATGTTTTCCCTGAAAGTCATACTTAATCCAGGTGACTAGAATCTGTTTTTGTACCTGCCAGGCCCTTGCCCTAACCCTCTTATTGCCCCTTTCAGCACTGCCTGACCTCCCAGGAACCCCTTTTTAATCATCCTCAGCTGTGACTAGCACACCATCTCAGTGCTAATCATCCAGAACTTGTTAGCAAGTTGTTATACCACATGGAACTATCCAAAACCCCAAGGATGGACTTTGAAACCTCCGGTTTAGTTTGCTCTGCAAGGGGGCAGGGCATACTTGCATTTCTTAAGACAGAAGAGGAGGAGGCCATGACGCCAAAAACACAGAAATCAGGGAATCCTTTTTTGTCTAAAGTCATGCAGTTTGAGTGAAAATAAAAGTCACCTGAGCTTCTATAATGGGTGCATTAGATGAACCACTGCCTGAGTACCTCAGGTGAAAACTGTTTTGCAAATAGGAGTTGAGGATCCTGTGTGGAGGGTGGAATGAGCCAAAAGGCCGCCAGCTCTTTGACAAGGAAGCATGCTGTTGCAACGAAGTGATTTAAGGACATTTCCAAAGTGCATTCAGTGGGGCCATATCCTGTTTGTGCTTAATAAAAGCATGGGTCAGTGTCCACAGGGAAAGATAAAACTTGCTGTCCATTTGGGGCAACTATTTGCAAGGTGTTAGCGTGGTACTTTTTTGTGGAAGGAGAAAGGGGAGAAATAAAGGAGATGGCTGAAATTAGTAGAAAGAAATTCCTCATCAGTTCCTCAGATAAACGTAGGACAAAAGAGTTCTGATAAGAACCTGATGAACATCAGTCCATGTAGGAAGAAAGTGTCTGGACAATAGCAACGAAACGGGGAGAAATGTGATTTTTATTGATTTTTGGTATCAAATGCAGCTTGGAAAAGTGCTGCTTGTTAATCAGGTCGAGTGTCTCCAGTAACTCTGATGTCTTGATTTTGGATGCAGACCTCATGTTGGAACTGGAATGTGTACCGGGGAATTGGTATTTAACTCATGCTGGTATAGGGATTAAAAATGTAGTTTCTTAGGTCTGACTGCCTGAGTTCAAACTCTGGTTCTACCCTTTCTTAACTGCAGACTAACTTGGCTCTGTCGGCTAGTAAGAGTCAACTAGCATCATTCCATTTTGTAGCATTTTTGGCCGCCGGGGAGGTGTTATTTCCATTTTAGCTGACCAGTTGTAGGTTGGTAGCAGTTTGTCTAAGTGGTGCTGGTTGTTCTTTAACAAAAATGTTTGGCTTGGAGTTCCCCTTATCATTTTCTGAGCCTTAAGCTGACTTTTAAATCTCTTACTCTTCTTACACTAATGAGTTGAAAAATCTGAGTCCCCTACAGTTTCGGTGCATTGGTTATAACAAAATTCCATGTCAGAACTATTTGTCATGTTCCTGGGCTGCAAGTCTATTTAGGCTTAATGGCTAGGAAATTATTGTCCAGCTCCAGCTTCTCTCCACTGACCAGTTGGCACCAGACATTCTGCTGTAAGCCTTCCTCTGCCCCTTCTTGGTTTATTTATTATCCATGTAAACTCACATATAGCTAGGATTGTGTTTGTGTGTGAGAGAGTTTTACCAGTGGTTTTTATTTCATTACTGAATCATTTTGGTACTCACATTGCACCCAATTTGCACACTAGTTCCCATATCACTCCTCCATCAGTTTTTGGAGCATTTCCTTACTTTCTGGCATAACTTCGTGCTCCAGGTTCATCTTGTACCCCTCTTCTCAGTCCAGAAATCAGTCATTTCTCCGCTGGGCCTTGATCATTTTCAGTGGAAAACTGTACATTTTTTTTCTCCTGAAGATAATTAAACACTTGAAACAAAGATGTCAACTCCCTTAATTCAAATCAGTCACCAGTGCGTAAGTATCTGAAAAACCACATTTCTAGAGCTCTGAGTTAGAGGATGAAAGTTTTAAGGTTGTAATGCTATCAAAGTAGATATAAAAGGGAAAAATCTAACAGTAAAGTTAGATGAAAAACAATGTAAAAAAGTCTTAGTCGTCAAAGGGTATTTTTTTCATTTTTAATGGCTTCTAGTCTGTATCGCCTTTTGTTTTCTCTTTTTCTATGATACCTGAATCACAAGAGAAAAGTCTCCTTGTAAGAACTCCCTTGTGTGGGGTGGCAGGGAGGGAGGCGGCTGGACTGAGGAGAGAGGGGAGTGTACAGCAAGTCACTGTAGCAAAGCTATTGTGTTACTAAAGACATTGAAATTCACACAAAAAGAAGGCCTTATTGGAAGGATTCTTACCAGGGCATCTAATGAAATGAAAAGAATCAAATAGTAAAAACCAGGAAAGCAGATGCCATGGCCTTCCCAGGGCACAATCACTAACGTGACTTGGCTCAGTTCCCTTCCAAGCTCTAGAACCTTCTGGGCCTTTCTTGTCCCTGTCGTTGAGCCTGCGGCCCCATGTGAGTGAGGCTGTGAACCTGAATCAATCAGTTTCGTCTGGGAGATCCATAGCACAGACAGAGCTGCATCTGAATGCACATGGCCTGCAGCTGGGTGTCCTGTAAGGCCAGCAGCCGCTGCCGCTGCCGACAGTGTAAAGAATTAGAAGCGAACCAGCAGAAATCCCAGGGTGCTAGAGGAATATGCTCTGCAGGACTCTGTGTGGAACCCCAACTTTCATCACCACAGTTGGCTCTCTGCTAATGGGTAAATTAATGACTTATCATGTTGGCCAGGGTTCCTGGTTGCAGAAGAATAATTTCACTTAAGAATAATTTATTGGAGGGGAAACAGGAAGCTTGTAAATTGATGGGAATTGAAGAGCAGGCTAAGTGAAAGGGCAAGATCCAAGGGAGTCTTGACACTGGAATCAGACCAGGCTGCCAAGCGCACAGCCAGAAACTTACCACCCAGAGAGCTGAGAGTCACTGAGGCTGCCCTGGATGCCTACCTCCACGTGAGTGAAGCAAATCATCTGTGATCATCTCTTGCAACTTTCTTTCACTTTGCAAAACCTCAGGCCATCTGATTTTGCCCACGGATTCGATCCCTGGCTGGGGAAGATCCCCTGGAGGAGAGCATGGCAACCCTCTCCAGTATTTTTTCCTGAAGAATCCCATGGACAGAGGAGCCAGGTGGGCTGCAATTCATGGGGTCACACAGGGTCAGAGACAACTGAAGAAGTGACTTAACATGCACACATATGCGCAGGGAGCTTGGGGAGAGGTAGGATGGTGTAGCGGTGAGAACACGCTCTCTGGAGCCAGCCTTTGTGAGTTTAAAATCTAGATGATCTAGTGGTTACGACCATGCTTCTAATGCAGGGGTTGCAGGTCCTCGTCAGGGAACTAAGCTCCCACATTCTGTGCAGTGAAGTAAAAAAGCACAAAATAATAATAAAAATAAGAAACAATAAAATCTAGGCAATAAATAGTCCCCATTGTGCTGCCAACCCTCTGTCTGGGCTCAGTTACAAGGTCTCTGATAGAAGCAGCATGTTTTTTCCAGAAGGGTATGCAGATAGGACAGTCAATGACATGAAATCTCCACTGGTGTTCCTCCTCAGAGAACATGGACCTGACGTGTGGTCATAACGTAGCATCATGAAGTGAGCAGCATGTTAAGGCTCTGGAAACCTGAGGGGTTGTTTTGTTTTGTTGTTGTTTTGATGGAGGTAGCCTCTGAGTAGTAAACATATGACCATGAGCAAGACCTTCCCTTTTGAACACCAGGATCCTCACTGTAAAATGAAAGTTTTGGATCAGGTGACCTCTGTTGTTGCTCAGTTGCTTCTGACTCTTTGTGACCCCATGAACTGCAGCACACCAGGCCTCCCTGTACTTCACCATCTCAGAGTTTACTCAAACTCAAACCATTGAGTCGGTGATGCCATGCAACCATCTCATCATCTGTCGTCCCCTTCTCCTCCTGCCTTCAATCTTTCCCAGCTCATTAGAAATTTCACATCAGGTCACCAAAGTATTTTAGCTTTAGCATCAGTCCTTCCAATGAATATTCGTGGTAGATTTCCTTTAGAATTGACTGGTTTGATCTCCTTGCTGTCCAAGGGACTCTCTGAGGTCTTTCCAATTCTGGCATCAGCTGGTTTATACCAGTGGTCTTCAAAGTGTGCTCCCAGGAGAAAAAAAAAAAGTGTGCTCCCAGGACCAGCAATATCAGCTCCTCTGGGAACTTGTTGGAAATGCAAACTCTGAGTCCTCAGCATGGCCTTCTGAGTCAAATTCTAGAGTAGGACCAGCAAGCTGTATGTTAATAGGATCTCCTGGTGATCCTGATACACATAAGTTGGAGAACGTGTCTTGTAACCTTGGCCTGGACCTCAGGATGGACCAGACTCTGATTGCCACCCTGGGCTCTAAAGCAGGTACCTTCTCTTTCAGTGGGTATCTGGGAGGCCCCTGGGATCAACCTGCTGAGGGGCTGCTCTATTTTTTTATGTTGAAGTAGTCTCTCTCACCAACTTGATGAAGGGTCTTCAGAATGTGAACTGGGTAATCTGTAGGAACTGTTTAGGCTCTGTCCCCAGGTGTCAGGTTGCTGGGCAAAGAGGAGAAGCAGGCACGCATGTGCCTACATCTTACCTTGGCAAGAGTCCTTAAAAAAGCAACAGTGTCTGCGTTTGCGTGAGCCCTTGACCTTTGATGTAGAACTCCTGAAGTTATGCTCCTATAAATTGTAATGGTTTTATGGCCTATTATCATTAAGTAATTATCTCTCTATTATGGACTAAGTGGTGCAGAGAAAGCCCATTTTAGTACTAGCCACCAAATATCAGTCTGCTTTTTGAAAATTCAACCTCTGTGGAACGTTGGGGGCTTCCCTGGTGGTTCAGATGGTAAAGTGCCTGGAATGCGGGAGACCTGGGTTTGATCCTTGGGCTGGGAAGATCCCATGGAGAAGGGAATGGCAACCCACTCCAGTACCCTTGCCTGGAAAATCCCACGGACAGAGGAGCCTGGTGGGCTCCAGTCCACGGGGTCACAAAGAGTTGGACACGACTGATCTGGATAAAGGAAAATGGAACATTTGCTGTATATTCCTGGTTGTCAAGTTTGTTTGTTTTTTTTTCCCCCAAGTAACCGATACGTTCTGGTATTTTGTACTTGGTCGTAAATGAGAGAAAAAGAGAACTTTTATCTTCTATTATTTTGTCTGAAAGGTATCTTTTGTATGGTCCGTTAGTTGTCCATGACCCAAAGAGGAACTATGCCACTGCTTTCTCAAACCTGCCATGAATGACACCTTCATTTTGACATTTTGTGTAACTCATCTCCAGAATGTTTTTCTGTTGCTCAGCTACTATGTAGCTGGGAAATGTAAGCTAATTGTATTCCTAAACAAAATCAGATAAATGAAGGTGATAAATCATTTATAGAAGCATCATCTAATGCACCTCGTAGTCTAAATCCTGGTTGTCTTGAGTCAGTGCCACTCAAAAAGCAGTCAGGGGTCCTGGGCCAGTGTGCCTGTAAGACAGATACAGAAATCAAGAATAGACACCTAGAAACTTTTATAGCAATTTAACATGATGTAGCATTAGAGGGTATTTTTATTGTATTTCATTGATGTAATAGTCTGCAACTGAATGGGAAAAATTTAAAAACTGGTCCCTTACCACAGAGTTTGAGAAACAAGAGTGCAGACTTTTAAGGATGGGATAGAAAAAGATCAGAGGAGTTAGACTCAGCAGATGTTACAGGGTTTGGTGATCAGTAGCTGTCTGACAGTAAGCCACAGTGAGGAGGCCAGTCTCTTGGTTGCCAGCCAGTTCTTTTATTAAGTCACTCCCGAGTCTTCATGTTCAACTTCATTTCTAAGGTAACATCGGTTCTAAGAGGTGCCATTGTCTTGAAAGTAGATTTTCATTTACTGCATTGTACGCGTCAATGCAAAGGCCCTCTTGACCTTAAAAATGTTCATTCGTGTGGCAGTAGATCTCAGAATCAAGACTATAAGGCTGTTTAATTCCTTTTTCCTCTAATAGTACAAATTTAAAATAAAGCAAAACGGTTCCAATTATTGACAAATAATTCAATTTCATAAAACTAGTTTAAGTGCTGAAATTAGATTGGAAAAGATGCCTCTGTTTTATTTCCATCAGCCCCACTGAGTTCAAGTAATCTTTTTCTGTGAAACTCTGAAAAGGGTTGCTTCCTGGGTCAGTGGGACTGTTATGTATATAAAGGGTAAGAAGCAAATAAGAGGAGGCACATGTGAGCGCAATAATGTATGCTACTGTTGGCTCCAGTGCGGATGGGCCGCACCCAGGTGGCTGGTGGAGTCTAGGAAGAGCTTTCCATGGGACCTTGAAATCCGTGATGGCTTTGTTCGCCACTGAACCCACAAAGCTGAGCACAGAGCCTAGCTAAAACAGAGGCTGAATAAATACATGTCTCTCCCTCTCTCTCTTTAGTGGCTTCCATGAAATACCAGATGAGTAGTGTGACTTCCTTACAGGAGCTGGAGGTCTCTGTTGTTTCGGGTGTCACAGAAACATTCATGGAAGGAAGACTGGCCTGGTTTGGGCCTTGAAGGGTGAAAGTCGCTCTGTCGTGTCTGACTCTTTGCAGTCCCTTGGACTATACAGTCCCTGGAATTCTCCAGGCCGGAATACTGGAGTGGGTAGCCGTTCCCTTCTGCAGGGGATCTTCCCAACCCAGGAATCCAACTGGAATATTTAAAGAATTTATTAAGTGAAAATGTTACTTAAATGTTTAAACCATTTACCAAGTGAGAATGTTAAAAATATTCTAGTATATTCATCTAAAAAGCAACTTAAAAGGTGATATTAGACGTATTTCCCAACTCCTTTCTTAACATATCCAAAATAGAACACATTGAGCCAAATCGAAGGGTCTTCTCTTTTTCTCTCCCTGATTGATGCATTTCTACTAACAGATGGTACCCCTGACCACCTGGTGCTCACACCAGAATCCAGGGAGTCTTTGTTGGTCTTTCTTTTTTTTCCTTTTGTTATTGGAGTATGATTGCTTTACAGTGTTGTCAGTTTCTGCTGTACAATGGAGTGAATTACCGACGTGTATAAATCTATCCCCTCCCTCTTGAACCTCCCTTCCAGCCCCACCCTACCCCCCAAGTCCTCACAGAGCACCAAGCTGAACTTCTGTGCCATACACCAGGTCCTCAGTAACTGTCTGTTTTATACACGGTAGTTTATATATCAGAGAAGGCAATGGCACCCCGCTCCAGTACTCTTGCCTGGAAAATTCCATGGACGGAGGAGCCTGGTGGGCTGCAGTCCATGGAGTCACTAACAGTCGGACACGACTGAGCGACTTCCCTTTCACTTTTCACTTTCATGCATTGGAGAAGGCAATGGCAACCCCCTCCAGTGTTCTTGCCTGGAGAATCCCAGGGACGGGGGAGCCTGGTGGGCTGCCGTCTACGGGGTCACAGAGTCGGACACGACTTAGCAGCAGCAGTGTACATGTGTCAGTTCTACTGTCACAATTTGTCCCTCCTAACCATGTCTGTACGTCAGTTCTGTGTCTCCTGATCTTCTACTACAGGTAACACTAGAAATAATGATAATAAAACACTTATACATCCAGTCACCGTTCTAGGCACTTGAACAATCACATTTATTTCTTGCTGTGCTTGGAGCTTCAGTTAACTGTTGTCCACCCCATTATACAGATGAGGAAACTGAGGCTCCAAAACCAGGTTCACCAGCTAGCTTAGAGCCAGGGTTTGAAGCCAGACAGTCTGACTCCAGAGTTCTGGTTCTTAATCACATTCCTGTTTGTTTCCTGGAGCCAACATCTCTCCAAAATCTACTTCAGGAGGCCAAATCTCTCTGTGTGCACTCTTTGTCATCCTATTTGCCCCAACTCTTGTCTGGATTACTTCATCCTCTACTGCTCTTTGGCCCTGAGTTCACTCTCCACATTGCAGCCAGAGTGACTTTTTAAACGTAGATTGGAAGAATTGATGCTTTTGAACTGTGGTGTTGGAGAAGACTCTTGAGAGTTCCTTGGACTGCAAGGAGATCCAACCAGTCCATCCTAAAGATCAGTCTTGAGTGTTCATTGGAAGGACTGATGTTGAAGCTGAAACTCCAGTACTTTGGCCACCTGATGTGAAGAGCTAACTCATTGGAAAAGACCCTGATGCTGGGAAAGATTGAGGGCAGGAGGAGAAGGGGATGACAGAGGATGAGATGGTTGGACGGCATCACCAGCTCAATGAACATGAGTTTGGGTAAACTCTGTGAGTTGGTAATGGACAGGGAGGCCTGGCGTGCTGTGCTTTATGGGGTCGCAGAGAGTCAGACATGACTGAGCGACTGGACTGAACTGAACTGAACTTTCCTGCTCAAAACCTTTCTATGTCTTCCCTTCCCTTTTTGCCTTCGGATGCAAATATAAAATCTGTGCATGGCCAGTGAGATCCTCTATCCAGCCCCTGCCACCTCTCTGCAGTTATTCCCTTTGATCACTTGCTTCTGTCATTAGAACCTCTTTTTAGGACTTTTCATGGGCCACATGCTTCCTTATTTTATGTCTGCACACAGCAATTGTCTGCTTCCAACGTGTGTCCTTACTGGTCTTCTAGGTACTCATTTCAGAATGCATCTTAAACATCCCTTTCTCCTAGAAGCCTTCACTGACTCCTTGATCCAAAATAAGTCCCCCCAGAATTTTCTCCCATATCCCATTCTACATTTTTTTCTTAATTTATTTTTTTAATTGAAGGATAACTGTTCCACAGTATTGTGTTGGTCTCTGCCATACATCAACAGGAATCAGCCATAGGTATAGTCTACATTTCTTTTTAAAAATAGTTGTCATCGTGGCTTGAAACTCTATTTCTGATGTTTTATTTACTCTCTGTCTCCCCCTCTAGACTCTTTGTTTGTTGAGCATAGGTCTTGTGTGGTGCTTGGATGTTCCAGAAACATTTGCTGAATGAACAAATGTACTGCCATTTAGTATCAATATTATTGCTTAAAAGAAAGAATATTTTACCTTCAAATAGTGGGAAGGGCTTATTCTTAATAGAGGATAGTTTAAATTGGATAAATATACATTTATAACAAATTCGTATTTGTTCATATTAAACGTTCCCTTTTGGACTAATGAAAACTTTATTACATACTGACATTGGAATGTGGGCTGATGTTCTGGAATCAGTGATGTATTGCATGTGTCTTATTTTTTTTCTAAGTTTTCACATTTTCTTATGCACAAAAGTGAATATTCTTGAGTGTTTAAAAAAATTTTTTTTAGCTTAGAAAGTGGCATATTTGTAGCAAAGACTGCTATAAGTCTCGTAAATACCTTTCCTCCTTCTGTAATAAGGTAATCTCTTGACACATGACATGCTCCGTTTACCTGCCGCTAGGTGTGGTCGTTTGACTAAGTTTACAACCCATGGGATGGAAACTGTAGTCATATAGGTGATTTCTGAGTTGTGACCTTAAAAAGAAAGGAGGCTTCCTTCCCTTCTAGAGAAGGATGCTGATTTGGTGGTAGCAGTAAGAGCAACCATCTTTTCCCACGAGATGGAAGTTGGGTGTTGAGGATGAAAAGGCAACAAGATAGAAGAGGCCTGTATTCCTGATACTGTGAAGGTGTCGTAC
The DNA here is from genome assembly GCF_910594005.1 of Cervus elaphus. Lineage (NCBI taxonomy): Eukaryota > Metazoa > Chordata > Mammalia > Artiodactyla > Cervidae > Cervus > Cervus elaphus. The sequence goes on along the minus strand of NC_057843.1, from coordinate 51,446,659 downwards.
TAGCTCTGAGCTAGCAATGATGGCACCCTTTTCCAACAGCTGCTAAACTGGTATCCTAGCTAATAAAATTTATGCAATCTGTTTTGCACTCAGCTTTTTGATTCCTAATATCTGGGAGTTCTTTCCCAATCACATGCAAGTCTAAGATTAAAAAAAAAAAAACCAGAATGTAATATGTTTGGGGCAACCGTACCTCTGTGTGTGTGCTGGCTCTTTGAGACCCCATGGACTATAGCCTGACAGGCTCTTCTGTCCATGGGATTTTTCTGGCAAGGATACTGGAGCAGGTTACCGTTCCTTCCCCAGGGGATCTTCCTGACCCAGGGATCAAACCTGAGGCTCTGATGTCTTCTGCGTTGCAGGTGGATTCTTTACCACTGCACTACCTGGGAAACCCTATGTTTGTGGAGGAGGTATCTGATATCCAATATGATGGGATCTTGGCTGCCTAGAGGTCAACACCAAATCTGGGTCTCTCATTCTCCCAATATTCTGGTGATTATTGTCCTGCAGTTGACTTTTCAGGTATATGAAAGGGTCTTTTTTGCAAGCAAATAAACATTTGAAGCTACTTCTTTTACTTGATATTGAATTTGTTGAAGTTGAGGAATGTAAAACCCTAGTTGTCCTAAACCTTTACATTCGTTTCAATTTTTAAATATGTATGCCATGACTTTCACTTAGATTAGCTTTTAATTTACTGCTAAGTTAACTCTACTTATTAATTCAGTGAAATTTCCATTAGACAGTTAAAAACCTATTTACACATTGAAAAAGCCTGAATAACCTCACATATATCAACCCCCTGACAAAGCTGGCAAGAAAAATCTAAGCATTTAAGTGTCTCCAGTGATCTCATAAACATAAAGTTATATATTACATTAATCTTGTTCTTTGAAACAGTCAAAACTATCTCTAAAGGTAATAAACAATACTGTTCCTAAGTGTAATCAAATCAAATAGTCATTTATACTATTAACTCCTATAAATTAATCACAGTTCTAATACTCAGATTACTCTACATCAGGTTAAATACTTTAAACAATAACAGCATCAAAAAAACCTCAGTGCTGCTCATGATTACTATACCTATTCTTAAATTTAACTTGAGTATTATTCCTATATATTTGATTCATTTCTTATTCCTTCACCTTTTGTAGCTTTCAAAGTTCAATGCAATCAAGAGGAGAAGATTTACAATCTCAGTATGAATGTTAGGATAATTTTTCAAGCTCATAAATTTTGTTGAAAGCCTCACTTATTTCTTCCAATTTTTATCGTTTAAAAAAAAACTCCATTTAATCAGCTCATTTTAACTGCATTTTGTATCCACTCCCACCTGTGGGGACAGCTAGTTTCTTCACTACCTAATTTGTGTTGAAGAGATTGTACAATTTATAAACTCTTCAAGCTGTCTTGTGACCATCATTTCAGATTCTTTTACTGTCACTGAACCTTAAAGAAGAAAAACTTAGGTCTCAGATTCAAGAGATGAGCTATGAGGTTGTTCTTTTTTTAATTTATTTTTAATTGAAGAGTAATTGCTTTACAATATTGTGTTGTTTTCTGCCATATATCAACATGAATTAGCCATAGGTGTACATATGTCTCCTCCCTCTTAAACCTGCCTTCCACCTCCCACCGCATCCCACCCCTCTAGGCTTTTACAGAGCTGTGGTTTGAATTCCGAGTCACACTGCAAATTCCCGTTGGGTATCTATTTAACATATGGTAGTGTGTGTGTTCAGTGTTCTTGCCTGGAGAATCCCAGGGATGGGGGAGCCTGGTGGGCTGCCGTCTATGGGGTTGCACAGAGTCCGACACGACTGAAGTGACTCAGCAGCAGCAATGTGTATGTTGGGCTTCCCTGGTGGCTCAGAGGTTAAAGCATCTGCCCGCAACGCGGGAGACCCGGGTTCAATCCCTGGGTCGGGAAGATCCCCTGGAGAAGGAAATGGCAACCCACTCCAGTATCCTTGCCTGGAGAATCCCATGGACAGAGGAGCCTGGTAGGCTAAGTGTGTATGTTTCTGTGTTACTTTCTCCATTTGCCCCACTCTCTCCTTCCTACCCAACCACCATGTCTATCAGTCTGTCCTCTATGTCTGTGTCTCCATTGCTGCCATGCAGATAGGTTCATCGGTACCATCTATGTGTTAGTATACAGTATTATTTTTCTCTTTCTGACTTCACTTTTTAACAGGCTCTGGGTTCATTCATATGAGGTTGTTTCTTAAAGCTTGTCTGGTATGGTAGAAACCGTACAATATTGTAAAACAATTATCCTCCAATTAAAAATAAATACATTTTTCGAAAAAGGTTGTCTACATTCTGCTTTTGTTATTCTGCGTTTGAACATATCAGTCTAATATTTATACATATGTTCCCTTTCAATAGAAACATTGTTATTTAAGAATGAAAGAACAAGATGAAATGGAGTGAATTAAATATAAAGCCGTTGTCACAAACCATAAGCCTATCCAAACTCCACCAGCTGTAAGCCTTCAAAGCAGGTGTTTGAGTTTAAATGCTGCTTCTGTCTTCTAAAATGTCTAGAAGTTGACCGAATCACCCCTTTCATGTCTTCTCTCTGCCTTTTTATTTGTTACTGTGGAACTGCAGACTGTCTACAGGTAGCTTATGCATAAGGAAACTGCTGGAACTTTCCCGGACCATTTTCAAATTACTGTTCATTTAGGGTAATGAAGTCTTTCTGCCTTGCCTAATAAGTTAATTTGTGTCTCTCTTCAAGGATAGGTGGAAGAAAAGAGCAGGTGGCTTTGGTTTATTTGACATAAATTCATCAGGATAAGACTGGACCCTAAAGGAAGTGTCTATCAATTAGGCACGGCCTTGATGAAGTCAATTTATGTGTACACATATACACACACCACCACAACTACCCCCAGATTATTTGCACTTAAAAGGCATTTTGAATTTGCCCTTAGAAGAATTAAATCAATTTTGTCTGCAGTGTAGCTGTATCTTGAGACAAACCAGGAAATGGCCAGAAAAAAACTTATTATCCAACAAAAGTATATTTATTTGTTTAAAGTGTTTATTTTGAGCATCTAAAATTTCTGTTTAAAGTCATCTTCTCTTTAAGGAGAATCATGTTGGCCAAAACAAAGATTTTTTTTTTTTTAGTTTTTATGATTCAAAAAACTCAAAGAATACCTTAATTTATATTATGCTCTCTGATAAAGCAGTAATCGGTAATATTATTTCTATGTTTTCCAGAATTCTAAACATTCCCTACTTCATTTGATACATTGCCTGTTTAATGAATTACTTTTCCCTTTAATACTTTTAAACTTTCAACTACCTGAAAAAGCTGGATGTCGTCTATATGCTTGTGATGAATTGCCAGAAATCTTTGGTGTAGGTCCAAGAATGGTTTCTATTTTGCAGTGTGACCTTGGGCAAGTCAGAAAGGCATAGAAGCTCCTCGGTGGTAAAAGGAAGAGGCTGGATTCATCAGTCTCTAAAAGTTCTTCCAGCTCTGAGTTTCTGTGGTAACTCTTCAGCTGCAGTGGAAGTGTTACCTTGATCACTTGGGGCAGAAACTGACCCTGAGTGTGTGTGTGTGTATTCAGTGCCTGCCCCCAGCATAACTGGGGAAATAGTACCTGGTTGCTATTTTTCTGGGTAACAAGTGGCAGAAATAGAATTCTTCATATTCCTTTGTTCTCTAACTGTGTTTGAATTTTCAAGTAACATGAGACTTTACATGTGCGATAATCTCAGGATATCAGAACAGGTTTTTCAGGGACAGAAATGTTTTGAATTGGTAATCTAAGTGGAACTTCTGTTTGTAGAAAGAGCTATTGACATAAAAATGATTCTTGGGGGCAGGGTAGGTACAATGGGTGAAAGGAGTCCAAAGGTATAAACTTCTAGACATAAAATAAATAAGTCATGGGTGTGTAGTGTACAAAAATAAATAAGTGGTAAGTAAATAAAATGACTTCTGGGACTTCCCTGGTGGCCCACAGGTGAAGAATCTACCTTCCAATGCAGGGATGCAGGTTCAATCCCTGGTTGGGGAACTGAGATCCCACATGGCTCAGGGCAACTAAGCTCATGCTGAAACTGGAGAGCCCATGCTGCAACTACTGAGCTACAACAAGGACCCAACATAGCAAAAATTAAAAAAAAAATAAATGAAATGACTCCTGAACTATCACTATTGGCCATTAGTCAAAAACTTTCTAGCCTTTAACTTACTATAAAGTATATGAACATAAAAAGCAAAGACATTACTTTGTCAACAAAGGTCCATCTAGTCAAAGCTATGGTTTTTCCAGTGATCATGTATGAATGTGACAGTTGGACTATAAAGAAAGCTGAGCACCAAGGAATTGATGCTTTTGAACTGTGGTGTTGGAGAACATTCTTGAGAGTCCCTTGGACTGCAGGGAGATTCAACCAGTCCATCCTAAAGGAAATCAGTCCTAAATATTCATTGGAAGGACTGATGCTGAAGCTGAAACTCCAATACTTTGGCCATCTGATGTGAAGAACTGACTCATTGGGAAAGACCCTGATGCTGGGAAAGATTGAAGGCAGGAGGAGAAGGGGACGCCAGAGGATGAGATGGTTGGATGGCATCACTGACTCAATGGACATGAGTCTGAGTAAACTCCAGGAGTTGACAATGGACAGGAAGGCCTATCATGCTGTGGTCCATGGGGTCGCAAAGAGTTGGACACGACTGAGTGACTGAACTGAACTGACTGATAAGAACATTTAGGGCTTCCCAGGTGGCACTAGTGGTAAAGAACCCACCTGCTAATGCAGGAGACATAAGAGATGTGGGTTTGATCCCTGGGTTGGGAAGATCCCCTGGCGGAGGAAATGGCAACCCACTCCAGTGTTCTTGCCTGGAGAATCCTATGGATGGAGGAGCCCATGGTGACAGTCCATGGAGTTGAAAAGAGTCAGACACGACTAAAGTGACTTAGCATGCATGCATATGAACATTTAATAATGGGAGTAAACTCATATAACATGCTTATATGTCAGAAATGATTCTAAGGGTTTTATATCTATGAGTTCATTTGATCCTTACAAGTTATTGAGGTAAGCAATATACTTTTTTCACATTTTACTGATGAGGAAACTGAGGGTAAAGAATGATTAAATGAGTTTCTCAAAGTCACTTATTACTAGATGTGAAACTGGGATTTGATTGAGCAGGTAGTTGGATTCAGGGATTCGTTACTTTTCTTACGGGCTGTTCTCTCCTGCCCCTGGTAAAGGATCACTGTAGGGCATCGTGACTGGGCAGTAGAAGGTACTTGGAGTGGAGGCAGAGGTCTGGCACATGCTTCTGGGTCTTCCATTACAGTGCAGTGGCAACTTTGGGCAGGTCATCTAATCTCATCAGTGGTCTCTGATGGAATAGAATGTGAATTGTGTATGTGAGCCACACACCTAATTTACAGTTTTCAAGTAGTCACATTTTTGTTAAAAAAAAAAAAAAAGTAAAAAGAAACAAGTGAAATTAATTTTAATAATATATTTTGTTAAATCCAATATGCCAAAATATAATCATTTAACATGTAATCAATAAAATGTATCAATAAGATATATTCTTTTCTTCATATTAAATCTTTGAAATCCAGTGTATATTTTACATGTACAGCACATCTCAATTCAGAGTATCCATATTTTAAGTGTTTAATACCCCTGTGTGGCTGGTGGCTGCCACGCTGGACAGCATAGCTCTGAACCCTTGGAAGCTCCTGTAAAGTGAGACCATGGTGATGGATACTCACTTAAACTACTGCTCTGAAATTGTAGGAATCTATGATGAGAAACACCTGTACTGCTTAAGTGACTTACTGTGAGACGACTTATTTCTTCCCTGCTTAGGTAGCTTGGAGATTACCTTCTAAGATAAGGAATTTTTTTCACTGTTGAATTCTGAAGACTCACAAAGGCAACATAATGTCAAGATAACGTGTACGTAGCAAAGAAGGATTTTCAGAAAGTAACTGTGCTTTAGGAGGTAAAATAATAATAATAAAACCCAGTTGTTTCCCCCCACAAAATTTTGGAAGCTTGGTGTTGACCAGCTCTTGTTCCAGGTCTCTGGGATTGAGAAGAGAACCTGAATCAAAGCCTCTGCCCTCTTGGTGCTTCACTTTAGTGTGACAATAAATAGATGTGTACGATGGTTTGAGATTAGGCAGGAACCATGAAGAAGCAGACTGAGGGGTCAGACAATGGAGTCCTGGGGGATCAGTGAGTCTGGTGTTGATAGGAAGACTTCTGTGAGGAGATGACTTTTGAGGGGAGATTGCGTTGAGAGATGGGACAGTCTGCATGAAGACCTAGAGAACAGGGACCAGGGAGTGACTGAGTATTCTGGGCTGGGGAGAGCCTAAGGTGGAAATGGGCTCAGTTAGCGTGCGGAAGAGCTGAAGGTGTTGAACTGAGCAACAGAGAAGATGACAGGAACCATGATTGGGAAGGAAGAGTTTCAATTTAAATGCTCTGGGAGGCCAAGGGAGGGCAGTGATTAGCAGAGAGAGGTGACTTGATTGTTTTTTATAAAATAAAACTCAGACAGATAATAGACTGTATTTGGTAAGAGTGGAAGCAGGAGGACCAGTTAGGATGGTATGGCATTGTTGAGGTGATCTGTCACGGTGACTTGATTGACATCGGAATGATGGAGGTTCCCGGGGCTTTTGGCTTGAGCCACCTTGCCAGTGGCAATGCCATTTACTGAGGTGACTGAGGGTAAGGTGAAGACGGATTGGGCAGCAGGGAGAAGGGAGCAGGGAATCAATAGTTTCGGTTTTAGACATTTTCAGATTGATGTCTAAATGAATATAGAAGTTAAGATTAAAATTGAGGCTAGAGAGATTTATCTGGTTCACCTTAGATGTTTGGAGAGATCACTTTTCTATGACGCAGAGAGCTGGCAGTATATTGTTTCATCCGGGAACTGGGTAATTTTTTCCCCTATGATATGAATGAAGCCTTTATGATGCATAGCTCTGGATAAAGCTGAGGATCATGACTTAGCTGGAGGAGTGTTTCCCTTTATTGGTACAGGGTTTTGGTTCTGTGCTTGGGAAAGAGCTGTAACCAGCATTAGTAATCAGATGGTAAGCAGGCACACTGGTACAAGGTGTTTGATATTGAAATATTCCTGTACCAACTGGTAAATAACCATTAGACTGAATGCCCCTCCTCTTGATGTTGTCAACCTAGCCATCAGGACCTCATCTCTGGAATATTCCACATCTCCCTCTATTTGGCAACTAGTAAGTAACACCTCACACAATGCTTCCTTGGCCCCATTCCAGCCACTAGAATGGACCAGCATCTGTTCTGATTCGTCATCACCCATGCCACACCATTATCATTTGTTCAATATTTTGAGTGTAACTGGTTCTACCCCTGGGTAGGCCATGAGCAAGTCCTGTGAAGTTAGGAAGAGTTACCTTCATGGATCAATCACTTGCAAATAATCCAGAATGGTGAAGTCCTTGTCCTCTTGCATGAATTCTGTTTCCATTCTGCGTTAGCATTCTGTGAATATGGCACAACGCATTTTATAGTAGCTAGTGTCTGGGTTGACAAGGGCTTGACATACGTATCAGCATGAATACTACAGATGGCTCTCCCCGGCTTACAGTGTGAGCAAGCACTGTGAGATTCCAGAGAGACCCTTTCTTCCTTTACTTCTCATTTACACCACAAATCAAACTTAATCTTGGCTCCAGGACTAAGACAAGAAATATCTGAGTTACTACAATGAATCCAGTCCCATCAGTTCATGGCTAATAGTTGGGGAAAAAGTGGAAATAGTGACAGATTTTGTTTTCTTGGGTTCCAAAATCACTGCAGATGGTGACTGCAGCCATGAAATTAAAAGACGCTTGCTCCTTGGAAGGAAAGCTATGACAAACCTAGACAGCATATTAAAAGGCAGTCACTTTGATGACAAAGGTCAGTTTAGTCAAAGCTATGGTTTTCCCAGTAGTCATGTTTGGATGTGAGAGTTGGATCATAAAGAAGACTGAGCACCCAAGAATTAATGCTTTTGAACTGTGGTGCTGAGAAGACTCTTGAGAGTCCCTTGGACAGCTAGGAGATCCAACCAGTCCATCCTAAAGGAAATCACCCCTGAACATTCATTGGAAGGATTGATGCTAAAGCTGAAACTCCAGTACTTTGGCCACCTGATGCAAAGAGCCAGTTCATTGGAAAAGACCCTGAGGCAGGGAAAGATTGAGGGCAGGAGGAGAAAGCGGTGACAGAGGATGAGATAGTTGGATGGAATCATCGATGCAATGGACATGAGTTTGAGCAAACTCCAGGAGATGGTGAAGGATAGGGAAGCCTGGTGTGATTCAGTCCATGGGGTCGCAAAGAGTCGGACACAACTTAGCGACTGAACAAGAAGAAGAAATACAATGAAAAAAGCAAAGATCGTACTATCTCCTTTTAACTCCACCTTATACTTTGAGCTCTCTCTGTTAAAAATGAAAACAAGAGCAAAAGAACTAGTGATTCTGTTATATTTTGAGGGCTTGCATGCAAAATAAAGCCTTAGACTTGATAAAATTCTTTGTAATTTAAATATATATACACAGATATAATGGTATATGTGTATATATAATATGCAATAATATAATATCACATCATTTCCAACCACCAGTATTGAGTTTGAGGAAGTTTTGAGTACAGACTGTGTGTGATGATAAACTGGTTGGTGAAGGGAGTTGGGTACAGGGAGAGTGTGGACACAGCTCCTCCTTGATCATCCTGCCCGACTGGAGGATCTCGTCTCCTTAGAGCGGGGACACAGATATGGAGTGATAGAGCTGGATGAAGCACGTCCTGGGGACTTGGTGATGGAAGAGCTGAAAGTGCTGTTTGCTGAGGCCTGGGCTTGGTAAAGTTTGCCTGGAGGTAGGAGAACTGATCAGGGCCTTGGCATGCTGGTGGTCCTTAACTAAGGAGACAGAGAGAGGAGGCACTTACCATATTCTAGACCATAAATAAATAGTCCTTAAGATTGATTTCACTTTAATGGCTTAAAAACCATTCCCTCCAGACATACCAATTAACTTGGGATCATTTCTGAGTAGCGCTGGGAAATTGTCCTCTAAAATTTGATGGCTAGTTTGGAGCCTCATGGACTCAAGTGGTCGTCATGTTTCTTAATGGGTCAAGGTTTGATGATGGTGCTCTGTCACATTTGTTTCAGCCACAGATCCATTTGCCTTTATTCTGCAGGCATTAGGGAATTTTCTCTGTGCTAAAAGCTGTGGGTACAGAGAAGAGTAAGATTGACAAACATAAGTGGATTTTCAGTTAAATTAGACTTTTAACCCCCCTGGTCTTCCCAAGTTTATAATCATTTAGGAGGCAATCTGGCTTCTACTGCTTTAAATGCTTTTGGCATTTACAGTAAATTATAATTATGAGAGTATTTGCAATCTACCACCGCCAGCTCTTTCTTTGAGGATAAGACTCTTTTTTACTAGGCCAGCCAGTAGCTCTCCCTGGCATGCCGAGAGAATGCTAAAGAAGTGAGGCAGGCCAGGTTGATGGATAACATTACCGTAGCGGGGAAGACGATAGAAAGAGGCCGTGGTCTGTATGGCAGGGAATTTTTGAGGGAGGGAGGTTTCAGATTAGGAGAATTTCAGAGAAAGTTTTCTGTGTGGAAGGTATTCAGAGGAACAGTGACGAGAGGACATTTTGAGGATACATTTTGAAAAATAATAGTATACCTCCCCTTTGGCATTTTATAAAGATTGAGAAAGAATTAGAAAATAAAATGGGTGTTTGTTGCCTCACGATGTTTATGTGAATGTGACAATGTCAAAACCGAGCTGCATGGGGCCCCAGGATTTATTGAGGAAATACAGTGCAAACACAAATGCGTGGACCTCTGACCCAGATGTGCCAAGAACTGAAGGAAGAAGAGTTGTTTGACCCCTGGGGACAAAGACAATGAGATAGATGGAACGTATGTCCAGTTTTGGTCATTGGAATGTGAGTGGTTGTGATGGACACCATTTCCATGTATTAATTGGGATATTAGGAGATAATTTCTTTAAGTCATTAAAGGGAAATCCATCTTAAGGGAGATTTATTTACAGTCTTCTCTCTTTTTCCACTTAGGTGAGTATCACCTATTTGGCACCTTTAAATCTGGCCCATAATAAACCTCCCATTTCACAATCCTCTTTATTTCCTACAGTCATCTTTGAAACCATTAGTTGGAAAGCGTATGGTTACAAGACCTGAGTTACCACTTAAAAGAAAGCTACCTAACCATGAATGCGTACATTAGACTTTATATATATGAGTAAAAACTGTCATTGGGTCAAGTCACTGAGATTATGGGATTTCTTTTTGATGCTACAGCACAGCCTAGCCTACTTTGACTAATATACTCTTATTTCCAAGCAAGAAGTCCAGCAGTAACCCCTCTGCTCCTCTCACTGATTAACCACACTGCTAGCTGCTGTTTCTGTCCTCACACTATGAGAGACAGCTGCTAATCCTAGTGAATATATTCCTCTCATATTCAATATGTTTTACAACAGGATTATAATAATGATGTTGCTTTGGCAACAAGAAAGGAGATAAAGTATGGGGGACAGTTTACTGGCAAATCGTCAGCACCTACCGAATTCTGGTAGAATTTTCCTGAAGCCAGTTCTGGTTCTACAGGTTTCACTAATGAATGAGCAAGTCTTTGTCTTGTTTTGCCCTGTGACTTGATGTTTGTTTGCATTTTAGATCTTGATATTTGCTTTTTGGTTTTATTATTACCCATTTTGCCTGATTTCAGCCTCAAAAAGCATGGGAGTTATCAGGAAGGTTTCTGCCAGATACAGAGAGCGTTTGGAGCTCCCTACCCTTCCAGGTTGGTAGAAATGATGTCTGAAACAGGATCTTGGGGGAAAAACCTTTCGCATGGTTGTCTCACTTTGACTACGTGCTAGCCTTGGTCTTTGGTGAGGATTTTAATTTTGGCTTTTTGAATGAGCATGAACTTATTTTTTCTTTCTGGTCAGAGGCAAATTGGTAGGCTGTGGAAGCGTTTAGTTTTTGATGTCTATGTTTCAAGTGTCACTTACTGTCTAATGAATGCTTTAGTGACTCAAAGAGTAAGGAATCTGCTCCCAATGCAGGAGACTCAGGTTTGATTCCTGGATTGGGAATATCCCCTGGAGAAGGAAATGACACCCCACTCCAGTATTCTTGCCTGGATCCATAATTAGCAACTTAATTTTTTAGGACTCTATTTACTTTCTTATTTGTTACATATATGTATGTATGTATGTATGTATAGCATAGCTTCTGGTTTATTATGTCCATTAAATAAAAACCCTTGTTGATATTACTAGCGAGAATATTATCTATTGTTTCCTCTCTAGTTTTTTTTTCTTTCCTTTTTTTTTAAATAGATAATGACATGTTACCTCACTATGGTTTGTTTATTTACTTGGCTAAGTTGGGTCTTAGTTGAGGCACGTGGGATGTTTGTTGCATCATGTGGATCTTTTGTTGCAGCTCGTGGGCTCTCTAGTTGTGGTGTATATGCTCAGTTTTTCCTTGGCATGTGGGATCTTGGTTCCCAAACCAGGGATCAAACCAGAGTTCCCTGCATTGCAAGGCAGAATCTTAACCACTGGACCACAGGGAAGTCCCTCTTGTTTTTTCTTATGTTGATGTTTTCTAAGTTGTAGCATTGATCATAGATCTTTGTACTTTGCATTTTGAGGGCAGCTGAAGTTTAGAAACTTCCAGATTATGAGAGTATTTCGAGTAGATTTGTGTCCATAATGGCAGCTCAGTGTCGAAATCTAAAGGATAAATGCTGTTTGGATTACCCAAAATAGTCTTTTCCATTTTTAACTTCAGCAGCAGGCTGTGGTGGGTACAAGTTACTCAGATCCACCAGTAGCAGAAAAATTACTTATAATTTTCATTGCCTTGGCTTTGCTTCCTTCTATGTTTTCTCTGAATATCACACGTGTAAGAAAAGGACTGGAAAGGGTACAGTACAAAGGATGACCATTGAAACTGAGGGAGATTCGTTGTCTGAAATCTGTTTTCCACCTCTGTGGTCACTGTTGGGAGGTCATTCCTCAGGGGTGTCTCCTGTGTCTGCATGTCTTGAAAGGAAGGCATCACTATCGTTCCCTCAGACTTTCTTTTCAAGGATGTTGGTATAACAGTCTTGAAAGACGGTGTCTTTCTCCCAAGTTAAGGGCATGCCTGTTCACTGCTTACTCTACACAATTCAGGTTTCCTAAACTCAGAGTTCCTCTCCTGCAGTAAAACCACAGAGCTTTCTGGTATCCATCTGGGGCCCTCCTTGAGATCGGGCAGGAGAACGGATACAAATGTGCTGGTGCTGGGTTTCCCTGGTGGTTCAGACGGTAAAGAATCTGCCTGTAATGCAAGAGAACTGGGTTCGATGCCTGGGTTGGGAAGATCCCCTGGAAAGGGAATGGTGACCCTCTCCAGTTTTCTTGACTGGAGCATCCCAGGGGAGCCTGGCGGGCTACAGTCCACAGGGTCACAGAGAGTCAGACAACACTGGGCGACTCAGCACGTCATGCTTCTTTCAGTGCTGTTTGTAATAAAGGCCTTTGTCTCTGACACGAGTTCTATGCCTCCTGCCAGCATCTGTGAAAACCGCGGCAGGCTAACTTGTTAGCCGGCAAGTAGGGTAAAATCCCAGACTCTTCTTAGTTCTTGGCAGTCACCACTGTAGTCCCAGTCTTCTAGGGGCCTTAAGACCACTTTAAAATAAGACAGAGTAAGACAAATGTAACTGGATCTAATCCCTGAGTCATGCTGTTCATTCTGAGTGTGTCTTCAATTCACTTATTTCTTATTCTTCTACTACTCCTTTGTCCTCCTAGTTGTGCATTATAATTTGACATGGGCAAAATCATCCTTAAAGGACGAAGAAGGAGAAGAAGCTTAAGGAGTGAAACCAGAATCCTTTTTTACTCAAGTGAGAAGGGGTAGATGGGTAGCATCAGATGTGAATCCCCGCTGTCCCTTTCAAGCAAGAGTCTAATCTTAACATCTCACAAATACTTTCAATAGATGATTATTGTTTTTCTTTGCTCTGGTCTATAATATTATAACAGAATTATGTATAAGTAGTTTATTTTGATTGCCTGCACTTAAACTTATGCAAGTATTGGCACTAAATGAATAAATGACTTTTTAAAATTTAAGTTTGTGAATGTAGAGGAGCATGTTATAGACTTAATGGCTGTGTTTTTTCCAACCCCATTCATGTGTTGAACCCATAATCCCCAGTGAGATGGCATTTGGAGATGGGCCTTTGGGAGGTTAAGTAGGGATGAGGTCCTGAGAATGGACCCCTGGTCCAATGAGATTAGTATCCATATAGAGACACTGCAGAGCTTGGTCTCTGTCTGTCGGTCTTTTTCTCTCCCCCTTGGGAGCACACTATGATAAGACAGCCATATACAAAGTAGAAAGAGGGCTCTTGCCAGCCATATGGACCAGCATCTTGATCTTGGACTTCCTAGCCTTCAGAACCGTGAGAAGTAAATTTAACCCAGTTGTTTAAGCCACCAAGCCTGTAGTATTTTGTTATGGCAGCTCTGAGAACTGAGTATAGATCAGGAAGCAGGCATTGAAGAGACATTACCCAGTCAGAAAAGTTTGTGAGGGTCTATGGAGTTGATCTCCCTGGGAAACCTTCTTCTGCTTTTCACAGCCATTCTTTATACTATGTTCAAGTGTGTGAGGCTCAGATGATGTTAATCTGCGTAAGATACATCTGAACAAGTTTGGCCTACTACTGTGCCCACCTCAAGAACCTTCACTAAGCCATTTCAATTCCCATGCCTCAGATAGTGGCTCTATCAAGTCACTTTCCCTGCTCATTGATTTGTAGTGGTTTCTGTTTTCAGGATTCATCAGCAATCACTTATTATTCTGATTTCTTACTATGCCTTCCCAGCATGTCACTTGATATCTCTGTCGTTATGAGACAGTGATTAATTTGAAATTCTCTTCTTATACTGCTCTGGTAACCTGTCCTTTCTTTTATTATCATAGACGGTTGCAGCTTGAAAGAATTTCAAATCATCCCATGCAAATCCATTATTTTCTAGATAAGGAAAGTAAATTGTTTTAGCTTGAGCTGCTATAGCAAAACACCACACATAGGCTGGGTGGCTTAAATAACAGCATTTATTTCTTTACTTCTGGAGGCCAGGAAGTCCAAGATCATGTTTGAATTCTGGTTAGAACCCTGTTCCTGGGTGGTAGAAGGTTGCCTTCTTGCTATATCCTCACATAGCAGAGAGAGGACGTTCTGGTATCTCTTCTAAGAAGGGCGCTAATCCCATCATGAAGACTTCCCTGAAGGCTCAAGTGGTAAAGAATCCCCCAAGAGATGTGGGTTCGACCCCTGGGTCGGGAATATCCCCTGGAGAAGGAAATGGCAACCCACTCCAGTATTCTTGCCTGGCAAAACCCATGGACAGAGGAGCCTGGGGGCTATAGTCCCTAAGGTCACAAAGAGTCATACACGACAGAACACACAAGCATGCAGGTTCATCGTGGGGGCGTCACACTCATGGCCTCATCTAAACCTAATTACCTATCAAATATTTCCACCTCCTATAACTGTCACATTGGGGATTAGAGATTCAACATGTGACACATAGGGAGACACAGACATTCAATTTAAAATAGAAGGCTTAGGGAAGTTGAAGATTTTGAACCACACAGCATTTTTCCTTTTGTAGCATCTACTCAGAAAATGACTCCCCCATGAACTCTAACTAATTAAGCTCGTTATAGCCCATCTGATGGCGGCATTCATGCAGAAATTCTCTCTTGAGCTATGCTAAGACACAGTGGGTATGCTAATATGTAGGAGACGTGGTATCTGAAGACAGAGATCTCAGCTTTGATATTCATTATACTTGTTTTAATGATAATGGCCATCCACCTCCTGAAAAGAGGGGAGCTATGCATATGCATATTAATGAAGAAGGAATTCAAGAGGTTGAGATTCTGATTTTGTATCATCACAGGATAATATTCTAGGTGTTCCAAAAATAACAACTAACATAATGGGTTTATAGAGAGAAATGTTGCTTTACTCCAAAGAAATTTGTACACACTCAGACTAGAAAGATTTAGTAAGAATGAGTTTTGTTTTTTTTTTAACCCTGATAACAGGAAAATTACTTTCTCATAATAAATATTTTGGTTTGAGATAGCCTTTTATTCCTTTTTAGGAAACAGTAGCTTTTAATTGCTGGTAGTTTATCCAGATCAATTATAATGCCTTCTCCTGGGTCAAGGTCTTAAAAAAAGAGAAAGATCTTCCTTTCTGGAGTGTAATGAAGCATCTACAATGTTTCTGTTTCATTTCTGCAGGCTGCCCACCTAAGAATCTAGTTCATCTTGCTCTGGCAAACGTTTCCTGAATCACTTCATTGTTAGAATGGCTCCAGCCACCCCGCCCCCCCACCCCCTACCCCAACCCCATTAACAGGAAAGGGAGATATCTCTCAACAGAGTATATTAAACTTATCAAGACATGCTCTTTGCTAATTGACAGTCTTCTATCTAGTTTTGTTTTGGAATGGAAAAATAATGCTGCTTATAATAGGATTTTAGGACTTGGAAGGAATTTAGAAATCTTAATAGTTCAACTTTGATTTCAAGCTGAGGTTACTGGGACCAAGAGGAGAATTTTGCTAATTAGTAAAGAATCAGAACTAGAACCAAGGGTCCTTGGCTCACATCTTAGTGTGGTTTCTGACCCAAGATACTGGCCTCCTTTCTCATTGGCTAGGTCCTTGTCAGCTATATTTCATCCTCATCTGTGAGAAGCGACAAGCAAGAGAGCAACTCTCTGTGGCAAACTTCATGCAAGGATTCTTTTTTGAGCCTTCTATGTGATGCAAGATTGTATGAGACTTGTCACCAGAAAACAGGAATCTTGGCCTCTTGAAAAATTTCCACATTTACTGAGCATTTATTTCTTTGTGCCAAACACAGGTCCCAGGGTCAAAATGGCATTCACTCAACAGCCCGTGACTATCATGGGCACTAAGCATTCTTGCTTAGTTCTTCTTAGAAAAAAAAAAAAAAAAAAACTGAAGAAAAGAAAATTTTGATAGTGACTCTTGTCAGTGGGGAAATGATAGAGACTTTCTATGCCTTCAAATGCAGAGATCTGGTGCATGAAAGCAGAGAGAAACACAAGGGAGTCTTAAGGTACTTTCTGGGTTCATCTTGCTCTCTGAGTTAGCCCAAGTGAAAGTTCTCTGAGGTTTCTTATCTCTTCTTCCATCACTTCTTCACCTTACCCCTGTATTTTTGCTTCATGTCATCTACTTCCTTGGTAAGAACTGCAGGACTTCCAGGTGGTTAATGATGAGTGAGAACCAGATGGGCTTTATCTTGTCATATTTTCAGACAGTATCTGGAAATGCAGACTTGTCGGGATGATCAGCTGGTTGTGTTGCCCGCATGACCAGATACACCTTAGTGGCGATCTGTAAGGAATAGCATTCACCCTGACTTCTACCTGTCTCTGTGACTTTGGACCTCTACTTAGGGCTTCTCCAAAGTGAGAGCAGCTCAATCTCTGCCATTTTCATAGGATTTCAGGAACATCTGTTTCCACCAGGTATTTGCTTGCTTTTAAATACAGACCACAGGACTGTCTTTCTTTGAGACCTTGTCATATTGCAGTTTTGGACATAAGCAGAACAGAGCATCTCAAAATTTTCACCCAAGTGTCCTTAGCCGCAGAGGAGAGTGAAGGAAGAACCCTGGGTACTTGGGCCTAAGCTCAGGGTATCTCAGAAGGAAATACTTCTGAAGTTTTATATTTGCAAAAATGAATAGAGATTTTACATTAAACTCTCAAAGATGCATTCCCATATTAAAAAATAACATTTCAGAGCATTCCCTGGTAGTCCAGTGGTTAGGACTTGGCACTTTCACTGCTGTGGCCTGGGTTCAATCCCTGGTCAGGTAACTAACAAACCAAAAAACCAAAAATTTTTTTTCAGATTAATTGCGTTGAGTGTTAGTGACTTTCTAGATATTTCATCTGTGACTTTGTGAACCCAGCACACTGCTGACTGCCCTTGGGTTTCTCGTCCCCAATTGAAGAAGCACAGACCCAGGACTGGTACTCGAGTTCTTGCCAGGACATTGGGAACCTGGGGTCATTCCTGATAACACAGGTGGGTGTGGCTTGAGGGGCTGCATCAGTGACTCATCAGACCAAACCATGTCACACCTACCCACTCTCCATTTTCGATACTCCTAAGCTGTCACAGCCATTTGTCCAGGAGGAGGGGCATTGCTTACGTAACAGTAAGAAGTGATGCCTAATTTTAATATAAATCTCACCATCCATGGAAGAATATAGGTGGGCCCACAAAGCAGATCAGTGTGAGCTTGCCAGCTGTGAGAAGAGCTTCATGAGGCAGTCTTTGACAGCCACAGATTTGTCAGGAGCCTAGCGTGACCGGATGTTTGCCCTGCTTTAACGAAGGTAATCTAATCCAGGTCAGGTAACTAACAAATATAATATAACCCAGGACAAGCAAATATAATTCAGGACACGTAGGGCGTTTATGAGTTAGTTGGGTGGCAGGTGAAATGATGTTCAAGACTGGTTACATAATTTGAAGGTGAAAAGTGAAAATGTCGAGTCACTTGTGCAAAAATGATGAAGAATGTCAAGATGGCAACAGCAGAGCTTTAAAGTAAGCCCAGGGCTCCTCCGAGCCACACATCACAGCATCAGTCACACACACATCACATAGCTCACATGTCAGGTAGCTGGCCCTGATGAAGTTTCTTCAGTGGGAAAGTTCTGAATGTGGCTAGAAAGTAAAGGAAGAGATCATAAATATGAAAGTTACAAGAGAAAGAAGGGAGTGAGACTGTCACAGGCGCAGTTTTCTTATAGGTGGAGTACAAAAAGGTGGTGGTCCTGACTCCACGGGGAATGATGCAGGCTGAGAATGGAAACAGAGATCCAGCATCAGGGTTATAACCAGGTCTCTCCCAGGGGTCAGCGGTCAGCACCGATGGGTAACATCCTTGTGGGCAGAGTAGCACCTCCACAATGCACAGAATTGGCTGGCTAATTAATTATAAGATTCCTTTTCACACCTTTCCTTGAAACTCAGTGGCAGTTGTGTTTGCTTTGAGGTCAGAGAACCGTGAGAGAGCTTTGACAATTTGTTCTGTCCATCTTGGGGGAAAAACTCGGTCTATAGTATGGAGACATTGAGGGAATTGTCATGGGTGGTGATTTCCATGTCTTAAAAGATAGAAACTTAAGCATCAGTGAACTCTAAAGGCCGTGCGCATAATTCAGGCCCTAGGACAGAGAATAAGTAAATGCAGTGCTCATTTAATCAGGCAATACCATTAAAGGAATGAGAGGCCAAACTGCCACATAAATACAAGCAGGCAGGAAAGTATATTTGTGGGGACAGTGAGGAGCAATGGTGACTAAGGCAAATCAGAGAGTGTGAGGCCCATTGAAAGATGCTCAGAATCAAATACTTCTAAAACCCAGTGGGGACTGAGCAGAATCCTCCCAGAGGTTAGGTTTAATTGCTTGGCCATCAGTTTACAAACTCTGATGAATGAGTCATTGAGAAAAAGAGGACCCTATAGTGGTTCAGAAAAGCACTGAATCAGTATCTTTTAAGCAGGAGGTGGGCACAGGGCTTCTACTGGGTGTGTATAGAGCTGGTTTTCAGGGTTGACGTTGTTCAGTGTCCCGAAGAAGGCTGTAGGCTACCTTCATGGTCTGCTGGGGTTTAATTACTAGTCAGGAAGTTCTTTTATTGCTTTAGACAAACTCACTTCATTTTCATCTTGTTTCCTCTTTATGTAGAGCTACCTTCTCCTAAGGTTGACATATCTTTCTACATAGAAAGACAAATTTTTCTACTTCTGTTACAAGAGTATGTGTTGTTTTCCCCATTTGAAAATATTGGAAATCCTAACTTTTAAAACATAGTGTGTGGGGCAAGAGAGTTTCATTCCATCAGAATAAATGATGGTTCTGTCTGTCAACAGAGATGTTAGTGATTGATTAATCTTGAGTAAAAATGATTCTTCCTTTGATTTCTCTTTTTGCCAAAGATCCCTAGATCTTTGCATCATTCATACTCTGCTTTTCACACTCTGGTTCCTCATCTTGCTCTCTGGACTCCTTTTGCCTCTCAAGAGGAATTGCCTGAATATGTTTTACCAGCTCTCAGTCTTAGGTGACAAGCATTACACCTAATGTAATTTTTTTTTTTTTTTTACATGACAGGCTGGGAAGGAGATACTAGAGGCCATGAGTTTCCAGTTGTGTCAAGGAGAACCCTTATACATTCCTATGTACTCCAGGCATTAGTAAAAGGAGAAATCAATTGCTCTCAAACTTTCCTAAGAATCAGTTCAGTTCAGTTCTGTTGCTCAGTCGTATCTGATTCATTGCGACCCCACGGACTGCAGCACGCCAGGCTTCCCTGTCCATCAGCAACTTCTGGAGCTTGCTCAAACTCATGTCCATTGAGTTGGTGATGCCATCCAACCATATCATCCTCTGTTGTCCCCTTCTCCTCCTGCCTTCGATCTTTCCCAGCATCAGGGTCTTTTCCGATGAGTCAGTTATTTCTGTCAGGTGGCCAAAGTATTGGAGCTTCGGCATCAGTCCTTCCAATGAATATTCAGGCCTGATTTCCTTTAGGATGGACTGGTTGGATCTCCTTGCAGTCCAGGGGACTCTCAAGAATGTTTTCCAACACCACAGTTCAAAAGCATCAATTCTTTGGCACTGAGCTTTATTTATAGTCCAACTCTCACATCCATACATGACTACTGGAAAAACCATAGCTTTGACTAGATTGGACCTTTGTTGGCAAAGTAATGTCTCTGCTTTTTAATATGCTGTCTAGGTTGGTCATAACTTTTCTTCCAAGAAGCAAGCATCTTTTAATTTCATGGCTGCAGTCACCATCTGCAGTGATTTTGGAGCCCAAAAAAATAAACTGTCACTGTTTCCACTGTTTCCCCATCTATTTGCCGTGAAGTGATGGGACCAGATGCCATGATCTTAGTTTTCTGAATGTTGAGTTTTAAGCCAGTTTTTTCACTCTCCTCTTCCACTTTCATCAAGAGGCTCTTGAGTTCCTCTTCACTTTTTGCCATAAGGGTGGTGTTATCTGCATATCTGAGGTTATTGATATTTCTCCTGACAATCATGATTCCTGCAAATAAAAAGGTTTAAATGGTAAATTTTACTGACAAAAGCTCTTGGTAAGAATGCTTGAGCTCTTGATGTCAGGCCAGAGATTTGACCATTGTTAATTTTTACTGGTTTAAATTGTGAAGATGAAAGGAACACGCTCTTGCTTTCCTCTCTTCTTTGTCTCCATTAGGGAGATACAGAGTTTCAACCTCATAGTCAAATCTGGGCCTCCAATACTTTTTTTAAACTAAAGCATTGGAAAACCCTCCATACAAGGACATTCAGACCATTTATAGCTGGATCTTAAATAAAACAGGAAGAGAAGTGTTGTTACCTCTCTTTTAAAATTGAGATACTTCATGATGTAAATACATACTGTAAATGCATGATGTAAGTGCATGATGTAAATGCATACTATACTCATCACTCTTTGTTTTGCTAGTTTAAAATTTTTCATTTGCTTTATTTCTGTCAGTAGACCCCATGTCCCGGGAAAGGGACACCTATAACCTTAAACCCTCATGTTACTCAGTATGACAGAAGATGATGGTAAGAAAGGAATGTTTCACAAGAGAAATGCCTCAGATTGAAGGAGTCCCAGTGGCCGCCAGCAGCCAGTAGTCCACACACCAACACATCCCTACCTGACTATTATAGGAAATAGATCACAATAGACCAGGGCAACTCCCTTGGGGTTGGCAGAGCCTGTGTTCTCAGGGCTGGGCTTATCTCAGTGATAAAACTTTGGGTATTTGTCCCCACTCCCCTCTGTTTTCTGCCTGGCAATCAAATTGTGTTAACTGGCAGAGTTGCAGTTGACTCTGTAGTGCCTCTTGGGCATTAGGAAGGGTTACCTCTCAGAGCAGATCCAATGTCCAGATTCAGCCTGCTCATTACCCTTTGTGTGGAGCGTGAGCTGCCCCCAGTCTTTTTCAAGGATGCTCAGAATCACAGCATACTTGGGACATCTAGCCTTTCTCTTCCTTACTTAAGATTCCTCTGTTGTGTGGCTTTCTCTTCCAGGACCTTTATTTTCCTAAGTGACCTGATTACACAATGAATAAATTCACACTAAGATGTTAACAGCAATGGTTGGTCCAGGTGTGTAGTTATATTGCCAAGGCTGTTTTTCATTGTCCAGAATACTGTTTCCTGGCTTGATATCTGCTAAAATTCCTATTCATTTTGCAAGACTTAACTCTAATATTAATTACTCTGAAAAAAAAAAAAATTCCTGAGACTCTCAGCTGAGTTAGGTATTTCCTTTTCTGAATGCTTATAGTACTTACTGTGCTCATCTGTTTTCATATTTCTTATATTGCTTAATAAGTATTTTTCCTGTCTCTCCTAATGGGAGAATTCCATTGAGATCCGAGGCAGTGTTACACATTTTTATATCCCTGGCTCATGGTTTATTATTTAGATGTGAATAGGTGCTCAGCAAATAAATATGAATCATGGTGTTGAATGAACTGGTCAGTCAGACTTAGTGCCCACCACGGTGCTTTTGGCTTCCATGGGGGCCTTCTGGAGACTTCTTTTTAAAGCGGTCTGCTTGATCAAAGCGCAGACAGCCCCAAGGACAGAACCCTCTTGGCTGTTTGCCTGGATCACAGTTGGTGTTTTGCATTCCATTTGTAGTTGGATCAGGAATTAGTAACAACTCTATAAAGAGGGATTTTATCCCTTTTCCTTGCTTTTTAGATTCCTTGAGCCTCAGAAGCAATGGGAACCTCCAAATAAATGTCAGGAAATTTTTTGGTTTTCTGGATTTGAGGCACATTTACCACTTATATTTGCTTAGAGTCTTTTTGAGCAGGAAGACGTCTGTAAGGTAACATACATTGTTACTGGGAAGCCAAATCGATGAAGTGATGAACAGTTCACTCTTCAGAAATCACCTGTCTTTGGGACCGAAAAAGTCTTCATGGAAGTAGATTTTTGAGCCAGATCTTGAATGATAAGTATGGTTTCTGTTTGTTCATTCAACTGAAAAATACTTATCTGATGTGCTCCCTTCTGTCCTAGGGTGTGAACATACAAAAATGACTCAGTCAGGAGTATACCTGTACTTTTGAGGTGCTTCAGTCCCTATAAGTTATATAGTTCTTTGCCCAACCTTATGAAATATTGCCAAATTAGCAAAAGATAGTTGACCAAACGGGCTCAGTAGTGTATCAGTCAGGTTTCAGTACAAACAAAAGGAAAGAGGTTCCACATGTTCAAAGTTTTTTTTTTTTTTTAATTTAAAAATAGCATTGAAACATGTATATGACCATATGTGAAACAGATCACCAGTCCAGGTTCGATGCATGAGACAAGTGCTCAGGGCTGGTGCACTGGGATGACCCTGAGGGATGGGATGGGGAGGGAGGTGTGAGGGGGGCTCAGGATGGGGGACACATATACACCCATGGCTGATTCATGTCAGTGTATAGCAAAAACCACCACAATATTGTAAAGTAATTAGCTTCCAATTAAAATAAATTAATTTAAAAAGAAATTTGTTGGAAGGAGTTAGAATTTTATCAAATATCTCATCTTTCTGTATATGTGCAAAAGATTCTACCAAGAAGGGCACTGAGGCAGGAACACCAGGAGAGACCAATATTTTAAAAACTTACTGAAAAAGATGTCGCAAAAACAATCTTAAATTGAGGCAGAGGCTGTTCATACATGACTGGATATGATGTTGTGGGTTTTGTTTTCAAAATCAGTTTTGCCTTTGAAGTTATACTGTGCCCACTTCAGTGCCATTTAGAGCCATTTCTACTAAATGTGTCCATCAGTTCTCCAGCGAAGGTCGGGCTGTTGGTACAAATACAACATTTTAGAAGGCACCTAAATGTGGGCAAAATGTCAGCTTTGATGGTGCCGTTCTCATGGGTCAAATTAGGCTGGCAGGAATGCTGTTTGAAGTGCTGCCAGTAGCTATTAAATCGGCCTTCAGCAAATTCAACCGGGATTGAAATTCAAGACTTGCTTCAATATAATAAAATGGCCGGACTTCCTTTTTCTCCCTTTCGGAGTATTTTGGAATTATCTTAATCTCATTCCTGTTTCTTCCCCTGATGCTACCACCTGGAATGTGTCCTAAGGAGCCTTTGATCTCCTGTAGTCACAGTATGTCACACGGTGGCATCAGAACCACTCATTGTAGGATGCTGGGAGTGTGGCATGGGGAGGAGGCATAGAAAAGAGCAAGAACGTTGGTTCAAAGGGAGCCTTTTTGATATCTCAGTCCGGGCTTTATTACTAATCCTCAGTAAAATCAGTCAACAAATATCAGTTCTGCAGTACCATGTGATTTGCACCAAATCCCTTTATTTCCAGAGAGATAAAGAAATTAATGTAAAACAGTCATCCTTCCAAGGTTGTTATCATCAACTTGCTGAACCATAGCTTAATTTCTTAAGAAAATGATATCTTTGTATTGATCCCACCAATTACATTTATTCTTGGTACAGTGAATAACTTGTTTGGTAATACTGTCTGTAGAGGATGAGCTACAGCATACTGGCTTTCAGAGAGAAGCATGTCATTGCACAGAGGGACATGAAGTGGCTCTGAATTTTTCTGTTCAGAAGCATCTGTGGTGCTGGACTTTTTCATGCAGTGCTCAGAGTGATGTGCTTATGGCCCCTGGCCCACAGCGGAGATAACAGCTCCCTTCCTGAAGGTCTGCCCAAGCCCCGATCTGCTGTTTCCATCCTCCTTGTCTTGGGAAACAAAGCCCTGTGCTTGAGCCATCTTCCAAAGGACTCATGTCTTGTATTTGTTAAGAAAAAAAAAAAATTACTCAGGCCATGAAGAGGTGCTTGTCTTTTGAAAACACCCCTAAAAGCATTGAGTGCGTCTTTCCTATCTGTCTCTTGTCAGAATGGTTGCAATTTGAATTTCACCACAGTAAAATTCATTTCCTGTCCATGGTGCTGTCCAGATTGACTCTATCACACTCACATGCTTGTCAAGTGATAGTGCGGGTTAGTTGAGAGCAGCAGGAAGTGGAAGGGAAATGAGAGGCGTGGTGTTTTCCAATCTCGCAATCAGCATTTGCTTTGGGAACAACAGTTGGGAAGGGAGTCTCATAGGATCGCTCGATAAGAGCAGGGGCCTTGATGACCAATCACACTGCTGCATCTTCCTAACTGTGAAGTCTCAGGCTCAGAGAAGTGAAATAGCCACTGGTTTCATCTTCTGCAAGGAGTGTGTGTGTGTGTATGTGTATGCGTGCGTGTGCACTCAGCATAATGCATGTGGAATGCCCTTGATAAATGGTAGTTATGTTAACATGAGCTAAGAGCTAAGGAGAGTTGCTGAAGGCATTTGTCACTCTGTGCTCTTGAGCAATGATGACCCATTTTGGGTAGGGGAGGCACAGTCCCATCTGTAATTCATTCGTTTCACTCCTTAAATCCTTGGTGAGCTAAGCCAAAGCATAAATCTAGAGGTTAATTTAACAAATGTTCATCAGGCTTCAGCTGTGTACATGCCAAGTGGTGTGGGGAATGCAAATATAGAAGATGTGGCAACAGTAGCCACCAGTCTAATGGGGGCATGACACATGGCAAGCAGCTACATCACAGGGCATTTCTAGTGCCAAGTGAGGGAGGTAAAGCGTTGTGGTTTGGAAGTGGTCAGAGACTTCTTGCAAAAGGTGGCATTTGAGCTGGGCATTGAAGAGTGGGAGAAATCCTGGGGACAGATATTTCAGACAGAGGCTTTGTTTATCCCCCATACTTACACATAAATTGCTGGTCACTTATTTCTGTTCCCAAGGGCCAGCAGTACTCTTTCTTTTTTATTTTTTAAAATATAAAACATTAGTATCTTCTTGCTTTAAAAAAAAAAAACAGAGCTGTTGGCAGTGCTGCTGCAGGCTTTGCGGGCTGCTATTCTCCCCCACATGTAGGGAAGACAACTGTGGTTAAATAAACTTGGCCAGGCCAAGGTCAAGCCCAGTGTCCTCCATTCTAAGAAAGGACTGTTAGTTACGAATTCAGTTGTAACTCAGTAGAGGGTTTCTCATGGTAGCTGTTCAGTCCTTCAGTTGCTTTCACTTATTGTAGAAACCAGCCAAGGTCTTGTGGTTTTAAAGTGAGTGCAGAACCCTTTTCAAGGTGGAAAGGCAAGGGAAGAAGTGGCTTTTACCAAGATTGACTGTAGCTTTAGAGCTTGATGTTATCTCAGCTTGGGTTCTTCAGAATCCAGGAGTTCTACCGGTAGACACTTGAAACTTTGGGTGTAGGATTTGATTTGTTTTTAATTGTTACCCTGTTTAGTGCCAGTTGAAGACCAGAGCCACAGGATGGTCTATGGCAACATAACTTTTTCTTCTGCTACTCTGAGCCAAGGTAGAAAGGCTGGAAACAGTGGTGATCTGAAACTCGGACCCAGCCTTTTTCTGCAGGGCAGACAGGATGTCCTCCTGGAACTAGAAAAACTGAGTATCTGGAGGAACGTTAGCCTAGATTCAAGGAATAGGCCTACCCAGTCTCTAAACTCAGAGTTCTTATATTCTGACCCGTTTGAGGATCCAACGTGATGCTGCTGAATTATTTCCTTATACCTATAACTGTTTACAATTTAGTCTGTACAGTGATGAAATCTCACCGCCATCCACTCACCTCCTTATAAGAAGACTAGCAAATGAGGCCTTACTTGAGAATGGACTTTTCAGATTCTGATATTTTAGGCAAAAAGCAAGCAGTTCTAGGAAGTACTTCCTAAATGGCGAACAACTATAGAATAAAAGCATTATCAGACCATCTCATTTGCTCACTAGAAGGGAAGAGTTTTTTAAAAAGACTTTTAAGCAAGCTTTTAAAAACTATGTACACTTTTGGCCTGAATTTGTTTTTTCTTTTGTCTTTTCTCTGTATTGCCAGTGTGTAGTTGAAGAGCACAGTTGAAAAGGAGAATCTGTAGAAAAGAGTGATTGTGATTCTTTGCAGATGTGTTGTGGCAACCCTGATCGGAGCTTAGATGGTGCAGACTAACATGTTGCCTTCAGCTCAGACACACACACACAAGAATATTCGGGGATGGGTTCAAGCACTCACTGCTCTACCCATGCAGGTCTTGAAATCATTTCAACCCGCAGCAGTTAGGAGCTGCTAATGGAGGGCATCTGGCTCATGCCAAGTGCGGTTTCAGCTTCCACCTCTGTAACTGGAGTCAATAGTCCTGCCTTGACCTCATGGATTTGTGTGATTCTACACAAATATTATCTCTGAGAATACACAGAATAAAATAAAGTGCTAGCCGGATACAGAATTAAAACACATCTGCTACTGAAGAGTTTAAGGAATATCTTCCTGTGAATGAATCTAGGACAAAATTTGAAACCGGGCATCAAGCTTATAAGTGTGACTGTCCTTTCCCAGGGGACCCACCCTCCCCCACCACTTCTTGCCATCTTCCCTACTCTAGCTCCCTGATAATTTTTCCTAGGAGGAATAATTGATGACTGAAACTTAGCTCATCCCAGGGAGAAAAGTGTGCTTGACTTGTTTGATGTGGACTTTCCCATGATTAAATACTTGATTTAAAAAATTTTATTCAAGTATAGTTGATTTACAATGTTGTGTTAATTTCTGCAGTATAGTAAAGTGATTCAGTTATATATATATATTCTTCTCCAATATAATTTTTCATAGGATATTGAATATAGTTCCCTGTGCTATACAGTAGGACCTTGTTGTTTGATTTTTGTTAAATTAAAATGATTAATCAAATATCTGCTTATAATATCTGATGCTAAGCCAGGCACAGTCCAAGCATGAGTTCTGTCTCACAGGGCTTGTTCTTCAGGAAGGGCAATGAAGTCAACATATAAAGTGTTATTCTACAATATTCTGTAGTGTTATTGTTATTCCAGTGACATGCCTTAACAAACACAGCTTATGGGAGTTGACAAAAATAAAATTATTTATGATACAGTAGAATCAAGGAAGAATTTATGAAGGGCTTAGGACGGGTAAAACTTAGATCAGGAATTGCAAACTCAGATGTCTTTGGAATTCCAAGCTGATAGGCTAATGAGTAAATCAGGCTGCTGTAATACCGTAGGGAGTGGGGGTATAACACTATAGGGAGTGGTGGTGACCGGGCAAAATTGGAAAAACTTTGTGTGTCTCCTAAAATGTTGGCCACTGCTCAAGCCAACCCAGTGCTTTCCACCTGATAATGTGGGCCCCAAGTAGTCAGATCTTACATTTTATGAGAATGTAGAAATCTACTCAGGTAAAATCTTCTAATTTTTGACAACTGATAAAAACAAGCTAAGATTCCATGCAAGTAAATTTGTACATGCACACAGACAGACACATTTAAATTTGGGGGGATGGATTGAATCACTCCAGGCAGAGGCAGTGAAGTGTTGTACATGAACAAGAAACTCAGGTGGTTCACAGGAAACTTGAATATTGAGTGCAAGGAGTACTTTGTGGAAAATCTACTTGAAAAGTATGTCAGAGACCTTACATGTCACATAGGAAATTTGAACCTTATCCTCTCAGAATGGGGAGCCAATGAAGTTTCTTGAGCAAGGGAAAGGAACGACCAGATACTAGAATAATCTGATCTGCTACAGAGATGCATTAGATCACAGAGAGCTAGGCACTGTCCTACTGTATTACATACCACTGGCCACATATTTTCTACAAATTATGCCATCTCACTCTAAGAAGCTAAGGTAGAGGTAGATACTGTTAGTTATGTCCACTTAACTCACGAGCAAATGGAGACTTCCAGGAGTCCCCCAAGGTCATATAGCTAGGGAAGAGGAGGGGATCAGGATTTGAATCCAAGGATGTTTGATTGTTAAGCCTAGATAATTAGCTTCTCTGGTGTACCCAGATTTAGAGAGAGGGAAGGAGAGGTCTAATATTTCCTTTAGTCTGGTAACTTTGTCCTGCTGTCACTTCACCAGATAATCAAAGATCTGAGCAGAAGGATGGAGCAGCCAGTAATCAGTGCACCAGAAAGATTGAAAGTGTTAGGAAGCAATTTGCCGTAGGAGGGGGAGCTCTGGCTACAGGAAGAGCATAGTCAGTACAGTTCTTAGAAACAGTAGGTGATCATCGTCCTAAAAGAGCATTATGTCTCTGCAGCATCTGCCTTCCTGGCGGAGGGCGAGGCCCGTCTTCGAGGGCATGTTGACATTGTCACTCATCGTCCATCACTATATATGAGATGACTGAGTTTGCTGATTCCTGCTAGACTGTGACCCACATTTCCTGTTTCATGAGAAATGTGGAATCTCTCAGCCCAGAGCTGGGTTTGGCATGTAGTCTACGCTCCTAACCTGTGACAGCAGTGATTTCAAAAATCACTCCAGAGAATCTGTCCACACTGCGGAAGACCCGGGTTCCATCCCTGGGTTGGGAAGTACCCCTGGAGAAGGGAATGGCAACGCACTCCAGTGTTCTTGCCTGGAGAACTCCGTGGACAGAGGAGCCTGGTGGGCTGCAGCCCACAGGACATCAAAGAGTCAGACACAACTGGAGCGGCTAACACTTTCACTTTCACCACGCTCCTGACCTGTCACAATAGTGATTTCAAAAATGACTACATTCAAAAATATGCTTGAGGTGTACAATATATCATTCTTACTTTTTCATATACTTGGCTTTGTAGTTTTCTAATCAGGAAAGTGAGTAAGATAAAGTTTAAGTTCCACTAACTTCTGTGATTTCTTAGTTCTTTGAAAATGAGCTGATTTGGAGAATGTTTATATTGATAAGTAAACTTGCTTGTAAGTTTATGCATAATTTCAGTTTTTAAAATATGCATGACCCAGGAGTTCTGTTGGCTTGTTCCCATAAGTTCTTTTAAAAGGTGACGTCTCTCGCCCCATGCTATGCGACATCTGCCCCTCATTCTGACAGAAAACCAATGCATGCATTTGGATAACTCTCAGGAGACCTGTGGGATAGCTGGAAAGAACACATGAAATCAAGCTGTCACAAAACATGTGGGACATCTGGTCGACACGCCATTTCTCCAGCAGAGAAGCAGAGAGGAGGGGCACTTTCGGGCTCATAGAAAACATGAAATTGCTCTCATCTGTGTCTTTAGATCACTTGGATTTTTGTTGAAGGTTTTTCCTCAACAGTGTGCACACAGCATTTCCTTCAGTGCAAAGCCTAAACTCAGACACTTTCTTTTACAGGGAGAAATCACTTAGTACTTAGTTGCAAGGGTCAGGAAAATAATGGGGAGTTTGCGTTTAAACGACATCGTACTACTTTCCTTACTCTTAAGCACTGGTTTTCTCATCATTTTGGAGGAGAACAGCATGATAATACTCTTAACTCAGTGTGTTATCGACCATAAAAGACATAAGTTGCAAAACATTACCATTTCAGGATGTTAAGTTCTTGGGGTTGAAGGTAGTAACTCTGATGGTCACAGTAGAAATCCTAGAGATTCTGCCTTTGTGGGCAACTCCAGCCATCAGTGTCGCTTCGGGTAAGCTAGTTCACCCAGTGTGTGCTGCCTAAAGGCGTAAGTCAAGCAGAGAGGGAAAAGGTGATAGCCAGCCACCCTCACCCTCCACCCGGTCAAACAAACACCCGCCTCCCCTGTCAACATACCCATAAAGGTAGAGCTGACTCATGCTATAGCTTTTGAGAATGATATACAAAGAATGTCTGAACCCCAAGATGATAGATACACTGAACAAAGAGTGTTCTTTTCTCCTCCATGAGCCCTGGCTTCCTAATAAAGACCTAGCTCACTTGGCTTTGCATGCATAAAATTTCTAGGTCAAAGTTGAGTGAATTGACAGTACTAAGAGTTTGTTTAAGGCAGAGGCTGTCAAATAGCTTTGCTCTCAGACGACTCAGGGAAATAAAGTGGCCTGGCCTGTCAGAAAGTTAGACTGTCCCCACAGTGGGTTATTTGCTCACCAAGCCAGCAGGGCGTACAGGAAATGTACCTGTGAGAGCTAACGCCAGGTTTCAGCAAACTCACCCTCAAAGTTACTGAACATAGATTCCCAGGGCATCCAAAGGTTCTGTGATCCCAAACTTGATACTTTCACATATATTGCAGAGTCTGCATGAAAGTGGGGGGAGAGAAATGAAGATGCCTTTGAAGGCTGCCTCCAATAACTCTTCTTTGGCTCTGCTGCCATTTTCCTTTTCTTAGCATGCAAACCCCCTCTGTATTGAGGCAGTGGCTGAGGGGAGACTGAAGCCAGTTTGAAGAGCTGACCATGACTCGGACCGTTCGGAGCAGCACAGTAAGCAGTCATTACGCACGTGTGGAATGGAGGAAGCTGTTCATTCTGCCTGGGGACAGCAGGAGGAGATCTCTGATGCAGATTCAGGTTTAACAGTAGGAGGGTGTCAAGGAAGGGAAGAAGACACTTCCCACAAGGAAGGGTCATGGCTAACTTTCACGCTGGAGGTGCGAAACAGTGCTCTAAATTGGATTTTTATATTTTAATACATTTTCCCCACTCTGTGCAGTCTTACCCTTGGTTCTGTGGCCTCTGATTCAATGCTTTAGTTAAATTTTCTCTATTTTATTCTCATCTTTTTAGTTATTCAGCCACCAGACACTCATTAAGTATCTGTTTGTCTGACCTCTTTGTTCCCAGGGAAGGAACTGTACCAAATATGCAATTCTTACATATTTCTTTAGTTATTCTCCCCTCATGGCCAAGACATCCAACTCCTGCTGGCTACTGATACTTTTATGTTCCCTATTCATTCAAAATGCAATGCTGAAAAAGAGAGAGCATTTTACTGCTTGAGGTTCTGTGGTTATAAGCAACAGACCTACACTAACTTAAGTAAGAAAAGGAATTCATTGAAGGGGCAGGGGGCTGGGATAGATAGAAAAATCGCCTCTCAAAGTTGTTCATATCCTACTTCCTAAAGCCTGTCAGTGTATTACCTTATATGGCAGAAGGGACTTTGCAGGTGGATTAAGGATCTTGCAAAGAAGAGAGTAGCCTGGATTGTCCAGATGGGTCCAGTGTAATCACGGGGTCCTTACAGAGGGAGGCAGCAAGGTCAGAGTCAGAGAAGGAGATGTGATGACAGAAGCAGAGGTCAGAGGGATGTCATTGCCAGAAAGAGGCCACAAGAGTACAGTAACTCTAGAAGCTGGCAAAAGCAGGTATGAGTTTTTCTCTAGAGCCCCCAGAAGAAAGGCAGACTTGGCAGCCTTGTGATTATAGAACTTCTGACCTCTAGAATTGTGAGAGTATACATTTGTGTGTGCTTGTGTGTTTATTGAGGTGAAGTTTACATACATAAAATTAACCACTTAAAAATGATCAGTGACATGTAGTACATTTTCCAAGTTGTACACCTCCTAATTTGTCTAGTTCCAAAACCTTCTCATTACCCCTAAAGGAAACCTTGTACCCATTCAGGAGATACTTCTCATACTCTGTTCCCCCTTTTTCCCTGGTAACCACCAATCTGTGTTCTGCTGTATGGATTAATCTATTCTGGGTATTCCACATAAATGGAATTATATGATATGTGACCTTTTGTATCTTGCTTCTTTCACTTACCGGAGTGTTTTTGAGGTTCATCCATGTTATAGCCCATCTCACCTTCATCTTTTGTGCCTGAATAATATTCCATTGGGTGAATGTACCACAGTTTGTTTATCCATTCGTCTACTGATAACTATTTGGGCTGTCTTGACCTTTAGGCTATCTTGACTAGTGATGCTATATACATGCATGTACACATCTATACTTGAGTATCTGTTTTCAAGTCTTTTGGATTGAAACTGCTGGATTGAACCTAGGATTGAAAATTGCTGGATTGTGTAGTAACTCTATGTTTCACTTAACAGCCAAACTGTTTAGCAACTGAATCACTCTATAGTCCCATCAGCAATCTTCAAGGATTCCAATTTCTCTACGTCCTTCTCAATACTTACTCTTTCATTTGTCCTCTTAAAAAATTTAGCTGTCTTAATGGGAATGAATGGTATCTTACTGTGGTTTTTGAATTGCATTTCCCAGTGACTAATGCTGTTGAGCATGTTGACCATTTGTGGTCATGTGCTTGTTGACAATTTGTATATCTTATTTGGAGAAATGTCTTGAAGCCCTTTGCCCATTGTTTGTTTGTTTTTATTCTCAACCTTTTATTTTTAAACTTTAAACTTTTTATTCTGTATTGGAGTATAGCCGATTCACAATGTTATGATTTCAGGTCAACAGAGAAGAAACTCAGCCATATATATACATGTACCCATTTTCCCTCAACTCCCCCCTCCCATCCACCTTTGCCCAATTTTCAATTGAGTATTTAGTTTCCCCAAGTTGTGGGAAAGATGCTCTGGATTCTGGGTCATAGGAATTAATGGACAGTCCATTTGAGACATGTCTTTTAGGATCTGTGTATTCACATTTCCTTCAGTTCTTATGTCCCTGATTTAAGAGGAAAGAGTGGCTGGTATAGCCTGAGGAATGTTCAGTGCCTAGGTCAGAAGAAAGCAGACTTCCTTGATGTCTAGGACCACTAAGACTGCATGTAAACAAAATAGAAGTGCTATTACCAGAAGAAAGGCAGATAGGTGCTAGAAAGGCAAAAGCAAAAGGAACCCACGTGGGCATACAACTAGGTAACTGTTCAGGAAAAGAAGCAAACAAAACATAATGTGATAGAGACTTAAAAGCTCTGATTGCCCAAGAGAGAAATCTGTAATTCTAAGATAGGGAAGACATAGCAGAAGACAAACACCACTTAAAAAAAAAGGTTTAGTGGATAGGCATCACAGGCTCCTGGAGGAAAAGGTGATGATCCTATTTGTTCTGCACTGGTCATGCCCCACTTCAGATGAGGAACTCCATTGCGTGCTCACCACCTTGAGGGTCACACAGGTGAAACAGAACATGTTCAAAGGCGAGAGGCCAGGACGCTGGGTTCATGCCATTAGAGTAATGGTCAGAGAGACTGGCATGTTTACCTGAATAAGTAAGGATTCTAGGCAAGAGATGTAAAGTGGGATAAATGAATTCCAAATGGGGAGGATCAAGACCAAGATCTAAGTAGTTGAAGGAAATAGAAATCTATTTCTCACTTACATCCCAATTCTGTTATGTCTGTGATGGAAGAGCTGAGTTTGGTTTCTTGGATCATATGTTGCCAAATTCCTTCAGACCTTTGCCTCCACGTGGAGTTAGGGAAGGGGAGAAAAGAACGTCTGTGTGTGTGTGTGTGTGTGTGTGTGTGTTCTTGGACCATGGCAAGCAGTTGTGGGCTAAAACTCATTCATGTGGATACACCTGCTTCAAGGAATGCTGGGAAATGTAGTCTTATTCAGAAAGAAATGGTGACACAGACATTAGTGAAAATGATCACTTTCTCAAGGCTGCACAGAGTGAGCCCACAACTCTGGGAAAGCAAGGTATGTTAGTTATTGACCCCCTAGTAGGAAAAAGTAGGAGGCAAGTAAGAATGCCTGCCTTTGCTCTTTTGTTCTCATTAACTTGGCCTCTTCATCACCTTCTCTTGTGATTTCTTTCTGTTTTCCTTCACCTTCACTGGTTTTAATTTTGTGTTGACTCTAACTTTATGATTTGTGAAACTTGCTCTTTTTTTCCTACCTCTCTGTAATTTTTATTAATTATGAATAATTTTATTAATGAATTATGACTATAACATACACAGTGGGTAGAGCAAATTAATATCTCATGGTCCAAATGTGCCTTGAAATCTTGGCAAGTTCAGGGGTGTGTGTGTGTCTATACGTGTGTCTGTGTGCATGTGTGTGTGCATGCACACCTGTTTAAACGTTGTAGAGTATCCAATAAAATTTGAGATGTATTTTTTCCTTGAAATATCATAAAATCTGACCACTCCAGGTCTGCATGCCCGTAAGAATAGCAAGAATAGGAGGTATGCATTCTCCATGCTACCAATCTCTGTTAATCCCTTTTGCTTCTTAATGCTGAGACCTAAAGTCAGTTTCCACTTAACATATTTGTACTCTGTGTGTGTGCTTTTTTAAAAATACTCCTCTCTCTTTCTGATCTTGTGATCTGACTGTTGTGGGCACTTGAGTTTGGAATCACTGGCTTTTCCTACAGCTACTTCATCTGAAACATCAGTAAGAGTGGAGGGTGGGGGGATGGCAGCACTAGAGACAAGATAGGACGAGGGGAGGGTTGGCCAAAGGATGCCGGGATGTTTATTCCATGTGCAGGGGAGCCCAGCTGATGGTATATAGAGCAGTGGCCTCCAAACTTGATTGTGTACCTCATCAGAAAAATAATATTTGCATATGTACCCTTCAAAGTAGGAGTTATTACTTAAAAATTATATGTATATGCTCCTGTTATTTCTAGATGCAGTATACTCTCAAGGTCATAATTAAAGAAGACTATAAGTCCATATTCCAAATAATTTTAATTATAATTTTCAATTTCCGGGCCAACTTTTTGGTTGGCAGATGTACATTCTTAATGGCATCTTTAATTAGCGGTTTCTTGGCATTATTTAAGCCTCATACATTTTGTGATGGTTAGTTCAATTGAACTAGATAATGCATTCCATAAATTCTGTAAATACACATCTCAGCATATGGCAGTGAGCTGAATGGAAATGAAAAATTGGTTCACCTCTGTCAACCCTTCCTGATTTGCACAAGTTTATTTCCCCTCTTTTCTTAGGATTTCTTTCATTCATCCTGATGGAAAGCCATCTGAGAGATGTAGGTACTTGTATGTGTTTAGATTTTGAAATTTTAGATAAAATTAACATAAATAGAGTTTTTAGAAACATTAATTAATGGGACAACCAAGGATCTGTGTGTGTGGTGGGCGGGGGGATTTTAGAGGGCAGGAGACATGTAGAACATAATAGGATCTCATTGTAGCCTTATAAACACTAGACACAGTAGTTAGTATGTTCAACCTCTGCCCATACCCACACTCAGATGTGGGTCAGTTGACTACACTTCCCCAGACAGTCTGTAGATTCAATGCAATCCCTATCAAATTACCAATGGTATTTTTTCACAGAACAAGAACAAATTATTTTAAAATTGTATGGAAACACAGACGTCCCCAAATAGCCAAAACAATTTTGAGAAAGAAGAATGGAGCTGAAGGTATCCCACTCTCTGACTTCAGACTATACTACAAAGCTGCAGCCACTGTGTGGTACTGATACAAAACAGAGACAAAGATCAACAGAATGGGACAAAAAGCCCAGAAATAAACCCATGCACCTATAGTCAATTAACCTATGACAAAGGAGGCAAGTATTTACAGTGGAGAAAAGACAGTCTCTTCAATAAGTGGTGCTGGGAAAACTGGACAACTGCATGTGAAAGAATGAAATTAGAACATTTTTAAATATCATGTACAAAAATAAACTCAAAACTGTAAATGTTAAAGTGGGTACTATAAAATATTTAGAAGAAAGCATAAGCAGAACACTTTTTTTTTTTAACACTCTGACATAAATCACAGCAATATCTTTTTGAATCCATCTCTTAGTATAATGGGCATAAAAACATAAATAAACAAATGGGACCTAATCAAACTTAATTTTTTGCATACCAAAAGAAGCCATAAACAAAACAAAAAGCCTACAGAATAGAAAATATTTGTTAGTGGTGCTACTGAGAAGGGATTAATCTCCAAAAATATAAACAACTAATGTAGCTCAATATTAAAATTTAAAAAACCCCAAATAACAAAATAGGCAGAAGATCTGAACAGCCATTTCTGCAAAGAATATGTACAGATAGTCAAAAGGCACATGGAAAGATGCTTAACATCACTAGAAATGCAAATCAAGATTATAATGAGGTATCACCACCCACTGGTTATAATGACCATTATCAAAATGTGTACAGACAGTAAATGCTGGAAAGGGTGTGGAGAAATGGAAACCCTCTTACACTGTTGATAGGAATGTAAATCAGTATAGCCACAATGGAGAACAGTATGGAGGTTCCTTAAAAAACTAAAAATAGAGCTACCATATGATCCTACAGTCTCTCTCCTGGACATGTATCTGGAGAAAACCATACTTCAGAAAGATAATGTGAGAACAAGATGGAGGAGTAGATGGACGTGTAGTACATCTCTCTCCACGGATACATCAGGAATACACCTTCAGACACAGAAGTGCTGCAGAACCCCAGCTGAGAGCAGACAGGAGGACCTGACCAGAGGAAAAGAATATATAGAACCATGCAGAACTCAGTAGGACGAAGGAACTAGGGGGAAAAACAGGAGTGTTCGTAGGACTGGACCTGTTCTCAGAAGGTGGGGGAACTGAAGCAGGGGTCCGATCTCCATATTGGGGCAATTGTCTGAGGCAGAGGAGAAACTTTTAAGGCTGAGAGTGAAACAGCTGATCTGTGGCAGCCTAAATGGAATGAGGTCCCCTGGAAGGCGCAGCGGCTGGGAGCTGGTGTTTAGGGATTGTGGAGCAATCCCAGGGCAAGGGCTGCTGTTGACTGCAGAGAGACAGATCTAGGTGACGTGAGGGAGGAGATGTGGTGCGAAATGCCTGTGGAGGAAAGCCAGGCAGCCATGGAAGCCAAGGTGATACTGCTGAGTCACGCGTAGTGAGTGGAGCCATCACCATAGCCTCTCTCTCCCCCAACACACACCAGCGTCAGCCCCTGAACAACAAAGAGGCTGGCCCATCAAATGCCCGAAGCTCTGAACTATAGAGCAGGACCCACCCAGCTGCTGCTGCTGCTAAGTTGCTTCAGCCGTGTATGACTCTGTGCGACCCCATAGACGGCAGCCCACCAGGCTCCCTCGTCCCTGGGATTCTCCAGGCAAGAACACTGGAGTGGGTTGCCATTTCCTTTTCCAATGCATGGAAGTAAAAAGTGAAGTTGCTCAGTCGTGTCCGACTCTTAGCAACCCCATGGACTGCAGCCCACCAGGCTCCTCCGTCCATGGGACTTTCCAGGCAAGAGTACTGGAGTGGGGTGCCACTGCCTTCTCCGGCCCCACCCAGAGTGCGCCTTTAAGTGACTGATGCACCGAACTACAGAGTAGGACCCCACCCAGGGTGCCCCTTTAAATGCCTGTCCCGCCGATCTACAGAGTAGGACCCCAGCTAGGGGAGCCCCTTTAAGTGCCTGAACGGGCTGAGCTGCAGAGAAGGACTGGCCAAAGAGGCCTTCTGATTGCCAGCTAGAAGAGGCTCCAAAAAAGACTCCGATAGGGTCATAACTCCTGCGGGGGAGGCAGTCCGTGTCCCTGCACACTTGGCGCCGCCAGGGTCCCCGCAAGCCAAGCAGCTGTGACACCTTCACGCTCAGCTCTCACTGGGGCAGAGCTGCCACCGGCAAAAAAAGTCTTGCATCTATGTACACAGGGTCACTTCAGTCGTGTCCAACTCTTTGTGACCCTGCAGACTGTGGCCTGCCAGGCTTCTGTCAGGGGGATTTTCCAGGCAAGAACACTGGAGTGTATTGGCTAATACTGGCCGCCATACCCTCTAGAGCACTGTATTTCCTGCTGCCCTAGCCACCAACTCCCCTGAGTACCTGGTGCTGCCAGAACCCCTGTGACCCAAGCAGCTGCAGCACCTCCACCCCTGGCCCTCACAGGGGCAAACCCAGGTCCTCCAGGGCAGCCTCAGGAGCTAACGCCAGTGGATGACCCACATGCAGAGGTGGAAATAAATCCACAATGGAAACCCAGGGGCAGTGTGACTAAGGAAGAAGACCCCAAACCTTCCCACCAGCTTTACAAGCTGCAGATTGAATCCACACGATCAACTAGGCAGACTCTGTGTCTATGGAATATATAAAAGGCCACTGAGAGCTCCCACAAGAGGAAATGCACTAGCTCTGACAGCTGTGGACACTGGAGGCAAGAACACACAGGAGCAGGGCCAGAGTAGAATCCGAGCTGCCCCCACGGCAGGGCCAGAGACCAGCACAGTGGTGGAGGGCATCCTAGGGAGGCGAGGTGGACTGTGACTCCCAGCGACGGAAAGGACTCTGACAGCACTGACTCAAGAAAAGTATTTGTTATTCTTATGTTTTGACTTCTTCTATACATTCGTTTGGATTTTTTTCTTCGTTTCCCCCCTGTATTGTAGTTGTTGATTTTATTGGCACTATGAAATCTAATTAAGCTTTTGAGATTTTTTTTTTCCTCAGTCACATTTTTTATTGTTATAAATCTCTGCCTTTATGTTGGGCTTTTGCAGTTCTGTGGAGTTTCCCTTTTTTAAAAAATTTTTTTCCCTTTTCTTTTCTCTTTTTAAAATTTTGATTTTTTAAACTTATTATTATTTTTTACATTTATTCCTCTGTTTGCTTTTGCTATTGTTCTTTTCTCCTTGCAGTTAATCTTTATATAAATCTTCATCTACCTCTATGTAACTTTGCATATCTATTTTTTCTTTCTTTTCTTTTCTTTCCTTTCCTCTTAACCTTTTGTTAGTTTTATTTTCACTGCTTTATTCCCCAGTTGGCACCTTGCTTTAGTTTTGTTTTCCAGTTTGTGCTTTAGTTAGTTTTGTTCTGGTAGATATAAGTTTGGTTTCCTTTGTTCACCAGGTCAGTCTATTGTACTTTATTTTTGTTGGACTGATTTGATTTTGCTTATGTATGTATATGTATATATTCAGTCACACTTTTTATTGTTGTTATAAACCTCTGCCTCTGCACTGGACTTTTGCAGTTTTGTGGAATTTTCCTTTTTTCCCTTTTTTCTTTCTTCTTCCATTTATTTTTATAATCTTAATTTTTAATTTTTTAAAACCTACTATAAGTTTTCTACATCTATTCCTTTGTTTGCCTTTCCTACTGTTCTTTTCCCCTTGCAGTTAAATCTTTAATGTTTATGAATCTTCTTCATCTATCTTTATTTAACTTTGCATTTCTATTCTTTCTTTTCTTTCTTTACTTTCCTCTCAACATATTTGTTAGTTTTGTTTTCATTGCTTTATTCCCCATTTGGCACCTTTCTCTAGTTTTGTTTTCCAGTTTGTGCTTTAGTTAGTTTTATCTGCTAAATATAATTTTTGATTTCTTTTGATCGTCAGGTCAATCCACTACATTTTTGTTGCACTGTTTTGACTTTGCTCATGGGTGTATATGTATATGTGTATATTCCATTATTTTAGTTATTATTTGCCTGATTTTATAACTGCCATTTGTCTGGGGTCCATCTTTGGCTTCTCATTTTTGGATAAGTGTTTTAATCTCAGTTAATGCCATAACAAACCACTTGTGCAATTGTCATTCCTAACCAGAGATCAAGCCCTGAGTCTTTGGTGTGTGAGCACTGACTCCAAGACCCCAGACTACCAGAGAACTAACCCTAGGGAGTATCAAATAGCGAGAACTCACAGAAAGGGAACCACTTGAACACAAGACCCAGCGTCACCCAACCACCAGTAGCACCCTGTTC
The DNA here is from genome assembly GCF_910594005.1 of Cervus elaphus. Lineage (NCBI taxonomy): Eukaryota > Metazoa > Chordata > Mammalia > Artiodactyla > Cervidae > Cervus > Cervus elaphus. The sequence continues at coordinate 51,406,994 of NC_057843.1, read as the reverse complement.
AGGATGCCTCATCTAAACAACAAACAAAAAAAATACAAACACCATCATCAGCAGACAGGATTACCACCTCACTCAGCCTTGCCCATCAGAGGAAAAACAAATAAACAAAAACGTACAACTCTCACCCTATATGACCCTTATACAAACCACTGGGCAAACCTTAGGAGGGCAGAAACCAAAAGGAAGAAAGAATTCAACTGTGAACCCTGGGAAAAGGAGACTTCAAACACAATAAGTTAAAAAAAAAAAGAAAGAAAAGGCAGAGAAATACTACACAAATGAAGGAACACACTAGAAACACAGACGTCCAAATAAGTGAAGAGGAAACAGGCAGAGACCTGAAAAGTCAGAATAATGATGGTAAAGACGATCACAAACCTCGAAAACAAAATGGACAAAATGCAAGAATCAATTAACAAAGACCTAGAAGAATTAAAGAATAAACATGTAGAGACAACAAAATTACTGAAATTTAAAGTACACTAGAAGGAATCCTGGAGAAGGCAATGGCACCCCACTCCAGTACTCTTGCCTGGAAAAATCCCATGGGCAGAGGAGCCTGGCGGGCTGCAGTCCATGGGGTCTCGAAGAGTCGGACACGACTGAGCGACTTCACTTTCACTTTTCACTTTTCATCAATAGCAGAATATCTGAAGCAGAGGACCGAATCAATGAGCTGGAAGATAAACTGGTGGAAATATCTTTCTGAAGGGCCGAATAAAGTAAAAAGAATGAAAAGAGCTGAGGATAGTCTCAGAGACCTCTGGGACCATGTCAAACACACCAACGTTCGAATTATAGGGGTCCCAGAAGAAGAATGGCAACCCACTCCAGTATTCTAGCCTGGAGAATCCCAGGGACAGAGGAGCCTGGTGAGCTGCCATCCATGGGGTCACATAGAGTCGGACACAACTGAAGCGACTTAGCAGCAGCAGCAGAAAAAGAGGAAGAGAAAAAGAAAGGGTGTAAGAAAATTTTTGAAGAGATTATAATCGAAAATTCCCCCAACATGGAAAAGGAAATAGTCAATTAAGTCCAAGAGGTGCAAAGAGTCCCATACAGGATAAACCCAAGGAGAAACACTCCAAGACACATACTAATCAAACTAACAAAGACTAAACACAAAGAAAGAATATTAAAAGCATCAAGGGAGAAGCAACAAGTAACATACAAAGGAAACCCCATATACTTAACAGTTGATTTTTCAGCAGAAACTCTGCAGCCCAGGAGGGAATGGCAGGACATATTTAAAATACTGAAAGGGAAAAACCTACAACCAAGACTACTGGACCCAGCAGGGATCTCATTCAAAATTAATGGAGAAATAAAAAACTTTTCAGAAAAACAAAAATTAAGAGAATTCAGTACCACCAAACCAGCTTTACAACAAATATTAAAGGGACTTATATAGTCAAGAAATACAAGAGAAGAAAAAAGATCTACAAAATCTCTTCAATAAATGGTGCTGGGAAAACTGGACAGCTACATGTAAAAGAATGAAATTAGAACACTTCCTAACACTATACACAAAGATAAACTCAAAATCGATTAAAGACCTAAATGAAAGGCTGTAAAACTATATAGCTATAAAACTTTAAGAGGAAAACATAGGCAGAGCACTCAATGACATAAATCAAAGCAAGATCCTCTATGACCCTCCTCCTAGAATAATGGAAATAAAAACAAAAGTAAACAAGTGGGACCTGAGTAAACTTAAAAGCTTTTGCATAGCAAAGGAAACTATAAGCATGGTGAAAAGACAACCCTCAGAATGGGAAAAAATAATAGCAAATGAAACAACTGACAAAGGATTAATTTCCAAAATATACAAACAGCTTATACAACTCAATGCCAGAAAAACAACCCAATCAAAAAGTGGGAAAAAGACCTAAACAGACATTTCTCCAAAGAAGACATACAGATGGCTATTGAACAAATGAAAAGATGATCAACATCACTCATTATTATAGAAAAGCAAATTGAAACCAAAATGAGATATCACCTCACACCATTCAGAATGGCCATCATCAAAAAGTCCAGAAACAATTTCTGGAGAGGATGTGGAGAAAAGGGAATGCTCTTGCACTGTTGGTGGGAATGTAAATGGGTGCAGCCACTATGGAAGATGGTATGGAGATTCCTTAAAAAACTAGGAATAAAACTACCATATGACCCAGCAATCCCACTCCTAGGCATATACCCTGAGGAAACCAAAATTGAAAAAGATGTATGTATCCCATTATTCCTTGCAGCAATATTTACAATATCTAGAATGTGGAAGCAACCTAGATGTCCATTGACAAATGAATGGATAAAGAAGTTGTGGTACATATACACAACGGAATATTCAGTTCAGTTCAGTTCAGTCACTCAGTCATGTCTGACTGTTTGCAACCCCATGAATCGCAGCATGCCAGGCCTCCCTGTCCATCACCAACTCCCAGAGTTTACTCAAACTCAGGTCCATCGAGTCGGTGATGCCATCCAGCCATCTCATCCTCTGTCGTCCTCTTCTCCTCCTGTCCCCAATCCCTCCCAGCATCCGGGTCTTTTCCAATGAGTCAGATCTTTGCATGAGGTGGCCAAAGTACTGGAGTTTCAGCGTCAGCATCAGTCCTTCCAACGAACACCCAGGACTGATCTCCTTTAGGATGGACTGGTTGGATCTCCTTGCAGTCCAAGGGACTCTCAAGAGTCTTCTCCAACACCACAGTTCAAAAGTATCAATTTTTTGGCACTCAGCTTTCTTCACAGTCCAACTCTCACATCCATACATGACCACTGGAAAAACCATAGCCTTGACTAGACGGACCTTTGTTGGCAAAGTAATGTCTCTGCTTTTTAATATGCTACCTAGGTTGGTCATAACTTTCCTTCCAAGGAGTAAGCGTCTTTTAATTTCATGGCTGCAATCACCATCTGCAGTGATTTTGGAGCCCCCAAAAAATAAAGTCTGACACTGCTTCCACTGTTTCCCCATCTATTTGCCATGAAGTGATGGGACCAGACGCCATGATCTTGGTTTTCTGAATGTTGAGCTTTAAGCCAACTTTTTCACTCTCCTCTTTCACTTTCATCAAAAGCCTTTTTAGTTCCTCTTCACTTTCTGCCAAAAGGGTGGTGTCATTTGCATCTCTTAGGTTATTGATATTTCTCCCAGCAATCATGATTCCAGCTTGTGCTTCTTCCAGCCCAGTGTTTCTCATGATGTACTCTGCACATAAGTTAAATAAGCAGGGTGACAATACACAGCCTTGATGTACTCCTTTCCCTATTTGGAACCAGTCTGTTGTTCCATTACTCAGCCATAAAAAGGAACACATTTGAGTCAGTTCTGATGAGGTGGAAGAACCTAGAGCCTATTATACAGAGTGAAGTGAGTCAGAAAGAGAAAGATAAATATCATATTCTAATGCATATGTATGGAATCCAGAAAATGGTACTGAAGAATTTATTTACAGGGCAACAGTGGAGAAACAGACATGGTGAATAGAACTATGGACATGGGGAGAGGGGAGGAGAGGGTGAGATGTATGGAAAGAGTAACATGGAAACTTACATTACCATATGTAAAATAGATAGCCAACGGGAATTTGCTGTGTGGCTCAGAAAACTCAAACAGGGGCTCTGTATCAACCTAGAGGGGTGGAATGGGGAGGGAGGTTCAAAAGGGAAGGGGTTATATGTATACCTATGGTTGATTCATGTTGAGGTTTGACAGAAAACAGCAAAATTCTGTAAAGTAATTATCCTTCAATTAAAAAAAATAAATTAATAAAGAAAGATACATGCACCCCAGTGTTCATTGCAGCACTATTTACAATAGCCAAGACATGGAAACACCCTAAATGTCCATCAACAGATGAATGGATAGAGATGTGGTACATATATACCTTGGGATATTACTCAGCCATAAAAAGGAATGAAATAATGCCATTTGCAGCAACGTCTATGGACCTGTAAATTGTTATACCAAGTCATAAAGACAAATCCCATATGATATCACTTATATGTGGAATCTAAAAAATGGTACAAATGAACTTTATTTGTAAAAACAGACTCACAGTTATAGAAAAAAAAACAAAAACATATGTTTACCAAAGGGGAAAGATGGGTAAGGAAAGGATAAATGAGCAATCTGAGAGTAACATATACACATGCTTATGTATAAAATAGATAAACAACAAGGACCTACTGCACAGAGAGGGGCCTGTACTCAGTATTTTGTAAAAACCTCTATGGGGAAAGAATCTGGAAAGAATGGATATATGTGTGACTGAATCACTGTGCTGTCCACCCGAAACTCATACAACATTGTAAATCAACTATATTCCAATTACGTTTCTTTTTAAGTGAAAAAGTGGGTCAGTTGGAGCCACATAGAATGAATATGAAAAGATTTTTAAAAATCTTCAACTCATCAGCTAAAATGAAGATAAAACTAATTAAAATCTCAAACAGAAGTTTACTGGAATTTCATGAACTTACAGAGAAAGCATTTGTTTTGGAATCTGGAGTCAGAGGAGTCCAAATCCCTCAAATGGGCTGTTGTTTTTGTTGTTGCCAAAGCTTCCACATTTCCCAGCTGCCTGTGATTTATCTGTCTCCTTCACTGAAGGGCTAATGACCTCAGGAGTACATTTAATGCTTTCTTGTCTCCCTTGATTGTTTTCTTTCTTCCCATCCCTCCAAACTTGAACTCTCCATTTAAGGCCTTGCCTCCCTTTCCTGAGCAGATTGAAAAAAAAAAAACAAAGGCTTTGCTGTCTCTTACATTGTTTGGGAATTAGGCCTGTTAGAGATGCGATAAAGCTCTTGCTTATCCCAGGACACCTAGGCCTAGTGGGGAAGTCTCTGCATCCATCTGTGTGCAGTGTGACCAGAACACGTTTCAGATGCCAGCACTGCAGAAAGCAGTGGGGAGAGTGGAGGTGTGAAAACCCAGCCCTTCCAGCCAGACCAGGTTTCCAGTCATACAATCCATGGTTTTGGCACCTTTTGGAAATTCTCAATATCCTGAGAATGCAGTCATCACGACCAGGCCTCTGACCTTATGGAGGTCAACTTCTTATGGCAAATAAGATATGCAGATAGATACTTAAGCCACCACATACACCTTATTTTGTTCTTGCTTAGTCGTTAAGTCACATCCCAACTCTTGTGACCTCATGGACTGTAGCCTGCCAAGCTTCTCTGTCCATGGGATTTCCCCGGCAAAAATACTGGAGTGGGTTGCCGTTTTCTTCTCCAGGGGATCTTCCTGACCCAGGGATTGAACCCACGTCTCCTGCGTTGGCAGGTGGATTCTTTACCAGTGAGCCACCAGGGAAGCCCATAGATACCTTATACAACCACTGAAATACACAGGAGGTGTCACATGATATGAGGGAAGTGAAGAATTAGATTTTATGGCAGCTGAATTGATGAGGCGAAGAGGATTGTGTTTGAGAAGTTGAATATTTGTCAGGTGGACAAGGGAAAAGAAAAAGACATTTGGATGGATGTCACAGCTTACACAGAGTGGATGTGCAAATTGGCATTGAGTGTTGGCTGACTACAAGGCCAAGGGGATGGACAGGATTGCAGGAGAATCAGGTGGACAGCAACTGAGGACCCTGGGTTTTATCCTGATGGACAGTGTTTCCTAAACCAGAGTCTGTATGCCTGGAATGCAAAGTGGTGGAGGAGAGAGAAATCCATGAGCTGAGGGGGAAAGATTGGTAAAGTTGTAGAATGCAGTGATGAAGGCGAGAATATTAGCAGGTGAGTGACTACCACAGGGCAACACAGAGGGCCTGCTGAGATTGTAAACTGTAATTTGAATAGTAGCACACATCTCAGATATACTGTAGCTGCTTTGGGGCTTTCATGTGCAAAGTAGGATTAATTCATGGTTGGGGGACTTCCCTGGCAGTCCAGCGGTCAAGACTCAAGTGCTTCCACTGCAGGGGGCACGGTTTTGATCACTATGAATGATGATCTCACATGCTGCATGACCCTCTGACCCTCCCCAAAAAACAACAGGTTGGAGGAACACTGAAAGGTGAAAATAAAATGCCTGTGAAAAGGAGTTAAAATGATAGGACATGTGATCCAGACAGTGTAGGAAAGAAAATGAAGCCAGGAGGGAAAATAATTTGAGGAACTCTGAGCATTTCAAGGAACCCATGGTATAGATGAGCTGCAAGGAGCCAAGTTGATCTGAAGCTGTGGTCAGAGAGTAGGGTGAAGAATTTCCGATTTCACAAGTGTAAGGCTCCAGTTGGGGTCCCAGATTTTTCCTGCACCTCTAAGCTTGGCCTATCCCTCCTGCTGAATTCATTTAAGATGGCAGAAGAGACTCATCAACAGATGAAATTGGGTGCTGGGAGAGTATAACAAGTGTCCACAGGAATAATGTGGAGTCAAGGTTTCTTTCAGGGGTTCAGGAACCCTGGGGATTGGGCCAAACTGTGGGAAGAGAGCCTCCTGTTACTTGAGATTCGACTTCAGTGACCTGCCTTATTCATCAGGCATTTGTGTCCTAAAAGGGAGAATCTCATTAGGTTGATTTTGTCACCCAAACCAAAGTCTTTTGCACCAGTTCTCCTCTGAAAGTGGACCTCCTTTATGTTTTGCCAATGTGTCATTGACTATGACTAGGATCTAGGTCCAGGGCAATTCTTTGTGGCAGAAAACCCTTTACAGCAGTTAGTATGCATGGGCCCATTGTGTCGTAGTATTCACAACCGCCTCATGAAGTGGGTACTATTATTAACTTTATTGTTTTTTCTCTTTGAGATACTGAGTTTATTTCCTCTGGAAATATCTGCAGAAATGGAATTGCTGTATCATATGGTAGTTATGAACCCACTCCAGTACTCTTGCCTGAATCCCATGGACAGAGGAGCCTAGTGGGCTACAGTCCATAGGGTCACAAAGAGTCGAACACCACTGAAGCGACTTAGCACACACACATGCATGGTAGGTCTAGTTTCAGTTTTTTGAGGATCTTCCCGTCTATTTTCCATAAAAGTTATACCAGTTTACATTCCCACCAGCAGTGCCCCAGGGCTCTCTAGTACCTTCATTTCACACAAGAGGAAACTGAGGTACAGAGAGGTTAATTAACTTGCCTGTGTGCACATAGGCCGGAAATGGCCGTGCTGGCTTATCTGGCCATGGAGTCCGTGTGCTCCTCTTCTCTATGTGGCTACGTCTGAAAAGAAATGATTCTAAGCTTGTCTCTTCAAAGGTGACGGCAGGGTTCGTGGTTTCCTCCTGTCACGGCCTAGCACATAACCAAGGTTTCTTGTGATCCCTGTAATATGGGTCCTTCTCCCCCTTCACTCCAGCCAAGCCTATGAAAACTGCAGGTGGATCTCCAGTACTTGTCTGGGGGTGGTGTAATTTATCATTCAAACGGAAACAGTCTGAGAGTGAGTGTGGACGCTGTTAATAGCTTTGCTAGCCCCACAGGCACAAATGAGGACTGTCTGCACCTCATATGGTCACTCTAGTGATATATTATAAATTACTGAGAATTGGAAAGAGCTGTAAGTGGACCTATGATATTTCTGATCTGCCAGAGGGAGACAGAAACTTCCCAAACCCAAATTCTAAAAGATCTGGTTCATAATAGGTGCTTAATAGATGGGGTTTCGTTATATCCCAAAGAGATGTGTGGAGAAGGACAGAGGTATTGGGTTGGCCAAAAAGTTCGTTCAGGTTAGTACTTTTTGGCCAACCCAGTACATAGCCAGACGTAAGGAAGGGGCAGAGCTGGGAAATGCCAAGGAGCTACTCCTAGCAGTAACTTCTCTCCAAGCTTTTTGCAGTTGAATAAACTAATGCTTGCTGTTAAACTGAAGAAATTACTCAGCAGACCCAAAGGAAACTTATTAAATCTCATTTTTGCCTCTGTCTCTGAGACTGTCATTAAAATATCTGTACCTGGGGAAGAACTTGGGGTCCACTCAGCATGTCCTACTGTAGAAAGGCTAGAGGAGTGACAGGTCTTTGAAAAGCCCAAGACTAGGGACTGCACGCATCATCAAGATTGCCTTTGAATTTGCAGAGCGAACATTGCTTTACAAAACGAGGGAAACTTGATTATTGGGAAATTGAAAGAAGGTGGCCCAAGGGGCTCCCAGGTGGCGCAGTGGTAAAGAACCCATCTGCCAATGCAGGAGACACAAGAGACGCAGGTTTGATCTCTGGATTGAGAGGATCCAATGGCAGGAAGGAGGAGGAAATGGCAACTCACTCCAGTATTCTTGGCTGGAAAATTCCATGGACAGAGGAGTCTGTCAGACTATAGTCCATGGGGTCTCATAGAATTGGACACCTTTAAGGATGGAAGAGCCTGGTGGGCTGCAGTCCATGGGGTCACTAAGAGTTGGACACGACTGAGTGACTTCACTTTCACTTTTCACTTTATTGCGCTGGAGAAGGAAATGGCAACCCACTCCAGTGTTCTTGCCTGGAGAATCCCAGGGACGGGGGAGCCTGGTGGGCTGCCGTCTGTGGGGTCACACAGAGTCAGACACGACTGAAGTGACTTAGCAGCAGCAGCAACAAGCATGCATACATACACGCCCCAAGGTCACTGAGCAGACCGAAAACAAGCAGCTTGTCTCTGACTCGAAGCCTTTCTTCTTCTCTGTTGTTGGAGGAGGGCAGGGCTTGGGACACCCCTTTTCCTAGAGAGTCTAGTCCCAGTGGTACTGGGGGACTAGTCTCAGCATGCGAGAGGGGGCAAGTTGTTCGTGTAGGCACAGGGTATTCTCACCTGAAGACAGCAGCTTCACCTGCTCTGCTCCTTTGCACTCAGCTGTACCCAGCCTTAGAGGAAGACCCCCTCGTTTTTGCAGGGTGCCAGAGGGCCAGCCACATAGTTGGGTATTCCAACGTTATAGGAGCGGCAGAGGATGAGACTAATGGCAAGATTTTAGTGATCCTGGTTAGAGACAGCCTGTCCCATCTCCCAGCCACCCAGGGCTGGATGCCCCAGGAAGAGGACAGAAGAGTGACCTGGCAGTTATCTTAGGCATCATGACCAGTGTCACCTTAGAGTCTGAGATAAGGGCCACAGTGTTCTCTAGGCCCAAGAGGCTTTTCTTGAGATGAGAATTAATTTGGAAAGATTTATTATTATGAAAGCAATGAATTTCAAGTTTTACTAGAGTATTTTAGGTGAGTCCATAGTCTCTGCCCCTCTCGACTAACTGGTTCATTCCCTTTTCTGGTAATGAATCCTCTTTGTGTTTAAAGCCTATTTCTTTTTTTAAAAAATCTTTTTATTTTGTATTGGGGTATAGCCAATTAACAACGTTGTAATAGTTTCAGGTGAACACTGAAGAGACGGAGCCATACATACACGTGTATCTATTCTCCTCCGACTCCGCTCCCTTCCAAGCTGCCACATAACATTGAGCAGAGTTCCGTGTGTTATATACAGTAGGAAACTTACTTCTTTATAAGGACAAAATATGTGCAGAAATCAGACACTTAAGTATTTCAACTAAACTACGATATGGGAAACAGTAAATGAAGGCAAGGTTTTAAGTGAGATAAGTGTTGGAAAAACAGTCATCACTGTTCAGACTGAGAATCCAGATGTAATTGCATAAAAATATTTTTTTTCATGTTCGTTCAACTTAAGAAATTTTGTCTTTTAAGGTAACTAGTCTATAGTTTAAGATTGTAGCAACTTGTGACCAAACGTGTTCTTTTCATGTTATAGATTAATATTTTTTCACCATTATATTTATTCCAACAGCTGAGTCATATTGGAAACACAATGTAGAACAAGTTCTAAACAAGTTTTTCAAGTGATATAAAACTGTCATTGGCCCTAGACATAATACAGTTTTCTGGAATTATGTGAGAGACCAGTCACTGAGTCACGGATGCAGAACAGTCCCAGAGGTCCTCTTATAAAAGTGAGGCAAGACTTCATCTTGTTACCATCATCATTCATCGTTTCACTCCATCACCCTTATTCTTCTGTTAGTGAGTTCTGAGGATGAGTGTCTTCACATTAAAGTGATGGGAATGCTTAATGGTGAGAGAGAAGTATTTATGATTTCTTTGTTTACTTCCATAAAAAGCATGACTCCTTGGAGAAAAGAGTTTTGAGATCATTTTATGGGAAAACCAAATTTACTACAGAGCTGTGTAAGCAGCTGAGCCAGACACTGGGGCACTGGGATCTATTGGAACATGAGGAAGTTATGAGTTTACCATTAAAATCCGTCCCCTAGAGCTCTGATTTCTGGTGTGACCAGAAATTTCAAAGAACCTCCTTCAAAATCTTTTTCTGCCTCCTGCTTCTGGATTCTACAGAGCCCTCTTTGAAAGTGGTCATTAAATAGGTTCCCAGAGTGTTTAATCTATAGATAGGAAATATCAGTAGTTTAAAAGAGACTATGCTCAAATCGCTAATTGTGTTGATGGTAACTAACTCTCTCCTGAGAGCCCTTTTGGCAAAGAGAAGTCTTATCTGACTTTTGACAGCCTTGGAGTGGGGAGGGGCACTATTGGAATACAGTTGGACTTGACTCTTTTTTGAAACACCTTGATTTGAATCCACTAAAGCCTTGTGGCTACCAGACCCATTCATTAAATGTCTGAATAGATGAAGGATAGGCTGTGTTCAAGGTCTGAGAACTGTACTCTGTTTTATTGCTATGCTAACCAAATGGGCAAGGTTCTGAATATTCATTTAGGGAGAATGGGATGTATCTGAAATTCTTTCTTTGAAGTGTAGAGTGTTCAAGATGAAGAGTATTTGCTCCATACTTTTTTCCCCCAAAGAGGTAAATTCAGATGTTCAATTTATGAGTTCTTGAGTGATTTAAACTTAAGATAAGGGATATTTTCCCCTCATTAACTCTTCAAACAGATCATGGATCATATTAGCAAGTGCCTTGGTGTCTAGCTTAAAGCTCTTAGTTTCCAATTGTTTAGAGGGCTGGGAATGTAATTGCCCAAAGGAAACTCCTGTGTGATTTATTAGGTTTCATGCATGCACATATTACTGCCTTATGTTTCATGTATGCACATACTACTGCCTTATGGGAAACATTAGCATTTAGCAAAGAAGAGGAATATGTTTCCGAGCTGTTTGCTGATAAAGTGGCATTAAGATATTTGGCATTTTCAGGTTAGCATATCAGGCTCATATTTTCATAATGTCATTCACTCTGGAAAACGTTTTCTCTGTTTGAGAGAACAGTCATAAATTAGGGAAGGTTTAAAGTTTTCATCCAATCCTTTTGTTACTGAGTTGTTATTGGATAGAATCATGGAACATATGGCATCTCCACAGAAGTTTGAGGGGATAAGCATAGGTTTTTAGATCATGAAGATTATAAGAAATTGCTGACTGGGCAATTCACTTGTGGTCATTATATAAGGAGTGTGAACGGAACGGTGGGAAACATTAACCTCTGGGCTATTGGAGTTATAACACCACGTTAACTCCTTTTTAAAATAAAGCTCACAAATGTATCAACTAGAAATCTTCAGTGGTGGTATCATTAAATAGTACTAATTCAGTTCAGTCTCTCAGTCGTGTCTGACTCCTTGCGACCCGATGAACCACAGCACGCCAGGCCTCCCTGTCCATCACCAACTCCTGGAGTCTACTTAATCTCATGTCCATCGAGTTGGTAATGCCATCCAACCATCTCATCCTCTGTTGTCCCCTTCTCCTCCTGCCCTCAATCCCTCCCATCATCAGGTTCTTTTCCAATGAGTCAGCTCTTCGCATAAGGTGGCCACAGTATTGGAGTTTCAGCTTCAGCATCAGTCCCTCCAATGAACACCCAGGACTGATCTCCTTTAGGATGGACTGGTTGGATCTCCTTGCAGTCCAAGGAGGGACTCTCAAGAGTCTTCTCCAACACCACAGTTCAAAAGCATCAATTCTTCAGTGCTCAGCTTTCTTCACAGTCCAATTCTCACATCCATACATGACCACTGGAAAAACCATAGCCTTGACTAGATGGACCTTTGTTGCCAAAGTAATGTCTCTGCTTTTTAGTATGCTATCTAGGTTGGTCATAACTTTCCTTCCAAGGAGTAAGCGTCTTTTAATTTCACGGCTGCAATCACCGTATGCAGTGATTTTGGAGCCCCCCAAAATAAAGTCTGACACTGTTTCCACTGTTTCCCCATCTATTTGCCATGAAGTGATGGGACCAGATGCCATGATCTTAGTTTTCTGAATGTTGAGCTTTAAGCCAACTTTTTCACTCTCCTCTTTCACTTTCATCAAGAGGCTTTTTAATTCCTCTTCACTTTCTGCCATAAGGGTGGTGTCATCTACATATCTTAGGTTACTGATATTTCTCCCAGCAATCTTGATTCCAGCTTGTGCTTCTTCCAGCCCAGTGTTTCTCATGATGTACTCTGCATATAAGTTAAATAAGTAAGCAGGGTGACAATACACAGCCTTGATGTACTCCTTTCCCTATTTGGAACCAGTCTGTTGTTCCATGTCCAGTTCTAACTGTTGCTTCCTACCTGCATATAGGTTTCTCAGGAGGCAGGTCAGGTGGTCTGGTATTCCCATCTCTTTCAGAATTTTCCTCAGTTTATTGTGATCCACACAGTCAAAGGCTTTGGCATAGTCAATGAAGTACAAATAGATGTTTTTCTGGAACTCTCTTGCTTTTTTGATGATCCAGTGGATGTTGGCAATTTGATCTCTGGTTCCTCTGCCTTTTCTAAAATCAGCTTGAACATCTGGAAGTTCACAGTTCACATATTGCTGAAGCCTGGCTTGGAGAATTTTGAGCATTACTTTACTAGCGTGTGGGATGAGTGCAATTGTGTGGTAGTTTGAGCATTCTTTGGGATTGCCTTTCTTTGGGATTGGAATGAAAACTGACCTTTTCCAGTCCTGTGGCCACTGCCGAGTTTTCCAAATTCTCTGGCATGTTGAGTACAGCACTTTCACAGCATCATCATCTTTCAGGATTTGAAATAGCTCAACTGGAATTCCATCACCTCCACTAGCTTGTTCATAGTGATGCTTTCTAAGGCCCATTTGACTTCACATTCCAGGATGTCTGGCTCTAGGTGAGTGATCACACCATCGTGATTATCTGGGTTTTGAAGATCTTTTTTGTACAGTTCTTCTGTGTATTCTTGCCACCTCTTCTTAATATTTTCTGCTTCTGTTAGGTCCATACCATTTCTGTCCTTTATCGAACCCATCTTTGCATGAAATGTTCCCTTGGTATCTCTGATTTTCTTGAAGAGATCTCTAGTCTTTCCCAGTCTATTGTTTTTCTCTATTTGTTTGCATTGATCACTGAGGAAGGCTTTCTTATCTCTCCTTGCTATTCTTTGGAACTCTGCATTTAAATGGGAATATCTTTCCCTTTCTCCTTTGCTTTTCACTTCTCTCCTTTTCACAGCTATTTGTAAAGCCTCCTCAGACAATCATTTTGCCTTTTTGCCTTTATTTTCCATGGGGATGGTCTTGATCCCTGTCTCCTGTACAATGTCACAAACTTCCGTCCATAGTTCATCAGGCACTCTGTTTATCAGATCTAGTCCCTTAAATCTATTTCTCACTTCCACTGTATAGTCATAAGGGATTTGATTTAGGTCATACCTGAATGGTCTAGTGGTTTTCCCTACTTTCTTCAATTTAATTATGAATTTGGCAGTAAGGAGTTCATGATCTGAGCCACAGTTGGCTCCCAGTCTTGTTTTTGCTGACTATATAGAGCTTCTCCATCTTTGGCTGCAAAGAATATAGTCAATCTGATTTTGGTGTTGACCACCTGGTGATGTCCATGTGTAGAGTCATCTTTTGTGTTGTTAGAAGAGGGTGTTTGCTATGACCAGTGTGTTCTCTTGGCAAAACTCTGTTAGCCTTTGCCCTGCTTCATTCTGTACTCCAAGGCCAAATTTGCCTGTTACTCTAGGTGTGTCTTGACTTCCTACTTTTGCAGTCCAGTCCCCTATAATGAAAAGGACATCTTTTTTGGGTGTTAGTTCTAAAAGGTCTTATAGGTCTTCATAGAACCGTTCAACTTCAGCTTCTTCAGTGTTACTGGTCAGGGCATAGACTTGGATTACTGTGATACTGAATGGTTTGCCTTGGAAATGAACAGAGATCATTCTGTCATTTGAGATAGTATTAATAATATAAGGTAAATGTTATCCTGTGAAAATAGACTGTTTCTCAAACTATTTCACTTTGATCTTCTTAAGCAGAAAAATAAAAACGATAAATATGCTTTTGAATTTTAGATGGAAAGTAAAGTACCTTAAATTTTTAAAATTCTGGTAATTTGAACATTAAAAAATATTCAGGACACTATTATAGCTAACAAATAAAAATATGTTGGTTTTCCAAGAGCACCAGTCATAATTATTTTGATCTTCACTCTATCTGATCGCTGAGAAATTAGCAAAGCATCCTCTTTCTTTCAAGATCTCTCTCCCTTAACAAGTCATAATATAGAACTGAAAATACACAGCAGTAGTTCTGTGCTTAGAAGAACTTTTATGTTTCTCAATTTAAACATATGCAAGGAGGTTCAAGAGGGAGGGGACATATGTATACCTATGGATGATTCATGTGGATGTATGGCAGAAACCAACAAAATACTGTAAAGTAATTATCCTCCAGTTAAAAATAAGTAAATTAAAAAAGAAAAATATGCAATAATAGATTTTGCTTCATCATGTTTAAAATAAATTTTCGTCATTACCAATTAAAAATTCCTTGCAGTGGCATTTCAGCACCACGGACAGCACCACCCGATGCTGTCCCCCGCCCCCCAATTTTAGTCTGTCCACCTCTCTCTGACAAGGGTGTTTAGGTATGACTGTGTTGCCATAAGGGCGTCCCTGGTGGCTCAGTGGTGGAGAATCCGCCTGCCAAAGCAGGAGACGCAAGAGACATGGGTTTGATCCCTGGTTCAGGAAGATTCCCTAGGAGGAGGAAATGGCAACCCACTCTAGTATTCTTGCCCAGAGAATTCCATGGACAGAGGAGGCTGGCAGGCTACAGTCTCTGGGATCGCAAAGCATCAGACACAACTAGGTGACTAAACAACAGTGTTGCCAAAAATAGTACTTATACTGTTGGTGTTACATTAAAATTACCTGAAGGATATCCCAGTTTCTAGCCCCGACCACTCTGACCAATTAAACCAAATTATCCAGGGTGTGTTCTGAGCTTTAATTTAACTTCTTAAAGCTTTCTAGCATTAAAACCAATAGCAAGTGATAATTTCTAGGAGATGGTGTGGCTTTCTTCTAAAATAGAGATTTTTAAACTTAATGGCCTCTTAGAATTGCACAGGTAACTAAAAAATTATTACCTTGGCTTGTCTCTAAACATTGTAATTCAAGTAGCCTGAGTTGGGGCACAGACATCATTAGTTTTAAAAAAAAAATCATCTAGGTGATCCTAATTAGAAAGGGTTGATCAACAGTACTCTTTTTTTAAAAAATTTATTTATTTTTAATTGAAGGATAGTTGCTTTACAGTATTGTTTCTACCAAATAGCAGTACTCTTAAGAATTGGATTCAAAAAAAAAAAAAAAAAAAAGAATTGGATTCAGTTATTTTTAATGCAGACAGTTTATGCAAATTGGATATTTCAGTAGGAGTCCTACATTCTAGAAGGGAGCAATGTCTAGTTTTCATGATATTGGACTTGAAGTTGAGAAACTTGGATTTTAGCCAGATTTGAAATCAAATAGGACTCCAGCAGCTACTTTCTGTACCTTGCCTGGACCAAAATTCCAAGCCTAAATGTTGAGAAACAGCATGAAATGTGAAATCCTTGTGTTCCCATCTATTCAAATTAAGAGGAAAAGAACAGTATATACAGTATATGGATTCCAGATTGGGTAAATATTGTTTCTTCCATTATTCTTAGCAGTACTGCCCCTGTGTACTTTAACTGTCTGTGTGCATGCATGCATGCTCAGTTGTGTCTGACTCTTTGTGACCCTATAGACTGTAACCTTCCAGGCTCCTTTGTCCATGAGATTATCCAGGCAAAAATACTGGAGTGGGTTGTCATTTCCACCTCCAGGGGATCTTCCAAACAGGGATCGAACCCGTGTCTCCTGCATTACAGATGAGTTCTTTACTGCTTGAGCAGGGCCTCTTCATTTCAGTTGAAATTACCAAATAGGTTCTTTAGTTGAGAAATATGGCATGTAAAGGTGTGATTTCTCTCAATCTTGCTTTGCCTTTATCCTTAGACTGTAAATACCCATAAAGTCAAGCATATTCTTTTGTTGCTGAGACTAGTTTTTACACCAAACCCTTGTTTATATTCAGTGCTGCCTTGCTCCCCTGTTTCCTCTTTTACCAGGAAGATTGTGTGCTGCATTCCCTTCCTCCCTGAGCTGAAACTAGTAGGATGTCAACACCCGAGTGTTCCCCCCACCTCTGATCTAGTGACCATAGAGAAGCAGGCACAGGTTTAAATAAACAAATGGTGATGCCTAGAGGATACAAGGAGGCCAGTTGTTTTTGGCCACTGATTGTCTTTGAACTCTGATGGTTCTCCACCTGACATCAAGCATATGAGTCTCTTAGAGGTTTTGATGGAAGATCTTTCTCATGTTACTGCTATCCCTTTACCTTCTCTCCTCCCCACTTCACTCCCTCACAGAGCCTACAGGTGCCCTGGGAAGTGGAGCCAGCTTACTTACATTCAACCCCTTGAGCATAGGTCGATTACATCCCAGTAGAGGCTGAAACCTAGATCTTCACTATCAGTGTTCCCCTTTCTACATCTCCAACATTCTTTATACAGAAAGGTTTAACCTAGATTATTCTCTCGAAGTTTTCAAGGTTTGAGGAAAGTAATTTTCAAGCAGGGTATTAAAGTAACCTATAATCTAATTTTAGCTGAAATAACTCACTAAGTATTCATTTAACACTAACAGTGTGTTAGTGACAGGCTTGTTATTCATGGCTTCTACCTGCAGTTCCTAATCACTTACAGACCTTTGCTTGTCCCCTGCAATATTATCTCCACAAAACTACCAATGGAACATTTAGTGAATTATTGCTATAGCTCATTAAATTATGACCCCAAAACATTCAGAAGCATCCTGGGTTCACCCTTCTATTTGGATCTGGCCTGACCTCATTTTTAAAATGTGCAGAGTCCCCAGGAGACAGACAGGCAGCAGGTTTTTACAGGATTTGCGAGGCATAGAATGCCTTTTAGGCTAATTGACTGCTTTAAAATATTTATTGTCTTTGATAGACTTCATTACCTTGGCTAATTCAAGCCAATTTGATTTTTTTATTTGTAGCTAGTTAATTTCAGTTTTTAATTACAGTTTGTTACTCTAACATAAATATTTTTAAAAACCTTGGGTCCCAGGTCACAGATCAGTTTATTGCATATTGAAGCAAAGCTGCCTCTTGTAAGTTATCTTTTGGAATGTACTTGAAATGAGTGTCTCATTACATAGTCTGTAGAATTAAGAAGAATATATGTTTGTTTTCATTTTATGAAAAAAAGAGAGGAGGAGCAAAGAGAGAAATGTCTGAACGTTAAGACTGATCCAAGATAGGAGGAAGATGAAAGATTTGTCTGAATTTTTTAAATATATTTCCCAGTCTAAGTACTTTTACGGACACATTTTATGATCCCTTCTCTCTCCAAGTTAAGTCTCTTTCTTCTGCCCCCCCCCCTTTTTTTTTGCTGAAACATTTGTTGTCACTATCACTGTTCATTTTTCAATTCCTTATCACTTGCTGGCCAAAAAATCACTCATTGCCATTGAAAACCAACTGTAATTTTCCACATGGCCTGATTTTGCCGCTTAACCTGAGGAGTTTTCACAAACTTTCCAGTTCTTACTGCTTAGGGCTTTCACCAAGTCCTCTGATCGCAGCCGCCTCTTTGAATTGCTCCTCAGTGTTCTGCTAGAATACCAACATTCCCACAGTGTAAATACACTCCAAGTGAAGACAGATTCTCCTATAATATGACACCCTAGCATCACAGTCAAGGACTTCTGACTTTCTTCAGTCCATCTGTGACCTTCTTCCAGCTCCTGAAAGAAAGGACCAATGACTCTTTTCTTGGTTTGTCTATAAACAGAGGCCTCAAGCTCGTTGAATTCAAATTCTCTGGACAAAGGTTTAGTTTCAGGTTGAGTAAACTGTGCATTCTACTCTTTTCATATTCTCATCCCCCAGAGACTATCATGTTGTAGCAATACCAGAATGACTGAATGAATGATGGAATTGAAAAGTGAAAGGGTTGAAGGAAATCAGTTGCTATATTTTAGTATTTCTTTGTCTTTTCCCACTTGTGAGTTGACATAATGCTTACCATTTACCCCAATGACTACACTGTTGGGATTACATATAAATGGCAAAATGAGTACTTTTTCTCATTTGGCTGTTAACTGCTTATAACATGTAAGCAGCACAGACTGGCCTTTGCCCTGTGCTGTATTTTGGGGCCTGTGTGCCTAGTCTCCCAGTCCTTCCCTCTAGTTTTGTTTTGCTTTTCTGCATATCCATTCTGAATTCTTAGCAAGATTTCACTTCTTCAACATTCTGTGGGTACTTTTTTGCACATAGTTTGGGAAACCCTGGGTAACCTCGGTGTTTGGGCCACTCCTGAGATGGTGTTTATGGGAGAGTCCAGTGGCAGCCAGGCCCTCCCTGCCACTCACCACTATTTCTGGTCTCAATCCAACAGCATCAAACCTTCTTGCACGCCCTCAGCTACTGTGCCCACCCGAATAGCTCCGTGGCCTGAATGAGCATCACTTGGAGCCTCAGGTGGACATGAGCACCTTTTACCTTTTCCAAGACGCCACCTGTGCTCTCTGTCCTCCTGTCACCCTGCTCCTTCAGTGATGCTTCTTCTTGCCTTGATCTTCAGAATCACTCCCTTGTCTGACTGATTTCCTCTAAATGGTTCTTGTTGCTGAAAAGAAATTCCTTTGATCTGTTTGTCTTCAAGCGACCAACAGCCTGTTCTCCAGTTCACATCTAAGGATTCAGAGAACTTCATGTTTGCTAAATATTACCACTCTTTCTGTTCAGCCCCCATGCTGATCCTGCTCTGTTTGAGGCCTGTGTGACAAAGACAAAGTACATGCGTGCTCAGTTGGGTCTGACTCTTTGCGACCGCAGGGACTGTAGCCCACCAGGCTTCTCTGTCCATGGAATTTTCCAAGCAAGAATACTGGAGTGGGTTGCCATTTCCTACTCCAAGGGATCTTCCCAACCCAGGGATCGAACCTGTATCTTCTGCAACTCTTGCATTGGCAGGCCAATTCTTTACCACTGCTCCACCTGGGCCAAATCCCCATCTCTTGGTCTGTTTTCACTCCTGCTCAGCATTTGGCATCACTGGCTTCTGTCCTTCTTGACACTCTTGACTTAACCTATCTCTCAATTTTCCTGTACTCTTTCTTTACAAGATCCTACACTGGCTGCTTATCTTTTTAAAAAGTGTATTTATTTATTTACTTCGCTGTACTGGGTCTTGGTTGTGGCATGCAAATTCTTAGTTGCAGCATGTGGGATCTTGTTCCCTGACTAGGAATTGAACCTGGGCCCCCTGCTTTGGGGGCACATGTTACATGATCCTACTCTGAAGTCTTCAGGATAGGCAAATCTCTAAAAATAGAAAGTGGGTTAGTGGTTGCCTGAACTGGCATGATGTGGGCCTGGGGAATTTCTGCTAATGGGTACAAGATTTCATTTTGGGATAGTGGAGATGTTCTAAGATGATATTATGTGCACATACACAAAACCACTGAATTGTACACAATGGATGGATAAACTTTATAGTATGTAGAATATGTCTCAAAGTGACTAAAAATTGAGGGGGACATTATTTGAGAATTAAGAGCATGCATATTTACTTGTCTACATTAAAGGCATAACTTCTGTTGAGTTATCTATCCCTCACCATTCCCTATGCTCCCTGGGAGCAGGGACCATGTCCATCTTATTCATAGCCATTTCACAGGACCTGACATAGTAGCTGCTCAGGAAACCTTTTGGGTGGGACAATTCTGGTCTCTCCAGCCCAGGAGAGGAGCAGCTAAAGCCCCAGCCACATCTGGCAATGTATACTTCTATTTACCAGTTGTGCCATCTTAGACACCAAAGTACCAGTGACCTCAATGCCACTGTGCTAACCTCTTAGCCCCTCGTGTTAGTTACTACCTCACTGCCAGGATCAAGATAAGAGCACATCTGAGATGTTCTTAATACTATAGCACAAGTACATTCAAGCCACCTTCTGTGGGGAAGAAACATTTCTTCTATTCCATTAAAAAAAAAAAAAACACAGGCAAAAGAGATACTAGAGCCTGGATATTCAGCTTAAAATGCATCTGGAGGACTTCCCTGGTGGGCCAGTGATTAAGACTATGAGCTCCCAGTCCTGAGGGCAGAAGTGTGAGCCCTGGTAGGGGAACTAAGATTCCATATGCTTGAGGTGTGGCAAAAAAAGAATGCCATCTGGAGCAGTAGCTCTTTACGTAATCAGAGTGGGCATGTGGGACTTAGGTTTCTCATCAAGACTCGGCTGAATAGGAGGCCCTTGCTGCCTGGGCATTGATGAACTTGTTTGATGTGAAGTTCAACCTGAACCCATCAAGGAGGAGAGGGTTCTGCTGCTCTCAAAAGTGATGGGACATTCCGTTTACAAATAGAATCCCATGAAGGTTTTCTGAAGAGTCATTCTGATTTCTAAGTTGTATCTTTGCCGTCTCCACTGGACCAGCCAAAGAGGGTCTGCTGGGCACAGCCCTGTTTTATCTGAGCAGGCTGCAAAGAGTGAGCAGCAGGAGAGCAGGCGGGCCCCCGACAGATCCCGGAGACTTTGCCGCGCCTGCCCGCCTCCTGGACCCCCAGTGCTGCCTGAGGCTCTGCTTGCCTCCCACCAGCCTATCCAGTACTCCCAGTTTAGCCAGGGGCTCATTTGTGTTTCTGAATCAGTATTTTACTCTAATCTGTGTGCTTTTTTAATCCAGATAATTATTTTTCCTCTATCTTGAATTTTTTTTAAATTAACATATAGAGGGTTTACTGTTAGTTTCAGATACACAGCACAGTGATTCAGTTATACATATGTATGTGTTTATACATATATATTCTTGTTCAGATTCTTTTCTCTGATAGGTTATTACAAAATATTGAGTATAGTTCCCTGAGCTATACAGTAGGTCTTTGTTGGGTATCTATTTTATATGTGATAGTATGTATTCCATCCTGCATTCTTTAATCACATGTTTGAGTTAGGTTAGCTATGCTGAGACCTGGGCTAGAAGCTGTGAATGGAGTGATAAACAATAAAGATGAGTCTCTTTCCTCTAGGAGTTTCCAGTCCAGCCTTTATTCCTTCTCCTCTTCCTCTCCTTCATTTTTTTCTTTTGTTATCTGTTATCTTTCAGGCCCCAAATAGGGAAGTCAATAAATATCAATTTATAGCAAGACATGGTGAAGGTCATCAGAACTCTTGCTGCCCCCAGTTTGAATACTTTACCCAGAAAACTTCCCCCCCAAAACATACCTTTTAAAACTGAGGGAAATGGTGGCAAGTCAGAACAAATTGTAATTGTTTCTAGTACTCGTCTCATTTTGCATGCTCTCATTACTGAGAATGAATTCATGATTCAAATTCACTCCAGGAAGAAAGTTACAATTAGTTCTTGATGAGGAGTTCATAACAGAGGAAGCTTAGAAGAGCCATAATTCTCCTAAAAAACTTGATGCTGTGGAGTCCATTTGTCACCCAGAGAACTTGGAACAGGAGCCGTGTTTGCTACAGTGTACGTTTTTGTAAATATGGAAATTGAAAATAGGACAAGGTTAATAATCTTGTTTTCTAAAAAAGATTAGTAAAATGTAAGTATGGGGACAATGCATTTCCTCTGGATTTGCAGAACAGATTGAGATCTGTAACATATTTCTGCATGCTGCTTTGTCAAAGTCATCTCTAACTAATAAATATATGGTACATTTGAGAAAAAATGCCTGATCATGATGCATGACTTGTATTATCAGTTACCACACATGGAGGTCATCTTATGGGTGACATTTGCTGGAGTAGGAAATGGCAACCCTCTCCAGTATTCTTGCCTGGAGAATTCCGTGGTCAGAGGAGCCTGGCGGGCTACAGTCCATGGGGTTGCCAAGAGTCGGACCCGACTGAGCGACTAACATTGCTAGGAAAACAGCGCTCTGGGGTTCTGGGTGTGGGTGTAAGATAAATACAAGTAATTCTTAAAACACTGGCAAAGTATTTTAGACTTGCAGTTCACTCTCCCAAGATTCAAATTTTAGCCATATTTGAAAGCAGAGAGATACCCTAGTTGGTTGTTTAATTTAGTTACAAATTAACTGTGCCAGGACCCCAAATGAATTGTGTTCTGAGAGCAAAGAATGCAGTTTTTATTTTGCATATAGGGTTATCATTTGCATCTTACTACAATAATTGTAAAGTAGTTAGCCTCCAACTAATAAAAATAAATGAAAAAAAAAAAAAAACAACGCAGTTTTTAAAAGGATGGGAATAGGATAAACCTCCAAATATTTCTTAAAACTCTGGGATTTAGAATTGTATTGTCATTCCTGTTGATGAGAGTAAGAACTCAGAATATTGAGTGGACACTTTGAAGCCTTTTGAGCTTTTCTTGGCTAGGTTTATTTGTCCATTAATGATTAATTTGAGTATTTTCATGCACTTCTGTTGAGATATGCTGACTGGCATCACCACTCTGGAGGGCAGTTTTGTCCTGTCCATAAATGTTTTAAAAGCACAGGCAATTTTTTGACTTCAGGTCTACCTTTGAGAAACACTCCCACGTGAGGACAATGATTCGTGCATAACTTGGTTTTTCAACCTTAGCACTATTGATATTTTGGGCCAGATGATTCTTTATTGTGGGTGCTGTGTGCATCATAGAATGTTATGTTTAGCAGCATCCCTCTACCCATTAGATCTCAGTGGTGCGCCCAGTTGTGACAACTAAAACTGTGTCTAGACATTGCCAAATGTCACCTGGGGGACAAAATTGCTCCCTATTGAAAACCATGGATGTGACACTTCCTTTGTAATTTCAAATGAACTGCAAATATCCTAAATACCCATCTTTTAAAACAGAGCCATTCAACAGAAATATGATAGGAACCATATAAGTAGTGTTATGTTTTTAAATCACTGCATTGACAGAAATAAAAGGCAACAGGTGAAACTGACTTTAATGCCATATTTTATTTGATCCAGTACATCCAACATGTTATCCTTTCAATATGCAATTAAGATAAAATGTTATTAATGAGATATGTATATTTTTTCTTAGTATTAATAGTAAGTAATCAAAATCTGGCCTGTATTTTATGACGCATCTCAGCTCATGCCAGCCTGACTCAAGTATTTGATAGCCACTTGTAGCTAGTGGCTACCATATTGGATGGCACAGATTTAGAGGAATGGCTTCTAAAAGTAACTGTGGCGTATTCCTACTGTGTACCAGTTACAAATAATGAGACAGAGAAGTACTCGATGGAAAGAGCTCAAAGGCATGTTGTTAGGTGAAAACAGAGCAGCAGAATAATATGTGTGCTATGACATATGTTAAAAAATTACTTTGAAAAATGAAGCGTACATGTATTTTCATATATATGTATATTCACCAATGTATCTGTGAAAATACATATGTATGCAAATAAACAGAACATTTTCTAGACACGCTCCCATCACTGAGAGAGGACTGGAGGTGAGGGGAGAAGTGGAGGTGGCCAAGGCAGAATTTAAATGTCACATGTTAACTTTCTAAAAAAGGAGAAATGTATTTATGAACATGTCCGTGTGTACATGCTAAGTTGCTTCAGTTGTGTCTGAATCTTTGTGACCCCATGGACAGTAGCCCACCAGGCTCCTCTGTCCATGGGATTGTCTAGGCAAGAATACTGAAGTGGCTTGTCATGCCCTCCTCCAAGGGATCTTCCCCACACAGGAGTCGAACTCGAGTCTCTGGCATCTCCTGTATTGGCAGGCTGGTTCTTTACCACTAGCGCCACCTGGGAAACCCGTATTTATGTATAACTTGTGTAATAGAATGTGCTTTACAAAGTGAGCTCAGTAGATTCTGATAGCCTCTGGATATTGCTAGTCTTCAACCTGGGCTGTACCTTAGACTCACGGGGGCGGGACTTTCCAAAAATATCCTGCCTGGACCCCACTTTGGACCAATTAAATCAAAATCCCTCAAGGTACTTTCTGTCTTAAACACTTCAGATGATTCTAAAGTGTGGTCAAGATTGAGAACCACTTCTTCAGAGGAAGAGGTGGAAGCTGTGTTCTTCAAACGATTATCTGTGGACATTTCTTAAGAAAAGAATTTGATAAGGATCTGATGGAAGTTGTCTTGAGACATATTCTCTGATGAGGGTTTTTCATTGTTGAATAAGGGCAGATTCATATTTTGAAGATAAACACATCAAATGAGCTGAGGGATGGGTTTGATATTGTCTTGTGAAAATCGAAGTTTTTGACAAGATTCTTCCTAATCCATGGCCATCCAACTTCAAGTAAAGTCTGCGTAAGAGTCTGTAAAAGTAATGCTAGTCTTTCTTTAAAGCAAGTCTACATGAACTCTATCAAACTAACATACATAGAGACATGACTCAAAGTTTCACTCCATAGAAAATTGTCCGACAGGTGGTTCGCAAAAGAAAGGATCATGTAGACTTAAAAAATTATTTGCTTAGATTCTTGAGCTCATTGTCACCGTTTGAAAACGTGAGATTAACCATCCTTGGTATTTAGAAAGCGCCACTTCAGTTAGCCTGATGGGAAAAATCTCGTTAACATTTTGTTCCCTATTGCTTGTTCTGCTTGAATGCATGACAGTTACAATGTCAGTGCCATCCAAGGTGAAGCCAGTGTAATTTCATTTGACAAGATAAGCCCTTCTGAGAATCAGGCATATTTTACACTTGATCCAGGGTCAATATTAGCTTGGGATGCAGTTCTCATGTATTTATCCATCTTTGGCTTCCTCTGCACTTTTAGAAATGAAACAAATCAGTGTTTGGTAAGACTTACAGCCAATATATATCTGTTCCAGGGCTTTGAAAGTACCCAGAAATCACTCGATTTACTGAATGCTCCATTCATTTGTCCTGTGGTTTAAAGGAGTGCACTCTTGTCACCATGGAAACAGACTCACATCCTAAGGAAACTGATGCAGTACCTCCCTCCTAATGATAGTATTGAATACAGCATGAGCTTTGAGGAGAACAAGGGTCTACATCAGATTCTATAGTTGAGATGATGACATCCCCTTGATCCATGAATCTTTCCCTTCCTTGGGTTTAGCCCCTCGGTTTACATTTGCGGAACAGTGGTACATGGTGAGAATCAATACTTTAATCCATTGCCACCGAGCTATTGCATTTGTGTGAACAATCCAAATGCCCAGTTGGTTGACTGAATTTGCTGAGCATTTGAGAACAGGTACCTGTGTCTGCTCCCAGAAACCTAGAAATCTGGTATAGGCCTCTAACTCTGGGGTTGGAATCCACTAGTTAAAACCTTTAGGAGGCTTCATGATCTGAAAATGGTTGATTCAGGGAAAAGACTACTTAAAGTGAGCCTATAGAATGAGTCCCAGTATTTCATATTAAATACTGGGAGTGAGGTGGCTTAATTGGAATTTCATTTAAAAAATAAAATTATAAAGTTATTTGATATTATAGTTTAAAAAATTAGGTTTTAGCATCAAGAATGGTTGTAAATATAGTTTGAATCAAGCATGAAACAAGTATGGCATTAAAAAAAAATTTATATGGACAACACACTGTGATAAGCATGTGTAGATTTTGATGCCACCTCCCAACTCGCCACCTACCCAATAGATACAAGTATGTTATTTTTTGTAAAATTTCTAGCAGAATTTAATAGGTGTGTTCTGGCATGTGGGACTTTTGCCACATGCTAGTGTTTATATATATATAAACACTGCAAATATATGTCAACTACAAATTGGCACTTACCAAGAGCATTGTCAAAGACTAAACAACAAAGGCATTTGCCATTTGCCTCTAAGGAGATTGAACCCCATGTTGCTATAGCTGTTGATCTTCAACAACCCTTGAGGGACTTCAGGGTGGAGTGAGGCACTCTGTGCTCCAGGAAATCTGGTGGGACAGGTCTTTAGATATTTGGATGTTTTTAGGAACAGATGACCATTATATTTACTATTGTGGGCAAGAATCCCTTAGAAGAAATGGAGTGTCCATCATAGTAAACAAGAGTCTGAAATGCAGTACTTGGATGCAATCTCAAAAATGACAGAATGATCTCTGTTCGTTTCCAAGGCAAACCATTCAGTACCACAGTAATCCAAGTCTATGCCCCAACCAGTAATGCTGAAGAAGCTGAAGTTGAACAGTTCTATGAAGACTTACAAGATTGTCTAGAACTAACTCTCAAAAAAGATGTCCTTTTCATTATAGGAGACTGGAATGCAAAAGTAGGAAGTCAAGAGGTACCTAGAGTAACAGGCAAATTTGGCCTTGGAGTACAAAATGAAGCAGGGCAAAGGCTAACAAGAGTTTTGCCAAGAGAACGCACTGGTCATAGCAAACACCCTTTTCCAACAACACAAGAGAAGACTCTACACATGGACATCACCAGATGGTCAACATCGAAATCAGACTGATAATATTCTTTGCAGCCAGAGATGGAGAAGTTCTATACAGTCAGCAAAAACAAGACCGGGAGCTGGCTGTGACACAGATCATGAACTCCTTATTGCAAAATTCAGACTGAAATTGAATAAAGTAGGAAGAACTACTAGACCATTCAGGTATGACCTAAATCAAATCCCTAAATCAAATTTGTCACCGTGGAAGTGACAAATAGATTCAAGGGATTAGATCTGATAGACAGAGTGCCTGAAGAACTACGGACAGAGGTTCATGACATTATATAAGAGGCAGTGATCAAGACCATCCCCAAGAAAAAGAAATGCAAAAAGGCAAAATGGTTGTCTGACAAGGCCTTACAAATAGCTGAGAAAAGAAGAGAAGCTAAAGGCAAAGGAGAAAAGGAAAGATATACCCATTTGAATGCAGAGTTCCAAAGAATAGCAAGGAGAGATAAGAAAGCCTTCCTCGGTGACCAGTGCAAAGAAACAGAGGAAAACAACAGAATGGGAAAGACTAGAGATCTCTTCAAGAAAATTAGAGATACCAAGGGAACATTTCAGGCAAAGATGGGCTCAATTTAGGACAGAAATGGTATGGACCTCACAGAAGCAGAAGATAATAAGAAGAGGTGGCAAGAATATACAGAAGAACTATACAAAAAAATCTTCATGATCCAGATAACCATGATGGAGTGATCAGTCACCTAGAGCCAGACATCCTGGAATTCGAAGTCAAGTGGGCCTTAGGGACCATCACTACGAACAAAGCTAGTGGATGTGATGGAATTCCAGTTGAGCTATTTCAAATCCTAAAAGATGATGCTGTGAAAGTGCTGCACTCAATACGCCAGCAAATTTGGAAAACTCAGCAGTGGCCGCAGAACTGGAAAATGTCAGTTTTCATTCCAATTCTAAAGAAACACAATCCCGAAGAATGTTCAAACTACCACACAATTGCACTCATCTCACATGCTAGTAAAGTGATGCATAAAATTCTCCAAGCCAGGCTTCAACAGTACATGAACTGAGAACTTCCAGATGTTCAAGCTGGTTTTAGAAAAGGCAAAAGAACCAGAGAGCAAATTGCCAACATCTGCTGGATCATCAAAAAAGCAGGAGAGTTCCAGAAAGACATCTATTTCTGCTTTACTGACTATGCCAAAGCCTTTGACTGTGTGGATCACAGCAAACTGGAAAATTCTTAAAGAGATGGGAATACCAGACCATCTGACCTGCCTCCTGAGAAATCTGTCAAGAAGCAACAGTTAGAATTGGACATGGAACAACAGACTGGTTCCAAATAGGTACAGGAGTCCTTCAAGGCTGTATATTATCACCCTGTTTAACTTATATGCAGAGTACATCATGTGAAATGCTGGGCTGGATGAAATACAAGCTGGAATCAAGATTGCTGGGAGAAATATCAATAACCTCAGATGTGCAGATGATACCACCCTTATGGCAGAAAGCAAGGAAGAACTAAAGAACCTCTTGATGCGAGTGAAAAAGCTGGCTTAAAACTCAACATTCAGAAAACTAAGATCATGGCATCTGATCCCATCACTTCATGGCAAATAGATGGGAAAACAGTGTAAACAGTGAGAGACTTTATTTTCTTGGGCTCCAAAATCACTGCAGATGGTGACTGCAGCCATGAAATTAAAGAACACTTGCTCCTTGAAAGAAAAGCTATGACCAACCTAGACAGCATATTAAAAAGCAGAGATATTACTTTGCTAACAAATGTCCGTCTAGTCAAAGCTATGGTTTTTCCAGTAGTCATGTATGGATGTAAGAGTTGGACTATAAAGAAAGCTGAGCACTGACGAACTGATGCTTTTGAACTGTGGTGTTGGAGAAGACTCTTGAGAGTCCCTTGAACTGCAAGGAGATCCAACCAGTCTGTCCTAAAGGAAATCAGTCCTAAATATTCATTGGAAAGACTGATGCTGAAGCTGAAGCTCTAATACCTTGGCCACCTGATGTGAAGAACTGACTCCCTTGAAAAGACCCTGATGCTGGGAATGATTGAAGGTGGGGGGAGAAGGGGACGATGGAGGATGCGATGGTTGAATGGCATCACTGACTCGATGGACATGAGTTTAAGTAAGCTGCAGGAATTGTTGATGGACAGGGAAGTCTGGCGTGCTGCTGTCCATGGGGTCACAAAGAGTCAGACCTGACTGTGCAACTGAACTGAACTGAGGAACAGATTTTATGATCTCAATCCTTGCATCTCCTCATATCTAGAGAAGCACTAAATCCCTTCATGGTGGCATCATATCCTCATGACTAACAAAAATGCCTTTGGTAAAATCAGTGTTTCATGGTATTGAACTCTACCTTTACCAAAACCATATATATTGACCTTCCCCCACTGCTGCTTTGGAACAGTCTCTCAGAGCTATCTGAGACGCTGCCTCCTGGGCTGCAGTCCTTATTTTTGCCCCAAATAAAACTTAACTCACAATTCTCAAGTTGTACATCTTTTCTTTAGTGTGTGTGTGTGTGGTATGTGATATATATATATATATATATATGAGAAGGAAATGGCTCCCTTCTGTGCCCTCCTCCTACCTCCTATGTGATAATCCTTTTGAATTCTGCCCCTTTATTTGTGTTCAAGTAGCTTCCTTGGCCCTGTTCCACTTTTCTCATTCCCTTTAGATGCTCCGTCCTTGTTAAGATGATTAAGATTCTACTCTTTGTTTCTCCTTAGACTTTCCATAGCACTTATCTTTTCCACTCACTGTGGCACTTAATCGCATGCTACTTCTTAAATTTGTTTAAATGATGTGTTGTTTTATGCCTTGCCTACTCACAAATGTCCTTGTGAGAAGTGATGATGTGTCTTCAGGACTCCAGCCCAAAGCTACTCACATGATGGCTTCTCAAGATTCCATTGTTATGTTTCATTCTGTGATTTGAACTCAGTGATTCCAGTTTTCTGAATACATAGTGTTAGCCTATAATTTTACTTTTTTTTACAACTGCTTAAGTTTTCTAACAAAGTCTCATAGGCAGCCATTCCAGATACAGACTCATAGGACATTCGAGGGAATCATTTCTAAATATATGTATATAGAGAGAATTCAGGTGACTGAAAATTTGTGGATTAAAAACTTCCTAGTTCATCAGGCTTTGAAGTCCTCCTAAGAAAGTCAGTAATACACTGTTGAGCTTTATTCTAAAGTGAAAGATGAAGCAATGCCGAAGGGGAGAGATTTCCTAAGAAAGAAAAGCTGTTTGTAAGGCCCTATTTGGCTGGTAGAAACTAGGCAACAGGAAAATAAGATATAGATTTGATGTTTGTTAGTATAATAATAAGCTAGCTAGCTGAAGGAGAGTGGAATCACATCTTAGCTTCCTGCGTTTTGTGCTAAGTATTGACTCAAGGGGTAGAAAACTTTATTAAACACTTTTTAAAAATTGAAGTACAGTTGATTTACAATATTAGTTTTAGGTGTATAGCATAATGATTCACTTTTGTAAAGATTGGGAATGCTTCATTAATTTCATGTTATCCTGCTAATCTTTTCTGTATGTGTGCTGCCAAAGTGAGCACCA
Source organism: Cervus elaphus (assembly GCF_910594005.1). Lineage (NCBI taxonomy): Eukaryota > Metazoa > Chordata > Mammalia > Artiodactyla > Cervidae > Cervus > Cervus elaphus. Next base: position 51,376,745 of record NC_057843.1, on the reverse strand, counting down.
CAGTCTTTTACTGTGATAAAATATATATACATCTTGTATATATCTTAGCCATTAAGATGTACAACTCAGTCATTAAGTACATTTACAAAATGGGTGACCATCACCACTATCCATTTACAGAACTTTTCCATCATCCCAAAGAGAAAATCTGTACCCATTAAACCATAACTTTCTATTCCTCTTGCCCCAGCCCCTGAAAACCTTTATTCTATGGATACATTCTGTTTCTATGAATTTGCTATTCTAGCAAGGTGCTTTGTATAAGTGGAATCACGTATTTTCCCTTTTTGTGGCTGATCTATTTCACTTGGCATAATGTTTTTAAAGTTCATCTGTGTTGTAGCATGTATTGGAGTAGCCTTCCTTTTTACAGCTAAATAATATTCCACTGTATGTATATACCATATTTTGTTTATCCTTTTTTCTGTTGATGAATAAACAATTATTAATCTGTGAAATATTGGCATCACTTGCTTGCCTTGTAATAGTGGTTTTTCTAATTCACCCTTACCCTTCTTCCTGTTTAAAAGATTTCTTATCCTCTGTTTGACCTCTGCAGAGGGATTTCTACATCCCAGTAAACAAGTTTGCTCAACTAGTCTGGGAAGGCATTATGACCCCACAGATTGGGACGGCTGAGACCAGGTGTGATCAGCTTAACCAAGCCCCATTCTTATTGTCTGACCCTGCATGGAGGTGCCTCTGGAGGCCTACAGGGAGTGATACCATATGTTTTAAAGAGTGCAAGGTGACACTTGTGAACCTTGTTTAAATCTCCATGTAAAAACTCTGAAAAAGAACTCTGATCTAAGTTTGTGTTTGTGAAAGCTCTGGGAGGGAAGACTAAACATTTGAGAATTATTATTCTGGCTGAGGGAGCTCTCTGGAGTAATATGAATTGAGACTCAGAGGAATTTGTGGAGAAGAGCCAAGAATCCCGAGAGACGATATTTCCTCTGGTTCATGTGAAAGTGGTAAGAGCAGCAGACTTTAAATCAGGCTCAAAGAGAAGGGAAAGAACAAAGGCAGGCAGCCCCGGAGGAGACCCAGATACTCAGCCCCATCTGCTCAGGGGAGGGTTTCCATTTTCACTAATGGTGCTTCCTAGGGGAGATGGAGCATGGGCTTAGATGCTGGGAAGTTGCTGCTTTAGAATGCAGAGGAAAACAAAGGTAGTGAGTGTCTGAATTCTGCTTCTTACAGGCTTCTTCTGCCTTTCAATGGAAGGCAGGCCTCAGACCCCATCCCCACCCCAGCCTTTTATGGGAGGAATGTCAAGCAGTGCCTCTGGGTGTAAGGTCTCCCCATCTATGCTGAGTTGACAACCTCTCCTGGTCTCTACCACTCCCTATACATACTTTCTAGACACGATTTTGATGTCATTAGGTTTAGACATACTGTCTGGGAATCCCATAAACCCCCTTCCTTGGAAGACCTGCTTAGCTGTGTCACATGAAATGTCTGAGCAAAAATCTGTTACTCAAAATTGGAAATGCTTTAAAATAATGATTTTTGAAAATATATCTACGTTTCCTTATTTTTATTTTGCAACAGTTATAAAAATAATAATCAAAGCCATGATATAATAAAGACTCCCTCTCTTCCATCTAAATTCAATAATTGTAAATATTTTGTGATATCTATCTACCCATCTATATTCATATCTATCTTTTCTGTTTTGCTGAGCCACTTGAAAGTTAATTGCAGACATCATAGCATGGCAACTCTAATGCCTTTTAGGTAAGAACATTTTTATATAGAAACAAAACACCATTATCACACTTGAGTATTAATCACACTTCCTATTACGGACTATCCAATTTAGATTGATATTCTTAATTTTCTTAATAAAAAAAAATTAGCTTTGTAACAGAAACCTCAGAGACTGGAATACTGAGACAGATTTCAGAGGTTGGAGAATTATAAAGGGAGGAATGAAATGGTGCCATGTGGAAAATATGAGACTTGGAGGGGGAGTCCTGGGTTGCGGTTCTAAATTGTTATATGGCCCCAGGGAAGTCATTTAGCTTTTTTGAGTTCATTGGCAAGTTGAGGGGGGGTTGGTAAAATAATCCCTAAAGTCCCTTCTGATTCTCTCCTCAAAAATGTAATTATAAACTGCTAATGTAAAGATATTATACAAATGATATCCTGTTTTTTTTTAGTAAGTGTTTTTTCCCCCTTGTATTCTTGATTAGGGATTGTCTAGTGTTGAAAATAAAAGGTAACTTACCCTTTTTCTCTCATGAAATAATGATCTATTAGCCACTGTACCCCTTGTTCTACTGAAGGAAGAGCAGTTTTAAACTTAGCTGACTTCTTTGTACCATTTATCCAGGCCTGTTCTTGTTTTTCTATCGTATTTTTGTTAGTCGTTGAAAAGACAGTTTTATCCCCTGCCAAAAAGGCTCCCTATTGTGGGCCATTCATATTCCCTGCTAGCTGATATTTTGTTCTTAATGAAACATTGTTTGAGTAATTATGGAGTGAGAGTGCTCAGCAAAATGTCTGTACTTGGCCCTGGTCCATGAAACACTGGGAAGGCCACGATGGTCTTCTCTAACTTGACTGTGATTTTTATTGATACACATCGTGTTCTGGTTATTTTCCGAGTGGGCCAGAATGATTATACTCCTGAGTATATTAAGTTTGGGAGTTGTGGCCGACTGTGGTAACTCACATAGTCCCACTGAGCCAGTTGCTTCTTTTTCTGTGTCTATCATCCTTTTTTCGCTCTCCCTTCTCCATTCTTATTCATTGTGTTTGTTCATCTCTTCAGTATATGCTTTTATCATGTGCCTCCTTGGCCTCAGGCCCAGGGCCGTTTATTTCTACATTGACTGTAACGCATGTCAAAATGACGGGCTGTGAAGGGGTCATGACCTTGAAAACCCTATTTGAGTCCCATAATGAGAAAGGAAAGGGACCCATGGAATGTGTGTGTGTAGTGTATTAGTTACATGACAATTTCTAAGCAAGTTTCTGATTTGAGAAACCTGGGACTGGTTAGGAGAGAGAAGTAGGGGAGCTTAGAGCATACGGTGGTGACCAGCCTCAGCTGTGCGGAGGAGGAAGGCTGGTTCTTTCAAATTTGCTAATGCAAATGGAGATGGGTTGTGATGCTCTGGTGGTGGCCTGGAACAATCCAGTTTTATGATGAGTCCAGTTTCTTCCTTTCTAAAACCTTGGTCCATTAGGTTAAGAAACTAATAAAAATAAAACCTTCCCCAGATGTGGTGCTTGGAATGGGACTGCTTCTATCAGTGTCATGGCCTCTCCCTTTCCCTCATGATTCTGCCCCCTTCCCCACTGTAGCATCCATCCGGATGGATCCACCATGGTTCTTTGAATCCATTCTCCATATATTCCATAGCTATGTGACTCTGAAGCACATTTTGTGTTTACTTAAAAATGAATGTTGAAATAAATGGTATGTAAGACTCGTTTGGCAACCTGCTTTATTGATGTATTTATCTTTTACTAGGCACTGCTTTATTAAATCCATCTATGTGGTTGTGCTCTAGATTCCACTAGAGTGGAATGAGAAGCACTCCTTTTCATTGCTATGAAACATTTCATCCAACAGAAACACATTTCTTTGGACATGTGGGCAGTTTTCAGTTCTTCATGTTAATAAACAATCCTGTAGTGGTACATGTGGTTTTGTGCATGTGAAACTTTGCTACCTTTTTCCCCCAACTCTTGTTTTGAAAATTTTCAGACCTGTAGGAAAGCTGAAAGAGCATACAATAATCACCAGCCTTTTTTAAAACCAAAATATCCAAGTATTTAATTTTGTTAACATGTTTTCAGCCTTCTTCCCTCCACCCCTATACCAGTCCATTTGGGCTGCTGGAACAGCATACCACAGACTGGGTGGCTTACGAACAACAAAAATTTACTTCTCAAAGTTCTGGAGGCTGGGAGGTCCAAGATCAAGGTGCCAGCAGAGTCTGTGTCTGGTGAAGACCCGCTTCCTGGTTCATGTGTGTGTGTGTGTGTGTGAGTTGCTTAGTCGTGTCCAACTCTTTGCAACCCCATAGACGGCAGCCCACCAGGCCCCTCCATCCATGGGATTCTCCAGGCAAGAACACTGGAGTGGGTTGCCGTTTCCTTCTCCAAAAGGAGCTACAGAAAGAGAGAAAGTGAAGTCGTTCAGTCATGTCCGACTCTTTGTGACCCCATGGGCTGCAGCCCACCATGCTCCTCATAGGTTACCATTTTTTCACCATATCCTCACTTGGCAGAAGGGGGAAGTGTTGGTCTCTGCAGTCTCTTTTATAAGGGCACCAATCCCATGTGAGATTGGTGGGAACTCTCATGACCTAAGCACTTCCTAAAAGCCTGACCTCATAATGCCATCACCCTGGGGATTAAGTTTTAACATAAGAATTTTGGGGGGACACAAACGTTCCGTCTGTAGTGTTCTTGCTGTCTTTCTAGATAGATAGATACAAACATACACACACACACACACGTATACATGTGTGTGTGTGTGTGTATTTAAGCTGTTTTTTTAAACCGATTCTTTTAGTTTTAGACCTCACTCCTAAATATTCCTGTCACTGATCTCCTAGTAACAAGGTCATTCTCTTATATAGCCATAATACAGTGATCATGCCTAAGAAAATTAAACCATTGCATAGTATCATAGGGTACCAATTGAGAATATACACGTTTTTATTTTAAAAAATACTGCCAAAATCTCTCCAAAGCATCTGTACCAATTTATTGTTCCCAGCAGCAATGCATGAAAACTTCCCCACACGTTCACCGACACTTTATTATCTCACTTTAAGTTTTGCTAGTTAGATGGATAGAAAAGCAAAGGTAATAATAAAAGTATCCACTTTTACATTTGCATTTTAGAAAAGAAAAATCAGCCATAAAACATGTAAACAAGTATAAGATTTTATTTTTAATTGTCAAAATAGAAATGAGATCCCAGTTTGGCTGCTAGCTCAGGGTAATAAGCTCCATGTCTGTGAGCAATTTAGATCAGGATTCTTATATTTTTTCTGAAAATTTAGGGAAAAAATATATAATGTAGCTCAACTCTTCATTTTATAAACAGAGACCTTTCAGCCAAAAATCCTGTCAGAGAATATTTTGACATAATTATCTTGGGGATCTGAAGTTTTTTCAGTGATGTATTAATAGTATCACTGTAAAATTCATATAAATTGTTAACTTTAATATTAGAATAGCCTACAGGATATGAAGCCCTCATATTGAGAATAGTGAGGAAGCAGAACAGATTGTGTTCCTGCTCTCTCTGACAATAAAATGGAGGCTAAAACTTTAAAAAAAATTTTTTTTTAGCAAAAGCTTTAAGGTTTGAACTTTGATGATGATAAACATGGATGCTCATGACCAGAAGTGGATAGAATTTTGTTTATTTTTTATGAATAAATAATTATAAAACCAAACACTGTATCTCTGCTACCTAGTGATTGACAGTTGATGATGATAATTCCAACTTAGAAGTATGTGTGTGTGTATGAAGCATAAGAAGGATCTAGATCACTTTCACCTCAAAGTAACACTGACACTCATTGAGTGTTTGCTAAGGATTAAGCTCTGGCCTCAGTGCTTGTAATAATGTCGTCTCCATTTTCCAGAGTCGGTCATTGAGGTTCAAGGTTAGGCACCAGGTAAATGGCAGACCTTGAATTTGAGTACTGGGAGTCCTCTTCACCTTTAATGTACTCTCTGCCAGTTTTATGTGTTATTTTCTCATTTACTATACTAGAAATATCATTTCATGTCAGTAAGTATCCATCTACATTGATTTTCTTAGCTATATAATATTTCTGTTGTATAGATTCACCATGACTAATTGATTGCATCACCTACCACTTTGAATTTTTTTTTCCTGTTGTGTTTAATGCTGTGATCACTGTCCCATTGTATTTATATTTGGCTACTTGTCCCACAATTTCTTTTGAAATCCTAGAATTGAAATTTCTGGATGACATGATGTCACATTTTGAAGGATGTTGATCCACATTACTGTGTTGCTTCATATTGCTGCACAGGTACTGCAGGAATAGATTGGAGTAGGTGTATTTTTTCTTATATTCCCATTAACACTGGAGTTTTTTTTTTTTTCAAATTTGCCCCTCTAATAGAATCCAGTATCTCATGGTGTTCATTTGTACTCTTTCATTACAGGGAGGCCAGATATTTTTCATGTGCCTACTTGTATTTTCTTTTCTTGAATTGCCTTTTTTGTATTTTCCTTTTTTTTTTTTTGTATTTTGTATTTTTATTTTCCTTTTGTATTTTTATTTTCCTTTTGTATTTTCTCTTCTGTTGATGTTGTCTTTTAAAAATTAATTTTAATAAATGAAGAATGAAGAATATAAACTTCAATTTCAGTGAAGAATATAAATTCTTTGTTATTAGAACAGTTTTTGGCTAGCAAAGCCTTTGATTTTTCATGTTTTTTAATGGTGTATTTTATATTTTGTTTATACTTTAAAAAATCTGAATTTTGCTAATGCAATATTCGACAAATGTCCACCTTTACTTTCTTGACATATTGATTATTTAAATATTTGCATACACATCTTTAACTCATCTGAGATTACTTTTGATATGCCACACAGATATGATTTTTCTCCCCTAATGCCACTTGTGAAAATGGTAGTGTAGTGCCTAGCACACAGTGTCTCCATAAACAGTGCTAGCCTCCCCCTCTCCCAGTCTCTTGCATAGTCTTAGAGGTTCAAAGGAAGGAGTTTGCCAAATCTAAGAGCTGAGTTGCGGCAGGGGAAATAAGAGGAAGCCTGATAATTGGGATTTTACCATTTCGTCAACAATAACTATTCATGATGCTCCTCTGAGTGATGTCTGAGAATTGTTACCTTCCACTAAGCTAGTTTGGGATCTTGATAGGCAATTTTTCTTGGGACATGTTTTTTCAGAAGGTGACATCATCACTAGGTAAATGGGAGTTGGTCCTTACCTGGATTTTCATAATGATATAGCAACCTTTAGAAAACCCGGACAGAGTTATTACCTTTGCTTTTCCCCTGTTAGCCTGCATTACAGTGGTTCATTTTCATTGTCTGGCTGTGTTCCCATTGCTTGATGCTAGATGGAAACTAAATTAGACTCTCATTGTTATAGGCATGGTGATGCTTAACCAGACTAATTTAATTTGGTTACAAGCACCTGAAATGTCTGAGGTATTAAAAGAAAACTAAGGTAAAATAATCATGCTTTTAAAATTAGCTCTTGTTTCTCTAATATATCAAGGCTAAATAGAGCTACAGTGGTAGATCATCTGGGGACAGATGACTCCTGCCCACTTGCTGGGTGAATTGGATTTTTGGTAGCATTTGTTTCTTTTGTTGTATCAGAGAGTCATCATTCTTTGTGAGGTCATCTTGGAATTCGTAAAGGGGCAGAAAGTAGTTATTATAACTGGTGTCGTTGTTGTTGTTCAGTCGCTAAGTTGTATCTGATTCTTTGTGACCCCATGGACTGCAGCGTGCCAGGTTCCTCTGTCCTCTACTGTTTCCCAGAGTTTGCTGAAATTCACGTCCTTTGAGTCAGTGATGCTATCTAACTATCTCATCCTCTGCCAGCCCCTTCACCTTCTGCCTTCAATCTTTCCCAGCATCAGGGTCTTTTCCAATGACTCTGCTTTTCACATCAGATGGCCGAAGTACTGGAGCTTCAGCTTCAGCAAGTCTTTCCCATGAATACTCAGGGTTGATATCCTTTAGGATCTACTGGTTTGATCTCCTTGTAGTCCAAGGGACTCTCAGGAGTCTTGTCCAACACCACAGTTTGAAAGCATCAATTCTTCGGCACTCAGCCTTCTTTATGGTCCAGTTCTTACATCTGTACATAGTAGGCCATAACAAAAAAGATAACCTAATTTACCAGTTAATGTAACTTGTATCATACCTCAGAGTACAAGACTGTTAGTTTTCAACTCTAGTTAGGAAGATTCATCAACAATTTCTGCTGTATGCCAAAACCCAACATTTGATGATTCTAAAATTGCTCAGAGTATCTTTTCTCACATTATTTTCATTTCTGAATCCTTTCCTCAGATTTGCTCATTTCCCAATCTCTCAAAAGCCTCCACAGTTCCTTCACTTTTCACCACTAACCCCCCCATAAAAATAAACCAAAAAAAGCAAACACATAAATAATCTCCTAGAATTTGGATAGTATAGATTCTTTCTATTTTATATAAGAGCTTTGGGGGAATAGTTGACTGCCTGGATATCTTTGTATTAAGGCTATGTTGTAAATATCGTCATTCTAAAATCACTGTACATATTTTGTATCATATATGCCAAGAAAATGAAAGTAATTGTCTTTTAACAAAAATAAAGAACATGCCACCAAACCCTTTTTCTTCTTATTTTTTTGTTCCCTAAAGATGCTTCTCAGATCTGGTATGAGAATAATCCTTTAATGCTTTTTTAAAAAAAACTATATTTCCTCCTGAGGGGCTGGAATTGACCAGACTTTAGGAGCAGGGGAGGGTCCCATGAAGGAGGGCTGCAGCTTCAGTTTGGGGACAGCACTTCAGAATCTGATGGTCTAGTGATTTAGGGTCACTTGGAAAGGTGAATGGGTAAGCCATGTGTATATGACTATGAGGAGATCCTAATTGATCTGATCTTTTGACTAATCCTAAGCCTGCCACAGATGTACTTCATGAGGAAAGAGGGCAGGCTGGGGTGGGAAAAAGGTGAGCTTATGCCAGCTGATGGTTAACTGGATGTCCCAACCGGGATAAAGAAATTTAAAGACCCTGCGTATCTGCAGGACAGAATTTGGATTGTAAAAACTTGTGGATGAATAGAAATTGTATCCTCCAGAAACCCAAGAAGATTCAGAATTTGAAAAAGAATGAGGAAGGGAGAGGAAGAAATGAACAGCTAGAAGGATGTGCATCAAACTATGCAAAAACATGAGACAGGGATTCTTGATTTGGTTGGTTGTTGAGTTGCAGGCACAAAATTTCTGCAAAAAGTATAATGAAAATCCTTAGCTGATCTAATCTGCCAGAGGTTTAAATTTTTGCTCTTCATTCTCTCATGGAAAAACATTCATCCATATATGTTCAAAAGGGGGCAGGAGCAGGGGAGACAAAGCAGACTATTTGGAAATATACACTGTTTTCATCAAGAAAATCAGAATTGAGTTTTTATTTTCATAGAGGATTCAAAGCAGGAATTAGACCCCAATATTCTAAACAGAGAAATTTTCACATCTGATCTTGAGATCTACTGTAACTAGGTTTTCAGTGTATAAGTATGAGTGTGAAAGTGACCCTTTCAATATGCACACTGTGGCTTATAACTCAACTGTTTCTTCTGCGGACAGCCTGACCCTGGCAAAAGTCCTGCCAAGGCTACCTCATTTACATCTCCCATTAGATTGTTTGGATTTCAAAGTGTAGATAATGGTTACATTATAGAAGAAGATACAAAGTGTGATGTGATGGCTACTTTGAAGATACTTTAAATGCACTTTTAATTAGTTTTGTCAAATTGACTTCATGCTGCACTGCCTAACTTGCATGCATTTTATGATAATGCCCATGTTTGGATGATGATTATTTCAGGGTAGATATTGATTTAAATGTGATCATATGACATCATTCCCAATTGTCCTGGGAAATATGGCTGGTTGAGAAACACTGGTTGACTCAGAAAAATCTTAGCATACTGAGCAAATAACAACCATTCTTATATGCTTTTGAAGTTTTCTTCAGTTTTTAAAAGCTCTAGGTGAAAACAAATACTCTTTCTTTTAGTCTGCCATCCTTTCAGCAAATAACAGGAAGTCAGATGTTTCTGTACTGGGTAGATACATAGCAAAATATATCCGGGCTGGGAGAGTACATCCTGGTAAAATGGAGAAATAAAAGAGTATTTTGGCATTGATATTTCTTTGCTATGTGTGTGTCAAGCCAGGGAGGCATTTACGTTTTTAGGGCCCCATTGTTGTTTAGTTGCTCAGTTGTATCTGACTCTTTGCGACCCCATGGATGGTAGCCTGCCAGGCACCTCCGTCCATGGAATTCTCCAGGCAAGAATCCTGGAATGGATTGCCATTCCCTTTCTCCAGGGCATCTTCCTGACCCAGGGATAGAACCTGAGTATTGGCAGGCAGATTCTTTACCACTGAGCCACTGGGAGGTGCTTTAGGGCCCGGGCAGGGGTACAAATGGAAGACCCTGGCTGGTGCCCCTTGTCACCACCACCTCCCAAGCACAGTGCAAAGGTCTCTGCACGCACTCAGGCCAGCACATCCAGGCTTTGTCCACACCCCCTCTCAGACACCTGTCTCTTGGCAGGCCCAGGGATGTGCAAACCTATGTCATATTCACCCTCAAGAGGAGGGACTGGAAAAGGGCCTATGTTGTGAAATTCCAGGATCTTAAGTGCCTTGAGCATGGCCTTGAAGCTGGGGAGAGGACACGGATTAAAAGTGGATATGTGTCCTTGACCCTGGGGCCTCATGGCACTGTTGGATGAGGAGAGACGAAAGACAGCCAGAACAAGGCTTTCTGTTGGGGGCAGCTCTTTTGTCCCACTCTAAAGGTGGCAGTGTGTCTAGCCCTGGAAGATGAGAATAATTGCAGGAGGCTCTCTTGCTGGCCCTTTCGTTTCTAGCCAGCATGCATCTGAGTGTCTGTTCTGTGCAGATTGTGAGGCTGGGTATTGTGGGAGGATACGAAATACAAAGCTATTTTTAATTGAGTTGTGGGGGAGATAAAAGCCAAACTGAGAATAATTACAAAACAACTGGTTAATGAGGGAGAAGGGTTAGCTCCTAATTGTTGAGGAAGGGAATTTGGGGTGACATGGAGTAAAGTGATCTGACTGATTTTGTTACCAACCTGCTTTCTTGAACTCTTTAATCAATAGAAATTGATAGGAGGAATTCAGGCAGAATTCAGGCAAGGCTTTGTTGGGAGGGGGAGCAAAAACAAACAACAGATTTCCTTGCAGCTGGAGGGTGTGCAAGCTGATGCCTTAAATGGGGTGAGGGTGGGGGTGGATCCATGGATCAGGTGGAGGGGTGACTTCGGTGGTGTTGTGGGCAGGGTTCATGTGAAGTACCCTGCTTTTGCTCCCAGCACCTCAGAAATGGCAGTTGGGTTTTGACTTTTTTTGTATCTTATTGTTTATAATTTGCCCCAACTGCCCTTGCATGATTATTTTAGTTCCTAATAGCTTCTTGGTATTCTGTTACTGAAGGAGACTTTATTTAGGAGACTTGGTCTGGTACAGGGTTCCAGGTCCCAGGTCCCGGCCTGTCTGTTTCAGAAGCATAGGGTTTAGGGATCATGGAGATCAGAGCTGGCAATTTGTGTTTCCAGAGCTCCCACAGGTATCATAAATGTGGGACTGGACCAGACATTAGGCAGTGAGGACTAGGGAGAAACCGTGGGTGTGTTTAAATTTAACTAGTGAATGTGTGCCCCAGCAAAAGAGGTTCAGATTAAAAAAAAAAAAAAAAAAGCTGAACAATGTGCTGACCAAACAAAACAGGTATAAGATCCCTAAGCTTCTGGGGTTGTTGCTGATGATGTTAAAGTGATGTTGCCACATTGAGGCAAAAGCTTACTTGCTCACCCACATTTAGGCCTAATAAAGTAACTTCAGTTATGGAAGGTGCTTCATGTAGAAAATAAGTGTGAGGGGAAAAGCTATAAAGTGAAAATTCTTGTTCAGTTCAGTTGCTCAGTTGTGTCCAACTCTTTGTAACCCCATGAACTGCCAGGCCTCCTTGTCCATCACCAGCTCCTGGAGTTGACCCAAACTCATGTCCATTAAGTCGGTGATGCCATCCAACTATCTCATCCTCTGTCGTCCCCTTCTCCTCCCACCCTCAATCTTTCCCGGCATCAGGGTCTTTTCAAATAAGTCAGCTCTTCACATCAGGTGGCCGAAGTATTAGAGTTTCAGCTTCAACATCAGTCCTTCCAATGAACATCCCAGGACTGATCTCCTTTAGGATGGACTGGTTGGATCTCCCTGCAGTCCAGGGAACTCTCGAGTCTTCTCCATCACCACAGTTCAAAGCATCAATTCTTCAGTGCTCAGCTTTCTTCACAGTCCAACTCTCACATCCATACATGACCACTGGAAAAACCAGAGCCTTGACTAGACGGACCTTTGTTGACAAAGTAATGTCTCTGCTTTTTAATATGCTATCTAGGTTGGTCATAACTTTCCTTCCAAGGAGTAAGCGTCTTTTAATTTCCTGGCTGCAATCACCATCTGCAGTGATTTTGGATCCCAAAAAGATAAAGTCTGACACTGTTTCCACTGTTTCCCCATCTATTTCCCATGAAGTGACGGGACCAGATGCCATGATCTTAGTTTTCTGAATGTTGGGCTTTAAGCCAACTTTTTCACTCACCTCTTTCACTTTCATCAAGAGACTCTTTAGTTCTTCTTCACTTTCTGCCATAAGGGTGGTGTCATCTGCATATCTGAGGTTATTGATATTTCTCCCAGCAATCTTGATTCCAGCTTGTGCTTCTTACAGCCTAGTGTTTCTCATGATGTACTCTGCATATAAGTTAAATAAGCAGGGTGACAATATACAGCCTTGACGGACTCCTTTCCCTATTTGGAACTAGTCTGTTGGTCCATGTCCAGTTCTAACTGTTGCTTCCTGACTGGCATACAGGTTTCTCAAGAGGCAGGTCAGGTGGCCTGGTATTCCCATCTCATTCTTTAGTGTCCTGCAAACAGTTCAAATGATGGTTAAGACAAGTAGAATGAAGAGCCCTTTCCTCTTTCATAGTATTAAAAATTTGCTCTGTTTGGAAAACACAGAGGAATCCCCAGTTGCCTTTTCATTTCTGTAAAATCCTATGAATAATAATTATGTCAAGTTTTTATGAGTGAGCCTGTGATCACTTTCCCAAACAGGCACTGCACAGGGTTAATTGTGTTGCTCATTAGAGTGCCCCTAATTCGTGATGAATTTGGAACCTATCTATGAGCTTATTTGGAAGTAGGGTCTTTGCAGATGTTAATCAAGTCAAGATGTGGTCATCCTGAATTAGGGTGGGCCCCGAATCCATTCTGACTGGTGTGCTTATAAGGAGAGTTAAATTCAGACACATATACACACGAATGATGGCCACGTGAGGACAAAGGCAGATTGGAGTTATCTGCTCCAGGCTAAGTAGCATCAAGGATTGTCAGTCACCCCCAGAAGCTAGGAGAGAAGCTAGGAACAGATTCTCTTTCAGGGCCTCTCTGAGAGAATAAATGTCTCTTGTTTTAAGTTTGTGGCACTTTGTTATAGCAGCCTAGAAAATGAAAACAGGCACCACTTCTAACTTCCTTGTTGTTATTAGAAATGCCACCGAGTTCCTGGTCTCAATGTTGATAATTCCTGCTTCTAACCTTGTCTTACAAATGCATTCAGCCTTCCAAGCTATTACATTTCCTTCTTCCACAGTTATGCTTATTACTTATCATCACAATTAATATTTGAATTCCACTTTCTGGAATTAAAGCAGTTTTGATTTTGACAACAAATGATGATGGGGATGGTATCATTACTGAACACAGGTTCTTGCGCCCAATGCCCATTGAGGCCAAACAAACCGAAATGTCACAGTTCAGAGTAGAGAAGGGTTTATTGCAGGGCCATATAAGGAGACAGGTGGCTCATGCCCCAAAAGCCTTGAACTCCTCAAAATGTTTTTAAAGACAAGGTGAGGGAGGGATGTGGTTTGTTGTTGCAAACTTCTTAGTGTTGGAATCCTGTTTTGCATCTGTCCACGAAAGTCAGGTCACCATGTTCCTGCAAACCTCCAACAAGACAAACGCTCTTTTCTGGTCTGCAGGTTCCGTGTATTTATTTCTGGCTGCGCGTGGCCTTTGTTGTCGCACATGACTTTCTCTCGTCGCAGTGATTTGGGGCTACGCTCTAGTTTTGGTGCTCAGGCCTCTCATTGCATTCTTTTGCTGCAGGGCACGGGCTGTTGGGTTCGTGGGCTGCAGTAGTTGTGACACACAGGCTCAGCTGCCCCGAGGCATGTGGGATCTTCCAGACCAGGGATCAAACCTGCGTTCCCTGCAGTGACAGGTAGATTCTTAACTACTGGATCATCTTTATCTCTGTGTGTTTATGTGGGTGCTCTGTTATGTCTGACTCTTTGTGACCCCATGGACTGTCACCTCTGTCCTGCCAGGCTCCTCTGGCCATAGAATTTTCCAGGCAAGAATATTGGAGTGGACTGCCATTTCCTTCTCCAGGGGATCTTTCCAACCTAGGGATCCAACTCATGTCTTTTGCGTCTCCTGCACTGGCATGCGGGTTCGTTACCAGCTGAGCCACCAGGGAAGCCCCATCTCTGTATGAATGAACTGCCGAAGGGCAGAGCCCTGAGACCAGGCTATCTCATGGATTTCAGGATACAGGCAGCACTCCTTCGCAAAAGGTGCAGAGCCAGCATGACTAAGCACAGGAAAAGCTGTAGATCTATTGTGGTGTCAGATTTGTTCTTCCCTGTTACAGTATTATTCTGCCCACTTAATTGATGAGGATACTGAGGTTCAGAGAGTTTAAGTCATTCACCCAAAGTCAAACTGCTTTCTAGCATATGAAAATTTTGGGAATTCAGCAAGAATGGGCCCTTTACTCCAAGAAAAAATACTGAATCCCAAATGGAGTGCTTGTCTTTAATTATTTTTCCATACTGCCTTCTCCATCATTCCAAAGAAAAGACAAAAAAGAAACAAACAAACAAAAAAGAAAAGACAATAAGAATTTATCTGTATCATTGGGGTAAAATGAAAATAATCAAGTCATTCTCTTTGCTTCCCCACATCTTGGAGGATTAACACTTAATTATCCCAGCAAAGGCATCTCAGTGTTGATGGAACAAAAAAGAGAAAGCTTATTTGCCACTTTTTTTTTCCTTGTAATAACAGAATTTCTTTTATATGTTTAATTACAGCCTTAGATGAGACATCAAATTGGCTTTTGGTGGGAAGGTTTTTTCCCCCCATAAGTAGGTCACTAGAGATAGAATTAACACAAATAATAGCTATCATATACAGCTTTCTTTTAGTTGAAGTGTCCTCTTTTGCATATACTTTCCCACTGTCTATAACAAAGCAGTTACTTGGATTATGTTGTTCAGCTGGTTTTATAGCAAAGTGAAAAACTGCATCCTTCCCATAGAAGAAACATGTTACTAACTCCCACAATTGTCTTACTGAAAAACTGTTTTTTTTGTTAAGGTGGAAGTTTATGAAAAGAAAAAACTGATGCATTATTGGTTTTCTTCTCTTAGGCTACATGTTTAAGCAGGAAATTAGTGCTGTAATGCCAGAAGAGGCTGTAAAGTCTCTCCCAACCCCAGTATGCAAAGTTATACTGAGGGTGACTGTATACTTCATTATCCAAACCAGGGCACGTTTGAGAATGAGAAAGAATATTATTAATAAGCACCTCAGGACAACTGGTATAAACTAGATCTGGTCTTAAACAATCAGAGGATGTGGTTATCCTCAAGCTATTATATATATAGAATGGGTAAACAATAAGGCCCTACTGCAGAGCCCAGGAAACTATGTTCGATATTGTGATGGAAAAGAATGGGAAAGAAGAGAGTATACATATATATATAGATGTATTTGTATAGCTGAATCACTTTGCTGTACAGAAGAAATTAATATGTTATAAACCAACTATATTTCATGAAAAAAAAAAGATATGGTCATCCTGGTCATTTTAACCCATACTGGAGAAAGGAGTTCAGCCTGTTTTTGCACACATCTCCCCTGAAATAGATCTCGATGAGTCAGGCTAGAGATTATTATCATTCAGGAATCATTAGGTTGTCCCTTGGAAATTATATTTGTGTGTATATATATATATATGTAACTTTTTTGGATATTAGTAAGACACTGAAAAATTCTTGACCAAATGTTTTGGTTTTGGTCACCCTGGAGCTCACGGTTCTGGGTGGACTGAGGCTCAAATGGCTCTTGGGTGGGAGGGAAGGAAATGAGGGAGTTGGTCTTCTGCACTGGGCTGAAACTCACACCCTAGCATCAGTGCCCAGCCCGGGCACTCAGTATATGCTGAATAAATAATGAAATGACTAAGCACCTCCTGCATTGGACTGCGATCTTACTTAAGTCACAGGTGTACACCAGAAAAGAAACTTCTTCAGTGGGTGAAGCCATAATGAAGACCATGTGATGACAACTCCAGTTTCTGAGTCTGGCACAAACTGGTTTGTTGTTTTGGAAACTGAGAGCAGAATTAAAGCAGGAGTAATCTTTCATCTACATTTGAGGAAGGCCCTTAGGAAAGAGTCTGGGTTTTGTGGTGATTAGAGGAGGAATGCTAAGGAAAGTGGTGTTAGGGAGTTCTTCAAATATTCAGACATTAAGTGAGCACTGTTCTAGGGCTCGCCTGGTGGCTCAGATGGTAAAGTGTCTGCCTGCAATGTGGGAACCTGGGTTCGATCCCTGGATCGGGAAGAGCCCCTGGAGAAGGAAATGGCAACCCACTCCAGGATTCTTGCCTGTAAAATCCCATGGACAGAGGAGCCTGGTAGGTTACAGTCCGTGGGGTCGCAAACAGTCGGACACTACTGAGTGACTTCACATGGTTCCATGGTTCATAGTTCCATACTCTAGGGCAGGGATTATCCAAACTGCTAGGGTCCAAAGGTAGAGAAGAGAGTCAGTTCCTAATCTAAGGGAAATCGCAGACGAATAGGAAGACAAATAATGTCATGACAAGACAATAATAATGATATGTAAAGATCTGATAGGAACAGGAAGAAGGAAATGAGTCTTCCTACTCAGGAATGCAGGGGGATTCATGGTAAAAGCAATGGTGGTACAATGTGATGAGCTGGATGAGTTGGCCCGGGAGCCAGCAGGCCTCCTGGGTTAAAGAAAGGAAGAGGGAAAAGGACAGGGGCTGAGTTTTATGTGGTTGATACAACATTGCCAATGTCTTCCTACTACTTAACACATGTGTTCTTGAACTGAATCTTTCAAAGGTCAGTTCACATATTTTGATCACAGTGGTGTTGAAAGACACCATGTACCTATTTGAATATCTATAGTAGTCTCTCTCTGAAAATACTGTAAAAATTTAACCCCTTTCCCATCTTAGCTAAAGAATCACACACTGTCGCCATAACTTTATCCATAGAGGATAAAGACCTCTAAGACCCCAAGTAGAGACCTGAACCCACACAATATTAACAGTACTGAATTCTACAAATACTGTATTTTTTCCTACATATATGTATCTATGATCAAGTTTATAAATTAGGCCCAATAAGAGATTAGCAATGTAACTAATAATAAAATAGAACAATTCTAACAATATACTATAATGCAAGTTATGCAAATGTGGTCTCTCTCTGAAAATATTGTATAAATTAATGCCTTTTCTATCTTAGCTAAGGACTTACACATTGTGGCCATAACTTTTGCAGTTTGAAGTATAGCAGCAAAACTAGCATGGATTTCTTTTTCCTTCTTCACAACTTCACGGATGGAAGATTAATTCTTAACATAGATCTTAGCCACCTCAGCATACAGGTTTTTTCCTTTCCTGATTAAGTCGAGAATTTTTACCTTTTCTTTTAAAGAAAGTACTTTATGGCTTCTCTTTGGCATATTTAAGTTGCCAGCATTGTTACTCTTGCATGTTGGGTGTAAAATGAGGGTGACTTGAACACGACCACTGTGATAACTGGACAGTCAATCTGATAACCACATAGCTACAGAGTGACGAATGGATGGGATATGTTGGATAAAGGAATGACTCACATCGCAGGCAGGACAGAGCAAGACAGTGCAAGTTTTTATCACAGTGCTCAGAAGGGTGTGCATTTTAAAACAGAAGAATTCTTTATTTCTGGAATTTTCTATTTAGTATTTTCAGACCATGGTTGACCACAGGTAGCTGAAACTGCACAAATTCACCCCGTGAATAAGTGAGGGGGTGGACTACTGTACTTAAATCTGTATAAAACTCATTTCATGTTCTGCCAGAATGGTGAGCAGGACTTTGAGAGAACGATTGTTTAACCATCCAAAGTGGATGATAGTACCTTGTACTTTGAAAGATCTGCAGTTTTGGGATTCTCTATGCTTTTATTCTTAACCTGAACCTACATTTAATTACACTAGTATCTACTTTTGTTTATAGTTTAATTTATTTTCATCTACATTTATCTTTGGGGTGGAGGAGGATGGATAGAAGAGTGAGTCAGGTAGTCTAGTTCCTGGTGTTTCAGCAAAATGCTTTGGTGTTTGGAAACGGACACCTTGTCTCCTTGCCTGTTCTTATTGAGGCTTGAGGATTTTAAGTCCATCCTTTCTTCTTGTCAGCTCTCTTTTAAGAGCTTCTTTCTTTTCCTTTAAGTAATTTTTGTCTTTGCTATATTCTTTCTCCAATTATTTTTCAACATGAGCCAACATCAAGCTTTTCTTAATAGATAACTTATGTAGGAACAGGTTTCTGACTTTAGATTCATCTCTCTGTTGACTATTCTGGGTTTATATGACTCCTCATATCCTTTCAGAGATTGAGAGTCTGAAGTCTTATCAGTGTCCTGGTGGTATTATTTCTTGGTAAACATTTCTGTAAGAATAGAGGAAATGGCAATTTTCAGGAAGAGCCACAGACTGGAAGATTCTAAAATCATTTATGAAAATGCTTGCAATTTGTCTTTTTAAAAAGAAACAATTTTGAGTCAGAATCATAGACTAGAAAGTGATCTCCTAACTGTCCTTATAAGGGAAATGAGTTGTACTTCTAATAGGATTGCTAATATTTTAGCTATAAGCCACAAAGATTATTTGAATAGTTTTCTCCCTATCCTTTGTGTGATTTATTCATTTTTAGGGAAAAGTAATTGATGTCCTGGGCATTTTCCAAAATAGAGTTTTGCCATTAACAAGCATTTGATTCTTAGGATTCTGTTTATTTTATTACTTTTCCAAAATCTTATACAGATGAGCTATTGATACAGAATGAGAAGAATTGTATAACTCTTTGTGGAAGTGTCAGAATGTTTCGCTAGTGACAAAGATCTCTGAATCATGTTGACTACACACGAGATGCATGTCAATTAATGACAGCTGTTTCCTGACATAAAGCAGTTAATGCTAAACTGAATATTTCTATTAATTTTTTTATGAGTACCACATTTATAGCAAATTATAGAAATTTGGCTGTATAGGTAAATAGCTCAACTTAATTTAGAGCAAAAAGTAGCCTTATCTTCTTGCATTTGAACTTTTAAATGCACTTGTGGCAAATATGAGAAGTATATTATTTTTGATACTTCAAGTTGGCAAAACATCTATCCAAAAATTCTTTGTGACTGAAAATTGTTAGCATGATCTTTTGGCTTTGCTTCGTATAAGAACTACTCAGAAATCAAGTTTGAACTTGAAAATACCATCTTGATCAAAATGAGGCCCAAAAAGAGAAAGTGGCAGGAAATAAATATTTAGCATTGCTGTTTTTCTTGGTTAGGCAATAAAAATGATTTTGTAGATTAATGAAACAAAAGAACTATAAAATATGAGACAGCATCTTGAATTCTGCTCCATTGTTTTATTTGGTTTTTAAAAGAATCTCAAACTGTGTATTGAGCCTCATCACTTAAATTCTTTCAGCTTTTCTATTTCGAAAGCCTTGTACTTACCTCGTATGCTGAGAGAGCAGCCATGAACCCTGTTTCCAGTTGTTTCCAATTCTGTGTTGCCTAGGACACTGCCACTTCTTTCATGGTGAAAATAGCACCATTTCTCTTTACAAGAGCGGAGCTGGGGAAGGTGAAATGATTGTGATGGTGATAAGGGGTTGGGGAGAAGCAGGCAGGACTGATTTAAGTCAGTGAATCTTTATGGCACCTTAAAAATGTTTCCTCTCTGGAAACTGAAAAACAGAGCTCCTGTGGAGATATTTTATTCATGTAGAAATGAGATTGGAACTTCGTATGGAAACCCATCGGCTAAACTGAATATGATGTAAAATCTCAAGCGTTGCAGCCCCAGGTAGATTCCATTAGTAGAGGTTCCCCTTAGGGATCTGGAGAAGGGCTTCCCAATCACTCCATGAACTGGAAACATCAGAACCCCTGGCGCTCTGTTTAAAATGCATATATTGCCAGGCTCCTGAAAGGGCCAGTCAGAGTTGAACTGAGGAGGAGCCCAAGAACTTGCATTTTTATTGAGTATCTCTCCTTCCATTGGATTGCACTTGGTTAAATGTCTTAGGTTGTTTGAGTTGCTATAAAATACTACAGACTGGGTAGTTATTGTACAATAAAATGTGTTTTTTCACAGCATGAAGCTAGAAGTTGGAGATGAGGGTGCCATCAAGGCTGGGTTGCAGACGTCTCCTGGTGGCCTCACGTGGTGGAAGGAGCGAAGGAGTTCTCCGTGCTCTTTTATAATATAAGGCTTCATTCTCATGACTTAATCACCTTCAAAGGCCCTTCTAATACCATCTCTTTGGGCATAAGGTTTTCAACATATGAATTTTTGGGGGAGGTGGGGCACAAACATTTTGACCATAGCAGTAGGAGAATCATTTGGAATTTCCCCCAGCATTAGCCAGATTCTCCCGTAAATCAGTATCTTTGGAATAACAAGTACCAGGACCGTAGCACTCACCGGGGCAGAAATGGCCAGCACATGGCATAGCTGCTGCCCAAGGTCAGTGTAACAGGGTCCAAGCAGAGTGCCCCCAATGCCACTGTTCTCCTCTGGACCACCCTACTTGCTACTGAGAATCACTCCTGCTTTAAGATTCCAAAAGGAAATTTCTTAAACCATGTGCCCCCTTACCAGGAAACCCAGTACACAACCTGAGTTGCCCTGTGTGGCTGGCCCCGGGTCCCGAGAGTCCCCATCAGAAAGGGCAAATGGCAGCTCGCCTGCCCCCATGTGAGGGTGCCTTGTTACTCAACAGACTTGTCCAATTAGTCCTGAGTCTTCTCTTGGTCAGACAAACCCTCTTCCTATTGCTTTCCCAAACCGTGATCATCCTGGTTGTCTTAGTCAATAAATACCCATGCATGAGTATTTATTAGGCTCCTACTACGTGCTCTGTTTTAGGATCCAAAGAGAGAACAAGAGAAATAAGGCCCTCTCCCCATAGAGTCAACCTGCCAGTCACATCAGAATGTCCATACTCTCTTTTGCTTGCTAGTCTCGTAGACCATTTACACCAATGTCTAGAATTGTGTCCCCATTTCTGTTCTGTTTACATATCAGTACATCATATTCTGTAAAACTGAGCTAAAATGCAACAACTTCTCCCAGATGCTTTCAGAAGACATTATAGACTATGGGAGATGGCCATGTCTATCTGGGAAGCTTTATCAGCTCCTCGATTTGACTCTCCAGGAGGTGGTCTTCACTGAAGATTGTAGTTAAACTTGAGAACAGTTGGCTTTCTGTTTAGATGTCCTTGGTCTATCACTTGGAAAAGGATTTATTTTCCTTTGGCCGATGTTCTCTCCTGGCTCCTAAAAAGAAACTTTTTTTTTTTTCCCCCTCCATGAGCCTTTCTGAGTGTTATGCTGAAACTTGAACCTCATATTGCTTTCTCAAATCTCAGAAAGAATTTAAAATTTTAGCACTAAGACATTTTTCTGGCTCCCTTTTAGTTACATGAGTTTCAACCCTCAGTTTTTTTGTATGTGGGTGAGGTTCCTGGGTAGAATATCAGAAGCCCCTTGAGAAAAAGAGGGGGAAAGCTCCTTTCACGATTAAGAGCAAAGGGGTACATTTCACATAAAGAGGACAATAATTCATGGGTATCATTTTCCAAAATGAAGTACCCAGATCACTGGGGATAGACCAGATGTTTGTAGCTAGAATCTCACTAAAGTCTTATTATAGTGTATTTAATTTGATTACTCATGGAAAATGATACTGGTTTTTCACTCATAACAATCATGTTTCCTTACATAACAAATTTATCTAAGTAAAATTTTTTTAATATTATATAATCATACAGTTGGTACATGGATATAGTAAAAATAACAAGACAGGTACATAAATAATGGAGTTTGGGGAAACACTGGGTAAATGAATGCCAGGAACAAACATCCTGGAGGAACACTCCCAGTCCTGCAGAAGGCAAGCCCCTCAACCAAGGATGCAGGAAGTGTGCGGAAGTAAACTTTCGCTTAAATAGGATCGTTATCCATGTGTGCCAACCATGCTGGAGTATTTGTGTGGATTAACAACTTTCTGACCATCTACTCTGAAAAAGGAAATAACTCACATTTAAGGCTAGGGCACGGCTTCCCTGGTGGTTCAGTGGTAGGGAATCTGTCTGCCAATGCAGGAGACATGGGTCTGGTCCCTGATTCAGGAAGACCCCACCTGCCGCAGAGCAGCTAAGCCTGTGCACCACATCTATTGAGCCAGTGCTCCGGAGCCTGGGAACCACAGCTACTGAAGCCCCTATGCACAGCATGTGGGATCTTCCCAGATGCAACAAGGAGAGGCCTACACCCTGCAACTAGTGAGTAGCCCCACTCACTGCAATTGGAGAAAAGCCCACAGCAACAAAGGCTCAGCACAGCCAAAAATAAATAAACGAAATTCTTTTTTTAAAAGGGACTGGGGGTGGCAGAGGATTGTGGCAGAGCATTACAGTGAGAGACTCAGGAGAGTATGAGAAACCTTAAGTGAGAAGCAGGCTGGTCTCCTGCCCTGAGGTTACCAGGCACAAAAGCAGGGAACCCACACAGGCCCTCTGAGGAATCTCTGTTACCAGCCAGACCACCTTACCCAAAAGTTACCTGCTGATTTGATTGCAGATCACATTTGCAGTAAAGGATGACAATAAGTAAGAACCTCAAGCTAGCAGGCTCTCAATGATAATAAAAGTTTTGAAGTACTTATAACCCATAGCTGGTTTTTTCCTCCCAAATATGAAAACAGTGAAGGAAAAGCTTAAGTGGAAGAGAAGAGACATTTCCCTTATTGGTATTTGGAACAGAATCTAGAGATAGAATTGTAATTTTATTCCTTTCCCTGCTCTGTGTTTTATCAGCATTGGGTCCTGGAATGAAAGTCCTTCTGGACTGTGCTCTCCTCCCCCTTACCCCCTTATCACATCTGGTTATATCTCTTGGTCACCTGATACCAGAGTTTGCCTTCCAACCAAAGGCTTCAGCTTCCCTGTGAATCAAAACGTTGCTTCCTGCTTGAGGCCTCTGGTTCTCCTGCTATCTGCAGAGGTGGTGGAGAAGCGCCCACCAGCATGTTGATTTCGTGGAGGAGTCAGCGAGAACAGTCTTACAAAGAGATGAGAAACAGAGCCGAATGGACTTGTGCTACTGGCCCCAACCACACACTCCAATACACAATTAGGTGTGATGTCAAAGCTAAGTCACCTATGCTTCCATTCACCAATAATTTTCATTCTAAAAATCACATCCTTTAGATTTTTCTTTTGTGCAAAATAAATGAACAGTTGTGCTCAATGTCTCAGTGTTGAGTTTCTGTTTGGAAGTGATGATATAAAACCAAGATCTGTATATATGCTACCTGCAAGAGACTCACTTCAGATTAGAGCCACATACAAACTGGGAGTGAGGGGATAGAAAAAGGTATTCCATGCAAATGGAAATCAAAAGAAAGTCAGTGTGACAATACTTATATCAGACAAAATAGACTTTAAAATAAAGACTGTTACATAATGATCAAGGGATCAATCCAAAAAGAAGATACAACAGTTGTAGATGTATAATACCCAATATAGGAGCACCTCAATATGTAAGGCAAATATTAACAGACATAAAAGGAGAAATTGACAATAACACAATAATAGTAGGGGACTTTTAACACTCCACTTACATCAATGGACAGGTCATCCAGACAGAGACTCAGTTCAGATCCTTAGTTTGAGTTAACTGGTGCCTGTGGTCCTGATCATGGCTGTCATTGCAGAGAATGACTTATCTCTCATGTGTCCACCCCCACCTCAGCCCCTAGCTGCAGGTCCTGTTGGGGCCATCTCATTTAGAGCAGAACCCTGAAGAATTAAAGATAAAGTCCCAAGTGTTGGGATATCTGAACCAGGTGAAGACAGCACTTAGGCTGATAGGAGGGTGTAGCTTGGCCATTTATTTTGGAAAACACTCAGGGTAAAACTAGCACATGTGTTATCATGGGAAGTGCATGCACCAACAGAGACCCAGGAGTGGACCCAAGACTCAACAGTCACTTCCAGGCTGAGTCGCCTTGGACAGACTTTGCCCTTGGACAGAGATTAAATAAACTAATCTTTTTGTTGTTCAGTTTCCCTTCTGGAAAAAGAAGATACTAACTGGGTTGTATTGCAGCTTAAAAGAGAGTAAGAGGATCCCCTCGTCTGTACCCCCCACCCCACAACTCCTCACCCAACCTCCTGCCCAGCCCGTGGAGTCTCTCTGCTCTGTGACCTCAGCCCCAGGTGATAAGTCTTTCAATGTCTCCTCTTGGCCTTCAACCTATCCTTTTTTGCCCCATGTTTGTTTTTTAATTCTTCAAATAACCACAAGGTAGAATTGAAGACTATTTTAAAATATTGATATTGATCAAATAAATTTATATCATCTTTTTATTAATCTTTAAAATCATTTTTAACCTTTTCTTTTCAAAATGTTCTGTGTCCAAAAGCAAGATCAGTGACTTTTTAAAAAATGTTTCTGTTTTTGGGGCTGGTGACAGATTTGGCTTTAACCTCTTATAAGTGAACGGCCTTTAGAACTCAGTTTCTCTACCTTGGTGTAGAAACTTGGGGTGAGTCAAGTGATTTTTCTGACTTCAGTTCAGTCGCTCAGTCGTGTTCAACTCTTTGCGACCCCATGAACCACAGCACGCCAGGCCTCCTTGTCCATCACCAACTCCTGGAGTCCACCCAAACCCATGCCCATCGAGTCGGTGATGACATCCAACCATCTCATCCTCTGTCGTCCCCTTCTCCTCCTGCCCTCAGTCTTTCCCAGCATCAGGGTCTTATCCAATGAGTCAGCTCTTTGCATCAGGTGGCCAAAGTATTGGAGTTTCAGCTTCAACATCAGTCCTTCTATGAACACCCAGGACTGGTCTCCTTTAGGATGGACTGGTTGGATCTCCTTGCAGTCCAAGGGACTCTCAAGTGTCTTCTCCAACACCACAGTTCAAAAGCACCAATTCTTCGGTGCTCGGCCTTCTTTATAGTCCAACTCTCACACTGATACATGACTACTGGAAAATCCATAGCCTTGACTAGACGGACCTTTGTTGGCAAAGTAATGTCTCTGCTTTTTAATATGCTGTCTAGGTTGGTCATAACTTTCCTTCCAAGTAGTAAGCGTCTTTTAATTTCATGGCTTCAGTCACCATCTGCAGTGATTTTGGAGCCCAGAAAAATAAAGTCAGCCACTGTTTCCACTGTTTCCCCATCTATTTGCCATGAAGTGGTGGGACCGGATGCCATGATCTTAGTTTTCTGAATGTTGAGTTTTAAGCCAACTTTTTCACTCTCCTCTTTCACTTTCATCAAGAGGCTCTTTAGTTCTTCCTCACTTTCTGCCATAGAGTGGTATCATCTGCATATCTGAGGTTATTGATATTTTTCCTGGCAATCTTGATTCCAGCTTGTGCTTCTTCCAGCCCAGCATTTCTCATGATGTACTCTGCGTATATTCTGACTTATGAGTGCCCAAGTCACAGCTTGCTATGTGAGAGTTACATTATTTCTCTGTTCATGTCAGCTTTGTGGTGTGTAGAACATGGAAGTATTAATCTTTGCTTGGGGTGAAGTAGCACGGGACCCGAGGTCAACCTTGCCAGGGTGGAGTAGAAGCAAGCATGGCAGCATCATAGATGGAGGAGATGCAGGGACCCCAAGATTCTGCAAGAGTGGAGACCTAATCCAATCCAGGACTTTGGACCAAGCTCTGACAGTGCAGGGTCTTCTCTCCGGTCCTCAGTTATCAGTTGGGGCCTCAACAGCCAAGAGTCATCATGAAACTGGTCTCCTCACAATTGTATTTAGACAATTCATATCTCAACTCTCTGCAGTTGTCCATGATATGAGACCTGTGGAGGACTTCTCGTGTTTGTTCTATCCATTTAACCATGTTTTAAGAGCTGACTATATAGCGGACACCATGATTGTGGTACCCAAATGAGAGACTCCCAAGCCCTACACTTCCTGGACTAAAGGTGTAACAAGAGACCTATCTGCAAACAAGCAGTCAGGGGCTGTGCCCCAGTGGGGTGTCCACAGGCACTTTGAGAGTTTATACAGGGCAGGACTAACTCTTTAGGGGATGAAAGTGAAAGTGAAGTCGTGTCCAACTCTTTGGTACCCCATGGACTGTAGCCTACCAGGCTTCTCCATCCATTGGATTTTCCAGGCAAGACTGCTGGAGTGAGTTGCCATTTCCTTCTCCAGGAGATCTTCCTGACCCAAGGATTGAACCTGGGTCCTCCCACATTGTAGGCAGACGCTTTACCGGGGATGACGTGAAAGGCAGTTCCTTCAGAGGGCTGGGAAGATCCCCTGGAGAAGGGAATGGCTACCCACTCCAGTATTCTGGCCTGGACAGTTCCATGGACTGTATAGTCCATGGGGTCGCCATGTGTCAGATATGACTGAGCGACTTTCACTTTCCAAGGCTGAGGCATTGACAATGTGGTTTGTAGCCACAGCTCTGCATCTGCACCAGCTCTGCCCTGTTGGGTGACTCACAGCCAGTTTCCTCATCTCTTATGTGAGAAGACAGCACTCACCTTTGCCACCTCTGGAGGTGGAAGTGAAGCAACAAGCATTTTGCTTCACTGTTAAGACTGCTCTTGAGGATACACACCTGTCAGGAGGCTCTGCTTGGGCCCCAGCAGCAGCACGTGCCTGCAGGATGGTGGATCTGCCTGGGCTTAGGGTGTGTGGGTGTGAACTTCACGTTTGTCCTCATTAGAACAGCATGACTAAGTCTATGACCCTGGCATTCTTTTCTGACAGTAAGCTTTGTCCTTAGAGTCTGATTGGGTAAATCCCCCCTCTCTCTCTTACTGATCCTGTATCAAGAACCCCTGATCTTGCAGGGATTACTAAACAGAATGAGCCCCGGGTTTCTCATCTGTATAATAGAGATGATGGTAATAATTCATACATTGTAGGATGGTTGTGAAGATCAAAGGACAGAGTGTGTGCAAAAGACTGGGCTTTAATATTTAATATTTGTGACTGTAATATTCACCATTGTGGGGACTAGGGGAATAACCAGAAGAGGTCCCAGAGGATCAGGATAAGGCTCCCACTTGGCCGCTGTCCTGGTTGTTCCTGCCATGGTGGACATCACTGCTACGCCCACAGCACCCTGGTGGTTGAGAAAGGCTGAGCCATCTATTTTCCTATTTGTAGATAGTGCAGGTGGCCAAGACTGTGTGAATTCCTTATCACTATCATGTATTCAAAAATACTAGATATAACTCAAGCTTTCAAAAGGAAGGAAATGCTATCCCAAGAATGAACTTTGAGGGTGTTGTGCTGTACGTGTGTGCATGTTCAGTCATGTCCAACTCTTTGCGACCCCATGGACTGCAGACTGCCTGGCTCCTCTGTCCATGGGATTTTCCAGGCAAGAATATTGTAGTGGGTTGCCATTTCCTCATCCAGGGGAGCTTCCTGACCCACGGGTCAAACCTGCATCCTCCCGCATTGGAGGCAGATTTTTCTACTGCTGCGCCATCAGGGAAGTCCCGTTGAGGGTATTCTAAGTGAAATAAGCCAGTCACCAAAAGACAAATGCTGTGTGATCATCCCACTTACATGAGGTACCCAGAGTAGTTAAACTCCTAGACACAGAAAGAAGAGAGGTGGCTGCCACGGGCTGGGGGGAGGTGATAGAGGAGAGGGGAGAAGGGGGAATTGTTTAATGAGTATGAGCTTCAGTTCTGCAGGATAAAATGAGTTCTGGAGATTGGTTGCGTAATAGGGTGAAGATGCTTAACACTTCCAAACTGCATACCTACAAATAGCGAAGACAGTAAATTCTGTTATGTGTATTTTACCACAATCTTATAAAAGCTTATTGAGCACATTATGTGCCAACTGTACAGAATTCCTGGCCCAAGGGGAAAGTGGAAGTGAAAGCTGCTCAGTCGTGTCCTGGCCCAAGGGGAAACAACGTGATAAAAACAAACATGGCCCCTGTCTCCCCTTATGGAACTTACAGGCTGGTAGGGGAGACAGGTCAAAGGAGGAATGACATTAATGGGCAAAAGTGCAGCTGGAACAGGTGCTCCATTGAGACGTTCACGGTCCCTTGAGAACCTAGAGTGCAGGGACTTGACCACAGCAGAGAAGTCAGGCCAAGAGCAAAGATGAGCGAGATGAAGGAAGACCATCCTAGGAATGTGCAAAGCACGAACCAAGGCTGCCTCAAGGAGGCCGGTGTGGCCGGAGCACAGAGGGTGGAGAAATGTGCTGGGAACAGAGGCTGGGGACATGCAGGGGCCAGACCCCACGGCCTCGCTGGCCACAGTGAGGAGTTTGGTCTTCCTTCCTGAGCCACAGGGACCCCACTGAGGGTCTTGAGCCGAGGATGGGGAGACAGAAAAGCAGGTTTGTGCTTTGAAAAGATCAATCCAAAGGAACATTTTTTTTTTTTTTTGTAAAGATCTCATCAAATACTCAGTTGTCTCAGTCATCCACATGGAAATATTGGACGAATCCCCTAGATATTTCTCCAGGGCCTGATATTTAGAAGACCCTGACAAGAATACAGGTGAAGACCCACATCCCATAAGTCTAAATAGTTACAGGCTATAATCAAGCTGCTGCTGCTGCTATTAAGTCGCATCTGTTGTGTCCAACTCTGTGTGACCCCATAGACGGCAGCCCACCAGGCTCCCCTGTCCCTGGGATTCTCCAGGCAAGAACACTGGAGTGGGCTGCCATTTCCTTCTCCAGTGCATGAAAGTGAAAAGTGAAAGTGAAGTCGCTCAGTCATGTCCAACTCTTAGCGACCCCATGGACTGCAGCCTACCGGGCTCCTCCATCCATGGGATTTTCCAGGCAAGAGTGCTGGAGTGGGTCGCCAGTGCCTTCTCCAGAGTAATCAAGCTAAGAAACCATTATTAATATGTTGAATCCTCTTACCATGACAAACATATCTTTATAACTCAAATGTCAAAAAAGATATGAACACCTATGGTTTTTAATGGGACTAATAGTCAACAAAGTGTCAAAGATGATTGAATTTAACTGTAACTACACTGTCTGGATATTCTGTTGGGTCAATGAAATGTGAATGAAGAATAAAATATTTTATAATTAATCAGTCATTTTCTATTTTAGAATTTTTGGCTTTTATAGTAAAATAATTAACTATATTATTTTAATTAAGATTTTCATATAACTCATGTTATTTTACTAGAAATGCTGAATTAAATGACTTTTTGTAACAGGTGTATTGAATATATATTGTATATATTACAATTCATCCATTTGAAATATCCAACTTTTCTTGAGTCATTTTAGTTCTCAGATCATTTTTCATTATTCCAATTTGAAGAAACTTTTCCCTATTGAGGTCATATCAACCTGAATTGTTAAAAAATACCTTCTTTAAAGCAATACTTGAATTTGAAAATGAACCATAAATACGTTATGTTTCAAATATGGTGATAAGATCTCATAGATAAATTATCACAAAAACTGTTAGAAAGTATTTTAATTCCATCACTCAAGTCTACCACTTAAATTGCAACTTTTTCTGTCTGTCCAAGCAGTATCTCAGTCTAATGTAAAGCCCCAACATCATGTTTCATACAGGTTGTCTGGGCATCTATACATATTTAATGGTGATAGGAATGGTTTGATGTTGTAAAATGTTCCTTGGTTGCCATGTACAAAGTGTCATGAGTTTGGAGGGCCTCCTGAGGAGCAAATTGGAATATGAGGAGGGGGAGGAATATAGACATTTGGTACAACTGGGGAAGGTGCTTTATTGTTCAAGGATCCATTGTATTCATGTGTCTGAAAGAAAGGAATTGGCAAGTCAGCCTTTTCTCCTATCCAGGGGTTTCTGCTCCTCAGACCCTCCCTGACCTCTGAGGCAGCACCCCCAGCCCTGCTATAGCTGGGATTAGCAGTAGGAAAGCCCTTAAATGTTTAGGGCTTTCAGGCACAGTGGCCAATTGTTTCAAGGTCTTAGGGCAAGGGATGTGGGGGAGCAATTCCCTGGGGCCTAAACAGTGTTAGTCACGAGAGCTGATGCTTAAGATTACTCCAAGTGACATGGACACTTAGGTGTCCTTAATAAATTGTGTGTGATTGCTTCTTGGCCTTTTGGCTAAGATCAAGTGTAATAAATTGTGTGTGTGTGTGTGTGATATTTGTGCCCCTCTAAAGCACAGGCCCTGGGGTTTAGGATGGCACTACCCTGCAGCGTAAATTGCGTAGGTATTCAGCAGTCCCTTTCCAAGTCCCCATGTCAACTTACTAATCCTGATATTGACCAACACTGCCACAGAGTCCTTTTTTTCTCACTCCACTCCTTTTAAAGTCTGCTGACTGCATTTTTCTCATTGATTTGTCTTATTAGGAACTGGTGAAAGTGGCAAAAGCACCTTTATCAAGCAGATGAGAATCATCCATGGGTCTGGTTACAGCGACGAAGACAGAAAGGGGTTCACGAAGCTGGTTTACCAAAACATATTCACTGCCATGCAAGCCATGATCAGAGCCATGGACACCCTGCGGATACAGTACGTGTGTGAGCAGAACAAGGTAACGTGCTTAAGAGGGCTGGAGCCATTTGTGAATGCCATGCTCTCCTCCTCTGGGTAGCCTCTGTCTCTGAACTGAAAGATTTACTGAGTGCTCGCAGCAGAGGCCAGAAGAAGCTCTTGAGCTCAGACTCTGGGGTAGAGCTCCCCCAGAGGAGTGTGATGAATTTAGGCGCAGTCTGATTTCTGCAGAAGCTCTGGCACAGTGGTGTGGTGCTGCCTCATGTACAGTCATCTTAGTGCCTTTTTGGGGGTGCTGAGAAAAGGAAGACATATATTTACATTTCCTCTTTCGGCTAAGATACCCAGTTACTTTCTTGCTTTGAGCAATGGTGGTCTTGGGTTTACAATGGACAACTTTTTTTTTTTTTTTTTTTTTTTTACAATGGACAACTTTTTAAGAATTCCTTGTCTTAGGAAATATTTTCATAAATGTCCTGCAGACTACTCAGAGAAGGCAGTGGGTTTTGTTTGTTTCTTTTGGAAGCTAGCCCTTCTTAGGAGCTAACTGATAATTTAGGAAGAGTAATGCTTGTGTCTCGACTAGCAAGGGACTCTCCCGAAGTAATGATATCAAGTTGCCATTTGCTTTCCTCTCTCTGTGGGCTATTTAAAATCCATATCTGTTTGAGACTATAGGAGAATAATGAGACAGGAAGGTGGGAGAAGGAGACAATAATTTTCTAGGGTGTATAGGAATGTAAATCCATGGGAAAATACTAAGAGCTCATTAAGAATTGAGATGACAGAATTTCTTTAAAATAATTCATACCAAGTTATAACACGACATGATGATAAAGAGAAAAATTCCAAGATGAGTCCCTCGTGAATTGATTAGAAAGAATTTAGCTGCTCAAAAGCTGGAAGAGTGGCTTAAATATGGACCTCAGGAACTGCTTTATCATAAGCTTGTGGCATTTGTTTTTATGTGTATTGTATAGAGTTTCAAAGCAGTAAGTCTAATTTTTTTTATCACTCAGTGACTGCATTACATAGGAAAACTCAACATGCACCAAATTTTAGACATACCTTTATACTGTGACTACAGTCTTGTGTCTTTACTACCGTTTCCTTGCAGTCTTGAGGAAATGAAGGAATGTATAATCTCACCTACAGCTTCAGCCTTCAACAGCGTTATGTTGAAAAGTGTGTGTGTGTGCATGTGTGACAGGCGGGGGCGGTGGTAGTGGTGGAAACTAACCTTTAGAATATCTGGTGCCAAGTAATATGAGAGGTGTGTCATGAACCATTGGGAAATTCTACAAGTAACTCTGATTCCTTTACAAGTTGGCTTTGAGTATGTGCATTATATCTTTTTGGTTTTTTTTATAAGCATATTTTAATTTTTTGAATTTTCATTATATCTTTTTGAATGTAATTAAAAAAAAAATCACCCTGTACAAGCTAGTTTAAAAATTAGGTCATCTGTGGAAATTTAAGATTATTTCAGAGAAGAGATAGGTCAGGAACATCCTTGCGGTGATTTTAGTTAATCTACTTTCCTTCTTGGTAAAAAGGCATTTTGTTTCCCAGTCATAGTGGGGTGACTGGGGAAAGCTTGGAATTTAGGAATGGGTTTGTAAACAGGCCTGTTGGGAAGAGAAGACTCAAGTATGAGTCAGTTCTGCTTACCTTGGCAACATGTGTTTGTAACAACCCAATCAGATTTAGGAATCAAGGTCTCTGGATTTCTGTTTTGTTTTCCCTCAAGGTCTTCTAGAGGTACTCTGAGTTTGTGTCTCAAATAGAAAGGTTTTACAGGGCTTGACATTCCACCACTTTCTTCTGTTCTCTTGATCTGCGTTCTTTTCCATAAGGCCAGGTCCCCTTGCCCACTCATCTGCATTAGTTTCCCGCAGCTGCCAGAACAAAGCACCTCAAACTGGGTGGCTCAGGACAGATTTCTTCCTTCCCAGTTCTGGAGGCTCGAAGTCTGAAACCAAGGACCTGGTTCCGGCTGGAGTCTCTGTTGCACACGGCTTGCCTGGCTTGTGGGGTTGCTGGCAATCCGCGGCGTCCTTTGGCTTGTGGACGGACGCCTCCCTTCAGCCCCTGACTCTGTCTTCACGCAGAGTTCTCTCCCGTGTCTCTGTGCTCTCAGGGCATTCCCCGCTGTGTGTCCGTTTCTCCCTCTTCCCATGAGGACAGCAGTCATCGGATTAGAGCCCATCCGAATTCAGTGTGACCGCATCATAGCTTGATATATCTACAAAGACTCTATTTCTCAATAAAGTCACTTTCTGAGATTTGAGGTTTGCATGCATTTCAAGGCAACACTGTTCAACCCAGTATGCTCAGACCTCTGCCTGCTCCCATGAATGTCATGTCCATTAGCAAAATACTTTCACTCCATTCTAATATCCGCCAAAGATTTAACCCTAAAAACAGCATCAACTCTAAGTCCCAAATCTGATCTAGTATCAGTTCAGAAGGCCTCCAGTCTCATCATTTAAATCCTCTATCT
The DNA here is from genome assembly GCF_910594005.1 of Cervus elaphus. Taxonomy (NCBI): domain Eukaryota; kingdom Metazoa; phylum Chordata; class Mammalia; order Artiodactyla; family Cervidae; genus Cervus; species Cervus elaphus. The sequence continues at coordinate 51,343,487 of NC_057843.1, read as the reverse complement.
CAGGTATGGTGAGACTCTGGATGTGGTCCATCCTAGAACAGAATTCTCCTTCCACCCACCTGTGAAACTCGGAAGTGAATTAATCACACCTTTGTCCGCTCCTCATTTGCTGTCTCTGGCTCCATTCTCAAAGCCTTCTTTCTACTTCAAGCACCTGCATTCATGTGTCATCAACTTCCTCTTATCTCTCAAACATATGCCAGGGGTAAACCACATATTGAAATGGCTTAAAGTGATGCTTCCCTAGTGGGCTCAGATGGTAAAGAATCCACCTGCAATGCAGGAGACCTGTGTTTGATTCCTAGGTCGGGAAGATTCCCTGGAGAAGGGGATGGCTATCCACTCCAAACTGGTGCCTGGAGAATCCCATGGACAGAGGAGCCTGGCAGGCTACACAGTCCATGAGGTCACAAAGAGTTAGACATGACTGAGAGACCAACAAGGAGAGGCAAAATGTTGAGTAGGAAAAAAATCACTGAATTGGTCCTACAAATCCGGGCTCTTTTCATAGCTCCCTTGTAGGTCTCAGATGGGAGTCTATAAACTTTTTCTATAAAGGGCCAGAGAGAAAATATTTTCAGCTTTGAAGGCTACACAGTCTCTACTGCAACTGTTCAACTCTGATGTTGTATAAAGCCAGGTGTGAGTGATGCATAAAAATGAGTGAGGCTTGCTTATAAACTCTGTTTGCAAAATGTGAAAACTATTCTTAACTCATTGGCCAAACAAAAACAGGCCAGAAGTGGATGGAGTCCATGGACTGGAGTTGCTGACTCAGTCCTAGGGGAAGATGTGGAACCTCTTCCACATGGAAATTTTGATCAATTTCTTCTCTATTATTTTCTGAATGATTTCCTCTGTGGGCTAGTCCTGATCACAAATGTGAAACTATAACCAAGTACCCTTCTTAGGTCATAAAATGATCAAATGATTAATGCTCCAGGGGTTTAAGTAATTACTTAAGGAACATGATCTATTTTCTTTACAAAGTATTGCTTCATTTAAAACAATTGACTAGTTAAGATGAGTATGAACACAACTAATTAGCTTTTCTTTTCAGTCCTTCTCTCACTTCTTGTTGCTGAATATTTATTTCTATTTGATTTTTTCACAGCTAGAAACACTTCCTTAAAAATAAGTAGAGGAGGATTAAGAGCACTTTTAGAGGGTTTTATTTTAAATGTTAGCAGGATTATGGCTCAGCCAGTTTGTTGAAAATCTTTGCTTGTTACTTGACAGGCTGCTTTTGAGAGGAAATTTGTCAGAAATTCAGTGTAGCATTTGGTTTTTAACCAATATGTTTACTCAATTAAGATTTAGCTTTGAAGATTATTTTCTTATACATTGCCTGCCTTTTTTTTTCTAAAGAAATGATTCATATGTATTTGCTCACTCTGTTGATAAGCCTTAATTTTTATGAATGTCTCTCAAGAGTGTCATAAGCCCCATATTAGAATTTATGACTTCTTGAATAAATATTACAGAGGCGTTTACTCAGTGTCAGGACTCCTAACATTGAATTAGCTTATATCTTATGTTGCCTGGTGATGATTTCATGGAAAAGCTTTTTTTTTTTTTTTTTAACTCTTTGTAGTGTCTCCAATTTGAGAAATTCTTACTCTAGGCCTGTAGTAGGGTGAAGGAAATCTTATCTCATTTTAAGGTTCTGCAGAATCTGCTTGGATGATTTAGACAGGTATTTTCCAAGGGCAAAGGACAACCCTGCCTGACTTTTCAAAAATGCTTGGTTTCAAGAACAAGGTCTACAGATTCTTTTGGTAGCTGACCCCAGCTTCTTCCCTGCCCTCCCACTTATAGGACCTCTTCACCACACTGGGATCACATCATATGTGCATGTAGCTTGCTGTTATTCAGTCGATAAGTTATGTCTGACTCTTTGCAACCCCATGGGCAGCACACCAGGCTTCCCTGTCCTTCACCATCTCCTGGAGTTTGCTCAAACTCAGGTGCATTGACTCAGTGATATCATTCAACCATCTCATCCTCAGTTGCCCCCTTCTTCTGCCTTCAGTCTTTCCCAGCATCAGGGTCTTTACACACATTTAACTGCAAGGGCTCGTCATAAAAACAAAAACAGTGTCTTTAAAAAGGAGAGTTAGTAATTGAACAGTAAGAGGAGTATTTTGCCTGCCATTTGCCTCAATTACTTAATTTGGAATTCAGTGTTTCTAGAAGCGTGAAGTCTGAAATTCCCTTCAAAAGCATCTTTGTCTTCTACCAGAAGCTTGTGCTGAGTTCCAAGTCACACTTGAGGCAGGGGACTTGGGCCCTCCAACCAACCACAGCTCTTGAAAGTCTGAATTTGGCGGGGTTTAATTGATGCTAAAGCTGAAACTCCAGTACTTTGGCCACCTCATGCGAAGAGTTGATTCATTGGAAAAGACCCTGATGCTGGGAGGGATTGGGGGTAGGAGGAGAAGGGGACGACACAGGGTGAGATGGCTGGATGGCATCACCGACTCAATGGGCATGAGTTTGAGTAAACTCCGGGAGTTGGTGATGGACAGGGAGGCCTGGCGTGCTGCGATTCATTGGGTCGCAAAGAGTCGGACACGACTGAGCGACTGAACTGAACTGAACTGAACTGAACTGAATTGACTCACAAGGTCTCCGCTAATTTTGTTTCCAGTTTTTCAGGTTCTACATTTAGGTAAGCAGACCTCTTTGCTGTCCGTTTCCTGTAGTGTCTTGAGTTTCAGGCCCTTGGAACAGGATGCCCACTCTCCTGACTGCTAGGTGTATCAGGAACAAGCAAGACAATGGCCCTCAGCCCTGTCTGCACACTGGCATCTCCTGGGAGGCTTTTCTGTTGCCGCCCGAGGTACCACCCACCAGAGAGCTGGAGCTGAGTGTTCTTGGCAGGCAACCAGAGCTTTTGGATTGAGTTTTAGAAACCTCCCAGGTGATTCTTGTTAAGCAGTCACGTTTGAGAACCACTGATACTCTATATGTGTCTTATCACTATCCAGAGGCATTCAGTTTGGATTCTACTTTCTTATCAGTCTTTCTGTAGAGGAAAGGGAGACTTCTGGTAATCTCTTCCATGGGCTGACCTAATGAATCTCCATCCCAAGGTAAATTGTGTAGCCAGCACTGAGGATGTTTGTCTAGTTCAGCAGTACGAGGGGGCTCCGGTGAGATGAGGTGATGGTAAACTTGACGGCACCTGCAGGTGACATTTTTTAATTCAGGGCAGACTGTGTGTTTCCTTTGAGTCTTGCATGAGCCTCGCACAGCTTCGTGCTGAGAGCTTCCAGGGGTGGGGCGGGAGTCAGGGCAGAAGGAGGAGCTGCATCTTGGTCTCTGGAAGTCACCTTACGGGGCCTTCTCACCCTCCTTTTCCTATTGTTGCTACATGGAAGTCATTTCTTTTTATTCAGAAAAGACTCAGAGATGCAGGTTATGTTGATAACATATGCAAGGTACAGATATTTTTTATAATAAAAATACCTTAAATTTTGTTTTGTAAATAGAGACATTTTATTAGGAAGTTAAAAATGTATATCATATATAATATATAGGTTATATATAAGTATATACAATATATATACATATTATATAATACAAGTTATATATTTTCACTCCTCATTAATAGATATTTTTATTTACTGAGATGGCAGTTCACTAGGTATATAAAACTTAAACACCAAATATCCAACTTTACATTTAAGCAATAAAGTCTGATATTTATGGAGTAGGATTGCAGGAGATGTTTTCTCCTAATACCAAAAGGAGCTCTGATCATATCTCATATCTGTGTATTTCTAACTCTTCCAGGTTAACTGTTCTCAGAAACCAAGGCTGACTGTCCAGAAGGGTCTATTAAAGACACATGTGAGGAAATTGAGCACAGTTAGGTAAAAACGGTCAATTTACATGGCTCTTTATAGAAAAGTTTCCCAGAACTTGATGTATCTTAAGACCCTCTATTTTCTAATTTGTATAACGTCTGTTTAAATATACTTTTCAGTCCCACTTCCTTATCCAGTTTGAAAAGTCAGAGTCTGCATGGGTCTCTTGAGAATAACGAGGCCAATATTCAGACTTCGGCTGTAGCCCACTGGTTTTCTGGCACATGTTAAGCCCAGGCTCTTTCTTCCCATGTCTTATTGGATATTAAAAATGGCATGGTGCATTTTTCTTCTTACTAAGAACTTGGAATTCTAGCCAGTGTCACAATAAGAATAAATCCTCCACCAAAATCCTGTGCTGGAGTTTTTCCATTTATCCCAATAGTTTTCTGATTAATCAATGTTGACATTAGTGTGAAAATTGCTTAATCGGCTTGAAATATAATAAGCTGGAAAATGAGAAAGAACAGGATAAAAATGAGAAAGAACTGATTTTCTCCTTAATCATTATCACAAGTAAACCTGACTACCCGCTGCCCATTGGGAGATGAAGGAAGTTTGAGGTCAGCGATGAGTAATGAAATAGACTGGACCACTGAAATGTTCATTTCTTCCCCAACCTCCAGGCTAGGTATGAACCTACCAGATGCAAAGAAATGCTTTAAAAGATCTAGTGAAAAGGGAAAATCTCACAAAGTTACAGTCCAGGAACTAGTGTGATCGTCAGGCTGTTTGAACACCTATCCATTCCATCTAACATAGGTGAAACATTTTCTTTGCATCTTTTAAATTGCACCCAACTTTGTTGCTATCTTAATATACGAAGGGGAACATGTGAAACACTTTCACAACTCAAAACTCCTTGACAAAAGTTAGACTCATCATTGGTGATGCTAGTAAAATTCTTTTTTTTTTTTTTAAATCTTCCTGCAGTATAGTTGATTTACTCTGTTGTGTTGATTTACTGTTACTGTGTTACACAGCAAAGTAAGTCAGTTACACAAATATGTACTTTTTCATATTCTTTTCCATTATGATTTATCACAGGATATTGAATTTAGTCCCCTGTGCTATACAGTAGGACCTCGTTGTTTGTCCAGGAGAATTCTTATTATATCCAAAGTCCTTCACAATTTGCTTTCTCTTCATGGCAGAGCCAGGCTCATTTTCTGATGGCAGAGAGGTAACAGATGTGTCGACCTGCTCTCTTCTCAGCCCTGCCCTTTCTCATCACCCAGTTTCTTCACTGTGAATGAATGCCATAAACACGGGCTAGGAGGCAAATTAACCCTTAGGTTTGTTTTGGAGTCCTGCCGAGAGAATCATCGGTTCACCTGGTTTTATTGAATTTAGAGGTAGATTTTTATTAACCGGTTGATGAACTCTGCAATATTATCCTAGGCAAACCATTCTAGAAAGCCTCCTCTATAAAAAGCTTTTTTTTTTTTTTAGGGACTTCCCTGGTGCTCCAGAGGCTGGGACTCTGTGCTCCCAACGCAGGGGGCTCAGGTTTGGTCCTTGGTTGGGGAACTGAATCCCACGTTCTTCAAGTAAAGATCCTGCATGCCACTACTAAGACTTCTGTGTAGCCAAATAATTTTTTCTTTTTTTAAAAAGCCTTTTAAAAAGTTAAGACAGGGACTCACATGGGACACAGTAACTAATCAACAGAAACACATTGTTAAAAGGTTTGTGTATATGTATCTGAGTGCCTGAGTGTGTGTGTAGGCGTGAGTCAGTGGGCCTATTTACCAATAAACCTACCTTCAGAGTTAAAAGCATATTCATTAGAAGCCAAAACAGTTGGCTTTTTTTTTTTTTTCCCACTGACACATCCTTTTGGAAACTCAAGTGTTTCCAGGGAGCTTTGAGACATTGCATCTTAGGTACTTCACCTTGATTTCCTTTTTCTTTAAATTTTTATTTTATATTGGATTATAGTTGATTTACAGTGCTGTGTTTCAGGAGTATAGCAAGGTGACTCAGCTACACATATCCATATATCCATTCTTTTTCAGACGATTTTCCCATATAGAGTATTATAGAGTATTGAGTAGTGTTCCCTGTGCTATAGACTAGTTCCTTGTTGACTGTCTATTTTGTATATAGTGGTGTGTTTATGTTAATCCCAAACCCTTAATTTATCCCTTCCTACCCCTTTGGTAGTCGTAAGTTTGTTTTCTTAGTCTGAGTCTGTTTCTGTTTTGTAAATACGTTCATTTGTATTTTTTTTTCTTAGATTCCACATATAAGTGATATTGTGTGACACTTGTCTTTCTCTGACTGTCTCCACTCTGACAATCTCTAGGTCCAGCCATGTTACTGAAATGACATTATTTTGTTCTTTTTTATGGCTGAGTGATATCCCATCACATACATGCACCGCATCTTTGTCCGTTCCTCCGGGGATGAATATTCAGGTTGCTTCCGTGTCCTGGCGGTGGTCAGTCCTGCTGCGGTGAGCACTGAGGTGCATGTAACCTTTCACAGTGCAGTTTCCTCTGGGTATATGCCTAGGAGTCGGATTGCTGGGTCTATGGCAGTTCTTAGTTCCTTAAGGAGCCTCCATACTATTCTCCATAATGGTTGCCCTAATTTATATTCCCACCAACAGGGTAGGTGGGTTCCCTTTTCTCATACCCTCTCTAGCATTTACTGTTTGTAGACTTTTTGATGATGGCCATTCTAACTTGTGTGAGATGATACCTCATTATAGTTTTGATTTGTATTTCTCTAATAACTAATGATGTTGAGCATTTTTACATGTGCTTTTTGACCATCTGTATATCTTCTTTGGAGAAATGTCTGTTAAGGTCTTCTGCCCAATTTTGATTTCTTTTATTATTATTATTTTGCTTTTGATTAACATGAGCTATTTGTGTACTCTGGAGATTAATCCCTTGTTGCAAATATTTTCTCCCATTCTGTGCATAGTCTTTTCATTTTGTTTATGGTTTCCTTTGCTGTACAAAAGCTTTTAAGTTTAACTGAGTCCCATTTGTTTATTTTTGTTTTTATTTTCATTATGCCAGGAGGTGGATCCAAAAAGATACTGCTAGTGATTTATGTCAGAGTGCTCTGCTTGAGAGTTTTATAGTATCTAGCCTTACATTTCGATCTTTAATCAATTTTTAATTTATTTTTGCATATGGTGTTAGAGCATGTTCTAATTTCATCTTTTTTACATGTAGCTGTTGAATTTTCTCGGCACCACTTACTAAAGAGAGTGTCTTTTCTCCATTGTATGTTCTTGCCTTCTTTGTTGTAGATTAATTGACCAAGGGGTGTGGGTTTATTTCTGGACTTTCTATTGACCTTGATTTCTGACACTTAAAACTTTGTCAGGTTTAATTAAGTATGATCTACAATAATGTAAAATAGGTTTCACATTGTTACCATCACCTTGTATCTTCCCTAAATTTTTAAACATTCTGGCATTTTATATATCTGTAATTAGCTGTAAAGATATAGGTACATTTGTTTTAGTTGGCCATTTATGGATTTGGTTAGAAAATTATTTGCTTTTGTGTGTGCATGTATAAAGACTAGAAAGCTGATTAGTTTTTCTAGATTCTCTTTATTAAAAAACACATCTAGTCTTTTAGTCATTTAAATAGTTACAGTGGAGCTAGTTGCAAAGAGGTTGAAATCAACAGGAATAGCTTGGTATTTTAGGTGCCTCAAAACTCTGCCTTCCATTTATACTGAGAGCTCAAGTGGTTGAATGATGCCATTTGTGGGAGACCATCATGATTGACCAGTGGTCACCAGTTCTCCCCAAGACCCCAAACTCTCCGGCTCCTATCGTATCTCTGCTTTGTGTTGACATGGAATATCTTTCCTAGTGAGCTGTGTGGAGGCTTCACTTTGGGGGTTAATCACCATTTATCGTTATTATCATGCATGGTCACTATAATTTGGATCAGTCCATTTGTAGAGCCCTGACAGTGTTAGGAATTTCCCCAAACAAGAAAGTCTTTCTTTCCAAGTTCAAGTTAGTTCTTGGTGTGCTAGAATGAGACCATGACTGACATAAAGTTGAATTTGCCTCTGCCTCTCATTTACACCCTCAACAACCTTCAACAGGTCACCAATGTTCTCAGTCTTTGTATTTCCTTCCTTAACTGAACGCTATGTTGCCTCCCTGTCATATTCCAAAATTTAAACATGTAAGTAACCTACTTTCAGAAGCAAAAAATTGCATTTCTTGTGTCCTAAAAACATTACTTTTCTCACCAAGATTTTCTTTTTTGGTATTTTATCTTACGAACTTCCTAATTAATAAGACATTACACCAGGTGTTAATATAATGTTATATATAGCATGTCAGCATAAGTTATTTTATTTCATATAACCTAGGAGTTCTTTTCAGATATAGTATCTGCATCTCCTGCATGTCCTCTCACATTTAACCATGGGAACAAGCATCTGTGGACGAGAATGTTCCTTACAGAAATCTTTGGTTACAGTGATAGAAAGATGAGGCAGGATTCATGCAGTGTCTTTCAAGTTGCTTGATTTCCTTAAAAAACTTTAAATGACAAGGTTAAAGGATTGGAAAAGAATCTTGATTAGCATATTGTCTACTGAAAAAAATAACCACAACATGAGAGCTATGAGTTAAATTTTATTTGGGGCAAAATGAAGACGATAGTCCCGGAGACAGCATTTCAGATAGCTCTGAAGAACTGCTTCAAAGAGGCAGGGTGGAAGGTCAGTATGTATGTGATTTTGGTGAAGGGGAAGTGCATACAATCAGGCACATACCTTTTTTCAGAAAGTTGCTGCTAGTCACGAGCAGATGTCACCATGAAGGATGTTAGTGCTTTTCTAGATATGAGGAGATGTAAGAATTTGGCTCAAAATCTTCTCCTGAAAGCATCTAACTATCTGAAGATCTGTTCTGACAGTTTTTCCCAGAGCACAGAGTGCCTCATTCCTGATCTCTGCCCTGAACTCGGTTCAGGGGATGTTGAAGATCAGCTGCATGATCTCATGATTTAATTCTTGTGGAGGGAGATAGTAAGTGCCAATTTGTAGTTGGCAAAATGATGTGATTTCTGGTGATTTCTTCACTCCCTCCCTCAAAGAGAAGTGTCCAGGTTGGACCAGAAAGTTGGTGGCTCTGGCTGTCCACATCTGATTATAACCCAGGCGGTGGGCTTTGTCTCAAGGGAAACCAGGAACTTGTCCTTTTGATTACACTCTCCATTGTCTTATCCACTAGGGACAATCATCACCACTGTAGTTAGAGTTGTTCATTTTTATTTTTCCCATTTGGCCAGAGATGACCCTTCTCACTATCAGTAAAGGTGATCAACCACCCCTAACCTCATTGCAAAGTCCATTCATTTTGGGTATGAAAGTCTGCGTATGCTAGTTTTGCATCCCACTTCCAGATGGGTAGTATTTCTGCCACTAGAGGTTAACGTGAATGGCTGACGATGCCTAATCCTCATCGCCACCTAGGAAACTTAGAGATGAAGACCCAACCCATATCAATAGTAGGCACTTGCTGTGTCTTTGTTTTATGAATTAAGTGAATGTATAAGGTAAAAGTGCTTTCTTGATGAAAAGCTGGGCCCAGGAGGTGATAAAACAGACAGCTAGCCTAGACTCCTCGGGCTTCCGGAGTCTAACATCAACTGGCTTTCCTTGAAGCAGGGCGCCCTGAGTGAAGATCTCCCAGTGGCCCCCATCTCCTCAGTGACTGTCCGCAGCTCTTGCAGGAACATGTCCCAAGCCTCTGTCCGTGGTTCTCTTTCCAGTGGTTGAGAGCATTACAGTGCTGTCTCTCCTGGCTGCTCCATCATGTCTGTTTCCTTCAGCTCTCAGACAAAGGTGGTGCCCCCCAAAGATATGCCTTTTGAATTCCAGGTGGACAGTATTAGAAATCTCCAGTTGTTACATCGTGGCTTTGGCATTAAAAACAAAATATAATCATCCAAATAGGCTTTTTTTTTTTTTTAACAAGCATACTAGCTTTGGCATCAGCATCTCGACTGCTACCCTCTCTCTCCTTCAGCTCTGGACACAGTGACCTCCTTCTCTTGACCCCAGGAGTCCTGATGCTCCTTCAAGTCCAGGACTTTGCACATGCTCTTCTTTGCTCTTCCCTCCTCTCTGTGCCTAGCCAAGTCTTTCTTGGTCTCCACTAGACATGAAGGCCAAGAACATGTGTGCATCCACATACCTTTGCAACTCCAGTGCTGACATACACGCAGGCCAGTTTGCCAAAAAACTATTCACTGAAGAACCAATTTCTGGGGCAAAGAAATCTGATTTTTAGGATCCCACACATAGGTTTTGTTGTTTTTAACAAGCATCCTGGCTTTGGCATCAGCACCTCAACTGCTACCCTCTCTTTCCTTCAGCTCTGAACAAAGTGACCTCCTGTCTTTTTCCCAGGTGATCTTAGGGCAACATTCTGGCCTCTCCTGAGCTTGCCTCTGACAAGCCTTCCAGCCTCATCTGCTCTCCCTGGTGGATTATGTCTTCTAGCACATCCCATGCCTCTCTGCTCGTCTTCTCTATCCATTGGAGCATCCTGACACCCGTTCCCTCTGCACTCATAAATAGCCAACTTCATTTATTCGTCTTGAGTAAGGTATCCAATATAGTAGCAAACTTTCTTTGATACCTTCCTCTCCCATCTTCCCTGGGATGAGGCATTCTTTCCAATACACCCATAGCAGGTTGTATTAACAAAATACATTGTAACTATTTATGCATCTCTCCCACTTCAGTCTAGGAGATCTTTGAGAGTGGAAATCATATTCTGTTTATCTCTACATCCCTTTGGGCTCAATAATTATTAGCAAAGTGACATTAAGACCTTGTGTGAAGTTGTCATGAACCCCACGTTTCCTGAGAGTTTTGTCCATGGGGTGAAATCCACAATCTCAGAGGATGAGTGAGCTGTTCTTTACATGTTTTTGCATCCCCTTTGGAATTGTGATAATGGGCAAAAAGGAACAGAGTCTATAAGACCATATTTGTCTTTTTCTAAGAAATATTGAGCAATTGGAAATATTGCTTCTGAGTTTCGGGATAGTTCAAAAAGCCTTGCAGAGTCATGGGGCTCCAAATCCCTTGCAGTAAGCTTGGGATAGGGTATATTCAGCCCTTGGGTTGTGTTTAGTGAACTACAGAAGTACTCCAACTGTGAGAATTAGGTCAGGGATGATGATTCTTCAAGCTGAATCACCAGGCAATGGTTTTGAAATCCCACGGGGCTAAAAAAAAAAGATGGTGCCATAGGAAGAATGGCTTTTTGATGAGTTTGAGAGAGACTCAATAAATAACCCTCTTCAACAACCAAATTCTGAAGTAATCAAGAAATAAGACAAAGAAGTAAGTTGATCAGTTCACTGTTGCTAAAGCTAAGGGTAGAGAGGGTGGCTCATAACTGAGGCATCTGACCTTTCTAATACCAAATCCAGAATATGATAGACTGACCCACAGGGTCATCATTAGCTCTGGGAGACCCAGGCTTTACCCACAGGGGCAGGCCTCCGACAGCACAGCAGAGAGGAAGGAGCAGAGGGCGGGACCGCCCCTCAGCTGACATGCACCCCTAGGGAGAGTGGTTGTCCCCTGTGTCATAGCACGTGTCAGAGGCCCTATCTTCCCGTACGTAGCTCCCTCAGGGAGAGAACTGTATATTCTTCTGGGCATTAAAATGAGTGTGAATCTGTGCTGTGCTCTATTGAAGATGTTCCATGGTGGCTCTGTGGTAAAGAATCTGTCTGCAATGTGGGAGTCACAGGTTCGATCCCTGGGTTGGGAAGATCCTGGAGGAGGGCATGACAACCCACTCCAGTATTCTTGCCTAGAGAATCCCATGGAGAGAAGAGCCTGGCAGACTATAGTTCATGGGGTCGCAGAGTCGGACACGACTGAGCGACTAAGCACGCATCGTTTTATCTTAAGCAGTTCTTCAGTGCGGGTGCTGGCAGTTGCCCCCACTTTAGAGATATACAAACTGAGGTTTATGGAGGTTGAATGACATCCCCAGGCTCACACAGGTGTTGTGTGTCAGAGCTGAAGCTGAACCCAGGCAACTTCCCAGGCAGAGCGGTTAACCCCTATGCTTTGAACTTTGCTATGGTCATATAAGGCCATGTGCAGTGGAGGTCTTGGGTCGTCATTTACAGTTAATTATGAAAGCAGTAAACGATGTGAAAGGAGGATTCTCTGTCTTGAAATCTCTATTCCTGGCTGCTCTCATTAATTCCTTTTTCCCTGGCTGGAATCCAACCAGCTCACACAACTGTCGGTGCTATCTCAGTATTTACACAAAAGGGTCATGCAATTAAAAAAAAAAAAAGCCAGAAATATCAGAATGTTAGTACATCTGTTGGATGAAGTTTAAGGATTGGTGAGCTCTCTGTTAAGTGGATTTGAAATGGTTGCCTGGAGAATATCTTTTTTTCTTTCCCTAGATGAGAGAAGTAAACAAGCCAGAAATGATTTCAAATTTGTTTTGCAAATTGGAACAATCAAAACATAACAGTGACCTTCGAACCAATGCCAGAGAGTTAGGAAAGATCAAATAAAATCTGAAGAATATATTCTGATAGTGGCATAAGTGGGGTTCCTTTTGGCTTTGACATCCTGCCTGGATTGCATCTCAAGTGCAGTTACGTGTTTTAACCCATTTCACCCCGATCTATTCGGACTTGGAGACCTACTCCTGAGCACAGTTTAATTCAATTGGAAAAATCACGGAAGTAGTAAGAAGAGGGCTGTGAACATGATCTCTTTCTGCGTGCTAAGCTGCTTCAGTCATGCCTGACTCTTTGCATTCCTGCAGACTGTAGCCCACCAGGCTCCTCTGTCCATGGGATTCTCCAGGCAAGAATACTGAAGTGGGTTGCCATGCCCTCCTCCAGGGGATTTTCTCGACTGAGAGATCGAACCCACGTCTCCTGCGGCTTCTGCATTGCAAGCAGATTCTTTACCCCTGAGCTACCAGGGAAACCCGTGATCTCACTCATCCTCCACAGAAGCACACATACCTGCTGTACCTCCAAGCTGTCTGCCTCAGTGAAGAGCAGTCCCTGCCTCCCCGTGCCTTAGTGAGCTGGCACAGGGCCCTGTACAGAGAACGTGGATCTTCTGCTTTTTGTCCAACTTTATGGACCCTTTGACATGCTTGGGGTCTAAGAGTAAGGGAGCAAAGCAGGAATTGAAATTGTGTCCAGCTAATTAGCTGGATAATTTGGACAAGTTAGTGGTCCACTGTAAGCTTGCTTCCTTGCTTTAAAAGGAGGGACTGGACTGATGGATCTTTTGAACTGTAGAGGCATGAAAGATCCATCTTAGAACTAGAGAGTAGCACAGTGAGGCCATTCTAGGATTTCATAAGGTTATGGTCAGCTTGGGACAATTCTTTTAACTTCTATTCTTTCCTGCATTAAAAAATAAACATTTTTTTTTCTTTTTGAGACAAGAAAATGTCTGGTGCCCTGCAATCTTGGAGCTTGAGTTTCAACTCCCATAATATGGAGATAGTTTGGTGCCTTCCTGACTGGCTGGTTCTGAGACCATCTTCTCTGCCCCAGAGGCTGGGCTGCTTCATCACTTATCACATAATATTTGAATCCAAGGGTTGGACTCCATCATCACTTATCACATAATCTTTAAATCTTAGAGCATCGCCAGACAAGATGTCTCTTCATTCTCTCCCTTTTCTCTCTGTGGACACTTTTCAACTTTTGTACTTAACTTCTGTCTGCTCTGGGAGCTACCTCCTAATTATATCCTAGGAGCCTGATATAGAAAAGACCAAAGGAAACGTTGCTTCTCTGTCTCCCTGACTGTCCCAGGGGCATCTTGGAGGCTGCTCCTTAGTGAGATGCCCGGAGGCCATTGACTGGGAATCAAACTTAAATGTGTGATAAGGACCCATCTGAGAGCAGTGTGCTTTGGCATAAGGACTAAAGGATATTCTTACTGTGCTCAGGCTCATCTGTTTAAGTGTGATTAAACATTCTTGACTAATATTGAAATAAAGTACTTATTTCATCAGTTCTGGTGAAGCAAAAGCCCTAAAGTGTCAACCCAATGAGAATATATTCAAAGGGAGATTCATCCTGAATCCCACTCATGAAGTATGATTATAGAGTCGGATTTTCAGAGCTTGAAAGAACCCTCAAGTATCCTCTAGGTCAACTCAAGATCTTTTCTATTTGGTTTAGGTAATTGAAGTCTAAAGAGATTAAAAGCTGTGCCTAAGGCAAGTGAGGACTGGGAAGAATCCCATAGGGTTCTGTTTCACGTCAGTCTAGTAGGGATCGAAACATGAGGCTTCGAGTGAGGTTCTGAGGTCTGAAACATCACCTTGTCAGTTGTGAAGATCATGAATTGAAGAGGCATCTATAAAGTACTGTCTCTTTATTTTTCAATTCATGCTTTATATAGATTGGGGCATCATTTTATTTTTGTGCTTTTCGAGTAACTGTTCCTGTCAGTTTTTTTAAAGAAAAATTTCACAACTCGAAAAAATGTTGAAAGAATAGCACAATGAACACTTCTGTACCCACTGTTAGTTGTTAGTGTCTTGTGATTCTCTCCCTTCCGTCCTGTCCCTCTCGGTACTTTTTGCTCATGTGTACACACACACACACACACACACACACACACACACACACACACACACTTTATGTGAGTAAAAGTCAGCTATCGGTACTTTTTGCTCATGTGTACACACACACACACACACACACTTTATGTGAGTAAAAGTCAGCTATCGGTACTTTTTGCTCATGTGTACACACACACACACACACACACACACACACACACACTTTATGTGAGTAAAAGTCAGCTATAGGCGTTGTGATGTCACCCTTAAGTACTCCAACCACTGTCTGCTCAGAGCCCGAGCATTCTCAACAGAACCACAATCGCTTTAGCATGCCCAGGGAAGTTCACTTTGTAGCTTTGATATTATACAGTAAAAAAAAAAAATGCATATCCAGATGTCTCCATATGCCCCCAATATGCCCTTTATAGCCTCTATTTTTTAATCTAGGAAAGAATCAGGAATTGCATTTAGCAGTCATCCTTATTCTCCTTTAAATTACAGTATCTCCCATCTTCTAACTTATGTCTCAAGTGATATTGATAGTTTAAAGAGTTTTGGCCAATTACCTTATAGAATGTCCTTCAATCAGGATTTATATTTTTGTTTTCTCATTGGATTTAAATATTTGGGCAAGAAAAAAATATAGAGGAAACCCCATACACCACAGGTAGGAGTGTAAAAGATGCAGTCACTTTGAAAGAGAGGCAGCTCCTCAAAAGGTTAAAACAGAGTTCCATATGACCCAGCAATTCCTCTCTTAGGTATATACTCAACAGAACTGAAAACATAGCTTCACACAAAAACGTGTAAATATATGTTCATAGCATCACTATTTGTAATAGAAAAAAAGGAGAGACAACACAAATGGCTAATAAAATGTGGCGTATCCATACAATGGAATATCGTTTGGTAATAAAAAGGAATGAGGTACTGATGCATGCTACAACAAGCATGAAAACATTATGCTATATGAAAGAAGCCAGTCACAAAATGTCATATTTTATAGAATTCAATTCATATGAAATTTCCAGAATAGACAAATCCAGATGGAGAGAGAGGAGATTTGTGGTTATCTAGGGCTGGGGGAATTGGGGGAAATGGAAAGTGACTGCTGCGGGGTATATGGTTTCTTTTGGAGGTAGTTAAAATATTCTAAAAATTGTGGTGATGGATGCACAATTCTGCAAATATAACTAAATGTTACTATTGAATTGTGCACTTTAAGTTGTATATGATATGTGTATGGTATATGAATTGTATCTAAACAAAATTGTTACTAGAACATAAAGAATACTATGTGTGATGTGTCCTCCCCACTGGGCACTTTAAGATCTACTTAATCTCAATTTGTCCTGCTGTTGTTGATACTAAGCTCTGATCACTTGGGTAGCATGGCTCCTGTCAGATCTCACCATTGTGAACGTGTCTCTCACCTTGAGATTAATCATCTGAAGGATGACACTTAACCACTGTGTGGACATCCGGTTCTCCACCTGTTAGTATCCACTGGTGATCCTTGCAAGTAAGATCAATTTCGCAGATGAATACAAAATGATGATTTTTAATGGTCGTATTTCTTCCGTTTATTAACTAGTAGCTTTCAGTAGAGAAAGTATGCTTCTCCCTCTTTTCAGTTTAGTTCAGTCGCTCAGTTACGTCCGACTCTTTGCAACCCCATGGACTGCAGCATGCCGGACTTCCCTGTCCATCACCAGCTCCCGGAGCTTGCTCGTGTCCATTGAGTCAGTGACGCCATCAATTATTAAGCAGAATTATCATATGACCCAGCAGTTCCGCATCTGAGTGTATCCCCAGAAGAACTGGAAGCAGAGACATACACTTGTGTGTTCATGCCAGAATCATTCACTGCAGCCAAAAGTGGGAACCACACACATGTCCATCTCCAGATGAGTGGATCAAAAAAAGGTGATGTATATATTCAATGGATATCATGACACTTAAAAAGAAACAGAATCCTGATACATGCTACAGCATAGGTGAATGTGGAACATGTTATGCTGAGTAAAATAAACTGACACAAATAGTGTTTGATTCCCCTTATATGAGGTACATGAGGTGATCAAATGCATAGACACAGAAAGTAGAATGGTATTTGCCAGGGCCGGGGGAGGTAGGAATGAGGAGTTATTGTTTAATAGAAACAGAGTTTTGGTTTTCAAAGATGAGAAAGTTCTGGTGATGGATGATGGCTGCACAACAAGGTGAATGTATTTGATTTTGCTAAACTGTACACTTAAAAAGTTAAGATGGTAAATTTAATGTTTATGCATATTTTATCACAAAATCCCCTCATTAGGTTCTTCTTCACTCTTTTTTGTTTAGAAATATTGTCATTATTACTCTTTCTGATACTGGAAATTGGCCACCAGGAAGCCCTTCACGCTACTCCTATCCCTCTTGGACACAGCCATCTCTCCATGATTCCAGTTACAGGGGGATTGTAGTCAGAAACCAAGATTGGAATGCTTAGTGAGCTCATCATTAAGTCATCATCCGCTTCTCACGCTTTGAGTAGATAGAGCTAGGAAAACAGACACACATGTATATGCACACATACCTAATACTAATACACACACATGCACATATGCATACACATGCAAAGATATTTAGACATATTCTTCATTAGTCTCCAATTTAAATCTGATACCACATTTTCCCCACCTCATCTCAGTTCATATTTATCCCCCTTCTTCCATAGTAACAATTCTGATTCCCAAGAATACCTACATATTTACTAATTTGCTCTATCCTTCAGTGAGCAAAAGAGTTTCAGATTTATCATACTAAGACCACAGATCATTTAAACACTAAAGAATAAAATTCACATGTTCAGATTACTAGCAGTGCTAAAAGTATTTTGTGGACCTGTTTTCCTTTCTTCCTTACTGAGCCGGGAGGGTGAGATTAAGGTCATGGTGGTGTTTGTGTAATTCAGTCGCTAAATTGTGTCCAGTTCTTTGCGACCCCATGGTCTGCTCCTCTGTCCTCCAGTATCTCCCAGAGTTCGCTCAAATTCATGTCCATTGAGTTGATGATGCTATGGTGGTGTTGATAGAGATTAAAAGATTAAAAAGAGAAAGGAAGGGGAGAGTGGGAGGGATGAGGAGAGAGAAAGAGAATGAGACAGCGTTTCAACATTTAAAGTTTTCACATGAAAAACCCCCAGTAAATAGAAGTGAGATATAGTAGAAGTAAGAATTGGGAGGAGAGGAGCCAACTGATTTAAAAAAAATTTTTTTTAAAGTATCTGGTTTGCTGACTTTTGGAGTAAATGCTTTGTATGTTTACTTAGACAAGAAATAGTACAGAAGGTTAGACTCAGTGAACATAGAAAGACAGATGTTTTTTATGAATTCCGATAAGATTTTTATCCTGTGTGGGGAGTTCAGTTGCTGCGTTTGGCTTTGATGGTGACATTTTCTCAGACGTAGCATTTGATCCGGCAGACATGCTCTACATGGTTGTTCTTGAAACGAGGAATTGATTTATTTTTCAAAGGTTCTCCTGCCTTTGGAAGAGAACCAAATCTCTCTTTCAAGTTGGAGAAATAACTTCCTTTGGAGACCTAACCTCTTTCTCACCCCAGCAAGCCATTTGGCCTTTTGTGTACAAGTTGGGTAAGCATACTTAAACATGAGATTCTTTTTCTTCCTTACTGACTGCTCAAACAAGCTGTTTTTCCTGCTATGAAGTATTCTCATTTCTAAGAGAGATGGTGAGATGGTAGTGGAGACACTCTGAAACAGGCATCCCAAGACCTATCTTGGTCACGGGTAATGAGTCTTCTCAGGAGCTTTTTCCTCTGTAAACATTCCTGGCACTTGGCCTTCACAAGAGAGCTCTGTGTGGTCCTGACAAGGTTGCCTTGCAGGCTGCAGGCCTACGGGAAGCAGGTTCCCTGTGAAAGCAGGCCTCGTGAAACGACGCTCCAGTTTGTATAGTCTCAAGTGTGTGATCAAATATTTAAGGCCTTTAAAAAAATGACAGTGTTTATAAGGGCCCTTGCAAAGAATTTCTGATGGAAGACAGTGAAAAGATTTGTTTCCATTACTCATAGCCTCAGTCCGCTGTGATGGGAGTTGTTTAAATTTTCAGTTCTTAGATGGAAACTTAACAAAAGTAGGTGATGAAAGTTGTTGGAATGGGTAATTTGGGGCCAGGATGAGTAGAGAGGTGACAGCGCTCTCCCTGGAGGCCACTTTGTGTGCAAGCCATCCGTTGCTTCTCCCCTGGAATCCGTGTGTTCTGGCCTGTGTGAGGCTGTAAAGGTGTGCTCAGTCAAGTTAGATATTTGTTATATTCCACAAAACATTTTTAGGAGTCACTGCAAGCACATGTTAATCGTTCATGTCCAGAGGAGTGGGGAAATGGGAAGGGATATTAACATTATGTATTTCCTGAAGTCAATTTTCACTTAGCAGTTTCCTCTGTATTTCTATGGGAAGATCAGTGGAAGCTTTTGAAATTGTTGCACAGAAATGGTTTCCTCAGCATGAAAGCATTTACTGGGTGCCTCCTATCCAGGTTCCTTACTTTTTACAGCTTTATCTCTCCCTAAAACTCCTTGAGGGTCAACCCATGAGGACTGGTATTCATCACACCCCACTGGAAACAGTTGGTTAACTCATGGAGACTGGCATTCAAAACAGGTCCTGCCATGTTTGTGCATTCAGTGCACTACCACGTGTAAAATAAATGGCTCTCGGGAACCTGCAGTATATAGCATAGGATACTCAGCTCAGAGCTCTGTGATGACCTAGAAGGATGCGGTAGGGGCGGTGGGAGGGAAGTGTAAGGGGGAGGGCACATAGGTATACATAGAGCTGATTCACTTCATTGTACAGCAGAAACTAACATAATATTGTAAAGCAACTGTAATCCAATTTTTTAAAAAAGAAAGAAATGGAGTCTTCTGCTTCCAGAAAATTGGAGTAGACATACTTTTCCCTATTCATCCTGTTAAGTACAAATGAAAGGCCTGAATGTTATACATAAAACAAACATAAGAAGACTCTGAAAGGCAGAGAGAAGAAGGAAGACTGGCAGAGACCTCAGGACCCAAGGAGGAACACAATGCAAAGTTCCCTGAGTTTCTGTTATTACATCTTCTATTCCAGACTTGGGTCTGAAGATGCCAGTAACTTTGCAATACAACAGGCACAGATGAAAAGTCCCCCCGTAAGGCTACTCTTTCTAGCTGAGAGATCAGGCAAAGGCAGCCTAGCAAGACAGAACATTTCTAAGCAATAACCACTCTACTCCAGCCAAATACCACAAAAAACTGGTTCATCCCACTCATGCCAGCAAAATGTCAGAAAGGAACCAAGACACCTACCGTCACCAGGCTCTAACAACACGCCTCAACCCCTCTGCTGGAACAATGTCAGAGAGAGCTAGAGCTTACTTCCCCTAGGGAGTAATGAGGGGCCCCGCCTCTCCCACTGGGTTGATGTCATCTCAGGCCAAGTGAAGGTTGAGGACTTTTATCATGGCCCACCAGTGTTTTCAGGGTAGCTAAGATTTATTTTAACCAGATGTGGCAAGACATGAAGATTCAGAAATGACTCACGAAGGGAGAAGTTGATCATGACAGTCTCTCGAAACAGGAGGCACGGCACACCACTCAGGGCCTCACACGGAATCACTGGCGTGTGTCAGATGCAGAAGGAGCAGGAGACAATTTGACGAGACTCTTTCTTGTGGTTTCCATGCCAAAGAGTGGATGAGGCAGGGTACATAGACCTAAGATGGCCAGTTTGAATAATTGCAGCAAGCTCTGGACTGCTGGGCTTCCCTCGTGGCTCAAACAGTAAAGAATCTGCCTGCAGTGCAGGAGACCCAAGCTTGATCCCTGGATCAAGAAAATCCCCTGGAGAAGGGAATGACAATCCACTCCAGTATTCTTACCTGGAGAATTCCATGGACAGAGGAGCCTGGTGGACTATAGTCCATGAGATCACAAAGTCAGACACGACTGAGTGATTAACACTTTCACTGGACTTAAGGGGTTGTCCTGAGTTACCTAATACCTGGTTCTGGGGTATTTAGGTCAGAGGAACAGGGTCCCAACATACAAGAGCCCAATATAGGAGGTGGTTGTAGGTTTGGACTCTGAATTGGTTGGTTTGTATATGAAAGGTGCTCTCGCAGGGAAGTCATTTATTTTCTCTAGGGATTGCCTAGCTGTGGAGGGGCCATTCCTCCTGGGTCAGCCAGGCTCCTGATGTCAAAGCTTCATAAAATGAAAGGCACAGTTAATACAAAGAGGAACAGGTCCACCCCTCCCAGAGGTGGTGGTGGTGGTGATCACACGGGGATCAGCGATAAGGCTCTCCTACCTCTCCCAGCAGAGAAGTATCCATAGAGGTCAGGAAGGAGCCAGGACACCCCTCCTTACCATGCATTATCAAGCAGCCCTGGCCTTCTCCACTACTGGAGCAGGCTAAACCAGTTAAAACAGGGTTCAGAGCCTCATAATATCCACAATGTTCAGATTAATTGAAAATCATTCATCATGCCAAGTATTTGGAAGATTTCGGATTGAATGAAGAAGATAATATATGTCCACACCAAGGTGGCTAAGATGTTAGTATTATAATGATAAGATTTAAAGCAGCCAATGTCAAAATATGTGAGCAATTGTGAACATGCTAGAGAGAAAGATTCAACAACAACAATAAAAATAAAGATACAAAGAAGTAGCAAATGGAAATTAAAGCTACAGAACACAATAACCAAAACAAAATACTCAGTGATGTGCTTAATAGCAGCATGGATGAGAGAGAGGAAGAAGCCATGAACTGGAAGATAGTCTAATGGAAATTACATATAATCTGACTAACAGAGAGAAAGTAGACTTTCACATCGTGTTAAAAGGATGAAAACACAACCTAAAAACAGGGAGACAATATTCAAACCCTATATCCAATAAAAGACTGGAACTAGAATATATAAAAAAAAAACTCTCAAAACTCAGCACTAAAAAAATGCAATCTAATTAGAAAATAGACAAAAGACATAAGGAGACATTTCACTGAAGAAGATATATAGGTGACAAAAAAACCCATGAAATGATGTTCAACATCATTAGCCATCAGGGAAAAGCAAATTAAAATCACAATGAGCTGTCTCATCAGAATGGTTAAAATAGAAAGTAGTGAAAACAGCAGATGCTGGGGGAAAGGTGGAGAAACTGGGTCACTCATACACTGCTAGTGGGAAGGCAAAATGGTACAGCCACCCCAGAGAAGAGTTTGGCAGTTATCTTAATATGACCATATGACCTGGGAATTGCACTCCTGGACATTTGTCCCAGAGAAATGAAAACTGTGTTCACACAGAAGCCTGTACATGAATGTTCATAGCCACTGTATTTGTAGTAGCTCCAAACTGGAAACAAACCAGATATCTTTCTCAAAGGTGGATGGTTAAACTGTGGTGCCTTTATACCATGGAATGCTGCTCTGCGATAAATAAGAAAGAACTGTTGCTATGCTGGGTGAATAAAGCCAGTCCTAAAAACTTGCATGCTATGTGATTCTGCCTGTGTAATATTCTTGAAATGATATACTTACAGAAAAAGAAAAAAGATTAGTAATCCTCAGAATGGGATGGAGCCAGGATGAATGCTGTGGCTATGAAAGAACAACATATGGGATCTTTATGATACTTGGAGATGTTCTATATCTTGACTGTATTAGTGTTGAGACCTCTCTGTATTGTTTTATTTGTAACCACATGTGAATCTGCAATTATATCAACATAAAATGTTTGAATATATAAATAGTAATATACTCTTCCTCTCAGTGTGGGGTCACTCCCCAAAATTCATCCTAAAGGAATAATAATCAGAGATTGGCACAAAGAGCCTAGATCCTAAATATTTAATAAGAGAAAGACTAAATTATGACACATTCATGGGTTAAATACTATGTATAGTTAGCAAGAATCATACTCCAGACTGTTCATTTTATTTTTGTTATTCTTATTTTTTTAATGCACATAAATGTTATGTAGCTTTTTTTGTACCTGTCTTGCTTTCTGTCTCTGTCACTCAGTTGTGTACAACGCTTTTGCAACGCCATGGACTATAGTCCACCAGGCTCCTCTGTCCTAGGAGTTTCCCAGTCAAGAATCCTGGTATGGGTTACCATTTCCCCCTCCAAGGGATCTTTCTGACCCAGGGATCAAACCCGTGTCTCCCGCATTGCCTGTATTTGCAGGCAAATTCTTTATTGCTGAGCCATCAGGGAAGCCTGTTTCTTGCTTTACGGTAAAAACATTCAAAAATTTTCAGTCTACTTAATAACATAAGATTTACACAGTCTAAATGGAAAAAACCACAACATTCAGTTCTCTGCAATGCAGTCATGAATTGGTTTGAAAAAGTTATGTATAAATTATAGAATACTAAAAGAGATTTACCAAGATGTTGACAGTGGACATCTCTGGTAGTAGTGATGTTTTTATATTTCTTTAATTATTCTTCTGGAATTAATAACTCAAGAATTTACAGTGAACTCTTTATAGTTATGATAAATGGAATGAGCTTTTGAAATCAAGGAACAATACAAATGTTATTTAACAGAGCAGTGGTCTGATGACGGGGCTTGAAGGTGTCAAAGCTAAAGACTTGGAGGTAAGCACATAGCTAAGTTACTTACCCTTTCCTTAGTACCATGTTATATTTCCCATATGTTTGTGGAATTCCCCACATAGTAGCATTTTGCTTATTACTCTTTCCAATCTAGAATATGCTTGACATTTGCCCTCTCACTTCAGGCCAAGGTGCCAGAAAATCCTGCTCATGTAATTCCTCCCAGTAGTAAACATTGCTCTACCAGTTTCTGGGTTCTTGTATGTCTTATCCGGTGTCCTGGACACTTGTATTCCAGGAAGTTTGATAGAATGCAGATGAGGGTGGAGGTGAAGGCGTGAAAGGACAGATCCACTCATGGCCTGTGCTCTGTCCTTCAACATGTGATCCTAGGAGGTATTCCACACAAAGCCAGGAGGACTAGACAAGCCCATCAGTGCCTCCAGCATTGGTCACTATGCTGGGGCAAAGCCGAGCTCATGCCACCGCAGTCTGGGTAGATCCCAGGGCTTTGAGACCAATATCAAGACTCACTGACGCCATGGCATTCCCTCAGAGCCACGAACAAGTAATCTCAAGTGTTGTATTATAGACATAGAAAACAAACTTACGTTTATAAAAGGGAAAGGGGAGAGGGATAAATTAGGAGTATAAAATTAACAGATATATACTACTGTAAATAAAACAGATAACCAACAAGGATTTACTGTATAGTACCAGGAACTATATTCAATATCTTATAATAATCTATAATGAAAAAGAATCTGAAAAAGAATATGCATATATATACACACATATACATGTATCTGAATGGGCTTCCCAGGTGACGCTAGTGGTAAAGAACCCACCTGCCAGTGCAGGAGACTTAAGAGATGCAGGTTCGATCCCTGGGTTGGGAAGATCTCCTGGAGAAGGGCATGGCAACCCACTCCAGTATTCTTGCCTGGAGAATCCCATGGTCAGAGGACCCTGGCGGGCTACAGTAGTCCATGGGATCTCAAAGAGTCAGATGCCACTGAAGCAACTTTGCACACACGCATATATCTGAATCATTTTGTTGTTTACCTGAAACTAACACAATATTGTTCATCAATTATAGTTCACTTTTAAAAAACACAGAGACACCATATCATACCCACAAAAAAACCCCAAAATGAAAAAGCACAATACAGAGTTGTGAAATGTACAGCAGGGCTTCTTCTGTCCAAGCTGCCAAGTGGTACTTACTCAGTCGTGTCCGACTCTTTGTACAAGGTGCCAAGGAAGCACACCCAAGGTACACAGACACAGCCCCAGGAGGCTTGCAGCTCGGGCATGTGGTGTATTTGTTTTAAAGGTAAATAAATGGGCTCAGAGAGGCTAAGTGTCCTCCTCATGGTCACATTGCTAGGAGCTGGAGGAACTCCAGTTTGAAATCAGGATTTCTGACTGTTGGTCTAGTGTGGTCTTTTCTGAGCGTCCACGTCAGGCCCCAGTTAGCTTCTGGACAAGGAAGGAGCCAAAGGGCACATCAGATCCAGGTCTTTTTTCCCTCAACCTCTTAGGTTTTAAGCCTCACATGATCTTCTGGGAAGAGCTGGAGTTTGAGACAAAGCCAGGGTGCTTGAGCGTTCAAGGCAGCCTCGTTCAGTGGGTGGAGAACTCTTCTAACGTTCATGGGAAAGAACAGAGAGTCCGTGAAAGGCGTCTGTCTTGGAGGGGAAATAAGAAGCAGAGGATACAAAATCCAAATTAGAGAAATGAGTGTTGTATCTCTGGAGAGAAAGAGAAGAGTACAAAACAGAGGGCTACTACCTAGGAAGCGTCTATGTGATATTAGGACCTAAAGTAAATACCAAACCATGTTATGATTTGACAAAGCAGGAAAGCAGATACAATCACATTTGTTATGTTACTCTTTGTACCCTTCTGTTTGCTTGGAATATTTCATTCAAAACACAAAGCGTACCATGACTGGGGCATAAAATGGGGATAAATCCCAACCCACAGTAAGCACTTTACTGATTTTCAATAACCTTGACCTTTCCGGAACAGATTGATTGTTTCTCTAAGGTCTGGTTCAGTGTCACTTCCTCCACAAAAACAGCTCCGATTCCACTCCATGGCTGAAAGAATGTGCCCAGGAACCTACCATACAAATTAGCGCCTCTTTTTTGGGCAGATCCAGGTCACACCTCTGCTCCTGCGCTGTCTGCTCTGTACTCCCTCAGCATTGCTTAGAGGGTTCTCTGTCAGTTTGCTAAATGCAAAAACAAGCCTCTGATGCCAGAGGTGGGAGCCAGTTGTTCGGTAGTTTTATTTCCTTGGCTGGGTCACTGCAGCTGAATGTTTGTCACTATCAAAAGTGAAACCTTGTAAGGAAAATGGGCCCAGGCACCCCCTCCCAGCACCAGCAGTGAGGTCACAGGAATTGATGTGGTTTTTTCATCTTATTGGTCCCTCTCCCAGGGGAGACCCCTTACCCTTGTCTCAGCCACTTCTATTCCGGGGCTGCTTGGGAACATCTCAGGAGTTTGTAGATCTTAAATAATTGTGGATCTGAGCTCTAAGTAAGCAGGGCATTCTGGGACAAAGCTCTTCTTGAAGGGGCATAGTAAAAAGTAGTTAAAGAACCTGTGAGGACTTGACTCTTATACCTGTGGCTTTAGATGAATCGATCAAGGGGAAAGTAACCTAGCCATTGTTCATGCTTTGACCATGCAGGCAGATGACATAAGCTTCCTAAAAGTCAACTGTTTCAAAAAGAGTATTTTTCCACTATCATGATGTGAAATGTCATTGTTTGCCAAAGGAAGGAAAAACAGTAAATTCCTTCCTTATTTATTCATCTTCAGAGGGTACAATCAAAGATTCCAACAGCAATGTAGATATGCCACAACCCTGCCCCCAGCACTTGCCAATGCAGGAGGTGTCATGTACATCACTCCTGATTGCCTTGGGTCCAGTTGTGTAGAGCAAGTCCAAGGTCGCCTTGGTATCATAAACTTTCTCCATCCCTTCCATGAAACGTTATCCTCCCTGGGGAGAAAGCTGACTAATTAAGAAATATGATTTAACGTTGTTCAGTGGAACAAGCAGCATTTCTTTTGTATTCGGCTAAGTTATCTCAGAACAACTTGTTTTTAAAGAAATAGAGCATTAAATGTAGTTGAAATCCCTTGTGTATACTTTCTCCTTCCCATTTGCTTCTTTTTCCCGAACTGTGACCTGTAGTGGATTTCTCATAGTTTCTAAAGATATGGAGCATCCTGGTTTCTTGTTTACTATGAAATATTCTAAGTAGGTAGCAAATTGTAGAGAATAAAGTACATACCTTTGTGCCCACTTTGTCAAAACCTGTTGGCCATATTTGCTATATTGTCAAGGAAAATAATATTGGCTGCTATAACAAAAGATTCCCAAATCTTAGTGGCTGGACACAACAGAAGTTTATGTCTTGTTTATACAATATTCAGGTACTCTGTCAGGCAACTTTGCAGCAAGAGGTGACTCAGGATGCAGACTACATTCTTATTGTGCTTCTGCCATCTTTAACATGCGATCTCCAATCGCTGTGGCACAGGGGCTAACTAATTAAGAAGTTTCCTCCTGACGACTCTGTGCTGTGGCGAGTGACAAGAATTTGTTCTTGAGTAATTAGTTGCTACTGCCACATTTCAGTGTTGTGGGGGGGAAAAGGAGTTTTATTTTTTTAACTTCTCTAAGGCAGCCTATTCACTGTGTAGCAACCCAAGGACCTTAGAAAGTTCTTCTTTGATCTCAGTTGAGTCTCTGTTGAGTCCGAGCCCCATTTCTTTGTGTGTGAACTTCCCTATGCTGTGTGTGAACTGTTCTTCTGATTTTGTTCTGTGAAAGGCAAGGATGAGCCAGCTGCCATGCTGAACTCTGTGGCCACCAGAGGTGAAGAGCATATGTTCCTACTCTCCAAGAGGCTCCCTCCTTTTACTAGAGATGGCAGTGCTGGTTTTCAGTATCCTTTTTTATTTTTTATTTTTTTTTGTGATTGGAAAGTACCAAAAACAGATATTTTGGTTGGTGTAATTTAGCCATTTCAGTATGTTAGAAAATCTAAAATCGAAATCACTTCCCCAGTAAGTTGGATGCTACATGTAGGATCAGATTATTTCATTTCTAAAGCATTTTGACCACATCTCTCCCCTGCTTAAACCCTTCCAAGCTATACTACTGTTTGAATTCCTGTTTCTCAAATTACTTCTAGGGTGTGAAGCATCTCTTTTCTTTGTCATGTGCGTTTCTACCAAACCAGTGTAATTCTCAAAGACTTAAGCTAGAGGGCTCCACTTGGGCCTGCTCCTGCAAGCATTTAAAGAGGCAGAAGGATCATGCCCACCCAGAGCCTGTACCCTGCTTCTAGATCATCTCTGGGTACCCAGTCCCCTAGAGTCTCCTGTCCAGCAGTGCTGAGTGGCTTCCAGGGCCCCGTGCGGGTCTCTTCTCCAGGTGCCTCTCGGGGACAAGGGAAGCCATGTGATCCTAGGCCATGGGAGTTGTGTAGGGACCTGAGTGAGCATGTCATGTCCCCTTTAACTGTGTACCCCAAATTCTCGTATCTCAGCCTGATCCTGCCCTGGGGATGGTGCTAGGAAAAAAATGAGGAAGAGTGCTGGGAATCAGAGAGGAAAATAAGTTCCCATATTCAATTCTCAGCCCTGTCACTGGACTCAGACTATTCACTACCCCCAAGGCCAGGATCATCGACTCTGTCCCCTCCTTTACTGAAGATTCAGAGCTACTGCTAGGATCTGAGATTCAGCCCCAGAATATGTTTGAGATTATGCAAATAAATACTTAAGTATGGCAATTTTCATTTTGCTTTAATGTTGAAAGAACTGTCATCAACGTAATAAGCCCTTTCAAATTCTGAGTCTAGTGACCAAAATTTTCTTAATAAGAGCATTATGTTTCTGCTTATGTTTATAAAAACCAACCTGGCTATAGGTATGGGTGATTATCAGGTGAGCAAATTCCCTTGTAAAGCTACACTGAAGAGGAGGGTTTATAGCAAGACTTCATCGTCCAGGTCAAACCCTTTTCTCATTTTGTTTTCTCGTGATTATAATATGACTTTCCATCACTACGGTGATGGCAAGCAAAGCAGGTAAACTGTCTCACTCCTGCTTCTGGGCTGTCATCAACACAGACAGCTCTCAGGCAAATGGCACTCCGACCTTTTTGAAGAACTGAAACACTTCTCAAACTTGGGTGTGCTTCAGAATCACCTGGGGCACTTATTGTATAGATAGCTGGCTCCTACCTTCAGAGGTTCTGATTCTGGAGATTGGGGTGGGGCAGAAGAATTTGGTTTTCTGGCAAGTTCTCAGATGCTGCAGATGCTGCTGGTGCAAAACCCACCTTGAGAACTACAGGTATGCCTCAGAGACACTGCCGGTTTGGTTCCAGACCACTGCAATATAGCAGATAGCACAATAAAGTGAGTCATACAAATTTTGGGGTTTCCCAGTGCATATAAAAGTTATTTTTGCACTGTACTCTTAAGCGTGCAATAGTATTTTGTCTAAAAGACATACCTTAATATAAAAATACTTTCCAAAAAATGCTAACCATCATCTGATCCTTTAGTCATCTTTTTTGCTGGTGAAGGGTGTTGCCTGATGTTGATAGCTGCTGACTAATCAGGGTGGTGTTTGCTGAAGGTTGGGGTGGCTGTGACAATTTTTTTTTAATTTATTTGGCTGCACTGAGTCTTAGTTGCAGTACACAACTTATCTTTCCTTCAAGTACTTTTTCTTTCATTCACAACTTGGCTAAGTGTTTGGTGCACGAGGTCTAGCTCTTGGCCAGTCTCAGCTTCTGACCTGCCTTCCTCACTGAGCTTCATCATTTCTAGCTTTTAATTTGAAGTGAGAGACTTGTGACTCTTTCCCTTGCACACTTGAAGGCCACTGTAGGGGTATTCATTGGCCTGATTTTAATATTGTCATCTCTCAGGGAATAGAAGGGCCTAAGGAGAGGAAAAGAAATGGTGGAACGGCTGGTCAGTGGAGCAGTGAGAACACACACAGCCCCGTCAATTAAGTTTGCTGTTTAATGTGGGTGCAGTTTGCGGCACCCCAAAACAGTTACAATAGTAACATCAAGTTGGATCACTGATCACAGATCAATATAACAAATATAACGATAATGAAAAGTTTGAAATGTTGCAAGAATTACCAAAATCTGATACAGAGACACAAAGTAAGCAAATAGAAAAATGGCCCCAATGGACTTGCTTGTTACAGAATTGCCATAAACCATCAATTTATTTCAAATGCATTATCTGTGAGGCACAATAAGGTAGAACATAATAAAAGGAGGTATGCCTATAGTGGAATAGAGGAATTGTTGACCCTTGCCTTAATTAATTAACTAAAAGTAAATTGGTCCATTTTATTTAAAAAAAAAAGTTTCTTTTATTGAAGTATAGTTGCTGTATGATATTATAGTCGTCTTGCCTGGAAAATTCCATGGGCAGAGGAGCCTGGCAGGCTATAGTCTATGGGATTGCAAAGAACTGGACATAACTGAGCAACTAACACACACATTATAGAAGTTACAGGTGTGCAATATAGTGATTCACAGTGTTTAAAGATTATATTCCATTTATAGTTATTATAAAATACTGGCCATATTCCCTGTGTTATGCAGTTTATCTTGGTAGCTTATTTTATACCTAATAGTTTGTACCTCTTAACTCCCTGTCCCTATATTACCCTTTCCCTCTCCCCACTGGTAAGCACTAGTTTGTTCTATATATCTGTGAGTCTGTTTCTTTTTGTTATATTCACTAGTGTGTTGTACTTTTTAAGATTCCACATATAAGTGGTATCATACAGTATTTGTCTCTCTTTGTCTGACTTATTTGACTTGGTATGATAATCTCTAGGTCCATCCACGTTCTGCAAATGGCATTATTTCATTCTCTTTTATGGCTGAGGTAGTATTCCATTGGATATATAGGCACTACATCCTCTTTTTTTGTTGAGATTATTTTTAAAAATAATTTATTTATTTTAATTGGAGGCTAATTACAATACTGTGACACTACCTCCTCTTTATGCATTCATCTGTTGATGGAAATCAGGTTGCTTCCGTATCTTGGTTTTTATAAATAGTGCTGCTATGAACATTGGGGTCCCAATGCCTTGAATTTAGATCTGAACTCCTGAAAGGAGGAGGAACATACATAAGTAACTAAGGTATCTTCACCATTAAGCAGTCTTAGTTATTGCTTCAAATATCTTTCCCAGGGTCCGGAATTCCAGATGTCTGTATTTTCTCTCTTCTAGCTCTTCTTTCTAAATTATTGCTTAAAAATTTTACACATTTATTGAGATATATTTTACATACTAAACAAATCACCATATAAATTATAGTGTATATAATTTATAGTGTATAGTATACATTTTAGTGTATGATTAAATGTTTTTTAGAAATCTTTTGTCTCCCATAAAAGAAACCATATGCCCATCGAACTTCCCTTGTGGCTCAGCTGGTAAAGAATCCACCTGCAATGAGGGAGACCTGGGTTCGATCCCTGGGTTGGGAAGATCCCCTGGAGAAGGGAAAGGCTCCCACTCCAATATTCTGGCCTGGAGAATTCCATGGACTGTATCATCCATGGGGTCGCAAAGAGTCAGACATGACTGAGTGCCTTTCACTTCACTCCCCATTCTGCCCCTCACCATTCCCCTCATCACTGCCCAGTCCTAAACAACAGCTAACCTACGTTTTCTCTTTATAGATTTGCCTACTGGGACATTTCACATAGATAGAATCATACAGTGTATGACCTTTGGTGACTAGCTTTGTTCACTTAGCATAATGCTTTCAAGATTCATTCATGTTTCTGTTGTATGGATATACAACATTTTGTTTATGAATTTTTCAACTGAAGGGTATTTGAGTTTCTACTTTTTGGCTATTACGGAAAATGCTGCAGTGAACACTCACCAGCAGGTTTTTTTGTGGAATTATATCTTATATGGTGTATATACCTGGGGCCCCCTGAACACAGCTTTGGGGTTTTTTACACAATACTGTGTGTACATGTCTGTCTCCCTCCAAAGGCTGAGAACTCTCTGCAGTGCAAAGACTTTCTTTTTATCTTTATAACATCAGCATCTAGTCATCTGGTTGGTATTCAATAAATGTTTGAATACATGAAAACAAAATACAGGAATGCCTTTTAATTCTAAAAAGGAAATTGATGAGTGAAACAACTAATCAAGCCAGGATTGCCTCTGAGCAATATTGCCTCTTGCCTGTAAGCCTCCCGAGAAAGAAAAATTGTCCAAAACAGGTCTGCAATAGAACTTTCTGCATGGTGTAATTCTCAACCTCCTTCTGGGAAGTAATTTGCATTCCTGATTAAATGCTTGAACAATTCTCTGATACTCTTAAATGATTAAGAATTGGGAAGTTAGCGTTTATCCACCCAACTGACTGACTAATCATCTTTGATCATACTATTTTTTTTTCTTATTGTCAATCTTTTCAGAGTGTTTGAAATAAAACTTTAACACGTGCTTATAAATAATTTGGGAAGCTCTTTCTAAAAACACAGTTTGTCTTAAGACTGTCTCTGAGCCCTCTCACTTTCATAACAACTTCCATGTGAATGCAGTATCTTATTTATTCTCTCTCTTCACTCCATCTTTCCTTCCCAGCCATCCCAGGCCTAGAAAAAGGCAAAGTCTAGGATGGTGGATGGTGGTACCATGTGAAGGAACTGGGAACTGGACAGATGGCTAGTATGAGGATAGGAGTCTCATGCAATTACACACAGCAAGAGAGGGAAGGGGAGCTAATGCATCCTCAGAGGAGTGGAGACCAATAGATGACCAGGGCACAGACCTTGTGGACTTGCTAAGAAGCTTGAATTCCATACACGTACCAGTGGATTAAATTAACACTAACCCAGATCTTCTGAAATTCAGAAAAAAAATACTGCATGTGATTGAAGTTTTAAAACGAAGAGTATTCCTATCAATCAGGATAGGCTAGGATGTGGTGAGCAGCAAACAGTTCCCAAATCTCAGTGGCTTAGAATATCCACAATTTTTTTTTTTTTTTGCCTATATCACATGTCTAAGCAGTGGGGTGAAGGCTCTGCTTCACATGATCCTCACTCAGGACCCAGGATAAGCCTCCCCATCTTATGATGCCATTGCTCCAAGGTGTGTTACAACAGAAGAGAAAAAATAGAGAAACACAGCAGCAATTAAGCAATTAATTCCAAGCAAATGATTCTTTTTGGAAGTGACAAAAGTCTCACATGTCATTGGCCAAAGATTACAAGGTCACACCCGACTTCAAGGAGGGCACAAAAAGATAATGATTCCATATTCCTGGAAAGAGAAGAGTACTTAAAATATTTTTGAAGACTGGGACTGTCTACCCCACATAGCTAACATGGAACAAAGACAGAATAGCCACTTCAGACCATGGAAGATGTGCTAGATGGTGAAAAAGAGAACCCAACGTCTGTATGTCTGAATACAAGAGAGGATTTCAGACCTTCAGGATGGTGGTGCGAGGAGCTTGGTAGACCCTTTCTCCAACAAAACCATTGAATTGGTGAAAATTGTAACAACTGTTTAAAGTCTGTGGAAATTGTCCCAAAAGCATCCAGCAAATACAGAAAGATTTTTTTCAAGAAAATATCTCAGTAACTATTGAGAGTTGGTAGCATTGGAACCATGGCCTGTTCTCATATCTCTTCTCCTTGCTCCATGTGATGAAAGCTCTGTCCCAAGAGAGTGTGGCTGAGAAGATGCAAGACACAGCTCCTGGTCTCCCCACTGCCCACCCTGCATCCCCAGCTCCTAGCCCAGATTGGTGGTTTTGCTCTGGGAGGGTCACACTGACTGCATCCTCTCCAGTCCTATGTGTGGAGGTGCTCTCTCTGGCAAGTATGAATGAGAGGTCTGGGCTCCCTTTCCCCACTCAGCTCTTACTCATGTGGCAGGGGCTCTGTCCCAAGAATAAAAGGCTGAAGACACTGGGGACTCAACCATCCCCTCCCAGGCCTGCTTGTAGGGTGGACTTTCCATGTCAGATGGGCTAAGAAAAGAAGACCAAAGATTATCAGTTCCCAAGCAGAGCAGAGGTTTTGCTCCAGGAGAAGTGAATCATTGTCCCTACCCCTAACTCTGGTACAGGGTTCTATCCCAAAGGAGAGGCAGGATGTGAAAATGGCTTTTCCTCCAAAGAGGATGGTTGTTACTTGGAATAGAGCTCAGAGAAATTCATGCCGAAGGTCATTGCCAGAAACAATGGAAGTCTTGGTGGTGAGCAGTTACAGAGATGCTGGTAACTCGGTGATATTAGAGCAGGAAACAAAGCAAAGGTTGAAAAGAGACAGCCAGCTAAGAAAAGCCCTCCTGAGATTGTACCAGCCCAAGGGGTTTAGCGGGCTTCTGTGATAGCTCAGTCGGTAAAGAATCCACCTGCACTTAGGAGACCATAATTCAATGCCTGGGTCAGGAAGATCCACTGGAGAAGGGGTAGGCTACCCACTCCAGTATTCTTGGGTTTCCCTGGTGGCTCAGCTGGTAAAGAATCTGCCTGCAATGTGGGAGACCTGGGTTTGATCCCTGGGTTGGGAAGATTCCCTGGAGCAGGGAAAGGCTACCCACTCCAGTATTCTGGCCTGGAGAAGTCCATGGACTGCATAGTCCATGGGGTCACAAAGAGTTGGACACGACTGAGTGACTTTCACTTCACTTTCAAGGGGTCTGGAAGGCTATTGTGCATGCATAGTGCTCAAAGGAAAAAAACTGTCGACCTAAAATCTACCATCCAGAAATGATGGCAATCCTCAACATTGTTGGTGGGAATTTAAAAACTGGAGCAGCTGCTTTGGAAAACAGTTTGACAGTTCCTCAAAAAGTTAAACTCCTAGGTCTTTATACAAGAGTAATGAAGGCACAGGCCACATAAACATTGTACATGAATGTTAATAGCAGCATTATTCATAAATAGCCAGAAAGTGTACAAAATCCAAATGTCCATCAAATGTTAAGAGGATCTATGTGATATATTCATACAATGGAGTAGTGTGAGGCAATAAAAAGAGATGACATCCTGAAGCATGCTACAATGTGGGTAAACCTTGAAAACACTATGCTAAGTGAGAGAAGTCAGTCACAGAGACCACATATTGTGTGATTCCACTTATGTAAAACTTCCAGAATAGACAAATCCATAGAGACAGAGAGTATATTGTTGGTTGCCTAGCTTGGGAAATTCCGGAGGGAATGGAGAATGAGTGTGTATTAGTTTCCTATGGCTAGTGTAACAAAAAAATACCCACAAACTGGATGGTTTAAAACAAGAGAAACTTATTCTCTCACAGTTCTGGAGGCTAGAAGTCCAACATCAAGGTGTTGGTAGGGCCATGTTCTCTCCACAGACTCTAGCAGAAGATCCTTCCGTCTTTTCTGTGTCTGGCGGCCCCAGGCACTCCTTCCCTGGGGCTGCAAGCTCCAGTTTCTGTCCCAGTCGTCCTTCGGGGTGTGTGTCCGGCTTCCAGGCATTTTCCTCTCTGTGTATGCCAGTCTCCAAATTCCCCTCTTATAAGGATGCTAATCATAGTTATTAGGGCCCACCCTAATGGTCTCATCTTAACTTGATTACATCTATAGACATAACCAAATAAGGTCACATTCACATGTTACTAGGGGTTAATACTTCAGCATATCTTTTGGGGAATGTAGGGTTTCTTTTTAAAGGTGATAAAAATGTTCTAAAATTGGTTATGACAATGGTTGCCTATAGCTCCTTGACTATTCAAAACAACCACTGAATTGCAGATTTCCCGTGGATGAATTGTATGGCATGTGAGTTATATCTGGTCAAAATTTTTAAAAAATGAAAGAGCTGGACTTCCCTGGCTGTCCAGTGGTTAAGACTGTACGCTTCCAATGCAGGGGGGCACAGGTTCAATCCCTAGTCAGGGAACTAAGATCCCACATGGTACAATGTAGCAAAAAAAAAAAAGAGCGTGCGCGAGAGAGACATTCCCAGATTTCAAAAGGAAAAACAAAACAGAGAATTCATGATTAGCAGGCCTTCCTTAAAAGAAATACTAAAGGAGGTTCTTTCAGCTGGAAAGGTAGGGGCACCAGTAATTCAAATCCACAGGGAAAAGAAGAGTTTCAGTAAAGGTAATTGCGTAGGTAATGAGAAAAGACAATATAATTACACATTTCTTTTTCTTTCTTCTTGTTGCTGATATAAAAAGCAGTTGTATAAAAGAGAGGAAGCTGCATATGCGCTTTCACTCATATGAAGCCAGAACAACTCCAGCGTTTCTCCTGAATTTTAGCTGTTCACTTAGACTGGTTCTGTTCAGCTTCCAAGATGCTCCCAGCTCCTGAGATGCCCTGGCATTGCTCAGGGCTCTTGAGGTCTTGGCCTATTGAATGTGGCATTATTCTACCAGCACCCCTCCTGAAATGGAAACCAAATAATCGTTTTTGAGACATTTCTAGTTGCTTTTGATATCGGAGGGGCTTCCCTGATGGCCTAGGATCGCAGAGTCAGACACGACGGAGCACGACACACCACGTCCATCCTTGATGTTGGTGAAAAAACCACAAGTGTTCTTTGCTGAAGGAAAAAAATAAAGCTTATCTAAAAGCTAATCACACTTTCTAAATGACAGAAATATTTGACTGGAGTTAAAAACTAAAGGTTAAGGATAAAGGTCCACTTTCGGAGATTTAATCCCTTGGCCATGGTCCTGCCCTCTGTTGCATGGAGAGATTTTCTAAAGCAAAGGTCAGCATCTGTCTGAGAAGTGACCAGTCTGCATATAATGCAACCTCTTCTTTTCTTTTTTAAATGGCATCAGTGGATTCCACACTGTTTTCATTAGCCTGGCTCTTGGGTATCTGGAGAGGAAAGTTATTGGCATCATCCAAATTGACGGCAGTTGTTCTGGATATTCTGTTGGGGTGTCTGATTATGATGAGGATCCAGGGTATTTTTTCATCCAGAGAACAAGTGAGGCTATGCATTGGCCTGGGAGTTTTGTGATTCCCATGTTCTACTGCCATTTGCTTTAAAATCTAAAAGAACGCCGGTACAACTCTATCCTGAAATGGTTTGTATTCGCAGTAGAGGGTCAAGGACTTGGCTTTCCAAACCCTGCTCTCTTACCTGTGCTTCCATCTCCAAGCTGTTTAATGCGCCTGAGTTGCTGCCACCGGAGGGCCATGGGGTGGAGGTGAGGCTGAAGTCGCAATTAACTTACCTCATGAGGGAACTCTATTCAGCTGAGTTCACTCAGTCGTGTCCGACTCTTTGTGACCCCGTGGACTGTAGCACGCCAGGCTTCCCTGCCCATCACCAACTCCCGGAGCTTGCTCAAACTCCTTTTCATTGAGTCGGTAATGCCATCCAACCATCTCGTCCTCTGTCGTCCCCTCCATTGGTCCTCCCAACAAGAGGAGCCGTCTCCTGAGAGGCCATCACAGTCCAGAGGGGAGGCCCAAGGACAGCAGGTCTGGAGAAGAGTTTGGCGTCTGTGGATCCTGGTGGAAGTCTGAAGCTGCTCCTGCTCTCTGAGCCGTGAAAGGCTAAGAGGGGCTGCAGAAAGGGTGAACTGAGTCTTTTCTGACCAAACTTAGGGACCTCTAGAGAGATTCCACTTCATTATTCCAAGAGGGAGCTGATGACAGGAACCATACTACCGGGGAACGCCGCCATCACTGGCAGTCTAGTCATTAGACTTGGGCACACGGGGCTTGCAGAGAAGAACTGTTGAGCTGGCTGAGCCCCGGGCCAGGGAAAGAGGCAGCAGTCAGGAATCGAGGACTCAGCAGGGTTGCTCCTTCCAGCCTCTCTGGGGGAGAACCCATCCCCGTGTCTCCTCCCAGCTTCCTGCTGGTCCTTGGCTGGTAGATTTATCAGGCAATCCTGCCCCTTCTTCCCTGCATCTCTGTCCCTTACAAAGTCCTCTAACTGGATTTACAGCCTCCACTAATCCAGTGTGATCTTATCTTGATTCTTAATTACATCTACAGAGGCACTGCTTCCAAATAAAGTCAAATTCTGAGGTAGACATAAATTTGGTGGGGATACTGTTCAACTCACTAGGGTGGGGAAGAGCTTTCTGATGGGTTTGTAGGGAGGGGAAACCAAAGCAGAGAAGAAAATGAACTTGTTCAGGAGGAGTGCCGGGAGCACTCCTGACAAAGAGACCTGGGCGCTACAGAGGACTCCCCACGTGACTCCAGTGGCCTCCCAGGATCACAGGTGGCCCGTGGGCAGGTCACCTCGGCTCTGGCCACTGTGTGGAGGGAGAATGGGGCAGAGCATGGAAAAGCCTGGCAGAGGGCATTGTGAGATGCCAGGAGGATAAAGAGGTACTCTGTGGGCCCCATAGGTTGTGAGAAGGCTTTGCACCTGTAAGTCAGGGGAGTTTGGGGTTGAATAAGGATACATTTTTATGCTTGGTGACTGAGAAGCTGATTTGACATTTGGAAAAAAAGCAAATGAAAATTGCTGAGGGATCAGGCATTGCTAGTATTTGATTAAGAGCAGGAAAAATCATGGCCCAGCCTCTCCTGCAAGGTGATTTGACAGGGTTGGGGAGTGATCAGGAAAGGGTTTGCGGGTGGAACCTTGGAGATGGGGGCTGAGGGCAGTGAGAGTTCCTCAGGCCAGAGATGGTGCGCAGAGGGGGAGCACCCGGGGACGCATCCAGGAGGCAGAAAAGGCCGGGGTTTGTGCGCGGGTGCAGGAAAGAGCATGTGGAGGCAAATAGGAGGTGGTGAGGCGAGGTGTCACATCCTGAAGTAAGAGCTCTTCGTCCTGACTTTTTCTTTTCTAAAATTGTGGTGAAATATGCATAGCATGAAATGTGCCGCTGTACCCATCTCCAAGTGCACAGTTGAGGGCTTTAAGTCCATTTTTGGGCATGTTCCTTCCTATCACGTGTGAGGGGTGGAGGGTAGCAGTGGGGACATTAGTACTGTGTATCGGCAGCAGAAGGGATCCTGTGAGGAGCCTGCCTGGGGCCTTGGGTGAGGGGATGAAAAAGTTGATCCTCCCCAGCTTGTTCTACAGATAAGTGGACTTTCCGGAACACGGGAAAGCAGGGCAGAGACACCCTTCAGAAGCAAATGAGTACTGAGTTCTACTTTTTCCCCTAGAGGAGGTAGCCTTGCTAATGCCCGATTTGCTTGAAAAACCAGGGAAAAGCCCTGAAATTGATCAACAGTCTACATACAGAAGCACCTGAATTTCTTTAGTGTCTTTACTACAGGAAAATACTGCTATAAATTGAAAAGGCACTTTAGCACAAGTTCTTCCCAAATACATGAGCCTGCTTAGATGAAATGAGTATTTGTTGTGTGTCTGAAAATCAAACTTCACTAGCCGTCCCCTGTTTTCATTTGATAATCATATTCTGATGAAACTTTGATATCGGGGCTAATTAAATCCAGACGTAGGACAACCGTTTGCAGTTGTGGTGGGTTCTCTTTCCACCGGCCCAGACCCATCAGAAACACTGCAGACTGCTATATCTGTGGTCAGCTCATCCCTAGCCCCCGACTCTGCAGGGTCACAAATGCCACCAAGACAGGGCCCCCATGGCTTCCAAATGCCCCTCAGGCCACATGGAGTTCCTAGGAGACCCCTCTTCTCCCTCAGAGCCGTCCATGTGGATCTGACTTCACCTACAGAAAGTGAGTAGTAGTTGATGGAGGACAGTATGGGCCAGCCTGGTGCCCCCAGAGGCAGCCACCCTATCCCCACAGCCCTATCTACAGAGCGCTCAGGACATACTCTCTGAGAATTGCAGGGTCGGGGTGCTAGAAGAGGCTCCTCAGAGCCAAGGATAGGGGATTCCTCAGGAAATCTGGGGTGCCCTGCTCATCTTAAAGCTGCTCCCAGGCAGAAATGCTTGTGGGTTTTCACCGCAAGAGGAAAACAACAACCGCATATGCATCCAGGATTAAAACCACCATTTCAAAAGAGCATCATTAAAATAAGCTGTGACCCAAATATTTGTTGTGGTGTGTTTAAGAGTTTTTCAAGCTAGTGAAAAGAATGGAAAAAGTGAAACACCAAAAAAGTAAAAAAAAAAAAGGAAAGAAAGAAAGGAAAAAACACCCCAGAGCGAGGAATGTTTGGATGACTCTCTGGGAGTTATGTGGCAGGGTTTTTTTTTTTTTTTTCCCAGAAATGAAAGTTCAGTGTGGAGGGAGGACCATTGCAGAACTAGATGCAGGGCATCATTGGAGCATGGTTTTGACAGTTTACAGGGTGGAGTGTCTATAGCCCAGATAGATGTGCATTTGAAATGAAAGGCGCACCAGTGGGAAGCGTGGTGTTAAATTCAGTCCTAGGAGTAGGACAACCTCACACATCCTTGGATGCCATGGGAACTGGCTGTGCTCTTGGGCGCTTTTTCACACACTGGTAGGGCCTTGCCTGTCAGCTGCCCCGAGCTGGCTATTGGAGCATCGGGGAAGTCACATGGACAGCTTGGAACATGGACAGTTGGCCTCCGTCCCATGGCCACTCATCTGCTTACCGCTAATGAAGACAACTTAACCTCTTGTCAATTTTTGTACACTTCAAAGGACACACCAATAAAATTTGAATTTACAGAGCCCTGTCCTCCAAGTGGTTCATATTCTACTGACCTGGAAAGTAGCAACAAGGATGTGCCTTCTACTAAACTCTCAAACCCTCTCTCTCACTCCTATTCACTAAACTTCCCTATCAAAGAGTGAGAATGTATGGTCTATTCCACATATCCTAACTGTGAGATAGACTCCAAGGTAAAAGTCTGACGGCGTGATTTACTGAAACTTGATGATTATAAAGCGAGCACCGAGTCTGCCGTCAGCGGATGCAATCGGAGAAGCCGTCACGAGGGGGCGCCTTGGGTCGTAGTGGGGTGAACCATGCCGCCGGATTCCCTTCTCATTGCTGTCTGCGGGTTTTGATGAGCGCGGAGACTAATCAGTGAAGCTTGTTTTTTTCTATAAACATCACATTGATACTGATTTTAATATAAACCACCACCGACAATCTATCTGATTGTATTTAATTTTATTTTTCTTGTATAAATGATATTCTTTAGAGGAAAGGGTGTGTGGACTGGCGTCAGTGGTGGTCTTCAGAATGCACATTTCTGATGTTGGTTTCCCATATTCTGTGTTAAGAAGAACACATGTATTCTCAGTTGCGTGGTAACTACCTGAAAGTCTTCTGCGTGGAAACAGTCACGTCGTGCTGGAGGCTTGGTGTTATATAGCCTCTCGCAGTTGTTGCAGCTCACTGTGGAAGCAGCTTCTTTTATCTCTGAAGGCCCCTTTCCTCCTTTTTTTGAGAAGGGCTTGCCTATTGAATGCTGTATGTTCCAGAACACTTCATTTTTCCTTGGAGAAGAGCAGTTGGCAGGCAGGGGCTGAGGGAAATAATTCTGGCTCTCCTAGTACCTAGGGTAACCCTGTCTAGTCTGGAGGGTTTCAGGCAACCACTACCTGACTCCTTCCTCCCTTTAAATGTAAATGTTGTGCATCAGTTGAGCATGGTGGTCGACTGTATAGACTTTGGGGCCAGGCACCCTGCACGCAGGCCCCATGGACCTGAATGACTATTCTGCCACCTCTTCTCTCTAAGCTTTGGTTTATTTACTTATTAAATCGGATATTCAAAGTATCAAATTTCAGATGAGATAATGCTTATATAAGGTGGTCACATAATGGCTCAGTTTATACTAGTATTGATGTTATTTTGTAAGTTCATTTGTATTTATACCCTATTTCCTTATGTAACACAGGGGAAACTACTGATAAGAATACATATCTTAAAAAAACTCAAGCCAGAAAGATAAAGACCATTACAGTATACTAACACATATATATGGAATTTAGAAAGATGGTAATGATAACCGTATATGCAAAACAGAAAAAGAGACACAGATGTACAGAACAGACTTTTGGACTCTGTGGGAGAAGGTGAGGGTGGGATGTTTCGAGAGAACAGCATCGAAACATGTATATTATCAAGGGTGAAACAGATCACCAGCCCAGGTTGGGATGTATGAGACAAGTGCTCGGGCCTGGTGCGCTGGGAAGACCCAGAGGAATCGGGTGGAGAGGGATGTGGGAGGGGGGATCAGGATGGGGAATACATGTAAATCCATGGCTGATTCGTGTCAATGTATGACAAAAACCACTACAATATTGTAAAGTAATTAGCCTCCAACTAATAAAAATAAATGAAAAAAAAACAAAAAACAAAAAACAAACAAACTTGATGCCAGAAAAAGTTTAAGATAGAAGAGTGAGCCTGGGAGAAAATTAGAACACAGGTGTTTCAGGACATGAGTCCTCATCAACTTCTACTGAGTTACTTAGACTTTGCCACATATTTATCTCTGACATTCCTGTTAGCTGAAGTGAAAAGAGAATCAGGTTCACATATATGATTCCCATGGACCACAAGGCAAAACCTACCATTCCCTCAAGGAATCTTGATTGTTCTTGGCTCTTTTTAAAATTATTATTATGGATATAGTTGATTTACAGTGTTGTTAGTTTCTGATATAGAGCAAAGTGAGATGCATACACATATATGTTCTTTTTCAGGTTCTTTTCCCTGATTGGTTATTATAAGATATCTGAATATAGTTCCTTATGCTATACAGTAGGACTTTGTTGTTTATCTATGTTCTTGGCTCTTAATTCCAAAAATATGTCTTAATTCCTGTATAAGATATCATAGGTACTCCTTTATTATACGCTGAGGGAAAAGTAAACAGCAGTTATGCTCCCCAGAACTGTGAGTAAGACCACATGGTCGGCAGAATTCTAAGATGGGCCCCAAGATTCACACCCTGGTGTACTCACCTTCACAATCCCCTCCCCTTGAGTGTGGGCAGGGCCATGATAGATGTCACCCCGTGATTAGATTATGTCATATGGCAGGCGAAGATGTCCTTAATGAGTTGACTTTTTAAAGGTGTTTCTTTTTTTTTTTTTTTTTTAAAGGTGTTTCTTTAATTTCTGTATTTGTGGCTGTGCTGGGCCATTGATGCTGCGAGGACTTCTCCCCGGTTGCAGCATGCAGTGGCTCCTCTCTAGTTGCGATGCACGGGCTCCTCATTGTGGTGGCTTCTCACTGCAGGGCCCAGGCTCTAGGTGCGTGGGCCTTGGTAGTTGCGGCCCATGGGCTCAGTAGTTGGGGCTTACAGGCTCTGAAGCACAGGATCAGTGGTTGTGGCACACAAGCTTAGTTGCTCCCCAGCATATGGGATCTTCCCAGCTCAGGAATCGAACCCACGTCTCCTGCATTGGCAGGCAGATTCTTTACCACTCTGCCACCAGGGAAGCCCCCTAATGAGTTTACGTTAATCAAAGGGAAGATTTCCCCGGGTGGCCTGACCAAATCAGCCTACTGGAAGTCCTAGAGGCAGGGAGATTGTCCTGCTGGCCTTGAAGAAGTGGCTGCTATGCTGTGAGAGGGCCATGTGGCTGGGACCTGAGGCAGGCCCTAGAAGTTGAGAATGGCTTTCAGGGGACAGCCATCAAGAAGACTAGGACCTCACTCCTGTCATCACAAGGGACTGAATTCTGCCAACAACTTAAATCAACTTGGATGGGCATCCTGAGCTCCAGATGACCACACAGCCCAGCAAACACGTTATTTCAGTCTTATGAGACCCTAAGCAGAAAACTCAGTCACCCTATGCCTGGGTCCTGGCCCACAGAAACTGCGAGATAGTAACAGGAGATTGTTTTTAGCTGCTAAGTATGTGGCAGTTTTTCATGCAGCAGTGGGAAACTAATTCAGATAATATGGCTGAAGACTACATAGCCTTTGGATAGATTCAGAAATAAAGCCTAGAACATCTAGGGTTGTTTCTAAGCTGAATTTAATATATTAATAGAGGGAGATGTTACAAGATGTGCCATGAAAAAAAGTCTTCTTCTGAAGACCCTAACTGTTTACATCAGAGAGAAGGCCTTTGTTCTGCTGGTGGGACAGGGTCAGGTTCTTGGGTTGTGAGCAATAGGACCGAGCTAACCTATGTGTGCCCAAGAGAGTAATGGAAAGCGGTAGTGGAGGTCATGGAATCAAGGAGAAGCCTGAAAAAACAGTCTCAG
Organism: Cervus elaphus; assembly: GCF_910594005.1. Taxonomy (NCBI): domain Eukaryota; kingdom Metazoa; phylum Chordata; class Mammalia; order Artiodactyla; family Cervidae; genus Cervus; species Cervus elaphus. The sequence goes on along the minus strand of NC_057843.1, from coordinate 51,300,251 downwards.
AATGGGCAGAAACCCAGAAACTCCTGGGCTCTCACTACCAAGAAAATCCTTGATGAGCCTCTTGCTCCCCAAATAAAAGAATTTAATCTGGTCCTTTCCTCTGTGTCCACAGCTACCATATAACTTCTGCTCAAGGTTGACGGTCTGTGCCAAGTGTGAATGGCCTGACCCCTGAATCAGCAGACCTGCCGGGACCCACAGGATAGCTTTCCCCAACCCAGGACCATTGTAGCCAGGAGGAGGTAGATGGTGGATGGTGGACCATCCGAAAGCTGAGGGGATCCACAAAGTAGGCTTGAACTTGTAGATGTGGGGTGGAATCTGAGCTCTTCTCCCTTTCAACTGAGTATTAGAGGAAAGGGGAAGTCATTCTTACAAGAAAAGGTAAGGAATCCGGAGCCTCTAAACTGCAGAGCTGCAGAAGAGTGGGCTGAGTAGGTGGAGAAGGAATTGACGGGTGGAGTCCCTGAGGTGGTAGGGAGCAGCGCAGGGCAACCCTGTCTTGTGCAAACTAAGGTTGTGAACAGTTGGATGCTCTGGGTGAGGGATGGAGAAGCCCAGCTTTGTGCCTGAGCAGCTGAGTATAGATGTTGAACCATGAAGACATAACCCTTGGAGATTAGCAGAAATTAGACTTTCACAGGTAATGGAATCTGCCGGGGTCTGAGCCAGTAAGACCCTATGAGAAAATGGCTGCTGCTTTAGCTATGTTAGTTTGGCATGTTGTATATCCTCAATCTCTTTGGAAATTCGTAATAGGCAGGACCATTGAAGAGTCTGTGCTTTGTTTGGGCTTCTTTACTTAATGTTATTCAGTTTTTTGTGGTTCTGTTTGTTGCTGCAGGCTTTTCACTGCGGACGTTCAGTAAGTTGTCACTAAATACTGCATTTGTGAATGGAGTCATGCTGTGGTTTCAGGGATTTTTTTCCCCTAGCATGCATATATCCATTCTTATGTTAAATGTTCTCATGAAACATTCCAGTGATCAAACGTTTAAGAACTGAGTGTGCACAGTTACACAATTCCAGGCACTGTTGCATCCTGTTAATACACATTGTTCCTTGATTTAATATATTCTGTAATATATTCTGTATATTCAGTATTGACTAAATGTAATGATTTTCATGCAGCATTCATTTATTCAGTCCAGCAATATAGGTGTGCCAGCCACTGCTTTGAGCACTTGGGGTACATCGATGAGAAGAAGAGACCAAGATCCCTGCCCCCTTGAGATTCATGTGATACCCACCCTTGTGCGCATATGCATGTGTGCATGTACAACACACACTCTAACTTCTCAGAAGTCCTGCAGTTTAAAAAAAAAAAGTAGGTGACTGTTTCAGACCTTGTCCTAAACTTAATTGGACAAACTTTTTTGTGTGTACTCATAACATTTTGTAGAGTCATGGTCTGTATAATACAGCCCTCTGAGAAATCCTTCACAAAGGTATAGCTGGATGGTGTGTACTTCGAAAAAAAATCCGTAAATATCATTTGTTTCAACATTTAATAAGAGTCAGACAGCAGGGAGATTACCGATAAATCCTCCACCAGGTTCTGGAGTGCAGATCTTCTTTGCTGCTGCTTAAAGTCACATCTGTATGCTTCCATGTCCAGTGAGCAGGTGACTTTGGCCAATACTGAGGTCCCATCTGGAAGCTTCCCTTTCCCTGGTGGCCCAGATGGTAAAGAATTTGCCTGTACTGTGGGAGACCCAGATTTGATCCCTGGGGTCAGGAAGATCCCCTGGAGAAGGAATTGACAACCCACTCCAGTATTCTTGCCTGGAGAATCCCAGGGACAGAGGAGCCTGGTGGGTTACAGTCCACGGGGTCGCAAGGAGTCAGACACGACTGAGCAGCTAGGTGATGAGGTCCTGTCTGAGACTGCTGCTTGACCAGATGTCAGCTCCTCACCCACTGGCAGGACAGGGATATTTTCAAGGGATTCTGGATCAAACGGTGTCGTGGTCAGATGTGCTGGTCTTTGTCTCTTCCTGGACTGTGACTGTCAAGTCAGGATCTGTAGATTTACATCCACCTTCTGAGGAACCCAGCGTGACATCTAGCATGTAGTAAGCACAGTCCACTCAGTTGACCTTACGGGACCACGTCCAGTCCTTTACACAAATATCTACCACCTGGATGTGCTCAGCTGATTTCTTGGTTGGCAGTTTTGGGCAAGAAATATGGAACTTGGCTAAGCATCTGTATTACCGTGTGATGCTTGAGGATAAGGTACTTTGCATTGACCCCAACAGTTTTCCTTATTCCCCCAGTTAATGCAAAGAATCTCATGTCATTGCTTGGAAGGGTAGCTGAGAGGCTGCGGACCATGTTGGCACAATTGACCTGAGGTGGAATAACCTGAGGTCGGGAGCTCCCAGGATTACTGATGACTGTGTGATCGGGGCGGGAAAATAGTCTGGGCTGATACCAGCTTTTGGAGGTACCTGCTTGTGATCTTGTGTTTGGGGGTGGGGTCTGAATCACTCTGAGGGACACAGAAGGGATTTCTAGAATTATGCCTGGGCCTAAGATGGCTTGGAAAGAGAGCGACGCCCAGATACAGCTCTGGCTCCATGTCAGGGGGAGAATTTCATTCCTTCATGTTTGTTCTTCAGCTTAGTCTTGGATGTACCTGCCTTGCTGGTGTTACTGAACTAACTGTTGAATCTAGCATTTCCTTCCCTTTGCCTTTGAATAGAAAACCTGTTTTACATGAGTAGGAGGGAGGATCTTTTTTGGAGCTGCCTTAAAGAGATCTTCCCCTCCTCCGATGGCGTCTCTTGAATGTCAGCAGTGCCCCAGGAAGAACATGGGGACTTGTACCCACTCCAAGGCCAGCCTGCTTGTCTTGAATTTCAGGGTCTCTGGAAACGTCTGGTCCAGATCCCAGGCTGGTGGACACAGCATAGACTTAAAAAAAAAAAACAACAACAAAGAATGTAATATGGCACCTTGGGAAACAGGGACAGAATAAAATCTACTTTATTGTCTGCTTAAGGAAGTAAAGAAGGAAAAAAAGAAATGGGAACATTCTCTAAATGTTGTGAAAAGGAGTCTGTATCAGAAACAATTCCAGCTTTTTCCACTGGGTGGTGTTTTTGTTTAATTTTTTTGTATGCTTTCAGTCTCAGGGCAAGTTTGCAATCCAAATTAGTTCTGGGCATTGCCCTTGGAAAATTTTGAAGTCTTGGGGAAATTTACTTAGGTGGAATTATCTTGCTTTCTACACTAATTTAAATATATATATATATCTATATATATAGATATTTTTTTAGAGGATCCTTCTATGTCCTATTTGCCTGTTACCATCATTCCCATAAAGACGAGAAACTTTAGGATAAAGACAAGGTTTTTTTCATAGTTGTAGACTCATACCAAGCATCAGGTCTGGCAAAGAGTGGGTTGTTCCTAGTGATGTGGCCACTGAGTGAATGAAGCAGGGAGTGGAGGCTGCAGCAGAGTCCTCAGATGCATTTAGGAACTATCCGTCTCTACCAGGGCCGGCAAACATTATCTGTAAAGGGTCAGCGGGTATTTGGTTTTGTGGACCATAAAGACTCTGTTGCAACAACGTGACTCTGCCTCTGTAGCTGTGCCATCAGCCCAGCAGTGTGACAGGGTGTGGCTGTGTCCTAATAGAACTTCATTTACGAGAAGAGATGGAGAGCTGGACCCGGCCTGTATGGCGCTGACCTTGGTTCATACAAAAGCACACACGGGCACCTTGCAGACCTCGACGGTCTCTGTGACAAAGAGGGAGTCTGTGAGTGGCAGAGACAGCGCTACGTGTTGACCACATCTCATGTCACCTTCCACCTGAGCGCAGGAGGACCACTCCCCTAGGCTCCTTTGCAGTTAGACGGTGTCGTGTGACGACTTCTAGCCCATGAACTGTATGTCTGCCGTGTTCAGACCTGCCCCGTAAAACGTCTCGCCTACTGCTCCACGATCTCTTCCTCCACCCGCCTGCTGGCTGCAGAGGACCCGGTGTGGGCCTGGGAGTTGGTGAAGCCACGTGATGGAGGAAGCCTGGGTCCCTGCCTGGATAACTGAATGAAACAGAGTCCTTCCCCCAGCACCCTTGCTGCATACCGGACTGGGAAGGAGTGTGAAATAAACCTGTGTGTGCTCTCAGTCCACATGCTGAGACTGTGGACCATGAGCCTGCTCCCTCTGATATTACCATATCTGGGCTCAGATACAGATAAAGGAAAGACACTGAAAAATAACTGCTCAGAACTGTTCTCTGCAGGCTTGACAACCTCCTGCCTAGGGAACCTGCAGTGTTTGATGGGAGAGAAGCGGGGTGAAGAAGTTTTGGAAAGTGTGTGTATAGAAAATAGTAATGTTGTTTGGTTCTGAGAATCTGGGGCCTAAAGAGAGATCCACTGGGAGGTAGGATGGGAGGATGGCAGTAATGAAATCAGAGGTGAGTGATTTTTAAAAAATCGTGCATGAGCCACACTAACCCTTGTATCCCGGCTGTGGTCCATGCCTTCAGCTCATTGGTTTGTCTCTGTGCTGGTTCACGTGGGTTTCTTGGAGCTAGCTCTGGACTTCTCCAGTCTCACATTACTGCTCTGTCTCCATGGATGCATAAACTTTGATACCCTCCAGAGTAGATCAACACCAAATCTTTAGTGGCCTAGCAAAATCAGTGTTTATTTCTAGGCCACATCCATCTCAATTCCACGGGAGCTGCTGGGGAATGGGCTGCGCTTCACACTGCCTGTCAGGGATCCAGGTCCCTTGTACCGGAGGCTCCCCTCCTCCCAGCCCTCATCGTCCTGTCAGCTGAGAAATGGGAAAAGACAGAGTGAAGGAGGATTGCATGGGAGGCTTGGAAGGTCAGCCTGGTGGTGGTGCGCATCACATCAACCCAAATCCCATCACATAGAACACAAGTTATGTGACTGCAAGGGAGACCGAGAAATAGAGCCCGACCTATGTGTTCAGTAGGAAAATGAAACGGGATTGGTGGACCCATAGCGGTCTCTTAGTGGGAGAACACTTTGAACTCCAAATAACCAACTCTACAATATTTGGAACCAGCATATTCTGAAATTGAGAACTTGCCAGTGCTTTTTGTGTCCGTAAGCCTTTATTATGCCTTATTTTCTGGAAGGACCACAAATATAATCCAATATCAAAGAGAGACTTAAGATTTCTTACTGCTGGTTGTGATGCTAGAGGAAGCCAGCAAGGTGAGCAAGGCGTTTGTTGTTTTCTCTTCGAGGTGGGTGGTGGAGGGTTGGGGTCTATCTTTTGTTGTAGGAGCCCCCCACCCACCCCACAGCACTGCTTCACTGGCCTCTCTTCCTTTTCAGCTCCTCTGTCTTTCTCTCTAAGTCCTGGTCTTCCCACCATCTGGGCCCTGGCTGCAGTCATTTGGCTTTATGTGGGGAGGACTTGGGTGTGTCCAGCATAGAAGCTCCAGTCCCCCCAGCAGATTCTGTAGAGGCAGAAACACCAAAGACACATCTTCCTCTTGCTTTTTTGAACTGTTTCTCATAACCCAATTTTGGTGTACTTAAAAAACTAAAAACTCTCAACTACAGGAGGGAGAGAGAGGAAGATGATGATAAGGATAGAACATCCTATCTTGCTACATAACATGACCATATTATGTGATCGCTGGGCACATGCAGTAAAACTGGCCTGAAACAAATGATTTTCTAAGAGGCAGTTTCCTTTGCTCTTTGGAGCATATATATACTTTGGAGGGGTTACCGGATGCTGTTGGTAAATTACACCTTGAATATATTCAGCTACCCTGGGACCTGAGGGAGTTTGGGTGCTTTCCAAAGCATCTCAGGGAAAGGAATGTTATGTGAAAGGTGATAAAGAACTGGTCTGCTCCCTGCACATTCATGGTGCCGCCTCTGACAAGCAGTTAGGAATCCACATTCACGAATACGGGAAGGGCAGACACAGCCCTTCTCCTTATAAGCATCTGGCCACTTCTGGTGGGAAATCTTAGCCCATCCTCTTGCTCATCCCCAGTTGAAATGTCTTCTTTGATCTCTTAGCATCTGTGTGTGGATCTGATGTATTAATAGTTCTTCCAAAAGGCATCAGTGTAATTCTGGGATCCTCGAGGGCAGGGCCATGGTCTTCATGTCCCCAGAAACCAGCCCGGGTCTCGCGTGGAGCAGGCGTGTGCTGCTGGGCCCTGAATGATGGTAGAGTCTGGCTGCCAGCGTCTCACTGAGTTTGGGAGGTTTCGGTCACTGCAGCTGAGGCCTAAGTTGTTACCATCACGCAGACCTAAGATTATAGGGAATTTTTGCCCCTAAAAGAGAATTGAATGGGCCAGAATAGAGGATTCCTGGTTTGGTCAGGAAGTCAGAGGGCAATGAGGAATAATGGATTCGTGTAGGGATTGCACTGTATGTAGCTGTTATGTACATTATGTTATGTATGTTATGTTATGTAGCTGTATGTTAGAGCTGTGAAGGTGTTGGAAGGCTATTGCCTCTGCATGTCTGGTATCTGGTCAGCAGGGCTGGTCGTCAGGGAGAAAAACTGGATATGGAAGAGGCAGAGCGAGGATGAACACCAAAGGCAGTTTGTCCCCACGGGGATAAACTGGAAGCTGTGCCTGCCTCTCACATCTCTGTGGTGACGGCCTGGGGGACCTGCAGCAGAAACTGGCATCCTTTGCTGGGAACCCGCATGTCTGCCTGCCCCAGGACGTGGATAGGCTGAAGGAGAAGGTCCAAGTAGGGCGCTGAGGCCCAGCTGTGCCTTTCTCCAAAAGTCAAGTGGACCAGAAGACTACCACAAATGTGTACGTGTGTGTGTGTGTGTGTGTGCGCGCGTGCACGCATGTGTGTGTGTAGGGGGTGCGTGCCCCTTAAACTGGAGCTCTGACCTTCAGAACATGACCACTGGCTTCTCCCACCTCCCCTTCAGATTGCTCTTACAGCCCATTCAAACCCAGAATCATACAGGGAAGGAGTGCTGGGAAGTGTCATGGCAGCTTCGCCAGGTTGACACAGGATAGGGCCAAAGCTTCGATGTCTTAGCTGCATTATTTAGCACTCACTGTAGCTTTGGATGTTTGTGCCAGAGTAATTTATGGCAGGACTCTTTGAAAAGAGCCTTTTAAGTTAAACCCACTGAAGTTTAGACTGACACGAAGAGATAAAGTCACTTGCTTGGCCTTTCATGCCAACACTTTGTAGCTAGTGAATTCTGTTATTTATTTTTGTTGGAGAAAAGATAAGGAGAAAGAGGGCAAAGGTTGGAGTAGAAATAAAGGTTTCTTTTAATCTTGAATTGGGTTAAAAAAAACTTACTTCCCATTCTGAGTGTGCTGGAAGACTGCCTTTCTACAGGAGAATCTAGGCAGCTTTAGCCCCGTGGTTAAATATTCAGATGCCTGCGCCTTGAGTGGGGGTGGACAGCAATGGCTATTGCAAAAGTGCATTCCTCTTGAAGCTGAGTTGTTAAAGAAACTGGAATTGGAAACTGATCAAAGGAAGCTAGAAAACCAATTTTTAAAATGTGTAGTCTCAAACAAATGGCCATTTTGGTAAATATTCTAGGTGTGCTTGAGAAAAGTCTATCTTCTATAGTTATTTTAAATATAGAGCTCTACATATGTCCATGGAGCTTCCCAGGTGGTTCAATGGTAAAGAACCCATCTGCCAATGCTGGAGATGCAGGAAATGCAGGTTTGATCCCTGGGTGGGGAAGATCCCCTGGAGGAGGGCATAGCAAATCACTCCAGTATTCTTGCCTGGAGAATTACACGGACAGAGGAGCCTGGCGGGCTACAGTCCGTGGGGCCGTGGAGAATCAGACACAACTTGGTGACTAAGCAGCATGTGTCCATAAAGTCAAATTGCTGGTCATAACATTTTAACTGTATATATCTTTACTGAATTTTTGTTTATTCTATCAGTTCCTGAGAGATGTGTGTTTCAATTTCCTGTAAGATGAAAATTTGTCTGTTTCACCATTTAGATCTAAGATATTTTGTTCCTATATATTTTAAACCTATATTATTAGTTGCATAGAACTTTAGTACCTTTATGTCTAAATCTTTTCATCATTTGAAATATCTCTATCTCCAGTTATACTTTAAAAGTCTTCCCCCCACCCCCAGCTTTACTGAGGTATAATTGACAAGTAGACCTTAAAGTCCATTTTTATGATAATAGATTCCTCCTTCCTGTGGGTTAGAAGAATGTATCTTTGCATCTTTTTTACTTGTTGCCTCTTTTTGAAGTTGTCTTATCTTCTTATGCTTGATTATTTTTGTGAGTGTGCTGGACATTCATGAGAAAATAATTTGAGGGTGAGGAAGATGTTCTCTTCAAAAAGAAATCTGCTTTTCTTCTGTCAGGTGTCTGGAGACGCTCAGCTTCTGAGATCGTGGTGATTCCAAGCTGAGTTCAAACTCCCTAAGAGCTACCCCTTGGATCCCAACCCAGAGCCAGAGGGCTTCTAAGGGCCTTTTGCTCTTGCTAAACCCTTGGATCCCAGCCACCCTAATCCTGTGATGTTGAAAAGGGAGCTGCTCAATCTCACAACTGCTCCTTCAAGAGCAAGCTGAGCCCCAGGGAGGAAGGTTTTCTAAATGCTGTATCAACTCCTTGGATGCCCTTCTTCCCTACATTCTGGCCCAGCAGTTACTTCAATTCATTAGTTTCCTGGTATTTTCAAGCATACTTTTGAAAATATTTTGTGTACCATTTCTAGCTGTCCTAAGTGGAAGAGTTGATCCGTATTTCCCAGTCTTCATTTGTCAGAGCAGAAGTTGTTTGTTTTTTTATAGAAAAAAAAAAATTCCTTTCTCTAGCATAATTCACCAGCATTTTCTTTAGTATGCAATTTTTGAAATGCTTTCAGAGCTGATCATTATGGAACACTGAAATTTTTATTTCATAATTTTTGTTTAATAGAACATGTAGTATATAGTTCTAGATCTTGATGTGAAATGTTAAAACAAGCGGGGGGGGGCGGTGATTTTGTCAGTCAGAAATACTATGTTACAGGGAACTTTCATTTTTAATTGTATATTTTAATCTGTTTTTAGAAAACTTTTGAGGTTCATAGGCACTACAAATGACAGTAGGCTCTTGAAATATCATGCAATTAGGCTTTTACTATCTAGACTTGTATTAATGAATACAGATTTCAGTGAAAACACTTAAGGACTTAAGGACCTGATGAAAGAACAGGAACTCCAGTGTCCTGACGAAGGAGGGGGAAATCTTCCCTGGTGAGTGAGCAGGCTCGGGGGCCCGCAGTACCGGGGCTCTCCCTGCGAGGACCTGGTGGAGAATGGGGCTGCCCGCTGGGCCCTGGATTCCAGCCGGAGGGGCCTGCTGGGCTCGACAGGGACTGTCACCCGGGCAGCCAGCCATCCTTGTGTGAAGTCAGCAAGGCACCGCATCATGAGCGGCTCCTTCCACTGCCACCCTGGGAGTTTCCGAGTGAAACGCACATGTAGGACATGTTTTCAGTGTTCTTTCCTCAGAGCAATGAAAGGGGTGGTTCTGTCTGAGAAAGGAAAAGAGGAAAAGCCAGGTATGAACTCAGTGTTTGAGAAACTGCTCATGTTTCTGTATCTGCTGAATTTGCTCCAATAATATTTACTCTTTTGTGATTTTTTCTTTTCAAAGAAATGTATGAGTTAGGCAATTTCAAATCAATGTGTTCCCCTACCCTAGGGCTTTTCCATGAACTACAGACCCACCTTATTTATCTGCTTCCTAGTTTCTTCACTTAGATACCAGCCACCTCAGACTCAGCCTGTCTCCCACCCAAAACCTAACATTTCCCTAAATCTGACCCTCTGAGAAAATTTCTTCCCTCTTTCCAGAAAGTCCAACTGTATGACACACAGCCTTCCCCCTTATATAAGGGCGCCCTGATCAGGATGGTGTGCACTGCAGAGGTGGTTTGAACAGGAACGTAAAAATGCTCACCCTCTGTGTGTAACACTATTTAGCCAAGTCAGAGGGAAACCTGCCCAAAACTTCACTTGAAAAAATTTTTTTAAATTATTTTCATCGGAGGTGAATTATTTTACAATATTGTAGTGGTTTTTGCCATACATTGACATGAATCAGCCATGGGTGTACATGTGTCCCCCATCCTGATCCCCCCTCCCACCTCCCTCCCCATCCCATCCCTCTGGGTCATCCCAGTGCACCAGCCCCGAGCACCTGTCTCATGCATCCAACCTGGGCTGGTGATCTGTTTCACATATGATAATATACATGTTTCGATGCTGTTCTCTCAAATCATCCCACCCTCGCCTTCTCCCACAGAGTCCAAAAGTCTATTCTTTACATCTGTGTCTCCTTAGCTGTCTTGCATATAGGGTCATCGTTACCATCTTTCTAAATTCCATATATATGCGTTAGTATACTGTATTGGTGTTTTTCTTTCTGACTTACTTCATTCTGTATAAGAAGCTCCAGTTTCATCCACCTCATTAGAACTGATTCAAATGCATTCTTTTTAATAGCCGAGTAATATTCCATTGTGTATATGTACCACAGCTTTCTTATCCATTCGTCTGCTGATGGACATCTAGGTTGCTTCCATGTCCCGGCTATTGTAAACAGTGCTGTGATGAACACTGGGGTATATGTGTCTCTTTCAATTCTGGTTTCCTTGGTGTGTATGCCCAGCAGTGGGATTGCTGGGTCCTATGGCAGTTCTATTTCCAGTTTTTTAGGAATCTTCACACTGTTCTCCATAGTGGCTGTACTAGTTTGCATTCCCACCAACAGTGTAAGAGGGTTCCCTTTTCTCCACACCCTCTCCAGCATTTATTGTTTGTAGACTTTTGAATAGCAGCCATTCTGACTGGCATGAGATGTTACCTCATTGTGGTTTTGATTTGCATTTCTCTGGTAATGAGTGATGCTGAGCATCTTTTCATGTGTTTGTTAGCCATCTGTATGCCTTCTTTGGAGAAATGTCTGTTTAGTTCTGTGGCCCATTTTTTGATTGGGTAGCTTATTTTTCTGGAATTGAGCTTCAGGAGTTGCTTGTATATTTTTGAGATTAATCCTTTGTTGCTTCGTTTGCTATTATTTTCTCCCAATCTGAGGGCTGTCTTTTCACCTTGCTTATAGTTTCCTTTGTTGTGCAAAAGCTTTTAAGTTTAATTAGGTCCCATTTGTTTATTTTTGCTTTTATTTCCAATATTCTGGGAGGTGGGTCATAGAGGATCCTGCTGTGCTTTATGTCAGTGTTTTGCCTATGTTTTCCTCTAGGAGTTTTATAGTTTCTGGTCTTACATTTAGGTCTTTAGTCCATTTTGAGTTTATTTTTGTGTATGGTGTTAGAAAATGTTCTAGTTCCGCTCTTTTTTTTTTTTCTCCTGCCCCCGCCCTTCTAGTTCCATTCTTTTACAAGTCGTTGACCAGTTTTCCCAGCACCACTTGTTAAAGAAATTCTTTTCTCCATTGTATATTCTTGCCTCCTTTGTCAAAGATAAGGTGTCCATAAGGGCGTGGATTTATTTCTGGGCTTTCTAGTTTGTTCCATTGATCTATGTTTCTGTCTTTGTGCCACCAAAACTTCACTTTTTTAAAAACACACATTGTTAATGTGCAAAAGTCATTCATCTGATATCCTAATAGAATTTATTTAAAAACCAGGGCACCCTTTTTCTCACTCCTCTCTGCCCTGTATAATATTTGCCCTTGGGACATTCTCTGGGGCTCGGCTCCCAGTCCACCAGCCACCTTCATGATGACTCGTGACTAAGAACACACCCTTTTTTGGCTGCACCATGCAGCTTGCAGGATCTTAGTGCCCCCCCAACCAGGGACTGGACCTGGGCCCTGGCGGCGGGGCTGCAGAGTCCTAACCGCTGGGCCACTAGGGGACTCTCCCCTTGGCAGGCCATTCTTGATCAGCGTGACACAAACGACTCCTTTGACTACAGTCTTTCCAGGAAATGGAGACTAAAGAGACAGCTGACTAAATGCAATACATGAGTCTAGATCGGGCCAATGAAGGACATTTATGGGACAACTGCCAAACTTTGGATAAGGTCTGAGGATTAGACTACAATATTGGATCACTGTTAATTTCCTGATATTGATCATTATATATGATTATACAATGTGATTACGTATGTTTGGTTTTAGGAAACTGCACTGAAGTCTTTAGAGATAAAAAGGCACTGAGGCTGCAGTTTTCTTTCAGATATTTCCAGGAAAAAGCATATGTATGAGTTACATGGGCATGTGTGGGTATGTGTATGAACACATGTGGAAGGAGTGAGGAAGAATGATGAGGTTAAGTAGGCGAGTATGAATGGGCAATCTTGAAAGGCAGAGAAGAACTTGTTCTACCATGTTTCCCACCTTTTTCCAAGTCTTAAATAGGAAGTTAAAAAAAAATGATCCAGACAGGTAGAGCTAACCAGGAGAAGACAAAGATGGACAGGAAAATCTCTGAACACGGAGTCCTGGGTGGCTAAGTCTGGTTAGTTCTAAAGTCCCAATTGTTGGGTTTCTAAGGAGCCTCTGTTCTCTTCTTTTAAGCAAGATGTCCCCCAAATCTCCTCCCTTGGCTGAACAAACAATATGTCTCTCTCACCAGGCTGAAATCCCTTGGCTACCTGAAATCCCAGGTCAGTGTCTTTTCCCTAAATTCCTCCTGCCCCAGAGCTTATGTAGAAGGCTGCATTCCTCTGTGATAATTTACTGGGAGTCGCTTTTTATCTACTCGAAGAGCCAAATACTGGCGTGGGCAAATGGGGTATCCTGGGAATCTCCACCATCCGCATTATCCAGTGGAGACCATCTGCTCCTGTGTGGGAGGTGGGCGAGTGGCAAGTGGAGGGAAGAAGTGGGAGAGGCCCTTCTGCTGCGCAGACACTGTCTGTGGTCTTCATTCATCGTTCTCTCTGGTTGAGAACAGGGCACGTGACACAAAATGTGCCAGCAGGCAGAACTAGAACTCCTGGTTTAGGGGCTGTCACTGGGTTCTGTTTTGGCAGACAAGAAATATTTATTAGGCATGTATTGCAATAATGCGGCTAGTTCTGCTTACATTTGGGTGATACTTTATAAATTAGGTTCCCATGAAAATCACTGGCTCCTCTTACAAATGACGATGCTGAGGCAGGGAACCTACTGGGTTCCTTAAATCCCACTGAACTACTTAGAGGTCAGGGTCTTGATTTTCAGTCCAGGTTCTTTCTGCTCACCCATCCTGCACAGACCTTGTTTGAGACTCTACAAAGGGGATCCTTTACCTGCCTGAGGATACCACAGTCTGGGAGAAGATTATATTCACTCTTGATGGATGGAGGGCAAAGCCATGTTGATTTAATCATGGTTCTGGGTTTTTCCGAGTCAAGTGAATCTGTAAGTTCTTCCTTTCCTCTAGCCTTCTGTTGGGCTTCCTGATAAAAAATGCAAGAAAAGAGTGACTTTTCAAGGGGTGTAGTATATACTTAAAGAGACCACAGCTGCCAAAGGATGTTTTGCTGACTCCCAGCTGCCAGTGAATTGCCCGCTCTGCATGATGTAATTGCCCTGAAATCCAGTGAAGAGGGCGGGCTCCTGTCTCCCACAGCAGGACAACGTGCAGCCAAGGATGGGGTGCTGAGTCTCTCAGGCCAAAGCAGGGATGTGCTGTGGATGCAGGTCAATCTTATCACTTTAATTTACTAAGGTTTGGAAAAATTTCTGGCCTCTTGCTTGCTTTCTGTTGATCAGATGATATGATACATGTGGAGCCCTGGGTACACAGTGAGTGTAATGAGTGATAACTGCTGTAGTAACAGTAATTCCAGCAATAATGATATTAACACTCACTGTAATAATAAAGTAGTAGTATTAGAGCAGTCAGGGGTACAGTAAGTGTGGTCCACCCAGTAGGAAAGAGTTTTGTTAGTGATAAATGGTAATAAAAAGCATGAGAACTCTCTGTACTTTCCTCTCAGTTTTGCTGTGAACTTAAAACGACTCTAAAAAATAAGGTCAATTAAAACATATTTAAGAAATGCAGGAAAGAGAAAGCAGACTCATGATTAATGGCTGGGATGTGACCTTTGAATTCTCTGAAGATGACGACACTGCCTTCTTTCCTGCACTGGGGTGGACCCGCTTACCCTGCCCTTGGTATGCCACTAACAATACTGTTGTTTTTAAATTGTTCTATGGGCTGTGCAAGTATTCAAACAAGTTGCATGCTAATGAGGGAGTAATGTTGGTTAGTACAATGATGATCAGTCACTTCAGCATTGCTCCACTCACAGCTGGGTACTGAATGCTGGTGACACTGACCTCCAGGTACTGCTGGGACCAAAGGCCGCAGGTCTGGGGCTCTCTGGGGCTGTCTCCACTGAGCTAAGCAGCCACATCATCCCCACCCAGTGGGGCTGCAACTGAGTGACTTGGCGGTGAGGAGCTCTTCTGAAGGGCACCCACCACACCCCGCATCTAGGGGACATCTTCCCTGATCCACAGACAAGGGCAAGTCTTGTCCCTACGTCACCAACATGAGGGCTTCCTTGCCTTTGCCTAATGAAAGGTTCTTTCCCCTCTGAGCAGGAAAATGCCCAGCTGATCAGAGGAGTGGAAGTAGACAAGGTGTCCACGCTCTCCGGGGACCAGGTGGAGGCCATCAAGCAGCTGTGGCGGGATCCTGGAATCCAGGAGTGCTACGATCGGAGGCGGGAGTATCAGCTGTCAGACTCTGCCAAATAGTGAGTACAGAGCCCCGGGCTGTGGCCACACTTCAAAGGAGCTTCTTACCAGGGAGAAGTGAGCTACCTGCTAAAATGCAGGCACTCAGCGGCAACACAGCCTCCCTCTCCTTTTTGATGCTTCACTTCCCACCTCCTAAATTGAGTCCCCCTAAGGAGCCCCCCAGATAGCTCTCCTTGCCCATACCTACCTTTCCTCTTCTAGTTTTAAGCCTCTGTCCTTGTCACTGAGAGGCTAAGTCAACTGTGGGCTTTCCTTAGTAAAACCGATCTCATTTAGGGTGCTGAAGTTAGATGATTTAAACCAGGACTACACCTGCTTCTGGTTTCTCCGTTTCCCCCTCTCCATATCCCTCTGCCTTCTGGTTTCCTGACCAGCAAAGAGCAGGTCTAACTGCCCTAAAGTCAAGAGTTCAGACCCAACAGTGCAGTACACCCGTCCGTGGCTGATCTGGTGCTGCCCTCAAGTGGACAAGATGGTCACGGAAGACAGCTCAGTTTGGGAGCTCTTTGTTCATTAACTCCTTGTGAAGCAGTAATCAGTAATCTATTAGGGTAAAAAGAAATAAATAGTTCTGCATGCAAACTATCCCACAGAGATCACAGAATTTGATTTTAACAATTCCCCAAGACAATGCCTCTGCCCAGATCACTAGGCAAATAGCTGGATCATGGTCCTTCTTTGAAGGGGTGAGGATTCCTGCTTTTGCAGCTCAGCTCCTTCCCTCTTGCTCTGGGTCATTTCCACCCTCTGAGGGCCCTGGAATTCTTTCCCTAGACCCATCCCCTTCCCTTTAGGTGCTGCCATCACCCTCCAAAGTGGTGTGGGTAATCCACCCATCCTGACAAGCCAGGGGGCAGGAAAGGAAACCGGAATCTTACCTCCTTAATTTCCCTGGCCTTCCTCTGGTGTTTTTCCCAGGCTGAGTGCTGAATGACATGAATCAAGGTTAGTACAACACAGCAAAACAGGAACAGGAACGAAAAGAAGCCCCAGTAAGTCGTTAGATCAGCACAAAGACAGCAGGGCAGAGTCCCCAGCAGGAGGGCAGACAGCCTCTGACAGCTGGGAGCCAGGGCATCCCTGAGTCCTCCTGGTCCAGCCTATGTCACTGGCTTCTGGGAAGGCCCTGGGGAATGGCTAGGGCTCTTGATATAGATCAGCTTGAAAAAGACCCACTAGGCCTGCTGTAGAATTCAGTCGGGCCTGACAACTGGGGCAAGTGCACGGAGAAGAGTGTGGAGAGTGACTAGAGGGGCGGACAGGGCTGTGCAGAGAAAAGGGGACTCAAACCGAGAACAGGTGAGACCCGAGGCTTCCGTGGTCTGGTCAGTGGTGATCACATGTCTGCTGCCACCGTCTGCCTCTTTGGAGAGGTTTTCACTTCACAAAAATGTGATGCGTGTCTGCTCTGTGCCAGGCACTGAGGAAAGGGCTACAGGGACAATTGGTCCTTTCTGCCCTGAAGGCACACACACTCCGGTGGGATGACACAGAGATTCGCTCAGTCGTGTCCGACTCTCTGCGACCTCCACAGACGGCAGCCCAGCAGGCTCCTCTGTCATGGATTTTCCAGGCAGGAATACTGGAGTAGGTTGCCATTCCCTTCTCCAGGGGATCTTCCCGACCCAGGGATTGAACCTGGGTCTCCCGCATTGCAGGCGGATTGTTTACCATCTGAGCCACCAAGGAAGCCTGACAGGCATAAATTAAAGCCCCAGAAGTCCATGGCGATAAGTCCCGGGGCTGCGTATGGGGGTGTGCCCTGGTGGTTCACCTGTTCAGCCCCGGCACACCTAGGGGAGCTCTGCCTGTGGGGGGCCACCTCCGTGTGCAGGGGGCTGCAAGTCGTCAGCACTGCCACTGGCCAGGGCCTCAGTTATTTACTCAAAAGTGCCTTTTTCAAAGGCCTTAACATTAAAAAATAAGTGTCTTCTTATTTTTAGAAAAAGAGACTTGTTCTAAGCCTGGGCTGTAATATATGGCCCAAAACAATCCAAGCCAAGTTTTGGGTTATTTGAGGAGATGTGCAATTTCCCAATGTAACAAGGAACTTTTTGAGAGGACTTCCCATTGGCCTGATTTATGCTTTTATATTTTCCTTAACTCTAATTCACTGAGCAAAGTAAAGGGTCCAAGCACAGCATCTACATTCTACAGTGTTCTTGGAGGAGGGCCTGTGAGAGGAGAACAGATGAAATGTCAGAGAGCCAGGCGCCGTCTGTGGCCCCTGTGGCCTGGCTGGCTCCCTCCCCAGCAGAGCGACAGAGCTGGGAGCCAGGAGGAGAGACAGAGCCGCAGACGTGAGTCTCAGCAGGATCACCAAAGCCTCTGATCCACACTCTCTCCACAGTTTTAGGAGGGCTGGAGGGCTGCTTCTCAGGAAAGTCACTGATGAGTCCATGAACCTGAGTGGGGGTGGCTGGGAGTTGGGGTGACTTTCTGGGTGGGGCACTTCCCCCTTCTCAGCATCTCGGTCTCTAACATCAGTTACCTGACGGACATTGACCGGATCGCCATGCCATCGTTCGTGCCAACACAGCAGGATGTGCTTCGTGTCCGAGTGCCCACCACTGGCATCATTGAGTATCCGTTTGACCTGGAAAACATCATCTTTCGGTAAGTCTGTCTCCTTGACATAGTCCATTAAGAATCTGTCTCTCCAGGCTTGGAAGTCCCCAAATGGGTTCTTCAATGTGTTATTGCTAAAAGGGCTTATATCTCTTAGGGCAATAATGGCCTTCGCCATCACAGGGTATTAGAATTGTGGTTGGTCTCAAGTTGTACAGTGGATACAAACACACCTTTCTATTCCCCTTAGAGAAGAAGAGATCCCCTACTGATGTCTGGAATGCTTCTCGTATGTAACACACACACACACAGATGTATATTTCTGTAACCCACAGATTGGCAATACTGGGGTCTTTTCCCTGAAGTCGAATATTTCTCTTCCTTTCTATTCTCAGCTCCAAGATTTATCATTGCAAATTTCCAAGCACTTTTATATCCGTTCGTTCCCGTGTTCCCCCTAATACTTGTTACACATGGTTGTCTGGAGACAGCACAAGTGCGGTCCAGCCCCCCGATACTCGGCATCTCTGTGAGCACATGCCCTGTGTGCCCACGAATTTATTTGAACCTTTTCAGAATCAATCTCTGCTTAACCCTTCCAAAACCTCCCTCTAGACGGGCCCAGCACAGCATGCCTTAAGTGTATCCTTTGTTACCTGAGAGAGGTCCCCGGACTCATTTCTGTAAACTGCCTGAGCCCTGGAACACTCGAGCTTGTGACTGACCCTTGGGCTATGACACCCTGAAGTTGCCCAAAGACACAGGCGAAGGCTTTGGGTCTCCACATCAGACAGAGGGCACTTACAGGTTTTCTAGGGAAGGGGGAGCATCCAGCTAATGACAAAGAATCTCTGGATTAGCTGGAGGGGCCAGGAAATAAGAGGTGGCGAGTAGTCAGAAGCCTGCCTGCCTGTCTGCCCTTTTGTGTCTGGTATCCCGGCACTCTGGGATGGTTTGGGCACCACCCAAGTGATGCCTGAACTTCTGTCTGGACTACTGCAGCAGCTCCCTAACCAGTATCCTCAAGCAAGCTTCATCTGAGTGACCTCTGCATGCATCTTCAGTAACTTCACTTACATTCTGTTGCCTCCTTTGCTAGGAAACATCGTATGGTTCCTCATTGCCTAAAGCAGCGGTGCTCAAGCATTTTAATCTGAGGATCCCTTTTTATTCTTAACAATTATTGAGGACCCTAAAGAGTGCTGATTTCCATGTGCTTTCCCCCCAGAGAGTCCTATGTTTATTCTATTAAACAGGATGGTGGATGTTGGTGGCCAGCGATCTGAAAGACGGAAATGGATTCACTGCTTTGAGAGTGTCACCTCCATTATTTTTTTGGTTGCTCTGAGTGAATATGACCAGGTCCTGGCTGAGTGTGACAATGAGGTATGCTGGGTGGGGAGTCTGGTTAGCTGTGGAAACAGAAACCTATTTCTGCAGTTTGCAAGAAGCCAGCCCACTCTGGCATTAGGCCCTATCCCTTAGGTTAAGTTGCCTTACTTCTGGAAGTGTAGCCTGTGGGCTGGCAGTCCTGGCATCACCTGGGTGCTTGTTAGGAATGCACACCTTCCGAATCACCCCAGGCCAAATAAAGCAGGATCCTTAAGAAGATCCCAGGTAATCTGAGAATCACTGACCTAGAATCCTGACTCTCACACTTAGATGGACACTGAAATTCCCAGGGGACCTTAAAGAACAACTATGTATGGCCTGACCTTGGACATCTAGTCTTCATGAAGGGCGGAGCCACTCAGAAACATGGGTCTCGGCCTTGGCTGCATAGTGGGAGGGTTTTTTGTTTTTTTTTTTTTCCTTTAAAAACATCTTTAGGACCCTATTGTTGAGATTCTTATTTCCTGGTTTAGAGTTGGGGGTTACCTTCACTAAGTCCCCGGGGATGCGCATATACAACCAAAGTTGAACAACACTATTTCTAATAGACTTACCTAAGGACAGGCTTCCCAACCGCCATGGTGCTCTCAAATTAGGTCCTGAGCTAAGTTGGCCAGGGAAGTGGTACCAGATGCTTGGAGCTGTCTGGGGGCAGCTGCCACTGATCCACCCCAGTCAGGCATTCGGTGCCGTCTGCAGAGCCGCCACGGCACTGGCTGGTTAAATTCCATTAGCTGGATCTGCCAGGAAAGTGAAGAGAACCATCCCGCCCCTTCTTTGTGAGGTTAGGGCTATTTTCTGCGTGATAATCACCGTCTTTTCCCCTACCTTTTGCACCAGACCTCTTGACCTTTTAGAGATACCTCTTGCCTGCAGGGAATGAAAGGAAATCAATAAAGAATTCTGTCCAGGATTAGGCAATAATTATGAACAAATTCTATCTTGTATTTCTTGAAAGCAGACTTTTCTCTGAGGAGCACAGTTACATTAGCTAATTAGTGGTGGATTAGCCCATTTGCTAGTGTCATTGTGCAAAGAAGAATAGAAATCTTGGCTGCCACCCAGCTCTCCCAGTGGACAGAGTTTTTTTTTTTTTTTTTTTAAAGCAAAGGCATTGAGTTATCAATATGAAAAATTAGCTCCAAATTTGTCTCAGGAATTACTTAGAATGTTTCTCAGGGAAGATTAGTCAGGTGCGCCAGGGATGAGTACCTTAGCCTGATATACTTAGAAATTAGTTTCTCCTCTCTGAAAAACCCTAGGTATATGGGGGAAAACGAAGTGGTTGCCACTCCAGACTTTTCTATCCTGGCTGGAGATATGTCTTACCTCCACTCACTATGGTGTATAGGAATGGTTTTTTTCATATGTTGTAGTTCCTTGGAGCTCATTACTGATAACATCATAATTAATGCTAAAGAAGCTTTAAAAACAAGTGAGACCTTACCTTTTTGGGGACAGTCTGGAACTGATCCCCAAAAATTACTGAGTGGGAGAATGGGCCCAGGCATTGGGAGTCATAAGAGCAGAAATTTAGGTGGTGTCCCTCTGTAGCAGGAGGGCCATGTTTCCCAGTCTAAAGGAAGGAAGGAAGGAAAGTGTTTCTTTCTTCTTAGAAATACTTGGGAGAGGGTGGAATGCTAGATTATTGTCACCAGAGAAGATTTATACATGCGCTATTTTCATTTAATATTTTCTTGCCAGTGTCTAATGTTCAGAAATTATGACTGTCTGCATAGCTTTCACTGGATTGTGCTACTGTACAGTCCCGGGAAAGCATCTGCATCTTTGTGAACAGTTTGCTCGCCCATAAATGGGGACCTGTTCCCTGGGAGAGCGTCGGCTGTTACCTGCCTGTCAGACATGGTGCAGGGCAGGTGCTCAGTAGCATTAGCTCTCTTCTCCACCAGCGTCCCTGAGGCCGGTGGCCCTCCCAGAAGAGCCTGCCTTCCTCTCACTGTCACTGGACTCCTGATGCCCAGTCTGGAAGCCCACACCCAGTGAAAGAGCATCTCAGCCCCCACCTGGTAATCCCAGTAGTTACACACAGAAAACGTGTGTCAATTCTGGGTTTCAACCTTCCTTTTCCAAGTTACACAAAAGCCTTTCTTATATCCTTATGTGTTTGGGGGCCAGAGAAGAATTTGCGTGAGAGGAGTTCCAAAAGAGGGTGATTAATGGGAGGGTGAGGATGAGGGAAATAGAAGCAGGAACCACCTGCCACCCCCTCTCCAGCCTGAGCAAGGCCAGCGGCCTGGAGACGACAGCTGGGTGAGAGGACAAATGGATGGAAGCGGTGATTCGGCATGCTGTTCCCAAAGCACTGTTTTTCTTCCTAGTTTATCCTAAATCTCTTGTTTCTCCTTTAGAACCGCATGGAAGAGAGTAAAGCCTTATTTAAAACTATCATCACCTACCCCTGGTTTCTGAACTCATCAGTGATTCTGTTCTTAAACAAGAAGGATCTTTTGGAAGAGAAAATCATGTACTCTCATCTAATTAGCTATTTTCCAGAATACACTGGTAAGTAAGTGTCCATCCTGTGGCCCTGACCTCCCTGGCACCAGTTCAGAGCTCTCAGCATAGCTTATCTGGGCCTCCTTGATCTGCCTCTAACGGACTTTCTTACCATCCCTCACTTCTGAATGGAAGCTCCAGTCAAATCAGCATGTTTTCACCTCAGCCTCTGCACACGCCTCTCCTCTTGCCTGGGATGTGCTGCCAACTCCCTTGCTAATTCTGCTTTGTTCTCTGAGACCCAAATCAGGCACCTCCTCCTTTGGGAAGGCCTTCTGATCCTCACCCCACCTCCTTCCACAGTAGGTGCGCCCCCGCAGGCTCCCCTGGGGGCCTGGGCTTGAGTTGCCCTCTCTGCCTTCAGCTGTCTTGTCCCAGCAGACCCTGAGGGCAGAGACTGTGCCTGACTCATCTCTGCGCTTCTAGTGCCGAAATGTGGCAGCCCCTTCACCAGACAGGGTGGACATGGACGTTATCTTTATGACCTCTCCAAGGTGGAGGGAGAGTTTAGACCCTGTCGCTAATTAATTCTGGTGCAGAAACATTACCAAGTTTGATACTGATATTTAGCCAAGTGGTGTTTAAATGCTCTCCTTTTTCCTTTTATTAGCCACATTGACAATGTAGCATACAGCTCTCAAGCTTCCCAGTCAGACTTGGGAGCTTCGCTGTGTTAGGCCCCATATTCTCTCTTTTCCCTCCTCTACTTCACTTAAGAACTACCTCTTCAGGGACTTCCCTGGTGGTCCAGTGGCTAAGACTCTGCACTCACAGTGGAGCGGGAACTAGATCCCGCATGCTGCAACTAAGACCTGATGCAGCCAAATAAATTAGTATATTTTTAAAGAGTAATTACCTCTTCAAAAATGGTCCAAATCAGAAAATTAAATTAGGTCATTATTTTTCAACAAATCTCTTTCAAGTATGATTTTTAGATACCAGTGGACACTTAAAATACCCTTCTGCAGGTTCATAACAAAATAATGCCCCAAGTAAAAAAGCCTCTAGAAAGAAGATGGCTCAGAGAAGGATTCCTAGTAAGAACAAGAGTACTCTGACTATGACTTTTGAGAGGACCTGGTGGTGAGTTGGTGTCTTTCTTTTTGATTCTGACTGCCCTCATGACAGGACCAAAGCAAGATGTCAAAGCTGCCAGAGACTTTATCCTGAAGCTTTATCAAGATCAGAATCCTGACAAAGAGAAAGTCATCTATTCCCACTTCACATGTGCTACAGACACAGAGAATATCCGCTTTGTGTTTGCTGCTGTGAAAGACACAATTCTACAACTAAACCTGAGGGAATTCAACCTGGTGTAAAAGCTGCTGGGCACCCCTCACCCGGGCCAGAAAACCAGATTTATTTGCAAGTGCTCTGACATCACCCAGCTCAGCCCACTTGGTGGCGCCAAGTCCATCATGCAGCCACAGGGATGGGTGATGGAGCTTGTAAGATGTTTGAATTCAGCAAAACGTTTTCAAAGTCTTGCTTTTACATTTCTATTCTTCACTTTAAGCTGT
Organism: Cervus elaphus; assembly: GCF_910594005.1. Taxonomy (NCBI): domain Eukaryota; kingdom Metazoa; phylum Chordata; class Mammalia; order Artiodactyla; family Cervidae; genus Cervus; species Cervus elaphus. Next base: position 51,277,543 of record NC_057843.1, on the reverse strand, counting down.
AAGATTCTTTGTATAATTTTTGAATTTGGTATTCTACAGAATTCTAAAAAGCCACTGTGATTTATGGTTTTTTTTAATTGAAGTGTGTGTGCCATTAGAAAAATCACGTAACAGAGGAGCCTATCAATTTATAGATCCTGCTTTGAGACCTCTAGTATTGGTTAGGTAACCTTTTTTTAAAATTAAATATTGTAATTGTTTTTCTCTCTTCATGCTGAAGTATTCAACATGCAACCAAAGATTTGTTTTTTAAGTTTGTTTTTGTGTTAACTTTCTAAGTCAAATTAATGATTGTATCAGTACCTCTAATTTAGTTTTGCCACAATTTGATTACTATGGACTCTAGATAGTATTATGCTGTACTGGTGAAAAATGTGTGGTGAAAACTTACACACACATATATATTCCAATGGAGATGACCAGGCCTTATAAACTTATGAAACAGCTAACAGCCCAAATTGTTTAATGAATGTACTGTACCCTCTGCCAGAGTTCTGAAGGCCACCACAGATTTGCTGTTTGAACCATGTATGTCGTGCCTTTCTGAGGAGGCTAAGAATATACCATTTTGCCATTAGCACTGGATTATGTTTCTTTGAGCTCATGGTTGATTGATAGTTCTGCTCCTAAAAAGAAAAATGCTGTGGCTTTAATAACTCAGAAACTTCCTAAATGTCCCTATCTGGGAGGTAAAATAATTTTCCTTCCACCCTTCTAGGTTCTTGGCTGAGACCTCACCCCTCTAATAATAAAATAATGTAAGCCTAACACCATGTATCCTCCTGTATACATGGGAGATATCCTGGAAAACTGAGTTTAACTCTACTAAAATGACTCAAGCCATCACCTTAAATACTTTCTTTAGCTGAAGATGCAAGAAAGATGGAGGAGAAGAGAAGGTCACTTATGGGAGGTTAATAGGTAAAGCACAATAAAAAAGGGTAAGGTTGTTTAGCTGAATTAAGATGGGCACCTTCTACATTGATAATTTGTCATTTAGGATCACCCTTCTAGGAACAGAGGAGACACATTTAAAATGGAGAGTTCCTTAAAATAAATGTATATTTCCCTTTCAAAAGGGTAACTTCTCCTAGATTTTCAGAGCTTTTCCTGTGTCTCTTGTTTCTTAAAAACAATCACCAAAAGCACATGAAAAGATGCTCAACATCACTAATTAGTAGAGAAATGCAAATCAGAACTACCATGAGGTACTTCTTCACACCGGTCACAAGGGCCATCATCAAAAAATCTACAAACAATAAATGCTGGAGAGGATGTGGAGAAAAGGGAACCCTCAAACACTGTTGGTGGGAATGTAAATTAGTGCAGCTACTATGGAGAACAGAACAGAGGTTCCTCAGAAAACTAAAAACAGAACTACCATAAGATCCAGCAATCCTACTCCTGAGCATATATCCAAGAAAACCATAACTTGAAGATAATATGCATCCCAATGTTCACAGCAGCACCATCTACCATAGCCAAGACACAGAAGCGACCTAAAGGTCCATCAACAGATGAATGGATGAAGAAGGTGGGGCACACATACACACTGGAATATCACTCAGCTACGGAAACGAACACCACAGTGCCACCTGCAGCAACATAGATCCACCTAGAGATCATCATATGAGTGAAGTCAGAGGAGGCCAAATACATCACTTATATGTGGAATCTAAAAAATGGTATAAATGAACTTATTTACAAAACAGAAGTAGAGTCATAGATTTCTAGATGTTGAAGCTAAAGCATCTTCCAAGTTTGAATGCCTCTGATGTCATCAGATGTTCAGGTAAACTCCCTGAGTGGCCCACAGAGCACCAGGCACAAAGATGATCTAAACATGAGCCTTTTGGGCTGTTTCTCTGAAGTTTATAGCAATCCACTTATCATTTAGTTCGCAGGACTTTGGGAAATACTTTTGTATTTGTAGAAAACAAACTTACGGTTACCGAGGAGGGGGGATGAACTGAGAGAGTGGGACTGACACCTATACACTATATAAAATAGACAGCTAGTAAGAACCTGCCATATAGCACAGGGAACTCTACTCACTACTCTCTAATGACCTATATGGGGAAAGAACCTAAAATAAATAAATTAACTAGTTTAAAAAATCAGCTCTAAGTAATTCTTATACTAAAGAGGTGTATATTTGGGTCACATACTCTGTTCCCCTTCAGTCCTGTCTTTAAAAGTTCAGTGAAGTTTTATAGTCCAGAAGCTAAGTTGATAGACTATTATTTCATTGAACCAACCTCTCAGTCTTGAGAGTAGGTCAGTTCAGTTGAACAGCTGTCTCATTTCAGGAGCTAGTGTTGCAGGTGGGGTCCCGAAGTTAGCCTTAAATGGTGTGAGCAATTAGGTACTTATCAACAAGCATGTCTATGGAACCAAAAGAAAAACAAAAGTTAGTGGTTGGGGCAAATTATAAACCCAGCCTGAGTCCTGAAGGCCCCCGATCAGATTTCTAGATGTTGGAGCTGAAGCATCTTCCAAGTTTGAATGCCTCTGATGTCATCAGATATCCAGGTAAACTTCCTGAGTGGCCCACAGAGCACCAGGCACAAAGATGATCTAAATATGAGCCATTTGGGCTGTTTCTCTGAAGTTTGTATCAATCCACTTAACATCCAGTTTGCAGGACTTTGGGAAATACTTTTGTAAAAGCAAAACAATAACTTTCATAAATGACAAAAGACTTAAAAATAGTCATGATTAAAAAAACTGATGAGCCTTTGTCAGTTGGCAAAGAAATATGGTTATTTCTATGACATACATTTTAAGAAAACTAGAATTACAAATGATGATATTATTAATACATAAGGACATGTCAGATTTCTTACCTGGCTTCCCAGGTGGCACTAGTGGTAATGAATCTGCCTGCCAGTGCAGGAGATTTAAGAGACTTAGGTTTGATCCTTGGGTTGCGAAGATCCTCTGGAGGAGGAAATGGCACCCCACTCTAGTATCTTGCAGGGGGAATCCCATGGACAGAGGCTACAGTCCATTGGGTTGCAAAGTCTTGGACACAACTGAGCATCTAAGCACATTAGATTTCTAGGAATGTCATAACAATTTGACTTTGATTCCAAGTCAAAAGAGTGGAAGAAAACTGGAAACGGTTTGAAGAGATGTAGCCAGATTATTTGAGGAAAGTAGAATAATTCAGGATCCTGTCTACTTTATAGGTAAAAAAGGAAACAGGCAATTAATAGGACTAGAACCTTATACCCATAAGAGTATGTTATTTACTGAAGTATTATTTTTCTGTTTACAATCACTCCCTTTTTGCCAAGGAGAAGATTTCCATTCCAACTAAGAAGGAAATAAAAAGACTCCTATGTCCTGGAGCTTTAGGGGGTTTAATGCAATTTGTCTTTGTAAAGTCTGTATAAAGCATTCAATACAGAGGGCTCTGAATGCACTCCTTGAGTGTACAATCCAACTTTGAACAGCTTTTGCTTCTGTCAACCCCTAAACACTGACCTCCAGCTTATCCATTTCTTGATCATCTGCAGGACAACTTGGGAAACATTCTGGTCGTTTCCTTGGGGTGCAGTTGGGAGGTCCATCTACTAGGGGGCTGTCTGGCTTGTCTGATAACTGCAGTATAATTACAGATGAGAAGAATACCTTTGAACATCCAATCAAGGTCCTGTGGGTCCTCCTTGGTGGTGTAGCAGTTAAGACTCTGCTCCCAATGTAGAGGGTCTGGATTTGATCCCTGGTCAGGGAACTAGACCCCACATACCACCACAAAGATCCCACACACAGCAAATAAGACCTGGCAGAGCCAAATAAAATATTCTTAAAAAAAGAAAAGTTTAAAAAGGTCCTTGTGAGTGAGGTTGTGAATGGCCATTGATCCTAACTCTTTTCTAAATCTGATAGGAACTTCTGAAAGTGTAGGCAAAAGGGGCTTTGTGTATCTTGTTAAAGAGTTAAAGGTCAGTGTTCAGGGGTTGACAGAAGCAAGAGTTGTTCAAAGTTGGATTGTACACTCAAGGCGTGCATTCAGAAGCCTCAGTATTGAATGCTTTATACAGACTTTACAAATTGCACTAAACCCTTGACTGGTGGCTCAGATGGTAAAGAATCTGTCTGCAATGTGAGAAACCTGGGTTTGATCCCTGGGTTGGGAAGATCCCCTGGAAGAGGGCATGGCAACCCACTCCAGTGTTCCTGCCTGGAGAATCCCTATGGACAGAGGTGACTGGCAGGCTACAGTCCATGGGGTCACAAAAAAACTGGACACAACTGAGCATCCAAGCACAAAGGCTAGACACGATATTCCTTTGTATCCTCTTTTCAACTTGATCTCCCCATAGGTACCAATAAGACAATTCTTTAGAGTAAGAGCTCTCTAAAATTGTTTTCAAATACAAAAGTTTTTCCAATTCAAAAGATCCATCATCTGGCCATTGATAAGTAGGATATTCAGTGGTATTATATTAATCTCAACAGCAAGTCAAATCAATAAACCTTTTTATGGCTTAACTGTGGGTGCAAGAGGTGTACCCTAAGGGGCTGCAAAAGATCATAAGATCTAGAAAGTTCACTCCCAGAGTTAGCCCTAAGAAATTAAAGACCCTCTTTGTCACAGGGAAGAATGATGTACTGAAAACAATCTCTCAGGTTTTTCTATGAGAATGTGAAATACCTCTAGTCACAAATCTGCTAATCTGTAATACCAGGCAGACACTAGTGGAATGGGACTTTTCTACCACTAACAAGACAACAAAGGTTGACATGCAAACAAAGGTTGGCCCCTCATGGACTGGGGCCCCTTCAGACAAATTCTCTTGAGAGCTGGCGCAGTGGGAATGCTACCTGTCACTGTGTGTTTCAAATCTCCATCCTACTGTGTGGCTGCCAGGTACATGTCGATATTAGCATCTTCCAGCTGGTGATGACTAGAGACAGTTTTCCTACCAGTCTAAAAGCCAAGCTCTCAAGACAAAGAACAAGATAAAAGGAAAACCTTATCTTGACTACGGTTCTCCTCCTTATGAAAAATGACACAAAGGACAGACAATGTAAGTCAGTGACCATCTCTGGAAGGGAAAGGGATCAACAGAAAAGAAGAGTACTTATAACAAAATCTCTACCAGAGTCTTCATACTCAAGGAACTAATTCACATGAACATTTTCTTCTATAAATCTAAATTTGGAAAGGAAGAATAAGGTGCAAGTTCCTCTTCCTCTCTCAACTGAGCCTTATAGACAGAGATCTGAGAGAGCTTACTTCTGTAAGAATTCTTACCCTTTGCTGGCTTCTGCCAGTTTTCCAGGTTCCCATCTTCAGGCTCCAAAGGAAGTACAGTGTTTCAGCAGGTCCCATCATGATCATGGGTCACCCAACTGTCAAGTGGGGAAGAAAGATTACCCCCCTACCATTCTAGGTTCTTAGTTGAGACCCCCACCCCTATAATAAAAGACAGATTAACAGGAGAAAAACAAATAGAAAACAAATAACATATATACCTCCTATTTACATGTGAGACAGCCTGGAAAACTGAGTAACTCCATCAATGGCCCAAGCCATCACCTTAAATACCTTTTTCAGCTAAAGACACCAGAAGAATGTTGGGAGAAGGCTAGTTGTGAGAAGTTACCAGGAGAAACACAGTAAATGGGGTAATGTTGTTATGCAGATTTGAGCTGGGTATCTTCTCCATTGATGAGTTTCCTGTGATTTAGAGTCATCTTTCTCTTTCTGGTACAGATTAGGAGACACACCCTTACAAATAAAAGTTTATGTCATAAACGTAAAGGTCTCCTGCAAATGAGTAATTTCTACTAGATTTTTAGAGCTTTTCTTGAAAATAACCTGCTCAAAATAATCCCTTTGCTAAAGAGGCATATTTGATGATGGCATATTCTGCTTCCCTTCATCCTCCTTTTTGAGGCATTAAGCTTTAAAAGCTAACCTTTATTCAAGAAATGAAGGCAAAAGCAAGAGTTTTTGTGGAGCCCGACAATGATATCAAAACTTAATATGGAACAGTAACATTCCGGGAATAGCCAAGGCCATTTTGCATAAGAGAACCAAGAATGGGAGGCACGGGAGCAGGGGCCGGCTGCTGCCCATGCTGTCCTGCGAGTGTGCACGCTGCCACCATCACTAAGCAACCCAGAGCAGGCGCCAGCCACTGCCCTGCTGTCCAGGGGTGCACAGGCCACTGCACCCGCACACCCCCTATCACCAAGCCCCACGTCCACTGGGAAGGTGACCCACAAACTGGAAAATAATTATACAGCAGAGCTTCTCCCACAGGAGTGAGAGCTCTGAGCCGCACATCCACCTCTCCAGTCTGAGGGTCCACCTCAGGACCAGGGGCCCCCAGAGCACTGAGTTCTGTTTTGCGGGCCAGCGGGACCTCCTACTGTGCAGGAACTCCACAGGACTGGGGGCAGCAGAGACTCCACTCTTAGAGGGTGTGCACAAGATTTCACGTGCACTGGGACCCAGCATAAAGCAGTGACTCCACAGAAGCCTGGGCTACATCTACCTGTGGGTGCTGGAGGCTCTCCTGGGGTTGTGGGGGTCAACTGTGGCTCACCATGGGGGCAAGGACACTGGGAGTGAAGGCCCAGAGAATCCTGATCAACGTGAGCTCTCCCAGGGGTAGTCATTTTGGCACCAAGACCTGGCCCCACCCAGCAGCCTGTAGGGTTTAGTGCTGGGATGCCTCAAGCCAAACCACCAGCAATGGGGGAGAACACAGCTCCAATCATCAGCAGACAGGCTGTTAAAGTTGTTCTGAGCTCACAGCCACCTCTAAACACACCCCTTGACTTGGTTCTGCCCACTAAACAGACAAGACCTGGCTCTACCCACCAGGGGGTAGGCACTAGCCCCTCCCACCAGGAAGCCTGCACTAGCCCCTGGACCAACCTCACCCACCAAGGGGCAGAAGACACCTGAAGCAACAGGAACTATGATCCTGCTGCCTGAGGAAAGGAAACCACAAACACAGAAAGTTACACAAAATAAAATGGCAGAGAAGTATGTTCTAGATGAAGGAACAAGATAAAAAACCCGGAAGAACAATCAAGTGGAGATAGGCAATCTAAATGAATAACAACTCAGAGTAGTGATAGTACAGGTGACACAAGATCACAGAAAAAGAGTGGAGGCACAGACCAAGACGACACAAGAAATGTTTAACAAAGAGCTGGGAGACTTACAGAACAAATAAACAGATGAACAATACAATAACTGACATATGAAAATATACTAGCAGAATCAATAGCAGAATAACTTAGCAGAAGAAAGAATAAGTCAGTTGGCACATAAAATGGTGGGAATAGCTGAGGAGCAGAATAAAGAAAAAAGAATGAGAAGAAATGAGGACAGGTTCAGAGATCTCTGGGACAAAATTAAACACATCAACATTAGAATTATAGGGGTTCCAGAAGAAGAAAAGAAAGTGTCTATGACATAAATCACAGTAAGATATTTTTTGATCCACTTCCTACAGTAATGAAAATAAAAATAAACAAATGGGACCTAATTAAACTGAAAAGCTTTTTGCACAGCAAAGGAAACCATAAACAAAATGAAAAGACAATCCACAGAATGACAGAAATATTTGTAAATGAAGTGACTGACAAGGGATTAATCTCCAAAATATACAAACAGCTCATGCAGTTCAACAACAAAAAAATGAACAACCTCATCATATAATGGGCAGAAGACCTAAGTAGATATTTCTCAAAGGAAGAGATACATATGGCCGGAAAGCACATGAAAAGATGCTCAACATCACTAATTACTAGAGAAATGCAAATCAAAGCTACCATGAGGTACTACTTCATACCAGTCAGCATGGCCATCATCAAAAAAGTATAAATGATAAATGCTGGAGAGGGTGTGGAGAAAAGGGAAGTCTCCTACACTTTGGGAAGCAATGTAAATTGGTACAATCATTATGGAGAATGTTATGGAGGTTCCTTAAAAAACTAAAAATAGGACTACCATATAACCCAGCAATCATACTCCTAGGCATATATCCAGAGAAAACCATACTTTGAAAAGACACATGCATCCCAATGTTCACTGCAGCACTATTTACAGTAGCCAGGACATAGAAGCAAACTAAATGTCCATCAAAAAATGAGTGAATAAAGATGCAGTACATATAAATAATGGAACTACCATAGGATCCACCAATGCAATTCCTGGGCATATGAAAACCATAACTGAAAAGATACATGCACCCCAGTGTTCATAGCAGCATAGTTTACAATAGCCAAGACATCTAAGCAACCTAAATGCCCATCACAAGGGAATGGGTAAAGAAGACGTCGTACTTATAGACAATGGAATATTACTAAGCCAAAAAAAAAGAATGAAACAGTGCAATTTGCAGGAACTCAGTTAAGTTCAGTCATGTCCAACTCTTTGTAGGAACATAGGTGGACCTAAAAATTATAATACTAAGCGAAGTCAGACAGAGAAAGACAAATATCCTATGGTATCACTTATGTGGAATCTAAAAAAAAAAAAAAAAAAAAAAGATACAAATGAACTTTACAAAACAGAAATAGACTCCCAGTCTTCGAAAACAAACATCTGGCTACCAAAGGGTAAATGTGGAGGGTAGGGATAAATTAGGAGTTTAGGAATAACATATACACACACTATTATAAATAAAACAGATAATTAACAAAGACCAACTATATAGCACAGGGAACGCTACTTGATATTCTATAATAATCTATACTGGAAAAGAATCTAAAATAGAATGGACATATGTATAACTGAATTCTTTAGCTGTATACCTGAAACTAACATAGCATTGTAAATCAACTATACTCCAATATAAAATAAAAATTAAAAAACATTGCATTACTATGTTGCATACATGAAACTCATAATATGTAAATCAAGTATATTTTAATAAACAATAAAAATTAATCAATAAACAATAAAATACCTAAAGAAAAAACATACCCCCAAAGGATGGAGAAGTCGCTCTCAAGGATATCTAGAAACGAAACAAACAAAAAGCAAAACAACCTGAGGCGGGAGTTGGGCACCATGCTCTAAAAGTCAGGAACCGCTTCTTATCATCCAATTAACATGTGAAAAGGGCTCAAGAGAACCAGTTACGGGGCAATTAAACAATGAGGAATTTTGTTTTTAAGCACTTTCTAGCACTCGGTTATTATTTTTATCTTTGGCTGACAAAGCACATAAGAAAAGGGCTTTGAGTCACTTTAAGTATCAGTAACAAGTCATAAAAAGGCTGAACACTTCATATTAGAAGCAAATGACTTGTCAATATCAATTCTGCAAGTAGGAAGTTCTCTCTCTTAGCCCTCCTTTCAAAATATAATCATTACTTACCTTGGAAATAAGCCGGTTGAAGTTTTCTGAGGCTGGGAGGCACAGTCTCGGTGCTTACGAATCAGGTAGGTATTACCACTCAAGCTCTTAGTCAGCAGTGATCATGCTGGCTGGAAAGCTGTCAGTTTTGACTGCAAAACCAGGACCTTGGGCAATCTGTTAGTTATCCAGATTTATTTAGGACCCAGAGAGGGCAGAGTTTAGATAGGTGAGACAGGACTTAATGGTAATGTTTCTAGTTCTATTCAGTAACTAAAAAACAGAGGCAGACTGAAGATTGGAAACCTTTATTTTACTCAGTTTATTTGAAAGAGGTACACAGAGTTAAACTGGGCAGTCACGTGACCAAGCAATTCAATTCTACCAACAGCAAGAAATCATCATTTAGAAAAAAGTCATTGGTGCGCATGGCAAACCAATTTTCAGGAGGAAAAAGATTAAGTTCAATTTCAAAAACTTCACTGTAATTTTTGTGTTTATAAATTAATTATCTCATCAGAACACACAAAATCAAGGCAGGGACTATATAACAGGCCACTGGGTCAGATGTAAGTACAAGGAAATATTGCACTGAATCAGAAATAGACATTTAAAATACTATCATCACCAAGAATCATATTTTCTCTAAAGAATAAGCATTCCAAAGAAGCAAAGACTATTTGGTCAATACAAACATTAGTAAGGAAATATTTTTAAAGTGCACATTCCCTGAAAAATTCAATTTTATATGTAAAATGCACATTCACATACAGAGGACCATTTTAAAAAGTCTTAACAATCTGACCTTGCAGCAAGTCCCAGATACAATTTCTAACAGTCTGTGAGTGCAGGTATAAAACTGACAATGAGAACATTTCAATGTAGTCTACATTTTTACTTTAATGTTCTTCAGTTTCCAAGTTGGAAACTTTCCAGTAGCCAATGGAACTAGTGGTATGACTGCATAAGAGAGATGTTGGATTTTTCCAACATGATATCTTTTAAGTACACTTTTGACAACTGGACTTTTTATTACAGCACTCTCACAGGGTTTCCTGTTATAAGGACTTCAAGAGAAGGAACCCGTTATTAAAGTTATCAAAGCAACAGTAAATGAATGTGAATGGTGCTCAGTGACAGGGATTTTCAGGCTGACAGACATCACAGCAGGTGCTAAACTATAATACAAATGGCTTTGTGTAAAGTGATAAAAACTTTAAGAATATATGAGTATCAACCTATAAAATCTGAAGTTTCATATCTTACATGGCTCACTGGGTAACCAAGATTATCAATTTTTTGGAAAAGGCCATAATGCTTTTAAAAAAGAACTAATCTGTTATTCTAAAGTGAAACATTTTTTTTAAAAAAATGACATGGAACAATTTATTTTACACAACAGGAAGTAACGGTTTCAATTAAAGAAACATGAAGGTTTGCAAAAGAGTAGGATCCAGTGTCTTCTCAGTCCTTGTGCCGGCCTTTTAGGATAGCCCTGGAACAAATATTACTTTACACCAACTTGGGTAGAGAGAAACAAGGTGGGAGAAAAGGTCTGCGCTGATAGCTATTTGGGGCAATGATCAAAGATACAGAATATAAGAATCCTAAAAATTTTAACCAATCAGTGCTAGCTTGATTAGGTATAGCATTATCAGTAAGGTATAATTTCAAAAGCATATTTCAAAGGATTGGGCAGGAGGGCAGGTGGTTCTCATTTACAGTATGCAGAAGAGCGATCAGTGATACTGGGAAGCACCAAAGTTAATCAGATTCAACAAATTTTGCATTGAATCTTGCAAAAAGAATCAAGTTATCTGTATTTTCTACTTGAATCCTACATAAACTAGGAAATTCAATTATCTTCAGCTAAAAAGTGTTGGCATCTGTCTGGCACTCTCCAGAGAATAAGTATTTTGGCCCTAAAAGACTGTGACCTATGAATCAGCTCCCCATTCGCCTTTGTCCGTTTGGTGACTCAGATGGCAGGTAGATGGAGCAAAGTCAATGTCCTTAAAAGGAGAACTTCTGTGCCCAATCCTAGTAAAATGCTTAGTGGGAGAGAGGAGGAAATACACTAAATTAAAGGATATTCGGTGATCTTTTTTGGGAGCTGTTTGTGGATCTAACTTCTCTATGCTTTTTCTAGACCACTGATACTTGGTGGGACATATTACACAGGTGTCTGATATGTACCAGAAAAGGAAAACATTTCCAAAATAAGAGCTATCCTATCTTCTCACTCAAAAAAAAAAAGACAGTGCTCATAGCCTAAAGACTCCCTGAGTTGTGGGTCTGTTGCGCCTTACCCAAAGTAAAGTAAGGCTTGGCACAATCCAGATTGTTTCAACAATCACTGAATGGTACATGCCTCCTACAGCAGTGGCTTTCAGGTTCCTCCTCCCCAAACTGCAATTCACGATAAGAAATTACATTTTGTGACCCAGTATACACAGTATATAGATTATTTAACTAATTATTTAACTAAAACAATATTTAACCTTGTTACCTGCAAAGCTGTTTTCTTTTCTATTCCATTAAGAAAATATGCTGGTCTTGAACTGATTGCCTGGGTCACTAATGGGTTAAGACCTACAGTTTGAAAAACACTGTCCTTGAGGATTTTAGCTGACCTTGAGAGAAGGTAAGAGGAATGGCCCTGGAATCCGAACAGCTTTCTCTGATTTATGGTGGCTGGGGCATGAATACGTCCATTTCCAAACAGCTGCTTCTACCTTCAGTGTATTCGGCAAACACTTTCAGTTCCTATAGGCAAACTAACCCAGTGCCTTGTGGTAATCTTTTTAATACTGGGGCCTGAAAAGTACCAACGAAAACTGGTCATTGATGACTGAATAAATAAGGTCTATAAAATTCAGCACTAAGTAGCATCTTTACTTTTTACCAGACAGTAACAGGATACTACTTCACAGGATATTTCTGAGATGAGTTAGATATGTGTATACTCACTGGGACAGTATTTTTACTACTACTGTTGGAAAAAATGACGGATATAATTATGATAGAATTGACAAATAAGTTTCAGAAAATCTTCTTTGGAGGCCACAGCATAGTTTTGGGATTGATTAGGATTATGGAGGAGAGAGGGACAGGAAAGGACTGCCACAGCTAATCATGATTATTTAGAGACCAGAAAATAATGCAGTTGCACTGAAGTGAGCCTGGGAAAAATCCCAAGGGCTTGCTAACACCAGGGAAGGAGCAGCCAATATACATATTGTAGTTGGGAAGTCACTGCAGAAGCGCACATGCTCTTTGGTTCACAGAGTATTTTGTAAATGTGAAGAAATTACAAGCTTCTTTTTTATCAGAAATTAAAGTTGCTATGTTTAGTGATTATAGTTTTCTGGAGGAGAGTTGGCTAGGAACAGACACTCGGCCTTCAGCTTCATACATAATCACACATCAGGATACATGAAAGGTACAGGGCAACAGCTCACACATAATAGAAAGAGATGAAGGACAGAATACTCAGGACCCCTTTCCACAGCAACTACCCAACAACGAAGACAAGTTTAAAGTTCTCAAGCTGAGAACCACTAAATATAGTTAAATATAATTCAAGGTAGGTTACTTTTTAAATACCATTAAGATTATGGACTCTCTAATATTCAAGAAAAAGACTATAGAATCAAACATATAACTGTAAATTGTAAAATATTATGCTAAAAAGACTGACTTGTTATCTAGTGATTTACTTATGTTCTTTGTTTTAGATGAAAAAAAGCTTCAAAGACCACTGATAAAACTATTGCTCTTGAAATTGTGGGTCTTTCTATTCCAGAGACAGGAACGGATGGGAGGTGTTGATGGACAGATGACTGATGGGGGGAGAAAGAATAAGAAAAGATATTTCTAGGCTCTTATTGGCACGGGAACAGGAAAAACGGGCACACTGGCTTTGCATGTGTACTAATGACAAGACCCACTCTGGCTGGCCTCCAGAGGATACCAGAAGGATTTCTCTCCTTACACTATTAAGACTTTTCCCCTTAATCATGGGATACCCAAAGAGTGATGGGTCTCTATTCTTTCTGAGAATAAAACCATGAAACTGGAGTAGGTAATGAGGCACTTGGCTAATGACACTGACTAGAACTCCAGTAAAGCAACATTTCAGACGAGGACAATCTGATCAAAGATTTCTGACTACCTCTATTCTTAGGTTTAATTCTAATGTATGCAAAATTGGCGGAGCTCAGCAAAAGACAAAAAGTATATGTTACTTTGAACAAAGGCCATCAAGGGAACATGCACTATCATGAGATTTGAAACTTGTCATCTTGTGATTAAATTTATGTTCATCAAAGAAAAAAACATCCTGAAGGAACTATTATTAATAAACAATGTGTTTTTATAATCAGAGGAAAATCAGTAGTATTTAGTAGCAATATTTGGTCAGGAAGAAATACAATTACAGTCTGGCATGCTGTTTATTTTAGCTTTTACAACAAATCAAGGGTTCAAGGAATATGAGAATTTCACAACCATTAACTTCTTATACAGTCTCCAATTCTAAAAAGTTTATAGTAATTTGGTGGCATGTACAACATGCATCAAATACTCTATTATTCAATAAATAAGATACTGCATTGTTCTCTTCATGGTTTACAATCATGTATTTATCCTCTTTCACTTGAAAACTCTCATTAATATAAAGGTACAAGGATCTTGGGCAAAAACCAAGGGAAAAAACACCCATGACATTTTTACTGATTTGCTGCCCACAGTTCTTGTTTGGATGAGCTACACACTTAGAAAGAGTGATTCTCATTTGAATAAGACAAAGCAAATCAGAAATTCTCAATTTATTGCCAACAGAATAGGTTACTGGGTTAGATTGTAGGGTACACATATTTATCCTACATTTGTACAGAGAGGGGCTATCCGTTCTGAAGCATAACTTGTATTAAGACAGTAAAATTTTATTTCATACTACCAGTGAATAGGAAGCTGGTATTGTTAAGGCCTCAGGAATTTTCCTTTAAGGTCAGCAATCTATTAAATCTATTAAAAATATAACCTTGGTAAACCAAGTAGATCTCAAGATGCTGGCTTGAGGAAGTATTTCTAAGGCTTTAAAGTTTTGAGAGGGACTTTCCCTGTTCAGGTATGACACTCAATTCTTCAAGCCTTTCTTAAGATGAGGCTTGAAGGGGTATTTGTCAATTTGTATCATATAAAATAAAAAAGATTATTTTTCATAGTCATGCTATGTACTTCAAATAGTAATTTAAGTCTACCCTTTATTTAAAAAAATAAGGAAAATCATACTAAAATATTTATCTGTAAAATGAACTTCATGTTTCTAAAGAAACTACCACCAAAGTTATCTTGATAGCACTAAGGCAATGTCTGATTCCATCATCTATTCATCATTCATTCAGGGAGTCTGACATAAGCATGATACAACTTTAAAATGTGAACTAGGAATATTCAATTTAGCTCCATTAAATTTAGGCTAAATATGGGCAATTTCTCCACCATTATAGAGAATCACCTGGAGCAAATACTTAAGATTCATAAAAGAAATACTTCTTTTATAAAGTAATCAGAATTTAACCGGCTGCATGATTTCAAGTTAGAAAACCAAATGGATCCCCAAAGAGTTGAAATAGTTGAATCATGTAGCTGTTTTACTTGATTCTGAATTTTTTAAAAAAGTACTTGAAATTACTTCTGTACTACACTTCCCAAACAGGTTTTGGAAGGTACAAGGTAGAAACTGTAATGATTTATTGCTGTATATCTTCAGGCAGTGGTCTCTGTCAGAGGTTCGGGGAAGGTTCTCTTGCTTCTTCTAGCTTTCTGAGGATCCACTGTTGTGGGAAAATGAAGCAACATTTACTTAACTTCAGTGAACTTGCAATGATAAAATGTAATGAGTGAAAATCTAGAAGCTATCTTCCAGTTTAGTCAGGAGTATACAGATATAGCCAAGAACTAAATTCACTATGTAGGAGAGATCATTCATTCACTTAAATAGTCCAAGTGACTCAGGAACAATGGTACTGGGTTTGGGGTTTGATTTAACAGTAGTAATACTACTATTCTAAGGTCTTTGGACTTAGATGTTCATCTTCAGAATAAGAAAAGTAAAATGAACCATCCTGAGAGAGAAGGGTAATTTGACAGCTGGATTGAATAACTCTGGCATAGTGTAAAAATCATCCAGGCAGAATTCCTTCCAACCTATGCCAATTCTGTATCACAAACCTTCATCATTCTATATATTGGGTTCTGACTGAGTAGGAATAATACATATAATTCTACAGTAAGTAGTAGCAGAGCAACATTCTTGAGCATATTAATAGGTGCTTTCATGATGTATTTTTCTATTTTCAAAGGATCTGAAATTTCAAAATGCAAATGAAATGGGAAACTTTCTGCTGATAAAGTCTATTATCATTTGGCCTATATGACAAATAAAAGCCATAGAGTCAGTGATAACTGGGGTTATCCCATTATGAAAATCTTAAGCAGATATATTTGTGCTTTTTTATTTAAAAGAACCTAGTGGGGATAGCTCTAAGATAAGTAGAGAAAGAGAACTAGGCTCAGTAGCTTTTTCTGGATGCAGGGAGATTAAAAAGAACTTTGAGATAAAATAATATGGTGACAGAGATTAAATGGAAAACTTATTACAGAGAAACTGAAGGTAATGTCCCCTTCAGCAACATGAAGAAGATGGCCTGCAAGTCATATTATCATCATGCTTTACACTGTCTCCCTGTTCCAGGCAACATGCATACTGAGGCTCTAGTCACTTTATCATTCTTTCTTCGTAACTTGTCCCCTTTTCAGTTTTCTATTGTCAGTATGTCAATGGTACCTTATATCACAATGTCTAGATAGAAAATGGCTCAGCACTTGCTAAACGATACAAGGCACACATGTATGGGTGAGAGAGGTTCCTGCTTTGACCTCCAGGTTTGAGAAGTGAACTGGTAAATAGTCATAACCAGCCAGGACCAACACAGAGAGGCCAGAGGCCCAGGGATTCAGCAAAGAAGCCACGTGTTCTTATTTGTAATTTCACAACCCAGTGAGCACAATTTAGCATCAGGAATAGCATCTAAGTTGTGACCAATGAGGTAGATAACCAATTCAGCCTTCCTTTTCTTGACAGTGCATATACTTTTAATTGCCATAATCCCTAAAGTATGTAGAGGGCTTTTCAATTCACCTAACTCACATTTTGAGAAGACTGAGGTTAACTGTCTTCCCCGAGGTCCTACAGTCAGGAAGGAACAGAATCAGTACCTAAAGATCAGATTTCCTGACTACAGGCACGGTTCCTCTCCCCTTGTGCCAGGCTCCAGTAACTAAAGGAAAAAACCACTGCAGCCCCACAGTAGAGAAATGAACAGTGCGGCGCTATGCTCTCACTGCTGGGGCTGGTCGATGAGCATTAGAGTGAATTAATTTCTTTTGTTTGTTGGCTTTTTTTTTTTTTGCAAAGTATTACAGTTAAGATTTAAAATAAGAGAGCAATTTGATTTTAAAAACAAGTAGGTGTATGAATTCAATCTAATGAAAAAATAATTTGGCGGGAAATATTACATAGTTACATATATTAAAATCATCAAAACACAACATAAAATTGAAAAACTAACACAACTTATCTGCCTTAAAGACTAATATCAATACAACTTACACGGCTTTGAAATGAGAAGCTGCTATGTGTTTAAGTAAAAGGTTGACTATATTTACCCTTGCATCCTCTGGGGTTCTGAAGTTAACTATTTTTCCAAACTCTTTGGCATGGAATACAGACTTCACCCGTTCCTATAAACAGAGTAAGTACTTCATTAAAATGGAAATCTAGTTGCAGAAATACAAATAAAGAAATGCCATTAAAAAAAAAAGCCAAGGATGAGAAATCAACAAGAATCAAATACAAACCAACAAAAAAAGACTAAATTCTAACGCATCCATTATCACTAAACCTAAGACAAAAAATTTTAGGTGAGATTTCAATTGCTTTATAAAGCCATAAATGGTTGGCACAGAGGATAGGACAGAGATAAATCTAGAAGCACTGCCACTGTTTTCCCTCTCTCAGATAGTTCTTGATTTCTGGCCATGGATTCCTGATAATTTTCAGCTGAAAAATAATGCACACATGTGTGAATACACATACACGTGGTGCACAAGTATGTGCATGTGTGTTTCTGTTTCTGTAACTTGACATTTTAAACCAATGCAATTCTTTTTATTTATAGAATGCAATAAAAATGTAGCTTCAGAATCAAAGAAATCACAGTGGGTGTTATATAACTGGTCTCCAATTATTTTTCACTCTTTTAGTATTCTGTTCAGTGCTTGTGGGAGAACTGTTGGATGGTGGTGGATGTTAAGTATTAGAGGGACAAACAGAATGGAATTATTAAGAAGAGAGAGGGGTGGTGATTACTTCTATTAACCATGGGTAAAGATATAAAAGAAGCAGTATATTACTAGTCTAACAATTTCTACAAGTAATTAGACTAAACAGGTATATACAGACTTCAGAAGAAATCAGATTCTTCTATTTAAAAAAAAAAGGATGATTGCTAATATTAGGTCTCAGGGAAAGGTGGAAGAGGAGATAAGAAGTTTATCCTTGTAGATAAAAAAAAAAAAAAAAAGCTCCAAAAAACACAATATGGGCTAAAGCAGAGCCTAATAGCTACTCAGGTCAGTCACTCAGTCGTGTCCAACTCTTTGCAACCCCATGGACTTCAGCATGCCAGGCCTCCCTGTCCATACCAACTCTGGAGTTTACTCAAGCTCATGTCTATTGAGTCGGTGATGCCTCCCAACCAATCTCATCCTATCACGTCTCCTTCTCCTTCTGCCTTCAATCTTTTCCAGCATCAGGGTCATTTCAAATGACTCAGTTCTTCACATCAGGTGGACAAGTATTAGAGTTTCAGCTTCAACATCAGTCCTTCCAATGAATATTCAGAACTGATTTCCGTTAGGATAGACTGGATGGATCTCCTTGCAGCCCAAGGGATTCTCAGGAGTCTTCTCCAAAACCACAGTTCAAAAGCATCAATTCTTCAGTGCTCAGGTTTCTTTATAGTCTAACTCTCACATCTATACATGACTGCTAGAAAAACCATAGTTTTGACTAGACAGATCTTTGTTGGCAAAGTAATGTCTCTGCTTTTTAATAAGCTGTCTAGGTTGGTCACAACTTTTCTTCCAAGGAGCATCTTTTAATTTCATGGCTCCAATCACCATCTGCAGTGATTTTGGAGCCCAAAAAGTAAATTCTGTCACTGTTTCCACTGTTTCCCCATCTATTTGCCATGAAGTGATGGGACCGGATGCCATGATCTTAGTTTTCTGAATGTTGAGTTTTAAGCCAACTTTTTCATTCTTTTTCACTTTCATCAAGTGTCTTTAGTTCTTCTTCGCTTTCTGCCATAAGCATGGTCATCTGCATACCTGAGGTTATTAATATTTCTCCCAGCAATCTTGATTCCAGCTTGTGCTTCATCCAGTCCAGCATTTCTCATGATATATTCTGCATGTAAGTCAAATAAGCAGGGTGACAATATACAGCCTTGATTACTCCTTTTCCGATTTGGAACCAGTCTGTTGTACCATGTCCAGTTCTAATTGTTGCTTCTTGACCTGCATATAGATTTTTTCAGGAAGCAGGTCAGGTGGTCTGGTATTCCCATTTCTTTAAGACTTTTCCACAGTTTGTTGTGATCCACACAGTCAAGGCTTTGGCATAGTCAATAAAGCAGAAATAGATGTTTTTCTGGAACTCCTGCTTTTTTGATGATCCAGCAGATGTTGGCAATTTGATCTCTGGTTCCTCTGCCTATTCTAAAACCAGCTTGAACATCTGGAAGTTCATGGTTCACATACTGTTGAAGCCTAGCTTGGAGAATTTTGAGCATCACTTTGCTAACGTGTGAGATGAGTGCAACTGTATGGTAGTTTGCGCATTCTTTGGCATTTCCTTTCTTTGGGATTGGAATGAAAACTGACCTTTTCCAGTCCGGCGGCCACTGCTGATTTTCCAAATTTGCTGGCATACTGAGTGCAGCACTTTCACAGCATCATCTTTTAGGATTTGAAATAGCTCGATTGGAATGCCATCACCTCCACTAGCTTTGTTCATAGTGATGCTTCCTAAGGCCCACTTGACTTCACATTTCAGGATGTCTGGCTCTGAGTGAGTGATCACACCACCATGATTACCTGGGTCATGAAGATCTTTTTTGTATAGTTCTTCTGTGTATTCTTGCCACCTGTTCTTAATATCTTCTGCTTCTGTTAGGTCCCTACCATTTCTGTCCTTTATTGAGCCCATCTTTGCATGGAATGTTCCCTTGGTATCTCTAATTTTCTTATCTCTAGTCTTTCCCATTCTATTGTTCTCCTCTATTTCTTTGCACTGATCACTGAGGAAGGCTTTCTTCTCTCTCCTTGCTATTCTTTGGAACTCTGCAATCAAATGGGTATATCTTTCCTTTTCTCCTTTGCCTTTAGCTTCTCTTCTTTTCCTAGCTGTTTGTAAGGCCTATTCAGACAACCATTTTGCCTTTCTTTTTCTTGGGAATGGTCTTGATCACTGACTCCTGTACAATGTCACAAACCTCTGTCCATAGTTCTTCAGGCACTCTATCCATCAGGTCTCATACCTTGAATCTGTCACTTCCACTGTATAGTCATAAGGGATTTGATTTAGGTCATACCTGAATGGTCTAGTGATCTTCCCTACTTTCTTCAATTTAAGTCTGAATTTAGCAGTAAGGAGTTCATGATCTGAGCCACAGTCAGCTCCTGGCCTTGTTTTTGCTGACTATATAGAGGTTTTCCATCTTTGGCTGCAAAGAATATAATCAATCTGATTTTGGCATTGACCATCTGGTGATGTCCATGTGTAGAGTTTTCTCTTGTGCTGTTGGAAGAGGGTGTTTGCTATGACCAGTGTGTTCTCTTGGCAAAACTCTTTTAGCCTTTGCCCTGCTTCATTCTGTACTCCAAAGCCAAATTTGCTCATTACTGCAGGTATTTCTTGACTTCCTACTTTTGCATTCCAGTCCCCTATAATGAAAAGGACATCTTTTTTGGGTGTTAGTTCTAGATGATCTTGTTGGGGCTTCCCTGGTGGCTCAGAGGATAAAGTGTCTGCCTGCAATGTGGGAGACCCGGGTTTGATCCCTGGGTTGGGAAGATCCCCTGGAGAAGGAAATGGCAACCCACTCCAGGATTCTTGCCTGGAGAATCCCATGGACAGAGGAGCCTGGCGGTCTACAGTCGACGGGGTCGCAGAGTTGGACACGACTGAGCGACTTCACTTTCTTTCTTTCTAGATGATCTTGTAGGTCTTCATAGAACTGTTCAACTTCAGCTTCTTCAGCATTACTGGTCAGGGCATAGACTTGGATTACTGTGATATTGAATGGTTTGTCTTAGAAACGAACAGAAATCATTCTCTCATTTTTGAGACTGCATCCAAGTACTGCATTTCAAACTCTTCTGTTGACTATGAGGACTACTCCATTTCTTCTAAGGGATTCTTGCCCACAGTAGTAGATATAATGGTCATTTGAGTTAAATTCACCCATTCCAGTCCATATCAGTTCGCTTATTCCTAAAATATGATGTTCACCCTTGCCATCATGTTTGACCACTTCCAATTTGCCTTGATTCATGGACCTAACATTCCAGGTTCCTATGCAATATTGCTCTTTACAGCATCGGACTTTACTTCCATCACCAGTCATATCCATAACTGGGTGTTGTTTTTGCTTTAGCTCCATCTATTTATTCTTTCTGGAGTTAGTTCTCCACTGATCGCCAGTAGCATATTGGGCACCTACTGACCTGGGGCTACTCACTATTTCGTTAAGTGGCCACAGGGTCTTTCGTTTTCTGATTGAATCAGAGAAATTCTCAGTGGGTAAATTGGTCTAAGATGCTCAAAAACTAACATCCAGCCTACTTAAGAGCTGCCCCATCTCTGAAATGAATGGTAAGATTGAACTAATGGTCTTCACTAGTTAAGCATAGGACCTAGGCACAGTTCTGTTCTGTAGGCTAGCCTAGAAGAAATCTGTTGTTTTTGCCTGTGTCCAATGCTCCTTCTTCCAGTAATGATTTCTTGAATCACCTCTGGGTGACTACTTCTCACCATCTCTTACTGCCAAAACTTCATATAGAGCTGACCTTTCCTTCTTGGTAGCACCATACTCATCCTGTGACCTCCCCTGGCCAACTGGCTAACGTGATTGGTTTAGGAATAAGCAAGTGATCAAAGGTGGCCCAGTGAGATCACTGAGAAGCTTTCATTGTGCTGAGCTAGTAGGATATGAGCCTGGAACTTCTGGTCACAGTGTCACCAAAGGATAGACCGCTTGAGAATGAAGCCCACACTGAAGAAAGTAGAACCTAGAGATGGGGGCGGGAGCAATGGACAGAATGAAGGAGGAGAGGAAGGGGAGAGAATAAATGCTAATGATGTCATTAGAGCATAATTAAGTCACAAGATATAGACTTGGACTTCTCAGTTATATGAACTAATTAAAACCCTCAAAAGCAAACAAAACCACAAATTACAATGAACAAAACGAACTTGGCCTGAATCACATATTTCTGGATTAATACAGCCACTGTCAAAGTGGCCCTCCACATAGGTATCTAGTAAATACCTTGGGGTCAAATATATTATATTTCTTTCTATCACCTATAGTACTGAGAGTAGTCAATACAACTTACAATGGATATTGAGACTCTTGATGATTTACCAAATGACTAGCAATTTTCTGTATTTTATATCAACATCCAAGTACCAGGTACTGCACTAGCTGCTACAAATCAAAGAAATGGTCTCTGCATTCAAGAAGATTACAACTGAATTAGGAAGATAATATCTATAAAAAGATAAAAAAAACTATTGATAACAGGCTGTTAGAAAACTTCTCAAGTGTCTTTTAGTTAGCATTTCAGGGAAAAATATTCTGTAGGCAACTGCCAGGGATTCTGAGGTATACAAATATCTCACTTTAGTGCCTTAGATACCAACGAAGAAGGTACAGTTCTGTTACTGAGTATGAAATGAGGGCCCACAAATGTTGTCAATGTGAGAGAACAAAAGCGCATTTCTTCTTGGCCTAAGTTTCTTTTCTTTAAGCCTGAGTAAGACAGCAGGTGCAAAGAATAACCATACAAAGATAAAGCAACATCTATAAAAGAAGCAGAAACATTACAGAGGTCAAGACTATTTTAATGTGTTGTTTTCAGCTCCAAGTGTTAAAAAATTCTATTCAACATACCTTTGCTTCAATGCGCAGTCTTCTCTCATGAACAATGAATGGCTCTTTGGTAAACTCATCAAAGCTATACTGCCACTCACAAGTAAGCTGTCCAAATGTTCCTTTTGTTACAAACAATACACCACTCAAAAAGAGAAAGAAGAATCCACTTTAAAAACTGAAGAATTTACATCCAATAATATAATAAAGCAGTATACACATTTTTTGCAAGGGCATGTAGAGAACATTCACTAAGAGACACCACAATCGAGGTCATAAAAGACTAAAATGAATTTAAGGGAACTGAAATAAAATAAAATATGTTCTCAGTATGTTTAATGAAATTAAACTAGAAAATAAGTAACAGAAATAAGGATACTTCCAAATGTTTACTTAACAGAGTACTTCCAAAAAAATAAATACATGGGTCAAAGAATCTCAAAGGAAATAGAACTAAATGAGAATGAAAACATGAAATCTGTAGCAATGTTTAGTAGGAAATGTATAGCATGACATACTTATATTAGAAAAAATACTTGTAAAGTGAAATATATTAGAATTTTTTTAAGAAATAGGAAAAAGTTAAGAGAACCAGTTACCAAGCAATATTTTGGAGAACTTCCATGGAATTAGTGCTTTAGAAAAAAATGCCTTTGTTGCTAAGCCTCCATAAAATATATTTACCAAACTTTATCAGAAAGAGATTTTTAAAAGTAATTCTTGTTCTCCCCAATTATTTTGAGGAAAGAAATCAAGAGATGCAAATAATTCCATTTATAATAATTCTATTTAATTCTTCCTTCAAAGGCCTTTCTTCCCCAAGCCATCTTTCTGGCTGATACATCAATTGTAGGTACAATCAGAGGTTTCTTTAAGTGGCATATACTTTAAGTTAAGGGACTGAATTAAAGAAACAGTTGATACATGGCTAGAATGGAAAAAAAAAAAAAAAAGACAGCTAATCAAGATTTATTTCTTTCATCTCCATCTTCTATCTCTGATCCCGTCTTTCACCGATCAGATTATAGACTGTTGGAATAGACCCACTGGTCCTCCAGAATATCTACAACCATGTGAAAAACCAAAGCTAAGCTAATTTTATTGCAGATACTTAGTATTTCCTCTCCTGATTCAAAGATCCTTTATCTTCAAGTGCAAAACTTGGAAAGAAAGTATATCCTAAGTATAAATATCATTTTTTCAATCAAATAACTCATTACACTTACTGTCAAGGTTTATATGACCACATTTAAAGAGGTCCACTATGTTGAGAAGAAAGTTATTTCTAAAATGTTGCAAGATGTGGAAATAATAAACTTTGTAAATGACTCTTGTTTTAACTCTGATGAGTCACCCTTCCCTTAGTCAATGGGGAGAAGGGTTAATAAAACATGACTGAATGCTGCTATGAACAAGAATGACTGAACCACTGGTCTTTAAATATAAAAGTTCAGAAACTTAGGTGTACATTATAGTACATATTTCTAAATGAATACTAGGCAGTCATTTACAAATTAAGAAAGATCCCCATATGCTGACATGGAGTACTCTTTAAGACATAGGCCTTAAGTAAAGAATTAAGGTACAGAATGGTGTTATAACAGATTCCCATTTACATTAAAATATGTATGTGTATGCCTATACAAAAAACTAAGATAAGGGCATATGGTCACATCACTTCATGGCAAATAGGAGGGGAAAAAGTGGAAGCAGTGGCAGATTTTATTTTGGGGGGCTCCAGAATCACTGCAGATGGTGACTACAGAAATTAAAAGATGCTTGCTCCTTGGAATGAAAGCTATGACAAACCTAGATAGCGTATTAAAAAGCAGAGACATCACTCTGCCAACAAAAGTCAATATAGTCAAAGCTATGGTCATGGACGGATGTGAGAGTTGGACCATAAAAAAAGGCTGAGTGCTGAAAACTTGATGCTTTCAGATTGTGGTGCCAGAGAAAACAATCAAACCTAAAGGAAATCAACCCTAAACATTCACTAGAAGGATTGATGCAGAAACTAAAGCTCCAAACTTTTGGCTGATGGAAAGAGCTGACTCACTGGAAAAGATTCTGATGCTGGGAAAGATGGAAGACAAAAGGAAAAGGAGGTGGCAGGGGATAAGATGGTTAGATGGCATCACCAACTCAATGGACATGAATTTGGGCAAACTCCTGGAGACAGTAAGCACAGAGGAGCCTGGCATGCTGCAGTCCATGGGGTCACAAAGAATCAACATGGCTTAGCAACTGAACAACAGCCACCAACATGCCTATACAGGCAGACATACGCTTTTAGGGGCAGATGTTTGCTTGCACAGGCATAGACTATTTCAAGGACACAAAACAAACAAAAGGAGTTGCCCCTGGGAAAAGAGGGACTAGCATCTGAGATGGAAAGAATATTGGCTCTCACATCTATACCTTCTAAATACTCTGAGTTTTCTACTCTATGTTACTCTTAAACAAGAAAATTCAGCTGGTGCTATAAATTTGGGGCTCAGAAATTATTAGGATTAAAAACATTAAACATGATTGCTAAGTTCAATAATCAACTTGAACCAACAAGATGCTTATATAAATTCACCCTTTTGGCAGTGAACAAACCTGCATCAGTCAGTAGGCCACTCCTTTCTATTTACTCGTATTTCTCCTCCTCAGCTACTTTTAGGCACGAGGCTTGCAGAGCAAGAGAATCACAGTTACTATGAAGTGAGGTGTTAGTCGCGTCTGCCTCTTTGTGACTCTATGGACTGTAGCCCACCAGGCTCTTCTGTCCATGAGATTCTCCAGGCAAGAGTAATGGAGTGGGTTGCCATTCCCTTCTCCAGGTGATTTTCCTGATCCAGGGATCGAAACCAGGTCTCCTGCATTACAGGCAGATTTTTTTAACTGTCTGAGCCACCAGGGAAGCTTCATAGTTACTATGAATCAGTGTTAAATATGTGGAATAAGATGTGAATAACAACTGCTTCACTTCATGAATGATTGTCAGTTAACCTGTTATCACATTATACTAGAGAAAGGTTACCTTTTGGTAATCATTAACATGTCTGTCTTATTGATCATGACATGGGTAAAATATTTGTATTTTGCAAATCTTCCATTTTCCATGACCTAAAAAAGAAAGGTGAGAGAATGAGGAAATTGATAATATCCTATTCTAATGCAAATAATGCTTAACCGATCCTCTAAAAACCCTTCTCAGGGGGGCAAATTCATTAACACACTTACACAGTAAACATATTGTCAGAAAGTTGAATATTTACAAAATCATTGCTACTCCTTCTTAAAAAGTGCCTTTTTGTACTACTTTATTCAAGATTACTCAACTGCAGCTACACTGGTGTTTAATGCTAGTTTTAGAAGATATTGTTATTTTACAAAGTTTAAGGGAAAAGACCCTGATGCTAGGAAAGACTGAGGGCAGGAGGAGAAGGGGACGACAGAGGACGAGATGGTTGGATGGCATCACCAACTCAATGGACATGAGTTTGGGTAAACTCTGGGAGTTGGTGATGGACAGGGAGGCCTGGCATGCTGCGGTTCATGGGGTCACAAAGAGTTGGACATGACTGAGTGATTGAACTGAACTGAACTGAAGTGAAACCTATTGAAGTTAGTATTAAACAATCACATTCATTCTGTCTTGGAAAACAGATTAGTATTTGATCATATCTGTACAAAACCACATGTAAACACTAATACATATTTAAACATATGCATCATATAAACTACTATTAGCTCCCACCTTGCCTCTTCCCTATAATTGTCATATCTGCCTTACAAACATGCGTTTCTTTGCCAATCTCATAATTCATTCAAAATTAGGAAACAAATTATTTCTGGAAAGACAGGAAACCCCCGACCAGCCCATGGAATAGACTTTCTCTTTTAAGACTGCTGAAACATTGTCCATATATGATGTGATCAACAGTTCTTTGTCTCACAAAATATAAAGTTAACTACATAAACAAAATAGACAATATTCTCAATATAATGTGCTCTGAAAATAGAATTACTCTGGCTACTTAAAATGTGTATCAGGCTAGCTTATTATTTATTAAAGGCAAGCAATGTAACTGTGACTAAGATTCCTTAAGAATTTAGACAAAAATGTTAGATCTCTTGAAGAAGTTCCAAAAGAGGATATAAAGATTCTAGAAAACTGTATTCTATGAGGCTATATCAAAAAACTAAAATTATGTAATTTAGAAGAAAGCTAACAAGTGACTTCATAGTAAGGTTGCTTTAGAAAGCTGATACAATAGACTTTTTATTAAAGGAGTTTTTAAAAAGCAGGATAAAACATACAAATTAACTGCATGGAAGCATTTTCTAACTTCAAAGATCATAATATTGAGGAAAGAGTAACTTTACTATTTATTGTAGTGAGTAGGGCAATTTAAACTTCAATTCATTGAGTTACAAATGAAAAAGGGACATAACCACAGATTCAGAAAAATTAATAAAAATTATTAACATATAAATTTGCAAAACTAGTGGTAAAGTGGGTCATGTTTTAAGAAATTATAAATTATTAAAAGAAAGAAGCATCAAATATTGGAGAGGAAGAGTAGAAATTACTTGCAGATAACAGTATCTGAAAAATCCAAATACAAAATCCAGTTAACTTTACTTTAAAACACAGTAATCAATTTGAAAAATGGAAGGAAAACAAACCTGCTGACAAAGGTAATAAAAAGATAAATCTTTATACATTAAGTTTAATAAATAACACACAGAATTTGTATGATAAAAGCTGTAACACTCTATTGAGGGGAATAGTAGAAAATTTGAAAATGGAAATCCATGTCTTATTCTTGGATACAAAAATTCATTATAATAAAGATTTTACTCTTCCATCCCATTTTTATACATGAACTCTTAATGTGATTCCAAGATGGTATTTATTAATTTGTTTTGAGGAGGGGGAAAAAGTGATTTGACAAAATTATAATAAGATTTGTCTGAAAATAAGTGATAATATAAACTATGAAAGGAGAATAAGAACTACCCTCGCTGACATTAATACAATTTATGAAGTTGCAGGCATGAAACAGTTTGGTGCTAGTGGAAGTTATATACAGACATATCAATAGAAGGCATACAGATTCCGGAAACTGAACAAAATACAACAGGATTTTATAAAATCCTATATATCCAAACATAAGTATTTATAAAATCAACACAACATTTCAAATTATTGGGCAAAAATATGCATTTCCAAATAAATGATGTTTCAAGCAACTTGCTGGCTAAAGCTAGATCTCTGTTTCTCTCTTTCCACCACATTAATTCCACACATATCACTAATTTAACTACACAAAATGAAATTACAAAAGTACTAGAATAAAACCACATTTGTATGATTTTACAGTAAAGGTCTAAATGTAAAACACAAAGTCCATAAGAACTGTTAAGTATGTGGAAATTAAACACCAATGAATAGCAAAACAGTAAGCAAATAAATAGAAATAAAATAAAAACAAAAGGATAAATTAGGAAAATATCTTGTCAATACAGTGATAAAGAACTAATATCATAACACACAGAATTCTAGTAATATGAATAAACCAATGGAAGAAAAAGGAGTTAGTCTATAGGAAAACATGTAAGGATATGACCAGGTAGTTCAACAAAACACAAAATCTGACAATAAACATGAGAAAATGTTTAACCTAACTCAAAATCAAGAAAATTCAAGTCAAATAAATGTACCCTTTGAGTCAGAAATTCCACTGCTATGATTTATCTTATGCAAAGCCATGCCAAGAAATATATATAGGAATCTTCATGGTAATGTTCTGTTAAATGCAAAAAACCTAAATGTTCAAGAACAGGAGATTGTCTAAATAAATTACAGTATAGGCATACAATAGGACACTATACAATCATGAAAAAGAAACAATCCTGCTTACAAGGGTAATAAATAGTAGATGAGTATGTACTGATACTGAAAATTGGGCAAGATATACTATCTGAAAAGAAATTAAATTACCGAGAATGAATGAGGGGAGCAGCAACACATACATTTGCATAAAAACAAATAATTTCTGGAATGGTTGGTGGTAACACACCAAATCTGTTCACAGCATTTTTCTCTGGGCTTAGGAAGGATAAAGATGGGGATGGGGGTACAAGGTAAGCTTTTATTTATAATTTTACATCCTTCGTTTCAGTTTTATGGCACTGGAAGAAAAATAAGCTTGCAAGTATTTTCTTTTGTTCTATATGGCTAAGTTTTAAAATACAGAATACAAATGTTTATTTCCTCAAGAACAGCACTACTAAAAGAAGCCAAGAGTCTACAAATCCCATCAATAGACTACAATCTTCAAATAACTTAAAATCTAATGGTTCAATTCTAAGTAACCAACTTTTATTTGAATATTGGGTTTGGGTATTGCAACTTAACTTATTATTTCTTTTCATCACCTTTCACTTTTCAGTCCCAATCTGATCTGTACATTTAAGTAATTAAACCAAAAAAAAAAAAAAAAAGTAATTAAACCACTTTCAACAGTCACAATAAAATCTGATAAAAAGAAAGCTAATAAAAAGTAATTCACGCAATGCTTTTTGGAGTTCATCAAAAATCTCAAATGCAAAACTTGAAACAAGAGTGGTCAAACCGCTTTGAAACGTATAATGAATGTATCTGAATAAACATCAAAGATAACTCAACATGCAGCAAAATTTTACTGGTCAGTCTCCATTAAAACATGTGACTATGGAAGAACAACAGGATTAACCAGCAGAATTGACAACTTTAGAACTAAATCCCATAGATGGATAGGAGAGACTGTGATAGCTAACAATCTTTCATCATGCTGTGAAGAATCTACAAATGTCATGCCTTTGGTCACAATTTCCTGATAAAATTATTTGACTCTGTAAACTCACTACATATGAACCTTTATACTTTTCTAAACATCATTTGTATTATTTTGAAAATCTGGAATTTCAGACCTCAAGGAATATTATTGTTCATCCAAACTAATCTCTTCCTCTTATACATGAAGAAACCAAGGGTCATTTAAGTGTCCTTTCTATCTAATCCTTATGACAACCCTGTGTTATTAGGTTAAGATTACAGTGAACTGACTTGCTTGGGGTCACTTGGTCAGTACTTCAGACATGTAAGTTATGAATGTGGGCTCAGAAAAAGTGGTTTATTTCTAATTTCAATGCTTTTTTTCACTACACCATGTCACATGTTTCCGTGACCTCAAAAATGTCTTCAATATCCCTGGATGCTGGCTGTTGTCATGGAAGGCTGCTAAAACAGCTCAGACTGGCTTAATTTTTTTTAGGTTAACACTGTTCCAATAGTATAATATTAATACCCTATCTTCTTCTACTCTGAATAGATCTTAGGTATGAATGTTTTTCCTAAAATAATTTGTGATATCCTTTAAAATAAATGAAGAATTAGCAATACCAGGACTAGGAATCACATGTAGTCTTTGCATCAAGACCAAAGTTTGGCAGAAATATCAATGAGTTCGTCTGAAGTTTCAAGTACAACTGCCGGTACTTTAGACATGTTCGTTTCACCTGTATGCTACAGTGTTAAAAGAAAAGCATTTTTTGCCTTACTCATTAATAGAATATATAAATTATCCATCATCATTTCAGAATTTTCTTAATGAAATAAACAGAAACACTAAGGAAACTGCATTTGTTGCATATAATTGTCAGAACCTATAGGTAGCAATTAAAATGTATGGTTATTGGCAAGGGTTTCTTTTACAATAGAAAGGATGAGTATGTAAACCTTAGTTTGCTAGATATAAAAAAATCCAAACCAAATTGGTTATACATTAGAAACACACAAAAAGTAGGAACTGGATAGACAGTTGTATCAGTTCCTCTCTACTAACATCCGTATTTCCTGCCAGATAAGTTCCAGTACTTTAGAAAAAGAACATACCTAACAACTACAGTAATATAGAAAACACAGCTAACACTTTCAAACCATCCAAATGCTATGAAGTAGCAGAGTTCTATAACAAAAACATTTCCGAAAAAACAAACCAAAATATGAAAAGGCAGATGATAGGAACAACTCATTAACATGGAAGGCTTTAAATCCCAAATACAAGGTGATAATATTCAGTAGAAATATATTTAAGAAAATTAGGTAAAGATAGGAATACAGTGAAGTAAAAAACAAAACCAAAATCTGATTACTACCTGACTTTTTAAGAAGAGGAGTTTCATAGAGGTATATATTAAGAAACATATACTACATATATTGAGGTAGCTCATATATATAATATATAGCTCATATATCATATAATATATACATATATTACATATATTAAGATAGCTCAGTTGGTAAAGAGTCCGCCTGCAATGCAGGAGACCCCAGTTTGATTCCTGGGTTGGGAAGATCCGCTGGAGAATGGATAGGCTACCCATTCTAGTATTCTTGAGATTCCCTTGTGGCTCAGCTGGTAAAGAATTCACCTGCAATGTGGGAGACCTGGGTTCAATCCCTGGGTTGGGAAGATCCTCTAGAGAAGGGAAAGGCTACCCACTCCAGTATTCTGGCCTAGAGAATTCCATGGATTCTATAGTCCATGGGGTCGCAAAGAGTGACACAACTGAGCGACTTTCACTTCACATGAGTGATAAAAGGAAAATGAAATTTATCTAGGTGAAAAAAAGGTAAAATACTATTGAACAAGAAAATCTACTGGATAACCAATAAATGGTTTTACAGATTGGCTAATTTGGTTAGGAGATAATGGGGCGGGAAGTGAAAGGTTTATGAACAGATTATACTAAAAAAATTAAGTTTACTTTAAAAATGACAAAATTCAGGGAAGTAAACATAAAATGCTAAGTGCTACCATTTCTCAATTATTTAAGAAGTAAATAAGTAGATGAACAAGTCATCTACTTGTTCAAGATGACTTGTTCATCTACTTATTCATCATCTACTGAGAAAGTCAGTAAGTATAACTTCCTTAGAATAATATGATAAAACTTAGGGATAAAAAAGGATTTATCAATTCACTTCAAGTGTAAGAGACATGAGGGCTATGGCCGGGAAGAACAAGGTATTCAACTAAGCTTCACGGGCAAATATAGTAGACATTCACTTCCTGAAAGCTCAGTGATTTCATACATACATATATATATGAAATAGAAGAGATATAAACACAAGTGAAGAGATATTCAGCTTATTGTGTGAGGCAAATTTTTTTTTTAACTAAATCTTATTGACTGTGTCATCAAATCTGAAGAGGATTAGGCTTTGTTTAATCCCGCCCCCCCCCAATATCTTTGTCTCCTCACACGCAAACAAGATATTTTGACTGTCAGCCAAAGTATAAATCATGCTAACACCTTACACAGCTGAGCATAACACTTGACATAAAATCAAACAGAAGAAAGTATTATCTTAAGAAATGTGAATTGTTACCTACTGGTTCAACTAAAATAGTCTGGAGAAAAAATAGAAATAGCTCATGATTATGTGCACTGACAACAGCAGACTATTAATCAACAGACCTAATGCAATCTAGAAGTAGAGCCAGACAAAGTGGTTTAGTGTAAGTGGATAGTTACAAAAGTTTTCCTAATGCATTTCCAGCAGAACCTCTACTGAACAACATTTATTGACTCTTGACACTATACAAACATTTACTGACCCATGACACTATATAAACTTGAAAAGAGTAACATTTCTTTCAAAATATTAAAATAGTCAGATGAGTCCAAATTACTGAGGTTTTACTGTTTCTATACAATTAATGTGTGGAAATTGTCACAACATTCTAACTATTCTATTAACCTTTAAAGAAAAAAAAGGGCAAAATTTAATGATAATTCTGGCCAAGAGGAGACAAATGAGGAATTATGATGACCAAGAACTAGCATAAAATTATTATTCATCTGGAATAATGAAAATATAACAATGAGTTCCTATTAGACACTGTACTAATAATCATATACACGACCTAACTTTTAATCCTAGCAATACCATCAAGGTATTGTTAGTACAATGATCTCCATTTTACAGTCTAGAATATAAGATCAGACTAGATTAAAAGCTATAAAGCTAGTAAAAACAAATGGCTATTAATTGAACTCCGGTTTTCATGGTTCCAGAATCCAGGCACTGAATCATATTGTATTACCGCACCTCCAAGTATTTTTACTGTGAAAATGAGTTCACATAGAAGAACTACATGTATTCCAGTAGATGCAGTGGGATCCCATTTTAACAGCTCATTGAAATATGGACTCAGATAGTCCACAAGCTGTGTCATGCCTCTTGTAATGCTTCAATTTCAAATAATACCCATGGATAATTATCTATTTGGAAGATAATAAGACTAAAAAACAACTAACTCACATTCAAAGTGCACAAAATGTCTAAATGCACATTTTCCACATTGCTTCCTGTAGGATTTTTTCCAGTGGTAAATTTTCACTGGGTTACAGTTCATCAGAAGCATCCTCAGAAGTAACCAGGATATCAATTTCATTTGAATTTACAACTAAAGACTCAACTGACAAAAAACCTTGTGTGGTGCTTCCTTTCACGGATGACATTAAATTTTGTCTTTAGATGAATGAAAGCAGCCTCCAATCTAATTTTCTATGAATCGTTTCATTTGGCAGGAGAACAGCTTTTCTTTCATAGGATATTTGGCTAATAAAAAAGACTTTTCATAATTTATGCTAAAGTCTTTTAACAATATTACTGTTAAGAGCACACACTAAAAAAAAATATGGATGAACTTTTACTAAGCTCAATTTATGATGAGAATTATTTGCTGTCGAAAGTAACCAGGGGACATTGTAAGGCAGAACTCTTATAATCAGTAGAGAAATCATGGGTTGAGTCTCAGGTTACAATTTAGCACCTTTAGCTAAATAAAGAGTAACCACCTTTTCAACTAGGACTTAATATAGAAATTTAACTCTACTTGCATATCCTTGGTAAGCAAAAATAAGACTCAAGTTGAATCTATTTAAGCATAACACTTATATTTCTTTTAAAGTTAAATGTGCTACATTTCCTATTTTAATAATATTTATCCTTCCTTAATATATTTATAAATTTATGGGATGAGTGATTTAGCACATGTCACTTCAGCAAGCTGTTTTCATAATTTGTGAAGACTGAATGATAGAGTATATTAAATAGCTTTGCAAACTGTCAAGCCCACACAAATACAAATTGCTACTGATGAGTTTTTTTTTAATTTATGGGATGAAATGATGACAAACTTTTGAAAATGATTTAGTAATCAAATTAGCCTCATTTCAATTATTGGATTAAAAAATAATTTAAAAATTCATTGTACACTGGAATGAGGAAACTGGAACCTCCCCTCAGTGAAACCATGACCTCCAGAAAAAGACGTAATTTCAAAGTCCTATTCACACAATATTTTTATATAATTCTGGACTATTCTAAGTGGGGTGAGTTACTCCACTAGCCCAAAATAAGTTAGTGGGGTTCACTACTAAATGTTCAAAAGTATAAGCTTTCAAAAATGATGTGTCAAAAGACTCTCCAAGAGAGTTCTGATCAACTAATAAAGGAAGTATGAGGACTGTATCCAAATGGACAGGTCATCGTCTTTTCAGGGGATCTGCCTTATCTGAGATGCTAACTTTAATTTGCCTTGAGAACAGAATTTGGCTCTCTTCAGTTTTCTCATCCCATTCAGAAGTAAGATTCTGGAGAGGAAGAGTTAAAAGTGAAGAGTGAAATCCAATGGTCCTTTATCTCCTAGTTCTTGTCCACTTACTCAAAATTTCAGATGAAGTCAGCAAGAGTGTTCAGCACTACTCTGGTGATCTGACTGCCTATGATAAGCCCTTTTTTCCAGATCAGTTGTAATTCTCCTCCCGAAGTAAAGGGAAAGACCACATCAGCTGAAGGCGTTATCTTCCAATTGCTATTAAGGCAGTATCTGAAGCTACTTATAAACATCTGTAATTTCTGAAAGAAAAGAAATATACAACAAACAAAAACAGCCTCCCTTCTACAACAACTTATATAATGGCAACTATGATATCTTTGTAAGAGATATAAGAGAGTCAAAGACAACATAGAAAAAAATTTTAAATGTCTGA
The DNA here is from genome assembly GCF_910594005.1 of Cervus elaphus. NCBI lineage: Eukaryota > Metazoa > Chordata > Mammalia > Artiodactyla > Cervidae > Cervus > Cervus elaphus. The sequence continues at coordinate 51,242,815 of NC_057843.1, read as the reverse complement.
AATGGCTGAAAATTAGTTACTCCATGGGATAACACAGCTGTCAATATTCATACACAATGAAAATCTTAAGGATCATACATACATGTAAACACATAACTGAATTCTCCAAGAAGAAGATTTATTTAAGGGATACATTTTTTTTAAAAAGGCAGAGTCAAAAGGTAAAAATATGTCCAATCAAAAAGAAAAAGCTTCAAAAAAAACCAACAAAAAATAAAAAATAATCTATGAGATTATCAATAAACAAAAAGAAAAATCTTCTACATCAGCTATAAAAATATAGAAAAGTTCTGCCGGTTATAATGTCTTGTAGAAATAAAGACCAGGTTTCCTACATTGGGGACTGAATCAATCACTTTTTTAATCTTTAGAAATTAAAAATAATTCTTTAAAAAGTGATTCAATTTATAAAAATTTACAATAAAATAAAAATATATAACAGAAATTTATATATTTGAATCATAATTAATAAATAAAATTTAAAGTGAAATACACTGTAATAAATAGTGGGGAGATAGGGTAATTTTTTCTTTTCTATTCCTATTTTGCTTTACCGAGCATATATTACTTTAACAATGAAGAAAATAATTTAGTTTTTGAAAAATTTCACATCTTCTATAAAATACTGAAATTGTAGATTGAGAACCAATGTAAGTCAAGTGATTCACAAAATGGATTTACCTTTTTCCAAGCAGTGTGAGTCTCTATAAATTCTTTTAATTCAAAGAAACTCCAAGTTCTACTGAATACATTAGAAAAATCTTTGTAGACATAATATATATAACAAGTTATTCATAAATGATAACTTATAGTAGAAAACCATAGCATTCCCAATTAAGAATTAAATATACTATCCTGATTATCTGCTGATAAAAACACAATGATTATATTATAAATGCTCAAATAATTAAGGATCTCTAAGATCCAGAGGAATAGCATAATGCAAATTTAGTAGATATCTGTTACCATTTCACTGCATAGAGTATGTATATGCAATGATGAGGGCTACATTAAAAACCAGTTTTACAAAATTATTAAACATTTAAAGCTGATATTTGGAGGTAAACTATTCCTATATATTGGTTGATATGAAATAAACTGTTAAATTTATCATACTGATTGAGAGGTAAGTATAGACATGAAAATGGTTTATCACATTAAGACAGACCAAGTCATAAATGCCTACATATGACCATTATAAATTATTCCAATTGGCTCCCCCATCATGGTCTCTGTTACTTGAAATAATATATTTCATTCTTCTTTGATTCAGGACTTTCTATAATGTTTTGTATAGTATGCTTTGTACTCACTGCACTTCATAAATCTGAACATTCATCCACTGAAATTAAAGATTAAATTAATGACCTATACATTTTAATTGATCTCCATTTATTTCAAAGGTGTAGGGATAGAATAATAAATAAAGCTAACATTCTTTTTACAAGTCCATCATAATTATTATTTGACCTAAATGAACAATCTGTGTATCTTGTTTAGACCCTGCAGGATCTTTTAATATTTTGGACTTTTATAATAAACTATTAATATGCAAGGAAACCTGTAAAACAAAAAGCTGAGGCTTGAAGGTACAGTAGAAAAGTAATCAACAACAGGTGGGATGGTTGTTTCTGGTCCTCCTCCCATGACTATAGGAGAGTATAACACAGAACTCCTCCATAAGATTTAAATCAGACAAACTAAAGCGGCTATTGCAGCAGTCATCATTTGATAGTGTACAAGACTTTGGGATATAAAAATACAGCAGCTCATATTTCATGTTGAACTTTGATGTCCTAGTCACAGATCTAACATGGCTCCACCATCTGTAAATTTTCATAATGTGACCTTAAAGTCACCACTCAACACCACACAATGATATATGTGTTTTGAACAATTTCAGAAGGTAAAATTTAGAAAATTCTGATCCTTTTAAAAACAGAAGCAAACTGAAAATTTCAACTTTCTTTTTAATAAGCAATATTCAAAGTCAGTAATATTATTCTGGACTTCATTTGTTATATCTAAACTAATGTGAACACTAAATAATTTCATTTACAGGTTCTTATAATCAGATTATTTATCCATGGTAATAGGTATTCACAAACTCAGGATTTTTATAAATTTTTCTTCCTGTCAGTTTTCACTATGCTATTCAAATGTCAAGTAGACACGAAGGAAATAGAGAATGAATGATTATTCCCTTCAGGAAGAAGACAGAAGACCCTCCATCTCCTTTTCTATACATAAGCAATGACTGCACAGAAATTTAGAACATAAATAAAGTTAAAGGATATGGAAAGCTATGGTATTACATAGTCAATCTTTCAAACTCAGCTTCCTCAGTAGACTTAATTAGATGGAAACTCTGAGTTTTAAAGTTCTAATTAATTATAAAGCCACTAATAAACAAAATAACTGCTCATTTTATTTAAAATCCCAAAATTGAACTCATTTTTTATATATTTGATGAGGAATAAGAAGATATTTTTGTCTAAGTCCTGCATCTCCATCAAAAAACCATACACCAATCCTCAGTCTTGAGTTTTTCTCAAATAAAGGTAACAATAAATACATTTTTAAAACTAGAAAAATAATTAATACCTGTCAGCAGAGAAGTTTGAAAAGATTATTTCACTGGGGCAAGAAAACAGAAAGAACACGGGCAATTATCCTGTTAAAAGAATCTATGTCACTTCCAAGGGCTAAACCCTTAAGGATGAATCCCTAAGGCCACATGAACAAAGTTTACAAGTTAATTTAAAATATTATTTTAAATCTCTTTACTATTCAGGAATTCTTAAATAAATGTAATTATACCTCCAGTTTTCATTAATATGGTAAGGCACTGCTGAAATATCCAGAACTTTTTCCAGATAAATTCTTACGGACCTTTATGAAATCTGTATCACAGAATTAAATGTCACAGACCAATCAAAGGAAACTCAGTTGTAAATGTCTTGCAAATAAGCAGTTTAGCATTTTCTCCTTTAGAAAACCTCATGGTTAGCAAAGCTGCGATCGATCAAAGAAGTCAATGAAGAAATTACCAGACCCTTCCTTCCTCAGGCACACACTATATATAACAACAGACTGTTTCAGCTTCCGGGAGAAGCAGCAGGCTTTGATTTTGACCAAGGGTAAGAAAGCAATGGATGCTGACAAATACAAATTGTCTCTGATTCCTGTAGTGACTACTTTAATGGTCAGTGTTTTAATTTATTTACTTATTCTAAAAGATAAGAATATAATATTTTGAGGAAAACAGTAAGTAAATTCTTTGACAGTCACATATTTCTTAGTCCTAGCATACCTAACCTTGATTTCTACTTAATTTGAATCAATGCTAGGCAGGTAGAATTTCAAGACCTAAATTTTTAGCTTCTTTTTTGGTAACCTCAAAATTAAAAATCTGAAATAGTCATTTTCTTTTTTTTTTTTTTGTGAAATAGTCATTTTCTAAGAAATAGGGAATAATAATTTATAGAGGTAAAATCTTGATAAACCTAAGAATTAGAAGAGACTCAATTAATTATTGGCTGAATAAACCAAAAGCTGAACAATTATGGAATTGTCTACTACAATCTGATATAAGTTTATTATAAGCAAAATGCTTAACACAAATTAAGGTAAATGTTCCTCTGTTGATCCAAATGCAGAGTGTTCATAAGGGATTACACATCATACTATTAACAGTCATTAACTGATGTACATTAAGTACTCAGTTATTTAATGAGTAGTAAAAACTAGGAAGCATTATAATACTGTGCTACTTTCTAAACAGAAAGATATACAATGAGAGTACATTAAAAAGATGTGCTTTTTAAGTACATCTGGTGTAACAGAAAAATAGAACAAACATTTTCATCTAGGTTAATGTTAAAAAGAAAGCCTTTGGCACACAAAACATACAACAGATTTCCTTATAGATCTTTCAGAAACATAGATTATGACATTTTTCCAATATTACCCAAAAGAAATACATATATCTATGCTTACTATAAAAATTCTTCTAATGACCTGAATTAATTCATAACATATTACAATAAGGATATAGCACATGGATATGTAAGTTAAAATGTAATGACTGTAAAACCAACTTTCTTCACTGTTTCACAAAAACTATACATAATAAAATAAATTATAAGGAGAACCAAAGAACATATTTTTCACTCTCAGACTATAAATTATTTCACTGTATAACCTTTAAAACAAATCATGAATGTTTCCTATAATAGTAGTTAAACCTATTAGATTTTGGAATAGAACAACAAATTTGTATTCCTTCAAGTTACAGAAGTTTATTATTATTAAAAGAAATTTGACAAAATACTTCTGAAATGCTGAATAAGTATAAGTTATTGACTGGCTACTATTCTTTTTCTTTTTTTCATAACTCAGTGACATTATAATACAGCCCAGAAAATCTACAGAGAACATTAAAAACAGCATTTTGCTAACAAATAAGCAGGTAATTTAAAATGAAACTAACGAACATTTAAAAAAATTGTCTTTAAATCTTAAAGACAAACTGTTATTGCAAAGCTGTAAAATACACACAAGCAAATGCTGTAATATACGGCATGCCCTTTGGCTGTAAAATACATTTTTTTTTTGTGCTTAATGCACTAATTTTTGTTTTTGAAAAGAAAAAAACATTTTAAAAGGAAAAAGTACTTTTATCTCCCTAAAAATGGACATATAGGCACTATGGTAGTAATCATACAAAACATGTTAATGAAACATCCCAAATAAAATGACAAAGAACATACAGATTTTAACATTTCAGAATCTAATCATCGTCATCATTATCATCACTACTTCTACTGTGAGTCACAGTCCACTCCCTGTAGACCTGAATTCTCTGTAAGCATGGTGAAGAAAAAAAGAAGCACAAAGGTTAGTTAAGTATGGCAAACTGCTTGGAAAACATGGACAGTTATGAAATGTTCAGAAAGTCAATAATTTTGAAGAAGACTTCAGCTCTAAGTGGGGCAGTAATTATGGATATTATATTTCATAATCTAATAGACTTAACTCCAATTGTTGGCACATTTAATGTATAAAATAACTTGATGATATCAGTAAATTATTTCATGACTGTATCAGAATTATTTTCTTTCTCTAGTAGGCAACTTGAATAGACTACTAGGAAGCACTATAATAATGTGTCACTTTCGAGACAGAAAGGTATACAGTCAGAGTGTATCTCACATTTAGTTATCAAATATAGGCACATATAAATTAATAAACACAGAGCACCCTTTTTAGAAAGTTAGAAAATAAAAGGACCAACATCTGAAAGTACTAAATATTTTCTAAGGGCATTATTATTAAATCACTTAGGTTAAATCGAGGTAGATGAGATTTGAAATACTGATTATGTGTCACCTACTTCTTTGCAACAGAACTGGTATTTATATATTTTGGTGTTTGCTAATAGTAAAGTTTTAATTAAAAAAATTACAATTACCACTAAAGCAACAGCCCACTTCTTAACACCTATAAGGGAATAATGCCAAACATAAACATCCTAAGGCATCTGGTGAATTCCTACAGGTATTCAGACTAATACAGTGCTTACTCCACTTGCTGAAAAATAAGTAATGGCTGACAAGGATTGTGAATTTTGTCATTTAAACAGCTCTTTCAGCAATTAATTCTAAGACTGCCCCTCTGAAAATAATAGGCATGTTTAAAAATACAGTCAATAGTCATGGCCTTAAATCCCAAACTTTAAAGCCTTCAAAAACAATCAATGGAAAAAAGTGTAGGACAAATTTACTTGTTACTGAAATCAAGAAATCAACCATGAGAAACTTTTGGTTATCTCAGGGCTTCCTTCTCATCTGTTCTCTAATAATGAGGATATATGTCTAAACTCTCTTCACCACTCTAAATTCTCTTCACTGAATATTAACTATTCAGTATAATAAAATGAATTATAATGTTAATTATGTTCTAATAAGGGAAGGCAGGTACTGAGTAGGTATGTATGTTTCAATTGTATAACTATGAGGGATTTCTACAACATTTCCAAGGAATGATAGACTGTCCTTATAGAGTCTGTCAACATGCTATTTAGAACACGATCTCCTAGTAGATTGCCCGTTTTATCTCAACATGCAATTATTTTGATGCTTTAAAAGCATTTTAACACAATGTAAAACCACATAACTAAATGTCATATATTAACACAATGGTTATATTTTATGGAAATACATTTAATGCAAAACTATATACTGGGCATGTAGTGGGTAAAAATATTAAAATTTGAAATCTTTACCCTGATCACTTTAAACATAACAATATTTAAAATATCAAGGCTATAGAGGAAAGACCGTATCTCTCCACAATTTATTATTACTATGAATATTTTCAAGTCTGTACAACAGAATGACTCCTTGTTTTAAAATAAATCATTTAATTTAGTATTCCACATCTAAACCACAGAAATGACTTTAAATTGGTATATCCTCTTGTGAATGTTATCTATAGCATAATCCAGATTTTAAAAAGTCCAATTTACAAAGTAAAAGCTATGTAAACAGATAAAATACTCCACCTTCAAACTTACTATTGCTCCAAAAGCTAACTTTCCTTACTAAAAGATGCCGGTTTTCCTGTGAACTGCTTATTAATTTCACAGGGTTTTAAATAGACCATACAAACACAGAGCAGGAAGAAGAGTCATGGCCATTTAAGCAACTTCAAAAGAAAAGGAGAGCCCAAGAATTCACAGTAGCAATAGTCATGATATTTTCCCTTATATTGTCTAACTGGACAGGAGGATTATATCTGGAATATTAGTGGTTTGAAGGAAGTACCCCAAACAGAAATGGTCTAACTGGGTAAATAAGCACCATCAACTATGAAGGCACAATGGCTTTCAACAACTCTAGCAAATCCAGTACAGAACTAAAAATACCCTATAAAAAGATCAGATCTGCTAAAAATTCTACACAAAATGTTACCAATATAAAAGCTTTTCTTTGCATTCAAAATACTGAAACAGCTGTATGTAGTTTGTAAATTTTAAGACTAAAATCTATAGTTGGCTTTCACTTGCAAAGTCATGCATTAACTGTTTTCATATCAAACTTTTTGATGCCTGTAAAAAAGAAAAAAAAATCTTATAGTAAATAAATGCACATTTAGAACCTAAGTAAATGTAAGAAACTTTAAATGAAATTAAGCAGAACATATAAAAGACCAAATATCCTAATACATATTTAAAGCAATATATAGCTACTTAAAAAAACTGGCTAAATTAATTTTAATTAATAATTTATTTCTTCACCCACCTGTAACATTTGATTCCCAGTGCCATCCCTCAACCTGTAAGGTCTGATAACTCCATCTTCATTAAAGAACCTAGGGGGTCGCAGACTTTCCACTTCATCAGAAGTCTCTGTAGCTCTAGAGGGAAAATGTATAACTTGACTTTAAAAATTACTCAAAAACTCCTAGTATACTTTAAAATGTAACTATTAATACTAAAAAAGATCTTTTGGACAAAACGAGACTATTACCTCACTTCTCCGTTTTAAAACCTGTCTTCTGACACAAATAGTGTAAGTTTTCTAGAAAAATGTAGAACTGTAAAGATTTTTCTTATAGATTCTCTTGGATTTTCTTTGTAGACAAGAATCAGAGAATCAGCACATGAGTACTGCTTTTTCTCTTCCGATTTAAGACTTTTAATTTCTTTTGCTTTTCCTATTTCCTACTATATTGCTACTCCAACACAATGCTAAAGATGGCATTCAACAACCCTTCTCTTGTTCCAAACCCTTAAAAAAGAAAGCTTCTAAGAGTTCTTCATGAAGTATAGATATCAGCAACTTTTTTTTGTTTTAAAAGCACTTCCTGTGAAGCCAAGTAAGTTAATCTCTACCTTTAGTTTACTAACAAGTTTGTTTTTGGTCATTGTTACTGAAATCTTGAATGAGCAATGGATTTTAAATAGGGAATTCCCCCCCGCCCCCCCCGCCGCCGCCCCCCCCCCCCCCCCGTCATTGCTGTAATTCTATGGTTTATCTCCTTTTATCTATTCATGTTTTAAGTCACATTACAGATTTCCTAATGTTCAAATACCTTCACATTCGTTTCTGAGGTTTGATATGTACTGTTTGAAACACATATACACATTGCTGAATTTGGTAACATGTTAACATTTTTGACTGTATGGACCTACATGAGATGGACTCATTTGATCACTCATGCATTCAACAAATATCCACCCATTCAGTAAATATTAAGAACATGTAATGTATCTGTAGTATAAACATATATGTATGGATCAGTTCTCCAAGTAAATGCAAAAATCGGCAGAATGGATAAAAAATGTGATCCAATTATGTGCTGCCCATAAGAGGCTCATTTTAGAGTCAAAGACACAGATAAATTGAAAGTAAAAGGAAGGAAAAACATATACAATGTAAATAATAACCAAAAGAGAGCTGAAATGACTTTACTAAAGCAGAAACAATTAGACTTAAAAAATTCCTGTTAGACAGACAGAAGGACGTTTTATTCAGAATTAATTTTTATTAGAATATAGTTGATTTACACTGTTGTGCTAGTTTCAGGCGTACCGCAAAGTGAATCAGGTACACATACACATACACCCACTCTTTTTAGATTCTTTCCCCACACGGGCCACTACAGAGGACTGAGTAGAGCTCCCTGTGGTATATAGTGGGTCCTTACTATCATCTATTTTATATATAATCGTGTATATATGTCAAACCCAATCTCCCAGTTTATCCCTCCCTTCCCTACCCCTTGGCTTCCTTGGTATCTCAGATGGTAAAGAATCCACCTGCAAAGCAGGAGACCCCCGTTTGATTTCTGGGTTGGGAAGATCCTCTGGAGAAGGGATAGGCTACCCTCTCCAGTATTCTTGGGCTTGCCTGGTGGCTCAGCTGGTGAAGAATCCACCTGCAATGCAGGAGACCTGGGTTCAATCGTTGGGTTAGGAAGATCCCCTGGAGAAGGGAACGGCTACCCACTCCAGTGTTCTGGCCTGGAGAATCCCATGGACTGTATATAGTGCACGGGGTCGCAAAGAGTCAGACACGACTGAGCAACTTTCATTTTCACGTTCCCTTGCCCCTGGTAACCAGTTTGTAACTATTTATGCTTTGTAGATAAGTTCATTCATACCATTTCTGTAGATTCCACACATACGCAATATTTTATATTTGTCTTTGACTTACTTCACTCATTCTGACAATTTCTAGCTTCATCCATATCACTGCAAATGGCATTATTTTATTCTTTTTTACGGCTAGTAATATTCCATTGTATATCTGTACCACATCTTCTTTGTTCATTCATCTGTCGATGGACACTTAGGTTGCTTCCATATCCTGGCTACTGTAAACAGTGTTACAGTGAATACTGGGGGGGGGGGGGGGGGGGGGGGGGAGGCGCATGTATCTTTTGGAATTATGGTTTTCTCCAGATATAAATGGCCTTGAGTGGGACTGCTGTATCATATGCTAGCTCTATTTTTTGTTTTTTTAAGGAACTCCCATATTGTTTCCCATAGTGGTTGTACTAATTTACATTGTCACCAACTAGCAGGAAGGTTTGCTTTTCTACACACCCTCTCCAGCATTTATTGTCTGTACAATTTTATTGATGATGGCCATTCTGACTGGTTGTAGTTCTGATCTGCATTTCTCTAGCATTAATAATCAATGATACTGGGCATCTTTTCATGTGCTTTTTTAGTCATCTGTATGTCTTCTTTTGAGAAATGTTTGTTCAGGTCTTTCATACATTTTTTGATTGGGTTGTTTCTTTGCTATTGATCTGTGTGAATTGTCTGTATATTTTGGAGATTAATCCTCTGTCAGTTTTCATTCCAATCCCAAAGAAAGGCAATGCCAAAGAATGTTCAAACTACTGCACAACTGCATTCATTTCACACGCTAGCAAAGCAATGCTCAAAATTCTCCAAGCTAGGCTTCAAATAAGCAAGATGACAATATATAGCCTTGACATACTCCTTTCCCAATATGGAACCAGTCTGTTGTTCCATGTCCAGTTCTAAGTTTTGCTTCTTGACCTGCATACAGATTTCTCAAGAGGCAGGTCAGGTGGTCTGCCCATCTCTAAGAATTTTCCACAGTTTGTTGTGATCCACACAAAGGCTTTGGCATTGTCAATAAAGCAGACGTAGAGTACATCATGAGAAATCCTGGACTGAATGAAGCACAAGCTGGAATCAAGATTGCCGGGAGAAATATCAATAACCTCAGATATGCAGAAGACACCACCCTTATGGCAGAAAGCAAAGAGGAACTCATCCATCTATTGTCAGTTGCTTTGTTTGCAAATATTTTTGCCCACTCTCAGGGTGGTCTTTTTGTTTTGTTTATGGTTTTCTTTGCTGTGCAAAAGTTTTTAAGTTTAATTAGGTCCCACTTGTTTACTTCTGTTTTTATTTTTGTTTTCATTACTTTAGGAGGTGGATCAAAAAAGATCTTGCTGCAAATTATGTCAGAGTATTCTGCCTATGTTTTCCTCTAAGAGTTTTATAGTATCTGGTCTCCAGTTTAGTTCAGTTCAGTCGCTCAGTCATGTCTAACTCTTTGCGACCCCATGGACTGCAGCACGCCAGGCCTCCCTGTCCATCACCAACTGCCAGAGTTTACTCAAACTCATGTCCATTGAATCAGGGATGCCATCCAACCATATCATCCTGTTGTGTCTCCTTCTCCTTCTGCCTTCAAATCTTTCCCAGCATCAGGGTCTTTTCAAATGAGTCAGTTCTTTGCATCAGGTGGACAAAGTATTGGAGTTTCAGCTTCAACATCAGTCCTTCCCATGAACACCCAGGACTGATCTCCTTTAGGATGGACTGATTGGATCTCCTCGCAGTCCAAGGGACTCTCAAGAGTCTTCTCCAACACCACAGTTCAAAAGCATCAATTCTTTTGCGCTCAGCTTTCTTTATAGTCCAACTCTCACATCCATACATGACCACTGGAAAAACCATAGCCTTGACTAGACGGTCCTTTGTTGGCAAAGTAATGTCTCTGCTTTTTAATATGCTGTCTAGGTTGGCCATAACTTTCCTTCCAAGGAGTAAGCATCTTTTAATTTCATGGCTGCAAGCACCATCTGCAGTGATTTTGGAGCCCAAAAAAATAAAGTCAGCCACTGTTTCCCCATCTATTTGTTATGAAGTGATGGGACCAGATGCCATGACCTTAGTTTTCTAAATGTTGAGCTTTAAGCCAACTTTTTCACTCTCCTCTTTCACTTTCATCAAGAGGCTCTTTAGTTCTTCACTTTCTGCTCTAAGGGTGGTGTCATCTACATATCTGAGGTTTTTGAGATTTCTCACGGCAATCTTGATTCCAGCTTGTGCTTCATTCAGCCCAGTGTTTCTCATGATGTTAGTTAAATAAATTAAATTTATAAGTTTATAAACTGCATATAAGTTAAATAAGTAGGGTGACAATATACAGCCTTGATGTACTCCTTTTCCTATAGTATAGTATCTGGTCTCGCATTTAGGTATTTAACACATTCTGAGTTTATTTTTATGTATGGTGTTAGGAAATATCCTAATTGTATTGATTTACTTGCAGCTGTTCAGTTTTTCTGGCACCACTCATTGAGGAGACTGTCTTTTCTCCATTGTATATTCTTGCTTCCTTTATCAGAGATAGGGTGACCATAGGTGCATGGGTTTATCTAGGGACTTTTTATTCTGTTCTTTTGATCTGTATCTCTGCTTTTGTTCCAATACTATTCTGTTTTGATTACTGTAGCTTTGTACTATAGTCTGAAGTCAGGGATCCCAACTCCTCTAGCTGTCTTTCTTGCTCAGGATTGCTTTGGCTATTCATGGTCTTTTGTGCTTCCACACAAATTATAAATTTTTTCTGGTCTAATTCTGTGAAAAATGACATTAGTTTCATAGGGATTTCACTGAATCTGAAGATTGCCTTGAGCAGTATAGTTACTTTGAAAATATTGATTTTTCCAATCCAAGAACTTGGTATATCTTTCCATCTCTTTGTGTGGTCTTTGATTTCTTTCATCAGTGTCTTATAGTTTTCAAAGTATAGGTCTTTTGCTTCCTCAGGTAGGTTTATTCCTAGACATTTTATTCTTTTTGATGTACTGATAAATGGGACTATTTCCTTGATTTCCCTTTCTGATCTTTTGTTGTTAGTGTATATGAATGCAAGAGATGTCTGTGTATTAATTTTATAGCCTGCAATATTACCAAATTCACTGATGAGCTCCAGCAGTTTTCTGATAGCATCTTTAGGATTTTCCATGTATAGTATCATGTCATCTGCAAACAATGACAGTCTTACTTCTTTTCCAATTTGGATTCCTTTTATTTTTTTTTCTTCTCTGATTACCATGGAGAATTCCTTATTTTTATTGACTTTTGAGTTTATCTGATGACTATGACTCAATAATTATATTTGTGAAACCAAAGTTACAGGCAAAAGAAATTGAGGCTTTTTTCTAATCTTAACTTTAAACTAAAACAGTAAACACTGCATCATGGGAACAGTATGAAATAGTGACTTAAAAGAAGCAGCTCATTTAATGACAATGATTATTCCTATAGAACAGGAAGTGAGAGATAATACAAAGGAAAAAAGATCAGGGAGATATTCACCCACCAACTTTGTAAGTTAGGTTTCTAAGTTAAATTCATTAGCATGAATTTAATCAATTGTTTTATATGTTACAAACTTCTAGAATAGAGGCAGCAATAATGTAACTACTAAATTCTAGTCTTATAATAAATTTAATTTGGAGGAAAAAAGAACATATTTTAAAATTATTTGCACAAGTGAAGAGAAACAGAAAAGATGTAATAGTTCACAGCAAATGAAATCATAAAGGAAGGTATGAACACAAGCTGAGTTTGAATGAGGAATATAAAAAGTCATTCTTTATTTCTCAGAAAAGGAATTAAGAGTCCTACATTTGCTAATTTTATAACTAATGTATAGAATTACATTATTGTAAAGTATTTCAATCAAAGTAAGTAAAAAGCTGAATTTGCCAAACCTTTCCTCCAAAGGCTGCTGGGAATGAATGATGAATAAAGCAGAACTGAAGCTGAAATGATGCAACAGAATAAAGTATCAAAAGCAATTAGGAAGATCATATGCAACTTGCTGTTATTATTCGGTTCATAGTTAAGTGCCTCGGGTCAAACAGATTTACCTCATTTCTCTTGGTTGAAGCGTTTCACATCAGGAGAATTTACCTTTTTATTCCCTGAAATGTACTGCTAGCCATGTCTATGATGCCTCCAGTTGGCCTTGTCACTGCTCCAACTAAACCTTTCCCAACACCTTTAAAGAAACCAGTTGCTCCTTCTTTCTGAGCTCCTAGAAAGAAAAAAGACAGAGTTTTTGACAACTGGATTAAGAATGAAAATGGAATCAACTCATGAAATATACATATCAACCCAAAAGAATTATTATACTTACCTTTGATTGGTTTTGTAACAATTCCTGTTATGCCACTTACAAAACCCTAGAGGAAAAGCACAGATGAAAATTTACAATAATTTGACGTGATACTTTGAAGAAGTAACTCAGGCTTACAAAAGAAATACAGAATTCTGCTTTCTAGATACCACAAGAATTAATGTATTTCCTACATATTTTATTTAAACAGAGTATTTTAAAGGCTACTGACATTTTTTTAATATATTACAACTCACTGCTCCTCTAACATCCAAATAACATTTGAGTGAATGCAAGTTTTCTATTTCCTTTCTCATGGAATGTAGCTTTAAAAGATATTCCTCAGATGTTCACAACTATGAAAAACTTCTTACAGAAACTAAGCCTTTTCCTCCACGAGTGATGCCTTCTCTAAGACCAGCTGGTTGCTTATTCATGGCTTCTCTTCTCTTCTGTTGGTAGTCTTCATCCATAGTCATAGCTGCCACCCCTTTAGCCATAGCACTGGTGATTTTGGAGGCAGCACCAGCTAGTCCACCTGGAAAAATTATAACATCTTTAGTAAAAACCAAACATATTCTTACTTTCTAGCGTAACGATCCTTGGTGGGCATCCTGTTTCTTACCAACAGCTCCACCAACGAGTGCTTTCAGTCCTAATGCCATTCCTTCCACAAACTCTTCAGGACCCTGGATGGCTCCCTAAAGGGTCAAAATAGAATCACAGTAAATAAAGTTACTGTTACTTTTAAAGTTTAAATATACAAGGAAGGTAGTAGTGACAAAAGGAATAAAGACATCCCAGAGAAAGTGACATCAGAAGAAAACGTCACATGAACAGAATTCTCAGATATCTCATGACTTTCTAAGTACAAAGATAAAAGTGCTGGAAGTTGATCCAAACTTAGAAAGGAATATGACTATTCACCAAAGTGTACAAAAGATGCTTACATGGATTATAAGCTATATATGAGAAGGTAACCACAAACTACTCTTGAAAATTTTTCAGAAAAAGAAATAAAAACACTTTAATTTTTAGTATTTCTAATATTTTAGATTACAGTGTACAAAATAAATATCAAATGTATTTTATTTTTCATTATCCTCTATGGTTGTTTAAAAGTCAAAGTGGGAGTGTTTTGAATGTTTTAACAGGAATTTTTAAGGGACATAGATCAATCATAATTTCTGCCACTGAATATCAAGACTGCTTCGCACACTGTCAGCTTACATGGTTATTTTTACTGTCCCACACTACTGTTTTCAGTACTATTTTCATGCAAGACTGCATGTCCATGGGAATCTTGATTCTACTATAGTATAAACTTTATCCACTTTTAATATTCCAACAGACCACTTAAAATTTGGTATTTCTTAGTAAAGTCTTAAGTTTTGAAGGAAAAGGTAAACATTTCTTCCAAGATTTTGCAAAACCTCTTAACATTGCTTCAAAATAATGTCCTTTTGTTGTTTCCAAAAATCTATTTACACCTACAACTCAAGTTAACAATTGGGGTGTGTTATTCTCACTATTTTTAATTGAAGTACAGTTCATTTACAATGTTGTATTGGTTACCAGTATACACTAAAGTGATTCAGTCATACATACTTGTGTGTGTGTGTGTGTACACACTTCTTCATACTCTTCCCATTATGGTTTTTTACAGAATATTGAATATAGTTCCCTGTGATATATACAGTAGGACTTTGCTGATCATCTGTTTTATATATAGCAACTTATTTATTCAAAAGAATTAGTGTGATATATTGTACAAGATTAACTATGTTACCTGGTAAGGTTCATAAAAAAATGCTTCTACACCTTCAGAAAATTCTCTTATCAAGCCAAAAGGATTTCCCAAAACATCAAGTCCAAGAATGAGTACATACATCTGTTTAATGGCCTAAAAACGAAATATAAACATTAGTCAAATCAGATAATCAGAGATAATATTTTCTTCCTTACATTTAGTACACATATCTAGTTTTTTTTCAGGCTAACATTCTCACCAGCAATTTCAAACTATCCCATATCACCTTATTCATCACTAGTCTTAGTTTAAAAAAGCAATTTGGTATTAGAATATGAGAAATAATATGATCTATTTACATAAAGTTTTAGAATATTCAAAATACTTTCACTTTTACAACTATGTGTGACAGTTGTTATTACTGCCACTATTTTATAGACTACAGAAGCACACAGGTCAAATGATGCTGAGTCATATAAACAGTAAAACTGAGATCCAAACCCAGATTTCTTTCTTTTTTAAAAAAAAAATTTATTTTAATTGGAGGCTAATTACTTTACATTATTGTAGCAGTTTTGCCATATATTGACATGAATCAGCCACGGGTGTACATCTGTCCCCCTGTTCCAAACCCCCCTCCCTCCTCATCCCATCCCTCTGGGTTGTCCCAGTGCACTGGCTTTGAATGCCCTGTTTCATGCATCAAACCTGGACTGGTAATCTATTTCACATATGGTAATACACATGTTTCAATGCTATTCTCTCAAATCACCCCACCCTCGCCTTCTCTCACAGAGTCCAAAAGTCTGTTCTTTACATCTGTGTCTCTTGCTGTCTTGCATAAGGGTCATTGTTACCATCTATCTAAATTTCATATATATGCATTTAATATACTGTATTGGTGTTTTTCTTTCTGACTTACTTCACTCTGTATAATGGGCTCCAGTTTCATCCACCTCATTAGAACTGACTCAAATGTGTTCCTTTTTATAGCTGAGTAATATTACATTGTGTATATGTACCACAACTTTCTTATCCATTCATCTGCTGATGGGCATCTAGGTTGCTTCCATGTCCTTGCTATTGCAAACAGAGCTGCAATGAACACTGGGGTTCAATTCTGGTTTTCTTGATATGTATGCCCAGCAGTGGGATTGCTGAGTCATATGGCAGTTCTATTTCCAGTTTTTTAAGGAATCTCCACACTATTCTCCACAGTGTAAACCCAGATTTCTTAAGTCATGCTCAGTGATCTGTCCACCATACAACAGTTATCCTAATGCTCTGTAAGTTATCCCCTAAAATACAGGACTCCTTCAGTTGAGGACTCCTTAGAGATGGACAAAAGTCCAACAAATAATATATCTAGCTTGACTAAACAACTTAATTCCATTAAAAATATCCTGTGTTCAGTTACTAACTGATAAATAGTTCCCCTTGATCTATTTTTTTAAGTAAGTGAGATGAGTTACTCAGTTAATTATTATTTAAAGATTTATAACTAGTTCACACTGATCCAGGAAGATTTCTGTCAAAGATGAAAAGTAAAGGTAAAAATCTGAAAAGGTTGCTGAGCTTAATTTCTTTCCACAACCCTGAGGAGAAAAACCAAGTTCTAAAATTTTGAAAATGGCTATTCATTTACTGCCAAATCTAAATTATATATTACATATGTGGTTTCACTATTTTATATCAGTCTGTACTTTTGTAAAATAATCTCAGACAAACCTGCTTTGAATAGTGTCTTATTACTTCAGACTGTAGTTCAGCTGTTGTATGGAACTGATAGTTGAGTTCAAAAAATGCTAGCCTAAAAAAAAAACACAACAAAAATCACATAAAAATGCACATGGGTCTCACTCATGAACATGAACTGCATTTCTCAATTCTGTCCTACTTTGGCCTACACAGAAAATGCTTGATTCACTGAGATAAATAGAAGTTGCTCAAGAATGGCCAGGATTCAATTGCTGCGGTTTTCCCTGATTAGCTGCCAGCTGAAGAATCACCCTAAGTTCATGTGTGTGCGCTCCGTCATGTCTGACTCTTTGCAACTCCATGGACTATGGCCCCCCAGACTCCTCGTCCGTGGGGTTTTTCTGGCAAGAATACTAGCAGGTTGCCGTTTCCTCCTCCAGAGGATCTTCCCCACCCAGGGATCAAACCCACATCTCCTCCCTGGGCAGAGGGATTCTTTATCACTGAGGCACATGGGAGCCCTCACCATCATTTTATTTATAACCTGTTCACAGTATATACCTGGATCCACTAATTGGGAAGTTTTATGCTAAGGCTACAGTCCATGGGGTCACAAAGAGTTGGACATAACTGAATGACTGACACTTCCTTTCTTTCATGCTAAGGATAGGACAGCAGCAAGATTAGAAATCTCATCCAGTTTTTCATGTCTGCAAACCTATGTTTGACTATTTCCTAACTTTTATCTAGATTTACAGTTACCTCTTTGGACTCACTGATGCTTACTACTCCTTCATTTCTGCTATCATGGTATTCATTTTCTCCTAGTCACATATGCTTTAAAGAGTCTTGATACCATAAGCCTTAAAGCAACAGCTTTAAAAGCACCACACATCACATGAGTATATACATCTTCTTAGGGATCCTTGCCTAAGTGAAATAGGCATTATATAACACACAAACTTGCATGGCCTCTTTCCTTTTTTCTTTTTTTGACCCTGCCATGTGGCGTATAGAATCTCTGGGCCAGGATTCAAACCCTCTCTCCCTACAGTAGGAGCTTGGGAGTTTTAACCACTGGACCACCAGGGAAGTCTCTGTCCCTGTATATTAAGGAAATTATTTCATAATTACTCTGTTGTTTAATAGTTAAGGGTTATCAGGCAATATGTTAAATTATATTTAGCCTATGATCTGCAAGGTAGTTCACATACTTTTTCACTTACAAAATTTTACGGGAAATATAAAAATGGACCTTTTGTCAATTCATAGATGTGAATTATAAACATACTTAAAAACCACGTCCTGTACGTCTGTGAGAGTGGCACCAATACTCTTCAGCAACAGATTTAGAGAATGAACTGCCATCCGTCCTTCATGCTGCTCTGAGTCTTCCGCCTCTTCACCACCTGAGCTCAGTGAGACACTTAAATGCAACTAAAGAGATAAAGAGAGAAATATTCAAAGCACTTTCTTCATAATAACTCTTAAAATTCAATCTCATTCTAAATTTACTATACCATACATAAGATTTCAAATAACCTAGATATTAACTTCGATATAATTAATAAGCGGAATGTTAAAGGAATTTAAAATCTAAACAACCCTTTAAAAATTTTAAATCCAACAATGTAATGTATGTTATTTACATACATTTACATACAATCCAATTCTTTTGGTAAACCTAGGAAAATATTAATCTTTATAAAATTTTAATAACACTAACAATCTAGAAGTTGAAGTTGTTGTAAATAACTCAACTATCTCCAAAATTTCTCCAAGCTGAATGCTTCAACTATTAGAATTAAGTTATTATGGTGAAAGAAAGTAAAGTAGCTCAGTCATGTCCGACTCTGCGACCCCATGGGCTATAGCCTACAAGGCTCCTCTGTCCATGGAATTTCCCAGGCAAGAATACTGGAGTGGGTTGCCATTTCCTTCTCCAGGGGATCTTCCCAAACCATGGATCAAGCCTGGGTCTCCCGCATTGCAGGCAGATGCTTTACCATCTGAGCCACCAAGGAAGCATGGTGAAGCTAGTTAAAAACATTTTTATATTATATGCATGTGTGTGTGTGTGTGTGTGTGTGTGTGTGTGTGTACATATATACAGTATATGCAGTGTAAGTCGCTCAGTTGTGTCTGACTCTGTGATCCCATGGACTGCAGCCCACCAGGCTCCTCTTTCCATGGGATTTCTCCGGGCAAGAATACTGGAGTGGATTACCATTCCCTTCTCCAGAGGATCTTCTGGCCTAGAGATCAAAGCCCGGTTTCCTGCATTGCAGGCAGATTCTTTCCTCTTTCAGCTACAGGGAAGATCACCATGGAGTACGCAGTTATACAACAATTTTCTTCAGATATTATGCAACTCATAGATATTTTATGTTAAGAACTTACTTTTAGTTCCATTCAATCTTCAGTTTTTAAATTAAGGTTATTTTATAAAATTATTTGAAACTTTAATATCATATATAAAAGTTTGAAAATTATCAGTCAACACCTCAATTAGATAGTAAATGAACACAATGTTAGGTAAAATGTAAACATATAAACACATACTATAGGCAGCTTCCACATGATAAAAGAGTATAAAAAAAATAAAAAGTATCATTCCTTTCTAATTTACTTATATTTGAATGATGAAGTTGCAGAATTTATATACTATTAAAGAACAGAATTGAAATGCTATATTCCCCTACACTGATCAAATCCATTTGCTATTAACTAGATTACTAAGGATAATAAAAATGACTTTTATTTTCCCCCTACCTTGATAGGAGATATATGAAAGTATTCATAGAGACTGACTTGTGATGAATCTTCTAATGAGACTATTTTATATCCTTCTTGGAAAGCTTCTATGTCTTTATGAAAAAGCTCAACCTATAAAGGAACATAAAATATTAAAAACTTAAGGAATGTATCTGCCCAAGTATTAAGCCAATACATTTACAATGGAAAAAACAAAAATGAGATTATGATAACAATTTTGTTCACAATACTATAAAAAGAATAAAATACTCAAGTTTAGCAAAAAGAAGTATAAAACATATACTTAGATGATAAAAACTCTCTTGAAAGAAAATGAAGATCTATATAAATGGAAAACATCCCATGTTCAAGGGTTGGAAGACAATACCGTTAAGATGGTACCTCTTCCAAGATGATCTGTACCTCCAGTGTAATCCCTATCAGAACCCTACATGACTTCTCTGAAGAAGGCAAGCTGATTCTAAATTTCATATGGGACTGAAAAGGGATCCAAAATAGCCAAAACAACCTTGAAAAAGAACTAGATACCAATATTCATACTTCTCAATTTCAAAATTTACTGACATTAGACTCTTAATTATACCATATACAAAAATTAACTCAATATGAATGAAACACCTAATTTTAAGAACTTAAAGTTTAAAATGCTTAGAACACAGGGCTAAATCTTTTAACTTTGGATTTGGCAAAGGAGTCTTACAAATGACACCAAATACATTAGCAACAAAAGAAAAAATATTTTGGACTTCAGTACATCAAAAGCTTCTGTGCTTCAAAAGACGAATAGAAAGTAAAACACAACATAAAGAATTAGAGAAAATATTTGCAAATCATATATCAGACATGGATGGGGCTTGCATTCAAAATACATAAAAACTTTTACAATTCAATTAAAAAACAAACCCATTAAATAAGGGGCAAAAAATTTGAACAGACATTTCTCCACAGCAGATATGCAAGTAGTCAATTAACAAATTAACAAGTCAAAAGATGGTCAACATCATTACTCATTAGATAAATACAAATCAAAACCATAGGGACATACACTACTTCACACCTACTAGGGTAGTGAGTAGGACAGACAATAAGTTAAGTGTTAGTGAGATCTGCTGAAATCAGAATCTTCGTATATTCTGATGACGAGTACAAAATGATGCGGTAACTATGGACAACTGTCTAGAAGTCCTGAAATTATTAAACAGAGCTACCAACTTCCCAGAAATTTCACTCTTAGGTAAATACCCAAGAGAACTGAAAACGTATGTCCACATAAAAACTTGTACAAAAATACTCACAGCAGCATTAGTCATAATAGCCAGGTTGTACAAACAACCGTAATGTCTACTAACTGGTGAATGGATAAACAAAACGTGGCGTATCTATACAGCAGAATATTACTTGGCCATAGAAAGGAATCTGACACATGCTACAACATGGATGAATGTTGAAAGCATTATGTTAAGTCAAAGGAAACACATCAAAAAACACTATATAGTGTATGATTCCATTTATACTAAATATCTAGAATAAGAAAATCCACAGACAGAAAGTACATTAGTGTTTGCATAAGGCTAAGGCATTTTTCTTTTGGGGGTGAAGAAAATATTCTGGAATCAGTGATGATGGTTGCATAATTCTGAATATACTAAAAACTACTAAACTACACAATTGGGTAAAATGTATAGTATGTGAACTATAGCTCGATGAACTGTTATTAAAAGGAAAAAAGGTGTAATTTCCTTGTCTTTATCTGTGTACAATTGACCCTTGAACCACAGAGATTTGAAGTGCAAGGATCTACTTATACACGTTCCCTTTCCCCCACCCTATACTAAATACTATAGTACTATACGATCCTCGGTTGTGTGAATCCTTGGATGCAGACCCTTGGATATGGAGGAACTATGTATGCAGAGGGCCAAATATACATTATACACAGATCTTTAACTGAGAACAGGGTTGGTGCCCATCATCCCCACATTGTTCAAAGATAAACTATAGTTTATCTTCAAAATCCTTTCTAAAAGACCAGCTGAAAAAGAAAACATCTCTTATCCACCCAACAATTGTATTTTTATCATCTTTCTATCAGTTATAAAGAACATATTATATTTATTTTCCTTATCCCTTTTCTTATCAAATATCTTGGTCATATCCAAATTTATAAATTATAGAGCATAGTATTTATATGTAAGCGATAATGTGGGTTTGTAACATTAGTTTAAAAAAAGGGAAAGTTTCATTCTGTATATTTTGTTACCTTTTACAGAATAATAAAAGAATTACATATTAAAAAAAAATTATCAATTAACACAAAAGTAACACAGGAAAATAAAATAGGAAGAAACAAGTGATGTAAGCATGACCGATTATCCTCTTCTTCTTTTACTGACTTAAAACTTTTCCTCCTATTTGCTACCTCATCTTCAAAAGGCTAGCTGTCTCACTTCCAACTTCTATAATTTGAATATGTGATTTTCACCAATGTAGAACCATGGTAGCAGAATAAAATTTTTTTAATTTTTAAAAACATGTTAATACATTTAAGAATGTATAATGCTATCACTATTTCCTAAAGTCCTCCTCTTTCCCGACTTCATCCAGTCAACGCTACTATTTTAAGTCTCACCTCTGTTTTTTCAGTTACTTCAGCTGGTGTCATAAGTTCTGATACAGCATAGACAAATCCAAGATCTAACCTGAGATCCATTTCTTGGATCAACACTTTGAAATACCTATAATAGCAAGGTAAAACATTTTAAGGTAAAACATTTAAAAATTATCGATTAACTGAATTAACAAAATTATAAAAGAAAAAGTATAAGACAAATACCAAAACATTCACAGTTAGGACTTTCTAGATGAATGAATTAAAAACATAATGGCAACACTGTTCATAATAGAAACAAACTCAAAATGTGAAAATGCCTACAAAGAGAAAATTGATAAGTAAACTGGCACAAAGTCACACAAGGAAATATTACATACAAGTGATAATAAATAAACTCTAGCTATATACAACAAAATAAATTAATTTTAGTAAAAATTTGAATTAAAAAAGCAAGCCCAAGGAATATATTTACAGTTTGAAAAAAATTTAATTAGCAAACTTTTGGCAAAGTAAGAAGCATAATGTTCAGCTACACATAAATAATAAACTAGTATTTTTAAAAGGGAATAAAAACAGTATTTATCTTGGTGATAGGGTGGAGGAAACAAGAAATAATCGGGAGTGATACATAGATGGATGCTTCTGTCAATGTTCTGTTTTTTGAAATGGGTGGTGACTGAATTTGAATATACTATTTTCTTTCTTGTTTATAAAACAGTATGCAGTAACGATAGACAACAGAGAAAACAAATAAAGTAATAAAATACACATAATTTAGAAATGACTATTATTAATATCTATGTATAATTCATTTGAAGCCTTCTGACTTCTAAAGATTATGAAATAATTGATTTTTTCTATGACCTTTCTAATTTAACATTTTACACTTAAATCTTTGACTCAACTAAAATTTATTTAAGAGTACAATTAACTCACATATTTAAACAAAACATTGTGCTTTAAATGCACACAAAATAAACATATTAAGATACTTACTTAATACGTGATATCTGTGAATGTCCTGCAGATCTCATGACGATACTGACATCTGTAAAGGGTTTTGGTGCTGTAAAGATTAACAAATATGATTAATCTAATGATGCTTTAAACAAAAGATAAGCATTTTCTTGTAATTTAATACACATCACAATGGGCACTTAAATTATGTATTAAATCATGAGCATGAATTAAAATTACTGATATTTGTAGGATCTACCACAATCTTAATTTCAGACTGCAGGATTTTTTTTTTTTTTAATTATCTGTATTCACTTTTAGCTTAACTGAACCTTTAAATTAGTGATTTTAAACCAGAAGTATACATTAGAATCACCAGGACAGCTTTGTGAAAACAGACTTCACGGTCTTAACCCTTTATCCAAAGGTTCCAGTGGCTTTTAAATTAGGAATTTACAAATTTGTAATCTTTTAAAGAAATTAATATCTCTAAAAATTATATATACATTTCAAATCAATCTTTTCTTCAATATTCACTCAGTTTTATTGAAGTTAGTTGAGTACTTCCTGGTCTTTTTTCAAGTCATTGAATTTTTCAATGATCCTATAGAAACTAAACTTGAGGATGGTTTCACTTCATACTTTTATAGTAAAATAAATCAAATAGCTAATACAACCATTTTTATGGCAATCTAAAAATAGAAACAAACCTGAATCCAAGGTGACCGACTTGGGCGGTTTAATGGGATAAAACACAAATGGAAATATAGCACCATGTATTTGGTTTTGGATCTAAAAAAACAAACAGGACAGTATATTAATATGTTAATTATAGCATCTGACTAGAATAACAAAATTTAAGAAGTAGAAGGCATCAAACACTCTAGTCCAACAAATTGAAGTACAGACAAAACAGACTATGGGGAATATATTTATTCTATTTCCATATTTCTTTAGAATATGATTTGAATTCAGTCTTTTCAGACTTACCTGTATTCTGTAAATTTGAATTCTAAATGATGACTGATGTGCAGATGTGCTATATTCTACTTTTAATGCTGGAAGATAATTTCTCCTTATAGCTATTACATGCGGCTGCAGAATTTTCATGTTTGTACCACTAGGTGTCAAGCGAACCTGAAAAATATGCCCACTCTCCCACAAAAAAAAACCACAGAATTTCTCTTTATTAATTGACTAAAGTTAGAAATCTGTACCAAAAACCTTTTATAATATTAATTTAAATAGCAGGCTAAATATTTGATAAGATTTTGATTGAGATCTTCATATCCCATACACATACAACTCACAAATATTCATACAATATTCACAAAATATTCATATATCCCTGGTAACTTGATTTTATCACTTTTTATATAACTTTTATATAACTAAAATTTTTTTACTTTTTTTCCTTAACTTTTAATTCACTAAAATTTATCAAAAAATAAAGCAATATAAGAAAAATAACTTTAAAAATAAAGCAAAACAACTTAGATCATTAGCACTTAAAAAAGTCTGAATCTTAATAGAGAACTATTCCTTTAAAATATTCTATATAAAGTACATATAATAATATAATAAGATTCATTGTTTTGTAAGCAAACTTGTCTTTCCTTAAAAACGAACTCGTGGTTCATCTAATTACAACAGATAGAAATTAAAACTTCATATCAGTACTTAAAAATATTACCGGAATGTTAGTGTCCAACTCAATAATCTTGTCTTCTGATGGTGAAGATTCAGTGTATTCCTTAAATTCCTTCTCTAACTTCTCAGTGTGCTTTACGCTCATTGGCTTCCATCTTGCCTTCTTCCTGGGCTTTGTCTCCCAAACCACATCAGAACTTATATATGAAAGCAAAAATCACAGTACTAATTTATAAACAGTTTCATTTTAACTGGTTTATTACATAAATTACAAAACCATCAGTGCATTTTTGCAATATCTCTAGTTGTGAGCAAGCACATTGTAAGTTTAAAAACATGAATTCATTCAACCAATACTTATTAAACTCTTATTCAGGCATTATTCTAGGTGGCAGCAATATTATTAGGGAACGTTTCTGCCATTTTGGAACCTTCTTTTACCTGAGGAGAGAAAGACAGACACTAAACAGTAAATTAGCATATTTTAATATATTAGGAGGTGAAAATGCTTTTGAAAGAAGAAAAAGCAGATAGGTTAAGGAGGATCTGGAGTACTGGGATATGCAAAGAGGTGGGGGTTGCAGTATCAAAACAGAATGGTCAATGGAGTTGTCATTAAGAAGGTGAGATTTTGACAGCCTTAAAGAAGATGGGGCAGTTCTCCAGCGGACAAGAATGTTTCAGGTAGAGAGAAAAGCCAGAGCAGACTACAGGGCAGAGCAGGCCACAGCACAGGAAGCGCAGGGGCCTGGCGTGCCTGGAATACATCATGAGTAGCAGATGATGTAAGACAGATAATGAGAGGCAAAACAATGTAAAGCCTAGAGGATATGGTAAAGACTGAGTTTTATTCTGAGATGAGGACCCACTGAATGATTATGAAAAGATAATCAACAATATGATCTGACTTAAGGTTTAAGAATAAACTGTGTGATGGGATGGGAAGCAAGAAAAAATAATATAGGATGAGGACTAGAACAGGAAAACTTGTTAGGAATGTAATGCAGTAAGCCAGGAGAAAAATGATGATGGTTCCGCCTAGGGTGGTAAGACTGAAGCATTACAAAGGGGTCAGATTCTATGTGTGTTTTGAAGCAAGATCCAAAACACTACTTTCAGATGGATTAGACATAGGGGGTAAGATAAAGAAATCAAAAATGATTCCAAAGATTTTGACCTGAGCAAGCAGAAGAATGTAGTTGTCATTAACTCCAATGGGAAAGCAGGTTTTGATAGAAAGAGGAAGGAGTTTGGTTTTACATACTAAAAAGCTTAAGAAGTCGCTTAGATACCTAAGCAGAGATTTTATGTAAGTAGCTGGACAGACAAGTCTGGAGCTCAGAACAAAAATCTAGCTGAAGATACACTTCAAGAAGTTTTCTACATATATACGGTATTTGAAATCATAAAACTGAAACAGAGAAGAGAAGAGGACTCAGATCTGAGAGCCTCAAGATACCCAATATTAAGCAGTTGAGAAAATAACAAGAAACCAAGAGGTGAGACTAAGAATGCTGGAATAGAAAGAAAAACCAAGGCGGTGAATTACCCTGGAAGTAAAGTCAAAGAAACTGGGTCAAGGAGGGATCTTTGTAGAATGTTCAGTTCAGTTCAGTTGCTCAGTCATGTCTGACTCTTTGCAACACCATGGATCGCAGCACGCCAGGCCTCCCTGTCCATCACCAACTCCCGAAGTTTACTCAAACCCATATCCATCAAGTTAGTGATGCCATCCAGCCATCTCATCCTCTGTCGTCCCCTTCTCCTCCTGCCCCCAATCCCTCCCAGCATCAGGGTCTTTTCAAATAACTCTTCGCATGAGGTGGCCAAAGTACTGGAGTTTCAGCTTCAGCATCAGTCCTTCCAATGAACACCCAGGACTGATCTCCTTTAGGATGGACTGGTTGGATCTCCTTGCAGTCCAAGGGACTCTCAAGAGTCTTCTCTAACACCATAATTCAAAAGTATCAATTTTTCAGCACTCAGCTTTCTTCACAGTCCAATTCTCACATCCATACATGACCACTGGAAAAACCATAGCCTTGACTAGACGGACCTTTGTTGGCGAAGTAATATCTCTGCTTTTTAATGTGCTGTCTAGGTTGGTCATAACTTTTCTTCCAAGGAGTAAGCATCTTTTAATTTCATGGCTGCAATCACCATCTACAGTGATTTTGGAGCCCTAAATAATAAACTCTGACACTGTTTCCACTGTCTCCCCATCTATTTCCCATGAAGTGATGGGACCAGATGCCATGATCTTAGTTTTCTGAATGTTGAGTTTTAAGCCAACTTTTTCACTCTCTTCTTTCACTTTCATCAAGAGGCTCTTTAGTTCTTCTTCACTTTCTGCCATAAGGGTGGTGTCATCTGCATATCTGAGGTTATTGACATTTCTCCCAGCAATCTTGATTCCAGCCTGTGCTTCTTCCAGCCCGTTTCTCATGATGTACTCTGCATATAAGTTAAATAAGCAGGGTGACAATATACAGCCTTGACCTACTCCTTTTCCTATTTGGAACCAGTCTGTTGTTCCATGTCCAGTTCTAACTGTTGCTTCCTGACCTGCATACAGGTTTCTCAAGAGGCAGGTCAGGTGGTCTGGTGTTCCCATCTCTTTAGAATTTTCCACAGTTTATTGTGATCCACACAGTCAAAGGCTTTGGCGTAGTCAATAAAGCAGAAATAGATGTTTTTCTGGAACTCTCTTGCTTTTTTGAAGATCCAGTGGATGTTGGCAATTTGATCTCTGGTTCCTCTGCCTTTTCTAAATCCACCTTGAACATCGGCAAGTTCATGGTTCGCGCACTGCTGAAGCCTGGCTTCGAGAATTTTGAGCATTACTTTACTAGCGTGTGAGATGAGTGCAACTGTGTGGTAGTTTGAGCATTCTTTGGGATTGCCTTTCTTTGGAACTGGAATGAAAACTGATCTTTTCCAGTCCTGTGGCCACTGCTGAGTTTCCCAAATTTGTTGGCATATTGAGTACAGCACTTTAACAGCATCATCTTTCAGGATTTGAAATAACTCCACTGGAATTCCATCACCTCCACTAGCTTTGTTCGTAGTGATGCTTTCTAAGGCCCACGTGACTTCACATTCCAGGATGTCTGGCTCTAGGTGAGTGATCACAGCATTGTGATTATCTGCGTCATGAAGATCTTTTTTATACAGTTCTTCTGTGTATTCTTGCCATCTCTTCTTATTATCTTCTGCTTCTGTTAGGTCCATACAATTTTTGTCCTTTATCGAACCCATCTTTGCATGGAATGTTCTCTTGGTATCTCTGATTTTCTTGAAGAGATCTCTAGAATTTCCCATTTTGTTGTTTTCCTCTATTTCTTTGCACTGATTGCTGAGGAAGGCTTTCTTATCTCTCCTTGCTGTTCTTTGGAACTCTGCATTCAAATGGGAATATCTTTCCTGTAGAATATTAGAATGTTATCAACTTAAGCAACATGAAGACTGGTAATTGTACAATGCACCTGGCAAAACATAGGTCTCTGGTGATCTTATTAAGACCAGTTTTATGGTACACTGAAAGCAAAATCCTGTTCGGAACAGTTAAAGAAAAAATGGTTAAAAAAAGAACTGGAGAGAGTGAAAATATTTTTTGAAATAGATAACACTTCTAATGAGTTCAGCTATAAAGTAAAGCAAAGAAATATGCAGTAGGCAGCAGGGAAAGTAGGTTCAAGAGAATATTTTTTTAGTTGAAAGATATTAAACTTATTAGGACAATTCAATAGGGAGCCAAAAATTATTGAAGTAGGACAGAGAAAGAAGAGGATTGCTGGGTCAGTGTCTCAAGAAGCAAGAGTGAATGAAATATAGTGCAAAAGAAGAAAAATATGTTTAAATAGGAGCACATAGAATATATCTATGGTAAGTGGGAAGTGTGTTGCTGCAATATATAGGTAAAAAATACTGGTGCATAGGAAGCTGAGATGTTGGGAGTGGGTCTTTGGAAGTTCCTTTTTGACTGCATCAGTTTACTTGGTGAAATAAGACTCAAGGCACTGAGCTGAGAGAGAATGGGGATTTAAAAAGAGCCAAAATGTGAAATGGGCTTCCCTTGTGGCTCAGCTAGTAAAGAATCCCCCTGCAATGCAGGAGATCTAGGTTCGATCCCTGGGTTGGGAAGATCCCCTGAGGAAGGGAAAGGCTACCAACTCCATTATTCTGGCCTGGAGAATTCCATGAACTGTATAGTCCATCGGGTTGCAGAGTCTGGCTCAGTGATAAAGAATCTGCTTGCCAATGCTGGAGACTTTAAGACATGGGTTCAATCCCTGGGTTGGGATGATCCCTGGGGAGGAAAGGGCAACCAGTGGCAGTATTCTTGCCTGGAAAGTTCCATGTATAGAAGAACCTGGCAAGCTACAGTCCATGGGGTCTCAAGGAGTCTGACAGGACACATGCATGCAAAGTGTGAAATAGTAATCTAGGAGAGAGAGTGAATGGAACAAATCTAATTTACTAAAAAACCACTGAAAGACTTAAACACAGAATTT
Source organism: Cervus elaphus (assembly GCF_910594005.1). Lineage (NCBI taxonomy): Eukaryota > Metazoa > Chordata > Mammalia > Artiodactyla > Cervidae > Cervus > Cervus elaphus. Next base: position 51,213,394 of record NC_057843.1, on the reverse strand, counting down.
AAAAATCTATCCACATTCTAGGGGCTTCCCTGGTGGTCCAGTAGTTAAGACCCCATGCTTTCCCTGCCGGGGATGCAGGTTTCATCTCTGGTCAGGTAGTTGAGATCCTGCATGCCATGCCACAGAGCAAACACACACACACAGGTGGGAGAAGAGGCTCCTGACAGCTTCCAGTTTCCACACCTCGGAAAAAATCTATCCACATTCTAAAAGCACTTCACCCATTCTGTTTAAGTATGTAAGTTATTTAATTTTACTCATTCTAAAATTTGTTCTCTTTCTTCTAAGATTTATGTTCTCTTAATAACTATGTTCTCTTATAATTTCTGTTCTCTTAAAAATAAAAGAAAGATAGAAACCGTGTATCAATTCCCTTTGCATTCACATCATTTAGCATAGGAGATAGCACATTCAGTTTCACAGGCTTAAAATCTGTTATTTGAACTTTCTATTTCAGTAATAAGATATTTTTTTGAGAACAATAAAAATTTCTAAGGAAATAGTTTTAACATGCTTGTTTATTGATTTGGCTGCACTGCTTGGCACACAGGTTCTTGGTTCTCTGACCAGGGATCGAATCTGTGCCCCTGCAATGGATGCGCTAAATACTAACCACTAGACTGCCCAGGAATTTCCTTTAATATGTCTTTTTAAATGGCACAGCTACCATTCAAGCAGTCAGGGACATTTCTAGATGAATTTACATAGAAAAACAAAATATATATCATAAACCTTTAATTTATATATCTGAGAGTTTAATTCAAGGGATTAAAACTCCATTATCCTTGTTATACAAACTGGAATCTAGCAACACTCTCAAATTAGGCAGTAATATAAAAATACTAATTTCAAGTAGTTACGAACAGAAACATTAAGTGCATAAAGGAAAGAAAAGAGTTTTACTGGTGATGACTTATGTGGGAAATGGTAAATACAATACTACCTTATTAGATCTTAAAGTGCCAAGATCAAAGTAGAAAGTGATTAGAAAGTAAGATGTATAGTGTGGGGAATACAGTCAATAATAATGAATAATTTTTGTATGGTCACAGATGGTAATTAGACTTACTGTGATCACTGTAATAAACAGAAATATTGAGTTACTATGTTATGTACCAGAAACTAACACACTGTAGCAGATCAAACGTACTTCAAAATAAACAAACTCATAGAAAAAGGTGGTAATGAAAAATTAAACATTTCCTTATGACATGTTAAAGAAAGAAAATATACTTTTAATAAGTTGAATAATTCTAATTTTCAGAGAGTTGGGAAAATAAATATGATGAGAGATTTATAAATCTGATTTTTGGTATATCTTTATCTTGAAAGGCAAAAAAGTATCAAAGCACTTTTAAATTAGCATTACCTTAGATTAGTATCATTGAGTAGTCAAAACAAAATTTAAACTAAATCATTTTAGACTTTACAATCACCATTTTTAATGATTAAGAACTTACACTTAAATGTATCCAAATTCTAATGCATCTAACCTTGTAATGCCAATATAGGCTACTTCTTGCTTTGTATAATTGTTGACAAGAGAAATCCCAACATCTTGTAATGCCAATACAATCTCTTGCTCTGCTAACTCTGCTTTCTCACTTTCATATGTCACTTTAAACACTCTTGGATCTTCAGTGAATAAAATAATGCGTTGTAAGCCTTCAAAAAATGAAACTAAATAAATGGTCTTTTTCCCCAAATTTATAGGTGTCATCATATCCTGAAATAAAATCATCAAAAAAATAAGAAAATTAGAATTTGGTGCCAACCAACATGAAATCTACATTCTACATTTGAAAAATGAGAATAGTAATGGTACCTCCTTCATAGGAATAAAATAAATTAACAATTGTGCAACATTTGGAAATTTACATAATTCAAATTAGTTAATGAAAGTTTCTGCCATAATCATTATGAAGTCAGGAAGACAGGTAAACTTTTAATATCATAGTAAAATCTAATTAGTCTTCCTTTGTAGGCTAATTAGTAACACAGAATTTATCTTCTCTGCTTTATTACAAGACTAATCAATGTGTTATGCATTAAAAGTTGTTTAGTCAGAAACTTCTATTGCTTTTCAGAGCTGAACTAAATAAGATAAAAGAATATTTGACACCCCAGCTGCATGCTCTACAAAGCACAAATACTACAGGGTTAATATTACAGAAAGAATTTATATATAAGCATTGCGCTGATATCAGGGTCTTCAGTTTAAAATAATTAACTTCTAATAGTTAACTGTCAGCCATTAATTTCTAGTTAAGTGAACATTCTGATTAAACAAGATATTATAATATACAGTACACATTCATGTTATAATCCACTAAAATTAAAAATAAGTTAAAATATAGTCATGTTACTTATAACACTCTCTAAAATATAATACATAATACTAAAACTATATTAAGATGTAAATAAGCTAATTTCCAAGTAATTCTGAAATATTGCTAATATGTTATAGTGGATTACAGGTTTATCTTGGCAAACTTCAACTATCATGGTGATGTAAATATGCAAAAGTACTTATTGAAGCTGAGGCTCCAATACTTTGGCCACCTGATGCAAAGAGCTGACTCATTGGAAAAGACCCTGATGCTGGGAAAGATTGAAGGCAGGAGGAGAAGAGGACGACAGAGGATGAGATGGTTGTACGGCATCACCAACTCAATGGAGAAGAGTTTGAGTAAACTCTGTGAGTTGGTGATGGACAGGGAGGCCTGGCGTGCTGCAATCCATGGGGTCACAAAGAGTCGGACACGACTGAGCAACTGAACTGAACTGAACTGATGCAAAAGTACTAATCGACAGGTTAAACAGCTTATTATTTTTATTTTTTATATTAAAATGAATTATTTTCTAAAAATAAATCTAATAATCATGAATTTAAAAAATAAAGTTAGGCCAATTATGGGCAACCCTGTCAAATACATTTAAACAACACTGGACTTCACAAGAGCAACACTGGAAAGACACTGGAAAAATATAATCAATATTCTAAAAGAAAACAACTCAGAACCCAGAATTCCTTACTCAGTAAAAGTATTCCTCAGTGAAGAAAAGTACAAGAAATAAAGACTCTTGAAGACAAATGAAAACTACTAAATATCACCATCAACAGAAATTCACGCGAGCAAATTCTACAGGAGGAATTAAATACCAGCAAGAGCAAAGTGATACAAGATGAATGTATGAAGTAAGAAAGGAATGTTACACAAATAAAATGTGAGAGAAAATATTTTACAAAATTCAATATTCAGGATTAATAAAAATTTTTGGCAAACAAAGACTACATGAGAAGTTCTTTAACCTCTTATCAAACTTCCCAAACACCCACCAAACTTCAGCAAAGATCACACTTAAAGGTAAATGTTGATGTCATATAACTTGAGACCAAAAATAAGGCAAAAATATATGTAAACATCAGTTTCATTAAAGAGGACATAGAGATGCAAGCCAGTCCAGTAAGGAAAAAGAAATTAAAGATGAAAGGACTGAAAAGGAGAAAGCAAAACTCTCATTCTTTTTAAGTGTCATGATTGTACATGTGGAAAAATAAAAAACAAATAATGTCAATAAGAGAATTCAGTGAATTTTCTGGATTAAAAAAAAAAATCAATACTCAAAATGCCATTACACTCCCATATGCTAACAAGTTTAATTTTAAAAAGATATCATGGGTTTCTGTTCTGGCAACTGATGACTAGGTGGTCTGAGACAAACCTTCTTGCTAACAGCAAAAAGTTGGACAACATCTAAAAAGGAAAAATATGTGTCTGAAAAAACAGAAAAGTTTCCGAGACAGCATGAATCAACAGTGCCAAGATCAGAGAGAGAAAGAAAGCCAATAAAGGTGAACTTTGTGGGGCTTCCCTGGTGGTCCAATGCCTAAGATTCTGTGCTCCCAATGCAGGGGGCTCAGGTTGGATCCAGGGTCTGGGAGCTAGATGCCACATGCCAGAACTAAGAGTTCACAGGCCGTTAACTAAAGACCCCTCATGCCACAACTAAGACTCAGCGTAGTCAAATAAATAAATAAAACCAAGAAACTAAACAAAGTCACAGAAAAGACAAAGTGGTCTTTGTATTCAGCGTTCACAACTGTCAGTTCAAAAAGTAGAAGCAAATACTGAGAAGTTAGGGAACATCATACAGAGTCTCAAATTATCTTTAAAATTTTTCATATACTATGTTCAGCACAGAGTCAAAAATAAACATTCAAACAGAATGAATTTTAGTGAAAACCAAGAAAAGAGAAAATTTTAAAACATCTAGAAGAAATGTAGGTATTGGAATTGTCAGACAGTCTTTAAAGTAGTTATGATCAGAACATTTAAGAAATTATGTAACAAAATAGAGAATTTTGGAACAAAAACTTTTATAATAGAAACCTTAGAACTGATATTTCAATAACTAAAATTAAGAACTCAATAGATGATTTTAAGAGATTAGACACAGTAAAAGAAGTACATTGAAAAAGAAGTCCGAAGGAAATATTCATACTGAAGGAAGGAGAGAAAAGGATGAAATAACACATAAAAGTCTTAAGAGACATCATAGAACATGTCTCTTAGAACAACACCAGAAAGTCGTAAGAGACATGATGAAAACTCTAATATTTATGCAATGGTGAATTTCAAAGAGAAAAAGGAAAGAGGTGCCGAACCTGAAGTTTGATATCCGGCAGAAATACTTCACTAAAAACAGAGCAAAATAAAGACATTTTCAGACAAATCAAACTGATCAGCTTTGGACTCTGATAAGCGGAATACTGCCTGCCATATCAGTAAACAAAGGATGTCACAGTCAACAACAATTACAGTCGCAGTCTAGGATGAGCTGGTGAACCCTGAGGAAACTCAGAATACAAAAACACAGGATACTAGTCCCAGATAGCTGAGGTGAATATCAAAAGAATGAGTTCAGTGAGCCCAGACTCTTGTACCTTCCCATACACAGAAAAGTGCTAAATGCCCTAACACTTGACTTATCTGCTTTTCTTAAATTAACAATAATCTTTTGATGTTCAGACTACCTGTCCTTTGTTGCAATACTCCTATATATCCTGGCTCCCCCAACTCCGTCTTGCCTCTACAGAGCAATTCTCTCAGGGATGCTTTAGATGCTGCCTCCTGGGGTTGAAGTCCTAAAAATTCCTGCTGAATAAAACATAACTCTCAACACTTTTAGGTTTTGAATAATATTTTAGTCAACAACTCTTGCCTGGAAAATCCCATGGACAGAGGAGTCTGGCAGGTTATAGTCCACAGGGTTGCAGAAGAGTCAGACACAACTTAGCGACTAAACAACAACAATAATCCTCCCAGTTAGGCAGTTGTAAACTGTGGCCTATGATAGTTTTATAAGTCTCAATATTTAAGCCTAAAAAGATACTGTTGTGGGCACTGCAACATTATATACTAATAAGAATCAACTTAACAAAAAGACCACAATTCTAAATTTATATCTACCTGATCACATGGTTGCAAGGAGATCCAACCAGTTCATCCTAAAGGAAATCAGTCCTGAATGTTCATTGGAAGGACTGATGTTGAAGCTGAAACTCCAATACTTTGGCCACCTGATGCAAAGAGCTGACTCATTTGAAAAGACCCTGATGCTGGGAAAGATTGAAGGCAGGTGGAGAAGGGGATGACAGAGGATAAGATGGTTGGATGGCATCACTGACTCAATGGAGGTGAGTTTGAGTAAACTCTGTGAGTCGGTGATGGACAGGGAGGCCTGCAATCCATGGGGTCGCAAAGAGTCAGACACAACTGAGCGACTGAACTGAACCGAATCACACAGTTTCAAAATGTAAGAGCCCAAATTAAGAAAACCAAAAAAGGTATGCATAGATCCATGATTTCAAACACCATTCTCATAACAAGCACAAACAAAAAACTTAATAAGATAGAAGATCTAAACAACTCAACAAAACTTGAATAAACTGACATATATAGAACACTGTAACCAACTGCAGAATATGTATTTTTTTCAAATACACATAAAATATTTACAAAAATTGATTACAAGCCCACACATTCGATTTTAATAAATTTCAATGAACTGAATCAGAGTATGTTCTCTGGTCACAGTGGAATTAAGTTAGAAATAAATAAACACAGCAAGAAAATACTTTGAAAAGTGATAACCTAAGTAACCATGAAGCCAAAACATAAAAATAAATCACAATGAAATTCAGAAAATATTTTTAACTAAAAAATAATTAATATACAGCCAAATCTGTGAGACAGAATTACTAATGTTTTTGGAAGAAGTTTGTGACTTTAAGTGACTTCAAATAAAAAGTGAAGAAAATCTAAAAAGCAATGATCTAGGTATCTGCTATGAACTCATTTGTGCTGCTCCCCTCCCGCCATTCATATGTTACAGTCTCAGCCTCCAATATGATGGAGGTAATGACACCATGGTTAAATGACATCATGGGGGAGGGGAAGGGTGTAAATAGGGCTCTGATCCACCAGTATTCCTTTCCTTATAAGAGATACTAGAGAGCTCACTCCCTCTCTCTTCACCCTGTGAAGACACAGCAAGAATTCGACTATACTGGCATTCTGATCTCAGGGGTCCTGCCTCCGGTACCACTAGAAATGAATCTCCACTGTTTAAGGCATCCAGGCTAAGGTATTTTGTTACAGCATCCTGAGCAGATTAATACAATTATCTATCTCAAGAGTTTAAAAGAAAATTATAAAATTAAAACAGAAGAAAGGTGAAAGAATATAATATAGATTAGGCAAAAATAGGTGAAAATGAAAACAAATGTATAAAAGAGATCATCAAAAGGGCAAATTGATGGTTTTCTGACAGACAAAACTAAACTGAAAGTAAATAATAAAATCTCGGCAAAACTTAGGGAAAAAAGGAATGAAGGCACAAATGTTCTATACTAGGAATGGAACAAAAAGAAGAATCATCACTATAAATCTTAAAAAGATAAAAATATGGATATTATAAAAACATTTATATCAATATATTAGAAAACTGAGATGAAATAAATGCATTCTTAGGAAAACTCTTAACAAAACCACACAAATAAAAGTAGAAAACTGAAATGCCCTATCAATAAAAAGTAGCATTCGTAATTTAAAAACCTTCTTATAAAGACTATTGCAGGTAAGATGACTAGGTTTCACTTATGAACTCTATAGCAAACATTCCAAACATTCCACAAATCATACCAGTCTAACACGAACTCTCAGAAAATAGAAAAATTATAGATAATTCCCAACATGTATTAGAAGTCAGGATGACCTTAATATTAAAATCTGGTAAAGTTATTACAAGATAAGACGGTGACAGGCCAACTACATTCATGAATACAAGCAAAAGTCTTGAACAAAACATTAGCAAGTCAATTCCAAAAATACAAGGCTGGCCTAATATTTGAAAAACAACCAAATAAGACAAAGCCCCAAAAGCATATAATCATCTCAAAAGATAAAAAACAAGACATAAAAATTAATAAAAATTCAGTCCTCATTCATTTACTCATTTGATAAGAAATAATAACTAGTGGCAAGAAAAAAAGACACTGGAATAGGGAACAAATTAAGATAAATTTTGAAAGATCAATAAGACTTTAATAAAACAATTTTTGAAAGTCATTTAATATGTTACTGGAGAATGTTTATACCTAACTTTATTATTATAAAAAACAACAGTCTGCCATTCATAGATAAATCCATGTTAACAGATTCCTAAATGTCCTTCACAGAAGCAAAACCAACATAGAAGACATTTAATGCAATAATATATTTGTATCTGTTTATAAACTGAATGCTGGAAGTATCTAAGTTACCCTTTATAACACAATAGAAGCAAATAAGAAGGCAGAAAAAATAAGACTGCTTCCAGTTTTAAACATTTTTGGTTAAGTTAAAGCTTGAATATTGCTTTAAAAATCTTCAGCAGTGTTTAAGAAGTGTAAACACAAAAAGGTCTCAAAACTAGTAAGGCTGAAAAAAAATAAAATCCTGCTAAGAACACCATAATAACCTAGTACATACATCCTTTTGTGTTACTTCACCGTGGCTTTTTCCACATTTCCACTTCAGCTTTCTAGAGCCCACTGGATCAGCCCATGTATAAAATACTGCTTTTCCAGGAGGGAGGGAATCTTCTATTTCACTGAGGGAACTGACATAAATAGGAAAAAGACACAGTAAATTAAGTACAAGTATACAAATATACTAAGAATCTAAAATAATACTTCATTAATTCTGAGTCCATTAATTAAGATTTATGATAGTTCAGAGTAAAGTAGACTGAACTTTTTCCTTGTACAATAAAAAAGTGGTTTTCTGAGAAAATAATGAGAATATTTCAAGGGAAATGTTTGTCCTAGTTAGGAAATAAATATCTCAGGTTGAGTTTCCCTGCTGGCTCAGAGGTAAAGAATCCACCTGCTAAGGCAGGAGACATGGATCCCTGTCTGGGAAGGTCCCAGATGCCAAAGAGCAACTAACTCCATGAGCTATGACTACTGAGCCTGTGCTCTGAGCTGGGGAACCACAACTACTGAGTCCTTGCATCCAGCACTGTGAACCCTAGAGGCTATGCTCCACAAGAAGAGAGGCCACCACAATGAGAAGCCCACGCACTTCAAGGAAGAGTAGTTCAAGCTTGCTGCAACTAATAATGGACTGCACAAAGCAACAAAGACTTATCACTGTCAAAAATTAATTTAAAAAATATCTCCAGGTTTCTGAAACTACTCTGTCAACTTTAAATACTAATTAATTATGAAAGAAAATTATTTCAATTACTTTACCTTATCTATACCAAATCTAAGATAATTTAACTGGTAATACTTCCCTAAGAATCGATTTTACTGTGTCAAAATTCAATTCAATTATTTTTAAAAACCATAAGACACAGGATATAAATCTAAGAAACTCAATCAACTCACAAAACAATTCACCAAAAGAAAATGGAGAAGTTACAAACCAAAAAAATAATATAATATAACTTTTCTGAGCTAAAAAGCTGACTCTGCAGATTAGATTTCACTGGGTATCAGACTAAATGAATGGAAACAATATCATCCAACACAGAATGTATGACTTTGGAAAATGTCAAATTTTAAGAAAATACAGGGAAACCTGCCTATCCCTAAACCTGATCGAGGGAAACCAGTTACCCTTAGAAATAAAAATAAGATTTTTCACTCTGTTCTGTAATACTGAATGCCAGAAAACAACGCAGCAATGCCTACACAAATTTGAGGCAAGAGTCATAACTTAAAAAACTTATGGAAAATTGTTAATTTCCAAAAGTAAGACATTTTGAAATAAGCAATAGCATAACATTTTACCATAAACCCTTCCTTTTTCCAACCAAGGCAGAGAGGAGTCAAAATAAAATTTTAAGAACTGTGGTGCCAAAATATTAAACTAAACCAGTCAAATAAATTAACTCATTAATATTGTGAAAGTCGCTCAGTCGTGTCCAATTCTTTGCGACACCATGACTATAGAGTCCATGGACTTCTCCAGGCCAGAATACTGGAGTGGGTAGCCTTTACCATCTCCAGGGGATCATCCCAATCCAGGGATCATACACAGGTCTTCTGCACTGCAGGCAGAATCTTAACTAGCTGAGCCCCCAGGGAAATCCAAGAAATCTGGAGTGGCCTATCCCTTCTCCAGCAGATCTTCCCGACCCAGGAACCCTAGGGTCTCCTAATTGCAGGTGGAATCTTTACCAGTTGAGCTACCAGGGAAATCCAATTATAAATCAATCCAAATATCTTCAATAACATAGTTTTGAAAAATTAACCATATATTACTCTGGCTCAAAAATCCCAAATTATATTCATAAGAAACTAAATTTGGAAAGAGAAATTGAAGGAAATGAAAAAGTACTCTATATTTGTCATGGAAAATTAGCAGATACTGTTTCACTCTCAAAATTTTAAATGCATCAAAATCTTCCAGAACACAGAAAGTAATTACATACAAGAGAAATAAAATTATATTTTCCAAATCATCATTAGAAGAAAATAATCTATATGACAAAAAAGTATGGCAAGGAATCATAATTAGTCTTTAAAAGTATTACAAACAGGATAAAAATTTTTATTAAAAGACAGATTTTTAACATTATAAAATTAGAAACAAATTCTCAACAATAGAGGAACATTTAATTATAGTGCACCTAAATGATGGAATACCATGCATTTATTTAAAATTGTGTTTCTGAAGCAAATTTACATGCTTGCAATAGCTGTTAAAAACAAGAGATTCAGAAATATAAACGGAGAGCAACAGTAAAAGAGAACTGAATCAAAATGTCGACATTTTTGGTATCAAAGATTATGCTTTTCACAGTTTTTCTACAGAATATTAAAAAAATAAATGGACATTTAGTGATATTATTTTTATATGTAGGAAAGAGTATTAAAAAGCAGAGATATCACTTTGCTGACAAAGGTTCATATAGTCAAAGATATGGTTTTTCTGGTAGTCATGTATGGATGTGAGAGTTGGACCGTAAAGAAGGCTGAGCCCTGAAGAACTGATGCTTTTGAACTGTGGTGCCAGAGAAGACTCTTAAGAGTCCCTTGGACTGCAAGGAGAGCAAACCAGTCCATCCAAAAGGAGATCAGTCCTGAGTGTTCACTGGAAAGACTGATGCTGAAACTGAAGCTCCAATACTTTGGCCACCTGATGCAGAGTCGACTCATTGGAAAAGACCCTAATGCTGGGAAAGATTGAGGGAAGGAAGAAAAGGGGATGACAGAGGATGAAATGGCTGGATGGCATCATCGACTCAATGGACATAAGTTTGAGTAAACTCTGGGAGATAGTGAAGGACAGGGAAGCCTGGCATGTTACAGTCCACGGGGTTGCAAAGAGTCAGACATGACTGAGAGAACAGCAACAAAAACCACACTAACATCAACAAAAAAGGGAAGGGAAGGCAGAGGAAACAAGTTCTATATTCCTTACTTTTCTATGAAAGAATATCAAATGTAACAGTATTGTTCAGATAAATTAGGTTGAAAGTATTTACAAATGCTTTAAGTCTATTTCCATTCATTGTAGAACATTCATTATGAAAAAATTAATCTCAAATTGACCTCACAGAATTCAAAGAAAGTAAAAACCAACCAGAGTCCTCGGAATATTAACTATGTACAAGTAGTAACTTCACAAGAAAATGACAATACAATGTGACAAATGCTTTAATCTATGTGTAAAGATGCGATTGAAAACTGGGTATACAGACTAAGGAGGTGACGGAAGGGACTGCATGGAAATGAAGCTTTTCTAGCATAAAGGAGCAACTGAAATGGTAATAACACATGGAAGAGCCCAGAGCATTCAGGAAACCAACATTTCACTTGGACTGAAGTACAGGGTAAGAGACAACAGAAAGAGAAATGTTTAGAAAAGTAGTATACAAACATTGTAAAAGAATGGAAAATCACTAAAGAGCTTTAAGCAAGAAAGAGACATGATTACATTAGTATTTCTATTTATTTTTAAAAATTTCATTCTTTTGGCTATTTATTTTATGTGTGTGTGTGTGCGCGCGCATGCGTGCATGCGTACACGTTCATTCACGCAGTCATGCCTGACTCTTTGCAACCCTATGGACCACAGCCCCCCAGTCTGTCCATGGAATTTTCCACACAGGAATACTGGAGTGAGTTGCCATTTCCTACTCCAGGGGATATTCTGAATTTGGGTGGGTTCAGGGATTGAACCCACATCTCTTGCACTGGCAGGCAGATTCTTTACCACTGAGCCACCTGGGATTTTAGAAACCTACCTCTGGAGGATTTACTAGAGATAAGACTAGAGGATCAGACTTAAAATCTACTCAAGAAATAAATGCTGGAGAGAGTAGCTATCTGAGAAGACAGCAGAGAGTAGACAAGAAGAGAAAATTTTTTTAAAAAATAAGAGTTTAACTGGATGGCATGGGGAGGCAGGAGAAATCCAGAATCACAAGGGTGATGACAGTGTCATTCACTGAGATAAGGATATAAATGAGAAAGAGATTCTGCAATACAAATGATGAGGTCAGCTTTGAATCACATTAGCTTTTTATTTAATACAGTATTTAGGAAAAGGTGGTAGCATGAAACTCAATAGAAGGCTACACTGGAGTAAAGATTTGGGGATTTGAATTCAATACTCTTTTAAACCAAACTTCCATGTTCTCGATTTAAGAAGTTCTTCAAATAACTGGGCTTCCCTTGTGGCTCAGCTGGTAAAGAATCCACCTGCAGGAGACCTGGGTTCAATCCCTAGGTTGGGAAGATCCCCTGGAGAAGGGAACAGCTACCCATTCCAGTATTCTGGCCTGGAAAATTCCATGGACTGTATAGTCCATGGGGTTGCAAAGAGTTGGACATGACTGAGCGACTTTAACCTCACTTCACTTCTTCAAACAATTATAAATCTAAATCTTACACATTGTTAATTTTATAAACTCCCTTTATGACTAATTTTGCAGTTTGAGAATTTCTACACAGGACCACATTTTAGTTTCTCTTACATCCCTTACTTTTGTAATTATAGCTATGCAGGAGATAAAATTTTAAAACATTTCATATCTGAACTAGACTATAAATAAGAGTGCAAAGTCAAGCCCAAAGAAAGGACTGATAAAGTCTCTTGTTCAGCATTAGCCAGGCTCAACCAGATGTCAGAGAATTAAAGCTATGATGCCCTACATTATCCACAGTATATAAAGAATTAACTTAGCTCCTATGTATCTTAGAATGTTACCAGTTATGTAATATGTTTGAGAGAATTGAGAAAAGTCACTCAAATAATTTTCTGAACGTCTTAAATTTGTGAAAATTTCTTTGGGAAAGGCTAGCTGAGGTAAATGAATTGAAGAGCAAATAAGTGAAAGCCATTTCTACTTGCTTTTGCCAGTTTTAATCAACCAATTTACTATTTTTATAATATGGATAATCATAAAAAAAGGCTCTCCTCTCTCTCAGCATATTCCACAAATGAGAGAACTGATGGGCAAGGAGGAGTTCTAGGTATATGCCAGATCAACCTGGGGTTCTCACTCAATCAATGCCTATTTTATTTTAGTCAATGATTAGAACTGCATGGTTAGCAGTGGAAAAAAAAAGCGGAAATGCACTGATTAAACATGGGCCCACTGGTTAAGTGACATGAAAACAAACTAAAAACGTAGACAAAATAAATTCAAGACAACCTGGGACCCATAAATAGAGTAAAAGGTTATGTAAACTGTGGTGGTACTAGGAGGATATGATACCACATTATATTAAAACAAATGATGTTATGAGTAATCCTAAATAAATACATAAACATGATCTTTAGCAAAGCTTAAAAACGTAGTGGCCCTTTCCCACATGCCTCAACAAGAAAAATGTTATCTACTGTTTGAAAAAAAATCTGAAGAATCAATATTTACATTATGTTCACTAAAAATAAAAAAATTCAAAACTAGACAAAATGTTTATGATAAACTCTGACAATTTCCTCACCAGATTCTGCACTGATCAAGCTTTTGCCATAGTTTTTTCAGTTCTTCTTTTTTTCTTGAAGTATTTAAAAGTAAATTATATCACTAATCATCAAGGAAATGCAAATCAAAATCACAATGAGATATCATCCCACACTATTATTATTATTAACAGAAAACTGTTTAATATTACCAAAATGTATAACATTACATTTAGAACAGTTTTTCTTTCAAATGGCAGCTAGGTATTTGAAGTGTTTTTTTTTTTTTTTCCAGTTTTATTTACTTATTTTTTTACTTTACAATATTGTAGTGGTTTTGCCATACATGGACATGAATTAGCCATGGGTGTACATGTGTTCCCCATCTTGAACCCCCGTCTCACCTCCCTCCCCATCCCATCTCTCTGGGTCATCCCAGTGCTCCAGCCCCGAGCACCCTGTCTCATGCATCAAACCTGGACTGGATCTGTTTCACATATGATAATTTACATGTTTCAATGCTATTCTCTCAGATCATCCCACCCTCACCCTCTCCCACAGAGTCCAAAAGACTGTTCTATACATCTGTGTCTCTTTTGCTGTCTCACATACAGGGATGTCATTACCATCTTTCTAAATTCCATATATATGTGTTAGTATACTGTATTGGTGTTTTTCTTTCTGGCTTACTTCACTCTGTATAATAGGCTCCAGTTTCATCCTCCTCGTTAGAACTGATTCAAATGTATTCTTTTTAATGGCTGAGTTATTGCATTGTGTATATGTACCACAGCTTTCTTATCCATTCGTCTGCTGATGGACATCTAGGTTGCTTCCATGTCCTGGCTATTATAAACAGTGATGCGATGAACATTGGGGTACATGTGTCTCTATTGGTTTCCTCGGTGTGTATGCCCAGCAGTGGGATTGCTGGGTCATATGGCAGTTCTATTTCCAGTTTTTTAAGGAATCTCCACACTGTTCTCCATAGTGGCTGTACTAGTTTGCATTCCCACCAACAGTGTAAGAGGGTTCCCTTTTCTCCACACCCTCTCCAGCATTTATTGTTTGTAGACTTTTGGATAGCAGTCATTCTAACTGGTGTGAAATGGTACCTCATTGTGGCTTTGATTTGTATTTCTCTGATAATGAGTGATGTTGAGCATCTTTTCATGTGTTTGTTAGCCATCTGTATGTCTTCTTTGGAAAAATGTCTGTTTAGTTCTTTGGCCCACTTTTTGATTGGGTCATTTATTTTTCTGGAATTGAGTTGCAGGAGTTGCTTGTATGTTTTTGAGATTAATCCTTTGTCTACTGCTTCATTTGCTATTATTTTCTCCCATTCTGAAGGCTGTCTTTTCACCTTGCTTATTGTTTCCTTTGTTGTGTAGAAGCTTTTAATTTTAATTAGGTCCCATTTGTTTATTTTTTGTTTTATTTCCAATATTCTGTATCCCACACTATTAGAATGGTTATCATCAAAAAGATAAGAAAAAAATAAATGTTTGTGAGAATTTGGGGGAAAAGGTATTGTGTATTGTTGACAGTAATGTAAACTGGTGCAGCCACTACAGAAGACAGTATGGAGGCTTGTCAAAAAACTAAAAACAGAATGCGTCATCCAGCAACTGGATATCTATTCAAAAGAAATGAAAACACTAATTCAAAACAAATACGTGTACTTACTGCAGTCTTAACATAGAATCACCAAGACATGGAAACAACCTATGTGTCCGCTGATGAATGAATGAAAATGAGGTGTGTGTATAAACATACACACATACACACACACACACACACATAATGTTTCATTTTATATACATAGAATTAAATAGTGTTCAGCCATAGAAAAGAAGGAAACCTTGCCATTTGAGACAACATGGATGGACTTTAATGGCATTATGCTAATGAAATAAGCCAGTGAGAGAAAGACAAATACCATATTATCTCAGTTAAATGTGGAATCTAAAAAAGCAAGAAAAAAAAAAAAACACCAAAAGAACCAAACACATAGAGAATAGACTGGTAGAAGCTACAGGCAGGGGCAGGGACAGATGAAATGAGTAAAGGGGGTCAAAAGGTACTAACTTACATTTCTAAAATTAGTCATGGGGATGTGAGGTACAACATGGTGACTATAGTTAATAATACTCTATTTTATATGCAAAAGTTGCTAAGAGAGTAAATCTTAAAAGTTCTCATCACAAGAAAAAAAAACTTGATATACGGTGACGAATGTTAACTAGACTTATTGTTGTGATGATTTTACCATATATATACAAACATTTAATCATTAGGTTCAACAACTGAAATTCATGTTTTATGTCAATTATGTTAAAACTTTTAAAAAAGTAAATTACAGATATCAAGTCAGTTTTAAACCTACATATTTCAGTATACATTTTTTTTAACAAGGACATTGTTTTACATGGCCATAATGCCATTATTAGTTTTTATACTCTTAAGTAATTATCAAAAAGTCAAAGTTTTATCACCTAGACTCTGCTAAAATCAGAGGATACTGTATCTGTAATAATCCTCTTACCTTTGCTTATACTGAATAATGTCATTCTTGGTGTGATTTATTAACAGAAATGTAGCGGCTCCATCACGATAATCTGAAAATGTAATAACTGTAGAATGCTCAGCCAAATTAACTTCTGCTATAATACCTCCAAGCTAGAAAAAAGGAAAAGAAAATATTCTAATGTGATCATTTCCAAAGAACACTAACCAGTAGCATTTAATAATAAAACTATTCTTAACAATAAAACTGTTCTTAAAACTATAGCTAATACATTTTTTTTGATGATTTAGAAAGTAATTCAGGATTTTATACTGATTTTTAACTGAGAGAAAAACCATGACTCTCAGTTATCATAGACAGATGGGTCAAATTCAAGATGTGGTTTATTCCAGGCACTGTAATTTTCTATGCAACAATTAAATTGTTTACGTCTCTTGTGTCCTTTTAGAACTTTTTCCCCTTTGCAAAGAGAAACATTCATTCATTTTTGGTAAAACAAACAAAAATCACTATTACAAAATTATTAAGTATATATTAGCTTCTCTAATCACACACACACAAAAAATACTTACCTCATTGTCTAGACGCAGTAAAATACAACTTTCTTGCTTATTAAAATGTATCTTTTGGGGAGGGCTTTCACTTCTTTCAACTTGAATAAGAAGTTTATTAGAAGCATCCTCAGGCCAAAAGGGGATACACTAAAACACATATTATACATACTTATTTTTTAAAAAATGATTTCACCATGAAGACCTTTATCATTTTAATAAACCCATCAGAGTAAACTTAAAATAGTTTTAAATAAACCTCTGTCAACACTACTCTGGTTACTGTACTGCTTAGCTATAAACTGTTGATTTTGAGATGCGGCGCCACTTGTGGGCACTTGGAACACAAACAGTAATGGGCAGTTAGTTGACAAGCTAAAATAATTAGAGTGCTGTGAAAAGATGTTAATGTGGTCCAGAGCTAGAGTCAGACTGAAAAGTAAGTAAACTGAGCCAAAGTGATCAGTTTAAAATAGGGGAATGTTCTATTACAAAAAAATCACAATTGGGTTGTGGGTACCAGTAATTTAAGCAGTAGTCAAAGTACACACAAATGTTGAGTCAGGACAACTACTAAATCCAGAGTCTTGGAAGTCAAATAAGGATAAAACAAAAACAAAAATCAAGAGAAGTATCTAAAGTCTTAGAGCAGAGTAGAAAATAGGCTCAAAATCTTAAGAAACAACCTGAATATCAGTGATCTGGAAGCCAAACTAACAGAATAGGAGGAGTTAATGCACCTACAAAGAAGACAACAGGAGCTGGAAACAAAACAGCTACAAGAACAGGAAACGGAGACCTAGCCTTGTCTGCAAACTATTATGTAAACCAAGTCTCAGTGTGATAGGCTCCGACCAGGCTGGTAACCACATAATTCAATGAGACCTATGAGATCGTCACCATATGACCTGAGGGCAATGTAGCAGAACCTTGATGTTAGTGCCAAGTGCCTTAGCTTGTTAAAGTCAGTTTTATTCAGTCATAAAAAATAATTAATGGAACTAGACATGGGACATGGTTAAGGCTGTAAGAGGCTGAGAAAATTCCCATTCAGGGCTTCTTGCAACACTTATCTGGGAAAGTCATCTGGGAAACTTACCTGGGAAACTCAAAACAGTAACAATACTAAGCCAAGCATATTTCCCAGGAGGAACTAACAAGACTAAAAATTACGTGCTCTCTGAAAACCCCCAAGCCTTGCTACTTCCTGGTAGACTTGGCTTTAAAATGTATGTTTTTATGTTTAGTAATATATGCTATACCTTTTCAAAGTTTTGGGCTCGACCTCCTGAGACTAGAGAAAGTACCAAAATACTTGTCTTTTATAGTGGAAAAAATATATATAAGTTTAACAAATCAATATAGCTAATAACCATAAATTGCATGTTAAGGTTCACTACTGTAAGCCAAAATTAAAATGCGAAGATTTTAAACTAGCAACAGAAATTTATCTTAAGAAAAGCTGAAATTGACAAAAGAGAAAGTAAAGTAAAAAATAATAAGCTGTTATGTTTGTAATTGCAATTACTGTAAACAGAAACTATTAGAAGACAGATGCTATAGATTAAGTTTTTAAAAACAGAAGAGCAAAAAAATAAATAAATAAATAAATAAATAAAAACAGAAGAGCTAATAGTCTTATCTGCAACTGACATATAAGTCAAGACATAAAACTACTGTAAATGAAAGTATGGAAAAAGATATACCTAAAAAATATATAAAGTAAAACAAAGCTGTAATTATAATCTTAGCATCTAGATATATGGAAAGTTCTGTGTGGTAAAGAACTTGCCTGCCAAGGCAGGAGATGTAAAAGACACAGATTTGATCCCTGGGTCAGGAAGATCCCCTGGAGGAGGGCATGGCAACCCACTCCAGTATTCTTGCCTGAAGAATTCCATACAGAGGAGCCTGGCAGGCTACAGTCCATAGGTTTACAACGAGTTGGGCATGACTGAATCAAACACCTTAGCATGCACACATGCACGACATCCAACAAACCAAGAATCCATGGACTCAAATGAGCACACACGAAACATTTGCCAAAAAAATTCATATATTCATTCAACAAATATTTGCTGAAAGCCTACTTACTGTGTTTAATCAGTGTTCAAACCCTCCAACAGCCCTCTCCATTTCACGCAGAGCAAAAGTTAAAATCCTTGTAATAGGTCTCAAAGTTCTACAGAAATACTTTTTATCACTGGTAAGTCTTGTTCTCTCCTACTTTTCCCTCTCCACTAATACTGGCCTCTTTTGCTATCCCCATGCCAAATACTCTCTTACTTTAGATCATTGACCCTGAGCGATCCTTTGTCTTTAAAGCTCTTTCCCCAGATATCCACATTGCTGAGGGGTTCAGCAATTTATTTTCTTGGGCTCCAAAATCACTGCAGATGGTGACTGCAGCCATGAAATTAAAAAACACTTGCTCCTTGGAAGAAAAGCTAAGACAAACCTAGACAGTATATTAAAAGGCAGAGACATTACTTTGCCGACAAAGGTCCACATAGTCAAATCTATGGTTTTTCCAGTAGTCATGTATGGATGTGAGAGTTGGACTATAAAGAAAGCTGAGCACCAAAGAATTGATGCTTTTGAACTGTGGTGCTGGAGAAGACCCTTGAGAGTCCCGTGGACTGCCAAGGAGATCAAACTAGTCCATCCTAAATCAGTCGTGAATATTCATTGGAAAGACTGATGCTTTGGCCACCTGATGTGAAAAACTGATTCATTAGAAAAGACTCTGATGCTGAAAAAGACTGAGGGCAGGAGGAGAAGGGGACGACATATAATGAGATGGTTGGATGGCATCACCGACTCAATGGACATGGGTTTGGGTAAACTCCAGCAGTTGGTGATGGACAGGGAGGCCTGGCATGCTGCGGTTCATGGGGTCGCAGAGAGTCAGGACACAACTGAGCAACTGACCTGAACTGAACTTAATCAGTTATTTCTGTATCTGGCAGCCGAGCTGGAAGCTCTTGACAAGCGTACCTCTCACATTTTCTTTAGTATGTGTGTGCTCAGTCATGGCTGACTCTTTGAGACCCTATGGACTATAGCCTGCCAGGCTCCTCTCTCCATGAAATTTTCCTCTCAAGAATACTGGAGTGGGTTGCCATTTCCTACTCCAAGGAATCTTTCCAACCCAGGGATCGAAGTTGCATCCCTTATGTCTCCTGCATTAGCAGACAGATTCTTTACCACTGTGCCACCTGGGAAGCCCTGCACATTTTTTCCACATCTGTTCAAATGTGACCTCTACAACTCTTATCCTTGACCACATTATGTAAAATTACAGCCCACTCCTTGCGTATTAGAACTCAAAATACCTCTTAGCCTGCCTTACTTCCTTTTTCTCTATTAGACTTGTCACCTTTAAATATACTATGTATTTTACTAATTGACTATGGCATTATCAATTTAATGGTTCCCCCAAGCTCCCATTGAAATGTAAACTATACAGGACAGGGACTTGTGGTCTTGGTAAAATATGGCACATAAAGAGTACACAATAAATATTTGTTGAAAAAATAAATTAACAGGCAAACATGAAAAAAGATACAACTTCTAAAAATGAAAAATATAATTATTCAAATAAAAAACTCAGTTGAAGGTTCAAATAGCATACATACAGACACACTGTATGATATATACAGTAAAAAGTGTAAATTATGAAAACTACACATAGGCAGAATTTACCCAAAATAAGGGAAAGAGTTATACAGATAGAAAATGTAAAAAAAAAATAGTAAGATATATGGAAGAGAGAATATAAAGTGAAAGTGAAAGTGAAAGTCGCTCAGTCGTGTCCGACTCTTTACGACCCCAAGGACTATTCAGCCCATGGAATTCTCCAGGCCAAAATACTGGAGTGGGTAGCCCTTCCCTTCTCCAGGGGATCTTCCCAACCCAGGGATCGAACCCAAGTGGTCTAGAATAAATTTGATCAAAGATCCAGAAGGAAGAAACAGGAGTATTTAAGAATGGCAGTATTTAAAAACATAATCACTGCAAATTTTACAGAAGGTGTGAAATAATCTATAGACCTAGGAATAAAGTATCTCAAGCAGGATACAGAAAAAGAACCCACATGCAGATAAATAGCTGTAAGACTGCAGAACAAAGACAAAGAGAACTCCACGAAGGCAGGAGAGAAAAAGATAACTTCCAAAGAAATGACAGAATCACAGCAGAATTTTCAACAAAAATGGAACCCAGAATATAGTAAATGCTACAACATGTTGAAAAAAAAAAGGAATTATCAAGAAAAATTATCATAAAGGAAAGATGATGATTAAAACTTTTATGGATAAACAGAAACTGATGATATTTACCACCAACAAGCTCAAAAGGAAATGCTAAAGGATGTAACTCAAGAATAATGAATGATTATAGAGGAGAGCTTCAAATGAATAAAAATAGCAAATACTTCTCTTATAATCATAACATACTTTGAACAAAATTTCTTCAGAAGTAAAATATTCTATTAACTTCAGGTAGTCTTTCAGAAAGCTCTTATCCACACACCTAACAACTACAGATAGAGCAGAATCAAAATCTCATTCCTAAGACACTACTGTCTTTTTAAAGTAATTAGCTTAATCTACTTTATAAAGGCATTTCTAAAATCTTCCTGAAGAGAATAAATTTACCAATTTATCTTCATCAGTTTGCTGTATTGATACTTTATCCCATCTTCTACTGCTATATTTAACCCCATCTAGTTAGTGTCAGCCTCTTTCACAAAGCAATGCATTCCTAGATGACAATATTCAGGCTTAAATAATTAAATAAATCATTTATTTTGTTTATTCTGGTACAAATAAATACTCGAAATGTTCATGGAACTGAAACAAAATTGGGAGGTGGGGGTGGATGGATAAAACACTACATGGTGATTTCAGGTATCCAACTTCAAGAAAAAACAAAAATCGAAAAAGGTATATTTTTGAAATTCATTTACCCACCTGCTCCAAATCAAGAGTGAGCCACTTATCATTTCCCTCTTCAGCCACTGATATATGATATTTGCTTTTGTTTTTAATCAAAAAAAAGGGGGTAAATGTGACAATTCTGGTAATGTTAAAACTGCTAAGGTCTATAGTGACACCAACCTATGGGGAAAAAAAAGTAACATTTCAAAAACTATTACATTATCATAACATTCTTATGAAAACTAAGTACTTAACAGAGCTTAAATAAAAGTTTCCAGATGAGCACAGAATGAACTCACTTGATATTCCATTTTTGGGCCTTTACATTTAACAGCTCCATGACTACCAACTGTATCAATTGAAAATTGATCTGACAATTCACTATCAGTTACCATAAGCTGAACCTAGAAAAAAATATTTCAAATATATTAGTATCTAGGTACCTTTAAAAGTTCCTACCTAAGTTGATATATTTTTTTGCTTTTTAGCCTAAACTAATGTTATATTCTGGAGAAGGGAATGGCAATCCACTCCAGTATTCTTGCCTGGAGAATTCCATGGAGAGAGGAGCCTGGCGGGCCACAGTCCATGGGGTCACAAAGAGTCGGAAATGACTGAGCGACTAACATTACTATTACTACTACTAATGTTATATTATTAATGCACTAAAACTTTTCCAATACTAAATTCCAATCTTTCTAACCTCAAATATTTCACAAATGTTATTTCTACCTGCTTCATATTTTATTTTTCAAAACAAACATTTTTAAAAATGAGTGATAGTAGCTAAAGAAGAATGAAAGTTAAAAAAAACTTCACATACCTTATTGTTATTGAAAAAGTGCTTTGGCTGAAATGAAAAGAGAACTGGCTTTTTATAATTAGGTGGATGCTTTCGATGAATTCCATCTGCTTTATACTGTAACATTCGACCAGTTTTATTAACCATCCAATAAGGACTATGAAATGCCATAATAGTCTGGCCAGTATTATAAGTCACATGGACAGCAATATCTAAATCAGTCTTTTCTATTTCTGTAACACAAGTAAAACTGATGAAATTAATATCTTGTTGATTAGGTTTTATATGATATTCACTTTTCCAATCATGATTAAGATAGTCAAGTAATTTTAAATGTAGCCTGGCTTTATCCACCTGTACAGTACAAAGCTGGGCTGAACGGCCTTCATGTAGAGTAAAAACTCTATGTTCAATCCCCTATAATAAAAAAAAAATACAGTCAATTTTTAATGCTTCAGAATAATATGCTAAAATATTCTACTTAATGATTTTGAATGCTATACAAAATATTTTTTAAATACTTCTGTCAGAAAAAGTCAAAAGACTTCATCAGAAGTGCTACCTTCAGATAATGTGATTACAGACAATCCACCTCTATTTTCTAAAATTTTCTATAGGAGTATCTAGTACTTTCATGATTTTTAAAATGGAGTATCTAGTACTTTCATGATTTTTAAAATGGCATATCATAATTGTACATATAAATTATATCCAACTTAGTAACCATAGTTCTGAGGTAAATGAATGGAAAAAATTTTTTAATCTTTTATATATCATCATTGAAACATTTTCATTTGAAGAAAATCTATACTGTTTGTTCACCAGTACTAAAATTTTTATTAGAATTTTAAAACACTGCTTTATTACTCAGAATTTTAAATAACTAAAGCTACAAAATCAAAGACAAGAAGGCATTAAAAAATACCAGGATACCTCTATGTAATAAGCAATTTTGTAAGGAAGAAGATTTCGGAGTAGAATAGGTGGCCACAAATGTATTATGTATGGTAAGTCCCAACGATCTTCTGAATACACTGACATATATGTCAAATTATCTTTTTCTGGGACTATATTAATGATAAATGGCTTCTTGGACGGGTTTATAGGTCTACATTTCTTCTTGAAAGAAGTACCATCTTGTTTTATCATTTCTTCAAAGTCAATTCCTTCACACACTTGATAGTCTGCATCTTCTGGCTTCAGAGAAAGTAGTGATCTACATAAAAGATTAAACAAAATGCTTTAAAAGAAAACATAAATTATTTGGTTGCAGCTTTAGAACAGTGAAGTTATCTTTCTCCATATTACTGTAATAAATTTTTATATTTTCACATTCTTAGAGATAGGTAAGGCAGATATACAGATACATATTTGCATTTTAACTCTCTGTAAAATAATGAAGTTATTTGGCTTTCAAAAGGAGAGTGTCTTTTTCTTTTACAAACCTGCTGTCTTAAAAGTATGTTTACAAGCTCATAACTGCTTTCTTGCAGAAAATACATTATCATACAGGTCATATATGCAACACACACACCTACAGATGTGACTTACACACTTAAAAGAAGTTGGCTTTCCTGGATATATGGTCCCAAGTACGTACCATGACTGAGTTCATGAACCAAAAATATATTTCTATCGAAAAATTAATCACCAGCTTTTCAAGGTTAATCAAATGAAGGCTTTCAATAGATACTTAACTTCACTGAGCAGGAGTAAGAACTGGCAACCCACTCCAGTATACTTGCCTGCAGAATCCCATGGACAGAGGAGCCTGGCGGGCTATAGGCCATGGGGTCGCAAAGAGTCGGACATGACTAAGCACCTAACACTTTACCTGTACTGAAATGTTGGACAGCACTGCAGAAGTTATTGCAGTGATTGCAAGAAGATATTGATATAAAGTATTGGATGTCACATATGATTGGTGGCTTCCCTGGTGGCTCAGAGAGTAAAGTGTCTGCCTGCAATGTGGAAGACCTGGGTTCAATCCCTGGGTCGGAAAGATCTCCTGGAGAAGGAAATGGCAACCCACTCCAGTACTCTTGCCTGGAAAATCCCATGGACGGAGAAGACTGGTAGGCTAGAGTTGATGGGGTCGCAAAGAGTTGGACACGACTGAGCGACTTCACTTCACTTATGATTGAATCTTATACTTAAACATCACATTCTTTGTTTACATTGCAACTGTACTTGGGTTTAATAAATTTTTTAAGTCTAAAGTGTATCCAAGTATAAACACTGAAATGTTTCTATACTTGTAAAACTATAATTAGTGTGACTGTGACACCATCCCTTAATGTGTGACAACTGTCAATACTATCTCTAGCTATCATTATTTTCTTAAGCTCCATCCCCCAAATTTTACATGTCTAATACATATTCTGCAATGATGCCTGATGGTGCCTTAAATGTGCTAGACTGAACTATGAAGTCTCCATATCCATCTCTCTGTGTGTCTTTTTTTTCAAGAACTTTCAGCTACTGGCACTCTGGACTATAAAATAATATTAAACTCTTTTACCACCACTCCCCTCCTTAGAACCATAGAGTTACCTGTCAAATCAGTTACAGATTTAGCCATTTTTACTTCTACATTCTCTGTATTTCATTCTTTTTTTCACTCTTACTTCTAACACTTAAAAATAAAAGCTTAATTGTCTCTACATTAAACTAATGCCAATACACTCACATCCAGTTTATCAAGACATTTATTGGACCCATTACCACCAGTGAGAAGGCAAAACTGAAAATGCACAAGTTAGTCAGTCTTTCCTCTTAAAGAGATATCAATCACATGGGAAATGTAACGTTAAAAGGTAACTACTGGTTATAAGATAACTATAGGTACCAAAAAACAAGACAATTGTACACTGCAGACCGAGCATATGAAGCGATAGTTAGCTCTTTCTAGACTGGCCGCAGAGTATTTTGCAGAGGTGACAATTTTCCTCAAAAACTTTCTTTCTGAAGGACAGAGCTGGATTAGAGAAATATGCAAAGTTAAAGTTTAAGAAATAAAGAGAAAACATGAGAGACAGATAATCAGCAAGAGGTTTTGAGTGACAAGAACTGAATACTGAGGGACCGCTGAATGTGGATATTTGACTGCATGAGGGTCACATATAGTGTTCAAGAATGAACTGTATAGCTCTATTTACATTACAATTCTATCAATGAGCAATTAATAGATAAATAGGCAGATAAAAGCTTCCCAGGTGGCTCAGTGATAAAGAATCCTCCTGCCAAGCAGGAGACATGGGTTTGATCCCTGGGTCAGGAAAATCCCCAGGAGAAGGAAATGGCAACCCATTCCAGTATTCTTGTCTGGAAAATTCCATGGACAGAGAAGCCTGGAGGGCTGCAGTCTATGGGGTTGCAAAGAGTTGGACATGATTTAGCAACTGAGCATGAGCACGTAGATAAAAAGACAAAATATTTCACATTTTCTAAAGAAATTTCTAAAAAATTAAGTATAAAACACTTGAAAAGCAAAAATCACTTTATAATAGTATAATAAAATCTAGAAGGCACCAATCATGTTCAGTTAGAAATTTGTTAAAAATCATGAGTATACATGACTATGACTCTGATAATATTGCAAGCATGCAATCTGTATTTAGGAAAAGTAAAGATAATTTATATGTTACGCACATTAAGTTAAATATTATTACTTTAAAAATTTTAGGAATGCCGAAACTTAAATAAATTAAGAGATGTGATATTAACAAAATAAATTTGATCACAGTTTGATAACTTAAAGATAGATATTACTACCAAATCATAAACTAAAATGTCTATAATAGACCACAGGGCAAACAAAAAGATAAAGAAAACAAAATTACCGATAATATGCTAATGGTATGTTAAATTCACTTCCAGGTGAAGCCGTTCCCAATAACGTGTCTCCTCCATAAACAGAAAGTGGTATTGAAAAATGATTTCTAATCTGGGAAAGGAAAAATAACATTTAGTATCATTAATCTAAGACTCTAAAGACATATACAAAATATTCCATCTAAATATCACAACAAAGGAATTATCAGGCAATATTTATTTTCCTCATATAAATTAGAAAAACAATTCAAACATGCAAATATCCACGTTAAAAAATAAAAAGGAAAGTTTCTACAGTTTTAGAGAAAGGGAATTTCAAAAACAAAACTTTAAAAAATCCTAGAAAAAAATAAGATAACATCTTCTTGACTGTGATACAGGAATAACTTTTCCCTTAGACAAATACAGTAGAAAAAATTAATAAGAAAAATATGACATCAAAGTTTCAGATGCCTATATGATTACAGTGCAAAAAAGCCACTGTCTGGCAAATGTCTACTTTTTACATCACTGTTATATGCTACGCATTGAATGAAAAAGTATGTAAAGAGTATCTCATCCAATGAGGTGCATACAACAGTGATATAAATGATTAACATTATTTTGATTAATACACATTATCAGATACAATTCTACTTGTATTTGTCTTTGGGACAGATAAAAACACATTGGTTAGTAACACTATTTTCTTATATTATTTCTATATCTTACTAAAATCTTCATATTTTAAAAATTATATCAATATATAAAATATGCTGAGTGCAAATTAAGAATTGATAAATACATAAACTTAGTTAACTACATTATATTTTATTTCTAGATAAGCTTACTTATTTGAAAGAAGAGAAATATATTTTCATTTCTATGAAAGTACCTATAAGAAATTAAACATTAATATTTTACTATTTAATAAAATTAAAAAGTAGTCAACAATACTGAGAGCAGCCTAACATCATCTTTAATACAGTTCATTGAAAATGAAATGCTTCCCTGGTGGCTCAGATGGTAAAGAGTCTGCCTGCAATGCAGGGAACACCGATCCACTCCCTGGGTCAGGAAGATTCCCTGGAGGAGGAAATGGCAACCCACTCCAGTATTCTTGCCTGGGAAATCCCATGAACAGATGAGCCTCATGAGCTAGTCCATGAGGTTGCAGAGTCAGACAGGAGTAAGCAACTTAACACCAAACTGGCGAATGTTACCAGAGATATGAAACGTGATATATGAGCAAATTTCATGCCTAACATCTTCAAACTGTACATATATATCAAAATTAAATGCTTATATATTGGGGCTTCCCTGGTGGCTCAGACAGTAAAGAATCTGCTTGCAATGCAAGAGACCCGGGTTTGATCCCCAGGTCAGAAGATCCCCTGGAGGAGGAAATGGCAACTCACTCCAGTATCCTTGGCTGGAGAAGCCCATGGACACAGCAGGCCACTGGGTTACAGTCCATGGGGTCACAAAGAGTCAGACGTGACTGAGTGACATACTAACATTACATATTATTGTAAATCAAATAGAAGAGAAAGAATCTCTGCTTTCAGCCCCAATGGAACAATATAGGCTAGATATAACCTCCTAATATACTAGTAAACAAACAAAACACAGGGTGTTAAAAAATACAGATGAAGTAATCACTTTTAAACAGTGGACAAAGAGCACAGGAAAGAAAGACTGGGGGTGGGGGAAGGGAGGAAGGAAGAAAAAGAAGGAAAGGAAGAGAAAAATCCTACCAAGATAAGCCCTAAGACTGTCTCCCCATCCTGTCACCCCATCTTACTATCTTTACTAGGTGGTAAGAGTTCCAGATTACTGTGCAGAGAAGAAATCAAACAGAGCCCAGTCTGAGTAGAAGAGAGAGAGATAAGAATGTGGGAGAGCCAATAGGCTTAACCTAACAGCACATTATATGAGAGAGGAGATAGCTACATGGAGAGGTAGAGCTGTAGGGAAGGAACTCCTGAGACTTTAAGAGTTCAGGGGCATCTGGCATATGCCCACGAGTACACTAAGTAAGGCTCGGTAAAGATCCATTTGAAAGGGGGAGGCAGAACAATCTCTGCTGTTCATGCATAATTCCTTTTCTCACCAACCAAAGTGGCAAAATCTTGTTTAGTACAAAGGATATTGGTTCTATCCTTCATCAGCATGGCAAAATGAGCCCTAGACTACAGACTGCTTGAGCCTCACCTAAAACATTTTTAAACAAGCATTGGGAGGATCACTTTCCAACTCACATAACTGTATTGAAGAATTAAATTCAAGAATACATAAAGGAATACAAAGACATCTAAAGAACCTGACAAAGTAAAATTTACAACATTAAGCATCCAGAAAAAAAATTATTAGACACATAAAAATTTAAAAATAACCCATAAAAATAGAAATTAATAAAATGAAACAAATCAGAAATGATACTCATGATCAAATTAGTAGACAAGAATATTAAAACACTTATATAACTATACTTGATATATTCAAAAGTTAGGGGAAAGATTAAAGATATATAAAAAGACATGGAAATTGTAAATAAAAATGCAAATTAAACTTCTAGACATAAAAATACACTGGATGAGATTAAGACAGATGAGACATTGAAAAGAAATGTAAACTTAAAGACAACAATAGAAACTTAACATCAAATCAGAGGTTGTGGAAAGCTGAAAGAAAAAGTGAACAGAGCATTAGAGAGCATAAGTTTAAACACTCTAATATCAGTACAAACCTGCTGTGGACCATGAAGACAAGAAGGGGAAGACAGAAATAAAATTTTTGAATAAACAATGGCAAAATTTTTTTTTAAAGTTGATGAAAACTATAAATCCATAAATTCAAGTACAAAAAAATATGAAACAAACTGGACTAAGATTCATCACAACTAAACTGCTTCAAACTAGTAATAAAGGGAAAAAAATCATACAATTACATAAAAATAAAATCACACATTTCATAAAAGAGCAGAGAGCACACTCTGGTCAGAAACAACGTAATATAGTTGACAGTGGAATGACATTCTATGGAAAAAATAACTGTCAATCTAAATTACTACAACCAGTGAAAATAACTTAAAACATAAAAGTGAAGTCAAAGCAAAAATACTTCATTGACAAATTTCATGAATCACTAGAAGAGCTCACTCAAAAAGTGATAGATAATATGAATAGCTTTTAGAGTGAAACTGTGGTTTAAAAACTTAACATAAGAAAAACACTACCAGAAAACTCTAAACAAATACACCTCAAGAATATAAAAATTCTAAACATGAATTTAGCAAATCAATCAAACAGTACTTCATGAAGGTTAATACTTCATGAGCAAATGAGATTTATCCTGGGAATGCAGGGTTGATTTAACATTAACGGTCAATCATTATCAAATACAGTAATTAAAAAACAATCAATGGTAATTCATTGTATTAACAATTTTTTTAAAAAGATTCTTTCTGTAGTAACAGGGAAATTTACAATGCCATATGTAAAACAGACAGCCAACGGGAATGAGCTGTATGGCCCAGGGAACCCAAACAGGGGCTCTGTGAGACTCTAGACGGTGGGGCGGTGTGGGAGATGGGAGGGAGGCTGAGGAGGGAGGGGACATGGGTGTAGCTGATTCTTGTTGATGTGTGACAGAAAACCACAAAATTCTGTAAAGCAATTATCCTTCAATTTAAAAAAATAAATAATGTGCCAAAAAAATTTTTTTTAAATCCTCTCAGTAAAGACAGAAAATCTTCTGACAAAATCCAACATTCATTTTTGATAAAAACTCTCAGTAAACTAGGATCATGAACAAAAAAAGCTACAACTCAAAACACACTCAATGGTGAAAGACCAAATACTTTTCCCCTAAGATTGGGAATAAGACAAAAACATCCACTTTCATAATTTCTATTCAAATTTTATTGGAGATTCTACCTAGTACAATAAACTAAACAAAATAAAATAAGACAATAAACACCCAGATTGGAAAGGAAGAGGAAAAATGTTTTTATCTGCAGGCATCGCAACTATCTATACATCTAGAAAAAAGCTACTAGAAAAAAATTATCCACTAAGACTGCATAATACTAGTTAATACAAAAACAAAATGTACTTATACTAACAAGAAAAAAAGTAAAAAATTATTAAAAATGCTAATTTCATAAAAGTTTCTAAATAAAAACTAAAAACTCAAGTCTAAAATTTAAATGGACGTGGAAAGGACTTAACTAGCCAAAACTACTTTGAAAAAGAACAAAGTGGGACAACTTGTACTACCTGATTTCAAGACTGAGGATAAAATAGTAATCAAGACAGAATGGTACTGACATAAATAGATCAATGAAGCATATTAGAGACCTTACACAAAAAGATATGGTCAATTTATTTTTGACAAAAGTATCAAGGTAATTTAATGGAAAAAGGATAATCTTGGTCAGAACAAATAGCCAAGTGAAAAAAATGAACCTTAACACTTACCTCATATCATATACAAAAATTCATCAAAAACGGCATGTGGTATATACATAGAACAGATTACTACTCAACAACATGTAACTGTGTGCAACATTAAAACATGAAAACTGATACACACAAAATTTTCCTCAGTGACAGAGGTCAGACTCCATCCTGTATTTCATTCATTTATATAAAATTCTACATTGTATAACTAATGTACCACAAGTACATGTTAAGGAGATGCATGGGAATGGGGAAAAAGGGGATGAGGAAACTTTTGGGGTGATAAGTATGTTTGTTACTTGGATTGTGATGACAGTTTCATAAGTGTATTTTTTGTCAAAATGCATCAGCTTTCATATATATGCAGTTTATTGTACATCAATTTTACCTCAATAAAGGTAAACAAAATTTCTGTAATTAAAACAAAAGAATACATACCACAAAGACCTAAAACAAAATACTGATGCACTTGTTTTTACAAAATAATATTCAAAAAAACTTACAAAACATTCCTATAAAAATTATGAGACATATATTCAACAAAATTCTTCAAATATAACAAATGTTCATATAGAGTAGTATAATTACTGATGATGATAATTCTTTTTGCTATTAGCTGTATTTCTATCACAATTTGAATACTTCTGGTGGTAATTTAGTTGTTTTTTTTTTAATGGCACATAAATATGCAAAATATGACCTCACAAAAAAGTGAATCATTCCATACCTGCACTGGAGAGCGAATTGTTACCTTCTTACTTCCTTCCACTGCATCAATTTGACAAACAATCGACCTTTCAACGCCAGACTCTCTGTGTCTTACAGTGTACAGTCGTCGTCCCACTTTTGTTAAAGGGATTTTATCAGCAGTAGAGTGGTTAGCAGGTGCTAAATTAAGTATACACGTTTAAAATTATCATAAATCATCATATATTAATTTTAATAGACATTTTAAGCCAGAAACATCAGATGATTTCTTAAATTTTTAAACATTATAACTGAAAACTATACAAAGGGATGTTTTAAGAATCCACAATACATTTCCACATCATTCACTGAAACCCTTCAAAGCATTCTAACAAAAAAAGTTTTTATTTGAAAAAAACTCATCCAAAAGTTAAACCTAAGACAACAACCTAATCTTTTAAAAATAACTGACTGATGAGGGAAATTGCTAGAAAATATAAGAACACTGATCTTTGGTTTGTTATCACAATAAAACAGGCAGTCACCAGCAATGACCAAGTAGCTGCAGTTTTTCAGTTTTTAATTTTTCCAACAGGCTGTGACACTTTGTCATATCTAAGATTTGGTTACAATTTTATATAGTCTTACCTAATATATACATATATTGTATTGGGGGGTAAATTATCTATTTTGGAAGTTAATTATTTATTTATATAATTCCTCTCCCCTAGAAAAGAA
Organism: Cervus elaphus; assembly: GCF_910594005.1. Lineage (NCBI taxonomy): Eukaryota > Metazoa > Chordata > Mammalia > Artiodactyla > Cervidae > Cervus > Cervus elaphus. Next base: position 51,181,401 of record NC_057843.1, on the reverse strand, counting down.
AGTGGCAAACCACTCCAGTATTCTTGCCTGGAGAATCCCATGGACAGAGACTGGCGGGCTAAGGTCAGTTCAAGAGGCTGCAAAGACTGAGCAACTAACCTGTCTGCCTCCCCTACTATCCTATAAAAATGTTAGTTTAAAAGCAAACAGAAGTACAATTGATGAGAACAATTCACAGACAATGTTGGGAAAACACGTGAAACCTAGCCACTGTTAAGAATCAGTTACTGACTAGCAAAAAGCACTAGCGATCAGTTTTAGCGCCCCTCCTCCATGCCTAAGCAACCTCTCTAATGTCCCTCCTTCCGTAACTACTTAATTCCTCTCAAGAGAAGAATGAATACATACTATAATGTACATACACTGAAGAATACAATGAATACATACTACGATAATTTTTAAATGTATTTACTTCTACTTTTTACCTCTCTTCTGAGAAACAAAAAGAACAAAGGAAAAAGAAAAAACCTCTACTTCAATAGGCAGAAGATAAAAACCATTCACAAACCCCAAAACCATTATCTTGTGCCATTGGCTGAATTCAAACCTTATTCTGAATTCATTCAGTTGCAAAACTGTTGGAATTTTACTGAGTTATACTAAAAGTGGTTAAAACAACCACTGATAGTTATTGTCTATAAATGCTGACTGAAGATGAGACCTAATAATTTTTTTTTCCAAAGCAGTAAATTATTATGCTCTAAATAACGCAGGGGATAAAGCCAGAATTTGAAATACAGCAATTTAGTGACAACAGCAACCAATGCCCTGCAAAGGAAGTAATAAAATTTGCAACATATTAGGGAGGAAATAAAAAATCTGTGAGATACCAGGAGTAAGTAAAGTGGGATGTAAAATATAATTTAGAAAATAAAGCCCCAGGACGGTAATTTATCACTTACTAAGAAGAATGAAGAAGTGTTTGCTGCTTAAGCTGGTCATTGCATTGAAATGATCATTGTCTTTAGTTCGCATATAATCCATACTTAAACTCTCCTCATTTTTCAATACATATGATTTTGCCATAGGTACGCTGAGTACACTAAAAGATTCACTTGGTGAAACAGAAATATTAAGTCCAAGAGAATTTAAAATCATAAAAGGTGCCAGATCCCTTACGAAGGTAGCTGAAGATCCAGTGGCAGCTTCTGTAAATGCCTAACAAGGAAGAGTCATCATAAATACAAGAAAATATAGAAAATTAAATGACAAGCAGAACACTAACAGACATATGACAAACAACTAAGTTAACAAAAACTTCTTTTTTAACTGAAGGGTTAACTCAGACTAGTATCCCAAAATTAAAGTTTCAAGTAACTTTTCTTACCTCAGCTAAATTATTCAACATTATAAGGCCACATTTAGATAATGTAATGTTTAGCTGGTCTTTCGAATAGAAAGTGATGACAGTTTTATATTCTGGTACTCTGTAATTTTCTTCTTCAGTACCTGACTCAACAATGGCCTTTTTGGCTTTCTTTTTCATCTAAAATAACATATAAATTATAGAAATATGAGAAAAATCTGTTTCTAGGAGCATGGCACAACTCATTTTACAAAGGAAAAACAAACATCAGACAAATTTCAACCACAATATTAGAGAAAGCAATACATTTTATCAGCTGCACTGCCTTACTGGAATTACTGGGACATCACCCAACTAATGCCACCTGGACAGAAGCAATACTGGAAGAAAAGTTCTTCTCCTCCTCAGTTACACTAAAATGGCAGGCATAATTTAGAAGGGGAAAATAAAACCCCAATAAGTAAACGCATGTAGCATCTGAATGAAAATCAGAAGCACATACATCATAGAATGCGGAAATTCAGGGCAAGAAAAATTAGCCTACTGGTGTTATAAATGCTATATATACAGAACAGAAACCTAGGGACTTAAAAAGTCCAACAATGGTTGCAGAACAGTGCCACTATGACCTAGGCGCGTGTGAATCAAACTACCTCCCTCTTTTTAAGTTTCGCAAGTCTACTACATGTGAGTATTCTGACCTAACAACCGCCAAAGAAGTTCCTTTATCCAAATCCTTTATCTGAAATGAGCACAATCAAATGTACTGGTCTAATACAAAGGGCTGGAAATGCCAAGCTAGTCACCTTTACTGTTCCTTTAACTGGCTTTAAGCCACTGAAAACTTGTTCATTATTTGACAGAATCATTATTAGGGAGGAGATATGCCAATAATCCTACAATCTCTTGCTTCAGAAGTACAATTCCATCCATCTAAACGTTCTGATTTATATGATTACATAAATTCACACTATATTTGAAGTAAATAATAATGTATTTTCTTTTACATACACACCCTTCAGATACCAAGGGAAACTTGAGACAGACAGCAACCTACAAGAAAATGCTAGAAATATTTTAAGATGATAGTTTATGAGTGGGGACTGTGCAGCCAGTATTGCATTCCACCTCTTCAAATTTAAAGGTATTATTACTTTATGGAAGTCCTTTAACTTCCACAGTTTTAGTTCTATCATATATTAAAATGAAGTTTAAAACTGTATCTTCTTCAGAAGTTTGTTTTAAGGTTTAAAGAAAAGTAGGTTATTTAAGACAGTGTCTAGTACATAATAAATGTTACACAATATTTATATTAGAGCCCATGAGGCAACAGTCAGCTTTGAAAATTACATTCAGAGGTCAAACAAGGAAGCAAGTGGAAAGGTTCATAATGAAATATCTGAACTCTATTGTGATTAAAATTAAAGTGTGTGTGATGTGGACATCCTCAACATTTGAAAAAAAATTTCCAGATATCAAAAATACCTTGATTCCAAGATTCCATGGTCTAAAATCCTCAGTTTGATCAATTTCTAAGGGTTCAAGCAAAGGCTCCCAAACACCAAACATTTCATTGTAATAATGTACCTAGAGAGAGAATTTAATTTTTAAATAAAATATTGTGGTATTTTCTAAAATCATCTTCCATGTTGTTCCCCACACCATTCCCTTTGGCTGTGCTATTTCTTCTGTATGAAAACCATCAACATGCCATCAGTTTCCTATACATTCTGTCTCAATGATTTCCTCATCTGGCTAATTTTACGGTCTACTCTTCACAATTTATTCCAGAAAAAAATCTTTTTTAAGTATCTTTCCTTGATTTTCAGGCTGGGTTGAACAGTGAAAACTATGTTCATCTATCAAACATTACTGGAATTTTAAAAACATGTTCCATCTACCTCCACTAACTTTTCGAAAGTCTTTGAAGTGAAGGCAAATAACATAAAATCCCATTGACGGAGGAGCCTGGAAGGCTGCAGTCCATGGGGTCGCGAAGAGTCAGACATGACTGACAGACTTCACTTTCCCTTTTCACTTTTATGCACTGGAGAAGGAAATGGCAACCCACTCCAGTGTTCTTGCCTGGAGAATCCCAGGGATGGGGTCGCACAGAGTCAGACACGACTGAAGTGACTTAGCAGCAGTAGCAATAAGTATGTACATATTTCAATTCTCTGAACTTCCTAGACATCTTAGATCAAATTCTCTGCAAAATATAGATAATTCTAGCTAAAATTTGGAAACTTGAAACCTAGTCTATCAGTTCCACCTCTATTAGTACATAACTCTATCATCACAAATATTATAGTGGCTTATAAATTTTCATACTTATTGACTGAAGTAGAATATCAGATTAGTTTCTACTAAACATAAACTAAATACTTTTAAGCAAAGTATCCCTGGGAGGATTCTATGCAGAAAAATTCAGATGCATAATATATGTTGGCTCAAAGTAAGTATCTTCCATATAACCAAAGGACTCTCACAGAAATGTGAAAGACCTTGGTGGAGTCTCACCAGAGTATGAAGACCTGCATTATATAAATGTATAAAGCATATTCTTCTAATTTTTTATGTCACTATTTCCAAACAGAAAAGAAATACTCTATTATTACTTTAAGGAAAAAAGGATACTCAATTTTTAAAATTAAGAATTTTACATCTACTCAACAGTCTATGGTATGGACCTAAAAAAAGCAATAGATATTAAGAAGAGGAGGCAAGAATACACATAAGAACTGTACAAAAAAGATCTTCACAATCCACATAATCACGATGGTGTGATCACTCACCTACAGCCAGACATCCTGGAATATGAAGTCAAGTGAGCCTTAAGAAGCATCACTACGAACAAAGCTAGAGGAGGTGATGGAATTCCAATATAGCTATTTCAAATCCTAAAAGATGATGCTGTGATAGTGTTGCACTCAATATGCCAACAAATTTGGAAAACTCAGCAGTGGCCACAGGACTGGAAAAGGTCAGTTTTCATTCCAATCCCAAAGAAAGGCAATGCCAAAGAATGCTCAAACTACCACATAATTGCACTCATCTCACACGCTAGCAAAGTAATGGTCAAAATTCTCCAAGCCAGGCTTCAACAGGATGTGAACCGTGAACTTCCAGATGTTCAAGCTGGTTTTAGAAAAGACAGAGGGACCAGAGATCAAATTGCCAACATCCACTGGATCATCGAGAAAGCAAGAGAGCTCCAGAAAAACATCTATTTATTGACTATGCCAAAGCCTTTGACTGTGTGGATCACAATAAACTGTGGAAAGAGATGGGAATACCAGACCACCTGACCTGCCTCTTGAGAAACCTGTATGCAGGTCAGGAAGCAACAGTTAGAACTGGACATGGAACAACAGACTGGTTCCATATAGGAAAATGAGTACATCAAGGCTATATATTGACACTCTGCTTATTTAACTTATATGCAGAGTACATCATGAGAAATGCTCGGCTGGAGGAAGCACAAGCTGGAATCAAGATTGCTGGGAGAAATATCAATAACCTGAGATATGCAGATGACACCACCCTTATGGCAGAAAGCAAAGAACTAAAGAGCCTCTTGATGAAAGTGAAAGAGGAGAGTGAAAAAGTTGGCTTAAAGCTCAACATTCAAAAAACTAAGATCATGGCATCCAGTTCCATCTCTTCATGGCAAATAGATGGGGAAACAGTGGAAACAGTGACAGACTTTATTTTTCTGGGCTCCAAAATCACTGCAGGTGGTGACTGCAGCCATGAAATTAAAAGATGCTTGCTCCTTGGAAGGAAAGTTATGACAGACATAGACAGCATATTAAAAAGCAGAGACATTACTTTGCCAACAAAGGTCCATCTAGCCAAGGCTATGGTTTTTCCAGTGGTCATGTATGGATATGAGAGTTGGACTATAAGGAAGGCTGAGCACTGAAGAATTGATGCTTTTGAACTGTGGTGTTGGAGAAGACCCTTGAGAGTCCCTTGGACTGCCAGGAGATCCAACCAGTCCATCCTAAAGGAGATCAGTCTTGAGTGTTCATTGGAAAGACTAATGCTGAAGGTGAAACTCCAATACTTTGGCCACCTGATGTGAAGAGCTGACTCATTTGTAAAGACCCTGGTGCTGGGAAACATTGAAGGCAGGAGAAGGGGATGACAGAGGATGAGATGGTTGTATGGCATCAGTGATTTAATGGAGATGAGTTTGAGTAGACTCTGGGAGTTGGTAATGGACAGGGAGGCCTGGTGTGCTGTGGTCCATGGGGTCATGAAGAGTCAGACACGACTGAGCAACTGAACTAAACAGCAGTCTATTAATTTAATCAACTTAAGATGAATGAAATCAGTTGAAATATAAACTTAATATGGATATGTACTCTACAAGTAACGTACACATACAAACAACTATATCAAGGGCATAAATAGGTACACTTTTTCCTAAAAGTTTGAGAATCAACTTTGTATTTATGATAAACTTAACTTAAATGTTTAAATGAGATTTCCAAAATAGTTCATATGTAGCAATATTTCTCACATAATCTGGAAAAATACTATATATGCTTACTTCTAGTTCAAGCTGACAGTGGAGATTTATTAAGGAACTCCAGTTTTTGCCTTCCCCTGAGAAACGTGATTTTGCCAAAAGCATAGGTACTGTTCTATGACCAATTCCAGCCTCAAGAACTAGAAAAATAGAATCAATGTTCATTTTTATTATCTCTCCTTTGGGTACCAATTCAGGTGTGTGAGCTGTTTTTACAGCTTCATTTGGTTCTTCAAGAAACCACATATTTAAATCTTTTGTATCCTTCTTTTCCCATAAATGTGCTGTAGAAGAAGCAGTTTCTTTTGGGATGGTTTCCTTGGCAGTATAAAGTGCGGAAGTTATGGTAATCACAGTATTTATGATAACTGGTGAAACCTAAGGAGAAAAATTCAAAATAATAAAAAAAACTACAAAAATCACTTTCCAAACTATATACTTCAAAGAACATGAAATATATTTGCGAAGGATCAAGAGGAATTAATACTGAAGTAACATTACTACCAAGAAACAGATACAATTTGCTGCCTGCAAAAAATTTTATTATTATAGCTAATTTCAATAGTTAAAATATTTACATGTTGATATTAAACTGACCAATTTCAACTATCATACTATAAGGAAGCTATCTACAGAAGCAGTCAACTGCCAATAATAAAATACATAAAAACATTCATTATAAAATGTAAATTAAGTATCTTTTTAAAATTATGTGTCAAAAATACTTTTAAACAGCTTCCTTTTGCTTATTTAATGATTAAAATTGTTGTTATAATTGTTTATTTCTAAGTTTTATTGTTTTTTTTCAAAAGGGCACTAAAGATCTGAATGACTGACTACATTATAACTTACCTTCAGTGTCAGGGATTTTACTGATAACTCAAGTACTTGTGGATCTGGACTTATCTGAGTAGCTTGATAGAACAAGTCACAGGGTTGCAAAACCTGTATGAGAAAAATCAATACTATTAACACATTCTTAAAATATTTTTACTTAAAGACTTGTCCAACAATAGATAACTATGCTAAATAAACAAGTTAGTAAAAATAATCTACTTCAAAAACAAGTGAATCAATAAAACATTCATTATTTATAATAAACAGAAAGTACTTATATTAGCACTACTGATAACACTGATCAGCACTACTGATTAATACTACTGATAAAGTAAAAGAATTTCTTAAATATACGAAAATGTCACAAAACTTGTATTCTGTATTTTATTTTATAGCAGTCCCTTGGTATCCCTTCGGGACTGGTTCCAGGACACAAACACCTGTCCCCTACCTGCTTCCTCCCACCCATGGCAGATACTAAAATCCAAGAATGCTCAAGTCCTATGTATATTGATAAAATGGCACAGTATTCAACAACAATGAAACAAACAGCACATTTTAAAAAATGGCAAGAGAAGTTGAATAGATTTTTTTTCCCAAAGAAGACAGAAGGCCAACAAGCACATGAAAAGATGTTCAACATCACTATTTATCAGGGAAATGCAAATCAAAACCAAAATAAAATATCACCTCCTATCTGTTGTAATGGCTATTATCAAAAAGGAAGGAAATTAAGAGTTGGAAAGAATGTGGAGGAAAGGGAATCCTCATTCACTAAATGTGGGATTTGTGTAGTTACTGTGGAAAAACAGTATGGAGAGTCCTCAAAAAATTAAGAATAGAGCTATCATATGATTCACCTATTTCACTTCTGGGTATTTATCCAAATAATACAAAAGCACTATTTCAAAAAGATAAACGTCACCCCCATGTTCACTGCAGCATTATCTACAACAGCCAAGATATGAAAACAACCTAGAGTGCCTATCAACAGATGAAAAGATAATGAAAACGTGGAGTGTTTCTATATGTTTGTATGATAATGGAATACTACTCAGGGATAAAAAGGTGAAACCTTACTATCTCCAACAATATGGGAGGACCTTGAGGGTATGATGGACCTAAGAGAAATGAGTCAGATGAAGAAAGACAAATACTGCATGATTTCACTTACATATGTCATATAAAAAATTAAAAAAAAACAAGAAATAAACAAATCAAACAACAACATAGATACAAATAACAGATTGGAAGTTATATAGGGGAAGGAGTGGGGAAGAAAATGGGGTCAAGGGGGTCAACTGTATGGTTACTGGTAAAAACTAAATTTTTGGTGGTGAACATACTGTTGTATATTCAGAAGTAGAAAAATAATACTGTAACAATGAAACTTACATATTGTTATAAGTCAACATTATCTCAAGAAATAAAAAGACCAAGTACAGTCAGCCCTCTGTATCCACAGGTTCTGTATTTGTGAATTCAACCACAGATTGAGTGACTAACATAAAAGTTTTATCATGGTATTTTTTTCCATTATAAAAGTAAATGAAATAAGTTAATCTACATAGGACAAACTACAAAAGAAGAAAAAATTATAAATACATTAGACTTGCTAAATAATTCTTACTATAAGTGTAAACTGAGTCTTCCCTAACTACAGTGAGCATAAATCTGCAGCCCCTAGTGACTCACACTCCTCCCAAATATAACATATGTTCACCTCCTAAGGATCCTGATAGTCACCTCCCATTATTACAGCATGAAGTCCAAAATCTTGAGAGAGTTAACTCTTATGTAGACTGATAAGGAGAAAGGGGTCCAGGGCTCTCAAGGAAGAGAAAGGGGCAAATGTTTTTTTTTTTTTTAACATTGCTTTGTCTTAGTCACGTAAGACATTTTTTCTTAAACTCTAAGTAGTTATGACAACAATTTTTAAGACTAAGTTTCTTTAAGCCCAGAGCTAATGATTACACAACAAAACAACTCATCTTGCTCAAGAGTATGTTTTTCCTTAAGTTCTGTACTAATGATTACATAACAACAATGTAGCTTGCTTGAGGACAGGTTTCTCCTTCTTAACAAGAAACTTCTGAGTAATCTTGTTATCTACAGATGTATGTTATAGGAGTGGGTTTGGTAAGACCTTTCCATTGCTACTTCTAATCTTGTTAATTTAAGATATATATTGTATCCCTAGGTCTGAAAAAAGTATATAAGGCATTGATAAGACTTCCATAAGAAATCTGTATACAGGTCAAGAAGCAACAATTAGAATTGGACATGGAACAACAGAAGGGTTCCAAATCAGGAAAGGAGTATGTCAAGGCTGTTTATTGTCACCCTGCTTATTTAACTTATACGCAGAGTACATCCTGTGAAATGCCAAGCTGGATGAAGCACAGGCTGGAATCAAGATTGCCAGGAGAAATATCAATAACCTCAGACATGCAGATGACACCACTCTTATGGCAGAAAGCAAAGAGGAACTAAAGAGCCTCTTGATGAAAGTGAAAGAGAAGAGTGAAAAAGTTGGCTTAAAACTCAACATTCAGAAAACTAAGATCATGGCATCTGGTCCCAACACTTCATGGCAAATAAATGGGGAAACAATGGAAACAGTGAGAGACTTTATTTTGGGGGGGCTCCAAAATCACTGCAGATGGTGACTGCAGCCATGAAATTAAAAGACTCTTCCTCCTTGGAAGAAAAGCTATGACCACCCTAGACAGCATATTAAAAAGCAGAGACATTACTTTGCCAACAAAGGTCCATCTAGTCAAAGCTATGGTTTTTCCAGTAGTCACACATGGATGTGACAGTTGGACCGTAAAGAAAGCTGAGTGCCGAAGAAGTGACGTTTTCAAACTGTGGTGTTGGAGAAGACTCTTGAGAGTCCCTTGGACTACAAGGAGATCCAACCAGTCCATCCTAAAGGAAATCAGTCCTGAATATTCATTGGAAGGACCGATGCTGAAGCTGAAACTGCAATACTGTGACTGCCTGATGCATAGAATGGACTCATTGGAAAAGATCCTAATGCTGGGCAAGATAGAAGACTAGAGGAGAAAAGGATGACAGAGGATGAGATGATGGGATGGCATCACTGACTTGATGGATATGAGTTTGAGCAAGCTCTGGGAGTTGATGATGGACAGGGAAGCCTGGTGCACTGCTGTCCACGGGGTCACAAAGAGTTGGACACGACTGAGCGACGGAACTGAACACTAGCAAGTGGGGCACTCTCCGTCCCATTTCTGATATCTGTGTCAGAAGCTTTCTCTTTTTCACTGAATAAAAAGTCTGCCACAAAAGCTCTGAGTGATCAAGCCCAGTCCCTGGTGCTGAAGCTAAATCTTCTTCAGAGATCACAAATCACAAATTCTTCACTATCAATTTCATCACATCACGTAATTTTAGTTCATCTATATCTCTCATTAATTCAAAATTCTAAAATCTTATCTCTCAATTAGCTCAAAGTCTAAAATCTAAATCAGGTCCAGATGATGAAGTTCTTAGGTATAATCTATTAAGTACAATTGCTGGGGCACAACTTCTTTTAAAACTGAAACTGAGTTCCTGGTTCCCATCACTCCCAAAATAGAATGGTGGGACAGATAGAAGATAACAATTACAGACATTTCAATTCATAGAGAAGGTAAAATGGAGTCACTAGTCCAAAGCAGTTCTGAATAACAGTCAAGTAAATGAGTTTCCTGATTAGATTTCAAAGGCTAGGAATAATTCTCTGTGGCTCTGAACTTCACTCCAAGTCATTCTTCCTCTTTTTTCACAACAGGTAGCATAAAACTGCAGCTGAGCAGTTTTATTATTCTGCATCTTGCCAGGATTTGGGAGGGTGCAAGAGTCTCTCATCATTTTGTACTTTTTGTCTCTCTCATGCCACGATAGTAGTGTTTCTTGCTAAAATAATTTTCTCAAGAACTTTGAGGGCCTTCTATAGATTTCACGAAATTTCATTCCATTAGACAAATGTTGCATTCATGGATCTTTTTTATATAACAATGGCCTCGTGCTAATAAAGTTAAGGGGTTTCTAAGGCCTTCTGGTTTCACTGAGATCAGCGAAATAGACATTAATCTCTTGAAAGGGCTCCTTGTATGACTGAATATTCTGTAATTTTTAAACCTGAGGTTCAGCAAAAGGTTATACAATAACACATTCTTTTCTCTATCTTATATTTTTGGTAGTCATTTCTGACTTGAAGCGTCTTATGCCAAGCCACACTAGTGACTCCTCTATCCCAGTTTAACAAGCTAATACTTAATGTTCCTGCATTTATTCATCAGCAAAAATGTCATTTCTACTAAGAAGTCCCTCTCACCTACTACTCCAGAACAGTTAGACTATTCTATTAAAGAATCTTAATTAGCAAACAGAATATAAGAGCAAACTAAGATAGCCTCAAATTTCGGGCTAACCCATAAATGTTACCTGGCATGCCATGGGAGAACTATCAGTGCAATTTATAATAAGAGTAATAAGAACTATTTCAGCTTTTTCAACAGATGACAGTGAGCACTCAATAAAATTCCACACTTATTTACAACTAAGATAATTTCAAAATTAGAGAGGGAATATTTCTCAACACAATAGAAGTTTTAACTTAAGTTCACAAGCAAGTGTTTCCCTTATACGGATGCCCAGCTAAAGGTCTCCTTTCTTTAGTCTTCCACTCCCATCTGAAGGAAGAAACTTGTGACCAAGCAATAATCCACCTACAAGTTGAAAAGTCATATTTAAAAAGCCTGCTTGATGTAAAAGAATGAAACTGGAACATTCCATAAAACTATACAAAAAAATTAACTCAAAATAGATTAAAGACCTAAATGTAACCTGGTACTATAAAACTCTCAAAGAAAAACATAGGCAGAACTCTTTACTACAAATTGCAAAAAAAAATTTTTTTTTTTGATCTCTCTCCTAAAGCAAAGGAAATAAAAGCAAACACAGACCTAATGAAACTTAAAGGCTTTGGTAAAGCAAAGGAAACCACTGACAAAATGAAAAGACAACCTACTGAATGGGAGAAAATAATTACAAGTGGTATGATTAATAAGGGTTAATATACAAAATACAGAAACAGCTCGGCAAGATTACACAGAAGAACTGTACAAAAAAGATCTTCATGACCCAGATAATCATGATGGTGTGATCACTCACTTAGAGCCAGACATCCTGGAATGTGAAGTCAAATAGGCCTTAGGAAGCACCATTACAAACAAAGCTAGAGGAGGTGATGGAATTCCAGTTGAGCTATTTCAAATCCTGAAAGATGATGCTGTGAAAGTGCTACACTCATTATGCCAGCAAATTTGGAAAACTCAGCAGTGGCCACAGGACTGGAAAAGGTCAGTTTTCATTCCAATCCCAAAGAAAGGCAATGCCAAAGAATGCTCAAACTACTGCACAATTGCACTCATCTCACACGCTAGCAAAGTAATGCTCAAAATTCTCCAAGCCAGGCTTCAACAGTAGGTGAACCGTGAACTTCCAGATGTTCAAGCTGGTTTTAGAAAAGGCAGAGGAACCAGAGATCAAATTGCCAACATCCACTGGATCATTGAGAAAGCAAGAGAGCTCCAGAAAAACATCTATTTCTGCTTTATTGACTATATCAAAGCCTTTGACTGTGTGGATCACAATAAACTGTGGAAAGAGATGGGAATACCAGACCACCTGGCCTGCCTCTTGAGAAACCTGTATGCAGGTCAGGAAGCAACAGTTAGAACTGGACATGGTACAACAGACTGGTTCCAAACAGGAAAAGGAGTACGTCAAGGCTGTATACTGTCATCCTGCTTATTTAACTTACATGCAGCATACATCATGGGAAATGCTCTGCTGGAGGAAGCACAAGCTGGAATCAAGATTGCTGGGAGAAATATCAATAACCTGAGATATGCAGATGACACCACCCTTATGGCAGAAAGTGAAAAAGAACTAAAGAGCCTCTTGATGAAAGTGAAAGAGGAGAGTGAAAAAGTTGGCTTAAAGCTCAACATTCAAAAAACTAAGATCATGGCATCCAGTCCCATCACTTCATGGCAAATAGATGGGGAAACAGTGGAAACAGTGAGAGACTTTATTTTCTTGGGCTCCAAAATCACTGCGAACAGTGACTGCAGCCATGAAATTAAAAGACACTTACTCCTTGGAAGGAAAGTTATGACGAACCTAGACAGAATATTGAAAAGCAGAGACATTACTTTGCCAACAAAGGTCCATCTAGCCAAGGCTATGGTTTTTCCAGTGGTCATGTATGGATGTGAGAGTTGGACTATAAAGAAAGATGAGCACCGAAGAATTGATGCTTTTGAACTGTAGTGGTGGAGAAGACCCTTGAGAGTCCCTTGGACTGCAAGGGGATCCAACCAGTCCATCCTAAAGGAGATCAGTCCTGGGTGTTCATTGGAGGGACTGATGTTGAAGCTGAAACTACAATACCTGATGCGAAGAGCTGACTCATTTGTAAAGACCCTGGTGCTGGGAAAGATTGAGGGCAGGAGGGGAATGGGACGACAGAGGATGAGATGGTTGGATGGCATCACCGACTCAATGGACATGGGTTTTGGTGGACTCCCGGAGTTGGTGATGGACAGGGAGGCCTGGCGTGCTGCAGTTCATGGGGTCACAAAGAGTCAGACACAACTGAGGGACTGAACTGAACATACAACTCAACATCATTTTTATATTTTTACCAAATGCTCCAGTTAAAGATAGGCAGCAGAACTAAACAGACATTTTTTCCAAAGAGGACATGCAGATGACCAACAGGCACATGAGATGATGTTCAACAATGCTAATCATTAGAGAGATGCAAATCAAAACCACAATTAGCTATCACCTCACACCTGTCAGAATGGCTATCGTTAAAAAAACAAGCGCTGGCAAGCGTGTAGAGAAAAGGGAACCCATTGTTAAAGTAGTCTTTACTGTCAGGATGGACATAGGATAGACAAATGACAGATCAGTAAATAAAACAAGAGTTCTGCAGCAAATATAAAAACAAAAACTTTCCATGAATAAATAATAGCTTTGGTTGTTAAAGCTACTTACATATGGAGCCACCAAATGCTTAACAAACTAAGGATTGCCAAGGAGACCAATACCTGGTATATAGAAGTTTTTTAGTATTAAAACTGCTGAAATAACCTCCAAGTAATAAGCTCAACAGAAAGTAAGCTGTGACAACAGTGTTTATCCTGAAAAAGACAACATTCACTTTATATATGTTTACAGTGGATAATGGTTAAAAAAAGAGAGCTAGAGCCATGTGAGAAAATGCAAATAATGTTCTTTCAAGAGAGCAAAATCAAAGACTCCAACATGGGCTATCCAAGGAATTTACTCCATTGCTGGAGTTTCAAGTTTTCACAATTCAATTCAGCAGGATATTTCAATTGTTATGAAGCAGTGACTACAAAGTGTTTCCTATTCTTTCTTTTTCTGAATGGGTTTTTGAACTTCAAGTTTTCAGTCTTTGTACCACTGTTAAACTAGTGACTGTGTATACTGCTGAAGTGTGCATCTGTCGAAAACTGGTAACTTGTCTATTAGTTAATATATTGTCAAACCGAAAGAATTCATATGCAGACACAAAAAAGCAAACTATCATCTAGGAGGAGGGACAAGATGATGGAGGATTGGGAGGACGTGGAGTACATCTCTCTCCATGGATACATCAGGAATACACCTTCAGACACAGAAGTGCATGCAGAACACCAGCTAAGGGCAGACAGGAGTACCTGACCAGAGGAAAAGAATATAGAACCACCCAAAACTCGGTAGGACAAAGGAACTAGGGGGAAAAACAGGAGCGTTCATAGGACTGGACCTCCCCTTGGAGCGTGGGGGAACTGAAGCAGGGGTCCGATCCCCACATCAGGGCAATTGTCTGAGTCAGAGGAGAAACATGTAAGGCTGAGAGTGAAAACAGCTGATCTGTGGCAGCCTAAATGGAATGAGAATCAGACAGTCCTTGCTGCAGCCAAACATAATCTGGGCAGGGACGCAGGTCCCAAGAAAGGAGCAGCAGCTGGGAGCTGGAGTTTACAGACTGTGGAGCAATCCCAGCGTGAGGGCTCTGTTGACTGTGGAGAGACAGATCTAGGCGATGTGAGGGAGGAGATGTGGTGGGAGATGCCTGTGGAGGAAAGCCAGGCAGCCATGGAGGCCACGGTGACACTGCTGAGTCACGCACACGGGGTGGAGCCATCACCATCGCCTCTCTCTCCCCACAATGCCAGCATCGGCACCTGAACAACAGAAAGGCTGGCCCATCAACACCTGACACGCTGCACTACAGAGTAGGACCCCACCCAGGGTGCCCCTTTAAGTGCCTGAAATGCCCATCTATGGGTAGGACCCCAATCAAAGGAGCCCTCTAAGTGCCTGAACGGGCAGAGCTACGGGGAAAAACTGGCCTAAGAGGCCTTCTGATTGCCAGTTACAAGAGGCTCAAAAAAAGACGGATAGGGCCATAACTCCTGTGGCGGAGGCAGTCCATGTCCCTGCACACTTGGCACTGCCCAGGATCCCCACATGCCAAGCAGCTGCGCCACCTTCTCGTTCAGCTCTCCCTGGGGCAGAGCTGCCACCGGCAAAAAAAGTCTTGCATCTATGCACGCAGGGTTGCTTCAGCTGTGTCCAGCTCTTTGCAAACCTGCAGACCGTGGCCTGCCAGGCTTCTGTCGGGGATTCTCCAGGCAAGAACACTGGAGCGTATTGGTCAATACTGGCCGGCATACCCTCTAGAGCACTGTATTTCCTGCTGACCTAGCCACCAACTCCCCTGAGTACCTGGTGCTGCCAGAACTCCTGTGACCTAAACAGCTGCACCACCTCCACCCCTGGCCCTCACAGGGGCAAACCCAGGTCCTCCAGGGCAGCCCCAGGAGCAAACCCCAATGGACGACCCATTTGCAGAGGTGGGAATAAAACCACAACTGAAACCCAGGGGCAGTGTGGCTAAGGAAGAAGACCCCAAACCTTCCCACTAGTTACACAAGCTGCAGATTAAATCCACATGATCAACTAGGCAGACTCTGTGTCTATGGAATACATAAAAGGACATTCAGAGCTCCCACAAGAGGAAACACACTGGTTCTGATAGCTGTGGACACTGGAGGGAAGAACACGCAGGAGTAGGACCAGATTAGAATCTGAGCTGCCCCCACAGCAGATCCAGAGATCAGCACAGTGTTGGAGGGCATAAAAGGGAGGTGAGGTGGACTGCAACCTCCAGCAAGGGAAAGGACTCTGACAGCAGTGACTCAAGAAAAACATTTATTATTCTTATGGTTTGACTTGTCCTGTAGATTCCTTTGGATTTTTTTCTTTTTTTTTGCCCCTCTGTTGTAGTTGTCAATTTTTTGGCACTATGAAATCTAATTAAGTTTTTGAATTTTTTTTTTTCTCCTCAGTCACATTTTTTATTGTTGTTATAAACCTGTGCCTCTACACTGGGCTTTTGCAGTTCTGGGGAGTTTTCCTTTTTCTTTTTTTAATTTTAAAGTTTTTAAACCTATTATTATTTTTTATACATTTATTCCTTTGTTTGATTTTCATACTGTTCCTTTCCCCTTCCAGATAATCTTTAACGTATATAAGTCTTCTTTATCTACCTGTATTTAACTTTGCATATCTATTCTTTCTTTCCTTTCTTTCCTTTCCTCTCAAACATTTGTTAGTTTTATTTTCATAGCTTTATTCCCCAACTTGTGTCTTCCTTTAGTTTTGTTTTCCAGTTTCTGTTTTATTTAGTTTTGTTCTTAACTGGTAGATACAACTCTTGATTTCTTTTGTTCACTGGGTCAATCTATGTACTTTATTTTTGTTGGACTGTTTTGATTTTGCTTATGGGTGTATACGCATAAGTGTATATTCAGTCACACTTCTTATTGGTGTTATAAACCTCTGACTCTGTGTTGGGATTTTGCAGTTCTGTGTTTTCTTTTTTTCTTTCTTCTTCCTTTATGTCTTTCTTTTTTTTCTTTGCTCTTTTTTATAATTTTAATGTTTTAAACCTATTATTTTTTTCTCTACATTTATTTCTTTGTTTGCCTTTCCTACTGTTCTTTTCCCCCTGCAATTAACCTTTAATGTATATAAATCTTCATCTACCTGTATTTAACTTTGCATATCTGTTCTTTCTTTCCTTTCCTCTCAATATATGTGTTAGTTTTGTTTTCATTGCTTTATTGCGCAATTGGCACCTTGCTTTAGTTCTGTTTTCCAGTTTATGCTTTAGTTAGTTTTGTTCTTAACAGGTAAATATAATTTTTGATTTCCTTTGTTTGCCCGGTCAATCACTGTACTTTATTTTTGTTGGACTGTTTTGACTTTGCTTATTGGTGTATATGTATATTGCATCATTTTAATTATTATTTGCCTGATTTTGTAACTGCCATTTGTCTGGGGTTCATCTTTGGTTTCTTGTTTTTGGGTATTTGTTTTTAATCTCACTTAATGCCATAACAAAGCACTTGTGGAATCTTCCTTCCTGACCAGGGATCAAGCCCTGAGCCTTTGGACTGGGAACACTGACTCCAAGACCCTAGACTACCAGAGAACTAACCCCAGGGAGTATCAAATAATGAGAACTCACACAAAGGAAACCACTTGAGTACAAGACCTGGCATCACCCAGCCACAAGTAACACCCTATGCAGGATGCCTCATCTAAACAACAAACAAAAAAAATACATACGCAATCACCAGCAGACAGGATGACCACCTCACTCACCCTTGCCCATCAGAGGAAAAACAAACAAACAAAAACTCATTATGAATCTCAGCCTATAGGAAGGTTACACAAACCAGTGCACCAAACATAGGAGGCCAGAAACCAAAAGGAAGAAAGAATTCAACCTTGTACCCTGGGAAAAGACCACAAACATAGTAAGTTAAAAAAAAATATAATGAAGATTGGCTGAATGGATACAAAAACAAGATCCATATATATGCTGTCTATAAGAAAACTACTTCACACCTAAAAACACATATAAACTGAAAGAGAGAGGATGGAAAAATATACTCCATGCAAATGGAAAGCAGAAGAAAGCTGGAGTAGCAATCCTCATATCAGACAAAATAGACCTTAAAATAAATATGATTACAAGAGATAAGGAAGGATGCTACATAATGATCAGGGGATCAACCCAAGAGGAAGACATAACAATTGTAAATATCTATGCACCCAACATAGGACCACCTTAATACATAAGACAAACACTAACAGACATAAAAGGAGAAATTGACAGTAACACAGTAGTAATAGGAGACTTTAACACCCCACTCCCACCAATGGACAGATCCTCAAAACTGAAAATTAAAAAGAAACACAAGTCTTAAATGATACATTAGGTGAGATGGACCTCATTGATATCCTCAGGACATTCCATCCAAATGCAGAAGAATACACCTTCTTCTCAAGTGCACATGGAACATTCTCTAGGATAGACCACATCTTGGGTCACAAATCAAACCTCAGTTAAGTTAAGAAAACTGAAACCATATCAAGCATCTTCTCTGATCGCAATGCTATGAGACTAGCTATCAATTACAAGAAAAAAACTGTAAGAAAAACAAACACATGGAGATTAAACAATACGTTTCTAAATAACCAATAGGTTATTGAAGAAATCAAAAAGGAAATAAAAAAATTTCTAGAAACAAATGACAATGTAAACATGATGACTCTAAAACCTAATGGGATGCAGCAAAAGCAGTCCTAAGAGGGATGATTATAGCAATACAATCCTCAAGAAACAAGAAAAATACCAAATAGACAACCTAACTTTACACCTAAAACAACTGGAAAAAGAAGAACAAAAAAAAACCCCCAAAATTAGTAGAAGGAAAGAAATAATAAAGGTCCAAGCAGAAATAAATGAAAAAGAAATGACAGAAATAACAGTAAAGATTAATAAAACGAAAAGCTGGTTCTTTGAGAAGATAAACAAAATTCACAAACCATTAACCAGACTCAATAAGAAAAAAAAGAGAGAAGAATCAAATGAACAAAATTAGAAAAACAAAGGAGAGGTTACAACAGACAATGCAAAAATACTAACGATTATAAGAGACTATTATGAACGATACGTAAACAAAAAATTTCACAATTCATATGGAAACACAAAAGACCCTGAATAGCCAAAGCAGTCTTGAGAAAGAAGAATGGAGCTGGAGAAATCAACCTTCCTGACTTCAGATTATACTACAAAGCTACAGTCATCAGGACAGTATGGTACTGGCACAAAAACAGAAATATAGATCAATGGAACAAGATAGAAAGCCCAGAAATAAATCCGTGCACCTATGGGTATCTTAGTTTTGACAAAGGAGGCAAGAATATACAATGGTGCAAAGACAGCCTCTTCGATAAATGGTGCTGGGAAAACTGGACAGCTACATGTAAAAGAATTAAATTAGAACACTTCCTAACACCATACACAAAGATAAACTCAAAATGGTGCAAAGACAACCTTCAGAATGGGAGAAAATAAAAACAAATGAAACAACTGACAAAGGATTAGTTTCCAAAATATACAAGCAGCTCATACAACTCAATACCAGAGAAACAAACAACCCAGTCAAAAAGTGGGAAAAAGACCTAAACAGACATTTCTCCAAAGAAGACATACAGATGGCTAACAAACACATGAAAAGATGCTCAACATCACTCATTATTAGAGAAATGAAAATCAAAACTACAATGAGGTATCACCTCACACAGGTCAGAAGGGCCATCATCAAAAAGTCTACAAACAATAAATGCTGGAGAGGGTGTGGAGAAAATGGAATGCTCTTGCACTGTTGGTGGGAATGTAAATGAATACAGCCACTATGGAAGACGGTATGGAGATTCCTTAAAAAACTAGGAATAAAACCACCATATGACCCAGCAATCCCACTCCTAGGCACATACCCTGAGGAAACCAAAACTGAAAAAGATACATGTATCCCACTGCTCACTGCAGCACTATTTACAACAGCTAGAACATGGAAGCAACCTAGATGTCCATCGAGAGATGAAAAGATAAAGAAGTTGTGGTACATTTTCATTAGTGTTTTATAAGAGTACTAGGAGTCAGATAACTTGAAAAGATGTCTTTGAAGAAACAAATTTTAATCAGTTATGAAGAGGAGGAAGGCCAAGAGGATACTAGAAAATAAAATACAAATGTGAACTATGTCAAAGCATACGACTGATGGTTCAAATAAGCCATATGGAGAAAAGCAAATAACATATCTGGGAAAAATAGGTCTAGATGGGAGAAAAAATTAAAAATAATAAAACTTAAACAACACAACAAACAATTGGTAGAAAGTCTTAACTGCCTAAAAGCAGTGTGGAATTGACATGGAAAGAAAATCAGAGTAAAATCTTCACTGAGAAGTATTTAGATTAAAATCAAATTCTTAGTGTGACTATTCCCATAAATACACAAAACAATGAGAAACAAATGGAAAAAATGAAAAGAGACTTTAAAAGCTGGTGCAGTAATAATCTAAATTAGGCTCTGCAAGACAAAAGAAAAGTATTTTATACAATAAGGTTGGAGAGTATGTAGGAGCCACTTTCCTATGTGATACACGCTAAATATAAAACAGTTTACAATTAAGCTGACAAGTAAATAGAAAACTCACAGTAGTGATTTTTCCTTTTCTTTTGACTGGAAGAAATGGGCATGCTTTCACTTGGAGATCTTTAATGGCAGCAGTCATTCTATCGTTTTCAAAGTCACCTAGCCAATATATTTCACACTGTGTTGTAATGACTAAGGCAGGAGCATCATTTCTTGTCATATCAGCGACAAACACAATTTCAGGATTTTTAATAGTGATATTCACTTCCCACTTTTCTGATTGCAGTTTAGGTACTAAAATAAAAACACACATAATGTCTTAAAATAGCTATAAATCTTTCTTATATTGTGAAAAATTATTTATAGGAAAATGGTATCTCCATTTGAAGTAAAAACCAAATAAAAATACTTAGATTCCAAAAGAATTTACTGCAACTCTCCTAGAACTCATAGCCATTAGAATATTTTAAAATGTGAGGGGGAATCTCTACTATTTAATGGCAGAGCTAAAAATAAACATAGTTTCTAACTCTTAGCTTGACACTCTTTCTACTATACTACAAGGAATGAAATATATAAAAGATAACAGAAAATTATAAATGTAACAAGAATAAAATAACTTTAGGGACTTCTCTGCGGGGTCCGGTAGGTAAGACTCCGCACTTTCACTGCAGGGGGAACGAGTTCAATCCCTGATTGAGTGGCCTGGCCAGAAAGCAAAAATAAACATACAAATAAAAGACAAGTTTAAGTTAAAATACTATATGAAATATTATATAAAATACTATATGAAAAGGAATCATTGTTTCATTGTTTCCTTCCAAGAAAATCTTTCAAATTATTGTCTTCAAAGAAGTACAATTACTTATTTTAACATGGGTCTCATTATTTTTGAGCCCAGTATCTACTTATGCCTTGAAAAATACAGGAACTGTCTATCTTATCAGAAAACATTTAAATTTTCCTCTTACCTCTGAAAAATAAAGATTTCTAATTTATTGATCCACTTAACCTCATCATCTAGAAGGATAATCAAGCTAACTATTATTATAGCACTTCAGTAACAGATATGAAATATTTTAGCCAATAACTAACCTTCTTCTTTAGCAGACCATGTTTGAACACTGGTTTCCACAGCAATGCCTGTGGTGTAGGCCTCAAGAAAGACATTTGCAACGGTCAGCAGAAATTCCACACTTGCACAAATATACATTTCTTGAAGGACTATATCAGCGACCCAACCATCTCGGATTCTCCTATACCTTACATCCATCATGTCCTTTTTGTCAAACCCAACTGTCAGTCCTATCATTCTGAAAAACACAATCACAATTCCTATGAGCATCCTGCACATAATCAAACATACCAGTAAAACCCAAAGCTCTCTCACTGCTTTCACTGACAGTTAGCCAACGTTCTGAAGTCACTTGGTAAGATAAGAGAAATAATAAATTTACAGACTTCAGGAGCACAACTGTTTCACAATATAGGAAGTATATCCTTAAGAAATCATCAGAATTTTGAATCTCAGCATATTTTTTCCACAAATTTTCATATATTACCCATTACAAGTGTATGGATTCAAAATTCAGATCATAGAGATTAATTTTAAACCAATTTAATTACACTGATTATTTCTATTTAACCATTTTTTTCTATTCAACCATTCAGCAAGAACAGCACATAGACAGGGCATTTAAAATGTTGACTGAGAACTAAGGAATCAACTGCATTAAAGCTTTGAAGATGTCAGCATATACCTGGAAAATGCACATGCAACTCTGAGAGTAAGTTCTGTAAAATATACCAACCATTGCTCAATAAAAATTTAAAACACTATTACCTAGGAGTTGCTTTCTTGATATGGGGCCTTTTGTCATCTAAAATACAGTTTTTTAATGAGAAGGAAGAAAATATTGAGTCATCTGTATACATTTGCAAAGTGCTTATAATATTCTCCAACTTAAATTCAGCAAGTTTCAGAGAAGGATCACGAATATCTGTAAAGGAAGTCTGAGGAAAAAGAAATCAATACAAATTTTAAACAAAAATACAAATTTAAAACATATTTTAAGATATGAAATACCACATTCTCTATCTGCAAGAGCTCATAATGAAAGGCATATATTAACTTTAAAATATCATCTTTCATATCAAAGGCTGTATGTAAGAAAACTCATTTTAAAAGGCTAGTTAAATATTAACATGAAAAGTACAACAATTTTTCTCAAAGGAACAGATACAACAAAACACAGGAAACAGCAAAAATATAGTTTTTCTTCTTCAACTTACCTCTTTAGGACCTGGACTATACAGTGCCATGGTGAGATAATCGGTTCTGAAACTCATATTCAGTGTTGTCTTAACTTGGGAAGCACGTGAGTGTACTTCTACCACAGCGGCTGTCACTACAGTTGTTCCTTGGAAAAATTAGTTAGTGGATAAAAGAAAAAGGTCAGGAAGGGCAGAACTCATTAAAATAGAATTAAAGTAGATTTAACATAATTCTTAAATAAATGGTTATAGTATAATATTTTTCAAAAAGATTTAAAAATTCAGATGCTAAAAAAAAAAAAAAAAAAATTCAGATGCTGAATTCACTTAACTCCAGGGTTAGCATTCTTTACATAATAATCTGGGAGTATAAATTAAACTCTTGGTTTCCTTTTAATAAAACTCCTGGTTTAATTTTTGTAAAATGAGAATAGAAGAACTAACCCCTGGGTCTGTTTTGGCAATTCAGGAAAATAACATGTGTAAAATGCATACCAGAGTACCTGACATATGTGTTTTGCATTTAAATTTTACTTCAAAAATAAACTAAAAACAAACAAGATGCTTTAGATGACATTTTAAAAATGTTCCACTAACCAAAAGGATCCAAAATTCAAACTTTTCTACATTTTATATTTTGGGGCAAGGTATTATATACACATAGTACATATTAAATGGATTCTGTAGACCTATTATCCTTCTCTTGGCTGCATTGCTCTGTCAGTGATTACTAGTTGAATAGGAATGTGATAGTGGACATTCTTGCTTTGTTCCTATTTTAGGTGGAAAACTTTCCACTTCACCATTAAATATGCCTTTTAGATATTTCTAGTTTTTATAACAAATAGGTGACTTTTATCAAATGCTTTTTCTGCATCTATTCAGGTGATATAATTTTTTCTTTTTCTATTAATTTTTTCTATTTTTTCTAAATTTTTCTATTAATTCTTTTTCTATTAATTTTTCTAATTAATTTTCTATTAATTAATTTCTATTAAATCTATTAACCTTAATTGATTTTTGAGGGTTAAACGAACTGCATTTCAGGATAAGTCTAAGTCAAGATGACACATCCTATATGCTTATTGCTGGATTTAGTACGCTATGCTGTTAAGAATTTTTATTCCTGTGTTCATTAGGGATAATGTCAGGGTAACCCTAACTAAAAATGCTAAATTGATTTCTTAAATCTAGTAATTTGTTGGAGACGTCTTAGGGTTTTCTATGTAGTCAATCATGCTGAGAGGCATTTTTACTTTCTACTGTGTAGAAATTATTATGTATAAATAATTTTGTGATAATAAACTCTACAACTTACATGAAATGTACAAATTTTTTGAAAAAAAAGTTACCAAAACTGACATAGGATGAAATAGAAATAAGATGAGTAGTTCTGCATCTATTAAAAGGATTAAATTTCAGTGCTGAATTTTGTTAAACATTTAAATAAGATACCAGTGTTAAACAAACCTTTTGGAAAACAGAGGAGGAGGAAACACTTCCTTATTCATTTTATAAAGCAAGCATTAGCCTGATACCAAAAACCCAAATAAAAAATAAAAAACAACTTTGAGGAAAGAATACTGCATCTAATATCCCTAATGAACACAGGAATACAGGGTTACTATGCAAATATCGGGCTTCCCTCGTGGCTTAGAGGGTAAAGCGTCCACTTGCAATGTGGGAGACCCGGGTTCAATCCCTGAGTCAGAAAGATCCCCTGGAGAAGGAAATGGCAACCCACTCCAGTATTCTTGCCTGGAAAAATCCCATGGACGGAGGAGCCTGGGAGGCTGTAGTCCATGGGGTCGCAAAGAGTCGGACACGACTGAGCAACTTCACTTATGCAAATATCAACTGTATCAGTAACAAGTGAGAAATGGACTTTTAAAAATATTTGCAGTAGCATCAAAAAACATACTTAGGAAGAAGTTCAACAAAATTATGCAACACTGCTACACTGAAAAATCTCATTATTTTAAACGAAGAGACTAATGTGTGCTCAATCACTCAGTAATGTCCAACTCTTTTTGACTCTCTGGATTGTAGCCTGCCAGGCTTTTCTTTGTCCATGGAATTTCCCAGGCAAGAATAACTGGAATGGGTTGCCATTTCCTTCTCTAGGGGATCTTCCAGACACAGGTATCAAATCCACATTTCCTGCATTGCAGGTGGATTCTTTACCTACTAGGCATCATGGAAGCCCCAATAGCTTATTATTTTACTTCCTCTGTTGCTGCAGCACAACACATGCATCCCTCAAGGGAAAAAAAAAAAAAACACAACAGAGTATCTCTCACCACACATTCTAAAAATGGCTCAAAATCATGCAAAACTTAGTTCACTTCACATCTGCACCAGAATATACTGTACATATTTCTCCCTTCTTTGGAACAGAAAACATGTCTTCTTCTCCCATATTACTTAATGCAGCATAGTTAACACCTCATTCTACATGTTATATAGAATTTATGTCATTTTTCTCAAGACATTTGTCATTTTTCTCTTGAAGCATTCTAAATTCCTTTTTAATGAAAACCAAGTACTTTCTAGCCCAGTAACAGATAATTTAGGGATTCCTTTTTAATGCTCTCTGTATTTGAATCCCATGTTTTCCCTTTTCCTGCATTCCTTATTTGTTTTGCTAGAATATATTTTCAAACTACCAGCATACCTCATAGACTGCAAGTTTGGTTCCAGACTACTGCAATAAAACGAATACCACAACAAAGCAAGTCACACAAACTGGTTTTCCAGTATATATAAAATGTTATGTTTATACTATATTATAGTCTGCTTCCCTGGTGGCTCAGAGGTTAAAGCATCTGCCTGCAATGCGGGAGACCTGGGTTCGGAAGATCCCCTGGAGAAGGAAATGGCAACCCACTCCAGTATTCTTGCCTGGGAAACCCCATGGATGGAGGAGCCTGGTGGCCAGTGGTCCACGGGGTCGCAGAGAGTCAGACATGACTGAGTGATTTCACTTCACTTCACTTCATAGTAATGCAGTAGCATTATGTTTTTAAAACATATATATCTTAATTAAAAACTACTTTTGTTAGAAAAATGGCACCCAGATAGACTTTCTTGACTCAGGATTGCCACAAACCTTAAATTTGTAAAAAAATGCAATGTCTGAGAAACACAGTAAAAATGAAGCGCAATAAAATGAGCTGCACCTGAATGGGTATATAGTAAACCCTGAGTCACTGGGAATCTAAACATTGTTTTCACACTTGGATGATGGTTTGACCATGTATGGAATCCTAACTTCAAAATTATTTTCCTTAGAAATATATTTTCCAATATTACCCCACTGTCTTTTATCCTCCATCAATCCCATCCCATCCAGTTTCATTCATGATGAATCTGACTCCAGTCACTTTTTTTTCTAAGCCCTAACAGGCAGCCTGGTATTCTTCAATATTATTTCTGTTGTTCTGACATTTCACGAAAATGTGTTTGCATGGAGAGTATTCAATCAGCTTGAAACTGGGTAGATTCTTTATATCCAAGAATTTGTTTCAGTATTTACTTAGCTCTATAGAGTTCTCTTCTAGGAACTCTTTCTTATCTTAGGAAGGCAGAAGGTAGTGATGGTAGGATTCAGTTCTTATACTCCTAGAATTCTGTTTTTATGAATTAGAGTTAGTTTTCTGTTCACATTCTCTTTTGTTTCTTCAATTATTTTTGTCTCATTCAAGAAACACTCTTCTGTTTATCTTGCCTGCTTTTATGCTTGGGTTCTAATGATTTTCTTTATATCTGACTATTAATATTTAACTATAAAGTACTGGGTTGGTTATTCTAGCTAGTAAGAATGATGATTCCTATAATGTTATAAATAAATGTAAGGTTGTTTCTTTGCTGGGATTCTGACTGGAAAAGCTGTGCAATACGTCAGGCCTTGGCAAGTGGGGATCTTGTAAACTAGCAGATTTCAGTTTGAGGGAAGGAGACTTGGGGTTCCCCCAAAATGCCAGAATGAGAAGTATTTATTCTAGGGAAGCAGAATCATCCAGTAGTTCTAATTAACCCAATTTCTTTATGTGCTGGTATTGAACTTAGACCTTAGTTAGGCGTCTACATAATAAATTAAATCCAACATTGGATGTATCCTTCTACTGAGTTACGATTCCCTCTGCTCTATTTTATCCATGTATCTTCTAAATATTTGCTGGAGTCCATCACTAATGATCATCCTCTTTTGAGACTGCTAATATTTTGATACTTCTAATATTAATATGAAATATTCCATTGGAACATATGCTTCACTAGGAACAAGGGAGAAGAGAAAGGATGAGGAGAAAAATTGAAAACTGAAAAATAGGAACTTATAGGGGAGGAGTTAGGATAACAAGAAAAAAATACATACTAAGGAATATTGTCACAAGAATTAGAAATTTGATTCAAGGAAGGAAAATCAACAGAATGACTAATTACAGATAAATCAGAACTATTTGAGTAAGATTAGCTAAATAGAAAAGGTTTATAAATCTTATTTTACCCAAACCTACAAAGTTAGGGAGAAGGAAAGGAAGGACAGAAGGGGAGGAGGAGGAGGGGGACTAATTTAAGGTCAAGACATACCCGCTGAATGGTGTGAAGCAGTAGTGGCACCACTAGTAACACTGGACTGATCTTTGGTTACTTCACGTGAAGCACTATCACCTTCATACCATATGTTGCCATATAATGTTTTAAAAATGGTTGTTATATCTTCTTGACTAAGAATGAACTGTTAAAAAAATAAGATGTGATCAACATTACTACCTCATGTAGTGAAAAATTTTTATACAAGAAAAACTTTCATTTCAAACCCCTGCAAAACCAACTTTTAACACATTAGATAATTCTATTAACTGAATGTTTCATTTTCTAAATGACCATGTATTCTTAAAGTACCCTGTGAAATACAGAACTAAATTAAATGCCAGTATCAATACCAGAAGCTATGAACGATAAACTTTGTTATAAATACAGCAATTAGCCTACTAGTTTTAAGCCTTTAAAATAAACTTTCATCTTTAAGTATCCATGTAGTTACTCTATATATTTTTGGTTAGTAAGCCCCTCAATTGACAAATATGGAATAATTAAAAAATAATAAATTCAGAACACTTTCTAACACCATACAGAAAAATAAATTCAAAATGTATTAAAGATTTAAATATAAGGCCAGAAACTATAAAGCTCTTAGAGGAAAACACAGGCAGTACACACTTCAGCATACGTAACATCAAGATTCTCTTTGTCCCACCTCCTACAGTAATGGAAATAAAACAAAAATAAACAAATGGGACTTAAACAAGCTTAAAAGGCTTTTGCACAGCAAAGGAAACAATAATCAAGATTAAAAGATAACCCTCAAAATGGGAGAAAATAATTGCAAACAAAACTGACAAAGGATTAATCTCCAGAATATACAAGCAGCTCACACAGGTCAACATCAGGAAAACAAACAACCCAATCAAAAAATGGGTAGATGAACTAAACAGACATTTCTCCAAAGAAGACATTCAAATGGCTAATAATCATATGGAAAGATGCTCAACATCACTCATTATTAGAGATATGCAAGTCAAAACTACAATGAGGTATCACTTTGCACCGGTCAGAACGGCCATCATCAAAAACATCTACAAACAATAAATGTTTGACAGGTGTGGAGAAAAGGGAACCCTCTTGCACTGCTGGTGGGAATGTAAATTGATACAGCCATTATGGAGAACAGCATGGAGATTCCTTAAAGAACTAGGACTAGAATTATCTCATAACCCAACAATCCCACTACTGGGCATACACCCTGAGAAAACCATAACTGAAAGAGACACATATATCCCAATGTTTGCTGCAGCACTATTTACCATAGCTAGGACATGGAAGCAACCTAGATGTCCATCAACAGATAAATGGATAAAGAAGTTTTGGTACATATACACAAAGGAACATTACTCAGCCATAAAAAGAACACATTTGAGTTAGTCCTAATTAGGTGGATGAACCTAGAGCCTGTTATTCAGTGAAGTGAGTCAGAAAGAGAAAACAAAGATCACATATTAATGCACATATATGGAATCTATGAAGATGGTGCGGATGACCCTATGTGCAGGGCAGCAATGGAGATGCAGAGATAGAGAACAGACTTGTGGACACGGTAGGGGAAGAAGAGGGTGTGATGAACTGAGAGAGCAGCATGGAAACATATAAATTACCACATGTAAAACAAACAGCTGGAAATTTGGAAAATTGGAAAAAAATCAAACAGGTGGAAATTTGCTGTATGATGCAGGGAGCTCAAATCAGATGCTCTGTGACAACTAGAGGGATGAGATGGGGTGAGAGGGAAGTCCAAGAGGAGGGAACATGTGTATACCTATGGCTGATTCATGTTGATGTACGGCAGAGACTAATACAACACTGTAAAGCAATTATCCTGCAATTAAAATTTTTTAAAATAACACATTTATAAAATTGAAAATATTTTACAATATGTTTTACATCAATTATTTTGGTTGAGCCTCACAAAAGTTCTAGATACAAAGAGTATAATCTTGATATTATAAGAAGCTGAGACTTAAATGATTAAGTATCATGCTTAAGTACACTTAACACAACACACTAACTCAAAACTCTATGCTTTGTGAATTCCACATTAAACCACTAGCATAAGACCTATCTTGAAAGCTGTGACAGTAAATTTTATGTCAACTGACTGGGTTATAGTACGTAGAGACTGACATATTATTCTAGATGTTGTATATACATATGGTATTGTAGACTATCTACAAATGCTCAGCTCTCTTGTGGGGGGGCAGATCCACTAGAATGAAATTGAGTCGTCCCCTGTCAAGACACCCCAAGTAGCAGCTGTTGCAACCCACCGTAGGGGATATCACATATTTAACTTCTCCTGGATCTCAACTTCAGAGTCAGGGACAGGTTAAAATCGAGTCTTCAGGAAATCAGTTCAATGCATCCAGATCAAGAGTATACAGACAGACACACACACACCCCATGCCACACACACATCCTATTGGTTCTATTTTTCTGGAGAACTCTAACACAACTAGGCTTTTAAAGAAAGAACCTGTCAGTTTTAAAATCCATACATTTAATGACCTCAAAGGGATAACTTTAATCTCACAAAATTTAACGGTTTTATTTGCATCAGACTTCTTTTGACTGCATTTGAAAGGTGATAAACTAGTGTTTTAAGATTATGTGTATCTTATTCTTGCTCAGTTCAGTTCAGTTCAGTCGCTCAGTCAGGTCCAACTCTTTGCAATCCCATGGACCGCAGCACGCCAGGCCTCCCTGTCTATCACCAACTCCCGGAGTCCACCCAAACCCACGTCCATCGAGTCAGTGATGCCATTCAACCATCTCATCCTCTGTCGTCTCCTTCTCCTCCTGCCTTCAATCTTTCCCAGCATCAGGGTCTTTTCAAATGAGTCAGCTCTTTCCATCAGATGGCCAAAGTATTGGAGTTTCAGCTTCAACATCAGTCCTTACAATGAACACCCAGGACTTATCTCCTTTAGGATGGACTGGTTGGATCTCCTCACAGTCCAAGGGAATCTCAAGAGTCTTCTCCAAAACCACAGTTCAATTCTTCTGCGCTCAGCCTTCTTTGTAGTCCAACTCTCACATCCATACATGACTACTGGAAAAACCATAGTTGACTAGATGGACCTTTGTTGGCAAAGTAATGTCTCTGCTTTTTAATATGCTGTCTAGGTTGGTCATAACTTTCCTTCCAAGGAGTAAGCATCTTTTGGATGATTTTGGAGCCCAGAAAAATAGCCAATGTTTCCACTGTTTCCCCATCTATTTGCCATGAAGTGATGGGACCAGATGCCATGATCTTAGTTTTCTGAATGTTGGGCTTTAAGCCAACTTTTTCACTCTCCTCTTTCACTTTCATCAAGAGGCTCTTTAGTTCTTCTTTGCTTTCTGCCATAAAGGTGGTGTCATCTGCATATCTGAGGTTATTGATATTTCTCCCAGAAATCTTGATTCCAGCTTGTGCTTCCTCCAGCCCAGGGTTTCCCATGATGTATGCTGCATATAAGTTAAATAAGCATGGTGACAATATACAGCCTTGATGTACTCCTTTTCCTATTTGGAACCAGTCTGTTGTTCCATGTCCACTTCTAACTGTTACTTCCTGACCTGCATACAGGTTTCTCAAGAGGCAGGCCAGGTGGTCTGGTATTCCCATCTCTTTCAGAATTTTCCACAGTTTCTTGTGATCCACATAGTCAAAGGCTTTGGCACAGTCAATAAAGCAGAAATAGATGTTTTTCTGGAACTCTCTTGCTTTTTCGATGATCCAGCAGATGTTGGCAATTTGATCTCTGGTCCCTCTGCCTTTTCTAAAACCAGCTTGAACATCCGGAAGTTCACGGTTCAGGTATTGCTGAAGCCTGGCTTGGCTTATTCTTACTACTTGTTTCTTATATTTTCCTTTATTCATGACTGCTATTTTGTGATTAAAATGTTTATGTTTAGTCACTAAGTCATGTCTGACTCTTTGCGACCCCAAGGACTTTAGCCTGCCAGGTTCCTCTGTCCATGGGATTTCCCAGGCAAGAATACTGGAGTAGGTTGCCATTTCCTTCTCCAAAGCATCTTCCCAACCCAGGGAAAGAACCTGTGTCTTCTGCTTGGCAGACAGATTCTTTTACCACTGGGCCACCTAGGAAGCCCTATTATGTAACAGGCATTGAGAAAATAGTGTATTTATATAAATTAATAAAATGAAATTAAATATTACAACTTCTATACAATGTCTTTCAATTAGTGCATGTATACTGTATGCACCCAACCCCCAACACTGACATTAATCATCACTCTTGCTCTTGCCAACAGCCCAGTGCAGAAAGCGGAAGAATGTAAGGATCCCAGGAAGGCTGGTCTGTGGCTCCTACCTGTCAGAACTGGCTTGTGTGCTATCCCTGAACGGCTGACAAGTCAGAAATCACAAACTGCAGCACTTAGTCTAGATGCATTCTAGCCTCTCTGTGATACAGAAAATGATGTCTAAGAGAGTTCAAATGTGTGAACCTGGGGGTGGGCCACAACAGATGCTAACTATTCAGACAGAGCAGTACAGGGGAAGACCCAATTTGGGCTGTCCGAGAAGGCAACTGGACATTTTAAGAAGGTCAGCAACATCATCTGAACCTTCTGCCTGGATTTTCCCTGGAGAAGAGTGAAGAAAATTGGTGTCCCAGATGTCCCACAAAAGTCTGCTTAACAACTGGGCCCAGGGAAGAAAGGATTTTCCCAGTATACTAGGTGGAACACGCTACTTATGTTTTTATGTTTCTAACTGGTTTCTTATCAACATAAAGAGATTTCAATTGTTTAAGAAGATAGTGCCCATCTATAAGTTAGAGAGTCCATATGACCTTATACACTGAGAGTTTAAAGATTTTCACTTGAGATCATTATATTTTAAGTTCTAAATACATTTCAAGTTAAAAATTTGAAATTTTTAAACTGGTGATTTTCTTTTTGAATATAATTTTTACAGGGAGAAATAGAAAAGAAAACTGGGAGGTGGGGGGAGAGAAAAGAATCTGTTATGTAGGTTTCTTAAAGAAATTTTCCAAAAAGACTACATGCTGATAACATTTAAGCAAAAAATGTGATATAGTTAGGACTTCTATCCAGTCAAAAGGCAGACAGGTGAACGTGTGGACAGTCACACTAGAGATCTGTAAAGTAATATCAACTGATTTATGTCCAAGTTACTGACTCATTTGACACTTCATCAACATCTCCATTCTTCTAGGACCTCTGCTAGGTTAGCTCATATATCCCCACGGCTTCAAATACCATCTATCATTTGATGATTTCCAAATCATTTCTAGCCTTAGACTGCTCCACTAAGATCTTTATTAAAATATCTGACTGATTACTTACAATACCATGTCTAATATTGTTTCCTTCATGACATTTACCATAATTTTTACCTATTTTAACTATGTGCCTGTCTATCTCACCTCTGGATCACCACCATCCCCTGCATTATACTGGTAAGCTCCATGAGGCCACCAACAATGTCACAATTCCTTTGCAATCAGATTTCCAATATCCAGCACAGGGTCTAACACATAGCAGGCACTCAAATATTTGTTGAATAAGTGATCAACATTCAGAGAGAACAAGATGGTGGAGGAGCAGGTGCACATAGAGTACATCTCTCTCCATGGATACATCAGGAATACACCTGCAAACACAGAAGTGCATGCAGAACACCATCTGAGAGCGGACAGGAGTACCTGACCTGTGGAAAAGAATATACAGAACCATGCAAAACTCAGTAGGACAAAAGAACTAGGGGGAAACAAAGAAGTTTACTAGGACTGGACCTGGCCTCGGCTGGTGGGGAGCAGGGGACCAATCCCCACATCAGGGTAATTGTCTGAGTCAGAGGAGAAACATTTAAGGCTGAAACAGCTGATCTGTGGCTGAATGAGAAAAAGACAGTCCTTGCTGCAGCTTTATGTAGGGCAGGGCAGCTGTTGACTGTGGAGAGACCCACCCACCCCCAGCAAGGGAATGTGAGGGAGGAGACTGTGGTGGGAAATGCCTGTCGAAGAAAGCCAGGCAACCATGGAAGCTAGGCAATACTGGTCAGTCACACATAGAGGGTGGAGCCATCACCATAGCCTCTCTCTCCCCACAAGGCCAGCATCAGCAGCTCATCAATAGAGAGGCTGGCCCATCAAGTGCCTGAACCACAGAACTGAAGAGTAGGACCCCACCCAGGGTATCCTGTAAGTGACTGATGACACAAACTACAGAATAGGGCCCCATCCGGGGAGGCCTCACTCTATGTGCCTGATGCCCCAAACAAGGGAGAAGGACTGCAGGCAGGGAGTCCCTTAAGCACCTGAATGAGTGGAGCTACAGAGAAAGACTGGCAAAAGACACCTTCTGATCACCAGCTACCAGAGGCTCGAAAAAAAAACTCTGATAGGGCCACAACCCAACAGCTGAAGCAGTCTGTGTCCCTGCACACTTGATGCCACCAGGGTCCCTGCAACCCGAGCGGCTGCGCCACCTACACACTCACCTCTCATTGGCTCAGAGCTGCCACAGGCAAAAAAATGTCTTGCGCCTATGCACACGGGGTCGCTTCGTGTATTGCTCGTGTCCAATACAGGCTAGCCAATACTGGTTGCCATACCCTTCCAGAGCACTGTACTTCCTGTTGCACTTGCCACCAATCCCGAGTACCTGGTGCTGCCAGAACCCCTGCAAACTAAGCAGCTGCCCCACCTCTGCACCTGGCCCTCCTAGGGGCAGAGCCAAGCCCTCCAGGGCAGCCTCACGCGTAAACCCCCACGGACAACCCACAGGGAGAGGTGGAAATAAAACCACAGCTGAAACCCAGGGGCAGTGCAGCTAAGGAGAACACCCAAAACTTTCCCATCAGCTATACAAGCTTCAGATTAAATCCACATGATCAACTAGGCAGACTCTGTGTATATGAAATATATAAAAGGACACTGAGAGCTCCCACACACACAAAAATGCACCAGTTCTGACAGCTGTGGACACTGGAGGCAAGGACACACAGGAGTAGGACCAGATTAGAGTCTGAGCTGCCCCCACAGCAGGTCCAGAGACCAGCACAGTCGTGGAGGGCATCCTAGGGAGGTGAGGTGGACTGTGACTCCCAGCGAGGGAAAGGATCCTGACAGCAGGGACTCAAGAAAAACATTTATTATTCTTATGTTTTGACTTATTCTGTAGTTTCCTTTGGATTTTTTTTTCTTTCTTCCTTCCACCCCTCTGTTGTAGTTGTCAGTTTTATTGGTACTATGAAACCATTAAGCTCTTGGGATTTTTTTTTTTTCCAATCACACTTTTATAGTTGTTATAAACCTCTCCCTCGGGCTTTTGCAGTCCCGTGGAGTTTTTCTTTTTTGCTTTTGCTTTCTTCTTCCTTTTTTTGTTCTTTTCTCTTTTACTCAGTTTTCAGTTTTTTAAACCTATCATTTTTTCTACATTTATTCCATTGCTTTGC
Organism: Cervus elaphus; assembly: GCF_910594005.1. Lineage (NCBI taxonomy): Eukaryota > Metazoa > Chordata > Mammalia > Artiodactyla > Cervidae > Cervus > Cervus elaphus. The sequence continues at coordinate 51,146,789 of NC_057843.1, read as the reverse complement.
CTACTGTTCTTTTCCTCTTGCAGTTAATCTTTAATGTATATAAATCTTCGTTATCTACTTCTATTTAGCTTTGCGAAACTATTCTTTCTTTCCATTCCTCTCAACACATTTGTTAGTTTTGTTTTTATTGCTTTATTCCCCAACTTGTACTTTGCTTTAGTTTTGTTTTCAGTTTGTACTTTAGTTAGTTTTGTTTTTAACTGGTAGATATAACTTTTGGTTTCCTTTATTCAACGGGTCAATTTATTGTACATTATTTTTGTTGGACTGTTTTGATTTTGCTTATGGGTGTATATGTATATGTCTATATTCCATTATTTTAATTATTATTTGCCTGATTTTGTAACTGCCATTTGTCTGGGATTCATCTTTGGTTTCTCCTTTTAGGGTATCTGGTTTAATTTCACCTAACGCCATAACAAACCACTTGTGGAATCTTCGTTCCTGACCAGAGATCAAGCCCTGAGCCTTTGGAGTGGGAGCACTGGCTTGAACCCTAGACTACCAGAGAACTAACCCTAAGGAGTATCAAATACTGAGAACTCCCACAAAGGAAACTAATTAAATACAAGACACGGCATCACCCAACCACCAGTAGCACCCTGTGCAGAATGCCTCATTCAAACAACGAACATTACAAAAATATAAACCCAATCGTCAACAGACAGGATGACCACCTCACTCACCTTGCCCATCAGAGGAAAAACAAAAAAAAACATAGCATAAATTTCACCCTATATGAAGCTTATACAAATGACTGCACCAACCTTGGTGGGCAGAAACCAAAAGGGAGAAAGAATTCGACCTTGAAGCCTGAGAAAAGAAGACCTCAAGCACAAGAAGTTTCAAAAAAATAATGAAAAGGCAGAGAAATACTACAAAAATGAAGGAACACCTAAAAACACAGAAGCCCAAATAAATGAACAGGAAATGGGCAAACTACTTGAAAAGCACAATCAAAATGCTGAAAACAGAATGGAGAAAATGCAAGAACCAATTAACAAAGACCTAGAAGAATTAAAGGATAAACAGAAAGAAACAACACAATTACTTAAATTAAAAACACTCTACAAGGAATCAATAGCAGACCATCTGAAGGATAAGAATGAATAAGTAAATTGGAAGATAAAATGGTGGAAAATTACTTCTGAAGAGCAGAATAAAGGAAAAAGAATGAAAAGAACTGAGGACAGCCTCAAAGACCTCTTGGACTGTATCAAACATACCAACATTCGAATCATAGGGGTCCCAGAACAGGAAGAGAAAAAGAAAGGGTATGAGAAAATTTTTGAAAGGATTACAGCTGAAAATTTCCCCAACATGGAAAAGGAAATAGTCAATCAAGTCAAAGAGGCGCAAGGAGTCCCATATAGGATAAACCCAAGGAGAAACACACCAAGAAACATACTAATCAAACTGACAAAGATTAAACACAAAGAAAAATATTAAAAGCAGCAAGGGAAAAGCAACAAGTAACACACAAGAGAAACCCCATACGTTTAACAGCTGATTTTGCAGCAGAAACTCTGGAGGCTAGAAAGGGATGGCAGGATATATTTAAAGTAAATAAAAGGAAAAATTCTACAACCAAGATTATTCTACCCGGCAAGGATGTCATTCAAAATTTATGGAGAAATAAGCTTTTCAGACAAGCAAAAGTTCAGAGAATTCAGTACCACCAAACCAGCTTTACAATAAATGTTAAAGGGACTTATATGGTCAAGAAATACAAGAAAAGAAAAAGATCTACAAAATCAACCCCAAACAATTAAGAAAATGGCAACAGGAATATATATGTCAATAATTACTTTGAATGTAAATGGATTAAGTGCTCCAACCGAAAGACACAGACTAGCTGAATGGAAACAAAAACAAGACCCACATATATGCTGTCTACAAGAAACCCACTTCAGACCTAAAGACACATACAGACGGAAAGTGAGAGGATGGAAAAATATACTCTATGCAAATGAGAAGCAAAAGAAAGCTGGAGTATCAATCCTCATATCAGACAAAACAGATCTTAAAATAAAGAAAATTACAAGAGATGAGGAAGGGCACAACATAATGATCAAGGGATCAATCCAAGAGGATATATAACAACTGTATATATCTATGCACCCAACACAGGAGCACCTCAATACAGGACAAACACTAACAGACTTACAAGGAGAAACTGACAATAACACAATATTAGTAGGAGACTTTAGCACCCCACTCATACCAATGGACAGATCATCAAAACAGAAAATTAATAAGGAAACACAAGTCTTAAATGATACATTAGATCAGATGGATCTCATTGATATCTTCAGGACATTCCATCCAAATGCAGAAGAATACACCTTCTTCTCAAGTGCACATGGAACATTTTCCAGGATAGACCACATCTTGGGTTACAAATCAAATCTCAGTTAAGAAAACTGAAATCATATTAAGCATCTTCCCTGACCACACTTTGAGACTAGATATCAATTACAAGGAAAAGACTGTAAGAAAAACAGACACATGGAGATTAAACAACACGTTTCTAAATAACCAATAGGTTATTGAAGAAATTAAAAGGGAAATAAAAAAATTTCTAAAACAAATGACAAAGAAAACATGACAACTCAAAACCTACGGGATGCAGCAAAAGCTGTTCTAAGAGGGAAGTTTGTAGCAATACAATCCTACCCCAAGACACAAGAAAAACATCGAATAGACAACCTAACTTTACACCTAAAACAATTGGAAAAAGAAGGAAAAAATAATCCAAAAATTAGTAGAAGGAAAGAAATCATAAAAATCTGAGCAGAAATAAAAAAGAAATGAAAGAAACACTAGTAAAGATTCATAAACCTAAAATCTGGTTCTTTGAGAAGATAAACAAAATTCACAAACCTTTAGCCAGACTCAATAAGAAAGTAAGACAGAAGAATCAAATCAACAAAATTAGAACTGAAAAAGGCTTTACAACAGACAATGCAGAATTACAAACAACTATAAGAGACTATTATGAACATCTATATGGCAATAAAATGTATAACCTGGAAGAAATGGACAGATTCTAAGAAAAGTTCAATCTTCCAAGATTGAACCGGGAAGAAATAGACATTATGAACAACCCAATTAGAAGCACTGAAATTGAAACTGTGATCAAAAATCTCCCAAAAAACAAAAGCCCAGGACCAGATGGCTTCACAGGAGAATTCTATCAAACACTGGGAGAAGAGCTAATGCCTATCCTTCTAAAACTTCCTCAAAAAACTGCAGAGGGAGGAACATTTCCAAACTCATTCTATGAGGCCACCATCACCCTGATACCAAAACCAAAGACAACACAAAAACAGAACTACAGGCTAGTATCACTGATGAACATACATGCAAAAATCCTCAACAAACTCTCAGTAAACAAAATTCAACAACACATACAAAAAGCTCATACAACATGATCAAGTTGGGTTTATTCCAGGGATGCAAGGATTCTTCAATATACACAAATTAATCAATGTAATACACCATATTAATAAACTGAAAGATAAAAACCATATGATCATCTCAATAGATGCAGAAAAAGCCTTTGACAAATTCAGCACTCATTTACAATTAAAACTCTTCAAAAAATGGGAATAGAAGGAACCTACCTCAACAGAGTAAAGGCCATATATGATAAGCCTACACCAAGCATCATTTGCAATGGTGAGAAAATGAAAGCATTCCCCCTAAGATCAGGAACAAGAAAAGGGTGTCTACTTTGACCACTACTATTCAACATAGTGCTGGAAGTCCTAGCTACAGCAATTAGAGAAGAAAAAGAAATAAAAGGAATCCAGATCGGAAAGGAACAAATAAAGTTCTCATTGTTTTCAGATGACATGATACTGTACAGAGAAAACCCAAAAGATAGTATCAGAAAATTACTAGAGCTAATCAGTGAATTTAGCAAAGTCGCAGGCTACAAAATCAATACACAGAAATCACTTGCATTTCTATATACTAATGATGAAAAATCAGAAAGAGAAATTAAGGAACCAATCCCATTCACCATTGCAACAAAATGAATTAAATATCTAGAAATAAACTTAGCTAAGGAGACAAAAGAAGAGTACACAGAAAATTATAAGACACTAATAAAACAAATCAAAGACAACATAAACAGATGGAGAGATATTCCATGTTCCTGGGTAGGAAGAATCAATATTGTGAAAAGGACTATAGTACCAAATGCAATCTACAGATTCAATGTGATCCCTATCAAATTACCAATAACATTTTTCAGAGAACTAGAACAAAAAATTTCACAAGTCATAATGAAACACAAAAGACCTTAATTAGTCAAAGCAGTCTTGAGAAAGAAGAATGGAGCTGGAGGAATCAACCTTCCTGACTTCAGACTATACTACAAAGCTACAGTCATAACGACAGTATGGTACTGGCACAAAAACAGAAACATAGACCAATGGAACAAGATAGAAAGCCCAGAAATAAACCCATGCACCTATGGGTACCTTATTTTTGACAAATGAGGCAAGAATATAAAAGGGGGTAAAGACAGCCGTTCAATAAATGGTGCTGGGAAACCGCACAGGTACATGTAAAAAAATGAAATTAGAAAAATTCCTAATACCATAAACAAAGACAAACTCAAAATGGATTAAAGACCTAAATGTCAGAAGCTACAATATTTTGTTGAAAGAGTATAGCTATTGTCGTAATGGGCACGTTTACAAAATACAGTTAAATAAAAGTTTTAGAATCAAAAAAAAAAAAACAAGAATAAGGACCTAAATGTAAGACCAGAAATTATAAAACTCTTAGAGCAAAACACAGGGAGGACACTCAATGACATAAATCAAAGAAAGATCCTCTATGACCCACCAATTAGAGTAATGGGAATAAAAACAAAGTAAACAAGTGGGACCTGATTAACCTTAAAAGCTTTTGCACAGCAAAGGAAACTATAAGCAAGGTAAAACTCAACCCTCAGAATGGGAGAAAATAAAAGCAAATGAAACAACAAACGATTAGCTATCCAAAATATACAAGTAGCTCATACAACTCAATGCTAGAAAAACAAACAACCCAATCAAAAAGTGGCAGAAAGACCTAAAGAGACTTTTCGCCAAGGAATATATACAGACAGCTAACAAACACATGAAAAGATGCTGAATATGGCACATTATTAGAGAAATGCAAATCAAAACTACAGTGAGGTATCACCTCACACGGGTCAGATGGGCCATCATCAAAAATCTGCAAACAATAAATGCTGGAGAGGATCTGGGGACAAGGGAACACTCTTGCCCTGCTGGTGGGAATGTAAATGGATACAGTCACTATGGAGGACGGTATGGAGATTCCTTAAAAAAAAACTAGGAATAAACATACCATATGACCCAGCAATCCCACTCCTAGGCATATATCCTAAGGAAAGCAAAACTGAAAAAGACACATGTATTCCACTGCTCACTGTAGCACTACTTACAATAGCTAGAACATGAAAGCAACCTAGATGTCCATCAACAGATGAATGGATAAAGAAGTTGTGGCACATATACAAAATGGAATATTACTCAGCCAGAAAAGAGAACACATTTGAGTCAGTTCTAATGAGATGGATGAACCTAGAATCTATTATACAGAGTGAAGAAAGTCAGAAAGACAAAGATAAACATCGTATTCTCACACACATATATGGAATGTAGAAAAATGGTACTGAAGAATTTATTCTCCAAGGCAAACCATTCGATATCACAGTAATCCAAGTCTATGCCCTGACCAGTAACACTGAAGAAGCTAAAGTTGAACAGTTCTATGAAGACCTACAAGACCTTCTAGAACTAACACCTAAAAACGATGTCCTTTTCATTACAGGGGACTGGAATGCAAAAGTAGGAAGTCAAGAAACACTTGGAGAAACAGGCAAATTTGGCCTTGGAGTACAGAAGGAAGCAGGGCAAAGGTTAAAAGAGTTTTGCCAAGAGAACACACTGGTCATTGCAAACACCCTCTTCCAACGACACAAGAGAAGACTCTACACATGGACATTACCAGATGGTCAACATTGAAATCAGACTGATTATATTCCTTGCAGCCAAAGATGGAGAAGCTCTATACAGTTAGCAAAAACAAGCCCGGGAGCTGACTGTGGCGCAGATCATGAACTCCTTACTGCCAAATTCAGACTTAAATTGAAGAAAGTGTGAAAAACCCCTAGACCATTCAGGTATGACCTAAATCAAATCCCTTATCATTATACAGTGGAAGTGAGAAATAGATTTACGGGACTAGACCTGATAGACAGAGTGCCTGATGAACTAAAGAAAGAGGTCCATGACACTGTACAGGAGACAGGGATCAAGAACATCCCCAAAAAAAGAAATGCAAAAAAGCAAAATGGCATTCTGAAGAGGACTTACAAACAGCTGTAAAAAGAAAAGAAATGAAAAGGAAAGGAGAAAAGGAAAGATATACCCATTTGAATGCAGAGTTCCAAAGAATAGCAAGAAGAGATAAGAAAGCCTTTTTCAGTGATCAATGAAAAGAAATAGAGGAAAACAACAGAATGGGAAAGACTAGAGATCTCTTCAAGAAAATCAGAGATACCAAGGGAACATTTCATGCAAGGATGGGCTCAATAAAGGACAGAAATGGTATGGACCTGACAGAAGCAGAAGATATTAACAGGTGGCAAGAAAACACAGAAGAACTGTACAAAAAAGATCTTCACAACCCAGATAATCATGATGGTGCGATCATTCACCTACAGCCAGACATCCTGGAATGCAAAGTCAAGTGGGCCTTAGGAAGCATCACTACAAACAAAGCTAGTGCAGGTGATGGAATTCCAGCTGAGCTATATCAAATCATAAAGGATGATGCTGTGAAAGTCCTGCATTCAATATGCCAGTAAATCTGGAAACCTCAGCAGTGGCCACAGGACTGGAAAAGGTCAGTTTTCATTCCAATCCCAAAGAATGGCAATGCCAAAGAATGCTCAAATAACTGCACAACTGCACTCATCTCACATGCTAGTAAAATAATGCTCGAAATTCTCCAAGCCAGTCTTCAGCAATACATGAACCGTGAACTTCCAGAAGTTCAAGCTGGTTTTAGAAAAGGCAGAGGAACCAGAGACCAAATTACCAACATCCACTGGATCATTGAAAAAGCAGAAGAATTTCAGAAAAACATCTATTTCTGCTTTACTCACTATGCCAAAGCCTTTGACTGCGTGGATCACAATAAACTGTGGAAAATTCTAAAGAGATGGGAATACCAGACCACATGACCTGCCTCTTGAGAAACCTGTATGCAGGTCAGGAAGCAACAGTTAGAACTGGTCATGGAACAACAGACTGGTTCCAAATAGGAAAAGGACTGGTTCCAAATAGGAAAAGGAGTACGTCAAGGCTGTATATTGTCACCATGCTTATTTAACTTATATGCAAAGTACATCATGAGAAACACTGGGCTGGAGGAAGCACAAGCTGGAATCAAGATTGCCGGGAGAAATATCAATAACCTCAGATATGCAGATGATACCACCCTTATGGCAGAAAGCGAAGAGGAACTAAAGAGCCTCTTGATGAAAGTGAAAGAGGAGAGTGAAAAAGTTGGCTTAAAGCTCAACATTCAGAAAACTAAGATCATGGCATCTGGTCCCATCACTTCATGGCAAATAGATGGGGAAACAGTGGAAACATTGGCTGACTGTTTTTTCTGGATCCAAAATCACTGCGGATGGTGACTGAAGCCATGAAATTAAAAGATGCTTTACTCCTTGGAAGGAAAGTTATGATCAACCTAGATAGCATATTGAAAAGCAGAGACATTACTTTGTCAACAAAGGTCCATCTAGTCAAGGCTATGGTTTTTCCAGTAGTCATGTATGGATGTGAGAGTTGGACTATAAGGAAAGTTGAGCGCCAAAGAATTGATGTTTTTCAACTGTGGTGTTGGAGAAGACTCTTGAGAGTCCCTTGGACCAAAGAGATCCAACCAGTCCATCCTAAAGGAGATCAGTCCTAGGTGTTCACTGGAGGGACTGATGTCGAAGCTGAAACTCCAATACTTTGGCCACTGATGCAAAGAGCTGACTCATTTGACAAGACCCTGACGCTGGGAAAGATTGAGGGCAGGAGGAGAACGGGACGACACAGGACGAGATGGTTGGATGGCATCACCAACTCAATGGACATGACTTTGGGTGCACTCTGGGAGTCAGTGATGGACAGGGGGGCCTGGCGTGCTGCAGTTCATGGGGTCACAAAGAGTTGGACGCGACTGAGCGACTGAACTGAACTGAATGGAGAAACAGACATAGAAAATAAACTCATGGACATGGGGAGAGGGGAGAAGAAGATGAGATTTATGGAAAGAGCAAGAAGGTTACTTACATTACCATATGTAAAATAGAGAGCCAATGGTAATCTGTTGTATAGCTCAGGAAACTCGAAAAGGGGCTCTGTATCAACCTAGAGGGACGGGATGCTAAGGGAATTGGGAGGTAAATTCAAAAGGGAGCAGATACATGTATACCTATGACTGATTCATGTTGAGATTTGACAGAAAACAATGAAATTCTCTAATGTAATTATCCATCAATTAAAAAATAAATATTTTTTAAATGATAAAAAATCTTAAAAGATCAACATCCAATGCATTCTAGGCTATACACATGAGCTACTATCTCTTTTCTAACCAAAATATTTTTACATAACTTGTACATACAAAATGACTTATGTCCCCAAACAATAATTTTTTTTTTTTTCCAAACAATAATTTTTAACCAACAAAAGATACATCATTAAGAATTCAGAAGTTACCTCCATGGGCTTTAGCTGAGCATTTACATTGAAACAAGGAACTTCCTGGAACCACTCCCAAGATAAATTTCGCTCAACCATCACCTCAAGATTTAATGGCAATAGTAGATCCAGTACTTCCTGATATGCATCATTAATATATTGAGTCCTATGAGTAGAAATAAAATTGTTTTGAATAAATTTCATACAGTATCAGAAAAAAATTAATAATTTTATATATAACTAATATAAATCAATAATTTTTTGTGTGTTCAGAGGAAAATAGAATCAAATAGTCTTTCCATGTAAAATGAGAGACATTCCACCTCCCTAGAAACCTAGGTGACTTTTCTCTGAGTTGAAGTTCTCTGTGTTGAAGAAAAATAAAACTTTTAAATAGGATTTTTATAATATATTAAAAAGTGCCAAATACACATGTTGGACAATAAACTCTTAAAATGAGAATTATCCCTATATAAAACATAAAATACATTATACAAGACATTAACATGAAAACATTTAAATTCACAGATTTACACATGTCAAAAGATTACTACCTATCCCCTTACTTTATAAGAAACTATTTTGCAAATATGAAATTTCTATTTTTGCAGATCAAATACAGTTGAATATGTACAATTTTATATTAAGGTGAACCATATTTGCCTTTCCAAGTCCGTGTAAGGGTAGAACTGATGCTTAGGAATTATGAAAAGAGTAGTTGGTTACCAAACGCCTTTCAACTGACATGAGACCAAAGCAGCCTCCAAATATACCTTCAAATGACAACCTCAAAGTGGTCCTCCTCAATAACACATCTACACTTTAACTGGTAGCAACTGTGTGGCGCTGGCATGGCGGCTGCGTGGCGCTGGAGCAGTGGTGAGGAGACACCCCACAACCAAGGTCAGAGAAACCCCAGCAAGACGGGAGGCGCTGGAGTGGCCGTGAGAAGACACTGCACAACCAAGGTCAGAGAAACCCCAGCAAGACGGGAGGCGCTGGAGTGGCTATGAAGAGACACCCCACAACCAAGGTCAGAGAAACCCCAGCAAGACGGGAGGCGCTGGAGTGGCTATGAAGAGACACCCCACATCCAAGGTCAGAGAAACCCCAGCAAGACGGTAGGCGCTGGAGTGGCGGCCGTGAGGAGACACCCCACAACCAAGGTCAGAGAAACCCCAGCAAGACGGTAGGCGCTGGAGTGGCGGCCGTGAGGAGACACCCCACAACCAAGGTCAGAGAAACCCCAGCAAGACGGTAGGCGCTGGAGTGGCCGTGAGGAGACACCCCACATCCAAGATCAGAGAAACCCCAGCAAGATGGGAGGCGCTGGAGTGGCCGTGAGGAGACACCCCACAACCAAGGTCAGAGAAACCCCAGCAAGACGGGAGGTGCTGGAGTGGCCGTGAGGAGACACCCCACATCCAAGATCAGAGAAACCCCAGCAAGATGGGAGGCGCTGGAGTGGCGGCCGTGTGGTGCTGGAGTGGCTGTGAGGGGACAGCCCACGCCCAAGGGCAAAGAGAAGGCCCAGAAAAACAGTAGGAGAGGCGAATTCGTGTTTAGAATCAAACCCCATTCCCACCAGAGACGCTCAGAGGGCTCAAACAACCTTGTGCGCACCCGGACCCAGGGTCCCCACAGAAACAGTCAGAGCTGTGTTTGAGCGGCTCCTGTGGAGGTGCGGTCAGCAGTGGACTGCCGCAGGGGCTGGGGCGCTGGGTGCACCACACTTGGGAACTAAGCCCTCTTAGAGAAGGTCACCACTGACCCCACCATAAAGCTGCCAGAACTTGCACAGGACTGGGAGTAAGACTCTTGGTGGGCACACACAGAACCTTTGTGCACCAGGACTCAGGAGAAATGAGCAGTGACCCCCAGGAGACTGACCCAGACTTGCCCAGAGTGTCCAGGCGTCTCCAGCAGAGGCGTGGGTCGCTGGTGGCCTGCTTCAGGGTTGCAGGCAGTGAGTGTAGCAGTACGTGCGCAGGATCTTCTGAAGGAGGTGGCCATTATCTTCACTACCTCCACCATAGTTTGGGCCCAGGTAAATAGCAGGGAGGGAACACAGCTCCACCCATCAACAGAAAATTGGATTAAAGATTGACTGAGCATGGCCTGCCTATCAGAACAGACCCAGTTTCCCCCTCAGTCAGTCTCTCCCATCAGGAAGCTGCCATAAGCCTCTTAATCTTCTCCATCAGAGGGCAGACAGACTGACAACCACAATCATAGAAAACTAACCAATCTGATCACATGGACCACAGCCTGTCTAACTGAATGAAACTATGAGCCACGCCCTGTAGGGCCACCCAAGACAGACAGAACATGGTGCAGAGTTCTGACAAAATGTGGTCCACTGGAGAAGGGAATGGCAAACCACTTCAGTACTCCTGCCTTGAGAACCCCATGAACAGTATGAAAACACAAGAAGATAGGACACTGAAAGAGGAACTCCCCAGGTCGATAGGTGCCCAATGTGCTACTGGAGATCAGTGGAAAAATAACTCCAGAAAGAATGAACAGAAGGAGCTAAAGCAAAAACAACACACAGTTGTAGATGTGACTGGTGATAGAAGCAAAGTCCAATGCTGTAAAGAGTAATACTGTATACAAACCTGGAACGTTAGGTCCATGAATCTTGCAAGGCATACCAGAAGTGGTCAAACAGGAGACAGCAAGAGTGACCATTGATATTTTAGCAATCAGCAAACTAAAATGGACTGGAATGGGTGAATTTAACTCAGATGACCATTATATCTACTACTTTGGGCAAGAATCACTTAGAAGAAATGGAGTAGTAAACAAAAGAGTCCAAAATGTAGTACTTAGATGAAATATCAAAAATGACAGAATAATCTCTGTTCTTTTCCAAGGTAAAGCATTCAATACCACAGTAATCCAAGTCTATGCCCTGACCAGTAATGCTGAAGAAGCTGAAGCTGAATGGTTTTATGAAGACCTACAAGACCTTCTAGAACTAACACCTAAAAACGATGTCCTTTTCATTATAGAGGACTGGAGTGCAAAAGTAGGAAGTCAAGAAACACTTGGAGAAACAGGCAAATTTGGCCTTGGAGTACAGAAGGAAGCAGGGTAAAGGCTAATATAGAGTTTTGCCAAGAGTATGCACTGGTCATAGCAAACACCCTCTTCCAACAACACAAGAGAAGACTCTACACATGGATATCACCAGATGGTCAACATGGATATGAAATTGATGATATTCTTTGCAGCCAAAGATGGAGAAGCTCTATACAGTTAGCAAAAAGAAGACCGGGAGCTGACTGTGGTGCAGATCATGAACTCCTTACTGCCAAATTCAGACTTAAATTTTTAAGACAGTGGGGAAAACCACTAGACCATTCAGGTATGACCTAAATCAAATCCCTTATCATTATACAGTTGAAGTGACAAATAGATGCAAAGGATTAGACCTAACAGACACAGTGCCTGAAGAACTATGGACAGAGGTTCATGACCGTTGTGTAGGGGGCAGGGATCAAGACCATCCCCAAGAAAAAGAGATGCAAAAAAGCAAAATGGCTGTCTGAAGACGCCTTACAAATAGCTGTGAAAAGAAGAGAAACAAAAGGCAAAGGAGAAAAGGAAAGATATACCCATTTGAATGCAGAGTTCCAAAGAATAGGAAAGAGAAATAAGAAAGCCTTCCTCAGTGATCAGTGCAAAGAAATAGAGGAAAACAACAGAATGGGAAAGACTAGAGATCTCTTCAAGAAAATCAGAGATACCAAGGGAACATTTCATGCAAGGATGGGCTCAATAAAGGACAGAAATGGTATGGACCTGACAGAAGCAGAAGATATTAAGAAGAGGTAATATACATGTTTCGATGCTATATATTACCTCTTCTTAATATCTTCTGCTTCTGTTAGGTCCATACCATTTCTGTCCTTTATTGAGCTCATCTTTGGATGAAATATTCCCTTATTATCTAGGGTGAAACAGATCACCAGCCCAGGCTGGATGCATGAGACAAATGCTCAGGCCTGGTGCACTGGGAAGACCCAGAGGAATCGGGTGGAGAGGGAGGTGGGAGAGGGGATCGGGATGGGGAATACATGTAAATCCAGGGCTGATTCATGTCAATATATGACAAAAACCACTACAATATTGTAAAGTAATTAGCCTCCAACTGATAAAAATAAAAGAAAAAAAAAAGAAGAGGTAGCAAGAATACACAGAAGAACTATACAAAAAAGATCTTCATGACCCAGATAATCATGATGGTATGATCACTCACCTAGAGCCAGACATCCTGAAATGAGAAGCCAAGTGGGCCTTAGGAAGCATCACTACGAACAAAGCTAGTGGAGGTGATGGAATTCCAGTTGAGCTATTTCAAATCTTAAAAGATGATGCTGTGAAACTCCTGCACTCAAAATGCCAACAAATTTGGAAAACTCAGCTGTGGCCATAGGACTGGAAAAGGTCAGTTTTCATTCCAATCCCAAAGAAAGGCAATGCCAAAGAATGCTCAAATTACTGCACAATTGCACTCATCTCATATGCTAGTAAAGTAATGCTCAATCTTCTCCAAGCCAGGCTTCAATAGTATGTAAACCATGAACTTCCAGAAGTTCAAGCTGGTTTTAGAAAAGGCAGAGGAACCAGAGATCAAATTGCCAACATCCGCTGGATCATCGAAAAAGCAAGAGAGTTCCAGAAAAACATCTATTTCTGCTTTATTGACTATGCCAAAGCCTGTGACTGTGTGGATCACCACAAAGTGTGTGGAAAATTCCGAAAGAGATGGGAATACCAGACCAACTGACCTGCGTCTTGAGAAAGCTGTATTTCTCAAGGTCAGATCAGAAAGCAACAGTTAGAAGTGGACATGGAACAACAGACTGGTTCCAAATAGGAAAAGGAGTACGTCAAGGCTGTATACTGCCACCCTGCTTATTTAACTTATATGCAGAGCACATCATGAGAAACGCTGGGCTGGAAGAAGCACAAGCTAGAATCAAGACTGCCATGAGAAATATCAATAACCTCAGATATGCAGATGACACCACCCTTATGGGAGAAAGCAGAGGAACTAAAGAGGCCCTTCATGAAAGTAAAAGAGCAAAGTGAAAAAGTTGGCTTAAACATTTAGAAAACATTTAGAAAACTAAGATCATGGTATCTGGTCCCATCACTTCATGGCAAATAGGTGGGAAACAGTAGAAAGAGTGACAGACATTTTTTGAGGGGTCTCCAAAATCGCTGCAGATGATGATTACAGCCATGAAATTAAAAGACGCTTACTCCTTGGAAGGAAAGTTATGACCAACCTAGACAGCATGTTAAAAAGCAGAGACACTACTTTGCCAACAAAGGTCCATCCAGTCAAGACTATGGTTTTTCCAGTAGCCATGTGTAGATGTGAGAGTTGGACTATAAGAAAAGCTGAGTGCTGAAGAATTGATGCTTTTGAACTGTGGTGTTGGAGAAGACTCTTGAGAGTCCCTTGGACTGAGGAGATCCTACCAGTCCATCCTAAAGTAAATTAGTCCTGAATACTCACTGGAAGGACTGATACTGAAGCTGAAACTTCAATACTTTGGCCACCTGATGTGAAGAGCTGACTCATTTGATAAGACCCAGATGCCAGGAAAGATTGAAGGCGGGTTGAGAAGGGGACGAACGAGTATTAGGTGGTTGGATGGCATCATCGACTCAAAAGACATGAGTTTCAGTAAATTCCGGGAGTTGGTGATAGAAAGGGAGGCCTGACTTGCTGCAGTCCTGGGGTTGCAGAGAGTCAGACACGACTGAGTGACTGAACTGGTAGCAAATCCCAAATTCTTTCCTGGGGAATGAAATTATAGCTGCAGAATTTAGATGATCACTTATGCTACTGAGAGATATTAGAGTCACCAGGGACCTCCTAGAATTCCTAGCAGCTTCCCTGGTGGGTCAGACAGCAAAGAGTCTGCCTGCAATGCAGGAGAGCCAGGTTCCAAAGATCCCCACTCTAGTATTCTTGCCTGGAGAATTCAGTGGACAGAGAGGTCTGGAGGGGTACAGTTCACTGGGTCACAGAGAGTCAGACACAACTGAGCAACTAACAGGGTCATAGGGTAACGTTTTACTTATCTTTTATGCATCCTTGCAATCTCCTTTAACGGTATCAAGTAGCGGAATCTAAAAGCTCTAAGGGGATATTACATTTTTAATACAATTTTAAGAAGTGAATATTAAAATATATAAGTCATTAAGTCAACCTGATATTGTTAAAAAAATATGCTGCTTCTAATTCTTCACTATAATAAATAATAACACTTGGATCATTATCTTCATACATCTCTGAGTAAATTTCTTCTTGACTAATTTCAAGAAATATTAACTGCTGTGTCAAAAGATTACTTCATCTGGAAAAAGTTTTTCTTACCAGTACTACCCAAACTTTGGAAGAGGTCAATTTTCATTCCAATTCCAAAAAAAGGCAATGCCAAAGAATGCTCAAACTACTGCACAATTGCACTCATCTCACGTGCTAGTAAAGTAATGCTCAAAATTCTCCAAGCCAGGCTTCAGCAATATGTGAACCATGAACTTCCAGATGTTCAAGCTGGTTTTAGAAAAGGCAAAGGAACCAGAGATTAAATTGCCAACATCTGCTGGATCACTGAAAAAGCAAGAGAGTTCCAGAAAAACATCTATTTCTGTTTTATTGACTATGCCAAAGCCTTTGACTCTGTGGATCACAATAAATGTGGAAAATTCCGAAAGAGATGGGAATACCAGACCACATGACCTGCCTCTTGAGAAACCTGTATGCAGGTCAGGAAGCAACAGTTAGAACTGGTCATGGAACAACAGACTGGTTCCAAATAGGAAAAGGAGTACGTCAAGGCTGTATATTGTCACCATGCTTATTTAACTTATGTGCAGGGTACATCATGAGAAATGCTGGGCTGGAGGAAGCACAAGCTGGAATCAAGATTGCCGGGAGAAATATCAATAACCTCAGATATGCAGATGACACCACCCTTCTGGCAGAAAGTGAAGAACTAAAGAGTCTCTTGATGAAAGTGAAAGAGGAGAGTGAAAAAGTTGTCTTAAAGCTCAACATTCAGAAAACTAAGATCATGGCATCCGGTCTCATCACTTCATGGCAAACAGATGGGGAAACAGTGCAAACAGTGGCTGACTTTATTTTTCTGGGCTCCAAAATCACTGCAGATGGTGACTGCAGCCATGAAATTCAAAGAAGGAAAGTTATGACGGACCTAGACAGCCTATTAAAAAGCAGAGACATTACTTTGCCAACAAAGGTCTGTCTAGTCAAGGGCATGGTTTTTCCAGTGGTCATGTATGGACGTGAGAGTCGGACTATAAAGAAAGCTGAGCGCCGAAGAATTGATGCTTTTGAACTGTGGTGTTGGAGAAGACTCTTGAGAGCCCCTTGGACTGCAAGGAGATCCAACCAGTCCATCCTAAAGGAGATCAGTCCTGGGTGTTCATTGTAAGGACTGATGCTGAAGCTGAAACTCCAATACTTTGGCCACCTGATGCGAAGAGTTGACTCATTTGTAAAGACCCTGATGCTGGGAAAGATTGAGGGTAGGAGACGGGGACGACAGAGGATGAGATGGTTGGATGGCATCACCGACACAACAGACATGGGTTTGCGTGGACTCTGGGAGTTGGTGATGGACAGAGAGGCCTGGCATGCTGCAATTCATGGGGTCGCAAAGAGTCAGACACAACTGAGTGACTGAACTGAACTGAACCTTTCCTGTGTAATACCACAAGCATCCTGAGTTTTACTACCACTTTATATAGTTATTTTAAACTTTTTATTTTGTATTGGTGTACAGCTGATAAACAATGTTGTGACAGTTTCAGGTGAACAGAGAGGGAACCCAGCCATCATACACATGTATCCATGCTCCCATCCAGGCTGCCACCCACCACTGAGTGGATTCCATGTGCTGTACAGTAGATCCTTGCTGGTTATCCATTTCAAACATAACAGTGTATAGGTGTCAATCCCAAACTCCCCAGCCATCCCTTTCCCCATTCGCCTCCCTAGCAACCATAAGTTCATTCTCTAAGTCTGTGAGTTGCTTGCTGTTTTGCAAATAAGTCCATTTGTATTTTTCATTTTTAAATTCCACATTGAAGGGATGTCATGCAATATTTCTCCTTATTTGTCTGACTTTCTTCACTCAGTTTGACAATCTCTAGGTCCATCCATGTTGCTGCAAATGGCATTATTTCTTTTTAATGACTCTTCTATCACTCTTTAATATACATTTAATAGGTCACTGTCTGTCTGTAGTTTCAAATAGAATGATTCATGAGGGTAGGGAATATATCTTATTCTTTGATGTACTGTCAGTAGCTGGCTCAGATGATAACCATATGACATGTACTCTTTAATTATTTGCTAAATTCAAGAAAGGGAATCAATATATAAATTTATAAACAACATATAAGAATATCTATCTCCCTGCACTGAGATTGAGAATTACTGATTATTAAGATCTGCCAAATTTAATAGACAAATAATACTATTTCACTGTATTAATTTTCATTCCTTTGATTACTAATGAAGTTGAACATTTCTATTAGCTGCTGGTGCTGCTGCTGCTAAGTCGCTTCAGTCGTGTCCGATTCTGTGCGACCCCATAGATGGCAGCCCATCAGGCTCCCCTGTCTCTGGGATTCTCCAGGCAAGAATACTGGAGTGGGTTGCCATTTCCTTCTCCAATGCATGAGAGTGAAAAGTGAAAGTGAAGTCGCTCAGTCGTGTCCGACTCTTTGCGACCCCATGGACTGCAGTCCACCAGGCTCCTCCGTTCATGGGATTTTCCAGGCAACAGTACTGGAGTGGGGTGCGATTGCCTTCTCCTTCTATTAGCTAGGTACCAGCTATTATTGTTTCTGAAAAGAATCATTTAGTCTCGTTCTTTACTAATTTTTCAAATTATCTTTTTTCTTACTGCCTTAAAATATCTAAAGATTTTCATTATTTTTTAAAGATGTTGCTAATTATCCTATATGCTAGCATTTGGTTTTGGTAATTAATATTCAGAAACATATTTTGAACAGTCAAAGCCAACTGATATTCTTCCCTTATCATTTTCTGTCTGTTTTCAGTGCTTAATTTATCAAGTTTTTCTCTACCATATAACTGGTACTTATGTGTTATCTGTCCTTACCTTTTTAAGATCATTATTGAGATAATTCATATACTATTAACATATGATTCACTCAATTTTAGTTTTTTTATTACTGGGATTATGCTCTCAGGAGATTTTAAATGGCAAACTTACCAAGGAAAATACCCTAAATGCAAAAAAAAAGAAAAAAGGCACACAGAAAAGAACACATGTCTACAGCAGAAGAGCTTACGTAAGAAGGCAGGGTGTTCTTCAACACCTCAGCTGGGAACACAGGCCTTGGAGACTCAAGCTCTGCGCATGCGCAAAAATGACTGTGAAAGTGACATGAATATTGATTTTGGGGTTACACATAAGTTTCAGCAAGCAGAAACACTCACAAATATGGAATGTGTGAATAATGAGCTTGACTGTTACATATGAATAATGGTGATACACACACATGCACCCACACAGTCAGCTGGTGAGTTTTATACTATTTCACTATCTTAATTATTGTAGTGTTATAATATATTTTAGTAGTATTTAATGAAATTTAATATTTTAGTAGTAATTCTAAGGTTGTTATAATTCTTCCATGCCCTATCTCAATTCTTTCTTTCAAAAAATCTTTGCTATATCCTGCCCCCTATTTATATTTCCAGAAAAACTTTACAATAATTCTGAAAGTCTTTAAAAGAACTGCTGTTGTGATTTTTTATTGAGTGCATTAAATATACAAAATTAATTTATAAGAAACTGACACCTTTATTAAACTAGATGTAGGAAAATATTCTCTCTACAATTATCTAAGGTTTCTTACTGGCCCTTAGTTAAAATTTACAACTTTCCTTATAGAAGTATTATATATATCTTTTTAAATTTTTATATTACAATTAACATCTTTGCAATAAAGCTATTTCAGGGAAAATGGTTTACTCTATAAACAAGTAACTCTATTTCGAGGAATTCATCTGAAGGAAACATATTACCCGAAAGAAATGAGCAGAAAATCATGTATTGATAAAGAAATCAATCAGCATTATAATGCTACTTAAAACAATGAAAATGAATCAACTTAAGTTTTTAACAACAGGAAAATAGTTTTTTTTTAAATTATAGATTAAAATATTTAGAAAAAATAATGCACTCAAAATGGGGCTTCCCATGTGGCTCAGTGGTCAAGAATCTACCTGCTAATGCAGCAGACTCAGGAGATGTGGATTCAATCCCTGGGTTGGGAAGATCCCCTGGATAGTAAATGGTAACCCATGCCAGTTTTCTTGCCTGAAAAATTTCATGGACAGAGAAGCTTGGCAGGCTACAGTCCATAGGGTCGCAAAGAGTCAGATACAACTGAAGTAACTTAGTACGCACACACAATTTATTCACCCCTTGTAAAAACTGCTCACTATGATACTTCATGTTCCTAGCACAGTGCCTGGGATATATTACATAATTAATAAATACCCAAATATTCAACTGATGGAAATTTATCCTTCTATTTAAGATAAAATAACATGAACTAGATTTACCCTCTTGCCTAAAAGAATTTCTCTCTCTTCCCCTGCAACAAAGACACACATACAAAATATATTAACAAATAATTTTCAAGACAAAGGATATCAGGCAATGGGCAGTGATTACTGAGAAACAAGAAAAAACAAGATGAATCCCATGACTATCCCAACTTCAATTGTTTTGAGATAATTTAAAGGTCATGAAAAAGCAAGAGGGTGGATAAGCCAAGAAATAACCAATAAAAGTCCATGAGTTAAGAAAAGAGCTGAGAATCCAGGGAAACCAAGACAGGTAGAGATTATATGGTAAAATGCCATAGAGGGCAGGGCTACAGAAAAGAACCCCAAAATTTCAGCACTAAATGCATATACAAGAAGAGAAATGCTCAAATCAGTCATCTAAATCACCCCCTAGAGAAAATTAGAAGAGAAAAATTAAAATCAAAGGAAGCAGAAGGAATAATAAATATCAAAGCAGGTATTAACGAAAGAGAAAAAAAGAGAAATCCAAAAGCTGGTGCTTTAAAAGCAATAAAACTGAATGTTCAAGAATGGATAACCAGGGAATGGCCACGATGGAGAATAGAAAGATTGGAAGATCACCTGCTCTTAGTGGCACACCAAACTTCAACTATTTACAGAGCAGCACTAATCTCTTCAAAACTAAAGATATAACAAGGATCAAGACAAGTAGAAGGAAGGTAGACACAGTGCAGAAAAGAACCATACCCCCAGGTAGGCCACAAATGGAAGAAGGATCATTATAATTGCAGAAGTTCTCCCCAAGGAACTAGGGGTACAACCCTCCTCATCAGGCTGCCCAATCTAGAGTTCCCAGAATGAGTGGCTTTGAAGACCAGTGGGGCATACTTTTGGCAAAGTCAGAGAGCAGTTGCAAACAGACTCTACTCTTAAAGGGCACAGACTCTCACATGATCTAAGATTAAGGGAAGAAGCAGTAATTTAACAGGAGCCTGGGTGAGATCAACTTGCTATTAGAGAGCCTCCCAGAGAAGCAGGAATCTTCTGGGACTCACCCTGGGGACAGAGACACTGACAGAAGCCATTTTCGGGCCCTTATTCAAACACAAGGGCAATGCTCTAGCAAGCACCATTTTGGAATCCTCTCTCTAGCTCATAACACTGAGACCTTGCCTAACTCACCAGTTAGTAGGTACCAGTCCTGAGACATCCCACATCAAGCAGCTAGCTGAATGTGGGCACAGCTCCACCTACCCGCAGCAGGCCAACACCTATAGGATCCCTTGAGCTCCTAGCTGGCCCAGGAACCAGCTCTGCCACCAGTGGCCCAACACCAGTTCTGGAACCCGTGAGCTCTTCAACCATCCAAATAACGAACCTAGACTCTCCCAACTCTGAAACACCCCAAACACCGCAGCCAGCTTTGTCAGGAACTAGCCCTGCTCAGCAATTCCACTCCTGAATATTTATCCAAACAAAATGAAAAGACTTATTTGAAAGATATACATACCCCTAAGTTCACTGCATTATTTACAACAGTTAAGAAATGGGAACAATCTGCTCTTTCCTCCGCTGCCGCTAAGGTGCTCGGTTCTTCCGAGGAAGCTAAGGCCGTTTTGGGGTGAGGCCCTCACTTCATCCGGCGACTAGCACCGCGCCCGGCAGCCCCCACCTAGCACTCGCCTGCACCATGGCCTCCGTCTCGGAGCTCGCTTGCATCTACACTGCCCTCATTCTGCACGATGATGAAGTGACGGTCACGGAGGATAAGATCAATGCCCTCATTAAAGCAGCCGGTGTAAATGTTGAGCCTTTCTGGCCAGGTTTGTTTGCAAAGGCTTTGGCCAATGTCAACATCAGGAGCCTCATCTGCAATGTGGGGGCTGGTGGACCTGCCCCAGCAGCTGGTGCCGCACCAGCAGGAGGTCCTGCCCCAGCCACCGCTGCTGCCCCAGCTGAGGAGAAGAAAGTAGAAGCAAAGAAAGAAGAATCTGAAGAGTCTGATGATGACATGGGCTTTGGTCTTTTTGACTAAACCTCTTTAGTAACACATTCAATAAAAAGCTGAGCTGTTAAAAAAAAAAAAAGGGAACAATCTAAATGTTCATCAGTAGGTAAATGGATATAGAAGATATGGTGTGTGTGTGTGTGTGTGTGTGTGTATACACACACATGCACACAACAAAATATTACTCAACCATTATAAAAAGAATGAAATCTTGTCATTTGTGACAACATGGTGTCCAAGAGGATATTAAATCAGACAGAGAAAGATAAATACCACATGATTTCACTTATATATAGAATTTAAAGAACAAAAGAAACGAACAAACATAACAAAAGAGTCACTGATATAGAGAACAAACAGGTGCTTGCTAGAGAGAAGAGATAGGGGAAGGAGAGAAATAAGTGGAGGAGATTAAGAGGTACAAACTTTCAGTTACAAAATAAATGAGTCACAGGTACAGTGTGGAGAATATAGTCAATAATCATGTAGTGTCTTTGTATGGTCACAGATGTTAGCTAGAGATGTAACATGGTTATCTTTTTGAAATGTACAGAAATACTGAATCACTATGCTGTGTAACAGAAACTAACATAGTTCTGTAGGTCAGTTATACTTCAAAACAAACTCATAAAAAAAGGAGTTAAGATCTGTGGTTACCAGAAGCAAGGGATAGGAGGAGGGCAATCTGGATGAAGGTAGTCAGAAGGCATAAGTTGTAAGACACATAAGTACTACAGATATAATGTACAACATGATAAATTAACATTGTTGTATGTTACATAGGGAAACTGTTAGAGTAAATCCAAAGCACTCTCGGCACAAGAAAAAATATTTTCTATTCCTTTTATCTTGTCTCTATATAAGATGATGGATATTTACTAAACTTATGTTGTAATCATTTCATGATGTATGTAAGTCAAATCATTATGTTGTATACCTTAAACCTATACAGTGCTATATATCAATAAAGCTGGAAGGGAAACAATAATGGATACCATTTATCCCACAGGAAATAAAAAAGAGCAATAAAACTGATAAACCTCTAACCAGAATGACTAATAAAAAAGTATAAATTATAAATATCAAGAATAAGGGAGGTAATATCAATATAGGTATTAATGAATAAGAGAATATTATTAACTTTATGTCATAAAACCTTACTATGTAGATGAAAGACATGTTTCTTGAAAATATTAATGATCACTCATAAAATAATTAATTCATATAGCACCAAGCTTACTAAAGAAATGGAAATTGTAGTTACAAATCTTCCACAAGCAAATCCTAGCCCCAGTGGCTTCACTGGTGAATTCCACCAAATATTTAAGGACGAATGTAACTGTACTCAAACTACCACAAGTGTATACACATCAAACTTATCAAACTGTATACTTTTAAAAATACTCAATTTATTATATACTAATTACATCTCAAGGCTGTTTTTAAAATGTTCAGTTGATGGAAAGTGGTAGGAGGGACACAGACATGCCAGGAGCCAAAGAGAAGCAGCAAAAATAAAAGGAAAACAATAAATAGAATGAGATTAAAGAAAAAGTACAGAAAGAAAAGAGCAAGTGAGAGGTTTAAATAGAAATGAATCCCAGTTGTAAAAGGAACAGGGTATTAAATCTAGAATGTGTGATAAGAAACAGCACAGTAAAAGTTTTGGAACTATCTGGAAATTCACTTAATTCCCCTAATTACTAATCCCACACAGAGTGAATATATAAGATTGGACTCTACTCGGTGTGGGTATGTATGTGTGTGCGTGTTTAATTAGCATATCAGAACCACAGCACAAAGCTGATAGAGTACTTTGGGCATGCTGTATTTCCAGAGAGAATGAATATATTAGAAATTCTATTTCTTCCATAACCTTCTAATTTATGAAGAACTGCCAATAGGTACAAAGATACTTCTTCAGATAACAAATTTTACAGCATGTCTAATTATCTAATATTTTCTAGGTATTTATTTATTTAATCACTAAATTTTTATTTTTTGTGGGAATATAATTGATTTACAACATTTACTTTCTGGTGTACAACAATGTGAATCAGCCATAAGCAGACATATATCCCCATCTCTCTTGAGTCTTCCTCTTTCCCCCATTTCACCCCTCTAGGTCATTACAGAGCACTGAGCTGAGCTTCCTGTGATTTCTAGGTTTTTAAAAACTAGAAGACAATAGTTGATTTTACCAAAAAATACTTGAGGAAGGAAAAAACCCCACAAAATTAAGTATAGTTATAATAAAATTAAATTTCATTCTAAAAAGAAAACTCAAGATACCAAAGCCTTTAATAGAAAAAATTAGAAAAAGACTGCATTCTACATAAATATACTCGTGAAAAGCTTACCTGTACAGTCGCATTTCACTCAGCTTTATCGTTATCAAATCAATAATGGGTGGGGGGTTGGTCTGACTCTTTGTTATTACATGGAATGTATTTTTCATTGTAATTAGTCCAAAATCAGCAACAAAAACGTTTTCAGAAACTGCAGACTGTGGGATAACCACAACAGGGGCTTTGATGTTAACATCCAACGCCATTCTAGAACTCCTCTGTGCCAGTTCTTTTACACCAGTAGCAGCCATTCCTGCTGCCTGAACAGTTGCCTCAGCTAAGGCTTGTTTACCTGCTTGAAAATTATCTATAAAAGCCTATAAAGAAAACAGAATGATATTCTTAAGGCTACCATCAATGAAAGAAATTATTAAATGTATCACTATTTATGATTTTACCTCCATAAGAAAAACTTTCTCTTGGTACAACTAAACATCATTTATTCAAAGTCTGTCTACATTAAACCTTAATCTTCTGCAATAGAAGTTGGGAAACAAAAAGATACAGATACAGAAACACAGTAAAACAATAAAAACCTAGTCCCTGGACCAAAGCAGTGTGGGGATATTGCAATGTTTCACTGGTATCTATTTCTCTTTTTATCTCATTTTCCTAAGGGCTAAACAATCCTGTTGTATTTCACTATTACAACCTCAATGCACAGAGGGCTTATTTACATTTGTAAGGTAAAACAGTAATGAAAATGTCTGCCAAGAAAAACTGCATGATAACCTCAGTTAAAAAGATCACCGAGACAACAACATTATTTATTTAGAATCAAGTGATTATCTCGTTTATACCACAATTTAGTTAAAGGAATGAATAGTGAAGTCAGAGACAGGCATGACACTCACAGGAAAAAATATCAGCTGTTAGCAAAACAAAAACAAACTATGAAGAAACAGAGTCTATATACCTTAGGGAAATGTCATAGGGATTAAATCTAAATCCCACAAAGCCCCAAATATTCATTGAATGCAACAGAAAATGTAATTTTCCTAATGATTATCTGAAACCAAACAGACTTCAATTGTATATTTAGCACTTTTAGTAAGAGCTGAAAGGTAAAATACTTAAATTATGTATAAAATAAAGAATTAAATATACATAACATATATAAAATGTACCTATATTTAATGTCTATAAAATACATATTTCAATTAACTAGAACATTCCCATGTGAAAAATGACACTATATAAACGATACTATACATTTCAGTCACGATAAACGGTACCTGAAATATTTTTAAAAACCAGGGGGAAATAATCAAGCAAGGAATTCCTCATCTATGCTTGAGAAATAGCAAACACTTTCCAACTAGTAGGGAAAAATAAATAAAAAATCAATTAACATACTTACCAATATAGAATACAGAAATTTTTTGACAAGAACTACTTCAATGCAACCAACAGTTAAATTAACTTGCATATCAACTATATTCATATCTGTGTATGCAGAACCAGCAGTTGCACCCATATAAGAAACCATTTTGAAGCTGAAAACTTCTTTTCCGGTAATATAAACAGCCTTAAAGAGAGAAAATTTCAATCGTCAGAATCCACTTCGGATAGAATGTCTTCAGTGCAAAAATAAAAACAAAACATACACATATATTTGGAAAATCTTCCAAATAGTGAAGCCAAGTATAAATAAGACAACAATTCTAACATCCTTACTAGAATCCGCACAAGGTTATTCAAAACAGAAATGGCAGTTCCCTTTTAGGATGAAATCAATTTGGTAGGTTTGGCACAAGATATTTTTAGTGGTAAAACAGAAAAAAAAATTATCCGAATATTCCTTTTCATTTAGTGAGTATACTTTTGTACTGAGAACTGCCATAAAAATGTATTTTTCATTCACTGTCAAAACTTATAATCTATCTTCTTGATTTGAGGTATGTGAATAGATTTTCCATATCCTTCAAAGGAGTCTTCTCCTATCAAAAAAACTTCTGTTCCTTATTAGTTTGTTGAGTCATCTCAACTGCCAAATAAGAGTTACCTACAGCAGTATGACATCTCAAGCTCCGCAATACATTAAAAATGGTTGGAGATATTAGCGATGTGGAATGACAGAAATATTCTGAAAGATAAACAGAGCACTCACTATTTTAATTTTTAACTACTTTATAGTTTTCTTGACCCTCCTAAATGCTAGAAGCAGGGCAGACGGCTGAAGAACCATAAGTAAACAAATTCCAACCGTCAAACAAAAAAAACCTCAGGAATCAGAGATAGTTGACTGAAGGCTGAAGTGTAAGATGAGACCCTCCTGAAGTCTATAGGTATTCTGCTTCTGCCTAGGATACAGAATGCTGAAGAGAGGTCATTGCAAACCTTAAGAATGAGAAAAACAAAAACAGACAAACTATAAAATTTTTAACTTTTCTTAAAGAAAGAAAGAGAAGTCACTCAGTTGTGTCCAACTCTTTGCAACCCCAGGGACTGTAGCCCACCAGGCTCCTCCGTCCATGGAATCTTCCAGGCAAGAATACTGGAGTAGGTTGCCATTTCCTTTTCCAGGGGCTATTCCCAACCTAGGGACTGAACCTGGGTCTCCCACATTGTAGGCAGACACTTCACTGTCCGAGCCACCAGGCAAGCCTCTTAACTTTTCTTAAAACCACTCGAAATCTGAGGCTACAAGCCAACCAAGCAGCCTGAAATCTAAAGAAAAAATAAGGTACCTTCAAGAAAGACAGAATCTTAAGCACCAGCTCACCTAGGATAAGGGGCAGGAGAAAAAAGATGCCATATACCACATACATGAGGTAAGAAGAACTGAGATAAAATGATAAAGGCTGACTGTGAACTAATAATGGGAGACAGAGAATTCCTGGGAGTCACAGACACAGAGGAGCTCACACTCAGCTGTAAGCATTTCATTGTGCACTTTATGTTGGGAGTTCCTGAGTGACTAGGGTCACAGTGGAATACCAGAGGAAGATTTCCTTGCTACAATCCTCAAAGAAAGGAGAAGCCTCCACCCTAGAAAAGGCCCAAAGTACCATCAGAATTACTGTCTCGAACAGAAGCCTTAAGAAACTATGGGAAAGGCAGTAACCTTGTTGCTCTCAGCTCTCCATTAACATGATTTAACTCCCATGCTAACACACTAGCAGAAAAAGAAGGCACACGCACTTTCAGACATAAATACAGCTCACTTCCATCTCTATTACCGTGTACATGATGTCTGACAGTCAATCATTAGCTACAAAAAACCCCAAAAAGGAAGAAAAAAAAACGAATGACAAAACTATCAACAGAATCAGACTTGCCTAAAACATAGATGTTGAAACACTCAGCCAATGGATTTTTAATCATAATCATTAGTAAGGCTAGTGCTTTGAGTGGAAAATATGGAAAACATGAAAGAACAGATTAAAGAATATGAGCCGAGAAATGGAAAACAGAAAAAAAGGTCAATACTAAAGATTAAAAAACAGGGTAACAGATGAAGAATACTTTCAAGTGGGTTTATCACTATATTCAATGGAGCCAAGGACACAATGAGTGAACTAAAAAATAGGTCAACAGAAATTATACAAATCAAACATAATGAGAAAAGAATGGGAAAAGAACAGAGGATCTAAAGGTCATGGGATGATCTCCAATGAGAATCTAAAAGTAATTTTTGGAACCCAAGAGGAAGAATAGGGACAAAATGGAGGAGGAAAAGGAGGTGAGGGAGGAGGGAGATGGAGGTAGGAAGAACTACCTGAAAAGACATAAAAAAATATTGAGAGAGAGATCCAAAAAGCTCAGAAAAATTCAAACAGGACAAATATGAATATATACTTACATATATATAGACCCACTATACACAAACACAGAAGGCAGTCAGATAAAGACAAGATATTATGTACACCTAGCAGAAGTATCACTCAGATAATGACGGTGAAATAAAAGTGCTTTTTCCCCTAGTTCTGTTCCCTCCTTCCTGACAAAAGATGAGATAATTCATAACTAGCAGAGGTGCATTATAAGAAATCATTAACTTCTTCAGGTGGAAATAAAAATAACAGAATTTTGAAGCTACATGAAAAAATTAATTCCAGAAATGGTTAGAATAAAGGTAAGAAGGTATATGTCTTGTAAAAAATTAATTTCTCTAAAAGAAAAATAAACCCAAATCAGTACATATACATTGCAAACTTTCAGCATACACAAAAGTAAAACATATTACAATAACACTGTGAAAGGCAACAAAAGAAGGAACTGACAGTAGTGTTGCTAGGATATATTACATAAGCAGTGAAATAGTATCAGAAGGTAGACTATAATATCTTTAATACTATTAATCAATAAAAAGCAGAATAACTTCCATAAGTCACATGAGTGACTTGGGACTACCCGCCTTGAGTCCAATAGAAGAGAAGAAATTTTCATAAAATAGTGTTTAGTGCAGAGATTATGGCCTAGGAGGCAACAGACATAGATAAGGGGTAAATAAAAAGATCATACTAAAAGATGGATATTTTAAGTAAAAACCTGTATTTTGAAACATAAGGTCCCCTCATTCTTCATCCAACTCGCTCCCTGAACTTACACCATTAGGCCTATACTTATAGTACTTTTCTAAAAGGAAAATGACTGGCCCGAGAGAAAAAGAAAACAAACAAACAAAAAACTCTATAGATACTCAAGTTTTGAGGCTATAAAATCACTGCATTACTGCCTACAATCTGCCATGATGTTCACCTGTCCAAATGATGTTCACCTGGCCAAAGTCCTGACTACACAAAGCTTCCAATCAGCTCTGAATATTTAGGCAAAATTACCAAGTCCTTCTAAGAGAAAGAAAGCCAAACTGTCATCAGGATTAGCAGCAGCAATTTGACTGAACATTCACACTAGGCCAGAAGATATAGAATAACATGCTTAAAATCATCTAGAAAAGAAAATGCAAGCTAAAGAATCAAAATCCAGTCAGAGTATCCTGCAAATATAAATGTAATGCAACATATAAACATTCGTGCAGTATCGTTCTTACAACTATAAGCCCTGCCTAAGAAATCTACTGGGGAATAAATTTATGAGTAGCTAAAATTTTGGAGACGTCAGCAGAAAGACTGGTGAAGACTCCCATTTAATAAGGAAGAAATTTTTTTGAATATTCTGAATCAGAGTATTATCATTTTGCAACCCTTTAATGAAATGGTGGTTTTTAATATTACAAAGACAGCAAACTATGTGAACCCTTTGAAGATATTCAACACAATCTATGAAGTATTCTTGTCTTCCCCAACCCCCACAAAACAAACAAAACAAACTCCCTGAATCTCACTGAATGAAATTTAACTTATCAATCAGGCTCCAAAATCACTGCAGATGGTGACTGCAGCCATGAAATTAAAAGACGCTTGCTCCTTGGAAGAAAAGCAATGACCAACCTAGACAGAGTATAAAAAGCAGAGACATCACCCTGCTGACAAAGGCCCCTACAGTCAAAGCCATGGTTTTTCAGTAGTCACGTATGGATGTGAGAGCTGGACCATAAAGAAGGCTGAGCACCGAAGAATTAATGCTCTCAAACTGTGGTGCTGGAGAAGACTGTTGAGTGTCCCTTGGACTGCAAGGAGATCAAACCAGTCAATCCTAAAGGAAATCAAGCCTGAATATTTATTGGAAGGACTGATGCTCCAATAGTCTGGCCACCTAAAGCAAAGAGCCAACACATTGGAAAAGATGCCCATGCTGGGATTGAAGGTGGAGGGGAAGGGGATGACAGAGGATGAGATGCTTGAATAGTATCATCAACTAAATGGACATGAGTATGAGCAAACTCCAGGCAGGGAAGCCTGGCATGCTGCGCACACAGAATCAAACATGACTTAGTAACTGAACAACAGCTGTACATGGTAAAAAAAAAAAAAAAAAAAAAAAGACATCTATTTAAATAAATGATGCTAGGAAAAAAGAAGCCAATGTTAAAAAAAGTGAAACTGGATTCCAGCCTCAATCATATTTTAAAAAAAATCAGTTTCAAGTAGGATGAAAGATGTAACAGTGAAAGGCAAAATCATATAACGTTTAGAAGGTGGCGGAGGGGAATACCTTTATGAATTCAGAGAACCAACTGATTTAGAAAATGTAAAACTCTCAAACCAAAAAAGGATAAAATTCAACTTCATTAAAATTAACAACTTCTGTTTCTCAAAAGACATCATAACCAAACTGGGAGTAACTATTTGAAACAAAAATAAACTAAGCAAGGAATAATACAGACCATATTAAATGATTTCCTACAAATCAATGAGGAAAAAAATGAACATTCCTTCCCCCAAAATTGGTAAATCAAATCAGGGTTCAGCAAACTACCATCAGCAGGATTAGGTAAGAATGATTTTCGTATCTCTAAGTAGTTAAAAATAATCTAAATAATAGTAATATTTTGTGACACATGCAAGTTATATGAAATTTTCATTTTATTATCCATAAAATAAAATTTTATTGGAACACAGTCAAACCATTCATTTATACATTACCTATGGCTACTTTCACATTACAATAGCAGAGCTGAAGAGTTTTAACAAAACTGCATGGCCCACAAAGCCTAAAAGACAATCTGGCTATTTACAGAAAAAGTTTGCTGGCACCTGGGTTTAACAAACATTTCATAGAAAAGCAAGCATAAATAGTCTATAAATATATGAAAAACATGCAACTTCATCACTGGTAAGAAAAATACAAACTGAAAACACCATATTATATACTCCAGATCTTCAAAAACTTAACACAATTTCGAGCACTGGCATTGAAATAAAATACCAGATCTCTCTTCCACGGCTCCTGGGAGTACATGAAATGTACTTACATTCTCTGGAAATGCTTACATGAGATATGTCCAAGAATATACCAGGAGACATGTGCAAGACTAGCTACAGAAGCAGTGCTCATAAAACAAAACAACAGAAACCAAATATCAATAGAACAATGAATAAATAACAATATATACTGGAATCAAAGTTAACAAAAAAGGAAAGGAAAATGGGGGTAGGACAAGAAGATACAAGTGAGAAACTTCATTTTGTAGCTTTTTTTAAGTTGGATTTTTAACCTTAAATATGCATTAGAAATAAAATTATAGAAGGAAAAAAGTACACGTCTTGGGTTAGAGTATTAGTTCCATTTCTAACTACCTAAATGTCTTTTAGTAGATTCATTACATTAGCTTTATTTGCTAAACAGGATAAATAAAAAGGACAATATGCTTTCCTCAGTGCTCTAGTAATATAATTTTTCTTTCAAATAAAAGCAATGGAAGCAAATTAAACCACGGCTTCTAAAAAATGTCTTGATCTTTATACCTATGAGCCATGCACCTGTGATGTTTGGGGGATGCTTGTTATTCCATGCTAACAAATAAGAAATGTAAGGAATAAGAATTTTTATTTAACATATAAATCAGGTCATCTCATCCATATTATTTGCTAATAAGCTGACATATCTATTTTCTTTCCTCCTGTCATATTCCAAACTTTGACTTCCTGACTCAACAAGTACCTCAGCCTTTTCTAATCCTACTACTTGATATTCTCTTCACTCTTTTAAACATACCACCTCACACAGACGCCCTTGATCAAAAGTCACCTATACAATTCCACAACAGTGTCTAATCTAAGAACCTTACTCTCTTGCACCCAGTAACAAAGGACTTATCTTTCAAACACTAGCCACATAGTTTAAAGGACTTCTAACATTAAAATGCTATGTTAGTTAAGCATCCATGAAAATGAACTTTGAAAAATCTTATTATTCAATCTGATTTCATACCCTCTGGTCTGAAATCTAAAATGCATAATAAAGTTCACAGTATTTCAAGATAGAGGAAAGATAATAAGTAAAAAGGCCACTTGCTACTAGCCAACCCACCCTCCAACAATCCCCAACACTTGAGTTCCAGGAATATTATCTGTACTAATTTCATTTATGAGATACTTAACCTCATTTTACAAATAAACAAAGATTCTGAGATGAGGCCACACAACTACTGAAGAGCAAGGCTAAAATAAGAACCCAATTATGCCTAATTTCAAAACCTATGGACCCAATAAGACACACTGTTAAAATCCAACAGCTCTTTAATTTACACCTATGACTAATCTTACAAATAGCTGTGAAAAGAAGGGAAGCGAAAAGCAAAGGAGAAAAGGAAAGATATACCCATGTAGAGCTGCAAATAATAGCAAGAAGAGATAAGAAAACATTCCTCAGCGATCAATGAAAAGAAATAGAGGAAAGCAATAGAATGGGAAAGACTAGAGATCTCTTCAAGAAAATTAGAGATACCAGGGGAACATTTTATGCAAAGATGGGCTCAATAAAGGACAGAAATGGTAGGGACCTAACAGAAGCAAAATATTAAGAAGAGGTGGCAAGAATACACAAAAGAACTGTACAAAAAAGATCTTCAAAGCCCAGATAATCACGATGGTGCGATCATTCACCTACAGCCAGACATTCCTGGATTGTGAAATCAAGTGGGCCTTAGGAAGCATCACTAGAAACAAATCTAGTGGAGGTGATAGAATTCCAGTTGAGCTATTTCAAATCCTGAAAGATGATGCTGTGAAAGTGCTGCACTCAATATGCCAGCATATTTGGAAAACTCAGCAGTGGCCACAGGACTAGAATAGGTCAGTTTTCATTCCAATCCCAAAGAAAGGCAATGCCAAAGAATGCTCAAACTACCGCACGATTGCACTCATCTCACAGGCTCGTAAAGTGATGCTTAAAATTCTCCAAGCCAGGCTTCAGCAACACGTGAACCATGAACTTCCAGAGGTTCAAGCTGGTTTTAGAAAAGGCAGAGGGACCAGAGATCAAATTGCTAACATCCGCTGGATCATCAAAAAAGCAAGAGAGTTCCAGAAAAACATCTATTTCTGCTCTATTGACTATGCCAAAGTCTTTGTGTGGATCACAAGAAACTGTGGAAAATTCCGAAAGAGATGGGAATACCAGACCACCTGACCTGCCTCTTGAGAAATCTGTATGCAGGTGAGGAAGCAACAGTTAGAACTAGACATGGAACAACACACTGGTTCCTAATAGGAAAAGGAGTACGTCAAGGCTGTATACTGTCACCCTGCTTGTTTAACTTATATGCAGAGTACATCATGAGAAACGCTGGGCTGGAGGAAGCACAAGCTGGAATTAAGACTGCCAGGAGAAATATCAATAACCTCAGATATGCAGATGACACCACCCTTATGGCAAAAAGAGAAGAAGAACTAAACAGCCTCTTGATGAAGGTGAAAGAGGAGGGTTAAAAAAAAAAAGTTGGCTTAAAGCTCAACATTCAGAAAACTAAGATCATGGAATCCGGTCCCATCACTTCATGGCAAATAGTTGGGGAAACAGTGGAAACAGTGACTGACTTTATTTTTCAGGGCTCCAAAATCACTGCGGATGGTGATTGCAGCCATAAAATTAAAAGACGCTTACTCCTTGGAAGGAAAGTTATGACTGACCTGGACAGCATATTAAGAAGCAGAGACATTACTTTGCCAACAAAGGTCCATCTAGTCAAGGCTATGGTTTTCCCAGTGGTCATGTATGGATGTGAGAGTTGGACTATAAAGAAAGCTGAGTGCCGAAGAATTGATGCTTTTGAACTGTGGTGTTGGAGAAGACTCTTGAGAGTCTCTTGGACTGCAGGGAGATCCAACCAGTCCATCCTAAAGGAGATCAGTCCTGGGTGTTCATTGGAAGGACAGATGTTGAAGCTAAAACTCCAATACTTTGGCCACCTGATGTGAAGAGGTGACTCATTCTAAAAGACCCCGATGCTGGGATAGACTGAGGGCAGGAGGAGAATGGGACGACATAGGATGAGATGGTTAGATGGCATCACCGACTCAAAGGACATGGTTTGGGCGGACTCTGGGAGTTGGCGATGGACAGGGAGGCCTGGCGTGCTGCGGTTCACGGGGTCGCAAAGAGTTGGACACGACTGAGCGACTGAACTGAACTGAACTGATGACTAATCTTAAAGGACAACCATATTTAATAATGTTAATTAATAGAAACATGTTCATACCTTTTTGTATACAGCTGTTACATCAGAATCCAGAACAATTATATTCCTTAGGTTTGCATTTGTTTCAGTCACTAATGGCCTCATAATGATTTCACAATCAAGCCCTAAGGGGAAAAAAAGAATCATTCAATTCCTTTTCCTTCATTTAGTAGTTCTGAACTCACTTTTTATCAAATCTTGTTACCTTCTATCTTAATTTCTGAAATGTTACGTTTCTGATCTTGAATAAAGATCTGTAAACATGATAATTCTGCTAAAATCTGCAAGGTAATAGTGTCTTCATTCTTGGATGATTTTAAAGCTGCAAAAAGAAACTCGTATTGTAAAACATAAGACAAAATTTTTAGTAGTTATCTTACTACGTTTATAAAGTAACTGAAATCACAACAATAATGTGAATACTAGAGGAACATCTGATTTGCAAATTGAAAGCAAGCAATAATATGTTACCTATTAAGTTATGAATTCTAAAAAAACAATCAAATCCAATGAAACCAAAGCCAAACAAATGCAAACAAAGAGACAAAACAAAATAGTTCTAGATGAGAATAACATTTGAAACCAAGTTGTAGCTGTAAAGTCAATCTTTGGCAATTTACTGATAATAAGGTGATACTCGTTATTATCCAACTTGTAACTTTTGACTGCTTAAAAATAGCACTTGGTTTAAAAATATACACTCATATTATTGAAATTGTTAGTCCTATGTTTCTAATCTAAAATAATATTTTGTTGTTCAGTCATTCAGTCGTTTCCGGCTCTTTGAGACCCCATAAACTGCAGCACGCTAGATTTCCCTTTCCTTCACCACCTCCTGGAGTTTGTGCAAACTAATGTCCATTGAGCTGGTGATGCCATCCAATCATCTCATCCTCTGTCAACCCCTTCTCCTCCTTGCTTCAATCTTTCCCAGAATTAGGGTTTTAAATTCATGGCAAATAGTTGGGGAAACAGTGGAAACAGTGACTGACTTTATTTTTCAGGGCTCCAAAATCACTACGGATGGTGATTGCAGCCATAAAATTAAAAGATGCTTACTCATGGAAGGACAGTTATGACCAACCTAGATAGCAGGGTTTAACTACATTAAATTTATAATTTTCAGGTGGCACCAGTGGTCAAGAACCCGCCTGCCAATGCAGGAGATGGAAGAGATGCAGATTTGATCCCTGGGTCAGGAAGATTCCCTGGAGAAGAGCATGGCAACCCACTCCAGGATTCTTGCCTGGAGAATCCCATGGACAGAATCAACTAAAATGAATGACTAGATAAATAAAAGCTACTTTCTTTAGCAATAATCACTTTACTAACATTTTTTAAAATTAACTTGGTACATAATGAATCTTTTCAGATATTAATCTAGGCAACAGAATTCTGAAGTCAATATCGTAAGATAATAATAAGCCAAGAATCAAAATTTATTGATCTACTTGGTAAAAATTTGAAGTTGAATTTTAAAGAAACATACGTATTTTTTTAATAACCTCCCCTTTGTCTTCAGTCTCCACAACATGCACCAGGGCTGGTTTCTCCTCCAAATATGGAAGGATATTATTAAAATAATTTATTGTATTCAGAAGTGCATCAGTATGTAAATGAATATCCAAAGAGGAAAAATTCACCTAAAGAACAAAACTGATTTTAGTAACACAACAAATATTCGTTTCCCTGTTCTATGTTCTTTGTGGCATAAAGGATACAATTTATAATAGTTAATTTTTATCCTCAAGGATCTTACAGTTCCAGTTAAAATTTTTATAATACATTTGCTTAGAAATACAGTATCTAACTAAAAAATAAATTATTATTCACTTATACCTTTATCAGTTGCACAACACTGTTATAAGCATTCTTCAATACTGTTGCAGGTAAATTATTTTCAACCTACACAAAGTGAGAAATACAAATCTGTTAGATTATCATAGGAACACAATTGCACATACAATTACACAATAGTCCTAATACGCATTTATATAATGCTTTGAGCTATTTATATACATATAATTACTTAAAAACTGCTTCACCAGAACAAAAGAAACTTGGTAATTATAGAGCAAGTATTCAGTAAATGTGCTACATACTATCTTGCTTATTACCAAAAATAGAAATTTAGATAAAGATATGGTACATACATATAATGAAATATTCATCATAAAAAAGAACAAATTTCAGTCAGTTCTACTGAGGTGGATGAACCTAGAGCCTGTTATACAGAGTGAAGTCAGAAAGAAAAAAACAAATATTATATATTAACGCATATATATGGAATCTAGAAAAATGATATTGATAAATCTATCTGCAGGGAAGGAACGGACACAAAGATCTAGAGAATGGACTTGCAGACACAGTGGGGGAAGGAAAAAGTGGGACAAATGGAGAAAGTAGCATAGACATATATACACTACCACGTGCAAGACAGACAGCTGGTGTGAAGCTGCTATGTAACACAGGGAGCCCAGCCAGGATTCTGTGAGGACTGCGAGGGGCGGGCTGGGGGGACGGGAGGGAGGCTCAGAAGGGAGGTGGTAAATGTACAATTATGGCTGGTCTGTGGTGTTGTATGACTGAAACCATCACAACATCGTAAAGCAATTTTCTTCCAACTAAAAAGTAAATTTAAAAAAAGAAAAAAATTCCCACAAAAAAAAAAAAGAGTGGAAATTTAGATATTATCACACGTAGAGGACAATCATTTAATCATCCACAACTTTGTAAGGTCCTTCCCAAATCTTCCTGAATGTTAAAACAAAATTTTGACAGAATAGTCCACCAGGTATCAAATATTCTGTGTTATATTTAGATCTGGAACATTTTTATATTGATAATATAAAAGTTGTTTAATTCATAAACAATACAAACACTAAAAACTGCAACAATAATATTAAAAATAATAAATAGTAAAATGTAAAAAAAGTAAAATAAATAAATAATAAAATAATAAAATGTAAAATAAAATAAAATAAAAATTAAAAATAAAAATAAAATAAATAAAAATATTTTTAATAATTTTATTTTATAAAAAATAAAAATAAAATTTAAAAATAAAATAAAAAATAAAAAAGTAAAATGTAAAATAAAATAAAATAAAAAATGTAAAAATAGTAAAAGCTGCAACAGTAATAGTAAAAAATGGTCTTAAAAATTATATAATGCTTATTGAACATTATTCTTACCATAAAATACTATAATTATTAAAATAATGTGGCACTTATATAAAGACAGGTCAATGAAAACAAAGGCAAAATCATATGTAGATGACAGTAGACATGAATATTTAATAAATGATGACTTGGTTATCACAGAAAAGGACTGGAGCCACTGACAGCAGGAAAATTAGGTAACTTCAAACTCTCGTGGGAAATCAAGTGAAAGCTTCATCTTTTATAGTATACCACAATAAATCTCATCAAGGTTAAAAAGTCTGTAGATTCCCTGATGGGGGGGAAACAGTCAAACTGCAGGTCATTTCTACTTAGAAAGTGGGCTGCTTATTGTCCTGCTACATTAAGTGTTTATAAATCATGAGTTATCTAATAGAGGATAACAAAATAAAACATCTTAAAGTTTTAGGAGATAAAGTGATCACATCAGGATGGAGATTAAACTGAGTATTTCTAAACTTATAGAACCTGATTTAAATATCTCAGCAGCATGCTTACCATGCCTGCACGCGAGGTAAGTCGCTTAGTCGTGTCCGACTCTTTGAGACCCTATGGACCGTAGCCCACCAGGCTCCTCTGTCCACGGGATTCTCCAGGCAGAAATACTGGAGTGGGTTGCCATGCCTTCCTCCAGGCCATCTTCCTGACTCAGGGATCAACCCCACATCTCTTAAGTCTCCTGCACTGGCAGGCAGGTTCTTTACCACGAGCACCACTTGCTTACCATAGCAAGTATATAAATCAAACTACTTACCTTCACATATTCCAGTGTTAAGAGATCTTCCATTGTGTTATCCAGTGTTGTAATCAAATAAACTGGTTTCTTGTTTTCATCTAAAAATAATTTCTCAAATTATTCTTTCATAGAAAAACTAATGGGAAATAAATGCAGGAAATATTAACAACTATAGAATTGGAAAAGAAGTATTTCCTGTATCAGTTCTGAACTCTGATCTCTGTATTCCTCAAATCAGGTGGTCTTTCTTCCTTTATTTTAAACTCTACAAATGTAATTTCATCTCATGATTCCCTTTTCTTATGCCACATTGCAAAAGATTCTTATCTTACCTTTCTAAACTTAGATACGAAGTTAAGAAAGAAAAAGTAGCAATCAGATAGAGAAAACAATGTTTATGAGGAACAATAAAAGGACATGAAGTGATGCTGGTCCTGAATCACAAAAATAGTCAGAATCTCCAAAAACAACTGTATACAAAAAACATCAGATGGTGAGAAATGAGCTGTTCTGTGTATTAGTTTAGATTAAAATAAACCTGAGTACCATATTATCAGTCTTTACAAATTATATTGTTGCTTCTGCTTAAAATCTAAGAAAATAATCAAGCAAACTGCTGAAGAAGAGTATTTTGTGTCAACTTATGCCTTTGAAATCAATAACAAGATACTGGAAGATAGGAGTACAAACCAGTCATACTACTCTTGACGGAAAAAATACAGTGTATCTCCACAGAACCCTCCAGATTTAAGTTTATTAGTACTTGAGCTAGCCTTCTACTGTACATGCTAATCACATTTCCTCCTTAAAAAGGTCCCCACTTTTTCACACGTTCATTCATTCTCTGAACAACTATTTACTGACCATTTACTTTGTGTAAGAATATTGTATTTGCTTCTTCCTACTCTTTCTAAGAAAACATAAGCAAATGTATTACAAAAACAGGTAAACTGTTAGTTGTATATCCTGTATTATGTATGCAAGGGTTTTCTTACCCTTTGCTCTTAGGGAAACAAAAAATTATAAAAAAATAAATATTAATAACTTCTGTAATACTTCTGGATTACTGGAAAGCACTATCAAGTTGGCTCACTTTTCTTTCCAACTGTCAGAGCAAACTTTCTTGATGTAAAAAGCATAATAAGGCAGAATTCTGTTTCTTGCATGTATGATAATTTTTTCAAGAAGAGATAATCATAACACAATTCACCAGATGCAAGTTGTAAAGGGCCACAGAACAAGTGTAGAGTATGGAATTAAAAATGTGTAAATCATTTCCAATGACTAAGTTTTCAGGCCACAATACTTAATCTGCTTCCCAACATACAGAGATCACAATCCAGGTCTCACAAAAAAGGGAAAGTTTCGTTATACCAGTTAACGATATCTTTTGTCTGAGAATGAGTTCCCAGAGAAGAGGACATTCTCAAATCCTTGATACGTATATAAGCATATTCCTCACCTTTCTTATTCCCACAGAGAGTTCAGCTTAAGTTTTTAACTCCCTTATTTTAGTATCTCAGTTTACCGCAGGGTAGCGGGGGGAACCTCTAAATGAGTTCAAAGGATTTCATAGGATAGGTCCCATTTAAAACTTAAATAACTTATAAACATTTAAAAAAAAAAAAAAAAAGCTAACAATCAAAAGGGAATTTCCTGGCAGTCCAGTGATTAGAACTTCAACACTTTCACTGTCAGGGCCCAGGTTTTGATCCCTGGTCAGGGAACTAACATCCTAAAAGCCACAAGGCCATGCCCAGCTCCCCCCCGACAAAAAAAATTTTTTTAACTATAAAAATTAAAAAAAAAAAACCCAACAAAAAACACTGGTTCCAGGACAGCCAAGAATAACGTACTTTTATACACATGCAAATAAAATATATTTGTGCAGTTTCAAAACTAAAAGTAAAGCCTTGTTAATTTTAAGTTCAAAAAAAAAATTAAGCCAACTGTTTCATTAATCACTTTGAACATCAATGGTCTAAATGCACCAAGTAAAAGACACCAATTTCCAACATGAATCAAAAAAAATAAGACCCAAGAATATACTGTCTGCTAAAAACCCACTTTAAATACAAAAGTATGTATACTTTGAAAGTAAACAGATGTTGAAAAATACATTATGCTAACACTAAAAAGAAGAAAGCAAGGATAGTTACGTTAATTTTCAGACAGAGCAGACTTCATAAAGAAAGGCATTAAATAATGATAAAGTAGTCAATTTTCCATGAGAACACAACAATCCTTAAGGTGTACTTATTGAACAATAGAAAGGAAAAAATGATCATAATGAAAAGAGAAACAGATGAACCCACTACATTATTAGAACACTTCATACTCTATCAGAAATGAAAAATATATATATATATAAAATATATATATATATATGAGGACACAGTTGAGCTCAGTAACACCATCAAACAACTGGAGGTAATGGACGTCTAGAGACTACTTCATCCAACAAGAGCATAATATTCATTCTTGTTAAGCTCACATGGAATATTCACCAAGATTAACCACATTCTGAGCCACAGAATACACCTTAGCAAGTTTTAAAAACAGAAATCATACAAGGTCTGCCTTCAGACCACAGAAGAATGAAAACAGAAATCAGTAACAGAAAACTAGTTGGAAAATTCCAAAATATTTGGAAAATAAACAACACATTTCTAAATAACACATGACTCAAAAAAGAAATCTCGAAGGAAGAGTTAAAAACACTTGGAATTAAATGAAATGTCCATGCTCTAATTCCTCCAAATCCTAGAATATGTTATCTCATATGGTAAATGTAACATTACAGAGGTGATTAAGGTCAAGATTAAGGAGAAATGATTTTTGATTGTCCAGATGCAC
Organism: Cervus elaphus; assembly: GCF_910594005.1. NCBI lineage: Eukaryota > Metazoa > Chordata > Mammalia > Artiodactyla > Cervidae > Cervus > Cervus elaphus. The sequence goes on along the minus strand of NC_057843.1, from coordinate 51,106,219 downwards.
TCAATCTTAATTACCTTAGTTTTTAGAGCAGAAGAAAATGCGGAAGAAAAGGTTAGCGAGATTACAACATAAGAAGGATCTAACACCTCATAATGGTTCTGGGATACAAAAAATTATTTGCAAGGATTCAGAGAGGCCTATAGGAACTAAGCCCAATCTACACCTTATAAGCAGTAAGAAAACAGACTCAAATCAGATAAAACTGATCCTGCCAACACCTGAATGAAGAAGAAAACAGATCTTCCCCTACAGCCTCCAAAACAGAAGTCCTGTTAATAGCTTGACTTTTGCCTGTTGAGACTTCTGTCAGACATCTAAATTACACAAATTTAATAAATTTGTGGTAAACTGTTGTAATATCAATAGAAAACTATTTCAGTATTTTAGTATTCATTAAGTAGATTTAAAATTAAACTATTTTTCTTAATGAGAAAAGTTATCTTCATAACCCTCTAGCCTACCCCTTAGATAAAGTATAATATGAAAGTTGAAGACTAACTCATAATATTTCTTTGATAATATCAAAGGTAGTGACTACATGTCTAGAGAATTTATATCTAGAAGCTAATCAAATTGTAAAATTAATTTTTTAAATTAACCTCAGATATGCAGATGACACCACTCTTATGGCAGAAAGCAAAGAAGAACTAAAGAGCCTCTTAATGAAAATGAAAGAGGAGAGTGAAAAAGTTGGCTTAAAACTCAACATTCAGAAAACTAAGATCATGGCATCCAGTCCCATCACTTCATGGCACATAGATGGGTAAACAAGGCAAACACTGACAGACTTTATTTTTTGGGCTCCAAAATCACTGCAGATGGTGATTGTAGCTATGAAATTAAAAGACGCTTACTCCTTGGAAGGAAAGTTATGACCAACCTAGACAGCATATTAAAAAGCAGAGACATTACTTTGCCAACAAGGGTCTGTCTAGTCAAAGCTATGGTTTTTCCAGTAGTCATGTACAGATGTGAGAACCGGACTATAAAGAAAGCTGAGCACTGAAGAATTGATGCTTTTGAACTGTGGTGTTGGAGAAAACTCTTGAGAGTCCCTTGGACTGCAATGAGATCCAACCAGTCCATCCTAAAGAAAATCAGTGCTGAATACTCATTGGAAGGACTGATGTTGAAGCTGAAACTCCAATACTCTGGCCACCTGATGCGAAGAACTGACTCATCTGAAAAGACCCTGATGCTGGGAAAGACTGAAGGCAGGAGGAGAAGGGGACGACAAAGGATAAGATGGCTGGATGGCATCACCAACTCAATGGACATGAGCTTAAGTAAATTCCAGGAGTTGGCAGTGGACAGGGAGGCCTGGCATGCTGCAGTCCATGGGGTCGCAAGGAGTCAGACATGACTGAGCAACTGAACTGAACTGAATTATTTTTAAAAACAGAGATACTTACCAAAATAATCTGGACATTTTAAGCAGACCTCTTTCAAAAACGCATTTGCTTTCAAATCAAATGTTCTAAGCTCAATATCTGTGCCCAATCCTAAGACATTAATTTCTACCACAGGTAGTTCACAATCTCCAACAAGGTGACAGAACTGAATCAAAACCTAGAAAAGAAAGAAAAAAGAAACAACTATCTAACACACACAAAAATATTTATGCAGATCATGGTCATATACGGATATGTGAGGTATACATATGGTATAAATGATATATATTTAAATTTAGGAGAGATCTTATACATATAAAATACATGCACTAGGCAAATTATTTTAAATAAATATATACTGAATAATAAAATACAAGTAAACTGTTAATTCTTTTTTTTTTTTAGTGAAGGAGGATTTATTTAAACTTTCCACAGGCAGAATGTGGTCCCTCTCAGAAGGTGAGGGCAGCAAAATCTTTAATTATTAAGGAAATTAATCTTCAAAAGGGAAGGAGAATCACAAAGTAACATCTAGATTGAGCTTAAATAGGATTAAAACAACAATGTCTATTAGTAATAAGACTATATAATCTGTGAATAGCAGAAATGACCAAAATTTAAATAAGCCATACTAATTTTACCATGGTACATATAATGCATACCTCTGGCACTTCAAACCTTATTTTATACTCAATCATATTTTTAAAACAATCTGGTTTCTGAAGCTTTTTCTGTTGAGGACTTTTAATGCTAGATGGAGATTGAAGAGGCTCTTCCAACGGACTACATGGTGCATCAAAAAACTCCTCATCTGAATCTAAATACCACAGAACATTTTTTAAGTCAATAATCTATAGGACTGATTTAATAATAAAACTTAAATAATTTATCTGAAATAAATATGAACACTACAACACTACTTCAAAAAACTGAAGGCAATGTTGAAATAAAAAGAAAACAATATAGAGATTATAGCTGCAAAAATAAATTCTTAATGACAAAACATATGGAAAATTACAAAATGCAATCTTTAGCTTAATGAACGTCATCTTTAAAATCAGTAAGTCTAAAACTGCCCCAAAAAATTTTATAGCAAATGCCAAGGCCAATTACTACCTACATGATGAATACTCAAAGGAACATACTAATATGCTCACTCTATCTGGAGAGCAAAACAGAACTTAATTACAAACTCTGAAACATTAAAAGCAGGGGGTAGACCCTGCGGTTTAAACAGAGAAACTAAGATTAAGCACTATTTCACATATGCACAACTATATAGCCACATATATATATATATATATATATAATTGTACATATGTATACATATGATATATACATATGATATGTATATCATATGTATATATATATGATAATAAATTTTTAAAACATACTTTAAAGGGTCCAAAATCCAGTAAAACTATTAAAAGAAGGTTTAAGAGAAACTAAAACCATCTAAGTATATCCCAAAAATATAAAATTGAATTTTAGGATAGATGATCTCACAAACATTTCCTTCCCCTTCCCACCAATCCTGGTCACTACAGAGAAAGGTAAACATTCTCTAGAAAACTGAGGATCAACATGGAAATATCTGTTATTTAACATTTAGCAATTTTTAAACTCTTAAAAATAGTAAAATACATTTATTTTTCTTTCCAATATGGCCAAAAAAGCCTGTATTTCATAACAAAATATTTACGGGTCTTCATAGGTGAATGTAGATATTAAGGCTTGATTATTTTCCTTTAATAACAAAAAAGAAAATGTAAAAAGTTAAAAAAAATTACTATAATGAAGATCTCCAAAAGCTAAGTAACAGATTATAAATTAGACATAAACTTTCATGGGTTCTCTTGGATCACAATAAGATAGAGAAGATTAAAACTTTCTAGTGGTCCTTGTTACTATGGGATTCAATTGTTTTTCGAAGCTTAGTTTTAGTTGAAGGAAAATTTCTTCACAATGCTGTGTTGGCCTCTGCCACACATCAACATGAGTCAGCCACAGGTACACATGTGTCCCCTCCGTCTTTAACCTCCCTCCCACCCTTTCCACCCCTCTACGTTGTCACACAGCCCCAGTTTGAGTTCCCTGAGTCATACGGCAAATTCCTTTTGGTTCCCTATTTTACACATGGTAGTGCATATGCTTCCATGCTACTCTCTCCAGAAAATCCCACTGCAAAAGGAATTTAAGTGAAATTTTCTAGATAACATGCATATCTACTATTGCCTGAAATTTTTTATGCAAATGAAAATTATTTTTATAATCAATTTATAACAAGGAAAATTTCCTAAAGTAGCTTCATTTTACCATCTTCAACACATGGAATTTCCAAAAGAGGAAATTTCTTCTGTGACATCTGTGATGTTCCCAAAGAAGTGGATCTTTGAACCTGGAAGAAAAGTTAATCCACTCTCAATTGGCAAACAGACTTTTATTTTAAGTTCTAGGACAACTGTGACAACAAACACACAGACACCTAAATCTGAATTAACTGGAAAAATTCCAGTCTGAACTAGAAAATTTGTAAATGTAAATTTAAAGAAGTATTTTTACAATTTAAGGCTAAATATAAATTTCACAACTGTTATAATCATTTCCTTGTTGACAGACTTTGTGTAGGAAGAAATCTTAGCTATATCTCAACATCTTACTAAATAAAGGAAACCACCTCTATGGCATCCACAGGAAACAACCAAATTCTCAAAATTTAAAGCTTCTGTAGTTAGGGAGCTTGTACTTTTATTTTTAATTTTTTAAAGATATTTTAGTAAATTACTTTTCTACTGTCCTGTGCCAAGTAGAGCATACCAAAAAAACGTAATTCATTTGAAAATGATAATAATAAAAGATAACCCTGAATCTTCCATCCAGGCCAAAAACCAAAATAGTACCAGATACCTAGAAGCATCTTATGTGCTACTTTCTTGATCACATTCCCTAAAATTGATTTATTCTATTTACTTGTTTTTAACCTTCTATGACTGATTTTATAAGTAAAATATTATTTAACCTGCTTCTTTCTAAACTCAGAAAGAGGCAATAATATTGCATACAATTTCCTGTGAAACTGTCTCAACAAAATATTCTTTAAATTTTATCCATATTGATACTTTTCTCATTCTTACTGCTATACATTGACGAATATAAACCACTAGTTATTTGTCCATTACAATGTTGGTAAATATTTGTACTGTTTAGAGATTTTTGCTTTTACTCACATTACCAGTATAAGCATCCTATCCTGTAACACACGGGCTCAAATGCAAGATTTTCTATTATGTATGTATCAGAGTGGAATTTTATATATTCACTTTAATGGTACTATCAATATGTTTTCACAAGTGTTTATAAGACATTATCTGATGTCATCAGTGGATCAGTGTTTGTATGTCTCCACTTCCTCATTAACATTCAGCATTCTCAGACATAATCTTACTGGCATTTTCACCCTAGTTTTAATTAGAATTTCACAAATATAGTTACACATATCATAGGTTCATGGATTGTGTTTCTGCTTCTCAGAATCCTATTCATTTGGCGGAAACATTTTTACTGAAATATAATCTACTGCGTATGAGTTTGTAATTTGAGTATAAAAACTAAATTTCAAAAAGAAAACACATCCATGCACCCAAAATTCAGATCCAGGAACAGAATATTATCAGCAACTCAGAAGCTGCCTCAGGGTCCTCAATCATCAGGCACACCTCCAAAAAGCAACAACTATCCTGCCCCCAATTTCAATATTGTTTTGAAGTTTTTTACACTACATTCATTAAAGATTTTGCTTTATGAGGTGAATAATAAAACTAAACATCTTTCTTGTCTGTTTGCTCATTTCTTATTGGATTCCTGGTCTCCTTACATATTTTGGATAGTCTTTCCCTGTGGCTGACTTGTGGTAAAGAGTCTGCCTGCAATGCAGGAGACCCAGGTTCAATCCCTGGTTTGGGAAGATCCCCTGCAGAAGGGAATGGCAACCCACTCCAGTATTCTTGCCTGGAGAATCCGATGGACAGAGGAACCTACAGGGCTACAGTCCATGGCGTTGCAGAGTCGATTCGACTTAGCGACTAACAGCTTTTCTAAGCTGTACGGGTTGCCAATATTTTTCCCAATTGGATGGACAGCCTTTTTTCCTTATTAACAGTATCATTCAAAAGGCAGAAAATTTTAATGTCTATGAAGTATAATTTATTTTTTTTCTCCTGTATTTGTACCTATTTATCCCAAGACACTTTTATCCAGCAAAAGAACTCAAAGATTTTCTCTGTTTTTGAAGGTTTTCAAACTTTATACCCTTGGGCATTTACATTTAAGTCTCTGTTCCACTGCAGGTTAAATTCCATGTATGGTATATGTTACAGGTTGATGTTCACTTTTTTCCCCCCATGGAAATCTAATTATTTTAGAACAACTGTTGAAAAGACTAGCTTACTTAGTTGCACTGGAAACTAAGAAATAAAATATATATATTAACCATATTGTGAATTTATTTCTGAATTCTATTCTACTTTAGTTATCTTTATGTCTATTCTTACACTGAAACAACACTTTCCTGAATAAACGAGCTATAAAATAAGCCTTGAAATCAAATATTAGAAACCCACCAATGTTATTCTTATGCAAATTTTTTGGCCAACATATGTTCATTTATTTCCATACGTGTATTATAATAAACTTGCTAACTTCCAAAAAAAAAAAAAATCTGGTATTTAGATTGGGACTGTGAGAAATCTATAGGGTTTTGAGAGAACTGTCATTTTAAGAGGGTCAGTCCTCCAACTCTTAGCTGTATCATTTCACTTATTTAGGTCATGGTCAATTTCTTATAGAAATGTCCTGTAGTTTTAGATTCATAGGTCTTATATTCTTTTGCTACACTTTTCCTAATTATTTATTTTCTAATATTATTATGAAAGGAATATTTTTCTTAATTTGATTTTTAGAAACAATTTACTATTTACACTGATGATATAGACTGCAACCGTGACAAATTCACTATTGCTAGTTTATTTTTCTACACTCCTTAGGACTTTTCGCATAAATGATCATATCATCAGGAAACAGTCTTACTTTTCCCTTTCCATCCTGTCATTATTTCTCTTAAGTTACTGCAGAAGCTAGAATCCTCAGTATGAATCTGAATAGAAGTAGTAACAAGAGCCCTCACTCCTGCACTGTTCCTGATATTACAGGGGAAGCACTCAGTCTTTTTCAAATTAAATATTATATTAGTTATAATTAAACATATATTAGTTTCCTAAATTGATAGGGTGCCCTTATATTCTCAGTTTGATATCATGAATGGTTGTTGGATCTTATCAATGCTTTTTCCTTGTCTACTGAAATAACAATATATTTTTCATCCTTTATTCAATAAAGTGTACTTAACACTGATCAGTGAACTATTTTTGCTTTCATGGGATAAATGCTTTCCTGGGTGCTTTAGAGTATTATAGTGTCTAATCTTTTTAAAATATCATACTATTTGACTGTAATATTTGCTAAGTATTAATATTTTAAATCTATGTTAATGAATATATACATCTGTAATTTCCTCATAATTCCTCTATCTAGTTACAACAGCAGGAGAACAGATGCAAAGAAACAAAAGTGTGGCCTATGCACAGAGGAAAAGAGCAGACACAGTTCAAGCAGAAGCAAAGGCATCAGATTTACTGGGGGGGAAAAAAAAACTTTAAATAAATTGTCTAAAATGTGCTCAGAGAGCTAAAAAGAGCCATTGAGAAAGTGACAAAGTAAACCAGGTGAATGTTACAACAAGGAAAGTATCAACTAAGAGATAGAAATTATAAAAAGAAACTGAACAAGTTCCAGACTACAATAACTGAAAGAAAAAATACATTAGAGAATTTCAAAAGCAGAGTTGAGCTAGCAGTAAACAGGTACACACATCAGTCAAAATTATTAAAGAAAAAAAGAAAGAAACAAAGGATAAAGAAAAATGAACACAACCTAAGGGTGCCTGTGAGATACCATAATGTAAGGTGATGCATGCATTATGAGAACACCAGCAAGAAACAGGATGAAGAGAGGGCAAGAAAGCATATCTGAAAAAATAATTACCAAAAATGTGCCCAAATATGATGAAAAACTGGGACAGAGGAGCCTGGCAGGCTACAGCTCATGGAGCTGCAAAGAGCTGGACACAACTGGGCAACTGAGCAGAGCACATACATGAACCTAAAAAGTCTAAGTTTAATAACTGAAAGTGACATATATTCAAATACATCCACTCCAAAACATACTATCATCGAACAGTTGAAAGACAAAGTAAGAAACTTGCAAGCAACAAGAGAAGTGAGCTGTCCATGTTAAAACTCTCAATAAATTACTAACAGCTAATTTCTTACCAGAAACCATGAAGGTCAAAAGGTAATGGAAAGTCATATTTGACACCAAGGATGTGTCTGGCAAAACTATCCTTCAAAATGAGAGAGAAATTAAGATATTTCCAGACAAACAACAACAACATAAGGAGTGTATCATCACTATACTTGCCCAATAAGAAATCTTTGCCAGAGCCCTTTAGGTAAGGAAAAGAATACTAGATAGTAACTCAAAGCTATATAAAGAAGAAATCTCCAGCACATATAATTACATGGGTAAATAAATAAGGAGATGTTGTATTCTTAGCTCAGAGTCACTTTTTTAAAAATTTCCTATACACTTAAAAGAAAACCATAAGAATAATTATAACGACACTACTGAATACACAACGTATAATACGGAACTTGTGACACCACCACAGGAAGTACAAAGCTGTACAAGTTTCTGGTTGCTCTGCAGTTACATTGGTACTAATTCAAAACACAGTTTTATCAATTCAGGATGTTAAATGTAACTGACATAGTAGAAGAAAACAGCAACCCACTCCAGTATTCTTGCCTGGGAAATCCCATGGGCAGAGAAGCTGGCAGGCTATACAGTCCATAGAGTCAGAGTCAGACGTGACTAAGCAACAACAGAGAAAATATAAAACAAAAAATATATAAAAACAAGAAACAAATAGAAATTGGAAGAAAAAGTTTCCTAATCAGTAATGACTTTAATGCTTAATATTTTACTTATGTATCTGGTATCTGTACAGATGTCTCTGTCCTCAGCTTTATCTCTGTATTCTTACTGAACTGCAAAATTCCTAAAGGATAAGACTTGTATCTGTTTAACTCAATTTGTACACTATAGGCAGAGCACAAGCATCAAACGAACATCTGACATAGTTCAATAATGACAAACACGAGAGAAAATCAAATGTAAGTCAACAAGAGACATCAGAAAAAGGCAGATGAAAATACAAAATTCCTTATTTTAGGATCATGCTATATCTAACTTGTAAAATCTACTTCTTCAAGTTTATATATGAGATTATATTGGTTTTATTACTTAAAACAGGAGAATTTCAACGAGTCACAGGAATAAAATACAAAGTAAAAGTAACAAATATTGTGGACTCTTGGACTAAAAAAAAATGATCAGTGAGGACAAACAAGAAGTGAAGAGGAATGAAATAGATTTACATTTCACTACACTGATTTTCTCTTCATGTTAAAAAAAAAAAAAGGCAAAAACATTACCTTTTAGTCTTAAGTGGATCAACTGGAAATGGGCAGTGGACTAAAAAAACCATTAAAAAAGCTCACTAAAACAAAAAGTGCAAAAGAACAATAACCAAACCACACTTGTACGGTTACTCCGAACATGGAAGCATCAGGGGGTAAAAAAAGCACAAACGCCACATTCTATTGCATCATCCTCAGTTCAGGAAGACAAGAAATGGCATGGAATAAACATCTTACCCAATTAATCCAGAAACCTGTAAATCTCCATGACGCTTTTGGAAAGGTTAACAGGGACACGAGTTTGAGCAAGCTCCGGAAGTTGGTGATGGACAGGGAAGCCTGCGTTCTGCAGTCCATGGGGTTGCAAAGAGTGAGACACAACTGAGTGACTGAACAGAACTGAACAGGTTGAGTCCAGTATTTAGCACAGCCATTTCATGGCTGAAAATACATGGTGGTGGTGGTGGGTCAGTTGCTAAGTTATGTCCAACTCTTTTGACCCTATGGTCTACAGTCCACTGAGCTCCTCTGTCCATAGGATTTCCCAAGCAAGAACACTGGAGCAGGTTGCCATTTCTATCTTCAAGCAATGGCTTTCAATATCAACAGACGGAACCATCCAATCAAAAGGAACAAATTGACAAAATAGATGAAAGAAAATTGGATCCAACTACATGCTGTCTACTTTGATGTTATTCAGTCACTCATTGTGTCTGACTCTTTGTGACCCCATGGACAGGACTGCAGTACGCCAGGATTCCATGTCTCTCACCATCCCCTGTCACCATGCTGTCTACCAGAGATTCATTCCTTTTAGATCCAAATCCACAAATAGGCAGAAAAGTGAAAGGACTGAAAAAAAAGAGACTCTATGCAAACAGCAATCACCACAGCGGTGGTAATTTCTAACAAAAGACTTTAAAAACTGTAACAAAAGACATAAAGGTCATCATATATAATCAAAGGAATAATTCATTAGGAATATATAACAATAATAAACATAAAGACACCCAAAAAAGTCACCAAATATGCAAACAAAACAATGACAAAACAGGAGAAACAGAAAGTTCCACAGTAATAGTTGGAGACTTCAATAAGCTCACTTTCAATAAAGAATAGAAAAACTAGTCAGAGGATCAGTAAGTAAATAAAGAACTTGAACAATGCTATACACCAACTAGACATAACAGACATACACAGAACAAACCAGCCAACAGCAGAATGTACATTCTTTCCAAGTACATGCAGAACATTTTCCAGGGTTGATCATGTGTCAGACCACAAAACAAGTGTCAAAAGAATTTTTTAAGACTGAAATCATATAAAGTATCTTCTCCAACCACAATGAAATCAAGCTAGAAATCACTAACACAAGGGAAAGTGGAAATACACAAATACACAGAAATTGAAGAAAACTTTAAAAAAAACAAACCAGTGGATCAAAGAACAAATTGCAAGAAAATTTACAAATACTTTGAGATGAAGGACAATGAAAATACATCGTATGAAATACCTTGACATCAGTACTTGGAAGGAAATTTACTGCTATAAAAGTATACATTAAAATAAAAGATTTCAAAATCAATAACCTTACTTTATACTTCAAACAAGTAAAAAATGGACCAACCAAAACATAAAGCCGGCAAAGGTAAAAAATATATATATAATAGAAATATTAGAGCAGAGATAAAATAAACAGTGAAAAGAAAAACAAAAGAATTAACAAAACCAAAAGCTGGTTCTTGACAAAGTCAACAAAAATGACAAAACTTCAGCTAGATTGAGACAAAAAGAAAAGACATAACTAAAATCAGAAATCAAATTGAAGTCATTGCAGCCAATTTTACAGAAATAAAAAAAGATTTAAAAGCTGAAGGCCCACAGATCAGATAACCTAGATTCAATAGACAAAATTTCTACAAAGACACAAATTACTTTAACTGACTCAAGAACAAACAGAAACTCTGAACAGGCTTGTAACAAGAAAAGGTATTGAATCAGTACCCAAAATTCTACCAAGAAAGACAAGTAAGAAGGCTTCGATAAAGAAGTTTACCACCATTTAATGAATTAAAACCTTCCTTTTCAAATTCTTATCAAATAAATGGAAGAAAACATTCCTAACCTAATCTCTTAGGCCTAACAACAGACTCAAGCAAACATACCACACACAAAAAAATTATAGACTGATGTAACTTACTGTATGGTAATTTGAACATTCTTTGGCATCGCTTTTTTTGGGAACTGGAATGAAAACTGACCTTTTCCAGTCCTGTGGCCACTGTTGGATTGTCCAAATTTGCTGGCATACAGAGTGCAGCACTTTAACGGCATCATCTTCTAGAATCTGAAACAGTTCAGCTGGAATTCCATCACCTTCACTAGCAGTTCACAGTAATGCTTCCTAAGGCCCACTAGACTCCACACTCTAGGATGTGATAACCATACCATCACGGTTATCCAGTCATTAAGAACTTTTTTGTACAGTTCTTATGTGTGTTCTTGCCACCTCTTAATATCTTCTGCTTCTGTTGACATTTCTGTCCTTTACTGTGCCTATCTATGCATGAAATGTTTCTTTGGTTATCCCCAATTTTCTTGAAGAGATCTCTAGTGTTTTCCACTTTACTGTTTTCCTCTGTATCTTTGCATTGTTTACTTAAGGCTTTCTTATCTCTTCCTGCTATTCTCTGGAATTCTGCATTCAGTTGGGTGTATCTTTCCCTTTCTCCTTTGCCTTTTGCTTCTCTTCTTTTCTCAGCTATTTTTAAGGCCTCCTCAGACAACCACTTTGCCTTCTTGCATTTGTTTTTCTTGGGGATAGCATTGGTCAACACCTCCTGTACAATATTATGAACCTTTGACTACAGATCTTCAGGCACTGTGTCTACCAGATCTAGTCCCTTGAATCTATTCATCACCTCCACTGTATAGTCACAAGGGATTTGATTGAGGTCATAGCTGAATGGCTCAGTGGTTTTCCTCACTTTCTTCATTTAAGTCTGAATTTTCAACAAGGAGCTCAAGATCTGAGCCAGTCAGCTCCAGCCTTTGTTTCTGCTGTCTAGAGCTTCTCCATCTTCAGCAGCAAAGAATATAATCAATCTGTTTCAGTATTGACCATCTGATGATGTGCATACGTGGAGTTATCTCTTGTATCGCTAGAAGACGGTGTTTGCTATCACCAGTGTGTTCTCTTAGCAAAACTCTGTGAGTCTTTGCTTGCTTCATTTGGTATTCCAAGACCAAGCTTACCTGTTACTCAAGGTATCTCTTGACTTTCTACTTTTGCATTCCAGTCCCTTATGATGAAAAGGACACCTGTTTTTAGTCTTAGTTCTAGGAGGTCTTGTAGGTTTTGGTAGAATCAATCAACTTCAGCTTCTCTGGCATTACTGGTTAGGGTGTAGACTTGGATTACTGTGATGTTGAATGGTTTGCCTTGGAAATGAACTGAGATCATTCTGTCATTTTTGAGACTGCACCCAAGTACTGCATTTCAGATTCTTTTGCTGACTAGGAGGGCTATTCCACTCCTTCTAAGGGATTCTTTCTCACAGTAATAGATACAATGGTCATCTGAATTAAATTCACCCATTACAGTTCACTGAATTCTAAAATGTCAACATTCACTCTTGGCATCTCCTGTTTGATCAAATCCATTTTACCTTGATTTATGGACCTAACATTCCAGGTTGCTATGCAATACTTTTCTTTATAGCACTGGACTTAACTTTCACCACCAGACACATCCACACCTGGGCATCGTTTAAACTTTGGTTCAGCCTCTTCATTCTTTCTGGAGCTATTTCTCTGTTCTTCCCCAACAGCATATTGAAGAACTACCAGTCTGGGGGTCTCATCTTTCAGTATCATACCATTTTGCCTTTTCAAAGTTCATGGGGTTCTCAAGGCAAGAATACAGAAGTGGCTTGCCATTCTCTTCTCCAGGAGACCACAATTAGTCAGGCCATAACTAGCAGGGACATGCTCTTCAATCACTCCAGGTCAGTTTTCATTCCAATCCCAAAGAAAGGCAATGACAAAGAATGCTCAAACTACCACACAACTGCACTCATTTCACATGCTAGCAAGGTAATGCTCAAAATACTTCAAGCTAGGCAACAGCAGTATGTGAACCAAGAACTTTCAGAGGTAAACCTGGATTTAGAAAAGGCAGAGGACCCAGAGATCAAATGGCCAACATCCAGTGGATCACAGAAGCAGCAAGAGAATTCCAAAAAACGTCTACTTCTGCGGCATTGATTATGCTAAAGCCTTTGACTGTGTGGATCACAACAAACTGTGGAAAATTCTTAAAGAGATGGAAATACCAGACCACCTTACCTGCCTCCTGAGAAACCTGTATTCAGGATAAGAAGCAACAGTGAGAACCAGACATGGAACAACAGACTTTCAAAATTGGGGAAGGAGTATGTCAAGGCTGTATATTGTCACCCTGCTTATTTAACTTATATGCAAGTACATCATCCAAAATGCCGGGCTGGATGATTTACAAGGTTAAATCAAGATTGCCAGGAGAACTATCAACAACCTCAGATATGCATGATACCACTTTAATGGCAGAAAGCAAAGAGGAACTAAAGAGCCTTTTAATGAATGAAAGAGGACAGTGAAAAAGTTGGCTTAAAACTCAACATTTAAAAAACAAAGATCATGACATCACTCCCATCACTTCATGGCAAACAGATGGGGAAAAAGTGGAAACAGTGACAGATTTCATTTTCTTTGCCTCCAAAATATCTGCGGAAGGTGACTGAAGTCATGAAATTAAAAGATGCTTGCTCTTTGGAAGAAAAGCTATGACAAACCTAGACAGCATAATAAAAAGCAGAGACATCACTTTCCTGACAAAGGTCCATATAGTCAAACAAAGCTATGATTTTTCCAGCAGTCATATACAGATATAAGAGTTGGACCATAAAGAAGGATGAGTGCCAAAGAGTTGATGCTTTTGAACTGTGGTACTGGAGAAGACTCTTGAGAGTCTCATGGACTGCAAAGAGATCAAACCAGTCAATTTTAAAGGAAATCAACCTTGAACATTCACTGGAAGGACTGATGCTGAAATGGAAGTTTCAATACTTTGGCCACCTGATGCAAAGTGCTGATTCACTGGAAAAGACCCTGATGCTGGGAAAAATTGAGGGCAAGAGAAGATGTGGCGACGGAGGATGAGATGGTTGGATGGCATCACTGACTCAATGGACATGAGTTTGAGCTAAGGCACAGGAACCAGAGATCAAATTGCCAACATATGCTGGATCATAGAAAAGGCAAGGGAATTTAAAAAAAAAAAACAGCTACTTCTGCTTCACTGACTACACTAAAACTGTCACATTTGTTTATACTCAAGACTAATGAGAACAGAGAAACAACATTTAACACTGGTGGGACTAAACATTCGTAATCAAAAAGCAAACCTGGCAAAATTCATTAAAATATAAAATTCACATATTTTACTCAACACCACCACTTCCAGAAATGTATCCAATGGATTAAAAAAATACTCAAATATATGTATAAGAAAGTTCAAAGCAGTGACATTTTTTTATAACTAAAAATATAACAATATAAAAGCCCATCAAAAGAGAATTACATTAGGCAAAGGACGGTACACTCACAAAATTTAACACTGTACCACCATTAAAAAAAAAAAGGCATATCTGTATATGCTGAACAGGTAAATATCTCTAAGGTACATAGCATATGCTAATAATGGTGAAAAAGACAAATTTAAAACAGGAAGTATAATGATCCCATTTATGTAAATTTTAAGAACATTATAATATAAACACATACATACGTATACACACAGAGAGCCATGCATATTTGTACATGTGTGTATTAGCAAAAGCTATAAACATTTTAAAAAACCTAGAGAAGCAGTAGTTAACCACAAAGGAAAGGGAATAGAGACTGGAAAAGTGAAGAAAGGTAGACATCATTTCATACTTTTGTTTACTATTTGCATCTTTAACTATTTTATCATTTTCTCTTTCAAAATGTAACTTTAAAAAGTCTATTACAGATGAATTGAATTTCACTCCACATTTCTGTGGTTACACACTCTTTGTGAAATCTGCCTTTTGATTCTGCTGTCATTCACTCTGAGAACACAGTACCTGGTGTGATCTGACGGGCACGTTCACTTCAGCTGCAGGCGGGGGTTTGGGAATGCTTTCAATCAGTTCCAAAATCCCTTGCAGTTTCTTATCTGAGATTCGTAAAGAAACTAACGGTAAGTTTCCATAAATCTTGAATCTGTTTCAAAAAGACAGAAATCACTATTTAAAAAATGACTATTCACCTTATATTATCTAAGAATAATCATATGTGATATCAGCTGAATTAACAACATTATATTTAAAAGGTTTATTTTCTATTGTTTTGTCAATGCCAGTTGACAATTACTACTTATGAAGTGTTTATTACCAACAGGAATTAAGGAAAGCAGTTGATATGTAATACAATAAATAATTCTCACAATGTATGAGGCAGAAATGTATTTCTGCTCCCTGTTTCTTATAAGTTCCCATATGTACATGGTTCCTAGTAGGAAATTAGGTTTGGCAAGTACAAATAACTTGTCCAAGAGATTATATATTCAAAACCAGGTTTCAAAATCAGATCTGAATGAAAAATCACAATCATATAGAGAAATATGTAACAAAATTCAACACCCATTCATGGTAAGAACTCTCAGTAAATTAGAATTAAGAAATATCTTGGAAAAACCTACAACCAACATCCTCCTTAACAGTGAGAAACTCAACATTTTGCCAACAACACTGAGTACAAAACAAAGATGTCCCTCTCACCATTCCTTTTCAACATCACAGTAGAAGTCATGCCAATGCAGTAAGCCAAAAAAAGAAAATTTCAAAGTATACAGATTGGTAAAGGCATAAAACTGTCGTTGTCAATAGACAACATGATTATCTATGTAAATTATCTATAAAAAAAATTCCTGAAACTAATAAGCTGATACAGCATAGTTGTACAATATAAGATTAATATAGAATAGTGAACTGCTTCCCAATATACCAAAGGACAAATATAATATGAAATTAAAGACATAAGAACATTTATATTAGCAT
This sequence comes from Cervus elaphus, assembly GCF_910594005.1. Taxonomy (NCBI): domain Eukaryota; kingdom Metazoa; phylum Chordata; class Mammalia; order Artiodactyla; family Cervidae; genus Cervus; species Cervus elaphus. The sequence continues at coordinate 51,090,112 of NC_057843.1, read as the reverse complement.
TTAAAGAAAGTAATACTTAGGCATAAATCTAACAAAATAAATACAAAATTCATAGGAGGTAAATTATAAAATTCTGATAACAAACAACTAAATAAATAGAGATAGTCCACATTCAAGGGTAGGAAAATTCAATACTGATAAGATGTCAGTTAATCCCCAACTGGTCTATAGATTCAATGCAATCACAATCAATATCCCATGAAGTTATTTAATGGATATGGAAAAATTGATTTTAAAATTTATATGGAGAGGCAAAAGACCCAGAACATACTAGTCAACATAATACTGAAGAAGAGCAATGTTGGAGGACTGACATTCCCAGATTCAAGACTTACTCTAAAGCTACAGTAAACAAGACACTGTGCTACTGTCAAAATAACAGACAAACAGATCAATGGAACAGAACAGAGTGCAAAACAGACCTCCACAAAAACAGTCTGAATCTCTGGCAAAAGAGCAAAGACAAATAATGGAGCAAAGACACTCTCTTCAAAAAATGGTGCTGAAACAAAAGCCCAGGACCAGATAGCTTCACAGCTGAATTCTACCAAAAATTTAGAGAAGAGCTAACACCTATCTTACTCAAACTCTTCCAGAAAATTGCAAAAGAAGGTAAACTTCCAAACTCATTCTATGAGGCCACCATCACCCTAATTCCAAAACCAGACAAAGATGCCACAAAAAAAGAAAACTACAGGCCAATATCACTGATGAACATAGATGCAAAAATCCTTAACAAAATTCCAGCAAACAGAATCCAACAACATATTAAAAAAATCATACACCATGATCAAGTGGGCTTTATCCCAGGAATGCAAGGATTCTTTAATATCCGCAAATCAATCAATGTGATACACATTAACAAATTGAAACATAAAAACCATATGATTATCTCAATAGATGCAGAGAAAGCCTTTGACAAAATTCAACACTCATTTATGATTAAAACTCTCCAGAAAGCAGGAATAGAAGGAACATACCTCAACATAATAAAAGCTATATATGACAAACCCACAGCAAGCATCACCCTCAATGGTGAAAAATTGAAAGCATTTCCCCTGAAATCAGGAACAAGACAAGGGTGCCCACTCTCACCACTACTATTCAACATAGTGTTGGAAGTTTTGGCCACAGCAATCAGAGCACAAAAAGAAGTAGAAGGAATCCAGATAGGAAAAGAAGAAGTGAAACTCTCGCTGTTTGCAGATGACATGATCCTCTACATAGAAAACCCTAAAGACTCTTCCAGAAAATTACTAGAGCTAATCAATGAATATAGTAAAGTTGCAGGATATAAAATTAACACACAGAAAACCCTTGCATTCCTATATACTAACAATGAAAAAACAGAAAGAGAAATTAAGGAAACAATACCATTCACCATTGCAACAGAAAGAATAAAATACTTAGGAGTATCTCTACCTAAAGAAACAAAAGACCTATACATAGAAAACTATAAAACACTGATGAAAGAAATCAAAGAGGACACAAACAGATGGAGAAACATACCGTGTTCATGGATTGGAAGAATCAATATTGTCAAAATGGCTATTCTACCCAAAGCAATCTATAGATTCAATGCAATCCCTATCAAGCTACCAATGGTATTTTTCACAGAACTAGAACAAATAATTTCACAATTTGTATGGAAATACAAAAAACCTCGAATAGCCAAAGTAATCTTGAGAAAGAAGAATGGAACTGGAGGAATCAACCTGCCTGACTTCAGACTCTACTACAAAGCCACAGTCATCAAGACAGTATGGTACTGGCACAAAGACAGAAATATAGATCAATGGAACAGAATAGAAAGCCCAGAGATAAATCCACGAACCAATGGACACCTTATCTTTGACAAAGGAGGCAAGGATATACAATGGAAAAAAGACAACCTCTTTAACAAGTGGTGCTGGGAAAGCTGGTCAACCACTTGTAAAAGAATGAAACTAGAACACTTTCTAACACCATACACAAAAATAAACTCAAAATGGATTAAAGATCTAAATGTAAGACCAGAAACTATAAAACTCCTAGAGGAGAACATAGGCAAAACACTCTCCGACATGAATCACAGCAGGATCCTCTATGACCCACCTCCCAGAATATTGGAAATAAAAGCAAAAATAAACAAATGGGACCTAATGAAACTTAAAAGCTTTTGCACAACAAAGGAAACTATAAGTAAGGTGAAAAGACAGCCCTCAGAATGGGAGAAAATAATAGCAAATGAAGAAACAGACAAAGGATTAGTCTCAAAAATATACAAGCAACTCCTGAAGCTCAATTCCAGAAAAATAAATGACCCAATCAAAAAATGGGCCAAAGAACTAAACAGACATTTCTCCAAAGAAGACATACAGATGGCTAACAAACACATGAAAAGATGCTCCACATCACTCATTATCAGAGAAATGCAAATCAAAACCACAATGAGGTACCATTACACGCCAATCAGGATGGCTGCTATCCAAAAGTCTACAAGCAATAAATGCTGGAGAGGGTGTGGAGAAAAGGGAACCCTCTTACACTGTTGGTGGGAATGCAAGCTAGTACAGCCGCTATGGAGAACAGTGTGGAGATTCCTTAAAAAACTGGAAATAGAACTGCCATATGACCCAGCAATCCCACTTCTGGGCATACACACTGAGGAAACCAGATCTGAAAGAGACACGTGCACCCCAATGTTCATGGCAGCACTGTTTATAATAGCCAGGACATGGAAGCAACCTAGATGCCCATCAGCAGGCGAATGGATAAGGAAGCTGTGGTATATATACACCATGGAATATTACTCAGCCGTTAAAAAGAATTCATTTGAATCAGTTCTAATGAGATGGATGAAACTGGAGCCCATTATACAGAGTGAAGTAAGCCAGAAAGATAAAGAACATTACAGCATACTAACACATATATATGGAATTTAGAAAGATGGTAACGATAACCCTATATGCAAAACAGAAAAAGAGACACAGATGTATAGAACAGACTTTTGGACTCTGTGGGAGAAGGCGAGGGTGGGATGTTTTGAGAGAACAGCATGTATATTATCTACGGTGAAACAGATCACCAGCCTAGGTGGGATGCATGAGACAAGTGCTCGGGCCTGGTGCACTGGGAAGACCCAGAGGAATCGGGTGGAGAGGGACGTGCGAGGGGGGATCGGATGGGGAATACATGTAACTCCATGGCTGATTCATGTCAATGTATGACAAAACCCACTGCAATGTTGTGAAGTAATTAGCCTCCAACTAAAAAAAATAAATGAAAAAAATAAAATAAAAAAACGGTGCTGAATAAATGAATATTGACACGCAAAAACATTAATTTAGACATAAGCTTTATGCCTTTTACAAAAGCCAACTGAAAGTGGACCAGAGACCTAAATTTAAAACCCAATACTATAAAGCTCCATAAAGATAAATCAAAGAAAACTTAGATGACTTTTTCAGATGCTTTTTTAGATGATCACTTGATAGATACAATGCAAAGGCACAATTCATGAAAGAACTAATTGATAAACTGGATTTGGTTAAAATTAAAAAACTTCTGGAACTTCCCTGACAATCCAGTGGTTCCACTGCAGGGAGCAAGGGTTTGATCCCTGTTTGGGGAACTAAGATCCCATATGCCACAGCCAAAACAAAGAGTAATGAATTAAAAAAAAAATTTTTTTTAAGCTTCTGCTCTACAAAAGACAATTCCAAGAGAATTATAAGACAAGCTACCAAGTGGGAGAAAATATTTGCAAAACAGAGATCTCATAAAGGAATACTTACTATCCAAAAAGTTCAAGAAGTTTATAATACTCAATAAGAAGGCAATCTAGTTGAAAAATGGACCAAAGATCTTAACAGACACCTCATCAAAGAAGACATACAGACAGCAAATAAGCAAAGATGTTTCACATTATATACTATCAGAGAAATACAAATCAAAATAAGAATACTGAGATACTACTACACTCCTACTATAACAACCAAAATCAGGAATACTGACAACAGTAAATAATGGTAAGGATGCGGAGCAGCAGCAACTCACAATCACTGCCGACAGCAATGCAAAAGGGTATAGAAGACAGTCTGAAAGGTTCTTATAAAACTAAAGATACTGTTACCATATGATTCAGCAATTTTGCTCCTTGATATTTACCCCAAAGGAATTTAAAGTTATGTCCCCATAAATCCTATGGGGATTTATCCATAAATTTATCCATAAAACCATGTATGTCTATAACAGCTCCTTGATATTTACCCAAAGGAGTTTAAAGTTATGTCCCCATAAATCCTATGGGGATTTATCCATAAATTTATCCATAAATCCATGGATGTCTATAACAGCTTTGCCCATAAATTTATATGAATCAAGTTTATCCACAAAAATTTTATATTTCAATTTTATAGCTAAACTTGGAAGCAACCAAGATGTCCTGCAGAAGGTAATGGATACACAATCTGTGATACATCAGATAATGGAATATTACTCAGCATTAAAAAATTGACCTATCAAGTCAGGAAATGATAGGGAGGAACCTCAAATGCATATTACTAAGTGAAAGATGCAAACCTGGAAAGTCTTTCTCGTCTATAATTCCATCTATATGACTTTCTGGAAAAGGCAAAACTATGGACACAGTAAAAAGATCAGTGCTTACTAGGGCTTGTGTGATAGGGGAGAGATAAAACAGAAGATTTTTAAAGCAGTGAAAATACTCTATAAGATAAAGTCTATCAATCAGTTCAGTTCAGTCGCTCAGTCGTGTCCGACTCTTTGCGACCCCATGAATCGCAGCACGCCAGGCCTCCCTGTCCATCACCAACTCCCGGAGTTTACTCAAACTCATGTCCATCGAGTCAGTGATGCCTTCCAGCCATCTCATCCTCTGTCATCACCTTCTCCTCCTGCCCCCAATCCCTCCCAGCATCAGGGTCTTTTCCAATAAGCCAACTCTTCGCATCAGGTGGCCAAAGTATTGGAGTTTCAGCTTCAACATCAGTCCTTACAATGAACACCCAGGACTGATCTCCTTTAGGATGGACTGGTTGGATCTCCTTGCAGTCCAAGGGACCCTCAAGAGTCTTCTCCAACACCACAGTTCAAAAGCATCAATTTTTTGGCACTCAGCTTTCTTCACAGTCCAACTCTCACATCCACACATGACCACTGGAAATGGATACATGTCACACACTTGTCCAAACCCACTCAACATACAACACCAAGAGTGAAATACAACGTAAACTACAGACTTTGGGTAATTATGATGTGTCAATGTAAGTCTGATCTGTTAATGTATATCTAACAAGTGTGCCACTTGGTGAGGGATGTTGTTAATGGGGAAGGCTATGCATGGATGGCTCAGTTGGTAAAGAATCTGCCTGCAACGCAGGAGACCCTGGCTTGATTCCTGGATCGGGAGGATCCACTGGAGAAGGGATAGGCTTCCTGCTCCAAAAGTCTTAGGCTTCCCTAGTGGTTGAGTTGGTGAAGAATCCACCTGCAATGCAGGAGATGCTGGTTCGATTCCTGAGTTGGAATGAGCCCCTGGAGAAGGGAACAGCTACCCACTCCAGTACTGTGGGCAAGAGAATTCCATGGACTAGTCTATGGGGTTGCAAAGAATCAGACACAACTGAGCATTTTTCATTTTCATGCATGGGTGGATGCAAGGATATAAGGACAATCTCTGGAGCTTCCTATCAACTTTTCTGTGACTCTGAAACTGCTGCAATATGAAGAAAGTCTTTAAAAAGAATATCTTAAAAATAGACTGACGTCAAAGACAGAATAAATTTTCATTCACAATTTTTATCCCTGCATTTTTTAAAACTTACTTTTCAGTCATACACAATGACTGCTAAAAATATATCTGAATTCCTTGGAAAAATTATAGCTTTCATTTATCTCTAACAGCCTAAGTATTTTTAACTAATCCCATATATCCTAATTTAACAGGTACACATTATGGATCCATCTCATTAATGTACCTAAACTTATTTTCAATTTCTTTTAGTAAGGCAACTGAACAACGTGAAGACGACAGGTGCCAAAATACTACCCACCAATTAATAAGAGGATTTCCTTTCATTTGCCTTAAACTTTTTAAGCTCAAACTGCAAAGAAAGTTCCCTGACACTTGTAGAGTTCGAGGATTTTATGTAATGTCATATCCACTTTACACTGCCCACATTACAAAACTAAAATCAAATGCTTCTTAGATTTCATCTTTCTAAATCATTATAGTTTCTGCCTGTGATTACTTTAGGCACACATCTCTGGTCCTAATTCATAGCCATTTTAGTATTATAAGGATACGAGTACAAAGAGCTTTCTTTCCTGGAGGATTTTCCCTTTTGTTGACTATGTAATGCACTGAACCAGAGTTTGCCAAAATATGACCATGGATTAATCCAGCATGCTGCTTATTTTTGTAAATAAAGTATTCTGGAATACAGCTATACATATTCATTCTGTGCTGTTTACAGCTGCTTTCATGTTCAAGCACCAGAGCTGAGTACTTGTGACAGATGACACAACTTCAAGCTTAAAATATTTACTATCTGGCTCTTAAAAGAAACAGTCTGCTTACTGTCACATTGAACTAATCTTTCACATACTATTGCATTCCATTATCTATATAAAGACATTTTAATCAGCTACTTTAATTCCTGCTATGCTATACGTATTCCCTATATTACAGGACATAAATTCTCCCTAATCATATATTTATAGAGAAATCAAAAGCAAGGGATGTTAGCCATTTCTTCTGTCAATAATATCTTTTTTGGTACCCTGTAACACACTTAAGTAAAATGCTGGAAAAGAGCTTTATTCATAATCACTTTTACAACAGGAAATCACATACATCTTTGACTTTTCTCATGCACTGACAAACTTTAAAAGCAATATCAGACAATAATAAATAGGCAGGAAAACATCTGGAAAGGAACCCAAAGAATGTAAGCCTTGCATCTAAAATTAACCTACACCTAATGCTTGACTATACAAAACAGCAAAATGTATAGAATGGTCTTCTTTCCTTCTTTCTCAAACTACATCCTGATATTCCTCTTCTTCAAGGGTCTCAGAGTCCCAGTTTGATATTTTCGATTAAGGAAGTATAAGACAATGAGAGTTAGTAAACTGTACAATGTTTCCTAGAGAACTGAATCATTATAATTTGAAAGGCAAAAAAAAAAGTACACAGGTTTCTTTTAAGTCTCTTCCCTTCACATGGCCGCAACAGTACAACAGTATGAAAAAGGTACATAACATAGCATATGCAAGAGAGACAAGCTATCACCACTTCCTACTATCCCTTCCACCCATACTTCAGGCACAAAACCTTGACCACTACTATATGAGCATTCTCTTGTTGCCTCTCTAGTATTCCCCTTAGCCTATCTACTGTCCGGTAGTTGTTAGATATGTCTTTCTTTAAATTTTTAAGTAGATCTGTAGCTGAGGTTTGAATGTTTGCAAGGGAGAAAAATTACTGGTGGAGAGAAAAGGTGAAAGGGCTAGCTAGCGATAGTCTAAAACTATTTAGACTAAACTAAATCAGTTAAATAGCCTAGTCTTACTCAACAGATAAAACCAACTATTACTATGACTTTTCATTTTAACTCCACCTTTTATTTCCTACAGGATTTAAAAGACAAATGCATGAAAATAATTATAAATCTATGATAATGGGTACAAAATATACAATAAGGATATAATTTCTGACATCAATGACAAAATGGAGGGGGTTAAGCAGTAAATAATAGTTTTTGTATGCAATTAAATTAAGCTGATGTCAATTTTAAAAAGATAGTCAACTTTACAATGTTACAAGTAATCTCCATGAAAATAACTAATAAGAAATTATCTATAGAAGATGCATATCTGGAAAAGAGAAGGGCATCAAAACATGTCAAAACAAGAAAATCAACTAAACACAAAGGCCAAAAGGGAGGGAAAAAAGGACAAAAAAGCTGTAAGACACACAGAAAGTAACAAAATGACAAAATTAAACTGTTTATCAGTATTTATTTTAAACATAATGGTTTAAACTTCACAAAGATATAAACTGACAGAATGGATTTTTTAAAAAAACAGACCAAACTATATGCTTTCTGCAAGAGACTTGCTTTAGATCTAAGGACACAAACAGTTTGAAAGTGAATGATATTCCATGCCAATAATACCCAGAAGAAAGCAGAAATGGCTATAATAATATCACTCAAACCAGACTGGTAGGTCAAAACCTGTAATTACACAAAAGACATTGTACAATAAAAGGTAATTTCATCAAGAAGATAAAATAACTAGAAGTGCATACACACCAAATAGCAGAGCTCAAAAATACATGAAATATTGATAGAACTGAGGAAAAAATTCACTCTACAGTAACATGAGACTTCAAAACCTACCCCACTTTCAATAACTGACAGAAGAGCCAGAGGAAAGATCAATAAAGAAACAGAGGATGAAAACAATACTATCAACAAACATAAACAGAATACTCCTCCATCAACAGCAGAATACACATTGTTCATACATGTACACAGAACATTTTCCAGGACAGACCAAATTTTAGGTCATAAGACAGGAGTCAAAATTTTTTTAAAGACTGAAATCAAAAAAAACAAACAAACAAACAAACAAAAAAAAAGACTGAAATCATAGAAAGCAACTTTTCAAATCACAATGGAATGAAACTAGAAATCAACAGCAGAATGAAAAATGTAAAATTATGAATATGTATAAATTAACACATTTACTGTTAAACAATTAGTTGAAGAAGTCACAAGGAAAACAAATATATTGAGACAACTGAAAATCAAGATACAACAAACCAAAATTTACAGCATAAAGCAATAACTATACTGAGGAAAATTTATAGCTCTAAATATTTATACTGAAAAAGAAAAATCTCAAATCAACAACTCAACTTTATATCTTAAAGAACTAAAAAAGGAGCAAACTAACCCAAAAGTTAGTTGAAGTAAAGAAATACAAATCAGAGAGAAATAGAGAACTGAAAAATAATTGAGAAAATCAACAAGAGTTGGTTCTTCAAAAAGATGAACAAAACTGAAGAATCTTTAGTAAGATTAAAGAAGGAATATTCAACTGAAATCAGAAATGAAAGTGGGGACATCACTACCAATTCTACCAAAATAAGAGGGATTTTATACCAACAAATTAGATAACTTAATGTGAACAAATTCCTAGAAACACAGACCGATCAACACTGAGTTTTGAAGAAATAGAAAATCCAGATAGATCTATAACTAATATAGAGAGTGAATCACTAATCAAAAATCGCCTAAGAAATAAAAGCCCATGATCAGATGGTTTCATGAGTGAATTCTATCACACATTTAAGCATTTAAAGAAGAAACACACGTTTTTCTCAACTTCTTCCAAAAAACTGAAAGGAAAGGAATACTTCCTAACGTACCTTAAGGACAGAGTTACTGATACCAATACCAGACAAAGATACTACAAGAAAAAAACAAAACTACAAACCAATATCCCTTATGAACACTGATGCAAAAATCCTCAAAAATGAGAGCAAACAAAATTCAACACCATATTAACAGGATAACATACCATGACCCAGTAGGACTTATCCCTACTGGGATAAGGAATGGAAGAGTGGTTCAACATATGAAAACAGATCAACGTAATACACCACATTAACAAAATGAAAGGACAAAAACAACATCTGATCATCTCAACTGATGAAGAAAAAGCATTTAAAAAATATAACACATTTCCCTAATAAAAATACTCAAAAATTATAAATAGAAGGAAATTAATTAAGAATAATAAAGGTCACATATGAACAAACTACAGATAGCATACTCAAGGAAAAGATGAAAAGCCTTTCCTCTATGATCAGAATAAAGGATGCAAACTTAAATCACCTTTATTCAACATATGTCAGGGAACATTTAACAGGAGGATTCCTGCATGCTGTTTTCTATTTCTCATAAATCCTCTGTTCCTTACAGTTCCTAGCAATGGGAACGAGTGAAACAGCACACAGTTCTCAGGACTGAGACCATGGGAAAGGGTATCTGCTTGGATTCCTTTCAGTAACTCCCTTCAGTGACTCTTCTCTGCGTCAGCAACCTTGTATGTATTAGACTATCCATATTGTGACTGATAAAATTTCATCCTGTGTAATAGCTAAGTAATCATCCTACTAAAGATATAAAAGCCTGCATTTCTGCTAATAAAATACCCTTGCTCCATCAGAGCTTGGGTCTCCGTTTCTTTCTTTCTCTCTCTCCCTCCCTCCCTCCCTCCAGCTCTCTCTTTCACTTTCTTATTGTTGACTCCTGACGACCAGGTTCCAGTCCATTAAAGGACCACAACAAACATAGTACTGGAAATTCTACCCAGAGAAATTAGGCAAGAAAAAGGGAAAAAAAAGGTATCCAAATCAGAAATGATGTAATAAAATTGCCTCTGTTTTAAGATAAAGCAGTCTTATATGTAGAAAACCCTAACAATTTCACACACACACAGACAGAACTTAAGCAAATTCGAAGTTGCACAACATAAAATCAACTCAAAAAAAGTCAACTGAGTTTCCATTTACAAAGAAATTAAGAAAACAATTCCATTTATAATAGCATCAAAAAGAATAAGCTTAATCAGGGAAGCAAAAGACACAGTGAAAAGTACAAAATTATGTGGAAAGAAATTAAAGATACAAGTAAATGGCAAAACAGCTTGTATTCATAGATGGGAAGACAATGTTAACATATCACAACTAAAAACACCTGAAGATTCAAAAGCTCCAAGACATTTGTTGTAAAAATAGAAATATTCATCCTAAAATTCATGTAGAATCTCAATAGACTCCAAATCACCAAGTCAATGTAGAAAAAGACTAACACTGATGACTCATGCTTCCTGATTTCATTATTACAAAGTTACAGTAATCAAAACAGTGTGTGACTGGCATAAAGACAGATACAGAGACCCAAGGAACAGAAGAGAAAGCCCAGAAATAAACCCTCACATATATGGGCAACTGATTTTCAACAGGAGTTATCAAGACTATTCAACAGCAAAAGAACAGTCTTTTCAATGAACGGTGCTGAAAAACTACATACCCACATGCAGAAGAATAAAACTGATTCATTACCTTATACCATATCCAAAAATTAACTCAAAAAGATTTCCTAAGAGTTAAAGTATAAAATTCTTTGAAAAAAATATATAGGAAAAACTTCAGGACACTGGGTTTGCTAATTTCTCATTTGACACAAATGCACAAGCAACAAAGATAAATTAAACGTAATTATACTTTAAAGCATTAGTACAGCAAAGGACATATCAAAAGATGATAATATAGACAATACAGAAACAAAAGAAAATATATGCAACTCATTTATCTAACAGGGAGTTAATATCCCAGAAAGTATTAAGGACAAAACAAAACAAATTTGCTGCAACTTGACAACAAAAAACACAAACCACATAATAAAAGGGGTGAGGTGGTGTGGTGGTAAAGAATCCACCTGCTGATGCAGGAAATGCAGGTTTGATCCCTGGGTCGGGAAGATCCCCTGGAGAAGAAAATGGTAACCCACTCCAGTAATTTTGCCTGGAAAATTCCATGACAGGGGAGTCTGGTGGGCTATAATCCACGGGGCTGCAAAGAGATGGACACAACTTATGTGACAGAGCACACACAAAGGACTTGAATTGAAGGTAACGCTCAAAGTCCTTCAAGCGAGGCTTCAACTGTGTGGACTGAGAACTTTCAGAGGTACAAGCTGGATTTAGAAAAGGCAAAGAAACCAGAGATCAAATTGCCAACAACCGTTGAATCATAGAAAAAGCAAGAGAATCCCAGAAAAACATCTGCTTCATTGACTATGTCAAAGCCTTTGACTGTGTGTATCACAATAAACTGGAAAATTCTGAAAGAGATGGGAATACCAGATCACCTTACCTGCCTTCAAAGAAACCTGTATGCAAGGCAAGAAGCAATCGTTACAACTAGACGTAAAACAATGGACTGTCTCAAAATTAGGAAAGGAGTAGGTCAAGGCTGTATATTGTCACCCTGCTTATTTAACTTATATGCAGAGTATATCATGTGAAATGCCAGGCTAGATGAATCACAAGCTGGAATCAAGATTTCCAGGAGAAATATCAATAACTTCAGATATGCAGATGACACCACCTTAATGGAAGAAAGCAAAGAGGAACTAAACAGCCTCTTGAAAGTGAAAGAGGAGAGTGAAAAACCTGGCTTAACACTCAACATTCAAAAAACTAAGATTATGCCATTCGGTCCCATAGTTTAATGACAAATAGATAGTTAAAAAATGGACATAGTGGAGAATTTTACTTTCTTCATCTCCAAAATCACTGCAGACAGTGGATTGCAGCCATGGAATTAAATGATGCTTGCTCCTTGAAGAAAAGCAATGACAATCTAGACAGCATATTAAAAGGTAGAGACATCACTTTGCTGACAAAGGTCCATACAGTCAAAGCTATGGTTTGTCCATTAGTCATGAACAGATGTGAAAGCTGGACCATAGACAAGGCTGAGTGCCAAAGAACTGATGCTTTTGACCTGTGGTGTTGGAGAAGACTATTGAGAGTCCCTTGGACAGAAAGGAGATCAAATCAGTCAATCCTAAAGGAAATTAACCCTGAATATTTACTGGATGGATGCAAGCTGAAGCTCCAATACTTTGGCCAACTGATACAAAGAGTTGACTCATTGGAAAACACCCTAATGCTGGGAAATATCAAAGGCAAAAGAAGAAAGAGGTGACAAAGATGAGAAGTTTGGGTCATATGGCAGTTCTATTTCCAGTTTTTTTAAGAAATCTCCACACTGTTTTCCATAGTGGCTGTACTAGTTTGCATTCCCACCAACAGTGTAAGAGGGTTCCCTTTTCTCCACACCCTCTCCAGCATTTATTGCTTGTAGACTTTTGGATAGCAGCCATCCTGACTGCTGTGTAATGGTACCTCATTGTGGTTTTGATTTGCATTTCTCTGATAATGAGTGATGTTGAGCATCTTTTCATGTGTTTGTTAGCCATCTGTATGTCTTCTTTGGAGAAATGTCTGTATATGACCCAGCAATCCCACTTCTGGGCATACACACTGAGGAAACCAGATCTGAAAGAGACACGTGCACCCCAATGTTCATCGCAGCACTGTTTATAATAGCCAGGACATGGAAGCAACCTAGATGCCCATCAGCAGACGAATGGATAAGGAAGCTGTGGTACATATACACCATGGAATATTACTCAGCCGTTAAAAAGAATTCATTTGAATCAGTCCTAATGAGATGGATGAAACTGGAGCCTATTATACAGAGTGAAGTAAGCCAGAAAGATAAAGAACATTACAGCATACTAACACATATATATGGAATTTAGAAAGATGGTAACGATAACCCTACATGCAAAACAGAAAAAGAGACACAGAAATACAGAACAGACTTTTGAACTCTGTGGGAGAAGGTGAGGGTGGGATGTTTCGAAAGAACAGCATGTATATTATCTATGGTGAAACAGATCACCAGCCCAGGTGGGATGCATGAGACAAGTGCTCGGGCCTGGTGCACTGGGAAGACCCAGAGGAATCGGGTGGAGAGGGAGGTGGGAGGGGGGATCGGGATGGGGAATACGTGTAACTCTATGGCTGATTCATATCAATGTATGACAAAACCCACTGAAAAAAAATAATTAATTAATTAATTAATTTTTAAAAAAAAAGATGAGAAGTTTGGATGGCAACATCAACTGAATGGACATGAGTTTGAGTGAACTACCAGAGATAGTAAAGGACAGGGAAGCCTGGTATGCTACAGTCCAAACAGTCAGAAAGAGCCAGGCATGATTTAGCAAATGAACAACAAAAAGACTTGAATAGACATTTTTCTAAAGAAACATGTAAACTGCCAGAAGAATGTGAAAATATGTTCAACATCACTTATCATTAGGAAAATGCAATTCAAAACTATAATTAAATACTACTCACGCCTGTTAGAATCACTATTATTTTTTTAAAAAAGAAGAAAATAACAAGTGTTGGTGAAGAGGTAGTAAAGTTGGAAACTTTTCACATTACTGATGGGTTTATAAAATAGTGCAGTAGCTACAGAAAACAGTAGGGGAGTTTTTTTCAAAAAATTAAAAATAGAATAATCCAATATTCTACTTCTGGATACCTATCTGAGAAATTTAAAGCAGGGACACCAACAGAATACTGTACACCAATGTCCACAGCAACATTATTATAATAATCAAATGTCCATCAACATATAAATAGATAAAAAATATATGACATATATGTGCAATGAAATTAAGCTTCAAGAACAAATGAAATCCTCATGTATATGTATGGCTGAGTCCCTTTGCTATTCACCTGAAACTATCAAACACTATTAACTGGGTATACTCCAATACAAAATAAAAAGTTAAAAAAAAAATGAAATTATTTGTTCTAGTTCTGTGAAAAATACCATTGGTAGCTTGATAGGGATTGCATTGAATCTATAGATTGCTTTGGGTAGAATAGCCATTTTGACAATATTGATTCTTCCAAACCATGAACACGGTATGTTTCTCCATCTGTTTGTGTCCTCTTTGATTTCTTTCATCAGTGTTTTATAGTTTTCTATGTATAGGTCTTTTGTTTCTTTAGGTAGATATACTCCTAAGTATTTTATTCTTTCTGTTGCAATGGTGAATGGTATTGTTTCCTTAATTTCTCTTTCTGTTTTTTCATTGTTAGTATATAGGAATGCAAGGGTTTTCTGTGTGTTAATTTTATATCCTGCAACTTTACTATATTCATTGATTAGCTCTAGTAATTTTCTGGTAGAGTCTTTAGGGTTTTCTATGTAGAGGATCATGTCATCTGCAAACAGCGAGAGTTTCACTTCTTCTTTTCCTATCTGGATTCCTTTTACTTCTTTTTCTGCTCTGATTGCTGTGGCCAAAACTTCCAACACTATGTTGAATAGTAGTGGTGAGAGTGGGCACCCTTGTCTTGTTCCTGATTTCAGGGGAAATGCTTTCAATTTTTCACCATTGAGGGTGATGCTTGCTGTGGGTTTGTCATATATAGCTTTTATTATGTTGAGGTATGTTCCTTCTATTCCTGCTTTTTGGAGAGTTTTAATCATAAATGAGTGTTGAATTTTGTCAAAGGCTTTCTCTGCATCTATTGAGATAATCATATGGTTTTTATCTTTCAATTTGTTAATGTGGTGTATTACATTGATTGATTTGCGGATATTAAAGAATCCTTGCATTCCTGGGATAAAACCCACTTGGTCGTGGTGAGGGTGGGATATTTCAAAAGAACAGCATGTATACTATCTATGGTGAAACAGATCCCCAGCCCAGGTGGGATGCATGAGACAAGTGCTCGGGCCTGGTGCACTGGGAAGACACAGAGGAATCGGGTGGAGAGGGAGGTGGGAGGGGGAATCGGGATGGGGAATACGTGTAAATCTATGGCTGATTCATATCAATGTATGACAAAACCCACTGAAATGTTGTGAAGTAATTAGCCTCCAACTAATAAAAAATTTAAAAAAAAAAAAAAATGAAATTCTGATGTATACTACAACATGGGTCAACATGGAGACATTATGCTATGTGAAATAAACCAAGCACAAAAGGAGAAATATTGTATGATTCCACTTACACAAAATACCAATCAAATTCATAGAGAAATAACAGAAAATGATGACTGCCACGGACTTCCGGGAGGAGAGAGTGGAACATTATTGTTTAATGGGTAGAGTTCCAGTTTGTGAATCTGATAAACTTCTAAAGACAGATGGTAGTGTGGTCAGGAAAAAGTGTGTATGGACTTAATAATACCACAGAATTATACACTTAAAATGGTAAATTTTATGTTATATATATTGTACTACAAAAAAAAATCAATGAAACATGGTATTTCTTAGCTACATAAGAAAATTTACAAACACATGAAACAGATCATACATACTTGGGCATACTGATGTCCATGAAAACCATGGCCTTGGAGAGCTCCACGCTGAAGTGCATCGGCACCAAGATGTGCTGTGCAGACACATTGAGTTTTCGTGCTTCTTTCCAATTATCACCTAATTACAGAGAATAGTACATGCTTAAAGAAAGCATAACTAAAAAACACACTGAACCTAAAATTACCATTGCTACTTTATACAATGCATGATATGAGGAAATCTTCCTACATCTAGATGATCTCAATGCCATATTCTCAAGTATACATAATCAGCAAGTAAATTCTTTTCCCTCTTCATTTTCCTTCTGCTTCAGACTATATTTTAACAGGAAAGTGAAAGTGTTAGTCACTCAGTCATGTCTGACTCTGTGACCCCATGGACTGTAGCCTGCCAGGCTCCTCTGTCCACGGAATTCTCCAGGCAAAAATACTGGAGTGGGCTGCCATTACCTCCTGCAGGGGATCTTCCTGACCCAGAGATTGAACCCGATTCCATGACTGTCTGAGCCACCAGGGAAGGACAGATAGTAGTAGTGCCCAAACTCCCTACTTCTCACAACAAAAAATGTCTCCAGATATTGACAATGTCTCCTGAATGGTAAAATTTCTCCTACTTGAGATACCATTCCTGGGAAAAATCTATTACTTCTAATTCAAAAATATAAAAGGTCTAACATATTTTGTACCAAAGGCTTCAGAGAAACTGTCTAAAATCCTAATTTTAATCTACTTCAGCAAAATGAATCAACAAACAAATAATCCCTTGTGTACTTACCAACTCTGCAGAAAAGCAACTGTATGCTTGTAAGCTGAACATCAAAGGAATCATAAGCTCTGTGCATTATCTCTTCACGATTGGCTCCACCTTGTTTTAAATCTGGTATTTCTGAACGAATTTTACTTGTCACCTTGAAGTTAATTTACTAGTTTAGAATATGCAAATTACTTCAAATGAAAATATAAAGTTTTTATGTTTTAGACTATACTATAAAAACTTAACAGGAAAAGATAAACTCACAAGCTGACATACATTGTAAGATAATTAAAAACACCTTTATCCATGACATATATAATGAGAAGGCAAGGTATAAAGTAAGTTTTTACATGATAAGTTGTATTTCCTAAACATTTATATTAAAAAGGGGGAACAAAGCCAGTTCCGGTAAATAATACATCTAAATTTTTTTTAATCTGCTAAGAAGACTTTTTACTAAAAAACAACATAAAGACACAAATACATCTTACAAAATATTTCCATGGCATCACAAGATATTTAGATAAATTTATAATGATAAGTGAGAGTCCAGGATTAAATATTAGTATACCTGATACCTGCATCAAAAAGGCAGGAGAGTTCCAGAAAAACATCTACTTCTGCTTTATTGACTATGCCAAAGCCTTTGACTGTGTGGATCACAATAAACTGTGGAAAATTCTGAAAGAGATGGGAAAACCAGACCCCCTGACATGTCCCCTGAGAAATCTATATGCAGGTCAGGAAGCAACACTGAGAACTGGACATGGAGCAACAGACTGGTTCCAAATAGGGAAAGGAGTAAGACAAGGCTGTATATTGTCACCCTGCTTATTTAACTTATATGCAGAGTACATCATTGAGAAACACTACTGGATGAAGCACAAGCTGGAATCAGGACTGCCAGGAGAAATATCAATAACTGAAGATATATTATTATTATAAAGAAAAACTAAAGAGCCTCTTGATGAAAGTGAAAGAGGAGAGTGAAAAGGTTGGCTTAAAGCTCAACATTCAGACAACTAAGATCATGGCATCCGGTCCCACCACTTCATGGCAAATAGATGGGGAACCAGTGGAAATAGTGGCTGACTTTATTTTCTGGAGCTCCAAAATCACTGCATATGATGACTGCAGCCATGAAATTAAAAGATGCTTGCTCCTTGGAAGAAGAGTTACAGCCAACCCAGTTCAGTTCACCTCAATTACTAAGTAGTGTAAGACTCTTTGTGACCCCATGAATCACAGCATACCAAGCCCCCCTGTCCATCACCAACTCCCAGAGTCCACCAAAACCCATATCCATCGAGTCGATGATGCCATCCAACCATCTCATCCTATGTCGTCCCATTCTCCTCCTGCCCACAATCTTTCCCAGCATCAGGTCTTTTCAAATGAGTCAGCTCTTCACATCAGGTGGCCAAAGTATTGGAGTTTCAGCTTCAACATCAGTCCTTCCAATGAACACCCAGGACTGATCTCCTAAGGGTGGACTGGTTGGATCTCCTTGCTGGCCAACGGACTCTCAAGAGTCTTCTCCAACACCACAGATCAAAAGCATCAATTCTTCAGTGCTCATCTTTCTTTATAGTCCAACTCTCACATTCATACATGACCACTGGAAAAACCATGGCCTTGACTAGACGGACCTTTATTGGCAAAGTAATGTCTCTGCTTCTTAATATGCTGTCTAGGTTGGTTATAAATTTCCTTCCAAGGAGTAAGCATCCTTTAATTTCATGGCTGCAATCACCATCTGCAGTGATTTTGGAACCCAAGAAAAATGAAGTCAGTCACTGTTTCCACTGTTTCCCCAACTATTTGCCATGAAGTGATGGGACTGGATGCCATGATCTTAGTTTTCTGAATGTTGAGCTTTAAACCAACTTTTTCACTCTCCTCTTTCACTTTCATCAAGAGGCTCTTTAGTTCTTTTTCACTTTCTGCCATAAGGGTGGTGTCATCTGCATATCTGAGGTTATTGATATTTCTCCCAGCAATCTTGATTCCAACTTGTGCTTCTTCCAGCCCAGCATTTCTCATGATGTACTCTGCATTTAAGTTAAATAAGCAGGGTGACAATATACAACCTTGATGTACTCCTTTTCCTATTAGGAACCAGTGTGCTTTTCCATGTCCAGTTCTAACTGTTGCTTCCTGACCTGCATACAGGTTTCTCAAGAGGCAGGTCAGGTGGGCTGGTATTCCCATCTCTTTCAGAATTTTCCACAGTTTATTGTGATCCACACAGACAAAGGCTTTGGCATAGTCAATAAAGCAGAAGAAGATGCTTTTCTGGAACTCTCTTGATTTTTCGATGATCCAGCAGATGTTGGCAAATTGATCTCTGGTTCCTCTGCCATTTCTAAAATGAGCTTGAACATCTGGAAGTTCACGGTTTACGTATTGCTGAAGCCTGGCTTGGAGAATTTTAAGCATCACTTTACTAGCATGTGAGATGAGTGCAACTGTGCGGTAGTTTGAGCATTCTTTGGCATTGCCTTTATTTGGCATTGGGATGAAAACTGACCTTTTCCAGTCCTGTGGCTGAGTTTTCCAAATTTGCTGGCATATTGAGTGCAGCACTTTCACAGCATCATCTTTCAGGATTTGAAATAGCTCAACTGGAATTCCATCACTTCCACTAGCTTTGTTCATAGTGATGCTTCCTAAGGCCCACTTGACTTCACATTCCAGGATATCTGGCTCTAGGTGAGTGATCACACCATCGTGATTATGTGGATTGTGAAGATCTTTTTTGTACAGTTCTTTTGTGTATTCTTGCCACCTCTTCTTAATATTTTCTGCTTCTGTTAGGTCTATACCGTTTCTGTCCTTTATTGAGCCCATCTTTGCGTGAAACATTCCCCTGGGATCTCTAATTTTCTTGAAGAGATCTCTAGTCTTTCCCATTCTAGTGTTTTCCTCCATTTCTTTGCACTGATCGCTGAGGAAGGCTTTCTTATCTCTCCTGGCTATTCTTTGGAACTCTGCATTCAAATGGATATATCTTTCCTTTTCCCGTTTGCTTTTCACTTCCCTTCTTTTCACAGCTATTTGTAAGGCCTCTTCAGATAGCCATTTTGCTTTTTTGCATTTCTTTTTCTTGGGGATGGTCTTGATTCCTGTCTCCTTTACAATGTCACGAACCTCCGTCCATAATTCATCAGGCACTCTGTCTATCAGATCTAGTCCCTTAAATCTATTTATCACTTCCACTGTATAGTCATAAGGGATTTGATTTAGGTCATACCTGAATGGTCTAATGGTTTTCTCCACTTTCTTGAATTTCAGTCTGAATTTGGCAATAAGGAGTTCATGATCTGTGCCACAGTCAGCTCCCAGTCTTGTTTTAGTTGACTGTATAGAGCTTCTCCATCTTTGGCTGCAAAGAATATAATCAATCTGATCGGTGTTGACCATCTGGTGATATCCATGTGTATTCTCTTGTGTTGTTGGAATACGGTGTTTGCTATGACCAGTGCATTCGCTTGGCAGAACTCTGTTAGCCTTAGCCCTGCTTCATTCTGTACTCCAAGGCCTAATTTGCCTGTTACTCCAGGTGTTTCTTGACTTCTTACTTTTGTATTCCAGTCCCCTATAATGAAAAGGACATCTTTTGGGGGTGTTAGTTCTAGAAGGGCTCGTAAATCTTCATAGAACTGTTCAACTTCAGCTTCTTCAGCATTGCTGGTCAGGGCATATACTTGGATTACCATGACGTTGAATGGTTTGCCTTGGAAAGACAGAGATCATTCTGTCATTTTTGAGATTGCATCCAAGTACTGCATTTTGGACTCTTTTGCAGCCATGAAGAGATACCCCACATTCAAGATAAGAGAAAACCAAGTGAGAGGTAGGCACTGAGAGAGGGCATCAGAGGGCAGACAGACTGAAACCACAATCACAGACAACTAGCCAATCTGATCACATGGACCACAGCCTTGTCTAACTCAATGAAACTAAGCCATTCCGTGTGGGGCCACCGAAGATGGACAGATCATGGTGGAGAGGTCTGACAGAATGTGGTCCGCTGGAGATGGGAATGACAAACCACTTCAGTATTCTTGCCTTGAGAACCCCATGAACAGTATGAAAAGACAAAAAGATAGGACACTGAAAGATGAATTCCCCAGGTCGGTAGGTGCCCAATATGCTACTGGAGATCAGTAGAGAAATAACTCCAGACAGAATGAAGGGATGGAGCCAAAGCAAAAACACCACCCAGTTGTGGATGGGACTGGTGATAGAAGCAAAGTTCAGTGGTGTAAAGAGCAATATTGCATAGGAACCTGGAATATTAGGTCCATGAATCAAGGCAAATTGGAAGTGGTCAAACAGGAAATGGCAAGAGTGAACATCAACATTCTAGGAATCAGCAAACTAAGATGGACTGGAATGGGTGAATTTAACTCAGATGACCATTATATCTACTACTGTAGGCAGGAATCCCTTAGAAGAAATGGAGTAGCTATCATAGTCAACAAAAGAGTCTGAAACTAGACAGCACAGTAAAAACCAGAGACATCACTTTGCCAACAAAGGTCTGTTTGTCTAATCAAAGCTATGTTTTTTCTTCAGTGATCATGTATGGATGTGAGAGTTGGACTATAAAGAAAGCTGAGCGCCAAAGAATTGATGCTTTTGGACTGTGGTGTTGGAGGAGACTCTTGAGAGTCCCTTGGACAGAAAGGAGATCAACCTAAGGAAAATAAGTCCAAATATTCATTGGAAGGACTAATGCTGAAGCTGAAACTCCAATACTTTGGCCACCTGGTGTGAAGAACTGACTCACTGGAAAAGACCCTGATGTTGGGAAAGATTGAAGGCGGGAGGAGAAGGGGACCACAGAGGATGAGATGGTTGGATGGCATCATCGACTCAACAGACATGAGTTTGAGTAAACTCTGGGAGTTGGTGATAGACAGGGAGGCCTGGCATGCTGCAGTCCATAGAGTCACAAAGAGCTGGACATGAATAAGCGACTGAACTGAAACCTGAATTTTAATTCCATCTCTGCCATTTATGCAACCCCAAAGGGCTTCCCTAATAGCTCAATTGGTAAAGAATTCACCTGCAATGCAGGAGACCCCGGTTCGATTCCTGGGTCAGGAAGATCCACTGGAGAAGGGATAGGCTACCCCCTCCACTATTCTTGGGCTTCCCTTGTGGCTCAGCTGGTAAAGAATCCACCTGCAATGCAGGAGACCTGGGGTTCGACCCCTGGGTTGGGAAGATCCCCTGGAGAAGGGAAAGGTTACCCACTCCACTATTCTTGGGCTTCCCTTGTGGCTCAGCTGGTAAAGAATCCACCTGCAATGC
The DNA here is from genome assembly GCF_910594005.1 of Cervus elaphus. NCBI lineage: Eukaryota > Metazoa > Chordata > Mammalia > Artiodactyla > Cervidae > Cervus > Cervus elaphus. The sequence goes on along the minus strand of NC_057843.1, from coordinate 51,068,034 downwards.
AGAAGACCTGGGGTTCAATCCCTGGGTTGGGAAGATCCCCTGGAGAAGAGAAAGGCTACCCACTCCAGTATTTTCGCCTGGAGAATTCCACGGACTGTAAAGTCCATGGGGTCACAAAGAGTCGGACACAACTGAGCGACCTTCACTTTTCAAGCAAGTTATAGTTACATAACTCTTTCATGCTATACTCTGCATACTACTTTTTTCACTCAAGTATCCTGGAAATCATTTTACAGTAGAAAATAAAGATTTTATTCACCCATTCATTCATATACACACACACATGCATATATGTGTTTTTTATTATAACATTTTCCCCTCTATTTTACACAGTTCATTTGAAGTACACAGTCAAAATTGACTGTTTAAAAGTAACAAATTTTAGGCAAAAGGTTATGCAAATTGCCTAAGGTCATAAAACTAAAGATACACCGTTACTTTTGACCACTATACCTTTCCACTGGCTATTTCCACTATACCACACTGCCCATGAACCAAATCCATAAAGAAGTTCAAATATGAATTATTAGCTGTATAAAATTTTATTATAAATGTAAATCCAGCAGTGTCTACATAATCACTAACCGAGGAGTAAAAAAATACATAAAGGAGAATGTCAATATCAAGGAAAGACACACACTTATGAGGTAGCCAGAAAGAGCATTCCATATCTATCCCTCTTGGGTCTTAAACTGTTAGCTAGTCCTCTACATTTAATGATATGGAGTACTCCTTCCCAACTGAGCTTCATATGATGTTAAAAATGTTCTCCACCTGTTTTAATACAGTAGTCACAGACCATTTGTGACTACTAAATGCTGGAATGTGGCTAAAGTATAACTTAGAAACTGAATTTTAAAAAAACTTTAATCAATTTAAATAAATACAAGTGGGTACCACATTGAACAGCATAGAACCGGAAACACAGAAAAAAGTATTCTCTACTCAAAACTGATGGAAAAAACATACATAACTGAACAGGAAGGGAAATGAAAGAAGACCATCTCTCAATTATAGGACTATTTAATAGAAATACTGAAATGTCAATATTTAAAGTATATACACAACAAATTTCAGAAGGATGAAAATACATTTGATGACTTCGAGAACTTCCTCCTACTCTATACATTTTAACTGATCAAGTAATAAATTTAAATTGAAACGGAAATAAACTCCTCAAGCATTACTCTCAAATTTTACAAATATAATTCTTAGGTTCGCCTCTGACCTTCAGCATTCAATCGGTCATTTTCATATAAGAAATGTAGAAAACTGCCTAATTAAATGAAACCACTTTATTTGTTACAAAGGGAGGCTTTCTCAAATCTTAGTTTCTGCTACTAAGCTAAAAATTAACTTACCAAATCAAACATTTATAAACCAAAACACATCTTAAACAAAGTAATATCATAAAAGACATATAAAATACTTAATAGTAGTATATACCTTGAGATGTCCCAGATCCAAAAGAAGGAGATTTGACGTAGGGCTAAAGATACCATCTTGTGGGATAATGATATATGAAGCATTCAAGTTAATTCTGAGATCAAGAACTTTCTGTGTTTCAATAATATATACCAAACCTGCAGAAAATTTAAATCTTTACAATGAATAATGTTCACAAATTACTCCAGAAACAGAGAATCACCAAACACATGAATTAGTAACACAATTTAAAAATAATGTGAAGTTAGTATTAATTTTAAAATAATCTTGAGCAAGATGTCGTCAATATAAAGTCAATGTGAATGTTCCTCATTAAATATTAGTCAAGTATAAAATTGTAATACTTCAAAAAGGAATTTTTGATCCATAAACTCAATTGGGTAAAACTTGGAAGATACACATCTAAAAAAATTAAGTTCCATGACATAGTTACTCATAACTGTGATATTAGAATCTCTATAATTCTCCCCAATTTGTGAAATTAACACAGCTACATCTGCCATACTGAACAATGAACTCAACCTTTATATTACTTGAGACAATGAAAAATTTTCAATTACTAAATCAGCTTCAAGAAAACCATATGTAAACCAAAATAAGCAACCAGAGCTTTCTATAAAAACAGATGAATCTATCCCAATGAATTTTAACTAAAATAACATTTTCAACTTATATTAAAACATTTAACTAGAGTTTATATCCTAGTAACATCAATAAGTAGGTAGCCAAACTTTTTCTTTCACTTAAAGCAATAAAACTTGTGGGACACAGAGCAAAACAAACAGCAATGAAAATGAAACTTACTAAAAACATTAAGAGGAGGCAAGAGAGTAAGCATCTATCAAGTAGAAAATCAAACTGAAAGAGCCAGCCAATAGATTTCAAAGGGAACCAAAAAAATTTTATCCTGAGACCATGGTCTGCACTTGGTAAACTTTGGAACTCCTTTCCATAGTCTCACAGAGCATAGGGAACAGATGACAAAAAAACAGAGTCCAGTAGGAGTTCTCATAAATCTGTGATCTAAAAGATACATACTAAAATTAAGAGTAATACATAAGTTAAATCTCCCTCTCCCTAAAACCTACCCATAAGAGAATGCAAAGAATGTCTCTGAGAAAAACTTGGTGCTACAGAAGATTCCTGAGAGTCCCATGGACAGCAAGGAGATCAAACCAGTCAATCCTAAAGGAAATCAACCCTGAATATTCATTGGAAGGACTGACGCTAAAGTTGAACCTCCAATACTTTGGCCACCTGATAGAAAGAGCCAACTGACTGGAAAAGACCATGATGGTGGAAAACACTGAGGGCAGAAGGAGAAGGGGGTAAAGAGTGAATGTTTAAGTTTCAAACGGTACAAGGGTGGGAGCTGAGGAAACAATGCTGTAATTTATCCAAAGGCAGGCAAAAAACAGTCAAGAAACAGAAAAGTCTGAATATCACAGCTTGAAAAACACCTCATATATGTTGTTTAAATGACACACCTAGAACTAAACATAAAGGGGAAAAGAAGGTAGAAGAATAAAAAAACATGTAGCAGACAATTACAACCAAAAGAAACCTAGAATATCTATACTAAAATCAGAATGAAAAGAATATTGAAAAAGCATTACCAAAAATATTCAAAATTTCATACAGATAAAAGATTTGGTTCACAGGAAAAAATTATCTCTGTATGTACCTAATTAGCAACAAAGTTTATAAAGCAGAAAATTATAGATCCACATGAAATATACAAATCTACATAGACAGTGACGTGTTTTTCATCCTTGTACTTCTCTAAATAACTGTTAGACTATGGTGAAAAGGGAAAAAAAAATCTACTAAGGATACCGAAGACATGAAGTACATACTTTTCAAACATATATGGAACATTTTAAACATTACCATATGTTGAGCCAGAAAGCAAGTCTCAACAAATTACAAACCATTAAAAACCACAGAGATCATCTCTATAGTCATCTATATTTTTTAAAAGTGAATCTCTAATTTAAAATTGTTCCCAAAGAAATCTCCTAGCCCAAAGACTGAAAAAAGAAATGAGACCCAATCTTATACAAACTCTCCAAGATAATAAAAAAGGGTGGAACTTCTAGGTTCTGAGACCAATAGACTAAAATCTGGAAGTCATTACAAGAAAGGAAAATATAGGCCAGTTTCTGTCATAAACAGAATTTCAAAAACCCTAACAAAATTTTGCAATTAACATGAATGTGGTTCGAAGGTCAGACCTTTCTAAGTGTAAGACATAATTATCATTCTATTTGAATTTAAATATATAAAAGTACCAGACTAAGTTTCAACTGTATCTAGTCTAGAAATATAAACTCAAAGAATACTAAAATCAGTATAACATGATTCAAACTTTAGTAAATGATAAAACAATAATAATACTGGCATTTACCTGTTGCTGTCTTATCACGAAATTCTTCAAGTTTTGTCAAAGTTATTGAAGTCAGCTGTGCTAGATTTACCTCTTTTGGAGGTCTGAAGAATTCTACTATACTATTCACTGTTCTCTGTTAAAATAAGTATCAATAACATGAGGACAAACTCAAGGCAAATAGAAATAAATTAAAACTTAGGAACTGGAAAAAATGCTTACTGCATCATATAACATTTCTAAAGGTTCAGCTTCTATGATACACCTCTGAGAAACAGTTTCATCTAAAGGATTTATCTCAAACATAATTTTCAAGAGTGATGCAGCATCATCTAATGAAGACAGGAGGCGGGGTTTTGTTGAGTTATCTGGTAAGCCAGTAACATGAAATGAATCTATTTTGGTTTCAAATCTGCATGAAGAAAAGACAGGAAAAAAATTAGCAATCAATATAATCTTAAAAGTATTTTTCAAATTAAAAATAGTAAAATAAAAAAACTTCACTCTGCATTTCTTGCTACTCTGTTCCATGCACAACAAAGAAAATACACAGCTATTTGATCTAAAATGACACAGATTAACTCACAAAGAATTCTATTCACATTTTGATTTCTAGATTAAGCAGTTCTGAAGGGTTTGGGGTTTCTGGTTCCCTATGGAAGGAGTTTTAAGTTACCACTCCATACTAACAAGTAAAAAGAACTAAAAAAACAAAAACTCTTCTTAGATATGTAAGAGGGGAGGACACAGGGTAAACCACTGCCCCTAAGACTGGAGAGACAGACAGACAGTCACGAATTACCAGAGCAGAGACCTGCCAAAGGAAGATAGCATGGACACCAGAACCAAGGCTGGGAAACCTAAACTGTATCTGATGAACTGCGGGAGATGTTAGTGTAGATAACTGAGAGTTAAAAACTCTAGAGGGAGCCAGCCACAGGGAGGCCCCAAATAATTTGATATATACCCCCAGGAATTTGACCAAGTTCTAACAGTAAGAACTGGAGAAATATCTCCTCCTCAGGCAAGGAGTGGTCAAACAGGAGATGACTGGACATGAGACCAAAACGAGAGAATTTAATTCAGATGACCATTATGTCAACTACTATGGGCAAGAATCCCTTAGAAGTCCTCAGTAGCCCTCAAAGGCAACAAGAGTCCGAAATGCAGTACTTGGGTGCAATCTCAAAAACAAAAGAATGATCTCGGTTCGTTCCCAAAGCAAACCATTCAGTATCACAGTAATCCAAGTCTATGCCCCAACTACTAATGCTGAAGAAAGTGAATTTGAATGGTTCTATCAAGACCTATAGAACTAACACGCCAAAAAGATGTCCCTTTCATCACAGATGAACAGAATGCAAAAGGAGGAAGTCAAGAGTTACCTGGAGTAACAAGCAAGTTTGACCATGGAGTACAAAATGAAGCAGGACAAAGGCTACTAGACTTTTGCAAAGAGAACACAGTGATCAAAGAAAACATTCTTTACCAACAATGCAAGAGACGTCTCCACACATGGACATTACCAGATGGTCAATTTCAAAATCAGGTTGATTATATTGTTTGCAGCTGAAGATGCATAAGCTCTTTAGAGTCAGCTAAAACAAGACTGACAGCTGACTATGGCTCAGATCATGAGTGACTTATTGAAAATTCAGACTTAAGTTGAAGAAAGTATGGAAAACCACTAGCCCATTCAGGTATGACTTAAATGCGTTATGATTATGAGAAATAGATTAAAGGGATTAGATCTGATTGAGTAAAAAACCTATGAATGGAGGTTCATAACACTGTACAGGAGGCAGTGATTAAAACAATCCCCAAGAAAAAGAAATGTAAAAGTGCAAAATGGCTGTCTGAGGAGGCCTTACAAATATCTGAGAAAACAGGAGAAGCAAATGGCAAAGGAAAAAAGGAAAGATATACCCATTTGAATGCAGAGTTCCAAAGAATAGCAAGGAGAGGTAAGAAAGCCTTCCTCAGGAATCACCGCAAAGAAATAGAGGAAAACAATAGAATGGGAAGACCAGAGATCTCTTCAAGAAAATTAGAGATACCAAGGGAACATTTCACACAAAGATGGGCACAACAAAGGACAGAAATGCTGTGAAACTAACAGAAACAGAAGATATTAAGAAGGGGTGGCAAAAATACACAGAAGAATTATGCAAAAAAGAACTTAATGACCCAGATAACCATGACAGTGTGATCCCTCATCTAGAGGCAGACATCCTGGAGTGTGAAGTCAAGTGGGCCTTAGAAAGCATCACTACAAACAAAGCTAGTGGAGGTGATGGAATTCCAGCTGACCTATTTCATATCCTATAAGATGATGCTGTTAAAGGGCTACACTCAATATGCCAGCAAATTTGGAAAACTCAGCAGCAGATTCAGGATTGGAAAAGGTCAGTTTTCATTCCAATCCCAAACAAAGCACTGCCAAACAATGTTCAAACTACCACACAATTAACCTCATTTCACATGCTAGCAAAGTAATGCATAAAAATTCTCCAAGCCAGGCTTCAACAGTACGTGAACCGAGAACTTCCAGATGTTCAAGCTAGATTTAGAAAAGGCAGAGGAACCAGAGATCAAATTGTCAACATCTGTTGGATCATAGAAAAAGCAAGATAATTCTCAGAAAAACATCTACTTCTGCTTTATTGACTATGTCAAAGTCTTTGACTGTGTGGATCACAATGAAATATGGAAAATTCTTAAACAGATGGGAATATCATACCACCTAACCTGACTCCTGGGCAATCTGTATGCAGGTCAAAAAAGCAACAATTACAACTGAACATGGAGCGACAGACTGGTCCAAAATTGGGAAAGAAGTACATCAAGGCTATATACTGCACCCTGCTTATTTAACTTCTATGCAGAGTACCTCATGAAAAATGCTGGGTTGGATGAATCACAAGCAGGAATCAAGACTGCTGGGAGAAATATCAAATTTTCTCAGATATGCAGATGATACCACCCTAATGGCAGAAAGCAAAGAGGAATGAAAGAGACTCCTGATGAAGGTGAAAGAGGAGAGTGAAAAAGCTGGCTTAAAACTCAACATGTGGAGAGGGGAGGTTCAGTGTCCAGGAAAGAGGAGGCTGGAATGGGGACCAGAGTCATAGGTGGTGGATGGGACACTTGGGTTTCACAGGAAAGGAGATGGAGGGTGCAGAGCAGGTGTCTGTGACTGGATTTGCATCTGACATTTGGCCTCCACAGAAGAACTGTTTACTGGGACAGCAAGAGCGGAAGGCGGACCAGAGCAAGGCTGACAAGTGGCCCAGGTGACACATTCACGTGGAAACCTCCTCCCCATCCTTGTCTTCATCTGCAGGGACAGGAGCTCTGTGTGCCATGGAGAATGTATCAAGCCCTGAGCCTTTGGAGTGGGAGCAATAACTCCAAGACCCTAGACTATCAGAGACTAACCCTAGGGAGTATCAAATGGTGAGAACTCACACAAAGGAAACCACTGGAATACAAGACCTGGCATTACCAGGTAGCACCCTGTGCAGTGGCTCAGATGGTAAAGCGTCTGCCTCCAATGCCAGAGACCTGGGTTCGATCCCTGGGTCGGAAAGATCCCCTGGAGAAGAAAATGGCAACGCACTCCAGTACTCTTGCCTGGAAAATCCCATAGGTGGAGGAGCCTGGTAGGCTACAGTCCACGGGGTCGCGAAGTCAGACACAACTGAGTGACTTCACTTTCACTCACAAACAAAAAACAAAAATACAAAACAAATCATCAGCACGCAGGATTACCAGCTCACCCAGCCGTGCCCATCAGAGGGAAGAGAAACAAACACTCAGCACAAACCCCAGCCTATAGGAAGCTTACACAAACTACTGCATCAACCTCAGAAGGGCGGAAATCAAAAGGAAGAAAGAATTCAGTCATGAAGCCTGGGAAAAGGAGACCTCAAACGCAAAGTTAAAAAAATAACGAAAGGCAGAGAAATACTACACAAATGAAGGAACAAACTAGAAACACAGAAGTCCAAATAAGTGAAGAGGAAACAGGCAGAGACCTGAAAAGTCAGAATAATGATGGCAAAGACGATCACAAACCTCGAAAACAAAACGGAGAAAATGCAAGAAGCAATTAACAAAGACCTAGAAGAAGTGGAGACTAAACATAGAGACAAAAAACAGAATTACTGAAATTAAAAATACTCTATAAGGAATCAATAGTAGAATATCTAAAGCAGAAGAACGAATCAGTGAATTGGAAGATAAAATGGTGGAAATAACTTCTGAAGAGCAGAATAAAGGAAAAAGAATGAAAAGAACTGAGGACAACATCAGAGACATCTGGGACAATATAAAATGCACCAACATTCAAATTATAGGGGTCTCAGAAGAAGAGAAAAAGAAAGGGTATGAGAAAATTTTTGAAGAGATTGTAGTTGAAAATTTCCCCAACATGGAAAAGGAAATAGTCAATCAAGTCCTAGAGGCACAAAGAGTCCCATACAGGGTAAATCCAAGGAGAAACATGCCAAGACACATACTAATCAAACTAACAAAGACTAAGCACAAAGAAAGAATATTAAAAGCAGCAAGGGAGAAGCAACAAGTAACATACAAGGGAAACCCCATCCACTTAACAGCTTATCTTTCAGCAGAAACTCTGCAGGCCATAAGGGAATAGCAGGATATATTTAAAGTACTGAAAGGGAAAAATCTACAACCAAGATTACCCAGCAAGGATCTCATTCAAAATTGATGGAGAAATAAAAAGCTTTTCAGACAAGCAAAAGTTAAGAGAATTCAGTACCACCAAACCAGCTTTACAATAAATGTTAAAGGGACTTATATGGTCAAGAAATACAAGAAAAGAAAAAGATCTACAAAATCAACCCCCAACAATGAAGAAAATGGCAACAGGAATATATATGTCAATAATTACTTTAAATGTAAATGGATTAAGCACTCCAACTGAAAGACACAGACTAGCTGAATGGAAACAAAAACAAGACCCACATATATGCTATCTACAAGAAACCCACTTCAGACCTAAAGACACATATAGATGGAAAGTGAGAGGATGGAAAAATATATTCCATGCAAATGGGAAGCAAAAGAAAGCTAGAGCAGCAATCCTCATATCAGACAAAATAAACCTTAAAGATTACAAGAGATAAGGCAGGACACTACATAATGATCAAGGGATCAATCCAAGAGAAAGACATAACAACTGTATATATCTATGCACCCAACACAGGAGCACCCCAATACATAAGACAAACACTAACAGACATAAAAGGAGAAACTGACAGTAACACAATAATAGGAGGAGAATTGAACACCCCACTCACACCAATGGACAGATCATCAAAACAGAAAATTAATAAGGAAACACAGTCTTAAACGATACATTAGATAAGATGGATCTCATTGATATCTTCAGGACATTCCATCCAAATGCAGAAGAATACACCTTCTTCTTAAGCGCACATGGAACATTCTCCACGACAGACCACATCCTGGGTCACAAATCAAACTTCAGTAAACTTAAGAAAACTGAAACCATATCAAGCATCTTCTCCGACCACAACACTTTGAGACTAGATATAAATTACAAGAAAAAAACTGTAAGAAACACAAACACGTGGAGATTAAACAACACGTTTCTAAATAACCAGTGGGTTACTGAATAAATCAAAAGGGAAATCAGAAAATTTCTAGAAACAAATGACAATGAAAACACGACAACTCAAAACCTACGGGATGCAGCAAAAGGTGTTCTAAGAGGGAAGTTTGTAGCAATACAATCCTACCTCAAGAAACAAAAAGAAAACATCAAATAGACAACCTAACTTTACACCTAAAACAACTGGAAAAAGAAGAACAAAAAAAAACAAAAATTAGTAGAAGGAAAGAAATCATAAAGATCTGAGCAAAAATAAATGAAAAAGAAATGAAAGAAATAACAGTAAAGATTAATAAAATGAAAAGCTGGTTCTTTGAGAAGATAAACAAAATTCACAAACCTTTAGCCAGACTCAATAAGAAAAAAAGGAGAATCAAATCAACAAAATTAGAAATGAAAAGGGAGAGGGTTATAACAGACAATGCAGAATTACGAAGAACTATAAGAGACTATTATGAACAACTATATGGCAATAAAATGGATAACCTGGAAGAAATGGACAGATTCTAAGAAAAGTTCAATCTTCCAAGACTGAACCAGGAAGAAATAGAAATTATGAACAACCCAATTACAAGCACTGAAGTTGAAGTTGTGATCAATAATCTCCCAAAAAACAAAAGCCCAGGACCAGATGGCTTCATAGAAGAATTCCATCAAACATTTAGAGAAGAGCTAATGACTATCCTTCTAAAACCCTTTCAAAAAATTGCAGAGAAAGAACACTTCCAAACTCATTCTATGAAGCCACCATCACCCTGATACCAAAATCAAAGACAGCACAAAAAAAAGAAAACTATAGGCCAATATCACTGATGAACATAGATGCAAAAATCCTCAACAAAATCTTAGCAAACAGAATTCAGCAACACATCAGAAACCTCATACACCATGATCAAGTTAGGTTTATTCCAGGAATGCAAGGATTCTCCCACATACGCAAATCAATCAATGTGATACACTGTTGTTAACAAATTGAAACATAAAAACCATATGATCATCACAAAAGATGACCAAAAAGTCTTTGACAAAATTCAGCACCCATTTATGGTGAAAACTCTTCAAAAAATGGGCATAGAAGGAACCTGCCTCAACATAGTAAAGGCCATATATGATAAGCCTACAGCAAACATTCTCAACGGTGAAAACTGAAAGCATTCCAGCTAAGATCAGGAACAAGACAGGTTGTCCACTTTCATCACTATTATTCAACATAGTTCTGGAAGTCCTAGCTATAGCAATCAAAGAAAAAGAATTAAAAGGAATCCAGATTGGAAAAGAAGTAGTAAAGCTCTCACTGTTTACAGATGACACGATACTGTACATAGAAAACCCAAAAGATAGTATCAGAAAACTACTAAAGCTAATCAGTGAATTTAGCGAAGTCACAGGATACAAAATCAATACACAGAAATCACTTGCATTTCTATATACTAACAATAAAAAATCAGAAAGAAATTAAGGAATCAATCCCATTCACGACTGCAACACAAAGAATTAAATATCTAGGAATAAACTTACCTAAGGAGACAAAAGAACTGTAAATAGAAAATTACAAGACACTAATGAAAGAAATCAAAGATGGCATAGACAGATGAAGAGAGATTTCATGTTCCTGGATAGGAAGAATCAATATTGTGAAAATGACTATACTACCAAACACAATCTACCTATTCAATGCAATCCCTATCAAACTACCAATGACGTTTTTTCACAAAACTAGAACAAAAATTTCCCAATTCATATGAAAACACAAAAGACCCCAAATAATGGAGCTGGAGGAAATCAACCTTCCTGACTTCAGATTATACTACAAGGCTTCCCTGGTGGCTCAGACGGTAAAGCATCTGTCTGCAATGCTGGAGACCCAGGTTCGTTCCCTGGGTCGGGAAGATCCCCTGGAGAAGGAAATGGCAACCCACTCCAGTACTCTTGCCTGGAAAATCCCATGGAAAGAGGAGCCTGGTAGGCTACAGTCCATGGGGCCGCATAGAGTCAGACACGACTGAGTGACTTTACTTACTTACTTACAGTCATCAAGACAGCATGGTACTGGCACAAAAACAGAAAAATAGACCAATGGAACAAGATAGAAAGCCCAGAAATAAACCCATGCACCTATGTGTACCTTATTTTTGACAAAGGAGGCAAGAATATAAAAGGGGGCAAAGACAGCCTATTCAATAAATGGTGCTGGGAAAACTGGACAGCTACCTGTAAAAGAATGAAGTTAGAACACTTCCTAACACCATTCACAGAGACAAACTCAAAATGGAATAAAGACCTAAACGTAAGATCAGAAACTATAGAACTCTTAGAGCAAAAACATAGGCCAAACACTCAATGACATAAATCAAAGAAAGATCCTCCATGACTCACCTCCTAGAGTAGTGAAAATAAAAGCAAAAGTAAACAAATGGGACCTGATTAAACTTAAAAGCTTTTGCACAGCTAAGGAAACTATAAGCAAGATGAAAAGACAACCCTCAGAATGGGAGAAAATGATAGCAAATGAATCTACTGACAAAGGATTAATTTCCAAATATACAGGCAGCTCATACAACTCAATGCCTGAAAAACAAATAACCCAATCAAAAAGCAGGAGAAAGACCTAAACAGATATTTCTCCAAGGAAGACATACAGATGGCTAACAAACACATGAAAAGATGCTGAACATCGCTCATTATTAGAGAAATGCAAATCTAAACCACTATGAGATATCACCTCACACTGGTCAGAATGGCCATCATCAAAAAGTCTACAAACAATAAATGCTGGAGAGGGTGTAGAGAAAAGGGAATGCTCTTGCACTGTTGGTGGCAATGTAAATGGATACAGGCACTATGGAAGACAGTATGACTATGGAAGACAGTATGAAGATTCATTTAAATAGTGCAAATATAACCACCATATGACCCAGCAATCCCACTCCTAGGCATATATCCTGAGGAAACCAAAATTGAAAAAGACACATGTATCCCACTGTTCATTGCAGCACTATTTACAATAGATAGAAAATGGAAGCAACTTAGACATCCATCAACAGATTATTGGATAAAGAAGGTGTGGTACATATATATGATGGACTATTACTCAGCCATAAAAAGTAATACATTTGAGTCAGTTCTAATGAGGTGGATGAACCTAGAACCTATTATACAGAGTGAAGTCAGAAAGAGAAAGATAAATATCATATTCTAACACATATATACAGAATCTAGAAAAATGGTACTAAAGAATTCATTTACAGGGCAGCAGTGGAGAAACTCCAGTATTCTTGCCTGGAGAATCCCAGGGACGGCGGAGCCTGGTGGGTTGCCGTCTATGGGGTCGCACAGAGTCGGACACAACTGAAGTGACTTAGAGAGAGAGAGTGGAGAAACAGACATAGAGAAAAGACTTATGGACATGGGGAGAGGGAGGAGAGGGTGAGATGTATGGAAACAGTAACATGGAAACTTAATTACCATATGTAAAATAGACAGTCAATGGGAATTTGCTGTGTGGCTCAGGAAACTCAAACAAGGACTCTGCATCAACCTAGAGGGGTGGGATGGGGAGGCAAATGGGGTGGAGGTTCAAATGGGAGTTGATATATGTATACCTATGGCTGATTCATGTTGAGGTTTGACAGAAAATAACAAAATTCTACGAAGCAATTATCCTTTAATAAAAAATTAATTAAAAAATAAAACTCAACACATAAAAAACAAAGGCAAAAAAATCATGGCATCCAGTCCCATCACTTCACAGCAAACAGATGGTGAAAAAATTGAAACAGTGGTAAATTTTATGTTCTTCATCCCCAAAATCACTGCAGACAGTGATTGCAACCGTGAAATTAAAAGATGCTTGCTCCTTGGAAGGAAAGCTATGACAAACCTAGACAGTGTATTAAAAAGCAGAGACATCACTTTGTCAACAAAGGTCCATGTAGTCAAAGTTACGTATTTTTCAGTAGTCATGCAGAGATGTGAGTGTTCAACCATAATGAAGGCTGAGTACCAAAGAACAGACGCTTTGGAATTGTGGTGCTGGAGTCTTGAGAGTCCCGTGGACAGCAAGGAGATCAAACCAGTCAATCCTAAAGAAAATCAACCCTGAATATTCTTTGCAAGGACTGATGCTGAAGTTGAAGCTCCAATATTTTGACGACCTGACGTGAGGAGCCGACTCACTGTAAAGACCCTGATACTGGAAAGATTGAGGGCAGGAGAGGAGGAGACAGACGATGCAGTTGAATGGCATCACCGACTAAATGGACATGAGTGTGAGCAAACTTCAGAACATCGTAGGATAGTAGTGCTGCAGTTCATGGGATTAAAAGAGTTAGACAAAACTTAGTGACTGAACAACAAACAGCAATGTTAAGAGGAAGAAAAAACAGCAATGTAGAGAGGAAGAAAAAATATTTGAAAACAACACATCTGGTAAGGACCTATTGTCTGAAATACACAAAGAACACATAAAACTCAGTAAGAACAAAACGTACACAATACAATTTAAAAAAGACTGACAAAAAGTTTATGAAAAGATGCTCTACATCATATCATTTGCAGAAACACAAATTCAAATAATACTGACATACCACTACATACTTATTACAAAAGCCAAAACCTGGCATATGACAACACCAAGTAATAACGAAGATACAGGTGGAGCAATAGGAACAATCATACGATGCTCTTAGGAATTCAAAATGGTATAGTAACTGTGGAAAAAGTTTGGTGGTTCCTTACACGATTAAGCATATTGTTACCACATAGGTGTGCGTGTTAAGTTGCTTTAGTCGTGTCCGACTCCTTGCGATGCTAGGGACTGTAGCCCGTGAGGGTCCTCTGTCCACGGGATTCTCCAGGCAAGAATACTGGAGTAAATTGCCAGGCCTTCCTCCAGGGACTCTCCCTAACTCAGGGATTGAACCTGGGTCTCCTGCACTGGCAGGCAGGTTCTTTACCACTAGTACCACCTGGGAAGCCCACTGTTACCATGTGAACCAGCAATCAGCTCCTTGTTGTTTACCCAAAGGAGATGAAAACTTATGTTCATATAAAACCTGTACACAGCTGTTTATAGCACTTTTATTCATACTGTCAAAATGTAGATGCAACCAAAATGTCCTTCAGTAGGTGAATGGATGAACTGTGGTACATCCAGACAATAAAAACAATGGGTTAACAACTCATGAAGACATACAGGAAGCATAAATGCATATCACTAAATGAAAGAAGTCAATATGAAGAGACTACACATTGTATTTCAGCTATTGGACATTCTACAAAGGGCAAAACTATGAACACAGGAAAACTGTAGTTGGGGGGGGTAGGTAAGGAATAAATACACAAAACAGAATTTTTAGAACAGTGAAAATACTATGTGTGATAGTGTAATAATGGACACTTGTCATTCTGTATTTGTTCGTACCACAGAATATAAAACAAAAATGAATCATGATGTAAACTATGGACTTTGGATAACTATGTCAGTGTATGTTCAGTTTTAGTAAAAATGTACCATTCTGCTAAGTGGAGTTGATATGGGGGTATTTATGAGTAGGAACAAGATTTATATGAGAAATGTCTACACCTCCCTCTCAATTTTGTTATAAACCTCAAACTGCTCTAAAATAATACAGGCTTCAAAAAACAAGTTAATGTACGAGTACTGTCACTCAAAGTGGCAGGAAACGGTGCTCAAATAATCAAGTTTCCCCACTGAAATAAACATTAACCTAGCAAAAACTCCTAAAATCAACTTTTTAGCAAGTCTGGAATTTAATTTAAAAAAAAAAAAAAAAAACTTAGAGCAACCAGGGAAAAGTTAAGCAAAAGACAGCTGAATTTCAGAAAGGTAGCCCTCTGGCATTTCTGCTTAACTGTCCATCATCCCCATTCCCTAGCAAAGCAGTAACTATAGGGACAGTGGGCCATATTCCTGGCGTGTCCCACTGGAGCCAGGGGACTAACAAAAGCTGCTGTGATATGAATATCTGGGGCCTCAAAGTTCATTTGCTGAAATTCTAATGTCTAATGTGATGTTATTTAGATGCAGGGCCTTTGGGTAGTGATTAGGTCATTAGGGCAGAGCCCTCATGAATGGGATCACTGGTCCTTAAAAGGAGGCACTGAAGGCTCCAGGAGAGATGACAAGCCGCTGCTGCTGCTGCCCTCGTGGACTCCAGGAGCAATCTCGAGCTGCCACTGCCACCCTTGTAGGTTCCAGGAGCGGCCACGAGCCACCTCCAGCGCCATGGCGGGCTCTGGAGGCATCACGAGCTGCCACTGCCACCAAGAGCCCCAGGAAGGGGCACATCATGTACACACGATGTACATGGTGTGCACATGTACACATGATGTACACATGATGTACATGGTGTGCACTACACGCACACATCGCCTACCAAGGGGCGAACAGCCAGGACACGCTGAGGTTAGAGGCAGCAGATGCCTGTACTAAAACAGCCCTTGCGCCAAATGTACTATTAACCCCACCCAAGCAACACAAGAATGCGCCCACATACAAAAAGCCCTCAAAGATCACAGAAGACAGTAGTTTCTCCTAACTTTACATGGTAAGAGAAGTATAAGTAAAATGAAGAAGCAGAATGACTCCCAGTAAAAAGATCAAGAGAATTCCCCTGAAAGAACAATGACACAGACCTCTTCAGTCTAACAGACACCAAGTTTGAAAGATAAAATTAAATATAAAATAAGATAAAAATACTTAAGTAATTAAGGCTATTAATAGAAATGCAGAGTGTTATAAAAAACAAAATAAAAACTATAAAAGGGGAGGCAAGAAAAAGTAGAAAACTCATTTACCGAGACGGAAAGTGAGCTAAAGGCAATGAAGAGCAAAATGAATAATTTAGAAGGATAAGCGATCTGGCAGATAGAATTTAGTAAATCACCCAATCAGAACACCAGATGAAAGCCAACTGAAATTATGGGGCTGAAAACTTTCCAAACATAAAGAAGAAAATAGAAATCCAGGTACAGGAAGCACAGAAAGTCCCAAACAAGATACACCCAAACAGAACTATACCAAGACGTATTATAATAAAAATGGCAAAAGTTAAAGAGAGGATTCTAAAAGTACCAAGAGAAAAACAAAAAGTTAACTACAAGGGAAACCCCATAAGACTATCAGCTGATTTTTCTACAGAAATGTTGTTGGCCAGAAGGGATGGCAACACATTATTCAAAATCAAAAAAGGGGAAAATATGCAACCTAGAATACTCTGACTAGCAAGGTCAGAATAGGAGACAAAAAGAATTTCTCAGATAAGCAAAAAATAAAGAGAATACAGCAATACTAAACCCACCTTAAAAGAAACATGGAAAATCTTTTCTAAATAAGAATGTACGGGAAAGAGAAAAATCACAACTGTAAAGCAAATCACTTAAATAAGCTAGTACATTTTTTATGTAAAAACCAAAACAAAACAATTTCATGAAAACAATGATAACCCCAATGGAACAGTAAAAGGATAAACGTAAAGATGTTTTAAAAAAAAAAAGACATCAAAAACATAAAATGTGGGGAAGAAGAGCAAGAAAAGGTAGAAGGTAGATTTTTTTTTCTTTTTTTAGAATGTGTGTTAGCCTATATGACTATCAATCTAAAGCAAGTAGATATAAGAAGCAGTTAACATACTTGAAAAACAAGGCAATCTCAAATCAAATGCACACAACAGATTGACTAAAACCAAAAAAAGAAAACATAAACATAAAAGGAAATCATCAAACCACAAAAGAGAAAAATGGGAGGATTCCCTGGTGGTCCAATGGCTAGAACTGTGCACTCTCCAGTACTGCCAAGGACTGGGGCTCGATCTGTGTTGAGGGAACTAAGATCCCGTAAGTCACGTGGTGTGGCCAAAAGAAGAAGAAGAAATATACCATCAACAGGAAACAAGGTTTCAGTTCAGTTCAGTTGCTCAGTCGTGTCTGACTCTGTGCGACCCCATGAATCGCAGCACGCCAGGCCTCCCTGTCCATCACCAACTCCTGGAGTCCACCCAAACCCATGTCCATTGAGTCAGTGATGCCATCCAACCATCTCATCCTCTGTCGTCCCCTTCTCCTTCTGCCCTCAATCTCTCCCAGCATCAGGGTCTTTTCCAATGAGTCAACTCTTCGCATCAGGTGGCCAAAGTACTGGAGTTGCAGCTTCAACATCAGTCCTTCCAATGAACACCCAGGACTGATCTCCTTTAGGATGGACTGGTTGGATCTCCTTGCAGTCCAAGGGATTCTCCAGAGTCTTCTCCAACACCACAGTTCAAAAGCATCAATTCTTCAGTGCTCATCTTTCTTTATAGTCCAACTCTCACATTCATACATGACCAGTGGAAAAACCATGGCCTTGACTAGACGGACCTTTGTTAGCAAAGTAATGTCTCTGCTTTTTAATATGCTGTCTAGGTCAGTCATAACTTTCCTTCCAAGGAGTAAGCATCTTTTAATTCCATGGCTGCAATCACCATCCACAGTGATTTTGGAGCCCAGAAAAATAAAGTCAGCCACTATTTCCACCGTTTCCCATCTATTTGCCATGAAGTGATGGGACCAGATGCCATGATCTTAGTTTTCTGAATGTTGAGCTTTAAGCCAACTTTTTCACTCTCCTCTTTCACTTTCATTCATCAAGAGGCTCTTTAGTTCTTCACTTTCTGCCATAAGGGTGGTGTCATCTGCATACCTGAGGTTATTGATATTTCTCCCGGCAATCTTGATTCCGGCTTGTGCCTCCTCCAGCCCAGAGTTTCTCATGATGTACTTTGCATATAAGTTAAATAAGCAGAGTGACAATATACAGCCTTGACGTACTCCTTTTCCTATTTGAAACCAGTCTGTTGTTCCATATCCAGTTCTAACCATTGCTTCTTGACCAGCACACAGGTTTCTCAAGAGGCAGGTCAGGTGGTATAGTATTCCCATCTCTTGAAGAATTTTCCAGTTTATTGTGATCCACACAGTATAACATAAATACATGTCTATCAATAATTACCTTAAACATCAATGGCCTAAATGCTCCAACAAAAGAGTGGCAGACTGAATAAAACAAACAGCCTACAATATGCTACCTACAAGAGACCCACCTTAGGGCAAAAGACCCACACAGATCAAAAATGAGAGGATGGAAAAGATATTCCATGCAAATGAAAATGACAAGAAAGTGGGGGTCACAATACTTCTATTAGACAAAATAAACTTTAAAACAAATGCCATAGAAGGATACTAAAATGATAAAAGGATCAATACAAGATGATTTTACACTCATCAACATACATGCACCTAACACAGGAGAACCCAAACACATAAATACTAATAGACATAAAGGGAGAAATTGATGGGAATACAGTAATAGGAGATTTTAACACCCCACTCACATTAATGAAAAGATCTTTGAGACAGGAAATCAACAAGGCAACAGAGATCCTAAATGATAAAACAGAACAATTAGACTTTTAATTGATATTTTCAGGACTTTACATCCAAAGACACATTTTTTTCAAGTGCACGTGGAAGATTCTCTAGGACTGACCACATACTAGGGTATGAAATAAGACTCAACAAATGTAAGAGTAAAGAAATTATCTCAAGTAACTATTCTAACCACACGGAAAAAAGGAGCATCCTTGGCAAGTGGTATTGGGAAAGTTGGACAGTGGCATGTAAATCAATGAAGTTAGAACATACTCTCACACCATGCACAAAAATAAACTCAAAGTGACTTAAAGACTTAAACATAAGATATGACACCGTAAAAGTCCTAGAAGAGAGATAGGCAAAACATTCTCTTATATAAAACATACGAATGCTTTCTTAGGTCAATCTTCCAAGGCAATACAAATAAAAGTAACATACACAAATGGGACCTAATCAAACTTAGAAGCTTTTGTACAGCAAAGGAAACCATAAAAGAACAAGAAGATAACTAGGACTGGGAGAAAACATTTGCGAAGATGTGAATGACAAGGGCTTAATTTCCTAACTATACAACAGCTAATACAACTCAATAATAACAAGAGCATAAAAACCCAATCAAAAAATAGGCAGAAGATCTAAATAGACATTTCTCCAAAAACAGACATACAGATGACCAACAGCACATGAACCAATGCATAACAACACTAATTATTAGAGAAACACAAATCAAAACTACAATAAGGTACCACCTCTCACCGGTCAGAGTGGCCATCACTGAAAATCTACAAATAAAAAATGCTGAAAAGTATGTGGAGAAAACAGCGTCCTCCTACAGTGGTGGTAGGAATGTAGGTTGGTACAGCCACTATGGAAAACAATATGGAGACGCATCAAAAAACTAAAAGTGGAGTTGCCACATGATTCTGCAATCCCACTCCTGGGCATACATCCAGAAAAAGCTGTAATTTGAAAAGATACACATACCTCAATGTTCAATATAACACTACTTACAATAGCCAAGACATGGAAACCTATTAAACAGATGACTGGATAAAGAAGATGTGGTACATATATACAATGGAATACAATGGAATACTACTTAGACATAAAAAACAGACAATGTCATATGCCATTTGTCAACATGAATGGACCTAAAGATTATCATGCTAAATGAGGTTAATTCAGGAAAAGACAAGTACCATATGATATCACATATGTGGAATCTAAAATATGACACAAATGAACTTGTCTATAAATAGAAATAGACTCAAACTTGTGGTTGTTGAGGGGGAGGGGTGGATTGGGAGTTTAGGAATAGTAGATGCAAACTATTACATAGAGAATGGATAAAAAAGAGGGCCCTACTGTATGGCACAGGTAACTATATATAGTATACTATGATAAACCACAGTAGAAAAGAATATGAAAAAGAATACATGTGTAGCTGAGTCACTTTGCTGTAGAGCAGAAATGAACACAACATTGTAAATTAACTATACCTCAATGTAAGTTTTTAAAAAACTAAAAGAGAAAAAATGGGCAAAGGAATTTAATAGTTCTAAAAATAACTATACAGAAACAGCCAATAAACACATGAAAAGATGCTCAACATCATTAGCCATCAGGGAAGTGCAAGTAAAAACTACAGTGCGATACCACTTTACACTCATTAGGATGGCTAAAATCAATAATCAAAAAGGACAGAGAAGTGTAGGAAAGGATGTAGATAAGTGGAGACCTCACACAATGTTGGTAGGAATATAAAATGATGCAGTTGCTTTGGAAAACAGTCTGACAGTTCCTCAAAATGTTAAGTACAGTTACCATTTGAGGCAACAATTCCACTTTTGGGTAAATACCCAAGAAAATTTGAAAACTGTCCTTATAAAATATTGCTCATTAATATTCACAGCAGCATTATTCATAACAGCCAAAAGAGGATATAAACCAAATATCCATCATCTGATGAATAGGCAAACAAAATGGGGTATATTCATATAATGAAATATTAGGCAATAAAAAAGAGTGAAGTACTAATCATGCTATACCATGGATGAACCTTGAAAATATCATGCTAAGTAAAAGAAGCTTGACAGAAAAGACCATGTATTATATGATTCAATTAATATGAAATACCTTCAACAAACAAATTCTTAAAAACAGAAAGTAAATTAGCTTTTACCAATTTTGCACTGAAAAGAAGGAGCAATGGGGAAGGACTGCTAATGGGGATTAGCATTTCCTTTCTGGGGTGTTAAAATGTTCTGAAATTAGGTAAGGATAATTATCATACAATGCTGAATAAACCAATGTGGATTCTGTATACATTACAGTGTGACAAAAAGTAAATTATACAATTTAATGGATGAATTGTATGGTACATGAATTATAACTCAATAAAGCAATTTTAAAACAGAAGGTAAAATACATTCCCAGATAAAAACAAAATTGGTGATGCTATTTCTTCTTGAATAGTGTGATTGCTGACATTTTTGTATTATTCTTTAATGTCCTTCATGTTTCCTCAGCATAAAGTTTTCTATTGAACATGTGCTATTTTAATAATCACAATATATATATATTAATGAAAAACACCAAGTTCCTAAAAATACAAAAGAATAAATTAATTCTTTACAAAATACCATATGACTCTAATCTACAATTCAACCTTACAATGAATTTTTTTCTTATAGATAAGAGAAAATAAATTAATACTTACTTAAGTGCTTGTGCTCCTGGTCTTTGCACAATCAAAGTGCTAAATTCTTCCACTACAATATCTAGTAGTTCAGGTTTTTGTTGTTGTTCTCTTAGAATAATAGACATACTTTT
Organism: Cervus elaphus; assembly: GCF_910594005.1. Classification (NCBI taxonomy): domain Eukaryota; kingdom Metazoa; phylum Chordata; class Mammalia; order Artiodactyla; family Cervidae; genus Cervus; species Cervus elaphus. The sequence goes on along the minus strand of NC_057843.1, from coordinate 51,046,276 downwards.
CAAGTGAACAAAAAACTTCATTGCTTCAAACTAGAATATAAACAGGAAGAAAATGAAAAAAATTATATATCTATAATACTATTTATACAATTTATTCCTTCCAAAAACCAGAAAAATACTTCAAAAACCTTTACATATTAAAGGATCACCACATAATACTAAAACTAAACATAAACTAAAATTAAACATAACATGAATTTTTTTAAAAAGCCACATAACACTAAAAATTTTATTCCTACTACGGAAACTAAAACAAATGCAATATTTACAGATTCAGAGTAAGATCACCAAACATGTCAGTAACATGTATTTCTGAAAGGATTAAAATTAAGTGAATCTATCAATAAATACTCAGGTATAAGGCAACAAAACATTTTTACTGTTTTTGGCAAGGTTGGATCAACTGCTGTTTCACTATAGCCAATTGCTTCATACAGCAAAATTTTTTCTTTAGGTGTCAATATTTCTTCAAGACCTACAAATCATAAAGAATGTTTTATGTTATTAACTGGTAGGTAACAAGATAAAACCAAATCCAAATTTAGCTGCTTTTAATAATGTAAATTTACTCTTTTTTATAATACCTTTAAGAAATTATATTCACAAATGCTAAGATGGCATTGGCAATTTTAGGTTTATTTTTTTAAAATATAAATGACTAAATACATAAATTTAGCAATATAAATTTCTAAATGCTTGTATTAAGCACACAAAATAGCTACCCGTATTAGGTACTTAATGGCATTATGCTAGTCAACATAAGTAGCATACAAAATATGAAGTATTAATATCATGTCTGCCCATTTTAAAGTCGATAAAATTGAGTTTAAGAGAGCTTAAATTTGCCAGGGTCATATTGCTAATAAATGATATATCCAGGATATAAACCTAAGTCCCTAAGCCTCTGAAGTTAAGATGTTAAGCATTTGGTTGGGAAGTAAAAAATCTTTCCAAGAAATAATTTCAATGAAAATTTACAGTGGTTTATACTCTTTTGAAACTTTTATTTATAACTGTGCTATACACACTTACTAAATCTTCTAGACATAATGCTCTTCTGAAAGCATTAGTCAGATTTTAAAATTTTTATTTGATTTTTATTTGACATACATTTAAAATTTTATTAGCAATTTTACTTATAGTAAGAATTACTTATCATATATATATATACTTTCAATGTCTATGTAATAAAAGAGAAAACCTCCTACAAAACTTAATTTCACACTTGATGGTTAGCGACACTACCACAGCTTGATTAACTGCACTACTGTACAATGAAATGAACGTACTTCCAGGTTTAACATCGAGTTGTTGTTTACTATGCGATTCTGACCAATTCCACATCCAGCTAAACCATCCTTTATTACCCTCTGACTCTTCTGCTCCTTCTCTGAAAATTCTGTATCCAGCTTTCTTCACCTAAAATAAATAAATTTTCAAATAAATGACAAATTATCTTTTATTTAGCAATTCAAAGAAACAGGATATTTCCAAAACTTATCTACTTTAGTGGATAAGTATAAACAACAATCATACTGACAATAAAATATAGTAAGTGTAACACTGGACAAATATCAGAATTTAGAATTATCTGATACTTAGCACACTGTCTTACAAGCAATAATAATGGGAGGGAAAATCAGCTTTTCACCTTTAAGACCAATCACTGAGAAAGAACTTTTTCCCCAGTGAAACTGTCTTGAATAGATGTGGCAAATAGATGGTTTAAATATATGTGGCGAAAGAATACATCAAATTTTCTTGTAATATGGTGTTTTTCTTCAGACACTAAGTCATGTCCGACTCTGTGACCCAATGGACTACAGCGTGCCAGCCTTCCCTGTCGGTCCCTCACCACATCCTGGAGTTTGCTCAAATTCCTGTTCACTGAGTCAGTGATGCCATCCAAACATCTCATCCTTTGTCGCCCCCTTTCTCCTCCTGCTCTCAAGTCTTTCCCAGCATCAATCAGGGTCTTTTCCAATGAGCTGGCTCTCCACTTCAGGTGGCCAAAGTATTGGAGTTTTAGCATCAATCCTTCCAATGAATATTCAGGGTTGATTTCCTTTAGGATTATCTGGTTTGAGCTCCTTGCTCTCCAAGGGACTCTCAAGAGTCTTCTCCAGCACCACAATTTGAAAGCATCAATTATCTGGTGCTCAGTCTTCTTTACGGTCCAACTCTCACATCCATACATGACTACTGGGAAAACCATAGTTCTGACTATATGAACCTTTGTCAGCAGAGCTTAATGTCTCTGGTTTTTAATACGCTGTCTAGGTTTGTCATAGCTTTTCTTCCAAAGTGCAAATGTCTTTTAATTTTGTAGCTGCAGTCACCATCACTGATGATTTTGGAGCCAAAGAAAATAAAAGCTGCCACTGTTTCCACTTTTTCCCTATCTATTTGCCATGAAGTGATGGGACTGGATGCCATGGTTTTAGTCTTTTGAATGCTGAGTTTCAAGCCAGGTTTTCACTCTCTTTCACCCTCATCAAGAAGTTCTTTAGTTGCTCTTCACTTTCTGCCATTATTCTTATAATACAAGTAAGCAAATTTGAACCCCTTTTAGGAAATAGTATAATACAGCACAATACCAATAAATTCTATATAAATTATAGATTTATTTTACTAATTGAAGGACAATCTGGAATTACCTCAACTTCCGCCTGTTGTCTTGCTATAGTTATATTAAACACATCCAAAGTCTTTTCCAACGCCTAAAAATATAAATAAAATGTGTTTACATAACTTTATATAATTTTCATATATGCTCTATCAAACTGCTGCACTAGAGAAAATATAGGAAATTGAAAATAAGTCATCCATCAATATGATATTTCTCTTAAATTCTGAAAAGCAATGCTTGTATATATATCAACTTGGAAATTTGGCTTTGAAACCAACACTGAGAAGACTGAGATCAATGTAGCAAATACTTTCTAGGACTCTGAGGTTTATAAATGTCATAATAATGTGAGGCTTCAAGTTACTATTTTCATAAACCCAAATCTCTCCAGATTGAGAAGAATCTCAAATTCCAAATGATCACCAGAGTTTCTATCATCCAACTGAAGTTAAGGAGTATGAAAAAGTCTAAGTAAAAGAGACAGAGAATGCGAGTCAAAATTAGAACAAATAAGTAGGAAGTGTTAATCACTAAAGACTGAGGACTTAAGTATTACAAAATATTCAACAAATTTTTATAATGCTAACCTCCAAAGAATTGAGAAGTTCACCAGATGGCTTCTTACTTGTTAGCTTTTTTTTATACAGTTCTTTATATTGCTTCATTTTTTGCCTATGTTCTCTAATATGATTCCAGGACCACATCCGTAAGCGGGGGCGAATGTTTACTTCAAGAATACCACGTATAGCATAAGCCCACCTAGTTAAAAAATAAAAACAAAAACTCTCCCCTTAAAAACACTCTCAAATCAACAGTATGAAATATAACTGACATCACTTCTGTTTTAACAACATACATAATACAGAGACTGTGAAAATATTATCTAGCACTTGCTTCTTACCAACCCTATTAGTAGTTAATTAAGAACACAATATTTTGTCTTATCTTTTTCCTAAATGAAAATAAGCAAAATTACAGAATTTTGTTACAACACAGTTCTACCAAAAAACTATTAAAGTATTAATTGGCAACTAGCCCTTTAGCCACCTGAATAGTAAATAAAATACTCAACTGAAAAAGTAACTGCAACTTTGAAAACTTAGGTAAGACCTTAATAACTTAAAAAAAAGACTACTTCTGAATTTTAAAAACAGGTTGCACTTTACAGACTCCCATAACTTTTTCAGATTTATAACAGGCAGTGTTGATACCAAAGTTTGAAAACTAAAAAAAGACATGGTTGAAAAAGAAACTGGAATTTTTTTTTTTGTAATTCCAAAAATACAGTAAATGAATAGACTGCTAGTATTTCCAGTTGTAAATTCATTATAAAGAATCTTTTAAGTCAATTTTACTAGTGCAATAAGCAAAAGCCACTACAAGTGTTTCAGGCCAAATATCATAATATAGCTTATATCAGCTTTTAAAGAGAGTATCTTAAAATTCTTAAAAAGTCAAGAAATTCACTTTTATGCTGTCATTTTTTTAATACAACTGAAGACATATTAATGCCATAGACATTAGTATCTGCAAAAATTCCCTAGGCAATAAATAATGTGCTAAAATAAATTTCACTGAGCAATTCCACTTCTGAGTATTTATGTGAAGAAAATGAAAACACTAACTCAAAAAGATATATGTACCTGCATGTTCACTGCAGCAGTGTTTACAAGAGCCAAGATATGGAAACAATCAACTGTCCATAGATGGATGAAAGGATAAAGTGTACACACACACTCACACACACCCATCCACCCACACACACAAATGTTACTTAGCCATAAAAATGGAATAAAATCCTGGCATTTGTTACAATATGAATGAATAATGATGGGCATTATGCTAAGCAAAATAAGTGAGAGAAAGACAAATACTGTAGAATTCACTTATATAAAGTTTGTTTTTAATGAGCTCATAGATACAAAGAACAGACTGGTGAGAGGCAAAAGCAGTGGGTGGGGGATGGGCAAAATGGGTGAAGCAGGTCTGAAAAACTTCCAGTTACAGTATAAATAAGTTATGGGCATATAATGTACAGCATATAATGACAATAGCTAATCATACTGTATGGCATATTTAAAAGTTGCTAAGAGAGGAGATATTAAAAGTTCTCATAACAAGAAAAATAGTTTTACTAACTATGTGTGATACTGGTCGTTAATGACTTATTGTGGTGATCCTTTCTCACTATGTACAAATATCCAATCATTATGGCAATTATACTTCAATTTAAAAAATTTAAAGCATATTACCATTCTTTGGCATGGTATTGAAGAGGTACCTCAGGTTTGAATTTCCTGTATGGTAGATTTTGCGTCATCATATCAACCGATTCAAGAAGTTCCATAAAACTGAAATACTGAAGAATGAAAAAATTAAATTTTTAAGATTTTTTTGTTTAATTGTCAAAGATAAAAATTAAATTACTAACTTATTTAAGGTAATGTTTATTATATACCATTATGAATCTTAACATTTAAAATCTTAGCTCTGCTTTTAACAAACTATAACCTACAATTTAAAATTTCATTTAAAAAAATCACCTGTGGTTTATTAAGTTCGATTGTTATGTCATGTAACTCAACACCCAGGTCTATTTTGGGGGCAGAAAAGTCAAAATCCGATCTGCGATTCATCTGAAGTTTGGCATTAGCAGATATGGGGCGAAATACTGAAAAATAACATAAATTTTTAAAAATTATATTGAGTTCTTTTTCCAAGTCACAAAGTGCTAGAGGAATCAAGCTGAAAATGCTCATTTTCATTTCTTCTATACCCTTTCCAGGTTCCAGATTTCCATACTGCTATAACTTGATCAGATGAATTATCACTTAGTCTTGAGGAATCTTTTACCTTTATCTATAACCCATACTGCTTTTTGCAAGTACAATTAAAGCTAACTGAACTCCCCCTCAAAAAAAAAAAAAAACTCTAAGAAGCAGGAACACACTCTAAAAGGCAAAACAGTCCAACAAGACAGTTCTAATGAAAGTATAGTTTCAAGAATGAATGCACATCAAAAATGCTAAGGGGAAAAATATTTTATTTAACCACTGACTTTCATTATGTAACTGTAATTCCTGGATTTCAGGTCAGTGTCTCTGTATCCATCTGTTTCCCACTTTTAACTTGAAAAACGAGAAGAGAAAAGATTAGAGCTTGTCCAGGATAACCTTCTTGGCTCAATCCATAATTTAAGATTTCTCTTAATCCTTTACATTTAGCACCAAAAAGTATAAGAATAATGCAGAGGGACACTAGTAATAGAAGAATCTAGAAAAAGATCAACTACTAAATCATAAGTTAATGTGTATATAAAGATAATATATTCCTCTTGTTTTATCCCTAAAGCACAGCACTGAATTCAAAAATACTTTTAATTTGAATTGAACAAAAAGATATTTACCAATAGGAGACAGGATAAATTTGCTATGGTACATCTATACAACAGAATACTATACAGTTACAAATGAGAAAAATTTACATGTACCTAAGTAGAAGGACTTAAAAGAGAAAGCTTAAAAAAGTGTATGTATAAAGCAATAGTATCAGTATTTGGAAAGTAAAATTATTATTCTCCCCCAGCTTTAATTTTTGTTACATAGAAAACTATGCCAGCTACTATACTCTCTCTGGTTGTAATAATCCATCCATAGGCTACACTCTCTCCCATCTTTCTCAGATTGGCTCCTGGTAACTGGAATTTCTGAGTGATTTCAATATACAAGTGATTGTTCCAGTACCATAGTCTCTCAGTTCCTTAAATCCTTTTGCGCTCACCTCACCCACTAGACTTAATCATTCCAGTATCCTCAACCTCTCAATAAACTCAGTTTCAAACATCCAATTCTACTAACACCACCTCTAGTAATCCAATACCAAACCTTCATGTCTTAAGGGAACTACCATTCATTCTGTGATCGGGAAAAAAACAAAATCAACGTGACTGGTCTCACATTAATGTCATAAATCTCAAGTAGACACTTAATGTGGCTGACTGATCACACAACATTCTTTCAGTCCAAGGATATGCCAGATCCATACCACAGTCTGTTTTGTATAGCAAGTGAGCTAAAAATAATCTTTACACTTTTAAAGTATTGTTTAAAAGAAACAGAAAAACATGTGACAGACTATATATTCATGACCTGTAAAATATATGTCTACTACATGGCCCTTTGCAAAAAGAAAGTTAGACAACCCCTACTCTGACCCAGTGGTTCTCAAACTGTAGCATTCCTCAGAATCACCAGGACAGTTTGTTAAAGACAAGATTGTTGAGCCTCACTCTCAGAGGCTCTGATTAAGCATGCCTGGGATGGGCCCAAGAATTTATATTTCTAACATGGTTCCAAGCGATACTAACGCTGCTAACTGAACCACACTTTGCTAACACTGCTCTACCAGCATTCTCTCACTCTCCTACATGGAGATCTCATAGCCCCTCCTCCCTCCAAAAACCTCTAATGCCTTAATTTTTTAGAAAAAGAAAGAGTTCAGAAGAAAAAATAAATCCCATTAACTCCAATCACCATATTTATTTGTTCACCCAACATCAGGACTTCTCTGTTATAAACAAACTGACCATGCTCCTCTCTGTGGCAAAGCACAATTCTACCTTCTTTCACCCGCATCAATACATAATAATCACACTTCACTCTCTCCCTTTCCATGTTCTAAGGATCATCCCAATCCTAGCCTATTAACAAGCTATTAACAAGCTACTATCTATCTTTCCCATTATATAAAAAACAAAACAAAAAACAAAAAGAAATCTTTCATTCATCCTTTCCCCTCCACTGTGTCAGTTATCAATTTACTGCTATAACCTCCAGATTACCCTTCCCTACCTGCTCTGAACCCTAGACTTCCAGGCTCATTCTTTAGAGTTCTCTTTACTTTTTGTTAGCCAATCCTTTAAATATTTTTTTCTTTACCAGTTAGCGTAACACTACTCCTCGTCAGGAGAGGACACAGGAGACACTGCGGGGGAAGGAGCTGCGCTCCGGGGCACTACTGCGCTCACTCGGCGGACTCCTGCTGGGCCGCGGTGCTCCAACAGCCCCTGAAGAAACGGCTTCTCCAGCGCCCAGGTCGTGCAGCACACACATTTCTTCAGCACTAGGCTCCAGCAGCACACAGCAGCTAGCACCACCAAGAGCCAGCAAATTCTCTCCACACATCGCTCAGGAGGTGTTAGAGTGGGGTGCCTTCTACAGACAACTCTCCACAAGACTTCCTAATGGGTCCATTTCCCAGAAGTTCCTTCAGGCTAATTTACAAGCTTTACCAATAGGGCATCAGAGACTTTCCTGCCAGTGAGTGACCCACAGCGATCCCCTCTCCAGCAAGTTCTAGATCTCAGTGCTGAAGGAGACAGACACACTTCTGTGGGCACTCCACCTAAGTCCTAGGGTAAAGGCTGTTTCTTCTAGCTGTTGGGATGGCCAAAAAGTTCACTCAGATCTTTCTGTAAGATGTTATGGAAAGATTCAAACGAACTTTTTGGCCAACCCTATACTATTCCTGCATTCTTTATAGTGTTCTCTTTACTCTTTGTTAGCCAATCCCTTGTTACTCTAATCCCCTGTTATATTTAGTAATTCTTCATAAATACTTTCCCTTCTCAAATTACTATGTGGTTCCTGTCTCTTCATCATACTCTGAATGAAACAGCTAGAAATGACAGTAGGGTAAAGGAGAAATAAGTCAAAATTAAACTGACAGATTTGAGAATCACCAACACACATGATACAGCAGAGTATTTTGCTTTTGTGTATATATTAGAAATATTTAATTTTATGAGAAAATTAACATGAAATACCACAGTGACATCAACAATATTCATTTCAAATTTATACTGATTAACTGTACATTTATCTTATGAAATTTACTTACCAAAATCATAACCTTCTGGAACAATATTTTCATCAACAATGCCATTCCTCAGGCTGTTCTATTAAAAGTCAAATTGATATTACTTATATTGATGCTAATACTAGTATATGCAAAAAATGGTTTGAAAGCAATTTTAAAAAATAACTCAAACTTAGAGTATAGCTAAGAAAATATTAAAGTGACTAAACACTATTTCATCAAACTACTATTATGTAAGAAGGTTCTAGAAATTATTAAGATAGGAATATATTTATATATATTTGTATACAAGCACATACACAAAATTTCATAAAATTCACCATCTCTTTAACACAAAACAAAGTGGGTACAAAAGTAACATATCTCAATACAATGAAAGTCATAGATGACAAGCCCATAATTATCATCATACTCAAGGGTGAAAAGCTGAAAGCTTCTCTTCTAAGATCAGAAACAAGACAAAGATACTCACTTTCACCACTTTTATTCGACACAGTATTAGAAGTCTTAGCCAGAGAAATTAGGTAAGAAAAAGAAATAAAAGGCATACAAGTTGGAAAGGAAGAAGTAAAACTTTCACTATTTGCAGATGACATACTAATATATAGAAAACCCTGAAGACTCCACCAAAAACTGCTAAAACTAATAATAAATGAGTTAAAGTTGCAGGATACAAAAATCAATATACAGAAATCTGTGGTATTTCTGTACACTTAACAACAAACTATCAGAAAGAAAAAATAACAATTCAATTTACAATTGTATTAAAATGTAAGAATAAACTTCACCATGGAGGTAAAAGGCTTGTACCCTGAAAACGATAAGGCACTGAGGAACAAAAATAAAAAGTACACTAACTAATGGAAAGATATTCCATGCTCATGGATTAGAATAAGTAATATTGTTAAAAGGTTCATATTACCCAAAGCAACCTGCAGATATGTTGCAATCTCCATCAAAATACCAACGGCATTTCTCACAGAAATAGAAAAAACAAAATTCGTATGGAACCACAAAAGAACCCAAATAGCCAAAGCAATCCTGAGAAAAAACAAAGCTGGAGTTGTCATCTTCCCTGATATCTAACTACATTATAAAGCTAAGAGTTATTAGTATCTGTCACACAGACAGACACACAGATCAACAGACTAGAACAGACAACTCAGAAATAAACCCATGCAGATGTGGTCCAAGAACCACTGCAGCGGGTGACTGCAGCCATGAAATTAAAAGACACGTGCTCCTTAGAAGGAAAGTCACGACAAACCTAGACAGCGTATATAAAAGCAGAGACCTCACTTTGCCAACAAAGGTCCATATAGTCAAAGCTATGGTTTTCCCGGTTGTACACATGTACAGTTGTGAGAGGCAGACCATAAGCAAGGCTGAGAGCTAAAGAATTGATGGTTTCTAACCGTGGTGCTGGAAAAGACTCCTGAGAGTCCCTTGGACAGCAAGGAGATCCAACCAGTCAGTCCTAAAGGAAACGAAGCCTGAATATTCATTCGAAGGACTGATGCTGAAGGTGAAGCTCCAATACTTTGGTCACCTGATGTGACGAGCTGACTCATTAGAAAAGATCCTGATGCTGGGAAAGACTGAGGGCAGGAGGAGGAGTGGGTGAGAGAGGATAAGATGGTTGGATGGCATCACCAACTCAATGGACATGAGTTTGAGCAAAGTCTGGGATACAGTGCAGGGCAGTTGCAGTACATGGGGTTGCAAAGAGTCAGACACAACTTAGCAACTGAACAACATACATGGTCAGTTATAACTTAACGACCAAGGAGTCAAGAACATACAATGGGAAAAGGACAGTCTCTTCAATAAATGGTTTTGAGAAAACTTGACAGCTATTTGAGAAAGAATGAAATCTGACTACCTTACACAGTAAATGAAAAGAACTCAAAATGGATTAAAGACTTGAACTTAAGGCCTAAAACCATAAAAACTCCAGAAGAAAATAGATGGTAAGCTCCCTGATATCAGTTTTAGCAATGAGTTTTTAGATTTGACAGCAAAAGTAAAAGCAACAAAAGCAAAAATAAACAAACTGACTACATCAAATTAACAGCTTTTGCACAGCAAAGAAAACTATCAAATACATGAAAAGGGAACCTATAAATGAAAGAAAATATATGAAAATATTATATCTGATAAGGAGCTAATATCTGAAATATATAATGAACCCATATAACTCAAAAGCAAAAAAACTCAAACAACCCAATTAAAAATTTCAAAATAGAAATACAGATGGCTAACAGATACATGGAAAGATGCTCATCATCCCTAATCATTAGAGAAATGTAAACCAAAACCACAATGAAATACCAGCTTAAGCTTGTTAGAATAACTATTATCAAAAACCAAAAAAATTATAAATGTTGGTGAAAATGTGGAGAAAAGAAAACCCTTCTGCTCTGTTGGTGGGACACAAATTGGTGCAGACCCTATGGACAATTATGGAAGGACCTCAAACAATTAAAAACAGCCTAACTATCATATAACCCAACAGCTCCACGTCTGAGAAGAAAATAAACATACTAGAAAGCATATCCACACTCCATGTTCATTGCAGCATTATTTATAATAGCCAAGATATGGAAACAACATAAATATCCATCAAGGGTGAATGAAGAAAATGTTTTATACACACACAGACAGACACACACTATGGAGTATCACTCAGCCATAAAAAAAAAGAGTGAAATCTTGCCATTGGGACAACACAAATGGACCTTGAGGGCATTATGCTAAGTGAAATAGCTCAAAGAGAGAAAAACAAACACTGTACTATCTCACTTGTATGTGGAATTTAGAAGAAAAAAAACAGAGAACAGATCGGTGGTTGTAGGAAGTGGAGGAGGGAGGTACTGATAGGATGGGGAAAAAATTGACAAAGGAATTCAAAAAGTCCAAACTTTCAGTTATAAAATAAGTATTTATTAACTCATGGAGATGTAATATACAGCATGGTGGCTATCATTAATAATACTGTGTTGCATATTCGAGAGTTGTTATGAGTAAATCTTACAAGTTCTCATCACAAGAAAAACAACTGTATAATTACATATGGTGATGGACATTACTAGACTTATTGTGTTGATCATTTTGCAATATATACAAATATCAAAACATTATGTTGCATGCATAACTAAGAAATGTTTCATATCAGTTACACCGAAAAGCTATGTTTATATATGTCTATATACAAACATATATATATTCACCTACTGCTGAAAATTTTAGTGGATTTTTGCCTAGGCAAAAAAGGACCACTGACTAACATACTATCTACAGTATGTTAGATAAATGACAAAGAATAAAACTAGGCAAAATATGATACCAAAGATATATATGCATGTATCAAAAAAATTTACTTACCAATGATTCATCATAATTACTAAGATAAAACAGCTGAGACTTCACGTTCCAATAGGCAAAAAGGTTATCCAATCGGATTAACTGAAAATAAATCAAATTTATTATAAGCTTCATTTTCAATGAAGATTCTTTAGTATATGCTTTTTCAGAAGTCTCAAATAATTGGTCATATAACACTTAAGTCAACACAATTCACAAAAATCCTTATCTATGTCACTTGTCTTAAAGCTGTGGTACATATACACAATGGAATGTTATTCAGCCATTAAAAAGAATTCATTTGAATCAGTTCTAATGAGGTGGATGAAACTGGAGCCCACTATACAGAGCGAAGTAAGCCAGAAAGATAAAGACCAATACAGTCTACTAACGCATATATATGGAATTTAGAAAGATGGTAACAATAACCCTATATGCAAGACAGAAAAAGAGACACAGATGTATAGAACAGACTTTTGGATTCTATGGGAGAAGGCGAGGGTGGCATGATCTGAGAGAACAGCATCGAAACATGTATATTATCAAGTGTGAAACAGACCGCCAGTCCAGGTTGGATGCATGAGACAAGTGCTCAGGGCTGGTGCACTGGGATGACCTAGAGGGATGGGATGAGAGGGAGGTGGGGGCGGGGTCCAGGATGGGGAACACATGTATATCCATGGCTGATTTATGTCAATGTATGGCAAAAACCACTACAATATTGTAAAGTAATTAGCCTCCAACTAATAAAAATTGGGGGGGGGGAGTATCTTTTGTCAAGCCCATGGACTGACAAAACATAGTATTTGTTTAATTTACCTTACGAAATAGTTTCTCAGTTTCATCATGTAAACATGGAATCCAGTATTGATCAGTTGTCTGAAAAGGAAAAAAAGAAGCAGTAAAAACTGTCACTTGCATGTGAAATGGCAGAGTGATAAACAGAATCTATCCTGCACTAGACCAATCTTCCATTAAAATGTCCTTGAAAACATAACATTTAGTCAAAGAATATTAACGGAATCTTCTGTATTCAAGAATCTCACTGCCTGGTGAAAAACTAGAAAGCAAATTACAAACCGGTAAGTGCCATCACTGAGGTTAAATGTGCAGTTACTCTGGGAATAAAGTCCTTAACTAGAGACTCCACAGTGGGAGCCTCAATTTCAGGTATGTGATGGCAAAAGTGATACCTAACCTAAGTGACACATTAATTGAAATTATTGATTCTAAATTTAGTATGGAATATGATTCATGGTAGGAAGATATCTGAATATATGGTATGTTCAAAGAACTGAAGTAGCCCAATTTGGCCCAAGAACATACTCAAAACAGAGAAAAGAGGTAAAATCAGGTGTCCTACCTAGGGTCAGATTACACAGGGATTATAAACTATTTTGACAAAATTATGGACTTTAAAAGCAATGAAAAGTCACTGAGAGAAATCAATTGATACCAAATGCTTATATTTAAAAGACGGTTTTCATTTTTTCTAGAGAACTAAATGGACTGGAACAGTGGTGCTCAAATTTTATCATGCAATTAGGATGACCTGGAGGGGTTTTTAAACAAAATAGCTGGGTCTCAGCCTGAGTTTGCAATTGAGTATGGCTTGGTTGGGGGACAAGTTTCCAAACACCTCCAAAACCAGTGGGAAACCACTGCTCACACCGTTAGCAATCACCTTCACACTGCCAGATCCAATGGCTCATTTTCCAACCTTATTTTTCAATGTTACAATAGCATTTGACCATTAACCTCACCCAACTTTATTGAATAACTTTTCACTTGACTTTTCTCTTTTCCTGTTTGAGGTAGATTCAAGTTTTAAAAACCACACACAAAAACTGAATGAACATAAAAAACAAAAGCATATAATGAAATACTATACAGCAGTTGAACTGAATCAATTAAACTACATGTGGCAATAAACACGTCACAAACAATGTGTAGCAAAATGGAAACTGAGAGAAGAATCATGTAACACTTACATGAACTTTTAAAAATCTACCAAATACTACACATTTTTAATGGATATACAGTGTAAAGTTTAAAAATGTAAGATGTTTACCTCTTGGGTGGGAGAGAAGAGTGGAGCAGAATACAAAAGGAATTTAAACTTTATTCATAACAGCTTAGTCTTTAAAAGTATTTAAAATTTAAACTAAATGACAAAATTATCATCCATTCTGGATACAAGCAAGTGTCTCAAAATTCTTATGTTCTCCTACAGTTTTAAAGTTTCTTAATTAAAAAACTAAACAGGAAGAAAGTATGCCATGATTATTAGTAATAGTGATGATGAAATGATATGATTCTGTATACTTTCCACGACTAATCAAAGATTCTGAAATGAACATTACTTTTATTTTGTACTTATGCATTTAAAATTCAGAATGGATTTTTTAAAGTAAAATAAGTATGAAATATCATAACTGGCAAATAGTCTCTCACATATGAAATTAAAATTATCAATCTTTTTTTAAATATGAAACTACCTACCCCCAGTTTCAATCCAGTCTATGCACTTCCTGTATGAATTCTATATAGATACCTACTCCTGATGCTGGCATACATTAAGTAGTTATTAGTAATTTAATTAACTATACTGCAAAAATGAATATGGTTAAATTTCTTTTTAAACAACATACCTGCATGCTGAGATTCTGAAGGGAAATACCAAATGACAGAGGGTTTTCTCGATTTGTGACCTAAAGAGGAAGGAGAGTAAATTTTATTTAGATTTTTAGTAGATGGACAAAATTTATATTGTAGAAAAAGTTCACTTTCTGGTAATTAAGTTATTTCAAACATTCAAAAACATTTTTCTAGCTTCTGGAATAATTTTTATTTCTACATTTTTCCTAACTGCATATAAAGTACCAATATATTAGTGTGGTACAATAATAATTTATCAATATAATGTTGCTGCAGTCCATGGGATCACAAAGAGCCACATTTTGGAACTGAACAACAAAATGCTCTTTTTCAATCTACCTAAAAGAAGTTCATTAAAAATGAGATTGACCCTCACAACAGAGCTGGGAGAAGCCAACAATGACGTGTTTGAGAGACAATATATGATCTATTTGAAATCAAACAATTAGTTAAGTCTAACTAATGATTCTTAAACCATTGTTTCTTCCAGTAAGTAAACACAGTATAAAGTATTTTAAAAACATGTAACTACTAACTCTATCAAAGGAGATTATAAGAAAGAAATTTTCCTTCATTATCTGATGCTTGAACATTTTAGAAAAGTGTTAATCAAGGCACTAAGGACTGCAAATTACAACTAATTACAAAAAATAAAGATCATGTCATGTTCAGCTCTATATCCCTCCATGTGCCAGCATCTCATAAGTTGACCACTACAGAGCAGGTGTCAATAAATAGCAAAATAAATATAAAAACAGTTATCACCTATTAAAATACTTACATCATCTTCATAGCGAATATGGATGTTGGAAATTTTCACTTGAAGATTTTTTATGATCTGGGTAATTAATTTTTCTGTAAAAGTGTCCTGTTTCTCCACATGCTGTTTTTCTACAATTGCAAATGTTCATTTTTAATATGAATGAAAGGTACATTCTATGAGTATCTGTACTGAAATAACAAAAATGCTACCTTCTTAAAGAAAGAAATCTGTAATCAGAATACTAAGTCTCCTTTCCAAATATTTTATATACCAAAAGACTTTCCCGGGTGACTAAACACACACAGTTTTCAAAACCTACTTTCTTGTCCAAACTAAAGCTTAACATGTAGAATTTATTGGCATCAAATTTTATAATTTCTGTAGTGTACCTGAGTACATAAGGACATGAAAAACAGTAAGATTATCAGGTAAGAATTACAATAGGATCATATCAGAAGAGTCAGAAACAGCACCAAAGAAAGAGTCTCCCTTAAATTTTGTGCTGTCATCATAAGGTGTCTGTGGTTAGAAGTATCAAACAGCCGAATACGCTCCTTCTCTAATAAAACACAAAATAGGAAGATACAAGATTCTTTCCCTCTCCCCTTTTAAGCAAAAACGAAAGATGTTCGTTTGTTTCATTTTTCAAAAGGAGATTAAACAATCTTCTTCAATACTTTCCAGGAAAATATAAAGAATAAAAAATTGAGGTTCCTAATTTTTTTTAATATGCTGATGATAACCACTAATTACTAACACTTTTGCCCCCACTTAAAAATGTCAATGAAAGTGATCTTTTTCTAGTCCTATTCCACCTGTATACACTTATTATTTATCTTTTCCTCTAATGACCTACTACTTCCTAATTCAGCTGACCCGGAAAGTCTCAGATAAACAAAAGCTGATGAAGATATTCTCATACTTGCATCAAAGGGAAGCATGAGTGAACGAACATACTGAACAGGACTTTAGAATTAATAAACAGAAGTAGAATAAAAACTCTTTGAAGCCGAGAGTTTTTTATTTTAAATGTTGAATCCCACCACTACCTAATGAAATCCTCTGCTCTCTAAATTTATTTAGTCATTCAATTAAATGCTAAATTTTTCTTTCCCTCTCAACTAGTTTCTTTCTGACTTCCTTACCCAGCTCAGACTCCTTAATACATTATTTCACCGACACTTTAAACTCTTCTGCTTTCTATCTTCTCCTTTTTCTTCTGTCAATAAAGTTCCAAGCCGACACAAATCCAAAGTCTACTTTTTATATAAACATGTGTATGCCTTGCCAGGTGAGTAGCAGAGAAGAAAAATTACCACAAAATAGACTGCAATTACTTTAAGTTAGTCATTATCAACTTCAACTAACCAACAACCTTACTACATTTCTCCAATCAACTTGTTCACACACCAGAGTAACCGCCTTAAAATTCCTCTTAGTACTCTTCAAAGGTCCAACAATTCTTCCACTGCTCTATTTACTCTTAGCAAACCACTTTACAACTATGAAGAAATAGAAGCTTCTTTTCTACAATTATCACTAAATCGAAATAGCAATTTCTAAGGTGACCAAGGACCTCCATGTCATAAATAAAATGATTGTTAATCCTCATTTTACCTGATAAATCAGCAGGATCTGACATATTCTTCACTTTTCAAACCACTCTTTTCCCATCGAAATGTAATCTCCAAATTTCCTACTGTAATACTTACCTAACCACTCTTTCTTGGTCTTTTTTTTGGGGGGCGGCTGTTTTCCTCCTCTACACAATCCTTAAATGTTGGCTTTCTTTAGGGCTTAGTTCTAGAAATGTTTCTCTTCTCATTCTATACTGTTGCAGGAGAGAATCTCATCCATACCTTATAGCCTGAACCATCTTCCTAATGCTGACAACTCTCAAAAGTATATTGAATAATGCAGGAAGTAAGATATGATCACAGAGTAGTTGGTACATTCAGTAAACTACAAATAGGCCAGTATGGCTGGAACAAGGAACAGAGAAGATATGAAAGGGATGGGGTCGGTAAAAGGCTGGAAAGGTAGGCAAGATTCAAGTCATAAGAGCAACAAAAGTATTTTGTTGAAGAGTTCAAAATTCTATCTGATAACAGGTATAATTGATGAATCTTAAGCAGAGCTATTTATATTTTAGATTTAAGTATAACTAGGAGGCACTTCTGATTAAACATGAGTTTGCATCTATTTTTCTCCTCCTCAGTAAAACCCCATCAAGGCAAAAGTAAAGGGGAAAAATGGATAAATCTCCAAGACCAAAAGAAAAGAGTGTAGAAGAATAAAAGAGAGCTTAAAAAATTCAGAAGCTGGAAAGCAGATGGCCTTAGACAACATGACAGAAGAAGAAATTTGATCTCGAATGCTCATAAATTGAGATGCCAATAAAATACAAGATGAGTTAAAAAAAGAATCCTGGGAAGATTCAGGAACTGGAATCCCCTGAAAATATAAATGGCAAAGAGGTGGAGGAAGAAGGTGATCATATAAGGATTGGCTTAAAGTCTGTATGTTGAGTAGTTAGATTTCTAGGTATCCTTCCTCTTCCAATCCACATGATTAAGCAATTATCCTTTTCCCCACTCTCATGAGAAGCAAATGTTTATTCTGGAGACAATAAAACTGACAGGCTCCAGACTCTGAGACTATGCATGTGAAGGTACAAGGAAATCCATCATACCAAAATGGACATTCTAAGTAAAAGGTCATATATAATAAATGTTAAGACCCACATCCAACTGCTATTGCCAATCAACACTAGGGATGTGACTTCCCATGATATGCAACTGTCAATAAGCAGACAAAAAGATGCTAAAATACTAATTTTTACACACACAGACACACAATGGAATATTATTCAGCCTTAAAAAGGAAAGTGTGACAAATGCTACAACATGGATAAACCTTGAAGACATAAAGTGAAAGTAAAGTCACTCAGTCGTGTCCAACATTATGAAGACATAATACTTCATATGGGGAAATAAACCACTGAAGAAAACACAAATACCATATGATTCCACTTGCATGATTACTCAGAACAGTCAAAATCAAACAGACAAAAAGCAAAATTGCAGTTGCCTGGGTCTGGGGGTAAAGGGGGGAAGAATGGGTGGGTTATTGTCTATCAAGTGTCAACTTTCAATTTTACAAAATGAAAAGAGATATAGGGAGAGATGATGGTAGTGGATGCAATACAATAAATGTATTTAATACCACTGAACTACTTAAAAGTTGTTAAGAAGGCAAATTTTATATGAACACTACAATAAAAAGATTTTTTTAAAAAAGAGGAAGAGGGTATGGATGAAAGACAATAGAGAAGAAAACATAAGAAGTATTGCCAGGAATTGTGGTAAATCTCCTTTAGTGCCTTTTTTTTTACCAGTTTGTCAACCGGTAAACCATTTATTATTGCATTTTTTTATTTAAAAAGTAAGTTAATGGCAAGGACATTTTGAGCAGTACACATACATCTCTTCTAAGATGCTTAGCTATCAAAGGATGGAGGAGCATAAGCTAACCAGAGGACAAGGATAGGAACATGACTTGATGCTAGCAACATGACTTGACACTGAAAGATAAGAGAGCTATGGCATATTTACATGTCAAAGAGAAAGCTTCACTAGAAGGAAAAGCTAAGTCAGAGTACAGGTGTGTAGACGGTGATGGTTATATAAAGAACTCCTACCATTACTCCATTACCATCAACAGCAGTAAGCGGAAAGGGATTAGATTCCTGCAGGACATCTCTAATACTGACGAAAGAAGGGGACTAAAGGAATGAACCATTGTGGTCTAAGCTGAACAGGAATGTATGTGACGCCAGAGGGTAAACAGATTTGGAAAAATATATCAAGAAACTAAGTATCTCCAAAAGGTGAAGAACTGATAAAAGTGGAGTAAGGAAGACTAGAAAGGCAAAAAAAAAAAAAAAAAAAACTTCATGAAATTGACTACTATACTTAAAAACTAACCTCACCCTTTTAGGTTTGGAATATTATTTGCACTAAGGTTAATTTCTATAAACATGATAAAACATAGGAAACACATTAAAATTCTTGTAATAAGACCATCATATTTTTAAAGTAATCTCAGTGCTTCCAGAAGAAAATAATATAGTAATGTAATAAATATTTAGCTCTTTTCTGCTTTTCTTATTACCATTCTGATTGTTTTTTTACCTTGATCAGCTACTTTTCGTTTTGCTTCTTCTATTCTTTTCAATTCCTGTTGCTTTGCTTCAAAGAGTTGTTTTTCTTCCTTTATAGGATCATATTTTATTCCTGCAGAAAGTATAAAAAAGGAAGATTCTTAATTACCTTAAATTTAAATATACTCATTCCAAAAAATATCCTGGAAAATAATCACTAATTCAAAGTTTGCAAAAATTGAGGGTAAAAACCAATTTATTTTATATTATCAAATAACAAATTTAAATATTAAAAAAGCTCAAAAAATTCACCAAAATTATTTGAATATAATTATCAAATATAAAAATTTTTCCACATTAAAAAAAGGAGTAGTTGAAATGATAATGTTTAAAATTTGACTTACTAGAAGAGGGCACTATGAGTAAATAAACATCTTCCAATACAGCTTCAACTGGCTGGGTATAAAGGTTTTTCCATGGAATTTTAAGATTAAGAGTACCTATATGAAAAAAAAGAAAAAATATTATTCTTTCAATCTAGATTTACTATCAGCCTATTTTCTATCAAGCACTAAAGGAGATAACAAAGTTGTCTTTGACCTTATGAGCTCATTAACTTTATAGAATGCTATTTTACAACAATAAACTAAAAGTATTTTTAGTGATGATTTGAAATTATTTGTATTAGTATTGTTGGAAAATCTACTTAAAAATATTCTAAATATTTAAAGTTTCTACTGTGGTGATATGTACCACAAACATATCAGTATTATCCCTCCGTTAATCAACAATCCTTGATAAAATAAGATTGATTTGTACCAATTCTTACTAAAAATCTCTAAGAAATTTTTCCTTATACTATAAAAAGGTAGATTACATACTTTATATAAGTATACTTTACGTAAAGATTTTACACATATGCACATATTTGTATATATGTAATATTTACATAAGTATGATTATCATAAGTGTATGTACTCATAAATTCCTATGGTAATAATCAAGGATCCTAGGCAATATTAGAAAATCATTTCAACTAATAAAAATATTTTGCTACAACCCAACAGCAAAGTATTTTAAAAGCATTTATTTCTTAAACTAAAGAATATGATGTAAAGGACTCATTATACTACTAATTCTAGTTTTATGTATTTTATGTATTTAGTATATGTAGAAAACTTTTAAAATAGTTTTTAATATTTAAAAAATTTTTTTGAAAGTATGAATCTCTAAATTTTAAATTAGTTGTCATGATCAGGGAAGGAAAAGACTTACTAAATACATCATTGCTGCATTAACTCCTTAGAAAGAAAGTTATGACAAACCTAGACAGTGTATTAAAAACCAAAGACATCACTTTACCAACAAAGGTCCGTATAATCTAAGCTATGGTTCTTCCAGTAGTCATGTATAGATGTGAGAGTTGGACCATAAAGAAGGCTGAGCACCCAAGAATTGATGCTTTTGAATTATGGTGCTGGAGAAGACTTGAGAGTCCCTTGGACTGTCTGGACCAGTCAATCCTAAAGGAATCAGTCCTGAATATTCACTGGAAGGACTGATGCTGAAGCTAAAGCTCCAATACTCTGGCTACCGGATGTGAAGAGTCAACTCACTGGAAAAGACCCTGAGGCTGGGAAAGACAGAAGGCAAAAGGAGAAGAGGGGAGCAGAGGATTGCAGAGGATGAAATGGTTAGATGGTATCAAAGACTCAGTGGACATGAATTTGAGCAAACTCCAGGAGATAGTGAAGAACAGGGAAGCCTGGCGTGCTGCAGTCCATGGAGTCTCAAAGAGTCAGACACAACTTAGTGACTGAAAAACAGTAATACATACTTAGACAAACTGTATTATATAACTCCAAAAACCCATGTTTTAAAAAATGCCAAATCAAGAAAAAGATTTCTCCATACTAATTTAGAGAAAAATAAACTACCTGACTTCTAAAAGAGGAATAGCTTTCTAAGTTTTAAAATCAGAGATGATAGTGACCATTTTAAATTTCTATACTAACAATATACCATTTGTACCACTAAGCATTTGTTTTAAACCAAATCATTTTTTCCTTCCTTATGAAGGGCAGGCTTCTTATAGAAAATTTAGAAAAATCAGAAAAAATACATAAGAAGGTACTTTAAAAATCTTCCACATGAAAACAATTACTTTAAAAGTATGTATGTAAGTATATTTGATATGTATGTAATTCTGCATCTTAAATGAGGAAAACTTTGAAAGATCAGTAAGATTAACAATCCCTATAAATGGCAAGGGGACAATATGTTCTTATAAAACTGGTTGTACCACTACATCACTCATTTAAAAATGTGCCCTTCATTTAGCAGACTGTGTTCCTATTATAAGCCAAGTATTGTGCTAAGTGAAGATATGATGAAATTAAAATTGTAAAATTAAATCCACTTCTCAAAAAACTTACTGTCTAGAAGAAAAAATAATAATGATATTTAAAAATGGCAGTTTCTATGACAGAGATATGCAAATGACACCTTAAATGATTCTCAAGATTATCTTATATATCAGTGTACTTTCTACCACCTTATATTAACACTGAAAATTTACCCTGTCATCATTTTTAAACATGGTCAGAAAAGAAAAGAGAACAGAAATAATGAAGGCACTAAATGAAAGCAAGTCTACCTACTATCCTTATATATTTTTCTAGAATAGGTGTTAAATTTACATACACTGATTCACAATGATCATAGTTATAAAATTCAATGCCTTTCAGAATACTTTCAAAAAGTATATGAAAATGTTTACTGTAAATTTGTGGACCAATAGAAATATAAGATTACATTGTTCAAATTTTGTAGTATGCAATATTGAGAAATAAGGGAGGTCAAATCAATATGGATTATGAGGAATCTTTATTAAATGATAATTTAAAAATATATAAAATCCTACATACACCATGTTTCCAAGTCAAGATGTTCACATGTAAAAAACCATGTAAAAATTTGCAAAAATAAATATATTAGGTGGAAAAGTAATGGGTGACATTTTCCCCATTTTATTTATACTAAGTAGTGTTTAAATTATGGGGGCAAAAGGAAGAAAAAACAGAATTAGAGTCCTAGCAATGTAAATGAAAAAAGTTTCTTTGGCATATGGTCTAATACCAACTATAAGAGCACAAAATTGTGGAGATTTTCATTAGGTAATTTATATAAGCTTTCAAAACACCTTGTTCTCCAAGTGACACCAATACCCTGCAATAACATTACATAAATTCTTCTACACAAATTATCTGCATAACACTGCTTTTAAGTCACAAATAATAATACTATCATCTTGCACAATATGTAAACCAATAAAGTTTAAGCAATAACGTTAAAACAATAAACTGAAATAATTTAAGAAATAAAACATATGTCTTTATTAAACACATTTGAATCAATTTCTGTACAACTAGTATATTGAGCCAGTATATTCTGCTCAACCTGTATATGTAAACTACAGAAACTGGAAATGTAATACAAGAAAATTAGCATAGTGTTTCCTAGAAAACTAGCAGAATGGAAACCAGGTTTTTGATTGGTCCCTGACCACACAGCCTGGAGGCTCCGGACCCAATTCCTTATGCCACTTATCCATGGCCAATCAGAACACAGCAATGATAACTGGTCAGACTTAAGAAACTGAAACAGTCAGGCTCTCTATTAGTTTTAATGCTTTGGATCTCAACTCATTTCAACACTTAACAAATGTATAATTTCACAAGTATTGGGGCTTCCCTGGTGGCAGGGGTTAAGAATCCACCCTGCAATGCAAGGGACACTGGTTCGATCCCTGGTCCAGGAAGACACTACATGCCATCGGGCAACTGGGCATGTGTGCCGAAACTACTGAGCTCACACTGCACTCTGGAGACCACAAGTGCTAACTACTGAGCCCATGTTACAACTACTGAGGCCCACATGCCCTACAGCCTGTGCTCCACAGCAAAAGAAACTGCTGCAAGGAGAAGCCCTCACAGCTCCGCTAGAGAGCAGCTCCCACTCACCACAGCTGGGGAGAGCTCGCCTGCAACAACCAAGCCCCAGTACAGCTAAAAACAAATATTTTTAAAAAGTATTTCACACTCAACAAGGGATATGTGGACCACAACACATTTTAAGTTACACAACTAAGTTTTATGTAGATGAAAACACATGATTTTTTTAATTTATGCTTAGAAACATTATAAAGATCACATTATAGAGGTATTAGACATATCATTCTGGTTATATGTCTAACAGGAGGACATACAAGTAATAAAGACAGCTTACCTATATGGCCAACTTTAATTTTAAATGGTACATCCAGTTGACTCTACAAAAAAATATATATGTAAAATCTTAGTACATACACAGTTTGCAAAACACATAACTAATTTTTTCTTCCCAAAATTACTTAAGGGATTTAAGTTAACTTACACCTTTACCTTCAATACTTATTTAAGTTTCTAAATACATAACTGCAATATCTTCAAATCCATAAAATTCAGAGCCTGATCACCTTAAATAGCGAAAGATTCTACAGCAATACTGACTGCCGAAGTTACTCATACCAGAACCACTACAGCTTTTACGCTGCTTGAAAAAGAAAAGAAAGTGGGAAATTTCACTGTCAGTTTGTATTTGAAGGGAAACTAAACCACTAGTGCAAAAAAAAAAAAAAATCCTCAAATAAATTTCTACTCATTCAATGGGAGAAAAGACAACCTTTTCAATAAATGGTACTAGGATAACTGGATATCCACTTGCAAAAAGAATGTAGTTGACCCTTATCTTATGCCATATATGAAAATTAACTCGGAATGAACCAAAGGTCTAATGTGAGAACTAAAACAATAACGCATTCATGGAGAAGGAAATGGCAACCCACTCCAGCGTTCTTGCCTGGAGAATCCCAAGGACGGAGGAGCCTGGCGGGCTGCCGTCTATGGGCTCCCACAGGGTCGGACACGACTGAAGCCACTTAGCTGTAGCAGCAGCAGTGAAAATACAGGTCACTAACTACAAACCACCAAAGGGTTCCGTTTCCACTAAACCAAGGTCATACACCTTATGTCTGAACTTTTTTTATTTTTGTCTTCTTTCATATCTTGGTAGTTTTCCCTCCTTTCCAATAAAGTTTTTCTATGAGGGCTAAAAAAAAAAAAAAAATTAAGAAGAAAACAAAATCATGTGATTTCTTGGATATCACATGGAAAGCACAGGAAACAACAATTTTAAAAAGATGAATTCAATTTCATCAAAATTTAATTTTTTACATAAAAAATGTTTGTATATAACACCATTAACGGAAGCAAAAGACAACCCACAAAATGGGAGGAAGTATTTGCAAATCATATCTTCTGACAAGGGGAAATAGCCAAAATATGTAAAGAACCAAAGTGCACCACCCCCCCAAAAAAAGAACCATGATTTTTAAAAATCAGCAATGCTTTTCAATAGACATTTCTCCAAAGAACATATAAAAATGGTCAACAAGCACATGTAAAGATGCTCAACCTCACTAATCATTAGAGAAGTACTAAGGAAAACCAGTAAGATTTACCACTTCATACTCATTAGGATAGTTATTATCAAAAAAACAGAAAGTAAATGTTATCAAGGATATGGAAAATTGGAATTTGTATACTGATGGTGCGAATTCAGGTATACTTCATTTTATTGTGCTTTACTTTGTTGCACTTCCCAGATACTGATTTTTTTTTTGGTTGTGTCTTTTTTTTTTTTTTAATCAAATTGAAGGTTTGTGGCAATCCTTCACCAAGGAAATCTATCAGTGCCACTTTCCCAACAGCATTAGTTTTTAACAGGTGTATGTACACTGGTTTTTTACACTAGGTGGCACAGTGGTAAAGAATCTGCCTGCCAATGCAGGAGATGCAAGAGTCGCGGGTTTGATCTTCGGGTTGGGAAGATCCCCTGGAGTAGGATATGGCAACCCATTCCAGTGTTCTTGCCTAGAAAATTCCATGGACAAAGAGCCTGATGGGCTACAGTCCGTCAGGTTGCAGAGAGACACACGACTGAGCAGCTGGGCACATACACGGTGTAAACATAACTTTTAAACACTGGGAAACCAGAAAATTCTTCGACTTGCTTTATTGTGACAGTATTCACTTCACTGCAGTGGACTGGAAACAAGCCTACAAACTCCCCAAGGCATGCCTGCATAATGTAGTTCAACTGCTACGGAAAACAGTGTGGTGGCGGTTTAATGGCTCAGCCGTGTCCGACTCTTGTGATCCCATGGACTGGAGCCCACCAGGCTCCTCCATCCATGAGTTTCCCAAGCAATTATACTGGAGTGTATTCCCATTCCCTTTTCCAGGGGAATCTTCCCAACCTAGGAATCAAACCCGGGTCTCCTACATTGCAGGTGGATTCTTTATGGACTGAGTTAGTGTGGGAGGTCCTAAAAAGGCTAAACATAAAATTACCAAATAATCCATCAATTTCACTCCTAAGTATTTACCCAAAGGAAATGAAAGCTAGGATTTCAACAGATGTGAATACTAATATTCATAGCAGCATTATCCACAAGAGACAGAGGCAAAAACAACCCAAGTGTACATCAACAGATAAGTGAACAAAATGCAGTACATACATACAGCACTATTCAGCCTTCATAAAAAGAAGTGATTTCCTGATAACTGCTACAACATGGATGAACCGTAAAGGAACTACGCTAAGTAAACTAGATTAAAAAAAGACAAACACGGCATGATTCCATTTATATGAGGTACTTGGAATAGACAAATTAATAGAAGCAGAAGTTAGCAGGGTGAATGGGGAAAGGGAATGGGGAGTTACGTTATTTCTTACTGGTGACAAAGCTTTCCTTAGTGTAATAAAAATGTTTCAGAAATACATAGTGATGATGGTTGCACAACACTGTTAATGCCACTGTATTCTATGGCAAAAATAGATATATAATTAAAATTGTACCAGGAAAAAAAAAATGAAGATGACTGGAGAGGTAAGTTAAAAATCTAAAATGAAAGCATACAAGAAGAGAGAAATTTTAGAAATATTTTTAATGGGGGAAATTACAGTCAGGCTGTATTTCTATGGAGACTGAAAGTCCATTTTGCAAAATTCACAGTTCATAAAAATTATTTTTTAAAAGTTTTCTTAAACTTAAATAATTTAAGATGACAAATCAGGAAGACGTTCATGTAACCTAAATGTAACCTGTTCATGTAACCTAAGAAAGTATTTATAGTCAAAACATACCAGGGCATTTTCTTTAATTTCAAGATTCTTCAGGGCCACAGCTCCTAAAAGAAAAAAAAAAAAACAATAAAAAACTAAAAGTGAAATATTCAAATAACCTTTATTTTAACAAGGTAGGTATACCTCACTCCTAAATGTCCTATTAAGGAAAACAGTTATCAAAATGTAAATAGAAACAGAATCCAACTGTAATTGTTGGCTCCCCTTCATTCTTCAACTTAGTCTAAGAGTCTATGTTTGAGCAAACATCATTTATTATAAGTTCTGACCTATACAGCTGTAGCTCAAGGAAAATGAATACATTTTCATCAAAATTATACATATAATATGAATCTACCAACATAGCATGATGTAAGAAATTACTGGAAAAAATTACTGCACTTAAGTATATTTGCAATGAGCAATGGGAAAGATTTTTAATTCATCCATGTGAGATTAATAAGGATTTCCTAGAGATACTGAGTGTTGTCATTATCTTGCTATGTTTTGATTCTGCTATAGAAAATGAATGCCTTCACTTTTAAGCAGTAATTTGAATATGAGTAACTGTTGTCTAGATGTTCACATGATATATGGGGAAAACACCAAGAAATAAACATCAGTGAACATCTAATAGAAGTGACTTGTACAATTAGAAACAAACGTTAATATACTGGGGTACTGACCAATATATATTGGGTGAATGACATAGGTATATGGAGTATCACAGTTTTTTCTACTGCAGTGTTCAACAGTAGAGCTTAAACCTTCCATTTACAGCTAATTCTTTGAACTGGCAGCTTTGAATTTTTTGTAAATCAATATACTACACAGACATAAAATGAATTAGTACAACTGGAAAAAGTATTATATTGTAAATGTTATTTTACATTAAAATGTATCTCCTCTAAATAAATAGCTTTAAGTCTATAATGTTATATATCTCTATGTACTGGTTAAAAATTAAACTTGATAGAAAAAATATTTCTATCAAATATATTTTAACAAATTTTAAAAGGGCTTCCAGTGCAACAAAATTAAAAATACATGACACTGAAGAAAAATTAAGAGATAACAATATTTAATTTGTCCAAAGTTAATATCCACATATAAAACTAAATTTAGATATTAGTAGTAGTACCATTTAAAGTACAAGCGATTTTAGATTTTGGGTTTTTCTGATTACGACAAGTTTTGCACAGCAATCTATACAACTGTTTTAAGTTGCTGATCTCAAATGCATTTTTTAAAAACACCATTTGCACTCTCCTCCCTGCACAATGACTATTTTTGATACTAAATTTTATATCTAATTACTTTTTGTATCCCTTCGCGATGACTATTTTTCATACTATGTTTTGTATCTAATTGTTTTGTGTATCCCTTAACAGCTTATTGTGGTCTTCCCTGGTGGCTCAGTGGTAAAGACTGCCTGTCAATGCAGGAGACACAGGTTTGATTCATGGGAAAGATCCCCTGGAGAAGGAAATGGCAATCCACTCCAGTAGTCTTGCCTGAGAAATTCCACGGACAGAGGAGCTTAGTGGGCTATAGTCCACGGGGTCCCAAAAGAGTTGGACAAAACTGATCGACTAAACAACAACAGCAGCTTACTGTGGGTAGATAATTTTTCTACTTTTATCTTTAAAGCTGCCTACTAGTTTTGTGTGTGTGGATGACTTCCTACCTTTACTGTCTGTTTGCCCTTACCACTGACCTTTTCATTTAATAACATTCGTGTTTTCAATTATGGTCTTTTCTTTTTTCACCTAAAGAAGGTTCCTTTAACAATTGTTGTAAAGCTGGTTTGGCAGTGCTGAACTCTTTTGGCTTTTGCTTGATTGTAAACTTTTGATCTCTCCATTAAATCTCAAGGAGAGCCTTGCTGGGTACAGTATTCTTGAAGGTAGATTTTATCATTTAATCACCTTGAATATATTGTGCCATTCTCTTCCAGCCTGCAGAGTTTCTCCTAAAAATCAGTGGATAACCTTATAGAGATTCCCTTGTAGGTTATGTGTGGTTTTTTTCCCTTGTTGCTTTTAGTATTTTCTCAATGTCTTTAATTTTTGTCAATTTGACTAATGTATGTCTCTGTGAGTTCCTCCTTGGGTTGATCATGCATGGGACTCTCTGCACTTCCTGGACTTAACAGTATTTCCTTTCTCATGAAGGGATGTTTGGGCTATTATGTTTTGCATAGACTGCTATACACAAAAACATCACTGTGACCACAAACCAAAAATCTATAATAGATATACACACAAAAGAGAAAAGGAATCCCAAACATAACACAAGAGATATTAATCAAATCACAGGAGAACAAAGTGAGGGGGGGAGGAGAAAGGGAGAAAACCTACAATAACAAATACAAAATGGCTAACAAAATGACAGTAAGAACATACATATCAATAATTAAGTTAAATGTAAGTGGACAAAACACTCCAACTGAAAGACTCAGAGTGGCTGAATGGATACAGAAACAAGACCCACTACACAAGACTCACTTCAGATCTAGAGATACACACACACTGAGAGAGGATGAAAAAAGGTATTTCATGTAAACAGAAATCAAGAGAAAGCCTAACTGGGAATATTTATATCACATGAAATACTTTAAAGATTGCTACAAACTAGTACAGCCACTATGGAGAACAGCGTGGAGATTCCTTAAAAAACTGGAAATAGAACTGCCGTATGACCCAGCAGTGCACCGAGGAAACCAGAATTCAAAGAGACACGTGTACCCCAATGTTCATCGCAGCACTGTTTACAATAGCCAGGACATGGAAGCAACCTAGATGTCCATCAGCAGACGAATGGATAAGAAAGCTGTGGTACATATATACAATGGAATATTACTCAGCTATTAAAAAGAATGCATTTGAATCAGTTCTAATGAGGTGGATGAAACTGGAGCCTATTATACAGAGCGAAGTAAGTCAGAAAGAAAAACACCAATACAGTATATTAACACATATATATGGAATTTAGAAAGATGGTAACGATGACCCTATATGTGAGATAGCAAAAGAGACACAGATGTAAAGAACAGTCTTTTGAACTCTGTGGGAGAAGGCGAGGGTGGGATGATTTGAGAGAATAGCATTGAAATATGTATATTATTATCATATGTGAAACAGATCGCCAGTTAGGTTTGATGTTTGAGAGAGGGTGCTCGGGGCTGGTGCACTGGGATGACCCTGGGGGATGGGATGGGGAGGGAGGTAGGAGGGGGTTCAGGATGGGGAACACATGTACACCCATGGCCGATTCATGTGGATATATGGCAATATATTAAATAATATATAAACTAATTAGCCTCCAATTAAAATAGATTTTAAAAAAAATTGCTACAAAAAACAGAAAAGGGCATTACATACTGATCAAAGGATCAAACCAAGAAGAAGACAAGACAAGTGTAAATATATGTGCACCCAGGAGAAGAGCAACTAAATATATAAGGCAAATCTTAAAAGATGAAAAAAGAGACATCAACAGTAATACAATAATAGTTGGGATTTTAACAACCCTATGTACATCAATGGACAGATCATCCAGATGGAAAATCAAAATGGAAACCCTGGACTTAAAGGACAGACTATACCGCATCTACTTAACTGATATACAGACAGAATTCAATCAAAAAGCGGCAGGATACACATTCTTTTCAAGTGCACATAGAACATTCTCCAGAATAGATCACATGTTGAACCACAAAGCAGGTCTCAGGAAACTTAAGAAAACTGAAATCGTATCAAGCATCTCTTCATCCACGAAGCTATAAGGTCAGAAACCCACTAAAAGAAAACAACTGCAAAAAACACAACTACATGGGTTAATCAATGTGTTACTGAATGATCAATGGGTCACTGAAGAAATAAAAGAGGAAATTTTAAATATACCTAGAGACAAATGAAAAAACAACAATCCAAAACCTATGGGAAGCAGCAAAAGCAGTCATATAAGGGAAGTTTATAGCAATACAAGCTTACCTCAGGAAACAGGGAAAATCTCAATTAAAAAACATAACTTTATACCTAAAGCAACTAGATAAAGAACAAACAAAACTCAAAGTTAGCAGAAGGAAGGAAATCATAAACATCAGAGCAGAAATAAGTGAAACGGATACCAAGAAAATAGAAAAGAACAAGAAAACTAAAAGCTGCTACTTTGAAAACATAGAAAGTCTCCACTGAACCAGGAAGTAAAAGAAAGCATGAGCAGACCAACGACAAGTACTATAATTTAACCTGTGATTAAAAACTCCCAATAAACAAAAACTCCAGGACCAGACGGCTTTACAGGCAAATTCTACCAAACACTTACAGTTAACACCTATTCTTCTAAAACTACTCCAAAAACTTCAGAGGAAGAATACTTCCAAACTCATTCCATGAAGACATCATCGTCTTGATAACCAAAACCAAAGATACCACAAAAAAAACAAAATAACAGGCTGGTATCACTAATGACCACATATGCAACAATTCTCAATAAAATACTAGTAACCTGACTAAAGCAATACATTAAGAGGCTCATACACCATGATCAAGTGGAATTTATCCCAGGGATGGAGGGAATTTTTCAATCTCCACAAAACAATCGGTGTGACACAGCACATTAGTAAACTGAAGAATAAAAACTTTATGAATCTCTCAATAGATGCAGAAACAGCTTTTGATAAATTCAACGTGTATGAGAAAAATGCTCCAGAAAGCAAGCAGAGAGGGAACATATCTCAACATAACAAAGACCATATATGACAAACCCACAGCTACTATTATACTCAATGCTGAAAAGCTGAAAGCATTCCTTTAAGATCAAGAACAAGACAAGTATGTCCACTTTTGCCACATTTACTCAATATAGATTTGGAAGTCCTAGCCGTAGCAGAGAAGAAAAAGAAATAAAATGAATCCAAACTGGGAAGGAAAAAGTAAAATTGTCACTGCAGATGACATGGTACTCTACACAGAAAATCGTTAAGATGCCACCAGAAAACTACTGTAGTTCATCAGTGAATTCTGTAAATTTGTAGGATACAAAATTAACATACAGAAATCTGTTGCTTTTCTATGCACTATAAAAAAATTAAAGAAACAAACCAATATATTACTGCATCAAAAAGAATAAAGTATTTACGAGTAAATCTAACCAAAGAGGTACAAGATCTGTATTCAGGAAAAAAACAAAAATTAATCATGCTACCCAATGCAAAGTATAGACTCAATGTAACCCCTATCAAAATACCACTGGTATTTTTCACAGAACAAGAACAAATAATTTTGCATGGAAACACAGAAGACCCTGAATAGCCCAAACAATCTTGAAAAAGAACAGAGCTGGAGCAATCACCCTCTCTGACTTCATACTGTACCACAAAGCTATCGTTATCAAACTCCAGGAGATGGTTAGCAAACTCTGGGAGACAGTGAAGGACAGAGAAGCCTGGTGTGCTGCAGTCCACTGGGTCACAAAGAGTTGGACACGACCAAACAACTAAACAACAAAAAAATCACCATCCAAACAGTATACCACTGGCACAAAAACAGACACATTGATCAATGTAAGAGGAGAGTCCAGAAATAAATCCCCATATTTACAGTCAGTCTACAAGAATATACAATGGAGAAAACAGTCTCTTCAATAAGTGGTGCTGAGAAAACTGGACAGCCACATGTAAAAGAATAAAATTAAAACATTTTATAACACCATATACAAAAATAAATTCAACCTGGATTAAAGGCCTAACTGCAGCAGCATTTTTTGGATCCGTCTTCTATCGCAAAGAAAGAGGCAAAAAAGTGAATCTAATTAAGCTTAAAGCTTTTGTACAGCAAAGAAAATTATCGACGAAACAAAAAGACAGATCTACTGAGTAGGAGAAAATATTTCCAAATGATAAGACCAATAAGGAGACAACATCCAACATATATTAACAGCTCACAGACCTAGCAATCCCAATACTGTGCATATACCACAAGGAAACCAGAACTGAAAGAGACACATGTATAGCAATGTTCACTGCAGCACTATTTCCAATAGCTAGGACACGGAGAAGGCAATGGCGACTCACTCCACTCTTCTTGCCTGGAAAACCCCATGGACAGAGGAGCCTGGTAGGCTGCAGTCTATGGGGTTGCTAAGAGTCAAACACGACTGAGCGACTTCTCTTTCATGCATTGGAGAAGGAAATGGCAACCCACTCCAGTGTTCTTGCCTGGAGAATCCCAGGGACAGGGTAGCCTAGTGGGCTGTCGTCTATGGGGTCGCACAGAGTCGGACACGACTGAAGTGACTTAGCAGCAGCAGCAGAACATGGAAGCAACCTAGATGTCCATCAACAGGTGAATGTATCAGGAAGTTGTGGTACATATACACAATGGACTATTATCAGCTAGTAAAAGGAACTCATTTGAATCATAAGATGGATGAACCTACAACCTATTATACAGAGGTGAAGTAAGTCAGAAAAAGAAATACTGTATATTAAAGCATATATACAGAACTTAGAAAGATGGTACTGAGAATACTACATGCAGGCAAGCAAAGGAGACATAGACATAAAGAACATACTTTTGGACTCAGTGGGAGAAGGAGAGGGTGGGATGACTGGAGAGAACAGCACTGAAACATGTGCATCACCACATGTAACACAGACGACCAGTGTGAGCTCAAGGCATGCAGCCCGCCCAGAGCTGCTGCTCTGGGACAACATCAAGCGATGGGGTGAGGAAGGAGCTGGGAGCGGCTCAGGATGGAGAGACACTTGTACACCCATGGCTGATTCGTGCTGATGTATGGCAAAAACCATTACAATATTGTAATTATCCTCCAACTAAAATTAATTAGTTAAAAAAAAAAAAGCTCATACAACTCAATATCAAACCCCCTCACTGAGATATTAAATTCCCTGGGGGTCCAATGGTTGTGACTCCGTGTTCCCACTGTATGGAGGGGACCCAGGCTCACCCCTGGTCAGGAGACTAAGACCCCACATGCCACACAGAGCAGCCAAAAAAAAAAAAAAAAGACTGAAAAATGAGCAAAGGAACTGAATAGACATTTTCCTAAAGAAGACATGCAGATGGGCAACAGGCATATGAAAACACGCCCAACATCATTAATCACCAGGGAAATGCAAATCAAAACCACAATAAGATATCACCTCACACCTGTCAGAATGGTTTGTCATCAAGAAGACAAGTAACTGCTGCTGCTAAGGATATGGAGAAGAGAGAACCCGGGTACACAGCTGGTGAGAATGTAAACTGATGCAGCCACTGTGGAAGACAGTGTGGAAGCTTCTCAAAGTCTAAAAATATAGCTACCAGATGACTCAGCAATTCCACTCCCGGGTATATATTCGGAAAAAAAAACAAAAACACTAATTAGAAAATACACACGCACCCCAATGCTCATAGCCATGTTATTTACAAGTGCCAAGAAATGGAAGCAACTTAAGTGTCCATCAACAGATAAAATGGATAAAGAAAATGTAATACACACATAGAATAAAGCCAAAAAAAATAGCATAAAGCCACAAGAAAGGATAAATTATTGCCATTTGCAGCAACACAGACAGACTTGGAAGGCATTATGCTACATGAAATAAGTCAGAGAAAGTATATTACTTACATGTGGAGTCTAAAATAATGCAACTAGTGAATAAAATAAGAAGCAAACTCACAGATATACAGAACAAACCAGTGGTTACCAGTGGGGAGAGGGAAGGAGGGAGCAACAATATAGAGATGAAGGGGGAAAAGGTAATTATGCAATTATATGAAATCATATATGTGAAACATTTGAAAACTGTAAAGCACTAACAGATTTAAAGAATCTTACCTTCAATGAAAAAATAAATTAGAAATAAAAATAAAATGTAACTATGTGATAATTTCTATTTTGTCCTATCCATAAATTTACAACACTGAACAAGTCTGAAAATGTACATTTTAAGTAAAGTTTAAATCATTTCACATACTTTTTAAAAAATCACCAAGTTTAAAGGTATGTAAATATTAATAACATAAACTTCCAAATAGATAAACTTCTATAATAAAATAATAAAAACTTCTGAACTGAAACGTAAAGAGAAAGGTAAAATTAAAATGATAAAACAATGTCCAAGAACCGTAGGACAATTCTAAAAGCTGTAACCTAGGCATAATAGGAATATCAGAAGGCAAAAGAAAGAGGAGCAAATGTATACATTTGGAGCAATAATGACTAAGAAATTTCTGCAATTAATGATAAAGTCACCAAACCACAGAGCCAGGAAACTCCAAAAATCCCAAGCAGGGAAATAAGAAAAAGTCTACCCCTAGGCATACCATGATCAAACTGCAGAAAATGGGGACTAAAAAATCTTGAATATGATTCAGAAAATCCATTTCATGTATATCCAAAGGCAAAGAAAATGGGATACGAGAAAGATTTCTGCATTCCCGAGTTTACTGCACATTATTCACAATAGCCAAAATACAGAAACCAGTTAGTGTCATCAAGATGAATAGATAAAGAAGATGTGGTTTATATATAAAGGGAATATTAAGCCATGAAAAAGAAATCCTGTCATTTGGAACAACATGAATGGACCCCCTTTAAGGGGTTTACGGTGAGATGACAGACAATGAAAGACAAACACTGTATGATATAATTTATTTAAAGAATCTAAAAAAGTCAAACTTAAAGAAACAGTAGAACAGTGGTGACCAGGGATTGGAATGTGGGAGAATTGGGGAAATGTTAAAAAACACAAACTTGCAACTAGGAGTTAATTAAGTTCTGGAGATCTAATGCAGAGCAGAGTGACTACAGCCAAAATACTCTACTATATACTTCAACACTGTTGAGAGACTAAATCTTAAGCATTCCCACCACACACACACACAAAAATGATGTGTATGTGACATGATAGAGGTGTTAGCTAAAGCTATGGTGGTAATCATACTGCAATATACAAATGTATCAAACCAACATGTTGCACACCTGAAACTTATACAATGTTGTATATAAATTTGACCAACTATAAGTCTTGAAAGAAAGTAGAAAACACACACACACTCCAATAGAGGTGGAAGGAATAACTGGACTGAAAACTCACTAGAGAAAATCCAAAGCAGTCTTCAACAAGCACAAAAAGAAAAGAATTAGAAAATCTGAAGACAGGTCATTTGAAAATAACTAGGAACAAAAAAGAAAAAAATGAAGAAAAGTGAGCAGAGGCTAAGGAACTTATGGTACATCACTGAGTGGGTCAATACATACACAATGGGAGTCCAAGAGAAGAGATACAATACATTAATCATGCAGTCCACAAGGAAGAAAGATAAATATAGAGCTTATCTGAACAAATAATAGCTAGAAATTTGAGGAAACACACGAATATACAAATTTCAAGAATCTCAAGCAAGAAACAGAATAATGAGAGATTATTAAAGGCAACAAGAGAAAGCAACCTCAGTAAGATTATCAGTGGATTTCTAAGCAGAACAGTACAAGCAAAGTAACAAGGGAATGATATATTTAAAGTACTGAATTAAAATTTAAAAACTGTCAACCAAACATTTTAGCCAGCAAAAATGAGGGTAAAATTAAGATACGAATGTTAGATAAAAAAAAACTGAGGGAGTTCATTACCAAGACAGCTGCCTTACAAGAAATTTTAAAGCCCTACAAGTAAAAAAGAAAGGATGCTAGGCTTTAACTTGAACTTACATAGAAATATAAAGTTCTCCAGTAAAGGCAGATTAAATAGGCAAATATAAAAACCAGGACTATATTGGTCCTCTTCTACTTTGCCTTTCACTGTCTTCTTTTCACAGCTGTTTGTAAGGCCTCCTCAGACAACCATTTTGCCGTTTTTCAAAGGAGAAAAGGAAAGATATACCCGTTTGAATGCAGAGTTCCAAAGAATAGCAAGGAGAGATAAGAAAGCCTTCCTCAGTGATCAATGCAACGAAATAGAGAAAAACAATAGAATGGGAAAGACTAGAGATCTCTTCAAGAAAACTAAAGACCAAGGGAACATTTCATGCAAAGATGGGCTCAATTAAAGACAGAAATGGTATGGACCTAACAGAAGCAGAAGATATTAAGAAGAGGTGGCAAGAATACACAGAAGAACTATACAAAAAAGATCTGCATGACCCAGATAATCACAATAGTGTGATCACTCACCTAGAGCCAGACATCCTGGAATTCGAAGTCAAGTGGGCCTTAGTAAGCATCACTATGAACAAAGCTAGTGGAGGTGATGGAATTCCAGTTGAACTATTTCAAATCCTGAAAGAT
This sequence comes from Cervus elaphus, assembly GCF_910594005.1. Taxonomy (NCBI): domain Eukaryota; kingdom Metazoa; phylum Chordata; class Mammalia; order Artiodactyla; family Cervidae; genus Cervus; species Cervus elaphus. The sequence continues at coordinate 51,009,295 of NC_057843.1, read as the reverse complement.
GATGCTCTGAAAGTGCTTCACTCAATATGCCAACAAAATTGGAAAACTCAGCAGTGGCCACAGGACTGGCAAAGGTCAGTTTTCATTCCAATCCCAAAGAAAGGCAATGCCAAAGAATGGTCAAACTAGTGCACAACTGCACTCATCTCTCACACTAGCAAAGTAACGCTCAAAATCCTCCAAGCCAGGCTTCAACAGTACGTGACCCGTGAACTTCCAGATGTTCGAGCTGGATTTAGAAAAGGCAGAGGGACCAGAGATCAAACTGCCAACATCTGCTGGATCATCAAAAAAGCAAGAGAGTTCCAGAAAAACATCTACTTCTGCTTTATTGACTATGCCAAAGCCTTTGACTGTGTGGATCACAGCAAACTGTGGAAAATTCTCAAAGAGGTGGGAATACCAGACCACCTGACCTGCCTCCTGAGAAATCTGTATGCAGGTCAGAAAGCAACAGTTCGAACTGGACATGGAACAACAGACTGGCTCCAAATCAGGAAAGGAGTACATCAAGGTTGTATATTGTCACCCTGCTTATTTAACTTATATGCAGAGTACATCATGAAAAATGCTGGACTGGATAAAGCACAAGCTGGAATCAAGACTGCTGGGAGAAATATCAATAACCTCAGATATGCAAATGACACCACACTTATAGCATAAAGCAAAGAACTAAAGAGCCTCTTGATGAAAGTGAAAGAGGGGGGTGAAAAAGCTGGCTTAAAGCTCAACATTCATAAAACTAAGATCATGGTATCTGGTCCCATCACTTCATAGCAAACAGATGGTGAAACAGTGGAAACAATGTCAAGCTTTATTTTGGGGGGCTCCAAAATCACTGCAGCCATGAAATTAAAAGACACTTGCTCCGTGGAAGAAAAGTTATGACCAACCTAAACAGCTTATTAAAAAGCAGAGACATTACTTTGCTAACAAAGCTATCGTTTTTCCAGTAGCCATGTATGGATGTGAGAGCTGGACTATAAAGAAAGCTGAGCACCCAGGAACTGAATCCTTTGAACTGTAATGTTGGAGAAGACTCTTTAAGAGTTCCTTGGACAGCAAGGATATCCAACCAGTCCATCCTAAAGGAAATCAGTCCTGAATATTCATTGGAAGAACTGATGCTGAAGCTGAAACTCCAATACTTTGGCCACCTGATGCGAAGAACTGACTCATTTGACCCTGATGCTGGGAAAGATTGAAGGCAGGAGGAGAAATGGACTGGAAAGGGTGAATTTTACTCAAATGACCATTATATCTACTATTGTGGGCAAGAATCCCTTAGAAGATAGGGAGTAGCCATCACAGTCAAAAAGAGTCTAAAATGCAGTACTTGAATGCAATCTCAAAAACGACAGAATGATCTCTGTTCATTTCCAAGGCAAGTCGTTCAATATCACAGTAATCCAAGTCTATGCCCAAACCAGTAATGCTGAAGAAGCTGAAGTTGAATGGCTCAATAAAGACCTACAAGACCTTCTAGAACTAACGCCCAAAAAAGATGTCCTTTTCACTATAGGGGACTGGAATACAAAAGTAGGAAGTCAAGAAACACCTGGAGTAACAGGCAAATTTGGCCTTGTGCTAACAGAGTTTTGCCAAAAGAATGCACCAGTCATAGCAAACACCCTCTTCCAACAACACAAGACAAGACTCTACACATGGACATCACCAGATGGTCAATACCAAAAACAGATTGATTATATTCTTTGCAGCCAAAGATGGAGAAGCTCTATACAGACAGCAAAAACAAGACCAGGAGCTGACTGCGGCTCAGATCATGAACTCCTTACTGACAAATTCAGACTTAAATTGAAGAAAACAGGAAAAACCACTAGACCATTCATGTATGACCTAAAGCAAGTCCCTTATGATTATACAGTACAAGTGAGAAACAGATTCAAGGGATTAGATCTGATAGACGAGTGTCTGAAGAACTATGGACAGAGGTTCGTGACACTGTACAGGAGGCAGGGATCAAGACCATCCTCAAGAAAAAGAAATGCAAAAAGGCAAAATGGTTGTCTAAGGAGGCCTTACAAAATAGCTTTGAAAAGAAGTGATGCGAAAGGCAAATGAGAAAAGGAAAGATATATGAGGAGTGAAATACAACTGACTCTTGAACAACAGCGCTCTGCATTTTGTGGGTACACTTGTATGTGGATTTTTTCCAATACATACTTCAGAATTACATCACAGGTGAATCTGAGGACGTGAACCACAGATATGGAAGGCCAACTGTAAAGTTATATGCAGGTTTTCAACTGTGTGGGGGTTTGAAGCCCTAACCCCTGTGTTGCTCAAGGGTCAATTGTAACTAAAATGAAAAACGTAGGAGGGGATATTACCAATTTTACAGAAATAAAAAGGACTATAAGAATACTATGAACAGCTATGTGTCTACAAATTTGAAAGTCTAGATAAAATGGATAAATTCCTAGAAACATGCACACTACCACTAATGAATCATGAAGAAATGCATAATCTGCACAGATTTGTAATGAGATTTCATCAGTAATCAAAAACATCCCAGCAACAATGACAACAATAAAAGCTCGGAACAGAAGAGCTTCACTGGCGAATTCTACCAAATATTTAAAAGAGAACACCAATCCTCCTCAAATTCTTCCAAAAAAATGAGAAGGGAACACTTCCAAACTGCACATAGGTCTCCATTAATCTGATACCAAAGCATAGGAGACCACAAGAAAACTACGGATCAGTATCCCTCACGAATACTGAGGCAAAAATCCTCAACAAAATACTAGCAACCAAAATTGAATGGTACACTAAAAGAATTATCACTATTTAAAAAAAAAAAAAGAATTATCACTATTTTTCAATGTAATAGTCTAGGAATGGAAAGATGGTTCAACATACAAATTGAATCAGGGTAATACACCTCATTAACAGAATCAATTAACCCAGGATCACTTAAACTGATGAAGAAAATGCATTCAAAAAACTTCAGCATTCTTTCAAGATGAAAACATTAAAAAAATTAGGAATAAAAGTAAACTATCTCAAGATATTAAAGCCATATATGAAAAGCACACAATGAACTTCATATGTAATGGTGCAAGATATGTCTTTTTCTCTAACATCAGAACAAGATAAAGATGTCCACTTCTGCCACTTTTACTCAACACAATGTCATAGCCAGAGCAATTGGCCAAGAAGAATAAATAAAAGGCATCCACATTGGAAAGGAAGAAGGAAAATTCTCTCTGTTCATAGACAACATGATCTTACATGAAGAAAAATATTCCACAAAAAAAACTGCTAGAATAAATAAATTCAGTATGTTGCTGGATACATAATCAAAATACAAAAATCAGTTGTTTCTATACACTTAACAATACAAGATGTAAACTATGAAAACAATTACATTTACAATTGTGCTAGTTAGTTGCTAAGTCGTGTCCAACTCTTTTACAACCCCAGGGACTGCAGCCTGCCAGGTTCTCTGTCCATGGGACTTCCCAGGCAAGAAGACTGGAGTGGGTTGCCATTTCCTTCCCCAGGGGAACTTCCACAACCAGGGATCGAACCCACATCTTATCACAGGCAGAATCTTTACCACTGAGCCACCAAGGAAGCCATTTACAACAGTATCAAAAATAACAAAATACATAGGAAAAAACACAGGGAGAGAGAAGAGAATGATTTATACCCCAAAACCTATAAGACATTGTTGAAATAAAGAAAACACACATATAAATAGAAAAACATTCTATTTTCACAATATTGTTAAGATATCAATACTACCCAAATCAACCTACAGATCCAATGTAATCCACATTAAATCCCAATTCTTTTCAGAAATAGAGAGATTCATTTTTAAATTCATATGACATCTCAAAGGACCCACAGTCAAAACAACCCTCAAAGGAATGTTGGCGATCTCACAGTTCCTAATTTTGAAAATGATGCAAATGATGCGACTGACAAGGGGTTAATGTCCAAAATATGCAAACAGTTCATATCAAAAAAACAAACAATCTACTCAAAAAATGGGTGGAAGACCTGAATAGACATTTTTCCAAAGACAACATACAGAAGGCTAAATAGGCAGTGAAGATTCTCAGTATTGCTAATTATTAGAGACATGGAAATCAAAACCACAGTGAGGTATCACTTCACACCTGCTGGAATACCCATCATCACAAAGTCTACAAATAACTGATGTTAGAGAGCATACAGAGAAATGGCAACCCCTGTACACTGTTGGTGGGAATGTAAGTTGGTACAGCCACAGTGGAAAGCAGTAAGGAGGTCCCTTTAGAAAGTAAAAATAAAACTAGACTATGATCCAGCAATTCCACTCCTGGGTACACATCCAGGAAAAAAGAAAACTAATTGAAAAAGACAGAGCCAACCCAGTGTTTATAGCAGCACTACTTACAACAGCCAAGACATGGAAACAACTCAACTGTCCAGCAATAGATGACTGGGTTAAAAAGATGTCTCACACACATACACAAAATAGTACTCAGTCATAAAAATGAAATATAGCCATATACAGCAATGAAGATGAACCCAGAGAATATCATACTTAGTGAAAAAAGTCAGAGAAGGCAAATATATGATGTCAACTATATATGGAATCTAAATAAGTGCATATACAAAACAGAAACAGACTCACAGAAATAGAAAATAAACTTGTCGTTACAAAAGGAGAGAGGGAAAGAAGGAAGAACAAATTAGGGGTATGTGATGAAGATATAAAAACTGCTGCCGGACTGGATGAAGCACAAGATGGAATCAAGATTGCTGGGAGAAATGTCAGTAACGTCAGATATGCAGATAACACATCTTTATGACAGAAAGCAAACACAAACTAAAGAGCCTCTTGATGAAGGTGAAAGAAGAGAGTGAAAAAGCTGGCTTAAAATTCAACATTCAAAAAATGAAGATCATGGCATCCAGCCCCATCACTTCATGGCAAATAAATGGGAAAACAATGGAAACAATGAGAGACTTTATTTTCTTAGGCTCCAAAATCACTGCAGATGGTGATTGCAGCCATGAAATTAAAAGATGCTTGCTCCTTGGAAGAAAAGCTATGACCACCCTAGACAGCATATTAAAAAGCAGAGACATTACTTTGCCAACAGAAGTCCATCTAGTCAAAGCTACAGTTTTTCCAGTAGTCATGTATGGATGTGAGAGTTGGACTATAAAGAAAGCTGAGTACTGAAGAACTGATGCTTTTGAACTGTGGTGTTGGAGGAGACTCTTGAGAGTCCCTTGGACTGCAAGGAGATCCAACCAGTCCATCCTAAAGGAGATCAATTCTGAATATTCACTGGAAGGACTGATGCTGAAGCTTCAATACTTTGGCCTCCTGATGCAAAGAACTGACTCATTAGAAAAGACCCTGATGCTGGGAAAGATTGAAGGTGGGAGGAGAAGGCAACGAAAGAGGATGAGATGGTTGGATGGCATCACCAACTAAATGGACATGAGTTTGGGTAAATGCCGGAAGTTGGTGATGGACAGGGAGGCCTGGCATGCTGCAGTCGATGGGGTCACAAAGAGAGGGACACAACGGAGCAGCTGAACTGAACTGAACCTAAGACTATACATAAAGAGAAACATTTTAACAGATTACATTTCAAAAACAGAATATGCAATTTAGTTTTTTTTTTAAAAAAAAAGAAGTCTGAACTTCTAGTATTACACAAAGATGTCAGGCATAACAAATTTTTTTTAATTTGCCCAAGTATTGTAATTTTGGAGCAAAAAAAGAAAATAAGTGAGAAGAAAGAAAACTATAATATTAAAAGGTACACTCTATGTTACAAATGATAATTCTATTACACAAGACATCCTTACTACTACTTCTGCCCCTGAATTTCTAATATTTTTGCCCTGAAAGTGCCCTTAAAATGCACCTATTTGGATGTCACAATCCCCTGTGTCATTTGGTTAAAAAGTATTGGTGCAGGGTGTCCTACTTTCAATAAATGAATTATAGTATCTGCGAAGTAGTTCCAAAAATATCTGTATTTCTAACAATCACATATGACTGATTCTGATGCAGCCTAGCTCTTGAATGAAATATTAAACACTAGTTGGTTTAGCAAAGTTGGGAGGCTAATCGCAGATGTGTCCACGAAGTACTACCAACTCCCTAAATAGATGATACACAGGAAGGATGGAAGGGTGGAACTGACACTGTTTAAAATATATACTTTATCAACATCAGAATCTGCCAACAGTTTGAGAAAAAACTCAATTCCTCTCTCTCCTTCCACAAAATAGATGCTTCCAGGACTCAGTCTCCTCAGCGCACACACAGTCCAGTGGCACTGTCCTACTGTATCATCATCAGCTTTGTAAACTTCAAATATAACAATGTTTCTAAGGAAAAAAGAATGCTAATTTTCAAAGGAACATCTCTGAAACAAATTTTCCATTATTAGATATGAAACCATCAATTTAACTTCTGTATACTAATTATACTATTCATATGCCAATAGTGATATTAACTGGATTACTATACAGAAGCCTAGCAAAAGCACACATTTACTAACAGGTCCTCCTGACACTAGACCATAAAATATTAAGTCCATAATCTTAAAATTTTCCTATGTAGCACCTAGTTTCTATTATTGAGACTTTCAAAGAATTTTTTAATCCTCTAAGTTTATCAGGAATTATTATTGCTTTTTAAATTCTTCAAGAATATTTTAAATTCTACCTATTACTCAAAAAATGTAAAATATAAAATCATAAAGCTTCTGGAATAAAACACAGTAGAAAATCTTTGTGACTTTGGGTTAGGGAAAGATTTCACAGATACACCACCAAAAGCATGACTCATAAATTCTGATAAACTGGACTTGATTAAAATTTTAAACTTTTGTTTTACAAAAGACAGCCTTGGAAACGACTCCGAGAAAGTATTTTTCAAATCACCTATCTTACAAAGGACTTGCATCCATAATACTTAAAGAATTTTCAAGAGTTTGGAAATTCCTTAAAATGTCTAAACAAAGTTACCATATCACTCAGGAATTCCACCTCTATACACAAGAGAACTTAAAGTATATGTCCATGAAAAACCTGTACATGAAAGTTCACAGCAGCATTAGTCATAAAAGGAAAAAGTAATAATAATTTAAATGTCCATCAAGTGATGAACAGATAAACAAAATGAGTTATACCCATACAATGGAATGTCATTAACAGCCACAAAAACGAATTAAATACTGATATATGCTACAATATAAATGAACCTTGAGAATATAATACTAAGTGAAAGAAACCAGAAACAAGAGACCATGTATATTATGATTCCATTTACATGAAATGTCCGGAATTGGCAATCAATAGAAGACAAAAAGTGTATTAGTGATTGCCAGAGGAAGGTGGCGATAAATTTGTAGTGATTATTAACAGGTATGAGATTTATTTTTGGAGTGTTGAAAATGTTCTGGAATTAGATGTACCAACAGTTGCACAATTTTGATGCATGCCACACATGAATGCCTCTCACATTCATTTCATTTAGTAAGTGAAAGGAATGATACTAAGAAATCAGGTCCACGAAGATACATACCACATAATTCCATTTATATGGCACTCTAGAAAAGGCAAAACTGTAGGGATGGAAAACGACCAATGGTTGCCAGGAGGAAGGGTAGGAGTTGGGTGGGAGACTACTAAGGGGCAGCAGAGGGAATTCTGAGGTGTGGAAACAGTGTCAGACTTTATTTTTCTGGGCTCCAAAATCACTGCAGATGGTGATTGCAGCCATGAAATTAAAAGATGCTTGCTCCTTGGAAGGAAAGTTATGACCAACCTAGATAGTATATTAAAAAGCAGAGACATTACTTTGCCAACAAAGGTCCATCTAGTCAAGGCTATGGCTTTTCCAGTAGTCATGTATGGATGTGAGAGTTGGACTATAAAGAAAGCTGAGTGCCAAAGAATTGATGCTTTTGAACTGTGGTGTTGGAGAAGACTCTTGAGAGTCCCTTGGACTGCAAGGAGATCCAACCAGTCCATCCTAAAGGAGATCAGTCCTGAGTGTTCATTGGAAAGACTAATGTTGAAGCTGAAACTCCAATACTTTGGCCACCTGATGCAAAGAGCTGACTCATTAGAAAAGACCTTGATGCTGGGAAAGATTGAAGGCAGGAGGAGAAGGGGACGACAGAGGATGAGATGGTTGGATGGCATCACCAACTCAGTGGACAGGAGTTTGGGTAAACCCCGGGAGTTGGTGATGGACAGGGAGGCCTGGTGAGCTGCAGTCCACAGGGTCGCAAAGAGTCGGACACCACTGAGCGACAGAACTGAACTGATATTTTTTCTGTATCAATATCGTGATGCTGGATACGTGCTTCCTTGTATTTGTCAAATTGATAGAACTGTGCATCACAAGAGTGAATTTAGTGTAAAGTATTTTAAATTAACAAATCCACTAATAAATCAAACTCTACACCAACCTCCACCTTGAAGTAAAAGCAATTTTCCACTACAGGTTAAAAGCAAAGCACACCACAAAATGTTCTCAAGGCTTCCTACTGAAGTGGGTGGAGACAAGTTTTATCGTTGTTGTTTTACAAATGAAAAGCAGCACAGATTAAACTATCTGTAAATTTCCGGTACTAGTCAGAGCTGCTTAGCTAGCATTTATGTTCTTCATTCCTGCAGTCCCACTCTCTACCAAGGTACCAGATATCAACAGTAGTTAAGAGGTTTTCTTTATCAAACTAAATTACCTATTTACACTATTAAATAAAGGAGAAATACCACGATAAATAAGTACTTTAGAAGAAGGCTGCCAAGTGTGTGCATATTCAAAAAGACTAAAATTAAATATATATATATATATATAACACAAGGAAATTAACCCTAGCTTTGGCCTGGGAAAGACATTTCATAAGAAAAAGAATCTAATTTCTAATGGGTGTTTAAAATAGATAAGGGTGTAATACAAAAACAGGTGGAATCACAGCACTAAAAATGAAACTCCAAATAAGGAAATACACCAGAATAAACGGATACAAAGTAAAGCCTCAGTCCTTCACCATCCAACTTCACATCTCACTTAGCATAAGGACAGGTCTCTTTTAGGTCTGGGATGTTACACAGCGCACCTAGCTTCTTTAAAAATTCAGTGACTCAATGCGACCCACAAAACCCCAAGGCCTTAACAAGCTTGACACATTGCTGGGTCAGGTTGTAAATTGACAACACACCACCAGTCTTTCGAGCGATCCTGCACAGGAGTTTTCGCTCTGTTATCAGCCGAATCTCCCAGACTCGAGGCGGTGAGCCCGGAAGGGGGAGCCGAGCAGCCAGCAGGGTTTGGCCATACCCGGAGGCTGGGCGCGTGAGGAGGACGGCATCTCCGGTCACAGCTCCTTGCTTTCACGTGCGAGGCGGCGTGCGGCCCTCCGTGGGCTGCCGGGACCTCCATCACAACCGAAGGGGCGAAAATGACAGGGACCAGATCAAGCCCAGGTGTGTCTCGAGGCCGCCCCTCGCCCAACACAGCTGAAACCGGACCTCGAGGGGCAGAAAAGGGCGGGTCGGTGGAATTTGAACTCCAGACCCTTGGAGTCCACTGTGGGTCCCTTCGGCGGAAAAGGGGGGTGGGGGCGGCCTTTTCATCCAGCATCAGAGACCCCAATCCCCTCCAGCCAAAAAACTAACTCGCCGGTGGAGGCCCAGCAACTGCCTCCAGGCTCTACGTAACATGACCCCAAACGAGGGCGGCGGCAGGTGGCATAGTTGGGCCCGAGGCCCCAAGAAGGCAGGGCCGGCTCGGTCAACGGAAGCACGGGAGGGAGGCGAGATGGAGGGACTGCGGCGGTCTCGTTACCTGCCCAGATGCCCAGACTGAGCTGGGACGTGTCCAGGTTCACCACATAGTCCCCCAAGAACCGGTTCAACACGTCCACGACCACCGACTCGAACACCATCTTCCTCAGCCGCGGTGGACGCGGCGCCCCTTCTTCCTGCGCCTGCCCTCCCGAGCCCCTCTCACGAGACTGCTCGGTTCACCGGCTCCTGGGCGGCTCCGACCGTGGTGCCACCCGCGCCGGACGCGTAGCCCCGCCACGAGCCCTATGAGGGGCGGAGGCGGTCGCTCGCGCTACGCATGTGCGGCTCGGGATCCAGGGTTGGGCGGAGCGCGAGGCCCGAGAGAGAGCTAAGGCGGCTGCGCGGCCGCCTCTCCAGATCTTGCCCTAGTCGGGCGGAGCGCGGCTCCTTTTTCTCCTCGGCCCCGCCTCCTCCCCCATCGCCAGGCAACCGGACAAGTACCTGGAGTTGCCAGACATTTCTGACCCCGCCCCCAGCGGCCGTCTGGCCTCCCCACTGGCGGCGGGGGCGGGGGCGGGGGCGGGGGCGGGGCGGTGGGCGGGGCGCCAGGGGCGCGGTGGTTACTCCCGGCTTGGAACGCCCCGCCCCTAACTGAGGAGACACGCCCCCACGTGGGCCGCGAGGTCCTAAATCTGAGTAAAGCGGCGGCTGATTAAACATGCCTTACGCGTTAGTTAGGCTGGAGGCTCTCAAGTGGAGTCCCGGGGAGCTTCACACTTATTATTACAAGCTGGGAGGTACAGGCGGAACCCGGGCGGTGCTGGCTTCCTAGGTCAGTCCAGCGTGCGTGTCTGGATGCCTGTAAGTGCACTGCTCAGTCTTCCGAGCGCTTGGAGAGGTGACGCAGTTGGTGACTTAACTTCCCTGGCTGCAAATCGAGAGAGGAAAGTAAAGAGTAAATTCTGGGTTGTAATTCCATGCTCCCTTCCCTGCATCTGAGATCGCACTCTTTCTTGGTCTGGGTTGTTTAGATGGAGACGACTTTCATTCCTTAGAGAGTCAACCAGTCTTGCCTGACACTGAGGGGCGCCCTCCTACGAACACCTGAGACCTAAGACTCACAGCCCCTGAGCCTTCACAGAATGACCTTAAATAAATAAATAAAAATTAGCGCTCTTTCAGAACCACTCTCACAGCCGTGTTTGGTTTTATACAGAAAGAGGGCCAAAGGCCTGAGGTTGTGAAGGCAAAAGACGCTGGATGTGAAGTTTGGAGAACTCTAATTAATAACCCTCTAAGGATTTAAGATGTAGGAGTGTAGTTTAAATTTCTTTCTGCATAGCAAATGATGACTTTCCCGTTAATTCTTGCATCATTTTGTGCGTAGTCACCCCAATTTTTTAAGGTTTGAAGGTTTACATTTCCAAGTAGAATGTCTGGAAAATACAGTGTAAAATCTTATTTTACATGAGTTGACGAATTGCTTTCCTATAATTTCACATTTGAAGGGATCTTAATTAGGTCACAGTACAAGCTCTTGGGCTTTAAGATAATAAAGCTGCAATGTTAGGGATTTGTCCAAGGTGACAGGACTCATTTTCTGCAGAAACAGATGGAACCTGTTAGTTCTGCCTGACTCCACTCCATCATCTCACCTGCTCCTCTTGCATTTGGCTAATGACATTGCAAATCTACCTCAGAATACCTGAACAGAGAAATTAATGGAAGCTACAATGCCTAGCGAAGGGGAAAACTGTATGTCATCAGGGATTTTGCTACCATACTATGATAAGCCACATATACAGTAGCTACAAAATTCCACTGTTATATCTAGCACAAGTTTAAAGTACAAGAAATTCCAGAACTCAGTCCCAAAATATGCTTTAGTAGCTTGCAAACACCTCACACTAGTTTTATACAGTCCATGAAAATCCTGTAGAATTGGGTAAGGGGTGTGTCCTGCTAAAATTTTAGAAGTTTTAGCTTTCATTTGCTAAAGAGACCAATGAAAAAAATTCTGAGAAACTGTTGGAAATAAAAAACAAGATGCATATTGTAACAATTCTTGTCTATTGTTAGATGCTATGTCATGAACATGTTTCCTAAGTATTAAAAGGTACAATTTTCATGTTGCTTAATCCATCTTAGGAATTTTGTAAGCAAAAATAATGTCATCATATAAAAGATAAGTGTATTTATTAAACCATTAAATCAAATCTCTGTTGAACCTTGAAAAATAAGCCCAGGGATTGCCAAAAAGATGCTGAAGTTTCAGTTTTGAAAATGTACCAGTGTAAGGTGTTTTTCCCTCCATATCCTAATTCATTGTTTTATCAAATAAAAAAGAAAAGCTTTTTGAGTGACCCCAAACTGCAATATCGTCCAACTGTGCAGTAGATTAATAACTTTGTAAGTTAGATTTGCTATGATCTTGTGCTTAGTTTACATACTACAGCTTTCTATCTCTGAAGTTTGGGTATGCCGGTAGTAATGCTGGACATTTTTTCCTCCTAACTCTAATTCCTCTGTCCAAAAGTGCATGTCATTGCTGTGCTGCTTGTGTTTATCATCCCCCTCTTGAGGTCAGTATTGAGGAACTAAGCTAGACATTCAGATAACAAAGCCAATGAAGCACACCACCTTCCTGAAAACTGTCTTGGAGGAACAAGTCTAGAAGATGGCGATTTTATAGGACTTTTACTGACCTGGCCTCATAAAGCTCTACACTCCTATCTCAGTTAACAGTTTAAAAATTATAAACAATCAGAAGTTATTTGGATGTGTGTGTTCCAATCTTAATAAAAAAAAAAGAGAGAAATTTGTTAGAAGGGAGACCTATGGAAAAGGTTGAGAAACTTACAAGAACCTTATTCAGGCAGTGCATGTGAAAATTTAAATCAACAGTGTTTCTAAAGGGCAGTTTAAAACATGTACAAACTGACATATACATGTCTATGTACATACATGTGCATATGATTTAGCTCAGCAATCCCACTTCTAGAGATTTACTCTAAGAAAATAATTATAAAAATTCAAAAAGCTATCCCACAAATACATTCATCAAAGCATTACTTATAATAGCAAAAAATTAGAAACAATCTAAATGTCCATTAATAGGGAACATGGTTAAGTAAACACACACACGTTACTATACAAGCTTTAAAAATGATGAAGATCTATACTAATATGGAAAGAAGTCAATACTATACACTTGTGACAAACAAGATACAGAGTAGTATATGAAGTATATAAATTATGGATGTGTTTTAAATGTTCAGAGAATATATATAATATATATAAAGAATATATATTATATTTATATTATATATAAAGAATATATTCTTTATATATTATATTTATATTTATATATATATATGAATAAATCTAGATGTATGCTCACCAAATGTTAACAGTGGTTATCTAGATAATGAGACTTTGGGTAATATGTATTTCCTCTGTTCTTTCGAGCTTAAAAAAACATGTTTCACAGTGAGTATGTATCTTTTCCCCAAATCAAGAAATCTGTCTAAATAAAGTAAGAAGATAACTACAAATCAAGTATAATAACATTTCTCTTACTCATACTAATTGAAATTCTTTTAGTCTAAAGCAAATCATCTTTGGAGATTTTGAACCAAAGAAACTGAATTTTATTACCTTCAGCTATATGCTGTACACTTGGAACATTTTTAAAAAGATGCAAAATTAATTTATTCTTCTAAACTGGTGAAGAGGGATGTATCAGAAATGTTATTTTAGTGTATATTCTTTTGTAATGCTTCAGGAAACTGCATGTGCACATGGATAAACTACTCTTCCTAAAATCAGAGGCAACTGAAGTTTGTTAGCAAGGTCCCAATCCTGGTGGAGAATTAATATAGAAACATATGTGAATTCTCAAATATTAGCCAAAAGACATGAACAGACATTTCCTGAAAAGGATATACAGGTGGCAAATATCACATGAAAATATTCTCAACATCATTAACCATTTGGGAAATGGCTAAAACCACAAATAAGCAATCACTACATACCATCAGAATGGCTGTAGAAAGGAAAAGTGATAACTCAAAATGCTAGTGAAGGACTTCCTGGTGGTACAGTGGATAAGAATCAGCCTTCCGATGCAGAAGACATGGGTTTGATCCCTGGTCCAGGAAGACTCCACATTTCGCAAGGCAACCAAGCCAGGATGCCACAACTACTGAACCTGCATGCCTAGAGCCTGTGGTCCGCAACAGAAGCCCCCGCACGGCAACAAAGAGTCGTACCCACTCTTTGGAACTAGAGAAAGCCTGCACACAGTGACAAAGACCCAACACAGCCAAAAAAAGATACTTATTTTAAACAATGCCAGTACGGTTGTGGAGAAATTGAATCATTTATGTATCAGTGAGTGGCTTCCCTGGTCCATGGGATTTGGACACGACTGAACAACTTTCACACACAAACACACACACACACACACACATGCATCAGTGGAGTGCTTCCCAGGTGGCACTAGTGGTAAAGAATCCATCTGCCAATTCTGGAGATGCAAGAGAAGTGGATCCTATCCCTGGGTTGGGAGGAACACTTGAAGAAGGAAATGGCAGCCCACTCCAGTATTCATCACTGGATAATCCCCGAGACAAAGGAGCCTGGAGGGCTACAGTCCACAGGGTCCCAAAAGATTCGGACACGACTGAGTGACTAAGCACGCAAGTATGCATGCATCAGTGGTGAGAAAGTGAGAGGGTATGACCATTCTGGAAAACAGTTTAGCAGTTTCTAAAAAATAATAATAAAATAAATACACACCATCTGAACCAGCGTTTATAGTCCTGAACATTTATCCCAGAGAAAGGAAAATATGTGTTCACACAAAAACTCATACATGAATGTTCGTAGCAGTTTTATTCATAATAGGCAAAAACTGGAAATCACCCAAATATTTTCCAACAGATGAATGGTTAAATAAACTGTGTTATATACCCACACCATGGAATACTACACAGCAATGAACATAACAAACTCTTGATATATGTAACAATTTGGATGGATTTCTGGGGAATTACCTGAATGAAAAATATGATACAAATTATAAAAATAGAGAACAGATTAGAAGTTGCCAAAGGTTAGATATAGGATGGAGAGACAGGTGTGGCTACAAATAAATAGCAGCAAGGGACCTTGTATTTTTGGAATAATTCTACATCTTTTTTTTTTTTTTAATTTATTTATTTTTTATTAGTTGGAGGCTAATTACTTCACAACATTTCAGCGGGTTTTGTCATACATTGATATGAATCAGCCATAGATTTACACGTATTCCCCATCCCGATATCCCCTCCCACCTCCCTCTCCACCCGATTCCTCTGGGTCTTCCCAGTGCACCAGGCCCAAGCACTTGTCTCATGCATCCCACCTGGGCTGGTGATCTGTTTCACCATAGATAGTATACATGTTGTTCTTTTGAAATATCCCACCCTCACCTTCTCCCACAGAGTTCAAAAGTCTGTTCTGTATTTCTGTGTCTCTTTTTCTGTTTTGCATATAGGGTTATCGTTACCATCTTTCTAAATTCCATATATATGTGTTAGTATGCTGTAATGTTCTTTATCTTTCTGGCTTACTTCACTCTGTATAAGGGGCTCCAGTTTCATCCATCTCATTATGACTGGTTCAAATGAATTCTTTTTAACGGCTGAGTAATGTTCCATGGTGTATATGTACCACAGCTTCCTTATCCATTCATCTGCTGATCCATTCATCTGCTTATGCATTCATCTGCTGATCCATTCATCTGCTACATCTTGATTGTGGTAGTGATTACATATAACTGCATAAAATCATATACACAAATGAGTGCATATAAAACTGATAAAATCTGAATAAGCATTGGTACCATAAGTGGTACCAATATATTTATTTCCTGGTTTTGATATTGCACTATAGCTATGCAAGATGTTACCATTGAGGGGCATGATGAAAGGTACATGGGACCTCCCTATAAATTTCTTTTGCAACTTTCTAGGAATGTATAATTAACTTGAAGCAACATTTTAAAAGTTTTTGTTAATGTGGGGTCCACTAAGGGATACATCTAAGGATCAAATGAGCCTGAATTAAGAGATTCCATACAGTGCTTTAATGTTGTTATGCAAGATACTTGGTAAAATATTTGTCAACTGAAAAAAAAAGCACAACCTAAATAAAAGTTGAGAATTTGGTGAATATTCTGACACAGCATCTCAGGTAATGCTGAGAAACTGTTCTGAAGAGGCAAGGTGGGAAGCCAGGGTATATAGGAGTTTTTGCAACAGAAGTCCAGGTATTCAGAATGTCAAAATGTTACTGTTAATAAAAGAAAATCAGATATCTCAAGTTAAGGCATTTAGTATTTTTCTATGTATGTGAAGATGCTGGGCTCACTTAAATCATTCTTTCAATATGCACCTTAGCTATCTGGAGTCCGTATCCCACGTTTCCTCATTCTGAGCTTCCTCAGGGCACACCATCAGGGGGTGACCGTAGTGGCTGACTGCTAGATGGCCTTGGCCAAGAGCAGCCCGTTTGTCTCCATTCTGAGTTCCTTCAGGGTTCACCATCTAAGTGGTTGTAATGTGATGGCTTGATGGCTATAACATCCTTTGTTTACTGAAATGGCAAGCAATATTTTAGTTCACATATTTAAGAAAGAAAAGTATCTGAATGTGATGCCTTATCAGGAAGCATTAAAATACCAATTATTCTGCAGTCCCAGTAAAATACTAGAGAGAGATACAATAATAGATTTTTCAAGCATCTTCCTCTGGCTCTAAATATCTAAAATGAGTGACCCCTTCCCAGGTTAAAAGGAGTCCCAAATGCTGATGTCCATCAGTGCTTGCTGACCCAAGATTTTCACATGGCTGATTGTTTATCATTCAGGTCTCTGCTCAAATGTTGTTGTTGGGACCCCATGGACTACAGCACTCCGGGATTTCCTGTCCCTCACCATATTCCGGAGTTTGCCGAAGTTCATGTCCATTCAACTGGTGATGACATCCAACCAGCTCATCCTCTGCTCAAATATCTAAGGCCTAACCAGGGGACTTCCCTGTCCTTTCCTTCTCAGGTAGCCATCTGTCATACTCTGTCATAGCCACCTTTTTATCTTCATGTCATTTATCACTCTCTGAAATTATCTTCTTTACAGGTTTTAAAAATTTCTGTCTCCCCCATCACCACTATTTCTAGATAGGGTGCTAATGTGTCTAGTCTACTGTTTTTTTCCTCAGTACATGGGTGTTTGGCACACAGTAGGTTTTCAATACATTTTTGTTGAAAGAATGAACAAATGTTGGATAAGAAGTCACCCCCAACTCTCACGAGACTGAACATACCACCAGAGGAGTAGGTTAATGAGCCGAGGCCAACTTAAGGAGAGGGTATTCGAAGGATACAAAAAGCAGAGACTGTGGAGTGAAGTTGCAGCCCAGGAGAAGAAGCATCTGAACCTTGGCTGGATGCCTACTGCAGTGCTATAAGAGGCATGCGTATGCATGCTTAGTAGGGTCTCTTTGTGACCCTGTGGACTGTAACCCACCAGGCTCCTCCGTCCATGGAATTTTCCAGGCAAGAATATTGGAGTGAGCTGCCATTTCCATCTCCAGGGGATCTTCCCTACCTAGGGATGGAACTTGAGTCTCTTGTGTCTCCTGCGTTGGCAGGCAGATTCTTTACCACTGCGCCACCTTGGGAAGCCCATGACGGGCAGGTACTGAGAGCTGCAGTGAGACAAAAAGGATGTGTGTGGAAGACCAGACTCTAGTCCCAGAATTAGGTTCCTGATGGCTGAGCCAAGGTGAGATCAGAGAGGACAATCTAATTTCAAAAGAGCATCCAGAAGGATCCTTCAAAAGAAAGTGAGCTTAGGTCACCTTTGTGCTCCAAAGCTGCTAACAGCTGCCCGTATCACCAAGGTAACGGCCACAGCCCTTCTGATGGCAGATAAGGCCTTCCCTTCCACCCTGCCCTTATCTAGAAGCTCTTTCCTCAGACACTTACGTGACTCACTCCCTCCCTCCGTCTTTGTTAGCTCTGTGTCATTTTCTCAGCCCTTCCTTGAACAGCCCAGTTAACCTTGATTCCTACTCCTCCTACTCCTCAGCCCTCCTATCCCCTTACCTGCTCTACCTTCCCTCAGAGCACTTACCACCTGACATGCTGTTTTTCACTTATTTTATTTTCTGTCCACCTATCTGTCTGCATTATCATGTCGTAATATAATATATTGTAAGCTACTCAAGGAAGAAATATTATTATTATTGTTTTGCTCATTGTTCTATCCTCTGTGCCCTGAGCAAGGCAGACATTCACATATTTGTGGAAGGAAGGAAAGGCATACCTGCCCAGTATTGAATCATTGCCAGTCAGCTCCAAGCTTACCCTTGGATTTGGAGCTCTAGGACGCTGAAGCACTCTGCAAAGGACATTAGCAGCTGCCTCCTATTTAGGTTTCGTTCAGAATAGGCACTGGAAGGGGCAGAGGAGGAAGAATAGACTTGCTCCTTTATGTTTGTTCCCCATAAGGCTTCCTGTCTACTTCCGTTGGTTTTGATTGATTCACCAGCAACCCTTCTTCACCTGACAGCAGCCCCTGAATCTGCCTTGCATTTTCCCCAACTTGCAGAATCAGTATCATCTCACCATCTCAGAGACCTCAGAACCAACCTTGTTCCTGCTCCTAAGGATGCTTCTCCTAACTCGGAGACACAGCCTCCTCAGAGGTCCGTGGTTCATCTTGAGGGCTCCTTTCCTTAGTTCCCATGTCTGTCCATTTGCTTACTCAGTATGTGTGTGTGTGCGTGAAGTCACTTCAGTCATGTCTGACTCTTTGCAACCCCATGGACTGTACCCCGCCAGGCTCCTCTGTCTATGGGATTCTCTAGGCAAGAATACTGGAGTGGGTTGCTGTGCCCTCCTCCAGGGGATCTTCCTGACCCAGGGATCAAACCCACATCTCTCATGTCTCCTACACTGGCAGGCATGTTCTTTACCATTAGCTCCACCTGGGAAGCCCTTGCTTACTCAGTCCTTGGGGTTATATCCACTTCCTGCAACAACTACCTCCAAAATCCTTTAGAACTCTCTTTTCACTCTTTCATTACTTAACGATCTTATGGCTAATTAACAGTTCTGTATATATCTCTTTTGTGGAGAGCTGAGTCAGTGCCTGCAGTTGAGTCTGTGCCCAGGGAGATGTTTGGCTGAGAGACAGAAGCAGTGTCATCAAAGGGAAGACAGACAAATTGTGCAGTCAGCCCTCCCGGATGAAGTGCCGGGGTCTGCTCTGAATGGTCCTGTGAACAGGGGCCGCATGAAGCACACGACACCGCTCCCCTCCTTCTCCATTCAGGGCAGCCTCTCCGTCCCAGAACCTTAGACAGGAGTCGAAAGACCTCTCAGATATGAAATCTCTGCCTCTCTGGACTTTTGAGAAATGACCACTATCTCGATTTCCCGATTTTAATTCTTTATCCTCCCTCTGGGAACCCCTGACTGCACTGGCGGCTCTGTGACCCTGTGTATGCTTCTGTGAAACCCTTTCCAGAGCCTAAAGCACCTCAGCATGCAGTTCTAAAGCCAGTCCCTAGCCTCCTCTACCCAACCTATCTGTTACTGCAAGTCATCTGAAACGTACAGACAGGAAGCTCGGACCAGGATGGAGAGGGATGGAACAGTCCACAGTTAGAGAGCACCCAGGTGGCCACGTTGAGACTGAGGCAGGTGGCAACTGTGGATCTTGCCTAGGTCATGGCAGTTTACACAAATAGAAAAGCATAGAGGAAATGGAGAATTTACGAACCTTGGAAACATTAATGATAATGGTAATTAAAATAATAACAAGATTTTGTCATTCATGATAGCTGAAATATAAAGCCAAGGCCTTGGTTTTTCAGGAGATGATAAGGAGTTCAGTATTTGGTTCATTCCATGAGATTTTGAAATCTAGGGGAAAATATCCAGGACATAGTGCAATTTGTCTGAGAACAGTTAGAAATTAAGAAATAAAGTCCCACTGTGAGACCACCTGACCTGCCTCTTGAGAAACCTGTATGCAGGTCAGGAAGCAACAGTTAGAACTGGTCATGGAACAACAGACTGGTTCCAAATAGGAAAAGGAGTACATCAAGGCTGTATACTGTCACCCTGCTTATTTAACTTATATGTGGAGTACATAATGAGGAATGCTGGGCTGGAAGAAGCACAAGCTGGTATCAAGATTGCTGGGAGAAATATCAATAACCTCAGGTACGCAGATGACACCACCCTTATGGCAGAAAGTGAGGAAGAACTAAAGAGCCTCTTGATGAAAGTGAAAGAGGAGAGTGAAAAAGTTGGCTAAAAACTCAACATTCAGAAAATTAAGATCACGGCATCTGGTCCCATCACTTCATGGCAAATAGATGGGGAAACAGTGGAAATAGTGACAGACTTTACTTTCTTGAGCCCCCAGATCACTGCAGATGGTGATTGCAGCCATGAAATTAAAAGACGCTTGCTCCGTGGAAGGAAAGTTATGACCAACCTACATAGCATATTAAAAAGCAGAGACATTACTTTGCCAACAAAGGTCCATCTAGTCAAGGCTATGGCTTTTCCTTTGTCGTGTATGGATGTGAGAGTTGGACTATAAAGAAAGCTGAGCATCAAAGAATTGATGCTTTTGAACTGTGGTGTTGGAGAAGACTCTTGAGAGTCCCTTGGACTGCAAGGAGATCCAACCAGTCCATCCTAAAGGAGATCAGTCCTGGGTGTTCGTTGGAAGGACTGATGCTGAAGCTGCAACTCCAATACTTTGGCCACCTGATGCGAAGAGCTGACTCATTGGAAAAGAGACTGATGCTGGGAAAGATTGAGGGCAGAAGGAGAAGGGGACGACAGAGGATGAGATGGTTGGATGGCATCACCAACTCAGTGGACATGAGTTTGAGTAAGCTCTGGGAGTTGGTGATGGACAGGGAGGCCTGGCGTGCTGTGGTTCATGGGGTCGAAAAGAGTCGGGCACGACAGAGCGACCGAACCGAACTGAGAGTCCAGGACAAGAGATGAGCTCCCTACACAAAAGCAATTATGTACACTCAATGTACAAATGACACTTAGGAGTAAAGGAATATAAAGAAAGAAAAGCAGAGCAAGGATAGAACAGTGAGGAAGCATTCTCATTTAGGGAGAAGTCAAATGGACATGAGAGAGGAAGCCTGGGATAGGAACTAGAGCGCCTGGAGTAGGATGACACAGAAATCCAAGGATTTATACCAAGAGGAAGTGGTCAACAATATAAAAAATGCAGAGCTGTCAAGAAAGATAAAAACTGAGAAAGCTCAACAAAATTTAGCTATTGGTGAGTACTTGCAAGTACTTTTGATTTACCTACTGATAGAGTAGATTTTAAAAACAAGAGTTACCACCAAATCCAGACCTTATATTTGCCAGTAGTATGCTTTTATTTAGAGAATTAAGTTCATGTCAACACCTAACAACTACTTAAAAATACACAGCTTCCATATCTAAAGATTCTTTATTAATGAGGGTTCATTAACTCAATGAGTATCCACATTATTTTTGTATTTTTTCAGTATTTTAACGCTTCCCTTTCTGGTATATGCTTTTATCACCCCAGTGTAGCATAATTCCTGGTGAGAATCTTAACTGATCCATAAATAAACTGAATAGTCATCTCCACATATCTTATTTTTTGGCTGTTTTAATCACAGTTTGTCTCTGCATACTTTATTTAAAATTTCTTGCCTGGAAATATGCTAACCTATAAATAGACATTTAAGAAGCTACGTATAAACCTGCTTTCTAAGTTTTTGTACTTGTATGAATCTTGATAAGATATGCTGTTACCAAAAGCAAAGGTATGTATGTGGGCTTATGGGAAAACTAACCCCTTGCCTCCTAGTCTGCATACACATGCACACACACATATGTGATAAAGTTGTAGGATGCTTCAGTATTTTCATAAGTAATATTGTCTGTGTCATGTAGAGATAGCTTATGTACTTCATATGTATACAATTCAATTTTATATTATATTACATATATAATTCACTCATAGTATCACAGATGGAGGATAGATTTTTTGATAACAGAAACAGACTATTGGCAAATTTGAGCCTCATGTATATCAGTAGTATGTTTTTATTAAATTTTATAAATTCAGCAATTGCTTATTAAGTAAAACCTGATATTGCCTGAAATTTCCATGTTCACAGTTTATGAAATCTTATTTTCTAAACAGCACAATATAATATTCCCAGAATCCCTTCCTTGAAAATAATAATGGTATTTTTCTACTGCTAACAAAATTAGTCTTCATCAATTAGTTATCACAAGTATACTGTTCATAGATTATATACTGTGCTTTTTATATCCAGGAAAACTCTGAGTCAGATGCACTAATTTGGTTTTGTTAACATTAAATTAGCTGAGTCAGGCATCAGCTACTAATTCAAACTGCATCACTTTTCCTTTAAGGAAGTTAAAAGATCACCATCTAGTGGAATTTTTGGCATAAAAATTTTCCAAATTGAGCTTCAAATTGAAGTAATCAATATTTTAATCAAAATTTTTAAAACGATAGTGGTCATCATTAACTTCAGATTAAAAAATAAAAATCAGTATTCATTTATGATTTTTTTTAGTAATTGTATTTATTTCTGGTTTCACTGGATCTTCGCTGCTGTGCAAGGGCTTTCTCTAGTTGTGGTGCTCGGGCTTCTCACTGTTGTGGCATCTCTTGTTGCAGAGCTCAGGCTCTGAAGTGCGGGCTCAGCAGCTGTAGCACCCAGTCTTAGTTGCTCCAAGGCATGTGGAATCTTCCCCGGCCAGGAATCGAACCTGTGTCCCCTGCGTTGGCAGGCAGGTTCTTTTCCACTGTGCTACCAGGGAAGTCCCTCATTTATGATATTTTTAACCACATAGTTTAATAACTGAATTGGTTTTTCTTTCATTTGAATGTTAACTATGACTTTCTAAAATTTTTCTTACTTTTTATGTGGATTCATATTTTTAAAGAAGAAACATAATTGCTTGCAATTTTATATTATTGAATACAAATTTGTCTTTATTTTTTCCCCATTAGTTTTTGTTAATGGAACAAGTCCTAAGCCAGGAAGATTTAATTCTACTCACTGACTAGTATTTTAATTTCAAACATTTGAACTGGTCTTAAGGAGGTTCAGAAAATTTAGGTATAGGATTCTAATTTATTTTTAGTAGCTAAGCCCACTACAAGCTATTTGACTTTTTCCCTAGTTGCATAAAAACCATATATATGTTTGGTATGAAAAGACAAACATGGTAGATGGCCAACAGATACATGAAAACTGCTCAGCATCACTCATCATCAGGAAAATGCAAATCAAAACCTCAATGAGATATCCCCTCACACTGTGAGAATGGTTATTAGCAAAAAGACAACAAATAAGTGTCAATAGGACTGGAGAAAAGGGAACCCTTGGGCACTGTTTGTAGGAATGTAAATTGGTGCCGATACTATGGAAAAGAGTGTAGGGATTTCTCAAAACATTAAAAACAGAACTACCATGTGATCCAGCAATTCCAGTTCAGAGTATTTTTCCAAAGAAAACAAAAACACTAATTTGAAAAGATGCGTGTATATATACATTGCAGAATTATTCACGATAGCCAAGATATGAAAGCAGCCCAAGTGCTCATTGATAGATGAATGGATAAAAAAGATATATATATATATGTTCCAAGGCGTGTATATATATGTGGCATATATATATGTATGCATATATATGGTGTGTATATATATATGTATGTATGTATGTGTATATATATATATATATATATATTCAGTAGAATACTGCTGCTGCTAAGTCGCTTCAGTCGTGTCCGACTCTGTGTGATCCCATAGATGGCAGCCCACCAGGCTCCCCCGTCCCTGGGATTTTCCAGTAGAATACTACTAAGCCCTAAAAGAGAATGAAATCTTGTCATTTGCACAACAAAGATGGACATACAGGGTATTTTGCTAACTGAAATAAATCATAAAGAGAAGGACAAATCCTGTATAACCTCACTTATGTGTGGAATCCCAAAAATGAAACAAATGAACAAACACAGTAAAACAGAAACAAAGTCACATACAGAGAACAGGTAGTTGCCAGAGAGGATAGTGGGTGGCGGGGGAGAATGAATGAAATAAGTGAGGGAAATTAAGAGGTAGAAAATTTCAGTTTTGAAATAAATGTTAACTCTTAAAAACCTTAATTGCTAGTGACAACCAAGAAACAAGTAATTATGAATTATTTGTCATATCAGCATTTCCTGATCAGCAAACTAAGGAATAGTCTACAGACACTAGAAACATACACTTTCTCCTGGTATAATTTCTTTCTTCAATACAGTATAAGATGTGTCTAATAAACCCAAGGGCTTTCTTGGTGGCTCAGACGGTAAAGAATCTGTCAGCAATGCAGGAGACCTGGGTTTGATCCCTGGGTTAGGAAGAGTCCCTGGAAAAGGGAATGGCTACCCACTCTAGTATTCTTGCCTGGAAAATTCCACGGATAGAGAAACCCGGTGGGCTACAGCCCTTGGAGTTGCAAAGAGTCAGACACAACTGAGCAACTAACCGCACAAGTTAGCTTTAAGCTACAAAAAAAACAAAAAAAACAAAAAAAACTATCTTAGATTGACATACCCAAAACATAACTATTCCTAAAGAGTTCATCTGAAAACCCCTTCCTCACTTACCTCTATTTTATAAATTATGAAAATATCATTATACCAGTTAATCTTTCTTTGTGACAGACTCTGCAACATATATAACATGAAATTATTGACCTTCAGTAAACCTAGGAACAATAAAAGTAATATATGTCTGTAATGATTAAACCAACAAGCTTAAGCTACCTTTGATAACAAATATTAATTTAATACTGAATATTTCCTAGACCACATGAATCTGAAATTCATTCTGGCCAGTTTCCTTTATATTTAGAAAGGTTTAATTTGTATGAACTTAAAGTCAATTAAATAGAACTCTTTTATAATTTAATTTTGATAATACAGTTCTAAGGTACAGACATACCATATGCCTAATATACACACAGACATAAAAGCAGACATAATTAGAGATCTCATAGCTTCACTTTAAAACTTGATTATGAATCAGGTATTACAATATTATCTTTGTTGTTGTTCAGTTGCTCAGTCATGTCCAACTCTTTGCAAACCCATGGACTGCAGCACACCAAGCTTTCCTGTCCTTCAATATTCCCAGTTTGTTCAAACTCATGTCCATTGAATCAGTGATGCCATCCAACCATCTCGTCCTCTGTTGTCCCCTTCTCTTCCTGATTTCAGTATTTCCCAACATCAGGGTCATTTTCCCATGTGTCACCTCTTCGCATCAAGTGGCTAAAGTATTGGAGCTTTAGCTTCAGTATCAGTCTTTCCAATGAATATTCAGGGTTGATTTCCTTTAGAATTGACTGGTTTGATCTCCTTGTTGTTCAAGGGACTCTCGAGAGTCTTCTCCAGCAAAACAATTCAAAGGCATCATTTCTTCGGCACTCAGCTTTTTTTACTGTCCAACTCTCACATCCATACATGACTACTGGAAAAACCATAGCTTTGACTATATGGGCCTTGTCAGCAAAGTGATGTCTCTGCTTTTTAATACTTTGTCTAGGTTTGTCATAGCTTTCCTTCCAGGCAGGCTTCCCTGGTGGCTCAGTTGGTAAAGAATCCACCTGCAATGCGGGAGACGTGGGTTTGATCCCTGGGTTGGGAAGATCTCCTGGAGAAGGGAATGGTTACCCACTCCAGTATTCTGGCCTGAAGAATTCCATGGACTGTATAGTGTATGGGTTCACAAAGTGTCAGACATGACTGAGCGACTTCCACTTCACTTCCTTCCAAGCAGCAAGCATTTTTTAATTTCATGGCTGTAGTCACTGTCTGCAGTGATTTTGGAGCCTCAAAAAATAAAATCTGTCAGTGCTTTCACTTTTTCCCTTTCTATTTGTGATGGGACCAGATGCGATGATTTTAGTTTCTTTTTTAATGTTGAGCTTTAAGTTACTTTTTCAGTCTCCTCCTTCACCTTCATCAAGAGTCTCTTTAGTTCCTCTTCACTTTCTGCCATTAGTATGGTATCATCTGCATATCTGAGGTGGTTGATATTTCTCCCATCAGTCTTGATTCCAGCGTGTGATTCATTCAACCCCACATTTCGTGTGATGTGTTCTGTTAAGTAAGCAGGGTGATAATACATAGCTTTGATCTACTCCTTTCCCAATTTGGAACTAGTCAGTTGTTCCATGTCCAGTTCTAACTATTGCTTCTTGACCTGCATACAGGTTTCTCAGGAGACAAGTAAGGTGGCCTTCCCATCTCTTTGAGAATTTTCCAGTTTGCTGTGATCCACAGAGTCAAAGCCTCTAGCATAGTTAATGAAGCAGAAGTAGATGTCATACTGTTCCTAAGATTCTCACAGCATGAATACTGGAGTGGGTTGCCATTCCCTCCTCCAGTGGACCACGTTTTGTCAGACCTCTTCACTATGACCCATCTATCTTGGGTGGTCCTGCATAGCATAGTTCATAGCTTCACTGAGTTCACTAGCCCCTTCACCATGACAACACTGTGATCATTAAGGGGTTTATTTATATATATATATATATATGTACACATAAATAAAGCAGACTTGTTTGGGGCTTTTTTTGCTGGGGACCACCAATAGGGAATCCCTTTGGCTCATCCAACCTTAGCTAATGTATCAAACTTTAATTTTAATCATATTTATATCTACATTACTTATTCCACTTCTTAATAATCAGCTAAAGATTTCCTATCCTTTTGGGATGAGTCTCTTTAAAATTTCCACCTTTTGGGGAAGAAGTTTCTAGACTTTCTCTTCAGTTTTTTCTCACTTCCCTGTTAATCAACCTAATAAGCATTAATTAATCTAATGTTTTTATTAGACTCATTTAAGTGAGTCATTAAGCTCATTTAAGTGGAGCTGAGACAAATCAGGCTTCCTAAACTGGTTTACTTTGTTTTAGTTCTTAGATCAGTCATATATATATGTAATTTATTCACCTTCTAATTTGCCTTTTCATATGTGCCAATAAAATAGCTGTTGATAATGAGAACTCTCTAAAAGTTTACCAATTTAGAATCCCTCCAATTTAAAGAATCCATCATCTGCCATCAATTAGTATTATCTTAATAATGACTCAAATCAATAAATGCAAGAGGCACTCCACAAGAGACTGCAGAAGAGGTAGCCTTCATAAGATATAGAAAGTTTACTCTTAAAAATGTCTAAGAAAGTAAAGATCTTCTTTGTACAGGTGGGCACAATGAAACTTAAGATGACAAAGTCCCTTGAGAATTGGCCCAGCCAGACAAAAAGTCTGCTTAGAATTCTAGTCTATTTGTCTGACTGCCAAATGTACACTGTATGCACACATCCTGGATGGCCCAGACCAAGCCCTCAAAACACAGGAAAAACAGGCTGAGATCAGGTAGAATATTTATATCTCAAAGACACAGGGAGAGAAACGCAGGTTCCCCCAGAAAGTCTCTTGTTCCTTTAAGGTCAGAATTCTGAACAGATATTTTCCAAGCTGGTTTTTTCAAGCTGTGCATGCAAAAATGATAATAATAATTTTGGAATGTTGAAAACTCTAATTTGGCCGTTTTTAGAACAACATTTTCTTTAGTTTCCAATTCAGTATTTTCGAGAATACATTCATATATAGTAAATCCTCCCAGGGTCTTTCAACTAAGGATAACCTAGGTGCTGCTTCTTGAAACTATGTTTCAAGGAAAATGTACTCCTGTAGCAAGGAGCTTAACACCCCCAAATAAAACTTAGGATCATCAGTCAATAATGGCAGATCCGAGACCCAGAAGAGACTGACCCAAATTCGTCTGAACTCTCCAAGGAGGCCTCTCTGCTTGTACCAAGGCTCCAAATTCTAATAGAGTTCAAGTGAAGGAGAGAAGTTTGTTCTGGGTTCTTTCATTGGTCACCAAAACTGTCAACTAAAGAAAACAAAAATCCACAACCTAAAAGCTAAGAGTTATGTTTTATTTGGGGATTATTGAGAAATGTAGACCGAGAGACAGCCTCTCAGATTGCTGTGATCCAAAAAGGTAAAAGAAGAGCCAGGATATATAGGAATTTTTGCTGTAAAAAAAAAAATATATATATATATATAACATATATATATCTCCATATATATATAACATATATATATATATATATATATATATATATATATATATATATATATCTCCAGTGGTTACTGCTAATCACAACAAACAGACATCTCAAGTTTATGATTTTAGTGCTTTTCAACGTGCAGGGAAATGCAAGAGTCTGGGTTCACTGAAATTATTCCTTTGATATGTATCAGCTCTCTAGGGTCAGTATCCTGCTTTTCTTCATCCTGAATTCCCCTCAGGGTGCTCTGTCCTGGCTGCGGCAGTGACTGACAGCTTGATAGCAGGCAACAGTCTTTGTCCACATTGCTCATTTAACTTTCATACATTTCTATTGCTTTTATTTTTTTGTTGTTGCTAAGTCTGTCCAACTCTTTTTCAACCCCAAGGACTATAGCCCACCAGGCTCCTCTGTCCATGGAATTTTCCAGGCAAGAATACTGGAGTGGGTTGCCATTTCCTTCTCCAGGGGATCTTCCCGACCCAGGGACTGAACCCCCATCTCTTCTGTCTCCTGCACTGGTGAGCGGGTTCTTTACCACTGTTCCACCTAGAAGGCTGACACATTTCTATATGTGTACCTGAAAAGAACCAATAAAGATAAAATATGCTGTCAGAATTGATTATTTTAATACATCTTAAGCAATCTGAATATTTTCTTCCTCAGAAATTTCATTCAACACCATGGACTCTGAGAAAGTAGCACCTGGTTGGTATAAAGCAACTCTATTTTTAACTAAGTTTATTTTCCAGTCTTACTAGAGCCCAAACATTGTAAAGGGTTAAAATATATGTATACCATCTGTATATACATAGTTTAATATGTAAAATTTTACAATTTCTCTCTTCAGTACTATTTAAGAAACTGGGTACTTAATCACTATGAACTCAACTATAGTTTCCTCCTCAATCATTAAATTTCTATTTTCCCAGATACCCTACTTTAAAGGTTTCTTTTCAGTATTACAGAAACCACCAAAGAAATCTATGCAGGCAATTAAAGGGCATTGTGTGAGATCTGAGGAAAGCACTGATATATTCACTTGCCTTCATTTTAAATCAATGAACTAATATGGATCTGTATACAATACCCATTTGGTGGGCAAGCTCACCTTGCTTAAAAAGCAAGCTACTTCTGTTAGCCCTTATCTCAAAGCTAGTGAAGTTAATGGTGATTTTTGTCTGGAAACCAGATTCATTCGGGCAGCAGGATGGCAGAGCAGCTGAGAGCATTCCAAGGAAAGCCGGAGGGGTGCCATGGCAGTCACCATTGATGGGAGGCTAGGGACGTGTCAATGATTAGGAAGGTCTGACGGCAACTGCAGGAGGCATCACGAGGGCACTTGCCTTGAGGAAAGACCTATTTCTTAGTCCCTGGTTGCTTCATATCACTGGTATCTGTGTGCCCTGCATGCCTGCCCCTCCCGGTACAGTACAAAGAATGATCTTTGTACTATAGCCATTATTCTCTTTGCCTCAAAGGACAGAACACATTGAGTTTATTGCCCTGCTTGGCTGTGCGTAGCCTCTAATCCTAGTCATGGTGGAAACCTGCCCAATCTTTTATCCAAGAGCACACAGCGAAGGGCCAGAGATATTTTTGGTTCTGATTCATTGAGAAACGAAGACAAATATAATAGGAATAATATGTGAAACTTAAAACACATGAATCACACCCTGATATGGATATAGCTTGGAAAAGGAAATGGCAAACCACTGCATTATTCTTGCTAGGAAAATCCCATGGACAGAGAAGCCAGGAGGGCTACCGTCAGTGGGGCCGCAAAGAGGGGGACACGACAGCAGAGCACGGCAGCCGCACGCACAGAACCAGGAGGTGTTGTGGGGCCAATGCCCCCAGCCTCCGGGCTGCGGACCCGTGCTTCCTGTCACGTCACGGCAGCTTTAGATTAGAAATAAGGTGCACGATAAACCCAATGTGCTTGAATCATGCTGAAACCATCCTCCCTAGCCCCGGCCCATGGAAAAATTCTCTTTCATGGAATCGGTCCCGGGGTCAAACAGTTGGGGACCGCTGTATAAGGGCACCGTCCTGCTTCCTTTGAGAACCAATATTCACTCCCTCAACTTCTGAGAGCTGCAGGTGACTCACAGCTGAGTCCGTCTCTGAGCGTGGCCCTGGGCAGGAGAGAACTCCCTCCTGAAAGTCCGTGCTTCCTCTTCAGGAGCTGCCAGCATCCAGTGATTGGTTGGTAAAGGGGAGCGATGACTCACCCCCTGGGCTTGATACAGGACAACCTCTGGAAGGCCAGCTCAGCTTCAGAAACTCAGAAAATCAGCTGAGCTCTCTCCTACAGCTGCTTCGCATCTCAGCTTCTCTCTCTGCCCAATCCTAGTTCCTTTGCTTCCTTGCAGGGGATTGTTTTCAAGAGCCTTCCTGCAAAAATTCTGAGTGCAAATCTCCACCTCAAACATTGTTTTCCAAGAACTGACTTAAACAGTACCTGTTTCAAAGCAAAGAAAGGCATTCACTGAAGAGAGTTTTATTGAGCTAATTCTCATACTCCCAGTTTTATTAGAAGTATGGTATGTTTAGTAGAAATGGCTTGAACCAGGTAAAGTTTGATTTTTCTCTCATAAAAGAAGTCTACAGGAGACAGTCTAGAGCCGAGATGATAGTGCCATGAAATCCCTCCTCAGAAATGTAAGTTTCTTCTGTCTTTTTTCTTCACCATGTTGAGCGTTTGACCTCCATCCTCATTTCAGCTTAGAATCCAAAACAGCTGCTGAAGCTCCTGCCATCATGTCTGCCTGCAGGTAAAGGAAAGATAGAGGACAAAAAAGTTCTTTCTTTGTAGTTGTCAACCATCTTTAAAGACTACTCACCAAATCCAGTCCATAAACTTCCACAAATGTCCCTCTGGTGACTGCTGTCTGCCAGTGAGGAGGGAAAATAATTTTTAGTTGGGTCCATGCCATCCATGATAATATTTATATCAGTTTCTAGCAAAAAAAAGGGGAGAATTACTAATGAAAAATGAGGAGAATGCAACTAGCAGGCTCTGCCTTACATAGGTTAAAAGTTTCTACTTAAAAAAAATAGAGAGAAAGCAAGAATGATAAGTAGTATCTGACCACAGGCTCCATGTGTGGAGGTAACAAGAAGTGATGAGAACTATGTTGAGCCAGAGAACACATCTAGTCTAATGGGCACAGCAGAGCCTGCCTGGCCATGTGCGAATGAAGTCCAGTTTGGTTTGCCATTCCAATTTTCCAAGAGAAACTAGCAATCCAGATTTTTATGTGAATTTTCCTTACTTTAAAATCAGCACCCACATATTAATAAAATTCTATGTCTAAATTTTGTAATCTGGATCTCACCTCCAGTTTTCAATTTCTGATAGAAGAGTCAGTTTTCCTTGGGGCAACTTTTTAGTGTATGTGCTGTAAAATAAGAAATGGACTGTGTATCAAATCATGTTGTATACCTGAAACTAATGTAATGACATAAGTCAATTATACCTCAATTAGAAAAAAAACAAAAAGAAATGAACTCCATTCCTTTGAAAAGGTGTGGGAGGAACAATGTGAAGTGAAGGGGCAGGAAACCAGATCCTTCAATCAGGGCAAAAAGTGAAAAGTACAAAGTGAAGTGGTTCAGTCGTGTTTGACTCTTTGCAACCCCATGGACAGTAGCTTAGCAAGCTCTGGGTCCATGGGATTTTCCACGCAAGAATACTGTCATTTCCTTCTCCAGGGGATCTTCCCAACCCAGGGGTCGAACGCGGGTCTCCTACATTACAGACAGACGCTTTACCGTCTGAGCCACTAGGAAAGCCCCAATCAGGGCAAACTCGTGTACATAATCTATGAGCAGCGATCCCGAAACCACCCGTCACCTAGCCCTCATACCCCCTCTGCCATTCAGAAAGGGCTTGCTCTGAAGTCGGCGGGGGGCGGGAGGAGTGAGGGTGGGAGTAGGTAAGCAGTAATTTTACATGCACAGTTCTGGATAATTAACCCCTGCCTGCCCTCAAAGTGCTGAGGCACAAACCTGTTCAAATTTCAACTGCCTGTCCATTCCTTGTAGTTTTCTTTTGTAACCAGCAGATGGCAGCAAATATTGATCGGATTTGGGCACTTACTTTACACGTTTATTGGAGAAGGGAATAGCAACCCATTCCAGTATTCCTGTCTGGAGAATCCCATGGACTGAGAAGCCTGGCGGACCACAGTCCATAGGGTCACAAAGAGTCGGACATGACTGAAGTGACTTAGCATGCATGCATAGCATTACACCTTTATACTTCTTGTTGATTCATATTCTTTGCTTTGTGTCAGTAAAAACGAGTCATTCACATTTGCCTCACTCATTGCTTTTCACACTAACAAGCATTTTACACCTGATTTATACTTTTGAAATGATCATCGTGAAAGTCAACTATATGAAATAGTGGAGCAAACATCTTAATTTATTCCTTGATAACACAAGGATTATTGAGGCTTCAACAATAGTGAAACGAGAACTTCCAGATGTTCAAGCTGGATTTAGAAAAGGCAGAGGAACCAGAGATCAAATTGCCAACATCCGTTGGATCATCGAAAAAGCAAGAGAGTTCCAGAAAAATGTCTACTTCTGCTTTATAGACTACGCCAAAGCGTTTGATTGCGTGTATCACAACAAACTGTGGAAAATTCTTAAAGAGATGGGAATACCAGACCACCTTACCTGCCTCCTGAGAAATCTGTATGCAGGTCAAGAAGCAACAGTTAGAGCTGGATATGAAACAATGGACTGGTTCCAAATAGGGAAAGGAGTATGTCAAGGCTGTGTATTGTCACCCTGCTTATTTAACTTATATGCAGAGTACATCATGCGAAATGCCGGGCTGGATGAAGCACAAACTGGAATCAAGATTGCTGGGAGAAATATCAATAACTTCAGATATGCAGATGACACCACCCTTATGGCAGAAAGCAAAGAGGATTTGAAGAGCCTCTTGAGGAAAGTGAAAGAAGAAAGTGAAAAGGCTGGCTTAAGCCTCAACATTCAGAAAACTAAGATCATGGCATCTGGTCCCATCACTTCATGGCAAATAGATGGGGAAACACTGGAAACAGTGACAGACTTTATTTTCTTGGGCTCCAAAATCACTGCAGATGGTGACTGCGGTCATGAAATTAAAAGATACTTGCTCCTTGGAAGAAAAACTATGACCACCCTAGACAGCATATTAAAAAGCAGAGACATTACTTTGTCGACAAAGGTCCATCTAGTCAAAGCTATGGTTTTTCCAGTAGTCATGTATGTATGTGAGAGTTAGACTATAAAGAAAGCTGAGTGCCAAGAATTGATGCTTTTGAACTGTGGTGTTAGAGAAGACTCTTGAGAGTCCCTTGGATAGCAAGGAGATCCAACCAGTTCATCCTAAAGAAAATTAGTCCTGAATATTCACTGAAAGAACTGATGCTGAAACTGAAGCTCTAATACTTTAGCCACCTGATGTGAAGAACGGACTCATTGGAAAAGAGGCTGATGCTGAGAAAGATTGAAGGTGGGAGAAGAGGAAGACAGAGGATGAGATGGTTGGATGACATCACTAACTCAATGGACATGAATTTGAGCAAGCTCTGGGAATTCATGATGGACTGGGAGGCCTGGTATGCTGCAGTCCATGGGGTCACAAAGAGTCGGACATGACTAAGTGATTGAACTTTACTGACACAAGGATACAGTTTAATATACACCACAAAATAAGGATTACCTATTTAATCTTGACTCTAAGAGTTGCTCTTAATACAAGACTATGTATTTTTAAATGTTTCTAAATAGAACACAACCACTTTAGTATATGAATATTTACTATTATTATTTTATGAATAATATCCACATTTGCCCAAATCCATCCCTTTTAAAATGCACAGCATCTTTTTACTCACCTGGAGATGCAAATAATGAGATATATATTGGGAATAATTATTAAGAAAATCTGCTATGTGGCATTAAGTTAAACTCTTTTTGTATTATCTTCTGAAGAATAAGTTTTTTGAGTTTTTGTTATGTCAGCAGTGATTATGGCATAAATAGATCTCTTTGAAGAGAAACAAATGCCATACTCAATAAAGTAATGGAGATCTTAGTGGAGACTACATCTGAGGAACAATTACTTCCTGACTTCATGGTTCAACATTTTATACAACGTAAACTAAAATCTCAATAATTTATGAAGAAGGAAATATGGAAAATGAGCAATCAGGCTACATGAGAAATAAGAATTACCAGTGCCTGCAGACGCCAACCCCTCCCCCCCCATCACCTCATGGGAAATAGATGGGGAAACAGTGGAAACAGTGTCAGACTTTATTTTTTGGGCTCCAAAATCACTGCAGATAGTGACTGCAGCCATGAAATTAAAAGACTCTTACTCCTTGGAAGGAAAGTTATGACCAACCTAGATAGCATATTAAAAAGCAGAGACATTACTTTGCCAACAAAGGTCCATTTGGTCAAGGCCATGGTTTTTCCAGTGGTCATGTATGGATGTGAGAGTTGGACTGTGAAGAAAGCTGAGCGCCGAAAAATTGATGTTTTTGAACTGTGGTGTTGGAGAAGACTCTTGAGAGTCCCTTGGACTGCAGGGAGATCCAACCAGTCCATCCTGAAGGAGATAAGTCCTGGGTGTTCATTGGAAGGACTGATGCTAAAGCTGAAACTCCAATACTTTGGCCACCTCATGTGAAGAGTTGACTCATTGGAAAAGACCCTGATGTTTGGAGGGATTGGGGGCAGGAGGAGAAAGGGATGACAGAGGATGAGATGGTTGGATGGCATCACCGACTCGGTGGGCATGAGTTTGAGTAAACTCCGGGAGTTGGTGATGGACAGGGAGGCCTGGCGTGCTGCGATTCATGGGGTCGCAAAGAGTCAGACACGACTGAGCGACTGAACTGACTGACTGACTGACTGACTGATGCCAACAGCATTTACATCTAAGTTGTTTGGGTTTATTAAGAGATGCAATGAAACTTAAAAATGATTGTTTTCGTGTATGAAAAAGTAACAGACGGAGGAAGATTCCATGATAGTTCTAAAATAATCAAAATTTTTGTGAAGTTTAAAAAAAACAACAAGAAAGGAGCACATTTGTTATGGATTGCATCTCTGAATTACAGAATCAGAAAAGTTGAATGAGTGTGGAAATTTTCCTTGTTGTAGCTTTGAGCCTGCCAGAATCCTATGAATTTCTTTTTCTTTGGCCATGTTTATCCGGCCTTTGCTTGATTGCTTCCACTGATCCAGAGCTCTGTACGTTTTACTGTAAGATTTTATGTTCAAACAGCTCTCCTTGTTATAAATTCCCTCTTTACAGAGATCTGAAACTGGTCTTCCTGTCATATCTGCTCATCAGTCTCTTCTGGAGGAATAGTTTTAAACATTTTTATTTTGGGTCACAGACTGCTTTGTGAGATTTATGTAAGTTATGTACCCTCATCTTAGAAAAAAGGCATTCCTACTACTGAAAGGATAACATCTTTTCTACGAGTTGATTCTTCAAAATGTTACAACAACATCACATTCTTCTTAAAAACAACCTTACTAATTTCTTCAATTTCTGCTTTCCTTCCTTTCTTCCTCTCTCTTCCCCTTCATTCACTTTTCTGGAACAAGCATCGTCCTAAAACCTGTTCTGTACCAGTTACCATGTTGGACACGGGACAGCAAGAGGACTAAGATACTGTTCTGTGCTTGAGGAGTTCACAGCTTGACTGGGGAGACAGATCTGTGAACAGATGAGTGGTACTTAGTTGCTCAGTCGTGTCTGACTCTGCAACCCCATGGACTGTAGCCTGCTAGGCTCCTCTGTCCGTGGAGACTCTCCAGGCAAGAATACTGGAGTGGGTTGCCAAGCCCTCCTCTAGGGGATCTTCCGTTGAACCGGGATCTCCTGCATTGCAGGCGGATTCTTTACCGACTGAGCTATCAGGGAAGCCCACACAGTTCCTTTAGGCATTGGAAATATGGGTCTGAAATTTGGGACAGAAGCCTCCACTGGAAATAAAAGATTTGGAATTTTTGTCCTCGGCGGCCAGTCCTGAGAATGGATGAGTTCTTATGGAAGAGGCACATAGTGGGTGAAGAACATGGAAAGCCACCAAGGAGAGAACTCAGGGGAATACTGGCATTTAAAGGGCACTGGAAGAGGAGGAGGAGGAAGCGTTAATGAAGACAATTGACAGTAGAAAGTTGGAAAAGAAAACTCCAGGGTATTAACAGCAACAGAAAAAGCTATCACTCTTTAAAAAAAATTGGAATGCCCAGTAAGCCCCAGGCATTCTGCTAATTGCTAATCTTATTTCTGCCCCGCCCCCTGCCCCGCTGGCCACTCTGAATAGCCCGTTGCCCAGGGCTATCCTTTTCTGTTGATCTATGGCCACCCCTACAAGTCAAGGCCCCTCCCATGCCTGAATGTTTCTTGCTCCTTATTAGTTTCCATTGGCTAGGTGTTTATGTTTGCACTAGTGCCACGCCATTTATATTGCTCAATTATAAATCCTTTCAAACATTCTCTCCCTTGATTCCACGATAAATATAAGTTACTGTCATATTTCAATTGCACAAAGTTGTTGGCACATTTTCAGTCCTATAGGTATGTGCTGCATAGATGTATTGATTTAGAAATCCTTTCTCTGTGATGCCACCTCTAAAATGAAATTAGAGAAAGGGTTAACATACTATGTGATGCACTTTATCTCATTCCTCTTTGGATCTACATAAATCATATTCTCTTAGACAGTGATTCCCAAACCTGGCTGGGTATCAGAATCACCTGGGGAACTTTTTAAAAAATGTAAATTCCAGAGCCCCATCCCAGATGTACTGAACTGGGTAGCAAGGGACATTTGGGGCCAAGAAATAGGTATGTGCAATATTAATAAAATATTCCTTAGGTGATTTTGATGTGTTCACTTCATGACTGCCATTTGGGAATCCTTGACTAGGGTTAGAAACTTCTGAGAACGTTGACTAAAGATTGTCAGTGATTTTAGAGTGCTATTTTGCGATTCTTTCTCAGAAAGCAAGCAATTTTTAAAAAATCTTGCTGTTTTTCTTCTTGTTTATTTATAAACAATAATGTTATAAAAATTACAAACATTGTACAAATAAAAAGGAAGGTAATGTAGCTTCATAATTTCCTTTTGATATGAACAATTCGGTGAACACTTAGTATTTTTTTTCCTAATGCACTTGCTAGGTTATTTTTTCTGAAAAAAAATTAGATTATATTACACTTTGGGAGGGGCTTCCCTGATGGTTCAGACAGTTGAGAATCTGTCTGCAGTGTAGGAGACTGGGATTCAATCCCTGGGTCAGGAAGATCCCCTGGAGAAGGGAATGGCAACCCACACCAGTATTCCTGCCTAGAGAATCCCATGGACAGAGGAGCCTGGCGAGCTATAGTCGATGGAGTCACAAAGAGTCGGACATGACTGAGTGACTAACACTAACTATACTTTGGGAATCCAGACTAAGAGCCTACATTTGGGAGCCAAGCTTATCTGGGTTCAGATCTCACATCTAGTCCTTACTGGCATCCTTGGGCAAATTATTAAACCCTCTGAGTCTCAAATGGGAATAAAAATACTACCTATGTCATAAAGTAGAGGGCTTAGTACAACATGCAAAATGAATTCTCAATAAATATTAACTTTTTATTATGGTTATTATAATGGCTTCCCAGGTGGCGCTAGTGGTAAAGAACCCGCATGCCAATGCGGGAGACACGAGAGATGCGGGAGACGTGAGAGATGTGGGTTGGATCCCTGGGTCGGGAAGATCCCCTGGAGAAGGGAATGCAACCCACTCCAGTATTCTTGCCTGGAAAATCTCATGGACAGAGGAGCCTGGCAGGCTACAGTATGTGGGGTCACAAAGAGTCGGACATGACTGAAGCCACTTATCACACTTGGTTATTGTCATAATTGCAATTGCTACCACTAAACCTGCTAATACTATAGGCATTTTTATCTAATATATATTGAACATCCTATTACTATAAGCTTTTCTTAATTCTTGTATATTTATGTGCAACAATTTATTTAACAAATGCCTTACTCACACTTACTTGGTTTTCCCCCCCCAGTTTTTCATGATTGTAAACAATCCTGCAGGGAATATCCTTGTACATATGTCTTTTCATATTTGTGTAAGTGTCTCTCCAATACAGGGGATTTTTGAGTCAATGAGTATGAATATTTTAATAAACTTCTTCCCATTAGCTCCACAGTTTATTTATAAATAAAATGATAAATCATCTAATAGTGTAGGAGACTGTTTCTTCACATACTTGTCCAAACTGGATATTAGTATTCTTCCCAAGTTTTGCTAATAAGCTAGGCAAAATTATATATCATTGTTGTATTGTTTTGCATTTATTTAATTATTAGAGAAAGGAAGCATTTAAAATAATCTATTTGTATCTCTTTTTTAAATTTAGCTTTGTATTTTCCTGTGTGCTCCCTGGTTTATCTTCTTTTTAAAGAATAGTTTTCCTTTTTTACCTTACTCTTTTCATTTTTTTTCTTCCATTCACCTTCTAATTTTCTTTCTCCTTGATTTAGCATTTTAATGATATTTTATGTCAAGGTCATTTTCTATATTCCCTTAATATTAAGTGTTCTCTCAGCCCCTTCAATTTATTTTCTCTTTATTTGCCTTTTTTTAAGCAGAAAACTCCAAATGATTTCATCCCACGATTTATTCAAGTCAGTGTTTTCTTCTTCCCTGAGGTTTGCTTGTAGAAGAGGAGAGGTTACGAGTATTATAGCTTTCTCAATACCTGTTTGAAATGGAAAAGAGCTGGTTTGTTACATATTTCCTTCCTTCCCAAATCAAGGTCTTTTCTGCAGCATGTTATTGTTTCCTTGACTTTCCAGATATTACTCATCCGCGATAGAAAATGTTACAGCTTGTGTGAGTGCCAGCAGCAGCCAATTATATCCTAAATGACGTGCGTTGGCATGAGCAGGGTTGGCAGAACACGTTCTGCTTTGGTGAGATGAAAATTTGCTTCAATATGTGTGCCTGTGTGGGATTGACCACGAACAAAATCACATCAGTGTAGGAACGAAAGCAGTTGTTGCCACACAGTATTAAACAATCATGACATCATTAAAAACCAAATGGTATTTTAGATGTTACTGTTACAGGATATTACAATAACAATGTCACCGAGAGGGCTCCATTCTTAATATTCCAAATTCACTATATTCTAATTTTACTAAAGCTACTATCTTTTCCTTGTCTTATGCAAAGATAATATATAGATAAACACCCTAAACAAATATGTAATGTATTTAAAGTTTATGTTAAATAAATTAAAATCATTCGGTGTTTATTGTGAAGGTAATTTGTACCTTCAAGATACATTTTCACATTTTTCAAGTTGAATTAAGTTAGTTCATCCTTAGAATTCCAATGTTTTTAAGAGCCTAAATCATTAAAATAATAACTAACTGAAAAAAATGTTTTTGGTGGCTTATATTGTAAAAGTTCAAATGTATGAGGTACACAAAAACATTATTACCATTACATCTAACCTTAAAGTGATAATGTCATAGTTAAAATCAAAACTTTTTACATTAAAATGGTACACAGCCATTGAAATATGATTAGAAAAACTACATGGAGATAAGGAAATATTTGTCACCATGTAAAGCGAAGAGTTGGACTCATTGGAAAAGACCCT
This sequence comes from Cervus elaphus, assembly GCF_910594005.1. NCBI lineage: Eukaryota > Metazoa > Chordata > Mammalia > Artiodactyla > Cervidae > Cervus > Cervus elaphus. The sequence continues at coordinate 50,969,558 of NC_057843.1, read as the reverse complement.
GATGCTGGGACGGATTGGGGGCAGGAGGAGAAGGGGACGACAGAGGATGAGATGGCTGGATGGCATCACTGACTCAATGGACATGGGTTTGAGTAAACACCGGGAGTTGGTGATGGACAGGGAGGCCTGGCGTGCTGCGATTCATGGGGTCGCTAAGAGTTGGACATGACTGAGCGACTGAACTGAACTGAACTGAACTGAACTGAAAGTGAAAAAGTGGAGAAGGAAATGGCAACCCATTCCAATATTCTTGCCTGGAGAATCCCATAGACAGAGGAATCTTGTGGGCTACAGTCCATGGGGTTGCAAAGAGTCAGACATGACTGAAGTGACTGAACACACACACAGAAAGTGAATAAGGTATAATATTAATACGATCAGTGGCTTAACTATAAAGTCCAATGAAAATAATTACCTTCTATTTGGGGGATTAAGTTTTCTTCATCCTGCTATTATATTGCCTTCTCAATAAAAAGATTTTTGTATAATAAATCTAAACAATGGCTCAATGCTTATTCAGTAATTCAACAGTTCTATCTTTCATTAAACAAAAATCAGTAACAGTCACCTGACTCATGTTTGTATTTTGCAATTAATCTCCAGAGTGCATTTATTCCCTATCTTCTTAATAATCTTAGAAACTTGGCCTGAGTAGCTTTGGCTAGAAACAAGGGTCATATTTAAAATATTAAAAAATCAGTGAGTCAGAAGAAACAATAAACAAAGAGAACAGACACATCCATAACTGAGTGCAGAGGCTGAATATCCATGTTGAACGAAAGTGAAAATGTGCATCTAGAAACAGTCTGCAGGGAGCCCTGATTTTTTGGACACCAACACAGTTTGATTAATAAAACAAACACTTGATTTGCAAAGAGAAGGCACAGGTTCTGATTCCAACTTTGCTGCATAACTCCATTGAGTTTTATTTTCTAGATTGATGAAAATAAACTATTGAAAGAATGAGGTAATACATTTGGGAAAGTACTGGACATTTTCGAGTACAACAGAATCCATAAGATCTTAGTCATTAATGAAGTGTTAACATGTTAATTTACCTGTATGCAGTAGACACAATAAATATTCCTGTTTTTCTCACATATGTCACTTTATAAGTCTAGTAACTGAATGCCAACTTTTAAAATAATGCAGATTTCAGATGCTATATACTGAATTAGTCAGAAATCTGTCTTTGTGAATTATGAATGAATAAAACCAGTCCATCCTAAAGGAGATCAGTCCTGAGTATTCATTGGAAGGACTGGTGTTGAAGCTGAAACTCCAATACTTTGGCCACCTGATGGGAAGAACTGACTCATTTGAAAAGACCCTGATGCTGGGAAAGATTGAAGACAGGAGAAGGGGACGACAGAGGATGAGATGGTTGGATGGCATCACGGACTCAATGGACATGAGTTTGAGTAAACTCCGGGAGTTGGTGATGGACAGGGAGGCCTGGTGTGCTGCAGTCCATGGGGTCGCAAAGACATGACTGAGTGACTGAACTGAACTGAACTGAAAACTGCCAAATGTATAGGAAGTTATCTTCTTTAATTATAAAACCATATTTGTGTTAAGTGAAATAAGAAGCATATACCACATATGGTCACAAGGCTCAGAGTTAAGACACATATTTCCTGTGTTAAATTCTTCCAGGATTGATTAAAGTTTGCTAAACATTTATAAATAGTGTTGATATTTTATTAATTCTGTGGAGTTCTGCTGTTTTTTCTCATTTCTCTTTCATTTTTCTTTCTTCAGTATTCTCTAAGCCACGATATCAATATGGAGTTTTGGTTGGTCTCCTGGTCCATTTGATCTCAGCTATGACATTCCACTGGGATGTTGACTGTAGATTCTCTGGGTTTTTAGACATGTATTTAATATAAAGCAGTTGTATATACTTCTAAGACTTCTCGAGCCTTCAACTTTTGACTTACCTTGAAAATGCTTAGAAAGCACCACAAAGTTAAGTAAGTGGTGCGAAGTAAAGCAAAAGTCTTCATGAAAATATTTGGCACTCAAACTTAGCATACTACAAAAATTTTGAACTTAATTTTAGAAAACCTACTTAAGCAAATGCTCAGAAACTCAAACAATTCTTATCTCACTATATGGACCACCTATTAGTGTCAACTTTTAAAAAGTACTTGACAATCATCTCTGGATAACAATATGTCTATATATTATAGGTATAATTATATATATTGTATATCTATGTATTTGGATATATGTCTAGGAATAGTACTAGGGACAGAATTAGTAATTGCAGTAGGAAAGAAAATTTTGAATACCTTATAGAGAGTGTAACCCAAAACAGTGTTTATGTGTCCCAAATGGTTAAAACAAATCTTGCCTTATTTGCATTTTATCACCAAAAAGCAATATTGTCCTAAACCCCCTACAACTTAAGTATTTATGTCAATTACAAGTCTCGTTTATTATTTAAAGAAAACACATGTATTATATCCTAAAGAGTCTCTTCTCATAAGAATTACTTAATTTTTCTAACATTGAAACCATATGGTATTACAGATAGATCCTGTCATGTAATCTATCTTAGTACAAATACACATACAGCTCATGTTTTCATGTGTCCTTTACAAAGTATCAACTCGTTTTATACACAAGCACACAAACAATAATAATAATACTGTTACAATCACACAGTATAATCTTAATGATTCTTCTTTCCAAGGAAATGATTGAGATGCTTATGTGAACTAAGCGGAGGCTCTATCCTCCCCACACTTCCTCTTCAGGGGTTTGCTTCTGACAGAGAATATGTCGCATTGCCACATCAAAAATAACTATATACACATAAACATACGAGCACAACAAACGTCAAATCTGCACCTTTCTCTGTTCTTTTCGATATTTTCATCTTCTAGTTTTGAAGGAATTAATATTTTTGTATAACATCATATTTTGGCTCTGTGTTATCTTTCATGGTTCCCAAATCAGGAATCGCGAAATTACATCCTACTGTTTCCTATACACATTTGTAGTTGTAGTCGAGCTAATTTTCACTATATTCGAAAGAAACAAACCAAAAAAAACCACAATGGTTCCATCTTACTTTTTTTTTTTTCCAACTGTCAACCTCTCATCTACAAGTTATAATATGTTGGGCACGCCAGCCTCTCTGGGCATCAGCTTCTCCTCTATAGAACAGTTGCTTAAAGACCTGATTGTGAAATGCTGTGTTTTACCCCATAGAGTCCATTACTCTTAGAAACCTTTTCCCGAGGATGATACAAAAATGGACTTACTATACCCTGAGATTGTCACTGTTTCCTTTTGAATTGTTTATCTTAAACTGACTTGAATTCTGTTTCCCAAACTGTTATGTTAATTTCTTTGCCTTGTGACTATTGTGTTTGTTTTATTTATGGCTTTGCCTCACCTCTTCAACCAGAAATGTTTGTATACTCCTCTAGCACCAACTCTGATTTCCCTCCAAGTGATCCCTCACCTCTTATTTCTTTGCGGTGGCCTCTGTAAGTAAAAACTTTGTCTTGACCATGTATCTGGTCTTGGACCCTGCACCTTTGGCAGGAGCACTTGGGGCCCATGCCTTTGCCAGTTTACCCTCCCAGGAGTGGGAAGTTGCCATTATGATTCTCTGTTCTCTTACCTACACATATCTCTATTTCTTACACAAATGCTGCCCATCCTTCAAAGATCAGCTCAAGTTCTAAAAATTATATGAAAATTTCCTACCTTTACTGTATCAATTATCATTGATCTTTTCCATTTTGGACTCTTACCTGCATCACATCTGGCATCAGACTACAGGATAAATTTTCTTTTTAGTAAACTTAAAGGTCATTTTGTCAACTTACACCATGAAAGACTCTTTCCTATTCCTCACCAAATCTTAGTTGGGAAAATAGTCATCCTATTTGAATGAAACAAGTATCTGAAATATCATTTTCTTCTCTAGACATATCGACTCTGGGATATTTCCAATGAATGTGTATCAACTCATTTTTAGAAAATGTAAAATGAATTCCCAGGAGAGAGGAAATTTCTACTGTTCAGAGCACACCTGCTTTCAGCTTGAGGTAAAGGTCAGGCATAGAGGATTCAGACTAAGGGAGGAGGTAGGATGTTTAATGGATGGATGATGGGAATCTTTTTCTGAGGCTTCCCAGTGGAGACAAAGAGGTGATATTCTGAACAGTTTACTCTTTAGAGGATGAAACTTTTACACGTACAGGTCACTTTTTTCCTATTAAATACTTCATGATGATGATACATAAGTAGGTTAAAGATGACTCCAGTACTTGGTCCCTATATTGCCTACTTCTTTTCAGTGAGCTAGGACTATTAGTTCAAAGCCCACTGATGCCAAATTCAAATTTTTACCTATCTAAGTGCTTTGAATATAGCCCCAATAGACAGATTTTTAGCCATTAAGAGCTATGTGTTTTGCATACTCCACAAAACTGCATCTAACATCTGCTAGCCATAAATAAGGTAATCCTTGTAGCTATAAAAGACCCCAGACCACTGCAGCCCTTTGGAGCTCTCTGACCCAAAGACTCCCCTGTTTGCTGCTGGGCAACATTGCTCAGACATGTGAATCCCCTCTCAAATTCCCTTCTCCTCTGAGAACTCTGCCTCTCTTTCTTTTCTGAGTGGCTCACTGTCTCTGGAAGGTCTCCTGCTGTGTGAGACTTCCTCTCTCAAGCAAGCTTGTCCCAGTGCTGCCCAACAAAACTTGTGCAATACTATCATCTCCTGGGCCTGGCTTTTTCCAGCTCACATCTGAAATCCTCAAACTCACCACAGATGTGCATGGTAAAAGTTAAAGCAGTACCGAATTTAGCCTCCTTTCCTCCTCACACCTCTAGTCACCCTATCTACATGATTAAATGAACTTAGTGCATAATTACAAATTAAATCATTTGGCTCTAAACACATTTTCCCCTAAAAATTGAAGTCTCAATTTCAATCAGTACATCTGCCTGGGAAGTGGAAGAATCATTCATGTTGATAGGATCAAAATTTATGGAATGTATCTCTAAACCTTAAAGGATCTGTTTGAAAGGACCACATTCCTTTCTACCATTAGCCATTTTTCATGGAGCATTTTCCCTTCTGCATCTTCTCATCCTTCAAATTCTAGTTTAAATGCCCTTTCTGGGACTTCCCTGGCAGTCTGGTGGTAAAGGCTCCATGCTCCCAATGCAGGGGTCATGGGTTCCATCCTTGGTCAGAGAACTAAGATCCTGAATGCTGGACAGCATGGCCAAAAAAAAAAGTCCTTTCCTAGTGCTTATCCATCTCCTGGGCTGACAGAGGCCATTCCCACTAGACTCTCAAAGTACCCTATTCTACTCTTTTTAGCACTGAACAAAATTGGTAGTCATACATGTATTTATTTAGCACGATGTCTGCTACATATTAGACACACTATAGAGTTGATTACATAAAATATAATTCCTTTGGGTTCTAACATTATACAATTTTATGAAATGGTAAGTTCTAAAGAAGTCACAAATGTGTGCTTTTTTTTTTCCCACAGATGTGTTTTTATCTTTATAATTCATGAGGTTACTGTAAATACTTAGCCACAAAAACATACGTGTCTGGACAAAACTTGACTTTCCCTAGTCATTTTCATCCATATTCTTGGGAGACAAGTATCTGATCCATCCCTGACCCTTGTCATGTTGACTCCATAGCAACCCTTCTCTGTTTTGAACTCTCCACAAGTCTTACCTTATAACTTAGAAGTGCAAAAAGTGTGAGAGAAGGCAATTAATACATCCAGATCTCTGCTCCAGTGTAGGTACAGGTTAAATGTCTTTTTATTTTTACTACAACAGACTTTATGACTGCAATAAAGATGTGAGTGGTTTCCTCAAAGATAAACATCTGAACCAGAGAGGTGGGTTACGTTCTAATAGCCTGTGGCTGCTGTCAGAAATAATTTAATGCTTAGAGCTTTGTTGGCTGACCCAAGTCTTTTGAAGGCGTGAAGCATGCTACTTACACCATCATGGCTGCCCAGAATCCACTCATTTATGTGAGGTGTTCTGTAGTGCTGCTCAATGAAGGCAAGAAGCCTGAACTTGGTAATTGAGAATGAATGTCAAGTAGTGTCAAGGCGCCTCAATTCATAAGGCTGATAACTCCTTCTGTGATTGCATTTCCATTTTTACAGCTGCTTCAGTGGCCAAGTTTGTAGCCTTGTTTGGCAAAGTGTATACATTTCAGGACTCTTGGCACTGCCTGAAAAGGAGCTGGTCGTTTTATTCATTTTTAAGGATTGTGGAATTTTCCAACTATTGTGAAGATCAGTTTTATAACATTTATAAAGAGATAGAAAGAAGAGAGAAACTTTTTAAAGGACAAGAAATAAAAGAAAAGCGTTCATCTTTGTGCTGCTCTCCCAGCAATCACACATTTGAGAAACTTCTGACATTGGCAATAGACTTCTTTCAGAGAAAGAAACTTCCTTAACTGAAAACATATAAATGATTAAATGATAGTGAAGAATAAATTCAATTTCTAAAATGGTTTGCAACTATAGTCGTTTAAATTGAATAATATACGTGTTATCTCTAGCAGAGGGTCTAGCTTCTCTTTCTGTAAAGAGCTAGAAAGTAAATATTTTAGGCTATGGAAGCCAAATAGTGCCTGTGGCAGCTACTCTGCTTTGGCATTGCACAAAAGCAGCTATAAAAATATGTGAACGAGTGAGCATGGCTGTGTCCCAGTGAAGCTTATTTGTGGGCACTGAGATTAGAAATTTTAAAATCTTCTTGTATGTCATGAATGGGCTTCCCAGGCGGCGCAGTGGTAAAGAATCTGCCTACCAATGCAGGAGATGCAGGCGACGTGGGTTTGATCCCTGGGTCGGGAAGATCCTCTGGAGGAGGAAATGGCAATCAACTCCAGTATTCTTGCCCAGAGAATCCATGGACAGAGGAGCTTGGCCAGCTACAGTCCATAGTGTTGCAAAGAGTAGGACACAACTGAGCGACTGAGCACGTATGTCATGAATATTATTTTTCTTTTAATTCTTTTTAACTATTTAAAAATGTGAAAACCATTCTTAGCTCATGTGTTGTACAGTTAACAGGTGGTATGCTGGATTTGGCTCACAGTCCTGGTTTGCTGATTCCAGGTTTAAACATGGTAGATGCTCCATATGTGTACCTGAACCCTTTCTAAAAAAGTTATGTCTCATGGGCCAGCCACCTTGATGGGCAGGAACTGAATCATACTTAGCAGGGTCTTTGGTCGGCACTTTATGCAAGAGTCTCTGAGCTTTGAGCTACACATAGTAGTATCTGTTTTTTATCAACTATTTGCTCCACAGACAGAAAACTATCTGGGTAAAGTTAATAGATAGAGGGAGGCATGAACTGTCTCAAAGACTCACCCCTCACCTTCCTGCCCTGCTCTTTCAAAAAACATTTTTCATTTTGTTTCTTGGACTGATCTGGATCTCAGATATGATATAAAGAATATTGTGACTGAATATTACTCTGAAGTCAAGGTACCTTCTTTTTTTTTTTTTTCAAGGTACCTTCTTTTATTTATTTATTTATTTTTTAATTTTTATTTTTTTGGTCATACATTGTTATGAATCAGCCATAGATTTACACGTATTCCCCATCCCGATCCCCCCTCCCACCTCCCTCTCCACCCGATTCCTCTGGGTCTTCCCAGTGCACCAGGCCCGAGCACTTGTCTCATGCATCCAACCTGGGCTGGTGATCTGTTTCACCATAAATAGTATACATGCTGTTCTTTTGAAATATCCCACCCTCACATTCTCCCACAGAGTTCAAAAGTCTGTTCTGTATTTCTGTGTCTCTTTTTCCATTTTGCATATAGGGTTATCGTTACCATCTTTCTAAATTCCATATATATGTGTTAGTATGCTGTAATGTTCTTTATCTTTCTGGCTTACTTCACTCTGTATAAGGGGCTCCAGTTTCATCCATCTCATTAGGACTGATTCAAATGAATTCTTTTTAATGGCTGAGTAATATTCCATGGTGTATACGTACCACAGCTTCCTTATCCATTCATCTGCTGATGGGCATCTAGGTTGCTTCCATGTCCTGGCTATTATAAACAGTGCTGCGATGAACATTGGGGTGCACGTGTCTCTTTCAGATCTGGTTTCCTCAGTGTGTATGCCCAGAAGTGGGATTGCTGGGTCATATGGCAGTTCTATTTCCAGTTTTTTAAGAAATCTCCACACTGTTTTCCATAGCGGCTGTACTAGTTTGCATTCCCACCAACAGTGTAAGAGGGTTCCCTTTTCTCCACACCCTCTCCAGCATTTATTGCTTGTAGACTTTTGGATAGCAGCCATCCTGACTGGCGTGTAATGGTACCTCATTGTGGTTTTGATTTGCATTTCTCTAATAATGAGTGATGTTGAGCATCTTTTCATGTGTTTGTTAGCCATCTGTATGTCTTCTTTGGAGAAATGTCTGTTTAGTTCTTTGGCCCATTTTTTGATTGGGTCATTTATTTTTCTGGAATTGAGCTTCAGGAGTTGCTTGTATATTTTTGAGATTAATCCTTTGTCTGTTTCTTCATTTGCTATTATTTTCTCCCAATCTGAGGGCTGTCTTTTCACCTTACTTATAGTTTCCTTTGTAGTGCAAAAGCTTTTAAGTTTCATTAGGTCCCATTTGTTTATTTTTGCTTTTATTTCAAGTATTCTGGGAGGTGGGTCATAGAGGATCTTGCTGTGATTTATGTCGGAGAGTGTTTTGCCTATATTCTCCTCTAGGAGTTTTATAGTTTCTGGTCTTACATTTAGATCTTTAATCCATTTTGAGTTTATTTTTGTGTATGGTGTTAGAAAGTGTTCTAGATTCATTCTTTTACAAGTGGTTGACCAGTTATCCCAGCACCACTTGTTAAAGAGGTTGTCTTTTTTCCATTGTATATCCTTGCCTCCTTTGTCAAAGATAAGGTGTCCATAGGTCCGTGGATTTATCTCTGGGCTTTCTGTTCTGTTCCATTGATCTATATTTCTGTCTTTGTGCCAGTACCACACTGTCTTGATGACTGTGGCTTTGTAGTAGAGTCTGAAGTCAGGCAGGTTGATTCCTCCAGTTCCATTCTTCTTTCTCAAGATTACTTTGGCTATTCGAGGCTTTTTGTATTTCCATACAAATTGTGAAATTCTTTGGTCTAGTTCTGTGAAAAATACCGTTGGTAGCTTGATAGGGATTGCATTGAATCTATAGACTGCTTTGGGTAGAATAGCCATTTTGACAATATTGATTCTTCCAATCCATGAACACGGTATGTTTCTCCATCTGTTTGTGTCCTCTTTGATTTCTTTCATCAGTGTTTTATAGTTTTCTATGTATAGGTCTTTTGTTTCTTTAGGTAGAGATACTCCTAAGTATTTTATTCTTTTTGTTGCAATGGTGAATGGTATTGTTTCCTTAATTTCTCTTTCTGTTTTTTCATTGTTAGTATATAGGAATGCAAGGGTTTTCTGTGTGTTAATTTTATATCCTGCAACTTTACTATATTCATTGATTAGCTCTAGTAATTTTCTGGTAGAGTCTTTAGGGTTTTCTATGTAGAGGATCATGTCATCTGCAAACAGCGAGAGTTTCACTTCTTCTTTTCCTATCTGGATTCCTTTTACTTCTTTTTCTGCTCTGATTGCTGTGGCCAAAACTTCCAACACTATGTTGAATCAAGGTACCTTCTTAAAGAGATGTAATGGTGAAGATCGGAAAGCAATTTGTAAACCTGCAAAACTGAAAATTTAGTTTACTGCATATGGTTGGTTTTTACTTAATGCTGAGTCTACCTACTGCCTTCTTTTCTCCCGAATTACGTAAAATCAATTAGCAGAACTTCTCTTTCATTAGAAGTTTTTAAAAAGAGATTTTGATTTTAAAGGATCTTTTAGGGAGAGTCTATTTTTTTCTTATTGTTTTATAAATTGTCTTGGTTGGCAGAAATATGGAAATCAGCTGAAAAGATGTATTGATTAATTATTTTTATCTTTTCCCTGAGAGTAGAAACCTGAGACTTAACTCTAATAGTTGAGAAATTAAAAACAAAGCAAACAAAAAAGCCCAAAACATTGAAGTTGTTTTCACAAAATCAATCTGGGTGCCCCCTTAGTGAGACTGGGGCTGCTGTAGAGATGTCCAATTGTAAACCATTTTGTGCTGACTGTATACCAAAGGGTGGTAATGCTGAGAATCAAGTCCACTGAACTGCAAGAGTGACTGTCTAGTTTGTCCAAGAAAAGGGATTAATATATAAAGCACATACTCAAAATCCAGTTTGAGATTTACATAACAAATTCTAGTAGTTTAAGGAAGCAGCTTCAACTATGGGATACTTGATAATTTTGAACATAACTTTGAGAGTCAGTATAAAAGCTTTTATAGTTTTGTTGTGCCACTATTATTCTGTCTTAGAGAGCAAATGACAAAGGTCATGTTTGCTTTCATGTATTTCCTGTGCTTAGGGAGGCCCAAATAAAACTACATCAAGGATCTGGATAAAAGTTTCAGGCATTTATTTACATGTTTCCCAATCACAAAGTCAGCTTACTATCTAGATGTTTCCCAGTAACAAATATGATGATAATTGAGGAGGTCTTCGGTTTGGCCTCGGATGTCAGCCATTGTCTGGGTGTCTGAGGCTATTTAGCATTTCTATGCCACTTTAGAGATGCTTTCAGACTTTGGGTGGCTAACAAGCTGTTTTGTATGACACTAAGAATCTTAATCTGATCAAATGGTGGTGCTGAAAGGCTCCCTTGGTTTTTAATATGATGATCTAATGCTAGGAAATTGCAGTCCCTTGTTTCTATACATAGATCAAGACATTTTATTCTGGACATAGACTGTCACCTCTGCTCTTGAAGATTAGAGGATCTCAAGGCCACAGGAGAAGTGTAAATGTCTTTATTTTGTCTACAAGCATCCTTCCTCCTACTCCCATCCTGAACACATTTGACTCCAAAGCACAGCCTTAATAGAAAAATGGATGGTTCATGTAGTTTTAGTTATAAATTGCATATTGTTGGATATTTAAATAATTGCTTATGAATGACACAGCTAGATTTATTTTTAAATGTTGTTTTGTTTATAAGCTTTCCATTTGCCAGCTGTTTATATGCTCTATTCTCAGCCTTTAGATGTTGTGAAAGTGACAGTGTGAGGCACTCAGCCGCGTCTGACTCTTTGCATCATGGACTGTAGCCCGCCAGGCTCCTCTGTCCATGGAATTCTCCATGCAAGAATACTGGAGTGGGTACCCATTCCTTCTCCAGGGGATCTTCCTGACCCAGGGATCAAACCCATGTTTCCTGCATTGCAGGCGGATTCTTTACCATCTGAGCCATTCTTTACTATTTGAGCCGTAGTGAGTCTTCATAGTCTTGATTAGAAAATAGTCATGAGTCTTCTGAATCTCACATAACTTAGGTGAAATAGGCAGTATCTGATAAGTCCCTGAAGTGCTTCCATTAACTTCTTGGAGAGTTTAATGCTTGCTCTGCCCGTTCCCTCTGACCATTTTGATCAGTTCTTGTAATCATGTGTGTTTATTTTCAAGTAGATTCCTTGGTTCTGGCCATTGAAAAAACTGTTTCGCTTTATCCAGCATCTGGTTAATAAATACAATACTACATTCTATTTTACCATAATAGTTTTAGTTTAGTCAGATTCAAGAGAGTCCTATTAAGTTAGATCATGGTCATATATCCACCTTCCTGAGAATAAACTCACTTGAGAGCAGCTAAATATGTCCTAAATGAAACAAATCAAATGCAAAGGTTTTTCACTCGGGTAAGCTATAAACTTGCTCCTTTTCTTCAAAGCTTACTCTCTTTTTTAGTCATGTACTAGATTTTTAAAAACTTTCTTTGTTTGTCATTTTCAAAAGGCAATTTTTCTTAAAATGGAACTTAAACTTAGTATTTAAAAGAAATTAAATGCTTTTTTTTCCCTTTTCATTGTAATATTTAGATGGTTTGCAATTTTTTTTTAAACCTCAGAGTCTTCGTATTTAAATGTAAGATTTCTTATTTGGCCTCCCAAATATTACATTATAATACTGATATAGTTAATGTGAGATAAATAAACAAGCTCAGTTTTGACATGGGTTCTATTACACAGGTGGGTCTTGGGCATCAGAGACAGGTTTTCTTTCTTTCCTTTTCTTTCTGTCTCTCTTTTTTTTTTTTTTGCTATTACAAAGAGAAAGAGAACTTAAGTAAAAATTGGAGGTTGCTGCAGCTGCTAAAAGCTCTCTCAAGCCTATTGAGCAGGAACAGAGCTGTTGAATAATGCAGACAAGATAATGAACAGCAGACAAATGATCCCAGGAGGCTCCCCACTGGGTAAAGGGAGTGTATACTTAGAGGCTAGATTTATTATCCTAACATCTTTTCTGGTGACCTCCAATTTATTGGAAATACCTGAGACATTTATAAACTCTGCGTTCTTCCTCTTCAACCAACGCCAAGTGTATTCATCATTTCTACCTCAGCTTCTTGAAGTCACATAGCAAAGTTGCAAAATCCAAAACTTCCCCCCTTTGCAAGAAAAAACTGAGATTTAGGCAAAGAGAAAAGAACCAAGAATGCAACCTTGTGGTGGATTTGTTAAACGAAGTACAGACATATTTCTCGAGACTGATGGACGGCACTACAGACAGAAGGCTTTCTTGCTTACTAAAAATTGCCAGTACAGCTTAAACCCTAAGTAACTGGATTTAATAATGCAGCACTTTACAGGTACACTCTATGCCCAGCCAAATTTGGGCCATTTTCTAACAAAGGCAGATTTGCGAGACATATAGTATTAGGCGATGACAAATCACCTCTGTTTTAAAATGAGCATTCTTAAAGGCAGGTTTTGATGTGAAACTTATTCTTTGCACACAATTCATCAAATTTGATTTACACAATCTCACAGTCAAATTTAGTGAGAACTTCAATTTGGGATTGAAGAAGTTATTCCATAAAAGAAGAGATTAGTTTAGAAAGCCATGAGTACAATTGTTTTGAGATTCTTTGAAATATCCTAATGAGCTCCTAAGATACTGGGTCCATTTTCCCCCTTTAACTCCACATTGCTGGTTTTCTTAGAAAAAACAAACAAAATCCTACCTAATTTTAAACCTTAATTGTCCTATCAGGCAAATGTTCCTTCTTAAGATTTTAGAGCTTAACAAGTGCTGATTATGTCAGTATATTAATTTAAGACAGTAAAATTCTGAACACCATTGTTGCTTGAGAAGTATTATTCTAAGTGTTTATTGATATTTGTATCCATCATTTCAGGCATATTAAGAAAAAAGTTTGAGAATTTTAAAGTTAATGCTAAGTGACAATATTTAAATCATAAAAAAAAAAACCCTTTTTGGTATTTGTGTATGTGAATAAATGCAATGGAAAGGTTTTAGTTTGCAGAAGGGGTTAAACTGAATGAGATTAAATGTGAACTTGGAATAGTTGCAAGTTTTTCCCGTCCTGAGAAATACTGGAAAGAAGAAAATTAGGGTGAAGATTTGCAGCTGGCTGGTGGAGGGGTTGGGATTCTTAACTACAGTTAGATGAATTAAATTTAGTATAGCTGAAATAAAATAATATAGTAGGTGCTGAAAGCACCTAAATGGCTTAAGTAGGTATATGCCTTTAAGTGTCCAACAATATCACAAAATAACTAAGGTCATGTCTATATAAGGAGTCCATTTGTCCTTTCTTGTTTTCCTTTGTTTTGACTTCTGTAATGATTGAATTCTGAGTTCTTGATCAGCTTATGTTTATTTGAATCACATTAATGAACTGATTGTGTTGACTACTTGCTAGTGTCACTGAGGGCACCACTGTGATTTCTGATTAATCAAACAATGTACATAAAGCCAATCACAGACATTGAGCAGCAAACTGCATAAATATAATTAAGCCTGTAGCAGTATATTATGTATACTGTGTATATCCCTGTTAATTAAATACAATGGTGAAGTATAATAAAACAAATGAAACATATGTGCTCAAGCTTATGAAATTAAAATTCATTCACTCATTCATCCTTCAACTATATTTTAAGCATCCACCATGAATAGGCATGTTTATGATTCACGTCCAATTATAGTGAACAGAATCTACAAGATCCTTGCTCTACTACAACTTACATTTTACAAGTAGAAGAGATCAATAAATATGTGCATGTTAAATGGACATATCACATATTAAAATGACAATACATTTTGATGTGTTGTGTTTAAAAATACATTAATAGCATTAATTCATTTTATTTTAAAGCTTTAAAAAAATGTAGCCAGAACACTAAAAAATTACATATAATGCTCACACTTGTGGTGTAAATTACTTTCTATGGGACAGGACTGATTTAGACAACCTTCTTTCTACGTACCACATTTTTTACCCTGTTCCAAGGAGGCAGACGACTACCCCTCCAACATACGGACAAAAGACAGTGTGGTCTATAAAGAGCTTAAATTGGAAAAGCTCTGGACTTTGAAGCATTCTGAACAGTAAGAGGTCATCGGACATTTGAGAAAAGCCTCAAATGTGAAATCCAGAGGTCAAAATAAAAAGAAAATAAATTTTAAAAGATTTATGGGGCATAGAAAAAATGTCTACAAGAAAAAGAAATCCATAATTATTTTCCTTAGAGAAATAAGAAAGTATATATCTTCTATAAAACAAGAATGCAGGTGATAAGATGAAAGCATTCTGTTAACAAGAATATTGAAATTTTTTAATATTGAATTAAAATTCAAAGAAGGTTTTGAAACTAAAACCAAGGAAAATTCAAAGAAGGTTTGAAAAATAAAGCCAAGAAAATAGTCTAGATGATAGAACATGGAGACTAGAAAAAAAAATAGATCATTTTCCCATGTGGTCCAATATTTAAATAATGTTCAAGGACTTCTTGCAAAAAACAGAGAAAAAGATGGGATAAAAATCATCAGAGAAATTTTTTTTGCAATTTTTAGAACTGAAAAATCCAACTCCAGATTGAAAAGTCCAATGAAGCTCCAGCACAGCAAATGAAAAACAGTGTTACCTATTATTCCTCAGGGCACATGATTGTGAAATTTCAGTACACTGGAGGAGAAGATCCTGAAAAGTTTTGAATATAAATAAATAAAAATACCTCCCAAAGGATCAATATTAGAATGGTATTACATATTATAATCACAAAGTTGAAAACCAGAAGACAATGAAAGAATTCTGAGGAAAAATTATTTCCAATTTAAAATCTATACCCAGAAAACATATCCATCATTTGAGAAAGTTGCAGATGTTTAATGTCCCCCCAAATTTTGTCTCATTCATCTTTTCTCAGAAAACTCTTAGAGGCTGTATTCTACTGAAACAAAAAATCAAACCAAGAAAGAAAAACTATGGGATTCAAAAAACAGGGGGAGATGAGACATAGAAAGGTCAAAGAAATCCCCAGAAGGATGGTGAGAGAAGATTCCAAGGATGACAGCTATGAAGGAGGCCTAAAAAGCAGCAATCCAGAGTGGAGCAAAGGAAAGTGAACTCCAGGAGGAACATATCCCAGAAGAAAAAAAGAGATAAACTCTACATATCTGTTATATTTGAATATATCAAAAGAGATACTAAAAGATTTTTTTCTCATTTACAGAGTTAGGAATGAAATGGTAATTGATTCAGAGAAATAAACAGAACAGAGACAAAAGGTGAGACAATCATCAAGTCTAGGGAAAAAAATCAAGCAAGGTAGGAAAGGAAACATAGTATTTGATGCACTTCACTGTGAATAACAGTTATCTAGTTATGATCAAATTGCCAACTTCCGTTGGATCATCGAAAAAGCAAGAGAGTTCCAGAAAAACATTTACTTCTGCTTTATTGACTATGCCAAAGCCTTTGACTGTGTGGATTACAACAAACTGTGGAAAATTCTTAAAGAGATGGGAATACCAGACCACCTTACCTGCCTCCTGAGAAATCTGTATGCAGGTCAAGCAGCAACAGTTAGAACTGGACATGGAAAACAGACTGGTTCCAAATTGGGAAAGGAGTACATCAAGGCTGTCAATTGTCACCCTGCTTATTTAACTTATATGCAGAGTACATCATGAGAAATGCTGGACAGGATGAAGCACAAGCTGGAATCAAGATTGCCAGGAGAAATAGCAATACCCTCAGATATGCTCAGGTGACACCACCCTTATGACAGAAAGCGAAGAGGAACTAAAGAGCCTCTTGATGAAAGTGAAAGAGGAGAGTGAAAAAGTTGGCTTAAAACTCAGCCTTCAGAAAACTAAGATCATGGCATCTGGTCCCATCACTTCATGGCAAATAGATGGGGAAACAGTGGAAACAGTGGCTGACTTTATTTTTCTGGGCTCCAAAATCACTGCAGATGGTGACTACAGCCATGAAATTAAAAGACGCTTGCTCCTTGAAAGAAAAGCTATGTCCAACCTAGACAGCGTACTAAAAAGCAGAGACATTACTTTGCCAACAAAGGTCCATCTAGTCAAAGCTATGATTTTTCCAGTAGTCATGTATGGATGTGAGAGTTGGACCATAAAGAAAGCTGAGCGCCAAAGAATTGATGCTTTTGAACTGTGGTGTTAGAGAAGACTCTTGAGAGTCCCTTGGACTGCAAGGAGATCAAACCAGTCCATCCTAAAGGATATCAGTCCTGAATATTCATTGGAAGGACTGATGCTGAAGCTCCAATACTTGGGCCACCTGATGCGAAGAACTGACTCATTGGAAAAGAGACTGATGCTGGGAAAGATTGAAGGTGGGAGGAGAAGGGGACGACAGGGGATGAGATGGTTGGATGGCATCACCGACTCAATGAACGTGAGTTTGAGTAATCTCCGGGAATTGGTGATGGACAAGGAAGCCTGGCATGCTACATTCCGTGGGATTGCAAAGAGTCACTCAAGGACTGAGTGACTGAACTGAACTGAACTGAGCTGAGTTGTGATCACGTAAACACTGAATATTTACTAAAAACAGATTTATGTAGAACATGTTTGGATAGAGGGACAGTAATATATGTGTGTGTGACAGTGATATGTAAGAGAATAAAAATCTGTAGGATGTCAATAGGTAAAACTGAAAGACTAAAATGGGCTTCCCAGGTGGCACTAGTGGTAAAGAACCTGCCTGCCAAGAAAAAAAAAAAAAAGAACCTGCCTGCCAATGCCGGAGTCATAAGAGACACAGGTTCAATTCCTGGGTGGGTAGGACCCCTGGACCCAAGGGTATAACAACCTGCTCCACTATCCTTGCCTGGAGAATCCCACAGACAGAGAAACCTGGAAGGCTACAGTCCACAGGGTCTCAAAGAGTCTGACATGACTGAAGCAACTTAGCATGCATGCAAGCAAAGACTGAAATAATAGAAAACAAGAATTAAAGAAATTGATATTGCTATCACTGGGAAAGGCCAACCATTACTGTGGTTCATCCAAGTCAATTCTTGTGGTCCAGAGTAGTGAAATGGAGAGGGCTGATGCCAGCATCTGAAGGAGCAAGAGAAGAAGATACAACACAGGAAATTTCAGAGAAAAAATGGGAAAGATCATAGAGAAGTAGGTCATAAAAGGAAAATGAGATGTTAAAATAATCAGAATTGTTAACCTTAGAGAAGAAAATGATCAATAATTTCTAGAATATGAAGTTTCTAGGCTAGAAAATAGCTATTTTATGTGGCCTTTAAAAATTCTGGAATATAATGAAATGATTTTTAATTCCATAGATTAGATAGTATGACGATCTACATGTCAGCAAGACACATTAAACACTTAAATGATTCCTTGGAAAGGTATTGGGCCTTTTCTCATGATACTTACAAATTTCTCTGAAGGCTATTTAAACCTTCCTCTTTTAAGAGCAAGAAGAATTTATCAGCTCTTTTGCAGTTCTAGTGTTGTTGTTTTTTTTTCCCGAATATGCAGCCAATTTAAAAGCCATATTATTTTTTGAGGCATTTGTAATGTCATTAGAAGTTGTATTGGTTTTCTATTGTTTTGTAACAAACTACCACAAACTTAGTGACTTAAAACAATACATATTTATTAAGTCACGGTTTTCACAGGTCAGAAGTCTGGGCATAGCTTACCTTGGTCCTCTGTCGAAGGTCTCACAAGACTGCAATCAAAGCCTCAGATAGTCTGTGCTCTCATTTGGAGGCTCAAGGGGAAAAATCTGCTTCATAGTTTATTCTGGTGTTGCCAGAATTTACTTCCTTGGCTGTCTGACTGAGGGCTCCAGCATTTTGCTAGCTGTCAGCTGGAGGTTGCCCTCAGATTCAAGAGGCTGATTGAAGTCCCCTGCTATCTCGGCTTCCTCAGTATGCCTGCTGACTTCATCCACCCAGGAAGAAGAGTCTCTCATCTCAGTTGGCTATAAAATGGAGTCTTATGTAATATAACCTGATCGTAGGAGCCATAGTCCACCACCATTGTCATCTTCTATTTGTTAGAAGCCTGACACTGGTCCTGCTCACACCCAGAGGAGGGAATTACCCAAAGACATGGACAGTAGAGAGTGGGAAATCAATGGGCGCCACCTTACATCTGTCTGCTTCAGAAGCATAAAAAAATACAGAGAAAGTTAACATTTGCAAGATTTTAGTGTGCAATGTAGTGTTTAACATGATAATTTCTCTACACTTACATATATTTCAAATATTTTAAAGTTTAAAAGCAATTTATTGACAAAACAGCTCATAACTCTGCTCTATTTTCATCATCTCTTTGACTTGCAGTACAATGGAACCCAGCTCAGTGATCATGCATGGTATACGTCTTATTTCCCATGCCTGGCACAGTGCCTGACTCATAGTAGCTGATCAATGAGTGATAATCAAATAAATTCCCTAAAATGTTTCAAAAAATCAGCTATATTAATATATCCACAAATTCTACTCCAGCTTTACATTGTCAGGACCTGCCATGTAGTTAATGATTGTTACTGTCACTCAGGTACAGAATAACAATAAAAACTCAAATTTATTGAGTGATCACTCTGTCCTAGGCACTGGTCAAAGAGTATATATGTTTAACTGTTTAACTCTGATAACAATTCTAAGGAGGCAATCATATATTTTTAAAACGGTTCATTCCTCTAAAAATTCGTTTGTAAGTTTCATAGTCTGTAAAACTGAGATTTAAGCATTTCACTCTTTATCTCCTCTCTTTTAAGGTAATGGTTGCCTAAGTAAACAGTAACCGTGACATTAAAACATCTTTTTTTCCTTTGACCTCAGGTGTTCAACAGGTCTTTGCCCTTTGTTCAAAAAGTAGCCTTTCATATGTAAACCAGGAATGATTATTTTATGCATATCCTAAAATGTACTTATAAATAATCATGCATTCAAACATATTAAGTCATTTAAGACTGTAATTAGTCATTGTCAAGTCCTGGCAAACAGCAGGATTCTAACTGGAGAGCAGTGTTTGCCCTACTTGTGCCTCAATGAAACTTTGAGAGAAGGGCAGCGCGTGCTTCTTAATCTGTTTTTCTAACAGCAAGTAAATCAATGAAGATGAGGCTGGTGGGTATGATAAATTAATATGCACACGGACAACTTATAACCGTACAATCGCTTAGGGAATTACCATGCGACTATATCCAAGTAATTATATGTTTTAAATGATTTACCTCAATTTGTTAACAATAGCTCCCTAAAATGGAAATAAAAAGAGAGAAAATGCTAATAGCATGTTATACCAACTTTATGTTGAACTTATTAAGAGGTTGCCCTTTTAATGAAGAATTTAATGAATTAAGAAATTTGTTATGAATAAGCATTCTCACTACTTGTTAAGTATTTGTCACCACAGACCTGTCATAGTCATTCTAATTATGATTAATACCTTATCTTGAATTCCATCTTCATTCACATTTCAGTAACAAATGTAACTTCTATTATATGATCAAGGTTCATGAAAACAGGATGATTTGCCCATGACCTTATATTTTATTCATTTTTACATTCATATTTAACAGATTTCTCTGAAAGTTAACCTTATGCATCTTCTAATTTTTAAAGTGCATGTTATTCTTGACATGCTTTTCAACCCTTTATGCTGTTTCAAATCATGGTTATGTACTCAAGATAAATGAAATATCCTAACATTTTGATTATTCTTATATATACCTAGGAGCTGCTACTTTCAGGCATTATTTAAGAATATTTTTTGTACCCTATGGAAAAGTTACTTTAATTATCTCAAGCATTGCTAACATTCTCAGTGTGGAAGACACAGTTATATGAAGTTCAAAGAACCGTGCATTAAAATTTTCAGATTTTTCATTTTAGTCTATGTATAAACTGTGGCAAATACAGAGCTTTTTTGTAGGTGGGTTTTTTTTTTTTTTTAGTGGTACAATACAATCCACATCCACATGATATTATGTCATGTGTCACCAAGATCTTCCTTTTCAGCTCTTTCTTTTTTTCCTTTAAATCTTTTCTACTTACTTTTCTCCTTTTTTTTTTCTTTTTGTCCTATTTCCGTCCTTGTTTCATTCCCTCTTCTTTGAATTTTTTCCTTCATCTTAATTGTTCTTCCCTTCTCTGCAGTTCCCCTTTGTCCCTGTTTCTACAGATGTGTTCTCACCATTTGCATCCTCTTCTTTGTCCTGTTTCTCTCATCCTTTCCTTTTGAGCCCGGTTCATCTGCCTCAAGGGAGTTCGTACTCTCTACCTTTGTAAAAGGCAATAAGCCATCTTTGCATTTGAATTTTGTGGTTTTTAGAGTCCTCAATTATTGACACTACCAGGTGTTAAAAGCTCTGAAAGGAAGTAAAAGTAATAATATGACTTATTTTTGTACCCTTTTTATTAGATTAAAAGATCTCTGGGAGAGTATAAAGGGTTATGTTTACTAATAAGCTCACTGGTGTCATCAGGAAAATTAAGCCAATTAACTAGGGGCAATAAGAATAACAATAATAGTAACAATGGGCTGAAAGAAAACCGGATCATTTATCAGACATGAAGCGTGCTCTCCTAAGGGCTTGGTATCACAGAGGGGCAGCTTCTTGAGCAGGAAGAAGCTCTCTGGTCCCCAGAGCCACTGGATCCTTCCCAGTCTCTGGTGTTGACGAGGAACACTCCACACACACATCATCAAGGCATTTGTAGTGAGCCAGGTAGTATGAGCGAAGTGTATGCAAATCGGAGAAATGAACCCTCTCCAGAGGTCTTCCAAATCACTCAATTCTTGAAGCAATTAGCAGATAGTCTATTTCCCCTTAAACTAGATGCATTTACATTTTCTTCATCATTTGAAGCATGTCTTCACACATTTCAGGTTCTCCATTATAAGCAGAGATAAGTACTATGCACTTATTGTTGAATTCAGTGGAATAAAGTTAAACACTCGTGGTATGCAATATTCTAATGTTGTAAAGATCTGATGAGTTTTCCCTTAAAAAAAAATACTGCAAAACAGACTACATTTTAATTACATTTTCTCAGAGGTATCTGGGGAAAGGAGGGTCCTGTGTTTAAGAGTGTTTAATGTACTTAAAAATTGTATCTTCTAGCAGTCTCCAGTACTGATTTAACAGGTCTGATCTTTTGAAATGAATCCCATATCATATTTATGATGATGGCTTATTTGAGAATGAGGCTAAATCTAATGAGAGGCAATTCCTTTGATGAGAGTGACAATTACATCACTTGAACCAACACATCAACAGCTATGTCTTCTTCTCGACAATGAACTCATTGCTTTGGAAATAAATTTAATGTTGTGATCTCAGGTGTTGGTCATCATTCATGAACAAGCCTGCTCTAACTTAGGTGTGTCCCTAATCGTGCAAAAACAAAGTAGTAAACTGAATGCCAGAGATAAACCAGAATTTCTCATTCACCATCATTCTCAGTTTCCATAAATCCCAAATCTTTGCTCTAAATTCAAGTAAGTAGAAAGAACTAGTACATATGGAGTCTCTACACATGGCAGACTGTGCTATAACTGATTTTATTTTAATCAAATTCTTTTTTTTATTCTACAAATCCTTTGTAGTAAGAACTATTAAGTACTGAAATGGCAAAAGTGCCAAAGGCAAGGAAGCATGGCAAATTTCTATGTGCTGCATGATCTTTTGGTAAATTTTACAAAGATCTAATTTAATACTGTGCAGTCTAGATCTTTGAATGCTTAATAATTGAAATTTTTAAAAAGGTAACTCTTTTGTTGAGAGAAAGAGTAATGACAAGTACAGTTCACAGATCTAACTTCACTAAGTTAATAGAGTACAAAGCCAGCACACAGTAAAATATGTATTAGTCAATAAATAATGTTAAGACAACTGTTCAGGTAACTGTAAACAAAACCCCCCAAATCCTTGCCTGAGTTCTAATATCATTACAAATTCTAAATGGACACAATAACAAAAATAAACTTTTCCTAACTTATAGGTATTTTGATTTGAGAAATGGAGTTTCAAATTGTTTTTTTAAATTTCTATGAAGAATATTAATAAAACTGCAAAGTATATAAAATAAAAGATTGATTATATCATGTCTAAATACATATTTTATTTGTAGATGTTGTTCATCCATCTGTGTATTTGGCAGTCAGTGCAAATGTATAGTTTGGCAAATTACATTCAGTCTATAAACTTCTCATCAAAGAAAAGGAGATTTTATCAGCTAGATGTCCTGATACCTTGACACAACATTGCTAAAAAGAGGTGTGATTTGCTTACCTGTAACATTGAGACTTTCATAGTGCAAGCTTTGGATCACTTTTCATTTTCTGCAAAACCTGCAGAGATACTTAATGAGATTTTTGACTTTATAGAAATGAAAGGAGTTAGCTTCCTGAAAAAAGTGCCTACAAGATGGCAATCACTGATGCTGAGAAAAGATGTTAAAATGTTGACCTGGTATAAAATCACACCTCAGATTTTTGAGGTGTGAGACAAGCAGAAAGTTCTTATCTTGTTTGGAAATATATTGAGAATGAACACTGAGTAAGGAATTACAGTAAAATATAAATTTAGTTGCCGTTTAGTGACTTCAGGTAATATTACACAGAGCAGCCAAGCCCTTATCAAAACTGGTTTAATTTTCTCTGAAGAGGTCATAAAGAGCCTTGTAAAGATGGATTGAAAAAAAAAAAAAGATGGATTGATTGTTTTGTCACCTGATTTTTCATATTATGTGTCAGATGCAAGGAAAAAATGACCCTTTTTTTGGAACCAAACTGCCTCAGAACTAGAAAAATCTGCCACCAGAAAAAGGCGGTCAAGAATGAGGACTTCCTTGGTGGTCCAGTGGTTAAGACTTCATGCTCCCAATGCAGGGGGTATGGATTCAATCCCTGGTCGGGGACATTAAACTAGTTGTCAGGCACAGCTAGAAAAACTCAATAAGAATAATGAAATAATTTTTTTTAAAAGAAAAAAGCCACCAAGTTAAACAGGACCTTGTCAACTTCTTTACTAAAAGTGTGACTTATTTGAGCACTTCCTTTGATTTCATATGTTCAAATTAGCTCTGTGATTTAAAACCATTTGTCCTGAGAAAAAGAAGCTTAATTAATGATGATATTTAATGTGCTTCAGAGTGTTTAAAAATGATGGACAATGTAGATATGGATAGCCTGTAATGACGAAAGCATAGATGTAAACTACCTGAAAATGAGCTGATGCCTAGAATAAGCTGTAGGTGCAGAGTGGTTGGATATTACTAGCAGCTACATGCCTACAATGCGGAAGACCCGGGTTCAATCCTTGGGTGGGGAAGATCCCCTGGAGAAGGAAACAGCAACCCACTCCAGTATTCATGCCTGGAAAATCCCATGGATGGAGGAGCCTGGTCAGCTACAGTCCATGGGGTTGCAAAGAGTTGGACAGGACTGAGCGACTTCACTTCACTTCACAAGTCTAAATGATGCTGTTAGTAACTTTTGAAAAGAAACATAAATGCAATAGGAATAATAAAGGATATTACCTTTATTAACTAAAAAAATGATAAAATGTTTCTTTCTGTCTCATGATACAGCAGAACTTCCCTGGTGGCCCAGATGGTAAAGAACCTGCTTGCAATGCGGGAGACCTGGGTTTGACCCCTGGCTTGGGAAGATCCCCTGGAGGAGGGCATGGCAACCCGCTCCAGTATTCTTGCCTGGGAGAATCCTGATGGGCGGAGGAGTCTGATGAGCGATAGTCCATGGGGTGGCATAGGTGGGCATGACTGATCAGCTAAGCACAACACAACAGCATGATACAATAAGATATTTTACTCTTTCTGTTGTCTTTTCCATAACACTGCTTTGAACTACCTGCAGCCTGGAGAATGTCCTTTTTAAAACAAAATTTTACCGGAGTATAGTTGATTTACAACGATGTGTTAGTTTCTAGGTATTCCATGTACAAATGCCTTTGCTGGGAGGGTGTTTCACTTGACTGACATCACACTGAACTGATACCAGACATCTGCTTTTTTGATTAAAGCAGATCTGCATGTCAAAGTGTATCTTACTTTTGACTGTATTCAGCTTTACCACCACCAAAACAAAAAAGGACATCCTATTGACATATGCACACTACTATATATAATGTAGATAACTAATAAAGACCTACTGTATCGCACAGGGAACTTTACTGAATACTCTGTAATGATCTCTATAGGAAGAGAATCTAAGAAAGAGTGGATATATGTATATATGTGACTGATTCACTTTACTGTACACCAGAAACTAACACATCATTATAAATCTATGTAAATACATGTAAATCAATGATTTACATATGTAAATCATTTTACTATACTCCAGTAAAAAAATATTTTAAAAAGGACAATCTTCAGGCTGCAACAGTTCAGAGAAATGTTATGGAAAAGACAAAAGAAAGAGTAAAACAGCCTACTGTATCATGGGACAGAAAGAAACATCTCATCATTTTTTAAGTTAAATAAAGGTAATATCTTTTATTATTCCTATTGTATGTATGACCTTTTAAAAAGTCATTTATGTAGCTTACGAATGCACAATAAAAATCTAAAAAATGTGAAATCCAATAAAGGGCTTTAAAAAAGAGTCTCATTAAATTGCTGTATCAAGAAAGAGAAACAGACGTGATCGCTCTCGGTATGCTGAGTCTTTGTAACCCTCCACTCCCCAGGAGCTCCTCCCCACAGACTCAGGTGGTAGGTGTGGCTAACAGCAGGGGCTCAGTAAATATTAGCAGTTGGGATTGTGATCCTCAAGTAGAAGGCTTATTGTCCTGCCCCCTCCCTGGTATAATGGTTGTGCAGCTGCTTGACCCAGGACAAGTGTCCCTGTCCCATCACCAAGGTGAGTCCAGAGAAGGGACTCACAGCCCTGCCTGCCCAGGAGTGTAACCTGGGCCAGGGAGGAGGAGCTGAGCCTGTGCCGGGAAAGATAACCCAGAGCTCCCAGTTGGAGGTGGGGGGCACCTGGATGGCAATGCCAGGTGTGGGTGGGACAAGGCAGGGTCAGTGCCAGCAGCGCAGTTAGGGCTTTGAAAACCATTGTCTCTGGCGGGCTTTGGGATTCACCTATCCGACAAAACCCTCACGCAGGAGGAGGACAATCGGAGGACACTGGAGAGCTTCCTGAGGAGGGGGTGTGAGGCTGCAGGAGAGAGCGTGAGGGTGGGGAAGGCCCTGCTCAGGCAAGCAGGACCAAGGCCATGGGAGTAGGGGTGGGGGTCTGATCTTGGAGCGGGGGTGGGGGGGAAAAGAGACAGGCATCCTAATATACTGTTACAAATTCTCACACATCATATATTATTAATTTAACTAATCCTATTATTCACTTCTAATTATTGTTAGCTGGGCTTATTTTTATTTGGTGTAAATAATAGTTTTCATTTAACATAAAAGTAAAACAGAATATACAATTTCAAGTAAGCACCTGTTTGCATATTTTTATGTTTAAACATAAGTGTAATAACATAAAAACATAGTAACACATTTGGAAATAGTTATTTATTATGTGCTATTATTGTGTTCGGGGGTATTTTTAATCTGGTGTATCTGTGTCCTGGGTTGACTCTAAGAAGTTGCTCAACATCCTAGACAGGGTTCTTACAAGTCAGTCCAAGGCTCCCAAAATGCATGTCCCAGGGGAGAGCTATCCAGGTGAAAACTACATTTCCTTGTAGAACCTGGCATCAAAAATCTCACATCTTCATTTGTGCTGTAATCTATTCTTTAGAAGTAAGTCATTAAATCTGGCCCACATTCAATGAGCGAATTGGACTCCATCTTTTGATGAGTGTCAAGTTGTAAATATATTATTTTATTGCATAACAAAATGGTTGTTATTATATATCCATCTCTCATATTTTTCCATTATGATTTATCACAGGATATTGAATATATAGTTCCCTGTACTATACAGTAGGGCCTTGTTCTTTAATCATTCTGTATGTAATAGTTTGCATCTGCTAATACCAAACTCTGTCCATTCCTCACCCACGTAAGAGTCCATTCTTTAGCTGAAAGCCACAGAGTGGCTTCAGTAATGCCACAGGGAGCCAGAATAATCATCCATCCCAGTCCTTCTCAAATTCCTGATCCAAGAAATGATGAAATAAAATGGAATGGCCACTATTGAGCTGCTAAGTTTTGGAGCTGTTTCATAAGGAGCCATAGGTAATCAGGATGACCCCATACCCTTCATCCCACATTCATCAACTGTTAACACTTTGCCACATTTTGCATGCGCTCTCTCTTCCCCTGAATCATTTAAAAATAACTTGCAAGTATCATGACACTTTATCTCAGTATTTAGCATGAATTTTTCCTTAAAAATTACTATACCATTATCACTCGCATGATATTTAAGATAGATATTATATAGTATACAGTGTGAGTGTGTGTGCATGGTCAGTCACTCAGTCGTGTCTGACTCTTTGCGACTCCATGGGCTATATAGCCTATCAGGCTCCTCTGTTCATGGACTTTTTCAGGCAAGAATACTGGAATGGCCTGTCATTTCCTTCTCCAGCGTATCTTCCTGTCCCAGGGATGGATCCTGAGTCTCTTGCCTCTCCTGTATTGGCAGGCAGGTTCTGTACCACTGCACCACCTGGGAAACCATATAGTGTAAACTATATAGCTTTAAAAAAAATTCCAATATCTAATGAAGGATTACATGTAGCATTTAGTTGTCTTGAGTTTTGTTTTAACTTATTACAATAAGTTTCTTTCTTGAGTTTTAACTTATTACAATAAGCTGCTGCCTTTTTGTCTTTCATGCTATTGAAAACTTTGAGGAGTCCAGAGCAGCATGTCCCACCATCTGGATTTATAAAATTATTTCCTCATGATTATCTTGGGGTTAAATGTTTTTTATAAGAGTGCAACCCAGGGTGATATCACTTCCCATTATAACCTATGAGGAGGCATGGAATGCCAGTTTGTACCATGATTGATAATGCTTGATCAATTTGATAATTTGATTAATGTCATGTGCATGAGATTTCTCAGTTGTGATTAAGGTGATGTCCATGATGTATATTATATATATATATATATATATATATATATATATATATCTTCCTTTATAATTAATAAGAACTGTGTAAGTTGATACTCTGAGATTGTGTGACTCTCCTGTTCCCCTACAACTGTTCCCAAATTGTTTGTAGCATTCATTAATGATCCTTGCTTGACTCTGTTATTATGTAGGTGGTTGCATAATAGTTGTTTGCTAATTCTGTGTTTCTTTCTACATTTGTTACTTGGCATTCTCTCGAAAGGAGGTCTTCAGTTATTGTATTTTCATTTCTAAAATATCCACTTAGTTCTTCTTTATATCTTCTATGCCTTTGCTGAAGCTCCCTATTTTTTATTTGTTTCGAGCACATTTGTAACACTTGTTGAAATATTTTAATCATGTGCTCAGTTGCTAAGTTCTGCCTGACTCTCTTTTTTTTTCATTTATTTTTATTAGTTGGAGGCTAATTACAATATTGTAGTGGTTTTTGTCATACATTGACATGAATCAGCCATGGATTTACATGTATTCCCCATCCCGATCGCCCCTCCCACCTCCCTCTCCACCCGATTCCTCTGGGTCTTCCCAGTGTACCAGGCCCGAGCACTTGTCTCATGCATCCAGCCTGGACTAGTGATCTGTTTCACCCTAGATAATATACATGTTTCGATGCTGTTTTCTCAAAACATCCCACCCTCGCCTTCTCCCACAGAGTCCAAAATTCTGTTCTGTACATCTGTGTCTCTTTTTCTGTTTTGCATATAGGGTTATCGTTACCATCTTTCTAAACTCCATATATATGCGTTAGTATACTGTATTGGTCTTTATCTTTCTGGCTTACTTCACTCTGTATAATGGGCTCCAGTTTCATCCATCTCATTAGAACTGATTCAAATGAATTCTTTTTAACGGCTGAGTAATATTCCATGGTGTATATGTACCACAGCTTCCTTATCCATTCGTCTGCTGATGGGCATCTAGGTTGCCTCCATGTCCTGGCTATTATAAATAGTGCTGCGATGAACTGCCATATGACCCAGCAATCCCACTTCTGGGCATGCACACTGAGGAAACCAGATCTGAAAGAGACACGTGCACCCCAATGTTCATCGCAGCACTGTTTATTATAGCCAGGACATGGAAGCAACCTAGATGTCCATCAGCAGACGAATGGATAAGGAAGCTGTGGTACATATACATCATGGAATATTACTCAGCCGTTAAAAAGAATTCATTTGAATCAGTCCTAATGAGATGGATGAAACTGGAGCCCATTATACAGAGTGAAGTAAGCCAGAAAGATAAAGAACATTACAGCATACTAACGCATATATATGGAGTTTAGAAAGATGGTAACGATAACCCTATATGCAAAACAGAAAAAGAGACACAGAAATACAGAACAGACTTTTGAACTCTGTGGGAGAAGGTGAGGGTGGGATGTTTCAAAAGAACAGCATGTATACTATCTATGGTGAAACAGATCACCAGCCCAGGCTGGATGCATGAGACAAGTGCTCGGGCCTGGTGCACTGGGAAGACCCAGAGGAATCAGGTGGAGAGGGAGGTGGGAGGGGGGATCGGGATGGGGAATACGTGTAACTCTATGGCTGATTCATATCAATATATGACAAAACCCACTGAAATGTTGTGAGGTAATTAGCCTCCAACTAATAAAAAAATTAAAAAAAAAAAAAAGAAATCTCCACACTGTTCTCCATAGCGGCTGTACTGGTTTGCATTCCCACCAACAGTGTAGGAGGGTTCCCTTTTCTCCACACCCTCTCCAGCATTTATTGCTTGTAGACTTTTGGATAGCAGCCATCCTGACTGGCGTGTAATGGTACCTCCTTGTGATTTTGATTTGCATTTCTCTGATAATGAGTGATGTTGAGCATCTTTTCATGTGTTTGTTAGTTATCTGTATGTCTTCTTCGGAGAAATGTCTGTTTAGTTCTTTGGCCCATTTTTTGATTGGGTCATTTATTTTTCTGGAATTGAGCTGCAGGAGTTGCTTGTATATTTTTGAGGTTAATCCTTTGTCTGTTGCTTCGTTTGTTATTATTTTCTCCCAATCTGAGGGCTGTCTTTTCACCTTGCTTATAGTTTCCTTTGTTGTGCAAAAGCTTTTAAGTTTAACTAGGTCCCATTTGTTTATTTTTGTTTTTCTTTTATTTCCAATATTCTGGGAGGTGGGTCATAGAGGATCTTGCTGTGGTTTATGTCGGAGAGTGTTTTGCCTATGTTCTCCTCTAGGAGTCTTATAGTTTCTGGTCTTACATTTAGATCTTTAATCCATTTTGAGTTTATTTTTGTGTATGGTGTTAGAAAGTGTTCTAGTTTCATTCTTTTACAAGTGGTTGACCAGTTTTCCCAGCACCACTTGTGTGCCTGACTCTTTGAGACACCATGAAATGTGGCCTGCCGGGCTCTTCGATCCATGGAATTTTCCAGGCAAGAATACTGGAGTGGGTTCCTGCCTTAAAATATTTGTCAGCTAATTCTGTTTCTGTTGGCATCTCTTTGGTGTCTTTTCATAGTTTGGGTTCTTTCTAGTTCTTAGTATGATGAATGATATTTTTGTTGAAACGTGGACATTTTCATATTATATTATACGACTCTGAATTTTATTCACAGTTTCTGTCTTAGTTTTCTTTAAAGCTACTCCTTCAGAGTGCATGGATCACAGTCTCATTACTACCAGGTGGAGATAGAAGTCCAATTCCAGTCAGCCTCAGTTGATACCTGATTTGGCAAGACTTCTTGTTACAGCTCAGATGGGGTTAGAGTTTTGGCTCCTCCTGTGGTCTCCACAGGCTTCCCAGGTGGTGCTAGTGGTAAAGAACCCACCTGCCAAAGCAAGAGACCCAAAAGACACAGGTTTGATCCCTGGGTTGGAAAGATCCCCTGGACCCGAGGGGGATCTTTTTTTTGCTTGGAGAATCCCATGGACAGAGGAGCCTGGAGGGCTACAGTTCATGGGGTTGCGAAGAGTCAGACAGGACTGAAGCGACTGAGCACACATGCGCGTGTTCTCCACTGTCACCGCTGTGTAGGTGGCCTTGTTACTGCTGGGTAGTGATGACAGTCCTGACTCTTCACTGATGTCCCCTGAATCACTCCCCCGGGGCAGACGAGGTCCCATGACTGCCACGTGAGGGTGGGAGCCCAGGGTCCCCACCATCGCCAATGACACAGCAAAGGTGTGGAGAAGGCCTTATTACCAGACAGCAGGGATGAAAGTTCAAGCCCCCTATTTGGCCTTCTCTGATACTACAGGGCCAGCTGTGGAGGTGTCTTGTTTCAGCTTTACAAGGATGGACAGCTCGGCTTCCTGCCTAGTCTGTGCCGGGGAGGGTAGGAATGGGTTGCAGTTTTTCCAGTGGTGCTTGGTTGGAGTAGGGTGGTTACTAACTAACAGCTTTCACCGGCTAGATTGTCCCTTTCCTGGCACTTTGGCTAAAAAGAGCAGGTTTTGTTGGGATTTTCTTTGGTCTGGGCCCACTTGTGTTTCAGGTTTATCATCTTCTCCAGCTCTGAGTTGTATGAGGTAAAAAGGAAAACTAGGGAATCTATCACTATGTCATTCCTTGGGTCCCAGGATCCTTATCCAGTTTGTTCTCTTCTCTCCATCTTTCAGAATCTTAAGTTTGTTGCAAATACAGTGTTCGGGGTTTTCAGTTATACTTAGCAGAAAGAGTAGGGAAAAGTATATTTACTCCATATTCCTGGAAGCAGAAGTTCCATAGTGTTGAATTTTATCAGAAGTTTTTAGAAAAAATCTCTTGAGATAATCTTTCTTTTTTGACTTTTTGATGTTTTGATTTCAACTGTTGATATATTATTGGTCATAACAGATGTTCTGAAATAAATACATAGCCCTAGTTTAAAATATATATATGCTAGATTAAAGGAATATGTATATGTAAATTAGATAAATTTTTTAAAAAAACATCTTGTATATTTAAAAGAATAATTATTGATCATGTACAAAATGGCTTATATAAAATGTTATTCTTCAGGTCTAAAAAAATCATCAGGATATATTTTAAAGAGGATTGCTTATTATCGAACTTTCAAATACAACAATGCCCATTTTCTTTTTCTTCTCATTTCCCTATCAGTTTAAAAATTGAATTTAGAAGAATGGGGCCCAGAATATTTTAAAACTTGGTACATTTTTGCCCACAGAAGGTCCTCATTAAAATGGCAACCTGATTCTTGCAGTTGCTTGGGGCAAAAATCTTGGTGTTCTTCTTGATTCCTCTCATTCTTTTTGTCTCATTATTTCTTTAGCTATGGACCCAAGTATCTTGTTCTTGCTTCATTTAGGTCTCCTCTGCCCCCTCCTGGCCCTTCATATAAAATAATCCCCCACCTCAGCCCCACCCCACACATAAGCTTTCCCTTTCTTCCTCACTTTGCTTTGTTTTTTTCTCCATACCATTTATCCCTACCTGGAATGTTCAGCTTGTGTTTATACAAACTGTAAGTTGAATCAGGGTCCAGTTCAGTTCAGTTCAGTCGCTCAGTCGGGTCCGACTCTTTGAGACCCGGTGAACTGCAGCATGCCAGGCTTCCCTGTCCATCACCAACTCCTGGAGCTTGCTCAAACTCATTGTCCATTGGTCAGTGATGCCATCTAACCATCTCATCTTCTGTCACCCTCTTCTCGTACCATCTTCAATCTTTCCCAGCATCAGTCTCTTTTCCAATGAGTCAGTTCTTCGCATCAGGTGGATAAAGTATTGGAGTTTCAGCTTCAGCATCAGACCTTCCAACGAATATTCAGGACTGATTTCCTTTAGGGTGGACTGGTTGAATCTCCTTGCTGTCCAAGGGACACTCAAGAGTCTTCTCTAACACCACAGTTCAAAAGCATCAGTTCTTCGGTGCTCAACTTTCTTTATAGTCCAATTCTCACATCCATATGTGACTACTGGAAAAATCATAGCTTTGACTCTACAGACCTCTGTTGGCAAAGTAATGTCTCCGCTTTTTAATATGCTGTCTGGGTTGGTCATAGCTTTTCTTCCAAGGAGTATCTTTTCATTTCATGGCTGTAGTCACCATCTGCAGTGATTTTTGGAGCCCAAGAAAATAAAGTCTGTCACTGTTTCCACTGTTTCCCCATCTATTTGCCATGAAGTGATGGGACCAAATGCCATGATCTTAGTTTTCTGAATGCTGAGTTTTAAGCCAACTTTTTCACTCTCCTCTTTCACTTTCATCAAGAGGCTCTTTAGTTCCTCTTCGCTTTCTGTCATAAGGGTGGTGTCATCTGCATATCTGAGGTTATTGATATCTCTCCCGGCAATCTTGATTCCAGCTTGTGCTTCATCCTGTCCAGTATTTCTCTGGATATACTCTCTGGATATACTCTGCATACAAGTTTAAAAAGCAGGGTGACAATATACAACCTTAATGTACTCCTTTCCCAATTTGGAACCAGTCTGTTTTTCATGTCCAGTTCTAACTGTTGCTGCTTGATCTGAATACAGATTTCTCAGGAAGCAGGTAAAGTGGTCTGGATTCCCATCTCTTTAAGAATTTTCCACAGTTTGTTGTGATCCACACAGTCAAAGGCTTTGGCATAGTTAATAAAGCAGAAGTAAATGTTTTTCTGGAACTCTCTTGCTTTTTCAATGATCCAACGGATGTTGGCAATTTGATCTCTGGTTTCTCTGCTTTTTCTAAAACCAGCTTGAAAATCTGGAAGTTCACGGTTCACATACTATTGAAGCCTGGCATGGAGGATTTTGAGCATTACTTTGCTAGCATATGAGATGAGTGCAATTGTGTGATGGTTTGAGTATTCTTTGGCATTTCCTTTCTTTGGGATTGGAATGAAAACTGACCTTTGCCAGTCCTGTGGCCACTGCTGAGTTTTCAAAATTTGCTGGCATACTGAGTGCAGCACTTTCACAGCATCATCTTTGAGGATTTGAAATAGCTCAACTGGAATGCCATCACCTCCACTGGCTTTGTTCGTAGTGATGCTTCCTAAGGCCCACTTGACTTCACATTCCAGGATGTCTGGCTCTAGGTGAGTGATCACACCATCGTGGTTATTTGGGTCGTGAAGATCTTTGTGTAGTTCTGTGTATTCTTGCTACCTCTTCTTAATATCTTTTCCTTCTGTTAGGTCCCTACCATTTCTGTCCTTTATTGAGCCCATCTTTGCATGAAATGTTCCCTTGGTATCTCTAATTTTCTTGAAGAGATATCTAGTCTTTCCCATTCTGTTGTTTTCCTCTGTTTTTTTTGCATTGATTACTGAGGCAGGCTTTCTTATCTCTCCTTGCTAATCTTTGGAACTCTACATTCAAATGGGTATATCTTTCCTTTTCTCCTTTGCCTTTGATGTCTTTTCTTTTCTCAGCTATTTGTAAGGCCTCCTCAGACAACCATTTTGCCTTTTTGCATTTATTTTCCTTGGTGATCATCTTGATCATTGCCTCCTGTAATGTCACAAATCTCTGACCATAGTTCTTCAGGCACTCTATCAGATCTAATCCCTTGAATCTATTTCTCACTTCCACTGTATAATCATAAGGGATTTGATTTAGGTCATACCTGAATGGTCTAGTGGTTTTCCCTACTTTCATCAATTTAAGTTTGAATTTGGCAATAAGGAGTTCATGATCTGAGCCATAGTCAGCCGTGGGTCTTGTTTTTGCTGACTGTATAGAGCTTCTCCATCTTTGGCTGCAAAGAATATAACCAGTCTGATTTTGGTATTGATCATCTGGTGATGTCCATGTGTAGAGTCTTCTCTTGTGTTGTTGGAAGAGGGTGTTTGCTATGACCAGTGCATTCTCTTGGCAAAACTCTGTTAGCACAAGGCCAAATTTGCCTGTTACTTCAGGTATCTCTTGACTTCCTACTTTTGTATTCCAGTCCCCTATAATGAAAAGGACATCTTTTTTGGGTGTTAGTTCTAGAAGGTCTTGTAGGTCTTTATTGAACCATTCAACTTCAACTTCTTCAGCACTACTGGTTGGTATCAGGGTGGGGAGTTTACTTTGCTGCTTTATCTTAGAGTTCAGAGCAACATCTAGTGTTGTAGAGCCTCAGTAAATATTTGTTGGATGAGTGGATTAGAAGAGGATGGAGATTCTAATACATAAATGAGTTTAGTGAAGATAAGCTTGTCTTTGTATTTTTTCATTCTGATTTGTTATCTGTGTTTCTTATATTGCTTCATTTTAATGTAATGAAGCCAAAACTTACACTTTAAGACATAAAATTAAATTCCCTAATAAGACAGATAAACACTTCCGTTTATCACAAACCACCAAAATAAAAGTTTGTCTCCATCTTGATATGGTATGTATTATGGACTGTAATTACGGTACATAGTATGGACAGTATGCTAATAATGGGCTTGGCAAAGAATAAAGGGGAGTTTAATTGCAAGTCATCACTGCACTTGAGTCCAACCTTTCTGCGTAGAGCCATTCATCATGAGTGACAGTCCAGAAAAGGAGGGGAAGCAGTAGATTCTTCCACAGACCACTCTGCCCCTTATTTGCCTCACCCTGTCGTTCAGTTTACAGTCCTCTTTGTTGGCTGCAGTCATTCCCAGAGGACGTACTTATCACCATGGAAAAAAACCCAATGACATCAGCAGCAGCACTTACAGCTCTGTGCCCTGGTCCAATAAATAACGTGTGCTCAGTATGTGGAAGTGCTGGAGCAGCCCCCCGCGTGATCAAAACCAAGGAGGGTGAGCACACACTGACCAGCCTTGCTTGGGAGCTGGTGAGAAGAGCCATCTCAGGCCCTGCCCCAGACCTGCCTTTTTGAAATCTCTGTTAATCTGTCTGGACACAGGAGCCTGAGAAATGCTGATCTACAGAAGATCCGAATAGTGCCTAAAGCACCAATTCTTTAGGACTTGATGTAAGAACCATCATATCATAAATAGAATTCAACCAAGGTGAGAAAACTAAGCTTCTCATGTTTCACCTGGGGGAGTGTAACAGAAATAGAAGTTGGATTAACACTGAAGTGACCTATGTGGGTTTGTGATTCCCAAAGCTATTGTAT
Organism: Cervus elaphus; assembly: GCF_910594005.1. NCBI lineage: Eukaryota > Metazoa > Chordata > Mammalia > Artiodactyla > Cervidae > Cervus > Cervus elaphus. The sequence continues at coordinate 50,934,017 of NC_057843.1, read as the reverse complement.
GTAAATCTCAGTTCATTTCCTGTAAAATGGGTATTATCATTCCTGTTTTCAGTGGAGTAAACTGTTTTGTTTTTTTTTCTTTCAGAAAAGTGAGCTGACTCTCCTAAGGTAACACTGCTAGTAAAGGCATTAAAAATCAGCAGGACCCAGTTTTGGACACCTCCCTCATTCCAGTTCAGTTTTCTCTTACCTCATTATAAAATTTCACCTCTTTTTAAAGATTTGCCTACTTCCTCCCTCCTCCCCTCTCTCCCTCCTCCCTTCCTTCCACTTTGTTCTTTCTTTTTCTTTCATCCTCTTGGTAAAGAATGATGTATAACTAGTCAAAGCTCATTTTTCTTTTCTTCTCATAACTGAATCCCACAATCATGTAGTGTTGCACAGCTCTGAGCAGATCAATTTTGGATGCTTCTTTACAAATCACTTAATTGAATCCATCTGAAAGGCCTTTGCCTCTGGTGAATGTTCATCATTTGGTTAATGTTATATAGATACAGACTAAGTGTACATTTGGGATCAGCTAAATGGGTACTCAGCACCATAGCAATTGGTAAAGAGATCCCTAAATAAATGGGACCACTTGTGAAAGTTGCTCAGTCATATTCAACTCCTTGCGACCGCGTGTACTGTAGCCTGCCAGGCTCCTCTATCCATGGAATTCTCCAGGCAAAAATACTGGAGTGGGCAGCCATTCCCTCCTCCAGGGGATCTTCCCAACCCAGAGATCAAACCCAGGTCTCCCACATCGCAGGTGGACTCTTTACCATCTGAGCCACCAGGGAAGCCCTAAATGAGACCACTCAGTTTTGGCTTATTTCTTAAATATGTATATTCCTTTCATAAATGTTTTTGCTGCTACAAAGGAAAAATGTAACATAATTTTGGGAGGAGTAATAAATTGTGAGAGTTTGGGAAGAGTGAGGGACATGTGTAGTAGTTTCCTAAGAAGATTTTCAAAGCATATATGAAAAAGTAGAAAGTATCTCTATTTGACTTAATGTGTGTTGGCAGGAGGGTCGGAGGGGAGAGAGCAGAAGGCTATGCTCATGTACACCTATGGGGTAGGTTTAACACCTACTTAAACATCTTTCCTGGCAGCATTTTAGGACGTCCTGTATACGTTAGCTGGTATCTTTGCAAAATGTGGGGATGGCTGACAGCAACAGCACTGACTGGATTATACTTCAGTTGACAAAATTATCAGTCATTAAGACAGAGTGTACTTAGATGAGCTGCAGTGAATCCTGATGACTAGCATGTTAACAATCTACCAGCTCTCTTCTGTGGAATTTTTGCTGAAATTAATGGAAAAACTGAAGGTTTTAAAAGCTTTTTATTCCTTCACAAACCTCACAATTAATGGCTGTTGGTGGCAGGGAGTACACAAAATATTAAATGTAACAGACTTATCGGGTTTGTTTAAGTCTCAAAACCAGTTCTGTTTGGGAATCTAAAATCCAATTTTGAGGAAATACCACTTGGGTAGCCTCTGTGCTCCCATCAAGATACCAGAAAGCTTTAAGTTACAGAAATATGGCACAAGGAATAAGAGCTGACATTCCGTACCTGCACTAGTAGGTCTCAAGGGCCCAAGCAATGTGTATGGTCTAAACACTGGGTACATCATGTGAATTCTTTATGCACTCTGTGTTTCCATCAGTCATATTTCATCAGCAATCATATAATTAAAAATTTGAGCACTATAGGCGGTTCATACCTTATTGCCATTATTTAATATTTGTTTTATGACCTACTCGGAAGGGGTTGTGGAAACCAGCAATTTTTCTCTTGGGGAATAGTTACAATCAGAACCATCAACCCCAAGTGTACATAAAACAGGATCTAAGTCACATTTATCTCCCACCAGAGAACCAGAAACTCAGTGACTATGTCTCCAGAATTAAAAATTAATAGCCATAAAAGGGACTATAAAAGAGGTGAAAAGGATGTAGGTTTTGTAACAATACACAAGGAGCACCTAGAGGACCATTTATTTGCATTTTGGAGCTGGTGAGTTATAAAGATGGTCCATTCAGGTTAACAGTTTTTAAAATGAAAAAGCCTTTTTAAAAAGCCTGTTTGGAAAAACCAACTGAACTCAGTGAAACCATGTTTTGAAAGAAAAGATTTTTATCCTGAATTTCTAGTTCAACTGACAAATGAAATGCAACCGAATAATTATAAAATCTCTTTATTTTGTAATGCTTGAATACAATTTTATTGTAATAACATTACTTTTTGTTCCAATTTTATGAGGATTTGTAAAATCAAATATTGACTTTCCCTAAGTGGGAAAAATCACTTTGATCTTTTTTTAAAATGAATTTGTTTATTTTAATTGGAGGCTAGTTACTTTACAATATTGTGGTGGTTTTTGCCATACATTGACATGAATCAGCCACGGGTGTACATGTGTCATAATGCAGTCATAGTATTTTCTAATTCATTTCATAGTAGTTATCACAAAATCACTTATTTATCCATCTGGAAATATTTTCAGTATGCTACATTTCTAAAAAAAAGAATGATTTACAATGTTGTTTTGTTTCAAGTACATAACAAAGTGAATCAGTTTTTCATATATATATTTATATATGAATATTCATTTCCCATACAGGTTATTACAGAATATTGAGTAAAGTTCCCTGCACTATAGAGTAGGTCCTACTGAGTTATCTATTCTCTATATTAGTGTGTATATGTTAATCTCAATCTTCTAATTTATCACTACCCCCATGTTTCCCCTTTGGTAACATGGTAATCAAACCATAAATTTGATTTTCAAATCTGAGTCTGTTTCTGTTTTATAAATAAGTTCATTTGTATAATTTTAAATTAGATTTCACATAAAATTTATATCATATGTTTGTCTTTGTCTGACTTACTTCGCTTAGTATGATAATCTCTATCCATCCATGTTGCTACACATGGCATTATTTCATTCATTTTATGGCTGAGTAATACTTCATTGTATATATGTACCACATCTTTATTTATTCATCTGTTGATGGACATTTAGGTCGCTTCCATGTCTTGGCTATTGTAAATAGTGCTTTAGTGAACACTGCAGTGCATGTATCTTTTCAAATTTTGGTTTCCTTTAGGTATATGCCTAGGAGTGGAAATTCTGGATCATAAGGCTTGGAATTTTGAATATTATATTCAACAGGACAATTGGTACTTCGTGCTAGTCAGAGTAAAATTAGTGGTATTTCACTGAATAAAATTGTTTTTGTAGCTTCATATGAGAAGGATTATACTTTATATTTCTATGTATTTACATTTATATCAGGTTTCCCTCATGGCTAAGCGGTAAAGAATCCACCTGTCAATGTAAGAGCAGCAAGTTCGACCCCTGGGTTGGGAAGATCCTCTGGAGAAGTTGGACATCCCTATTGCCTCAGTAACAGAACTACAGGGAAAGCAGCATGGTTCACAGGGCTGGCAGCTTTCTGTGGCCACGGAGCTACCAGAGCTAGAAGGTCAACAGGAAGGATATCGCAGCTTCCGAGGACAGTGGGAAGGCAATCAGGGGGCAGTGGGAAAGGCAGAAGCTTCGGACGACAGCAATCAGGAGGTGGCAACAAAAATAGCAGATTCCAAAACAAAGGCCAGAAGCAGAGTTTTAATAAAGCATTTGGACAGTAATTTGAAGTAGAGGATTTATTTGGTAAAAACAGAACTATGTTCGGCACCATGGAACTGAGCATTATTTTTCATACAAAGTTAACAGCATGTTGTATTTCCTTCCTGACCACTTGCCCAGTCCCCATTTCTCCGAGAGAGAAAAGCTGCATCTAAATGATTTCATCTGATTGATGATTGTCACTTATAACTTTATTGCTACTTCTGTCTCGGGTATTCCTTTGGAAAAGAGGTATGGATTCATTACATATTCTAACGTATTGTCTATAGATTGTAAGATAAAGTCAAGCATGTATCTGGTGATACTTTTTAAGTTCACCTGTCTTTATACTTAGAAATGTTTCTCAATAGTAGGCTTCCCTGGTGGCTCAGATGGTAAAGACTCTCCTGCAATGCAGGATCCCTGGGTCGGGAAGATCCCCTGGAGAAGGAAATGGCAACCCATTCCAGTAATCTTGCCTGGAGAATTCCATGTATAGAGGAGCCTGGCAGGCTACAGTCCATGGGGTTGCAAAGAGTCAGGCATGACTGAGCAACTATCACTCACCAGTATGCTTACTTGGGAAATCTCATGGACAGATGCGCCTGGTGGGCTATATAGTTCATGGGGTTGCAAAAGAGTCAGACACAACTTAGCGATTAAACAGCTGCAACAACATTCATATCACCCATTTCTAAGAATTCCTATACTTTGGGATTTTAACAAGGTTTATTGAATGACTAACCATCTTCTATTATTCTCCTTGCCAAATGAGGGCAATAGGATGAACGGCATACTACTCATCCCCGCTGGCAGATGATGAGCATGAGAAAAGAGAGGTTAGACGTTTGCCAACATCTTAAATTTAAACTGTACAATATATCTTTTGGCTGATAGAAGAAACATAAAGTGGAGAGATATAGGGGATAATCTGGACCTTGGTTGCAGCTCAACTTTGTCTGGAAGTTGAGAAATCCTCTTCATACCTCAGTCATCACAGATCTGGTTGCTTTCAGAGAGTGGCTGTCAAGGTTCTTACAAATTGCCTTTAGTTTTGTACTATTTATTCACAGACCAAAGTAGATTTCTCTAAAGTAAACAGACACACCATTATGGCTGAATTTTTCTTGTCCCGTACGAGATTACTAATCTTTAATGAATTTTATAAAAACAATTTTACAAAGGCCAAGAATGTACCAAGGTCAAAAAGACTTGGGTTTGAAATCTGTGTGTTTCATCAGCCATGAATCTTTGGGGAAATTACAAAATCTCCATGTGTGTTAGTGGCTCAGTCATATCCAACTCTTCCCAACTCCATGGACTATAGCCTGCCACGCTCCTCTGTTCATGGGATTTTTCAGGCAAGAATCCTGGAGTGGGTTGCCATTTCTTTCTTCAGGGGATCTTCCCAACCCAAGGATAAAACCTGGGTATCCTCCCTATGCCTCAGTTTCCTCATCAGCAAAATGGTAGTAAAAGAGTTGCTAGACCATAGTTCATCATGGGAATTAAATAAGCTAATTCTTATAAAGAGTATAGAATAGTGCCTTTCACATATAACGTGTAATGAATGTTAAGTATTATCAAAATTTTTCCTGACTTTGATGTTTTCACAATCATGAAATATAATAAGACTAGTTGAACTGCTTTGTTATGTTTTATTTTGAAAGGCAACAATATTAGAAAATTTTTCAAAATTCCCTCTAATGCTAGTACTGTAGCACAATTATCTTTGTTCATATATATTCCTTCCTGTTTTTGTCATTTGTGTGCATGTTTCTGCATAGTTGGTAAACCCACAGTCAAATAACAAATTCCATGTTTGTATTTTGCTGTTTTCGACTTAGCATAATCAATGCACGTTTTATATAGTTCTATAGGCTTAATAATAATTTTGTTTAATGGATACATAGTATTTCATTCTTTCCACTTTTACAGATAATACTGTAATAGTATTACAATAGTATTATAATATAATCAATAGTATTACAATAGTTTTGTTGAAATATTTTTGTCATATAAATCCCCAAAGTGAAATAACTAATAGTGATACAATAATAACAACCACTATGACCATCACCTATCCCTATATTTCTGATTTTTGAAATCTCTGACAAGGTCCAAGATTCTTGTCTTCTTTCCCTCTTTCTACCCACTACCACACATCCCACTCAGAACCAAAGATCTTCATAGTATGCTTGACAGGGCAGGATGGTATATTCAGGGTTGAGAGCTATGCTGATAAACTGGTTCTCTGCAAAACACAACTCTGATTTGTAGCATTTTCCAATTTCTGCAGTGTAAATATTCCCACTATGTCTAGTTTCCACCTACCAATGGTGTTAACAGTTGGCTTACAAAATTCCTGAGAACTTAACTGGCTTTGGGGAGCTGGCTCTGATATAGCAATCAAAGTGGAGCTGAAGCCTTTTGGTATGTTGTGAAATGAAGTTATTCAATAGGCCAGTCACCCACCAGATCACTGAGTTAATTCCATTATCTGAGCTTTCGCTACTCAGTCCAGTGGGTTAAAGGACCAGCAGCTTCGGCACTGTCAGGGAGCTGGTTAGAAAAGCAGCATTGTGGGCCCCACCCAACGTGTAACTTCTGTTTATTTATTTGTTTATTTTTGGCTGTACTGGGTCTTCGTTGCCGCACACAGGCTTTCTTTAGTTGAGGTGAGCGGGGGCTGCTCTCTGGTTGCAGTGCTCGGGCTTCTCACTTGGTGGCTTCTCTCGTTGAGGAGTACAGGCTCTCGGGTTCACGGGCTTCAGTAGTTGGGGCACACAGGTTTAGTTGCCCTGCAGCATGTGGGATATTCCTGGATCAGGGCTTGAACCCATGTCCCCTGTATTGGGAGGCAGATTCTTAACTACTGGACCACCAGGCAAGTTCCCCCACATGTAATTTGCTCAAAGTCACAGAGTAAGTATTTTCAGCAAGATTCAAACCCAGGCCTTCTAACATAGTCCAGCTTATAGCCATTATTTGTTCTGCTCTGCTAGTTTTTCCAATACTAGTTTTTTTGTTTTTTTTTTTTCCCTGAAGTAGAAAAATTGAGGATCTTAAAAGCTTTTGTCTCATAGAACCAAACCCAAATGGAATTGAGAATGGAAACTCTTTAGTCTCAGAGTAAATGGTTCTATATGCTGGAACCGGAAGAATTCACTTTGTGATCTTTACTCATATTCGGGTAGGTTAAGTATTGGTTGATTAAAAAGCCTCATGTCTAGGGGCTTCCTCCAGGCAGCTGTATCCACATCAGTGGGATTTTCTTAATTTTCAACTCTCAGTTAAATCCCCTTCACCCAATTCCCTAGCATTTTAATTTTTCTTTAAGTTATTAAAGAAATACATTCTTATGAAAAAAACACATTTTAATTATGCTAAGTGAAATAGACAGAGAAAAACAAATATACATTTTACTTATATGTGAAATCTAAAAAACAGAATAAATGAAAAAACATAACAAAACAGAAAAAGAGTCAGATACAGAGAAGAGACAGGTAGTTGCCAGAGGGCAAGGTGGCGAGGGGAATAGGTGAGGGAAATTAAGAGGTACAGATTTCCAGTTGCAAAATAAATGAGTCACTGGAATGAAATGTACAGAGTGGGGAATATAGTTTAAAACCCTGTAATATCATAGTATGGTGGCACGTTGTAACTAGACTTATCACAGTGATCATTTTGAAATGTATAGGAATATCGAATCACTATGGGGATGGCGGAGCCTGGTGGGCTGCCGTCTGCGGGGTCCTACAGAGTCGGACCCGACTGCAGAGACTTAGCAGCAGCAGCATGCTGCGTAATAGGACTAACACAGTGTTGAAAGTCAACTATACTTCAAAAAGAAACTCATAAAAAGAGATAAGATTTGTAGTAATCGGAGGAAGCAGGTGAGGGGAGGGGGAATTAGATGAAGGCAATCAAAAGGTTGTTGTTGAGTGGCAAAGTGAAAGTGACAGTCGCTCAGTTGTGTCCGACTCTTTGTGACCCCACGGACTATACAGTCCATGGAATTCTCCAGGTCAGAATAATGGAGTAGGTAGTCTTTCCCTTCTCCAGGGGCTCTTCCCACCCCAGGGATCGAACCCAGGTCTCCCACATTGCAGGCAGATTCTTTACCAGCTGAGCCAAAAGGAAAGCCCAAGAATACTGAAGTGGGTAGCCTATCCCTTCTCCCGTGGATCTTCCTGACCCAGGAATTGAACCGGGGCCTCCTGCATTGTGGGTGGGTTCTTTACTAACTGAACTATGAGGGAAGCTCAAAGTTGTGTCCAACTCTTTGGCGACTCCATGTACTGTAGCCCATCAGGCTCCTTTGTCTATGAGATTGCCCAGGCAAGGATATTGCAGAGGGCTGCCATTTCCTTCTCCAGGGGATTTTCCCAACCCAGGGATCAAACCCAAACTGAACCATGTCTCCTGCTTGGCAGGTGGACTCTTTACCACTGACGTACCAAAAAAGCTCAATCAAAAGGTACAAACTCCCAGTTACAAGTACTATGGATATAACGTATAACATGATAAATACAATGAAAACACTGTATGTTACGAAAAGCTGAAAAGTTAAGAGAGTTCTCATTGTTGTTCCTCAGTCGCTAAATTGTGTCTGACTCTTGGCAACCCCATGGACTGCAGCACGCCAGGCTCCCTGTCCATCACTGTCTCCTGGAGTTTCACTCAGACTCATGGCTGTTGAGTATGTGATGCCATCCAACCATCTCATCCTCTGTTGCCCCCTTCTTCTCCTGCCCTTAATCTTTCCCAGCATCAGGGTCTTTTCCAAGGAGTGGGCTCTTTGCATCAGGTGGCCAAAGTGTTGGAGCTTCAGCTTTAGCATCAGTCCTTCTAATGAATATTCAGGGTTGATTTCCTTTAGGATTGACTGGTTTGATCTCCTTGCTATACAAAGAAAAATATATTTTTTCTATTTTTTAAAATTTGTATTTTTACAAGATGACAGCTGTTCGCTAAACTTATAATGATGATAATTTCATGATGTACGTAAGTCAAACCCTTATGCTGTTCATCTTGCGTGCTCAGTTGCTAAGTCGTGTCGGATTCAGTGACCCCATAGACTCTAGCCTGTTAGGCTCCTATGTCAATGGGATTTCCCAGGCAAGAATGCTGGAGTGGGTTGCCATTTCCTTCTCCAGGGCATCTTCCCAATCCAGGGATAGAACCCACGTCTCCTGCATTCGCCAGTGGATTCTTTACCACTGAGCCACCTGGGAAGCCCTGTTGTACACCTTAAACTTATATGATGCTGTTCAACAAAAAATATCTTGCTAAAACTGTAAGAAAAAACACATTTTAAAATAATAGAAAGGCTATACAGTGAAAAATGGGAATATCCCTTCCTTCTCCCCACCCTGTCCCATTTCTCTGAGTTAACTTCTGGTGTTGCTTCTATTACCTCTATAAATGCTTCTGCTGCTGCTGCTGCTAAGTCGCTTCAGTCGTGTCCGTCTGTGTGTGACCCCATAGACAGCATTTATAAATAACATTTTTGATAAATACTATCACACTACACATGATATCCTACTTCTGTTTTTTTGTAAGTTGACAATATATCTCATATATTATTTCTACAAATATTTATAAATATATCAAATATTACATTGCTTGAGAACACCTACTTGGGGCACTAGCAAAGCGAGGGAGGAAAGAAAGAAAAAGGTAGGAAGGGAGGGAGGAAGCAAGAGAGAGAAAGAGAAACAAGAAGGAAGAGGCCTACTTTGATTGCTTTATACATAGCGTGTTGCAAAATATTTTCAGAATCTAAAAATATAAAAAAGAAGCTACTTTGATTTCAGCTTGCAGGGAGTTCTGAGTTTTGTAGCTTAAATTTATTTAAATTAGATGCAATTTAACCAGTCCCTATTTACATTATTTCCAACTTATGATTGCAAACAATGCTACAATGAATATCTATCTCTGCATCTGTTTTTGCATACTATTTGCATGCATGCATGTTTGCATGCTAAGCTTCTTCAGTCATGTTCAACTCTTTGTGACCCTATGGACTGTAGCCCGCCAGGCTCCTCTGTCCACTGATACAGGAGTGGGTTGCCATGCACTCCTTCAGGGGATCTTCCCAACCCAGGGATCAAACCTGCCTCTCTTAGAGCTACTGCATTGCAGGCAGATTCTGCTGAGCCACTGTGGAAGCCCCACCTATTTGCATACACAACTGAGCCACTGAACTGAACTACAAATATCCATAAATTAGTACAAATCCTGAGATTTCCTCGACAATTCAAGCACTTCTAGGAGAAAGAGGAAACAGAGTCTTACATGAGAAGATCACACATTAAGGTTCTGGAGAGAGGGGACAGTCTCTTCATTCATTGCTCTGATGTTTAACTTTAGGAAATACTGTTGGGAGAACACCACAAATCTCCTTCTACTTGATAGAAAAAATTGGAGAGCTTTTTTGCACAGATATAGTTGATAGAGTTTGGAATCCCCCAGGAAATTGGACTCATCATTTTCAGCAGTTGTTGTTATTATTCAGTCACTTAGTCATGTCCTACTCTTTGCGACCCCACAGACTGCAGCATGCCAGGCTTCCCTGTCCTTCACCATCTCCCGGAGCTTGCTCAAACTCAGATACTTATCATTCTTTCCAGTTTGCATCTTTTTCCTTTTCACACCACACAACAGCCCATAGATACTAGGAAGTTAGGAGGAAGGACAAGATTCTTGATCAACTTTTTAATGACAATGTTCTGTTGAGATCCATTGACTTTTTCACTAGGATGTGGGAAGGGCCATTAATCCGGAGCCCTGAGTAGAGGACAGCCTCAGAAACGAGTCCCTTACCTTATAATAGGTTCCTTTAAAAGTTTCCTCAACAGGTCCCATTCTAAAACCGCTGCTTGTGCTGCCTTATGCTGAATCCTACTTTAGAACAAATACACGTGATCACTCAAGGTCCTGTTATGTTTTACAGGCCAGTATCAATCTTTTCCATGGAGAACATGCTGCTATATACTAAGCAATTTGGACATACACAGCAGAGGGCAGAATTTACCTGGGAGTAATGAATTTGTAAGTAGTCAGCTAAGGGTGTGTGAGTTTGAAGGCACATGTTCTAATATATCAATACTAGTCATTGAATATTTACCCTGAGCTTCCTTTGTAAATGATGCTAGCCTAGCTGGGTGGAAAAGAAAAACTCTTAGCATTGTAGAACTCTCAATATTTCCATAAGTCACCATTTTTCTCTTACCCTCAAAAGATTGGTTTTTGAGGAATTAAATCCATTTTATACTCACTTCTGTTTTTGAAACTGGATGGCCATATTGAGACCCCTTGTTTCCTGGAGAATTTGCTGTTTTCACAGAGCAAAGGAGACTCAGATCCCTGGTTGCTTTGTAAAAAGTGACTTCCCAAAATGATTTAGTCTTTAGCACACATAGCTTACCTGATTAGTTTGCCATTAAAGCTAATGTAAGACAAATACTCAGCCTGTGAGGAGAGTGCCTGTAACTTTAATAATGCCCAAGGGAATATGTATGACCTCACACCTCCAACCCAGACATTGTTTAACCATACTCCACAACTTGTGAATTTCAATTATTTGTTCTGAGGGGCCATTCATAATTGCCTGGTGTAAGCCTGCCTTTAGGATGCAAAGCAGAAGACAATGAAAATGCTACCCGAGCGAATTAAGGCAGCAGCACTTAAACATATAAATTAACTAGGCCTCTTTTCACATCTCCCTCTTTCTATTCTGAGAGGTTTCAGTCTGGTGACATCAAAGACAGGATTATGGGAGAAGATAAAAACTTGATCTAATGTCCATGTTTGAAGTCATGAAAGTCCTCCTCCCTCCATGGCAAAATAGCCCTCTTCATAACACACACAAAAACCGGGGTCCAGGTGCAAAGGAGTTGGGGGAGGGGTGAGGATGAGGGAAGCCAGCAAGAAGGCCCCGGCTTCCTGAGGTTGTCGGAATAACTGGGTGTTAAAGCTCTGCATTGCCAAATGTGCTAATAGATTGTTTGTAGGCTTGGGCTGGCTTTGTTCTGCAAATTAATATGTTAAATCTTTCTTTTAAGTCCCTATGCTTTTGAGATGGTTCTTTAATGAGATTTTAACTAGGTTTTTCCTACTGTCAGCAAAGCCTAGAACAGAAATGTTTCTTACGTGAGAGAATGATCTTTAACTTCAACACCATTAAAATATTTCCTTAAATGTCATTTTTCAATCAAATGTCTTGCCCTGTAACCAACTATGATATTTGTGTTCACTGCCCCAATGGCATATGAGGTATATGTATTCATGTTAAAATGATGGGCTTAAAAAATGTACAATAAAGAGTTTTTTTAGAGGGGTGAGAGTTTGAAGAAGGTAAATAAACTATAATTTGAAGATATTGAAGTCTCACTTTCTTTGGAATTCACAGAAATAATCTGAGATGAATACAAACCTTGGCTGTTTAAAAATAAATGCAGCTGCACTGCCTGGCATTACAGCCTAGAAGATTTATTTTCAAAACTCTGCAAGCTACAGCCCCATGACTTTTAAAGTCTTTAGTCCTTTAAGCACTAAATCAGCATTCAAGTGGCTGGTTAATCTCCCAAGGGCCAAAATGAAGTGCTCCATCCTAGTTTATAACATAGACTGACTGTTAGAAAACTCTTTCTTAGCACCAAACCTAGGAAGTGTGGAGTTTAAACACAGCTTTTAGACAAAATCGGTGTATTGGCTTCCTTCCTCATTTCTCCTTTTTTCAAACTTTGTAGATTCATATATACTTGAACCAAAAAATAGGAAAAAATAGAACCTTTTATTGTGGAAGGGAAGTAATAGGTATTACAATTTGGTCTGACAAACTTGGGTGAAAAGTGAAAGTCGATCAGTAGTGTCTGACTCTTTGTGACCCCATGGACTATATAGTCCATGGAATTCTCCAGGCCAGAATAGTGGAGTGAGTAGCCTTTCCCTTCTCCAAGGCATCTTCCCAACCCAGGGATTGAACCCAGGTCTCCTGCATTCGCCAGTGGATTCTTTACCACTGAGCCACCTGGGAAGCCCAAGAATACTGAGTGGGTAGCCTATCACTTCTCCAGGGTATCTTCCCGACCCAGGAATCAAACAGGGGTCTCCTGCATTGCAGGCAGATTCTTTACCAACTGAGCTATGAGGGAAGCCCGTATACCATGAAAAGCCTGTGTTCCCCACCTTCTTGGTTGGAGAGCTCATAGACTTCATTACTGCTCTCTCTACTATGATTGGCCCCTCTCCAAAGGGAAAAGACAGCCCATGGAGGGCAGTCCAAATCCAGCCAGTGATACATTCCATCCTGAACCCTGGCTCTTTGCCTCATAGTGGAGGAGGTCTTTAATCTCCTTTCATTTACCCAAGCCTAATAGAAAAATCAAACCTACTAGTTTACCAAAAGGGTGGGTCTTTGCTATGTGGTAGAAGGTGTGAATCTCACCATTTCCCAGAAGAGTCAAGTTCTTAGAAGGAAACCTAAGAAGCCCCATGGCTTAGAAGTCTGAGCATCCCTCAGTGACTTTCCCCAGCTTAGTGTCACATCTTTACAGACTCACTCAGTTTTATGTTTATATATTTACTTAAAACATGTTTGATTAGATGTTATAAGGGTCAGTCATTTATGCTGCTTTTAAAAAAAATTGTGTTAGTCTTCTGATTTCTGCTTCCAAAGACATTTAAGAAAATTAGCACATCCGAGGCTTGAAAACTGATGTGAACAAGTTACAAATATGGTCTACAATGAGTTTTCAGAACATAAGCCATGTAACAGAAACCAGTGAATCACACTCAAATCAAAGAAATAGTCAAGTAACTTTTCCATTTTCATATTCAAGGTCCTCTCTGTTTTGGACTGATCTTCCAGGGTATAGCCGATACCTGTGTAACTTCTATCCGTTTTCCTCAAAAACCCTTCATGGCTGATATAACATATGAGTTGCTCTGCCTTGAGTATTGACTATCTCATGACCTCAGGTAAAGGCTCAGCCTTAGTAACAATGAGTAAACAGTTTTGTTGGGAGCACATGGCTGTGACATTCATCTGCTGTGGGGCTGTGCCCCACTGCTGAATAGCTGCCGTGGGTCAGGCATTCTTGGCTGTAGGACTCATACATTTGCATACACACTTTGATGGGTATGAGTGTTTCTTCTGGGCCTAGTACTTGATCTTTGCTAATCAGTGGAAACAAGAGAAGATGTATCATGAGTTTTCTATATTTCCTAAAAATCTGGAATAGCTCTGAGATGTAAGAACTTGAGCCAGAGTGATTTAGAGGAGAGCTTTCACACTTCATGATCATCACAGTCCGATTTTCCGTTAGGGCGCGTCCTTCTGGTCCGGTTTCAGGCCTCGTTGCTACTGTGTAAATTCCCATAAGAGTAAAGGCAAAGATTTTCATTTCTTGATGGAATTCTAGAAATCTGGGTTTTCCACGATTTCTTGGATTTCCAGGACTTTGAGGGAGGGAGCAATGCTGGTTTTTCAAGAGGCCCTTGAAGGTCCTTCTGGCACAGTAGCCCCGGTGGCCCTCCCCTGGTGGTGATGGGGTTGCCTGAAATGTTCTTAAATCAGTTCAGTTCCTGGAAATTCTACAAGTTTCTGTGAGAGTGACTGTTCAATTGTTTAATATGATCTCAGCACACTCAATCTCCTGGACTGCTCGTTATTCAGCTTTTATAGTCTCATTTTTCCAGGTTCTGAACCTATCAGAAGCTGAAAGATCACCTTAACCATACACCTTACTTTTTATTCTCCCCTTCCCTCAGCCCCTGGCATTCTACTTTCTCTCCCTATGAATTTTCTACTTTAGATACTTCATGTAGGTGGAATAATATAATATTTGTCTTTTTCTGACTGGCTTATTTCACTTCTCATAATGTCTTAAAATTCCATTTATGTTGTAGCATTTATCAGAATTCCCTTCCTTTTTAAGGCTGGATAATATTCTATTGTATATATGCTCCAAACTTTTGTTTCTTCATTCATTCATCAGTGGATACTTGGGTTGCTTTTACCTTTCAACTATTGTGAATAATGCTGCTACAAACATGGATATACAACTATCTATTAAAGTCTGCTTTCAATTCTTCGGAATATACACCTTTTCATATACTTTAAACTTTGAATTCTGTTTTTTTTTTAATATAAAAGAGTAAAATAATTTGAAAGAAAAAACTCTAAAATTGAAATCAACACCCCCCTCCCCAAACTGAAAACACATGAAGCTATCAAATTGGTATCATAGCCACACAGGGAAAAATAGTTATTTCAAGCTTTTCACAGAAGAGTGAAAACCAGTCAATGAAGATGAAATGATAAATGGAGGGATCATCAAGTGATTATAAAGCCTTTAAATGAGAAGATGTAGTGGAAAAGTGGTTTAATAGGCCAAAGTATAACCCTGCAGATTTTTTGCTAAAATCTGTGACAGAGCTTTTTGTAAAAGAGAGATCTCACTGTCACCATCTGTCATCAACATTGTAACCAGTGTCAAACTTAGATAAGAAAGAATATGACAAAAAGAAAAAAAGAAAAAGGAAGAATGACATACATGATATTGTGTCTTCCAAGCATGAAAGCATCACCCATGAAGTATTCTTGCCAGAAATGTCTAACCAAAACTTACTTGAGCCCTTAACTTTCAGTTGACAGGAAATGTAAAAGCTAAAGGAACAACTTAAATGGCCCCAGGAGTAAACAATCCAACACGCACAGAATGTGGAACTGTACAGAACTTGCTGGTGTCTTCAAAATGTTGGTGTCCAAGAGGAATGAGACAAGATTACTGTAGAATAAAAAATTCTAAAATAATATAAAAACCAAATGCAATGCATACACATGATCTTAATCCTGGTTTTTAAAATTAGCCATAAAAAACAGTTTGGGGACAAATGGAGAAATTTAAATTTGGAGTGAGTACAATGTGATGTTAGAGAAACACTGTTAATTTTCTTAGATGTGTTAATGGTAAGTGATTATGTAAGAGAAAATTCTTATTCTTAGATTATGTATATCACAGCATATAGTAGTGAAGGGTGATGATAAATAGACATAGTCAAATAAGCCAAAATATAATATCTGTGTAGTAGGTATATCGGAGTTGAATTTGGGTGATGGGTCTATGGCTGTTCATTGTACTATTTTAATACTTAGATTTTCTCTGCATGTTTAATGTTTTTCATAATATATAATTGAAAAGTAAAAAATCAAATTTTGAGAGTCAGCACAAAAGACATGTACATACGACTTTCAGAGGCTTCACCCTCAAATTCCGTATCAGGGAATTATCTCAGTTGAGCTGTGGAAAAGAGACTTGAAATCAAGAAAACTAGCATTTATGTAGTGGTGGATATTCTTCCCCTCAAAGAGAGACAGGATTCAGTGACTAAGTTTGAATTCTAGGCCCACAAGCAAAAGTTTTAGAAAGGTACCTTTTAGCCTTTGCTAATTGTGAATTAATCAGCTCTCCAGTGGCAAGAAGACCCCTTCTTTCTTCACCCCGTCTTACTCTCCAGTGTTTATGCCTAGAGCAAGAACAAGACATTTCATAGAATGCAAGGAAACTCTTAGAGAATAAGATATGGTTACTTAGCTGTTAGTGATGAATAGAGCACTGGCATAAATATGATGGGTAAAGTTTTTAAGGATGATGAATACCTTTTCCTTTATTGAATGAAGTGGATGGTGAAAGAGTGGTTAAAAGGGTGGACTGTGGTGTTAGATGACCCAGATTCAACACTGGACTCTGCCACTTAATCACTGTGTGAAACAAGAGCTGTCCAAACCATTTTTTGTACATTTAAGTGGAGATAATGAAAGCATCCACCTCTGAATCCTGTGAGAATGAAGAATGACAAATAACGCACTAGTAGCACAGAACCTAGCAGAGTTAAGTCCAAAAATGTTAATGATGGTTGTTATAATATTACTCACAGAAGGGAAGTGAACATACATGAACGAGTTGAAAGGCAGACTCCTACTGAATCTTTAGACTATCCATAGGCAGGAGGTAAATTTCTGGCCACTTAATAACTTAAATTTATTGTGAATTTAACTATTTCCCTGAGCTTCCCGAGAATTCTTTCAGCACAGACCTGGCACCAGCTGTCCATCGCCAGGATCCTGAGTAAAGCTGAAGTCGGGACATCATGGAGGAAGCTGTGACGACATTCTTTGTCACTATGAGACAGTGATGCTCTGTTTCCCTAGCTTGGTGTCTACAAAGCAAGTTGTGAACCCCTCTCAGTGACATTTGCTATCTTAGTGCTTTTTCCCAGCAGGTGCTGAAATGTAAACCATTGTTAAATTAGCTGATGGTTGTTAGGAAATAAAAACTTGTATTAAGTACTTTTGTTTTTTTCATTTCTTGCCTAAGACCCTATTTCAAATACTCGGGCTGCTGGCAGTTGAGATGGCATTTTGTGCCACAATTTTACTGATTATGCACCAACCACTCAAAGGTACCACGTTATCTTCTAATTTTATTTAACATATTTTAAAAAGTTGTAAGTGGCCAGTGACATCCATGTATTTCTGAGACTAGTGAAGTCTTTTGGAGTGGAAATCAATTAGTAAACCACTTAATTTTAAGGATTATCTTGAAAAATAAGACTTTTCACTTAACTATTAATCTTCAAACTTCTAAAAATGTCTTTGATTGATAATAAAATCTGTAAAAATCACAAATGATGAAAGGATACTTCTCCAAATTAATAGCATAAGAATTGAGCACTGCTTTAAAAATAAGTTTCTAAGGAAAGTTTAGCATTAACAAGAACGGCAATTCCATGATCCTCAAACTGAAAAGGCTGTAATATAGATGCAAATTGAGTAGGACACCCTCATTATAACTGCCTCTCTTAAGAAGGAAGGGTCATGTATGATAGAAACAACAAAAAAGCTGCTTTAAAAAAAAAGATACAGAACCCAATATCAGTGGAATGAAACTGACATGAAATGAGCTGCTGGGTTTGTAAAAATATCTTCTATTTTCAAGTTATAGGTTTAGAGTCAGGCTTATCTCAAGTGCCCTGCATAAAACAAAAGTGTATAAGATCATTGATATGTATGGTATCAGTTATAGGTTAGTTGTATATCTATTGTACTCATATATGACTTTCGTTTTTATTTTTAACTGGGATAATTGCTTCACAATATTCTGTAGGCTTCTGCCATACAACGACATGCATCGGCCACAAGCACACACGTGTCCCCTTGCTCCAGAACCTTCCCCACCCGACCCCTCCAGGTTGTTACAGACACCAGGTTGAGCTCCCTCTGCCCGCACAGCGGCTTCTCACTGACTGTTTTACACACGGCAGTACCTACATGTCAGTGCTACGCCCTCAGTTCATCCCATGCTCTCCTTCCCCTGCTGTGTCCAAAGTCTGTTCCCTGTGTCTGTATCTCTATTCCCGCCCTGCACTTACGTTCATCAGTACCATTTTTCTGGATTCCTTATATATGCGTTAATATACAAAATTTGTTTTTCTCTGTCTTACTTCTCTCTGTACAACAGATTCTAGGTTTATCCATTTCACTAGAACTGACTCAAATGCATTCCTTTTTATGGCTGAATAGTATTCCACTGGTGGGAATGTAAATTGATACAGTCATTATGGAGAACAATATGGAGATCACTTAAAAAAAAAAAAAAACAGGAATAAAAATTACCATATATCCTAGCAATCGTACTACTGGGCATGTACCCTGAGAAAACCATAACTGAAAAAGACACACATTCTGCAATGTTCATAGCAGCAGTATCTACAATAGCTAGGACATGGGAGCAACCTAGATGTTCATCAACAGATGAATGGACAACTTTCTTTTGACTGACTTTCAGACCACAATTAGAAGACTACTGGTAATTCTACCACAAGGAGAGAAATCAGAATTGTAAATGAGCCTGCTATTTAAAAGTTCTGGCCATAGATTCAGCAACACCTATTTCAAAGTAATTACATACAGCGTCTGGGCTTCCCTGGTGGCTCAGACGGTGAAGAATTACCATCCCCTGCAATGCAGGAGACCCAGTTCAGTTTCTGGATTGGGAAGATCCTCTGGCGAAGGGTATGGCTATCTACTCCAGTATTCTGGCCACCCCCCCCATGGACAGAGGAGACTGACAGGTTATAGTCCATGGGGTTGTAAAGAGTTGGACATGACTGAGCGCCTAACACACACGCAGACAATATCTATGATCATATTTTAAACGTTATTTTGAAAATGTTCATAAGAAACTTTGACCATATTAGATTTGAAAGGCTTGTACTTTAAACCAGGATGGTGTAGGCCAATTTCCCTTTATCAAAGCAACTGAGTGGATAAGCCTTAAGACTGACAAAAGCTTTTGCTTTTTGTTTTTAAATTATTATTAAAGAAAAACAGGAAGTATAATAGAATACCTACACATCAAATTTTGCTTTCTAGGACGGATGTGGCCAAGAAGGTGAGTAGGAAGACCTTAAGCTCACCCCCTCCCTTGGGAACATGAAAATTACAACCATTTGCAGAGCAACTTTCTATGAGAACAACCTGAAGAGTAGCAGAGAAGAGTTTCCACAGCTCTAGCTATAAGAAGGAACCACAACGAGATGGTAGGAAGGGTGTATACACTCAAGACCCACAACCCTAGGGAGACGATCCACAGGTGGGAGGAATCTCCCAAGGAGTGAGGGATCAGAGTCCCACATCAAGCTCCCTAACCTAGGGGTCCTGCACTGAAAAGATGAGCCCCCAGAACGGCTGGCTTTGAAGACCAGCATGGCTTCCGTACTGGTAAGCTGGAGGGCTGTAGGAAACAAAAACGCTGCTCTAAAGGGCACACATAAAATCTCACAGGTGCCACCAAGTCCCAGCGCAAAGGCAGTAATATGGAAGGAGCCTGGGTCAGACCCACCTTCTGATCTGGAAGAGCATCCCAGAAAGGCAGGAGTGCCCGGGACTCACCCTGGAAACACAGGTGCCAACCGCCATTACCATGAGGACACTGGTGGTGGCAAGCACCATTCTGGAATCCTCCCTCTAGTCTTTTAGCATGATGGGGTTACCCACCCACCAACAGGCCAGTACCAACCTCAGCTCCTCCAGGTCCCCAAAGCACGCTGCCCTGGGACCCAGTCCTGCTAGCCATTCAGGCTGGCCTCAGCCCCAAGAACACCCCAGGCCATGCAGCCAGCTGTCCTGGCATCCAGCCTCACTCATAAGTGGGCTGCAACCACTGCACAAGGCTGGCCTTGCAGTCACCTAGGCAGGGGCCAACCCCACTACCTATGCATACCCACAGTAGTCAACGCTGCCACAGCAGAATGGCTGGGAACCAACCAAAAATGTCTATTAATTTGAAAAGTCGTGTTCAGATCTTTACCAACAAATAGCTGTACAACATTAACAACTTCTTTCAGCCTCCATTTCTTCATCAGTAATATAGGGCAAAAGCATCCATCTCAAGGAATGGATGTTAAAGAAAAATAATTCATGGTAATTCCCTGGCTGGCTGGTGGTTAGGACTCTGTAGGTTCACTGCCAAGGGCAAAGGTTCAATCCCTGGTTAGAACTAAGATCCAACAAGGTTCAAGGCATGGCCCAAAAAAAAAAAAAAAAAAATGTATAATCCAGATAAAGTGCTTAACATAGAGCTTATCACACAGTAGGCATTTAAGACACATTGACAGCTATTGTTATTATTTCTTTTATCTTACAGACATGGAGATCTCATTGTCTTTCAGAATACTGAGTTTGTGCTGACCAAGGAAGTATGTAATATCTAGAGTTTATACCCTTCCTGATACCCTTCCTCCAGACAGAACTCAGACTACCTATTGCTGGCAGTGAATGTGAGCTATCTCACTGGTTTCAAGAGCTGATATGTCCCATGAAAAATTCCTCCCACATGAAATATTTATGTGTTTTTTCTTCAGAAAGCTACTCTGCCTCAAGGCTTCAGGTGTTTCTTCCGCTCAAGTCAACAGGTATTTTCAAAACTTTAATGGGTTTAGATGATTTTTTGAAAGCATACTGCTGCTTTTTAAAGCAGTTGGTGAAAAAAAAATAAAAATAAAAAAAAAATAAAGCAGTTGGTGAATCTGGATTATTTATATTGCATTAAAACTCATGGTTTTGCTCTCTGTGTTGTAAACGATACTCCACGGGAAAAACACAAACTTGTATCACTTAAAAACTTCACAGTGACCAAGGCCCCTTTGCATCTCACATGATCCTCATTGCCTTTTAACATCTAGCTAATCCCCTTAAGGTACAAATATTTAAATTAGAAAAAAGAACAAGAACAGGACATGAATACAAAATCAGGAGACGTGGCAGGAACCCAGCTGAAGGCCCTAGTTGCCCAGGTGCCTTTATTTGTCTGGTGCAATTTGTTCTGTGTGTCAGACAAAAATGTAGCTTTCATTTCCAGATGACAAGTATAATGGAGTGCTTTGTGAAAAATAGCAGCATTATCGATGGTACTTTATGATAGCGTCTCACTGACAACTCACGGTTATCAAATTTAAGATACTTTATACTAGGTGGAAAATTAGCAAAGCTTTCAAAAACATACATTTGAGGGGAGGAGGCACTTGAAGTCTGAACTTGATGGAGTTTCTAACAATATCCCCATTTTAACCCAATTCAAGGAGTTGAGTTGATTAGAACTTGGGAGGATTCATGTGGGGAATATTCATATATACTCTTGTTCTGGGAGATGCTGCCAAGCTTCAGGTAGTCTAGAAATCCTCTATGGATTTCTAGAGTGGAGCCTCAAGCAAAAGTTCTGAAATATTTTGGGAGCCTTTCTCATGCACAGTTCTTGGCATATAGTAGGCCCAACAAATATTAGCTGAATTGTTATTGTTGTTCAGTCCCTAAGTTGTGTCTGACTCTTTGTGACCCCATGGACTGCAGCACCCCAGGCTTCCCTGTCCTTCACTGTCTCCTGGAGTTTGCTCAAACTCATGTCCATTGAGTCCATGATGCCATCCAACCATCTCATCCTCCCCCACCCACTTCTCCTGCTGCTGTCAATCTTCCCCAGCATCAGGGTCGTTTTTAATGAGTTGGCTCTTCGCATCAGATGGTCAAAGTGTTGGAGCTTCAGCTTCAGCATCAGTCCTTCCAATGAATACTCAGGCCTGATTTCCTTTAGAATTGACTGGTTTGATCTTGCTGTCCGAGCGACTCTGAAGAGTCTTCTCCAACACCACAGTTTGAAAACATCAATTCTTTGGCTGAATAGACATCTAAATTTGTAATATTCATTTTCCTAGTAGAAATCCAGCACCTAAAGCCATTTTATGGCTTAACCTGTAGTGGTCACAAGTATAGTATGAATATATTTCTACTGATTTTCTACTATCTCTCACTAAACAGAGTTCTGTGCTGTTTTCACTCCTCTTCTTTTTATATTTCCTCCTTCCTTTTGAGTGGCCAGTGACATACATGGGAATTCCATTCTTTGTAGATAAATCTCATCATTAGACAAATTCCTGACCCTTTGGCTGGTCATCAGATAATGTAGTTGAGGGGTGATGCCCATTTAGGGTGATTTCAGAAGTCAGGGAAGCTTCAAACTGTCTTCTTCTTTTTTTTTTCCAAACTGTCTTCTAATCCACTGATTATTGTGGAATGCCACATACAATTAAAAGCTAATTTTTATGATTTAGGTACTACTAGAAAATGAGCTTCTTTCACTAAGGACGGAGACTCAGAGCCACAGACACACATTCACAGAAACAAATGTGATCAGGTTAGCTCTTTCTATTGCTGTTTAAACCTTGATCATGCATTGGAAGCAGTAGTGTTGCCGGGTCAACTGAATTGTTTCCTGTTTCCAGTTGCTTGTATTTGAGGCATTTGTCATAGTATGATCTAAGGATTGAATAAAGCCTATTTGTGGGGAAAAAAATAAAATAAAATGAGCTTCATAATTTCTCAATCAACAATTGATATTATTGAATGTTTGTTGTAAACAAGATCATGTACTAAGTCCTCTGAAGGTTATAAAAATAAATAAGGCAATGAGACAATGACCTGGTCAGATGTGCAATGTAATAAAGAGCAAGTTAGCTGGATTGTAGAAAAAGAATTCTGGCTGAGAGAGAAGGGACTAGTAGAACTAGTCTACACAACTGAAGCGACTTAGGATGGAGGATGGATAGTCGCTAAGTTATGTCTGACTCTTACGACTCCATGGACTGCAGCCTGCTGGGATTTCTCAGGCAAGAATACTGGAGTGGGCTGCCATTTCCTTCTCCAAAGGATCTTCTCCACCCAGAGATCAAACCTGCATCTCCTACATTGGCAGGCAGATTCTTTATCACTGAGCCACCAGGGACAGAAGACAAACAACAGTGGCTTCCACAAGAAAGATTTACTTCTCTTTTACATAAAACTTTGGGGTGGTAAACAGTCCAGGAGAAAAGGGTCCCATTTATCTTGTGGCTCCTTCATCCCCTATTGTGCTGTTTTTTCCCTGCAAGGTGTAACTTATCACCATCTTATTACAATCTAGTCTGCAGAGAGAGAAAACGGGGAGGACAAGCAACTTTATACGAAGGATGTGGTTCAGAAGGTGCACACATCGCTTTCACTCTCACACTAGTGACCGGAACTTACTTCATAGATGACATTGTAGCTTGGCCATATGGAGCCCCCAGAGAGGCTGGGAGGCATGATGCTCAATTTACTACCAAAAGGAAGAGAGAGTATGGATATTAGATATAATTAGTAGTCTGTTCTATAAGGGACAAGACTAGAGGCAAAGACATAAATTTACTGTTTATGTCTTAGACTATGTTTATGTTTATGTCAAGGACTACTATTTCACAGACATAGAAAACAAATTCATGGTTACCAAAGAGGAAATGGGAGGAGGAACAAATTAGGAATTTGGGATTAACAGATACACACTAGTGTATATAAAATAGATAAAACAACAAGGACCTACTGTATAGCATATGAAGTTTCAAGGTGATTTTTTGATGGGTGCCAGGAGACTGCAAATTATTGTTTCTTTTTCCTTCAAAGCTCTCAGCATTTTAATGAGTAAGTACTATATAAGTATTGTATCCTGCCATTTGGTAAAGGATCTGTTTGAGAGGTGGGTTTGAGATGAAAGTTGCATTGTATACTTCACTGAAATTTTTAAACCATGTTCTTAGGGGAAACTATACCATTTAAACTTTTAGGTCTTAGACTAAAGCTTGAAGGAAGACATTTCTTAAAAATTACTTACAAAATTGACATTTTGTGGATAAAAGAAGCTAAAGCCAAACCATACGGTAAGTATTAAGGGATCTTGGGGGTTTGGACAGATAGTTTGCAGCTACCTGTTGGACTTCAGGATTTATTTCTGGGTAAATCTCCCCTTCCTGAACTCACAACAGCTCTTTCTG
This sequence comes from Cervus elaphus, assembly GCF_910594005.1. Taxonomy (NCBI): domain Eukaryota; kingdom Metazoa; phylum Chordata; class Mammalia; order Artiodactyla; family Cervidae; genus Cervus; species Cervus elaphus. The sequence goes on along the minus strand of NC_057843.1, from coordinate 50,909,983 downwards.
GTGAATGCCAGCTTGAGGTGGGTTTGCCAGGTCTCCTTCATTCTCTCCTCACCACACACTCTCCATCTTTCCCACCCGGCCTCCTTCTCTGGGAGGCTCATCTGTGATTTCCACGCCTAATGGTTTCCTGTTGGGTTTGGCCATGGGGAGCCTTTCAGGGAGATCAGACAGAGAAGAGTGAAGCCAGGTATCTCTTTGTAGGGTGGCCTCAGGTTGGTTGTGTCCCTCCACCCAAGGTTGCTAATTAACAGAACTCTCTCCTGTGTGGTTCTAGTAACCACTTTCTTCCCTCAGGTTAAGGGGTGGTAACATTTCAGTTGCTACAAACCCCAGGTTTATTCCTTGTGGTTCCTTTACAATCCCTTCATAAATAAATCCTCCTAATTAGTCTAATTTAAATGTGTATTCTGTTTCCTACTGGATTTTCATTTGGCACTTGGACATTTCTAGTGCATCCAAAGCATAACACTTTATTTTCTGCTTTTGTTTATTTTCAAATGATAAACAAGGCCTTCTCTCCTCTCCTCTCTGAGCCACATGCAGAGACCCAGGATACGGGTCAGAAAGGGTAAGAAATGACATAAAGGATGGGGTACCAAGAGATAGAATTAGTTTCAGGAAGGGGATGAGCGTTAAGCTCATAGTGGAAATCAAAGCTATGGTCAATGTGTTCCTTGATAATGAAAAACAAAATGCTTACATTTTAGTGAGATCTAGTTTAATGTAGTTCATAAAATTTCTCTTACTCTTTTCCATAGAATTTTAGAGAGGCAGTAGAGAATTGTGGTTAAAACATCAAGTTTGGAGTTAGTCTTTCCAGTTAAATCCTGATTCTGCCACTTACAAGCTGTATGACTTTGGACAAGTTACTGAAGGTCTCTATCTCAGTTTCCTTGTTTGTTAAATGTGGGTAATACTTTTACTTATGGATCTGTGAAGGTTAAAGTAGTTGGTATGTGGAAGGGCTTAGAATAAGGGCCTGATACATAGTAAGTACTCTTTAAATGTTGACACTAATATTTAGAACCAGAATAAATCTTCGAGTTTATTTAGACTAACTCATCAGACAAAGAAGTGAAGGAGTAGAGACCAAATCACCTGGCCGAGGTCCTATTGCAAAGGTTAATTTCGGGTTTATTCAATGATTCATTTGTGCAACAAATATTTATCTCACCAGGACCCCTGAGATAACAGAAGCTCCATTAATTTGGCCAGGTCTATGTGAACGGGTAAGGCCAGCGCGAGCAGCGAACAAACAGCAATAGCAACAGACACACCGCAAAACAAAGCCCTGGGTCTCACCTGTTCGCTGTCTTCCCCTCATCGTGTTACCCACGGCGTCACTTAGTTGTCAGAACGCCACCTTGGATTTTAATCAGTTCCTGTCTAGCATCCTTTGGAAAATCCACCATCCTATACTGGAGGCTTATGATACTACAGTTAGTGCTGAGATCTTGGTTTTTGGCTGATATGCAAAAATGAAAAAGAGCAAGAAATTCCCCCAGAGACCCCACAGCTGTGCATGAGAAAGAACACAAATCTTTCCAACTAAGATCTAGCAACGATGAAACCTCCCAGTAATTTATGCTCTAAGATTTCCCCCTGGATCTACATTTTCTAAAAGTCTCAGATGGTATGTTTTGTGTGTATGTGTGTGCTAATTTCATCCTCCTTGGTCAAGCCGTCTACTTCTGGGAGTACTGAAGTCCTGCTGATTGTGGGGCTTTCTCTGCCACTGGGGAGGGCAACATTTCAATAAATCCACATTTAACTGTGAAGACAGCTGTAAGCCCTTTAAATTCATAAATGAAATGAAATCACAGAATTCTGTAGGATGGGTTTGATGCTACCCAAACATTCCCAAGTGCAAAGCTAATCCTTGAGTTAAAAAGTAGCAAATTTAAATGCTCCATCCAAGATGGATGATTCCCCTGACTGCCAGTAAAAAGAATTACATGAGACTTAATCAAATAATAAAACAAAACAAAAGCCATTGATTAAAAAAAAATCTGTTGGCTGGGTCAACATAGTACAGGATAAACTGTACAGTGGAAGTAATTTTCCAGGGAATTTGTCTTTGAAACACCTTCGAGGATAAAAAAAAAGCTTTATATTTTTATGTTTTAAACCTACAGTCGATAATTTTAATAAAAAGTGCTCAGTATCAGGGAGAGAGTTGATATATTTTTCACAATCCTGACTGAAAGTCAAAAGTCTGGTGTCTGAATTGTGTGCAGGTGTTTTGGGGTCAATCACTTTTTCTTCTTGTGCCTCAGTTTTTCTCTTATTGGGAATAATGTATAATGTGTGTGTGCTCTGCTATCAATACACACATACATAGGGGGAAGTTCAGGATTACTAGCATTCAATCTGATTTATAAAGTAGATTTTGTATTTTAGGAACACAACTATTAAAACAAATGATGTACAGTATCACATGCTATTATTGGAGAGGATATTTACAGTTTTTAAGGAGAAAAAACACTATTTAGGATTCAAAACACTTCCTCCATGCACTCAGTAATGACAAAAGTAGGGAATGGAGCATTATGTTAACTTTTAAATGAGCAGATCTATCTTACTTGAGAAAGTGTTATAAATCCTCTTGAAAATAAAATCAACTCCTGCATAATTTTATGAAATAAAACTTGTTTTATTTCTGAGAGACATCTGTTCTATGTCATATGATTTGAAAGGAGTCACCAGGTATTGTCACCTGAACTCTAGAAACTCTTAAATTACATTTAATATTAAAACACACACACATACACACACACACACACACCCTTTAAATGCGGATATGTGAAGATCCTTACATATTACAAGTAGTAAAAACCTATGTCTTTTTACTGAAGTACAGAGCAGCTGTCCTTAGCAGCTTTTTCCTTTCCTTATTGTTTCTTTGCATCTCAATGCATAAAGGTGGATTTAAGGTTCTCAAACCCATAATGATTGTTAAGGTCAGATATACACCCCTTTAAGGGATGAGATCCTAAATGTTGGAAAGATCAAACACTCCCTACCTTATAATCCTCACTTCAAAGTTCAAGAGAAGATTTCTTATAATAGATTTGCATTTTCCTAACGATGTTAAATATCTCTATTGTTCACTCTGAATCAGGTTAAGGATTCTGCCAGATACACTCTATGGTTGTTCTACAGACAGGCATGGCAACCAACTCCAGTATTCTGGCCTGGAGAATCCCCATGGACAGAGGTGCCTGGTGGGCTACAGTCCATGAGATCACAGTCAGACACGACTGAGCAACTCAGCATAGCACACAGCACAGACTAGTCAGACTGTGTATATTTGATCTAAGTATTTGTGGGTCCATCTCAGATTCCAGGAACTAGCCATTCTTGGAAAATTGATCTTCTTTTTAGGTGGCTCTTCAGAATCAGATTTTTGATTTGCTTATTCATATTATGTTATCAAAAACTAAGAGAAAATTGTTCCAAGAAGAACCACTAAGACAAAGAACTAACACATCTCCCCTGAGAATCTTTTGTTCACTCCTGAATATTTTCAACGTAGGTTGGCTTCCATTGGCTTTGAGTGTGTCTTTAAGGAGATGGAGATTGAGGGCAAGTGAAAGATCTCATTGGGTTTAAAATCATCTTGTCCTCAGTTAATGGGATTTTCTTTTAGGTATTACTTTCTCTTTTATTTTATTCTTTCCTGCCTCATGATCTTGAATGCCAGCTGTTTTGGCTGGAGTTCTCCTTAGAACTCACTCTGAAGAATAAATCAAGACATGAAATTAAAAGTTGCTCTATCATTTCATGTAGTGGAAAACCTGAGTGAGGTCTATATAAGCCCTCAATGAATGAATGATTCACTTGTGTGGTAGACAGGATAATGGCTCCCCAAAGCATCCGCATTCTAATTCTCAGAACCTGTGAATACTTATTTATATGACAACAGGGATTTTGCAAATGTGAATAAATTAAGGATTTTGAGATGGGGAGATTAACCTGGATTATTTTAGGGGTCCTAAATGTTATCATTAAGTGTCCTTATAAGAGAGAGACAGAGGGAGATTTGACTACAAAAGAGGATAAGCTGATGTGATGATGGAAGCTGGCTTTGAAGATGGAGGAAGGGGCCACGGGCCAAATACAGGTGGCTACTAGCAGCTGAGAAAAGCAAAGAAACGGATTCTCCTCCTAGAGCCTCCAGAAGGAGTCAAACCTGCCTGTATCTTGACATTAGCCATGAAACTGATTCCAGACTTCAGACCTCCAAAACTCTAAGAACAAATCTGAATTGTTTTAAACCACAAAGTTTGTGACAGTTCATTATAGCAGGAGTAAGAAACAATATCTGGCATTCAGCATTTGGATTTGGATCTATACAAATAATTTTGAACTTTTATTTTGGATTCTTGTCCATACCAACTGTATCCACAACATCACATCATTAAAAAAAATAACATGGATATTTGGCTGGAGGGTTCTGAATCTTGGCTTTAGTATGAGTCATGATGTGATATACATTTAGTTATCTAATTTAGCAATTTAGGATCTCGATTATTTTTACTTCAAGAATGGTAGTAATAGAGTGTAGTCACTTTGGGATTCTTTTTTAGAAACTTTGTCAATATCATATGTAAAAAATATGAAAGAGAAAATGTTCTAATTCCTAGATTTTTGTTTAACTCAAGGAGCAAGCTAGTTGTGGATGTCAAGTGTTTCATGTTTATCTTTTATAGCATAGAGTGCTCAGTGTACTAGAAATAACACTCGGTATGTGGAAGAGCAAGTAGTAAGTTCTGGGACTGTTTTTTCCAGTGAGAGATGTTCTAAAAAACATTCAGCCTAAAAATTTCATGGAGCAGCTTAGAAAATTACAGTTCAGTAGGCCCTTAGATATCTGAGTTTCTGTCTAACTCTGTCTGGAATCTTGTCTGTAAAACGTGTTAAAAAGCTGCTTAGTGTTTTATGTAATAGAGAGCTCAGCAATCTGATCTCTGAGAACTTAAACTCAGTGTTTACATATGTGCTATAGGCTCCATGGAGTCTACATGAGATCAAGGCCCAAACTTCTCCCATTTCCTATCCTATTTCCATGCCCATAAAGGTTTTGTTTGTGTCTTTGAAATCCTCAGTGAGACTGGAAGAGCAGCACCAACCCTCATCTAGGTTCAGGATGGCAACTATTCACAGCATCCTTATGGCCATTACCAACCCCATGGTCATCACCGCCATCCCCAAGGCTAGTTGTAGCACCCTTAGTTCATAAAGAGCTTTCATGTGCATGACCTCTTTATTGGCATTCAGAGCTGGGTGGAGCATTTCATGTTGCAAAGACTTTGTGGAGGAATCAGGGCAGCATTATTGTTCTCCCTGCACACCTCCACACTATGAGGGTCTGTGGAACTAATGTTTGTAAATAAGGGGTCTATATTGCAGAGAAGTTCCATAGTTTTTTTTCTGACAGGCGGAAAGGGAACTGCAGACACTAGAACTCAGAGTCTTCATCTATTACATCAGGGACCAAAAAAAACCCAAGTCCTATGTAAACCCATGGAAATGTCTGCACGATACCTTAGTTGAATCAAAGTTAAAGAAAAGATCAGAGGCAATGATTCATCAAAAAGTACATGTTCCTACCTTATCTCACTGTATGTGCAGAACAAAGAAAAAAGAAAATTGATGAGGCACCAGCTTAAAAAAAATCAACATCATAATATTGTCACTGGATGGTGATGGAAGAAAAGGAAGGGATTTACCAATGTCACTATAGGTCATTTGTTCTTCTTTTGTCCATAATTTTTCTCAGTGGGAGGCAGGAGTAAGATTTCCTCCCCTTTATGAAACTAAGGACAATTTCCATTCTAGACTCTGGTTTTCCTCACCAGTGGCTAATACAGAGCTAACCCAACTTGGGTTGATACAAATGTAAATTCATACAGTTGTTTCTGTTTGTAAAAGGAAATGTGTTAGTTGCTCAGTCCTGTCTGACTCTTTGCGATCCCATGGACTGTAGCCTGCCAGGCTCCTCAGTCCTTTGTCCATGGGATTCTCCAAGCAAGAATACTGGAGTGCGTAGCCATTTTTTACTCCAGGAGATCTTCCCAACCCAGGGATGGAAACTGGGTCTCCTGCATTGCAGACAAATTCTTTACTATCTGAGCCACCACGGAAAAGGTATTGTCAGTAATATGTGGCAAGTGCTTTTGAATGGATAAGGAAGCTGTGGTACATATACACCATGGAATATTACTCAGCCGTTAAAAAGAATTCATTTGAATCAATTCTAATGAGATGGATGAAACTGGAGCCCATTATACAGAGTGAAGTAAGCCAGAAAGATAAAGAACATTACAGCATACTAACACATATATATGGAATTTAGAAAGATGGTAATGATAACCCTATATGCAAAACAGAAAAAGAGACACAGAAGTACAGAACAGACTTTTGGACTCTGTGGGAGAAGCTGAGGGTGGGATGTTTCGAAAGAACAGCATGTATACTATCTATGGTGAAACAGATCACCAGCCCAGGTGGGATGCATGAGACAAGTGCTCGGGCCTGGTGCACTGGGAAGACCCAGAGGAATCGGGTGGAGAGGGAGGTGGGAGGGGGGATTGGGATGGGGAATACATGTAACTCCATGGCTGATTCATGTCAATGTATGACAAAACCCACTGCAATGTTGTGAAGTAATTAGCCTCTAATTAGCAACTAAAAAAAAAAACATCCTTAATCGTCAGCAAATATATTTAAATTGCTAAGGACCAAGGAAGGCATTTCTGAATCTTGTGCTCTGTTGGAGAACCAATTCTGCAACCACAAAACACCTGGATCATTGGGATACCAGCAAACAGTTGGAAAACAGGATGAAATTTAGGGTGTTATGCAGAATGTTCCTTTGTTTCCACCAAAGATCTTAATTCAGATTGCTTTAGCTTGATGAAGTTCCACAGTTACAAGTGAAAGAAAGTTCAGGTTCATGGGAATGCTGCAACAACCCAATGAGGTAGAAATTATTTGTTTGATTTTTAAGATGAGAAAACTGAGAAAGAGAGAGACTGAGGAACTTAATGAGTCAGCATAGCATTGAAGTTGAAAGTTGGGACTTGGGTTTGAGTTCTCATCCTGACTCAGTTATTGAATTAGCTGTGTGATCTTTAGAAGAAAGTTAACTCTGATCTTCAGTTTTCTTACAGATAAAATGAGGATAGGATTTAGGACTAGGACTTAAAACATTCAAATGTTTTGAGGATCCAAGTTAGACTATAACAATCAATTATGATCATGAGAGTGTTGAAGCAGTAAAGAGATGAGGTTCAAAGCTCAAGCCCTTTTCATTATACCATGTCACCCTTTGGGTAATATTCACAAGATCCAGAATTTCTCATAGTGAGACAAGACGAGATAGTCTAGGATGAGAACTTTAGAATGACTTTTTATGGTCAATTAATTAGTTAAATTTTTTTTTAATTAGTTAAATTTTGCATACATGCACTTAGAAAAAAAATTTGGATTATAGTTGCTTTATATTGCAGTGTTCGTTTCTGCTAAAGAGCAGAGTGAATCAGCTCTATGTATATACACATATCCCTTCTTTTTTGGATTTTCTTCCCATTTAGGTCACTACAGAGCATTGAGTTGAGTTCCCTGTGCAATATAGTAAGTTCTCGTTAGTTATCTATTTCATACATAGTAGTATGTATACATGTCAATCCCATTCTCCCAATTTATCTCATCACACCTCTACTCCCCTTGGTGTACATACATTTGTTCTCTATGGCTGTGTCTCTATGCAAAGTGAATCAGCTCTATGTATACACACATATCCCTTCTTTTTTGGATTTTCTTCCCATTTAGGTCACCACAGAGCATTGAGTTGAGTTCCCTGTGCAATATAGTAAGTTCTCGTTAGTTATCTATTTCATACATAGTAGTATGTATACATGTCAATCCCATTCTCCCAATTTATCTCATCACACCTCTACTCCCCTTGGTGTACATACATTTGTTCTCTATGGCTGTGTCTCTATTTCTGCTTTGCAAATAGGTTCATCTGTACCATTTTTCTAGATACCACATATATGCATTAATATATGATATTTGTTTTTCTGTTTCTGACTTACTTCACTCTATATGACCGTCTGTAGGTCCATCCATGTCTTTCCAAATGGCATAATTTTGTTTCTTTTTATGGCTGAGTAATATTCCATTGTATATATGTACCACATCTTCTTTATCCATTCTTCTGCTGATGGACATGTAGGTTGCTTCCGTGTCGTGGTTATCGGGCCAATTTCAATCTGCTGTGGAGCAAGTTGGCCACCTAGAGTTGGGGCACCTGTTATGTCTTAACTTGAGTGCTGTCAATGACTATAAGAACATGGGGTTAAAAGCCACCAGTCTCACATAATTTCATGTCACAGGATATGGAATGGGTACCAGAAGATACAAATTGAGTTGGACAACAGAGAATCTACCTCTCTCTCTAGGAGTCAGCTTTGAAGGAGACCAGCTAGAGTCAATTTTATTTGTATACACACACCTCTGGATTCTTACTGTATAAAAAACACCACGCAGTGAGGAATATGAAGATTTCACCATAGGTGAAGTGCATGCTATTCTACAGTTCATTTTGGCAGGAGACCCAGTGATATACTCAGTCCAAATCAAGGCACCTTTGTGCCATGGGTCTTACAATATGCTCTAAGAATAAGGAAAAGGGAGGTTAGTAACCAAGCAGAGGGCATCTGTTAAGACTTCTTGGAAAAAAAGATAGAAAGAAAACATTTGGTTCTTATCATCTATTAGGTACATTAACAGTTGGTTTTTACATTGGGCTTAAAGGAAAGATAAAATTCAATAGAGAGAGAGAGAGAAAGAGAGAGAGACTATGCCTGGGCTGCAGAGAGCACTTATGACTGATGTGGTGCAGAGAATTACTCATCATCTTCGTGGATCCACGTTTTTAAAAGAACTTTTAATTACAGTTATGTTCAAGCTTTGCCTTGTCACGACACATTCTAAAATTTTATTTTAAATACTGTTCAAATTGTTTTTCAATTTTTCATATAGTATACTTTAAATATTCTTGAAACCAGGAAATGTTACTTTTAAATAAATGCCATATAATATCAAAATTAATTTTGAAGTCAGGAAATTGTTCCTATAAATAGGGTTTTAAAACCATGACACAGCTTTGAAAAGTTGTAAGAAATATTGCCTGGATCTAGTTGTTTTTTAATATTGTCCAAAACAATTTCCTCTTTTCAGCTGGTCTGCTTGACTGAATCATATTAATTTTTAAGTTTCTCCAATCTGTCTCCAGTTACTAAGAAACATTTCTCAATTGGCTTTTGAAAATATGAATTTCAACTTTGATTGTCAGCATATTTGATGTTATTTATTAGTTAAATTAAAGCGAATTAGATAGGCATTATTTGTCCAGGTTTACAGATGTGAAAACTAAGAAACAGAGAAGAAACATTTCAAAGCAGTTTAACATTGTGACTAAGAACTGGGCTTGAGTCTGCCCTGAGACTCAATCTTGGCTCCATCACAAGCTAGCTAAAGGCCTTGACAAAGTAGCTGAATATCTGTCTCTCTTGAAGCCATTTAAGCTAAGTAGAATTTAGTTATCTAAGTTTTTTTTAAAGCATTTAATTTACATACCTGAATATTTGTTAAGTAATAGTGGAGGTATGTATTAACCAAATTATTCCTTCTCCTCAACAAACCTTTATTAAGAACTTACCATGAGCAGATTATTATACTAGGCAGTGGAGATACAGAGATGAAGAAGATACCTTTAGAAACCTTGAAAAAGTTTCCACAAATATTAATATCAAATCAGCAAAATAATATACAGAGGGTCAAAATAATTCTTGCACGGACCCTCCCCCCCATAGTACACAAATATGTCTAGAGCTTCTTCATTAACTAATTGGTTTGTTAGGTGTTTGAATACTGTCAAAACTACCATTTCTAAGTAAGCCTTTGTTGCCCTAGCAGGAAACCACAGAATTCTCTGAGGTGAATTTATTCTAACTTGCTGTCTTGTGTGTGTGTGTGTGTGTGCGCGCGTGTGTGTGTGTGTGTGTGCGCGCGCGTGTGTGTGTGTGTGTGTGTGTGTGTGCGCGCGCGCGCGCGCGTGTGTGTGTGTGTGTGTGTGTGCGCACGCGCGTGTGTGTGTGTGTGTGTGTGTGTGTGTGTGTGCGCGCGCGCGCGCGAGTCTCTTAAGGAGCTGGAGATGAGACAGGATCCCTCCAGTGGGGAACTCGGACTGGTTCATTTGAATCTGAGTTCTTATTCCCATCCTCCACTTTGCATAGTCTTGGGCAAGCTCCTTCAGCAACCTACGCCTCAGCTCTCTCATCTGTAACATGAGGAGACCATCTTCTGCTTCAGAAAACCAGCTGGTCCTTGAGGACAGATGTATTAAAGTCTGGTGAGAAGACAGAAACCACGCGAGTTGTTTTCACAGACAAAATTTACTATAAAGAATTGTTAACTAGGTATAAAAGAAAGTGAAAATGTTAACTGTTCAGTTGTGTCCGGCTCTTTGTGACCCCATGTAGCCCACCAGGCTTCTCTGTCCACAGAATTCTTCAGGCAGAAATATTGGAGTGGGTAGCCATTCCCTTCTCTAGGGGATCTTCCTGACCCAGGGACAGAACTCAGGTGTTCTGAATTGTAGGTGGATTCTTCACCGTCTGAGTCACTAGGAAAGCCCAACTAGGTGTGAAGATGTTAATAATTGAAAGGGTAAAAAGACAGCTCTAAGATATGGCAGACTGTCGCCACTGCAGGAAGCAGCTACCACCCTTAGGGTGGTGAGTGCAAAGGGAAGAAGCTGGAATTATTAACACTTAGACCATTACAGGGGATCTCTACGGAGCTAAACCTCAGAACTTCACAGGGAGCTTCGCTGATGGAACTGGCGTCTCTGAAACAGTTTGTGATAAAGCTGGTTCAAGTGTTTAAAAGACTTCCAACTGATTCAACTGCTGCCATAGGAAGGAACTGCAGGTGGCTGCAACTTCGTCTCTGTAATGCTTCCAGGAATCCCAATCAGAAAGGAAGCCCCAAAGAGAACAGACAGATGGAGCAAATCCCTTCTTTGTCCACCTCTGCTAACTCCCTCTGAAAGTGAAAGTGTTAGTTGCTCAGTCTTGTCTGACTCTTTGCGACCCCACAGACTGTAGCCCACCAGGCTCCTCTGTCCATGGACTTCCCCAGGCAAGAATACGGGAGTGGGTAGCCATTCTCTTCTCCAGGGGATCTTCCTGACCCAGGGACAGAACCTGGGTCTCCTGCACTGCAGGCAGAGTCCCGACTGCCTGAGCGACCAGGGAAGTCCTAACTCCCTCTAGAGCCACCATATTACCAGATCCAATATTTCTGTTGGATCTATTTGCAACTGGCAAAGCAGAACTGTGGTTTGCAAAGTCCCAGCCCCAGTGTCTGAGAAAAGAGTAAGAAGGATGGGTTTGGGGATGAGAAATAACAGCTTAATAATTGCTGTAGGCAACAAGCAGACAAACTTGCTTTATTGTCAGCACCTGGTATAGTGCCTGAACGGTACTATTGTATAAATGCTTGTGGAATGGATGTATGTATAGTTAGATTTTAAAATGTGATTTTAATAGCTAGCATCTTAGTTCAGCTGATAAAAACAGCTGTCTTCATGTAGGAAAATAACTTGATAGACCACTTTCATTATAGAGTGAGGTCCCAATGGCTACAGTCTAAAGAGAGTTAGAGAAACAAAGAATTAAACTTTCCTTCATAAAGAGTTAGCGGATAGTGGGGTGGAGCAGGGTGAGCAACAAAGCAAGCAGCTGGAGAGGAAAGGAGAGATCAAACAGTCAAAGACGAGGGCCAGGCCAAGCAAACTATATGACGGGTAGAGGTGATCGAGAAAGCGAACCAGTGAGTAGATGATAGAAGGACTTTAAGAAATGATAAATACTTGACTTCAAGTTTTATGACTATGAAACTAAACTCAAATCTTCACAACACTGACCTTTGCTACTCACACTAGTTTACATCTGGAGTATTTGCAAATAAAAAAGCAGTATATTCTGGACATTGAGATGATCCATAAATTTAAACAAGTCTCTGAAAGGTGGAGTTGTAAGTCAGAGACAACTAGGAGCAATGAAGCCTATATGCTTTGTTTGCCACCGACTAAAATCCCCCAGAGATACAAGGCTATGAGTCTATCACATCAGTCTATCACAGTACATGGGATGAGCTATGGAAAATTTCATAAACTCTAAAAAAATCAGAGGGGCCCCTATCTCCTATTCTGGTAACATTCGTGTTAGAAATGTGCATTGAAAAACAAAGTATTTGGCTAAATGGCTCCATTTTTAAGTAAAGTGTGAGTCTACTGAATTGATGCATCATTTGTACATCTGCGTGAACTCTAGCCTCCAAGTTGCAGATCTGAACCCGCATAGATTTAAACTCAGAATAAAACCATCTCCTCTAAATAAAACAGTAGATATAAAAATCCCTCAATATAATGGATAAAGTGTCACATACAAGTGTGATGTGCCAACATCATAGCATCACACGAAGGAAGAAAATGAAGTAACAACTCCTTAAGCTCATTGGTTAAAATGCTTTGGGGAAGGGGTTGGCTTATGATGAAAAGATGGGAGTGGGAAGACTTCTAGGTCTAGTTTTCAATCATTTGCTTTTCAAGTGCTGCTGTCTCAGTTGCCTCCTTGAGGAAATAAGTTCGCTGCTGCTTTCTTTTTTTTTTTTTTTCCCTTTATTTATTTATTTATTTTTCCAGTGGGTTTTGTCATACATTGATATGAATCAGCCATAGATTTACACGTATTCCCCATCCCAATCCCCCCTCCCACCTCCCTCTCCACCCGATTCCTCTGGGTCTTCCCAGTGCACCAGGCCCGAGCACTTGTCTCATGCATCCCACCTGGGCTGGTGATCTGTTTCACCATAGATAGTATACATGCTGTTCTTTCGAAACATCCCACCCTCAGCTTCTCCCACAGAGTCCAAAAGTCTGTTCTGTACTTCTGTGTATCTTTTTCTGTTTTGCATATAGGGTTATCGTTACCATCTTTCTAAATTCCATATATATGTGTTAGTATGCTGTAATGTTCTTTATCTTTCTGGCTTACTTCACTCTGTATAATGGGCTCCAGTTTCATCCATCTCATTAGAACTGATTCAAATGTATTCTTTTTAATGGCTGAGTAATATTCCATGGTGTATATGTACCACAGCTTCCTTATCCATTCATCTGCTGATGGGCATCTAGGTTGCTTCCATGTCCTGGCTATTATAAACAGTGCTGCGATGAACATTGGGGTGCACGTGTCTCTTTCAGATCTGGTTTCCTCAGTGTGTATGCCCAGAAGTGGGATTGCTGGGTCATATGGCAGTTCTATTTCCAGTTTTTTAAGAAATCTCCACACTGTTTTCTATAGCGGCTGTACTAGTTTGCATTCCCACCAACAGTGTAAGAGGGTTCCCTTTTCTCCACACCCTCTCCAGCATTTATTGCTTGTAGACTTTTGGATAGCAGCCATCCTGACTGGCGTGTAATGGTACCTCATTGTGGTTTTGATTTGCATTTCTCTCATAATGAGTGATGTTGAGCATCTTTTCATGTGTTTGTTAGCCATCTGTATGTCTTCTTTGGAGAAATGTCTGTTTAGTTCTTTGGCCCATTTTTTGATTGGGTCATTTAAAAAATATGGAACGCTTCACGAATTTGCGTGTCATCCTTGCGCAGGGGCCATGCTAATCTTCTCCGTATAGTTCCAATTTTAGTATATGTGCTGCCGAAGCGAGCACCGCTGCTGCTTTCTGATCTAACATTTCTGTCTTTAGGTGACTTAAAATGGGGAGTGTTCCAACTCTGGAGGCATATGGGGTTTTTCTGTTTCTCTTGTGTGTTAATATTAATATATCATTTATTATTATATGTATATTAGTATATATAGACAAGGAGATGAGTACATTTGATAGGCACCAATGAGCTTTTGAGAGAAAAGGGATAGAGATCTTAATGCCTTTTCTATATGTTCAAATTTATTTGGGTATTTCTGATAGACTGAGATGGCTGTAACTGAGGTAAATTGACAAAAAAAGAATCTTTATTGTAGGACTTCTCAAAGTGCCCAGAACAATAGCATCACCTGGGAGCTTGTGAGAAATGTACAACCTGGGCCCACTTCACACCTGCGGAATCAGAATCTTTGAAGATGGGGCCCAACAGAGTGTGTTTTTAAAAACCTCTCCAGGTGACTCATATGCACCTAAAATTTTAAGAAGCAGTGTTAGCAGATGGATTAAACTTTCCATTTTTTTTTTCTTTGCAAGGCAGGAGTAAGCAGGTCCAAGTCAGCCTGAGGTCCCCTGGCAGGTAAGAAGAGAATTTTCTAGTAATAACTGAAATGATGGTTCAAAATTTTTGCATCTCAAAGAAGTAGAATCTAATTTTGTTCTCCATACTGGCAAAGCAGATACATTTGATTCTCTGTTTCTTGGATTAAACATAAAGCCTTATATTTTCAAGAATTTTAGTTGTCCAATGTAACTTATTAAAAACCCAAGTCTCAATGATCTGTGATCATTTTTAGAGGTTATCAGACTTCTAGCATAAAAGTTGAGACATTTAATCTGAAAATATGCATATTCCAAGTAGTTACATGCTTTTACATTTTGAAGGGAAAATAAACTATTTCAAGCTAGATAGGGAAGAAAAAATACAGGTTTACTCAAACCAGTGTGTGTGTGTGCATGCTCAGTCCTTCAGCTGTGTCTGACTCTTTGTGACCCCATGGACCGTAGCCTGCCGGGTTCCTCTGTGCATGGAATTTTCCTGGCGAGAATACTGGAGTGGGTTGCCATTTCCTTCTCCACAAACTAGTATAAACAGTAGCTAAAACTTTTCCCTTGAAAACATTGTCATTACATAAAAAGTATTTGCCAACTAGGAAAAAGAAAAATTATATTACTGTTTAAGAAAACCAGAGATTATTTTTTCATTTGGAAGGAAATGACTAAGCTTATAGACTATATTTACTTTGTGTTCATTATCTGCCTAGTCTCAAAAAAAGTTCAAGACTACTATAAAAGTTAATGAAATGCAAAAGATGAAAAGAGAGGAAGCTAGTAGTAAAGGTAATAAAATTATGTGAGATTTATTCTATAGCCAGCCCCCTTTGTAATTTTAACCCCTTCACATTTCCCAGTCCGGTATGATGGGACAGCAAATCTCTGAAAGGTTCTCTGAAAGGAGGGTTGGCTGCCTGGCCTCTTGTCAAAGGCACAGCAGGAGAATGGCAAGGTGTGTGAGGTTCATTTGCCTTTCCCACTCTTTGCTTTTAAAGCATATTTCCTCAGGTAGTTCTTCTCTCCTCCCCCTACATTTTACTACATTTAAAAATAATAATTCATAGTTTGTTGAAATGCCAGTTATATTGGCTGGATAGATTTGAGTAATCCTCTCCTTGGTTATAATAGTAAATGTGATTGCTATATGTAGACAACCTAAAAAGGGTCTCAAACATATGGGAAACAGGAAAAGAAAATGACTCTGGATTTCACCAATCTAAAGGTACCACTGTTAATAATTGGTGTAGTCTCTTTGAGTATATATTCTGTGATGTTAGAGGGTTGAGATTATTCCCTCAATAGGATTTCATAAGCACTTTCTGTATGAGTAAATTTCATAAGTGTTATTTGTAATTGCTGCATGATATTCCACAGTATGCAAATAGTATCATTTATTTATTTATTTATTTGGGGGCACTGGGATGACCCTGAGGATGGGATGAGGAGGGAGGTGGGAGGGGGGTTCAGGATGGGGAACACATGTACACCCATGGCTGATTCATGTCAATGTATGGCAAAAACCACTACAATATTGTAAAGTAATTCACCTCCAATTAAATAAATTAAAAATAAATAAATAAAACTTTTCAGGGAAAAAAGTATCATTTATTTAAGCATCTCTCTCTGGGGATTTAGGTTAATCCCTATAAAGTAAATTGTGGCAAAGTTAATGTCATAAAACCCTCACCTAGGTTGAATTCTTCAGCAGACTAAAGCCTCATCTTCTTCAATAAATGGAGCTGCTTGTTTGTTATGCAATGCTCTGTCCTCTCTAGCTAAGAAAAATGCTAAGAGAAGAGGAATATTGTTTTTAAGGCAAAATGACATCAGTCAAGTAGTTATAGAGTCACATACATTGAAAGAATCGATCTACAGTTTTCTGAGAGAAAACCAAAGCAGTACTATGTTAAAAATTGTTAATAAAAATTTTGCTTGCTTTGTCAGTACTAGATGCACACATTGTCTCTCACGCTTCCCTTCCTTCCTTCTTTCTTTCCTTTCTTCTCTCCATCTTTCCTCCTTCCCTCTGTCCCACTGTCTTCCCTCCCCTTTTCATCTGTACATTTCAGTGTTGTAAATCCTTTCTAGAACGAATCTAGTTCAGCTGTGCCTGGACTGCAGCTCTCCAGCTCCTTACTGAGCATCTATCCTCAGTAATAGTAAAATCACCCTGTCTGTGAAGGTGCTGACAGGACTGGAAGTGGCTCAGATGAGAAAGCTTATTCCAAAGCATTTTAAAAATGATGCCGCCATAATGAGATTTGTGACTCACAAGCAAAGCCTGGGTGTCTTGTGCACATAAAAGACCTGTTCCTCGTGTCGGGAAAGAACTATTTGGCCCAAACTAAACGTAACCAAAATATCTTCCTAGCAATACTCTTTTTAAAGTATTTGCATGAGTCACTAAGTTAGCTTCTTGAATTTTTTGATAATTTTATAAAATCCTTTTTTAATATGGCACTCTCAGCATGGCTCTTCTGTCTAAAGAAATGTTACTATAATAATAGGACTACAGTTCTCAGAGGCTTTATTTTCTGCTTAATGATATGTGTGCATATCATGTGACTGCTTGTAGACCATACGAATATATTATGGCTTAAAACTCAGAATTTAAATTTCATGGGCCATGCTAAAATTCAATAAAACTACATTTGAATGCAAGGGAGAAAGAGCAACATGTGGCTTGAATTTTCCTTAAAATACACAGAGGATAGTTAAGGGGGAAAGTGCTTGGGACAGAGTACATCTGGAGTTTTGCCAAACTCATACATTTAAACAATGGCTTAAGACTGAATTCAAACCCAAGCAAATCTCTTCAATCTCCCCCAAAGAGTACAAGGTAGTATTTCAGCTTTGAAAGATAAAGTTAATGAAAATACTTTCAATGAACAAAATGAAAATGTTGGACTTGAAGAAACAGTTTTGCCCTTTGGAATTTAAGAACTTCCTACCTTCACTTGGACTCCCGTTCTGCATTTTCACCCACAAAGAGGTTATCATTGACTTTTTTAAGCCATTTCTTTAGTTTTCCGTCTTCAATGCCGATTCCACCCTGACCCACACCCCATGTAGAATCATATACACACAGTCCGATGAACAGTAATACTACTTCAAACCCTTGAATAACATCCAAACCTAAACACGACCCCAAACTACCCTTTCTGCCTATCTCATAGTCAGGTACAATGGGTGAAAATTCTTATCAATGGAGAAGTCAAATCCAAGCACAATTTACTGGGATCTCTGTATAATTTTTGCATCTGAGAAGTGGCAGTTTGTCAGGTGAATGGAACTTAAAGGCAACCAGTGGCTTTGGTGGGCAAGGTTTCTTCTCCTAAGGCATCACTTCTATCCTTTTCTGCAGTCTTGCTGTACTATTGCCAAGCAGGCAAATGTCACCTTTGAGTCCCAGCAGAACATGCGTTGATCTGCTTTCTAAACCTCCCAAATGCAAAGATGCTTGGAGTTCAGCAGTGCCACTTCCAGCTAACTGGCTCTGATTTCAGTGGATACAACCAGCCCTCCTCCCTGGCTGGACTAATGCCAGTCTACTTAAGGAGATAATTGACCACAAACCAGCCTGACTGACAGGCTTTCTAAGTGCCAGATGACAAATGTGCTAGTTCTGGCCTTTGCAGGAGGGCTTGTTCTCCTAGGGACCACAGCTAAAATAGCTTTGTCCTCCCTCAGCCCTGAGCTCTCTTCTCAGCTTCCCAAGGAAATGTTATCAAATAGATCATTCCAAGTTGTTTTCCTTCTATTTTGATTTTAAGGGCAGCTACATTAAAATCTTTCTCCCTCCTCTTTGCTTCTCCCCATATTTCTTAATTTTCTGTGCCTTCCATGAAGTAGTATACAGGCTAAGCCACGACAATGTTTTCTAACATCCTGGAAACAAGGAGCAGAATTTCAGGTTCTCTCCACTAGTACTTGGTAAACCAAGAGTGATTTTATTTATCTTGTGAACTGAGATGGTCATACATTTGTAAGTGTCTCTATTTCTATCTCACTGCTCTCCAGAACTTACTTTCTCTCTATTCCAACATGTAACTAGAGGGAGAACCACATGAGAGATCATAATGAGATCACGACTCAGTTGAGAGTTACAGTTAGATTTCAGATCCCACCCTAGTTAAGAGGGGGATCTTCAGGATTGTCAGTATGAGGGTTTAATTGGGACCCCCCACCGTGGGATCAGAGCTTTGACAGAAAGCTCCCCCCACTTTGTTTATTTACATGAACTCCTTTGTTCTCCAACATCAATGCCATGTATAGCTTCTGTTGGGTACCAGGTTCTCCTCTTGATGAAAACTTTGAGTAGAATCATCTCTCAGCTCACTTTACCTTTCCTTCTCCTTTCTCTCTCTCTCCTTATAGTAAAAACTAGGCACAACAACCATGCTTTCCCCACAGAGGGAGGAGGGGTTCTTGGAACTTGGTGGGTGTGAGACTGAGTTGCTAAGAGTGTCCTGGGAAATGCAGAGGGTCAATTACTCATCCTTCTCTGCCGAGTTGGCCCAGAGGCTCCTTGCTTCTCATGACAGACTATCACTTCAGTTAGCCCCCTGGGTGCTGGATGTCATTTTGGACTGTGCCCCTCTACAGGAAGTGGGAAAATGGGCACTGCTAAAAAAAAAAAAAAAAAAAAAGCCCACTAACCCTTTGGGGCAGATGGAGAAGGAAGAAGAGATGTTCTTTAGAAGAAATCACTGGGATCCAGTGACTGCCATTCTTTGGCCTGATGACTTGCCACCCCTACACTAGGGGTCCCAGCCTGGAGCTTCAGGGCACCAACTCACCCAGAGGTGGACCAAGCAGTCAGGCTCCCAAGTCTCCCCAAGTCTATGCTGCCCACGCCAGTGGCTTCCCTTTTCTGTCTTTCAACACTCTCAGATTATTGTAAAGGAAAACCCGGCAGGAATCTTGGCAGTCTCAAGCTTAAAGTTGGGATACACTACAGTTGCTTGGGCCCCCAAGGAGGCAGAGACCTCCACAGAGACTTGTCTCGCAGGCGAGCCCAAAACTTAGCTGAACGGGTGCAATAAAGTGAAAGTGAAGTCGCTCAGTCGTGTCCGACTCTTTGCGACCCCATGGACTGTAGCCTACCACGCTCCTCTGTCCATGGGATTTTCCAGGCAAGAGTACTGGAGTGGGTTGCCATTTCCTTCTCCAGAGGATCTTCCCAACCCAGGGATTGAACCTGGATGTCCCGCATTGTAGGTAGACGCTTTACCGTCCGAGTCACCAATGGAGCTTGCAAATAAGGGATGTATGGAAATTTTTATTTTTAAGAAGCAATGCAAATCCCCTTAGTGTCATTACTGTGAGCAGGTCATTTTGTTGGCAGTTTATTTTCTTCTGACGAAAAGGTTAGAGGCGGGCATCTGTTGGGCTGGTCCTAGATGGAGCCCTGTTCGCAGCGCCCCACCACTTCCCCGCGCAGCTCCGCCGGGGTTGCAGCCCTCAGGGTCTCTCCAGCGAGCACCGGCTGCGGTCGGCTGCGGGGCCCCCGGCTCTCCCAGGACCCCGTCTGCGGAGGATGCGCAACAGGTCCCCTAGGCCGCCGAGGCTGGGCGCGCGCTTCTTGGGAGTGTGGCCCGCGGCGGCAGTGGCGGCGTCCGGGCGCCCTCCTCCCCGCCGCGAGCCCGCCCCGCAGACTTAGTGGGGCACCGCGGCACCCATCCAATGACACCGGGACCCGGCCGGGCCCACTCTCAAAAGAGGGTCAGAGAAACCCTCAGAAAAGGGAAAGGGTATTGGTGATGATGTGTTGCTAATAACCCTCACGTAGGAACAGAAGAAGCTCCTTGTTGCGGGTTTTTCCCCCCTAATCCGGCCTCTCCCGCTGAGGTGGACTAGAGCTTGGTTAGGAAAGCAGCGGAAGAATGGGTGGTAGAGATGCAGTTACTGCGCCACCTGATAAAAGGAGGCACGGAGGAGGAAGCCTGTGCAAGCGCGGCTCCTCCTGCGAACTCACCCTCTTGATGCTCACAAGTTTGAAATGACAAGGGAAGAGGAGGACGTGCCACGTCCCGACTTTCCCCCAGTGGGCACTCACACCGCGGCCTCGTCTCCTGAGAAGCGAAACACCTCCACACCGGCACATCCAGAGAGAAGCTTTAATGGCGAACACCGCGTACCACACAGTCAGACAAGAACTTGGCACAAAGTCACAACCCGAACGCGGCGCGGACACAAGCCAGAGGTGACTCGGGGCACGGGTCAGCGGCCTCCTCCCTGCCCGCCCCCATTCGTTCCCAAACGTTTGTCGCGAGTAAAGTGCTGTTCCGGGGCTCAAAAACGAGGACGAGCAACAGCGGCAAGGCAAGTTTCTTTTCCATTCACGGACTGAAACTGAAGAGTTCGCCTGAAAGACGAACGCGCCCCAACAGCTCACGGAATACCAAATCGACGGTCATCCTCACACGTCTGTCCCAAGGAGGCTGGAGGGCAACGGTCACGAAACGCTCCTGGAAACGTTAAGAGCAATCTTGTCGGGGGGACAAGGCAGGTTTTTCTTGCCTTCTAGAGTTACGGGAACAAAATCCCGCGATGCAAGTAATTAAATTAAAAAAAAAAAATCCCAAATGGAACGGATCATGGGAATTCACATTATCTGGGGGCTCCTCAATGGTCTCATCCGATTGATTAACAAACAAATCGCAGGTAGAAAGTCTCCTTTAATGTCTCTCTTTGGTTTTGTTTCCCGAACTTACTTTTGGAATCTGAGGCTTTGTGCTTTAAGCTGCGGCCATTCTCTTTTGTGCAAACTAATTACTTTAGCCGTTCCTTCTATCCTTCTCGACCCTCGGGTCAGAGCCAAGAAACTTAACTGTTTCCCAAGATCCATCGTGAGGTTCCCACTATCCGCCCCCCACCCCCCGCCCGCCCCAGGGCTTTATTCATGCTACTATGTCCTTCTTCATTTCACTGATCAGGAAAATAACAGTATCAAATGCTCCCTCTTTCCCTTCTTAAATAAACCGAGATTTCCTTAGTGAATAGCAGTTTTGTCTAGAATATTCACGAGGGGCGGCTGTCTGGGGTTGAGACCCGCCGGGAGAAACGCGGTGGCTGAAGTCCGCCTCAGCCTCACTCTCTGTTGGATTTCTCTCAGGGAGGTTTAGCTCTGCTGGCTTCTGCTCCCGGGAATAAGAATCGAAATCCATCTCCAGTATGTCAGCGAATGAGGCTTAAACTCTTTTGTTCCCTTCCCGCATAACTTATGGATTTATAATATTAATTACAATAGAAACTCTTACCTGAAAACTGGTTTTCATTAATCTGTACAATATAGTATAAACACAGACACAGTGTTATATTTATTCAGACCACTGGAGAATCCACTTTAGGGTTGGTTTGTCTGTTTAAATACCTTCCTTTCCCCGCAAAGACTGGGGCTCGCCAGCTGTGCCCGACCTGGGCAGGGCGCCCTCACCCTCCCTGGCGGGCGGTCCCGGGCCAGGCGTTTGTCCACGAGAACCCGCTGGGCACCCTAAGAGTGCACCAGCACGGAGTGCAGAGAGCCGCCTTTGGTCTCGGCCGCGCCGGGGGCGGTGGGCTCCATCAGGGGGGCGGCGGGCGAGGCGGCGGCCGCAGGGCACACGGTGGACTGCGCCGGCGGCTGCTGTGTGGCCCCGGGGACAGAGAGCGTCGGCGGCAGCGCGGCCACTGGAGGCAGCGCGGGAGTCGGCTTGATGGGCACGGGCACCGCGGGGAGGCTCTGGCTTGCCGAGTGGCACAAGGCCTTGACCGGCACCCCGAAGGCGCCGTACTCCGGGCCCACGGGGACCCCCGCGGCGGCGGCGGCGGCGGCAGCCGCGGCCACCGAATCCATGACGCCGACGTGCGGCCACACGGAGCTGACCACGTTGCCCAGCTGGCCCGGCACGGGGTAACCCAAGTGGTGCATGACCGACGCCAAGGGCAGCCCGCCCGCCTGCAGCACGCCCTTGTAGTCCCGACCTATGATGTTTTCGATGGCAAACGGGTGCTTGAAGCCCGACGTGGACGCGGCGGCAGCGGCGGCGGCGGCGGCGGCCGAGCCCAGCCCGTAGGGCGGGAACTGGGACAGGCGCCCCACGCTGCCCACGGCCGCCGCCGCCGCCGCCGCTGCCGCCGCCGCCACGGCCGCCGCCTCCTGCATCTTGCCGGGGTGAGACTGCTGCGGAGGCTGCGGCGGCGGCGGCGGCTGCTGCGGGGGCTGCGAAGCGAGGGGCGGCGGCGGCTGCGGAGCCGGAGGCGGCTGCTGGTGGAAATAGTGCACCATGTGCGGCGGGGGAGGCGGCGGCGGCGGGTGATGGTGATGGTGCGCCGCGGCGTGGTGGTGATGGTGTGGGTGATGCGCGTGGTGGGGGTGCACGTGCCCTCCGGGCCCAGCGCCCGGCGCGCCCTTGGTGCTTCCAGCCTGCAGGTGAGGGTGGTCCGCGCGCAGCACCTTGAAGCGCTTGCGGCGCCGCAGAAAGCTGCCGTTCTCGAACATGTCGCCGCAGTCGGGATGCAGTGCCCAGAAGCTGCCCTTGCCGGGCTGGTCGGGCCGCCGCGGGATCTTGATGAAGCAGTCGTTGAAGGACAGGTTGTGGCGCAGGCTGTTCTGCCAGCGCTGCGTGTGCTCGCGGTAGTAGGGGAAGCGTTCCATGATGAACTTATAGATGTCGCTCAGCGGCAGCATTTTCTCCGCTGAGTGTTGGATGGCCATCGCGGTCAGCGAGATGTAAGAGTAGGGAGGCTTTTGGTCGCTGTACGAACTTTTCCCCGGCCGCGGCATCGCCCCCGGCGCCTCCGCCGCCCTCTGGCCCACACTGGACCGCAGCGTCGCTCCGCACCCCTCTCCCGGGGCCTGGCTGTCTTCACTAACCCGCACTCCGCCTTCCCAGGCCAGCCACCCCGCCCTCTTTCCCCCCAGACCCTCTCGCCGTTTCTCTCCCGCCTTCTCCCGGCTGCCTGTGGTCTCCGCGCTTGGCCTCTAGAGCCAATTTAGTGATCCGACGCTCGCAACTTCTGGCCTCGACGGCTGCGAACCCGCGTGCACAGTCGCAAGCGGGGCGCGCCAGCTTCACCACCACCCTTCCGGCGTCTTCCCGCGGGTGGCCAGAGGTTAAGCGTGGGAGCTGGCGGAGGAGGAGTCGGGAGGGGCCATGTTTCCTTCTGGCTTCGTCTCGTCTCTCGGTCCGAGGGAAGCGCAGGCCCAAAGAGCTGGAAGGACTGGGCAGTCAAGACTCTGGCCCTTTAAATCCGAGTTGGCGCTCGTTGTGCAGGAGGCCGGGGGCGGCGGGACTGAACAGCGCGCTGCACGCTGCCCGTTGACCCGTCCCTTAATCCGCTGTGAGTTCTTGTGCTCCTGGAGAGGAGAGGCGAGGTAAGGAGAAGGGAGCTCGACTCTGGCAGCCCGCGTCTCCCTTCTCTCCGGCAGCTAGCAGCGGATCCGGGGGGTAGAGCTGTAGGCGGTCGCCTTGCGGCGGGGGTGGGGGGAAAGTTTGTAGGTTTCTGCAACCGCGGCGCGCGCTTGCAGACCCTGAGGAGGGGTGGGGGCGCTGGACGCGGGGCGCAGGCGGAGGGGCTTCTGCGAGCGCCAGGAGGGCGCGGGGCTGGCCCGGGCCGCTCAGTTGCAGCCGCTCTCCCGGGCCGGTTTGGAGCTGGAGAGGCGGCGGCGGCGGCGGCGGCTGTGGCAGCGATGCGCTCTCCTGACTGCGTTTTGTAATGGTCCCCGAGACGCCGAGACCCCCGCAGCTCGCGCTTCGAGACTATCACATGACCGAGGCTGAGGGACTCCGCCGCCGCCGCCGCCGCCGAGTCTCTTGCTGAAGAAGGGGCGAGAAGGCGCCGAGCCTCACCCCCGCCCCCTCCTCCACTTCGGCTCGGGCGCCCCCACCCCCAGCATTTACCACCCACTCGGCAGCCCCCAGCCGCGGCGGAGTGGGGCGGGGGGCGCAGGCTCTTCGCAGGGTGGGGCACGGTGCCCGGTACGGTTCCCACCACTGCACCCCACCCGGGTCGCAACGCACGGTAGAGGGGGATCGGAGACTGCTTTCTCGTTCCTCTCCTGCACCTCCCGCCTGTCCCCGCCCTTTCAGGCTTCCCCCTTCCCACCTACCCGCTCTGGTTTTCTCTCTCTTTACACTGCTTTCCTCCTGGACTAACCACTCTGGGTCACGTTCACAGCAGCGTGGCCTCGAGACCTCTTCTCTGCACGTTATCTCAAAGGCCGGAGGGTTGGAAGGAAAAGCTATCGCAGAGGCGAGCCAGGGACGTTTTCGCCAAATGTCAATTTCATCACCATTTTATTGCGCGCCAACTGAGTGTCGGCCCCAGTGATAGGCACCTGGGGTACAGGGAGGCCTGGAACAGCTCTTTGCGCTCCAGACCGCAGTCTAGTGGGAGAGACTGACAGTGGCTGGGAAATTTAGATAGATACTAAGGGCTTTAGGGATGGAGGCCTCACCAAGAGCGGGTGGATGGGACAGCGTTTCTTTGGGTGGTAACATCTGAGCTGGAGCCAGAAGGAGGGCCTGGAAGCTCAGCGGTCTCATCACCTGGGTGTGTCAGAGCGCAGTCTTGCTATTTTCAGCACATCGAGGGAGAAGGAGATAATTAAAATTAAATAGGAGGTCAAAATGATCAATCCATAGGGCCCTGATATGACCTGTGAGGTTGGATGAGCCATAGCGCTGGGATCCCCATGCTTGATGGGATTCCTGAAGCAGTTTCCTGCTCTACATTCTCTTGCACACCCATGAGCGAATCCCAACTGACTGGAGAGAACCTGCAGTTATACTCTGGTTTTGGTTGTCTCCGCCAGAGGAAAAACAGAGTTTGGATATTGCATGTGTACATATATACATATATATGTATATGTATATACAGATACACATACATTCCTTCTGTCTCGTGGCCTCAGTTTATTTGTAAAATGAGATTGTGAAGTTGGAAATTTCACGGGTGCCTTCCAGTTCGGAGATTTGAGGAGAAAGGAGCAGTTAAGGAGTGTGGATCATTCTGTATTTAATTTCTTCTATTCCGTGTCTAAATTTGGAGGCAGAAGGCTGTTGGCCCAGACTGTTTCGGAGACTGCCCCTTGCTCTTCCACCTTGACGACACCAGGTCGAGTGTTTTTAGCTTCCGACGTTTGGTGAGCTGCCCAAGAAGAGGAGTAGGAGACGGGCTGTTCGCCCGTCGGGTTGCAGGACTGCGGTGAGCGGAACAGATTCACAATATTCATCCTCAGGCAGGAGCTGGATTTCTAGCTAGTGCTATTTGGCCAGTTTTTTCTAGGTCCGCAAACGTTTTAGAACAGGCGTTAAATGTCGAGCGTGCCAGAGGGCCTCAAGGGGAAAGAGCAACTTCTTGGTTTATCCTAAAGGAAAGGAGACCCTTTCAGAGCAGGATGCTTTCGCTGTCACTTCAAGCCGGGAACGCTCCTTCCGCCAGTGGAGTTTTTGCGGGATTTTTGGTCTGCTGATGAAGTTTAAAGAACCAAGCAGCAGACGGCCTCCTGGCCTCAAGAAGTCACGGATGAATTCCGAGGAGGTCCACAGTTACAGTGACAGCTAGAGCTCGCTGGCGCCGGGTGTCCCTTACGCCCTTGACGGATGTGGTGCGAGAACAGCCCTGTCTAGGTCCAAGAGCCGCCGCAGGGCTGCTGGTGGGAGCTCGGCAGGCCCAGAGCGCAAAGGCTCTTCCGGCCCTGGCCCCGCACGCCTCGCGGGCAACGGCAAATTTTGTTAAAAGATCTTTTCCGCGCACTCCGGGAAAAGCCGTGCCTCCTGTTTGGAAGTAGCTCGAGGACGCTCTCGTCTGGCAACGGGACTCCGAGGCGTCTGGGGACAGCAAGGGGAGGGGGCCTTGAAGGGTGCTGCGGCCCCGCGGCGGGCGCATAAAACCTCAGTACTGCAGCTGGAGCCGGACGCTCGCTGGGTGAGCTCGGCCCGGCCCACGGACCTGCCGCCACCACCTCGTGGGGACGCGAGCCGTGGGACCGGCACCTTCCGCCTCGGCGAGCCAGCGGCGTTCAGCTGGCTGAGCGGCTACCGAGCAGCTCGAACCCAAACAGAGCCGCGGAGGTCGAGCGAGAGCCCCAAGCCTCACGCTTCCTCGTCCTGGGTGGACTTGTCAAGAGTAGAAAGTACTTCCCCGGCCCGAAGCCCCAGTCAGCTCCCCGCGGTCCGGGCCCGCGTCGCAGCGGAGAGCGCGGCCGAGGAGTATTGTGGGGGATTCCCGGGGGGCGCGGGGCCTGGCAGCCCGGCTCCGGCCGCCGTGGGGGGCGCGCCCGCCCTCTCTCCTCCTCCTTCCCCCGAGGTTGATTTAATTCCGGCAAGTTTTGCAGGCGCTCAGCAGCACCGGCGGGGGCCGGTACGCGCGCGCTCCAGCTGCCTGCAGACAGACCCCCGTTCAAGAAAAACAGATCAAGTAACCACCCTGGCACCAAGCAGGCGGTTTCAAGTTTCCGCGTGTAATGTTTTATTTTTTAAAACAACCACTACGCTATACAAATATTGGCTGGCGCTGAGGACGCTGGCAGGCAAATCATCGCCCCGGGCTTAGTGTAATTATCTCAGGCGTATTTGGTTTACCCCTTAGGCAATTGTTGGCGACGCTCGGCTAGAGAGAGGGGTTCCTTGCAAGTTTTTATTGTGTTTAATTGGCTCTATAGAGGGGAGTAAAAATTTGCCAGAAAACGATGTGGAACTTTAGAAGCGGCTATTTATTCATTCTTTCTCCTTTATGCCCCCTCCCCCAGCTCCGCGAAAGGTCCCACGCACCCCTCAGCCTGGGTCTAGGCCAGACGATGCCGAAGCTTCCGTGGACAGCTGTGCCCAGCGTAAGGAGGAGTGCAGGTGACCCATGGGGCTAGAACGATGTGCAGGACTAGGAAAAAGGTAAAAGTTCATGCGCTCATCTCGATAGTCATAGGTTCTTTGTTTACCCACTGACCTTTGACGTGCGGATGGTTGCCTGAGTTAGCGACATTTGGGATTCTCCCAGGCACGTTCGCTGTCACCCCATCCGGCCTCTCGCCCGGCCCCCAGCTGACTCCAGCGCCCATTCATTTCCCAACCCCTAGCCCTATCAAGGGCTTGAGGCGGGTGGCAGAAGGCCGGCTCCGGATCCCGCGCACGTGATTTCCAGTCCTAACCCTGGCACCACCTGCTGGTTGACCCTGCTGGCGTAGTTTCCTCGCTCCGGACTTTCCTCGCCCCCACTCCCGGAAATAAGCAGGAGTCACAACCGAGCTTTCAAAGGCCCCGCGCGCTCACTAGCTGAGTTTTGAGGTTGTGCTCCCGATTCGCGACGTGGGTGTGTAGGAGGCCTGGGCACACCCGCGCAGGGACCCCAGCATCAGAGCAGCCCGGGACCCTGTGGGGCAGCGGCATCGTCCTTCGCTCGCGTGGTCCCGGGAAGCCTTAGTCTCTAGCCTGGCCGCCCGACCCGGACATTTCCGACCCATCCAGCCGGGGCCCTAGCCCAGCAGGCGCTGGGGGCACAGGTGTTCGCTCCACCACTTCTTGGATTTGTGCATGGAGGCTTGATTTGCCTTTATGGAATTTCTCCGACTCCCCGTGGAAGGACGGAAGGCAGAAGCGAGAGCACTGAGCCTGGAGGCATTTCTTTTCTCAGAGGAAAAAACAGACGCCTTGAATTTGTTAGATGATACCAGAGATCCAGTCCCGCCACCTGCTGGCTTTGTGCTTGCCCGTCTCCGGGCCTCAGTCTCCTCTTCTGTAAAATGGTCATAACCCTGCTACCTTTTGGTGTGATTTTGAGCAGTGATATAGAATGTTTTCATCCAGCGACCTTTATTGAGAGCCTACTGTGTGCTCGGCGTGAGAAGGCGGTTTGTGGATGGTAAATCATAATGAAAACGTTAGATGCCTTTTTTTGCTTTCAAAGCTTCATGCGCTAATATTTTTCCCTTGTAAATCGAATTGTGCTCAAGAAGGGTTAGAGAAGATGGAGCTCCAGAATTGTGCATGAGTGGGTGGGTGCTGGGGCACCAAGAGGTTGGTCCCTCGCGAACCGCATACGGCTTTCGGCCAAGTGCCCCTGGCAAAGAATGCCCAGCTTCCATTTCCCAGAGTTACTATCACCTCCGGCTGCCGAGAGGGACTGGCTCAGCGGTCTAGGCTGTCGGTGTGCGTGAGTGCGCGTGCGTGCGTGCGTGTTTGCGGAAGGAGGATGGAGCTGGGTCTGGCGCCAGGTCGGCCAGCAGGGTCCAGCCTAGAGACAAGGATAGCGCCGGGTCCTGCGGGCGCAAGGTGTCCGCAGGAGCCCGCCTCCTCATGGATCCCTGGTTTTTGTTTGACCGAATCCCTCTCTGCCTAGGAAATTCTTACAAAGACCTCAGACATTGCCCAGCGTCCCCAGAAACTTGACTTTTAAAAACGCCACTAACCAAAGCGAGGGTTTCCCAGGTGGCGCTAGTGGTAAAGAACCCGCTCGCCAGTGCAGGAGACAGAAGAGATGGGGGTTCGATCCCTGGGTCGGGAAGATCCCCTGGAGAAGCAAATGGCAACCCACTCCAGTCTTCTCGCCTGGGAAATCTCATGGACAGAGGAGCCTGGCGGGCTGCAGTTCATGGGGTCGCCAAGAGTCTGACACGACTGAAGCGACTTAGCACGCTCTCTCTCAACCAAAGCGAGTCTCCCCTGGGACACCACGGGTGTCTTCACTCTCTGCGCGCTGGAGCAGGCAGCCAGCGCGAGGCCGGGGAGACTGTGTATCACCCTCGTCGAGAGGTTTCCTTTAGTAGCCCTGCCCGCCATCCAGGCACTTTTCTGCTGGCCCTGTCTGTTCAGGTAACTGCCCCCGACAACCGTCACCAAATAAATAACCAACAATTAAAAAAAAAAAAAAAACTTTCTTGGGCTCCCGTGGATGAGTAATAACAAAGACTCCGCATATCAGCAACCAGGTGTCGTGGTGAAGCTCCTGACAGTAACTGTCTTGCTTTTCAGCCAGCCAGTTCTGGAATACATTACATTAATTAAGTCTTTGGTGATTTAGCCTCCTTGGAGAGAAGTCCAACAATGTAATTAAGAGCATACTGGCTATATTAGATATGAATATTCAAAACAGTGTCAATTAATTAGCCAACAGATCTAGCTCACTATGCCTCAAAAGCCCCCGAAGTCCTCTAAGATACATTTAAAGGGTCATCGGTGGGGGAAAGGAGAGGGGGGCAAGAATATTAAAGAGGTGGGTCCAGATGATCTCTTCCTTTCACATAAACATTTTCTAATGATGGCGATTTATAATGTCCCTGACATCAGATACCGTACCTTTGAGCACGTGGATGCCTGCCCTGTGTGTATGTGTGTGTGTGTGTGTGTGCGCGCGCATGCTGTTGGTCATGGTGGAGTGTTGATCCACCGGAGCAAAGATCTTTTATAATTAAAGTGAGGAGTCATCCAACTGGAAGGGCCTTCTTAAAGGCACCAAGAGGCTATCCATTGTACATCCTCTCAGACATGTTAGAAAGATAAATATTAAATCTGCTATCACAAAGGGAGCTGTTAAATAGATACTAAGCTGATATGCATAAAAAATTAATTAGGTAGTTTTCTCAGCATCAAACTCCTGGACAAATAACTACTTGTAAAGTACACCTCCTGGGCATATTGAACATATGCTGGAATTATCCTTAATTGACTAATTACATAAATTACTCATTAATTTTACAGCACATCAATTATAAAAGATATATCAATTAATTTTGCATAAATTAAGACTGGAATCTCCCCCCCAAAAAAACACAAGAGAGAGGCTGCTATAACACAACATGCAGAGAGGGGAGAAAAACAATGTTTGTGTATTTGTAGATTGCAATAATAATTTGTTCTGCTCTGGGCAGAGATTTTCTTAAGGAAAAACATCCTTGGCAATTAAAATAGTCCTAAAGACCACTTACGACGTGATCATGCGTGCACCAAGGCGAAACAGACCATTTAAATCAATTAGGACTGCTCTGATGGAAAATGAGGGCCTGGCAATGACAAAGTACTCAGACATTAGTAATCACAAATGATTTAACATCCACATTAAATGCCTGACTGGGTAGTAAGGCTTATTTTCCTAAGTCAGCAGGGTGCCCGTAACGAAGTTATCTCTGGGTATCCCAAAGTAGACTTTGGCAACGATTTCACACACAATTGGTGGAAATTAATTTGACACCTCTCTTCAGCCCAACTCCTCCAGCCTGCTCCTTTCGGGCCCTCCTAAGCGGCTGTTGGCCCCCTCACATCCTCCTGCGTCTCCTTAAAAAGATCATTAAATGCTCAGTCACGAGCCCGGTCGCTGGGCCCTGCTCCTTCTGTTTTGGGTTTCTCCTCCCCTGGTGGGACTGACTTCTATCAGAATATAAACAGATGCCCCTCTCCCGGTCTAGGCTAGTGGGTCAAGGAGGTAATTAATTACCGGGGCGGGGGGTGGGGGGGTGGTGATGAACAAACTCTGAGACCTACCCCTCTACTCTTCCTGGCCTGCCCCCCGCAGGTGAGCCAAGCTGAGGCTGAAAACACTAGAGCTCCCCCAGGAAAGGCTCCCGGGCTGGCGAGGAGCTCTGGGAAAGAAACAGGACAGCCTGCAGGATTTCCTCCAATTGTTCCTAGGCAACAGGTCTTCGAAGATTTTGTCAGCAGGGGGCGCTGCCGTTGGTGCCGCTTTCTCTGCGCAAAGGGTGGAGTTGGACGGATGAGAAAGTTTCCTAGTGTCTTAGGGGCATCTCCAAGGAATGGCAGGAAATGGTACACTGCTAATCTCTGTGTGAAAACACTAATCTACATTGATTTAGACCATACATTTATCATGTTTTTCGTACATGAGCGTAGAAAACATAAAATCAAACAGCAATTGAAACACATCTTCAGATTTCCTCTTTTGGGAACTATGCATGTTTCACCTACAAATATAGAGGTGCTTTTCCAAAAGAAGTTAAAATCTCCTTGAAAGGAAGCTGTAGTCATTATTCATGTAACGTTATGTATACCCACTTGTGTATTGCTAATTATTAACAGAATCTTCAAGGTGGTTAATATCTTTCAATAATATAAATAAGTGATTCAAATTACATACAATTTGTATGATTCAAAAGATTCAGGATGTATATATTTCTGGTTGTTCATAATTGTGAAGTAATCTGATCAGAATGCTAGATAGCTGGATGCAGGGGAGAAAGAGAAGTGTTAACTTTCAAGGGATCCCTGGTTTGGCGAGTGGCGGGTTTAAGATCAGCAGATTTCCCCTCCTCTCTCACTCATAAATTGGTTGTGTCCAAAATATTGTGCTGTTTTAAAACCACTGTATGGAACTTAAAATGAAATTTCCCATAGGAACAAGTAACTGCCAGATAGGATCCCTGCTTTCTGGTAATTTCCTGCTTTGTCTTATTAAAAACATAATGTAGCTAAACATGTGAATTTCCCCTTTGAGATATCTCACAACCCTAAAGGAATCTTTTACATTTTCAATATCTCTCTCCTTTTCTTCTTTTGCTCCCCTCCAATGATGCTTCCCTCTCCCCTCCTTGCCGAACCATGCCTTCTGGGATTCATACCCCCGTGGTGTCCCCTCACAGGCTGAATGTGGACTGGACCTGTAGCCCACATTAGTAACTAGTAGCATGTGTCTCTTAAAACTCTCACTCTGTAGGGATGCCAGTTGATGTGTAAAAAGTCCCCGAACCCCAGGACTGTGGCATTGTGAGGAAACCCAGGCCAACCACGTGAAAGTCACATGGGGACAGATGCATCGTCAGCCCATAGCCCTTCCAAGCATGCCAGCTGAGGTGCCAGACATGGTGAGTAAGGAAACCATCCTGCATACCAGTCGCTTAAGCTTTTAGGTAACTCCCCCCAGCCCCATCTGACTATAGCTGCTGAGAGGCCCTAATTGAGAACCTTCCAGCCAAGTGCAGTTGACTCACAGGAAATCCAAGGGATAGCAATCCATTGTTCTTAAGGCTTTACATTCCGGGTTGGTTTGTTACACAGAAATAGGTAACCAGAACAGACATTGTCCAGCTTCCATATTTTTCCTGTATTATTTTTTTCCGCTCCCTGTTGAGGGACTCAAGCTGTTGTGACCTCACCTGGGAACCTGACCACTCGTCAGAGCGTGAGATGCTGAGATGATGTTCCTGAGTGACCAGCAGGGAAAATTGCATGACATGTGATTATATAATTAGGCATTCCTTTTAGGTTCAGGAAATAAATATGAGGGAATGGACACTGCTCTTCCTGGAGCTTCCTGGGGATGAGAGAGGGGGAACTAGTATTGGAGGATATTTCTGTCAGGAAGCTCCTAAAACGGGTGTTCAGAGAGGAGGAGGGCCTCTGTTAGAATTTCTGTCCCAATCATGTGAACTATTTCAATTAAAGTACGTTGTTTTTTTAATTTTAATTCCTCGGACAGCAACCATATGGTTGTATTTTGTTGGGAGGACAGTTAGATTAGAATCTTTCCCAAGATAGGAATGGTGCCCTCAAAACTGTCCACGTTTCTAAGAATGAGGGTGTTGACAATCAGTGTTATATTGTCTTTGATTCTGTTCCATTAGCTTCTCCTTCTCAATAGGTAAATAAATAACTTCACAACATTTGCTTTTCACTTTTCATTCCCAGATCTTCAAGTGTAGATTTGTCATTATAATTCATTCTTGGCCTCTGATGGACAGTTATTCATTGCCTTTATTGTGTTGACAAGATTATGTTTGTTTCAGCAGCCTGTGTTGTTCTTTTCACAAAGTCAAGAGTTCATAGACATTAAAAATATCTTCAGCTCTTTACTGAAGGAAATATCATCTTCCTATTAGTTTATGGTGTAACCTCATCTTTTAGATGAAAAAGCAGGTAAAATCCCAGACCTTCTCAAAGTCTGAGCTTCATAGTGTTCAGGTGGAGAGCTGGTGTGGATTTTAACTGTTTTCCACCTAATCCTCCTTGTCTATGCAGGCAGAACATGACTGAGGGGTTACTTCTAGAGTTTATCCAATAATGCTGAAATAGACTTTGGCATTAGACTGACAAGATTCAATTTCAAGCTATTCATGTTTAATTGGGCATCTTATGTGTGGTACTTAAACTTTATACCCTAAAATTTCTTATATGTAAAATGGGAACCATAGTAGAATGTAATGTTTAATGCCATTTTGAGGGTTACATGAGATATTGATCCGAAAGTGAATGTCTGATAAATATTAGCCACCCACCACTTGTTCAGGTGTTTTATAGGATAGGTCTCTGTTGTATTTTGACTTATTGATCACTACTCTGGAAAGGTTAAAAGTGCACTTATTATGGGGACTTCCTTGGTGTACAGTGGATGAGAATCCCCCTGCCAATGCAGGGGACATGGGTTTCATCCCTGGTCGGGGAAGATTCCACATGCTATGGAGCAGCTAAGCCTATGTGCCACAACTGCTGAGTCCGTGAGATCCTGAGAGCCACTGCTGAAGCACTCACGCCTGATGCCTGTGCTCAACAAAAGAAGCCACTGCGAGGAAGTCGTGCACTACAAGGAAGAATAACCCCCACTCGCTGCAACTAAAGAAAGTCAGCACACAACAAAGGCCCAGCACAGCAACCACAAAAAATAATTTAAAAAGTGCACTCATTACAGTCTTGATCTGCACGCTCTTCAGATGGCTTAGATCTATCACGTCCTACCTGAAGAGTTTATGGTGTTCTTCCTGGATTGAATCCCCAGGTTTTCTCTCATCCAATTCATCTTCTAGGGCATAACTTTTAGAAGGCCACTTCTCTGCTCAGAAATTTTCAGTGGCAGCTTGGAGCCAATCTTAATCAAGTGCAAATTTCTTAACTTGGCACTCAAAGGCCTTCCCCAATTGGGCCCTGGATTTGCTCTTCCAGATTTAGTGTGTTCCCTCTGCTCTCGCCAAACAAGGAGAGTCACATGCTTCTCCTAATACATAGCTGTGCCCCACCCCCTCACACCTGATACTCACATGGCTCACTCTGTTTGAAATATACCTCATCCTCTACTTATATCTCCCCAGGTTCTACCCACCCCTCAAGGAAGCCCTCAGTCAACAGTTGCTTCCTTCATGAAGATTTCTGTTCTCTCTCCTGCTTGGAACCACCTGACTCCTCTAAGTATCTAGAACCTGATGTTTATGCTTGTTATGCAGCAGTCTAACCGTCTCATCCTCTATCACCCTTTTCTCTTTTGCTTTCAATCTTTCCCAGCATCAGTGTCTGTTCCAGTGAGTTGACTCTTCGAATCAAGTGGCCAGAGTTTTGGAGCTTCAACTTTAGCATCAGTCCTTCTAATGAATATTCAGGGTTGACTGGTTGGATTGAGATGGTTAGCATTACTGACTCAATGGATGTGAATTTGAGCAAACTCTGGGAGATAGTGGAGGACAGAGGAGCCTGGTGTGCTGTAACCCACGCGGTCACAAAGAGTTGGATACAAAAATTTAGGGACTGAACAACAATGCAGCAGTCACAACCTACCTTTTTTGTTAAGATGTAAACTTTATGAACGTATTTCTTACCCATATTTTTATTTGCCATAGTACTTAGCCTGGTCGAATCAGTGCTTCCCAAATTATCTGTGAAAAGGAACCAGCTTTTAAAAAATTGCAATCTGTTGTGGACTAGGATGTTTTTAAGTAATAATAAAAATGAATTATTAGAGAAAAGAAATAAAAAACAGACTTACAAAATGCAAGCTTAAATATATTATTATTAGAATCAATAGACATATAATTATCTTCTCCAAGTGCTATAAATGTATCTAAACACTCAGTTTCTGTACTTTTCTCATCTGTTACTAGTAAGAATTCATCAATTCTGTGAGATAATAGAAAAAAGTATATTGGTTTCTTCCCTGGCACAGAGCTCCTAAAACTCTTGTGATTTCCTAAGTAAAAAGCACTAGGAGCATCTCCTATTCTAATATTTGGCTTTTGACCCTGGTTCCTGATACAAGGCTCCTAAAACCCTTATAATTTCCTGGGTGTTAGGAGTGTCTTTTGTTCTGATGAAGTGACTCCGGGTGAACTCCTGAATAGTTCCGGGATGGGGACTGGTCACTGGAAAGACCAAGCTTTGGTTAGAAGCTTGAAATTTTCACTCCCTCCCCAACCCTCTGTCAATTCTCTGAAGAGAGGAGAAGGGCTGGAGATGGATTTGTTGATCAATCATACCTACTTGATGAAGCCTCTATAAACCCCAAAAGTATGGGGGTTGGGAACTTCCAGGTTGAGAAACATTCACCTGCTGGGAGGGTAACATGCCCCAGCTTGACCAAGACAGAAGCTCCTGCATTCAGGACCCTCCCAGACCTTATCCTATGTATCTTTTGACCTGGTTGTTGATTTGTATCCTTTAACGTATCTCTTAATATACTGGTTAACATAAATGTTTCCCTGAGTTCTGTAAGCTGCTCCAGAAAATTAATCAAACTTGAGGAGGGGGTCGTGAGAACCTCAGCCTTATAGCTATTGGCCATAAGCACAGGTGGTAACCTGGACTTGTAATTGGTGTCTAAAGTGGGAGCAGTTCTATAGGACTGGGCCCTTACCCTGGGGAATCCCATGCTGTGTCCAGGTAGACACTGTCAGAACTGGTTTAAACTGTAGGACACCCGCTGTTGTTGCAGAGAATTCTTGGGCGGGGCAAAGTCCCCACATATCTGGTGTCAGAAGTGTTGTGAGTGTGGTAGATACGTGAGAGTGAAGGAAAAACACAGGAGAAAAACTGAATTCTTCCAACTCAGACTGGCACGGGTCCACAGACCGCACATTGAGAAGCATGACTGTGTAGAACTGGTCTGTAAACAGGTCTATTGTATAAGTAAATCCACAGAATAGACAATGTTTTATAGCAAATTTTCTCCTGTGGTTTTCAATTGTTGTCTCAGATTTATTCTTTGAAAATATAGGGTAATTAATTGTTAATAAACTATGATGAAATTTGCTCACACTGGCTTAATTACTTTTGAATGTTATATTGATATCTTTAAACAAACAAACACAAGTATGAGTTTCTTTCTGAGAGAAAAAAGGTGGAGAGGGAAAATTGCTATATGTCAGATGTTCAGAGATATTCCCTATTGAAGAAAAAAACACTTCTAGGATTAGGGTTTGTTTTAAATAATTTAATTTCAAGAAATAAATCTTTTAAATTAATAAATGTACATCAAACAATTTCCATGGTTAGTCAGGAATTACACTGAAGTTTCATTAAATCACATCTAGGGAATTTAAGTGAACTCAAGTAAGTAAATTAAGTGCTGAGTTAATTAAGTTGTTAATTAGTTAATTAACTGTTATAATTTTAAGTGATGTCATTAATAAACTGACATAAATTTCAGTTTTACTTTCCTATATTTAGAAGGTCTTCATAGAGCTGTAAAAGCTTGAGGGCCTAATTCTTTCCACAGAGTTTTGAGCCAAATACTAACACATTTATAATAAGATTTTTATTATTTAGGATTGAAGGCATTTTGAAACAATTTGTCTAATTGCCCTTTTTCTTTTGCTTTTGTAAATCAGAGGAGACTTTCTTCATCTGCTTTATCTTAATGTAAAATAAAATATCTAAGGGAAAAAGCACAAAAATACTCACAGTTCGTAACCAGTTTTATGTATGCCACTACATTTCCTTTTGGTATTGTTTTTAGACATGAGGGTTTTGAAAAAGTAAATTTCAATTATTTGCTGTGAAACAAACCATCCTCAAACTTGATGGCTTAGTTCAATTCAGTTCACTCACTCAGTCGTGTCCGACTCTTTGTGACCCCATGAACTGCAGCACACCAGGCCTCCTATCCATCACCAGCTCCCGGAGTCCACCCAAACCCATGTCCATTGAGTCGGTGATGCCATCCAACCATCTCATGCTCTGTCGTCCCCTTCTCCTCCCACCCTCAATCTTTCCCAGCATCAGGGTCTTTTCAAATGAGTCAGCTCTTCGCATCAGGTGGCCAAAGTATTGGAATTTCAGCATCAACATCAGTCCTTTCAATGAACACCCAGGACTGATCTCCTTTAGGATGGACTGGTTGGATCTCCTAGCAGTCGAAGGGACTCTTAAGAGTCTTCTCCAACACCACAGTTCAAAAGCATCAATTCTTTGGCACTCAGCTTTCTTTATGGTCTAACTCTCACATCCATACATGACTACTGGAAAAACCATAGCTTTGACTAGAGAACCTTTGTTGACAAAGTAATGTCTCGGCTTTTTAATATGCTGTCTAGTTTGGTCATAACTTTCCTTTCAAGGAGCAAGCGTCTTTTAATTTCATGGCTGCAATCACCATCTGCAGTGATTTTGGAGCCCCAAAAAATAAAGTCTGTCACTGTTTCCACTGTTTCCGCATCTATTTGCCAGTGATGGGACCAGATGCCATGATCTTAGTTTTCTGAATGTTGAGCTTTAAGCCAACTTTTTTACTCTCCTCTTTCACTTTCATTAAAAGGCTCTTTAGTTCTTCTTCACTTTCTTCCATATGGTGAAATGTGTCATTTGAATATCTGAAGTTATTGATATTTCTCCCAGCAATTTTGATTCCAGCTTGTGCTTCATCCAGCCCAGCATTTCTCATGATGTACTCTGCATATAAGTTAAATAAGCAGGGTGACAGTATACAGCCTTGACGTACTCCTTTTCCTATTTGGAACCAGTCTGTTGTTCCATGTCCAGTTCTAACTGTTGCTTCCTGACCTTTATACAGATTTCTCAAGAGGCAGGTCAGTGGTCTGGTATTCCCATCTCTTTAAGAATTTTCCACAGTTTGTTGTGATCCACACAGTCAAAGGCTTTGGCATAGTCAATAAAGCAGAAATATATGTTTTTCTGGAACTCTCTTGCTTTTTCGATGATCCAGCGAATGTTGGCAATTTGATCTCTGGTTCCTCTGCCTTTTCTAAAACCAGCTTGAACATCTGGAAGTTCATGGTTCAGGTGTTGCTGAAGCCTAGCTTGGAGAATTTTGAGCATTACTTTGCTAGCGTGTGAGATGAGTGCAATTGTGCAGTAGTTTGAACATTCTTTGGCATTGCCTTTCTTTGAGATTGGAATGACGACTGACCTTTTCCAGTCCTGTGGCCACTGCCGAGTTTTCCAAATTTGCTGGCATATTGAGTGCAGCACTTTCACAGCATCATCTTTTAGGATTTGAAAGAGCTCAACTGGAATTCCATCACCTCCACTGGCTTTGTTCGTACTGATTCTTAAGGCCCACTTGACTTCACATTCCAGGATGTCTGGCTCTAGGTGAGTTTTCATACCATTGTGATTATCTGGCTCGTGAAGATCTTTTTTGTACAGTTCTTCTGTGTATTCTTGCCACCTCCTCTTAATATCTTTTGCTTCTGTTAGGTCCATACCATTTCTGTCCTTTATTGAGCCCATCTTTGCGTGAAATGTTCCCTTGGTGTCTTTAATTTTCTTGATGAGACCTCTAGTCTTTCCCATTCTATTGTTTTCCTCTATTTCTTTGCACTGATCACTGAGGAAGGCTTTCTTATCTTGCTTGTGATTCTTTGGAACTCTGCATTCAAATGGGTATAGCTTTCCTTTTCTCCTTTGCTTTTCACTTCTCTTCCTTTCACAGCTATTTGTAAGGCCTCCTCAGCCAGCCTTTTTGCCTTTTTCATTTCTTTTTCTTGGGTACGGTCTTGCTCCCTGTCTCCTGTACAATGTCACAAACCTCCGTCCATGGTTCATCAGGCACTCTGTCTGTCAGATCTAGTCCCTTAAATCTATTTCTCACTTCCACTGTATAATTGTAAGGGATTTTATTTAGGTCATACCTGAATGGTCTAGTAGTTTCTGATATTTAAAAGGAAGATAATAATATCTGACCTATTTGTGTACATCACAGAGCAACTGAGAAGTTCAAATAGGTTACCACATAGAAAAGTGTATTTTAGATAGAAGAACAAATTATGTATATTTGGCTGGGCATTCTTCCTGCCAGAATACACCCATTGGATTTTCTTTCTCATATGCATCTGTTGTTAATTAGTCTATACTGCATTTTATTTATTTGTATATATCAGTAACCCAGAAATCTTGAATTACTGTCTTCCTTAGGAATTGTGACTGCATGACCTCAGGCAGTCATTCGGATGATAGAATTATACATTAGGGGGATAGAATTCCTACAACCAGGAGTGTAGGAGCAAGGGCATTCCCCATTGTTGGAAGCTTGGACTTAGGGATGGGCAGAGTTGGGGAGGTGTAGGCACTTTACCTAATTTTGAAATAGTACCTGTGGAAGAGTAGTGCTAGGTTGACTGGAGGCTGATTGAGTTTCTGCATCTATCAGGCCGTAAATCTGGGAGCATGAGCCATGGTGCAAGAGGGTGTCAGTGGTTGCTAAGTGGCTGGAATCAGTGGTGGTAATCGTGGCTGTGGCCCCACAGAGGAAGCCAAAATGATCTCAGCTGATCCTCATGAGGTCTTGCCATCAGTGAGCCAAACAATTGGTGTCTGAGAAGTAAGCGTTAGAGATAAGAGTAAAGGGGTTCAGTTCAGTTCAGTCGCTCAGTCGTGTCCGACTCTTTGCGACCCCATGGACTGCAGCACGCCAGGCTTCCCTGTCCGTCACCAACTCCCGGAGCTTGCTCAGATTCATTGTCCATCAAGTTGGTGATGCCATCCAACCATCTCATTTTCTGTTGTCCCCTTCTCCTCCTGCCTTCATTCTTTCCCAGCATCAGGGTCTTTTCCAACATCAGTTCTTCACATCAGGTGGCCAAAATATTGAAGCTTCAGCATCAGTCCTTCCAATGAATTTTCAGGGTTGATTTCCTTTAGGATTGACTTGTTTGACTTCCTTGCAGTCCAAGGGACTCTCAAGAGTCTTCTCCAACACCACAGTTTAGAGCATCAGCCCTTCGGCGCTCAGCTTTCTTTGTGGTCCAACTCTCACATCCGTACATGACTACTGAAAAAACCATAGCTTTGACTAGACAGACCTTTGTTGACAAAGTAATGTCTCTGCCTTTTAATATGCTATCTAGTTTGGTCATAGCTTTTCTTCCAAGGACCAAACGTCTTTTAATTTCATGGCTGCAGTCACCATCTGCAGTGATTTTGGAGCCCAAGAAAATAAAGAGTAGAAGAAAGAATTGACTAAATCTAGCTAAGGATTTATGGTTGGAGATGCTTAATGAACAGGACTTCGATGTCCCTCAAGAGAGCAAAACATTCCTGTGTCTTTATCCTGAATGTAAAACTAAGTGGAGTATCTGCCCAGCCACTAGGGAAGGTGGGTTGGGTCTTGTTCAAGTGTTAACTTAACAAAAGTAAGAAAGCCATAGACCTTCTTCTAAAATATCTTCAGGCCTTTCTTTGACACTTAATCAGTGTTGTACACCCCATTTCCCTTACTGCAAGTGAAATCCTATAGGGCAGACCCACCTCCTAGCAAAGGAGGCTTAGTCAATGTTTGGTGAATTGTATTTCTGTGTGAGTCTAAGATATGTTATAACAAATGTTAGATTGGATACTGAGGAAAGAGGTCTTATTGCATGCTTGTCATAAATATTGTCTTCCTTGAAGAGTGGGAAAAAGAAAGTGGAAACAAACCATTTTGGTTAGTGAGTCAACTACTTTTGCTGCTTGCCTAGTGCATCCAGGGTTCTCAGGTGCAACTGAGTGGCAAAAATTGGTAAGATGGGCTTGACTGAGACTTATAAAAACTCACAAGTTCAGAGTTGAGTGTGCACAACATGTACTTTGTAGAAGTGGAATTCTGCTCATGTGAGAAACATTTATGTAAGCTTGAGATAGCACCAGGGACTTCTCCCATTGTAGGGTAGAAAAGGGGATAGAGAGTGAATAAAACAAGTATTCCACGTGGTAATAAAAGTGTAGTTGTAGCAATGGAAGAGCATTTTTTCTAAGACAAGAGATCAATAGATGCAAAACATTATACAGAAATTTTCTTTTGTCTGGTCAGTTAGGAGATAAGTTGTTTATCAAATATTCAGGTTTTTAGAATGTCCTGCCAGGATTATACTTTATAGGAAACACTGTTGATTATCTATTCAATATCCATTCTTTCTTTCTTCAATAACAGAACTCAAAATTGTTGAATCTGGCCATGTGCCTAGCCATGAGATGACATTTTAAGGATTTATTGCAGATACCAAGTATTCAGAGGTAACAAAGTGGGGCTTTCCAATAATTTTTCTGAAAGGGTAGAGTTGGCTGTGAAGCATAGCCTTTGTGCCATTCCCTTATTTCTTTTCTTCCTGCCTAGAATGCTAACATGATGGTTGGAGTTGCAGCAGCCATCTTGGGACCATGAGGCAAACCTGAGGCTGAAAGTTAAAAAGTACATTATTAGAACAGAAAGAAAGTGTTTGTGTTTTAGATGACCATGGAACTGCCATTCCAGCCTCAGACTGTCCACCTCTGATAAAAGTCTGTCTTGTCTCGACCAGTAGTATTTTTGGTTTTTGTTGGTTACAGTAGCCAAGAGAAATTCTTTCTTTAGGGTATTTAATACAATAAAATTATCTCAACAGTATAGATAGAATAAATTTATTTTATTATCTTTTTAACCTATTCTTATTCCTGAAACAATTAAAGCTATATTATAAGGATCCTTAATATACAAGATAGCGTATGCTAAAAATGTCAACCCCACTCCAAAAGTGGAAATATCAAAAAAGATTTTCTGAGCGTACTTTTATCCCCCTTCATTTTTTATGATTTGTATCAGGATATTTGAGTGTCTTATAGCTGTCATTATGGAAGTCATATGTTGGAAATTCTGGCTAATAGAGAGTCCTGTTTAGTTGAATTCCACTACAGAGAGGTCAAGATTGTATGAGGGAAACTGCTCTAACTGGCCATCATTTGTTCAACTTAGCAGGGTAACTACAGAGTAACTCTCCATTTCTTTGTAAAACATACTGAGTCATGCCCTTTATAGCTTGTTGAGTAGCACCCAGTTCTGTAATCAGTTGTATTTCTTCTGAAATTTCTCTGTACCAATTGCACTTCTTATAGTAATCACATACTTTATTTCAATGTGTGGTTTGGTATCTGATAAAAGGGAAAGAAAATAGTTGTTTCTTTTTTTTTTTTTTTTTTGAAAATAGTTGTTTCTATGAAAACTAAGTTAAATGATTGAAAAGACTATAAAGATAAATTTTCCATGAGTTTTTTGCTTTTGGATTGGGTATGAAGAAGTCCGTTGTAATTGGAGAAAAGAAAATCTGTCAAAGAATTTCCAGTTTGCTTTGAAACAATCTTTAAAAATATTGCCTTTAAGTGTGGTGTGAAAAAAAATCCATGGGGAGCTCCAAAAGAATGGACTCAGAATAAAAAAGATAGCCCTATATCCAAAATTGATTAATACATGTGTATTTAAGTGTTTTAATTAAAAATGAAATGTTTAAGGTACATATGTTTCTTAATAATTCACCACTCTATCAGACATTTTAAGTTCATTATTCCATTAGGATTGTAAGATGGCTTCTGACGATGTGTACAGAAATCACACTTAGTGCAGAAATGTCAAATAAGGTAATGAAATCCAAGAAGTAGTTAAATGTACCAGGTGGGAAGTGAGTGGTGCTGGTATTCCTGCTACTGGGTTACCCTTTGCTGCTGGTGGGGGAGCAGACATTACTAATCAATCACAGTCCTCAATTGGCTCCTTTTCAGTGTTGAACACCAAGTAGCTACTACCAATCAGCTGGCCCGTGAAATGAAATCTGTTTGTCAACCATGATTCTGAGTAGGATAGTGTGGTAGGTGAAAGTCATGGATTGGCATGGCACTTGTGAGGCTGTGCAGGTTGGAAATGTGTCAGGAAGATGTAGGGGAGAGGGGACCTGGTTGGGGCATCCATCATCACATGGATTGTTAGAGTCCATCTGACCAGTGTTCCCTACCTCTTCACTCCATCAGTACTTCTTTCAGAATTGTACTTTTGATAGAGAGCATGATCTTGTCAGAGATAAAGTTCTATTGGGCTGTCTTTCAGAGTCACTGTGGCTGAGACATGCCTAGGTGCTTGGCTTTGGCAGCAGAATATCCAGGTTTGACCCTGATGTCATTATTTCCTACACTAAGGCGAGTTACTTAACTTCAAGATTCTGTTTTATCAATAGTGAACTTAATAGGATTAAATGCATGGAAAGTATAAAGGACTGGTTCCTACCACCTTCATACTCTCTACAGCAGGGTTTTGTAAACATGAACTCATAAGCTTTGAAATCCTACACACATTTTTACACTCAGGGTCTATGACTTGTGTCAGATTCTCAGAGGAGTCTGAGAACTAAAACAAAAGTGAAAAATGACAAGAAAAACTCAAAGTTTTCTTGTTCAGAGCAGTAGTTATCCAATTTTAATAAATCATCTGAAGATCTTGTTAAAATGCCAGTTCTAATTCAGTAGATCTGGGATGCGGCCTGAGTCTCTACATTCCTAACAGGCTCCTAGTTGATTCTAATGTTGCTGATCCATGGATCACACTTGTTTAGCAAGGGTCTGAAGTGTCTACTCCTTTCTTTCCTTTTATAATGTTGAGAGGCACTGTTACAGTTTTAACTCATGACCTATGGGGTTCAGATAGCCTGAGTTTGCTTTCTGGTTTTGACCCTTACTAATTCTATAATCTTAGATAAGCTGTTGAACTTTTTTCTGTCTCAGTTTCCTCATCTGTAAAATGGGGGAAATACTAGTACATCCATAGTAGGATTGAAGGAAAAGCTCTATACAGTCATTGAAAAAGACCAGGAGCTGACTGTGGCTCAGATCATGAGCTCTTTATTGCAAAGTTCAGGCTTAAATTGAACAAAGTAGGGAAAACCACTAAGCCATTCAGTTATGACCTAAATCAAATCCTTTATGATTATACAGTGGAGGTGACAAATAGATTCAAGAGATTAGATCTGGTAGACAGAGTGCCTGAAGAACTATGGATGGAGGTTCATAATATTATACAGGAGGCAGTGACTAAAACTGTACCAAAGAAAAAGAAATGCAAAAGGCGAAGTGGTTGTCTGAGGAGGCTTTACAAATTGCTGGGTAAGAAGAGAAGCAAAAGGCAAGGGAGAAAGGAAAAGATATACCCAATTGAATGCAGAGTTCCAGAGAATATCAAGGAGAGATAAGAAAGCCTTTTTAAGTGAACAATACAAAGAAATATAGGAAAAAATAGAATGAGAAAGGGTAGAGATCTCTTCAAGAAAATTGGAGATTTCACGTGAACATTTAATGCAAGGATGGGCATGATAAAGGACGGAAACGGTAAGGACCTAAGAGAAGCAGAAGAGTTTAAGAAGAGGTAGCAAGAATACACAGAAGAACTATATAAAAAAAGTCTTAACAACCTGGATAACCACAACGATGTGGTCACTTGCCTAGAGCTGGACATCCCAGAGGGTGAAGTCAACTGGGCATTAGGAAGCATTACTACAAACAAAACTGGTGGAGGTGATGGAATTCCAGCTGAGCTATTTAAAGTCTGAAAAGATGATGCTGTGAAAGTGCTGCACTCAATATGCCAGCAAATTTGGAAAACTTGGCAATGACCACAGGACTGAGAAAGGTCAGTTTTCATTCCAGTCTCAATGAAGGGCCATGCCAAAGAATGTTCAAGTAAGTGTACAA
The DNA here is from genome assembly GCF_910594005.1 of Cervus elaphus. Classification (NCBI taxonomy): domain Eukaryota; kingdom Metazoa; phylum Chordata; class Mammalia; order Artiodactyla; family Cervidae; genus Cervus; species Cervus elaphus. Next base: position 50,865,020 of record NC_057843.1, on the reverse strand, counting down.
TTACACTTATTTCACATAATAGCAAGGTAATGCTCAAAATCCTTTAAGCTCGGCTTCAACAGTACATGAACTGGGAACATCTAGGTGTGCAAGCTGGATTTAGAAAAGGCAAAGGAACCAGAGATCAGGTTGGCAATATCTGTTGGATCATAGGGAAAACAAGAGAATTCCAGAAAAAGCATCTACTTCTGCTTCATTGACTATGTGAAAATCTTTGACTGTGGATCACAACAAACTGGAAAATTCTCAAAGAGATGGAAGTACCAGATTACCTTATCTGTCTCCTGAGAAACCTGTATGCAGATCAAGAAGCAACAGAATTGGACATAGAACAACTGACTGGTTCAAAATTGGGATTGAGTATGACAAGGCTATATATCGTCACCCTGCTTATTTAACTTATATGCAGGAAACATCATGCCAAATGTCCATTTCATTCTGGGTTGAATGAATCACAAGCTGGAGTCAAGATGGTTGGGAGAAATATCAACAACCTCAGATATGCAGATGATCGCACTCTAATGGCAGAAAGTGAAGAGGAACTGAAAATCCTCTTGATGAGGGTGAAAGAGGAGAGTGGAGAGGCTGGCTTAAAACTCAGAATTCAAAAAACTAAGATCATGTCATCTGGTCCCATCATTTCGGGGCAAATAAAAGGGGGAAAAGTGGAAGCACTAACAGATTTTATTCTCTTAGGTTCCAAAATCACTGTGGATGGTGACTGCAACCATGAAATTAAAAGACATTTGCTCTTTTAAAGCAAAGAAAAGCCATGACAGGCCTACATAGTGTTTTAAAAAACAGAGACATCACTTAACCAACAAAGGTCCAATTAGTCAAAGCTATGGTTTTGCCAGTAGTCATGTACAGATGTGAGAGTTGGACCATAAAGAAGGCTGAGTGCTGAAGAATTGATGCTTTTGAATTGTGGTGCTGGAAAAGACTCTTGAGAGTCCTCTGGACAGCAAGGAGATCAAACCAGTCAATGCTAGAGGAAATCAGTTCTGAATATTCATTTGGAAGGATGATGCTTGAAGCTGAAACTCCACTACTTTGGCCACCTGATGCAAAGAACTGACTCATTGGAAAAGACCGTGATACTGGGAAACATTGAGAGCGGGGAGGAAAAGGGGGTGACAGAGCAAAAGATGATTGGATATCATCACCAACTCAATGGACATGAGTTTGAGCAAACTCTAGGAGATAGTGGAGGACAGAGGAGCCTAGCACTGCAGTTGGTAGGGTCACAAAGAGTTGGACACAACTTATTGACTGAACAACAACAAAGTAGTATTGATATGAGGGATGCATTATGTTCCACACATTTATTTAACCCCTATATAATGAGTAGTCTCTGTCTCAGTTGGTTTCTTCAGACTGCTCATTATATAGGGGTTAAATAAATGTGTGAAACACAATGTATTCCTCTCTTGGGGAGATAATATAGCAGAAAACCCTTATTTAGTCTTATTTTTTAAAAACAAACTAATTTGGATTTCAGAACATTTCATTTTCCATGTAATTCCTAAGTACACAAATAAGACCTGGTACCATACAGTAGTAATCATGGTGGAGTGCTTATGAAGAGTGGCAGACAAGATCACGGTCATCCTGCAGTGTATTACAGAGAGAGGGGCTCATCCAGGTCATGTAAGGGTGAAGAAGCAGCTCTGGATCAGTACTGTCTACCAGCTGAGTACCCACCCTAGAGCATGTGCCTCCTTGAGGGGCTGGGCAATAATGAGCACATCTGTTTACCTCTGCTCTTGCCTCTGCCCCGTGCAGTCAGGCCCTCAGCTCACACGGGAACAAGCACTTCCCAGACATGCAAGATTGGGATGAGGAAGATTTCCCCATCCAGCATTACGTTACGCCTGCTCCATAATGTTATTTCTCATGTCAGCGTATTGTGTTTAGCACATAATTCTCTTCTGAGAGAATATTTGTAAACAGTGATTCCTCTCCCTGACCCTGCCTTTTGGATATAGCTTTTTGTTCTTTTAAGTCAATCAAAGCTGTGGCTAAATAATGAAGCAAGAAGATTATCTGTTGATTCATGTATGTATATTTTTCATTTTAAAAGTGGGTCTGAGGGAGTTCCCAAGAGAGTGGAGTAGAAAGACCCTGAGTTCACCTCCTGTCATGGGCACAGTAAAACCACAACAATTTACAAACTACCTATTAATGAAAAAGACTGGAAACCATCAGAAAAGATCTCTATAACTAAAGATATAAAGAAGGAACCACAATGAGTGAGGGGTCTGAGCCCCCACATTGGACTCCCCATCCTGGGGGTCCTGTGCCAGGAGGATGTGCCTCCAGGACATTTGGCTTTTGATGGCCAGCAGGGATTACTTTCAGAACCCAGAGGACTGTGGGAAATAGAGACTTCATTCTTAAATGGCTCACATAAAATCTCACTTGCTACAGGCCCTGGGGCAGAAGCAGTCATTTGAAAGACGCCTATGTCAGACCTAAGCTGATTTGGAGAGTCTCCTGGAGATGCAGGAAGCAATTGGAGCTTACCCTTGGGGACACAGACACTAGCAGCAGCCATTTTGGGGAGCTCATTCTACTGTGTGGAACCTGGTGCTGGCAAGTGCCATTTTGGAATCCTGCTTCGAGCTTATTAGCCTCAGGACCCAGCTCCATCCCAGCCTACCAGCCTGTAGACACCAGTCCTGGGATGCCTGAGGCCAAGCTACTAAATGGGTGGGAACATAGCCTCACCCACAAGAAGACAGTCTGCCCTAAAAGCCCCTGAGCCCAGAGCCACCCCTGCACATGGCCCTGTGTTCCAAAGGGCCCAGGAACAGGCCCCGACACCAGTGTGCAGGCGCTGGACCTGGGACTCCCAGGGCCTTGCAGCCAGTGACTCTCAGACTGCTCTCCACCCAGCAGTGGACAGGTGTCAGTCCCAGAACCCCCTGGAATATCCCCACCAGAGAGCTGTTTTAGCCTCAAGAAGAGCCTCACTCATCAGTAGGTGGACACCAGTTTGGAACATGGCAGCCCCATAGCCTACTGTAATGGGACGTAGCTCACCTGTCAGCAGAGAAGTACCAGCCCTCGGACTGACTGGGCCCTGACCTGGCCCACTAGTAAGCCAGCGCAGGCTTTGGGACATCCTGGATTCCACAGGCAGCTGTGTCAGGAACCAGCCCCACCCACCAGCAGTTTGACACCAGCTCCGGGTCCTCTGGGCCATCTAGCCAGGACTCAGGACATGGTCAATTAATCTAAGATGGAGGAGGCAAGAATATACAATGGAGAAAAGACAATCTCTTCAACAAGTGGTGCTAAGAATACTGGACAGCCACATGAAAAATAATGAAATTAGAACTTTAGATCATATATGAAAATAAACTCGGGGGAGTAAAGACCTAAATAGAGGACTGGAAGCCATAAAACTCCTAGAAGAGAACTGTCTTTGACATAAATTGTAACATAATCTTTAGGGGGGGATTTGTCTCCTAAGGCAAAGGAAACAACAGCAAAAATAAATGGAACCCAATGAAACTTAAAAAAGTTTTGCACAAAAAAACTTTTACGCAAACCATGAACTAAATGAAAAGGCAGCCTACTGAATGGGAGAAAATATTTGCAAGTGATATGACTGGCAAGAGGTTAATATCCAAAATATACAAACAGTTCATACAATTTAATATCAAACCAATGACCTGATTTTAAAATGGGCAGAAGACCTGAATAGATATTTTTCTGAAGAAGTTAAACAGATGGGCAACAGGCACATGAAAAGTTCTCAACATGGTTAACCATCAGAGAAATGTGAATTGAACCACAATGAAATATCACCTCAGACTTGTCAGAAGGGCTATCCTCAACAAGACTACACATAGCAGATACTGGTGAGGGTATGGAGACAAGGGGACCCTTATACCCTGTTGTGAGAATGTAAATTGGTACAGTCACTGTGGAAAGCAATACGGAGGTTCCTTAAAAAACTAAAAATAGAACTACCATGTTATCCAACAGTTCGACTCCTCAGAATATATCCAGAGAGTGAAGCCATTAATTTGAAAAGATACATGCACCCCAGTGTTCATAGCATCATTTACAATAGCCTAGATATGGAAGCAAACTATGTGTCCAACAAGAGATGAATGGGTAAAGAAAATGTGGTACATATATACAGTGGGCACCTTCCATTGTATATATGGCATCGCGGAGTCAATAGACATGAACTTGGGCAAACTCCGGGAAGTGATGAGGGACAGGGAAGCCTGGCGTTCTTCAGTCGTGAAAAGTTTTACACGACTTGGTGACTGACCTACAAAGCATATATGATGGAATATTATGCAGCCATAAAAGAATGAAACATTGCCATTTGCAACAACAAGGATGAACCTGGAGTGTATTAGGCTCAGTGAAATAAGTCAGACAAAAAGACAAATACTTAGGTTATCACTTATACACGAAATCTAAAGAAATAAAAAGAAACTAGTGAATATAACAGAAAGAAACAGATTCACAAATACAGAGATGGGGAGGGGCAAAATAGTGGTAGAGGATTATGGGACACAGACAACTATGTGTAAAATAAATAAACTACAAGGATATATTATACAGCACAAGGAATACAGCCAGTCTTTTATAACTAGAAATGGAGTAAAAATCTATACAAATTTTTGAATCACTAAGTTGTATACCTGAAACTAATATGACACTGTAAATCAAGCAAAGCTCAAAAAAATTACATGAAAAAAGTGGGTCCATGTATATTCAGATTGAAAAAACAGATTAAAAGTTTTTAGGGTTTAATTTCTACAGATTAGTTTCTTTCAGCATCAACTTTATTGAGGTACAATTTATATAAAAAGCACACTAATTTTAAATGCATAGGTCAATGAGTTTTGACAAAGTGTGTGCCTGTATAACCAATGCCACAATCAAGATACAGAACATTTCCATCACCTCAAAGGCTTGCATGTGCCCATCTGAAGTTTCTCTGGCCCCAGGTAACCACTGGTTTGATTTCTGTGATCACAGATGTGACTGTTCTGGATCTATCATGCAAATGGAATCTTATGAATGAACCATTGTATGTCTTGCTTGTTTGCTCAATCCTCATTTGAGCATCATCATGTTGTTATGGGTATCAATAGTAGAACCTTTTTTTAAAAAAACATTTCATTTGGTTTTGTCAAGATGTAAACCCTTATGCTTGCATTATAAACCAGTAACGTGCACTTTGGAACATGGTTTTTGTTTTTTCACATAGGCCAACTCCTAGGTTGGGAATACTGCTGTGCTGACATATTTGAGCAGCTTTATTGTTTAATCGCTAAGTCATGTCCAACTCTTTTGTGACGGCATGGACTGCAGCTCGCCAGGCTTCTCTGTCCATGGAATTTCCCGGGCAAGAATACTGGAGTGGATTCCTATTTCCTTTTCCAGGGTATCTTCCCAACCCATGGATTGAACTGCATTTCCTGCCCTGGCAGGTGAGTTCTTTACCACTGGGAGTTCTTTAGCCACCAGGGAGACCGTTGAGCGGCTCTGAGTATTTTGTAATTGTGACGGCCCTGTGGGGTAGCGGGAAGACTGTGTGTGGTCACGGCACCAGCCCTGTTACAGACTATGAACGAGTTTCACCACCCAGTAGGATTTCACTATCTGTCTGTATTAGCAGTTGCTGCTTCCTGAGGCTCCTTCTGGGGCTGACACGTGTGTGTGGTCTTGGGGATGGTCAGTGAGCTGTGGAGCCAGCAGAGGGAGCAGGAGTCAACAAAAATGACAGAACTTGAACTGGCCCCTGTGGTACAAGCCGCCTTCAGCACAGCGAACCCGCTGTTCCAGACTTCAGCAAGTCCTCTGGGGGATCAGTTTTCAAAGTGACTTATGACTCCAGATATGATCTTTCAAACAGATTTCTCTGATTAGGTGAGATTGTAGTTTTTATAAAATGCTTTAAATATAAGAGATTTGATTGCAAATGAGAGGGAAGATTAAAAAAAAATAAGAGATCCCTTATAAAGGTGTGGATCCCTTATAAGAAAATAAAATAGATCCATATTAAAAAAAACTTTTGTAAAGTATAGTATAGTATAATATATATTTAGTATATATAATATACTATATAATATATAGTATATATAAATGTAAAGTATAGCATTTAAAATGCTATAATTTAATAATTATTACCCTAGAGAAGAATCTTTTAAAAAAAATGTTAAAAGGGCTCCTCAAGGAAAAAGGAAACAAACAAAATTAGATTGAGTCATCAGAACTATAGTTTATAGAATTGTCAAAAATAAAATATAACCTAACATTATCTGAAAATAGAAGTGAGTTTTTAAAAATGGTTTACTGGGAATGATCAGGGAAAGGGACAGTTAGGTAGTTGGGGATGGTCATGTACTCACTGCCGTATTTAAAATGGATAACCAGCAAGGACCTACTCTTAGCACATGGTACTTGGCTCAATGTTATGTGGCAGCCTGGTTAGGAGCGGAGTCTGGGAGCTGAATCTCTGCTGTCTACCTGAAACTGTCATAACATTGTTAACTGGCTATTCTCTAAAACAAAATAAAAAGTTTGATAAAGAGTTTTAAAAAAGAATCTGTTAATTAAAAAATAGAAGCAATTAAGTGATTTTACTCTGAAGCCAGATCTGTAGAAACGCATTTAAATGGATTTCATGCCATGAAATTCCCCTCAACTACCATGTCGGCACCTTCAGCTCACAGAATTACTTTTGTTTGCTATTCATTTGCTTCTATAAACATAATTGATGTTACATGAAATAGTTATAATCTTATATTTGCTCCCCCAATTCTTCTCATCATAATATTGAACAACCTCTAACCAGAGAGGGAAATTAGGTTGGATGTGGGTTTCTGGGAAATATTCTGTAGGCTTTTGAACACCAGGCCCACTTCTCCTGCTGCAAAGTGTTGTTTTGAAATAGTATAACTAGTTTGGTGAAGACTTTTGTCATTTTCAAAGGAACTTGATAATGACATAGATGAGTAAGAAAGTCAAATATGCGATGACTGGCATCATTCAGGTAAAATTGTGCATGCTCAGTCATGTCCGACTCTTTGGACCCTATAGACTGTAGCCCGCCAGGCTTCCTTGTCCATGGGATTCTCCAGGCAAGAATGCTGGAGTGGGTTGCCATGCCCTCCTCCGGGGGCTCTTCCAAACCCAAGAATTGAATTTACAGCTCTTGTGTCTCCTGCATTGGCAGCAGATTCTTTACCATGGCACCACATGGGGTCAGAGAATACTAAAAAGGCCAGGCGAAATGAGTGAGAAGAGCATAAAGGGAAGGGTAGAAATTAAGGAAGACCTGTGTAGATAGAAACAGCCTGTAACTGCCTTGCATCAGAAAATCTTTCACTTGTAAAGCTACCTGATGAACCTCTATAGAAAAGGTGAATCTGATGTTATTTAACAAGCCTGTACCACAGAGAAAGAAAGAAGCATCCTGATTATTTTTATTAGGCCAGCATTACACTGAACCAAAAACCTGACCAAGATAGCGCAAGAAAGAAAACCACAGACTAACCTCACTTTTAACTGTTGATGCAAAATCCTAAGCAAAATACCAGCAGAAAGATTCCAACAGTACATTGGAGAAAATACACTATGACCAAAAAAAATTTATTCTAAACTTTGAGGGATAGTTTTAACAGGGCAGTTTTAAGACAAAACTGCAGGGCCGGAAAGCAGGTCAGTGTTTGCCAGGAGATGAGGTTGGAGAATGCCTGATTACAGTGGAGAAGCAACACGAGCTAATTTGAGGGGGTGCATTTGGATGAACTATTCTGTGTCTTGATTGTGGTGGTGAATGCATGCTGCTTAGCATGTGTCAATAGAACCATACATCAAGAAAGTGAATTTTATCATATGTAAAAACAAGTATTTTAAAATAAGTTAAAAAAACTCAAAACCAAATTAAAAAAAAAAAAAAACCTCTCACTGTAACATAGCCAATAAAGTCACTGATTGATTAGGTAAGAAATAAAGTGACTGTAATACATTCAGTTTCTCAACTGTAAGATGGAGCTAATAGTAATACTTCTTTCCCAAGATTGTTATGAGGTTCTGCCTTGCACAGCATCTGGTACAGAGTAAATTATTAATAACCATTGTTATGAAGGGTAGCCATTAAGCATACAAATCCTATAGCAAAATGCCTGGGTTCGAGTTCTGGTTGGCTCTGTTTTTAGTTGTGTGAGCACAACTTCAGTAGTCATTGAGTAAGTCACTGAGTAAGTCATTTTGCCCCTGCTCCTCTGAATCCTCCTATTTTAAAAATGTTGTTAATGACAGAACACACGTCAGAGGGTCACTGTGAGGGCTTAGCTGAGTAGAGTACATGGGACAGGGCCTGGCAGTGTGCAATGAAGGGAGGGGGGAGTTGTTAAGAAATGGTATCCGGTAGGAGAAAGGCCCCCAAATTCTGTGAGTTTATGAAAAAAAAGAGAAAAAGGAGGAGGAAGACGAAATGATGGGAAAATAAAGGGTTGTAAACATTTGTTGATTTTACTGTGGAGTTGTTAGCCATGAGTCAAAAACATGCGGCAGGACATACAGTATTAAAAATGTACCTTGTTAAAAAAAGATGACATGATCCTCTACATAGAAAACCCTAAGGACACCACCAGGAAATTCCTAGAGCTAATCAATGAATATAGTAAAGTTGCAGGATATAAAATTAATACACAGAAATTCCTTGTATTTCTATATACTAACAGTGAGAAAACAGAAAGAGGAATTAAGGAAATAATCCCATTCACCATTGCAACGAAAAGGATAAAATACTTAGGAATAAATAAAGAAATATGGAATATGAAATTCTGTATATGGACCTAATTTGGTCAAACGTATGCACAGAAAATGACTGGAATGAAACACATTAAAATAGTGAAGAATAGTTGTCCCTGGGTGAGAATTACAGATGACATATACTCTTTTCTTTATATTTTATATCTGTTATATTTTCTATAATAAAAATGTTTTCCTTTTGTAAATGGAAAAGCAGGGATATTAATACATTTAACTTAAAAGGAAGTTTCATTTCCAAATTCATATCCCTACGTGTTGTTTAGCAATATAAGTCTGTTTGCCATTTGTTGTGCTTTTCAATAAACACTTGAATTGCTGGCCACATTCTCTAACCTCCAGATGAAGCTCAAAGCTTCTCAATCAAAAAAAAAAAAAAAAAGCTTCTCAATCTTATTTCAGCTTCAAGAAAGAGAGTCTCTGATGTGGGTCAACAGCATAATGGATATGTATGTGTATAGCTGATTCACTTTGCTGTATATTCAAACTAATACATCATTGTGAGGCAACTATATTCCAATAAAAATTAATTTAAAAACGACATAATGGAGTCCTCAGAAACCCAGCACAAGCCGCAGTGGTTGGAGCTTGAGTGGGAGTGATAAAGACACCCAGAGCTCCCTCTTCCCATGACAGGCTTCTTTTGGACCACTTCCTGTCACTTCTCTTGCTTTCTCCTCTCTCAGCTATTGTAAAAAGATGGTGTCTGTATTAATTTGCTAGGGCTGCCTTAGCAAAGGACCACAGAGTTCGTGGATTAAACTACAGAAATTTTATTTTCTCACAGTTCTGGAGGCTGGAAGCCTGCCTTCAAGGTGTTAGTGGAGTTGGTTTCTTCTGAGGCGTCTCTCCTTGGTTTGCAGACAGCTGTCTTCTCCCTCTTCTTCACACAGATGGCCTTGCTTCTGTGTGTGTGTATCCTAGGTGCTCTTCTTTCAAGAACACTAGTCATACTGGATTTAGGTCTACACGAATGACCTCATTTTATCTTAATTACCTCTTTAAAGGCCCTATCTCCAAAAACCAGTCACACTCTGAGGTACTAGAGATTAGGACTATAAATTATAAATGTTAGGGGGATAATGAGGTGAAGAGCTGACTCATTGGAAAAGACCCTGGTGCTGGGAAAGATTGAGGGCAGGAGGAGAAGGGGACGACAGAGGATGAGATGGTTGGAAAGCATCACTGACTCGATGGACATGGGTTTGAGTGGACTCCGGGAGTTAGTGATGGACAGGAAGGCCTGGCTTGCTGTGGTTCATGGGGTCGCAAAGAGTCAGACACGACTGAGCGACTGAACTGAACTGAACTGAACTGGGGGAATAAATTCAGCCCATAAACGGGTTCAAGTTTTTTTTTTTTTTCTTTCTGGACTATGTCTCTGCTCATAGAGTCAAGAAAAGGTGGGGAGAAAGAAACTGCTTAAATTTCCTGGATTTATTACGGCCCACCAGGTTAAGACACCAGAGAGGAATTTGAGTAATTTGAGCCCAAATCTGCATTTGTCTAGAGTTACTATTCTGGGCACATAATCCACTTAAATCTGTTACTATACAAGGCTGCTTGAGGATTTGAAATCTTGGTTATCTCTTCCTTGGAGACATAACTAATATATCATTAGGTTCAACTTATCACCAAATTATTGGATGTTTTCTGCAAGGAAAAGCAAATTTGAGAAAAGTGGTATGTTAGAATCTTATTCAATAAATGACGGGGAGTGGGATATCACGACGTAGGGTGGTAAAAGAGAGGTCTACTCTGGTCATATTACCCATGATGGTTGGTCAACATTGCCAGTCTCTGCTAAAAATGAGAAGAACCCTTCTGGGCAACTCATGTGGAATTTTAAGGAAGAAGTTATCTCTCCCCTTTGTCCAAGGGATAGACATCCATAGCATGTACTTTGACCTTTTCCCAGTCACAAAGAAGAACTCTGAAAGTTTTGTAGTGTGGAACTTATGTCCTAGACCTATGAAAGAGACAAGCTCTGATCTATGAATTTTTGCCTTTGCCCAGCCAGCAGATGGTGCCATTTTTCTAGGAAACTGAACCAGAAACAATGGTATGGACCTAACAGAAGCAGAAGATGTTAGGAAGAGGTGGCAAGAGTACACAGAAGAACTATACAAAAAAGATCTTAGTGACCCAGATAATCACGATGGTGTGATCACTCACTTAGAGCCAGACATCCTGGAATGCAAAGTCAAGTGGGCCTTAGGAAGAATCACTATGAACAAAGTTAGTGGAAGTGATGGAATTCCAGTTGAGCTATTTCAAATCCTAAAAGATGATGCTGTGAAAGTGCTGCACTCAATATGCCAGCAAATTTGGAAAACTCAACATGGCCACAGGATTGGAAGTTTTCATTCCAATCCCAAAGAAAGACAATGCCAAAGAATGTTCAAACCACCACACAACTGCACTCGCCTCACATGCTATCAAAGTAATGCTCAGAATTCAAGCCAGGCTTCAACAGTATGTGAACTGAGAACTTCCAGATGTCCAAGCTGGATTTAGAAAAGACAGAGGAACCAGACATCAAATTGCCAACATCTTTTGGATCATAGTAAAAGCAAGAGAGTTCCAGAAAAACATTTATTTCTGCTTTATTGACTATGCCAAAGCCTTTGACTGTGTGGATCACAACAAACTGGAAAATTCTTAAAGAGATGGGAATACCAGACCACCTTACCTGCCTCCTGAGAAATCTGTATGCAGCTCAAGAAGCAACAGTTAAAACTGGACATGGAACAACGGACTGGTTCCACATTGGGAAAGGAGTACGTCAAGGCTATATATTGTCATCCTGCTTTTTTAATTTTATGCAGAGAGCATTATGAGAAATGCTGGGCTGGATGAAGCACAAGCTGGAATCAAGATTGCCGGGAGAAATATCAATAACCTCAGATATGCAGATGATACCACTCTTATGGCAGAAAGCGAAGAGGAAGTAAAGAGCCTCTTGATGAAAGTGAAAGAGGACAGTGAAAAAGTTGGCTTAAAACTGATGGTCAGAACACTAGCATCTGGTGCCATCATTTCATGGCAAATAGATGGGGAAACAATGGAAACAGTGACAGACTTTATTTTTTTGGGCTCCAAAATCACTGCAGATGGTGACTGCAGCCATGAAATTAAAAGGCGCTTGGTCCTTGAGAGAAAAACTATGACCAGACTAGACAGCATATTAAAAAGAAGATACATTATTTTGCTGACAAAGGTCCATCTAATCAAAGCTATGGTTTTTCCAGTAGTCATGTATAGATGTGAGAGCTGGACCATAAAGAAAGCTGACTGCCAAAGAATTGATGCTTTTGAATTGTGGTGTTGGAGAAGACTCTTGAGAGTCCCTTGGACTGAAAGGAGACCAAACCAGTCAATCCTAAGGGAAATCAGTCCTAAATATTCATTGCAAGGATTGATGCCGAAGCTGAAGCTCCAGTACCTTGGCCACCTGATACAAAGAACTGACTCACTGGAAAAGACCCTGATGCTGGAAAAGATTGAAGGCAGGAGGAGAAGGGGATGGCAGAGGATGAGATGGTTGGATGGCATCACCAACTCGATGGACAATGAGTTTGAGCAAGCTCTGGGAACTGGTGATGAACAGGGAAGACTGGCGTGCGGCAGTCCATTGGGTCGCAAAGAGTTGGACGTGACTGAGCAACTGAACAGACTGAGTGAGCCAGATTTACCTTGAATTTTCCATTTGGCCTTCAATGCGCTATGTGGGCACCATGCTCGCTGTGTTTCTATTGATGCTCATATATAACCCGTTTCTGTTCTAGAAGATTGTATGTATCTTAACTGCAGTTAAACACACTAAAATCTTCAAGCTTCTCAGTATATCTAATCCCTATTCAAATTTTCCTAGTTATTCCCCATATGTCTTTTGTAGCAAGTTTTGTTCAATTGAATCCAGTCAAGGTTCATACATTATATTTTAGTAGTTTTGTTTGTTCATCTTCTTCTCATATGAAACCCCTCTTCCCATCCTCCTACTTCAAACAATAATTTTTTTCTTTTTAACAGACCAGGGCTATTGTCATTTAGAATGTCCCACATTTTGGACTGGTCTGATTGTTTCATCATAGAGTTGTTCTTAACTTACCTCCCTCAGAAATCAGAGCCAGAAGGAAAGGTTTTATAAGGTACAAGTTGTGGTATGCAGGCTCTAGAGCACGGAATTAATAGTTGTGGTGATGGGTTTAGCTCCTCTGTGGCATGTAGGAGCTTAGTTCTTGGATCAGGAATCAAACCCATGTTTACTGTGTTGGCAGGTGAATTCTTAACCGCTGGAATACCAGGGAAGTCCCCAGTAGAGAAGTTTTCCTTTATAACCTGGGAATTAATTATCCTTGCTTTTATGGGGGCAGTTAAATACTTAGTTTTGCCTTTTTAATTTCCAATTTTCAGAGTAAGTACTTGAAGTCAGTCATTTCCACTGGTGCCAAAATTGTTTTTCTTTTGCCTTTTTAAAGAAATAATCATATACATATGTAGGTATGTATGGCTTTGCATGCATTGACTAACAATTTGTTATAATCATTATTCTTTTTGATGCTAAATTTTTTCCAGATTTGACCAGTGGAAGCCCTATAAGTTGGTTCTTGTGTTTTATTGGTAAGACCTCATAATACTTTTAATAAGTGCTTCCTTGCTTTCTGGCAAGATATCCCATTGTGTACTTTCCCTTCCCCAGATTTGCAGTCATATCTTCCACAGAGAAACTCTGGTTCCTTTTACTAGCGAGTGGTGTTTAGATGCCAAGATCCAGATGTGAGGAGTGCTAAATGCTACTGCAGTTTCCTTGCTTCCAGATGCTTTCAATGGATAGAATTAGGACACATATTTCAAAAAAATCACGAGTTTATAATAATATTTCTAATTCAAATTTAACACTATAGTTTATTTTTTATTCTCTTTGATTTTATATATATATCTCTTCCTTTTTACAGTAACAATTTTAGTTCCTAATAACATTAACAAATTTACTTATTTGCCTTACTCTGCAGTATTTTAAACAATAGTGCCAATGTTACTACTACAAAAAATGAAGTGAAGATTTCTTTACCTTTATACCTTTCTTTTGGCCTTTATAACATATCTAACTAAGATGGATAGCAGTGTACTTAGCTTAAAAGTCACTTGAGAAATTTTGTCCTCTGTGTGATTATGTTAAAAATTTGATAAATATATTTCAGTTTGCTCCATTTTGTTTTAAATTCAGCATTCAGTTCCTTTCCTTCTTCAGTTAATTTTATTTTTGAATTACAGAGAATACTTATATGAGTCAAAGGTCAAAACTGGTAAATATGTAAATTCAGAGAAGTCTTACTTCCATTTTTCTTGTCCTTTTTAAAAATTAGTTTCTGTTTTATTATTCCATGTTTATTTTTTCCATAACAGGTAAGTATGTATTATCCTCTTGTTTTTCCTTCACAAAAAGTAGAATACTATAAAGTCTGCTCCATAATTTGTTTTTTGTTTCATTTAACTCCATATTGGTATATAGAAGTGTTTTTCATTCCTGTTTTTGTGGTTGCGTGATTCTCCATTGTGTGGATATTTCATAGTTGATTTATTCATTTCTTTATTGACAGACAGGTGGACCTGTGGAAATATTTTTAAATTTTTGATATTTTTAGATGGAAATTTTAAAAAATGTGTCTCAGTCTTTTTTTAGAGTGATTTTTTTCTTGATGCCTCATGTTCTGATTTGTTTTTCTTTGAAGTTTAATGCTTCAGAGAATAAATCTTGTATGTCTTTGGGGGATAGTTAAATGTTGCTGCCTGGCTGCTTAGAGAGGAGGAAACTGCACTCTAATTATTTTCCACACAAAATTTTCAACCAGTCTTTTACCACTTGCTTCTCTCCCACTGCGACTGAGACGACTGATTCCTGAGCCTTCCAGGGACTTTGGGTGGGGGTGAATCAGCATCTTCTCATTGTTTTCTGTTCCATAAGCATTTGGATTTCAGCTTCCTTCAACTCTGCCAAGTCAATTTTGACTTCTTTATCTGCTTTCCACTTCTGGAAATTTTATTTATTTAACACACTCTCGTCTCTGGTTCTCTGTCCTTTGTCTTTAACCCTTTATGGTCATTTTAGTGGGCTTTTAGAAGTAAGCAAAAATAATGTATAACTGAAAGCCCCCTCAAGCAGTTTAAATCTTCACTATTTGGGAAGAAATATTTTATTTTTGAAATATTTGAAGATCCCCTAAAGCCCCACCATGAGTCCTAATATGTATTATACTATAATTACCTAATTGTTACACTGGTGTTGGACACTTAGATGGATTCCAATTTGTTATTACACTAATGATACAATATGAGCACATTTATGCATCAGTTATCCACAATTATGGCTATTTTTCTATTTAAATTGTTTAAATTTGCATTTCTTCAAGTATATATTTTCTCCCTTACATGTATGAGGATCTGCATTTCTTCTTTTGTGAATTACCTATTATGTATCATAATATTTATGTTAGATGTTATTATAATGTTTAGATATGTTAAATCATTGTACTTATTGCATTTTTTCTGGTTTATTGTTTGTCTCTTCATTTTTTCTTACTTTTGTAGGTGCAGGCATTTCTTATTTTGCACAAGCACACCAGAATTTTCTTTATTTCTTCTGTCACTTTGAAGCTTAAAAATATATTTGCTTGTAGATATTTAGTAAATATTTTCATAGATTTTCATAGATAAAGATGTGAGAATCATTAGCATAGAGGTCAGAACTGAGTTTGCAGCAGCTCAATATGGGGAAATATGGCAAGAGAAGATTTGGGGTTGATGAGAAGTGAGGTTTGGGAAATACCCACAGTAAGGGAGAGAAAGAGAGAGTGGACTTGGTGAAGAACTAGGCAAAGAGGTGCCTGAGAGAGCTGTGTTGTGATTTAAGTACACTGAAGAGCGTTAAAGCCTTATGAAGCCTAAGAGGATCCTTCCTGAGTGTTACTTTCTTGCCAACATGCCCCAAAACCATTCCTGCAAATGCTTAGGCGCATCTGAAGACAAACATGTTGAAATGGAGAAAAGAAGTGTTAAGTTTCTGTGTGATGTAAGAGCATCATACCAGGCCCTTTTGTGTAAATTTACCAGACCCTTCTTAGCACTTACAATCTCTGTCTTCTCAAGCAAATCTAGTGCTGCAGATGAAAAATGTCAGGGAACCCAGTCCTCAACTATTTCTTTTCCTCTTCCTAGTCAAGAAGAGTTATTAAGTAGCTGAATGCCGAGGCTATTGTTTCTTTGCTTTTGTTAATTTTTTAAAATTTTAATTTAATTTAAAAAATTTTATTGGAATATATTTGATTTACAGTGTTGTGTTAGTTCTCTGTCAAGCAAAGTGAGTCAGTTATACATATATTCAGTCTTTTTTAGATTATATCTCCATATAAGTCATTACAGAGTAGTGAATAGAGTTCCCTGCATAGTTTTGTTTTGTTTTAAACTGAAGTATAGTTGAAGATGACTGTTTCTCAAATAGAAAGTTTAGCTTCCCAGAGCATTGGTGTGTAGCTTCCCTTAGGAAACGTGAATAAGAGCTACAGAACTTGCCACAGTTGATGGAGAACTATGATTCTCCAAATAGGATATATATTTTTAAAATTTTATTGAAATACAGTTGATTTACAATGTTGTGTTTAATTTCTGCTGTGCAGCAAAGTGACTCAGTTATACATATATATGTATTCTTTTTCATATTCTTTTCTACTATGGTTTATTGCAGGATTTGAATATAGTTCCCTGTGCTATATATAGTATACCTTCTTGTTTATTTATCCTCTAAATAATAGCTTAAATCTGCTAACCCAAACTCCCAATCCTTCACTCCTCTGTCCCTTCTTCCCCTTGGAAACCACAAGTCTGTTCTCTTTGTCTGCGATCTGTTTTTGCTTTGTAGATGTGTTCATTTGTATCATATGTTAGACTCCACATATAAGAGATATCATATGGTATTTCTCTTTCTGACTTATTTTGCTTAATATGGTGATGTCTAGGTCCATCCATGTTGCTAAAAATGACACCATTTCATTTTTTTTTATGTTTAATATTCCATTGTATACATGTACCACATGTTCTTTATACATTCATCTGTCGATTAGATTCTTACTATGCCTTAACTATTGTGAATAGCACTGCTGTGAGCACAGGGGTGCATGTATCTTTTTGAATAGCTTTGTCTGGATATATACCCAGAAGTAGGATTGCTGGATCGTGTGGCAACAATATTTTTAGTTTTTAAAGGAACTTCCAATACTGTTTTCCATAGTGGCTACACCAATTTACATTCCTACCAACAGTGTAGGAAGGTTCCCTTTTTTCCACACCCTCTCCAGCACCAAATGGGATATTTTGACCTTGCTTCTTCCAATTCTTGGGCCCATTCTTGGTATTTTCCTCTATTTCCCAACCTTTACCATCACGACTCTAATGAGAAGAACTCTATACCACTGTTTTGCAATAACAGCGGTTGGAAAAAACCATCTGTATTTTTACGGGTTTGCTTAGACTGGAAAGTGATGCTGGATTTATGAGGTTGTGGAATTTCCCAAAAGGGGAGAGCAGATAAGGGAGGGGCCACAGGAAGCAAAAGCTGTGAATCTATTTTTGTTGAAGGTAATAATTGGCCCACCATTTGTCAAGTAAACTAGCTATTTTGTAGATAACTTCAGTGTAAACTATATTCACAGTGAGAGATCAGAGATCACTTAGGCTTTTGACGACATTTTTTAATAGCATCACTGCCTAGTTCTGTTCAGTCAGTTCAGTCTCTCAGTTGTGTCCGACTCTTTGCAACCCAATGGACTGCAGCATGCCAGGCTTCCCTGTCCATCACCAACTCCCAGAGCTTGCTCAAATTCATTTTCCATCGAATCAGTGATGCTATCCAACCATCTCATCCTTTGTCATCCCCTTCTTCTCCTGCCTTCAATCTTTTCCAGCGAGTCAGCTCTTTGCATCAGGTGGCCAAAGTATTGGAGCTTCAGCTTCAGCATCAGTCCTTCCAATGAATATTTAGGACTGATTTCCCTTAGGATTGACTGGTTTCATCTCCTTTCAGTCCAAGGGACTCTCAACAGTCTTCTCCAACACCACAGTTCAAAAGTATCAATACTTTGGTGCTCAGCTTTCTTTATGGTCCAACTCTCACATTCATACATACCACTGGAAAAACCACAGCTTTGACTAGACAGACCTTTGTCGGCAAAGTAATGTCTCTGCTTTTTAATATGATGTCTAGGTTGATCATAGCTTTTCTTCCAAGGACCAAGTGCCTTTTAATCTCATGGCTGCAGCCACCATCTGCAGTGATTTTGGAGCCCAAAAAAGTAAAGTCTGTCACTGTTTCCATTGTTTCCCCATGTTTGCCATGAGATGATGGGACCGGATGTCATGATCTTAGTTTTCTGAATGTTGAGCTTTAAGCCAATTTTTTCACTCTCCTCTTTGACTTTCATCAAGAGGCTTTTTAGTTCTTCTTCACTTTCTGCCATAAGGGTGGTGTCATCTGCATATCTGAGGTTATTGATATTTCTCCTGGCAATCTTGATTCCAGCTTGTGCTTCATCCAGCCCGGCATTTCAAATGATGTACTCTGCATATAAGTTAAATAATCAGGGTAACAGTATACAGCCTTGACATACTCCTTTCCTCATTGGGAACCAGTCCGTTCCATTGTTCCATGTCTGGTTCTAACTGTTGCTTCTTGACTTGCATACAGATTTCTCAGGAGGCAGGTAAGGTGATCTGGTATTCCCATCTCTTTAAGAATTTTCCACAGTTTGTTGTAATCCACACAGCCAAAGGCTTTGGCATAGTCGATTAAGCAGAAATACATATTTTTGTGGAATTCCCTTGCTTTTTCTATGATCCATCAGTTGTTGGCAATTTGATCTCTCATTCCTCTACCATTTCTAAATCCAGCTTGAACATCTAGAAGTTCTTGATTCACATACTGTTGGAAGCCTAGCTTGGAGAATTTTGAGCATTACTCTTCTAGCCTAACAAAGTAATGACTAGTTCTGTTGGTGGTGGTGATTTAGTCACTAAGTCTTGTCCAACTCTTGCGATCTCATGGACTGTAGCCTGTTAGGCTCCTCTGTCCATGGGATTCTCCAGGCAAGAATACTGGAGTGGGTTGCCATTTCCTTCTCCAGGGGATCTTCCCGACCCAGGAATTGAACCCAGGTCTCCTGCATTGCAGGCAGATGATTTACCAACTGAACTATGAGGGAAGCCCTCACAGCTAGTTCTGTTAGATTCCACTAATTTAATTTAGATTAGTAACATATTAATGGTATAGCCTACCATCTTTCAGGGGCCAAATGCAAAGTATTCCCAACAAATTACCCCTGTGATGATTCTTTGGGCGTTCTAAAGATTGCCTTTTAGTAACAACTTGAACATTTGGGTTTCCATGGCCTTAAAAACCAATGCTGGTTAAGGTGACCCAGGCCTAAACCTTGGCTCTTAGTTTTCCATTCTTATGAGAATGACTGTGATGAAGGAGCAGTGATTTGAATAAGCAAACATTTACTGAGTACCAACTGTGTGCAAGAGCTAGTCATGCCATTCTTGTTTCACTTTTTGAGGCGAACACCGTGTGTGCACTGATGCAGGAAACAGAGGCAGGGAGGGTAGAGGAAAACTTGGAAAGTTTTCAAGATTAATTAGCATGAAGGTGGGGCTTTTGGGATATCTGGCACCAGATAGTAATCAACAGTACTAATTATACTCTCATATTAAATCAGTTATGGTGGGTGAATTGGAGTTATTCAGGCAGTATGGTTAAGGATGCTGCAGCTGTTGTAAGCTTCTCTTTAAAACGTGTTTGCATGTTTCTATAGCTCAGGTAGCAGTGTACTGCGTTTTACTTTGCTCAGTTTTTCTTAGTGAAAATGATCCCCATTTTTTCAGTTGTAATAGAAAATTGAAATGTGAGAGTAAGATGGACTAACATAAAAATCACCTGGAATGATACATTCTCCATCAAATCACTGCTGCATAGTCAACACTTTTCATTACAGTTTCATGAGGGTGCTCACGGTGCTTGTAAGGGGCGTATAGTGGATCTTGGGGCATAAATTCTAAATGGTATGGCTTCATTATTAGAGGGGAGAAGACTCTGTAATGTGTTCTTTTCATTAGCATTTCTGTTGGGAGATTAATGGCCTTTGAGGCTGTGTAGGGCTGGCTGGTGGGTTAAAGAATGGCTATTTCACTCTGAGCACATGCATTCTTCAGTAACATCTTTCTGTCAGGTTCAGGTGAATGGCATGTACAGCCTGGTGTGACCTTTCTTTAACTGCTATAATTGGGCTTTAGTCTTTGGGCACTGATTTCTGTGCCATTTTTCATGAAATTTAATTCAATTCACCTAAATGTGTTAAGTGCACAGGACAGGCATTTAATGCATTTAGTATTCTCACATAGCACATAAAAATGAAAAAAATATCCTGTTCTCTTGTTTTTTAAGGAAAAAAAAAAACCCCTGTGATTAAGAATGTTTATGGTCGGTGGTGAGATATACTCACATAGGATTCCTCTGAAGAGGGAGAATATTCTGTCCTCTGTATTTTCTGTAAATTGGTAGTTATATCTGGAGTCTATTAACTCTAGAAGATTGATCAGGTTTGAATTGAATCATTCTTGGCAAGAACACATCCATCGGTGGTAGTGAGCATATGTGCATTAAGTCATAAATTCCTGGTTGTCTTTCTTCTGTCCTGTTAGCAGTCATTGATGCTATTTGCCTAGGTTCCTTAATTCATTAGAGTTTGCAAAGTGTTGGTATTTTAATTCTATCTCTCCTGCTTCATTTATTAACTGGTATACTCTAGAAAGAGAAATGTCTCATCAACCATTTGATTACCACGAGATAATAGTTTTTATAGGGACGTCAGGATAAATACTTAATTTAGGGGCTGAATGGCATTATTATTTTTGCGTTAAACAGTCAATAGTATTTTCAGAAATTTATAATATAAAAGGTCAAATATATAATATATAATATATATATTATATATTATATACATTTATAATATAAAAGGTCAAAACTCTTTTATATCTATCTAGGTAGTTACTTTTCCTGGTGCTCTTAATCTCTTCTTGCAGATCAAGGTTTCTATTCCATAGCATTTGCCTCTAACTTTTGGAATTTCTTATAGTGCAGGTGTTTGCAATGAATTCTTTCAATTTTCGTGTATTAGAACGTCTTTACAATTTTTGAAAAATATTCTTGTGGGTTATAGAGTTCTGGGTAGGTAGTTTTTTTTTTTCTTTCAATTTAATAATGTCATTCCATTGTCTGTTGTCCTCCATTGTTTCTGATGAGAAGTCAGGTCTCCTGTGTGTAATATGTCCGTTTTCTCTCACTGCTTTATTTTTATCTGTGGTTTTTAGTTGTTTGATTGTGGTATGCTTAGGTGTTGCTGCTGTTCTAATCTTGCTTAGGGTTCTAGTTTTAATTTGTTTTAATTTTGCTCCAAGTTGATATATTTAGTCAATTTTGGAAAATTCTTGACTATTATCTAGTTAAATATTTCTTGTGTCCCCATTTTCTCTCTTTTTCTGTCACTCTAATAACACATGCATTAGAATATTTTATATTGCTTCTCAGATCTCAGATGCTTTATACCACATTTTTACATTGTTTTTCCCTTTTGAATTTCCTTTTGCGTAGTTTCTTTAGACCTATTTTCAAGTTTCCAGTTACTTCCTACTGCAGTTAAGCCCTTTAAGTGACTTCTTCATTTATGGTATAATTTTTACTTCCAGCATTTCCATTTGTTTCTTTTCATAGGTTCCTTTACTCTGCTGAAACCCTCCATGTGTTGTCCACACTGTTCTCTAGATGCTTTGACATATTTATCTTAAAGTCCCAGTGTAGTAATTCCTCCATCTGGGTATGTTTCCAATGATGGTTTTCTCTCTTGACTTCTCATGGGTCACATTTTCTTTTTACTTCATGTTACTTGTAATTTTTGATGACATACCAGCCACTTTCTTTAAAATAACAGTAGAGATCGAGGTCAAGAACATTTACTCCCTAAAAGAATATGCCCTTTCTTTCAGGCAGCTCAGTAGGGAGCGCTAATCTGTAAATCAGTGGGATCTGGGCTTTGTTGTGGCTTTATCTTGATTCAGTTCTCCACTGGCTTTGGATATTTCAAATGTAGGACTAGGACTTTCTCTTCAGTGAGGATTAGGACTGAACACTGGTGGGATTCCAGGAATCTCTTTTTACTTTACAGGTGAATTACCTGATTTTTGAGTTATGGGAGAGTTCTCTGTGCATTATAGGTTGGCTGTCAGCTTTTTCAGTCTTCGCGGAGTTCTCTTTGTTTTTCCAGTTCTGATCTTGCCTGGAGACAAAGCAGCTTTTGGAAGCCTGCTTCAGAATACTCACACAGGCTGGAGGGCCGCAGAGGCATTTCTTTTGGCTCTTCTGTCCCACCCCCAGCCTTTGGAAACTTCCCTAGCATATTTAATCTTCTAGAACAATTAAGACAATAAGTTTGTTTAAATAAGAGTGATGCAGAAATGTGCTTTGACCGTTGAAATATAGAATCTGACTCTGAAGGGTACACATCAAGCTACATGGAAATGAAACTCCATGAGAAGGCTGCCCCCTTCCTTAAGAGCATCTGTTTTCCCCTGGGGAATGTCTCCTCCACTGTGAATGGACGAAGAAGTCTGACACCTAGAGGTGCTGTGCTGGTGGATTTCCTGCTACCTGGAAGGAAGCATCAGGAGAGAGAAGCATTACTCTTAACACTGCTTTCTGCCCTTTGCTTTCACTGCTCCATTTCCCCTAAGGTGCCAAGCTCGTTCCAACTTCTGAGTCTTTGCCATTGCTGTTCTCCTTGCCTGGAGTGCTGCTTCTCTAAATGGTCTGGAATGGGGTCCCCAAGCCCCTGGCTGCAGACCAGTAGGAACTGGGCCTCACAGCAGGAGATGAGTGGCAGGAAATGAGCAAAGCTTCACCTGCTGCTCCCCATCGCTCACATTACCCCCTGAATAGCACCCCCCCCCCCTCCGCCATCTGTGGAAAAGTTGTCTTCCATGGAACTGGTCCCTGGGGCCAAAAGGTTGGGGACCACTAGTCTAGAATGTGAGCAGCACAAGAGCAGAGACTTCATCTGCTTTTTTCACAGCTGTCTCCCTAGTGCCCAGAACAGTGCCTAGCCTGTGGCACAAACTCAAAAAATGATAGGACTATGTGGATCACAATAAACTGTGGAAAATTCTGAAAGAGATGGGAACACCAGACCACCTGACCTGCCTCTTGAGAAACCTATATGCAGGTCATGAAGCAACAGTTAGAACTGGACATGGAACAAGAGACTGGTTCCCAATAGGAAAAGGAGTACATCAAGGCTGTATATTGTCACCCTGCTTATTTAACTTATATGCAGAGTACATCATGAGAAACACTGGGCTGGAAGAAGCACAAGCTGGAATCAAGATTGCTGGGAGAAATATCAATAATGTCAGATATGCAGATGACATCACCCTTATGGCAGAAAGTGAAGAAGAACTAAAGAGCTTCTTGATGAAAGTGAAAGAGGAGAGGGAAAAAATTGGCTTAAAGCTCAACATTCAGAAAACTAAGATCATGGCATCTGGTCCCATCACTTCATGGGAAATAGATGGGGAGACAGTGGAAACAGTGTCAGACTTTATTTTTCTGGGCTCCAAAATCACTGCAGATGGTGATTGCAGCCATGAAATTAAAAGATGCTTACTCCTTGGAAGGAAAGTTATGACCAACCTAGATAGCATATTAAAAAGCAGAGACATTACTTTGCCAACAAAGGTCCATCTAGTCAAGGCTATGGTTTTCCAGTGGTCATGTATGGATGTGAGAGTTGGACTGTGAAGAAAGCTGAGCACCCAAGAATTGATACTTTTGAACTGTGGTGTTGGAGAAGACTCTTGAGAGTTCCTTGGACTGCAAGGAGATCCAACCAGTCCATCCTGAAGGAGATCAGTCCTGGGTGTTCTTTGGAAGGACTGATGCTGAAGCTGAAACTCCAGTACTTTGGCCACTTCATGAGAAGAGTTGACTCATTGGAAAAGACCCTGATGCTGGGAGGGATTGGGGGCAGGAGGAGAAGGGGATGACAGAGGATGAGATGGCTGGATGGCATCACCGACTTGATGGACATGAGTTTGAGTAGATTCCGGGAGTTGGTGATGGACAGGGAGGCCTGGCGTGCTGCGATTCATGAGGTCACAAAGAGTCAGACACAACTGAGTGACTGAACTGAACTGAAAGGAATGAGCCTTTTTCTCCCCTTCCCCAGTACAACCAAGATGACCTGGGTGATTAGCAATGGATGACTTACACTTGACACATCAGGCCCTTTCCTGGGATTCTCACTCTTCAGCAAAGGTGTTGGAGTGATGAGTGGAAGTGGGGGACATTGGAGATCGTTCACTGCTGCTTCTGTAAGGTGCCAGGAGAACATATTGAAGCTGGTCCTTATCTGTGACTTATGGAACCAGCCTCGTTACTCTGTAGCCTACACTTAATATTTTCCCTTTACAAGTACCACCTGAATATAGCTGGACTATTTAAGTATAGGAAGCTTTCATCATTCTATTTGCTTTTGTTTTTCCTCTTCCTGGCTTGTTACATATAGTTACGCAATCCCTACTCTTTGACATTTTAGCCCATGATTGTTTTTGCCAGGTACCTTTTATTCTTTCCTTCAGAGAAACTCCGTTTAACACGAAATGCCTTTTCCTAATAACTAGATTTTTGTATGATCATTTACAGCTAGTGGTAACCCTCAATGTCTTGCAGAACTAAAGGTTGAGAATGGCTAGTGTAGAAGCCAAGTTTTGGAAATTTTCCAGTACTTGTGACCATTGGAAGAAATGGCGGTCAGCCTTCCTTCCAACCTGAATATTGTCTGTAGGCTGAAGAAAAACCATTATTCTGGAATAGCCATAAGCTAAAATCCTGGATTGGCTTTTGAGGAATGTATACCATGGATGTTGAACAGTTTTCTTAGTAATGCTCCCCAGGCCCACCGGACTTTCTCCCCCACATTCAATACATATGAAAATGTGCAGTACCAGTAAACACTAAGCGTTTTGTTTAGATATTAAACTTTTAAGTGTTGCATCAATTTTTAATGTGCAAGCTATCCTTTAAAGGCTCTTCTAGGTTGCTGTTCTCTCTCAGAGAAACACTCTTAGCCAAGCTCTCGGGTTACAAGGAAAAGGCCTACTTCAATGCGAACCCTCTTCAGAGCGACTCCTGAAAGCCGATATGTAAGCAGAGGGCAGGCTGGCTCCGAATCACTTAAAGCCTCCATTTCTAAAACTGCGTTCGCTGGAAAGTTGCAACCCCAGGAATTTCTTCAGTCAACAGAACTTAGGGCTCATTTCTTGCAAACAATTGTAACTGGAGGAGAATCGTCTAGAACATGCCTGCACAGCAGTTTTTATTGGTGGAATTAGGGGCCCAGGGGAGGAGTGTCTCTGGAGTGAGGGTCATACCCTTGTTCCCCTCCCAAACATGTCATTTGAAGAGTTTCTGCAATATTTGAGTGAGGAGCTGTGTCTTGACTAACTGGGTTTCTATGGTAAGTGTGGCCATAGATGGACATTCCCCACTGTTTATCCTTAAGTGGACGGTGGGTTTGTAAAGAATGAGTACCAGACAAAGTCAGGACCACGGTACCTGACTCGGAATCAGTAGTAATGGTGGAGAGGAGCACCTATTAGGAACTTAGTTTACTTCATCCATTTGTCTGTTCATCTGATCCGTCACTTACTAGAGTATTTATTCAGTGCCTTGAGGCCAGAAAGCCCTTCTGCTGTGCTTCAGGAATGTCAGGCAGCTAGTGTGTTTGAAACTTAGTGGGATATGGGGAGAGGGGTACAAGCTGAAGTTGGGTAGTCAGCCCATGGTCTCCTATGGAGGTTACTCTGTCATTGGCTTATGCACCCATTAGAATAGCCTCAGCCTCTTCAGCTACATCCTGAGAATAGGTAGGTTCATTTGAGCCTCAGAAAGTTCTGGAAAGCACATATATGGTACAGTTTCAGACCTTTGGAGGCTGTGCTTTAATAAGACTTTGCTGCCAAGTTGTTTGGAATATGAATGTGACAAAGGATTTGAAAGGCAGGAATAAGAGAGGATGGAATTTCTTGAAAGCTGCCTATTGAGACTTTGAGAACTTTGTGAATCAGAGGTTTCCTACTGATTTGCAGCTTTGGTACAAACTGAATATAAGTAACACAGAAATGAAAGAAAAGTTTATGCTTTGGCTGTTCGGTCTGGATCTTCACTAACCACCCAAACGGACGGGACTGTGGTTGAAAATTTATGACTCCTTTATTATGTGCCTCCATTAGCTTCACTGTCTAATAGGGTAGCCACTAACCACATGTGGCTACTTAAATTAAAACTAAATACAAGTAGAAATTACTTCCTCTGTCACAGTACCCACATTTCAAGGGCTCAGTGGCTACATGTGGCCAGTGGCTGTTGCATTGAAAAGCATGGTTAAGACCATGTCTGTCATTGCAGAGAGTGCTACTAGACAGCACTGTGAGCAATCATGTGAGGTTAAGAAACAGAGATGATACAGTGTTTCTTTGAAATGCCCTCTCCTGTTCCCTCAGGGGTTATTCCAAAACTTCAGCTCACACAACCTTTGTACCTCACCTCTTCCTCCTCTCTTTTAGCAGCTGGTTGTGACTCCTGTTATGGAAAATAGACAACATTTGGCGTAGACCTTTTATCTCTTGGCCGTCTATCCGTACCACCTGCTTCCTTGCATCTGTACCTATATCCTTATCCTTTCTCAAGAAGGAAGCAAATCCCTCCATCTGTGGACTAGAATCACTTCTTTTGTCATCTATGTATATAAGTATATATGTGCATATATATATATACACACACACACACAAGTTTTTATTCTTTTTTAAAATTTATTTTATTTGACTGTGTTGATTCTTAGTTTCCACATGTGGGATCTATTGTTTACACATAGCTTTTTATTTGGAAATAATTATAGATTCACAGGAAGTTTGAAAAAATGTAAAGTGGAGTCCTGTATATCTTTCACCTAGTTTTCTCCCATGGTAACATCTTGCATAATGCTAATAAAATAATGAAATAAAAATAAAGCAAAAATTCATCGACGTTGATACAATCCACAGAACTTATTCAAATCTCAGCACTTTCACATGCACTCATTTGTATGTGTACGTGTATGTGTGCCTATATATTTAAAACATTCAGGAAAGTTGATAATGTATTAATAATATAATAGCCTTTTGAAACTGGCTTTTTTTAACTCAGCATAATTCCCATGAAATCCATTCCAGCTTTTTGTATCAATAGATGTTTTTGCTGAATAGTATTCCATAGTGTGGAAATGCCAGTTTCACCCTTTACCCATGCAAAGACATCTGTTTGTATTTTTGTTTTCCCAGTTTTCCAGGCTATTACAAATAAAGCTGCTATAAACATTTGTGGTTTTGTTATGTGGTTTTGTAACTGATGTGGAAACATAAGTCTGTATTTCTTTGGGATGAATGCCTAAGTATTCAGTTGCTGGGCTGAATGGTAAGTCTAGAGCAGTTCTGTTAAGAAACTACTTCCCAGAGTGGCTGTACCAATTCCCATTTCCACAGCAATGGATGAGTGATCCAGTTTCTCTGTATCACCACCAGCATTTGGTGTTACTATTGTTTTTAATTTTAGCCATTTTAATCGGTGTATAGTGATATTGTGGTCTTAATTTTAATTTCTCTTTAATTTTTGTAAATGTGGCTAATGATATTGAATAACTTTTCATGTGGTTATTTGCCATATATCCTCTTTGATGAAGTGTCTTTTCATGTCTTTGATGAAACGTCTTGCCCAGTCTCCATTTGGATTATTTGTTGACTACTGAATTTCAGGAGTTCTTTGTAAGATACAAGGCATGTCTTTTCATACTCTTCACAGTCTTTGGTGGAGCAAAAGTTTTGAATTTTGATAAAAGTCTCTCTCCTATATATTTAACTTAAATGTTTAATCTAGCCTTTTCTTTTTTAATCTAGCCTTTTCTATTGCACTTTTTCCCTTAGTGCATCATGGTACATCTATGTTGAGAAATGCATCTACCCTGAAGCATGTTTTATTTCCCTGTTGTTGTATCAGCTAACAATGCCACAGTTTAGCCCCAGAGAGACACCTGAAAGTCATCCTTGGCTCCTCTTATGCTTTAATTTCTATTCTAACCACCCACCCAAATCCTGTCTAAACTTACTAAACATTCTCAGTTTAACTCTATATCGTACTTTTATCCTCAGTGCTGTTGTCTTAATTCAGGGCTGTTGTCTTAAATCCTTATTATTTCTTGTCAGAACCATTGCACTGAGTTTCTAATTATACTGCTGGCTTCCAGTCTTGCCTAACCTAAAGCCATTTCTATATTGCTGCAGAATGATCTATCCCAAATGCAGCCCAACCATGTTATTCTCCTGCTCAGAAAAATCCTTAAACACCCTTAAATAGTTTACTATCATATCAAGAGTAAGTTTAAATTTTTACACATGATGTACAGTGGCTCTGTGGTAAAGAATTTGCCTGAAATGTAGGAGATACAGGAGATGTGGGTTTGAATCCTGGGTTGGGAAGATCCCTTGGAAAAGGATTCAGTTATTCACTTGCCGGGCTGAATGGTAAGTCTAGAGTAGGTCTGTTAAGTAACTATTTTCCGGAGTGGCTGTACCACTTCACATTTCCACAGCAGTGGATGAGTGATCCAGTTTGTCTGTATCCTGGCCAGCATTTGGTGTTACTACTGTTTTTAATTTGGAGGAGGAAACAGCAACCCACCCCAGTATTCTTGCCTGGAAAAGCCCATGGACAGAGGAGACTGGTGGGCTATAGTTCATTCATAGGGTCGCACAGAGTTGGACACAGCTGAGCACCTGAACACCGTACATGCCTCATATCTCACTGCTCCCTCACACCTAGACATTGGCTCCAACCCTTCTGGCTTATTTAAGTTTCTTTTCTTTTTTTTGTTTTTTAAAAATTATTATTATTTTTTTATTTCAGTTTCTTAAATGCATTGTGATTTCTTGATTCTGATGCTCAGAATGTTTTTCCATGCTTCTTTGCTTGAGGCCTCTGATCTATATTCAAGATTCAGCAGATGGGCAGGTCTTCCAAGGAGACTTCCCTGATGACCTTGGGTAGGTTTACCTCCTCTTTGCTTATATAATGACTCAATCAGGGCAGGCACTGTATCTGTACATGTGTATTTATTCCTAGGGTTTAACAATGTTCTTGGCATATAGCCTACAAAATTATGGAAGAAATGAGTGAATCTTAGTCATTAGATCTCCTCAATTTTGAAAGTACCCGTTTCTCTAGCCTCACTGGATAGTAATCACTCGAGGGCTGGGACTGTCCCTAGTCTCTATTCAGAGTATATGCAGAATGCCCAACTCGCAGGAAATTCTCAGTATTTGTTGGATAAATTGAGGAAGGGCAACGTGGTAGACTCTAAGTTAATTTTTTTCCCTTTGCTTATCCTCAAAGGTGGGCACTGAGCCTAATAGTAAAAAACAAGTGTGGAAAAAAACAGAAATTATTGATGGCTTAATTTACTCATATGTCTGAGTGAGTATTTCTGGTTCAGGTACAGTTGTATCTGCCCTGAACAGCTACAGGAAGGCAGAAAGCTACTTTTGTTGTTCATAATTTAACAAGTACATACTGACCTTTCTGCCATTGGACAGCCACTGAGTAACAACAAGAATCTGTTCTCATATAACTTGAATTCAGATCCTGCTTTGAGCTATTGATGGTACAAAAAGAGATGTTAACCTTTTGTATAATCCCTTCTGAAATAGATAAGGTTCTTTGTGGTCTTATTAAAAGAACTGATGATGCTAAAATCAAATTTATCTGACTAATTTTAGATTATACTCTCTCTTTGATGCATGCTGAGATTCAGTGTACAGTATGTAAAAGTTAGTCAGGGCTGATCCTAAGAGAATACTTAGAAAGCCTCCCTCATTTCCCTCATTCATCCATTTCTTCTATAAACTCTCTTACTCCTCTTGCAGAAGGGCCCCTTACCACCTTCTCACTCCCCAGGTTCCCACTGCCACACCTCAGCAGCCCACCTAACCCTAGCATTCTGGATTAAATGGGACCTGTTATGCATTTATATACCATAGGGGTGTCATCTCATGTCCTAAAAACAGTTCAGTTCAGTTCAGTTGCTCAGTCATGTATGACTCTTTACGACTCTATGGACTGCAGCACGCCAGGCCTCCCTGTCCATCACCAATTCCCAGAGTTTACTCAAACTAATGTCCATTAAGTCAGTGATGCCATCCAACCATCTCATCCTCTGTCATCCCCTTCTCCCACCTTCAATCTTTCCCAGCATCATGGTCTTTTTAAATGAGTCAGTTCTTTGCATCAGGTGGCCAAAGTGTTGCATCAGTCCTTCCAATGAATATTCAGGAGTGATTTCCATTAGGATGGACTGGTTTGATCTCCTTTCAGTCCAAGGGACTCTCAAGAGTCTTCTCCAACACCACAGTTTAAAAGTATCAATTCTTTGGCACTCAGCTTTCTTTATAGTCCAACTCTCACATCTATACATGACTAATGGAAAAACTGTAGCTTTGACTAGATGGACCTTTGTTGGCAAAGTAATGTCTCTGCTTTTTAATATGTTATCTATGTTGGTCATAGCTTTTCTTCCAAGGACCAAGAGCCTTTTAATTTCATGGCTGCAGTCACCATCTGCAGTGATTTTGGAGCCCAAGAAAATAAAGTCTGTCACTGTTTCCATTGTTTCCCCATCTATTTCCCATGAAGTGATGGGACCAGATGCCATGATCTTAGTTTTCTAAATGTTGAGTTTTAAACCAACTTTTTCACTCTCCTCTTTCACTTTCATCAAGAAGCTCTTTAGTTCTTCTTCACTTTCTGCCATAAGGGTGGTGTCATCAATATTTGAGGATATTGCTATTTCTCCCGGAAATAGCAATATCCCGGAAATATTGATTCCAGCCTGTGGAAATATTGATTCCAGCCCAGCGCTTCTCATGATGTACTCTGCATATAAGTTAAATAAGCAGGGTGACAATATACAGCCTTGATGTACTCCTTTTCCTATTGGGAACCAGTCTGTTGTTCCATGTCCAGTTCTAACTGTTGCGTCCTGACCTGCACACAGATTTCTCCAGAGGCAGGTCAGGTGGTCTGGTATTCCCATCTCTTTAAGAATTTTCCACAGTTTGTTGTGATCCACACAGTCAAAGGCTTTGGCATAGTCAATAAAGCAGAAGTAGATGTTTTTCTGGAACTCTCACTTTTTTGATGATCCAGCAGATGTTGGCAATTTGATCCCTGGTTCCTCTGCCTTTTCTAAAACCAGCTTGAACATCTGGAAGTTAACAGTTAATGTACTGTTGAAGCCGGGCTTGGAGAATTTTGAGCATTACTTCATTAGCATGTGAAATGAGTGCAGTTGTGTGGTAGTTTGAGCATTCTTTGACATTGCCTTTCTTTGGGTTTGAAATGAAAACTGACCTTTTCCAGTCCTGTGGCCACTACTGAGTTTTCCAAATTTGCTGGCATATTGAGTGCAGCACTTTCACAGCATCATCTTTTAGGATTTGAAATAGCTCAAGTGGTATTCCATCACCTCCACTAGCTTTGTTTGTAGTGATGCTTCCTAAGGCCCACTTGGCTTCACATTCCAGAATGTCTGGCTCTAGCTGAGTGATCACACCTTCATGATTATCTGGGTTGTGAATATCTTTTTTGCATAGTTCTTCTGTGTATTCTTGCCACCTCTTCTTAATATCTTCTGTTTCTGTTAGGTCCATACCATTTCTGTCCTTTATTGTGCCCATCTTTGCATGAAATATTCCCTTGCTATCTCTAATTTTCTTGAAGAGATCTCTAGTCTTTCCCATTCTATTGTTTTCGTCTATCTCTTTGCATTGATCACTGAGGAAGGCTTTCTCATCTTTCCTTGCTATTCTTTGGAACTCTGCATTCAAATGGGTATATCCTTCCTTTTCTCCTTTTCTTTTGGGTTCTCTTCTTTCCACAGCTATTTGTAGGGCCTCCTTAGACAACCATTTTGCTTGTTTGCATTTCTTTTTCTTGGGAATGGTCTTGATCCCTGTCTCCTGTACAGTGTCACAAACCTCCGTCCATAGTTCATCAGCCACTCTGTCTATCAGATCTAATCCCTTAAATCTATTTTTCACTTCCATTGTATAATCATAAAGGATTTGATTTAGGTCATACCTGAATGGTATAGTGGTCTTCCCTACTTTCTTCAATTTAAGTCTGAATTTGGCAATAAGGAGTTCATGATCTGAGCCACAGTCAGCTCCCAGTCTTGTTTTTGCTGACTGTGTAGAGCTTCTCCATGTTTGGCTGCAAAGAATATAATCAATCTGATTTTAGTGTTGACCATCTGGTGATGTCCATGTGTAGAGTCTTCTCTTGTGTTGTTGGAAGAGGGTGTTTGCTATGACCAGTGCATTCTCTTGGCAAAACTCTATTAGCCTTTGCCCTGCTTCATTTCGTACTCCAAGACCAAATTTGCCTGTTACTCCACATGTTTCCTGACTTCCTACTTTTGCGTTCCAGTCCCTTATAATGAAAAGGACATCTTTTTTGGGTGTTAGTTCTAGAAGGTCTTGTAGGTCTTCATAGAACCGTTCAACTTCAGCTTCTTCATCATTACTGGTAGGGACATAGACATGGATTACCATGATTCTAAATGGTTTGCCTTGGAAACGGAACAGAGATCATTCTATCATTTCTGAGATTGCATCCAAGTACTGCATTTCAAACTCTTGTTTACTATGATGGCTACTCCATTTCTTCTAAGGGACTCCTGCCCACAGTAGTAGATATAATGGTCATCTGAGTTAAATTCACCCATTCCAGTCCATTTTAGTTCGCTGGTTCCTAAAATGTCAACTTTCACTCTTGCCATCTCCTGTTTGACCACTTCCAATTTGACTTGATTAATGGACCTAACATTCCAGGTTCCTATGCGATATTGCTCTTTACAATATCAGACCTTGCTTCCAACACCAGTTCCATCCACAACTGGGTGTTGTTTTCACTTTGGCTCCATCTCTTCATTCTTTCTGGAGTTATTTCTCCACTGATCTCCAGTAGCATATTGGGCACCTACCGACCTGGGGAGTTCACCTTTCAGTGTCCTATCTTTTTGCCTTTTCATACTGTTCGTGGGGTGCTCAAGGCAAGAATACTGAAGTGGTTTGCCATTCCCTTCTCCAGTGGACCTCATTTTGTCAGAACTCTCCACCATGACCCATCTGTCTTGGTTGGCCCTACATGGCATGGCTCATAGTTTCATTGAGTTAGACAAGGCTGTGGTCCATGTGATGAGATTGGCTAGTTTTCTGTGTCTGTGGTTTCAGTCTGCCTGTCCTCTGATGCCCTCTTTTGGCGCTTACCGTCTTACTGGGGTTGCTCTGACTTTGGACGTGGGGTATCTCCTCTTGGCCGCTCACCGCTCCAGTGCCACGCAGCTCCTAAGGACAATGTGGAAAAATAAATAAGGTAGAATTATTAGCAAAATTTCTGGAACAGAGTAATGGACTGTATTTGTCTTTTTTTCCCCCAACTTTACCAAGAAAAATTGACACATATAAATGTGTATATTTAATGTGCACAATGAGATGATTATATATACATGTATACTGTGAAATGACTACCAAGATCGAGATAATTAACACATCCAACAACTCAAATATTTAAGTCTGTGTGTATGTGTGTGTGTGTGTGTGTGTGTGTGTGTGTGTGTGTGGTGAGAATGCTTAAGATGTGCTCTCAGGGACTTTCAAGTATATAATAATTTATTATTAACTGTAGTCACCATGCTGTGCCTTACAGCCTTCAAATTTACTCTTCTTATAACTGAAAGTTTGTATTCTTTGTCCTATATCTCCCCATGTTCCCCTTCCCAGCCCCTGGCAAGGGAGGTGTTTTTCTTGGTAAGGCTTAAAACACACAAAAACACAAAAAGGATAAGATATGGCTCTTGAATATATACAGTCATTTGATATGTGGTAAAGATGACATTACAGATCATTGGGAAGTTATAGAATTGCTCTTTTGATTGGCAAAGATTAAAAATTACTAATATTCAATGGTGGAGAAGATGTGGAGAAATGTATAGATATGTAAATAGGCATGAGGTTTATGGGGAACATTTTCTTTTTTTTTTTTTCATTTATTTTTATTAGTTGGAGGCTAATTACTTTACAATATTGTAGTGGGTTTTGTCATACATTGACATGAATCAGCTGGAACATTTTCTTAGTATCTCTTTTGGAAATACATGCATGCCTTAACTCAATAATTCCACCTTTAGAGATTAATCCCAAATAAATCTTTACATTTGTGCACAGAGGCCTTAGAGAGTTGTTTTTAATAGGAGAAAATAGATTATGAGTATCCTTATAAGTAAAGAACCGTGTATCTACGGGGGCTTCCCTGGTGGCTCAGTGGTAAAAGAGGAGACACAGTGGTCAATGCAGGAGACGTGGGTTCAGGCCCTGGATTGGGAAGATCCCTTGGAGAAGGAAATGGCAACCCGCTGCAGCATTCTTGCCTGGGAAATCCCATGGACAGAGGAGCCTGGAGGGCCACAGTCCATATGATTGTGAAAGAGTCAGACATGACTTAGTGACTAAGCAACAAAATATATCTATACTGTACAATATAATGCAGCAGTCAAAACAAATGAGGCAAAAATGAGAAATTTCACATAAAGTGATATGTGACATTTCAAAGACTAAAATGTTATCCCTCCCCTGACCCCTTTCATCTCTGGTAACCATAAGTTTGTTTTTTATGTCTGTAAGACTTTCTGTTTTGTGAATAAGTTCATTTGTATCATATTTTAGATTCTACATATAAGTGATATTGTATGGTATTTGTTTTTCTCTCTCTAACTTACTTCTCTTAGTGTGGCAATCTGTAGGTCCATCCACGTTGCTGAAAATGGCATTATTTTATTCTTTTTATGGCTGAGTAGTATTCCAGTGTGTGTGTGTGTGTGTGTGTTTCAGGCTTCCCAGATGGCGCTAGTGGTAAAGAATCCACCTGCCAATGCAGGAGACCCTGGAGATGCATGTTGATCCCTGGGTGGGGAAAATCCCGTGGAGCAAGAAATGGCAATCCACTCCCGTATTCTTGCCTGAAAAATTCCATAGACAGAAGAGCCTGGTGGGCTCTAGTCCATGGAGTCACAAAGAAATGGACATGACTGAGCACACACAGATATATATATGTATATATATATTTATTTATGTGTGTGTGTATGTACACATACATATACACACACACACACACATATATGGGCTTCCCAAGTGGCTCAGCAGTAAAGAATCTGCCTCCAAAGCAGGAAACACAGGTTTGATCCTTGGTGGGGAAGATCCCCTGGAGGAGGGCATGGCAACCCACTCCAGTATTCTTTCCTGGAGATCCCTGGCAAGGGACAGGGGAGCCTGGCAGGATAGTCCCTAGGGTTACAAAGAGTTGGACATGACTGAAGTGACTGAGCATGCACACACACACACACACACACACACACACACACACACACACACACACACACACACACACCCCACGTCTTCTTTATCTGTTCATCTGTCTATGGACATTTGGGTTTCTTCCATGTTTTGGCTATTATAAATAGTGCTTCTATGAACACAGGGGTGCATGTATTATTTCAAATTAGAGTTCTCTCCAGATATATTCCCAGTAGTGGGATTGCTAGATCATATGGTAACTCTGTTTTAGGTTTTTAAAGGAAAGTCTGCACCGTTTCCCGTATACGTTGGCAATTTATGAAGCTACTCATCTCTTACCATTAGTGAGCTTAGTGGAGAACTCTGGTCCTGGAAGGCCTCTGTAAGCCCTCTCTCCACAGCTGTATAGAGATTAAGACAGCGTGAGAACTAGGGGAAGGACTGCCTGAGACTCCTGGGGTTGAGTCTTTACTTGATTCTTCTCACTTTGAAAAGCCTTTGCATGTTTGTATGCTAGTTTTTATTCATTCCTGCCCCGACTCTCCATGACAGTTTTACAAAATAATTATGTATTTTAAAAAATAGATCATTTTATTAGATTGAAATAAAGAATCCCTGGATGGCAGTGGGTATGCAAAGCCTATCTCAACATCCATCTGTTGAGATATCAAATCTCTGTGGCCAGTCAAAGCAGGCACTCCATCAAGCTGCTGTCTTCTTTCTTAAGGCCCAGGCTCTTGGGATATCCCAAATCTCAAACTAAATAAGACACAGAATGAAGACATCTCTTGGCTAGTAGAAGGAGCAAATGTATGTATGAAGGTTAGCTCTAACTGATTATAAAAAAGCATAGCTAGTTCTCTTCAGAGAATGTGCTTCTGTGAGAATGAATGGAATTGCCTAAACTGTATGGGAATATTTCTCTGAGCAAAGTTGTCTTCTCTAGAGGAACTGGAGGAGGGATATTTGGTTGACAATGAAGCATAGATCTCAAAAGATGGAGATGGCATTCTGAGGTTCCTGGCATCCTTAGTGCATCCTGGCAAGTCCTGGATATGTACACAGGCTCCCTGGGGGCATGGAAGGAGGATGACATGGCTACAGTTGTTAATTCTGGGTTTTAAAGATTTTCCTGGGATGTCTGTATCTCTCTCTGATCTGCCTATCTCTGTCTAGAAAATTCGCAGTTTGAGTTAAAAAAAATATGACATGCATTTCTCTGATAAAAGGTGAGAATTAATGTAAAATTATAACCAAGAAAAAAAGAGCACATTTATCACAGGCTTCATTGTAAAGCTGCAAGTAATTCTAGTACAGAGTCCAGTTTTAAAAACAGATTTTATGAGATTTTCATTTCTATGATTTTAACAACTGGCTGCTTTGAAATGCCCCACAAGACACCTAAATGATGAATACATTAGAACAAATATAGTTTAAGTTCAGTAATAAGCTCGATAAGTCCTAAATTTTAAAACACAAAAACAGATAAAATAGAGCCGACACTAGAGTGTGAGCAGCACAGTTGCTTACTCCAGAGTTGATCTGGGGGTTGGCATCTGGCAGCAACCCATGCTATTCCACCGTCTTTCAAGAAGAGAAGCTTCTTTTAGTTCTTTTGTGTTTCATTCAACCTGCTGCGTATACATGAAAGTACAATCAATGGTCTTTACTATTATTATCAACAAAATGTTTTATAGATGTATTTCTCTTCAAGGACATCATTCCACTGTATGGGGATTTCATGTTTCTTAAATGCCTAGTGTAGAAGTTCTAGCAGCTGTCTGGCATTATTTTTTCTTGTGGATAAATAAGGCCATCTGAGTAAATATTGTAATTAGGACCATAATGGCTCGTTTTGATTGCTTTTAATAAATAACACCAACCAGAACTGTCTCTTAGATGTGACACTAATGATCATTAATGGACAAGCAGTTAGATTTACATTAGAATTTCTTGGCTGAAAATCTTTCTGAATGCAAACTACAGTGCTATTAAAGGAAATAATATGCAAAACTTTCTGCAAATGTTTCATTATTTTATAATAATCTGCAAGAACTCAGAATAGAAAAATGCAAGAGACTAAGACCTGGTGTAACTCAGCAGGTGTTTTGTGCAGAAAATATAAGTAAAACTGAGATAAAAGAGAGCAGAATTGGACCATTGCAAGCAGGTCTAGGATTGGTTCAGTCTTCATGTTTAGAAAACGTTGGTAAAATTTGGTTAAAAATAAAAAATCAGTTGGTTAAAAGTAAAAAGTCATTTGGTTGAAAATAAAGTGTTTGTACGATGTTAGAATATGAAACGTTTTAGCCCACTTGAAACCTTAAGATGATAGAATTTTACTTTCTGATTACCTAAATGGTCAGATAAAGATGGCTCATGGTGACATCACAAGCCTGTGACTCTTTTTGCAGTTACATCAAGTCGCAATTATACCTTTATGAAATTTAAAAAAGATGACAGCACCTTCATTTATTTGAAATTTGCCCTTCCACTCTCCTTCCTAAAAATTAATCTTTCAATTTCTCTCACCTTCTTAAGAGTCATTGATTTTAAACAGATTCTTTAGAGACTTAAAGTTTATTTTAGCTTTCTTGAGAAAAGTAAAGAAAAAGGAATTGGGATTTTTAAAATTAAAAATGGCAAAAGTGAGCTCTGTAGGAGTTCCCAAGAAATCCCCCTGGTGACACTGGTGAGCGTGTTCCAAGCAGAAGGTGAGTCTGGGCTATAGCCAGCAGCCAGCAGTAGCACACGCCCGGTGGCATCAGAATCTGGGATCTGTTCTTTCTACTGAGCCAAACTGCTGCCATTCCTTTGGGCAAAGTAGGCTTTGGAAATGTTGAGAAGGAAGCTGTTTGTCATCAGTACCCTCTCCTCGTCGCCCCATTTCTGTCACCATCACTCTGCAGATGGAGCACCTTATCCTATGTCATAACTCTCTGAAGCCCCCTTTCCACCATCCAGGACACCCCACCTGGATCTGTGCATTCATTCACCCGACTGTATGCAGGTTGACTGTGTACCATGAAATTAAAAGACGCTCCTTGGAAGGAAAGTTACGACCAACCTAGACAGCATATTAAAAAGCAGAGACATTACTTTGCCAACAAAGGTCCATCTAGTCAAGGCTATGGTTTTCCCAGTATTCATGTATGGATGTGAGAGTTGGACTATAAAGAAAGCTGAGCACCAAAGAATTGATGCTTTTGAACTGTGGTGTTGGAGAAAACTCTTGAAAGTCCCTTGGACTACAAGGAGATCCAACAAGTCCATTCTAAAGCAGATCAGTCCTGGGTGTTCATTGGAAGGACTGATGTTGAAGCTGAAACTCCAATATTTTGGCCACCTGATGTGGAGAGCTGATTCATTTGAAAAGACCCTGATGCTGGGAAAGATTGGGGGCAGGAGGAGAAGGGGATGACGGAGGATGAGATGGTTGGATGGCATCACTGACACAATGGACATGGGTTTGGGTAAACTCTGGGAGTTGGTGATGGACAGAGGGGCCTGGCGTGCTGCGGTTCATGGGGTCGCAAAGAGTTGGACACAACTGAGCGACTGAACTGAACTGAACTGACTGTACCAGTCATTGTCCTTACCTCACAATGAAAATGTGATATTGAACTGGGTCTTGAGGAACAGTGAAAAAGAAAAAAAAAACAAAACACCCTATGAGATAGGAATGCAGACAAGGTTGCTCTAGTTGGAGAGAAGAGTGTGAACAAAGTCGTGGAGGTTTACAGCTACCTGACTTATTGAAAGAAAGGCAGATAGTCTGATGTAACTAGAAGCAGGTTATGTGGCATGTGGAAGCTGGTTTGGGGGTAGAAGGAGGAAGAGGTGGATCTGGAAGGGTAGGTGGCAGCTAGATTATGAAGGGGTTGAGCACTAAGTAGAGAAGACGGAAAAAAATCATTCTCTCCCCAGGAAACTTTGGGCTTTGAGAGGCAACATCTCCATCAAGGCTGTGTCTCAAGTTGTTAGCCTGGTGAGAATTTTAGGGTAAGTTGGAGTGGTGAGGTTTGCAGCAGGGTTTGGCAAACCAGAGCCTGTGGACCAAATTCAACCTACTGCCTGCTTTTGTACAATCCAGGAACATTTAGGAATAGTGTTACATTTTAAAATCAAAAGTCATGCATTG
This sequence comes from Cervus elaphus, assembly GCF_910594005.1. Lineage (NCBI taxonomy): Eukaryota > Metazoa > Chordata > Mammalia > Artiodactyla > Cervidae > Cervus > Cervus elaphus. The sequence goes on along the minus strand of NC_057843.1, from coordinate 50,825,470 downwards.
GAAGTTTATAAAAACTCATTTGTTGCTCATTGACTGCTTTTGTGCTACAAGGATGGGATTGAGTAGTTGGGGTAGAAATCATATAACTCACCAAGCCTGTGACATTTGCTAGCTGGCTCTGCTTAGAAAGGGCTTCCCTGATAGCTCAGTCGGTAAAGAATCCGCCTGCAATGCAGGAGATCCCGGTTTGATTCCTGGGTTGGGAAGATCCACTGGAGAAGGGATAGGTTACCCTCTCCAGTGTTCTTTGGCTTCCCTGGTGGCTCAGCTGGTAAAGAATCCATCTGCAATGTGGGAGACCTGGGTTCAATCCCTGGGTTGGGAAGATCCCTTGGAGAAGGGAACAGCTACCCACTCCACTATTCTCGTCTGGAGAATTCCATGGACTGTATAGTCCATGGGGTCCCAAAGAGTTGGACATGACTGAGCAACTTTCACTTTCTTCTGCTTAGAAGTTACATTGAGTCCTGTCCTAAGCCTTTCCAAAACAAAAGAGTAGAATATGAGTGAGGAAACCAGAGCAAGATGAGCCCTGGACAGATAGTGGAAGTTTTATGGAACTTGGTTTAACTCATTTATTAATTCTAGTGATTTGATTTACCCAGCACTTATTCTCTTGTAACATAGTTGGAACTTGTAGCACATCATGTTTTCTTTAGTATGAGATACATGGGTTAAATTTTGGAAGAAGAGGTTTAATTTTTTAAAAAAAATTCGATATGATTTCTGGGAAATCTGGAAGCCTATGTTGACATTTGTGGGTGACACACATTTTCAGAAGCATTCACATGGTTGAAAAGTCATGAAAAAGTGTCTTTAAGAATCAGGCATCTAAATCAATATAAGGAAATTGCTGAAAGCTTTTCTAACCTTTAAAAAATCCATCTCTCTTTGTGAGAGCAGTAATGCCAATCATATTTCTCCCTCAATGTGGGTAATTTTTAAATTCTTTTCATAAGGCTAAGAGACATTACTTTATACAATGTCTTTAAATTTTTTTTTTAAAGCAATCCTTATTTGCCAGACCCTCCAAAATTATAATGACATATTGTTCCAGTTAGAGGAAAAACCATAATTGAGAAGGTCCAGTTAAAGAAGGGAGAATAAAGCAGCCATAGGGGAGATAAGTTGGTAGGTTGTGAGACCAAGGTCAAGCTGCCTGTGGGCTGTTGTACCTGATCTCAGAGCATCCAGTGCTCCCAGCTGGGAACTTCTGCCTCCTCTGGGGTGGTAAGAATAGAGGTTGTATCAACCAGAGATCAATTATAGCAAAGGAGAAACATTTCTAGTTCTTTTAAGCAGAACGAGTTTTAATAGCGAGACTTCTTAGGAAATCAATGGAAAGCCTGAGGAGCAGGGTCTAATGGGCCTTTGGGGATAACTCTCAGGCACAGAAGAATTTAGCAGCCAGGGGAACAACTATTTCTTCCACAAAGGTGGGGAGTCAGTAGCCTGAAGTTGGATCAGAAATCTTCAGTCGCTTCCTCTGCCACCGACTCTGATGCCTAGTGCTTTATTTTCTTGGGCTCCAAAATCACTGCAGATGGTGACTGCAGCCATGAAATTAAAAGACACTCGCTCCTTGGAAGAAAAGCTATGACCAACCTAGACAACATATTAAAAAAACAGAGACATCACTTTGCCAACAAAGGTCTGTTTAGTCAAAGCAATGGTTTTTCCAGTAGTCATGTATGGATGTGAGAGTTGGACCATAAAGAAAGCTGAGCACCGAAGAATTGATGCTTTTGAACTGTGGTGTTGGAGAAGACTCTTGAGGGTCTCTTGCACGGCAAGGAGATCGAACCAGTCAATCCTAAAGGAAGTCAACCCTGAGTATTTATTGGAAATACTGATACTGAAGCTGAAGTTCCAATATTTTGGCCACCTGATGCAAAGAGCTGACTCATTGGAAAAAACCCTGATGCTGGGAAAGATTGAGGGCAGGAGGAGAAGGGGGTCATAGAGGATGGGATGGTTGGATGACATCACCAACTCAATGGACATGAGCTTGAGCAAACTCTGAGAAATAGTAAAGGACGGGGAAGTCTGGCATGCTGCAGTCCCTGGGGTCACAGAGTCGGCTATGACTGAGCGACTGAACAACAAACCTAATACTGCTGTAGACATACATCTCCACAACGGTCTTCCAGTGACATTCAGCCAAAGCAGCCCAAAGCCTCACTCTCGTGTTCCAAAGGGTGCACATTTTGGCCTAAATATTTTGGATTAAGTATGTGATCAGTACCCCAGCTGCAAGGAATTCTGGGAAATGTAGTTTCCAGGTTTCTAGCCTCTGTGTAGGGAGGCATACTGGAAGCAAGTGAAAGAGAACGTGGAGGCTCATCATCTGTGTTCATGTCCTATTGCTGCTGTAGCAAATTACAGCCGAACAACATACATTTATTATCATACAATTCTGGAGGTCAGACGTCTGATGTGGCTTTTCTAGGGCTGAGATCAAGGCATCAGTAGAGCTGTGTTCCTTCCGGAGGCTCTGGGGATAATCCGTCCATCCCTTGCCATTCTCAGGTTCTAGAGGCTGCTCGCCTAGTGGCTCAGCGATAGAGTATCTGCCTGCCAATGCAGGAGATGTGGGTTTGATCCCTGGGATCCCTGGGTCGGGAAGATGCCCTGGAAAAGGAAATTGCAACCCACTCCAGTATTCTTGCCTGGGAAATCTGTGGACAGAGGAGCCTGGTGTGTTGCAGTCCATGTGGTCACAAAGACTTGGACTCGACTTTTCAACTAAACAACAGCAAGAGGCTGCCCTTACATCTTGCTCGTGGCCTTTTCACGCCATTATCTGCTTTCATCATCTCCTTCTCAGTCTCTAACCTGCATGTATCCTTCTTACAAGGACTCTTGTGAGTACATTGGGCCCACCAGATAATCCAGGATGATCTATTTTAAGAGTCTTAATTTAGTCACATCTGCAAAATCCTTTTTTCCATATAAGGTAACATATTCACAGGAATTAGGGTGTCGCCATCTTCTAGAGGGGAGAGAATTATTCAACCTAATTATCCAAATTAGTGAGGAAGGAAAATGATGTTTATTGAGTATCTGCTATGTTCCAGGAATGTTATATATTGTACATTATCTCATCAAACATTTACAACAACCCTTCAAGGTAGGCACTATTATTCCCACTACAGATGAGAAAATGATATTAATAGAATTTCAGTAACTGGCCCACCATTTAGTTATAAAAAGAAGTGAGCTATGAAAAGACATTGAGGAATTCCAAGTGAATATTACTAATTGAGAGGAGCTAGTCTGAAAATGCTGCATACTATATGATTTCAAGTATATGACATTCTGGAAAAGACAAAATTATGGAGACAATAAAAAGATCAGTAGTTGCCTGGAGTTAGAGGAAGGAATGGATGAATAGGCCGAGCACAGATAATTTTTAGGGCAGTGAAACTATTTATTCTGTGTGATACTATAATGGTAGATACATGTCATGATGCATGTGGAAAAGCCCATAGAACTGTACTATACCAAGAGTGAACTCTATTTACATGATAAATTCATTAATAATAGTTTATCAGTGTTGATTCATCAACTGTAACAAATATACCAGACTAATGCAAAAATGTTAATAATAGGGGACACTTTGGAACTGGGGAGGGAGTATATGAGAACTGTGTTTTCTGTTCCATTTTTATGTAAACCTAAATTGCTCTAAGAAATCAAACATATTAATTCAATTAACAACAACAAAAATTAGCCCAGCTGGTATGTGGCAGAGCTAGTAGTTAATCTCAGAAATGTTTGGTTCCAAGAATGCCTGTGATTCAAGTGATCCTGTGAATTCTGGACGTGCTGGTGCCCTCAGAATTTCATAATGAGAATCTAGAGGCTGACAGTGATGCTTCCTCACAGGAGTCACGTATGCTTCTTCTTTTGTCACCAGAGGTTCTCCTTAAGTACTCACTGTCGATAGTTTTGACAGTATTGAGAGTGTCAGTGGGGTTTAGTGTGTTTACTGCCTGGTCTTAGCTTACTGATAGGAGACTGTTAATTCCATCGTCTTTATGTAGTCAGTTACAGGTTTCCCATGGGTGTCATACACTGTCTACCCATGAAATCTGCTTCTTCCAGAGGTGAATGAAGGGCTTTCCGCATAGACTGGTCCTACTTGCCTGATGACAGCTTAACAACAAAAAAGCATTGTTTTAAGTCTGAGCTTTGGGGGAAGCATTTGTTGGTAAGAATAAAAAGGTGGCCAGTGTTTAAACTAAGAACTACCCTTTTCACTATTCACTCTTCACCTTCTCTTTGAGAGGAGAGAATGGTGTTGATGCACTGAAGCACTTGAAACTCTAGTTTTTCTGCCCTTTGTGTAACGCATGCCCTTTGTATTTATGTCTTCAGTGAGATTCTTTTATCAAAAGTCTTAACTACGAATTCTCTCCCTTCCTTTGTGTGTGCGTGCATGCCAAGTCGCCTCAGTCGTATCAGACTCTTTGTGACCCCATGGACTTTAACCTGCCAGGCTCCTCTGTCCACGGGATTCTCCAGGCAAGAATACTGGAGTGGGTTGATATGACCTCCTTCAGGGCATCTTTCTGACTCAGGGCGTGAACCTGTGCCTCCTACATCTCCTGCATTGGCAGGCGAATTCTTTACCAGCTGAGCCACCTGGAAAGTCCTCTATCCCTTCATCTTGTACCAAGTGAAATATATATTTTGGTAGAGCATATAGGTTAGAAAATATAGGTGAATAAAAAGACAATAAATAAAACCACAGAACTGTTATCTCTAGTTAGAGATAACTGTCAACTTAGGTGTACATCCTTCTAGATTTATTCAATGCAAAAATATGCATATATATCACAATTAGGTTTGTCTCATAAACTAATTCTGAAGATAAACTGTCCAAGGACCCAGGATCCCCTTATTTTGTTGTTCCCTTATTCTGTATGCAGGTTTCCAACTAAGTCTATGAAGAATACCTGATCTCGAAAGCAGGAATAGAAAGAACATACCTCAACATAATAAAAGCTATATATGACAAACCCACAGCAAGCATCACCCTCAATGGTGAAAAATTGAAAGCATTTCCCCTGAAATCAGGAACAAGACAAGGGTGCCCACTCTTACCACTACTATTCAACATAGTGTTGGAAGTTTTGGCCACAGCAATCAGAGCACAAAAAGAAGTAAAAGGAATCCAGATAGGAAAAGAAGTGAAACTCTCGCTGTTTGCAGATGACATGATCCTCTACATAGAAAACCCTAAAGACTCTACCAGAAAATTACTAGAGCTAATCAATGAATATAGTAAAGTTGCAGGATATAAAATTAACACACAGAAATCCCTTGCATTCCTATATACTAACAATGAAAAAACAGAAAGAAAAATTAAGGAAACAATTCCATTCACCATTGCAACAAAAAGAATAAAATACTTAGGAGTATATCTACCTAAAGAAACAAAAGACCTATACATAGAAAACTATAAAACACTGATGAAAGAAATCAAAGAGGACACAAACAGATGGAGAAACATACCGTGTTCATGGATTGGAAGAATCAATATTGTCAAAATGGCTATTCTACCCAAAGCAATCTATAGATTCAATGCAATCCCTATCAAGCTACCAATGGTATTTTTCACAGAACTAGAACAAATAATTTCACAATTTGTATGGAAATACAAAAAACCTCGAATAGCCAAAGTAATCTTGAGAAAGAAGAATGGAACTGGAGGAATCAACCTGCCTGACTTCAGACCCTACTACAAAGCCACAGTCATCAAGACAGTATGGTACTGGCACAAAGACAGAAATATAGATCAATGGAACAGAATAGAAAGCCCAGAGATAAATCCACGAACCTATGGACACCTTATCTTTGACAAAGGAAGCAAGGATATACAATGGAAAAAAGACAACCTCTTTAACAAGTGGTGCTGGGAAAACTGGTCAACCATCTGTAAAAGAATGAAACTAGAACACTTTCTAACACCATACACAAAAATAAACTCAAAATGGATTAAAGATCTAAATGTAAGACCAGAAACTATAAAACTCCTAGAGGAGAACATAGGCAAAACACTCTCCGACATAAATCACAGTAGGATCCTCTATGACCCACCTCCCAGAATACTGGAAATAAAAGCAAAACTAAACAAATGGGACCTAATGAAACTTAAAAGCTTTTGCACTACAAAGGAAACTATAAGTAAGGTGAAAAGACAGCCCTCAGATTGGGAGAAAATAATAGCAAATGAAGCAACAGACAAAGGATTAATCTCAAAAATATACAAGCAACTCCTGAAGCTCAATTCCAGAAAAATAAATGACCCAATCAAAAAATGGGCCAAAGAACTAAACAGACATTTCTCCAAAGAAGACATACAGATGGCTAACAAACACATGAAAAGATGCTCAACATCACTCATTATTAGAGAAATGCAAATCAAAACCACAATGAGGTACCATTACATGCCAGTCAAGATGGCTGCTATCCAAAAGTCTACAAGCAATAAATGCTGGAGAGGGTGTGGAGAAAAGGGAACCCTCTTACACTGTTGGTGGGAATGCAAACTAGTACAGCCACTATGGAGAACAGTGTGGAGATTTCTTAAAAAACTGGAAATAGAACTGCCATATGACCCAGCAATCCCACTTCTGGGCATACACACTGAGGAAACCAGATCTGAAAGAGAGACGTGCACCCCAATGTTCATGGCAGCACTGTTTATAATAGCCAGGACATGGAAGCAACCTAGATGCCCATCAGCAGACGAATGGATAAGGAAGCTGTGGTACATATACACCATGGAATATTACTCAGCCGTTAAAAAGAATTCATTTGAATCAGTTCTAATGAGATGGATGAAACTGGAGCCCATTATACAGAGTGAAGTAAGCCAGAAAGATAAAGAACATTACAGCATACTAACACATATATATGGAATTTAGAAAGATGGTAATGATAACCCTATATGCAAAACAGAAAAAGAGACACAGAAGTACAGAACAGACTTTTGAACTCTGTGGGAGAAGGTGAGGGTGGGATGTTTTGAAAGAACAGCATGTATATTATCTATGGTGAAACAGATCACCAGCCCAGGTGGGATGCATGAGACAAGTGCTCGGGCCTGGTGCACTGGGAAGACCCAGAGGAATCGGGTGGAGAGGGAGGTGGGAGGGGGGATCGGGATGGGGAATACGTGTAACTCTATGGCTGATTCATATCAATGTATGACAAAACCCACTGAAATGTTGTGAAGTAATGAGCCTCCAACTAATTAATTAAATAAATAAATAAATCTTAAAAAAAAAAAAGAATACCTGATCTCAAACCATAGTATCTATTCCAGCCTGCAGCAATGGGGAAGGGGGTGGGGTGAAGAAAACACACCACTCCCTTTAGTGGCACTTAAGAATCTGCCTACAATGCAGGAGCAACAGGAGATGCGGGTTCAATCCCTCAGTTAGGAAGATCCCGGGAGGAGGGCATGGCAACCCACTCCAGTATTCTTGCCTGGAGAATCCCATGGACAGAGGAGCCTGGCAGTCTACAGTCCATAGGGTCACAAAGGGTTGGACATGACTGAATTGACCTAGAACACACACACACAACCTGTTGGTCACAATTTAGTCGTGTTAGCTACAAGGGAGGTAGGGAACTATTTTCTTTATGTGGCCCTTAGCCCAATTAGCCATCAGAGATAGCATTAACTAAGAAGGAAAGAGAAAATATATACTGGTAGATGACAGTTTTTGCCAAGCACCCATTTATGAAAAAACCAAATAAAAAATAGAATCATAACATTTTAAAAAATTAAATTAAATTATTTTTGGCTGTGCTGTATCCCTGTCACTACTCTGGCTTTCCTCTAGTTGAGGAGAGTGGCGGCTGCTGTCTAACCGTGGTACACGGGCTTCTCCTCTTGTGGAGCACGGGCTCTAGAACACAGGCTCAAGAGGTGTGCACAGGCTTAGTTGCTCTGTGGCATGTGGGAATCTTCCCAGACCAGGGATCAAACCCATGTCTCCTGCATTGGCAGGTGGAGGATCATGTTTTACCTGTATTCCTAACATAATTTTTTCCTTATCACAGTATAATGTTCATGTATTCCAGAGTTGTATGTGTGTATATATGCATGTGTGTACATGCTAAGTCGCTTCAGCCGTGTGCAACTCTATGTGACCCTATGGACAGTAGCCTGCCCCCAGTGGGATTCTCCAGGCAAGAATACTGGAGTGGGTTGCCATGCCCTTCTCCAGGGGATCTTCCAGACCCAGGGATTGAACCTGTCATATATACCTGTAAATATTTTTTTAATGATATTATTTTTTATAGTGATCCATTATCTATGAGCAATGAATTTCTTCAAATTTTTGATGTTATAAACAAGTTTGTGGCAAATATTCCTGCATATACCTCTCTTCAGATTTCTTTTACTGTTTCTGAGAATACATTTCTAAGAGTAGTTTTTCTGAGTCAGATAGAAGGCACATTGTAAACATCTTTTACGTACATTTTTAGAAAAGGTTGGTGGCTGGAGCCAGTGTGTAGCAACTCCTGAGTGTCAACTGTCTGCATTTCTTTCCAACTTCCTGTTCGTTGATGTCATGTTGGTATCTTGAAATTAGCCACAGTGGGAGCATTTACACCATGGAAAATAGCAAGTACTGCACATCAGAGCCTTTTTTTTTTTTCTTTTGGAGAACCGATTTTTAAACATTTACTAACACACTACTGGAAAGTAGGTATACAAATCTCCAGTCCTCACAGTTTATAAGGATCCATTATTTTCTCCTCAAAATCCATACTAGTGCTTAAACAGTAATTATTCTAATTGTAACATGTATATTCTAATATTGATAATTCAGGGTATCTGTTATCATCTCTGGCTTTTCTTTTTATAAGTTGTTTAGAGAGCGAAAACAATTTGGGGTATATTTGGGTAAACTTTGTATTCAACCAGATCGGTATGGTCCATTAAGGGCAACCAAGTTTTGCAGAGACTTGGCATGATTATGTGATAACTCCAGAAAGTGTCTGTACTTTAGAAAGTTGTTATTTATAAAACCCTTTTAAGTAATTGCTTTGGCACACATTGTCGATTTGTAAGGAACATTAAACTTGGTGACTCATAGAGAGAAAAAGGAGAAAGTGATTGGAATTCCAGGAGGGCATTATCTAACTTTCCATGGCCCTCTCCTACCCTCTATTTAAGCCCACAGGTGGGGTTCATCCAGACCTTGACCCCTGCCCCACCTGAGTAGATGGCAACCCACTCTACTAATGAGGTTATATAACTTATGTTGCAGTGGAATAAACATTTGAGTCACTGGGTAATCTAGTCCTAAGAAGCTACTATAATTCTATGAGAAATTATAAATGAAGGGGAGGCAGCCTAGCATAATGAAAATAGTACTAATTTGAGAGTCAAGGTCTCTAGGATTCTAGGCTCTACTCTGCCATTGGGCCATGCAAAGAGTCTGATGACTTTATCACGTTTCTGCTTCACAGATTTCACTTACTGATCTCGCCAACTAGATTGGTGCTTCCTTTTCCCCCACCACTCCTACATGTTTCCTGTGCTGTGCTGTACTTAGTCGCTCAGTCGTGTCCGACTCTTTGTGGCCCTATGGACTGTAGCCCGCCAGGCTCCTCGGTCCACGGGAATTCTCCAGGCAAAAGTACTGGAGTGGGTTGCCATGCCCTCCTCCAGGGGATCTTCCCAACCCAGGGATCGAACCCAGGTCTCCTGCATTGCAGGTGGACTCTTTACCATCTGATCTACCAGGGAAGCCCTCATGTTTCCGACAAGCACCTACAAGGAGCTACTCAAGAAATCCCCATGCGTAAGCAGAATAGTTTTCCACCCAATACATGCATGGGGTAATGACTTAACCTCTAGCTCACCATATGCTCTTAGACAAGCCTCAGTTTTCTCATCAGTAGAATGGGAGTGTGGGAGGATTGGATTCAATTTGTGAGCCCTGAAGTTTAATGATTCTATGAAACCAATTCATCTGCATAACAAATGTAGGGGAATCAAAGTAGCCTCGCCAATAGAAACTAAACTCCCTTGGAAAGGCATTTGATCTAGCTTCCACAGAGTGTTCTATGATGCTAAGGTTGTATTTTATATATGCTATAATTTGGTTCTCACTGGAAGAGTGCAGCAGTGATGCAAGAGGCTGTTTGTAAACTTATGCCGTTGGGGAACGCTTGTGCCTTGTGATTGTAAGGCCTATAACTCACACACAGACATCAATATTGCTTCAAAGTCATTGGGAAAATTCCAATTATCTTAAAGCCATCTGTAAGATATGTCTTTTTTACTAAGTAATTTGAATATGAAGTAAGATCATGTTCTGGATGTGAGCTGCCCTCCATAGTGATCACCTGTGGAGCATTTCAAATGGTATTCTCTCTGCAATTATTTTCTCTTATCAGAGGCAGTTGGCCGTCCAGTCCAAGTTGGATGGTGCAACTGAAATCATCACACACTGCCAAATATTTCTTCCACCAACACTTTTGAAATGTGTGTCATTTGAGATGGTATTTTGGGTTTCTATCTCTACCATCTCCTTGGTAAGAACGTTGCAATATAAATTGATCACTAACACTTGCCTGAGATGCACAACGCAGTTGCCGAGTGTGTCAGTTTTCTAGGGTTAGTGTAAAAAACTACCATAAATCTGGTGGCTTAAAACTACAGAAATGTAGTCTGTCACGCTTCGGGAGGCCAGAAGTTCAAAACCAAGATGTAGGCAGGATTGCTCCCTTCTGAAGGTTCCAAGGGAGTATCCATTCCATGCCTTTCTCCTAGCTTCTGGTGGGTACCAGAAATTCTTGGTGTTCCTTGACTTGGAGATGCATCACTTCATTCTCTGTCTCTGTCTTCACATTGCCTTCTTTCTGTCTCTGTGTCTCAAATCGCCCTCCGCCTTTCTCTTACAAGGACACCTGGTATTAGATTTAGAGCCCACCCTTAAATCCAGAATGATCTCATCTCAAAATCCTTAACATAATTACATCTGCAGAAACCCTATTCTCAAATAAAGTCTCCTTCATAGGTTCCAGGGATTAGGACATGAACATACATTTTGGAGGGAGAAGGGGCACCATTTATCCCACTTTACCAGAGGAAACCTTGACAAAAAAGAACCTAGGATAATAAATTTTGACTGGAAAAGATGGTTAAAAGATTTAAATGGTGGCATTAAGATATTAGGTTGAAATTGGGGATAACGTTGGGGATGGGAAAAGGAGAAGTAGTTTCCATTTTACCGGATGCACATTCTGAAAAGGGAGCTAATAAAGTATGAAGAAAACCTTGCCTTTGGTCTCTGCCTGCCAACTGAGTTCCTCAGCTGAAAAATCACTGGCTCTCAGGCTGCTGGTACCATCTGAGAACCTGGACATGCGACTAGAACTGAACCATTATGTGCCTGTTGTTTTTTGGCTCTTTGTCTATTTATAAATTTGTTTATTATTCATCCATTTAGCAAACCTTTAATGAGCACTTACTATGTTCCAGGACATGGTAGCCTATCTCCTTCCCAAGTGCACTGTTGGCATCTTCTGTCTCTATCTATTGACTGGATTCAGGGTTCTGTGGAGTTGCAAATGTCAAATCAGCCACTAACATTACAGTCGAATACAGTTACAATTACCCTAAAAAATTCCTTAAGACATCTAGGAAGTACACTCACATGGTTCTCTCTATGTCTCAATAACTGGTTCAGACATAACAAGCAATCATAATAGGGAGATGAGCTTTCTTCCTCTAACATTATTTCAATTGGTTTATTTTCTCCTTTTGCCAAGCTTACAGAATAAAATTTGTGAAAATTATATAGGTGTTTCATGTGACTCTAGCTAAAACCACATGAGTAAGCTGATGGAGATGTAATAATGGAAACTTCCAAAACTGTGTGAACCAGAGAAAACCGTAGGGATATTTTATTTGCTTATTTAGAAGTCATTATTGTATGGTTGAAAGAGACATGGACTTGGGGGGTCGGACAGGTCTGTGTTTGAGTCCAGGTTTGATTACTTTTTTCTGTGTGAAACAGAATTCCACAAGAGAGTTACGAAACCTACAAAAAGCTGAATTGCCTCATGTTTATTTAATGGTGCCTCAGAAAGGGAACACCAGTCAGGTGTCCCCCCAAACACAGAAAACAGTTGAAATCTTTACTGAAGATGTTCCACAGTAGAAGTTTGTCTAGGCACATAGTATACTTACTTAAAATTCCTTCTCTCACATCCCTTTTTCAGTATTTCACACATCACAAATGGCACTTAACTAAAATTCCCACTTTTCATTCACTTAAATTTTGCAGATTTCTCCCCAAATTGTCTACTCTGGCTTCTCTTTCTTCCCTTCATCTGGCTCTCCTGATCTCAACTTCCTGTCCTTCTAAAGGTATATCTCTGAGATGGTTTTAGCTTTTTTCCAGTTCTCTTGATCACATTTTTCTCCCCTGCTGCTGCTAAGTCACTTCAGTCGTGTCCGACACTGTGAGACCCCATCCCTGGGATTCTCCAGGCAAGAACACTGGAGTGGGTTGCCATTTCCTTCTCCAATGCATAAAAGTGAAAAGTGAAAGTGAAGTCGCTCAGTCGTGTCTGCCTCTTCCCGACCCCATGGACTGCAGCCTACCAGACTCCTCTGTCCATGGGATTTTCCAGGCAAGATTACTGGAGTAGGATGCCATTGCCTTCTCCATTTTTCTCCCCAGTTAGATCCAAAAAACACAAAGCAAACCTACACAGAAAATTTTGGATTAAGTAGGATTTGAACACAGTAGTCTAATTTTGCTACTTTCTAGCTATGTGGCCTTAGACAACTCAACCTGATCATTCTGATCCTCCTTTTTTTTTCTCTCTTAATTTTTAAAGTAAAGATTTGCCAACTCAGTAAAGGTGATTTGAAGATGAAGTGAAATAAAATAATTTATTTTAGATTTTCTATCACAATACTATTTCAAATCCTAAAAGACGATGCTGTTAAAGTGCTGCACTCAATATGCCAGCAAAGTTAGAAAACTCAGCAATGGCCACAGATCTGGAAAAGGTCAGTGTTCATTCTAATCCCAAAGAAAGGCAATGCCGAAGAATGTTCAAACTTCTGTACAATTGTGCTCATTTCACATGCTAGCAAAGTAATGCTCAAAACCCTTCAAGCTAGGCTTTAACAGTACATGAACTGAGAACTTCAAGATGTACAAGCTGGATTTAGAAAAGGCAGAGGAACCAGAGCTTAAATTGCCAACATCTGTGGAATCATAGAAAAAGCAAGGGAATTCCACAAAGACATCTACTTCTGCTTCATTGACTACGCTAAAGCCTTTGACTGTGTGGATCACAACAAACTGGGAAAATTCTTAAAGAGATGAGAATACCAGACCACCTTACCTGTCTCCTGAGAAATCTGTATGCAGGTCAGGAAGCAAAAGTTAGAACTGGACATGGAACAGTGGACTGGTTCAAAATCAGGAAAGGAGTATGTCAAGACTGTATATTGCATTAAATTATATGCAGAGTACATCATGTGAAATGCTGGGCTGGATGAATCACAAGTTGGAATCAAGATTGCTGGGAGAAATATCAACAACCTCAGATACACAGATGATACCACTCTAATGGCAGAAAGTGAAGAGGAACTAAAGAGTGTCTTGATGAGGGTGAAAGAAGAGAGTGAAAAAGCTGGCTTAAAACTCAACATTCAAAAAACGAAGATCATGGCATCTGGTCCCATCACTTCATGGCAAATAGATGGGGAAAAATTGGAAACAGTGGCACATTTTATTTTCTTGGTTTCCCAAATCACTGTGGACGGTTACTGCAGCCATAAAATTAAAAGATGCTTGCTCCTTGGAAGAAAAGCTATGACAAACCTAGATAGCATCTTATAAAGCAGAGACCAGTTTGCTGACAAAGGTCAGCTTAGTCAAAGCTATGTCTTTTCCCGTAGTCATGTACGGATCTGAGAGTTAGACCATATGGAAGGCTGAGCACTGAAGAATTGATGCTTTTGAATTGTGGTGCTGAAGAAGATTCTTGAGAATCCCTTGGACAGCAAGGAGATTAGGCCAGTCAATCCTAAAAGAAATCAACCCTGAATGTTTATTGGAAGGACTGATTCTAAAGCTGAAGCTCCAATAATTTGGCCACCTGATGTGAAGTGTTGACTCATTGGAAAAGACCCTGATGCTGGGAAAGATTAAGCGCAGGAGGAGAAGGGGGCGACAGAGGACAAGATGGTTGGATGGTATTATCAACTCAATGGACATGAGTTTGAGCAAACTCCATGAGATATTGAAGGACAGGGAAGCTGGGTGCTGTAGTCCATGGGGTCACAAAGAGTTGGATACAAATTAGTGACTAAACAATAAATCACAATGTTAGCTGGTCTTCGGCAATCAAGAATATGCCGTCTTCTTTCTCTTTACTCTATAGACAGACCTCTGTGAAGAGACAAATCATAGTCAAAGGCTGCCTGGTCAGTGTGGAATCAGATCCCATGAATGAAAGCTCTGTGCATGCTATACTAATTAACTGATAAATCCATGCCACCACTAGAATTGTTTTGCAATGGCAACTACAGGCCACGGGTCTACTTCCCACCAATAATTTGTTTTTGAACAAATTCCCAAAATAAAGGAAAAATGTTCAAATACTAGCCCATCAAGATATTTCCAATGTCTGCTACATTAAATCATTTTTATTTGGTCTTTTTCATCTCTTTCTGTAGATTCTTTTTTGTGAAATTAGTTGTAATTACTCTCACTGTTGGTAAGTTTCACAAGACTGGAAAATGCTCTATTAGTACAATGTATTAGAGTAGTACTAATGTCATATTAAAAAGCAGAGACATTGCTTTGCCAACAAAGGTCCATCTAGTCAAGGCTATGGTTTTTCCAGTGGTCATGTATGGATGTGAGAGTTGGCCTGTGAAGAAAGCTGAGCACCCAAGAATTGATGCTTTTGAACTGTGGTGCTGGAGAAGATTCTTGAGAGTCTCTTGGACTGCAGGGAGATCCAACCAGTCCATCCTAAAGGAGATCAGTCCTGGGTGTTCATTGGAAGGACTGATGCTGAAGCTGAAGCACCAATACTTTGTCCACCTGATGCGAAGAGCTGACTCATTTGAAAAGATCCTGATGCTGGGAAGGATTGGGGGCAGGAGGAGAAGGGGATGACAGAGGATGAGATGGCTGGATGGCATCACCGACTCGATGGACATGAGTTTGAGTAAACTCCGGGAGTTGGTGATGGAAAGGGAGGCCTGACATGCTGTGGTTCATGGGGTCACAAAGAGTCGGACACGACTGAGCGACTGAACTGAATTGAACTGAATGTCATAGTAAAGCATTAGAAGTATTTAGTCACTTAATAGGTTTTGGATTTATTCTACTTTCATGTTGACTTCACCTTCAAAATATATTATTACTGCTATTGTTATTGTTGTTGTTATGATCTCCTTTTCTCCTTCCCCATTGGTACATCTCTTGATATAAGCCATCACCATCTTCTGTGTAGATGACAGGCTTGATCACTAAGAGGTCTGTAACTCTTCCTACATAGCAGGATTGCTATCCACATAGCAGTTGGAGTGGCCATGAGGCCATGTCACTCCTCTGATGGTTATTCACCTGCTATTTTATCTGGAATCAAACTTTAACCTCCTACAATGACCTCCAGTGCCCTAATGCAGTGGTTTTGCCTCTCTAAGTCATCTCTTGCTTCTCTGTTGATGCTGGCCTGACATCTGCTAACAAATTGTCCCTCAGGTTCCCTCTGCCTAGAGGCCTTCCCTCCGTCTTTACGTGGCAGCTTCTTGTCATTCGGGTCTCTGTAGAAACTCCTTGGTCACTTAATTTGAGTTGACCTGGCCCTCCCCCAATCATTATCATATCATTATGCTTTTCCTTCATGCCATCCACTACCCTCTGATATTTTGAATTGGTTATATAATCACTTATTGTCTATCTTCCTACAACTGAAGTCTCTAAGAGATCACATGCCTATATGTATCTCCAGTGCCTAAAATAGTGCCTGGAACATAATAGGAGCTTGACAAACACTGTCCCTATAAACATAGATTTACCATGGACATATGTGTGAAAACCAAACAAATCCTTGGTTCTTTTTCCCTCCTTATCAGAGTCTTGTCCTTATTTGGGAGTGTCCCTTTCCAGAGCTGCGGGGGGCTCTGGGTCTTCACTAGGCTTCCTTATCACGAAGGAAGAAATCCAGGTTTTCTGCATCCTCCTCCTCCCCCAGCCAGTTTTCTTTCTCAAGGCTGCTTCCGCTGTGTGCAGAGTTCAACTGTCTGCCTCAATTTTAATTATTCAGTGTTGAATGGGCATATTTGCATACGCAAATATTTGAGAAATTGAAAGGGCAATTAACAGATGTATATTCAAGATTATTTAAAAGTATCTTTGTGTCTTCTGCTTTCTTTACTTCGGTGGCCCAGTAGTAATTCTGTTTTTAGTGATTCTGAGTTTCTCCATCCATCATGTTTTCAGACCTATGCTAATCTGAGTCAGAGTTCTGGAAGATATTGTCTTAGAGTACAATTGAAAACTACCATTTCAATTCCTTTACAGAACCTAATAAAATATTTCAAAAGTACTTCCATTTTTTCCTATTTCTTATGTGGTTAATAATCCTCTCTTCCTTAAGGCTTCAGTTATAGAGAAACTGATCAATAATTATTACTTTAATTATTTAAGGACCTGTATAAATGGGCACTATGTTGGATGCAGTGGCAGATACAGAGAGGAAGAAGACCAAAGCCCAGCCCTCTGGCACCTTATAGGCCCACAGGAGGCAGGTGACTTGGAGACTAATTACCTTCAAGTTGGCATTTGGAGGATGACATAGCATTTAGCATAAAACATTTGCTATCCCCCAAAGCTACCAATTGAGACTGGTTTTGGTGATTTCCATGACATTTCCCGGAAAACAATGACTTCCCTCTTGTGGTTTGTACACAAATTTTTTTCAACTAACTACACCATTGAAGGAAAATGGATCTATATCATTTTATTGTTAAAATAAGCAAATGACCAAATGAAGTTCTTATTTCCATTTCAGACTAATTAATAGAGCAGGCTTGCCCCAGCTGCTGACTCCACATTCTAAAAAAATTTTTGGAGTTTTTTTCCCTTTTATTCACAGAAAATAAAGTGTTGGGGGGTAGGGACACGGGAGAAGGAATCTAGAATCCAGAGAAGGTAGTGTCTGTTCCTGACTGCAATTTCTGAGCTAAGTGTAGTGGAATATTCCCCTGAATCCTTGAGAGGAGACAGAGCACTTAGATGGCAGCAATTCCCAAGGGTACTTAATTGCCCGTGGTGTAACCTAGGGAATGGGTGAAGGAGACCTTGAGAGTGTCTGTTGGGAAGCAAGTCCTTTGCTGCGGTGCTCAGGCTGAAGAAAATATAGCCAAGAAGTTGATGCTGCAGCTGGGCACTAGGGCTCCATGTTAATGGAATTGAATTTTCTTCTTCCTTTCCTTTTGGAACTCCAGTAGTCTTGTGATGCAGAGATTTAGAGTAGGGAATTGCAGAGTGAATAACTTTTTGCCCTCATTTAAACTGACAGTTTGTAGGACTTCTTAAAATACCAATTTTTATTTTTCTACTTTCTATACATTATTTCTAGAAACACATCGAACACTGAATTTCTTTTTTCTGAGTGAAATATCACCACTGTATAAGAAGATCAATCAATAGTCTTTGTTAAACAACAATTTAGCAGCATCCTTTAACCTGAAATTTGAGTCTTTTTCAGGCTTTGTGTCATGAATAGATAATTCTGCTGATATCTGACTTTGAAGTGTAAGAAACCAGATAACTTTAATCAATCCGGATGCTTAATGTTTCTTTTTCCAATTCTTTTGGTTTACATTTCTTCATTACTGAGCTATAAATTTGATATTCTTTAAAGCACATTATTATTATTTTTTTTGCAGGTAAACCTTTTAATGCAATATTAACGTAATTCATCTGAGTTTTACACAAACAAATGAAGCTACAAAAATATTCAAAGACTTTTTATTGAGAGTAACACTTAGGTTTTCCTCATGTTTTTTCATGTTCATAATGGATATATAATGATTCTTTGATTTAGTTTTATAACTAGAATTTTAAGGTTGGAGGCATCTACTCAAATCTTTCAATTTTCCTAAGAAACAAAGACCTGGAGATGCTAAAATCACTATCCAAAGGACTAAACCTCAAGCCTTTGACCATCAGTACATAGTGTTTTCCATTCAATTGAGGGGGGCTGGGTAAAAATGAAATGACTGTTTAGCTGAGTCATAATCCATGATAGAAATTTTTAATAACTTATGACTCCCAAGCTTTTGCAACATTTACCGCTTTCCTTCTGGTGAATTTGCTAGTGTATCTGCGAAGAGCAGGTGTGAGAGCTATGTGGTCAAGGGTATTGGGTGGGTGAGACCATGACTAATCTCATTCTTAAGTGTAGTGGAAGAGCAATTGAAATAATAGCAGATGAGTACTTATTTCTTGTCCAGGCTCCATGTTAGTGTTTTCGGGTGTACATTTTTGGATGTTGTCATTTGAATTGGAGTCCTGGTTTGGCCATGTCCGAATTGGATGACTTTAACCAGATTACATCTTTGTACCACAGTTGGCACATCTTTAGAATGAGTATAATAATCATTCCTAGTTTATACTGTATCCCTCCCCCTAGTCTCCCCACCTGCCCACGTCCCTCCCCCATAACCATAAGTTCACTCTGTAAGTCTGTGAATCTGTTAATATCTTATAAGTTCATTTGTATCATTTTTTAAGATTGTACATATAAGCAATATCATATGATATTCATCTTTCTCTGACTTATTTCACTTAGTATGATAATCTCCACATCCATCCATGTTGCTGCAAATGTCATTATTTCCTCCTTTTTAATGGAAACGGTATGCGTATACATCAGTGGAATATTACATCTATATCCATTCATCTGTCGATAGACATTTAGGTTGCTTCCATGTCTTGGCTATTGTAAACAGTGCTGCAGTGAACACTGGGATACATTTGTTAATGAAAAGTAAAATGCTATTAATATTGGTATAATATTAAAGTGATATTTCATGCTTGTAAACATTGGCCTTTTAATAAAAAATGTTTGGAATTTTTAAAATCTGTTTTTTTATTCCCTATGGTGTACAGTAAGGTTTGGAAATTTTAATTCAGTTTCAGGATTTTGTTGGACACGTTGATAAACAATGTGAACCTCAGTTTTGCTATCTCTAAAATAGAGTCAGTTGTAGTCTCTGTTTATCTGGACCTTGTAGGATGTTGCAAGGATGAGAGATCATATGGGTAGATGCTCAACACTTGGAAATGGTTATTATTCATTCCCCTTGCCAAATGCTTTCCCAGTGGAAAGGCATAATCCATCATGCATAAGTTAAAATTTATATTGTAACTCTGAAACATAAAGGATTGTTTTGAAGGGACCTGAGATATCTATGTGCAGGAGGAGAGTGAGTAAAACTTGAACCATCTGCCCTGAATAGTGTGGGTTGGGAAGAAGTGACGACAGGAAGACCATCACCCCACATCTTGCAGCAGACTACAGATCCAAAAGCTCGGCCACTGCCTCATTATCCTGATGACTCACAGAGCCAGAGTACTTTCCCTCTCTTCTGCTGTCCTTTTAAATTAAATTCATTGTTCTACAAGATGTCTGCAGTTCCCAGAAATGACGCAAGCTGTATGTGCCCTATTCAAAGTCCGGACATTTGACTCTCAGGACATTCTCCCAAGAGACCTGGATTCTGCCACTCACCACTCCAGCTGCTGCCATTTCCAGTAACTGCTCTTCTTCCTTCACAGAAGCTTAGAGAGGATTATGAATAGATGGATTCCTTTTTAAAAAGTCTTGCAAAGCCTACCTTTAAATTTTTGGGTATCTTTGCTAAAATAGAAAGAAAAAAGTCAATTCCTTTGATATTATTTGCCCAAATGGGTAATATTTGACTGCCTAGAGAGCGCAAAGCAGGCATTTTACAGTAGTTTAAAAGCTAAAGGAGAGGCACTAATTAACGCATTAATTAACCGGTTAATGCACGTTGGTCCTTCTTCAGCCTCTCGTCCTTGAAACAGGCTCAAAAAGCTTTTAAGTCTTGTAAAAATGGGAGGCACACTTTCTTGAGCATCTTTTGTAACATGGGATAATTTAAAAACAGCAAGCATAACACATCCGCTCTGAGACCACACTTATCGGAAGTGTGGTTGGTCAGTAGGGAAGCTGTCCTGGAGATATGCCCAAAGAGTGAGTCAGCAGCTGACATTCCAGCCACATCCCATCTTTAAAAGGATGGCATTTGTCATATAGGCTTTTTTTGTTTCTTTTTAATTTACTTATTTTTAACTGAATGATAATTGTTTTTCAATATTGTGTTGGTTTCTGCTATACATCCACATGAAAGCCATAGGTGTACATACATATGTCCCCTCCCTCTCACCTCCCACCCACCAGGCTGTCACAGAGAACCGGTTTGAGCTCCCTCAGTCATATAGCAAATTCCCACTGGCTATGTATTTTACGTATGGTAGTGTGTATGTTTCTATGTTGGGCTTCCCTGGTGGTTCAGATGGTTAAGAATCTGCTTGCAATGCAGGAGACCTGGGTTCGTTTCCTGGGTTGGGAAGATCCCCTGGAGAAGGGAATGGCTACCCACTCCAGTATACTTGCCTAGGAAAACCATGGAGAGAGAAGCCTGGTGGGCTGCAGTCCATGGATCACAGAAGAGTTGGACGCGACTGAGTGACTAACACTCTCACTTCACTTTCCACTCCATTGCTGCCCTGCTAATAGGTTCATTAGTACCATCTTTTTCTAACCAAACAAAAAGATTGCCTTGTTCTTCTCCCTTCCATTGTTAGCATTTTCCAATATAAGTAGGGATGTTAGCATTTGACATTGTACAACAGTCCTGTAAAGTAATAAGGGCAGGCATGATTTTCCCCATTTCACAGATGATCAGAGGGGTCAATGACTTTGACCAAAAGCACACAGCCAGCACGCAGAGCTGGCTGTGACATGGAGGACTTCAGATGCCCTCACTGTGGCACCGAATGCACTCAGAGCCCCTTGAGGTGGATGCACCACTGTGGTGAGAGCCTGTCAAGGCAAGACCCAGAGCTCTGCAGGGTGGGGAGTGGTAATTTGGGAATATTAAAACGTGCAGACTGCTGTAAGGACCTCCCATTGCATCAGTGAGCAGTGCAGGTGAA
The DNA here is from genome assembly GCF_910594005.1 of Cervus elaphus. Classification (NCBI taxonomy): domain Eukaryota; kingdom Metazoa; phylum Chordata; class Mammalia; order Artiodactyla; family Cervidae; genus Cervus; species Cervus elaphus. Next base: position 50,804,201 of record NC_057843.1, on the reverse strand, counting down.
TGTGTTACTGCAGAGAAGCGTCACTGTACCCGGAGCATCTGCAGTGTCTGAGTCTGAAACAGACAGCTCGCTGCGTGAAGACTAGGTTTCCAAAAGAGTGTAACGTTTAGAAGGTGGTGCTTGATGTAAGATATACACAAACTGTAATACAAATTATATCATAAAATATATAGTAAGTGTACATAATAAATATATTATGCTTATATAATATAATAATGTCACATTTTTAGTGACTGCTGATCCATCCACAGTTGATCCCTCTTTTGAGTTCTCTTCATAGAGGTCTCTGCTCTCTGCTTCAAGCTAGTGGATTAAGTTTTTCTTTTTTTTGTTAGACCCTTTGTAAAGACCAGTGGCCCCGCTACAGGCCAGGAATAGGGCACTTTGCCTGTATTATTGTGTTTAACTTTCACAATAATTCTACTTTTTAAATCTATTTTATGGATGAAGACACTGAAACTTAAAAAAGATAACTTGTCCAAAGTTATGTATGATGCTACTGGACAGATGTTCTGGTTATCTCTTGCTGTATGACACATTGCCCAGGAATTTGATGGCTTATCATAACAATTGTTCTATTGTGGGTCAAGAATTTGGGCAGGGCTTAACAGAGAGCGCTTAACTCTGTTGCATGTGGCATTGGCTGGGTGGTTTGAGTGGGGCTAGAAAATCTTATTTCCAGGATGGTTGACCACATGACTGTGCTGTTAGTCAGGGTCCTTAGTTCTTCTCCATGTGGCTGCTATGTGGCTAGGTTCCAAGAGTGTGTACTCCGTAAGACAGAAAATGGAAGCTGTCAGTCTCTTAAAGCCACATCATAGAAACTGTCATGATGATAACTTCTGCTGTATTTTATTGCTGAGAACGTCAGGGAGCTGTCCAAGACTCACAGAAAGGGAACATAGACCCAACTTCTTATTGGGAGGAATCTCAAAGAATTTACATATTCATTCTACCACAGCAAGGATGAGACTCCAGACTATAGTCACTAGGCCATATAGCATCTCAATTAGTACAGTACCCTATGCTTTTCTCAGTCACTGCATCTCTTTGTATTATAGTGACTAGACCGTGAACTCTTTGAGGGCAGGGATCTTGCCTTATACATTTCAGTTTGGGCATAATATCTACCTGAGCATAGTTAATGATGCTGAAGGAGTGAACAATGGAGAACTGAGCTTCAATCCTGGCTCTGCTTCTATGTAGCTCTGTTAGCCCAGGAGGATATTGAATACTCTGGGACTTGGCTACCTGCTCAGTAAAATAAGGGTATGGCATTAGATGATCCTTAAAGCCTTCCTTTTCCCAGCACTACTGCTGTATTAGTCCGTTTGTGCTTCTATACAAAATACCATCAACCGGGCAACTTACACATCAGATGGTGAGTTTTCACAGCTCTGGAGGCTGGGGACCCCAATATCAAGATGCTGTTCCATTTGGTTCCTGGTGGGAGCCCTCTGGTTCCTGGTGGGAGCCCTCTGGTTCCTGGTGGGAGCCCTCTTGGCTTGCAGGTGGTCACTTCTTACTGTATTCTTACATGGTGGGGAGAGAGAGAGAGGGAGAGAGTGAGCACTCTGGTCTCTTCCTCTTTTTATAAGGCTGCTAATCCTGGCAAGAAGGCTCTACTCTCATGACCTCATCTAAACCTAGTTAACTCCCCAAGGCCCCACCTCTTTAAGCCTTCACTTTGGGGGTTAAAGCTTCAATATGTGAAAGGCATGCCATCCATAACAACCATTCTACTAATCTACTCAAATAATTTCAAAATGAAGAGTGCTCAGAAACCTGAGCTGAATCAAGAAAACTGAGAGCAGCGAAGAGTAGAGGAAGTGGGAGTGTTCTACAGCCAAGAGCAGAGGCCTCTGGAGCGAAGGGGAGGTGGCCTTTAGGCTCAGATCTGATACTTGAGTTCAATAATGGCACTTGGAATAGAAAGTTGGAGAAGCCTTCTTCAAAGGTTGAAGACACTGGACTTGGGGATTAATTGGCAACAAGGGGTAGGAGAAAGTTGTAAATCAAACTGAACCCCCGATTTTGTACTTGGGTGACTGGGGGAATGCAAATTTATCTAACAGCAGTGGTCCCCACTGAAGTATTCTTGGGCTTCCCTTGTGGCTCAACTGGTAAAGAACCTGCCTGCAATATGGGAGACCTGGGTTTGATCCCTGGGTTGGGAAGATCCTCTGGAGAAGGGAAAGGCTACCTACTCCAATATTCTGGCCTGGAGAATTCCATGGACTGTACAGTCCATGGAATCACAAAGAGTCGGACACAACGGAGCAGCTTTCACTTTCAGTGGTCCCCAACTTTGAATATACAGAGGATTACCTGATGTGCCTGGATCCCTCTCAAGACTATTCACATCAGAATTTCTAGAGATGGGCTGGAACATCAATGTTTTTTCAAAGTCCCTCAGATGGTACCATTGTGTAGCCAGGGTCGATGATTTCTAATTTAGAGTTAAAGGCACTAGATTTCTAGATGCTATGGAGTAATAAGAAACTGAGGATCAAAGACTAATAACTCCCAAATAATTTGGGGAATGGGTTGTACAGTATGTAGAATAATGGCTTCCCAAAGATGATTGGTGGCTCAGTGGCAAAGAATCTGCCTGCCAATGCAGGAGACACAGGTTCAATCCCTGGGTCAGGAAGATCTCCTGGAGGAGGGCATGGAAATCCAGTCCAGTATTCTTGCCTGGAGAATCTATGGACAGAGGGGCCTGGTGGGCTACAGTCCCTGGGGTCACAAAAGAGTCAGACAAGACTTAGTGACTCAACAACAAAAGATGACTACATCCTAATCCTCAGAACCTGTTAATATGTTTTTACACAATAAAGGGGGATTAAGGTTGCTAATCAACTGACCTTAACATGGGGAAATTATCCTGGATTATCTAGGTAGATCCAATGTAATAATAAGAGTTCTTTAAAAAGTGGTAGAGAGAGAGAGAGAAGGAGAGAGACAGAGAGGCATATGTGCTATAGAAAGATAACCAGGGAGATGCACCATTATTGTTTTTGCACATAGAGGAAGGCAACCATGAATCAATGAATGTGAGCTGCTGCTAAAAGCTGAAGAAGGAAAAAAAATAGAGGATATTCTAGAGACTTCAGAAAGGAATGAAATCTGTTGACACCTTGAATTCTTAAATTTGACCTGATGAGACCTGTGTCAAACTAATGACCCACAGAACTGCAAGATAATAAATTCGTGTTGCTTTGTGCTTTGCACTCAGTCGTGTCCGACTCTTTGTGACCCTATGGACTGTAGCCTGCCAGGCTCCTCTGTCCATGGGAATTCTCTGCACAAGAATATTGGAGTGGGTTGCCATGCCCTCCTCCAGGGGATCTTCCCAACCCAGAGATCAAACCCAGGTCTCCTGCATTGCAGACAGATTCTTTATTATCTGAGCCACCAGGGTTGTTTTAAGCCACTGAATTTGTGGTAATTTGTTTCATCAGCCTCGGGAAACTAGTATAAGTGGTCAGTTCAAGAAGGCTTCCTGGAGGAGGTAAATCTTGATAAACATTTTTGCAGAAACATTGTTGATGGAGAAAAACTCAGGGAGATAGGTGTTATACATTTGAGTCCATAAGAAGAAAAAGTCAAGAAAACTCAAGGCTGTGTAATACCTACCCAAAGTGTTTAAAATAAAAATTCAGAGGAACTGAGTGATTGTCACTAAATTCCCCAATGGAGTCAGAGGCAAAGCATTCTCAGGAATTTTTCTCAGTAATGTTACTTGAATTGTGATTAACTTCACAGATTTAAAGGCTGACAAGACACTTGTTTTACCTGGATGGTTTTAAATTACTTAAGTCAGCAAAGAAAGCTGATAGAATCTGCAGCTTCCATACAGCTCATCGCCTGAATATAAATCAGAGCTTAACATTCCCATCACTCTCTCTTAATCAGATCTGTAGACTCAACTGATTTCTTTTTATTGGGTCCTCCTGAATAAAGAAACAGTTGGATAATTACATACACACACAAGATGAGAGAGAGAAAGAGAGAAACCTTTCATATGTACATTTATTCATTAAGATATATTTATTGAAATTTGTGTATGAAATGAACTGTGTTAGGGATACATCAATGAATGAGATAGGCGATGTCCTTGTTCTCATAGAACTCACAGCCTGGTGGAGAACAGACAAATAATCAGGCAATTTATAGTATAGCAGGCATTGTAGGTTACTGGGAGAGAACATGAAAGGGACAACTGACTCAGTATGGGGGTGGAAAGGGAGAAGTAGATCAGAGGAGGCTTCCTGGAGGAAGATAACTTCTAAGCAGCATCAGCAAATCCTGGGAGATAGTTAAGAATGGAAATTCTCAGGCCCTTTAAACAGACCTATGAAGCCTGAAATTCTCTGAGTGAGGCACAAAAATCTGTGTTTCAGTACATCTCTGGGTGGTTCAGATACACACTAAAGTTTGTGTATCAGATGCTCATACCTGGGCTGCATGTAGGAATCCCTTGGAGCATTTTTATACCAGACTGATGCAGTCTCCCTGCTCTTAGAGCAACTGATTCTATTGGTCTGGAATATAGCCTGGGAAGCAGTATTTTTTTTTTCAAGCCCTGGGTGATATTAATGTGATTTTGAAGTGTAGTCAGTGTCGAGGTCACTCCTCTAAGCTGGCAGCTGAAGCAGGAGTTAGCCCGGCCGTGGGGCTGGTGGGAGGGCAGGAAGGGCATTACAGGCAGGTGGGCCAAAGCCCAGGTATATGTGGGCCCCTGATAAGGCAGGCTAGAGAGTCCACATGACATATCCTGTGGCTTAAAATAAGGTTCATGGCTGTGAGTTTAAGTGTTTATTGCAGTACTTCTTAAACTTTAATGTACAGAGAAACGATCAGAAGATCTTGTACAAACACAGACCCTTATGCAGGAAGGAGGTTCTGTCGCCCTCAGTGTTTCTGAGCAAACATGTCAGAGTGGATGGGGACTGCGGCTGCAGAAGGATATATGTATCCGTAGCCCCAGGGCCAACATAAGGGTACCCAATTAGGGTGAACTGCAGGGGTCTGTTGCTGGGCAGGTATGTTTTGAGAGCAAGGAGGAAAGATGCAACCTACCACAACCTCCTAGCCTGCTCTCCCTATTATTTTCCATCAAGGTCGTACTGCTTCTAGCTGAGCAGTAACCCCTCCACCCCACAATCTAGCTGAGTGTGTCCCCTGGCCAGGCCAGCAGAGCCGGCTCCGTAAGTGGCCACTGGAGCTCTCTGTAACTTGCCAGCCAGCCAAGAAGGCGCTGGCCGAGGAGGGGAGTTCTCTGGGGGCCTCTCTTCCCTCTTTCCACCTCCCCTGGCTGACAGCGGCGTTGCCTGCGGCAGAGCCTCCCTCTGCAGCAGCCCCTTGCACTTGGCTCTGACTTCTGGGCGCTGTCCATGGTTGCAGCATCTTTCGGCGCGCCACGTCAGGAGGCCGCGGCGGGGCCCTGCGATTGGCGGAGGAGCCCCTCGCCATCCGCCAACACGCCCGCCCCCGCGCCCCAGCCCCGGAGCTCCGGCCCCACAGGCGCGTGCCAGCCCGCGTGCCAGGCGCACCCTGGGGCTCCCGGGCGTCACACCCACTTTCCTTATTAGGGGAGAGTCGGGCGCTCCGAGCGGGCGGCGGGGCTCGGGGTGGGGTGGGGAGCCCTGGGAGGCGACAGCCGAGAGCTCAGCCACAACCTCAGCCGCCTCCGAGCGGTAGGAGGGAGCAGCCGGTCGCTGCGTCCCGGGCGGCCACTTTCCGGGGACCCGGCTCCTCTCGCCCGGGAGGAGATAATCCTCTGCGCCCTCCGGGTATCTCCGGTCCATACCTTTCTCAACAACATGGAAGAATTTTTGCAGCGCGCCAAGTCTAAATTGGTAAGTTGAGGGAGCAAAAAGCTGTGTGCGTTGGTTCTCGCGCGCGCGCGCGTTGATGGGTGGGCATTACGGCAGAGGAGGAAGAAACAACTTTGCCAGTTAGTTGTCAGGGAGTGCGGGCTGTCCTCTGGAAAGAATCTCTGCGACTCTGGGGCTTAACGCCAGGCAGTCTGTCTCCATAATCCGCGCCCCAGAGCCAAAGCGCCGGCTGCGGTGGTGGTGACCTGGTCGAAGTTGGGCGCTGTGTATCCAGCTTGTAGTTGGAGAGACGCAGATCCAGCCAAATCTACAGTTTGCCCCTGCAGGCTAGAGGATAAATGGGTGTGGTGTTCCTTGCGATAAAAGAGCCCAGACTTCTGCAGATGCAGTACGCTTAAGTGTAAAAGGAAAAGAAGCTGTACTTTAGCTGGAGGGGATGACAAAACCTAAATAAGGAAGTGGTAATGCCGACCTAGAGGAATGTGTGAGAATAGCAATTTACCCGAACGTCGCTTACATGGGGCTTGCTCCTTCCTGGGAGGGAGTCAGGGGTATTCTAGCGTGAATCGAGTGTCTCTGGGCCCTATTCAGATCTGTCTCTTGTGGCAGAGGCAGAAGGGGAAAACCTCAGCTGTTGCTGTTGCTTTGGGGTTTGCCAGATTATCTTTCTCCTGGAAGCAGACCAGCTTGTGGCGGACTCCGTTTTACTGTACTGCTGTCCAAACAGTGAGGGTAGTTTCTCACTGTGTATATTGACAGTTGCTATACATTGTGGAACAACAGATTCTAGCAGTTTCCTGATTCCAAATTGTTTTGGCTCTCCAGCATTGCTGTAATGAGCATAATGGAAATGTTTCTCTTTTGGCACTTAACAAAAAAGCTTTTGCCCATTTGGAAGCAATATCTTTAATGAACACTTAAAGCACCTTTTACAGGCCTGGCATAGGAGGAATTGCATAATTTATTTTGCCTTTAACCTTTAAACCTTCATAAAAGCCAAAATACAAAGTCTGCATTAAGATGACGTCTTAACCACAAGGCACGGTATTTGCAGGGATTTTTTTCTGTAACTCATTTACCCTTGCACAACAAAGGGAGTGGAGACGAATGTGTGATTCTTACAGAGATTTAACTGTAAGTATCCTTTAAAAGATTATTAAAGTTGATTCTTGCAGAGGTTTAACTGTAAGTATCCTTTAAGAGGCCTTTAAAGTTGACTAATGCTAATACAAATACTTTGTTTTCTACCTTAAGCCTCCCAGAGAGTTGATAATCTGTGGGGATTTCAGAATTGAGGAGGTTTGCGATTGTTTCTGTGTTTACTGCTGACCCTCTTATAGGTTTACTTGAGCACATGAAGGAAAAAACTGAAATACTTGCATTTCTTTTTTTCTTTTTTGCATTTCTGATAGCATAACTCTGCTCTTTGTTCTTTTTCTAACATTGAGTGAGAAATGATCAAAAAAGACCAATTTTGGCAACTTACTCATTTTTTTCATGGATTGAAAAAAATGGTGATCAACCATCACGCAGTTGTAAACTGCACCTGTGTTCCACTCCTGTAACATTTATTTTAATAATAAACATTTAGATTGTGGGGTCTGATGTGAGCAAGAGGTTTGTCTCATTTCTGAAGAGCAATTGCTGAGGTGAAAAATTCCCTGTTTCAGATTAATTAGGTAGAAGGCATGCTTAAGTTTATTTACTGAGTCCTTTCATTAGAGGAACAGTTGCTCTTCATCATTAAAAAAAATGACAGGAAAAAGAAGTGATTGTTTGTAATACTATTCCCAGTTTCCTGCTTTAGCTGGAAGAATAATTACTGCTAATTGTATCTTTTTTCTTGTAATACGCTTTTTGTTAGCAATCACAAGTAGCCTTTCATCTTTAGCCATAGTAAAGGTGGTTTGGTCACTTTTAATGTCACATTTCCCCTGACAAATTATATTTTCTAGGTGAAAAAAAAATTTTACTTAATATACAACATTCAACTATAGTAGTAGGTAAACCTTTTACTTTAGAGGATATATATATACACTCAGTCTTTGTTTAGGAGAAAAAAATAAAGTCAGTAATTATGGCGTTCATTTGTGAGAGGTTTATTCACAATAGAATGGTAGGGTTTTTAAAAATTAGGTTAATCCTTTGGGAAACACTTTAGGGAGAAGAAAATTATCATACTGGTTCTCACCTAGACTTTATTAGACCAGAACTAGATTGAATTTAGGTGTTATCTTTAAGTCATTTTCCATCAGAAGTTGATATAGATTTATCTTTATGAAGCCTAAAAAAATGTCTAATGGGCAGGGATTATTTCCTACCTGACTTCTTTCTTTGATATTCTATACATATGATATATATCTTTTAATGATTTGAAATAACCAATTCCCTTTCAAAGTCTTAATGTTACCAAACCAAACTTGGGTTGGCTTGCCTGCACTCGGTAAAGCCAATCTACTGACACTGGGTTATGGTACAAGAAAATGCAATGTTTATTTCAGGTTCCAAACAAGGAGTCCAGTATTTAGTACTCAAAAGGCCTGAACTCCCCAATAACTTTTAGGGAAAGGTTTTAAAAGTCATGGTGAGGGACAGGGGTGTTGTGGGGTACATGATCAACTCATGAGCATTCTTCTGATTGGTTGGTGATGAGGTAATTGGGATCTCACCAGTTTCAGAGCTTTTCTGGTTCCAACCACTCTGGGACTTATGTGCTTGTAGGCAGCATATAGTTAACTTCTACCTGATGGGAGTTTCAGTGTCTGAAAAACAGCTCAAAGTATATAGCTCAGAATATTATCTATAACTCTTAAGAAGGAACTAAAGGTCCTTGACTTTTTTTTTTTTTTTTTTTTTTTCCAGTGGGTTTTGTCATACATTGATATGAATCAGCCATGGATTTACATGTATTCCCAATCCCGATTCCTTGACTTTTTTTAATGGCTAAATTCTTATTATTTTGTCTTGTTTGTTTTTCTTTCTTTCTGCATTTTTTTTCACTTCTCTGATTAAATTTATTCTTTGGAATTCAAGGAAGGCCTAGGAGGCTAAAGTTTTTCTACAGAGGCAGATGGAGAACATGGGCGGGGGAGGAGTCTGTTTCAGGTTGGCCCTGCTGGAGGGTCTTGTTCTGTTACATGAACATAACCTCTTCATCACTGGAGCTAGCTAATTTCAAAGACCAAAGAAATTTTAAATTGTAAAATGGAATTACTCTTAGCCATAGATAAAATCTCCAATAACCAAACCTTTGGAGAAATTGTTTGTATGCCCTTTCTTCTGACTAGGAGCATTTATTATTCATCTGTCATTGTGAGGAGAGCTCTGCTGTTCTAGGCCAGGCCCTTGGGTGGAGCAGAAAGCTTTGAAGTAGAAGGAAGGTGTTTCATTTTTAATCAGGTAGCTCGAAGCTTATTTCTGTTCAAATTGGGAGAGTGGTCTCCTAGTTCTTTTTTCACCTCAGTTCTGCTAGTCCTCAAACTGAGGCAGATTCAGTTACTTAATCCCATCAGACTTTTCCTTAAATTTCCCCTTCGGATACTTCCCCTTCATTCGTGAGAATATGTGGCATTTATGAGAAATGTCAAAAGTAAACCTCAAGTGTGGTCTAAGAGGGATCACCCTCTTCTGGACCTCAAATGCTTCTCAGGGGGCCTGCCTCCCGCCTGGTAAGAACAGGCTTGGGTACCTGCAGTTTCTCTGTAAAACACCTTAGCTGAAGGCGGAGGACAGCAAGGGAAATACTCACTCCTTCCAAGCACAGTCTCTAGAAGTGGTGCCTTCCTGACAACTAGGGAACTGATTCAGTTATTTTTAAAACAATCAAGACAATAGAATAAACACCAGGAGAGCAAGACCCACCAAGGCAATAGGGATGGAAATCAAAGAATGATGCTTGTTACCTGGGTTCCCTTCCCCTTATGAGAACCCAATTCTGTTTCTTTTTCTTTTTTTTTAAAACTAGTATTTATTTTATTATACAGGAGGGTGACTATATCTTCCTGTTTTTACTGACCATTTAGAATTTTTTCCCAGTCTATTGAGAATTGTTTTGCAAAGCAAAAGATGATTGTTTTGCAGAGAATTAGTTTTCAAAGTGATCCTTCTGTTGCCATGGTTTATTCCTTTCTAAGTTTTGGTCATCACAGATCAGTCTGAACAAGTCATTTCTAAGGGATAACCACACATAAGTAACCCTTATTTTGAAAAAGTCATTATTTGATCCTGATCTAAATACTCACTGCTCAAACTAGAAATAAGAGCAAAAACAAGTTTTCTCTTCTCCTGCCAGTGTCCACTTGACTTTTCCACCTGCTCATTCTGAGCTGAAATAGGGACAGAGATCAAATCCCATAGAGCCAGATCTATCCTTAAATTTTAGCTGTACTTTCCATTTTCAGTTATACCATTTCTGTAGTGGTGTCTTAGTCATTCTCAGACTCTTTCTGTGGTAAGAGAAATTGAAGATGGGGAGGGAACGAGGGCTTTGAGCCCTAGCCTGTGATTTGGCAAATGTCCTCCAATGTCATAGTGGTTAGCTCAAAAAAGTGTTCAGGCCAAGACAGCTTTATGATGTCAGTTAATGGTCCAAGTTCCCATGAACTTTGGAGAAAAAGAGGAGCTAAATGAGGAATGAGACCCCTGGAATTCTGAATGGCAGGAAGCCAGGGTCTCTACACGGGGCAGCCTGGCCGCTGAGCCTCTCCCACTGCCAGACTGCACCAGCTGATACAAGTCAAGAGGTGCTCAGGGCTGGGGGTCGCTGCAGCCCTTTGCCCTCAGAGCTGGGTCATGAGCCAGCATTGGGGGAAGTGTCAGCTGCCAGCAGAAGGATACAGGGCACATCAATATCCCAGGAATGCTGTGGGGAGAGGGTCACTGTCACCACCAGAGTCTGGGGAATGCATCTGCCTTCGAGCAGTGCAGGCTGCAGATGAAGGGCTCGTTTCTGCAGTGGGAACTGGTCCATATGTGGACTTCTGTAGTAGAAAAATCCTGGGTGACCTTAAATGTCAACTGACACTCTGCTATGTGGCATAGGGACAAGGAAGCACATTCAAAACTCCAAGGGACCAACCACATCAGAGTTGATAGAGGAGATGAGCTTTCAAAAAAAAGAAAAACACTGCAGTGTGTCTGCAGAGGAATCATCTTGATTGGAAATTGAGAAATATATCCTTCCTGACTTCCTTTATAGAAACAAGGTCATATGTATCAATAAAGAGCATCTTTAAAATGAATGTTCTATACCTTTTAAAGAGCCACGGTGGTAAGACTGAGGAGGATGGAGATGCTGGTAGAGCAGTTTCATTTAGAAAGCTGAGCTCATTCTGATCACAGACTGCAGGATCAGCTCCCTCGCCATCATAAGTCAGGGCTGGCGCACTTGAGACTGTGCCTCTTGTCAGAGCATTCCCGAGCAAGAAACTCAGGAATCCAAAGCACTTCTGCGAATGTGGTGTCACTGCCTTAGGGGCTGATGAGAAAAGAGCCCTTGATTGCTTTAGTCCTAGAGTCAGCTCCATTTCTCACTGCCTGAACTTTTAAATTGGAGAGCTGTGGTTTGTCCTGGCCCCTGGGCCAGAGAACGAGACTTTTTCAGGGTAAATCACAGAGTGGATTGGTCTTCCTCAAAGATAAAGAATTGGTGACTGCTCTTCGGACAGCATCTCGGGCCTGAGAAGATGCAATCAGGTGAGCAAGGACACTCTTTAATCAGAAATTTGGGGAATATTTTATAACTAGATAAAAAAAGTGACAGCTTTTATATAACTTGTTTGTTTCTCTGTAGCATTAATTTGGGCAGATATTAGCAATGTTTTAGATTTGGTATATCCCTCTGGGGAGCTCTTGTATGCAATAGCAGTCTAATGATGGACGGGTCACTCTTCCCTTACATCTCCTTCTCCCTAGGGTACTAGATGAGCAGAGAAAAGGGTGAGGGGTAAACACCTGGGTCTAAATGAAGGTTGCAAAAGAGGAAAGAAGCTCTGGGATCAGAGAGGTCAAGTGCATGGTGTTGCCTTGGTCACTGATTCTTTTTGAACCCTAGAGTCATGGAGCTTGGAGTCTTTCTTTGAAAAGAAACTGGGGAGGGGCAGGGCTGATGTATTCAGGAGGCAGCATCCACAGGAACTTTGCTATGACTAGTGTCCTCTGGGTTTGTGCAGCATGCAATCACACATTGCATTATGATTGTAATTGTAATATTATAATATTACATTTGTGCACATTGTAATTATGCACAATCACACATGGCCGCCCTGCCACGGGTCCCAGAGTAACCTACTCAAAGTCTCTGGCATTGTTCCAAATCCATTTCTATCTGAGCTCTGTGGCTTTGGGCTTTGGTTTCTAAGGAAAAGTCATCTTTCTTCTTAAGAGCTCTTAGGAGGCTAATTGGGCACTAGATCGCCCTGAAAAATTAGATCCATAAAGTTTGGGTCAGAAAAACTAAGCTGATGTTACAGCTTTGGGTTTTTAATCTGAAAAATGAGATAATGATACCAACTTTGCAGCCTTGTCAGAAAGCCAAAATAATGTACCTACAGCCCTCGGCACAGAGCTTGAAACAATGGCTACTTCTGTCCCTTTGCCTCCAAGGTGTCCTTTCCTGCAGCTCCTTGTCTCAGTGAATGGCATCAGTATTCATCTGGTTTCTCCAATTGGGCACTTCCTTTTCCTCTATCCCTTCCCCACCCACTGTATCTCAGACATCCAGATGACTCCAATGGCCAGCTAGCCAGTTGATCCCCTGAAGACCACTCTCCTTCCCACTGCTGCCAGCCATTGTGAAAGTGTCTTTTATTTCTGTCACATCACTCCCTTAAATCCTTCTTATCACTTCCCATTGCTCTTGGGAGAACAGAAAACTCTCTTACCCTGACCCTAGGATCTGACTCATCTGCTGCCCAGCTTCTGCTGGCTCCTTCTCCTAGTTTAAATAACCCCTACCTCTTCTTCAGATCAGGGGAAGATGAAGGGAAAACTTTGCTGAATGACCCCTTTCTACCCAACCTCCCAGTTCATGAGTCTAAGTCAAGGTTTTGGGTGATGTTTTTAGATAATTTATCTCAGCTTGATATTATATCTCTATTGGGCATGTTGGTTTGATTAATGAGAGTAGGGACCAAGGTCTCTCTGTATGTATTTGCTCCAGAGACTTGTACTCCAGAACCTGGTGCAGTGCCTGAAGCTCAGTAAATGGCTTTTGTTTGTTTGTGAGAGGCTTTTTTTTTTTGGCAATTAATCATTCCTCATTATCTTTAATGAAGCCCTATGTGAGTGCTAAGTTGCTTCAGTCATGTCCAACTCTTTACGACCCTGTGGACTGTAGCCCACCAGGCTCCTCTGTCCATGGGATTCTCCAGGCAAGAATACTAGAGTGGGTTGACATGCTCCCCTCCAGGGGATCTTCCTGACCCAGGGATTGAATCCATGTCTCTTACATCTCCTCCATTGGCAGATGGATTCTTTACCAATACCACCACCTTGGAAGCCCAATTAAGCCCAAAGACCCTTCCAGTCATGTCTCATAGAGATCATTTGACTCAGTGCTCTTTTTAGCTGCCAATCTCTTGTCTCTCTGTTCAGCAATGGTTAGACAGATACTTTTTTCTCAGAGAAAAGAAATCCATGATTTGTTGCCTTTGCAATAACAAAAATGTTGGAGAATGGGGAAGCAGAGATGCTGCTGTTGGCGTCTTTCACATGAACCACACCAAGAGGACCAGGTTGTCTCTTTCTGTTGGTGATCGCAGCAGAGATTGTTCAGTTCTTCCCACAGTATCAAACTTGTTGAAATCAGTCATCTTGCCAGATTTGAAATCAATCTCAGTGGAGTCATTCATTTTGAAAGGGAATCGGGACAGTGGATGATATGAGCATCATGGGTCACCAGATGAGGGATTCTTTTGTGCCACAAAGATCTTTCTTACTTTGCACAAATTGTACTTGGCCCCTTAGGTGTCATTCAGTGAACAACAAAGCCACCCTTGTGTCACAGATCAGACAGAAATTCTCCCCTTTCTTGCCAATGCTGGTGACATCCTTAAAGCGAGCAGGTGGGCTGTATCAATTTGGACCTTGCCATCAGTCTTAGTGAGCCACTGCATGCAGATCTTCTTTACTTCACACCCTGTCAGCGAATACTTAAATCTGTTCCTTAGTAAAAGATGAGGGGAAGATACCCTCTCAGTTTGTGGGGACCAGCTGATGGATGAGGAGCAAACACACTGGTCAGTTTACTCAGCATCGGATGCTTTGGAGCCGCTATAGCCTTCAGGGGCTTCTTGGGACCGTGAGTCATGACTGCAGTGTACTCAGTTGCTCAGTTATGTCCCAATCTTTGAGACCTCATGGACTGTAGCCCATGAGGCTCTTCTGTCCATGGAATTTTCCAGGCAAGAATACTGGAGTGGGTTGCCATTTCTTACTTCGGGGGATCTTCCCGACTCAAGGATCAAATCCTTGTCTCCTGCGTCTTCTGCATTGGCAGGCAGATTCTTTACCACTGAGCGACCAGGGAAGCCCTGAGCCATGACTGTGCTAAGCACAAAAAGGGGGAAATGTTTTTAGAATGAATGGAGCCAGAAGATAAAAGGCTTGCAGAACTCATAAGACACTGTAGTGGCCAAAAAATGAATAAATGGATGAGCAGGTGCAGACGTTTAGAGATCTGAATCTGGAGAAGGGCTGGCCATAGTGTATGGGAATTCGGGTTGGTTTACTAGAAGGAGATGAGAAATGTTAAGGTCAAGGAGTGTGATACAGTGATTTTATGTGGTACACACTTTGTACAAAATGTTACTGTAAAATAGTGAGCCTAGTTTTTATGCATGATTGCTTGGAATCTGTAAGAATTGGTGGATTAAAGCATGAATGGATTGGAGAGAGGCAGGGAAGGGTATGGGCACTCTGCAAAACCACACTGGGCATCGGTGGACAGAGTGGAACTATTGGAGCCTTAGATCTTCCACTGTGTGATCCAAAGGGGAAAAATTAGACTCCCCCAATCCCAGCCATTTCACCAAGCTGGCCCAGCTTGTTCTGCTGCTTCTGGGCCAGCACTAATGTCATGAGACTAGCAGGGAAGATTTTTCAGCCCTTGATAGGAAAGTTGAAGGCCTTCCAGACTGGCCTCATCAGTCAAATGATATTAAGACTATTGCAGGTGTGTATGTACTAAGACAATAATAGATCTTTCACCCTCAGTAATAAAAACATGAAAATGATCACGGTGAACAAGACAGCCAGGAAGCCCTATTTACATTTTATAGAAACAGGGATGATTTTAATTTGACTGAAATTTGTCGGCTATCTGTCTTATCCCTAAGAAATATATTTTTCCACTTAATACTCAAAGCAGCCTTGTGAGGTAGCTATTATTTCCCTTTGCAGTTGAAGAAACTGAGGTTCAGGTGGGCAAGAATTTTACCCAAGTTTTCAGGTCAGTAAAGGACAGAGCCAGTGTTTGCTCCCAGGTCATCTGACTCCCATTCCAGGACCCACTCCCACATCTGTGTCTTCTCACCAGATATCCTCGAACATTTCATTCTCTTTAAATAAAATGCAAGCAACCTGGCAGGTTTATGGGAGGGTTGGGTAGTGAGTTCACTTTGACCCAGAGAGGTTCATTTCTCTGTTTTTGACTATTTTATATTAAAATATCCTTGGATAATTGACTCATCAATCAATATCATTGAGAACCTGCTATGAGAAAGTTATGGTGTGGGACGATCTATGATTTGGTTGAATAAACTGGGAGACTGTTTCACTGTATGCCCAAGTGAAAGAAAAATAAAAGACAGATAAACTACTTGGAAGATAGGGTCTGTGACTAGCTTTTACAGTGACTAGAAATATTGTGGGTATTTAGTGAATTTTTGATAATGAGAATGGCTTTTTAAAAAAGTTAGAAGTTGCCCCTTAGTTTCCATCAAAGTTGTGAGTATAACTTTTGGTTTTCCAGATTCCTTCATTATTTTTTTTTTAACACACAACTGAGTTTTTAATGTCCTACAGTAAGCTTCCTTCTGCTCTTTAGATTTCTTATGTTAAGAATTGATACATGAAAATATGTGCAAGCATTATTTCAATTTAGAAACTTCTTTAGATTTAGTATTATGCATAATATTAAAAGATGCTTGCTCCTTGGAAGAAAAGCTATGACAAACCTAGACAGAGTATTAAAAAGCAGAGACATCACTTTGCTGACAAAGGTCCATGTAGTCAAAGCTCTGGCTTTTCCGACAGTCATGTATGGATGTGCCATAAAGAAGGCTGAGCGCCAAAGAATTGATGCTTTGAAACTGTGGCGTTGGAGAAGACTCTTGAGAGTCCCTTGGACAGCAAGGAGATCAAGTCAGTCAATCCTAAAAATCAAATCAGAAATCAGCCCTGAATATTCATTGGAAGGACTGATGCTGAAGCTGAAGCTCCAATACTTTGGCCACCCGATGGGAAGAGCTGACTAGTTGGAAAAGACCCTGATGTTGAGAAAGATTGAGGACAGGAGAAGGGGGTGACAGAGCATGAGATGGTTGAATGGCATCACCGACTCAATGGACATGAGTTTGAGCAAACTTCAGGAGATAGTGAAGGACAGGGAAGCCTGGCGTGCTGCAGTCCATGGGGTCACAAAGAGTCGGACATGACTGAGTGAGCAACAACGACAACAATATAGTGAAGTTCTCAAAACTGAATTTTTAGCCAAAACTTTTCTCTCTGTACTTTTATCATTACCATTTTATTTATGAATAATGTACAATTAAATGTGAGCTCCAGTTCAAATCCCAGATTCTGAATATAGTCAAAGGAATTCTTTTAAACTCACTATTAACAATAATTTCCATATGATTGCTAAACATATTCATGTACATTATCTTTTTAATTGGAGTGTAGTTGATTCACAGACATTCACAACTTAGCGTTGTGTTCGTTTCAGGTGTATAGCATAGTGATTCAGTTTCATAGATATGTATATATATATTCTTTTTCAGATTCTTTTCCCTTATTGGTTATCAAAAATTATTGAGTATAGTTCCCTGTGCTATACAGTAGGTCCTTGCTGGTTATCTATTTTATATATAGTGGTGTATATATGTTAATCCCAAACTCCTTATTTGTTTTTCCCCTCCTTTCACCTTTGGTCACCCCAAGTTTGTTTTCCATATCTATGGATTTATTTCTGATTTGTAAATAAGTTTATTTGTACATTTTCCCCCCTTCATTATTGTCACTCTCTTGCTGGAGACAGAAAAGTTGAGTTTGACTGAGTGAGTGAGTGTAGATAGAGTGAGCACAGCCTGGATGGCACAACTGGCAAGAAGAGCTGAGGTTAGGAGTCAAGATTTCTGCTATTTGCTTCACATCTGCTCTCCAGACTGCCAGCTTAGCAATGGTGCAGAAGACTACTGGTTTTACGAGGGACACCCACATTGGAAGTAAAGGAGAAGAAGGAGAAAGGAAAGAAGAAAGGTGGGGATGGAATTGGGAGGAAAGTAGGAGAAAAGCAAAGAAAACCAGGGTTCGAGGGGAGGAAAGTTTGAAAAGTGGTGAGACATAGAAGAAAATCTTTCCAAAAGCTCAGGATGAATGATCTGCAAGAGTAAGAGCTCATGTGTCTGGAGTTCAAAGTTTCCAGAAAACTGAAAATTACACAAAGGCAGCCTTCCTTCAGACAACTGCCATTGAATACTAAAAAACCTACTTGGAGAATTAGTTCCTTTCTCACAAGAAAATCCCCTAAACTGTCTTTCTGAGCTGATTGGTATGATGATATCTGAAAGTCATTCAGAGAATGGTGGGAGCACAGCAAAGACTCACAAATGCTGGCACCGATTTTATGTCATCCTCATTACTTAACTTGGGCTTTGACAGGATTTGTTTCTCTGAGCGGGCTGGTGGGAGGAGTTTTAGCCAGAGGTTGCCACTGCTGGTAAGGGGCAATAGGGGAACTGCACAAACAAAACCACAGGCAAACAAACTTCCAAGAAGTGGACCCAGATTCTCAGCAAGTGTCATTCCATCTGATGTGGGGTAAACAGTCCTAAACACCTGCACAGACTCTGGAGGCCATAACATCAATGGCAGAAAGTTCACAACAATGACCTGGAATAATCAAGGAAGAAACATGATTTAAGCTTGGTGTCCTGTTTAAGAGAAGGTGGGGGTATGTAAGCAATTTCAGAAAAAAATCCAACTCAGATAATTAATGTTAAAAAAAAAATAGAACAGCAGTTGTTACATGGAAGGAAAGCTTCAGTTGTCTGGAAAAGTCCCTTGCATGGCTGAGCTCGTTCTTAAGTGAAGCCAGATGTGTGAAATGTCATGGTTTATAGCAAGTGATCCTGAGTCAGGATGGAGCGTGATGAGGTGCTATAAATGTGAGCCTGATGTGGGGAAGCATAAATAGGCCCGTGGCACATATGAGATGTGAGAAGCCCCACTCTCCACTCCCATTCTGAACCAAGAACTTTACTCTGGTTCTGGGCTCCATAAAGAAGTTGCAGCAATGACCTTGGGCCTGTAAAATAAGATCCCTAAGAACAACTGGAGAGGGAGGGGCTGCCTGCTGATGGATTTTATATTATTTGGAAAGTTTCAATGAAAGATTTTCCCCATTGTAGGACCCATTTCTTTCTTCCAGTTGGAAACAATAGGACTTTAAGAACTAAAGTGGCTTTTTTGGTTTACAGTATAGGACAGGGAACTATACTCAATATTTTGTAATATTAGGAAAATAATTTGAAAAAAGTTTATATGTAACTGAGTCACTTTGCCATACACCTGAAAATAACACATTATAAATCAACTATACTTCAATAAAAATTAAAAAAATAAAAAAGAATAAGTGGCTTATTTTCAAAGCAGCCCAACAGTCCAATTAGGTCTTTTTTTGCTGTGAACAAATGATCTGTTGGAGCTTCCCGGGTGGCTCAGTGGTAAAGAATCTGCCTGCCAATGTAGGAGACACAGGTTTGATTCTTGATCCAGGAAGATCCCATGTACTGTGCAACAACTAAGATCATTCGCCATGACTATTGAGCCGGTGCTCTAGAGCCCAGGAGCTGCAACTACTGAACCCATGTGCCACAACTACTAAAGCCCCGGTGCCCTAGAGCCCATGCTCTGCAACGAGGGAAGCCACCACAAGGAGAAGCCTTCGCACCCCAAAGAGAGAGCAGCCCCCGCTCACTGCAACTAGAAAAAAGCCTGCATAGTGAGACCCAGCACAGCCATAAATAAAGGCATAAAATTATCTATTGATTGAAGGGTACAAAAGAGAGATGTACATGTTTGCTTCTTGCTCTCCAAAATGGAAAAGAAGGAAGGGCCCCGGGAAGAAGCTCAGCCTGATGGAGGAGCGTTTTGCTTGTCTTGCACTCTTCATACGCATTTTCTCTAGCAAGTGGCCCATGCTGCTGGCCAGACCAGTACCTTTCCTTGAGAGACAGGAGTGTTGTGACAGGTGGGTAGATTAGCTGCCCCCTGCCACTGGTATGTCTGAGAAGGCACGGGCCCAGTTGCTTCTCCAGGATAGCAGCGTCCCCAAGTCCCTCTCCAGGGAGGCTGAGGGCAGGTCGCTCTCTGGCCTCCATCCTCTGTTTTGTTAACACTTTCATCTCTTCTCTGCCCTTAGCAACCTGGTTTGGTTTGCGTGCAGCATCTCCCAGCTGAAACATCAGGTAGAATTCCTCACCCTTCGGCAGCTACCATGTAAGCAGACTCCCAAAGTCATTGACTTTGGGAGGCCTGGATTCTTTCAAAGAAAGGTGGGCAGAATTTTGACCAATCCTTGTGGTCAAAAACCAGTCCTAAGATCAAACCAGTCAATCCTAAAGGAAATCAGTCCTGAATATTCATTGGAAGGACTGATGCTGAAGCTGAAGCTCCAATACTTTGGTCACCTGATGTGAAGAACTGACTCACTGGAAAAGACCCTGATGCTGGGAAAAATTGAGGGCAGGAGGAGAAGGGGATGACAGAGGATGAGATGGTTGGATGGCATCCCCGACTCGATGGACATGAGTTTGAGCAAGCTCCAGGAGTTGGTGATGGACAGGGAGGCCTGGTGTGCTGCAGTTCATGGGGTCACAGAGAGTCAGACATGACTGAGTGACTGAACTGAACTGACTGTGGTTTAATATAATACAAACTTCACTTTCAATTTTTACCATGATCATCGGGATAACTTTTTCTTTCTTTTTAGACTGTAGGCAAATTGAAAACATGGTCTTAGGAAATGTATACAGGTCATGTATAAAGTCTTGGTCACTCAGCTGGTATCTGACTCTTGGTGACCCCATAGACTGTGGCCCACCAGGCTCCTCTGTCCATGAATCTCCCAGGTAAGTATACTGAAGTGGGTTGCCATTTCCTTCTCCAGGGGATCTTCCTAACTCAGGAATCAAACTCGAGTCTCCTGCTTGGCAGGTGGATTCTTTTCTCTGAGCCACCAGGGAACAGGTCGTAGAAAAAGATAAACCAGAGGGAGAATTTTATCCTGTAGCTGAATTTTTGTGAATCTGACATAAAGCCATGCAGAAAGCAGAGCAACCTCATTGGTGTGCAACTCGTCATGAGCTTGTCACTTCACTGCTTACCCTTGGACATCGGCCTGAAGCTCCATCACTCTTTTTTCCAGTCTCCAAAAAATCCAGACATAAACTCACTGTGCTGGATGCAGATCAAAATGCCATTCCAGAACTGGCTTTTAAAACATTTTGAAAAGTTCATTAGCTCTCCATAGTGTTATATCACTTTGAGCCTTATGATGGGGAAATGTATTTCTCACATCTATGGGATTATTCCATGCCAAAATAGCCTGCTGACCAAGCATGACATGGCTGTAAAAATCAGTTCACACACACACAGGGTTTCATAGACTGCCATTTAAATAGACTGCTCTGATGTATCTCATAAACATGGAGTCATGCTTCTGACTACTGGCCTCTTCATTGGACTTTTGCTCTCAGAAAGATTTATATGCATCCACCCTGATTGCTGTGTTACACTGGACACACCTTGGCCCATCACTTCTGGGAGTGCTGTGGGAACAGGCACTGAGATTCTGTGTGTTTAAACACAGCATTCTGTAGCTGTAAACTTTTATTAGTGATTTCTTGGTTTGACACTGTGGGTTATTTTAATCACAGACCTTTACATTTGAGACTATGATACAAGGATAGATCCTTAACATTGAAATAGGTGACTTTAGACTGTCTATTTTAACCTCCTAGTATTATGTTTTAGTCTTTGTTTACTTATAAAATTATAAACATTAAAGCAAATTTGGGAAATGGAGGAAAGCTGAAAATGAACTGTAAACAATAGAAAAAAGCCTAAAAATGACTCATTTTCATTGGAGCATGGCTATTGGCAATATTATGGCAAGGAGTTTTCTTATTCTTTCCCGCCTGCATGTAGGATTAAAATAGGATATTAATACATTTTGGACTTCCCTAGTGGCTCAGCAGTAAAGAAGGTAAAGAATCGCGCCCTCCACCATCAACGCAGGAGACACAGGTTGGATCCCTGGGTCGGAAAGATCCCCTGGAGAAGGAAATGGCAGCCGACTCCAGTATTCTTGCCTGGGAATTTCCATGGACAAAGGAGCCTGGTGGGCTACAGTCCATGGGGTCATAAAAGAGTCGGTTATGACTTAGCCCATTCATACATTTGGGTACCTTGATTTTTATTTTACTTAACATAGTTTATTAAATATTTCCCTATGTAATAACATAGCATTCTGAGTCAACATTTTAAATGATAGCATATATTTTTGTAAAAAAAAGATATACTGTGGTTAAACATTTTGATTGTCATTTTTCTGCTGTTAATTATACTATAACAAATATCTTTGCACCTAAACATGTTGTCCTATTTAGGATTAGGTTCTTAAAATAGTTTTTCAAATATGTAATTATTGGAGCAAAAGATATAAATAGTCTCCAGTTTCTTGCTGAATCTTTCCAAATTGATTTCTGAATGAAACCCACCAAGTTTTAAGACTTAGAGAGACTCAGAAAGGTGAAATTGTTCCACAGAACATTGTGAAAGAGGCAAATAAAATTTTCAGGTCTCTTGACACCTAGGTCTGGGCTCTTGACAAATTTGAGAGACTGTGCAGTACTACGCTAATTTAAAAAACATGAATCTGATCAAATACTTTGAAGCTGCCATGCTGTGAAATTAAGACAATCATAATACAATCTATGCCACGTCAGTTACAAATGTTGCTTGGGACTAAGAAGCAGAATCTTCCTCTTTCTCTTTTTCTTTTGACTTTCTCTCTGAATTATTAAAAAAAAAAAAAAAAAACAAGCCTGAGCTTTTTGGAGCAATCAAGCTAGTTGCCGTTATACTTGGTATGGTAATTCAAGCCATAGTATTACACTTCATAACTGCCTCCACCTATGTGATCTTGTTTGATCAACCTTTGGTAGGACATGTTATTATATCTACATCACAGAGGAGAAGAAAAAGGCCAGAGGTGAACTCCAGCCTTGTCCAAGGACATGCAGCCGGTAAGTGGCAGAACTGGGCAGAGAGTGTCTTCTGAGTCCCATGCCTTTGCTTCCAATCTTATCAGAAGGTACAAAACTGGTCTACACTTTCAAAACGTAGTTTGAAGGTTTCAGTTGGAGTTTGCTTGCTTGGTTCCATCTCCATAAGAGAAAATGACTGAATAAAAACATAGAGCCCGTGTCTAAGAGGAGAATATCCAACGATGAAGCACATTCGAACTGAAGTCATGTTGCAGGAAACACAGAGCAAAGCAAGTTAGTTGAGCTTTGCAGTATTGTGAGTTGGCCTCTGATGAACAGCTTGCAAATATGAAATTCGTGGATGTGTCATTGGTGGAAGCATGCTGAGCCCCCCAAGCTCTGGAGACCAGGTGTCACCTGTGATGGAAGAGAGGTGCCTGAGAGGCAGGGCTCTGGAGGGCATGCGGGCAGCATCCTTTATACCTGCGGTGGGGCACCAGGTACCTGGATGTCGCTTATGTCAATTTTGGCTGAGAGATCTTTGTAATGAGGGGAAGGGAATTTAACTGACTGTAACAAGAGCTCTTTCCTTCTTACGAAGGAGGTGTCAGTCTGTCAAATTCTCTCTTTCCATCCACCTTCCACTGTTTCTCCATTTGCATCATATTCATTAACTGGCCAAAAACCTAAGTGCACCCCCATATTAATGCAATAGAGTAATTTTAGTTTAGTGCAATTTAATGTAGTTTAAGCTGAATTCTTCTCTTAAAAGATTTGTACTAAGAAACACATAGATCTCCAGACTAACATTTCTTATCTCCATTGCATGACAGAGGCCACATGGTTGCTGAATTTAATATGCACAAAGATTAAGATGCATTGGACACATTAGCCCTTGAATAGAGGGCCTGGGTTGCCCCGTATCTTTCTTAAGAGTTTGATTCATTCATAGTGGTGACAAAAATGAAACATCCAGACAGAACTGAAAGGAAATTTAGGGAGACAGAGCTCAAAGTTAGTCTGGACTTGAAATTCTGTAACTAACGAAATTTTCAGGTTTATAGGACACCAGTTTCCCCAAAAACCTAATATGACTTTTTAATTTTTTTTCATTTATTTTTATTAGTTAGAGGCTAATTACTTTACAATATTGTAGTGGGTTTTGTCATACATTGACATGAATCAGCCATGGATTTACATGTATTCCCCCCTCCCACCTCCCTCTCTATCCAATCTCTCTGGGTCTTCCCAGTGCACCAGGCCCAACCACTTGTCTCATGCATCCAGCCTGGGCTGGTGATCTGTTTCACCCTTGATAATATACATGTTTCGATGCTGTTCTCTCGAAACATCCCACCCTCGCCTTCTCCCACAGAGTCCAAAAGTCTGTTCTGTACATCTGTGTCTCTTTTTCTGTTTTGCATATGGGGTTATCATTACCATCTTTCTAAATTCCATATATATGTGTTAGTATGCTGTAATGTTCTTTATCTTTCTGGCTTACTTCACTCTGTATAATAGGCTCCAGTTTCATCCATCTCATTAGAATTGATTCAAATGAATTCTTTTTAACGGCTGAGTAATATTCCATGGTGTATATGTACCACAGCTTCCTTATCCATTCGTCTGCTGATGGGCATCTAGGTTGCTTCCATGTCCTGACTATTATAAACAGTGCTGCGATGAACATTGGGGTGCACGTGTCTCTCTCAGATCTGGTTTCCTTGGTGTGTATGCCCAGAGTGGGATTGCTGGGTCATATGGCAGTTCTATTTCCAGTTTTTTAAGAAATCTCCACACTGTTCTCCACAGAGGCTGTACTAGTTTGCATTCCCACCAACAGTGTAAGAGGGTTCCCTTTTCTCCACACCCTCTCCAGCATTTATTGCTTGTAGACTTTTGGATAGCAGCCATCCTGACTGGCGTGTAATGGTACCTCATTGTGGTTTTGATTTGCATTTCTCTGATGATGAGTGATGTTGAGCATCTTTTCATGTGTTTGTTAGCCATCTGTATGTCTTCTTTGGAGAAATGTCTGTTTAGTTCTTTGGCCCATTTTTTGATGGGGTCATTTATTTTTCTGGAATTGAACCCTCTCCGACATAAATCACAGCAGGATCCTCTATGACCCACCTCCCAGAATATTGGAAATAAAAGCAAAAATAAACAAATGGGACCTAATTAAACTTAAAAGCTTTTGCACAACAAAGGAAACTATAAGCAAGGTGAAAAGACAGCCCTCAGATTGGGAGAAAATAATAGCAAACGAAGCAACAGACGAAGGACTAATCTCAAAAATATACAAGCAACTAATATGACTTTTTTAAAAGGAGGAATCTATTCTCTAACAGGATGAATCATATACAGTACAGTACTTTATTTATAGATATTGTGTTGGGAAGCTTTAATATATGCTGAGGGAAATGTACTTGGGTTGATACTTTCCTGTAAGCGTTGGGATGTGGGTGGAAATCACTGACTCTGAGAGACTTGGCTGTGTAGTTGTTAAATTATGCACATCTGCTAAATAATTAGCATGCCTGTGGGGGAGGAGGTGCTTGAAGTAAATCCTTGTGTGCCATGACTTCTAGCATCCAGCTTCTTTCTGAATACACTACTGTTTTTCTGAAGACAGAAGGCAGAGAACAAGGAGGACCAGATAAGAGTATTCAACTTAAGCTAGTGCCTTCCCATCAACAGTATTCCTCGCCTGGACTTCTCTTTGCCCTCCTCTCCTCAAAACATCTTTTGGCTGCTTCTTACCCTCACCACTCACCCCTCAGCAAAACCTGCTCATGGCCAGCAAGTAATAGAACTGACATCTATCAGTATTTACTCTGCAGTTTACATATGTTATTTCATTTGGCCTTCACCTCAGTCCTTTAAGGAAGGTATCATTGTGCTTAGTCTGTAGAGGGGGAAACTGAGGCTCAGGGGAAGTCAAGTGACTTGTTTAAGGGTGCATAACTAATGAATGTTGGAGCTAAATTTCTAGTATGCTCTACCTGAGAGTCTTAACCTATGTTCCCAATTCAACATACATCAGGGGCATAATACACTTACTTTGGGAAGAGTGGGCATTATGGCAGCACTTACTAAGCTTTCCTGTGTTGGAAAGTCCTCCTGGAATTGTATTACAGTGCAGATTCTGGGTCACTGCAGTTTGGGGTGGGACCTGGGGTTCTGCTCTTGTCACGAGCTCTCAGGTGATGCTGATGCTGCCAGCACCCCACCTCCTCCCCACCATAATTTCAGCAGTGAGGGCCCAGGGCATTGATTCCCTGGAGGCAGAAGGCACCATTCACGGCCTCTTAAAGTGTGTGTCAACCCTGAATAGTCATTGGAAGGACAGATGCTGAAACTGAAGCTCCAATACTTTGGCTCCCTGATGCGAAGAGCTGGCTCATTGGAAAAGACCCTGATGCTGGGGAAGATTGAGGGCAAGAGAAGAAGGGAACGACAGAGGATGAGATGGTTTCAGCAAATGGACATGGGTTTGAGCAAACTCAGGGAGATAGTGAAGGACAGGGAAGCCTGGCAGGCTGCAGTCCATGGGGTACCAGAAAGCTGGACACGACTGAGGGACTGAACAACAACAGAATCTGGAGGTGCCTGCCCCGAGCTGAAATGGAAATGTTTCCCAGAGGACGGGCTGCCTTACTGCACTTTCCCGTTGAGCAGGGGACTTGATGCAGCAAACGCAATGTCTAACTTTTTTTTCTCTTAAAGCTGTTCACAGTTCCTCTCAGCGCTGTTCGGTCCCTCTCTTTTCTAGTCTTTATCTGATACGCCTTTCAGGCAGGCCTTTGCATCTGGATGCTTCCTGCTTTGTTTCCTTCCCCTCCTCCCTGGTGTTAGTGGGTGGGCCAGTTTGCATGCGCCGCTTGTTATGGACGGAGTTCCTTTATTATTTACGCCCTTTTGTTGTCGGCGTTTGCTTTGTCACTCTGCTTCTCCGATGTGTTCTTTGTTCACACAGTTTCCTACAGCCTACTCTGCCCTCTCCAATGCCTTGTCTCTTAACCAGAATTCTGTTTCTCTGGACACTGTGGGAAGCCCAGAAAGGCTTTCAGGATGTCACTACCGTGGGGATGACCGGCCACCATCTTAGAATTTTTAGGAGTCATTTTAGACACTGCTTTGCATCTGTCAGCTTTCACCAGGTTGTGTTCTGGTGGCACAAATCCTCAGGGTCAGTGACTTTCCACAGATAAGGCATATTTCTCACTTGTGTTACAAGTTGCTGAGGGTCAGCTGTGACTCCAAGCCCGTCTTCATTCTGGGATGTAGGCTAAAGGAGCAACGATGGCTTGGGATTGGCTGCTCTTGGGGCAGAAGACAAGTAAGATTGCTGGTAGGTTCAGCAATGGTTCTGAGAGCTTCCGCTCAGAACTGAAATAAAGTCCTGCTTCGGTTCCATTTATCACGTGACGCTTTCTTTCTCTGTTGCCCCCCTGTATCACACCAGGCTGGAAGATAGTATGCCATCTCGTAGAAGAAGCTCCAAGTTATAAGAATGGTGGCACAAGTCAGCATTCTTCCCACTGCATCATTATATCCCCTTATGGAAATCCTTAATCCCAGGAACACGGGAATCATCTTTACATATATTTTTAAAACTACTTTGAATGTCATCTGTCTTTAAATAGTTCTTAATTTTTTCCCCCTGTATGTGGTGTCAGAACCTTCTCTTGGAGTAAATAATCACTTAGCCGAAAGGTGTGGCACTTACAGAGCAGCTGCTGTGAAGATTTTAAATACATGGTAAACATCTTCTATGATTGTTGCCTTAATTCTGTCTTCTACTGGTGACTGGTTCCAAAGTGTCCCTGTAGCTAGGGCATGTTCTAGAGGCAGAATTTTGTCATGGAAAACAAAATGGTTACAGGGAATGAGAAGACCTGAATTTTAGTGATTTTCCTTTTACATGGGAGCAGTGTGGCTCTGGCAAATCCTTGATTCTGAGTTTCTGTTTCTTCAGTTGCAAATGAGGAGCTGGGACTAGTTCAACAGTTTCAAACCAGGAGCTCTAGTACTTTGAGTTCTCCTAAGTCAAGGATTCATTTTAGCATTTCAAAACTAATAATACTATTACATGATAAATGAAAACTCTCAAAACATGGAGTCTACAAAGGAAAGAGAAAGTTAAAGGGATTCTATTATTAAAAGATTGAGGAACAAGAATCAGTTCTTATTTAACTTTCTTATATCACCTTCCACAAAATTGGGCAAATTATTCATATCTTCAAGCAATTTAATGTCTGTCTCAGGGGGTTCAGAGGGTTGCTGTGAAGATTAAATGCGATTGTGCATGTGAAGCACTTCGACAATGACACTCAATAAATTGTTTCTGTTTTCCTGTTTCTTCAGTGTAGGTTCAAAATTACCCAATGAGAATATTTTTGATTAAACTAGCCCCAACTAGATTGTGTTGTAAATGTCTTTACCTCCAGGGTGAACCTGGAGTTGTAGTGAACCCAAGGTGGGCTGGATTGATTACTTTCTTGGAAACTGTAACCTGTATGTATTTTGTGCAAGCTCTTTATCTGGTTATGCCACCTATCAACTGGTCCAATAACATCTGGGCCCAGCCAGAAGATGAGTGGGGAGAGGAGGAAAGATATGAGGGAAACATATGAAGACCAAAATTCCTGAAACAGAGAGCAGCATGCCTATTATATGCTGTTTATACTATATGTATAAATGATAATTGTTACCACTTAACTATGACTTATGTGCCTGGCCCTGAGCTAAGTACATTGTACACACTGTCTCTTTTAACTTTCTTACACACCCTATGAGCTCTTTCATTTTCTGGCTAAAGCAAGTCACAAGGCCAGTCCAGATTCAAGGGGTGGAGAGATAGACCCACCTCTCTTCTTGATGGGAGAAGCTGCAAAGTTATTCTGTAGGTGTATGGATAAAGAGAGGTACCATTTTTGCAATCAGTTTGCAACAGCCTTTGTAGTATAAATAGTACAGAAGATCATGTGTTTCCCTGGAGTAAGATGTGTGCCCAAGAAAAGGGGGAGTCAGGTGCCAAGGGCCTCCTAGCATCATTCCCTTCATTACAGATAGAATCCAAGAGGCAAATGAAACTGAAATGTGACCCAATTGTTTGGTGCATTCTGGAGCCTGGGAAATCAGAGATCATGAATATACCCTTAAAAGAATATGTGAAGATGAATAATTAATTAAAAGTAAATATATATGGAGTGAAGCACCCACAATCCATGTTACAGTGAGGATGAACCTTGAAAACATTGTGTGAGGTAAAAGAAGGCTGTCACAAAAGGTCACATGTTATTGATTCCATCTATATAAAGTGTCTCGGATAGGTAAATCCCTAGACACAGACTGCAGATTGGTGGTTGCCAGGGGCTGGGAATACAAGTGGACAAAGAGAAGGATCTGTTTAACGTGTGCTGGGTTTCTCACCATCTGTTGGGATGATGAGAGTGTTTTGGAACTAGGTAGTGTGATGGTTGCCCAACGTTCTGAATGTACTAAATGCCACTGAATTGTTCACCTAAAAATAGTTAATGTGTTATTTGAACCTCGATCAAAAAAATCCCAAATGTAAAGCTTCCCTGGTGGCTCAGTGGTAAAGAATCCGCCTGCCGATGCAGGAGACATGGGTTCGATCCCTGATCTGGGAAGATCCCATATGCCACAGAGCAAATGAGCCTGTGCCCCACAACTATGGAGCCTGTGCTGCAGAGCCAGGGAGCTGCGACTGCAGAGCCACAGAGCCCGTGTGCCGCAACTACGGAAGCCCGAAAGCTCTGTGGAGCCTGTGCTCCCAGACAACCGAAACCACTGCAGTGAGAAGCTCACGCGCCACAACTAGAGACAGCCTCCACTTGCCACATCTAGAGAAAAGCTCATGCAGCAACAAAGACCCAGAAAAGCCCCCCCAAAAAACTCTCAAATATATAATAAGTGTATGTATTTACTCATATATGTGCCCATGCATGGTATTTTTGCTCTTTTATTAGTATAATGTTTCTCAGACTTCTTAGTCTAAGGACCCTTTACACTCTTAAAAATGATTGAAGATGGCATAAGCTTCTGTTTATGTATGTTACATTTATTGATATTTACCATATCAGCAACTGAACCGGAAAAAATTTAACATTAATTTATTAATTCCTTAAAAAGAACATAAATCCATTACATGTTAACAAAATAACATATTTTATTAGAAATAACTATATTTTCCCAGACAAAAATATATAGTGAGAAGTAGCTAGTCAGCTACTTATATGCAGAGTACATCATGCGAAATGCCAGGCTGGATGAAGCACAAGCTGGAATCAAGATTGCTGGGAGAAATATCAATAACCTCAGATATGCAGATGACACCACCTTTATCACATAAAGCGAAGAACTACTAAAGAACCTATTGATGAAAGTGAAGCAGGAGAGTGAAAAAGCTGACTTAAAACTCAACATTCAGAAAACTAAGATCATGGCATCCAGTCCCATCACTTCATGGCAAATAGATGGGGAAACAATGGAAACAGTGACAGACTTTATTTTCTTGGGCTCCAAAATCACTGCAGATGGTGACTACACCCATGAAATTAAAAGACACTTGCTCCTTAGAAGAAAAGCTATGACCCGTCTAGACAACTTATTAAAAAGCAGAGACATTACTTTGCCCACAAAGGTCCCTCTAGTCGAAGCTATGGTTTTTCCAGTAGTCATGTGTGGATGTGAGTTGGACTATAAAGAAAGCTGAGTGCTGAAGAACTGATACTTTTGAACTGTGGTGATAGAGAAGACTCTTGAGAGTCCCTTGGACTGCAAGGAGATCAATCCTAAGGGAAATCAGTCCTGAATATTCATTGGAAGGACTGATGCTGAAGCTGAAGCTCCAATACTTTTGTCACCTGATGCGAAGAACTGACTCCTTAGAAATGACCCTGATGCTGAGAATGATTGAAGGCAGGAGGAGAAGGTGATGACAGAGGATGAGATGGTTGGATGGCATCACCAACTTGATGGACATGAGTTTGAGCAAGCTCCAAGAGTTGGTGACGGATAGGGAAGCCTGGCATGCTGCAGTCCATGGGGTCACAAAGAGTCAGACATGACTAAGCGACTGAACTGAACTGAGTTAATCAGCTCATAATTTAATTGCACAACTCCTTTGCCTTCTGGACAACCATTGGTCTTCAGAAGGCATCAGAAATATTTTATGCGTATGCCTTATTTCACCACAGAGTATTAAAAGATGTGTTTACTCCAGGTTTGAGATTTAACTAAGTGTTTTCTTTAACAGTTTTGTCAAGGACACTTGTTAATTAAACCAGCAGCAATTGTCCTACAGGGTCATGGCAGGGAAGAATGCAGGGTCTACTGGTCTACCTTAGTGCCACTGCTTTGATTCTTGCTCAGGTCCTGGCAGTTTTACCCACCATTGCTTTTGTTCCACTGTGCACATGTCTACTCAGCTAAAAGGGCCAGTAATGTCTTCTCATTAATGAAAATAGATTTGACTTCACAGACTCTCCTGAAAGTATCCCAGGAATCCCTAGGGAAAGTGTCTGAAAAACCACAAATGCAAGACTCTGAGTCCTTACAGTAAAGTACAAGACTCATGAATTATGTGTACTTAAAGCATGCATGGCTTTTATTTTTTTTTATTATTATTATTTTTAATTGGAGGATAGTTGCTTTACAATGTTGTCTTGGTGTCTGCCAAACAGCAATGAGAATCAGTCATAATTATACATATATCTCCTCCCTCTTGAGACCCCCTCCCTCCGACCCACCCCTTTGGGTCATCACAGAGTGCAAGGCTGGGATCCCTGTCTTATGAAGCGGCTTTTCACTAGCTGTACACAGCAGTGTATATATATCAGTGCTACTTTTTCAATTCATCCCACCCTCTTCTTCCCCTACATGTGTGGCCTTTAAAAATGTTAGGCCTGTTTTTTAAAAGACTGACTCATCTCTGTAGTAGAAATAAAAGCAGGGCCATGTTTTAATCAAATTTGAAACTTTCTTTCTGATACAGTCCCACCTATGGGCTTTTGCTATGTTCTTTGCTCAGACTACTTCTTTTCCAGATATGTGATAATTCCTCTCTCACCTCCTTTGGGGCTTTACTTAGCTATCACCTCAGAAACCTTCTTTGGCCACCTCCTCCAAAACATTGTCCCTTCCCCAGCATGCAGACAGACAGACACACACACACAGAGTTATTAATACATTTCCTGTTTTTTTTTCTTCTTAATATTTATCCCTATTTTATTTATTACTAATCTTTAAATTTTATTTTCCCCATTAAAATATAGGCTACATAAAAGCAAGGGTTTTCTTCTTTATTAATAGCTCCTAGAGCAGTGTCTGGCACATTGAGGATCAATAAACATTTGTCAGATGTTGTTGAATATAGCATAGCTAAAATGCAACTGTAGATATTTATCATGTCATAGCAAAATGATAATGCAGGGGCAGTCCCAACATGAATACCATAAGATGTGCAATGCGAAAAGGGTTTTGTGATACAATAAATTTGTGATATATTCTCTTACTCTCTCTCCCCCCTCCCCTACATGGAGATTTGTAATGAAATGAACTAACATGAAGAGTCTGAAGGGCCTTGTGATACATATGTTTAAACATTGTTAAACTCAGAGTTTTCCAGACTTTTTGCTAGTGTTCTCTGTAGCTCTAGTTCCCTGGGGAATTACACAGTCAGCATGACTGTGATGGTCAATGGGAATTAAAGCTAGGGATTTGCCTAATATACCTTGGGGAGGGATTTCAATGTAAGATACTGTCATTAGATCATCCATGTGAAAAATAAAATGTTTCATTTCATAATTCTTGATTTTATGTGCTGGTAAAACATTTAGGTGATACAGAAGACTGAAAGAGAATCTGTATGTATCCATGTATTTTAAAATATATACTTTCAGATAAGAGTAATGCCTGGTAGTTCAGATTGCTTTTGGGTGGGTGAGAAGGTGGGGGTTAATCAGAACAAGTAGTTGGACTTTTTTATAATTTTAGAAGAGAGCTTGAGAAATGCTCTAATCTAATGACACATGTTATGGAATCAATTAAATTGCTCAGAGAAATGAATACTAAAGGGAGAAAAATCCCTGCAGTCTAGTTAATAATCTTTTTCCTCATAAGAAATCCTTACTGTGCACCTTACTGCTTTTCTTTTTAAACTTTTCTAAAGTCTTTTTATTGAATTTGTTACAACATTGTCTCTGTCTTATATTTAGATTTTTTGGCCACAAGGCATGTGGGATCATAGCTCCCCCACCAAGGAATCAAACTGGCACTGTCTGCTTTGGAAAGTGAAGTCTTAACCACTGGATTGCCAGGGAAGCCCCATGCCTTCTAACTTTTCTGAAGTGGGTGATCTAGTCAACAAAGTGTTGTTCTAGGGGTTCAAGAAATCTAGATACTGGCTCACTTATGGTCCTCTCTAAGTTACTTTTCATTATGCAGCAGAAGCTCAACTTGACTGTGAATGAGAAAAACCAAGCCGAGGGGGCAGTAGCTTCTTCTTAAGAACGGTGTGGTTTACTTTCTTGCTCAGGACCATCTTGTTTGTTGTTATTTTTCGGTCGCTGAGTTGTGCCTGACTCTTTGCTACCCCGTGGACTACAGCACGGCAGGCTTCTCTGTCCCTTCACTATCTCCCAGAGTTTGCTCAGTCTCATGTCCATTGATTCGGTCATGCCATCCAACCATCTCATCCTCTGTCACCCCCTTCTCCTCCTCTCCTCAATCTTGCTCCTCTCCTCCGAAAGATTCCCACCTTCAAATCTCTTCCACACCCATGTGCTTTAAGAGTAGAGACTGTTCCACTGACCTTACCTTTCCCTTCTCTTCTTCAGTAGAATTTAAAGAGGAAATTCAGTGCTCTAACTGGCTGCACTGTCCTTGAGGTCAGTCTGCATTCTTGCACTCAGAGTCATTGATACCTTGCATCTCCAGTGGCCTTGGGGACCATCTGATTAACCATAGTGCTGACCTTTCTTTTGTGGAAAGGTTTTTCTGAGAAATCAGCAGGACCTGCCTCGTCTTGCTGATGTGGCTATTGATCCCTACCCCTGCTTTGCTGACAGCTTGATCAGCCTCAGAATCTGTCAATAACAGCACCACTCCAAAACCCTCAGTTCCTGATGGGTCTGGATCATACTAAGGGTCATAGTATATCTTTATACTATACCTGAGTGGATTTTATTTTCTGTCTTGAGCAAGTGTATCCTCTAGACAGATATTCTTTCCAAGTCCCAGTGGTTGGAAGTGATATTGTAAGAGGTAGCAGTTGCTTGTCCCTCTAAAAGCCTTTAATTGTGCATTATTTATAAACCAAAATTTCCTTCCCTAAATACTAGATTGATTATTCATTTGCCCATACTTGGTTTCTATACCCTACTGTACATTAAAGCATTAATCAAACAAACTCAAGAGAAATTCACCAGCCAAAGGAGATGTCTTTTGAGCGGTATGATTGGAGGGATCCCTAAAAGGTCACCTTAAAGTCTTGAGTGCAACCATACTTGGAATTCCCCCATTAGAAAGTCATTCCTTTGATTTTTTAAAATGAAAAATGTGTAAGTTCTCTTTTAAATTGCAAGTGCCCTGGGATCCCTCTTTTACATCTACCTTCTTTTGTAGACTTGTTCTAGATCATTAAAACTGAAAGGAATCTTAGCAATCATGTGCTCCAACCTTCTTATGTTGTTGTTGTGGTTCAATCAGTAAGTTGTGTCTGACTCTCTGTGGCCCCATGAACAGCCACGTTCCTTATGTTAGAGATGAAGAATCAGAAGCAGAGAAGACAGGAGTTCTGGAACAAGAATTCCCAGCTAATTAGTAGTAAAGTTAGAATCAGCACCCTGTGTTTCTTGCCTTTTCGCCTGGAAGCATGTTGTATCCTATAGTATCCTGAGAAGACAAGTTTCTTTTATGTGTCAACCTATATTAAATTCCATTCCTAAAATAATTTCATATAATGCAGTTTGATTAGCATTTCTCTGGAGATCACCACAATTCTAGAGATGGCAGGCATTGGGGTAACCATATATAAAACTTCCTCTTGGGTTTAAGTCACTTCTGAGATCCAGTGGTTATTTTTAAATAACGTATAAAGTGGCATGTTTGGGTTGCAGTGATATTAGAAACGGAAGTGCTGGAAAGATGGGCAGGCACTGAAGGTCTGTTTGTCAATTTCACTAAAAATGGTGGGATGGCCTCCGGCCCCACCCCCAAGTGTAATTGGTGGTGTCTGTAAGGGAGGGGAGGAGCCCTGGTTAGCGCAGAAAGAGGAGATAGAGCAAATGAAGGCGAGTGAAACTTTAAAGGCAGTTGTTCATGTAGGTGGGTCCATGGAATCAGCATCGCCCATTGTCTACTGTGGAAAAATTCTGAAAAATCCTGTGGAAAAATACCGTGGAAAAATCCTGAAAGTTCAAAGGAAACTGGCCCCAAAGAGGGGCAGTGATGTGTCCAGGAGGAACCCTACCCCTAGTCCCTCTGGCAGTGTGAGTCAGGGGCGTGGAGGGTTCATATTCCTCAGCAGAATAAGCTGTCCCTTGCATTTATGAACTGTCTTTAACTGTTCTCGGTAATTCACCTCAGTCAAATCCAAATGCGATTTTGAGTTCTGAGTATTAACTGTATATTTTTATTTCTGTTTAACTATTTAAATCATTTATTTCTAAAACCCAAGACTGCTGCTCTGTGTCCATTGAAACAGGTTTTGCAAGGAGACTTTTGGAAGTGATTTCTTCTACTTCAGGGAAAGAGGAATTTCTAGTAGTAACATGTCATAGAGCCATGGTTCTTGAATTTCAACGGGCATCATCTTCACTTGGAGAGCTTGCTGAAAACACAGGCACCTAGGCCCCATTTCAGATCTCCCTGATGAGAATATAGCAGATGGGACCAAGACTGTGTGTTATTAAAAGTCCTTCTTCACGCCTCTTGCCCCGCCCTGTGATTTTGATGCTCTCCCATTTAGGTATTTGTCAGAGGGATGTGGGGCTTCCCAGGTGGCTCATTGGTGAAGAATCTGCCTGCAGTTCAGGAGTTGCAGGAGACACAGGTTTGATCCCCGGGTCAGGCAGATCCCCTGGAGGAGGGCGTGGCAACCCACTCCTGTGTTCTTGCTTGGAGAATCATACGGACAGAGGAACCTGGAGGACTGCAGTCCATGGGGTTGAAAAGAGTCGGACATGACTGAAGCGACTTAGCACGCATGCACGCACAGAGGGACATAGATAGGAAAGAAGGATGGTTGGTGGTGATACAGTTTTAACTGTTGGGAGAATCCCTGTGCCAAAGTTTCTAATTCATTCATTTATAAATATTTATTGAGCACCTATTCACTGTGTGCCCAGAATGTGCACACATTTGGGGCTTACCCAGATCATAAAAATAAATTGCATGCATGCAGAATTAATGTTTTTAAATTGGTTACTAACCTTTTGGTGTTTATTATTAATTAATGCAGCCCCCAGACACTCCAGTGCTCCCCCAGCCCCTTTCTAATCTCATTTTGTGAGAAGAGTTAATATGCTCCTTCATCTATAAGCTCTTTCTACTGTTTTCCTTTATCTCTTCTTTTATATTTCTCGTATATACTGATTCTGAGGTATTGTTTGAGTCTGCAGTTCTAGCATTACTCCTGTGATGTTTGAGCCAGCTTATTAGAATTTATATGTCTGGTACCTTTATACGTTAATTCTAAATTAAGCAGTAATGCCAAATGAAGCTCCAGTGACAGGATAGAAAATGTCAACTGTCTTTTACCAATTCGATTGACCTAGGAGTGTAACTCACATTTAAAAAATCATTTTCATTTCTCTTTAATGTCAGGAAAACTTAATAAAGCCCTCTCTAGATTTTTAAAGTAATGACCAGCAGAGTCAGTCTTGATAATTGCTTATTTTGTGTTATGTTCGTGTCTTCAGTAACAATAAAAAAGTACTTCCCCTGGTTCAACACATTATACTTCCCAATGTTCTTTTTATTAATTTACTTTGAAATTTCGGCTGCACTGGGTCTTCGCTGCAGCCTGTGGACTTTCTGTAGTTGTGGCATGCGAACTTACTTGCCCTGTGGCTTGTGGGATCTTAGTTCCATGACCAGGGATCAAACCTTCATTCCTTGCATCAGAAGGCAGATTCTTAGCCACTGGACCACCAGGAAAGTACCCCCCAATGTTCTTTTGCCTTTACCCCTGCACTTTTTAAATGGTTTTACTTGGAATCCTGTGAATTTCAAAGAACATTATTGTTCTTTTCCTAGTGTAACAGGTGAGACAACTGAGACCCAGCTTGATGAACAATTTGCTGTAGTGATTCAATTTTTGATGTTTAATGTAATTGTTACTTCATGTGATTCTGGAGGCAGTAGACTCTCCTTCCATTTAAAACTCCAAATAATGCCACAACCAAATCAGAAGCTTTCTATGCTGGTGTTGCCTTTTGGTAGTCATAATTTTTTTTTTTGGTAGTTATAATTAAGATAGCATTTATTGGTGCTAATAATTCAGGATTACGTCTCCCTAATAGATGTACTGAGCAAGCACCACGGTGACAAGATAAGTTGCCCTGTTTTGTTCCATATGTCTGTGTTCTAAGTGTTCCGTAGTTTTAATTGGTTCCCTGCAGAATAACATTTACAAGCATATGGTATGGAAAATGCTGACTGCTTTTGTTATCATGTATTTTAGTATTTGTGGTGGCCCTGGTTCACTGGGCCTTTAAATGTAATTATGAGGATATTTAATTCATTTCCTGGTATACTTTTTCTTAACCTGTCTACTACGTGTTAAATGCCATCAAAATAGTGTATCCGGTAGTCTGTGTACATTGGGCAGAAAACTAATTCACAAAAGCTTTCTCTATGGATCTGTGCTGTAAGACGCCTTCTCCCATCTCGCCTCATGTATGGTTTATAAAGGCACCTCAAGGCTGCCTACAATTATGCTTCAGCAGAGGATGAGCTGTTTGGAGCCCAGAAGAGCCAAGAGCTCTCTGGCGCCTTGTTTGGGAGATTTACTGGCGATTCCTTGAAAAGGGATTGCAGATGTGAAATTAGACTCAAGGATTGAAGAGGGGACCAGCTGTATTTTTGGATATCTGAGCTCCTTTGGTACTTGGGTGTTTTCCTTAGAGGGTGCTATAGCAGAGTGCAGCTGAATTATTAATGTTTCTGAGACTATGTACAAGCCATCTTTTTTTCAACCTTTGTATTGTGGAAAATTTCAAACATATACGAAAATGGAAAGCATCGCATAATGAACCCTCAGTGGACATAGGATTTAGTGTGTTTCCCAGGCTGCCAGCACAGATTACCTACAACTGAGTGGCTTAAACAATAGAAATGTATTGCCTGACAGTTCTGGAGGTTGGAAGTTTGAGATCTAAGTGTCCCAGGGCCATGTTCCCTCTGAGGGACAAGGGAAGGGTCTGTCTCAGGCCTCTCTTCTAACGTCTGGAGGACTCAGATGTTCTTTGACTCATAGATGGCCTTCTCCCTGTGTCTTCATATTGTCTTCCTTCTATACGTGACTCTGTGCCCAGATTCCCTCTTTGTACAAGGACACAGTCATCTTGGATTAGGGCCCACCCGAATGACCTCATCCAGTTTAACTAATTACATCTGCAACAACTCCGTTTCCAAATAAGTTCAGAGACACTGGAGTTTTAGAACCCCAACATAGGGATTTTGAGTGGGTGAAACTCAACTCATAACACTTATCATCAGTAATTACCAGTGCTTTGCCGATCTGTTTCATCTCTTTCCACAGCATCCTCTCTTGCTTCTTCCTCAGTTGCTTCAGTCATGTCTGACTCTTAGCAACCCTATGGACCGTGGCCCGCCAGGTTCCTCTGGCCGTGGGATTTCCCAGGCAAGAATACTGGAGTGGGTTTCCAGTCTTCCAGGGCAGCTTCCCGACCCAGGGATTGAACCCAAGACTCTTATGTCTCCTGCATTGGCAGGCAGGTTCTTTACCACTAGCGTCACTGTGCATTTTTGCTTCCTGGGGGATTTGAAAGCAAATCACAGACATCATGCCATTTCACCTGTAAACTCTCATTTTACTTGAATCTCCAGCTAGTAAGGAGTTTGTAGGAGTATGTGTGTGTGTGTGTGTGTGTGTGTGTGTGTGTGTGGGTTTCCCATAAACTTTGTGTCCAGTGGGGTTTTTGACTTAATGAGAAGCATGGAAAGAAAGTAGAGGCTCCTGCTGCTTCTCGGTCTGGGAACGTCTCACCTGTCTTTTCTGGAAGAAAGATTTTCTCAAGAAGCTTCTTGACACTTTAGGGCAGTTAATGCTCCTGTCCTCTGTGCCCCATACTCTTTTTCAGTGACCTGTGACATATGAATAATCTTACTATTTTTGTAGCAGCGTGTAGAAGAAATGAAAACAGACTGTTTTCTTATACCTCATTGCTCTGTTCCCCTCTCCTATTCTCTAGAAAGAGAGATTTTCCTTAGAGCTCATGGGGGATCAAAGAGCTGAGAAGAAACCCATGGAGGGTGGGCCGAGAGAAGGGTCTGGAATGTGCTGCTGAAGCTGTGTTAGTGGTGGGGCTGGCTGATGCTGTGCTCCCAGTGGAGATGATTGCAAGTAAGCATCAGTTCTCCAAAGGACCAATCTTCCAGTTGACAAGGACTCTAATGGGTATGACATGGTGTCCATTGTTGCCAGGTGGGGCCAAACAATGGAAACTTTCTAAATATGCCATTGTCTGTGCTAATCTGTATACAAGTTTATAGCTTTAATTTATTACAGTGGAATTACCTATATCATAATTGTTGTTGTTCAGTCACTAAGTCATGTCCGACTCTTTGTGACCCCATGAACTGCAGCACACCAGGTTTCCCTGTCCTTCGCTATCTCCTGGAGTTTGCTCAAACTCATGTCCATCAAGTCAGTGATGCTTTCCAACCATCTCATCCTCTGTTGTCCCCTTCTCCTCCCGCCTTCAGTCTTTCCCAGCATCAGGGTCTTTTCCAATGAGTCAGCTCTTCACATCAGGTGGCCAAAGTATTAGAGCTTCAGGTTCAGCATCAGTCCTTCCAATGAATATTCAGGGTTGATTTCCTTTAGGATTGACTGGCTTGACCTCCTATATCGTAATTACCAAATAGCATACTACCATAGTAATTCATGTTTGTTGCGTTTGCCCGAGATAATAAAAAGTTGACCATGATCATTTTACAACTTAAATGAAACAACCTAGGAGGCAGAGGGAGATAGGACTGCAGAGCCTTGGAGGCACCACATTACTAGAAACAGTCCCCACTGCCATCAGCCCATGGGCAGGGAAGCTGTCAAATGCACGGCTTTGGAAATCCCCGCCCTGGGGCAATTACCTCCTGTGATCTCTGCTCACCAGATTTAACTTGGGAATACTGAAGGATCTTCCACCTAGGATTCTGAGAATTTTGTGAAATGATGCCAGGATCAGAGAAGCCGCAGCAGTGGCTCACAATTGTCCTGTAGGCACCATTCACCTTGAATGCATGTGAATGGCGTCCCCTGGGCACAGTTCCACGAGATGTAAATGGTGCCCCTGGAGTTGTGAGACAGTGAGGGGCTCTCTGCTGTCCTGTTGTTACTAACTGGTTGTTGCCTCTTGAGTTTTTCTCTCTGGTTAGCTGGGGTTTGCTTACTAAGCAAGTGGAGAGGACCATCTCCCCCATCCAATGGTCCCACATTCTCTCCATCTTTTCTTGCTTCCATCCCACATAGTACCAGCACCTTCCTACCACCTCAGCCAGAAGCTTAAAAATATTTTCTCCCCTTTTTTCCACCCTGAGATTTTAAAGATCTTAAGACATGGCTGAATTAAGAAGTCACACCACACACACACACACACACACACACACACACACACATACACACCACACATTGAGGAGTCTTGCTCTCTTTTTTGTTTGATGGAAATTTCTATTTTATATGATCTAAGGGCTCTTAGTTGCTATAGCCTTCTGAAATACAGCAAACCAACAACAATACAGCAAACCAACAACGAAAAAGCTTGGGAGGGGAGCTTGTGGCAGGACTGATTTGTGAGGATAAACAATAGCATCTTAAACAGTTGAAGGTCACTGCTAAGATGCAATGACTCCTTCAGGTCTCCAAACAAAGAGTCACTTCTCCAGTTGTTGTTGGGTGAGTAATTGACAAGTATTCCTAATAAGACTATTTGCTTCTACATTAGGACCTATACTCAGGGCAGTAGGGTTGCAGTTGTCATAAGGCAGAAGTATTAGCTTATAGTTTCAAATATTTGGAATTTTCAGAGCAGATACCGCAGTATTAAGAAACTAAGATGTCATATTCAGATTGCTATTGGAATTTTAAACTTCTGCTAAAGACATTACTCAGAAAAAAAATTCTATTAAGGAAAATAAAATGGTAAGAAAATTCAAGCCTTTAATTGAAAGTTTTACATAATTCATCATTGAATATAACCAGTAGCCCAAAATGAACAAAGTTATATTTTATAGGATGAGTGAAAAATTTTAAAAGCGGATGTCATCCATTTTACAACTATTTATTATGGTGAAAAATTTGGTGGTCTGATACATTTTTATTATGCATTGTTAAGTTTGCCAAATATTTTTAAACCTTCACTTGTCATTCTTTGGATATGTATTTTTTATATTGAAAGTTCAATGTGACACTTATTTAAAAATTAAAATAACAAAATCTTCGTCTAATACAGAAGCTTTCTTTTTTATATGACTAATTTATTTAAAACATCAAGGCAGAAAGCTTTGTTCAGATATTTTATATTAAAGGTAACTTTTTCATAACCAATTTAATAGATGATGCCCCTTAAAATGACAAAAATAAAATTCAAATGATCATATTGAAATTTTTCCATATTGAGGGGCTCTGTCTGGACACTCCAAGCAATTCTCTCAATAGAAGAGTGTTGTTTACTATGGGCAAAATGTATGGGCAACTGAAAAACAGGTCATTTAGTACTTAGTATCATAAAATCTTATTATCCTAGGGTGGGAAGGAGCTGATGCTTAGAAAACTGGAAACTTCATTTGAAAAGCTTCTTCTTCTCAGAGGGTGATACGTCATTTGTTTTTGCTTTGAAAACACATGAAACAGTACGTATGCACATATTTCTATATCTATCTCTTCTGTATCTATATCATATGGCAGTATTCTGGGTCACCAGACAGGTATTTTAATAAATCTTTGTTAAATACCCAACTACTGTGTGCCAGCTGCAGTTTAGTTTTAAAATGAGTTTTGCATTTTGCAAAATATTGAAAGAAAGAGTGAATGAGAGGTCACCAGGAAGGTGAGAGTTCTTTCAATGAAAAACACACAGTGTAATAAATAATGGCATCATTAAAATTGTCATTTTTGCAAAGTACAGTCATTGCCCTGCATATCCCTTGCACATGGTCCCCCCAACCTGCATCACACATCTTGCTGGACATGCAGCTTCTCCTCCTGCTTCTCCCAGCTGCTTGTCAGTTCATTACCATCATCTCTGAGAGGATTTCAGACATTCCAGGTGTGAGGTGTCACCTGCCCGACGTCCCTTCCAAACACAGACATTCATTCGAGTGAGTATTAAAGCAATAGATCTTTCTTATGACAATAAAAAGCTGACTGCAGCAAAGCAAAGCTTCTGGGAAAAGCCTTCCGAGCACATCTTGGCTTGTTCATGGGGAGAGAAAACCTGACTAATTAGCTTCAGCCCGCCCAATCTGAGGGAGGAGAAATAATGAACAGATCAGAGCAGCCTGTGCCGCATAGCGCGCGGCTGACTTTGGAAGAGGCAGCAGGTTAAGAGGACTTGATCTGAGGAAAGACTCACAAAAGAAAGTTCTGAGGACTTAGTGTAGTGAACAGAAGCCTTTTGTTCTTTTCCATGAGGACCAACTAAAGAAAAGTTAAAATACTTATGAATGACCATTTTTCTGGTGAAAAAGGAAATACTTTTCCCCCCGCTCCACATAGTGCAGCATGTGGGATTCTAATTCCCTGACCCGGGATTGAGCTCACGTCCCCTGCACTGGAAATGTGGAGTCTTAACCACTGGACCACCAGGGAAGTCCCAAAGGAAATACTTTTAATTGAGGAAAAAAAGTAAATTCCTATAACTTATAAAAACTTTAAAGATGGGAAAAGTAGCAACAAAAATTAGGGTTGTTACTTATTAAATATTACTCTTCACGGCAAATTTGAGAAGCAGCAGCATAAGAACAGCTTTCTAGTCTTGTCTTTTCTGACTAATATTGTGTTTTGAAGCTCATTGGGTTGGGTGTTGCCTGCCCATCCCTGGGGAAAGTACTTTGTCCTAGAGATGCTTCTGCGAGTTGCTCCAGCTTGTGTGAATGACCCCTATGGGCAGGCTTTCATTTTATAGAATTCCCTTGGTCCCTGTCCCTCCTCTGGCGCAGTTATTGGGGAAGAGGGTGGTTAAACTAAAAGGATTTTAGCTTCTCAGTTTCTACATAGGTGTTAACAGGAATGTCACTTCCTCATTATTCCCATATGCTCCTCATTCAAGGGGTTACTCATAACGATGGACTTGATCAAACTGAACAGGCCTGGGAGTGTGTGTATGTGGATATATGCTACAGAACCATCAATACCTGTCTGCACCCAGATATACATCCTATTTTCAGAAGGCTCTGTATTCTTAGCAGAGAGCCTTGAAACTGTTTAGATGGGTAGAAAATGACAGGTAAAGTGAAACAGTTCAAAAGTCATCATACCTTTTGTTATTTTGGATCTTTTCCCTCTGTTATTCGTATAAAGTATTTACTACAAAAATTTTGCAGAAGCACTTAGTACATGTCATATATTTACTGAGTCATCCTAAGTTTCCCATGATATATTGATAAAAAACAGTTTATAAAGACCCCCACCCTCTTGGCACCCACCTCACGTTCAAAGTGCGTTTCTTCTTTCTGTGGATGATGAAAGTAAAAAGCAGGGAAGCAAATCTGAGTGCTTTAGTGAATCATGATTGAAATCAATTGGGGGCTATTTCCCCACCTCTTAAAAATTATTTTGACTTATTGCAGGCAGGATAAATATTCAGATACATGCACATAGGAGTATAGGAATAACATTAGACTGCCAAGATAAAGAGGGAAGAAAATCAAGCCCTCAGAAGTAAAGCAAAGTGAAGGCTCTCAGTTCTTTATTTTCCTCCA
This sequence comes from Cervus elaphus, assembly GCF_910594005.1. Classification (NCBI taxonomy): domain Eukaryota; kingdom Metazoa; phylum Chordata; class Mammalia; order Artiodactyla; family Cervidae; genus Cervus; species Cervus elaphus. The sequence continues at coordinate 50,760,670 of NC_057843.1, read as the reverse complement.
GTAATTTTCCTGATGCAGATTTAACCTGACAGCCCTTGAAAAAGTCTCACTGGTTCAGCTCTCTAAATCCTAGTTCCACTGCAGACATTTTCTTTGTTCAATGACATCACTGAGGATTACATCGGAATCAGGTCAGGATCTGTGGACTGGCTTTCTCAGGTCTAAGACAGTTTGGTTTTCCAGTGTTGTGTGTGGATGGTATCATAAACGCTGCTGTTCTTCTTTACCTCTACCTATACGACAAAGATAAAAAAGAATGTCCAAAAGGGCATAGGGTGTGTGTGAGGGCTTGTGACCGTGAACGGGCCGAGGAAGGTGAAGGGCTGAGGAGCAGGCAGACACATCACCTTCCCGGTTTGCTGTGCTGGTCTCAGTCTAGACTTCAGCTGCCCATGAGCTCAGAATGTGGGGTTCTTATTTATTGCTTCAGGCAGTCCTTTGAACTGATATTTAGTCGAATGTTTTTACCATGTACAAGTCTAAGTGCTGAGTCACCCCTAAGGATGCAAACCAAGACATACTCTGACTAGCTGTGCAGAGTGTGAACGGCCCAGGCTTTCCCCAAGACCTGGTGAAAAGGGCTTTCTCTCCCTGCTCCACTTCCTTCTCTGTCTCTTTCCCTTTCTCCCTCTCCTTTTGCTTTCCTTTCTCTTCCTTCTTTCTTGAAAACCTCTTTGCTCTCTTGCCTCAGTTTCTCATTTACTTCTAACTATGTTTTTGAACACACACCACAGAGAGGCCAGAGAAAACACAGATTCTTCATCCAGCTTGAGAAATTATCAACATTTTGTGAAAAGGGCATTCTGAACTTGAACACTTAATTTCCTGCTTTGGGGAAAGCAGGTGTATGTCTTATTATCCTATTTATGAGTAGACAGTAGGAAGTAATTTGCACTTTATGACACATTTGCCACATTTTGTTAACCAAAAGAAATAGGACATAACTGCAAAATAGATAGAAGTGCACCACGTGAAGTTTTGAAATTCCTTGGAAAAATAGTGCCTTAGGGCAACAACCTCACTATCTCTGGTTGTTAATACTATAAATACCCCTTTTGTCTTGAAATCATGCAAACTGGAATTTTAAAATTACTCTGCACTGGACATCCATTAACCACTTAAGTGCTGGAGCCACATCTGAGTAACACCTGGTAACTAATTACAGTGAAACCTGTCTTGGGGGGTTAATGGATCAGGGCCCAATATTGGGCCTGCTTCACACACACACACACACACAGATAGCAAGTCATGTTTTCATAGAATTCCACAGCATGTTATTCTCCGCTGCTTGAGACATTTAAAAACAAAATTATTACAACAGTTATATCATCAGAATAATGAATAAATTAGAATGTGTAATAGAGTCAGAAGTCAAGTGTTTAAAATCATAAGAGGAAAAGGGAAATTTGTGATAATATATGATAAATAATAGTCATAAAATCTGTTACTATATAAAATCACTTTAAAGCATTTTTTTTGAACGTAACCCCATGAAGTAGACAGAATGAATATGTCATCATACTGTGGAGTGTGTGTGTGTGTATGTGTGTGTGTGTTGGGGTGGAGAGATTCAGAGAGAGAGCTCACTATGAAATGAGAGTCTTATGCTTGAGAGAAGTAAGATTACTTGCAGTCTGTAATATAATTTTTAACTTTGGGGCTATTAACAAAGTGTTAGTCCATACTACTGTTGTTTTACAAGGACATGATAGATATAAAAATTAAAAACCCTCTTCTGCCCAAATGTTATATCCAACCATTGTTTTCACTAACAAATGCTGCTTCAAGCATCTGCTGTGTGCAGAACACTCACTGCTTTAGGAACTCTGGGGGATACCAAGTTCAAGATGTGGCCAGGGCTTGCAAGGAGCTATTGATCTAGTAGAAGTGAATCTCTGATATTTGAATAGCCGACCCCTCAATGCATGGATGACTAGGAACTAAAGATTGCACACACCAACAAATGAAGAGATGTACTGTTTATTTTACTTTGTGTTGTTGACTTTTATTTCTCCGTACTCCACAGCCAAAGTAGAATATTGCACCAAAGAGGAAGCCTGGTGGACTTTAGATGGAGGATGAAGTTATTACTTCCTCTGCTCTTTATTTCTCAGTTCTTAGTTTCTGCTCAATAAAAAATGGTCTCTTGTTTTTTTTTTTTCTTATACAATAGCATTAGTAGAAGTCTTTTGAGTTCATTCTCTCAAGACGTATATTTATTTCTGAATTCTGTTCATGTATTACTAGACTAGGATATGACACATCATAAAATGTAGTTTTTTAAAAAACAAAACTTCAAAGGATGAGATAAATAGGAGTTTATGTGGTTTGTTTTTCCTCACTTTGGAAACTATTGATGGGTTTCAACTGGGTGAACCCAAGTCCTTTTCTAACTGTAGACTTGAGTAAATCTAACTTTAGTAAATCTAACACCAGTAGTTTCCTTTGAAACTGTATTTAATCTAGGGTAACTATAGCAGTCCTTTTCAAAACCCAAATGCAGATTTGTTCTGCTGTTGACAAAAGCCAGATAGTCCTTGGGAGCTTAATCTTGGGTCTTCTTTAAGGCCATGGCTCCCAAACATGTCACATTATTCTTAGACTTTACTGAAGACCTACTAATTCTGAGTATCAGGGATGGGCTCAGTAATCTGCATTACAAATAATGTCCTAGTAGGTGATCCTAGTGCAGTCAGCAAGATGTTACTGTCACCCAAGCGGAAACCACAGCAGCATTCTTTTCTTCTGAGAAGCAGGACCCAGAAAGAGACAGCCATGTGAAGTAGTGGGAAAAATATTGGAATACATCTTTCCAGGTCTGTATAGTGATCTAACTCATTTGTCTGATAATAGGTGCTTTGATTATACTTTATGGATAGTCTATAATTTATCAAATGATTCCTTGATTGTTATACATTGATGTTGTTTCTTATTTGTTTTCCTCTCTTGCTTCTGTTACGAATATCTGCTTCAACAAACGTTTCTCAGGATTTTGTTGAATATCCGTATTTAACAATGGATTTTGAATTACAAAGAGGAATTTAAAATACCCATATTTATTGGTGATTTTATTTTTATAGAATAGATACCTAGAAGTGAAATAAATGTTGGATCAAGAAGTGTCAACATTCTGCATCTTAAAGGGCACTGTCAAATTATCCCACGTTGGTTGTAATATTCCTTACAACTGCCTGCAGTCTAACCAGCAGTGGGTGCGAGCATTCCCAATTTTTTTGCCAATTTGATGGGAAAAAAAATAAATAAAATTATTGTTGGTCTAATTTGCATTTCTATGACTACTAATGTGGCTGAATTTCTTTTCATTTATTTGTTTTTTTCTTCTATTAATTGCCTATTCACGCTTCTACTGAAGATTTCATTGGTGGTTTGTCTTTTTCTCAATGTGTAGAAACTTTTTTTGTGTTAGAAATATTGCCCTTTTAATAGCAAGATGGTACAAATATTATGCAAATATTATCTCCTACTCTTTATTTTTTTATCATTTCCCCCACAGAATTGAAGTAGCTAAATCACATGTTATATTTATGTATTTTTATTGGGATGTACTTTACATGTAATACTGTATTATATTATATTTTATTATACTATATTCTCAGAAGTATAACAGTGATTCAATATTTGTATGTATGGGGAAATGATCACTACAATAAATCTAATTAACATCCATCACCATAATAATTATAATTTTTTTCTTTGTGATGAGAACTTTTAAGATCTAGTCTCTTAGTTCTGTCATTCTTTTTGGCCTATCAGAATTTCACTCCTTTTAAAGATACTTAATAGTGAATGATCTATTCAACACTTTAGATTTAAATTTAAATTGCATCATCGTTTTTATATGAGTCTAATTGTAAGAGGAGTAAATGCATTCCAGTCAAAGCTAGAAACTAAGGCAGAGTCTGACCTGTATTATTGCAACAATTTTCAGTAAACATAGTAGGTAGATTGAGAATAAGATGGTCAGATAGTACAAAGTGTATCATTGCTCTTTGGTGCTTGAAAAGATAATGTCATATTAAATAATGTATGTTTATTGCATACTTAATGCAACTTACTGAACAAGCTGTTCCATAGATGCCTGAGGCCAGAGAACAAAGTAATATCTTATTGATGTTTCCAGAGTTGAATTTGTTAATAATACAGTATTTTAATTCAGCAGTGAGGATAGAATAAACATCTTAAAACTGATATGCAGTGAAAAATTCACAAAAAATATGTCCATATGAAGACACCAGTGTCCATAGGAAAAAAATGACCTAAAGCACTTGTAAGTAAAATAAATACAATATTAAGGTACTATTTTACCTAGCAATAAGATAATGCTTAAACAGAGCTGAAGATTTGAAAGTCAGGTATTTCTGTAGGTGAAAATGTAAATTTATACTTTTCTGGTAGGCATTAAAATATTTACATTCTACATTACCCAGAAATTAAAAATTCAGAAGTATATCTTGAAGAAATAACTAGAGTTGGGCATAAGAATACTATGTTCCTAATATTCCTTGCAGTCTTACTTATATTACCAAAAAATTAACTTAAATCTTAAGTTAATTTAAGGTTAACTTAAAGCCACCCATCGACTGGGTGACTTAAACACCGTAAATGTATTTCTCACAGTTCTGAAGACTGGGAGTCTTAAGATCAGGGAACTGGCATGGTTGGGCCCTGGTGAGAATTGCCTTCTGGTCTTATAGAAAGCCTCTTCCTGATCTCACATGGTGGAGAGAGAGAGAAAGAGAGAAATAGCAGAAGCACTCTGCTGTTTTATAAGAGCTCTAATTTCATCTTGAGAGCCCTACTCTCATGACTAAGTCTATAACCAATTCTTTTTTTCAAAGATCCCGTCTCCAAATACCACTACATTGGGGATTAGGGCTTTGACATTTGAGTTTTGAGGTGCACAATTCAGTTCCCAGCAAGATCTCAGCATAGCAAGGGGGTTAAAGACAGCAGGAGGTCAGAAAGCTGTGTGGACCCAGAGGTACATTCCATGAGGCTGGATGGAAAGGACTACAGTTCTCCAGTCTAAAAAGAGGAAGGTTGAGAGATTATTAAAATCTGTGAAACCATGGAGGACAGACTTCTGGGATAGGGCATCTATTTAAGCTGGAAGGAAGCAGTACTGAAAGGAAATTAAAAGGCTACCCCACCAAGTTGGTAATAAATGTATGGACACAGTTCCCCCCAAAGTGGAATGGCTGAAAATGATAATGTGTAGGACAGTTCCTAAAGGGGCTCTTCAGAAAAGGTAAGGATCTTGGGGGGATCATCCTTGACCTTTTCTGGTTGAAGCTGTGGGGGAAAAATAATGATGTTGTCCCCCAAAACTGTCCTTTAGGACATTGTCAGTAAGAGGATCTTGAACAAAAATATAAAAAATTAAATGTTTTAAGTAAAGTAACAATTCCAGCCCAAATCATTATTCTGATTGAGGAAGTATGAAAGCAATATATAAAGTCATTCCTTTTGAGAACATTGTATTTTCAAGATGGGTAGCAAACAGGTTGAGGAAGATGGATTCAGCTGAGAAGAACAATGAATGTTTGAGTCAGTGTCAAATGCCCCAGCTAAAGGATCCTGACCCCAAGGGCTCTGGGGACCGAGATGCTCACCCAAGAAGAAGGGCCTTGGGCAGTAATAGCTGAGTGTAGCTTTTGGCTCCCTGACTGCCTTCTCACAATGGCCTCTACATTGGACCATCTAGAAGGGGTACAGATGCGCAGTCTGAGCCACTTATAGCTGAATTTGCTCAGATCGACTCTTGTCCCTTATTTTTCCCAAATGAGAGATACTAAAAGAGGGCCTCGAGCATGTCAAAGAGAGGCTGAAGGAAAATGTTATTGAGGTCATGTGGGAGGGCGGTGAGCAGGGAGGTTATAGACTATGCTTCTCTGACTTGATTGTTTCAATTTTGTCAGTACTGACTGAGACAATTAAATTATGACAAAATCATTTGAGTTTCGTCATTGAAAGCTTTTTGCCTTTTCCTAATTTGCTTGTTTATATTCATCCAGTATGTCACCAATTAAATTTGGACATCTTTGAGAAAATTACATATAAAATGTCTATATCCTGAATTTGTAGATTGGTAAACGTTTTTGGTTTTACACATAACCTGAGGTACAGCTCTCAGAAGAAATCAGTTACAGCCTCCCAGTCACTTATTATTATTTATTAACTAACTGTTAGCATGAAACTGGACTAAATGAGGTAGACAGTGGGCCAGAGTATTCTATTTGACAATATCATAGCGATTTTAAAAAAAGCTCGTATGTTGATTCAAGGAATTCTATATACATATACCAACTCCCACACCCCTCCTTCATACATATAGATGTATCCTCATAATTGATACCATTAAGCCAGCAAGAATGAAGAGTATCTGTAGTTTGGATCATGGAAAAAGGTCCATAGTATACGGTTAAGTGAAAACAGGAAGTCTTTAAAGACTGGGAATAGAAGCTCTCCATTTTAAAAAAAGAAAATATTTTTACTTGAAGGATAATTGCTTTATAGTACTGTGTTGGTTTCTGCCATACATCAACATGAACCAATTATAAGTATACATATATCCCGTCCCTCTTGAACTTCCCTCCCATCTCCCACCCCATCTCACCCCTTTAAGTTATTACAGAGCCCTGGTTTGAGGGTTTTATTTTTGTCTTTCTGACTTACTTCACTCTGTATAATAGGCTGTAGGTTCATCCACCTCATTAGAACTGACTCAAGTGATTTCCTTTTTATGGCTGAGTAATATTCCATTGTATATATGTACCACAGTTTCTTTATCCATTCATCTGTTGATGGACATCTAAGTTGGTTTCATGTCCTACCTATTGTAAATAGAGAAGAACCCTGTTTTCGTAAAGTATATGTGTCAGTATACTTGTGTAAATTTAAAATGTGGAATATTCAACAATATGTTAACAGTGGTTATCTTTGTTTTATTAATTTTTGTTGTGTCTGACTTTTTATAATGACATGTCTTTCTTTCCTTACCAGAAAAAGAAACAAAAATAAAGAATAAAATACAAAAGTTTCAGTTGGTGGAGGAAATTCCTGTGTTCTGGGGACTTTGCATAGAGTGATAAGTTTTCCTCTTTGTTTTTTTAAACTTTTAATTAATGTCACGCTGTTCCCTCCAGCCTGTGCTCCCTCTGAGTCCCAACTTTTTCTCAGACAGTGATAAGATTATGAGATGTTCAGGAGCTCAGAAGTTCTAGACATCATCTTAAACCCAAGGCCAGGAACAAAAGGCATCTCGCTCATTTGCCAGATGAACAAAGAATGTGACTTTGTCCATATCCGGTAGAGGCGATCGGGGCTTTTGTCCTGGCCTTTGGAGGACCAGGTTGCTCTGGGCACGCCACAGCTCCCTTGGTCCCTGCTGCGCGTTTGGCTGTGGTTCCGCATGCATCCCTCCCTCCTGGCTTTCCTGGTGACTGTGACTGGCCTGGAGATAGGGACCGAAAGGGACATTAGTGGCATGCAAGATTTCCTCTTGCCCATCTGTGAGTCTCCTGATTTAGAATCATGGTAGCCTTCAGTACACAGGGTTCTTCTGGAGAGGAACTGAGCCCTTTTCTGTGCCACCCAGAGCCAGCCTCCAGAAAGGAAGACCCCTCATTCCGACCCCTCATTGACTTGGAGTTAGAAGTAGTCAACTGCCAACTGTTTCTGTTCCTGGATTTCCTTGGCGATACCATCCAGTAAATTCAAATGACTTCTTTTTCTCTGGCATCTTCACTTGCTGGTTAAAGACGAAGAACTAAGAAATAGGCTCTGCATCAGTGTGCGATGAAGGGGACTCTCCAATGTCTGTAGGCTTTGTCTATAATGATCATTTCAGTTCATTATTTTTGAAAACATTTGCCTAGGATTTTTAAGAAAAGAGAGTTGAGTAGGATGGGTATGGAGAAACCCTGGTATAACTGTGTTGCAAGGGCTTGTTGACTCAGGTTAGTTGTGGGGCTTTGGATGTAAAGTTCCAGGTGGAACAGGTCTGTTTCTCAGAGGGTAGAGTTATTAAAAAAAAAAAAAAAAACAATGGAGTGGCCTGGGCTTATGACGGGGCTCTGGAAACCCTCTCTCTGATCAGTTCTGTTCAGAGTGTGTTTGAAAGTGCTTTTGCCTGACAAGTACAGTTTGCTTTCATGGGTGGTTGAATCTTAATGCTTAGATATTTCTCTGCTTTTAAAAAGAGCTAAGAAACGTCATGAAGAAATCTCATTTTAGTGATGTATAGGATTACCCTTCAAAAGCATATGAAGATTGTGATCTGGAATACTGGTGTATTCAATATATTTTCTTTTATATGTTGATTATGGAGAGATTCTGTCCATCTATTCAGAAGTTCAAGGTATAGTGTAAGTTGAGTACAGTATCTATTTCAACCCATTATGAAGATTGTATTTTGTTTTGGGCTTGCTCAGCACTGGATGTAGATAGGAGATGATAAATCTCTGTCTCCTGAGATTCCTTAATGCTTGGTGTGCTTATCAAGATCAGGGGATGACTGTTTTCCTGCCAAATCTATTCTCTCCTAGCTGGGAGTTTATAAAGTCACATTTTGAAAATGTATATGCTAGGCAATTACTATTTGTTGGAACATTCTGGGCATTGTCTCACTTTGCCCCTTGGCCTGAGATAACTGGAGGTCCCTTTTCTTCACTTTAGATCTTTGTTAATGTCACCTTCTCAATGACCCTCATCCCAGGGCACCCTAGCCTTCTGTTCATCCTTATCTAATCATTGGCTCTTTTTATCTCCTTGAACTAAAATGCAAGTGCCATGGGGGCTGGGATTTTTGTCTGCTTGGTTCGTGCTGTATCCTTAGAGATTAGTATAGTGCCTGGCACACAAACAGGATTTTATTAGTTGAACAACAATGATTAATTGAATTGATAAAATTGTACATATGTCACTTTTATTTGGGCATAATTTGTCTGTTTGCAAATACTCTAGACCCCAATCTGAATTGTGTCAAGGGACATAGACTTTAAGATTGAGCATCTATGAGTCTATCAGGAAGGGCCCGCAGGCCTGCAGTGAGGAAGGGCCCACAGGGCCTTCAGTGAGAAGCGCAGGGGGTTACCGTGGTCCGGAGTCTCTTCTCAGTTCTGTGAGCCAGTTTCACTGTTGCCCCTGCAGGTGGAGCCATGCGGAGCGGACCAGGTGCCTTAAGGATACCCTGTTACTAGCCCTACACCCCCGAGCTCAGTCCCAGACTTTTCTGACTCTCTTTGACCCCTGTTTTTACTCTGGTCATACAGCCAAGGTCATTTGTGGTAGGAAGTTTGAAAGTGGGACCTGTATTCTTTGGCTGTTGACCTCTGTTTTGAAAAGCCAAATCCTGCACCTTCCTTGAGTTCACCTGCTGGTTGAGTTTATGTAACTAACTTCATGTCTTATTCCTCCAAGCACGCAGAAATCTGTCTAAGCCTGATTACTATGATACTTGACTTTTGCCACGCTTTAATTATATCTTAGTGGGTCTGGGTAGGAATCAGTCTCTTAGGAACATCTGGAATGTTTTTTGAGGTTGAGTCTACCATTTTAAGGGTCACCAAAGGAACCTTCTGATTGTGATGTCCCTTTTGTTTTTGTTTAGTCTAACAGTTTTAGCCAGCCTGAAATTTCTAGTCATCTTTTTGGATTGTGGCATAATTCCTGGAAGGTCTCTTTAGAATGAAAGTATGTTACCTTGGTGAGTAACACATTAACCTGGGAGTACTCATTGGCGTGGATTTGCTATGGAATTGCTAGTGAAGGGGCAGAGAGATCCCTGATAGGATGGCCACCAGCATGATGGAGATGGGAAGATAGTGTTGGGGCCTGGGAACTGGGGCATTGACTGGAGATGGCAGACATAGTAAATTATGCTGGAAGAAGCCATGACTCTGAAGAAACTTGATATATGGGAAGAAGGGGATTCAGGAAACAAGAGAACATGAAAACAGAGGGATGTGGGCACCGAAAAAAAAAAACAACCTCTTGAAGGTTTGTGTTGGGATCTTCTACAGCCTGACCTGCAAGTTGATACATGCTTTTTTCTCTTTAAATGAAGAAGGATGAATAAATCCTAATCTTAGAAGATTCACCAGTTGTAAGAATTGGCCCATCATATTTGGGCTCACAATTTTATTTAGCTCCTTTCTCTTTCTAATTAATAATTGGTTTGGGCTTAGAAATGCATTGACTCCCAAGTCTTCTTATTTTCCCCCATGTCTTCTTTGGTGCAAGTTGAGTGTTGAATGCAGAGCTGTGCTGAGGAATTACTGAACCTAAACAAGATAGATCAGCTTTGGAGTAATTTTAATATGCTATACTTTTATGAAGCCTTGCTGTATTTAATAGGCATATTTAACATTCTCTTTGCCCCCTCGATCCCCATGCCTGCTCACTTTGTAGATACTGAAGTCATTATGACATTATGGTGTGATCAGTGCAGGGCGGAAGAGACAGAGCTCTTTGTACCGGGTCATGGGCTCTGGGAACAATCCTAGTCCTCTGACAGCCTCTACTGACCTACAAAAAGTGTTGTGAATCTTTTTACTGTCTGCCTTCAAAGAGATATGGGAGGAGAAATGACATAATGTCTACTTAGATCTTCAAGCTTCTCGGAAGAACAGTCTACAGTAATATGATTTCTTAATGCATTTGTTTGTGTTGTAATGGAGTATAATTGCATTTATCCCAATTTCTTTCTATACCTCTAAATATGACAGTCTTGCACAGGGGAAGCAGTCTAGCTTTGGGAGTAAGAACTGGGTCTAGACTAGAATCCTCAAAAAGTACAAGTGGACTAGCTATAAAGTTACGAGGTTGAGGGAAGGAAGGTGGGAGAGGAAGGAGTGGGAGCTACAGGTGGTGATGGCCGGGGGCAGTGGTTATAATTATCTTCAGAGTGTTTATAACATGTTAAAATCCTATTATTTTACTAAAGCTCAACATATCAATATATATTAAAATATGCGTGTTTGTTTTAATTTACAATATTGCATACTGGACAATTTATATGCAGTATTGACCCTGCCATCATTCTCTATGTTGATAGGCTCTTTGAGCCTCCTCCAAGATTTACCCTATTATGTTCCTCGGGCCACAGTTTGGTTGTTGAATAACTAGTTTCTGAGTCTGATATGGTAGTTCTCTACAAACACCAACACATTTGTAGATTCAGTTTTAAGAGGCCTAGTAAGTTACTAAATAATCCTTTTTCTTTGTTCTGTAGAAAAGGGAATAACAAGTTTTTTTTTTTAATTGAAATAATCACGAGCAGTGGATTTTTTGAGTAGCTTTTTGAGCAGTATTACAATCGAGTTGGCTTTCTAGTAAGTCATGAAAAGAGAAATTAAAACAAAGGATGAAAAACTGAGGAAGTATACATAAGTGTCATCCCTGACATTCCATAAATATGTTAATTTGGGTTACCCTTATCATTATTGGACAGTTTTGTTGTGGAATTTTCTGGTTGTGATTGGTTCTTTAGCACTTCTAATCCAGTGTTTTATAAGGAGGTCAGCCTTCTGTAAAGAATTTTAAGCAACTGTTGAGTTAACCAGGAAAGAAAACAGTATGTATGTCTTCTCTTTCAGAGAGGTGACAATATACACTCTTTAATAGCAACTGATTTGTATTTTTGGAGCAATAATACTGATCATATTACTTTCTCTGGAGAGAAGAAAAGCATTACAACCACTTTTATTTGTTAAATTATAGAATATAATGCAGAGAGACCATATCCTGTCACTCAAAATGTGGCATGAAAAAAATAAATTTCTATCAAATAGTGTTGCATACCAGGGGCATATGAAAAAAATCATTTTTTCTCTCAAAGTGAGAAGAACATCTTGTGTAAAGAAATGATATAAAATACTATGGAACTGTTCTTTAGACCAAAATAATCTTTTACGAAAAAGTGCTGACTTGGAGATATAGTTCATATCAAATTACTTTGTGGATGATCTTAATACAACCACATTTTTGTTGTGGGAGGTCATTGAGAACATGTAACTACCAGTTGACCTGAGAGCTAGACTCGGGCAATTGGAGGTTCCTCTTCCCCTCCCCTGTCCTTGAAATGTATAATCTGCCCATCAATCCCACAGCAGGAACTATTTTTATGGACACAGCCTTGAGTGAACAATGTGTTGTTGAGACCATGTGTCATGGAAGCCAGTTAAGGCCTCTAGGTAAACTTTTAAGATTCTAGTGGGCAGGTGTTGAGATAGACCTGTCTTGTGGCTGCCCAAGACAAGCCTTGTAAGTAGGTTCCCTTGTTTATTGAACCTGCTACCCACCCATCTGGAGTGGGTTGCATCTTCTTCAGTCTCCCCTTGTTCTGTGTGTATTGGGGCCAGTTTCAGGTTTCACCCAGGAAAGTTCACAAGGTTGTAAACCAATAATTTTCTGTTCTTGACAACTAACTAAAATTTGAATGAGCTTGTCTGAATGTTAAACATATTGTACCATTTTAGGCCCTTATATAAAACCTCAAGATACATTTATGGATTTTTGCAATTGGGTCTGAATATAGCTAACGCATACATACTTTTAAAAATTGAAAAAATCCACTTTACGTTAATGTGTTGTTAAGTTGTGATGTTTTGTTTGAATTTGTTTCAGAATCGAAGCAAACGCTTGGAGAAGGTCCATGTGGTTATTGGACATAAGTCCTGTGATTTGGATTCTCTCATTTCTGCCTTCACATATGCTTACTTTCTAGACAAGGTGAGTGGAAAGAAGGTCATGTATTTCTTAAGAAATTACTCATTTATTTATTTTTTATTTTCGGCTGCGCTGCGTCTTCGTTGCTGCTCTGGTCTCTAGTTGCAGCCAGCAGGGGCTACTCTCGTTGTGGTGCGTGGGCTTCTTACCACGTGGTGGCGTCTCTTGTTGTGGAGCACAGGCTCTAGGGTACTTGGGCTTCAGTAGTTGCAGCACGCAGGCTCAGTAGTTGCAGCTCCAAGACTCTAGAGAACAGGCTTACTAGCTGTGGTGCACAGGCTTAGCTGCTCCATGGTATCCTCCCAGATCAGAGATCGAACCTCTGTCCCCTGCTCTGGTGGGTGGATTCTTTGCTACTGAGCCACCAGGCAACCCCAAGATTATGCTTTTTATATTTGAATTATGATGTAACTTTTATAAACTGATGTTTTCCAGAAAAACAAGGAAGCTACTAACTTAATTTTTCATGTTCTGGTTTTTATTGTTGCAAAGAATAATGTATTATAATTCATTTACCAACAAATATCTATTGGTCACTTACTACATGTTAGGCATTGTTCTAATTATTTCTGACTGAGTCTCTGCATAAATATTTATTTCAATAGGATCGATTTTTTCAAATAAAAAATTTTAAAAATATACAATTGTTGATTACTTTTGTGGAAATTCAGAGAACTGACAAAAGGAAGTGTCAGAATTTCTTGTTTGCCTTAAACATTCTTGTTGGATAATCTTGCCCTTGGGAGTAGAAAAATATGTGCAGAATAGTCTGTGACCATTACATGAAGAATAGAGCATGCTGGCTGGAATTTTCAGTAATAGAGGTGTTACCTTCTACATCTATATTCTGTTTTTGCCTCTTAGCCTGACTTTGTACAGCAAGGTCATTCTCAGTTAACAATAATTTCCCTTGAGTCAGAGTCTTCGTACTCTGTGAAGCCATACTATAACATGCCAGTGGAGGTGGAAAAGACCTTTCTTTCAATAATTTGTTTAAAAATATCCATTCCATAAATTCATCAACCCATATCAAAGCATCACTTTAAAGCCTAAAAACGTATATTATGAGTGTCTTGGTGCTATGTCTAATCTCACACAGTTTTTCGTTTTCTGGAGTACAATTTGTTTGACTCCAATTTTGTTTGAATCCTTGACTCTGACAGTATGCATAGCTGATCTACAATGATTTACATTCACGTGAAACCCAGCCTTCCAGAATGAGCTGTAGGTGGCAAGAATGGTTTTAGGGCAGCAGCTGACGAAGTGCCAGGTAAAATATTCTGATGTCAACATATGACTTTCTGTCAGATTTATCTTAAAATTTGCTAAATTTCACAAGGGAGATTAATTGGTATGAAGAGAGAAATGTGCCTGTGTCAAGACATGCATTTAAATACTAATCTTATTAACGGGATTTTTTTCTTATTTATTTTGTATTGATGTATAGTTAATTTTCAGTACTGTGTTCATTTCAAGAGCACAGCAAAGTGATTCAGTTACTTTGCTGTACACTTGGTTTTCAGATTCTTTTCCATTATGTCACAAGATATTAAATATAATTCCCTGTGCTATACAGTAGGTCCTTGTTGATTACCAATTATATATATAGTAATGTGTATCTGTGAATCCCAAACTCCTAATTTATCTCCCCCATGTCCTGCCTACCCTTAAGTGGGTTTTTTGACTTCTAGGAAAAAAGCATTGCTTGTCTTGAGAACATTAGAGTTGCTTGAACTAGACTGGTTTTTAGACTGATCTTGGCATGGATTCTTTTTTTTTCTTAATGGGATCGGAGAGGTTGCCTTAGGTTGTGGAGTTGTTGCTCAGAATCTCACAACTTTGTCTAGAGGAAAGTTTCTTTCTCATTTTCCACGCCACGGTGAACCAGATACCCTTGTACGGTCATTAGAATGTGTGTGCATACACACACACACCTACCCACTCACTCCCCCCACACATAGAATCCTTCGCAGGGACAGATCTTAAGTCTTCAAGGAAGTATAGTTTACACCTACTTAAAGGAGGAAAATTTTTTTCCTAAATTCATCCTTCTCTCTATGAAATGAATATGTCAGATTACCATGTCATGGACTCTTAGGAAGTCATATAATAATAATGACCACACTGCCACTAACTTTGACGTCTTGAATGAATATAATAACATCCAGCAAAAGGAGTGGGCAAAGTAGTTGTCATAGTAAAATGAAGAGATGTGCGGCCTCTCTTCTCCTTCTTGCAAGACTCACGACTAAGCATGGGATAAATATGGAATTACTGAAGGGTCGCATACTGGGAACTTGTTAAGTTCTGTGTCTTCCTCTTAGTTTGCTGCACCCTGCTCCCATCACGGGTCTGCATCTTCATTTTAATTTTTCCTGAGAATCTGGCTACTCCTTCTCAAAGTATGAACACATAGAAGGACAGGGTTTGCAGCTTCACATGTCTGACTCTGTTTAATTACTTTCCACCCTGGTAGGTAAGCCCCATTCTATGGATGGGGAAAACTGAGGCTCAGAGAGGAAAATGGCTTTCTCAGACAGCAGAGTCAGGACCAGAACATAGTTTTTCCGACCACCAATCCAGAATAGGTCCTGCCAGAATAGGCTCAGACTGCATGGCTCTTGACTTAAGTTTCAGTATCAGGAGTAAGGTATAACTCCAGCAAGTAATAAGGAAAAACATCTTGTTGTGCATAAACTGGTAATGATTATTACATGGTTGTGATTCTGTATTAGCCTGATAGGTGGGATAAAAATCATCTTGTTGGAATGGCTTTGTATACCATAGAAGTATGTGATTCGTTTATTTCACTCGACAAATATGTATTAAATATCTGTTTTGTGCCAGACCATTTTATGCACTTAGAAACATGAACAAAACTGACAAAAATCCCTGCTAGGAAGGGGAGATGGATGATAAAGATGTTAAGACTGTGTAATAAACACTATGCTTGTGAAAGAGCTAGTGAAGATGTGAGAACAAAGGCCATTTAGTTCAGGCAAAAATCCACTTTCCAAACCCCACATTCTCTCGGTGATATTTAGAGTTTATTGCTATAGCATTATAGTAATTTTTAAAAGCACCTTCATTTTTAAAATTCTCATGGAAAAATAAGTTTATTATTGTGAATCTGAAATTCTCTAACATCTACCCATCTTCAGTTTCCCCCATCATTACAGTTTTTTTAAAAGAGGTTTATTAACATAATGTTTTTTTAAAAGATATAAAACATTAACAGAAATCACAGTCTGGTAGTCTGTGAGCCAAATCTGGAGTTTTCAGTAACCTATACTGTATTTTTAATTAAAAGGTTTATTGTGACATTGTAGCAATTAAACATTACAGATGACACCCCCAAATCTAGATTTCTAGCTTCTCTTAAGTAAAGGATTTGCCTATCCTGGACTGGGAATTTTTTGCATGGAATCAGTTGACTGGAGTTGAATAGGAGGCATCCCATATAGATGTGACGTCCGGGTCTTTCTGTGTCAGTGAGGTTTTTACCTGGAACTTCCCTATTGGCTCAGCTGGTAAAGAAGCCTCCTGCCAAAGAAGATGACACAAGAGACACCAATTTGATCCCTGGGTTTGGAAGCTCCCCTGGAGAAGGAAATGGCAACCCACTCTAGTATTCTTGCCTAGAAATTTCCATGGACAAGAGAGCCTGGCAGGCTATATAGTCCATAGGGTCACAAAGAGTCGGACATGATAGAGCGCACACATGCGCACAACAGTCTTCCCCTGCCCTGCGGTCATCATTCTAATTTTTTGCTGATTCCATAAAGATGGGCAGATGTGTTTCCTATGAAGAAGAGAATGTGTGTATTTTTAAATTGCGGAGAGGGTGAAATGAGACATAAAAATTTTCAAGAAAGGCAAGAGAAGTTTCATATGGAATCACAAGAGATTAACAAAAATTAGGGGCCACTTAATCCATGGAAAATGCTCTGCTCATTGGGTTCAGGAAAAACTGGTAATGAATGTAAAGTGGTTTAGCGAGACCAAAGGACCTTGATTCCCTTTCCAGTTACCCTCTGGCTTGAGAAAATGGAGCTGTGTTTTATCCTCCTGCTGCTGTCAGTGACTCGTCAACTTTTTTCTTGGTAGGTCAGCCCTCCGGGGGTTCTCTGTTTGCCGGTGCTGAACATACCAAGGACTGAATTCAGTTACTTCACCGAAACAAGGTTTATTTTAGAAGAACTCAACATCTCTGAGTCATTCCACATATTCCGAGATGAAATCAATCTGCATCAGCTAAATGATGAGGGGAAGTTATCTCTAACACTTGTTGGCAGCAACGTACTGGCAAGGTAAGGCTCTGGAGGGAGGTTTGATATTTTAAAAAAGATTTTTCTGGGCCAAGTATTACCTTGTTCAGGTTTTTTTTTTTTTTGTGGTTTGGGAAGATGTATTAAAGGCAGAGGACATTTAGAAGAAAGGGAATGTGTTTTTTCTCTTACAGCAAAATTTGGGCTATGCCAAGCCTCTGTTTTTACTTTGACATTTCAGATATGACATCTTTGAGTGGAAAATACTTATAAAATAGGCCCAAATTTTAATTTTAAATCATTTCAAACACTTTCTATATAATAATGCAACTTTATACTGATGCTGAAAATGTATAATGAAGATTGAAATTAACACTAAATAAAACTAAAAAATTCTTAAGAAAGAAATCTTGGTAGTGAAATGGAAAATTATGTACATGGGCTAGGAAAGCCATTCAGTCATTGGCTCCTTTAGTCATAGCATTTACTATAAAAGCAGGATGGATTCTATAAACTTCATGTAATTTGAACTCCTTATTTTATGGACAAGAAACCCAAAACCCTTTCGCAAATGACTTGCCCAAAGTACAACATGCAGTTAATAGAAGGGTTTGGATGAGAACACAGATCTTCTGTTTCCTTCAGTAAGTACTTAGGAGTTGCTAACTGGTGCATGAATCTACAGATATTATACATAAAGAGGAATAAGACAAATTTCCTGCCTTCACAGTTCTTACAACCCATCACAAAGAGTCTCATTTGATAAGCTCTCTGTTGCTAGTGAGTGAAGAGTCCCAGTTAAACATCTCAGCCGTCTGAGGTGATAGTTTTTTGCAAACTTTGCCCATTTTTTAATCATTGATATGGCATTCACCCATGGACATTTACCTTAGTATACATGAAATAAAATGTAAAAGCATCTGATTTTTTATCTACCTTTCTTAAGGAAGCATATTTAGGTATGAATACATTGTATTGTCAGTTGTGAAGTTCATTCAGTTATAAAGAGTTGGAAAATGATCTGCCTCTTTAGGGTTGTTTTTATCCCCATGATACTCAAAACACTCAAAATTCTTTTGAATAATACTTATTAATTAGTTGTTAACTGGCTGAGAGTTATTCATAGGTTATTTGACTGAATTCCATTATCATTGTTCAGGTTGATCATGTGCTTGACTAAATTTGTGTGTTAGCTTTTTCAAACTAACTATAACACAAGGAGATATGGAAAGAAGCAATGCAAGATGCCGAAGAAGGGAACTATGATATTTGTGTCAGTTAAGATTTTAGGAAGAGTTTTGTTACCTATTAAAATGGAAACATTTATTCTGATTTTGAGACTGAAGTTGTGAAGCCTTGCTTTGGGATTGTTTACAAAATAGAATGTTTTTCAAAAATAAACTGCAATTTTCATTTCCTTCATTGCCGTTCTTTGAGTTTTGGCAGACAGAATCCAGTCAGTTTTATCCACCTCTTTCTTCCTGCCTTTGATAAAAGCCAACTATATCTCATATAAAAAGAATGATGCAGAAATAAATAAGCTAGAAGTATTTTTTTTCCAGCAACATAACTGAATGTGTAAGTTTTGTATCCAGATAGTTAAGAGTTTAAATATAAGTAGTCTACTTACTAGGACTTCCCAGGTGGCTCAGTGGTAAAGAATCTACACGCCAACCAGGAGATGTGGGTTTGATCCCTGGGTTGGGAAGATCCCCTGGAGAAGGAAATGGCAACCCCCTCCAGTTCTTGTCTGAAAGATACCATGGACAGAAGAGCCTGGCTGGCTATAGTCCATAGGGTTGCAAAGCCTCAGACATGACTTAGGGACTAAATAGCAATGGCAGCAGCAGCAGTCTTACTGGCTGTGTGGCCTTGGTCACCGTTATTTAATTTTATTTTTACACAATATTTAAAGGTTACACTCCATTTAGTTTTTACGAAGTATTGGCCATATTCCCTGTGTTTGTAATGGTCACATTTCTTAACCTTTTCATGCTTTTTTTTCCCACCTGTAAAAATAAGAATTTTAATAGAACCCATTGAGTAGAGTCAGTTTATATTATAAAATGTAATAATACTGAGAAAGTATTTATTACAGTGTCCAGCCTGTAGTGGAAACTCAATAAATGTTAGCTTTAGCAATGATTATTATTGTTGTTATTATTATTTTCCAACAGCCAAACTAGAGATGGAAGTGCTAAGGTGTGAAGGTCTTCAAAGACTCTTGGGGATGTAATTAATTAAAATGAAATGTGAAAACACATTAAGAATAAGTCATGTGAACTTATTTTTGGTTATTAAGAGGAAGTCATTTGTGTGGAAACAAGAGATTAAATAATTCCAGAAAGTAAGAAAATATGCCCTCTTTCTTTTCCTCTCCTCCATTTGCTTTCCAGTGAGGACAAAACTTTAGAATCAGCAGTTGTCAAGGTCATTAATCCGGTGGAGCAGGGCGACGCCGGCTTTGAGTTCCGAGAGCCTTCATCGTCTCTGGTGGTGAAAGAGATCCTCCAGGAGGCTCCCGAGGTCATCACCGAGCAGCTGGCTCATCTGCTCAGAGGTGAGAGATGACTCTTTCCATTAAATACTGGAAGGCTTAATGGAGTGTCTCTAGACTCACTCATGCACAAAGAGTGCGATCCATTCTTGGGTTAACAGTCCCTTTCAAGACCACGGGAAGCTTCAGCAGAGAGGCAGGGAGTAAAGAGTTTGTTAAAGAGTAGCATTATATTGAATATTAAAAATGTGCATCTAGAAATAGGCATGAAGGATCTTTGCTGTTTCACCAGACAGGAATATTAAATGTTCCCACTCCACAACAGCATGGATAGAGGCCAGAATTCCACATTCCTCATTGAAATGTCTCCTGGTACTGATCCATGCTCGTTTATATAATACTACTTGGATGGCACAGCCAGCTGCCTCCCTTTTGATGATACTGTGCAGGACTTTTATGGTTAAACTGCCACCTCCTTCTCTCCCCATCATGTCGTGTTTCCATCTTCACCCAGTTAGCTTTAAGCACTGTGTTCTCAGCGCGCTGTCATCAATTACCCTCTTCATCTCTTTTTCATCTTCCTCAGTGGGGTCTATCACTTCTAAACAGTGATTTCTAAGCTGGAAATTGTCCACTGACTTTGGTGCCACAAAATTACCACAAAAATTCCATATTGTCTCATGTAGGACAGTTTTGGGTTTTATATAAAGCTGTTTTTCCTCCTTTCAACAATCCATCTTGAACATGATAGACCAAGTTTTTCTCAGGAGTATTTGACACAGGGAAGTGAAAAACAGTGATTAACCGGCTGAAAGAATTAAAAAAGGAAAGAGAAGCCCATATGGTGACAACTCCTTTAAGGCTTTTTTTTTTTTTTTCCTTTTTCTTTAGCTTCCTCTGCCTCTACCAGAATTTGGAGGGAAAAGGGTCCAGGACTTCTATAGTTCCTATAAATGTCTTAGAACCAATGGCCCCAGTCAACCTGTTTTAAATACTTTTCTGGCTATGGACATCTGTAAAACTGCTCTCTGGGAAACTGTGCCTTCAACTAAACTAAGTAACCACAACCACTTATCTCTGACAGAACAGAAGGGAAATAAAGGCAATTGGGGATCTCGGCCAAAAGAGAAGTTGTTTGACAGTGCAAATATGTGGTGCAGGCAAACACTAGAGAATATGTTGTTTAATTATTTTGAAACTAAGAAGTTTGGTTTATTGTTCAAAAAGATACATGTGTCATTTAGTAGGGAAAAATGTAGTCAATGAACAGTTCAGCATGATTTTCCATAAGTAATAAGGTAATATCAAGCTGTAGTACTTGGAACAAAGATATGATTTTGTTGCTGATGATGACAATGACGACGGTGATAATAATGGTGACATTCAGATTTAGGGAATTAGAATATTGTGGCTCAGATGGTAAAGAATCTGCCTGCAATGCAGGAGACACAGGTTCAATCTTTGGGCCAGGAAGATCCCCTGGAGAAGGGAACAGCTTCCCACTCTAGTATTCTTGCCTGGAGAATTCCACAGACAGAGGAGTGTGGCAGGCTACAGTCTGTGGGGTTGCCAAAAATTGGACGTGACATGTCCAACTGGACATGAGGAACCAACCCTTTGATGGATATTACACTTTAGACCCTCTTGTTAGTTACCTTAGTTTTAGTTTGCAGAGTTGCCAAGAATTAGAACTATGGTAAAGGACCTTGTTTTTTTTTTTCATCATCAGAGATTTTTTCATAACTTTGGGTTTGAAGTGGCCTTGGGAAGCTGGCAAAATAAGACTGTCACTTCCTTGTTGCTTGGAAATTGGAATTTGGACAGACACAGTCCCTTTACCTGTGAAGACTGCTCACATAGACACTGTCATGAGAAAGCCAAGGTTGCTGAAGCCTGGCGGTAGAAGACATGGGTGGTTTAATATAGTAGAAAGAGAGCTCTGGAGACCTTTGACCGAAGTGTGACACGTGCATATGCATGTGTACATTATGTGGAGGGGAGATGGAGCATTTTGGAACAGTTTGGCCAAGATGAACTGAAGAATGATGATCCCAGGAGTTTGGCTTTAAAAAGGTAACTTAAGTGTTTGGAGCAAGAAGGGCAATGACCACTTTTTAAAAGCTCCTGACTTTAATAAATATCAGAAAGGAATCAAGTTGAATTTTGCTGTACTCACTAAACTGAAAATTAGATTTTATGGCTGTCTAATCATGTATTAACACCAAACCTAAAGGAGTGTTTTAAAGGGAAGTTTTTTTTATATGCCTATACATAATTTTAGGATTCATTATTTTCATAATGTCATTCTTTCTGAAGGGTTTTCTGTAGAAACAGCTATGATTTATTTCGCATTTTGGGGTGCTCAAAATGATCAGTAATTTGACACACATTTCTAGACCATGTATTATGCATTCTTCTAGGTCTTGAAGGGATGCAAATTTCTACACACACCTTTGCCATAAAGAATTTTGAGAAGTGTCTGTTTCCAGATGACATAAAGTTAAATATTTAGTCAAGATTTGACTTGCTATACATTGAAGCAAACACATCGCTGGTTTGGAGACTTGCATGTCATCCATGCCTTCTTAGGGACAGCATGTTTGTATAATATTAGAGGTTCTTTTCTACTGTTTTCATGAGGAAAGTGCCGAGTAACCAAAATACTTTTGCAAATTCTTAAAGTAATCATGAGGCAAAAAAAAAAAAAAAAAATTTAGTCAAGACTTGAAATAGTCCTTGAAAGCATCATAATTGGACCTCTATGGAAGATATGTTATTATAAACTTTGTGCCAAAAAACCTGAATATACTCCAAACTAAGTACTTTGTCAGTCTAACAGTTCTTTGCCTTTCATTCCCATGGTCACACCCTAAAATCCATCATGCTGAGGCTGGTGTGCTGTAAATGGATTTCTTGAGCCAAGATATTGATCCCCTCAGTCCTTGGAGAGGACCGTTAGTATGCCTTTTAGCCTGGTACACTGAATAAAAATACCTGTAATTTTCAGTTTGTTCCTTAATGTGCAAAAAGGTTGGGCCTATTCTTTTTTAGTATTGCTTGTTGGTACCTTCTCTTCTGCTCAGCTTCTAAATATTGCAGTACCCTAGAGCTTTGTCCTGGGGGCATTTTTTGTCTGTATAGTACTTGGATGGCCTCATTTAGTTCCAAAATCTTAAATGTAACACACAGGCTGTGACTCCTGTATCTCTAACCATAACCTCTCTTTAGAATTTGCCCATTTGACATCTTCATGTGCATGTCTAATTAGCACCGCTACTTCAACAGGGCTATCATGGAACCCTTTGGTTCCCTGTACCTCCAAACCTACTTTTATCCCAGTTCACTAATAGTAGTAAAAGGTACTGACAGCCACCCAGTTGTTCAAACCATTCAAGCTAAAAGTGATTCTTAATTCTTTCTTTTACCTTGCCTCCCTCATTGATGCATCGACAAGTCCTGGTGACTCTACATCTAAAACATAACTTGCATCCATCCACTTTTCTCATAACTACTAGTATTTCAATCCAAGTTACTCTCTTTGACTAATGCCATAGCTGCCTGACTGTTGCCCTATTTTCTTCATAAAAACTATTGCTTACAAAGTGATCATAAAAGTATAAAACAGTCAAGTCAATCCCCTGCATAAAATCCATCATACTCAAAATCCAAGCATTCCACCCTTACAATCCACAACATAATCTTGCCCCTGCCAATTCCAACATCATCTCATGCTCTTTTCCCATTTTCCCATTGTGTGTTCTAGGAATAGAGGCCTTTCATCCTTTCAAATATGCCAAACTCTTCCACTCTTGAGGATTTACATAAACTGTACCTTCCTTCTGAAATGCTTGTTTCTACCCATCTACTTAGCTTTATCACTGTATCTCCTTCTCCCTCTTGGTCCTTTATTCCAGAATATAAGCTTCATGAGATAAGAGACCATACATGTTTTGTCCACTGCTCCACTGTAGAAGAAATGGAGTAGCCGTCATAGTCAACAAAAGAGTCCAAAATGCAGTACTTGCATGCAATCTCAAAAATGACAGAATGATCTGTGTTCGTTTCCAAGGCAAACCATTCAATATCATGGTAATCCAAGTCTATGCCCCTACCAGTAATGCTGAAGAAGCTGAAGTTGAGCAGTTCTATGAAGACCTACAAGACCTTTTAGAACTAACACCCAAAAAAGATGTCCTTTTCATTATAGGGTACTGGAATGCAAAAGTAGGAAGTCAAGAAACACCTGGAGTAACAGGCAAATTGGCCTTGGAGTACAGAATGAAGCAGGGCAAAGGCTAATAGAGTTTTGCCAAGAGAACGCACTGGTCGTAGCAAACACCCTCTTCCAACAACACAAGAGAAGACTCTACACATGGACATCACCAGATGGTCAACACTGAAATCAGATTGATTATATTCTTTGCAGCCAAAGATGGAGAAGCTCTATACAGTCAGCAAAAACAAGACCAGGAGCTGACTGTGGCTCAGATCATGAACTCCTTACTGCCAAATTCAGACATAAATTGAAGAAAGTGGGGAAAACCACTAGACCATTCAGGTATGACCTAAATCAAATCCCTTAATGATTGTACAGTGGAAGTGAGAAATAGATTTAAGGGACTAGATCTGATAGACAGAGTACCTGATGAACTATGGACAGAGGTTCGTGACATTGTCCAGGAGACAGGGATCAAGACCATCCCCAAGAAAAAGAAATGCAAAAAAGCAAAATGGCTGTCTGAGGAGGCCTTACTAATAGCTGTGAAAAGAAGAGAAGCGAAGAGCAAAGGAGAAAAGGAAAGATATACCCATTTGAATGCAGAGTTCCAAAGAATAGCAAGGAGAGACAAGAAAGCCTTCCTCAGTGATCAGTGCAAAGAAAAAGAGGAAATAAATAGATGGGAAAGACTAGAGATCTCTTTGAGAATATTAGAGATACCAAGGGAACATTTCCTGCAAAGATGGGCTCAGTAAAGGACAGAAATTGTATGGGCCTAACTGGAGAATCCCAGGGACAGGGGAGCCTGGTGGGCTGCCATCTATGGGGTCGCACAGAGTCGGACATGACTGAAGTGACTTAGCAGCAGCAGCAACAGAAGTAGAATATATTAAGAAGAGGTGGCAAGAATTCATAGAAGAACTGTATAAAAAAGATCTTCACAACCTAGATAATCACGATGGTGTGATCACTCACCTAGGGCCAGACATCCTGGAATGTAAAGTCAAGTGGGCCTTAGGAAGCATCACTATGAACAAAGCTAGTGGAGGTAATGGAATTCCAGTTGAGCTATTTCAAATCCTAAAAGATGATACTGTGAAAGTGCTGCACGCAATATGCCAGCAAATTTGGAAGACTCCACAGTGGCCACAGGATTGGAAAAGGTCAGTTTTCATTCCAATCCCAAGGAAAGGCAATGCCAAAGAATGCCCAAACTACCGCACAGTTGCACTCATCTCGCATGCTAGTAAAGTAATGTTCAAAATTCTCCAAGTCAGGCTTCAGCAATACGTGAACTGTGAACTTCCAGATGTTCAAGCTGGTTTTAGAAAAGGCAGAGGAACCAAAGATTGAATTGCCAACATTCGCTGGATCATCAAAAAAGCAAGAGAATTCCAGAAAAACATCTATTTCTGCTTTATTGACTATGCCAAAGCCTTTGACTGTGTGGATCACAATAAACTGTGGAAAATTCTGAAAGAGATGGGAATACCAGACCACCTGATCTGCCTCTTGAGATATCTGTATGCAGGTCAGGAAGCAACAGTTAGAACTGGACATGGAACAACAGACTGGTTCTAAATCAGGAAAGGAGTATGTCAAGGCTGTATATTGTCACCCTGCTTATTTACCTTATATGCAGAGTACATCATGAGAAACGCTGGGCTGGATGAAGCACAAGCTGGAATCAAGATTGCCAGGAGAAATATCAATAACCTCAGATATGCAGATGATACCACCCTTATGGCAGAAAGTGAAGAACTAAAGCCTCTTGATGAAAGTGAAAGAGGAGAGTGAAAAAGTTGGCTTAAAGCTCAACATTCAGAAAACTAAGATCATGGCATCTGGCCCCATCATTTCAAGGCAAATAGATGAGGAAACAGTGGCTGACTTTATTTTTCTGGGCTCCAAAATCACTGCCAATGGTGATTACAGCCATGAAACTAAAAGATGCTTACTCCTTGGAAGGAAAGTTATGACCAACCTAGACAGCATATTAAAAGCAGAGACATTACTTTGTCAACAAAGGTCTGTCTAGTCAAGGCTGTGGTTTTTTCAGTGGTCATGTATGGATGTGAGAGTTGGACTATAAGGAAAGCTGAGTGCAAAAGAATTAATGCTTTCGAACTGTGGTGTTGGAGAAGATTCTTGAGAGTCCCTTGGATTGCAAGGAGATCCAACCAGTCCATCCGAAAGGAGATCGGTCCTGGGTGTTCATTGGAAGGACTGATGTTGAAGCTGAAACTCCAATACTTTGGCCACCTGATGCGAAGAGCTGACTCATTTGAAAAGACCCTGATGTTGGGAAAGATTGAGGGCAGGAGGAGAAGGGGATGACAGAGGATGAGATGGTTGGATGGCATCACCAACTCAATGGACGTGGGTTTGGGTAAGCTCAGGGAGTTGGTGATGGACAGGGAGGCCTGGCGTGCTGCAGTCCATGGGGTCGCAAAGAGTCAGACACGACTGAGTGACTGAACTAAACTGAGCTGAACCACTGTTCTTTTCTCTTGTGCCTGCAACAGTGCTTGTCATGTAATAGACCCTCAATAAATCCTGCAATGAAATGAATTTTGCAAGAATTTTTTATATCCTTTCTGTTTATGACTATATTGATTTAGTTGGTACTATGATATTGTATTAATAATTTCCATTTCATTCCAGCCCATCCCTCCAATATTCTTGATGTCCAGAATTTGAACATTGTTCCTTCCAATAATATCCTCCCCCTTTTTTTAGCTTTTAGAAAGCTTTGTTTTGGTATTTTTCAAGTGTTTGTTTATATTTTCATCTTTATATATGTATCTTTTATATATATATAATATTAGCCTTTCGTGGAATATAATACATGTACAGAAAAGAATATAAAACACAAATATAAAAATTTAAATATACAGCTCAGTGAAATATCACAAAAGAGACATCTTTTTAACAATTAATCAGGTAAAACATGGAACAAGATAACCTCCTTGTGCCTCTCCCCATCAAAACTCTTTCCCTCTCTAAGTAAAGATAACCATTATTTTGATCTTTACGCACACCTTCCTGCTTTTCTTTAAATTTTACCATCCCAGTGTGTTCCCCATAACACTAGAGACTGGTTTTTGTCTCTTTGGCATATCATATAAATTGGATCATATAGTGTACACTCTTCATTTTTATTATATCCCTGCTTTTATATTAAATGTAGTATCTATTTGCACAGGTCAGCCATCTGTCTATCCATTTATTATTTATATTATTTTTTGTGTCCTTTCGTTTTCCATATAATATTTGAGGTGGCTTACAAAAATGCATGTAAATATAATAAAACAGAAAAAAAGAGTCAGGGTCAGGAAACATACCAATAAATAAACTTGGAGAAGTAAAAGTGGTGTTCTGTTTGAAAGTTTGAATATGAGCCTCCTGGAGACAAGAAATGAGTAGAAATATAATTAACTGTGAAATTCATATTAGTGAAACAAACACATATACCAGTTCCTTATTAAAAGAGTATCTAGGTCTGAAGGTTTTTTCATTGCATCATCCTTATTGAAAGGACACCTAATAACATCATAGACATTCTCCAACTCTTACATATGTAGTAGCGTTTTATATAGGTACTGGGCAGTGTATCACACACTTTTCTGCTCTTCAGTCAGCGTGTGGGGATTGTTCTAATCAGCTTGACCTTTAGTCTAGTAAAGACTAGACTATTCCTGTTCCAAGTCTCTTTTTCTATACAGGCTGGTGTTTTTTCTAAATATAGGAAATTAATACTTAAAATTAGTCATATTGGAATCTTTTGTAGTCTTAGTCTTATACTCACTGCTCTAGCTATGTGTCAGAATGTTTGTATGATGGGATAATATTATATTCAAATATGGGGGTAGAACCTGATTAATATGGATGCTGTTAAAAGATCACTTGTATACCAATTAAAGGTAGATATCAAGCTGCCAGTGGAGAAATAACCTGCTGTGTTTATCTAATCATCTGCCCTGTCACTCTGTCATCTGGACCTTGGCAGGACAGTTGTGGATAAATGCCAACAGGTGACACAGCCATGGCTAATGTGTGTTCAGGCTCTTTAGGGCATTTGACGAAGTTGACATAATTTGCATTTTCTTGAATTAATACTTCTTACAATAGTTAGATCTTGCTGTTGTCTTTTAGTAGGACATATCTCAAACTTAGAAATTTCAGGATGCAGCTCATGAGCATCAGTTTCATCTGAAAAGGCATAGATTGATTTATAGAGACTGCTTTCTAATTATTTGAGTAAGAAATTATATGAAAAGAGAATGTGCTCATTCAGATGAGATCATAAATGACCTTGATTTTTGGAAATCTGTCTTTTCACTTCTTCATCCCCTCCCCAGCTATATCTTTGCTGTTGTGGTTCTTGTTCTTTGTTTTATTTCTTTTCTCCTAACTTTTCATCTCCTCTTCCTCTTCTTATTTTCTTCCTCCTACTATTTGCTTCTAAGCCTTATTATTATTTTCAAACAAGTTACCATCTGTTCTAAAAGTCACATACAGTCATGGTGGCCTAAAGTTGGTGTTTGGTTACGCCCTGAGTTTGTACCAAAAGCAAACAATTATAGACCTGTCAGACTCCTCAACCTGTATTCGTTTTCTGCAGAAATGTTTACTAGAGGGCTGTTGTCAAATATAAGGTCCATTAAATTGCTGAATCATCACACTGAGGATTTGTGTGCCCACATGTGTATTTGTGTGTGTGTGTGTGTGTGTGTGCGCACGCGCTTTCCAGAACTAGCTGGCAATGATGAGACTGCAATCACTGATTACCAGGCAGGTTTCCATCAAAACCACAGCTCACTGGACCTTTCATGCTTCTTTTCTTTGTACAAGGCCTTGACAGAGCCACAACTTGAATAGTGAAACAAATAACAGCAATTATTCTTAGCTGAGGAAGTGGAAAAAATATGCCCTAGCTTTTAAAGAAATAATTCTCTCCTGTTGGTTGTTCCATTTGAACGTTAATAAAGAATTGTTGCTTGCTATTTTCGTAGCCTGGGTTAACAGCTTCAAAAAGATCCTTTTAAGGAGGTCTAATAGGAAAGGGACAGAGCCAGACCGTTTTTTTCCCTCTCTTGCCCAAAGAGTGAATCATTCATCTCCCAAAATGGTTACAAAGTCCAGAAGGAATTACAGAGCTGTTTTCCTTTGGAAGAGGGATGGCCTGAGTTGGGGGAAGGGGACAGAAATTATTTTTTCTGCTAGATACAAAACCAGAACAATTCCTCAACCTTAGAGTGTTAATTATTTCTCTTGCTTTATAAAGATGAATTTTATTCTTAAATTTAGGCATTTTAAATTTATAAGATTACTAAGCACTTGAATAACTTGCTCCCTTTTTAGCCCTTTGCAGGCAAAAATACAAGTTGTATTTTCCATTATTTTTCTCCTTCTTTCTCCCTCCCCCCTCCCTCCCTCTCTCCATTATTTGTCCCTTAATTTTTTTGTTTCAGTATGAAAAAAACAATCCCAGGTGAAACAGGAAAGAGGTTTAAATCCCTTTTTTTCTGCCAAGAATTTATCATGCAGAATATGCCTTGACTGTGGTGAATGTTTTCCCCAAACAACTTCTGACTTTATTAGTTCATGTTTAATATTAATGCACTGCAATTGCTTTTGGGAAGAGGTCCTTCACTTCTCCATTCTTTTGAACAAAGAATATGTGGTTAATTTTTTTTCTCTAATGGAATGAAATATTTACTATTTTATTATAATTGCTTTCTTTGTTACTTGTTGGTAATTTCTCATGGTCTTTGAAGAGCTGGGACACTTTTGTATACATGAATATGAATTTAAGGAGTTTTTTTTAGTTCTGCAGATTTAACTGGAAGTTAAGTCAACTCCTATGTCAAAAATAGGTTTGATTTTGCTAAGAGGTGCTTTTGGCTACTCTACATCCTGCTACTGATATTTGACTTAAGTATGTTACTAAATGGGCCTCTAGAGTGAAGTAGAAAAATTTGCTATAGATGAGTCCCTTGAATAAAGTTGGTCCATAGCCTTTCTTCTGCAGTAAAAACAACTCAGAGTATGGTGAGCATCTTTTTCACTTATTTTTTTCCTACTTACGTCAGAACTTCATTTCTTTCTTACATTGTCAAGTCAAAATGATAATGTCAGAAGTTCCTTTTCATTGAATTATTCTTTTGGATTCTGTTTAGTGCAATACCTGTTAGATTAATTTCTGAATACTGCCTTTTTGTGTATTTTAAAATTAAAATCATTAAACTGAAAAAATTGGAATCTTGGTTTGACTGTAAGCCAGGCATATTTTTGTGAAATTTGTTACTAAATATTTATATTTTGATGCTATTACCATTTAATTTAAATTTGATTTTCTAATTGCTCATGATTGTTTATAGAAATACAAGAGTTTGTATTACTGACATTATACCCAGCAGCCTTGCTAAATTTATTTACTGTCTTAAATTAATTTGTATTATTAATTAGTTAATTCATTTGTTACTGAATAATTAATTTATTTGCATTTTCATTTTTAAGTTGATACACATATCATCTATGAAGAAGTCAGTTTTTATTTCTTTTTCTTTCTTTACACTTTCACCTTTTTTTGTTTTTACACTTTTACTTCTTTTACTGTTTTATTTCTCTGGTTAGGATTCACACTGCAGTGTTAAGTAGAAATAGCATGCATCTTTGTCTAATTCCTGATTTGAGGTGGAAGTCTTTCATAATTCACAGTTAAGGATAATGTTTGTTTTTCTTATTTGGTTTTTTTTCCTCTTTCTTTTAAAATAGTTTTGTTTTTAAAATGTTTATAATATTGTGTTGGTTTCTGCCATACAACAATGTGAATTAGCCATAACCTTACTTAGTTTTTATAAATGCCCTTCATCAAATTAAGGAAGTTGTCTTTTATTTCTACTTGGCTGAGATTTAATATGATTAAATCTTGGATTGTATCAAGTAGTTGATATACAACTAGACCTTTACTGAGGTGACCATTTGATATTTCTCTTCTACTAGGGCGCTAAATTATGTTAACTTTGGAATGTTAACTTGACCTTTAATTCCTAAAAAGTCCCTATTTGGTGACAATTCAATATCTTATTATATATTGCTATCTTGATTTGGGGCTAGCTTAAAAAATTTTTTTTGCAACTATACTTATGAGAAAGATCTGCCTCTGCTTCTTTCTTGTACTGTCTCTACTGAGTATTGGTATAAAGATTATGCTGGATTCAGAAAATAAGCCGGGAAGTATTTTCTGTTTCTAATCTTTGGGAGAATTTGTGTAAAATTACTATATTGTTTTCTTAGATGTGTGGAACTATGGATATTAAACTATGGATTCATTTTAAAATAAATGCAAAACCATCCCAATTTTAAATTTCTTTTCCTATCAGTTTGGCAAGTTGAGTTTTTCCAGAAATGCCCATTTCCTCTAAAATTTAAAATCTATTAAGATTATATTTATCTTTTAAAAAATATTTATTTATTTGGCTGAGCCAGGTCTTAGTTGGTGCATGCAGGATCTTTAGTTGTGGCATGTGGGACCTAGTTCCCTGACCAGGGGTTGAACCCTGGCCCCGTGCATTGGGAGTGTGGGGTCTCAGCCATGGACCACTAGGGAAGTCCCCTATACTTATCTTTTAAAGTTGTTAGAATCTGTAGTATGTCACTGTTTCATTTTTAATGTTGGAAAATTCTACCTGCTATCATTTTGTTTTTTAATCATTTTCAAAAACCATATTAGTCTTTTCCAAGAATCAGTATTTTGTTTTATTTTCCTTATATGTGTTTCTTTTTCATGTTTTTAAGTTTTGCTCTTATCTTCATTATATCCTTCCTTCTACATTTTTTTAGTTGCGGTGTCTTTTTTTTTAACATCTCATGCTTTTGAGGTTATAAAATTTCCTCAGCACATCTCTAGTTGCATCTTACAAGTTTAAATGTAGCATTTTCATATCATTCAATTAAAATGTATTCTAATTTATGTTGTGATTTTTCCTTTTACCATGATTTGGAAGTGCATTGTTTATGTTTCAAACATTTGGAAATTTTCTAGTTTTGTTTTATTATCGATTTTTAGACTATTTTCATGATGGCTATAGAATATAACTCATTGTAATCCTCTTCAACATTGTAATCCTCTTCAACAAATTGTTGAAGTTTGTCTCAACAAGTGGCCAATTTTGGTTAATGTCTCATTTGTGTTAGAAGATAAAGTATAGTCTGATGTTGTTGATAATGATAAATTTATGTCAGTTAGATCAACTTTGTTACTCTTGTTGCTCAAATAATCTATATATTTACTGATTTTTTTCCTGCTGGTTCTTACAGTTGCTGAGAGATGTGTGCTAAAATTTCCCACTGAGGTTGTGTATTTATCTCATTCTTCTTTCAGTTCTGTCAATTTTTGCTTTACATATTGGGAAGCTTTTAGGTAATGTTATTAGTAATGTTATTAGTTCATGTAAAGTTAGGATTGATGTATCTACCTGAAGTTTGATTCTTTAATAATAAGCACATATTTGTCTTAATCTCAAGTAATTCTTCTTGTCTTAGAGTATCTAATATTAGTGTATTATACCAGTGTTACATCTTTTTCTACTCTTTTACTTTCAGTCTTTCAATATCATTATATCGAAGGTGTGCTCGTGTAAAAAGTATATTGCTATTGTAGTTTTTAAAAGAGTTTGATAATTTTTGTCTTTTAATTGAAGTAGCTCAGCTGGTAAAGAATTCGCCTGCAATTCAGGAGACCCCAGTTAGATTCCTGGGTCAGAAAGCTCTGCTGGAGAAGGGATAGGCTTCCCACTCCAGTATTCTTGGGCTTCTCTGGTAGCTCAGCAATTTACCAACTTAAACATTTTTAAGTGTACAGTTCAATAAAGTATACCCACGTTGTTGTACAACAGAGCTCTAGAACTTGTTCGTCTTGCAATACTGAAACTCTATACCCACTGAACAGTTATTGTCTCTTTATATTAATGTAATTGCTCTTACGTTTGGGCTTAATATGTCATTGTGCTATTTGTTTTCTACTTGTCTCAGATTTTCCCCTTTTCTCTATCTTTTTTTACTATTATTACACTAAATAAGGATTTTTACTATTACATTTTCCTTCACTAGCTTATTAGTTATGAATTCCTTTTTAGAAAATTATTTTAGTAATTATTTTATAATTAAGATTATAAAATACCATTAATTTATGTTATAAATCAATATTTTTACCACTTGCCTGATCATCCAAGAACCTTAGAGAAATTTGTCTCTACTTAGTTCAATCTGCAATTTGTTACTGTTGAAATGTATTTTAATTACACATCTATTTTAAACTCCATATTATAAATGTTTTATACAGTGGACATTGATTTATTCTCACTCATATATTTATATTCTCCAATACTTCTTCCTTGCTGTTGTTTTTGAGTGTGACTTCTTCTTGTGCCAGATACTTCCAATTTATATTTCTGAAAATGTCTTTATTTTGCCTTCATTTTTTCTTATATTTCAGTATGTATGTATGTGAAAGTCACTCAGTCATGTCCAATTCTTTGCAACTATAGAGTCCATGGAATTCTCCAGGCCAGAATACTGGAGTGGGTAGCCTATCTCTTCTCCAGCGGATCTTCCTGACCCAGAAATTGAACCAAAGTATCCTGCATTACAGGCAGATTCTTTACCACCTGAGCTATCAAGGAAGAATTCAATATCGGCATTTCTTTTATATCAGCACTTTGAAGTTGTAATTTCAGTGTCTTTTGACTTTTATCATTTTAGGTGAGATTAGGGCTCAGTTTTATTGTAGTTCCTTTGACAGTAACATATTTCTTTTCCTCTGATATATACTTTGTCCTCTGTGATTTTTAGCAGTTTTACTGTCACATGCCTAGAGGTAGTTTCTTTGTATTTATTCTGTTTTGGATTCATAATTTACTTCGAATATTTGAATAATCTGTTTAATTCCTTTTGAAAAATGATTGGCTACTCTTTTCAAATATTGTTCCATCCCCTTTTCTCTCTCCTTTCCAAGGAGAACCCTGTTACATATATCTTAGACCTTTTATCTATGTCATCTATGTTTCTTATGATCATCTCTGTTTTTTGATAATTTTATTATTGGTTAGTTCTAATTAATTACTTCCCATCCCTTGCACTGGCCAAATCTCCCACCTGAGTGCCTGTACGCATGCTCTGCCTGGGTCAGGATCTCCCGGTACCTTGCCTTTGTCTTAAGTCAGTTGTTATTCAAGTCTCGGCTTAGCTTAACTCTCTCTAGGAAAACTTTTATGACCCCTAAATTCTTGCCTAGATTCAGAGTACTGTGTTTTTCCTCAGTGATATTTCTTACCCCCCTCATATTCAAAATGTATGTGGGACTTCCCCGGTGGCCCAGTGGATAGGAGTCCACCTGCCAATGCAGTGGACGCGAGTTCGCATCCTGGTCTGGGAAGATCCCACGTGCCTCAGGGCAACTGAGCTCGTGCACCGCTACTGACCCCGCACTCCAGAGTCTGGGAGCCGCAACTGCTGAGCCTGCGTGTTGGAAATGCTGGAGCTCAGGCACCTCGAGCCGGTACTCTGCAATAGGAGAAGCCTCCGCAACGAGAAGTCCTTGCACTGCAACTAGAGAGTAGCCCTTGCTTGCCACAGCTAGAGAAAAGTTTGAGCAGCAACGAAGATCCAGCACAGCCAAGAAGAAATAAAATAGATAAATTTTCAAAAAACAAAAGAAAATGTATGTTTTACTTATTTGTAGCCCCTGAACAACTATAAGCTTCAACCGGCAAGGCTAGCATTATTCCAGTCATGAATCGTTAGCATCCAGTACAGCACTTGGCTCGTAATAGGTGCTCAGCAGTTCTTTGCTAAAGGAATGAATGAGTGAATAAGATGCTTTAAATGTATTTGGCAGTATTTATTTCTCATGATGATGTTTACATTTATTGATTTTTTGGTATATAACCTTATAAGCTGGTAAAATAGCATTATTTCTGTTTTTAAAATAGGCAAATAGAAACAGAGAGGCCAGATGACTTGCTTGGGGCTTTTCCAGGATTTTTAATGGTGAATGTATATCTAATCTCTGTGTTCTGTAGATTTCCAGGTTGATGTCAAGATTATGTACCAAAGTTTTCTCTCACTCACTACTTCATTTCTCCTTTTACATTTTTACCACTGTAATTGTCATTTAGGCTACCCTGAAAGCTAGAGAGATGTATCAACCTGATTAATCAATAATTTTGAGGATTTTTAGAGAGTTTAATCATTTATCACTAAGCAAAGCCTCCTTTCCCCCCATGACTGTGTTAGTCTGGGCCCAGGTTACAGGAAAAGGGAATGTGACAGGTGGTAGCTCTTCCCTTTTAAGGTGAGATTATGTGTAGAAATTCTAGGAGATTGTGAGAAGTTAGTCATTCATATTATCGAAGTGCTTTGTAATTGAAACCTGTGAGTTAGATCCAGCTTATGAATCATTATAATTAGATGTTAGTAAACAACTTCAAAACTGTGTGTCGTACCTGGAAGACTGGGGATGGATTCAAGGTTCACTGCCTTATCAGATCCTTCTGCTGCTGACACTTTGGGTAGGAAATCATTTCATTGTTAAGAGGAGAGAGTTCTTACATAAAATCAGTAATGTGATGAATGAAATGATCTTCTCT
This sequence comes from Cervus elaphus, assembly GCF_910594005.1. Classification (NCBI taxonomy): domain Eukaryota; kingdom Metazoa; phylum Chordata; class Mammalia; order Artiodactyla; family Cervidae; genus Cervus; species Cervus elaphus. The sequence continues at coordinate 50,725,282 of NC_057843.1, read as the reverse complement.
GTAATCTCTTAAAGGTATTCTTAAACAGAAATATTAAGTCATATTTAATATTTTTAAATAGTTTATCATTAACTTCCATCCTGAGAATGTTTAAAACTAATGTGTATCACTTTTGTGTATTTGTGTGGGATGGGGAAACATTTTATTTCTTTATCTATAACTGTGCCATATTCAATTCAGTTGTTGAGATTACTACTGGAAGAACAGTGAGGCAAGACAGACAGTATCTGAAGGGTTTTCTAAAAGTTACCTCTTGAATGTTACGCAATGGAGGCCCCTGGTTTAGACAGGAATCTGAAAGTGGAAGCAGAGTTCAAGAGACTAGAAAGCATTGACTTTCCTGAGCCCCATCCTAGCTTGACTAGAAAGTTTAAGGGTGACTTTATTCATGCCTTTCAGGTAGCATCCTTTTTAAGTGGATGGCCATGGAGCCCAAGAAGATCTCAGAAAAGCAGGAGGAAATTCTTTCTATCCTGGAAGAAAAATTTCCCAGCTTACCTCCAAGAGAGGACATTATCAATATCCTGCAGGAGACCCAATCCAGTGCTCAGGGTGAGTGACTGTCCCCGAGCTGTGTCGTAGCTGCCAAGGAGGGATGGTTTGGGGTGTGGGTTGTTGCTGGGCCTCAGGAGGTGGACTTGTGTGTGCCTTCACTTTCTTCCCTAATGTTCATGCTGGGGCACAGTTTTCAGGAGCATCGTGTTGGCTCACCTGGAAGCAGACAGTTCGCGTTGCAGGCTTTCCTCTGAGGCCTTTGTACCTGGATGTGTGGTTAATTCATGTGTCTAATAGGCACCCCGGATGCATCATGACAGGAAATCCCTGCGCTGGGAGGGCTCTATTTTGAGAATATGGCATGAACAATGTCAAGCGCAATGGGATTTCATAAATTAATTTGAGAAAAAAAATGAGAAGATTCTTAAGCAGATAACATTCTGTAAGTCTAGGCTTTGTCAAGAGAGTGGATTCCCTGGTTCAGTTGTTTAACAATAGTAATAATAACAGCAACGGTTCATTAAGTGTCTAATATACATGAGGTTCTGATGGTACAACTTTGTATGAATTTTCATACGGAGTCCTCAGGACAGCCCTGCCAGGTGGAATTATTGTCCCCAATTTTCAGATATAAACTCTGAAGCACAGAAAAGCATCTTTGCTTTCGCATCATCACACACTCAGCTCCAGGTGGCAGGCCTGGATTTAAACCCAGACAATCAGTCTGATTTAAGGTGTACAGCTTTCTCCCTTAGTTTGGAGTCCTGCAGGGGCAGAGCCTGAGGCAAAGCAATATATTTGGGAGGTGATCCCAGGAAACACTGATAGGGCCTGGAGCACTTTAACCAGCAAGTTATCTTTGTGGGAAATCAGGCCTTTATCCCACTAAGGACGTCTGGAAAAGAGTGTAAAATTGCACCGCAGTGTTTTCCTACCCAAGGGGTACAGTGGCACGTTGGAACTTGTTTATCGGAGCTCCAAGAGCTGACTGCTAAATTTTCAGGAATTTTGTGCGTGGGTTGATGTTGGGTTGGCAGGTTGGAATCGGCCATGGTGTGAGTATTCACAGCACAGAAATTCACGCCGTGAATCAGGTTTTGTTAGGAGCATACCCCTGGAATGTTGAGGGTTACTTAGTCCCCGGGACTGTTAATTTTCCTGGGGTGGGCTTTGATGGCCAGAGAAAGCCCCCAGGAAAAGAGATGCAGGTGCCGGCGGTTGAGCGACTTGCTAGGGCATGAAAGTCGGAGGAAATGTGGGCAGGCCACTGACACACCTGTTACACATGCACATGTGCAGATATGTGGATGTGTAGCCTCATGATGATGTGCATTTTGTCATTCATTTTCAAAACTAGATCAAACTTTTCATGTCACTATATATTCTATAAATCATTTTATGCTGTAGTGTGATAGATGGCAGCTTTTCAACCTTTGAGTGGAAAAGAAATATTTAGTAGCTGTTTCCCCCTGCTGCTTTGATTGATAGTGTTATAAGTTGAGAGGGCAAATATTAATAATTGGCAAATAATGATTGACTCTGCCATCTTAATGTACATCTGAGAAGGAGATACATGCTTTACTGTGCTTTAGTATAGGTCTTCTCAAGAGTTTAGACCTGCTCTGATGTAAAAATGTAGGGTGAGAATTCAGTATTAAGCCAGACCCTTTCCTGTTTTCCATGATAGATTTTATTGAAGCACGTTGGTCCACTGACTAAAACTATGCAATTCTAGATAATCTATCCCTTCTGGATTATTCTCCCATCATTTAAGAAATCCCATAGCTCCCATTGCCAGAGCCTATTACAAGGGTGGCCAACTTAATTACTGTAGTTTTATGGGTCATATTTATAAAGTGCATTGTGAGTAAAATTACAATTGAAAACATAGAGGCTGTTCTAAATGCATCCTGAAAGCAAATTTTCACTTTCCTGGGTATTATTTGGTTGTTTGCATGGTTGTGTTGGTTTTTCTTACCTACTGCGCTTTTCTACTCTGCTTCTGTCTGCTGTGGGTTTCCAGAGTCTGATCTCTGAGTGTTTAATCTTCTGGGCTCCCCTGAAGATTACTGGTTTCAGTTGAATTTGGTCCACAGAAGAGTTAGAAATATATGGGGCATAGGAACCAAAGGAAGGGGAAGAGACTGTTGTATTTCTTCCCTGCTCCCTTCCTGCTTGGTGCTTAGTTTCTGGCAACCCCTCTCTACTACTCCAGATATCTGTTTCCTTCACCCAAACTTCTGCTAGTATCTAGATGCCTCTTTTATTAATTTTCTCAGTCCCACCCACATCTCTGCAAGTGTCCTACCATTAAAGAATCTTCTTTGGCCTCCTGAGGGGTGAATTCTGTTTCCTGCTGGGATCCTCACTGATGCAAATATTATCACTATGTGATTTTTTTGCCTTCATATGTATTTATTATGGTTAAAAGAGATATGAGAGGGGAAATACTGAAATTAACAGGGTGACATCTTCAAATAATCCCTTAATATTACCAAAAATCTTGCTCAAATGTAACGTAATGTTTTTTCTCTCACCCACAGGTTTAGGTATTGAACAGACAATGCTGAAGAATCTAAAAGAGCTTTCAGATGGAGAAATAAAAGTGGCCATTAGCACTGTGAACATGACCCTGGAGGTAAGGGTGGGAAAGCTTTTTTGGCAATGACAGATTTTATACAACTGCATTTTAAGCAACTGGAACAGTTTTCTCTATTGCATAGTTAGTGTTAGTCTTTTGCTGCGAATGCTTCTTTATGGTATATTTGACTAGAAATGTGCCTTATTATTTTGGATGAAAACACTGTGCTAAACCAATGAAAGATGCCAAAACACCTGGATTCCAAAGATGAGTGCCATTTCATTCATCTCAGAATGAAACAAAACAAACATCTCAGAAAAACAAAACAGACTCACATGTGTATACATGTATGTGTATTTATATGTATGTAACCTGTTTAGCAACAGTGATTATCAATGTGTTTGGAGAAGGAAATTTAGATTCACTTCCTTTTTCTGTGCCCCACCCTGCATTGTCCGTAGATCTTTTCTAAGAAACTAAGTTGTTCTTTGGATTCTGTAAGCTCTTTGGATGCATGTCATTTTGATAATCAATGATGAGAACTCTAGAATTAATAAGACCCTCCTTCCAATCTGTTAAATGAATGAACCAGAGTGAATATAGCTCTTGATTTTGTGTATTTCCTTGGTAAATTGTCTTTGTCTACTTTGGGGCTTTTCAGTGACTTGCATGTTAATCCTAACTAGCCTAACTAATGGAATTATATTTTACAGAGGCATATTTGTGTGGTGTAGAAGTCTGAGTTTTGGGGTTTTTTTTTTTACTGTTACATTGCCTTGATCAAGTGACCCATCTTTAATTGAGGCATTGAACTCTCAAGTCATGTTTATGGGAATAAAAATTGCTGAATAGGACTTGGTGTTTTAGGTTTTAGAGCTGTATATTGCTGTTCTTTTTATTTGTTTCATGGTAATGATTACCATATCACTGTGTATATTTCTAGGGCATGTGTAGGGGTTCCATGCCTCAGAAAACCCAAGAGCATACCAGGCTCTTTTTTTGTGAGTTCTTTGTCAAATTGTTTCTATTGTTTTTTGATAATGTGGTTTGACTTGTAGATCCACATGAATACCAGGAGGTAGAGTGTTGTCACTAAAGACTCTCACATGTAATGGTGATATAGTGCCTCACAGTATATAGTACACATTCTCGTTGCATGTAGAAACTCAACTGTTTCTATGGACTTTTGCATTGATAAATGCTCCATATAATTAGACGAAGATGTGATTCAATGCAGGAAATACATGCAATTTGGGATGTAGTAACCAGATAATCACCTTCAATTAGAAATCTGCTTTGTGTCTAGAAATGCAAGGAAGACATGGATCTTGCAAGAGTCAGTAGCTCTGAGAATCATTTCTCCCAGTTCAAGCCTTAGGGTTTTCTTTCTCTTTCCCTCCTCCCCTGTCTCCCTTCATTTAATGGCAACTTATTAGGTTTTAAATGCCTTGTTTGGAATTCCTTTCTAAATTAACTTAGAGCATCTTGTAATTTTTTAGGGAACTGTCTGTAGTTGGCAAATTATTTTAAGGCTATTATTATTATTATAGACTTACTGTAGCTGTAATGTACCTTCATTTATAATATAGGTGAATACAAATAGCTTTGTCAGATATGTTAAACTGTAAATGTTTGTCAAGGTGAATAAGTGATAAAAAGATCATCTTAATCTTGAGAGTAATTTACATAGAGGTCCAGTAATTAATCAGGCCACTAAATACATCTCTGGAAGAGCTATATGATCTTCTGGGAGGAGGGAGAAGGATATTTATACATATAAGAAGGGTACGCAGATTAAACTCTAATCAACTGAAAGAGAGCTTTTCACTTTTGTGTGGATATTAAGGATGACTGAGCAATGGAGAAGGAACTCCTTAGTAACATTGTGTATCTTCTTTGAAAGGGAAAATGTACACTGTTTATTTAAGCTTTTAGTTGGAAAAATCCCCAAGCTAAGGGCAGAGTTTGGTTTTCTCCATAGATCAAGCTGTTGATACAGTGGCATTTCACAATCTCTGTCTGTATTTGAATATATTTCAACATTCCTTTCCCGTCCGCATTTAAAAAATCATGATAGAATCCCACCATCTTATTTTGTGTATTTTGGAACAGCTGTCTAATTGCCCTTTAAATCTAGATATGATCTCAAAGAAATGTCCTTAGTTGCTATGGATTTCTAAATCTTGCTTGTCCTCCAAAACATGATTGAGACCTAGCTACTTCCTGATGACTCCTAGAAATTCTCCATTTCCTATTACCACTTGCAAAATTGACCAACTTAGGACTTAAATATATACTGTATCTTCCACTAATTTTGAACTTGTTTTAAATATTTAGTCATAGTTAGACAATATTTTAAGTTAACTGGGGATAAAGATGGTATCGTTGAGTTCTATCTCTCTTTAATTTCCTGGCACAATGCTGGAGACAGAGTAGGTACTTGGTAAACACAAATCCATGTTGGTGTCTGCCCTTTGTTCCTTTGATATCTGATTTTTATTTCCTTTTAAATTTAAGTAAGTCAGCTAGGAAAGCAAAGCCATCTATCTCTGCATCGAAAACAACTTACTTTGTTTCCTTCCAGTCAGTTTCAACTATAGCTGAAGGCTGAGATCAGACAGGTAAAATATAGCCCATGTATTTGTCAGTAGAACTGCTTCTCCACCTGTCCAAAAATGGAATTGGTTACTTGTCCCTGGAAAGGATCACCTAGAAGTTCCGTGTGATACCAGGGCAATAAAAAAGAGGATTCCTTACATTTTCAATGGCCCTTTGCAATGCTGCAGCTCCATAGTCGTATGTATCATGACCTTTATCTGCCTGGTGACCCAGTTAATTTTTGGGGGTGGAAATATTGAGAAAATGAAAAGAATTTGTCTCCTTGTGACACATATAGCATGTTTGTTCGAGGGAAGCACTGGTTTGGGCTATAGAAACCACTGCCTTTAGGATGGGTTAATTCTACCATATAAAGAGAAAGCTGCTAAACCTTTTGTCTCTTATTTGTATTGTAGTACATCTCACAAATGATAGTTGTTCTTATTAAGGTTATCTAGGTTACTGAAAGGGCTTCCTTGGTAGCTTAGCTGGTAAAGACTCTGCCTGCGATGCAGGAGACCCCAGTTTGGTTCCTGGGTCAGAAAGATCCACTAGAGAAGGGATAGGCTCCCCACTTCAGTGTTCTTGGGCTTTCCTGGTGGCTCAGATGGTAAAGAATCTGCCTGCAATGCAGGAGACCTGAGTTCAACCCCTGGGTTGGGAAGATCCCCTGGAGGAGGGCATGGCAACCCACTCCAGTATTCTTGCCTGGTGAATCCCCATGGACGGAGGAGCCTGGCGAGCCACAATCCTTGGGGTCACAAAGCGTCAGATGCGACTGAGTGACTAAGCACAGCACAGCAGAGAAGAATCTACCCCGAGAAGTAAATAATTACAATAATATTCTTTCAGTGCTTTGTTCAATGTATGAGGTCAGAATGAGTATGACTTTGAAAAGCAGTAGATAAAATGGCCTCATCACAAGCATGACCGGAGTGCTGGTTCTTGCAAAGAGTACTGGAAGCTAGGACTGTGGAGAAGATACTGCCGTCCCCTCTCACATGGTTTCTAGTTCATTATGAGTCTGAATACAACACACATCCCGTAGGGTGTATACTCCACATATTGGAATCTATTTCATTCATTATGGTTGTGCCTGATCCTGTGTGACCTTTTCATTGTTTGTCAACTAGATTATCAGAAAAGAGACATGGATGGTTTTGATTTTGTTCCAATCCTTCATTTTAGTGGAGGAACCAGTAGAGAGAAATGAAGGTTATCAAAAACAAAAATCTATGTTGAAAACTTTAAATAATAAACCTTAGGGGGAAAAAGAAGAGAATTTATGGATATTAAAGCATGTGCTTACCTGGGAGAAACTTGGCCTTTATGCTGTTGTCAGCAGAATGGAGTGATTGTAAATCTTGGACCTACTGTACTCCTAGTAAAGAAATGTATCTAGATGTTAAAGGAAGGGGACAACATTTTCCAGTCCAGTCCAGTGCCACTGAAGCAAATGAGATCGCTCATGGCAGTACCACATGAATAGTTCCCTTGCCAACACCAAATATTATTACATCTCCATTAAGCATCTCCCAAAAGGCTGTGAGTCATTACCATCTTTCTTCAGGAAGAACAATAACCAGGCACGGACTTGATCCCTTTTGCTTTGACTAATCACATTATGAACTATCCCATAAATATACTATGTCAGTCTGCTGCCATAACAAAGCACCACAAACTGTGTGACTTAAACAATATAACTTTATTATGTCATGGTCTGGAGACTGGAGGTCCAAGATCTGCTATTGGCAGAATAGGTTCCTTCTGAAAGCTGAGAGAGACTCTGATCCATGCTGTCCTCTAGCTTCTGGTGATTTTTTTGGCAGTCTTTGGTGTCCCTCGGCTTGTAGAGGCATCTCCTTGGTCTCTGCCTTTGTTGTCTCAGTATCTTCCCTCTATGTATATCTCCAAATTTTACCTTTTTTAGGCATATTGGATTAGGGCCCAAGTATAATGACCTTATCTTAACTATTATATCAACAATAACTCTATTTCCAAATAAGGTCACATTCTGAGGTGCTGAAGGTCAGGAGTTCAACATATAATAAGGCTGTGAATGAACCTACTGTCTGTTAAGCATGTTTCATCTGTCACTCACACATGTTTTTATTTTAAATCAATTTCCTTTAAATGAGAAACAGTGGGAATTTCCAACTCTTGAAGTTTTGTCTCCTTTATTTGGAGCTGGAGTCCAAGGGAATAGCTCCAACTTGTTTTCTCTCTGGGGCCCCCTCATGACCAGACACTATGCTATTTGAAACCTGGAATAGAACACATGGGATGCATTCTGGTAAAGTGACTCAGACCTCTTGACTCATTCTGCCCTGCATAGAGATTACCAGACGAGCTGCACCTTGGAACACTGCAGAGGGAAAAATACCAACCTTTTCCCTTAGCATTCAGAGCACAAACCAGAAATTATTCCCAATTCCCAATAAACTCCTTCCTAGTAAAAGATGAACATCTACTCAGACTGCAGTGAAGTATCTTTGCACCATTGTCACTGGTGATTTCAGACCGAAAGAACCAGTCTGAAACCTGGTTTACCAATTTTAAGCATCGAATATGATTTTTCATTGTTTGAGCTTGGAGTTTTTTGGAGTTTGGGATGAAAGTACCTCGAGTATTTACCTATCTTATTCTGTCATAAAATGCATAGTGATATTTGAGGAAGTGTATATTACTTTTGATTAGCATATTCTTTAAAATGCCAAACACTTATGCTGGAGGTGATTTTTCGAACCTGTTCAGCATATCAATGAAACTATGTATAACCACTGCCTCTGTTTCCTTTTGGGTCCAGGGCTGCCAACTCCTACTTGTTGAGAAGGAGTTGACATTTGATGATGCCTGCTCACAATATATCAAGGCAGTGAACATGCAAGCGTTGTCTTATTTAATCCTCACAGCAGTCCCGTGTGCTAGAGGGGCTATGATTACCTCTGTATTGGTTAAGGTACATTTAACAGCAGCAACAGATGAACCCCAAATCTCAAAGACTCAATATATAACTTATTCATTTTTGGTTATGCAGCAAAATCCAGTTTAGTGTTTCCGGTTGGGTGGCCAGGGGTGATTCAGAGACCATCTTTTAACACGTGGCTCCCAAGGTTGCCTGAGACATCTCCATCCTATCTCTCAAGATGGAGAAGAACTTGGAGGGCCAAAATTGGGAAGTTTTATGGATCTTGTCAGAACATAGCATCTGTCACTTCTCACATTTCATTGGCCCAGTCACATGGTTACATCTGACTGCAGGGAGGCTGAGAAATGCAGTCTAGTTATGTGCCAAGAAGGAGAACCAGCTTGATGAACAATTAGCCAGTCTCTGCCACAGTCTCCATCTTGGAAGTGAGGGTGTTGGAGTCTGGGAAGGTTAAATCATTTGTCTAACGCAGAGCTGGGATGAAAATCTGGGTCTGTTCTGTCCAAGCACTGTGTCCATTATGTGGGATATGATGCCCACTCAGGTTCACTGGTAAGTCACCAGGTGTCAATCATTGTCCGAACTCCAGGTGTCAGACATCCTCAAGCAATCCTCGGATGGAACGCTTCTTCTCCATGCTCTTGGTACCAAGCCTCTTCCTCTTTATGTTCAGATCTTTGCTTCTTTTAAAAATCATTTTAATTTTTGACCTGTAAATACCATGTGAAGTGAAGTGAAAGTCGCTTAGTCATTTCCGACTCTTTGCGACCCCATGGACTATACAGTCCATGCAATTCTCCAGGCCAGAATACTGGAGTGGGTAGCCTTTCCCTTCTCCAGGTGATCTGCCCAACCCAGGGATCGAACCCAGGTCTCCTGCATTGCAGGTGGATTTTTTACCAACTGAGCTATCAGGGAATCCGTGTAACTTCTAAGAATTAATAGTAAATATAATTATCAGCTCCTCAGATAGAGGAGATTTGGAAAAATAAGTCAAATAGATAAAAATAATAATAATAGATAGTACTATGAGGTGAGGGATAGGACATGATGTAGGAAGGAAGGAATTCTGATGTTTTTTTCTCTTCCTGCCTCTAGAATTCAAGGACATGGGTATTCTGATTTACCTGCTTGTGATATAACTTTTTCAAATCTGTGTTCAGAATAGAGAGCAGCCCAATCAGTGGAAATTTTTAGTGGTAGAGATTAAAAAGAAAATGAAACAGTGTTACTTTTGAGCACTATTGTAACTCCTAATAAGGAAATTCTGAGCAGTTGAGGTGTTAGGAGTTCTCAGTTCAAACCCGACTGAGGAGTCCAAAGGAGTTTAAAGCAAATGACAAGCACAGTTAGGTGGCTTTCATTGTGTGAATTTAACAATCAGTGTGTGTGAGCCATCTGAAGTGTAAATTACAATATGAAACTAATTTAGAGCTAATAATTCATAGCTTCTTGAGGACAATGGCATAATGAAAAAGTGATACCTGAAATTAGAGTGTAGACTTGTGTTCCTACTCTGAGCTATGAGCAGTTCTTGGTAACCAGACATAACTGAAATGAGGGACTCAAAATTCCCTATTTATAAAATAGTTTATCATATCAGTGGCTACAGCACTGTCTGAAAAAATGTCACCAGAAGTGTTTAATATTTAGAATCCTTACAATTTGTAGGTAGGTAGCTCCTTTTGCAGATGACCAAAAAAATTTCAAGACACTAGATGAAGTCTACAAACTAGTCTCTCTAGAGTACGATACAATGAAATTCCTGTTTTATATCTACAGTAAACTGAAGTTAGAGGCAACTTGATGTTTTCGTTGTTTTTACCTATTGGCCACTTTCAGATGGATTCTCGAAACTTGACCTAGCTAACTGTACTTCTCTATATTTATTTCCTTCAGTGGTACAAAATAACTCAATACTTAACATTTAGAGATCATAAATTTCCTCATTATGTACTATGCTTTCTTTGCTATGGAATGGTGTCCTGGACCTTTCTCCTTCTCCTCCGAAATGCTATAGAAATGTATGCACATGGAGGGGGCGGAAAAGGAGGAACATAGAAAACATGGATCCTGGGGACTTCTCTTGTGGTTCAATGGTTAAGACTATGCCTTCAAATGTGGGGGATTCAGGTTTGATCCCTGGTCAGGTAACTAAGATCCCACATGCCATGAGGCAGCTAAGTCTGTTCCTATGTGCTGCAACAAAGAGCCAGAGCAGCCAAAAATAATTTTTAAAAGAGAAAGAAACACAGAGCCTACTCCAGGCATACACTCTTCTCAGGACCCAGGAATTCCCACAGACTTCCTGGGCAACTGTGCAGGGGAATGAGATCAGACGCTCTGAGGACACTGCTGTGTCCAAGAGGCTGTGTGAATTTAAGGGATGCGAACCTCAAACATGACTGTTGGACGTGGGTGCAGAGGCAGAGAGAAAGGAGGCAGTGGGAGGAACTACATGCCACTCCAGGAAGCCCAGGTAAGTGGATGGCTGGTGAATGAACAGGGTAGAGTCAGTGTCCCATTTTACTTGCTGCATCTCTGGTGGACACTTTGATTCAACTTTGTATGAAAATATGTATTATTCATAGCCATTCTTTCTATTACATCCCACTCCCAACATGTCCATACATCTACTTTGCACCAAGGCCATGGAAGAGAATAGGATTGGATACTCCAGTCCACCTGGCTCCCCACTCACTGGCTTCTTCTTCTTCTTAAAATAAAGTGGTGTTCCAATTATTTGCTGCTCTTTAACAAGCCATCACCAGAACCTCGAGACTTAAAATATTATTATCTCTCATAGTTCTTTGGGTTTGAGGGGTTCAGATGGGTAGTGTTTACTCAGGGTTTCTCATGCAGTTGTAGTCAGATGGGAATTACCTGTGAGGTTGTTTAGGACTCACCCGGCTCGGGCTTCTCATAGCCTGACACGAAGATTCCAAGAGAGAGCCACAAGAGTAAGCTTTCTAAGATGCAGACGGAAGCTTCAATTCTTGTTACATAATTTGAAATATCTCAGAATATCACTTCCGTCATATTTTATTGGTCATGCAGCTCCCTGAGGTCAGCCGAGATGGATGATAAAATAGAATTAGCAGTGGTGTGCTGGCAAATGTTTAACAGTGGGCTCTCTGGGGGAGGGGGGGGAAATATATATATATATATCTGTGTGTATATGTATATCGACACATATTACTGGTATGCAGGATATATGGCACACAATTTACAAATGATATATTCTTTATTGTAAACTCTATAGTATTAGTTGATTCTTACAGTATGAATTAATTGATTTTAATGCAACTCTTGTATTACCAATTGATAAACCAGTATAGTTCCAACAAGAATGTGGTTGATGTTTTTGGCTTTTTAACAAAAAAAGTGAAACAATGAAGATTTTTTTTCTGAACTGTGCCTGTAACAACATGAATGACCTCTTCGCCGACTTAAAGAATAGTTTTCAAATACTGGAATAACGTGTCCTCAGAATTTTTTTTTTTTTTTGGGTGCTATTCACAATGTGATGGCTAGAAACACAATCCATTTTTAAGTGTGTAATTATTAATAACTATTCCTCCATTACTTTCTTAAGTTAAGACAGGCACAGTTTTTCTGAAAAGAGCTAGATAGTAAATATTTTAAATTTTGCCAAAAAGAAAAATTGAGGATTTTATGTGGGAACTTATATAATAACAATTGAAAAGTGTTTAGCTCATCGGCATACAGAACAAGCAGTGGGCTGAATTTGGCCTGTGGGCTATAATTTGCCAACATCTGCTGTAGAAAATCAATAAAACAATTAAGCTAGCTTTGATTTGTAGTGTTTGCCAATTTTCATAACATAAATACTCTTACCATGGGCCAAGGTACCAATGTGATATCGTCAAAAATACGGTTAGAGGGGACTTCCTTGGTGGTCCAGTGGCTAAGACTCTGACCTCCCAGTGCTGGGGGCCTGGGTTCGATCCCTGGTCAGGGAACTAGATCCCACATGCCGAAACTAAAAGAGGCCATGTGCTGCAACTAAGACCCAGCACAGCCAAATAAATAAATAAATATTTAAACAAACAAACAAACACGGTTGGCTAGAAGAGTAGATCTGAGGTAGTATCACAAAAAAGAAAAGAAAACTAGATCATCATCATGTTATACACTTCCCAATCTGTTGTTTTTTTTTTTTTACAAATAAAATAGTAATGCAGTTAAAGTGTATAACAGATGCAATAGATGTAAATAATCTCAAGAACATAGATAATGTAGTAGAATAATTAGGAAGTGATGAGTTTTGAGAATTTATGATTTGTTTTTAATATGATTTATCTAATGTGTAACATTTAATTTTTATAATGGCTGTGTTTAATTTATAAATGGCGGGTTTGCAAATTTCCTGAAAATTTTACAGTCATTGTTACCATCCTGTACACTTGTACAAGTCAGTGCAAGCACACCACTGGGAATTAGACCCCAATTCTTTTTTTGTATATTTTTTTCATTTATTTTATTGAAGTGTAATTGATTTAAAATATTGTGTTAATTTCTACTGTACAGCAAAGTGATTCAGTTTTATATACTTATACATTCTTTTTCATATAATTTTCCATTATGGTTTATCATATGATTTATCGTTATGGGACTTCCCTGGTACCTCAGATGGTAAGGAATCTGCCTGCAATGCAGGAGACCAGGGTTTGATCCCTGGATTGGGAAGATCCCTTAGAGAAGGGAATGGCAATCCACTCCAGTACTCTTGCCTATAGAATTCCATGGACAGAGGAGCCCACCAGGCTACAGTCCATGGGGTCGCAAAGAGCTGGACATGACTGAGTGACTAAAGCAATACATTGAATATACCTCCCTGTGCTACACAGTAGGAACTTGTTGTTTATCCATTCTGTATATACCAGTTTGCATCTGCTAATCCCAAACTCCCAATCCATCCCTCCCCCTTGCCCCTTCTTCCTTGGTAACCACAAGTCTGGTCTCTGTGTCTGTGAGTCTGTTTTACTTTCATAGATAATTTCATTTGTGTCATATTTTAGATTCCACATATAAATGATATCATATGGTATTTGTCTTTCTCTGTCTGACCTACCGCACTTAGTATGATAATCTCTAGGTGCATGCATGTTGTGGCAAATGACATCATGCCACTATTTTTTATGGTTAAGTAATATTTCATTGTATATATGTACCACATCTTCTTTATCCATTCATCTGTTGGTAGACATTAGTTTGCTTCCGTGGCCCGGCTGTTGTAAATAGTGCTGCAGTGAACATTGGGTACATGTAGCTTTTGGAATTAGTTTTCTCTGAATATATTCTGAGGAATTGAATTCCAGGATTATATGACAACTCTGTTTTTAGTTTTCTGAAGAACATCTATACTGTTTTCCACAGTAGGTGTACCAACTTACATTCTAACTAACACTGTAAGAGTGTTCCCTTTTCTCCACACCCTTTCAAGCATTTATTTGTAGACAGAATGATGGCCATTCTGACTGGTGTAGCTACTACTGCATTGTAGTTTTGATTTACATTTCTCTAATAATTAGTGATGTTGAGCATATTTTCACATGCTATTTGGCCATCTATATGTCTTCTTTGGAGACAGGTCTATTTAGATCTTCTGCCCATTTGGGGGTTTTCCAGGTGGCTCTAGTGGTAAAGAACCCACCTGTCAATGCAGGAGACATAATAGACATGGGTTCAATCCCTGGGTTGGGAAGATCCCCTGGAGGAGGGCATGGCAACCCACTCCAGTCTTCTTGCCTGGAGAATCCCATGGACAGAGGAGCCTGGCAGGTTACAGTCCATAGGGTTGCAAAGAGTCACACACGACTGAAATGACCTAGCATGCATGCCCATTTTTGATCATGTTGTTTATTTTTTTGATTTTGAACTATATGAGCTGTTTGTATATTTTGGAGATTAAGCCCTTGTAGGTTATTTCATTTACAAATATTTTTTTCCCATTCTGAGTGTTGTCTTTTTGTTTCTTTGTTTCCTTTTCCTTTTTGGCTTTTGTTTCTATTGCTTTGGGAGACTGACCTAAGAAAACATTGGTACAGTTTATGTCAGAATATTTTGCCTATGTTCACTTCTAAGAGTTTTTTTTTTTTAACCGGTTTCATTCACTTTATTATTCTCTTTATAAAATTATGTGGTGGCTACAGCTGGGGCCTGGGTCCTCTGCATGGAGACTCTACTGACAAGATGGTCAGTAAATTCCTGATATGGAGACTTGGTGAACACCGTCTCTTTCCAGAGGTCAGGGGTGAGATAACTGTAGGTCTTGGAAATGGCATCAAAAGTGGCCTTGGCCAAGTTGCCCAGGGTGGCGGTGCAGCCCCTGGCAGAAGTGTAGGTCGTCGATGCTGGCCATCATCAGCAGCTTCTTGGGCACAGTGGCGGAGACGATGCCAGTGCCTCTGGGGGCAGGGAGGAGGTGCACCAGCACAGAGCCGCAGCGGCCAGTCACCTTGCAAGGAGCCCTGTGGGGCTTGCCGATCTTGTTCCCCCAGTAGCCGCTTCACACGGGGACGATGGACAGCTTGGCCAGGATGATGGCCCCACGTTTGGCAGTGGCTACTTCCTTGGAGCACTTGACACCCAGACCGACGTGTCCGTTGTAATCCCCGATGGCAACAAATGCCTTGAGCCTGGTCCGCTGGCCAGCGCGGGTCTGCTTTTGCACGGGCACAATCTTCAAAACTTCATCCTTGAGGGACGCTCCCAGGAAAAAGTCAATAATCTCAGACTCCTTGATGGGCAGAGAGAAAAGGTAGATCTCCTCCAGGGATTTGATCTTCATGTCCTTGACCAGATGGCTCAGCTTGGTAACGGGGAGCCACTCCTTGTCTTCAGCCTTGCCTCCGCGAACTCTGCGGCCTCTGCCCCGGCCCCGACCGCGGCCACGACCTCGGCCCCGGACGCCACTACCGAAGCCTCCGCGGAAGCCACCGCGGCCTCCCATTCCAGGGCCCCCGGGGCCTCCGGGTCCTTCCACAACACCTGCGTCATCCGCCATTTGGTGTTTTCACAAAGAAGAAAAGAGTTTTTAAAAAATTATTTATTTGTTTGTTTACTTTTCTGTTGCATGAGGTCTTCATTGTTGTATGTGGCCTTTCTAGTTGCAGCAAGCAGGGGCTACTCTTTGTTGCAGTGCATGGGCGTCTCATTGAGATGGCTTCTCTTGTAGGGAACATGGGTTCTAGGCACTCAGGCTTCATTAGTTGTGGCTCATGCGCTCTAGAATGCAGGCTCAGTAGTTGTGGAGCACGAGCTTAGTTGATCCTTGGAATGTGGAATCTTCCCAGACCAGGGATTGAACCTATGTTTTCTGCATTGGCTGGCAGATTCTTATCCACTGTACTACCAGGGAAGTCCTTCTTAGAGTTTTGTGGTGTCAAATTCTATATTTAAGTCTTTAAGCCATGTAGAGTTTATTTTGTGTGTAATATGAGGGTTTGTTCTAATTTTGTTGATACACATGCTACTATCCAACTTTCCCAACATCACCTGCTGAAGAGACTGTATTTTCTCCATTGTGTATTCTTGCTTCCTTTGTCAAAGATTAATTAACTTAGGTGTGTGAGTTTATTTCTGGGTTCTCCATTCTATTCTGTTGATCCATAAGTCTGTTTTTGTGCCAATGCCATGCTGTTTTGATTACTGTAGCTCTGTAGTATTGTCTGATGTCTGGGAGGCTTATGCCTCCTGCTTTGTTCTTTTTCCTGAGGCTTGTTTTAGCAATTTTGGGTCTTCTGTGTTTCCATCTAAATTTTAGGATTATTTGTTCTTGTTCTGTGAAAAATGTCATGGGTAATTTGCTTGGGATCACTTTGGGTAGTATAACCATTTTAACCATGTTAACTATCCCAACTCAAGAGCATTGGACTCCAGTTCTTGATGTGAGGAGGAGCATATGCCCTTAGGGAGGGAAGGAATTGAAGGTGCCCAACTTTGGAGACCATTTACCAAAGAAAGGGATTGCTCCTGGTACCCAAGACTGTGTCATCAGTTTCTAGGCTTTCTTCTGTGAATCAAGAAAAAGTAGGATCTCTAGATGGGTAAGATAGAGAGGGAGGTAAGAGGGATGTTCAAGTGGAAGGGGACATGCATAAAACTATGGCCGATTCATGGTGATGTTTGGTAGAAACCAACACTACTGTAAGGCAATTATACTTCAATTAAAAATAAGTTAAAAAAAAAAGAAAAAGTAGGATCTTAATTTATAATTCCTAATTTACTTATCTGATTTTATGCACTTCAGTCAGTGATATCATATTTCTGACAGTTATAATCTTGGCCTGGATTAAGAGTGGGTAGGGCCATGCTGCAGCTAGAGATAATGGGTCATTTGCACAGTACTGAACAGCACTGGGTAATTAGTCTTTTGAGTCCTCAGTTCAGTTCAGTTCAGTTGCTCAGTCATGTCCAACTCTTTGCAGCCCCATGGACTGCAGAATGCCAGGCTTCCCTGTCCATCACCAACTCCCAGAGCTTGTTCAAACTCATGTCCATCCAGTTGGTGATGCCATCCAACCATCTCATCCCCTGTCATCCCCTTCCCCTCCTGCCTTCAATCTTTCCCAGCATCGGAGTCTTTTCCAGTGAGTCAGTTCTTCGCATTAAGTGGCCAAAGTATTGGAGTTTCAGCTTCAGCATCAGTCCTTCCAATGAATATTCAGGACTGATTTCCTTTAGGATTGACTGGTTTGATTTCCTTGCAGTCCAAGCGACTCTCAAGAGTCTTCTCCAACACCACAGTTCAAAAGCACCAATTCTTCGACACTCAGCTTTCTTTACAGTCAAACTCACATCCATACATGACTACTGGAAAAACCATAGCTTTGACTAGACAGACCTTTGTTGGCAAGTAATGTCTCTGCTTTTTAATATGCTGTCTAGGTTGGTCATAACTTTCCTTCCAAGGAGTAAGCATCTTTTAATTTCATGGCTTCAGTCACCATCCACAGTGATTTTGGAGCCCAGAAAAATAAAGTCAGCCACTGTTTGCACTGTTTCCCCATCTATTTGCCATGAAGTGATGGGACCAGATGCCATGACCTTAGTTTTCTGAATGTTGAGCTTTAAGCCAACTTTTTCACTCTCCTCTTTCATTTTCATCAAGAGGCTCTTTAGTTCTTCTTCACTTTCTGCCATAAGGGTGGTGTCATCTGGATAGCATTGATCTTGATTCCAGTTTGTGCTTCATCCAGCCTGGCATTTTGTATGATGTACTCTGCATAGAAGTTAAATAAGCAGGGTGACAACGTACAGCCTTGACATACTCCTTTCCTGATTTGGAACCAGTCTGTTGTTCCATTTCTGGTTCTGCTGTTGCTTCTTGACCTGCACACAGATATCTCAGGAAACAGGTAAAGTGGTCTGGTATTCCCATTTCTTGAAGAAATTTCCACAGTTTATTTAGACTCCTACTTGGGTACAAACATCACAGCTATCCCTGCCTCTATTCATTAGTCACCTCCCATGCTGGGGACCAAGGCTCTTGTCCCAAAAGCCTCGTCTTCCCCCTCTGGTCTCTTCTATTCATCTAAAGACATTCAGTAATGTATCCTGGTTTGTCACCAGTGTCCTCCCAGCTTTTACCATCATGGGCTGAGCTAGTGAGATCTCATAACTTTCTTTGAACCACATTTTCCACAAATCTTTTTTTCCCAGTCACTTCCCGTCTTTCCTTTTCTTTGTAGATTTCATACTTTTTCCTTTTCCATATGACCCCTGCTCCTTTTCAGAAACCCTGATCCATTCTTCACTGCCACTTCTCTTGCCTAGGTATTACCACACTTTCTTCCAGTAACTTCTTAATTATTTGTAATTAAAAAGCCAATAAAAAAATCTTTCTATATGTTGTCAAAATGTCTAAGGCTCTTCACTTAGATGTGATATTTCTGGTAGTTCTGTCACCTTATTTGGGAACCTCTCTTGTAAGTTCACAATCACTTTGTGAAATGGGAATATTATGAGAAGGCATTTTGAATAAATTAATGTATCACTGCAACTTATGATAAATAAAAATTGTACATTGCTGGACCTTCAAAAGTAATAAGCAGGCAATTCTGTTTTACTGAAATCCTTCAGTAGGAGCAGTAAGCTGACCCTTGCCTTGTGAAGAAAATGGAGCATCCATGCCCGCCTTCCAGAGAAATGAGCTCCATGATGAGGTAGAATTCGGTACCTGTCTTCTTAAGACCTTTTAATAAATGTTGGTGTTTGGAGAGCTAATAGGTGTGCTTTGGTTCTAGTCATTGCAACTATCCCATAAAATGACAAAGAAACCAGAACATAGCCTGTTAAATTAATTCATTCTCAACTTCAGCACTGCTGGGGGAATTAAGAAATAGCATTTCACAAAATATGTTGGTGACAATTTGAACTTTTTATAGCATAATATCTAATTCTCTTCTGCATCTTTCTTTACAAGAGGGGAAGCCCTCAGGACATAGCAATATGCTAGGATGACTGCTCCTTCACTCTGTAAATATATTTTTAAAGTGTACTGTAATGTCATTTTGATGGTTTAGTTTCTGGAAGGATTTGGCTAATTACATTTTTAGGAATGTAATTCCTCAGACCAGTTTTAGCTGCCCAGCGTTACTTTTAATAGCTGCTGTTACTTACCTTTTCTCTCACTTATTTTCCTCCCTCACCTGCTTTTGAAGTTATTTTGCTGATTTGGAGACCTGACCTTGGTTTAAATTAGTTTATCTGTAACACTCCTGTGAATCATCTGCAATATTTTAATGGTTAATTACTGCCTGGTAACAACTTGTCAGAGAAAAGCAGGCAGGAAAATTGTTCCTTTTTTATGTGACAAAAGAAACATGTTCAAAAGAGAAGCAGTGAAGTGGACTGGTGGGTGCCCCTTCCCCATCCATGTAGGTAAATGCTGAATTGGTTCCTTAAATAACAAAGACTCGTAGTACATACTGAGCTGAAATAATAAATTTACACCAAATAGCCAGTGGCAATTTAAATAAATAAGAAGACTCAAACAAAAGAATAATTTAGGATTCTTTCCAGAATAGACATCTTGTTCCTTAATCAACAGTAATTGCAAAGATTGGTTGTGTGGAATTTGTGGGGAAAGAGTGGGTTATGGTAGGTTAGTGGTGTCACCTAGTGGTAGAAAAGGTAAAACAGAATAAGGTGCTAGAACTAGGATATGGTAATTGTCTTTTTTAGTCCTTCAAAAGAATAATTTAATGCTCCTTGTGTTCATAGGATGGCACTAGTCAATACCTCAAATATTTCAAATTTTAAAAATAGATGTAGTAGTATCCAGCATTTGCTGAATGTTTCAGTTCAGTTCAGTTGCTCAGTGTTGTCCAAATCTTTGCAACCACATGGACTGCAGCACGCCAGGCTTCCCTGTCCATCACCAACTCCCAGAGCTTGCTCAAACTCATGTCCATTGAGTTGGTGATGCCATCCAACCATCTCATCCTCTGTCGTCCCCTTCTCCTCCTGCCTTCAGTCTTTCCCAGCATCAGGGTCTTTTCTAATGAGTCAGCTCTTCGCATCAGGTGGCCAAGTATTGGAGCTTCACCTTCAGCATCAGTCCTTCCAATGAATATTCAGGACGGGTTTCCTTTAGGATTGACTGGTTTGGTCTCCTAGCTGTCCAAGGGATTCTCAAGAGTCTTCTCCAACACCACAGTTCAAAAGCATCAATTCTTCGACACTCAGCTTTCTTTACAGTCAAACTCTCACACCCATACTTGACTACTGGAAAAACCATAGCTTTGACTAGACAGACCTTTGTTGGCAAAGTAATGTCTCTGCTTTTCAATATGCTGTCTAGTCTGGTCATAGCTTTTCTCCCAAGGAGCAAGTGTCTTTTAATTTCAGTTGGCTGCAGTCACCATTTGCAGTGACTTTGGAGCCCAAGAAAATAAAGTCTGTCACTGTTTCCATTGTTTCCCCGTCTATTTGCTATGAGGTGATGGGACTGGATGCCATCATCTTCATTTTTTGAATGTTGAGTTTTAAGCCAGCTTTTTCACTCTCCTCTTTCACTTTCATCAAGAGGCTGTTTACTTCCTCTTTGCTTTCTGTCATAAGGGTGGTATCACCTGCATATCTGAGGTTATTGATATTTCTCCCATTGATCTTGATTCCAGCTTGTTCTTCATCCAGTCTGGCATTTCTCGTGATGTACTCTGCATATAAGTTAAATAAGCAGGGTGACAATATACAGCCTTGACGTACTCCTTTCCCGATTTGGAAACAATCTGTTGTCCTTGTCTAGTTCTAATTGTTGCTTCTTGGCCTGCATACAGATTTCTCAGGAGGCAGGTAAGGTGGTCTGGTATTCCCATCTCTTGAAGAATTTCCCACAGTTTGTTGTGATCCACACAGTCAAAGGCTTTGGAATAGTCAATAAAGCAGAAATAGATGTTTTTCTGGAACTCTCTTGATTTTTAGACGATCCAGAGAATGTTGGCAATTTGATCTCTGGTTCCTCTGCCTTTTCTAAGTCCAGCTTGAACATCTGGAAGTTCACGGTTCACATACTGTTAAAGCCTAGCTTGGAGAATTTTGAACATTACTTTATTAGCATGCGAGATGAGTGCAATTGTGTGGTAGTTTGAACATTCTTTGGCATTGCCTTTCTTCGGGATTGGAATGAAAACTGACCTTTTCCAGTCATGTGGCTGCTGCTGAGTTTTCCAAATTTGCTGGGATATTGAGTGCAGCACTTTCACAGCATCATCTTTTAGGATTTGAAAGAGCTCAACTGGAATTCCGTCACCTCCTCTAGCTTTGTTCATAGTGATGCTTCCTAAGGCCCACTTGATTTTGCCTTCCAAGATGTCTGGCTCTAGGTGAGTTATCGCACCATGTGGTTATCTGGGTCATTAAGATCTTTTTTGTGTAGTTCTTCTGTGTATTTTTGCCACTTCTTCTTAATAATCTTCTGCTTCTGTTAGGTCTATAACATTTCTGTCCTTTATTGAGCCCATCTTTGCATGAAATGTTCCCTTGGTATCTCTAATTTTCTTGAAGATATCTCTAGTCTTTCCCATTCTATTGATTTCCTCTGTTTCTCTGCACTGATCACTGAGGAAGGCTTTCTCTTTTTTTTAAATATAAATTTATTTAGTTTAATTGGAGGCTAATTACTTTACAATATTGTAGTGGTTTTGCCATACATTGACATGAATCTGCCACAGGTGTACATGTGTCCCCCATCCTGAACCCCCCTGCCACCTCCCTCCCCATCAGATCCCTCTGGGTCATCCCAGTGCACCAGCCCCGAGCACCCTGTCTCATGCATCAAACCTGGACTGACGATTCTTTTCGTATATGATATTATACGTATTTCAATGCCATTCTCCCAGATCATCCCCCCCTCGCCCTCTCCCACAGAGTCCAAAAGACTGTTCTATACATCTATACATCTATACACAGATGTATATATGTCTCACATATAGGGTTATTCTTACCTTCTTTCTAAGTTCCATATATATGCGTTAGTATACTGTATTGGTGTTTTTCTTTCTGGCTTACTTAACTCTGTGTAATAGGCTCTGGTTTCATCCACCTCATTAGAACTGATTCAAATGAATTCTTTTTAATGGCTGAGTAATATTCCATGGTGTATATGTACCACAGCTTCCTTATCCATTCATCTGCTGATGGGCATCTAGGTTGCTTCCATGTCCTGGCTATTATAAACAGTGCTGCCATGAACATTGGGGTACACATGTCTCTTTCAGATCTGGTTTCCTCAGTGTGTATTCCCAGTAGTGGGATTGCTGGGTCGTATGGCAGTTCTATTTCCAGTTTTTTAAGGAATCTCCACACTGTTCTCCATAGTGGCTGTGCTAGTTTGCATTCCCACCAACAGTGTAAGAGGGTTCCCTTTTCTCCACACCCTCTCCAGCATTTACTGTTTGTAGACTTTTGGATAGCAGCCATCCTGACTGGCATGAAATGGTACCTCATTGTGGTTTTGATTTGCATTTCTCTGATGATGAATGATGTGGAGCATCTTTTCATGTGTTTGTTAGCCATTTGTATGTCTTCTTTGGAGAAATGTCTGTTTAGTTCTTTGGCCCATTTTTTGATTGGGTCATTTATTTTTCTGGAATTGAGCTGCAGGAGTTGCTTGTATATTTTTGAGGTTAATTCTTTGTCAGTAGCTTCGTTTGCTATTATTTTCTCCCATTCTGAAGGCTGTCTTTTCACCTTGCTTATAATTTCCTTTGTTGTGCAAAAGCTTTTAAGTTTTATTAGCTCCCATTTGTTTATTTTTGCTTTTACTTCCAACATTCTGGGAGGTGGGTCATAGAGGATCCTGCTGTGATTTCTGTCAAAGAGTGTTTTGCCTATGTTTTCCTCTAGGAGTTTTATAGTTTCTGGTCTTGAGGAAGGCTCTCTTATCTCTCCTTACTATTCTTTGTAACTCTGCATTCATATGGGTATATCTTTCCTTTTCTCCTTTGCCTTTAGCTGTACCATACATTTTATTTTTATTTTCTCATTGAACCTCCATGACTGCCCTTTGAAATACGTCCATTATTATCTTCAGTTTGTAAATTAACTATAAAAGACTATTCTAGAAATGGTAGTTCATGACATGAAGTATTTGTGGCTATGTTTTGCCTTCCAACATTTTAGACTGGCATTCTTTTCATGATGCCATTATGAAATCTAATTTTCAGTGTCTTTATAAAGCCTATTCCAAGAGCATCTGTTGGTGACTCTCCATTGTTTTGGTCTCTAAGTGTGCTTTCATTTTAACCAAAACCAAATAGGTCATCTTGTACCTACCTGTCCATGGAGCCCTAACAGTGAGGCTCCCAACCCACACTACAGTAATTGACATACCAGCTCAGCTTGTAACATGTCAGGCTAGCTGATCTGGATTGAAGAGGAGGGTTTGAAAGCATGTATTCATCTCATCCATTCACTTAATCATCCATTAACATATTTGTCATCAAACAGTTTTATTGAGTAGCTAGTATATGATGAAATATGGACTAGATACTATAGTACAAGCTTATGAATGATTGGTAATTTTAATTGGCTTTAATGGGCCAATACAGACACCAGAGTTTCTGACTCAGTAGCTCTGGATTGAGTCTGATAACTTGTGTGTCCAATAAGTTCCCTAAGACGCTGATGTTGGCTGGTCCAGAGACCACATTTTCTTTTTTTTTCAATTTCTCTTTTATTCATTTTTTTTTTCCAGTGGGTTTTGTCATACATTGATATGAATCAGCCATAGAGTTACACTTATTCCCCATCCCGATCCCCCCTCCCACCTCCCTCTCCACCCGATTTCTCTGGGTCTTCCCAGTGCACCAGGCCCGAGCACTTGTCTCATGCATCCCACCTGGGCTGGTGATCTGTTTCACCATAGATAATATACATGCTGTTCTTTCAAAACATCCCACCCTCACCTTCTCCCACAGAGTTCCAAAGTCTGTTCTGTACTTCTGTGTCTCTTTTTCTGTTTTGCATATAGGGTTATTGTTACCATCTTTCTAAATTCCATATATATGTGTTAGTATGCTGTAATGTTCTTTATCTTTCTGGCTTACTTCACTCTGGGCTCCAGTATAATGGGCTCCAGTTTCATCCATCTCATTAGAACTGATTCAAATGAATTCTTTTTAACGTCTGAGTAATATTCCATGGTGTATATGTACCACAGCTTCCTTATCCATTCATCTGCTGATGGGCATCTAGGTTGCTTCCATGACCTGGCTATTATAAACAGTGCTGCGATGAACATTGGGGTGCACGTGCAGAGACCACATTTTGAGTACCATTGGCTTAGAGCCATTTGACTCAGGTTCCAACTTTTGGACACATATACACAGATACTGAGGAAGAAGAGTGGCATTCATCAGATTCCTAGCACTATGTTAGCTGCTTTATATTAGTTGTCTTTTAAAATCCTGATGCCTTCCTTATGTTGTACATTGGTGGTTATTATATTTATTTTGCAGGTGATTAAACTGAGACTCAGAAAAGGGAAATAAACTACAGAGTGGGCATTCCAATTCAGGGACATCTGATTCCAAAGTTCTCAGTCTTTCCTAATTGTTCTTTGTTGGGTCACAGAGGAGGAAGCTAATTGTTACTATCAATGATTACCTTGTCTGTATCTTTCTGGGACTGTGTTACTGAATTAGCTGGCTGTGGACGTAATTCATAAGAGATAAGTTCTGGTATGAGAGATAAGAAAGTTCATGTTTCCCCAAAACTTAGTGGCTTGAAAGAGCAACAATTTATCATTTCACATAATTCTACTGGTCTTGTCTGAACTTGCTCCTGTGGTTACAGTCAGCTGATGGCTCTGCTGAACTGGTTGATCTAAGGTTGTCTCATTCACCACCCATGTGGTGGAGTCTCAGCTGGGAAGGTTGGCTAGGTGGCTGAACCTCTCTCTAAATGTGGTTGTTCAGATTGGATTTGTTTACTTGAGAGCAGAAGCTTTCCAAGATGGTGGAAGCAAGAACTTTGGGCTCTTGAAGTTCCACAAGGTCCTGCCACATTCTCTTGATCAAAACAAGTCATGATATGTGGCCAGCCCACACAGAGTGAGGAAAGAGACTCCACCTCCAAATGGGAGGAGCTGGAAATAATCTAATCACTTAAAGTCCACCGACTCTCTTATGTTTCTCAAGTAACATTATTGTGGTTTTGATTGTCTTAGATTTTATTCAGAAGAAGGCCATCCTATCAGATATTCTTAATAAGCCCATTGGAAGAGTCAAGTTACCAATGAACATTGGGTGAGGACAGTCAGGAAGTGAAGTTCTTGCTTTATAACTGGTCTAGCTGATAAATCTGCTTGCTACAATGTGACTAGGCTTCAGGGCTTCCAGATTTCTTTTCAGACTTAAAGGTCTCCAGTAGTAGAAAAGGTTTTATGAACTTCTTCTTTTTCCAGTTTATAAAGACCTGCTTTGAATTTGCAAGAGTTCATAAAAACAGGAAATTTTAAAGAGTAAAAAGACAGGATGATCAGGTTAGAAATGTTTATTCAAAACTCTTAAGCTTAACACAGGGAACCCAGCTTGGCACTCTGCGATGACCTAGAGGGATGGAACAATGTGGGGAGGGGAAGAAGGGTCAAGAAGGAGGTGATAAGGCTTATTTGCATTGTTGTACAGCAGAAGACAGTACAACATTGTAAAGCAATTTTCCTCCAATTAAAAATAAATAAATACCTGGGGGGAAAAATCCTAAGCAATATGAAACTGGGCAAGTTCGTATTTGTCTATGGCATAATTTAGTTTGAAAAATATGTTTGCAAAAAAATAAAAGAAAAGAAAAAAGAAAAATATGTTTGCACATCTCAAGCTTCATACTTGTAACAAAATAGTATCAGGCCCAGCAGAAACAGGTGGCCCATTCAATTAGTATAATTTGAGGTCTAATAAAGTGAGCTGTTTTATTAGATGAAGGCAGAGTGAGGGATACTGCTAGGAAAAGGTTAGTGTACCAGGGGCTGTTACCCTAAGCTTGAAAGGAAAGGGAAGGGAGAAGTTTCTAGAACCTGAAAGGAGAAGGTTGACAAGATAAGGCTATCTCAGGAAGAGCCTTTGGTCAAGGAGTGCCCAAGTTCAAAGTGACCCCAAACGAAAGGAAATGGAGACTAAACTCACTGCCGTCAGTCTGCTCCCTCCTGCCCAGCCCCTGTTCGGGTTTTCGATTGGCTGAAGCCAGCAGAATACCAGGGTCTAGAGGAGACTCTTGCTGTTGTCCAGAAGGTCATGGTGCCAGTGTTGGCAGAGGGCAGAGTGGACGAGGAGGGAGACCCGCTCTGCAGGGACCAAAGGAAGACGACTTGCAGGGAAACATTCAATTAAATGTGCAGTTGATGGATGGAGACAATAGATAACCCTCTCCAAAGTCATCTGTGAGACCTGTTACAAAATTTTCAAAAGTAGATGAAATCTGATTTTGAGGCTTTTGAGGTTCTTACCATTTTCGAAGGAATAAAAGGACTTGAATTTGGAAATATAAAAGAGGAGACATTTGAGATGGGAGTGTCCCGTGTGACTGGTGGGGAGTCATCAGTCCCTCCCTTGGAGCCTGGGCAGTAATGTTCTGAAAGGCCACCCAGAGAGACTCATAGGTACCCCTTTCAGTTTGGGAGACACGGTGGGCATGTTCTCCTGCTTGCCTGGAAAATCTAAAGGACAGAAATGTGCTGATGGCTGTGTTGACAATGGGACATAGAATAGGTGGCCGCATGCAGTCACCTTCACCCCAAGAAAATTCTTGGGAGATGTGGGAGCAGAGCTATTTATGCTAGGCCAGATCTGGGCTGTGCGTGCAAGAGAGCCAGCGTGTGTTATTTTTAATAGCTATTGCACAAGTGGGCTGACTTGAAGTGAAAACAAAGCAGATCTCACGTGAGATAAGCTGGAGTCAGAGCGAGCTTCTTAAGGGCTGGGGGACATGAGAAGTGGATTCTACCAATCCAGGAGCACAGGGAGATAGGAGATGAGGGCAAGTGCAGACCCACAGGGAGCCCTTGAAGGGGACCCACCTGTGAAGTGCAGAGGACTCTAAAATTTAGGTACAAGGAAAAGCAGTATTAGTCTCTCAGTCACATCTGACTCTTTGCGACCCTATGGACTGTAAACTTCCAGGCTCCTTTAGGTCCATGGAATTCTCCAGACAAGAATACTGGAGTGGGTGGCCATTCCCTTCTCCAGGGGAATCTTCCCGACCCAGGGATCGAACCCTGGCCTCCCGCATTGCAGGCAGATTCTTTACCCTCTGAGCCATCAGGGAAGCCCACACTGGAAGGTAACAGCCAAGTAATAACTTTCCTGCTTATCTGACTTCATCTTCCTTTCTTCATGTTCCAATTCCAAAGTGGTCAGAAACTACAGTTGGCAAGATGAATGCGGAGTGGAAGGAAAGGTGGGGAATGAACTGATCACGCCACCTCCCACCAGTACCTGGCCTTGCTGGGGAAGGTAGAAATTTAACTCTACTAAAGATTGCAATTTTGGCTACTCAGCTTAGGCTTCATCTTGCAAATGAAATGCCTGAGAAGCTTTGTTACCTAAGACCATGCAGAAAAATCATGAGGTTTGCCTGTTTTGTTTTGTTTTTTTACATAGGATCAAGGCAAGAACTAACCCCACAGCATGAACTAACTGCATATTTTTAGTTCTGCTTGCACTGCGTATTTGTACATATAGAGAAAGCTGAGCTACTGTTTCCTCTAAGATGAGGTGGTCTTGTCCCCCCTCCCCCATTTCATACATTCCTTTATGCCAGGTATTCATTTCTTTGTGAGTTCTTTCTTCTTAAAAAACAACCTCAGTTTTAACTATATGAGAATCTGTTGGAAGTTAAATGGAGAAAGCAGTGAAGGAGGTGGCAAGCTGTGTGTTTTTGCTTATCTTCTAAGGATATCCCTGGGCTTCCCTGGGGGCTCAGCTGGTGAAGAATCTGCCTGCAATGCAGGAGACTCCGGTTCTATTCTTGGGTTGGGAAGATATAGATATACTGGAGAAGGGAACGGCTACCCGCTCCAGTATTCTGGCTTGGAGAATCCCAGGGACTGTATAGTCCATGGGCTTGCAAAGAGTCAGACATGACTGAGAGACTTTCACTAAGGATATCCCTGGGCCTGCAACATTTTGTGCATATGAACCTGATGCGAAGTGATTCAAAACTGAACCATCCTTGATAGGAAAGTGTACTGATGTCAAGATGAATATTAAAAGCTAATATGTGCAGGGCCAAGTTTGCGGTCATATTTAACCAAGTGACATAAAGAGAAGGAAAAAAGCTTCTTTCTTTGAAAGAGTAAGAATCCAGTTAGAACTTTCCAATTATGAGTGTATATATTTGCAGACAAGTTTAAAGTATATGATGCTTTCTCTTTTGTATTTAATTAAGGTTTATTTACAAGTGTGAACTTTTGATAGTCATCCTTTGTTTGATTTTAGGTTTTGTTGTTTGCCAACTCTCCTCCATTTTATATTCATGTGTGTGTCAGGCACCACAATGGTACATGAATTTGTTTTTGTTGCTAAAGAAGCAAGTAAACATGTTAACATTTAATCTTCCAGTAATGGAATCGGAAACAAAAATCTCAGCAACTTATAATGCTGTTCAGAGATATTTTTCCGCTGCCTGTTGTGAGAAGTTAGGGTATGTAAAATAAATGATGTATGGAACTGTAGGAATGCGACTTTTCCAGACTACCTTATGTCTAAGGAACATTAAACATAGGGTTCTCGTTTAGCAAATAAATAACCATTCATTTCAATGGCTGCATAGTCTGGACTTTCGTGCATATTTTTGCAAAGATAAGGAGAGGCCATTAGGGGTTTAATATAAAATAAATCGCCAAGGGGTCTTCTTGTAGTCCTAGTCTCTCTGCCACATGGTGTGTTACTAATGTGCATAAATGGGCTTAAATGAATTTGTTATCTGTATTACATTTGCAGTATGTATATATTTATATATTATTTTTTAATTGTGTTTAAAAATAAAACATTAAATACATCATTTTAGAGAGTTGAAAATGTAGAATAACGTAAATCAATCAGCTTCAATTAGTATTAAAAATGTCAGTCTATTAGATTTGCCTATGGGTGTATTTACCCCACAGAGTTTAATATATCTTAGTTTTGTCATCCATGAGGTAGTCATATGGTTAATTTGTCACCTTATAAGAATAAACTGTTACAATCCAAGCTCGATTAATGACATAACGTTTATGCACCATTGAAAGGGTCCTTGTCTTGGTTGTTTTATTGATGCCCTAGGTCAGATTCTGAACATCGACTCTACCGGATTCTGGTGGCTTTGACTAACTGAGGAGCTTTGCTGGTTTAATCTTATTTCCAGTACCACATTTACAGAAAGAAAGTGGCAGGATATGTTTTGTATCATACTAAATGATTTGATCATATTTATTATTGGATCCATCTGGTAACTCACTCCAGTATTCTTGGCTGGAGAATCCCATGGATAGAGAAGCCTGGCAGGCCAGTCCATAAGGCTGCAAAGAGACGGACACAACTGAAGCAACTTAGCAGGCAGGCATCCATCTGGTAGTTACTGCAAGAGTTTACCTTTAGACTCTCTCTGTTTTTTACATTGATAAGAGGAAATTGTATTTTAAAGTGATAAATGGAAATTATTTCCATTATGATTAGTAATTTATAATCTGGTAAGATTTAAAAGATAGATATGGTCTTCTTTATGTTAGATTCTGGAATGCTTCCAGTTCATTTAAATATTACATGTTTTAAAATATAGTAACTCATCTCATAAGGAAAGCTTTGATGTCTGCTCAGTAGAAATAGCTCTGATTAAAGAAATCATCATTTTAAGAAATTAGTTACTTAGTGATGCCAATTAATTTTTATTACTTTTCATTAATAACCTGCTAAGTCATGGTGAGTTGTATCCATGCTAAAATTTCTATATCTGTTTCGTATTGCAAATGTAGACTCTGGTATAAGTATATTCTAATGTTCTTCTGCTAATCAATTTTATTTGTGACTACTTTTTTCAAAGAAAGCAAAACCTTTCTGAAAGGTATGCAGTTAGTATTTCATTTTTAAGCAGTCTTAATGTAATATTATCATATGTAGAAATGTTCAATTAAAATATTTATTAGATAACTATTAGACCTTGGTTAATATCTTTTACTCATGTTTGTTTCTGAATACAAATGAAATCACTGTTTTATAATCTACTACACGAAGAAAGGAAGTTGGGAGCATGTGCATGTAACCTTTGCATTTGCCTCTTGAGGAAAATGTTGCTTATTTTGACTTCTCTAAATTTGACCAATTTATCATGTGAAGATTGTTATTCTTGCTTTTATCACTGCTTTACTGATGATGTTTATGGGGCATGGGCTTTAACAGCAGGAGGTGTTTTTTGAAAAATGTTAAGTGTAAAATATATTTTGTAATTTATTCATATGTTATCCAGTGTTGGTTTCCACTCTATGACAATGTATGCACACAATCCAACATTACGAGTAATCTTAAATAGATTAAAATTGCTCTTGGTCCTCTATCAATCCAGGTGAATAAACAGAGGGCCTGAGGCTCAGTGCAGGGATGAAGTCTGTGTCCAGAAGACTCAGGTTCACTGTCCTCCTTTTTCTGAAGCACTAACAGATACAAAAGTTATTTAAACTCACAGAGGTTAGCAATTCATTGCCAAAAATATGCTACAGCGCTTTGGGCTAACAATTAAAGGTTAAAAAGATGAATTTGAATTTGGATATTTTAAATTTAAAATAATAACACCCATAAATGACAGTAAAAACACAAGAACCTCATATGCATTTTGCTCTGCTATTTCCAAATAAATGATCAATCACGTCTCTGATAGTTCTAATCTAAATTGATCTCTTAGCTATTGCTGTTGCACATTTCAGGGGGCTATTTGCCACATAGGGGACATTTCAAGAAAATAAACTTTAGGGCAATGGTTCTCATCTCTTTTGTGGCCATTGACTGCTTTCTAGGTTTTTTGGTAGCTGTCACATGTGAGAATCAATAAATTACAAAATACTCTAAGTCAATATTGATTTCAACGCAATTGTTACTGCACAAAACAGAGTTTATGCTATCAATGAAGGGGTCCAGAGTGATCACACAATTTCCTGTTTGCCCTTGCAATTGTGGACCAGAACTTTCACCATCCTGGCCACTCTGGCTGAAGGTGCTCATGGGCCAAAGTTCTTTAATGTTCTCATAGTCTGATACCAGGGGTACTTTGTCTAGGGCCGGCTTGTTGCAACATGACTCCTCCTATTTTTAACTTAGAAAAAGTTACACCGACCCCTACCCCTACTCTGAACCTCATAGCCTCCCTGTTCACTATTCCATGAAGACTCTGTTGTAACAATCTGTATGCCCAATTGAGGCAAAAATAAATTTTACACACGGATCAAAATTTGGCAGCACGCCTCCGGCTTGCTCCTGGCACAGTCATTGAAAGTACTGATCTTAAGCTTGGATATCAGTGTCCTGCATATGAAGTCTTTTACCCTGGTGACCTGGACTGGATCCTGTGTGACTTTCTAAGGAGTTCTTTTGTCGAAGTTAGCAACAGGCAGGACAATAGATTGGGGAAGTGCCTTTCCTCGTTGCCTCTCCTGACAGTGGCCTGAATCTTATGATTTTCAGTTTGCAGGAGTCAGAGAAAGTCAAGTCCAAGGAAAGAGAGATTTTCACACCATCCATTTATTACAAAAACCTTCCACTCCTAGATCTGTAGCCTAGTTGTGTGCTTGAGGACTCTCTCAGGATGATAGAGATAAAGAGGAAGCCTTGAACTTTCTGTGACTGTTTGGGGTGCCTGGTGTAGGTTCCTGGGAACTTTCAGATGCTTAATCTTTAGCCTTTTTCTTCCTGGTAAACACTTCATACTTAAAAATATACAATTATTCACCCATGTTCATACTAGCACTATTCACAATAGCCAAGAGGTAGAAGCAATCCATGTCCATCCACACAAGCAAAATTGATATCTGCATACAATGGAATATTTTTCAACTTTAAAAAATAGGACATTCTGACACAGTTCTTTCCCAGAATCCTTTCAGTCGCCTGCCCTCTTGCGATGCTTGCTTCTTTGCACATCCTTCACGAAGGTCCCTGTTCTCTGTGGTCACTTCCCCCTGCTGTGGACCCTGGCACTTGCATCCTTCTCTGCCCTTTATCTCTGACCCTCTTCACCTTCTACCAAGTTCTTTTCGAGCATCCATAAAGTCCTGTCACCTCTATTGCCCAAAGACTCACAAAGCCCTCACCTCCTCCTAGGCCCAATGCTTCTACCTTAGTTCACGTTCTTGCTCTTCATCCTTTGAACTGTATTGCAGACATTCCTTTCTGCTCTGCATCCCCCCCACCTTAGATGCACCCCTCTCTAATTCTTCCTCTTCACTTTCTAGATTTCAAGTTGGGTCATATTGTTCATTTGCTCAAAACCCTTCTGTACCTCTCCATCGCCTGCTGAGTCAAGTCCCACTTCCATTTTAATTTGGCGGCGTCTCCTGCCTCCCTTCCTGGGCTTCATTCCTGCCGAGGGAATGACGCGCAGGTGATGAGGGTTCTGTGTCCTCTAAGTGGCCTGTGCTCATACCAGGACGCATCTGTCACCACCACTGCCTTTCCTCCTCCTGCCTCCCTACGGTGGCTTCCAGGTGGTGCTAGTGGGAATTGCCACTAGCAGGAGACATAAGAGACGTGGGTTCCATCCCTGGGTCTGGAAGATCCCCTGGAGAATGGCACGGCTGTCCACTTCATTATTCTTGGCTGGAGAATCCCATGGACAGAGGATCCTGGCTGGCTACGGTCTATGGATTCGCAAAGTCAGACATGACTGGAGGCGCGTAAAGCATACATGCCTGCCTGCTGACTCCTAAGCCCTCGAGACTCAGAACCTGCTTCTCTCGAGATACTTGAGCAAGAATTGGGAGCTCTGCCTCTTTGCTCTTCTAGTTCTGTTTATATTATTCTATCAGAGTGTTTATCCCTTTATTGTAAAACTTCCGGTTTGCTTAACTTCTGGTTTGCTCCTCTAGACTGAGACTCTGAGTAGGGAAATTTTGTCTTCTTGCTCTTCCTGTGAATTCCCAGCCTATAGCACAGTACCCACACTGAGTTGTCCTCTGTGAAGTCAGCCCTAGTGACTCCATCAATCTCTTAATCCTCTGCCAGCTCCAGTTCTGTCTTCTAAGTTTCCTTATTTTCTTCATTCAGATCCTTTTTCCTCCATTTATTTCTATCATTTTCACCATTCCTTTCCTGCTTTTCCTGTGTGTAAGGGGATCCATTATAGTGAAGTTTTATTTTATTAATAATAGTCCTTGTCATTCAATGATATTATTCTTATTTTTGGTCTTTGAGCCAATTAGTTCCATGACATCTTTTGCAGACCCTCTTCTTAGTTATTTAAAAAATTCTTTGGGAGTTGGCAGGATTTGTCGCTTGGGTCACTGTTAGAAGAGTATCATGCTTTCTTTGTCAATGTGTGTGGCACAATTTTATTAATGACCCCCATATCTTTTGAATAGGATTTTTACACAAATTATACACATAATATTAGAATCTGGATTAAACAAAATGAGGCATCTATGAAGTGTTGGAATAGTCAATAAGTTCCCTTTGATTTATAAGATTCTGCAATTGTTTTACAATAGTCTCTTCATCTCAATATCAATTTATTTGAGAAATTCTCTCGATATGAAAAGTCAGAGTCCAGGCAGAAGTGAGTAATTCAATACCAAATTAGTTCTGGTCATTTAATTACAAAGTTATATATGATTTTTATGTACTCCTGAGATTTTGAATTAATGGGATATAATCATCATGAGTTATAAAAGATGGGATATATGACTCACTAAAAGTCCCATATTTGGATGGTGTTAATGAAAGTCTGGTTTTTAACATGAATGAAATATTTATACTTCTTTCTCTTTCCTTCATCTGCCCTTTTTTGTCCTTCCTCATGCCGTCTCTCTTTCTCAAACTTGTTTAGAGGAAATCAGAAGGTGGAGATAATGTGGGCACATCACTTCTGGAGAACTTACCCTGGCTCTCTCAGGAGCCATCACAACTCAAAATTAGGTTGGATTACAAACCAAGACAGGTTGAGTCCTGCACTCCCTGTGGACTGAGGATTGTCTTGTCTGTTTCAAGATCCAGTGGTATCTGATAAGATGTAATTTACAGGATGACCTTGGAGGGACCAGTAAGGCAGAATTTTTTCCAAAGGCAGGAATCTGTGTCAAGTGCTTGATTCCTCTCAACATGTGTCTGGGTCTTACAAGTTTGGTGACTGTAAAGTTAGGGTGCTTTGATAGTATGCAAATGTCCTTGAAGACCCCCACCATTGATGGTAGCATTATCCAGGAGAAGGTAGACTTGATTTTAGGACACCTGTGTGCCCGTGGCTGAGTCCTACACTGAATATGTAAATATTATTTACATAGTTTATGTAAATTCATCATGTAGGTTGGACAGTGCTCCTTCTCTGCACCCAGCAGCTAGAGCCCAGCCACCTGGGCCAGTGTTGTTCACTTACACCCCCATTCACAGGTAAGGACTGTCTGCTGGCCCTGGCCATATGTTAGAGCAGCCAGGGTCCATAACCTCCTCCTCCTTACTTCATGGCAGGCAGAAGAGCATTAGGGGGATTTTTTCTTTCTGTTAGGTCTAGATCAACATACCAGTCATTTGGGGAATAGTAATAATAATTGGTATAATGTATCAAATGATGTGTGTTCCAGACACTGTGTTTCAAACTTAATGTAGTTTGTCCCATTTAATTCTTATGGCTGCTCAATAACGTGGTTACTGTTAATAATCCCCTTTTATGGAGCAGATGTCTCAGGCTTACAAAGGGTATATGGGTGTGTTAGTTGTTCAGTTGTGTTGACTCTAACCCCATGGACTGTAGCCCACCAGGCTTCCCTCTGTCCAAGGGATTTCCCAGGCAAGAATACTGGAGTGGGGAGCCATTCTCTTCTCCAGGGCATCTTCTTGACCCAGGAATTGAACCTGAGTCTCCTGCATTGCAGGCAGAGTCTTTACCATCTCAGCCACCAGGGAGCTAATGAATACCTTGTTTACAGAGGGTATATGTTAATAATCTCCTCAAGGTTACTCAGCCTCAGGTGGTGGAGGAACTAAAATTTAAGCCCCAGCAATCCATGTCTAGAGGCTGAGCACGTGTTGCCTCTGAGTGCCTCCCAAGTGATGAGGCATATGGCCTGAGTCTGAATTCCTGCCTCTGCCTTTCGCTTTATGAGCACATTTATTTATTTTCTCAAAACCACAGTATCTCATCTGTGGAAAAGAAATTTAAATATCTACTTTATATAATTGTTTTGATGATTTAGTATGTGTAAAATACTTGGTAGTTTTGTATATGTATTAAGTGCTCAATGATAGTGACTAGTGTTATTTAAAACAAAGAAGAAAGAAACTTGTCTGGCTTTAGACAAAGCAATGCTTGTTAAGAAGCCAGAGGGTATCTGTGGTTGCCTAAGTCCTTACTGGGTAGCTTCATCATGTCTTTAAAGGCTCATTCCTTTTTGAAAGTCAGATTGGAAGGAATATCAGATTTGCTAAAATTCTATATATGGAACAAGGAACCATCAAGTAGAAAGAAAAAGACTGAAATTCTAGACCTAGATTTACGATAACCTGACTAGGTGAACTTAAGTCAAACGTGTCACCCCATCTGAGATTTGTTTGTTTTGTTTGTTTGTTTCAAGAATAGTCAAGGGCTCTGTGTGGGAATGGAGGCTAGTAAGTTAGATGTGCTTTATAGACTTTGAGTAAAAAATTCTATATTCCAAATCTAAGCTAATTCAAACTGGTAATATTATAGTGGTTGAGTAAATAATGCCTAGAGTTTCTGCTCTCTTCTCGTTTTCTTCTTGTCTGAATGGAGCTACATCAGAGGTAAGGGATTCACCATCCCAAGGCACTTCCAGGAAGCTCAGAGCTAAGAAGATTCACCATCCCAAGGCACTTCCAAGAAGCTCGCAGACAATATATATTGCCATCAGGTGTTCTAAGGAGATGGTCCCTTGATTGGCAGGAATGACCTTACCTTAGCTGGAGTGATTTCATTGTTCTCATTAGTCGCTGAGGACCCTTTCCACTGAACATGTGTCAACCTTCTGCCCTCCTTTTAGAACACATTTATAACTTTTGCCTGTATTCCTTCTCTTGGAGTAATAACTATCATGTTTATTGTTTACTGTATGCAGTATGACTTACATTATTTACTTTATTCTTTGTATACCTATCACATTGTGTTTCAAAGAGTATCCTTTTATGCCACTAATTTTCAGCCCCTTCCACTAATTTTCAACCCCTTCAACCACTCTCAAAGGCCTGAAAGCTCCATCTGCATTCTCGCTTATCTGTATGTTATCCATACAGATGTAGCAAACCCCGCCTGGTGAAATACCTTGGATCTGAGCAATTCCTTTTACTAACACTTTATCTTTGGACAAGTTACTTAGCCATAGGCATCAGTGTTAATGTCTGTAAAATGAAGAAGATCCACTTTTCAGGGACATCATGGGGATTAAAGAGAATGTCACTGAAATGAAGTACAAGCCAGCACATAATGAGTGCTAGCATTCCTTGGGTAGCTAACCTAATAATGCCCAAATCTAGAAAGGGGGGAAAAACCCTTTACATTAAAAAACCAAAGTAAAAACAGAGTTGAGGAAATATTTACTATTTATTCACAGATTACAGTATTATTAATGAAGAATGACTACAAAGTATTAAGAAAATAGCCAAATTCCTAATTTAAAAGATGAACTGAGGACCCAAACTCGTAAAGATAATTAACCTTGTGCTGTGCTAACTTGCTCAGTCATGTCCAGCTCTCTGCAACCCTATGGACTGTAGCCCACCAGGCTCCTCTGTCCATGGGAGTTTTCAGGCAAGAATACAGGAATACATTGCCATTTCCTCCTCCATGGTCTTTCCAACCCAGGGATCGAACCCAAGACTCTTCATTAGCAGTCAGGTTCTTTACCACTAGTGCCACCTCTGTGTATTTAAACCCTGATATATACTTTTTCTGATAGGATTATTCTTTTTTTTGGAATAATGATAGCAAGAGTGTTCGATTCCAAGCATCAGGCCTATTTCTGTCTGCCCAAACCTTGCCCCTTTGGGGAACGTGGGGAAGACTCCTGCTGCCCCTCATCCTTCTCACCTGCTCTCTGTGAGGCTACAGTCCTTATCTCCTCTGCACCCCACATCTGTCCGGCCTCTGCCCTTGCGCCATGCAGGGAGTGGACATCCTGCTCTTGGCTACTTTCTCGGGCCCTCTTTGGGGAGTGGATGCAGGTCAGTGCTGCTCCTGGAGGCTCCAGCCTGTCTCAGGCGTTCAGCCCTGCTCCTTCCGCCTTCCTCCTTCCCAGCCCCAGTTCAGCCCTTTTCCTGGATCCTGTCCACATCTTCCTCGAGGTCTCCCAGCACGGAAGCTTTCTTCCTTCTCTTTCTGATTCTTTCTGCCTCCCTCAGTTAGATGCTTCGGGGCTCTTCTAGAGGCAGAGTGGTCTGGTTCTTTTTCTTTTTTTCGAATCCGTCGTCTATTCCTTGAGTCCTTTCGCTGTTACTCAACAGTATGGATGCCCCGTGATCTACTTCTATGAGATAGAAACCAGAAACTTACATGAAATCATGGGAATGAAAAGCACACTGTTTACTATATTTAATATTTTGGGGACTTCCCTGACAGTCTAATATTTAAGGCTTCACTTTCCAACGCAGAGGGTGCAGGTTCAATCCCTGGTTCAGGAGATAGGATCCCATATGCCTCATGGCCAGAAAACCAAAACATAAAACAGAAGCAATATTGTAACAAATTCAACAAGGATCTTAAAAACAGTCCACATTAAAAAAATATATATTTTCAAAAATGTATAATCTCCTACTTCTCATGTGTGTACTGGGAGATGAAGACCATATGGAGCAGGGTTTGCCTACATTTGGCTCTAGCTAAAAGGTTTTAGACTAACTCATATATCAGAGGTCATCAAGGAGAAATAGGTTTCCTCTTTTCGGGTCAGGCTCACTGGCCAACCTGGGGTAACGGATTTTAGAACCCACAAAATGAAGGCAAGAAACAGTGGCTGTCAAGGACATTTTGACTCAAAGATGAGTTATGAATATCTGTTAATTGAAGGAGAAAGTGAGGAGAAGGCAGAAGTGAAGAAAGAAAGATTTAATTGAGCACCTGCCTCTGGCCAGCACTGTGATTGGGTTTTCACATGGGATCCTGTTGAATCCTTGTGAGGATGCTGGACAGTAGGTCCATATTTTCACCCCCAATTTGTGGATAAAGAAATAGAGGCTTGCAAAAGGTCAGGGATTTCTTACGCAGGGAGGAACGTGTCCAAGCCAGGATCCAAACCGGGTTTGTGGAAAGCTGAAGAGCTGTACTGAAAGGAAACATATCCAGCATCACAATTTGTTGGTCTTGGTTGTGAAGTCTTCAGAGTCTGAACTTTCCACAAAAACAAGGAGCAGTCTCCTGACAGAGGTAGAGGGGCAGTAACACTTCTGGTTTCTCTCCTGAGTTGTTCATTTAGAAAAACAACTAAAGCAAAACAAACAAAACCCAAAACAAACAAAACCCAAATACCAAGAAAGAAAAAAAAAAAAGTATTTTGTGTCAGAAAAATCTCTAGATCTAAGACAAAGGAAACCTTGGTTCTCTAAATATTTGTTCTAATAGATTTTGACAGTCTTCTTCAGACCTTTGCTTTCTATTCTACTTCACGGTAATAACAATAGACAAGTGAAAGAATCAGTCTTAAACTTGAACTCCAAGTAATTTAAAAAAGCATACTGTTCTTGACCTCAGAAAGTTCGGTCGTTGGCTATCTTTCATTGTACTTGGGAGCCTTATTGGGTTTCTAACTATGTAGTTTCTTGAGTGCTTGCTGAATATGATGACACTCAAAATAAACTGAGCAGAATTAATTCGAGAATATGAAAATAATTTCTACTTATGTGTCTCAATCTGATATTTGCCATATGGGAAGCTCAGCATCATTCTCGCAGCAGGCCTAATTTATGGCAAACACAAATCCACATTCAGTGAACATGGGAAAACACAGCCCTTCTCTTTATTTTTATAAGATTGACTATGGACTTTTTACTTTGCTTTGCCTGCACTGATTCTGATTTGATTAAATGCAGATTTCCTGGCAATAGGGGTGGGAAGTAGGTTGCCGCTGATGGGTACAAGAATATCAACAACATCATGGTGTTAATCAATTCAGGCTGCTGTAACAGAATGCCATAGACTGGGTGGCTTATGATCAACAGAAATTCATTTTTCACAGCTTTAAAGGCTAGGAAGTCCAAATTCAAGGCACTGGCAGATTTGGTGTTCCCTAAGGGCCTGATTCCTAGTCTTCTTGCTATATCCTCACATGCCAGAAGGGGCAAGGGAAGCTCTCTAGGGTCTCTGTTATAATTGCGTTAATCCCATTCATGAGGGCTCCATACTCAAAACCTTAATCACCTCCCAAAATACCATCACAGTGGGGATTAGGTTTCAACAGATGAATTTTGTGGTGGGTGGGGGGGGGTTGTTGGACACAGACATTTGGTCTATAACAACCACCAAAGTGAAGGTGAAGTTTTCCGATTTTTATATTAGCTCAAGATGGGAATGTACTTTTAAAGGGGCTTATCTTGAAGTTGTGCATTCAAAGCATTCCCTGCAGAAATGTAAAAAATTTATTGTCCTCCTGAAAATATGAAGATGGAGGCTGAAGGAAATTCTGTGGAAGACTTAAGCTCCTACTTGGCCCTTTTTTGAGTCTTCCCAGGAGAGAATGACTCTCAGGAGTTTTTACTTGCTCTCCTCAGTAAGTCAGGACAGCTACTGTAACTCTGTCTTGAGGCTCATGTACGCATCTTTTCCTGAGACTCAAAACAACAAAACAGGGACTTAGATTTGGAAACTGACTGCTTGAATAAGATGAACCAGACCTGTCTGGGCCTGCATGCCAGGAACTGATCAGCTCCTCTGTACTTGGAAATCTAAGTTTTTCTTTTAAGATGAGTGATCCCTGCAGTCTCTAGTCACCAGATATAGGCCCACTCAGGTTGTCATCATCTTCAGATGGGGCTTCCCAGATGACACTAGAGGTAAAGAACCGGCCTGCCAGTGCAGGAGATGTAAGAGACGTGAGTTCAATCCCTGGCTGGGGAAGATCCCCCAGAGAAGGAAATGGCATCCCATTCCAGTATTCATGCTTGGAAAATCCCATGGATGGAGGAGCCTGGTGGGCTTTAGTCCATGGGGTCGCAGAGTGGGAGATGACTGAAGTGACTGAGCATCGCAGTCAGAATGGGCAGGTCATAATAACTAACGCACCAAAGTGCTTCCAATGTGTGAAGCACTGTTCTAAGCGCTTTCTCTGCATTTGTTTAATACAATAGGATATCATCGCCATGGTCATCAACATCCCCATTTTACAGATGAGAAAGGTTGAGTTTTACCCCAAGGACACATGACTAATCTGGCTCTAAAAACATTTGACCGTTTCATCTCTGGAAGGTTTACAAAGGGGAAATGAGTGCTTTGTGAGTTCAAGGTCCAGTATAATAACTCTCAGTTAGATTCACAAAATGTTTTTAATATTTTTTAAAAATACGTTTACTTGTGCTAAGTCTACACCTGGTAAGACATGTGTCTCTTTTGGTTGGAATAGATCTGGTCAGCAAGTTAATATTGATGACTTCATCCTGTTCTGATTCTTATACCTTCAGTAAAACTAAGGAAGTGATTACTTAGGAAATGTTTTGTCCCTAGAAGACAAAAATTTTCAGAGTAGGGTACGGTGAGTTCTGAGGCCCTCGTGGTCTGTTTCACAAATATTTTAAATTCAGATGAGGGCACAGAGAACTTAGTTGATGATGCTTTCAGAAGCAAGTGACTCTTGAAAAGAATCTCAAAGGATGAAGAGAAGACAGGTAGAAGAAGGCATCCTAGACAGAGAATGTTGTGAGGGCACCTATGAAGAAGGAAGCACGGTGACTGGGAATGGGAGAAGCTGGGTATAGCTACAGGATAGTGTTGGCCTGAAACCAACAGACTGCCAGATATTTCTCCAGCAAAGATGAGTTTATTGGGGTCAGCAGGGAATTGCAGTTAGGGGTCTGTGGCTACATGCAAATCCCTGCATGGAGGGAAGGAGAGCGTGTTTATAGAGGGAAAAGAAGGCTGGGATGGCTAAGATAAGCAAAGTCCATGACTTTTCATTGGCCGAGTTCTTGCCAGGAAAGAAGAGGAGTCTTTCTACTTCCTAATTGGTCCTGCCACCATCACAGTATGTGAGAACTCCCCCTTGGTCTCCCTATGCTATTTAATTGAGGTTTCTGTGAATTATTTTTTTATAATAGGAAGAGTAGAAATCTTTAGTCAGAGGTGAATAGATAAGGAGAAGCTGGGCTGTGAAGGACGTTAGGTACCATGTTACTAGATCTGGCTTTCTCTTCTGGGCAGTTGGAGATTAGAGTCCAGGAAAGTCTAGTGACCATGGGTGCATTGCAGAGGTTGTTGGCATAAATAGGCCAGGATGGAGCTCCTGAAGGTCTAAATCAAAGAAATGCTTTTGGGTATGGAGAAAAAGGGATGAAAGTATGAAATATATGGAATTTTCTGCCTCAAAAAAGGAATGAACAGAAATTAGTGAGAATGAAATATATAAAATAAATACAAAAAAGGTAATAAATATGGCACGTGGTTAAATTCTTTAAAGTCAGCAATAAGGATTAATGTATACTAAATTGAATAAATTGATACTTGAGAGATTAAAATAGTAATATATATTATAATGATGTAATCTAATAATAAAGAGAATAAAAAATACATTGTTGATAAGAGAGTAAGAAAAATTGTAACAAAGAATCAAAGTGATATAGTATACCAAAACACTGTAAGAAAGAGTCATTTGGAATTAGGATTTTTGAAAAAAAAATTTTCAACAAGTTTAACAAATTGATAGGACAGATATAAAAGCATGAGTTCCCAGTTGGAGTTCTCAGATGTAGCAAATTCTGTGACTTCCTGGTAGACCAGGGAGGTAGGGAGGGCTCAAGGGGGCAGGGAGCATCTGAGGGCTTGCTCTTGATGGTTGTGAAGGTCCAAGAGTGATCTCCTATCTTCAGATAGTGTAATCAGTCATACATTCTGCTTCTGTGACTGTCTCCCCTCAGAGCTTGCATGCGTGTACTACAAGGAGCCACTGGGTTTTTAATTTGCGTGACTCCATTGAGGATTGTACTGTTAAGTGCAATCAGTAAAAAAATGAAAAGGAGACCATCTAGGAGGCAAAAGAAAGAAGGGAAGATAATGAGCTTGATTTGGAATGTTTTGAGTTTGAAATAACCTGAAGTTAATAATATTCAGCTAAGGTAATATACTCAGTAAGGATCGGGGCATTCAGGTTAGTGGTTGGGAGGGAAATCAAGTTGTGTTGTTTAATTGCTAAGTTATGTTCAACTCTTTTGCAACCCCATGGACTGTAGCCTGCCAGGCTCGTTTGTCCATGGGATTTTCCAGGCAAGAATATTGGAGTGGATGGCCATTTTCCTCTCCAGGGGATCTTTCTGACCCAGGGATCAAACCCACCTGCTTGGCAGGTGGATTCTTTACCACTGAGCCACCTGGAAAGTCCATAGAAATCAAGACTTGAGAGTTTTTGTTGTTCCTAGGGAGAAGGACCAAGTGACTGAAGAAAAGATTAGTCAGTAATGTGCTGGAAGCAAAAGCTAGAAGCTAACATACATCAAAAAATAAAAGAAGCCAGAGATGGTCAGAAGCTAGTATTATTAGTATTAGGAGAATTAAACTCATGACATTGGGCTGATGGACAGAATCCCTGTGCTGGGCCCTGCTGTTGACTGGGGCTTATAGAGACAAGGACAGTGATTTCTCAAAGTCCTTTGTACCCTTGTTTCTGTTGACCAATGTAAGCTTAAATCTAATATTTTTC
The DNA here is from genome assembly GCF_910594005.1 of Cervus elaphus. Taxonomy (NCBI): domain Eukaryota; kingdom Metazoa; phylum Chordata; class Mammalia; order Artiodactyla; family Cervidae; genus Cervus; species Cervus elaphus. Next base: position 50,682,130 of record NC_057843.1, on the reverse strand, counting down.
TGATCTCTGCTGTTGGTATCATTTACAGTTCTTTTTTTTTTTTTAATTCCTCATGAGCATCAGTTCAAAGATAACCTTTATTCATTGGGCCATCAATGAGCAAGGAGGGATGGAAGTGCAGAGCTATCTGTGGGAGCACCTGAGCTGCCTGAATCCTCTCCAAGCCTAGTAAATGAGTCCTAAAAGATGAGAGGATTCAAAATCTGGCTTCCGCTGAGAATTGAATATTCCTCCAAAGTGCCTGATGCACAGCCCCAGCTGGGACCTAATGCAAGTATTTTGCTTAAGAGAACTTGCAAATGCGAGGTGCTTCTAACAATATGTGTCAAGCAGTGTGTAGCCGATGGTAGGAGTTAGATTTATGCATATTGTGGTTGTCCATTTCCAGCTGCTTTTGTGAAGTCAAACTTTTTTTATGTTAACGGATCACATTATTATCACATTTAGTGGAGAATAATGAGATATGATGGTGATACATCATTGGCAGCTCATAGCGCCATTTGAAAACATGCTTGTTTTTAAGTCTGCAATAATGGGTCAGAGAGAGAGAGGCAGTCTGACGTGCACACAGTCACAAGACAGCTCTGAACAGCTAGTCCTGAGTAGCTCTTTGTAAGTGTTTTTTTGCCAGGAGGGAACCTCAATAGTGGCTCACAAGAGCTCCCTATTTTTCTCAATTAAGGGGATAAAGACATCTCAAAGTTGAGATAAGTGACCTATGGGATTTGCTAAAATTCTGGAGAGCACTCCATATAGAATGAAATGGATAGAGGCTACCTCTGGGGATTAGCATTGCATGGATTCTGTAAAAAGCTTGTTTGATTTCGTAAAAAGCCAAACATTCAGCTCACCCAGAGGCTACAGGAATCAGAGGAGAACATGGCACTTGCCATCCTGGACTGCCAGAGCATTCTCTGCAACCAGTAGGCTGTTCTCCTTCTCTCTGTGTCTCTCCTTCTTCTTTCTCTGTATGTGTTTTATCCTTGGAGGAGGAGTATGGATGGAAAGAGAAATGGAGTATATTATATAGAATGATATAAAGTTCTCTGTCTTGGCCCCACTCCCAAAGCCTAGAGGCATGCCCCCACAAATCCCCTTATGTGGCTCTTGCATCCCATCCCATAAATTTAACTAAACCTTTTGGAATCAAGCATTTCCTCCCAGCATTTACTATTTCATTGATAATAAATCCCGTAAGTGTCCTTATTTTTTGTGAGGCAAGATAGACTTGTTATTGGGTTGGCCAAAAATTCATTCAAATTTTTCCATAACATCTTATGGAAAAACCCAAACGAACTTTTGGGCCAGCTCTATATTAAAAACTTTACATCATTCAAGATTTCGGAGGTGAGGAAAAGCCTCTTAGACAGAGAGAATAATGTATGACTGATTTGTCTGGAGAACTAAAAATTGGAGAGATTTTGTTTGAGCACGTGAGAGGAGGTGATGGTGATGACAAATGAGGCTGAGATGGAGAGAGGCGAAGAGATGGAGAGCCTCACTGCAAGGCTAAGCATTTGAACTTTATGCTGGAAAGAAACAGGGGAGGGATAAAGGACTCAATCATCTTTGGGTTGTAAAATACCAATAGTATCCCTCAGGAGTTTTCTAGTTCCAGCGGTGATTATTTAAAACAACGTTTGCATAAGGACTGGAAGAGAGAATATGTAATTAAATTCCCATAGCTGCATGTGGCATAGAATTCTACAGTTTAAAACAAAAAGGTTGACCTGGTGGGCTTAAATGGAACAACACTTTGAGCTTGGAAATGGGCACAAAAGTGAAAAGTTAATTTCATTGTGGACAAAGGCACTTAGGATGTTTGTGCTCAGATAACTCACTCCACAATCATCATCTTGTGTATGCTATTGAATATAGCCCTGGGAAGGGCCTGAGACTCAGTGGAAGACAGTTTATCAATGCACTGTGCCAGTACTCTACTTTAGGAAAAACAGTCAATAAAATATTAGTCAACAACATGAATATATTTGGTCTTTGAACCAAATAGAGAATTTTATCCTACCAGTGTAGAAAGACCACACTGCAGACCTGGAAACTAAACCTTGAAAATTAACATGAGTAGGTTTACAGAGAATGTTGGGACCAGAAGGGGCCTTAGAGATCAAGTGTTGTCATGCTTTTATTTTGCAGGTTAGGAAATGGAGGCTAGGAAATAGGAGATGGCTTGGTCATGGACAGGCAGCAGGGCTAGAATCCTGCCCTTGTAACCTGTGATTATCTCCTCCCCTGCTTGTTCACCTCACTGTCAGCATAGTATTCGGTTTGGTTTGTTACATGTCTTGTGAATCCATCTTGCCTATTTCTGTCATTGGTAATGCTCACTTAGTGACTACATTTCAAATCCTGAATCATTTTTCAAATAAACATCCATAACGGGATCTATTTCCTTGTTTCCCCATTAAGGAACACATAAATTTATGTTCTAATATTCTTCCCCGACATAGGGGAGGACATAGGGCAAAACTTGTTGATGTCCCAAGATGGCGGCAGGGTGCCTCTTCCTGAGATGTGGGAGCATGAAGAACCAACATCCAAGGACAAGAAAGGAGCCAAAGTAAGGATCTTAGACTCTGTGAGATAAATCCAAGAGCTCCAGACAGACCGTAGGAGCCCAGGCACAGAGAGTGGACAGTACATCCTGGGAGGCCAGTAACTAGGAAGGACAGAAATGAGCAGAGGAGGCCAAGGCCATTAAGAATTTTTGAGGAGGATATCCAGTGCTCAGTGTTGCTTTATAAAGTTGCTATTTCTGTGCTTCCTTTTGTATTTGTGTGTGGAGTATCTAAAAGGGCAGGAAACATGCAAAATCATGTCTTTTCAGATATTACACTTTCATCTTGCTGTTTCCAGTGACAAGTTATCTCAGCTGCACCGGATGTGTGGCCTCTGTTGGTTGAGTCATCAGCCCCTCTTGTTTTCCTCCTGGAAATGTAGGCTGCCGGGGTCCAGCCTCGGCGGGATCCAGGGGATACCCTCAGGATGAACGGTGTCGGCGAGAGAGAGAGAAGACACGTGAGACCAGCCTTGATAGGGCCAAGTCTGCGAGGGAGAGAGAGAGAGAGAGAGAGAGAGAGAGAGAGAGAGAGAATGACCAGACGGGGGTGTTTGCAGGGTCTGGCAGAGTCTGGCAATGCTTTATTTTTTACCGTGGCTTTTATACCCTAAATTAGTACATTTCTAAGGGGAAGATAGTTTAACATTACATCAGCTTGTTCTTCACGAAACCAGGATGTTTTCTGCATACTTCTTTGTTTATGAGGGTCTTGTACATTATCTTCTGGCCTTGGGGCCTATTGACATTTTATGACCTAGGTGAATGCAAAGCTGTTTTCCGTAATCTATTCTTTAATGAACACAAAGGTCAGTCCTTTTGCAGAAGTTATCAGTTAAATTTATCTAAAAGGTTTACCACACAAAGACTCTGCAGCTCCAGTGAGGCAGCCCCTGTTTAGCATTCCTGGTTAAAATTAACAGTTTTAAACTCTTATTTTTCTAAATCTTTAACTATAACCACTTTTAGAATAATATTTTTATATTCTCTAATAGGGCTTCCTCACCCCCGAAGGGCTCTGTGCCTATTAGGGCCTTTATGTGATCAGGTTCTTTATGCTGTTTTATGATTAGGGTATTATAAGCAATCATGCATATTAGTACCAAGGGCATAAACGCATTTGCCAAACAAACTAAAATACCAGCAAAGGAATTTAAATTAAAACACTCCTTTCACCCTGGATAATCTCATAAAATACCACCACCCGGGAAACTTATTGATTAAAGTTCTAAATTGATTCTTATTTGGAAAGAGATCGGGGAAGGCCTTCTGCCTGTGTCACAGAAATTAGGGAGTAGTCCTTTGAAGCAAGCATCAGAAAGACAGATATCATCTTTAAGGTGAGCGCCGGGGGCAGCTTTTCGTAATCCCTGAAAACCCGATCAGGTTTTCTCCCTCCTGACCTTGTCATGGGTGGGATCTCATGTGCCGGCTCCCGGCAGTAGGCCACCATGGAAGGTGACAAATGACAGATATAGCCCTCCCTGACCTTTTGTTGGGAGCTATACATGAGTTGTCAGCCTCTGGGCCTCACCAGCACTCTGTTGCTTCATGGAGCGCATAGAATGTTACTACCTGTCTCACTGGGCTGTTGGCAGGAACACATGAAATAACTTTTGTAAAGCTTCTCTCGCAGTGCCTGGCACATATCTGGTGCCCCACACATGCCATTCTCCTGAGCTCCCCTCCACAGATCCTACAGGTCATAGGACTTCTGGTTAGAAAATGCATAATCAAATACGGTTGATGTTAGGTATCTCCTTTGCTTTGGGCTCTGTGCCTCTCTATTTAATTACCATATCTTCTGTATGCACTGCTTTGGGCTTTTTAAAAGAATCAAAGGAAATGTAAGACACATAATGTGAGAGGTTAAGAAAGATATTGAGGTTGTCTAATTCAAAGTTCTTGTTTCATAGACAGTAATCTAAGGCCTAGAATATCTGCTGAGGTCACACAACTAGGTAATCGCAGGACTGTGGCTAAAAGCCATGACTTCTGGCTTCTGGTCTGGTCCTCATTCTGTCATGTAACTCATGCCAGCCATCAAGACATCCAATAGTCTTTGGTGCACTGACTAAGAAAAATAGTGCAATCAATGATAATCCAGAAATGCATCACCACTGAGACTCGGAGTGGACTAGCTCTTTGGTTATTGACCTTGGTATTTACTGGTATTTACTTGGTATTTTCACTAAGTATGTGTTATCAGTCTTGTTGTGGTAAAAGGGGCTTGTTTAATTCAGTGAAGCTATGAGCCATGCCATACATGTGTTATAATTCATTAAGCTATAAAGTATATAGTACTCAAGTATCTCCAAAGATAAACTGCTTGTAACTCCAAAATTTTATTTTTATTTGATATACTTATATAGAACTTAACACATGGCAGGTACTCTTCTATAGGTTTTACAAAAATTAACTCGGTTAATCCTGATGATGATCCCAGGAAGAAGTTCTATTGTTATGCCCGTTTTTCAGATAAAGAGGATAAAGCACAGAGAAATAAGAAATTTCCCAAGGTCATCTAAATATGAGGAAGTAGAATCTGGCTCCAGAGTTCATGGTCTTAACCACTCCACTGTATTGCCTCTCTAAAATGATCAGAAATGCAGAATGTTTCTCCCAGTAAAGACATTCACTCACTCTCTCCCTCTCTGGAAGTTCTGCTGTCTCATTTCTTCTCTAAGGGGTCTGAAGTACTTTTGAGCTTTCCCAACATTTTCTAGGTTTCTGTGTCTCTGATTATCTTACCTACCGACATCCTACATCCAACATCCTACCATCCAACATCTCCATGGTAAAATCAAGTAAGCCATTTTAACTAACTCCTTCATCCATTCAGTATGCTGTGTGCTAGTTACTGGGGATAGAAGGAGATCAAATATACATGATTTTTATCCTCAGGGAGCTTCCAGTCTAGTGGGAGAGCTAGACATTAAACAAATAAATGTGTATTTCAAACTAATTTAAGTGGTGTGAAGAAAAGCATCCTGGAGAAGGGAATGACTGCCAACTCCAATATTCTTGCCTGGAGAATTCCATGGACAGAGGAGCCTGGTGGGCTACAGTTCATGGGATCAATAGAGTCAGACATGACTGAGTGATTAACACTGTTTTAAAGAAAAGCATAGGATGCTGCTATGAGAAAATATAACAGCAATATAACCTACTTTACATTACATGGGGAGGTTGTGTAAAACTTCCTTGATAAGGTCATTTTTAGGCTTATAAATCAAGGTACACCAGAGTAGAAGATTAGGGTTAACAGCATTGCAGGCAAAGGGAACAGCAGTGCAAAGGCTCTGAAATAGGAGATAGATTGACACATTCAGAAAATTGACAGAACATCCTTTAGGAACTGAGTGGGTCATAGTGCACGTGGGGAGGAGAATGGCATGACACGGCTGGAGAAGTGGTCAAGTCAGATCCTCCAGTGCCTCACAGTAAACAGTGGATTTGTGAAATTTTCTTCTAAGTACAATGGAAGCTAGTGAAACAGTCTAAGAAGGTAGGAACATGGCAAAGTTCAGTGGGAAGGAGGTAAGGACACATACAGATGGAATGGAGGTTTCCATTACAGACCAGGGGAGAGGTGACCGTGTCCTGAAGCAGGATGAGGGGCAGTGAGGCTGTGGTAGACAGATTTAAGGTATACTTTTGAGTCACAACTAATGGTATATGTTGATGGACTGACTACAGTGATTAGAGAGAAAAATAATGCCTTAGATAATTCTCAGGTGTGTTGGGGGATATACTGGATCATTTGCTGAGGTGGGAAACCCTGGAGGTCAAGGTGGCAAGCATAGCCCCAGCTTTGCACTGCAGTCTGTGTGGCCCTGGGCAAATCTACAGATATCACCTGACGCCCAAGCCTAAAAAAACCATCTTTGTTTTAGCCTCATCTTGCTTCTTGGTTTTAAATGAATCTTGAATACAGGTGGCCAAATTGGTCTCACAACTTTTCTTCCAGTTTAGGATTTTTGATGTTTGATATTTTTTACTCTTTTCAGTGAAAATTTAAGTCTGAATTAGTGGTCATGGTAGGAGATTATTACTTCACTATTGCTTTGCTGGCTGATAACCAAATAAAGGTAGACAATATTAATATAATTGGATCATGTAGTTATTACTAGCTAGTTTAAAAAGACTTTGGAGGGATATTGTATAGGCCGGATGATTTAATTGCACCACTTTGGGAATCTCTTTTTATGCCTCTGTTGAATTAAAAGCTAACAAAGATAATTCCTTAAGAAAATACCATTATTTTTCCTAACTATGTAACCAACAGTCCTTGTCCCAAAATGGATTTTACAAGTTATGAGAATCTACCTATGCTTCTGGACTAGTTCTTGTCCTTTCCTGTAATAAACTTGTATTTTATCACTAGTCCTCACATGATTTCTTTGTGAAAAATATTTCTCTGCATAGAAGAAAGTTTATCATTTGGAATGTTAAATGCAATTATATTGACATATGGTGATAATGGGATAAAGCATACGGGTTAAAGGTTGCGGGATCCATGGCTTGGCAATTAACGATGTAAATGAAACATTCATTATCCATCATGCTGAGAAGTTGATGAACTGTACAGTAAATCTGAGCCCACAGTCAGGACTGAGATAAGTCATTTCAGACAATACAGTGAGTATTTATGAGCATCAGGGACACTGTTCCAGATTCCTGTTATAGAGATTTCTTTACATATTGGTTTATATTGAATAAAGACTTTACAAAATCCAAACCACAGTGCTTTCTTTCCACAGGAATATATATGAGAATCTAAAACCTTCTCTTAAGAGGAAGCATTTTGAGAGTTGAAAGTGACTAGGTGTTGACAATTAATATTTTCCATAGAAGTCCATTCCAGAAAAAAACTTGTTCAGTAGATTACTTGTCTTGAAGTACATCCATGACATATTTCAGAATAGAACCTTGATTTTTGAAGACAATTGTTCCTTTAGTGATCTCAGTCTTTAGAACCTTAATCTTGCAGGTTGGATTATGCAGAAGTAACTGCTATTTTTCCATTCTCTACCAAATAATTAAAGGAACATTAAGATGCTTCAAAAAATAATGTTTAAACTTTTTACTTTACCTATTGCCCATTTAATTATCTTGTACATATTCTGAAGTATTTCCTGTGAACATGAGTATTACCCATCCAGGAAATTTAAATCTACATTGATATTATATTTTACTGAAATCTATTCTTTCAAAACTTTTATCATATAAAATAGTGCCTTCAAAAGTGAGAAGGAATCACTGAGGAAATATTAAAATATCTTTTATTTAAGATAACTCGTGACTTATCTGAAAAACTCAAGAGGTCAATTAGGAAAAACATATTGTACAGTCATGGTACTTAGTCTTTGCCCAGAACCAGAAATGCCCTTTTTAATAGCTTAACTTCTTCTTTTTTTTTTTAATTGGAGTTTAGTTGCTTTAGGGCTTCCCAGGTGGTGCGAATGGTAAAGAACCTCCTGTCAATGCACGAGACATAAGAGGCATGGGTTCAATCCTGGGTCGGGAAGACCCCCTGGAGGAGGGCACGGCAACCCACTCCAATATTCTTGCCTGGAGAATCGCATGGACAGAGGAGCCTGGTGGGCTGCAGTCCATGGGGTCGCAAAGAGGCAGACACGACTGAAGCAATTTAGCACACACAGTGCATGGTTGCTTTCGGGGCTTCCCAGTGGCTCAGTGGTAAAGAGCCCAGCTGCCAATGCAGGAGACAGGGGTTCAGTCCCTGGGTCGGGAAGATCCCCTGGAGAAGGAAATGGCCACCTACTCCAAAATATTCTTGCCTGGGAAATCCTGTGGACCGAGGAGCCTGGCGGCTATAGTCCATGGAGTTGCAAAAGAGTCAGACATGACTTAATGACTGAAAAACAACACAGCTGCCTTACAATGTTGTATTAGTTTCTGTTGGACAGCAAAGTAAATCAGCTGCACAAATACAAATACACCCTCTTCTTTGGATCTCCTTCACGTTTAGGTCACCACAGAGCATTGCATAGAGTTTCCTGTGCAATACAGTATGTTCTCATGAGTTATCTATTTTATATATAGTACCAATAGTGTATATATGTCAATCCCAATCTCCCAATTCATCTCACCCCTCCTTTTTCCCCTTGGAGCCATACCTTTGTTCTCTATGTCTATATTTCTCTAATAACCCAAAGAAGATCATATTATCACCCCACTTTACAGATGAGGACCCTGAGGCTCACAAGTGAGAAATGACCGTCTAGTGACCCAAGTTCACACAACCAGTCAACATATGGGCTGAGCCTCAGACCCCACCCTCTGCAACCCCAAGCCTTCATCAAACCACTTTGCTACTGAGCTTACTCCGAACTAATGTCCCCCCACCTCTGACGGTTCCATCATTCCAGGTTTGCTCCAGTTTGGGGGCCCTCTTCTCGTTATCATTGGCATCCAGTGCCTTCCGCTTTAATCATCTCCCCCTATCCAACCAGAAACAATTAGCTTTTAAGACTGTAAGAAGCTTCCTTGGTGGTTCAGTCGTGGAGTCCCCCTCACAGTGCAGGAGACGCAGGTTCAATCCCTAATCTTGGAAGGCTCCACGTGGCATGGAGCACCTAAGTCCATGTTCCACGACAATCAGCCTGTGCCCTAGAGCCCAGGAGCCACAGCTACTGAAGCCCACGTGCCCTAGAGCCCATGCTCTGCAAGAAGAGAACCCACCACAGTGAGAAGCCCATGCACCACAGCTAGAGAGTAGCCTGTCCCGCAATGAAGACCCAGCATAGCCCTCCCAAAACAAGATTGTAAGAGAAAATTATCCGTGTCAATGAGTTAATTCATTGTTCCATATTTTTCTGGGATGGAAGACCACGTTTCTGCCTCAAGAGAATGCTGGCCATCTCTGGAGAAACAAGAGAATGAGAAATATGAGAATTTTATACGAGAAAAAAAAATATGCAAACCATATGGAAATTATAGATGCTTGTGAAGAATAGAGGAAAAGTAAAATTTTGACTTATTGGCTAAACTTAGTATCATTTTTTTGAGTTGCTTAACATTCTTGTTAACTTCCAGGTACTAGCTTTATAAGTTTCTATTTTGATAGCTATGTTGCATTTGATTACAACAGGGAAATATATTCAGTCATCACAGTATGTGGCTTATTCAGGGGGTCTTTGGTCTATCACATAAAAAAACTCACAACAATGACCAGGAAGATGAAGGTCCTAGTAATTTTGGCCAGTAACCCAGTCTAAACTGAATGTCTTGAGGGGAACACTTGTAAGGCCTTACTGATTATTCATACCTTTGTGCTCCTTGTAAAACAGCCCTAGATATTTGGCTGAAATCAAAGTTCACTTGTGTTTACTGAATTATTAATTTTTTCTCATGAGTTGATTACTCTGGAAAACTGAAACTTGGTTTTTATAGTTATAAAGAATGAATATTTAAAAATAAAGTCAGTATTCTTTAACCTGTCTTTTCCAAAATCTGATACCTGAAAAACTGATTTGAATTCATTGAAAGCAAATAAGAAACTGCAGAGGGCTTCTCTGGTGGCTCAGTGGTAAAGAATCTGCCTGCCAATGCAGGAGACATGGGTTTGATGCCTGGTGCGGGAAGGTCCCACAGGCTGCAAAGCAGGTGGGGCCATGCCCCACAACTATTGAGACTGTCCTAGGGCCCATGCTCCACAAGAAGAGAAGCCAGTGCAATGAGAAGCCCGTGTACTACAAGGAAGAGTAGCCCCTGCCTGCCGCAGCTTGAGAAAAGCCACAGAACAACGAAGACCCAGCACAGCCAAAAATAAATAAAATTATTAGGGAAAAACAAAAAGGAAAACTATAGAACTAGGAATGTTCCTTAGGAATGGAGATCGTAGGATTGGAGAGTAATGATAGCAGGTACAACAGAAGGGGTAGGACCTGGTGTTGTGCTGAGCCAAGAGCAAGAGAGTTTAGGTCAGAAATGTCATTGTGTCACTGGCCTGAGGACCAGGTGAGCAGTCCCTGTGCATTTTTCAGAGGGTGTAAGACATAGGAGGATGGGGCTGAAATGGGATCTTGTAAAATCAAGTTTACCCTCAAGAAAACTTCAAGAGTTCTAGGACAAACGTAAAGAGATAATAGTCTTTCCATACCTGAAATATGGGTAGAGAAAGAAAATGCTTTTTAAAATGAAAAAAAAAAATAACAATAGTATTGTTCTCCTTTGACATCAATTTCAGAGAGATGTATGCTAGCTGACTGTTTTCATCTACAGTCCCAGTATCATAAGATTTTCTGTTAGTCGTTAGATCTTTCACACAAGTGTTTCATGAACAAGGGTGTGTTTTTCCCATGCACACTTGATTTTCTGTCTAATCCTACTCAGCTCAGTTTGGCAAGTGACAGGGAGACTTTTCTTCCTCTTTGGGATTGAAGTATTGTTTTATAATTCACGGAGTGACCCCAGTATGCTAAGAACTTGACATAAATGATCTCTGATTTTTACAGCCTCTCTGTGGAGTCAACATTAGGGTTCCCATTTGATAGATGAGGAAATTGAGGCTCGGGGACAAAAAGTTATTCACAGCTGCTAATAGAATTTGAACTTACATTTTGCTGTCCCTAAAATCTACAAGCTCTTCACTGTCCAAAGGCTCTAGATCTCACCTGGCCCCTCCATTTTTAACTTAAAAAACAATCTTAATTTCTCTCTGATTTAGAGAAGTGAGCTTATTTCTTTCCCTGAACTCTGCCCAAGTTTTCAAATAGATAATCTAGTTGTTATTTGAAACAATCCAATTAAGTTTAAAAATACCTGTCCTTTCCTAGCCCTGCAGACTTAAAATAGATCTGCTGTCTCCTACACAGTCATTTCATTTTGTTTTCACTTGCTCCTTCTCTTTATAGTTCCCATTTCTCTACTTGTTTTATTTCATCAATTGCATTCCACCCTCTTTTTGTGGGGTTATTTCTGCCAAAACTAATTAACACACAAGGTTTCCTAAGTAAGTTTCCTTATTGTTAAATTCTCTTTACCAACCAGTTGTAACGTAGGAACAGGCAAGCTAAGATTCAACATGATTATTGTACACATTTGTTTAAGACATATTGTTGAATAGTTTGTATGTGATGTGATGGCAGGGTGAGTGAATGACAATTTAAAAAGTCAGGTAACATGAACAAAGACTAGATTGTCCAACATAAATCAACTTTTGAATCAGTTTGTTCATTCTGATATCCTCCCAGGGTTTAAAAAGCTTTCTAACTCTTCAATAGAAAAGGTTAGGGAGTGCTGTGGCTTGTCTATTCCAATCCTGCTCAATTAGTGCATATACAGATTCCAAGTTTTCCCTCGAGCTGGTGCATTCCAGTGGTGACAGCAAAGTCCACTTTGGTAAAGTAAAAATAAGTTAGGAAAAATAAGTGTGTATAAAGTAATAGGAAATAGAAGAAGTGGTGGGATCAGGTAACAAATTCCAAAGTAAGAAATTGTATTGTTTATTTGCTTTGATTTGTTTTTTATTCTTGATATAAATTGTTCCTTTTCTCAGACAGAAAAGTTTTGGAGCAAATATGAACTTTTCCAGTTAACAGAAAAGAGCAAAAAAGTGACCTGGTTGTGCTTCTCACCTTTGTTAGACCACTAGTTTTTATTTTCTTCTTGAAGTAGAATTGATTTACAATGTGGTATCAGTTTAAGGTGTACAGCAAAGTGATTCAGTTAGACATATATGTATATGTATGTGTGTGTATATATGTAAGAATATATAAAAATATATGTTAGAAAAGCTATGACCAACCTAGATAGCATATTAAAAAGCAGAGACATTACTTTGCCAACAAAGGTCTATAGTTAAAGTGATGGTTTTTCCAGTAGTCATATGTGGATGTGAGAGTTGGACTACAAAGAAAGCTAAATGCTGAAGAACTGATGCTTTTGAACTGTGATGTTGGAGAAGACTCTTGAGAGTACCTTGGACTATGAGGAGATCAAATCAGTCAATCCCTAAAGGAAGTCAGTCCTGAATATTCATTGGAAGGACTGATGCTGAAGCTGAAACTCCAATACTTTGGCCACCTGATGTGAAGAACTGACTCATCTAAAATGACCCTGATGCTGGGAAAGATTGAAGGTGGGAAGAGAAGGGGACAACAGAGGATGAGATGGTTGGATGGCATCACCAACTCAATGGACATGAGTTTGAGTAAACTCCAGGAGTTGGTGATGGACAGGGAAGTCTGGCATGCTGCAGTCCATGGGGTCACAAAGAGTTGGACACGACTGAGCAACTGAACTGAACTGAACTGAATGTTCTTCTTCAGCTTCTTTTTCATTATGGGTTATGATAATAACCCGTGATAACCCAGTTACAAGATATTGAAAATATTCCCCTGTGCTATATTCAGATTCTTTTCAGCATCTTATCCATTACAGGTTATAACAAGATATTAAATATAGTTCCCTGTGATGTACAGTAGGTCTTTGTTGTTTATCTATTTTATGTATCGTGGTGGTGGTTTAGTCGCTAAGTCATATCCGACTCTTGCGACCCTGTGGACAGTAGCCTGCCAGGCTCCTCTGTCCATGGGATTTTCCAGGCAAGAATACTGAAGTAGATTGCCATTTCCTTCTCCAGGGGATTTCCCTGACCCAGGAATCAAACCCTGCATTGCAGGCAGATTCTTTACCGATTGAGCTATGAGGGAAGCCCATTTTATGTGTAGTTGTGTATACTGTTAATCTCAAACTCCTAGTTTATTCCTCTGTCCTTTATCCTTTGGTCACCATAAATTTGTTTTCTGTGTCTGTGAGTCTGTTTCTGTTCTGTAAATAAGTTCATTTGTATCTTTCGTTTAGATTTCACATGTAAGTGATCTCAGGTGATGCTTGTCTTTCTCTGACTTATATCTCTAAGGATGATAATCTCTAGGTCCACCTGTGTTGCTACAAATGACATTTTGTTGTTGTTCAGTTGCTCAGTCGTGTCCGACTTTTTGTGACCCAATAGATTGCAGCATGCCAGGCTTCCCTGTCCTTCACCATGAGCTTGCTCAAACTCATATCCATTGAGTCAGTGATGCCGTCCAACCATCTCCTCCCCTGTTGTTCCCTTCTCTACCTGCCTTCAGTCTTTCCCAGCATCAGGATCTTTTCTAATGAGTTGGCTCTTTGCATCAGGTGGCCAAAATATAAGAGCTTCAGCTCAAACATCAGTCCTTCTAATGAATATTCAGAATTGATTGACTGGTATGATCTCCTTGCAGTCCAAGGGACTCTCAAGAGTCTTCTCCAACACCACAGCTCAAAAGCATCACTTCTTCGGCGTTCAGCCTTCTTTATAGTCCAACTTTCACATCCATACATGACTACTGGAAAAACCATAGCTTTGACTAGGCGGACCTTTGTTGGCAAAGTAATGTCTCTGCTTTTTAATATGCTATCTAGGTTTGTCATAGCTTTTCTTCTAAGGAGCAAGCGCCTTTTAATTTCATGGTGGCTGAATAATATTCCATTGTATATATAAGTATATATCTCTCATCTTTATCCATTTATCTGTCATAGGCCACCTAGTTTTTGAAATTCACGTGTATGACTGCCTATCAATAATTTGAGTGCGTGTGTGCTAAGTTGCTTCAGTCATGTCTGACTCTTTGCAAACCCATGGACTATAGCCTGCCAGGCTCCTCTGTTCATGGGATTCTCCAGGCAAGAATACTGGGGTGGGTTCCCATGCCCTTCTCCAAGGGATCTTCCCCACCCAGTGATCAAACCCGCATCTCCTGCAGCTCCTACATTGCAGGTGGAGTCTTTACCACTGAGCCACTGGGGAAATCCATCAATAGTTTACATTGTCAAAAGTTGCAGTTAGCCCTTCCCCAGCTAAGAAGACTTTTGCAAAGTCACAGAGGCTGTCCTTGGTTTTTCTTTAAGAGTATGCTAGAGCTTGGAGACAAATAATTCCCAGAGTCTCAAGACATATGTATGAACCATAACAAGTGATTGGGTAGTATCAAACTATGTCTTGCTGTGTTTGCAGTGGCCCAAAATGACTAGTGTAGGTTTTTCAAACAACTAAATAAGTATTTTTGACAAAATGATTGTGAACATTGAACTGAAAAATCCATCTCTCAGAGAGCCTTTATGTATCAATAGCTGAGAAGCCATGGCAGCTCTGTAACCTCTGCCTGTAGTGGGCAATGGTGTCTGCAAGGGAGAAGCACTGCATTTTGGCACTAGAATAGGTCAAAAACAAAAACCAAGCAACAAACACAAAAATCTCTTTTCCTTTAGCAGCCTAGGGAGCAGAGGCTGTTTTGGTTTTCCTTTTGTCTTTGGAGACCTTTTGCAGTTGACTCCACAGTCTAAAAGCCTGGAGTGGAGTTCAAGGATTTGTGAATTAAAAAAGGCAGCTCTGTATGGGACCAAGTATGCAGTTCTCTGACTTGTGTGGCCAGTTTGCTGCAATGTTGCTTTGTATCTGGCATCAGTATAGTGGAAGCATCTTAATGAACCCACTAAGTGGCATGCTCTTCATGCTGTCCTTCTCACAAAGGAGCATTTATGCTGCCATTTGATGGAGTAAGCTGGAGTGGTTTTTCCTGCCTCACTCAGCGTACTGTCTGCAAAACAAACTTGACTGGTCTGTGGTCTTCACGCGCAGTACAGAGTATGGTGACTTCTTCCTTGGGAAATGCTTGAAAATAAAGTCAGAATGCATTAGCAGATTCTCTGATCTACTCTTCAGCCAGAATGACATTTAAGTTTGGTTTTCCCCTTTCCTGGTTCTTGCTGAATTTTCTAAAAATTGATGTGCTGAATGAACATTTAGCAAATTTTTTAAAATGTGAATGACCAAAAACTGTTTTTCATGTATACATTTTACAGCCATTCAGGACTCTGTTCAGTGTTACTAGAACACCATCCTTAAACTCTCTATTTAAACTTACCATTCTTACTCTGCTCCCCAGCGAGCCCTCACCCCGCGTCCATCTTACTTTTTTGTCATTGCACTTATCTTTCTGTGACCTTGTTCTGGTTTGGGTATGTCTCTGGCTAGTATGGGGGATCCTGTGAGCTGGGACTTGGTTCACTTCTACAGTCTTACACCTAAAGAGTGCCCAGCACATAACAGGACTTCAAACAATCTTTATTGACTATTTGAATAATATTTGGAGTACTTGACTTGTTAAAACATATTACTTCTATAACTAAAATTGCTGATAAAGTAAAATGTTTTTGGTAGTAGGAATTATTCAAAGTGAAGATGTACAAGTTCTTTTTTAAAAAGATGTAGCATAAAATAGAGATGCTAGTTCTAATCTAGAGGGTGAGCAGCTTTCTAGGGAAGAAAACCATACCTGTGTGATCCTTCTCTTTAGGCAGCAGTGCTGGGCTGGCAAGGGTGGAGCTGGAGGAGCAGGAGGAGATGGGACCACCTCTGACCTGCTGTGATACATGTAGCAGGAGAGCAACTTCCAAATCCTGGAAGGAAGAATGCAGAGGGTCATAAACATGTGACTACACAACTCATCCCCACCTCTAGCCCCTCCTGCTCTTTTGGGAGCCTGAGCGAGGGGCCCAGAGGATTAGAAGGACAGTGAAGATGAGAATAGCAGACAAGGGACCTGAGAGGTAAATGGGAGAGGGGACTGAATGAATACAGGAGCCAGTGTCTTCTTCCACCAGCTGAGCTCTTAAACCACTGGTAGAATTGTGCTGGGAAGCCTGGTTTCATTTAAAGACTCATGATGGAGGGTTTAACACCTATAGAGGGAGCCGTTGAGTCTTTTCTATGTTAGAAGAGGAGAAAGAAGAGAAATCAGCAAAGGAAGCAGGGAAAGAATAACAAGAGGGTTGTCATGCTGTCATGACAAGCTGAGGTTCTGAAAAATTGCTTTAGAAAAGTAAAGAGATGGTCACTGTGTGGCACAGGCAACTAAACTCAGTGCTCTGTGGTGACCTGGATGGGAAGAGGATCTAAAAAAGAGGGGATATATCCATAGCTGATTTATTATGCTATGCAGCAGAAACTAAGACAGCACTGTAAAGCAAATGTACTCCAATAAAAATTCATTTAAAAAAAGAGATGGTCAATGGGATCAAAAGCAACTAAGCAATGGAAAACGTGAAGAAAACCCATCCTGTTTGAGTGGGTCATTGGTTACTATAATCAATAGTTTTAGTAGAGGGGAGGGTTTATGCCTTGTTCAACAAATATTTATCCATCACCAAGTATGTCTGAACACCAAAGAATGTGCAAACTACCGCACAATTGCACTCATCTCACACACTAGCAAAGTAATGCTCAAAATTCTCCAAGCCAGGCTTCAACAGTACATGAACGATGAACTTCCAGATGTTCAAGCTGGATTTCAAAAAGGCAGAGGAACCAGAGATCAAATTACCAACATCTGTTGGATCATCGAAAAAGCAAGAGAGTTCCAGAAAAACATCTACTTCTGCTTTATTGACTATGCCAAAGCCTTTGACTGTGTGGATCACAACAAACTGTGGAAAATTCTTAAAGAGATGGGAATACCAGGCCACCTGACCTGCCTCCTGAGAAATCTGTATGTAGCTCAAGAAGCAAGAGTTAGAACTGGACATGGACCAACAGACTGGTTCCAAATAGGAAAAGGAGTACGTCAAGGCTGTATATTGTCACCCTGCTTATTTAACTTATATGCAGAGTATATTATGTGAAACGCTGGGATGGATGAAGCACAAGCTGGAATCAGGATTGCTGGGAGAAATATCAATAACCTCAGATACGCAGATGACACCACCCTTGTGGCAGAAAGTGAAGAAGAACTAAAGAGCCTCTTGATGAAACTGAGAGAGGAGAGTGAAAAAGCTGTTTTAAAACTCAGCATTCAGAAAACTAAGATCATGGCATCTGGTCCCATCACTTCATAGCAAATATATGGGGGAAACAATGGAAACAGTGAGAGACTTTATTTTCTTGGGCTCCAAAATCACTGCAGATGGTGACTGCAGCCATGATATTAAAAGACGCTTGCTCATGGAGAGAAAAGCTATGACCAACCTAGACAGCATATTAAAAAACAGAGACATTACTTTGCCTACAAAGGTCCATCTAGTCAAAGCTATGGTTTTTGCAGTAGTCATGTGTGGATGTGAGAGTTTGACTATAAAGAAAGGTGAGCACTGAAGAATTGATGCTTTTGAACTGTGGTGTTGGAGAAGACTCTTGTGAGTCCCTTGGACTGCAAGGAGATCAAACCAGTCAATCCTAAAGGAAACCAGTCCTGAATATTCATTAGAAGGACTAATGCTGAAGCTGAAACTCCAATACTTTGACCACCTGATGTGAAGAATTGACTCATTGGAAAAGAGACTGATGCTGGGAAAGACTGAAGGCTGGAGGAGAAGGGGACAACAGAGGTTGAGATGGTTGTACGGCATCACCGACTTGATGGACATGAGTTTTGAGCAAGCTCCGGGAGTTGGTGATAGACAGGGAAGCCTGGCATGCTGCAGTCCATGGGGTCGCAAAGAGCTGGATACAACTGAGCAACTGAACTGAAGTATGTCTGAGGACTTCCCAGGTGTCGCTAGTGGTAAAGAACCAGCCTGCCAGTGTAGGAGACTTAAGAGACACGGGCTCAATCCCTGGGTCAGGAAGATCCCTTGGAGCAGGGCACAGCAACGCACTCCAGTATTCTTGCCTGGAGAATCCCAAGGACAGAGGAGCCTGGTGGGCTATAGTCCATAGGGTCACAAAGAGTCAGACACGACTGGAATGACTTAGCAGGCATGCAAGTATGTCTGAGACACCATCCTGGATAGTGGAGAATGTAGCCAAGAATAAGACAGATGAGACTATGACTTCATGGAGCTTACCTTCTCCTTGGAGTAGGGGGTGAAACAGATGTGATATTGGTGATGGTGGAAAAGATGATAAATAATAAATAAGGGAAATAAGATAACTTTAAATACTGACAATTTGAGTGTGTGTATGTGTGTGGGGGCATGAACATATAGTGATAGTGGTAGGATGAAGGTGAAGGGTAATACTTAGATTGATTTAGAGAAGAAGTCCTCACAGAGGAAGTGATATCTGAACTCCCTGTAGAACAAGAAGAAGCCCAAAAGAAGAAGGGCTAGGAATAGAACATTTTAAGCTGAAATGGGGCAAATGCAAAGATGCAAAAGCCAGAACAAGATTGATGTATTCAAGAACAAGAAGGCCAGTGTGACTGGCCATCAGAGAGTGAAGGAAAGTAGTACAAAGTGAAATGAGAGAGGTGTGTAGGACCCAAACCATGAGAATGAAAGCAAGATTCTCCAAAGAAATGGATGGGAAGACACATTGTCTGTGAATATGATCCCATTGTCTAAGAAGCTTCATTTGGCAGAAAGAAATAGAAAGTTAACTGGTTCAGATGCAGACCCTAGTAACACATATTTTATTTTAAATAAAGGAGAATTGAGCATCCTTAAAGACAAAAAGGGAAGAATCCACAAGCAAAGAGAGAACTGACTCCTTTTCCTTCAGTGACCATTAGTAATATATTCTCCCCCCAAAGCACACAGCCACCCACTAAATGCTGGCATTAATCTCAAACAGATAGGCTTTGCCTGGAGAGTGAACATATGGCGTCCCCTGAAACTTTCAACTCTGCTTAGAGCTCATTTGTAAAATCTAAGAATGACACTGTACTTACATGGATGTATTTATCCTGACATTTAAAACTCCTAAAGAATAGACACTGGGAAAAAAACAGAAAAGAATAGACACTGGGTCAAGGATTCTAAAGCTAGACGTTAGAAACCATCTAGTCTAACCTCTTTGTTTTATAGGGGAAGGAGGAGACTGAGGCACAGAAAGGTATTGGTTAGACCAAGTTCAGAAAGCTAGACATTGATGGTGGAGACCTGATTCTGTCTCCTAATTCCTGATACAAATGTCTTCTTACGAGATAAGGCTGTGCCTTCAACATTTAAAGTCTGAAAGTCCAGGGATGGATAGATGGGTGGATGCATGCATGGGTTATTCCTTTATCTATACAAGAAAGACTGAGCAACCACCCAGTCCAGCAGTGTGCTAATGGCTAGAATTGGAAGTATGAGAGCTGTTTATTGCCTTTTACCACTTCATGCCCTTTCTTTCCTCAGTCTATTCCAGGCAGGTTTATAATCCTGCCATTCTATTAGGATTTCTCTGATCAAGGTTATTTAAAACCTCTGTTGTCAAATTTAAGAGTAATTTACCTGTTCATATCTTTCTTGGCATCTCAGCAGTATTCAAACCAATTGATTGCTTCCCGCTTCATGACAACCATTTTGTTTTGGCTTATAAGACATAATTTTGTTCTGCCTTCTCCCTCCCATCTTCTAGAAGTTCCTTTTCTCTTTCTTTTGCTGACTTCTACTCGTCAGCTTAACTTCTAAATGTTGGAATTCCCAGCTTCATTCCAGCTCATCTACTTTTTTGCAACTCTGTGCCCACTCTAGGTGACTGTATGTCAGTGATCCCTAAATGAACATCTGCTACTCACCTCAAAACTTGCATCTCTCACTGGTCTGTTTGGCACCTCTGTTTAAATGTCTGATAGGTAACTCACATTTAGCATGTCCTAAACAGAACTTTTGACTTTTTCTTTAACTCAGCTTTGCACCATTCTCGTCGCTTTTTCTCATTAAATTCATTTTTAGCAAGTGTTTTCTATATACCAGATTCTATTCTAAATATTGGGTATATAGTCATGAACGAAACAGACAAAACCCGCTGTGGTCAAGTAGTTTATGTACCAGCGGAGGGAGAATGACCTCAAGGAAGCCAAGCCAATGACTTGTGTAGTCCAAAAAAAGTCGTAGTCAGAGTCACCACCTTTTGCCTTGGCCTTTGCAATAACGTAACTGGTCTCCCTGCTCCTACCCTTTTGCTGTCCAATCTCTATAAAATGACCAGAGTAATTTGTATGAAGCTCAAATAAAAACAAAAATTTTAAGTTGGACTCCCCCTCCCCAGCTTTAAACCTCTAGTAGCTTCCCATTGCTCTTTAATTGGAGGATAATTGCTTTACAATATTGTGTTGATTTCTTCCATACAACAACATAAATCAGCCAAAATTATATATATATATATGAAATCCCTGGTAGTTCAAATGGTAAAGAATCTGCCTGCAGTGCAGTAGACCCAGGTTTGATCCCTGGGTCGGGAAGATCCTCTGGTGAAGGGAATGGCTTCTCACTCCAGTAGAGTAACACTTTCACTTTTCATATATATACCCTCCCTCTTGAGCCTCTTCTCCCCTCCCCTTGACCTGTAGCTCTTAGAATAAATTCCAAACGCATTCCCATGATCCACAAATCTCTGCATCATCTGGTCCTTCCTGGCACTCAGATGCAGTCCCCATGGCCCTTGGCTACAGCTGTGTCAACTTCCCCTCTGTTTTCTAATCCACTGAGTTGATCCTAGGGCCTTTGCATGTGCTGAAATATTCTGGAATACTCTGATCTCTGAATTTGAAGAAGCTGGCCATTTCTTATCATTCAAAGATGTCAGCTCAAATATAACCTTATCAATTCCCAGCTTTCTCAATTTAAACCTGCCTTTCCACTTCATCATGCTCTCTCATCCCAGTATGTTGTATTCTACGTGGCACTTAATTACCATGAGAGCTGACTTATTTATTTGCCTATTATCTGACTTCATGCACTAAAATGCACCCCCATGAGAGCAGTGATGTGGTCTGTCTTGTTGGCTACCTTATCACCAGTACCTCGAACAATACCTGACCCATAGAAGTTGTTCATAAATATTTGTTCTTTATATAATATACATAATATACACAATATTCTAGTGAATAAATGAACATATTAATGAATGAGGACATTGCCTAACATATAATTGTACAAATTTAACAAAGTTGAGATCTACTGGTCAATTCTAGAGTTGTCCCCTAGCGAAGCCTAGTTTGGACAGGAACTCCCGTCTTTAGTAGCATCTCCCAAACGGTGCAATATGCTGGAAGTGCATAGCCCATGGCAACAAACTGGTGTTTCCTTTCTTCTGTTCCTTGACTCATGGACACATCTCACTACTTAAGCACAAAAGAAGTCTTCCTCTTGCCCACACTGTCCCATCCCCTGATCTTGCCCCATCTTTCCAGTTACTACTCTCTTTTTCCATTCCAAGCCTCCCAGTTCATCCCTTCCTCTCTATCCACTCTTCTCTGGTGTTCACCCATGTGGCTTTTAATCTCTCACTCCTCAAAGAGAGCAGGGGAGCAGGGTAGATAACACCCAAATGCTCTGCTGGGGATGGGGCATATGAAAACTCCCCCATTATTTTTGTCTCATCACAGTCCATTGGAGGAACTGGGCACGTGAACTGTCAACTTCTGGTTGATGTGCTCAGAGTTATGATTGTGTTTCCTCCGGGAGAGGAGAGAAGAGCCACATCTAATTCAGCCTTGGGGTGAGCACTTCCAGAAGAACAGCTAACTTGTAAGCCAGAGCTCACTTAGTGTACTACGGCTCCCAACATAACTTAGCAACCCAAGTGTATCCATTTAGATGCCTCACATGTCAACAGTCAAGCTCGTGAAGGGCCTTTCTCTGTAGCTCAGTCTGATACTGTCTTCAGCTGCTATGTACCCACACACGAGAATCAGGAGTAAAAGATGTGTAATCAGTCATTCTGCATGGCGTACATTTTGTTTTTGTTTTTGTTTTTCCGTTTATTTTTATTCGTTGGAGGCTGATTACTTTACAATATTGTAGTGGTTTTTGCCATATATTGACATGAATCAGCCATGGATTTACATGTGTTCCCCATCCCGATCCCCCTCCCACCTCCCTCTCCATCCCATCCCTCTGGGTCTTCCCAGTGCACCAGGCCTGAGCACCCATCTCATGCATCACATCAAAGAAATGGGTGTAAACTTGGAGACTTTGGAAAGGGATGGGCAGAGGATGGGAGTAAACTTATAACAAATATCTCACAACCTCTCTCTGATTTTGTTAAGAGATATAATGAACATTTGTGAAACCTGTGGGCTGATGCAGAACAACTGGGAAAACTGGAAAAAGTGAATTTTAAAGGTGGGTTTTCTCCAGAAAGCTCAAGCCATGCAGACAATGTCTGTGCACAGTCAGTCTCTCTCTCCCTATGTTTCTCCCCCAACACTCTTACCTCCTTTAACAGGTTATCCAGAGATGGCTTTGGATGACTTCTTCCTATATTAACCCGCACTATAATGTGTTTGGAAACACATTACATCCTTGCAGAACTCAGATGCAACACTTCTTATAGGTGAACTGAACATAGCACAGTGAATTACAGCACCAATATGGCAACCTCCAATTCGGCTAAAAGATCCTTGTTCCAACAGTCCTTTTTGTTTAAAGTTATCAACCTTGAAAATGATCAAGGAGTTTGTCCCAGGCCTTCCTGGTCTGTTGATGTATAGTTTGGAAGTATTTTAAAGCAATGAAAGTTCTATGACAGTATTTTGAAGTATTTTTTAAAGTATGATAGACCTGATTGTTTGACACTGGGGACACCATCTGGTCCCCAACTTACCATGGTTCAACTTACAACTTTTCAACTTTATGAGTGTGAAAGCAATACACATTCAATAGACATCATACTTTGGATTTTGATATTTTCTCAGGCTAATAGTATATGGTATGATACTCTCGAGTGATAGTGGGCAGTGGCAGCAAGCCATAGCTCCCAGACAGCTAGGAGATCTTGAGAGTAAAAACTGATACACTAATAACCATTCTGCTCCCTCCAAAAGTTCTGTTTTTCTTTTACTGTCCAGTATTCAATAAATTGCATGAGGTAGCACCTTATTGTAAATAGGTTATGGGTGAGATGATTTTGCCCAACTATAGGCTAGTCTACGTGTTCTAAGCACATTTAAGGTAGGCCAGGCTTAGCTATGAGGTTCAGTAGATTAGGTATACTGAATGCATTTTCACCTTATGATATTTTCAGTGCATGATGGGATTATCAGGATGTTGAGGGAGATCTGTAACATTATTTGAATCATAATTTATGAGTCATTTAAAAATTGCACATATAACCAATATAATAGCTCACGCTCAGTCACTAAGTCATGTCCAGCTCTTTGCCTTGTTACCCACCAGGCTTCTCTGTCCGTGGGATTTCCCAGGCAAGAATACTGGACTGGGTTGCCATTTCCTTTTCCAACAATAGCCATAAATTTCATGTAATGCTATAAATAATGTATTCTGAAAGCTAGATAGGGTAAAGGAACTAACACATTGCTGTTCGGAGCTTATGGGTTTTTTTGTTTTTTACTTTGATCAATGTTCTTAAGTCAAAAAAAATTAAAGACATATTTTTAAATTATTTAGTGAAAATTGTGTATTTTCATCAGTCTTTTAATGACTTATTTTTCAGTGGAAATTCAGAGCCATCTAGTGACCAAAAATAAAATGTCTAAAATAAACATAACCAAAAAATATATAAATAGATCCTCCCAAGAAGGAGAAAATCAGTTATTTAACCCTGGTCTTTGAGGCCCAAAGATAAAATTATATCCAGCTCATGCCTACAAAATCAGAGTTCCCAAATTCAATAGAATTAAGTCTTTGGTTCCTTTGGGGCCCAAAGACCACAAAGACTTGGAGCATGTCTTACTAATTTTTGCAGTATTTGAATACAAATATCACCTATCAAATGAGATATGTGTGACCTACACAAATAAAAGTTACTCTTCCTCATAGACTCTTTTGTTCTAAAGAGATTAAAAAGCATACATGTATTGTTTTATGTAATTTAAATAGTTTATTTTTGGCTGCACTGGGTCTTCACTGCTGCCTGAGGGCTTCCTCTAGTTGCGGTGAGCGGAGGCTGCCCTCTAGTTGTGGTCCAAGGGCTTCTTACTGTGGTGGCTTCTCTCGTGGAGCCTGGGCTCCAGGGCTCATGGCCTCAGTAGCTGTGGCGTGGGCAATCTTCCCTGACCAGGGATCGAGCCTGTGTCCCCTGCATTGGCAAGTGGATTCCTAACCACTGGACCACAGGGAAGCCCTCCTCACATGTTCTTATCCCTTTTCTTGATGATATGTTCTACTCTCGAGCAGTTGATGTATTTTCTTTCTGGAGAAAAGAGAAGTTGTGGGCGTCTTTCAGGAGGTAAAGCAGATGGTGGAAGGACTGAGGAAGGGAGGGGCAGTGCTCAGCTCAGTTCCCAACTGAGGATTCTATTCATAGTCATTTTGACCAGAAGGATTTGGGCAATTCTGTTCATTCAGGGCACCTCTGTTGAATTTTGTTAAGTGCAGGTTTCTTGCTAGGCACAGATGTGGTAAATTTACGATGTGTTTGGGGAGCAAGCATGTTCAGCTTGGCTGGTGGAGAGCAAGTCTGAAAAGACACAATAGGAGGTGAGGGTGGAGAGGTGAAACATAGCCATGATGTAGAACACTGGGACACTTAGTTTTACTTTTTGAGAACTTTGACTAACTTCATGGTAAAATTTAAGAAGATTAATGTGATTGCAGCATGCTGGGTAAAGAAATGACAGGAAGAGCAGTTAGGTTGTTCTGGTAGTTTTGGACAGAAGTCATAAGCATACAACCTAGAATTATTAAAGTCAGAAACAGAGGTCAGAGAAAAGATGGATCTTTGGTACTGAGATGGGGGAAGAATGGGTGGTGCTGTAAAGGGTCAATGCAAAATTTCTTTCCTAGATGATAAGGAAAAGAAAGATAATACCAGTGATAGAAATAAAGACCCCCAGGGAAGTAGCTGGTGTGCATGGGGAAGGTATGAGTTTGGTTCATTCATTCAGAAAAATGTTCCACGTGCCTGCTCTGTGGGTGCCGTGGCTGCAGTGACAAAAGGCTCCAATAGCTAGTGACCCGGGGAAGAGCAGGTTAGTTCCCCTTCTACACCTGGGGGTCAGATTAGATGCAACTGATCAGCTCTTTTCCAGGTGCATCATTTTATTGTAACTAATATATTTAAAATCCAAACAACTCTGAGCAGTAGCTATTAATATGTGAATTGTACCAAGGACACAACTGAAAGTCAAAGAGATGTAACGATGATTTCACAGTCACACAAGAACGCTGTGACAGAGGTGACTTTGGATGCACTGTTTCCAGGACACCTCCCTCAGTTGTCTGCAGCTCTGGGGTTGAGAACGCTGCCTGCACCACCATCAGTGGCCTCTAGCCAAAGGGCTTGTTTCTTTTGATCTGGAGTCTGTGTCTCCAGCCTTACCTTGCACTGAGCCAAGTTCTTGTCCCATTTTGCCACCTTCTGATCTGCCACCTTCTGCTCTTCTCCTTCCTGAGCCCTCCGAGCTTTCCCAGGCTTCACTGCCTGATCTGGACCCCTGGTCAGGGGTGGCCATGGCACAGAGAAGGGTCAGAGACTTGACTTTGAGTTCTTAGCCATTTGCTGTTTTTTTGTGTGTGTTGTTGTTTGTTTGTTTTCTGGACTAGTCACAGAAACTCCTTGGAGCCTCAGTCTTCTCATCTGTAAAGTGGGAGAAATGCTACCTGCCTATCAGGATGGCAGGGGTTAAATGAGATAACATAGATATAAGCACTTTTGTGAATTATGAAGTTCTATGACATGTAAGATGCCTGCATCCTTTCTGATACCCTGACTCATCAGGGCCATCATTTCCTCTCCTTGTTATGCCCACTTGATTCTTTGTCAGCTCCGCATCACTAACCCAGGAAACCCACCAGCACCTGCCAGGCTGAGATTTATGCGTGCAGATGCCTCTGAATCCGAACCACTAGTGGCTAGACAGGACTGAGGGTTCAATCCTACTTCTTAGTTTCAATAATTCAATGTTTAAATAAGTTCTATACGGTTTGCCCTGAAAGCCTTAGTAGAGTTTTACACATTAATGGTGTCAGATGTATAAAAACTATAAACTTACAAAGAACTTCTTGTAGAAGTGTAATTATTTTTCTTTTTTTTTTACATTTATCTAGTTTTGAAGGTTTTGAGTAATTTTTTTATTATTGGAGATTAATTGCTTTACAAATGCTGTGATAGTTTCTGCTGTGCAATAAAGTGACTCAGCTATACATATGTATATATATCCCTTCTCTCTTGAGCCTCAAGAGTTTTGAGTAATTTTGAAACTTTATATTTTCTTTTAAAATCTCCTGAAGATAACAAATGTTCACTGGAAACAAAATTATAGCTGAAAATTATTTTTTTCCAAATTTACAAAACTGAATAAGTAGAAAAAGAATAAAAAGTAAGCTTTCAAATCGTGTTTTATGTACTTTTTAAACCAAGTATACTTCTGAAGTCATTAAAGCTTAAAACTGCACTAAGACTTTTGAGATAGTTTTATAAACTAATGCTGTTTTTCTCAGATTTTCTCAGAGTGTGGTCCCTGGATGACAGGCACCAGAATTTTGTGGAGCGCTTGTTAAAATGTGAATTCCTGGGTCCTGCCTCGGGTAGGGGCCAGGAATCCACATTTTAAACGCATTCCTTAGGTGATTCCTCATGAACTCATGAACTAATATTTATTTTCAGTGCTATAATCTCTTAACCATTCCACAAGAAACAAAGCTTTGGGTTTCATTAATATATTCTTCCTCACCCTGATTATTATCACAATTATTAATACCAATCAGGCCTTTCACTTTGGCCATGATTGATGGGCATTTTCTAATACTAGTCATCTCCAACAGAAAAACTCAGAATAGCTTCTGGATCCTTTTGTTTCAAAAATCTCAGCCTTGTGAAGTAAGTCAGACACAGAAGAAGAAATATCCTATGACATCCCTTATATGTAGATTCTAAAAAGAAATGATACAAATGAACTCACACAATAGAAAGAGTCTCACAGACTTAGAAAACACACTTACAGTTGCCGCGGGGAGGGATATTTAGGGAATTTGGGAAGGTCTTGTACATGCTGCTATATCCAAAATGGATAACCAGCAAGGACCTACTGCATAGGACATGGAACTCTACTCAGAGTTACGTGGCAGCCTAGATGGGAGGGGGTTTTGTGGAAGAATGTCTACATGTATATGTATGTTTATAAGTCCCCTCACTCTTCACCGGAAACTACCACAACATTGTTAATTGGCTATACCCCAAAACAAAATAAAAGGTTTAAAGTCTTAAAAAAAAAAAAAAAAACTCAGACTTAATCCTTGTCTAGAGCCATTACGACTCTACATAAAAGACAGTTTTGGCAACTCACATCACTCAGAAGGTATCCAAGCAATCAGTGAAAGCTTCTCTTTGATTTGGCCGGTTGACAGTGTTTATTCTGGCAGTAGTTAGTACATCTAAATATTAACTAATTAATCTAGCTTGTAATATTCGCTGCTGGTTTCGTTGAATGAGGTGGGAGTAGGTCAAAGCTGCAGACCATTCGCTGTCTCCAAATGCAAACAAAGTAGCATTTGTTTGTGGGTGGAACCAAATGATTATAAATGAACAAGCCGGCCATCTCCTGGGATTGGACAAAAAGGTCCTGTAAACGGAGAATTGTATCAACAAACAGCTGTTGGGAAAATACTATTATGCTGTAATAGCTGCTATTAAAATCCATTAGCAATCTTGATGGCCTGTTTGAATTTGATGCATCATTTGCTCTGAATAGCATTTTTTTCCTAAAGTTTTGTAGTAGAATTTATGCAGATTGATAGGCGAGAGCAGTGACATTCTGGGAGATTAATACCGATTATACACTTTGCCTGCACTGGCTAATCCAGCCCTGAGAATGCTGCAAGTACTACAGTTTAATTATCACTGGGGGAAAAATACACAGCATCCAAACATCCCCAGGGTCTACTCACACTTACTGTGAAGCATCCGATTTGTTTCTATGACAAACATCATACCAATAAGCAGGTCCCCTGTTTCCCACTCTTAACAACCTGGCTTTTCCCCATTCCAGACTCTAGGGAGTTCTCCAGGGAGGACGCAGTGCTCTTGGCACACATGCCTGGCCGAAAACATTATATATCTAATGAGATTTAAAAAAGCGCATGTGTTGGCAAACAGAAAGCAGCTGTTGGAAGGTGGAGGGCGCATCTAAAGGTTGGGATGGAAACACAAGGCGTCGGAGCTGCTGGGAAGAGTGGGGAAGTAGCGCCACCTGGCTGGTGAGCAAATCAAAAAGCTTCCAGGAGTTTGGTTAATCCAGAGAGGAGAGCGGTTAAAATTCCCAGTCTGTGCCAAATTCCCAGTTCCCCTGCGGCCCATGGGATCAAGGATATAGTTCGCGCAGATTAGCAGAGACACCAGGGTAAATATCCTATCCATATTGGGAGAATTAAATCACAACATAATTTTGTATCTCAAAAAAGTACTTCTTTCTGACAAATGCATCAATTTACAAGAGCTCTCATCAGCTGGAGGATTTTCAGGTTTTCACCCAAAAGGTTCTGTGAAGACCTGCATTTTAATAAGACTGTGGGTGTTTGAATGCATTTTCAAGTTGAAAAAGCAAGATTGGCGAGGATAGAGCAGTTACCTGGATTTCCTTTTCTATAGTGAAGGTACAAAACCTTAGGTAGGTCCTGTATAACTTTTCTTTCA
The DNA here is from genome assembly GCF_910594005.1 of Cervus elaphus. NCBI lineage: Eukaryota > Metazoa > Chordata > Mammalia > Artiodactyla > Cervidae > Cervus > Cervus elaphus. The sequence continues at coordinate 50,653,040 of NC_057843.1, read as the reverse complement.
GCAAACTCTCATACGACTGTCACTTAGATTATATTTATCAATGTTGTGTTTGAGGATAGAAAAACATTGATTTAAAATACAGATTTACTCGAAATTCTTTATGATCAATGTTATAAGTACTTTTAATTAGATCTTATGCATATCTTGAATCAGTTCCTTCCCCAAATTTTGGACTCTGGGACTTCAAGTTTTAGAATCTAATATTTAATTGGTTGAGAATTTTAGTTTGTTTAATGAATGAAAAATTTTAAATGGCATTTTAGAAGTCCATCCTTTCTGTTCCGAAAAACTGAGTTCTCTTTTTTATTTATTTATTTATTTATTTTTTATTATTATTTTTTTTTCCCAGTGGGTTTTGTCATACATTGATATGAATCAGCCATGGATTTACATGTATTCCCAATCCCGATCCCCCCTCCCACCTCCCTCTCCACCCGATTCCTCTGGGTCTTCCCAGTGCACCAGGCCGGAGGGAGCACTTGTCTCATGCATCCCACCTGGGCTGGTGATCTGTTTCACCATAGATAGTATACATGCTGTTCTTTTGAAATATCCCACCCTCACATTCTCCCACAGAGTTCAAAAGTCTGTTCTGTATTTCTGTGTCTCTTTTTCTGTTTTGCATATAGGGTTATCGTTATCACCTTTCTAAATTCCATATATATGTGTTAGTATGCTGTAATGTTCTTTATCTTTCTGGCTTACTTCTCTTTTTAAAAAATCCCCTTTACCCTATGGTCCAATAATATCTGCTCAGGTTATAAGTGAAACAGCAAGCTGGCAGTTGTGGAATGGGGCTGGAGAAAGTAGGAGTTCATTGTTTTTAAATTACATTTTATATTTAGACTACTATTCAGAGGTACTTTGTTGATTATTCTGGCCTAAGGAACATTGAGTGATAAGAAATGGTCCCAACAACTTGAAGCACCATTTAGTCCTGGAATTTCATATGTTAGGTTGAAAGACCACAGGGAAGTAGGAGGGCAAGGAATCTCGCTAAATCATTAACTTTGTGTTGTCGGCTGTTTGATACTTAATATTATTGCATTTTAAATATTTTTGTGACAGCTAATTTTTGTTGAACACTTATATTCAGCTCTGCTGTTATGCTGGTTTTGGAAATGTGGATTTATTCCAATACAACTAATATATTAGGGAACAGCTTCAGCATAATACAAATTTCATTTTTAATTGTTCATGATTTTGTCCTTGAGAAATACCAGGTGAATGCAGAAAATAGCACCTAACTGAATGGAGCCCAGTAGGAAGATAGAAAATACATGTGCATGTGCATGCACACACAGACATCCCTCAAATGTGGACCAGCTCCTTCAGTTCACAGCATGTGTTATAACCCACACCCATCCTTATCTGGTGTTAGAACTTTCAGTCTGATTTCAGATAACCCTCCTTGAACCACTTCACAGTAACCCCCAAGTTATAACTCTTCCCAATGCCCATTTTGGAAAGCAAACTGTAGGTCTTCTCAAAGTGTTGTATTTATTATAGTATTTATTAGTCACTTAGCATGTACAAAACTGCTACTATTTTTACTGGACTCCTTTCTTTTTATTAATGTGTCACTAATGAAGTCTTTATGGGCTGTGCCCCATTCTTATGTTTCCAATAACCTCTGTAGTTTTTAATGTGCAGTTTTGCATAGGAATTTTTTAGCCAGCTTGTGCCACATTCTAGCAGATCTAACTGTACTGTGTGACTAGTGCTTCATATATATTAATTTATTTATTCCTAGCAGTGACTCAATGAAGTAATTACTTTTTAAAATCCTCATTTTACTGATGAGGAAACTGAGCATGAAGTTCAGTAAACTGTTCAAAGTCAGTTACTGACATTTAAAGTTTGGTTTCAACCCACAGTGGGCTTCCCTGGTGCCTCTGGTAAAGAACTGGTCTGCAGTTCAGGAGACTCAGGTTCAATACCTGGGTTGGGAAGATCCCCTGGGGAAGAGAATGGCAACCCACTCCAGTATTCCTGCCTGGAGAATTCCATGGACAGAGGAGCCTGGCAGGCTACAGTCCATGGGGTTGCAGAGAGTTGGACACGACTGAGTAACTTTCACTTTGAAACCACAGTGGGTATTTTCTGTTGGCGCACGTTGTTGCCGTGTAGTTGCTAAGCTGTGTCTGACTCTTTTGTGATCCCGTGGACTATAGCCTGCCAGGCTCCTCTGTTCATGGGATTTCCAGGCAAGGATACTGGAGTGGGTTGCCAGCATATCCTGGTCATAAGACAGAAAGTCACTGTTGAGCATCCATCTGTGGATGAACTCTGTTTGGAATATTATTCTGAAATCTCCAATTCTGTCTGTTCCTCATTGCTCAGAGTCCTGCCCTTTGCTCTCTCTTCTTCCCGTTGTAAATGTCAGCCCTGCTTGGCCACTGGGTGAATTCCCTGCCTCCTTTACATCTCAACTCAAATGCCAGCTTCAACAGGGATCCTTCCCTGACTTCTCCAGGCAAGCTTGCAGATTCCTTCCCTTCAGTTCCCAACCGGGCTTGCCAGGTGGCGCTAGTGGTAAAGAACCTGCCAGCCAATGCAGGCGTCATAAGAGATGCAAGTTTGATCCCTGGGCTCTGGAAGAGCCCCTGGAGGAGGGCACAGCAACCCACTCCAGTATTCTTGTCTGGAGAATCCCATGGACAGAGGAGCCTGGTGGGGCTATGGTCCATAGAGCCGCAAAGAGTCAGACACGACTGAGGTGATTTAGCGCACACAAGTGCAGTTCCCAATTAATGCTCTTTGTTCATACCTCCATGGGACAGCTTAGAATCTACTATTCTCAGTTGTGGTAGGATTTCAAACTCCTTTAGGAGTTTAGGATACATTTTTTGTATCTCCAGAGTCAGGCACTTGATATTCCCTTCTCCAACCATCTATCCATCCATCCACTTCTTTATTCATTCATCCATCCATTCATTTATTCACTCACTCACTCACTCACTCATTTATTTATTTATTCAGTAAATATTTATTGAACATATACCATGGGCCAGACAGTGCTTTCACTATCAAGGACAGAATATGAACATGATAAAATCTCTGCTGTCATGGACCTAACATTCTGTCAGAGGCAAGGGAGATGAACAATAAAATAAGTAAGTAAATATAGAGTATGATTTCATATGAAAAATGCCTTGAAGAATAAGAAATCAGTGTCAGGGAATATAGCAGACCTTCACTACATATCTGTTTAATAAGTAGTTTAATGAATAAAAAATACTTAACAAGGTAGAAAAGAGTGAAAAGGATAGCTGTCTTTAACAAAATTTTAAGAACCAAAGTGATGGATTTATGCAATGTCCTATATAGATCAAGTGGAAAGCAAGTGCATAAATTGCCCAAATACCTCTGCAAGCATCTGAAGAAAGAAAATAGGAGGAGTTTGGCATGTAAAATCCAGCAAGAAGTTGAGTTAATGTTAGAACTACTTGAAGGTACTTTTTATAAAAAATAATGTTCATGCTGACCCATATGAAAAAGTGAATCAGTAGGAGATTCGTTAGGCTATGGTAGAATGTTTTCTGTGGAACTGGTGAGTTTGGGATGTCCTAGAGCATTTTTTAAAATTTTTACTTACTTGTTTGTTTATTTTTGGCTGTGTTGGGTCTTCATCGCTGCATCTGGGCTTTCTCTAGTTGCGATGAGTGGAGACTGCGCCAGTTGCGGTGTGTGGGCTTCTCATTGCTCCCTGGCTTCTCTTGTGGAACACAGGCTCTCGGCGCACAGGCTGTAGCCTTGTGCCCCTGGGGCTCTGGAGTGGGGCCTCAGGAGTTGTGGTCCACGGGCTCTGTTGTCCTACAGCATGTGTAATCTTCTCAGACCAGGGATTGAACCTGCGTCCCCTGAATTGGCGGGCAGATTCCTAACCACTGGACCATCAGGGAAGTCCATCCTGGAACATTTTAATTCATGAGAAAGAGAGTAAATGCAGAGATGGGCAGTGCTAACATGTCATAGATTGGCTGTCAAAAATGCTTGTTGGAAACAATTCCAGACTGTTGAGTCATGAGACCTGAGGTCTGGTCTTTTGCCTCCTGACAGCCATGTGACCTTTTACAAAGTTACAATCTGAAACATGATGGATTTTGACTAGATCCATGGTTATCAACTTGAGGACAAATTGGAATCATTTAGGCAACTGAGCGACTTCACTTTCACTTTTCACTTTCATGCATTGGAGAAGGAAATGGCAGCCCACTCCAGTATTCTTGCCTGGAGAATCCCAGGAACAGGGGGAGCCTGGTGGGCTGCCATCTATGGGGTCACACAGAGTCGGACACGACTGAAGCGGTTTAGCAGCAGCAGCAGCAGGCAACTTTAAAATTATGGTATTAATACTTTGGAGTCAGAATGCCTGAGTCCTATTCCTGAACCTATCCCTTTTAGAATGTGTGGTCTTGGGAAATTTATTTACTTCTTCTGTGCCTCAGTGTTCCACCTCTGTAGATTGAAAATTATATTAATATTGATATTTACCTATCCAAAAGGATTATCTTGAATAATAAATAAATGAATCTATGTAATATGCTCAGAACAGTGCCTGCCATGTTGTAAACACTCAACTACTCATTGTTATTATCAATATCCAATTAGGGAGACTCAAAATAAATAGGAAAAAAGCTTAAGGAGACAATTTTGCCTCCATATAAAGAAAAAAATGTTCTAATGAACCTATTCAGAAATGAAGTGAACCATCTCAGGTGGTCAGGACTTTTCCTATCTGTAGAAATGTTCTATCCCAGATTTTGTAACCACTTGGCAGAATGAGTTATATGAAATTCAATATTTAACACTTGGGTGGGTGATTGAACTAAACAACCTTTACAGCCCATCTCAAACCAGCATTCAATCTTATTCTCACTTTAATTTTAAAATTATGTGATTTTATGAAGAACATAACTAATCTGTCTCTCTTGAGAAGAAATTTTGAAGGATAACCCCGTTGAAGGATGTCCTGGGTTTTCTTGAGATCTGGATGGGGTAGTTCTCCACATTTAAATTGAGTAGTAGAAAAGTTCACTGCTTTGAAAGTCATCACTAGTTTTATATAGAATATGATTTGGATATTCCCTATTTCCTTTCTATCACAAGAACTAGTCAAATCTATTTAGGTATTCACATTGGCTTGAAGTTGGATGGATTAGTGAGACTTTCTAGTAATATTTTCTATGAGAAATTTTTTCCAAACATGATCATTTCAACAAACCAAACAAGCATTCTGCCATATTTCATTATGGATTTGTCTGCTATGCTTCCCAAGAAGATACACATTTAGAGTTCTTGTCCTTCCACTGGCAAGGGCAGAAAGGGATCTGAGATATAGAGAACAGTCATCTAATGATCTGATTGTGACAAAGGATTTCTTATTCTTTAAAAGTGAAGTATAAAATGGAAAGTAGTTTTGCTCATAGCAACTATCCAAAGTAAAAAACTGTGCATGGAAGCTGGAAGAAATGCTAACTTAAGTGTGTTTTTCATTCCAGGACTTTCTTCTGACTCTAAATCTCTCAATTTCAGTAACTTCATTGATGAGTATCAGTGTCATCGAACTTACTGAGGTTTCGTGTGTGTGTGTGTGTGTGTGTGTGTGTGTGTGTGTGTGTGTGTGTGTGTGTGTACCCTAGGGAATTGCTGCCATCTGTCAGTGAAGAATATCTAGCATTCTTGCAATGAACAGCTGTTTATATCCATCCAGACTGCTTAGCAGAGTGTATGAGAAGAGGCAATTTATGAGGCAAAGGCAAGTTCAACTTCTTTTGCATTATGTGTATGTTAACGGTTCAGATTTAGGTGGGCTCATGTGTGGAGCCAAAGAGCTTGGCAAATTGATATAGCAGAGACCTTCTGTTGAACATTAATCATTTCTTTTCTTAAACTTTATACTTCTCTCCTAGTACAGCTCAGTAAATAACAATGCATTTCTATGCCTTTGCATTTTGCAGCAGAGACCCAGTATCAGTCCACATTCCCACCAACTATCCTTTGGTTATACATTAGCAACTTCCAAATTCTGACTTTAGACATGGCCTTCAATTCATTTCTAGCGAGGTAAAGATCTCTCAAGAGATATCATATAGCTCTCTTGGTTTTCATACAAGTACCTCAAACTCACAAGGCAAATGTGAACTTGTTCCCTAGTTTCTCATCCCAATGCTACTACCTTCATTCAAGACTTCATCGTGTTTCACCCAGAATATAGCGACCAAGACAGCAATGAGCCCGTGGGTGCCTTTGTGCAAATTAGGGCAAGATCCTTTTCTTCAATTGAGAGTGCCCCACTCTCCAAAGATGGCTTTGTGAGTGAATCATGGCCTGGATCATGGAGGTTATTTCAGGCCCACTCTCCCCTCTTGTTGGATACTCGACCTCAGAGCACAGCCTACACGTGGCAGCCCTGCCAGTGAGACTCTCACAGGCCCCGTCTCTTTTAATTGGCTTTCTTATCTTGAATACAAATCATCTACAGTCTGCCCTTCACAATAAAATGTAAATCTAACCATAGCCTGCTCCCTTCTTACAATGTTCATGGCTCTCCAGATGTTCTGACTCAAGTGGAACTGCCCTGCATGGGAGATAAAGACTTTGAGCTTCTGATCCTTGTTCCAGCCTGCACTCCTTCAAATAATATCAAGGTTTCTTTTCATTATCTTAGGAGAAGGCAGCCTTCCTAGGGATGGAAATGTCTGAACTTTCGCCAGAATTCCTAGTAGGACAAAAGTGGAGAGAACCAAGGGAGAGGAGTGGAAATGAAGGAAGATAAAAGAGCTATTTCCAAAAAGAAGAAATGCCCCCAAAGGGATTTGTTGCCATCCTGAAGCAGTATTGCTTCAAAAATTCCTTCAGGGGCTCATTTCTTAAGGAGACCAGTTGATTTTTATCCTTTTGAGTTGTCTTTCCGCATCCAGGAAGCAATTGCTGAACAGAAGCCCAGGTAGTGAAGCAGAGGGCAGAACTTTGGGGTCCAGTAGAACTGGGTGTGAACTGAGGCTCCTCCTCTGACTACCTGTGTGACATTAGGCAAGTCGCTACCCCTCTGAGCCTCAGTCTCCTTACCACCAAAACAGGTAAGGTAATAGGATTTTTGTGGAAGATAAATGAAAATGAGATGATGTGTTTAAAGACTCTAGTACAATTGCTGGCACAAAGAAGAATCAGTAGATGTCTACTTTTACATTAGTTGTGTCTGTGTTCAGTCACTTAATCATGTCTGACTCTTTGCAACCTTACGGACTGTAGTCTACCAGGCTCCTCTGTCCATGGGATTTCCCAGGCAAGAATACTGGAGTGGGTTGCCATTTCCTCCTCCAGAGGATCTTCCTGACCCAGGGATCGAACCTGTGTCTCCTTCGCCTCCTGCATTGGCAGGCAGATTAGTTGCTGCTGCTGCTGCTAAGTCACTTCAGTCATGTCTGACTCTGTGCGACCCCAGACGGCAGCCCACCAGGCTCCCCCATCCCTGGAATTGTCCAGGCAAGAACACTGGAGTGGGTTGCCATTTCCTTCTCCAATGCATGAAAGTGAAAAGTGAAAGTGAAGTCGCTCAGTCATGTCCGACTCTTCGCGACCCCATGGACTGCAGCCCACCAGGCTCCTCTGCCCATGGGATTTTCCAGGCAAGAGTACTGGAGTGGGGTGCCATTGCCTTCTCCAGGCAGATTCGTTACCACTGAGCAAAAGACAAAACCCACTTGACTCTAGTTAACCATCCCCTCACCAAAACAGGAAGAAAAAAAAAAAGAAAGGTTTCACTGGCTCAGTATTGCTAAGCCGAGGACTCTCCACCTCTTAGCTTTGCTTCCCTCTGTGTCTCTCTTGTTCTGTCCTTCACAGGACAGGGGCTGTCTGAAGGTTCACTGTCAGAGACGACAAGCTTCTCTAAGCTCGGAAGGACATTGACTGATGCTTGTAGGGACACATGCCCCTTCCCGTTACCTGTCCCCAAGGGTACTGAGAGTCAGGTACTATGATTAGTTTCACCTGGACCAGGTGCCCATCCCTCTGGCCAAAGAAAAGGATCTGTTAATAGGAGAGTAAAGTGCTGGTTGAACAAAAGCAATGGGCAGCTACTACTATTTTCTTTCCCCTTTACTGGAAGGTGAAAATCAGGACCCACTGAAGCAATAGCTGCGTGATCTTAGTAAGGCAAGACCGTTGTTTTCTTGCCCTCTGTACACCCCCTTCTTGATCAGTCTCTGCTTCACCTACCCCCTTCTTACCTGAATGACCTTCTCACAGCACCTAATCAGTAAAATGACTCCATACTTGCTCCAGGCCCCAGCTAGTAGTTGTTCTAATCTTTAGATCTCCACTGTGATAGCTATCAAAGGGGCCTGGGAGGGGCGTGTGTCTCTGCTGGTTTCCTTGGTAACCGATGAGCCAACCTGATGTCAATTCCCCATATAACTGGTCACTTCCCTCCCCCTCCCCAAACAAAGGCTGCTGCTGTGGCGTCCTGGCTGCTGGCTGCTGTCTGCAGTGGGGGTGCTGTCCCAGGACCTGGCTTCAGACGTGTAAGCTCCCCCGTCCATGACACATGGATGTCTCTGTAGCTGACTCTGGGCCCTTTCCTCAGTCTTGAGGCTGGACGAGTATAGGGCTTGCAGGACTCTGGGGTGCAGTCCCACAGGCAACTTGGTGCTGGGAGTGGGTTTGACCTGAGGCGTCCTGCTGGAGCAGCGGTCCCCACCTTTTTGACACCAGGGACCGGTTTTGTGGAAAACTGTTTTTCCTTGGACTGGTGGCAGGGGCGGCAGGGGCAGCGGGGGTCGGGGAGGTCTGTTCAGGCAGTCATGGGGGCACTGGAGAGCAGCAGCAGCAGTTTTCCTTGCTTGCTCTTGGCTTACCTCTTGCTCTGCGGCTCGGTTCCTAATGGGACAGACCGATAGTGATCCGTTGCCCAGAGGTCGGGGACCCCTGTGCTAAAGAACGGCCACTTCTGGGTAAAGCCTCCCCAGCTGTGAGGAGCCAAGTAAATAAAGATGCTCGTCAAGGCCTGAAATGGTCGACAGTGTCCTTTGATCTGGTCCCTGAAACTAGGTCCAGGATAGAGCCATATGGAGCCCTGGCAGATAGGCGAGGCACAGCCATGGTGAATGAAGGTGAGAGCTACAGGTTACATTGGCTAGGACTCAGGAGTCAGGGCTTCTTTTTTGAGAAGGATTAAACTTAAGAGGCATTCATGGTGGGGTTAGAAGAGGGAAGAGAGAGATTGTCCACCATGGGAGGAACATCGCACAAGCTTGGAAGACAGTGCTAGGGTATGCCTTTGTAAAGCAGATGGGCAAGTTCAGCAAGTTCACGTTGTCTCACACCTGGATATTTAGAGTGGGATGGGTGTAGAGGCTGCCTAGGTTTACAGCTGAGAATGCAAGAGAGGGGGAGAGGCATGGACATGAGGTGGGAGCAGACAGCTCCACCCTGGGGGTCGACAAAGCCTTGGTCTGTGTAGTCCTCCAAATCTCTGCAAACCTTGTCACCCGGCCCCTACCAGGGCGATATCTCCCCACTAAAGGAAGTCTTCTGTGATTCACCCTTTATCCTAGAAGGAATTTCCCCTAATCACTCATCTAGTGCTTTAACTTCAACCCCATTTATTGCTTTGACCTTGTAAGGATATTTGTGAACTGAATAGAGAGTTAAAATAGCACAGACTCAACTTGCTGTAGGAGATGCATCTGCAGAGTATTTTCTTGTTTGGGTGGATAGTGACTTGCATTTTGTTCAGCAAGAACTGACTGTTTAACAAATGAGTTGCTGAAGGTGCCTCAGTTAACTAACCACAAGGGCTTATTAGTGCACTTGGACCAACTTGAGCATTTTACCCAAACTCTCTACAGTCTAAACCAAAGACAAGCTCATGGTTCTTTTTATTAGTCTCTCATTTTCTTTTTATTGTATTTTTAAAATTCCAGATATATGTATATTTGTTTTATTAAGAAAATGATGTGTAAGATACATAACGAAACATGTAAATTATCCTGCACTCCCACACCTTCTGTTACCTGTCCCCAAGGTAATTAAACTTAACAAACTCTGTTTACACAATCACATACCGATGAGTATACATATATATGGGATTATGAAATATGTGATTATGTTAACAATATGATCATACTATATATATTATTCTGGAATTTTCTTTTTTCTCTTCATAGTATGTCAAGTAAAGACCTATACCTAACTCAGTCTTTTAATATTAAGTGATCTTTCTGTGGTTGAATGGGACATGACTGTCCTTTTAAGGAAGAGAGACTATACCCACAGAGGGACAAACTATTTCCAACTTTTTGCTACCACAAAACAATGCTACATTAACTATCCTTGTACATATATTCTTATATCATATTTCTTTTATTAAATAGAATAGTTTTGCAAAACTATTGTTGATTCTTAAGCTATTTTTATATTAATAATGTCAAAATATTTTCTAAAATTTTGTTGTATTCCACATTCTTTCCAGTTATATTTGAGAGAACTGCTTTCCTGTACCCTGAACACCTCTGGCCTTTTTCTCCCTTTAAAATGTGAGACATCTTGATAGAAAAAATGGTATCACATGTGTGTTTAATTTGCTTTTTCCTTTGTTACTTGTGAGATTGGACTTTTTTTCCCCACATGTTTGTTGACCATTTATTTTTCTTCTTCAATTTTAAGTTTATTGCTCTTTTTTTTCCTTCAATTGGTATTTTGGAAGGTTCTGTGTGTCAGGGATTAATAGTTGTTTTGTCACAAGTGCTACAGATAATTTTTCCAGTCCATTATTTGGCTTTTATTTTGTGATGTGTTAAAACACCACTTTTAATTTTTTTTAATTTTATAAAGAAAAATAGTCTTCTTTCTTTCATGGTCTTGAGTTATAGTGTTATGTAAGTAGTATCGTTGATTTTCTTCAAATAGTTTACTTTTTAACTTTTTATATTTACATCTTTAATCCAGTGGGAATTTAAGTTTAGCGTTCTTTCTTCAGATGTATACCATTTACGTTGACATCAATGATAAATCAAAATACTCATTTCCCAATGAGTTTGAAACACCAGCTCTGCTATATAATAGGCTTCCTCGACTCTTTATTCTGGCTCATGAATCTATAGCTGATGTTTAGTTGGCATCTATTCCTTGACAGTCTTTTTGTGATTATACCAAACATATCTTTAGCATCACGAGAGATCACAACTTAATTTTGTAGTTTAGGGAGGAATTACATAAAGAAAAAGAGTCTTCTGATATTTGAGAACTAACATTGTTAGTGTGTTTGATCTAAAAACTCAACTGATGGAGAAATGAATACTGCCTACAGCTGCGATGCATCTATAGACCATATTTTTTATTGATCAGCAAGTGTATTATACTTAAGGGAAATTTCTGGTTCATATGCATAAATAAGTTACTTTAAAATTTTTTATGGGTATAACCTGAGCCATTAAGGCTTGGCTAGAAATTCTCTTTGAAATCTTTATTTGGTCCCAGCTCTAGGAAAGAATTCATCTGGTATGGAGTTCAAACCTTATTCCTTTAGATAAATGCAAAAAAAAGTCAAAATAAATGAGATGTGATTATGTTATATTTTTTTATAATTCATTGTTTAGTTTTGGTTATGATGGGTCTTCGTTGCTGTGTGTGTGTTTTCTCTAGTTGCTGCAAGCAGGGGTACTCTTCCTTGTGATGAATGGGCTTCTCATTGCAGTGGCTTCGCTTGTTGCAAAACACAGGTTCTAGGCGCACAGGCTTAGTTGCTCTGCAACATGTGGAATCCTCCTGGACCAGGGATCAAACTCGTGTCCCCTGCATTGGCAGTTGGATTCTTAACCCACTGTACCACCAGGGAAGTCCCTAGAAATTATTTTTTAATTAAAAATGTTTTCTAACTTCTGGAAACATAAAAACTTTGAGTCAGACAACATATAACCTAACTAGAGGAAATTTGTCTGTCTACCTTGATCACTGAGAAATGTCTACTTAAATATAAAAATTTTAATTTTAATTAATAAAATGTTAAATATAAAGGTTTTATAAGTTATTCTAAAGCAACTAAAGCATTTCTCTTGCAGTGTGTGGGAGACACTGAATGTCTTCATTGAGAAAGTAAATTTGGGACAGTCCATCATTTGAGTTAGAGTTCATATTAATGAGATTTCACTTTAATACCTTCCGGCTGTCTCCGCTGACTCATGTTGGTGGTCAATCGGATGCCCTCTCAATGCCTCATTCTGAATTTGTCAGCATGTGATTGGATTGCTGCTCTTTTTCACTGAGCAATGGATATTCAGTACTTAACATCAAATTGGTGACTCAAATAGTAAAGAATCTGCCTTCAATGCAGGAGACCAGGGTTCGATCCCTGGTTTGGGAAGATCCTCTGGAGAAGGGGATGGCTAACCACTTCAGAATTCTTGCCTGGAGTATCCCATGGACAGAGGAGCCTGGTGGACTACAGTTCACAGGGTCACAAAGTCAGCCACGACTGAGCAACTACCACTTTCAGTTTCTTTCCACATCTGTAAGGGCTTCCCTGGTGGCTCAGTCGGTAAAGAATCTGCCTATAATGCGGGAGATCCAAGTTTGATCCCTGGTCTGGAAGGATCCCCTGGAGAGGGAAATAGCAACCCATTCTAGTATTCTTGCCGGAGAAATCCCATGGACAGAGGAGCCTGGCAGGCTACAGTCCACCGGGTCACAATAATTGGACACAACTTAGCGACTAAAACACCAACCACCACCACCACATCTATAATTCCTTATCTGCCATTCTGAAATCCAAAAACTCTTTGGCAGTAAACTCTGACCTGATATTTACAGTCTTGATCCCACTGTATACATTTTGTTGCATAAATATTTGTGTGTTTTCAGCAACAAATTGTGCCCTAGCATAATATTCATTATGTGCTGCATATTACCTTTCTCAAGTAAGAAATAAATCATGAATTACAAAATACTTGTATTTTGGGAACGGCTCAGTGGAACTTTCAGTTACCTTTATGAATGAAGGCATTAAAGCATATTAGTAGCATCATTTATTGAGTACTTACTGAGTATAAAGGCACTGCTTTAAACTGTGAGCTTGAGTCTTCACATGGAGACAGTTAAAGACAGAGTTGTGTTGGATACAACTGCTATCCCAGCCAGGAACTCTGGCATTTATTCTCACTTCTGTAAATTTGCCCATGAGATATTTTACTTCTGCGTCTCTATTGCATTTCTGCAAGGTGGTATTCTGTGTGGAAAATAGGGTTGTAAAAAAGTCACATCTTACCACATCGACCCACAAGATTCTTGTTAAAGGCAAAGAGATGGATAGCTTTGCTCTTGGTCCCTCAAAGCACTTTGAAGCATTCATTTCTGCTCTGGATGAGAGTAATGAAATGTCCTAAGGAATCCACTCATCATGTCCTTTGGTCAAGGTCCTTAAACACTTAGCTCCTCTTTGCCTCAGTTTCCTCACATCAAATGAGCTCAAAAGCCACCTTTGCCCATTTCACAGGGTGATTGTGAAGCTCTGATGAGGTAACATATGGAAAGGACTATGAAAACTAAAGAAAAAAAAAGTGGTCTGTGACACAATCCCTTTCACTTCATCCCTCTCATCTTCCCCAAACAAAGTATCTTGAATTCTAAAAGACAACAGTCAGCAGTCCTTATCGTTCTAAATGTAGGTTACCTTGAGTTGGGTGCTCAATAGGAGGAAAGCAATGAAAGCCAGGATGATGCTGAGTACGCATTGAAATGCATGCCCCTCAACAGCCATAGTTTTGAGGCTAAAGTTATTGCTTAGAAACCTGCCATCTTCAGAGTGGCAGTGAGCTTGCAGACCCGCAGTGGTTAAATCAATAGTTAATGATGTTCATCATGTAATTTGAGCCTCTAGTTTGTTTATGCTAGACCAACTTTATCCATACTCCAAACAAATTATCTCTTATAATTACCAGCCCGAAGATAAATCTCTAAATGTTTTTCTGATGATAGTGCTGTGGTTGGCAGGTGTTAAAAGTGCCTCCCAGGGACAAAGATTGAAGATGAGCTTGTTCCCGCAAATCCTTCAGGCGAGGATGTTGCGCTTTCTAGCCTGCCATGTGCAAAGGCGCCTTGTATGGTGCCCTGTTAATGAAATCTAATAGGCAAAGGTCGTATATCTTTACAAAGAAAAATGCAAAGCTGGGATGTGATAAATGGGCTCCGTGGGGCTCAGTGGATGAGGTTTGGTGAGAAAACCCATGTTTGAACAGTCGGCATGGTTTCTCTGTAATGTTTATGCCTTAAATATTACCCTGTAGTGATTTTTCTCACCTGGTAGAATGATTAAAATAAATACAAAAATAAGAAATCTCTGTCTTTAGTGCTTTGAACCATAGTGACTGGTCATCCAATGTTAGCATTAAACATTATCCACTAGAACAGTTTGCCTTAGAGAAAAGCTGTAGATCTTTAAAGAAATCCTTTTGTAAACCTACCTATTACTAATGTATCAGTGTTTCTTAAATGCAGAAGTCTTATAACCTATATGTGTTGATGAGTGCTATCAGAATAGTAAATAATGCATGCAGATGTGCAGGGCTATATCCAAAAATTTATGCTGTTTGGAAGTAGATTGAAAATCAGCATGCTTGATTTTTATCATGCTATAATGCAAGAATAAGTTAAATCTGGAATTATAAAGAGTTAAATAAATCAGATATCATTGAATTGAATCACTGCTGGTTTTAGGAGAAGTTACTAGTTCATTTGCTGTAGTTGTACTGCTGAGCTAAGAGACAGTTCAATAAATCAACTCAAGCTTGATGGATTCTTCAATTCATTGAAATGAGTGCGTAGAAGAGAAAAGAAATCTCTTAGTATTCCCTCTTTGACAAAAGGGTATGCAAAGAGCCTGAATGGATGAATGGTTGATTAATTTTGCCAGAAATTTTCTTGACAGCAGGAAATGTGTTTTTGCATTACTCTGTTTGCCTGGGATTTATTTGGTAGAATATGAATTATTGCATGTAAATTTGTACCTGAGGCTATGTTGCTGAAGTAGATGGCTCCTGGTGAGGTTTCTGACTATGAGACCTGTAGTATTTTTTTATGGTTTTGCACTCTGCCCCCTTATGGGTTGCCCTACAGCAGTTTATATAAATGTCTGCTCTCACTGACATTAGTAGTAAAGTCAAGCACTGACAATGATTCAATATTGAGCTTGGTTTGGGTGATCATCTATGGCCCTCCTAAGGAAGGATGGGGCTGGAGGCTACCAACTGCCGATGTTTGATAATTTCTAGACTCATCAACTGGCAGTTTACTTAGGCACTTACCTTTACGGACAAGAAGACACAGGTCCTTGTGCTTCTGCTTATAGTAAGCCTACAAATAAATATGTTCCTTAGTTTTGTCTCATCAGGAAGAGGTACAACCACATATGGAGAGACCTAGGCTGCTATTAATGACACTGAACTTAATGAGACTAGAATTAGGAGTAGCCTCCTACTTTTCGCTTTCATACCTTTCCCATTAAGGTCAGTGTTCTGCGTCACCATGGAGGGTGGGAAAGCTTGTGGTTCTTAGTTCTCTTCTGGGGATGTAGGTGATGCTATAATTGCTTTCACTGAGAACTCCTCAGCTGCCATATTCAGATGTGGGAGCGTCAGAAAGCCCAAGGATGACTCTACTTATGAATTATTCAGCAAATTTCCTGTTCATTTTGTTATCCTTCTAGGTGTAATATAGAACTTCCTCCTTTTATGTACCAGACCAGAACTCATCTATAGCACATGGCACATCATATAATGTTTTCCTAATTTTGCAATCTGTATATGTTTTGTTTGCATACCAACACCGTTTCCCAAAGGCCTATCACCATGGTGCTAATACTAGTTCTGAAAATAAATGTATAGAGAAACTTTTTTATGGAAGTATAGTTCATTTATAGTGTTGTTAGTCTCAGGTGTATAGCACAGTGATTCACATAGATATATATAATCATATATATATCCTTTTTAAGATTCTTTACCTTTATAGGTTTTTACAAAATATGGAATATAGTTCCCTGTGCTATACACTAGGTCCTTATTGTTTATCTGTTTTATATATAGCAGTGTGTATGTTAATCCCAAACTCCTAATTTATCTGCCCCCTCTACTTTCCCTTTTGGTAACCATAAGTTTTCTGTCTGTGGGTCTATTTCTGCTTCGTAAATAAGTTCATTTGTATCATTTTTTTAGATTCCACATATAAGTGATATCTTATGATATTTGTCTTTCTCTGTCTGACCTACTTCAGTTAGTATGACAGTCTCTAGGTTCCATCCAGGTTGCTGCAAATGGCATTAGAAAAATTCTCTTAAAATAAGTTTACACACAGACACACACACACAGACACAAACCACACTAGACCATGAGACTGCAAAATAATTTCAACCTACTATCCAAATTTGACTTTTGATATTTTCTGCTTAGATTACAATAAAAGAATGAAAAGTGATTAAAAGACAACTAACTTAAGCTCCCTTTTGTGTCCGTATCAGTTATGGCACTCAGAGTGAAGTAAAGACAGATAGCATATAAAAATGTACTAAAACAAAACTCAAACTTGGGTTCTAGTCACTGCTCTACCGTCAAGTAACTACGTGTGATACTATGACTGTTCCTGAAGCTTCTTGAACCTCATTACTCTTACCTGTTAAGTAAATATTGCTATTTTTTTTTCTTGCTATTAGCTAGAGAATTGATAATAATCAACTAAGATTACTTTGATCTTATGTAGAAAATCCAACATTGCTCTATAAACATAAAATTTTACTTTCTCTTGAAGTGTCATTACACCTTTAGGTTTTGATTCCTTTGTTCAATGACAGCTTCCTAGGCGGGTGCAACCTAACAAGTGATCCTAAAATCTCTTGTGGTCAGCCTTCTAGTTACTTTTGCTAATTCCCTGTCCTTGGTTACCAGGAGTCCAGCAGGTAGACTCCCCAAATTCTTTGGATCCCTCGATGACTTAATTTTCAGCCACTGAAGGGCTAGCCACTATCTGTGATTAATGAGAAGAAAAACCTCTCTTCTTTCTCTATTTCTAAAATGTAAAAAGTAATGACTTAGAAGAAAGGATTGTCTATTGAAGTGGCCTCTCCTCCTGCAAATGTCGACTTCTTTTATTATCATTTATCAGGTTTTCATAAGGTATACACTTGTCTGTCTCTCTGTGTAGTTCTTTGGTTGTGACAGAAACTCAACTCAGATTTGCTTAAGGAAAACAGGGAACTAACTGCTGTAGTAAATGATAATCCCAGGTGGACTGAGCTTCTGGTACTCTTGGACTGGAAGCCAAACTGTTTCATCAGAGCGTGTCTCTTTTTCTCTGCCTCTCACCTCTCTGTTGGCATCTGTCTCAGGTAGCTCTCCATGATTCCCCATAATGGCCAAGGGAGCTTCAAACAAATGTGATCCTTATATCTCAGAGGAAAGAAGAAAGAGCTTCATATAACTCCTGTGAAGGCTCTGACTGACCAGCTCAGGTCATATATTTTCCTGGAACCAAGTGGGTTATGTAGCCAAGTGGGTGAAGTACAATTTGGCTGGTTCTGAGTCACCTGTCACACCTAGAGCTCAGTTTAGGAGTAAGGACAGCCCCACCAAGTGACGAGAGGTCCTCCCCAAAGGAAGGAATGATGGACAGAAAAAATGCGTGTGTCTATGGCAAACTAAGGGCGTCCTTTGTGGCTCAGCTGGTAAAGAATCCGCCTGCAACATGGGAGACCTGGGTTTTATCCCTGGGTTGGGAAGATCCCCTGGAGCAGAGAAAGGCTACCCACTCTAGTATTCTGGCCTAGAGAATTCCGTGGATTGTATAGGCCATGAGTTTGCAAAGAGTCGGACTCGACTGAGCAACTTTCACTTTCATGGCAAACTAAATTGCTCTTAAACTTAGTATTTATCATTTATAATATTCTAAGCACTGTGCTAGGATCTTATATTAACTATCTCATTTAATCCTCTATAAATTATGAATTAGGTATTATTATCCCCATTTTGGATGCATAAATTAAGGCTTTGAGGCTAAGTAAATGACCCTAAGTCATATAACTATAAATGGTATAGCTCAGAATTAGTTTTGTCTCATTCACAGCCAAGGGTCTTTATTGCTTCATGTATTATATTTTCTCTTGTAGGCTCAATAATAGTAAAATTTAAACATTTTTTGTGTCTTTGTCACCTTCCCCACTGTCTCTGATAACCCCTAGCTTCTGAATACCCTTTCATCTTAGGATTGTTACACCACTGAATATCAAAACTTGAAGGGACCTTACAAATGCCTGCCCACATCCCCTCATTTCAGTGTAAGGAGAGATCATTTGAGGACAGAGAAAAACCAACTTGTTCTCTTGTTACCCAGACTTGATATGCCATTCCACCCAATAGTACTTAACCTGAATCTTCTAAATAAAAGGATTTCAATAAATATTCTTTTTTTGATAATCAAACTATTTTTCAGCTACAGAATTCTTTAAATCATTAATATTATCTACACTTCAGAAAGAGAAAGCCTAAAACTTTTTATAAGCAGATCACTTTTAAAAATCATTTCATGGATCACAAAATGAATAACAAAAACTCTAAAAGAACAAAATGATACTGTGTTTTATGGTGTATCATCGAAAATCATGTCAAAATAAGGACAAATCAGTGAAGTCTCTGACCTCTGGTGTTATAGAGAGTTCATAGGATGTCCTGAAACCTTGTAGGTGAGGATTTTAATCATTTGTTTTATCCACTTTTTTTTTAAACCCCCTTTTATCCACTTTGAATCTTAAAAATCTAAAGAAATATCTGTGGTTTTAGGATGATTCCCAAGAAACCGCATAGTCAAAGAATGAAGACAGAGGCGTCTAGTTTGGAACAAGGTCTGTTGGTCAGGAATGTCATTTACAAGTACAACTTAAGATGCTGCTGTCTGTCTTTCAGATGTTGCTATTGTATGTATCTGTTGGGATGGGACTGGGGGAGGTTAAACCCAGTGACACAAGAGGGGAGTAACTTGCCTCTTTGCCCCTCTTAAGGACTCACCCCTGTGGCAGACTTAGTTGGCTAGCAGAGTGGCCTTTCTCAGCAGCTAGAAAAAATAAATGACTCTACTATTATTTTCCCAGCTTCCCTGGTGGCTCAGCGGTTAAAAAAAAAAATCCACCTGCAATGCAGAAGAATGGTTTGATCTCTGGGTTGGGAAGATCCCCTGGAGAAGGAAATGGCCACCCACTCCAGTATTCCATGGATAGAGGAACCTAGTGGGCTACAGGTCCATGGGGTCGCAAAGAATCAGATGTGACTGCGTGACTAAACAACAACATGATTTCCCCAGCTATCCAGCTGCCTAACTACTTGCAGAATTACGCTCCTACTGTATAGCACAGGAACCTATATTCAATATCTTGTAGTAACCATAATAGAGAAGAATATTAAAATGTATGTGTATAGCTGAAGCACTTTGCTGTGTAGCAGAAATTAATACAACATTGTATTGGGTTGGTCAAAAGGTTTGTTCAGGCCCACCCCAGACCTACTAAATTAGAATCTGCATGTTAACAAGTCTCCAAGGTGATTTGTATTAAAGTTAGGTTCTGGGTTAACATCTTGTGACTCAAAAATCCTTAGTTTTGAGGGGTGAGGAGGTAGAGTTGTATACCTTGCCTCTCCTAGTAAAAGCTCTCCTGATCTTCCTATCAATATCATGCAGAACTAAATACATTCTCCATTCAGCTCTAATATCTACTAATGATAACCTCAACTGAATGCTCCCCATTCACTGACAAGTCTTCACAATGCATGGGGGCATGTGTACCCTTTAACTGAGTCCAATGTTTACCAAGAGTCAGCTGTGTTTGCTCTCAAACCTGTTGGTACCAGTTGTAATAGTTCATATAATTACACAATTTAAAGAAACTGATGAAATAGGAGTGGAAAAAGATAGTTATTTCTAAGATGAATGCTTTGGAAAGACTCAGTGAAATGAAATGTGCTCTCTGAAAATATGCTCTCAAATTTGGGTGAAACAGCTATAAAAAACTGAGAGGGGATGATAAATGCACAAGGAATCCACATTCAGATTGTTTCACATATGTCTAAGTTTTTATTCCACATTAATGAAACTGAAACTAGAAATGGCAAATTATATGTATGGTCTTTGCAACAAAGAGAATGGGAAGCTCATATAGACCCATGCTCAAAAAATATTTAAAAGGCCCTGGCTCTATATGAAAAAAATATAAATGCATGCATTATTTTAAATTGAAAATCATATAAAATTGCTATTTTATTTTATAATAGAATATTTATTTTTAAATTTTCCTTTTTAACCAAACTTTAACTAACCAACTGCCTATCCTAATTCTCTTGGCTAATATAAATTAAAACATACAGTTGAAGTCTCCTATATAGCTTTATTTTTAAAAATTGTATTGAAGTATAGTTGATTTAAAATAATGTGTTAATTTTTGCTGTTCAAAGTGATTCAGTTATACATATATATATACAGTCTTTTTCATATTCTTTTTCATTATGGTTTATCACAGGATATTGACTATAGTTCCCTGTGCCACAGTAGGACCTTGTTGTTTATCCATCCTGTGTATAATAGTTTGCATCTACTAATCCTAAATTCCCAATTCTTTCTTCCACCCCCACCCCAGCAATCACAAGTCTGTCCCTCTGTGTCTGTGGGTCTGTTTCTGTTTCAATGCAGATATGTTACTTGCATTGTATTTCAGATTCCACATATAAGTGATGTCATATCATATTTGTCTCTTTCTGACTTAGTATGATAATCTCTAGGTCCACCTATATTGCTGCAAATGATATTATTTTATTCTTTTTTATGGCTGAGTAATATTACACTGTGTATATACTGTATAACTTTATTTTTAAAGAGTAAAGTAGAAGCAAAGAGTTATATTGCCTTCCTGGACTCTTCCTTTTTGAGATTAGGAATTTGAGGTCCAGAAAGGTGAAATATCTTGCTTTGGCTTCCCAGGTGGCACTAGTGGTAAAGAACCTGCCTGCCAAATCAGAGACATAAGAGACGTGAGTTTGATCCCTAGGTCAAGAAGATTCTCTGGAGTAGGAAATGACAACCCCATTCAAGTATTCTTGCCTGGAGTATCCCATGGACAGAGGAGCCTGGTGGACTATAGACCATAGGGTTGCAAAGAGTCAGACATGACTGAAGCGACTTATGCATGCATGCATGCATGCATGTGGGTTTCAAAGACCAGCTATATCAACATCACTCAGGAGCCTACTAGAAATCATGATTCTGAGTGGGCCCAAGACCTACCAAACCCTGAGAGTGGGACCCAGGTGTTTGTGTTCCCATAAGCTCTCTAGGTGAATCTGATACAGCTTAAGTTTGAGACCCATCGGACTTGAGAAGTAGAACCTGGAGAAGAACATGTTTCTCCATCAGTCTGGCTGTTATGGTATCTGGCTGATTTGTCAGGTACTATCTTTGAACCTGCCAGTTCTTTCCATCAGAAATTTTAGAGTTTACATAGTTTAAACAATGGGCTGCAACAAAAAACTCTCAGATGAAAGAAAGATTCTTTTCAACATACAAAGAGTAGAAAGAAATGCTAAACTGTACCTAAGGCTTGGTAATTTCTAATGACCTAATTGGCAGATATACTTACTGTTAATAGAGTTGTGGCTGCTTTTCTTGCTGCTGCTCTCATAGGGTTACAACGTTTTGAGGGCTGACTCTGAGAGATACCAGGCTGAGTGTTTTATAGACTGTTTCATTTTGTAAAGGAGATTATTATCTTCATTTTTTCAGATGAAAGAATTGAAGCTTAACATGATCAAGTAACTTGCCTGAAGGTGCAGGGAAAACAGGATGTGGAATTAGGATTTGAATCATGGACTGTCAGATTTCAAAACCCATGCATTTAAGCACTTGCACATTTGGGGAGGAGTTAGAATTGCATTTTTAAAAATGAAGTTGTGAGCATCTGTTTTTGGGATTTGTGTTTTCTCCCCGACTCTGAAAGTTCACTCAATAACTATAGAGTAGAAACAAGAATTGTTGATATAGAAGCTATGTCTACACAGCATGAATTAAAAATTGTTTCTTTATATCTGTGTATAACACTGTTCTTCATCTTAGCTGCACATTAGAATAATAGCTAGAATCCTCTGAAAGATATTCTGATGCCCTGGCCCTACCCTTAGGCAGTCAAATTTAAATTTCATGGGGTAGGGTCTGAGTATTTTTTTTTTTTAACAGCTCCCTGGGTTATCAGCTGCCTAAGGTATAGCCATGGTTGAGAACCAGTATGATATACAGATTCAGATAATTCAGGCTGAGAAATAAATTTTGATGAGTCTTCCCATGTAGCCTGTTATCAGTCAAGGATGCTAGCCATTCACCGAAAGCTCAAGATGCCCCAGTCAGATTGCATTGCCCTCCAGTATCTGCCATTTTCTAGGGTTACTATGTTTGAGGAAATGGCAACCCACTCCAGTATTCTTGCCTGGAAAGTTCCACGGAAAGAGGAGCCTTCATGGGGTCACAAGGAGTTGGACATGACAGAGCATAGCAACAACAGCATGCATATTATTGTCAGGAATCTCAAATATAAGATTTGATTTTAAAAATCCCCTATTTACCCTTAACTGACCTGGATTAATATAGTTTTTCTAGACTTAAACTCTGGGAAATACCTAGGAAAACATCTTTTTCCTGGCACAGGAAGTAGATGCTTTAGTAAAATCCTGGCTCTGTCTTTTAAATCATCCTGCTTTTTCTTTTGTTTAAGAGAATCGATATGCTGTTTATTTTATGAACTTGCCAGTATAAACTCAAAGACAATTGATGAGAATTTAAAAATTTTACCAGCTTAGAAAAGGGAAATATTTGGCCAGTTAGTACAGAGTATTTGTGTGAAATTTCCTATCTACTTTTTTTCAAGTCTTCCTGCCTCTTAAACCAGAGAGAATTACTGAGGTATCCTGCTAATGCAATAATATTTCTGAAAGAGTTGGATGGGATTTGTATTATTTAAGTTTGCAAGATTCTTCTATTATTCTCTGTTTTTCTTAGGTAGGGTATTTTGGTCCTGCAGTTGACGTTTGACAATATCTGGAAACGTATTTGTCACACCCAGGAGAGAGAGTTTAGCTCCTGGCATCTAGTGAGTGGAGGCCAGTGATGTGGCTAAACATCCAACAATTCACAGAACAACCCCCACAGCAAAGAATGATCCAGCCCCCAAAGTCAGTGAGGTCAAGTGAGAAACCCTGCTCTAAAGTTACTGCTTTCTACCTGTTATGAATTTAGATCCCCCACCCCTGCCCCTGGGGTAATTGGCCTGCTTTGAGCCTTTCTATAAATAGCTCTTATATAATATAAAATGATAACATAGAAATACAACTCTTGTCCCACCAGATTTAGCCCAAATACTCTCTGCCTCTTGGGTAGGGCCTGAAGATAATTTCTGACTTGTATTTAAAGCATTTTGATGCCCTACACATACAGTGCAAATAGCAATGGAAGTTTGCCAGTTAAAGGGGGGATTGAGCAGGAGCCAAAAACAGTATCCCTCACCATGACCTGGAAGAATAGAGATTAGGGAGGCTTGGCCTCTTTATCCTGGATTGCATAGGTAGTATTATGTATTTTTGATTGATTAAGCATAATTTTCATTTTATAAGTGTAACAGTTTCAAAGATTTTTTTGATCATTCTTTATAATACCTCTCTTAACTTCCATGAAATGAAAGTTAACTAGGGTTATCTCTCCAAGCTTCATGTGTCTCCCTATAACTTGTGCTTGGTTGGCTGGAAATAAAACAGGGATTTGGGGAATAATGTGTATCTGTAGCTGTGTACGGATGTGTCTGTATGACAGAGATTGGGTAGTTCTTTGTGCCTGATATCTAGGGTGCCCACCTAAAAGTTTGTCTGCTCACTACCATACCTCCTACACCACCTTCCCAGGAAAGGACTTTTATCTATCACTCTTGTTCCGACAGGTACCATACCTGTATTATGTGGTCTTTCTAATCCACCTCAATTGCTAGGTATCCAGCCCAAGTGGGAACAGCCAGAATTCTTCAGTGTTTTCAAACTCAAGATCAAGAGGGAGTGAGTCTTGAATAAAACTGAAAGGTCTACCCTGGAGCTGCTGCCACCCATGTTTCCTGACACAAGGAGGATGCTCATTGGTGGCAGGAGAGCAGAATGATGCCAGGAGACGAGGATGGAGAAGCTGAGTGGCCCCCACATCCCAAGCAACCCTTTCTCTCTTCCCAGTTTATCCTCCACTTCCTCTGCTTTTTTAGAACACTCACCATATCTTTCTGAAGTTTGAGTGAAAAACGCCAGTTTGAGTGAAGTTTCTGTGACTTGGGGCCAAGAGAGTCACAACAATACAGTGTCCTTACCTGAAAATGAGTTCCTCAAGCTCCCCACACACAGCCGTCTCCAAATGAAAATGAAACCACAAACCCCGGAGTGTTATCTGTTTGCAGGAGGGGGTTTCTGGTAATTAGATTAGAATTGCGACAAATGGCACACACAGACTGTTGGCTCTGCATGTGTGCTCTAAGATTGGTGTTTACCCTATTATATTCCAATTTAAGAATGTCATAAAGTTTATCACTGAGCAAATGGAAACTAGCAAGAGCAAATATGGATGGTGAGAGGTGTGTACCTTGATATATAGATATTATAGACTTCAAAGGAAATCACTTTTTTGGGGTTGATAGCAAAGGGGACACAACCATATTCCCCACTTAAACTTGGTGGTGGTTGGGTATTTTTAGCAAATGAGTTGTCAGCAGAAAGGCTTCATTAGACCCATCAGGATATCTGCCCATGAAGAACGAATCCCAAACTGTACTGACAGTTTCCTTGAGCCAAAATGATGAAGCACCTCTGACAAGAGCCATATTGTGCTCCCCATGTGAGGAGCAGGAGGAACAAAAGAGACAGTTTGATCTTCGTTTGGTCAGGTTAATATTGACACAGCTTAGAGGAATCAGATGTGTGTGCAGTGTACACGTACAATAAGGGCTCTGGGGGCTTGCCTGGTGGTGTCCGTAAATCAGAAAGGGCTACCCAGAGAGGAAGGAAGGTTTCCTGCTTTCTTGAAATATTGTTCACACGAGATGATTTATTTTTACCAAGGAAAATAAAGCCCTGTTTAAGCTCATGGTTTAAAACAGGCTAATGGGGATTTTTTTTTAAACATCTTTACATAATTATGGAAATAGTTTATTATTATTTGGTAGCCGGTGTGTTTACCGGGTTCTCACATTTCAAAAATAAAGGATGCCTCATGAGTGGATTTCTTGGGAGAAGGAAGTGGCAAACACTCCAATATTCTTGCCTGGAAAATCCCATGGACAGAGGATCCTGGTGGGCTATAGTCCATGGGGTCACAGAGTCAGACACAGCTGAGCATACGTGCGTGAGTGGATTTTCCACTATGCATAGGTCCTGAGTTGTTCAGTCCCATATAGAAATCCTTATAAACATACAAAATACGGTCCCCTGGAGAAGGGAATGGCAAACCACTTCAGTATTCTTGCCTTGAGAACCCCATGAACAGTATGAAAAGGCAAAAAGATAGGACACTGAAAGATGAACTCCCCAGGTCGGTAGGTGCCCAATATGCTACTGGAGATCAGTGGAGAAATAACTCCACTGAAAGAATGAAGAGATGGAGCCAAAGCAAAAACAACACCCAGTTGTGGGTGTGACTGGTGATGGAAGTAAAGTTCGATGCTGTAAAGAGCAATGTTGCATAGGAACCTGGAATGTTAGATCCATGAATCAAGGCAAATTGGAAGTGGTCAAATAGGAGATGGCAAGAGTGAACATCGACATTTTAGGAATCAGCAGACTAAAATGAACTCAAATGGGTGAATTTAACTCAGATGATGATTATATCTAATACTGTGGGTAAGGATCCCTTAGAAGAAGTGGAGTAGCTATCATAGTCAACAAAAGAGTCTGAAATGCAGTACTTGGATGCAATCTCAAAAACGATAGAATGATCTCTGTTCATTTCCAAGACAAGTCATTCAATATCATGGTAATCCAAGTCTAACTTCCAACCAGTAATGCTGAAGAAGCTGAAGTTGAATGGTTCTATGAAGACCTACAAGACCTTCTAGAACTAACACCCAAAAAAGATGTCCTTTTCATTATCGGGGACTGGAATGCAAAAGTAGGAAGTCAAAAAACACCTGGAGTAACAGGCAAATTTGGCCTTGGAATACAGAATGAAGCAGGGCAAAGGCTAATAGAGTTTTGCTAAGAGAACACACTGGTCAGAGCAAACACCCTCTTCTAAAAACACAAGAGAAGACTCTACACATGAACATCACCAGCTGGTCAACACTGAAATCAGACTGATTATTTCTCTGCAGCCAAACATGGAGAAGCTCTATACAGTCAGCGAAAACAAGACTGGGTGCTGACTGTGGTTCAGATCATGAACTCCTTATTGCCAAATTCATAATTAAATTGAAGAAAGTAGGGAAAACCACTAGACCATTCAGGTATGACCTAAATCAAATCCCTTACAGTTAGGCAGTGGAAGTGAGAAATAGATTTAAGGGACTAGATCTGATACACAGAGTGCCTGATAAACTATGGATGGAGGTTCATGACGTTGTACAGGAGACAGGGATCAAGACCATCCCCAAGAAAAAGAAATGCAAAAAAGCAAAATGGCTGTCTGAGGAGACCTTACAAATAGTTGTGAAAAAAAGAGAAGCCAAAAGCAATGGAGAAAAGGAAAGATATACCCATTTGAATGCAGAGTTCCAAAGAATAGCAAGGAGAGACAAGAAAGCCTTCCTTAGTGATCAGTGCAAAGAAAAAGAGGAAAACAATAGAATGGGAAAGACTAGAGATCACTTCAAGAAAATTAGAGATACCAAGGGAACATTTCATACGAAGATGGTCTCAGTAAAGGGCAGAAATGGTATGAACCTAACAGAAGCATAAGATATTAAGAAGAGGTGGCAAGAATAAACTGTACAAAAAAGATCTTCACAACCTAGATAATCACGATAGTGTGATCACTCACCTAGAGCCAGACATCCTGGAATGTGAAATCAGGTGGACCTTAGGAAGCATCACTATGAACAAAGGGAGTGGAGGTGATGGAATTCCAGTTGAGCTATTTCAAATCCTGAAAGATGATGCTGTGAAAGTGCTGCACTCAATATGCCAGCAAGTTTGGAAAACTCAGCAGTGGCCACAGGACTGGAAAAGGTCAGTTTTCATTCCAGTCCCAAAGGAAGGCAATGCCAAAGAATGTTCAAACTACCACACAATTGCACTCATTTCACATGCTAGCAAAGTAATGCTCAAAATTCTCCAAGCCAGGCTTCAACAATACGTGAACAATGAACTTCCAGATGTTCAAGCTGGTTTTATAAAAGGCAGAGGAACCAGAGGTCAAATTGCCAACATCCTCTGGGTCACAGAAAAAGCAAGAGAGTTCCACAGAAACATCTATTTCTGCTTTATTGACTATGCCAAAGCCTTTGACTGTGTGGATCACAATAAACTGTGGAAAATTCTGAAAGAGATGGGAATAACAGACCACTGACCTGCCTCTTGAGAAATTTGTATGCAGGTCAGGAAGCAACAGTTAGAACGACATGGAAAAACAGACTGGTTCCTAAGAGGAAAAGGAGTACCTCAAGGTTGTATATTGTCACTCTGCTATTTAACTTCCGTGCAGAGTACGTCATGCTAAACGCTGGGCTGGATGAAGCACAAGCTGGAATCAGGATTGCTGGGAGAAATATCAATAACCTCAGATATGCAGATGACACCACCCTTATGGCAGAAAGTGAAGAAGAACTAAAGAACCTCTTGATGAAAGTGAAAGAGGAGAGTGAAAAAGTTGGCTTAAAGCTCAACATTCAGAAAATGAAGATCATAGCATCTGGTCCTATCACTTCATGGCAAATAGATGGGGAAACCCTGGCAGACTTTATTTTTTGTGTGCTCCAAAATCACTGCAGATGGTGACTGCAGCCATGAAATTTAAAGATGCTTATTCCTTGGAAGGAAAGTTATAACCAACCTAGACAGCATATTAAAAAGCAGACATTAAGTTTGCCAACAAAAGTCCGTCTAGTCAAGGCTATGGTTTTTCCAGTAGTTGTGTATGGATGTGAGAGTTGGACTATAAAGAAAGCTGAGCACCGAAGAATTGATGCTTTTGAACTGTGGTGTTGGAGAAGATTCTTGAGAGTCCCTTGGATTGCAAGGAGATCCAACCAGTCCATCCTAAGGAGATCAGTCCTGGTTGTTCACTGGAAGGACTGATGCTGAAGCTGAAACTCCAATACTTTGGCCACCTGATGTGAAGAACTGACTCATTTGAAAAGACCCTGGTGCTGGGAAAGATTGAAGGTGGGAGGAGAAGGGGACGACAGAGGATGAGATGGCTGGATGGCATCACTGACTCAATGGACCTGAGTTTGGGTAAATTACAGGATTTGGTGATGGACAGGGAGGCCTGGCATGCTGCAGTCTATGGGGTCACAAAGAATCAGACACGACTGAGTGACTGAAGTGGAGCCCCAGTCCAGCTCTTTCCTTACTGAGCCCTTGAATCCATACTGCATTGAAAAGTTTTTATGATTATGGATATGTCTTTAAAGGAAATGTAAATTAGGCTGAGCTGGTAAATAAGGTGATAACATACTCATCTTTAATTATTTGTGAACCTTCCCACATCGAAGTATTCTGTTATTAACTAGTCGTGAGAGACTGCCTAGGACCATCCTTTCATGAAGCACAGCATATAAGCGTCTTTTTCCAGGGCAACTCTGTTGGACTAACATTGGTTCTCATGATGGAGATGGTGAGCATGAGGCAGGATGCCAACCTGTTTAGTTTCAGGTTGA
Source organism: Cervus elaphus (assembly GCF_910594005.1). Taxonomy (NCBI): domain Eukaryota; kingdom Metazoa; phylum Chordata; class Mammalia; order Artiodactyla; family Cervidae; genus Cervus; species Cervus elaphus. Next base: position 50,624,128 of record NC_057843.1, on the reverse strand, counting down.
TCCAGCTTTTAAAATCCTGTTCTTATTCTTTGAAGCATATTGTATACTTCACTGATGGAATGGATGGTTCTGTAAATGAAGGGGTATGTAAACTTGCTACTCTACTTCAACACCATCAGTAGTCACTGTGAACCATTAAAAAGAGTGTGGCAATTTGTTTGTGCCTTAAAGGAGGAATCAGAACCACAACGTGCAACTTTGTGGGGACCGCATAGGTTCATTAATTGACCTTCAGCTAAACAGTGCTATGTTCGTGTGCCTGTTCATCGCTTCCAGCATTTCAAGATATCCAGACACTACTACCAACACTTTCCTGTGCGTTAACCTCTGCATGTGAAACCTAACAGCTGCTGAACTTTATAAATACATGAATTTTAAAATTTAGGTAGATGCAGTTTTTGTCTGTTTACTGCTCTTCTCAGCTTTATTTGATAAACTTGCATTTTGAGGGTTGTATTGGCAGTTTTAACTTTAAAAAAAAATCAAGGTCGTGGCTTGCTTCTGTATAGTGATAAGGGAGACTTGTTAATAATAATAAAACAGAAGTAAATGGAGTAGCAAAACTTCTATGAAATTAAAAGTGGCATTAGTTTTATCTTTGAAGAATTTTCTCACTTGGGAAAAACAAAGGTTAGAACCTGGGCTCTGCAGTCAGATGCACTTGGGATCGAGTCCCGTTTTCACATGTGTGAGCTGCGTGAGACATCAGTTACTTAACTCTCTGCAGCCTCTGTTTTCTCAATGAAAACAGAAATGCTACCCACATCATCTGAGCACTTTAAAGTGTAAATGAGATGACGCAAAGCACTTAACAGAGTGCTTAATGCAGAAATGGTCTGATTAAATTGTTTTAGTCAGTATACCTTTGGTTTAAATGAAAATTATATTCATATGTACATTTATATGTTCATTTATATATTGCAGTTAATTTTCACAAAATATTTTTATGAAAGTGTTCTTGTTTTAATGATAATATGTGCTATTTGGCTCTATTTTCAAAATATGATGCCTAATATAGTTTAAATAGACCCAGTGAAGTTTTTACTACTAAAATGAGTTGGCTAGCTTATGGGAATAAGAACAATAGAGCTTCTTTTTTTTTTTAATGACATGGGGTAAAAACATGGTGAATATCTTTGCCTACCAATTAAAGTGTGTATGAAAAACAGAATAAATAAAATCTCTTTAATTTATGCATTTTGTGTTCTCATAAATCATTTTCCTGTCAAAATTATCAGACTTTATTATTGCTGAATATTTTAAACATCCTAATGAAATTTTGGTAGCATAAATCATGAAGCTTTCAGTAGAGAACATTTGTGTACATACCTCAGCAATTTTCATATACCTTGATTAAAAAAAATAGTCCTCAATCTAAAAGTAAATCCACACAGAGTATAAATGTCAAACCATACTCTTAAATTTCAGTAACTCAGCAATCCACGGTAACCATTGTGCTTACAAGGTGGTTATGGATTGTCATACTATGTTTCTAAGACTCACTCTTCTCAAAGATGAAGCTGTGTGAGCTTTATTTTAGTGTTGGTATTGATTTCTATACAAGCTTCCTACCTACAGATTTTATCTACTCACTTTTTCTATGTCCTGCAAGAAGAAAAAAATTTCAGACATGATAAATCTATAACTTGTTCTTGACATTAGAAAATAATTTATTTTTATTTTATTTAATAAAAGCATTATTTAATAAATTTCATCTGTGATTTGCAAGAGAGACAACTGTTTTGGGTTATGTGTGTAGTCTAGACTATTAGATCTAAATGGAAGGTACTAGCATGAGGAGTAAACTCCATTGAAGGTGATACCAACCAGGGCTCTTGACCTTCCTTAAGCAATAGAAATTGCTAAGAGGCAAGAAATTCAGGCAAGGCTTTATTGGGGCCCCTGCTACAGCAGTTGGGGGACAAAAACAAGTAGCAGTTTCCCTTGCTTACTCCCCTCACTGGGGTGTGATGAGCTGGTTCCTTAAAGGAGTGAATGAGGGGTGTGTCCAGGGATCCAGGCAAAGGGGTGGCTTAGGTGGTTGGCCCATGCCTTTGGTGGTGAGTGCAAGGGTCATGCACAGTACTTGATTTTGCTCCCAACACCTTGTTTTTCTCCCTGCTCTTCAGAAATGGCACTTGAATTTTGCGGTCTTTTTGTGTTGTCTTGTCCATAATTTACCCCAACTGCCCATCCATGTATTTATTTTTAGTCCCTTATCATTTCTTTGCATTTTGTTGCTTAAGGAGACATTTGTCCAGGTGCAAGCACTGCAGCAATTGGTCGAGGTCCCAGCCTGTCACAAAGGTATTGTGGCGCTTGGAATGATGCAAAAGACTCTATCCATGGTGATTTGACTGAAGAAAAAAATCACTATACATTTTTTTGTTTTATCTGTGTAGTGGCAAACTGAAGCCCATTCATTGACTTTAACCTGGAATTAAGGATAAAGGATCCATTAATGAGAAACACTGCCTGTTCCAGAGTTTTTATGTTATTTTACTTTTTAAATGGCTTTGCTTCAGGTGTAACTTCCTCTATAATCTCCCATCTAGGAATTTTACATGTGATTCGCTTCAGTGACTTGTGTGTGATTATGATTGCGAAGTTCACAGTTTTAGAATATAAGGCAAGAAATTGTAATATGAATAATTAGTTGCTGTACCAAGAATATTTGAAATACTTTGTATGAATCTAATTATTCCCATGAATCCTAAGAATGACCTTTAGGAAAGAGATTTAATGTTTATTGTCCATTATATGCCAGGCATTGGGCCTGCTTTTTGATACACATAAGTTCTTAGTAATCTTAACAGTCTTATAACAGTCTTATGAGGTGAGGGTTTACAGATGAGGACTTTAGGGAAATTAAGTAAACTCACTTAACGCACTCAGCTAGTGAATGGCAAAGCCAGTTAGCCTCCAAAGATTTTAACAAGAGCTTTGGAGAAAGTGCCCTAAATTAATAGAGACACACAATCAGATTTTAGATTTAGCAATTTGACTAAATTATGTCCACTTTAATATCAAGATGTCTTAATACCCATTGTATTTTAATTTCAATATATATTATTTGCATACATATAGAAGTGACATTCTAATTTTATATGATTATAGAAATTATTTTCTACTTTACACTATGTCTGATGTTTTCTTGTGTTATTAAGTATTCTTTGATAGTGTGATTTTTAATACCGACATAACATTCTTTTATGTTACTGTTCCATGATTTATTGAACTATTTCTCTATTGTAGGACATTTAGATTGTTTCAAGGTTTTAGTTATTATAGTAATAATCTACTGAGTAGCTTTGTCCATAAACCTTTCATGTGCATGTATGATTATTTCTTTTTTTAAAATTTTTTCATTTATTTTTATTAGTTGGAAGCTAATTGCTTTACAGTATTGTAGTGGTTTTTCCCATACGTTAACCTGAATCAGCCATGGATTTACATGTGTTCCCCATCCCGATCCCCCCTCCTTGATTATTTCTTTAGAATATATTCCTAACAATGTATTAGAATGCCCATTCAGCCATCTTTACCAATTATAGGAAAAGAGAAGATAAAACATTATCAAAGGATTTCTTTGATTATTAATGATTTCAGATATTTCATTTGTGAATTATCTTTTATGTTCGCCAACTGTTTTTTTCTTTCTATTGCTATGTCTACTTTTTTGCATTGGTGTAAGAACTCAATTTCAAGGACATTCAACCTTTCTCTTCCCTGTTTCAAAAAGAAAAAAGAAAAAAATTAGTAAATAATTGCATTGAGAAACTCTTGAGTGAGTTTTAAGCTCATGAGTATCATGGTTTTGGCTACAGTTTTCAAAGCTCTGTCTTGGTCCTGTGTGAAGAACTAGTCACAGGGAAAGGAGATGAGCCACTTCAGAGAGACCAGTTGGGAGATTGTTACCCAAGTTCAAGGGAGAGATGATGATGACTGTGGCTATGACAGTAATAGAGATGGAAAGAAGTGAGAGAAGTGTTTGGACTTGAGTTATGTTTTAGAGGGAAAGTTAATAGGAGTTGCTGATGGATTATCTGAAGAATGAAGGGGAAAAAAGGATAAAGAATAGTTCCTAGATGTTTGACTTGAGGAACTGGGTGAATGGTGGTACCATTTCATGCTGTGGAGGAAACTGGGGTGGAGGTAGGTTGTATTTTATTTGAGACACTTATGAGATATTGATGTGACGATATCACATGGGTAAATCAGGTGAGCATTCAGGTGGATGTGATTTGGTTGTCATTGGCAGATAGATGATTTGAAAGCCATGTGACTGGATGAAATCACTGAGGAGAGTGTGTGAATGAGACAGAGGTTAGGAACATTTAAAAGCTGAGGAGGGGAGAAGCAGCAGCAAAGATGACTGAGGAGTAGCCAATGAGCTGAGAGAAAGGAAAGTGTAATGACAGGGAAGTGAAGGAATTAAGTGTATCAAGAAAGAGGGAAAATCAACCTCATGAAATTATTGGGAGAAGTCAATTAAAGTAAGAAGAGGAAATAGATTTTTGGATTTGGTGACCTGGAAATGATTGATACTTTTGAGCAGTTTCAGTGGAATGATTGGAGGGGCAGAAGTCTGACAGGAGGGATTCAGAAGACAATAGAATATGTACATATGAGTGTTATAAGAAGAGTGGTTTTTCTGTCAAAGAATGTGCACATTTAAGGACTCGACTGTTGATAAGACATTATTTAGATCACTTATTTCATGTGATGCACTAAAGCTAATAGGCATATAGAATAAAAACAAAATTTTTCAGAGTAATGAATTAAGAACTGACATGGGATTTTATGAGAGAATGGAATTTTCCATTGCATTTGTCCAAGTACTTTCAACCACAAATTAGTATGTCTGTTGGACACTATCACTATCTTGGTTTTCATATTAGTTAAAATATAGCCCTGTTATTTCTGTTCGCCTGCCCTTTGTCCTTATGATCTATCATCAACCTCTTCTGAGGGCCCTTGACATCTATACCTTGGCTTTTGGCCAAGAAATAGCAAGACCTTTCTCTCCCTACATTTTTAGGCTTTCTACTAAATTCAAAACCAGGAATTGCTCAAGCGAAATAACTCATGACCTCTAAAAGTGTCTAACGATCTAATCTCTGGATCCGTGAGTGACAAAAGACTGTGGCTGGGATCACTTGCCTTTTTTCCTAACTGATATGTTGGAATAGTCTGGGCTTTCACCAGTCAATTTTCAGGTTTATCAATTAGTAATATAACTTCCTAAATTTCATGGAACAATCTCAGGCTGGGGTCATATTTCAAATACGGAGGGTTGGATGATGGGTGTAGAGGTGGTAAATGAAGGTTGTATTCCTTTATTTTCTAAACCGTTGGCAAATTGGGATGTATATATGTATATAATTTTAACTTAAGGTGGGGAAAACATTTTGGAGATACTTGAGCAGATTAACAAATAGTATTTGTATACGTGTAACTAAAATAGTAATTTATCAGGTAGAAGGCAGATGGGGGGAATAAAATGCCAACCTGTATCTACAGTTGGATTGTGTTCATGATGAAGTGGTATTTATTCAGGGCCAGCCTAGCTTGTCAGCAACATAAGAGGTGTCGCAGCACGTGACTCCCTGTGTAGCTAGAAGACAATAATAAATTATCTCCTATGCAAACAGCACCAGCGTAAAAGCAGAGCAAACAAACCCTGCCTCCCAGATTCCTGAAGAATCTTACTCTCTTGCTTGTTTGACTCTGTTTTAAACATGAAATTCCTGGCATTATCCTAAAGCCAGTGAGATTGAATCTGGCTTGGGCAATTTTATTAGGGTGGATAGGACATAGTAGTTGATGATCTCTGTTTTGGGGTTACTATAAAATATAAGTATTTTGTTTCTCTGAGTCATATAAATCTTTGTTTTATCAATACTCTGTGTGATCCTGTGGAATTCAGGGCCACCCAGAGGAAAACTGGGGAATTATTATACAAAGGATCTCGATTCTAAGAATCACTTGAGATACATAATGAAATTACAGATTCTTGGACCCAATCCTGGGCTGCTAAATGAGAACCTCTGACAAAGTGGCCCAAAAGTACACATCCCAAGGTGATGTTAATCACGAGGCTGGAATGAGCAGCAGGGAGCTGAGGGCCTGAGTCAGTAAAAGGCCCGTGACCGCACTGAGAGAGTGCAAAGGGTTGGTTCACAGGAGAATATATAAATTAAAAATGGCTCCCCAGAGCAGTGCTTTTCAGATTTCCATGTGCATTTGAATTGCCTAGGATTTGTGGGAAATGCAGATTCTGCTTCAGTAGGTCTGGAGTGTGACCTGAGACCCTGCTTTTCTAACAAGATGCCTGATGGTTCCAGTGCTGCTGAATTAGACTTTAGCAAGATCCTGGGGCCACCATTTTAACACAGACAAGTCCAGAGAGACTGGAGCTCAGCCAGCATTTTTGAATAGCACATATTCCATAGTAGGGCTTTGAATAATGCTGATTCTACTGAGTGCTAATCTTGCACTCAGGTACCAATAAAACCTGCTTTCTCTTGCCTGAGGGACCCAGCTAGAAGTGTCATGGTAATTACTAATGTGTGTCACAATCTTTTAGAAGTGGTGTGTCTTCTTTCAAGGATTTATAAATATGTTGGGGGGAATGAGTTTATGCACATCATGAAAAAAATATTTTGAAAGGAAAATTCTAAGTCTTTTTATGCCAAAGCCTTCAGTCATCAGAGATAAGATGTACATGGTTGTTGTCCATTATTGTTTTCCTTTGGGACCTCATTTTTGTGTACAATTCATAATAGCAAGAAGCTCAGCATTGAGATTCTTGATAGTTAACATCAATAATGATTTGACATAATTTTATCTACTGGATGCACATTGTGTATAAGGTCCAACGAAAAAACTCATTCTAAAAATCTACTTTTGTAAGTGAATTAATTTTTGAAGTACTTATTTAAAGGTTATTATGATGACACTTGGACAGTAAGTTAAATGCATGAAAGCTGACTGTGTGCATACTTCCAAAAGCTATTGTATGTGAGCATCATACACTTCGTTACTGGGTCAATACAATAGATCCTTTGTGTTCATCAGCAATCTATCCTGAGATCTTTGTGAGTTCCCTTTTGCACTTCCTGGTAACCAAAAGTGAAAGTAGCCTCAGGAGAGGCCTGAGAGCGGTGGCCACAGGAGCAGACAGCAAGGCTCCTAGAGGCGGGGAAGCCGCTGATGGGTTGGGTCCACCCAATGGCCAGGTTTCTCCTGTTCTCTCTCGGTGACCTCGTCAACCTTGACATTCAGCTCAGCAGAATTACAGAGTACATGTATTATTGGATATTTCAAATGGCTGGTAAATAGTCTAAGCTACAAATATCAAATTCACAAGTGTTAAAGAGCTACCATATACAAACATTCATCTGCAGCACCATCTATATGTGCTGCACTGTTTAGCTCTTCCTGATGGTCATTTGAGGTGGAGGTGTGTGGTGGTTCCACTTCCTATGGGCTGTTTTTCTGTGCTACTTTAATGTTTTACCAGTGGCATGCATAATTCTGATGACTTTGTAATCAGAAAAAAATTAACAATTCTTTATATCTCTTGAATGCATATTAAGGTGATTTTTCATTGAGTAGAGCTTTGGATTATCAGGTGATGTTTATGTGATTGTCATTTACAGATGCTATTAATATTATATATATATATATATATCTTACGATAAAGGATTATGTAGTACAGGTTGAGTTTATATGTCTCTCCAGTCATTCAACAAACTTTTCTTGAGCAACTAGTATACGCCAGGCATTATGCTGGGGGGTAACATATGGTCTTCAGTGTATTTTTTTAAGAAAGAGAGATAACCATACAGACAAAAAGTGGGTCTCGTTGTAGTTAATAAAATTCGAAAAGACCAGGACATTCCCACAGATGATGTGAGCCACAGGTCTGGGTACACTCTGTGATGATGGGTCCCTTTTCCAGTTATTCATTCCTCTTTAGATGTCACATGGAAAGAGCAGGCAGTTCTGACATCACATCCCTGACACAAATCTCCTAGACTTCTACATTGGAATAAAAAGCATTTGATAAACACAGCTGAGTATATCCTCAGGAATTCTGCTTGGAGTTAATAATCATTAGAAAAAAATTATAGAAGAAAACAATAACTTCCTACTTTTCTAGTGGGTTACAATAATATTCTAGTCATTCATATGTCATGTGAACAATGAAAGGAAAAGTATGTTTTACAAAGTCAAACATTTTAGAGAAAAGATGGTAAGCTATTTGTTCCTCTCTAAACTGTTCTTGATGATAACAGCAAAGATGCCTTCCTTTGTTGGTTTAGGAAAACAAAACTAAACAAGGAATGTATATTTCAAGCCATAGTATGAAAAATTTGCAGACTTTCTCAAAGCAAAGTATTTATTTCATTTGTATCTAATAATAAGTATCATTGGTAATACATCTTAAGACTGGACAAATTTGTGGCATGATTCACCAGAGCTGAGCAACTTGACATTAATATCAAATTGCCTGTTGTTTCAGAATTGTACATTTCACAGCAATATCACCAGTGATTTGAAAGCGTTCACAGACAAGTTCGGTTTTGATGTCCTCATCCTCCTGGCCAGTTACCAGTCGGAGGAGCAGCAGCCCAGACAACAGATTGCTGTGTACTCTGAGAACCTAGAGCTGTGCAGTCAGGTAAGAACCTCCTTGACCCAACGGTTTCACTGAACCCCCATCTGCTGGCTGTCAGAACCATGGAGTAGAAGATGGCCATGGACTGGTGGCTTAGAGAAACTGGTCCAAGAGATAAGGTCCTAGAATTTGAGTTTTAAGAAATGTTGGAGGCTGGGTTTCCCTAGTGGCTCAGTGGTAAAGAATCCATCTGCCAGTGCAGGAGACACTGGTTCGATCCCTGATCTGGGAAGATCCCACATGCTGGGGAGCAACGAAGCCAGCTACATGTGCTCAATGTGCTACAACTATTGAGCCTGAGCTCTGGAGCCTGGAAGCTCCAACTCCTGAGCCCACGTGCTCCAACTCCTGAGCCCATGTGCTCCACAACAGGAGAAACCACCGCAGTGAGAAGCCCATGCACCGCAACTAGAGAGTAACCCCTGCTTGGTGCCACTAAAGGAAAGCCCAGCGAAGACCCAGCACAGCCAAAAACAAATAAATAAATAAACTGATGGTGGCTTAAATATTACTTTAAAAGAAGACATGTTAGGGGTATTTTGCACATTTGGCTAGTTATTTCTCAAATTTTTAGTTTTGATGCTATAAATTAATTAACTGATTAGTTTTAAGTGCTTTAATTCAGTTTTTAAGTTTTTAGCTGTTATGCTCTGTTACCAAAAAAATCATCTAACTGGAACTGGCAGTGAGGTAAATGTTGACTTTTTTTTTTTTTTTAATTGAGGTATAATTGACAGCCTTATATTAGTTTCAAGTGTACAACATAATGATTCAGTGCTTGTATATGTTGCAAAATGATCACCACATTAAGTCTAGTTAACATCCATCATATATATAATGATATTTAAATATAATTATATATTTTTTATAATATATAATTTTTTTTTCTTGCAATTAGAACTACTCTCTAGTCTCTTGTGTGCGAGCTAAGTCCCTTCAGTTCTGTCCGACTCTATGCGACGCTATGGACTGTAGCCCGTCAGGCTCCTCTGTCCATGGGACTCTCCAGGCAAGAATACTGGAGTGGGTTGCCATTCCCTTCTCCAGGGGATGTTCCCAACCCAGGGATCAAACCTGAGTCTCTTATGTCTCCTGCATTGGCAGGCAGGTTCTTTACCACTTGGGCCACCTGGGAAGCCCTTCTACTCTCTCAGAAACTTTCAAATATGCAATACAGCGGTGTTAACTATAGTCACCATGCTGTGCATGACATCCCCGTGACTTATTTATAACTGGAAGTTTCTACCTTTTGACTCCCTTCACCCATATAGGGACTTTAAAAGAGTCCCACAACCATTTCTTTTCTTGGCTGAATCCATAAAGAAAAAGATCGTATCTTTTTCACCCAAATAAAAGTCATTGTCCTTTGGCTGCTGTTTGCTTTGAGTACTGCTACCTGGTAATAACTAACAACCTGTTTGGTTCCCAATGTTTAATAACTGATCTGAAGCTTTAATCAAAGTTAGTATTTTGACACAGCCACTAATCAAATACCTTGGATACCTTGGACATGTCGGAGAAAAACATACATTTTTCAAAAAAAGTTTTTCTCCAGGTACTATAATGAAATTCTGTTTGGGTAATCAGTCAGATCTTCTTGGTTGAGAGCTGAGTCTTTTAACCTAGTTCAGTTCTGTTCGGTCGCTCAGTCGTGTCCGACTCTTTGCAACCCCATGAACTGCAGCACGCCAGGCCTCCCTGTCCATCACCAACTCCCGGAGTTTACCCAAACTCATGTCCTTTGAGTCGGTGATGCTATCCAGCCATCTCATCCTCTGTTGTCCCCTTGTCCTCCTGCCTTCAATCTTTCCCAGCATCCGGGTCTTTTCCAATGAGTCAGCTCTTCGCATCAGGTGGCCAAAATGTTGGAGTTTCAGCTTCAACATCAGTCCTTCCAGTGAACACCCAGGACTGATTTCCTTTAGGATGGACTGGTTGGATCTCCTTGCAGTCCAAGGGACTCTCAAGAGTCTTTTCCAACACCATAGTTCAAAAGCATCAATTCTTCTGCACTCAACTTTCCTTATAGTCCAGGTTTTCATAATACATGGGCTTCCCTGGTTATGGGCTCAGAGGTTAAAGCGTCTGCCTCCAATGCAGGAGACCCGGTTTCGATCCCTGGGTCAGGAAGATCCCCTGGAGAAGGAAATGGTAACCCAATCCAGTATTCTTGCCTGAAGAATCCCATGGACGGAGGAGCCTGGTGGGCTACAGTCCATGGGGTCGCAAAGAGTCAGACACGACTGAGCGAGTTCACTTTCACTTTCATAATATAAGAAGTAGATAAAATTAGGACTTCGCTGATGGTGCAATAGGTAAGAATCCGCCTGTCAATGCAGGGGACATGGGTTTAATTCCTGGTCTGGGAAGAGTCCATGTGTCATGGAGCAACTCAGACCCCCATGGACTATAACTACTGATCCCACATCAGTAGTTCTCGAGCCCACGCGCCGAAGCTATTGCGGCTGCATGTGGCTGTTACTGAAACCCGAACGCCTACAGCCTGTCTCTGCGGCAAGAGAAGCCACCGCAGTGAGAAGTCCATGCCCCGCCCTGAAGAGTGGTAGCCCTGCTCACCACAACCAGAGAGAGCCCACACGGCAACAAAGACCCAGTGCATCCAAAGTAAATAAGTGATTTAAAAAAAAAAAACCACAACATTCCTTTTAAAAACAGTCAATGAAAATAGGGCAGTGGATATACCAAATCAGGCGTATTTAATAACTAATATGAGACTATACATAATTCATTATAATATGGTTGACACAGACGTAGAACCGTTTCATCACTTATCTTTCCTCACTAATGGCTTAGACACCTGGTCTACTCGCAGATGGCTAGAGGTGAAGTCTCAACTCCCTTCTTTTCAACATCCTCACTTTCTGTCCCTTAAGAGACCCATTTCTTGACACTCTCCAGGTTCCCTGTGTCCTTAAGTCCAAATATGAACAAGCCCCCTTCTCTTGCTACAGATGCATTTCATACCCTTCTGACCCACATACATCTGAATTGCATCACCAGCCTGTGGCTTTTTCAGTGCTTTGTTCTGCACTGAGTTTCAAAGCTTTTGTTATGTCTTATAAATAAAATTTTATTATATCTTTGGTCACTGGTTTCCTAGGGACAGGACTAAGGTCTCCTAAGCCTCTAAAACAGTGGTTTCAAATCACTTTTGGTAGCAAACTGATTTAAATATTGGTTAATCTAAAACAGACAGAAGTAGAAGATAGATGAAGGGATTAGAAGCCCTTGAGTTGACTCCACCCTGTCTCTCCTCACCAGCCCTCCCCATCTATCACTTAAGAGACATCTCCTTGAGATCTTGAGCAGCACAAAGTCAGGACTGCTCCGGAAGAATCCTTCTTTGATCATGTGGTCACAGTTGGTTAAGGGTCAGCCTCTATAGCTCAGTTGCCTGAGTTCAAAAATGTGGCTCCATCCGTTGATAGCTGCGTGTTGTTGGTCAAATTATTTAAACTTTCTGTGTCTCTATTTCCTCACTGGAAAAATGGGGATAAAAATTCCTACTCGGGGGCTTCCCTGGTGGCTCAGTGGTGAAGTATCTACTTGCCAGTACTAGACACCCAGGTTCCATCCCTGAGCCAGGAAGATTTCACATGCTGCAGAGCAACTGAGGCTATGTGCCTGAGTCTGGGAGCCACAAATGTTGGAGCCTGCATGCCCTAGAGCCCCTGCTTTGTAACAAGAGAAGCCACCTCAATGAGAAGCCTCTGCACCTCAACGAAGAGTACCCTCAATTGCTGCAACTGGAGAAAAGCCCGAGCAGCAGTGGAAACCCAGTACGGTCAAAAATAAACAAGAAATAATTTTTTGAAAATTTTCTACCTTGTAGAATTATTGTGAGGATTAAAGGAGATATTGCACATAAAATCCTTAGAACTCTGCCTGGCATATGAAAGCAGTCAATGAATGTTAATTATTATTATTGTCTATGTGAGCTCTGTATTTATAACTGTTTTTGTTGTTATTACCTCCACTAATCCTCTGGGGCCATTTCAAAGGCCCAGTGTGCAAAATGTCATCAGCATTTCCCAGGAAGTCATAGAGCTACAGTGCAGTTTTGGCCTCACATCTCCCTACTTTCCACGGAAGTTCTGTCTGTTCTGGGCTCGGTGTCAGCGCTTCCAGGGGCAGGAAGAGATGGCTGGAGCCTGAGTGCTGTTGAGAAAGCTGCCCCTGGAAACTGCTTCCTCTTCCTGCTTTCTCCTTTACCTTAAAGCAGGTCTCAGCTGCCTGTAACAAACAGGAGTCTTCCTTCTGCACCATTTTCCCTAGTCCAATATTTTCCCCCCAGTTTTGTCTACAACTAGCATTATCTCTGCCTTTCACAAAGCGGAGTTTTGTTCCTGTTGGATGATGGCATTAAGTTACACTGAGGAAAAGGATTTAAATAGTTTTATCTCTCTTTACCTATAACTTCTTAGAGCCAGCAAAACTGAGCAACTGGATTTGGGGTTCAACAAAAAGCCAGTTTGGTTGGATTAGAGAATGTGGTGGTAAATTAAGTGGAATTTGGCATGTCTTGCATTCTACAATTCTCAGTTCTGTCTTTTTTCTAGACAGATGAACACAGATTAATTTTACATTACAGAAAATTAAGAAAGACAAATTGCAAAGGGCAAGAGAACCTGAGTGCTCACACAAATCCCTGCTCCTCCCCGACAGATCTGCTGTGAACTGGAAGAGTGCCGGAACCCTTGCCTGGAGCTGGAACCCTTTGAGTGTGGCTGTGATGAGATCCTGGTGTACCAGCAGGAGAACCCTTTGGTGACCTGTGATCAGGTGGTTCTCCTCGTCAAGGAAGTCATCAACAGGAGGTGTCCAGAGATGGCCTCCAACAGCCGGACGTCCTCCACAGAAGCGGTGGCAGGCAGCGCGCCGCTCTCCCAGGGGTCTTCGGGGATTATGGAGTTGTACGGCTCTGATGTAGAGCCACAGCCCAGCTCCGTGAACTTCATGGAAAACCCTCCCGATCTCGGCGATTCTAACCAGGCCCCGGTGGATGTCAATGCGGACCTGGTGAGCCCAGACAGCGGGCTGGCCACCATCAGAAGCAGCCGCTCCTCCAAGGAGAGCTCCGTGTTCCTCAGTGACGACAGCCCCGTGGGAGAAGGGGCAGGGCCTCACCACAGCCTGCTCCCCGGCTTTGACTCCTATAGCCCCATCCCCGAAGGAGCCGTAGCGGAGGAGCATGCCCGCTCTGGAGAACACGGGGAATCATTCGACCTTTTCAACTTTGACCCAGCACCCAGGGTTTCTGGGCAGTCCCAGCCATCCTCCCATTCTGCCGACTACTCCCCAACAGATGACTTCTTCCCCAACAGTGATTCCTCAGAAGGACAGCTCACCATGGGGTCTAAAGAACTTGACAGGAGGGGGATGGACATGCCTAATTATTCATCCAGTTCTCTCTTGTCGGGGGCTGGCAAAGAGACTCTCGTGGAATTTGATGAGGAGTTTGTCCAGAGACAAGAAAGTCCCGGGGATAATTCAGAAAGAAATTTGAGCCTGACAGGTTTTATGCAAGATGAATCTCCTTCTCCAGAAAGTCTAAAAACTGTTGGAAAGAGGATCCCACCGACACCTGTGAATAGCTTTGTGGAAAGCTCACCATCCACTGAAGAACCAGCTCTGCTCTATTCAGAAGACGTGACCCCCAAGACAGTCAACACAGGTCACCCAGGGCCACCTCTAACCCGGGTGCGATGCAGCAGCTGGTGGGATGGTTTGGAAGTCGACTCTAAAAATATCGTGGATGCATGGAGTTCCAGCAAGCAGGAATCTGTCTTCCAGAGCCCTGAGTCCTGGAAAGATCATAAACCAAGCCCAGCTGATAGGAGAGCCTCAGACTCTATATTTCAATCCAAGAATCTCAACTTCCCAAAGTCAAGTCCCTGGGAGTCAGAATTTGGTCAGCCTGCGCTGGGCAACAAGAATATTCAAGACTCAAATGAGAAGAACTTTCAGTTTCAGGACATGCCCCCTGAGAAGTCACATTTGCTGAATGTTTCTCCTCATGGAACAAACCACCTGATAGAAGACTTCGCGGCCCTGTGGCGTTCTGACCGCTCTCCCACAGCCATGCCTGAGCCATGGGGAAACCCCACAGATGATGAGGAACCAGCTGCTGCAGCGTCATTCCCAGCCTGGAGTGCATTTGGTGAAGAAGGTGATGCCAACGCTTTGAAAAATACTTGGAATCTGCACCCAACGAGCAGTGAGACACCTTCTGTAAGAGACCCAAGCGAGTGGGCCATGGCCAAAAGCGGGATTTCTTTCCCTTCGGAAGACCTCGTGGACAGTTCACCCAGTGAGGCAAATAACGAAGCAGTTCCAGAAATCTGGGGCAAGAAGAACCATGACCCCAGGGACGATATTCTCATATCTGGAAATCCCACATCTGATCTGGATCATCCATGGAATAGTTCTAAGCCAGCAAAGGACCATCAGAACAGTGTGGTGGACCCAACAGTTAGGGGCAAGATGTACAAAAATGTAGATTCTTGGAACCTTTTCGAGGAGAGTAACAAGGAAGGAGGTTCAGATATCCCAGCACCTTGGGAGGATTCCTTCTTATCCTATAAATGTTCTGACTACAGTGCATCCAATGTAGGGGAAGACTCAGTGCCCTCCCCCTTAGACACCAACTACTCCACCTCTGACTCTTACACTTCACCAACATTGGCCAGAGAGGAGAAAGAAACCAGAGACAAGCCACTCACTAAAGAGGAGGGTTTTGAGTCACAAGATGCTAACTGTCCTGCAGGGGGCGCTGACGTGCCTCCTCAGTCCCCGCAGCAGCCACCAAGAAGCCGAATTGGTTCAGGTCCTGGGACCCTGGAAATGTGGGCTTCGTCTCAGGCAGATGGTGGCAAAGAAATAAATGCCACTCACAGCCCAGACAAAGATCTACTCCAGGTGGAGCCCACGGATGATCAGAATGTCTCCCTAGAGGATGACGTGGGGGAAAGCAGCCAGTCCAGTTATGACGACCCCAGCATGATGCAGCTATACAACGAGACGAACCGACAGCTCACCCTTCTGCACAGCAGTGCTGATGCCCGGCAGGCAGCCCCGGACAGCCTCGACACATGGAACAGAGTGATTCTGGAGGACACGCAGTCTACTGCAACCATCTCGGACATGGACA
This sequence comes from Cervus elaphus, assembly GCF_910594005.1. Lineage (NCBI taxonomy): Eukaryota > Metazoa > Chordata > Mammalia > Artiodactyla > Cervidae > Cervus > Cervus elaphus. The sequence continues at coordinate 50,608,271 of NC_057843.1, read as the reverse complement.
ATGACTTGGACTGGGATGACTGTAGTGCTGGTGTGGCCATCACCGGTGAAGGTCAGGCACAGGGGTACCTGGTGGAAGGTAGCGAACCTCAAACCCGATTTTCAGTGAGACAGGTCGAACCCTGGGGCCTGGAGTATCAGGAGGCAAATCAGGCAGACTGGGAACTCCCTGCCTCTTCTGAGCACAGCCTGGACGCGGCTCCTGATGAATACCACGTCCTGAATGAGAAAAGCGGGCAGCTGATCGCGAATAGTATTTGGGATTCTGTCATGAGAGATAATGCCATGTCATCATTAATGTCACCCAGCCCATCGTATGCTACAGATACAGAACAGAGCAAATCACCTCCTGAAACAACCAGCTCATTAGACAAAATTCAGGACAGTCACATTGCAGACATGCTGGAAGCTTCTGGAGCCAGTGAATCTGAAACAATCGATCCTGACAAGCAGGACACATGCGGAGGTACCCTGCCAAGTGATACAGCATATTTGGTGACCAGACTTGAGAATCCAGAGCATTTTGCATGCTCAGATCCCCGGAAGGGTCCTAGCTATGGACAAAAGGAAAGTGAAAAGGAATTCCATGGAGCTGCTGATAGGGAGCACCCCATTGATGAGCTGATGGATGGAGCCTCAGAAGCTTCTGGAAAAGGGCAAGGTAGCCAGGAATGCCCATCCCCAGCTGCATCTGATCATCAAGAAATCTCCAATGAACCAGGCAAAATCAGAAATTTTTCAGTGACTTCCAGTCCTCAGACCAAGGAACCCCAGGAAGTATTAGAGCAGGAGAAGGGGTCTTACACTCCAGACCCCTGTGATGTGCAAACAGAGGTGTCCACAGATCACTTGCTGGCAAGAGAGACCTATGCAGAGCACCTCATAAGCCCCAGAAGAAATTCAAGTGAAACTACTGAAATTCCAGGTAGTCTGAATTCCACAAAAAGTGTGTCTCTACCTAAAGTGGATGTGGAGAAACCTGAAGAATGTGACATTCTGGAGCCAGAGAAAATTAACCAAGAGACACCTGATGAATGTCCCCAAGGCCTTGACTCTTGGGATGGCCCTAAAGACAGTGATGTGCTGGTCAGTGGCGCAAGTTCTGAGATAACTATGAATCTCGAAGTTACGAATACTGAAAACAGCCCTCCAAGAGCCAATTTATCAGGAAATGATGACAGAGATAGTATTTCTAGTGAGTATACACTTTCAAGTGCATCCAGTCCTGACATAAATGATTCTTCAGCTGCACTGCCTTCCTGGGACCAAGGACCCAATACTGGGCATCAGAAGGAAAATCAAAATGACTGGAGTACACAGAATCACCAAGAATCTGAACTAATGACCGCTGATGGTCATGTAGAAGTAGTTGCTGAAATGCAGGGTTTGGAGAAAAACAGAATGGACAGGTTTGAAAGGAGCTTAGATCACAAGGTTCCTAAATTTTTAGAGTTTTGGGGTGACTCAATAGATGGTGATTCCTTTTCTTCTTTATCCAGCCCAGAAACAGGTAGATATTCTGAATATTCAGATGCATGTCAGGAAAGAAATCTAGTGATCAGCCATCAGGAGAAAAATGAGCGTGATCTTCCTGAAACTGTACAGCCAGAGGACACCAGCTTCATTTCAACAAGCTCAGGTTCTGATGATGATGGTGAAGGCTACGAAGAGTCAGTGGAGAAAGAGATCCATTCGGACACTTGTCAAGTGGCTCCGAGTGAACTCAGAGCTTGGGATTCATTGAATAAATCTAATAAGTCCTTGGCCACAGCCGATCCTGAATCTGAGCAATGTTCTGTCTATAGAGGCAGTCCAGAGCGAGCAGAGAATGAGAATAAGTCAGACCCATCCTGTGATGACCAACAAGGCAGCCCTGATCGCTGGAATTTCTCACCAGTGAGGGAGGCTGAATTACAGGTGCCAGCAGTGGATAGAGAGACAAGGTCTTCTCCAGAAACAGGGAGGACAGGAGATGTCATATGGCAAATATCTCCCAAAGCTGAACCAAATAATGAAAATTACTCTAAATTGGAGATGGCTGACTTCTCAGCTGAGAGCACAGAGTGGTGGAAAGCCTCCCGACAGGAAGGGCAACCAATCGAGAGTGCGTTTGAAGGGGAATTATCTAACTCAAGTGCTGTGCTAGAAATGAATTCCTCAGTGTGCAAAAACATGGGTCCTTGGGGAGTGCCCATTCAGGGTGATACTGAATCCCTGGCACTACATGGTACCAATCCTTTCAGTGATAACCATCAGTCACCCTTCCTAGATCATAATGGGGAGAAGGCCCACGAGCAACTTTGGAACATTCAACCAAGGCAGCCAGACCCAGAAGCTGATCAGCTTAGCCAACTTGTAATATTGGACCAAATTAAAGACACAGATTCCAGAGAACAAACCTTCATGTCTTCTGCCGGTGACGAACTCTCCTCCGAAGTACCTGCCCAAGAACAGTGTCAGAATTCAGTGCTGTCTGCCTGGGACCAGCCAGACTCGTCTTGTACTTACGCAGATGAAAATGGATGCATTGTATCTGGTGTAGCAACAACTGAGTGTCAAGAAACAAATTGGTGGGAAGGAGAAAAATCACACCCAAGTGAAATGACAGATTCAAACGTCACCTCTGAAGATTTCCCTGCTGTCAGTTCTAGCCGGTTGATGAACAAGTCAGGCTCTGAATGGAGTGACTCTTCCCCTACTGAGGGCCCCCAGGGCACATTTGTTCCAGATATTTTACACGGCAACTTCCAAGAGGGTGGGCACCTGGCCTCAGCTTCGCCTGACTTGTGGATGGGTGTGAAACAGCCCTTCAGTGTGAAGACAGATGGTGAGAATCCTGATATACTGACTCACTGTGACCACGACAGCAATTCCCAGGCTTCCAACAGCCCGGATGTTTGTCATGATTATGAAGTAAAGCCGGAGACTAAGCAGTACATCGATGCTGGGCTGGGACCTGAAAGGGAAGCCAGTGAGTTATATCTCACTGAGCCAGAGATAGATGAAGAACCCAGACAGGAGCCTGGGCAGGAATGTGTCCCTTATACTTCGGAGGTGTCCTCTGAAAATGTCATTCCATTGCCTCCAGTCAGCGAGCAGACAGACACAAATGACTCATCTCAGCCTTCCTCTTATGAGTGTTTTCCTGAACCTTCTGAGATTAATGGTGAAAACGATACAGGCTTAAAAGCATCAGAACAAGGAGCCAACCCAGATATGGCACCTATTTTGGAACCTGTTGACAGAACAATCTCAATGATTGAAAACGTGGAAACTGGTATTTGTGTAACTTACCAAGAGCCAACTGTGGACAATAGCAGGTCTTCGATATCAGAAGACTTTCTTCCTCAGAGGCAGATGGATGCAGGGGACTTGTTGGACCATGAGAAGCCCTTTGTTACTGAGAATCCTGCCGTGGTTCCTGATGCTTTGCTAGCCTCGGACACTTGTCTGGACGTCAGTGAAGCTGCCTTAGACCACAGTTTCAGCGATGCCTCAGGTCTCAACACGTCCACGGGAACAATAGATGACATGAGTAAGCTGACATTATCAGAAGGCATTCCTGAAACGCCATTTGATGGGGAGACAGGTAAGCAAGATATCTGTTCATCTGAAGCCTCGTGGGGTGACTTTGAGTATGATGTCATGGGCCAAAATATTGATGAAGACTTAATGAAAGAGCCTGAACACTTTGTCTATGGTGGTGACCCTCCCTTGGAAGAAGATGCCCTGAAGCACAAGTTGGCACCTTACACGCCTCCCTTTGATTTGTCCTATCTCACGGAACCTACTCCTAGCATCGAAACCACAGAGGAAGCTGGGACTCCAGAGGATGAGTCTCTGGGGAGCGAAGCCGCAGAGATACTGCTTTCTGCCCTTCCTGATGAGAGAAACCCGGAAAGCCATGCTGAGACCACAGACAGACAGCCTGAAGGCCAGCCAGTTGTGCTTCATATTCACGAGGACTCTGAGTCAATTCCTTTGGCGGTAGGAATCGATGCCTACCCCGAGTTGTCTCCATCACACATTGACTGGGAAGTAGAAACAGATCATTCAGATTCACCAGCAGGTGGAGACATAGGACCACCAAGTGGTAAGAAGCCTTTCATTCCTCCACGCTCGAGAAATTGCTGCTTTCTTCCCATTAATGCATTTGTTAAATGCACTCTTCCTACCAATGTTGGTACAGAGGAACTAACTACATTTCCAGTGCATGCTTAACCAAGTCTTGACTTACTGCAGTAATACCTACTGCTTATATAATAACTATCCTTGAGAGTGCATGCAAATTAAACAGCTCTACAAAATAAAAGTATTTTTAAAACTCTCTCTCTTTAGATAGATCATTTGCAAAGATCACAAGTCACATAATGTGTTAATGAAACCTTGTTCTCTCCTTCTCACCTTCATTTTTCACTTCTAGGTGCCAGTGAGGGAATATTAGAGTTGGAAGAAGAAAAAATAATTCCTACCGAAGAGCCTGAGCAGGTAAAATCAGAACATGGGGAGGAACAGTACACTGAGAAGAAAGATCGTCATGCATTGCACATGGATTACATACTTGTAAACCATGAAGAAAATTCACTGCCAGAGCCAGAGGCCTGTGAATCTAGAGAAATCACATCGGAATTAGAAGAGCTTCACGTAGATTCGGAGGAAAAAGGGCTGCCAGAAACTCGGTTAGCCAGCTCCCCGGACACATGTCAACCAGCTTCCTTAAATGAAAGAAATCATCTATCTACAGAGAGAATGTCTTCCAAAGATGGTAAGAGATCATCTTTTAAAAGCCCTGGGCAAGACCAGAGTTGGATGGTCTTGGGCCGTAGTGAGGTTAGTGATCCATCATCGGAGACCATGGATTCAGGACCTGGATGGTCTGGTGAGGCTGTGGAGCCAGCCTCTGATCACAGCTTGGGCCAGAGCCCCCAAATACAGATTCTGGAAGAAATGAAGCCTCTAGAATCTTTAGCACTAGGGGAAGCCTCTGATCTGGGCAGCCAATCACGGAGGAGCAAGAGCCGAGGCAGAGCTGGCCCTGGTGCAGTTATGTTGCAGCCTGTCACCCATGACAATGAATGGGAAATGCTTTCACCACAAAACATAATCCCTGAAACGGAACTGGAGGAGGAGACAGAGTTTCTTGAGCCCGGAACAAGGAAACCAAGACCAAACGGGTAAGCAAAAAACTACATTTATTTTTTTCCTGGAAACTATTTTGTTAGAGACTGGGGAATCAGTGAGGGATTATGGAGTATGAAGAATATCTAGATGATAGGAGCCTTGCTTACATGTATTGCAAAGCATAACATCAGTGAAAGCAGCTGCTAGATAACCATAATGATGATGAGGATTTGTGTATATTTTCAGCCAAAAAAGGCCCTTTAGTTTCCATCCAGAGTCTTACACTTACCTTTCTGACTTCATCTAACTTGCCTAAGTAAACTAACTTCCTTCATCTACTCAGTACCTGTTTTACTTTTAAATAGTTAATTGGTACTGGAGGCGAACAGATACACATTTATTCATAGTGCAAGGCAGTTTGCACACATTATCTTACTTAATTCTTAGAACAACCCTCAAGTGGTAGGTTTTAATTTTTATACATACTGGTGGAGGTTGGGGAGTTGGGGCTCAGAAAGTTTCTATTAACTTGCCGAGAATTAAGTAACTAGAGTGGGCACACTGAGATTCAAAGTTTTCCACCTCCAAAACCTGTGTTTTCCAGCAGACACGCTGCCTATCATACAGAAAAGGTGATTCTGTTTTTATGTGAATATCTAACTTACTTTTAAGTAATGAGGAGACTCCATAGCAGGCCTAAAATCTTCATGTGAAACATACATTCCTTAATTGACTGAAAATTAGCAAATAACCATCAAACCAGTAATTCATTCATTCATTTGCCGTTTGGATTTTGAGAATCTGCTCTGGCCAAGTTTCTGGGTAGCCAGTGGACATCGTTCTTGCCCTCAAATATCCAGGCCCTGCTTTCAGGGACAAAAGGACATGTTGTGAAAAGTATCTTCGGTTACCTATTTCCTCCTTAAAGTAGTAGAGAAAAAAGTACCTTTTTCTTACTCTTTTTTTTAAAGTTTAATTTTTAGCTTATATTGAAGTACAGTGGACTCACAGTGTTATGTTTCAGTTGTATAGCAAAATGATTCACTTATATATACACATATATCCATTCTTTTCCAGATTCTTTTCCCATATAGGTCATTACAGAGTACTGAGTAGAGTTTCCTGTGCTATACAGTAGTCCTTGTTGATTATCTGTTTTTATATACAGTAGCATGTATATGTTAATCCCAAACTTCTAATTTCTTCCCCCACAACATTTCCCCTTTGGTAACCATAAATTTGTTATTGAAGTCTGTGAGTCGGTTTCTATTTTGTAAATAAGTTTATTTATATAATTTATTTTTAGATTTCACATATAAGTGATACTATATGATATTTGTCTTTTCTGACTTGCCTCACTTCGTATGATAATCTCTAGGCCCATCCCTGTTGCTGCAAATGGCATTATTCTTTAATGGCTGAGTAATATTCCATTGTCCGTGTGTACCACATCTTCTTAATCCATTCCTCTGCTGATGGACACTTAGGTATCCTTCTCCTACTCATTTTAGGAGCATAAAGGACTTTATACATTATGCCCACTGTGGGTCAAGGCAGCTGGATTTCAACCTGGCTCTACCACTGCCACTTACGTGTTTTAATTAACCCTAGACCTAAGTTTCCTCATCCGTAAAATTGGTGGGTTGAACTGGAGGATCTCAAGTCTTCCTTCAATACTGAATCCTGCTACTTTAGTTTGTGTATAAATAGAAAGTGTCCAGAGAGCTTTGACATTCACATTTCTCCATGAAAGCAGCAGAGAAATCAGAAAGAACAGCGGAGGAATATTGAAGGTTAGCAAAGTGCTATCAAGAGTTAAAAGCTGTGCCCTATTCAAGTGCAGCTTCGTAAATCCAGACATTTTCAGTTGGCCTAATCTTTCTTCCTGTCAAGCTGTTTCCTTCCAGAGAGACCTAAGATCCGTTATCAGAAAGAGAGTAGCAGATGGATCCCAGCGGCCCTGCTGGCGTCGTTATAGATTGAGCTCAGAACACAGGCAGCCTTGAGTTGGCTGAGCTATTGTTTGGCTTCTTGTCTGCATTTTGCACATGCCACTGAAATCCAGCAGATGATAGTGTTCAGTGGTGCCACTTCCCCCTTTTAATGAGATTTCTTTGCTCATCTCTTTCTGCTCAACCCCTGCAGGAATGAAAATTTTCTCACAATTGGGGAAGTGGACAGATTTTCCCACTGGCATTTGTTTCCCCTTTTACAGAAATAATTTACTCTGAAGTATTTGAAAGCTTTTCTCTGTGCTAGATTTTGGAAGGATGCAGAATTATCTAAAACAGTGGTTTTCTAAATGAGGTCCTAAAACCAGCAGGCCTCAGCATCATCTAGTACTTGCTAGAAAGGTATATTACTTGCTCTACCCCATACCTCCTGAATCAGGAACTTCACTCATCTGTTTCATTACCTCTTCCAGGGCATTCTGATGCACAGTAGTTTGAGAACTGCTGGTCTGAAACTTAGTCCCATCCCTCTAGGAGTTATTTAATAAAAGAGTTCAACATAAATGAAAAGGTAGATAATAGTGTGATATTTAAATCAAGATAGTTGATGGCCAATGTCTGTTTAAATATAAATAGCTATCAGTTATGGACATTTGCCCTGGACCAGGTTCTAAGCATTGTATATGCAGAGTCACATGTTACCATGGGAACTGCATGAGGTAAGGATTACACAGGGGAGGAAACTGATGTTTAGGAAGTTTGAATCACTTCTCTGGTTTATAGTTAAAAAGTGAAGAATCGAGGATTTGAAAGAGCCTCTTTATGTCTGGAGTATGTGTTCATGCTAGTAAATTAAGAGAGAGGCATTTGTGTAGACACTTTTTTTTTTAATTGGAGGGTAATTTATTTACAGTGTTGTGATACAACGTGAATCAGCTATATGAGTACATATATCCCCTCCTGCTTGAGCCTCCCTCCCAGCACCCCCAACCCATCCCATCTGTCTCAGTCATCACAGAGCACAGAGCTGAGTTCCCTGTGTTATAACCGCTGCTTCCCACTAGCTAGCTGATTGACACATGGCAGTGTATGCATGTGTCTATTTACACATGTGTGTATGCATGTGTCTATGCATGTAGTCAGTGCTACTGTCTCCATGGGCCCCACCCTCTCCTGCCCCCTCTGGGTCCACAAGTCCTTTCTCTGTGTCTGCATCTCCAGGTTCATCAGTACTATGTTTTAGACTTCATATATATATGTGTGTTAATTGTGTAGAATACTTTTATGGAGGAGGAACATGGATGGCTTATTATCCAGCCACATCAGGAGGCAGGGTGCCCAGGACCCATGATACTTTATGATACTTTAAGAGGCCCATGAGAAGTTTTTAATTTTCTTTTCAAGTCAAAAGAAAAAGTGATTGTATTCCTATGTGATTTATATTCTGGTGTGGATTATATTTCTTTATAATAATGCAGATGTGAAGCAAAGTTTTAGAGTTTTGCTTTGTTTTACTAAGAGAAGGGGCCCATGGAAGCAAAAATGCCAAAGACCTACAGAAGTCATGTTGCGGTCCTGAGAGGTGCAATTTGAGACAGGCATTAAAGGAAGGTCATAGTCTGGAAGGGTGAAGAAGTGGGTGAGAGGCTCCTGAGTTAACTGGGGAAGAGTAGCACAAAGGAAATCTGGAGACAGGAAGGTGATCACTGAAACAATGAGAAGATAGCCATATTTTTCACACCAAAAACCTGGAGATGTCTGATGTTTCATAGGCCAATCAAGACTAACTAAAAAAAAATATATTAAAACCTAATCTTCAAAAATAAAAGTAGGCTAATAGTATACGTAAGATGACACACCAACTGCAAACTGCCTTCTTGCCCTCACATCACCCAGCCACACCCTCTCTGAGCTCCCACACTGTTTGGAGAGCAGTAAAAAATGTTTTCAGAATCTGAGTGAGCATTGGAAAGACACATTTTCTCATCATACCCCACCTACTGTCTCTTGTTAGCAAAACTTATTGTTGAGTGCTGGGAAATAAAAGTCTCCCTTGATATCTTCACCATTGTGTTCTAGTTCCTAGGATTCATCTTCCCAGGGGCTTTTGCCAAGAGCTTGGTCATCTTCCAGCTGTAGACCCACCCAGGATTGCATACCAGTTCCCCTGAGAGTGAGGCATATGCCTGATCTTCCCTGTGTGGCCACAGAGAACGTTTGCAGAGTAATCTGAGGCACACAGGCTTTTCTTAAAGCAAAGAACCGTGTATATGTTTACTTTAAGGAAGGTGTGGTTGCAAGAGTGTCATGTGAAGAAAGGGTAAATGGTATTAGTGTTCTCCAGAGAAATAGAACCTATAGGAGCAAAATATATGTATGAGAGAGGGAGAAGGGAGGGAGGGAGGGGAAATTGTTTTAAGGAATTGGAATTGGTTCATACTGTTTTAGAGGCTGACAAGTCTGAATTCTGTAGGTCAGGCTAACAGGCTAGAAACTCAGGCAAGAGTTGTTGCAGTCTTGAGTCAGAATTCTGCAGGGCAGCAGGTTGCAAACTTAGGCAGAATCTCTTTGTGGCAGATCTGAAGAGAGTTCCTGTCTTTTCAGGAAACTTCAGACTTTGCTCTTAAGGCCTTCAACTGATTAGATGAGGCCCACCCCCATTCCAGAGGGTAATCTCCTTACTCAAAGTCTGCTGACTTCAGACTTTCATATCTAAAAAAAAATCTTCACAGCAACATCTGGACTGGTGTTTGACCAAACAGCTGGGCACGTAGCCTGTCCAACTTGCCACCTAGCATTATCAGAGGTTATATTCAGGAATCTGAACTATATACTAAGAGCATGGATCTAAGAGAGGATGGAACATTTGTAAACTCACCATCGGAATTATGTAAAAATGGGATGATTGCTATACAACTATGTTGGCTTTCTATAGGTGTGGGGCAAGGATATAGTTGTGTGGGATGATAAAAGGAAATAATTTTCAAGAAGACTAGGAAAGCTGGTAATACTTGCTGAATCTTTTGTAGATTAATGCAACAGAGGGCAGTGGGTGAGGAAGCGGGGAGAGGGATGGAAAAGAGGGGGAGATGTTGTCACGTGTCCTTTTGAAACAGAGTGTTTAGAAGTAACCTAATCCTTATATTTATGGAACTGCAATTCATGGGGTTGCAAAGAGTTGGACACGACTGAGCGGCTGAACTGAACTGAACTGAATCTTTCAATTTGGGGTATAGTTGATTTACAGTGTTAATGTTAGTTTCAGGTGTATAGCAAAGTGAATCAATTATACATGTATCCATGCTTTAGATTCTTTTCCCCATATATAACAGAGTATTGAGTAGAGATCCCTCTGTTATACAGTAGGTTCTTATTATCTATTTTATATTAATATATAGTAGTATGTTTGTCAATCCCATTGTCTCCTAGTCCTGCAAGGTGAGTTATTTGATATTCCCTAAAATAAGAAAAGGACTTCTCTGATAGCTCAGTTGGTGAAGAATCTGCCTGCAATGCAGGAGACCCCGGTTCAATTCCTGGGTCAGGAAGAGCCACTGGAGAAGGGATAGGCCACCCACGTCAGTATTCTTCGCTTGTGGCTCAGCTGATAAAGAATGTGTCTGCAATGTGGGAGACCTGGTTTGATCCCTGGGTTGGGAAGATCCCCTGGAGAAGGGAAAGGCAACCCACTCCAGTATTCTGGCCTGGAGAATTCCATGGTCTCTATAGTCCATGGGGTCCAAAGAGTCGGACATGACTGAGCAACTTTCACTTTCACTTTTTAAAATAAGAAAGACCTTTTAAATACAATATGTTTCATATTCCCTATGACCTGCTTCTTACAGTGATCTCTGTGCTTTCTTTTTTCTTTTTAAACTAGTGATTTGGGGCCCTTTTATCCCTGCCTAACAAGACTATGGGAAAGAATTTGCCTTTCTCCTTTTAAGTGACACCATTAGAAGATCTTTTTACATTTTTTCATGAGACCTTCTGAAATCAACTTTTTCTGTCTATGACTTCTGGTTGAGAAGTTAGTACACTGGGTCTTACACCCATGTAAATGTTGAAAATGAAAAACGGGAAAAGGAATAATCTGTCCACTCTTTCTCTCAAGGCTGGTTAATGATCTGTTTGGGCTTTCAGAAGAATCAGGTTCTTTGAGTGCACACTGCCTCCTCTCTAGGTTTTGCTGTTTGAACGGGCTCTATCCCAGTTCTAAACATTTGCCCTTTCTCCAAGGTAAACTGATACTCTGTAAACTACAGTGTTCCCTTGTTTATTCACTGTTTTCTGGTTTTGCCCTGAACCAAACCTGGAAGACCAAACTTGGCACTGACTCTGTTCATCTATTTTTGTAATTATATTTTATCATCTGGTGTGTCATATTTGGTGACCTGGTGGTAATAATTAAGTGTCATTAAATGTCCTTTAAATTGGCACTTCATTTAGGCCTTAGTCTCGCTCTCTTTTTTTTTTAGTTATTTTGGTGTCTCCCCAACCTCCATTCCACTCCTGCCCTGGCCACCTCTGCACTTCTGGCCAGCCCTTCCCAGAGTAGACTTCCAATAAGTGCTGGCAGATAGACAAATATATTTTCTTTGGTCCAGCCAGTTTCCATTTGCAATAGACATGGCAAGTTTTATTATCCCGATTTCATAGACAAAAAAAACTGATTCAGTAAGTGAGCTGTTTAATGTCATCCAGAAACGAGAAAATGGTAAAGCTGAGACTTGAACCTACGTCTTCTCCCTTCTAGCTCAGTGCTTGTCAAATGAGACAGAGAGTAACGTTTTTTGTATTTCTGTAGGTTGATGTACTTATTCCTATTCTCCAGTTGTCCCGTGGAAAGGTTCAAGAGCCAAAGTTCCCAGAGGGAGATTTTGAGACTAACTGAGTCAGAACTCACCTCTGACTTTTCAGAGTCGCGTGACCAGTACTGGGCTCTTTTCACACTTGAGCGCTCATTTCCTGCCTCAGCAAATCAGTCATGGCTACTGCCGTGTCAGCGAGCTCCTTCTCACCTGTGAGCTATGGCGCCAACTCCAGTGGCTGGAGGCCAGAGGGAGGCGAGCGAATCAGACCCCTTGGTGTAAATATGTATATCTGTACAGGTATATATATTTTTAATATTTTATTTATTTGGCTGCACTGGATCTTAGTTGCGGAACGCAGGATTTTTAGTTGTGGCATGCTAATAACTCTTAGTAGCGGCATGTAGGATCTAATTCCATGACCAGGGATCGAACTTGGGCTCCCGGCATTAGGGGCGAGGAGTCTTAGCCACTGGACCACCAGGTAAGTCCCAGATGTGGTATTTTGTGGTGAGGACTTTTATAGTGAGAGAAAGCCACGAGCACCAAGATGAGGTTACACAACCCAGCTGTCTTGTGGGAGAAACACCCACAGAGGAGCCCTTTTGTGCTGTGCTGGCTTCTAACTTGAGGAAAAATCCAAGGATCCAAGGTACTTCTCTAGCTGAAATGGGCAAAAGGTCAAACCTGAGGTCAGAAAAAAAGACCTCCAAGATAATTGATGGCTTTGAGGAAGACAAAAATTCATGTCTTTTGAAAGCAAGATGTACTAGTGTATGAGGGACTCCGCAGGAAAGAGATGACACATTCGAATAAAGATAATTGAAGAAATATTTAATAAAGGGAGTATTTACAAAGACAGTGGCAACTTTTGAGGAACTCACAAGGAATCGTGGGGTAACCCAGGAATAGTAACAGAACAGCTGTTTTTATTCCTAGGCCTCAGGGGTGAGGGGAAGCGGTTAGTCCCAGACCCAGAATGAGAACTTTGGGTAGAAGGGGCCATCCTACGAGGAGCAGGGCATGGTTAGCCTGAGGCATTCTGGAAGGAAGGGAGCCTCCTTCCTTCCTCCTCTGATCTCCCTCCAGCGGCCCTCATGGGTCAAAACCAAGTGGAATTTAGAGAGTGAAGGGAGGGAGCCTCCCAGGGAGAAAAGCAAGGTGGAACACACTGGAAAGTGGACCTGAAGAAGCAAAGAGGCAGCACAGCTGGCTTAATTGGAGAGTGATGGAAGCTTAGGCTCTGAAAAGTGGGCTGAGTTACATAAATGTACAGGATCAGTTAGGTATGCCTCCAGGGCATTGGAGGATTTGTTTTCAAAGTGCTTATGAGAGTTCCTTTAAGACAAAGGCTGTCAAAAAGTCCCTCTAGGATTAGGTCACCCTTTGTAGAAATCCAGGCTATACCAATGGAGGAAATTAGAAGTTAAAATTAGAATTCATTTGAACTGTTGGCTAAACTGTTGGCTTTTTAAAATTGTTGACATAAGAGAGTTTGGTTCTAGGTAATGGCTGTGAGTGTTTTCTTTTTTAAGTTTTAAATTTATTTTATTGAAATATAGTTGATTTAAAGGGTTGATTTACAGTGTTAACTACTGTATAGCAGAGTGATTCAGTTATACATGTATATACATTCTTTTTTATATTTCCTTTTATGGTTTATCACGGGATATTGAATACAGTTCCTTGTGTTACAGTAGAACCTTGTTGTTTATCCGTTCTATATATGAGTTTGCATCTGCTGATCCCAAACTCCCAGTCCATCCCTCCTACACCCTCTCTTCCCCTTGGCAACATCCAGTCAGTTCTCGATATCCATGAGCCTGTTTCTGTTTCATAGGTCGTTTGTGTCATATTTTAAATTGCACATATACGTGATAACATATCATATTTGTCTCTTTCTTTCTGACTTCACTTAATATGATAGTCTCTAGGTCCATCTGTGTTGCTGTAAATGGCATTATTTCTTTGTTTTTTCATGGCTGAGTAGTACTCCATTATATATACATATCACATCTTTATCCATCCGTCGATGGACACTTAGATTGTTTCCGAGTCTTGGCTACTGTGAATAGTACTGTTATTAACATAGAGGTGCATGTTATCTTTACAAGTTATAGTTTTGTCCAGATGTATGCCCAGGAGTAGGATTGCTGGATCATATGGCAACCCTAGTTTTGTTTTTTTTTTTTGAGGAACCTTAGCATTGTTTTCCATGATGGCTATACCAGTTCACACTCCTACCAACAGTGTAGGAGGGTTCCCGTTCCCCTACATCCTCTCTAGAGCTTGATATTTGAAGACTTTTTAATGATGGCCATTCTGACTGGTGTGAGGTGGTACTTCATCGTAGTGCTGATTTGCATTTCTCTAGTGATTAGCAGTGATGAGCATCTTTTCATGTGCCTATTGACCATCTATATGTTTTCTTTGGAGAAAGGCCTGTTTAGGTCTTTGGTTCATTTTTAGATTGATTTGTTTATTTTTTTTGTTTTTGAGCTGTATGAACTATTTGTACATTTTGGAAATTAAGCCCTTGTCGGAAACACCATTTGCAAATATTTTCTTTCAGTCCATAGCTTGTCTTTCATTTTGTTCATGGTTTCTATTGCTGTGCAAAAGCTTACAGGTTAAGTTCCTTTTGCTTATTTTGCTTTCATTTCTAATGCCTTGGGAGACTGATCTAAGAAAACATTGGTATGATTTATGTCAGAGAATGTTTTGCTTATGTTCTCTTCTAGGAGTTTCATGGTGTTATGTTTTATATTTAAGACTTTAGGCCACTTTGAGTTTATTTTTATGTATGATGTGAGGGTGTGTTTTAACTTCATTGATTTACATGTGGTTGTTCAGCTTCCAGGGAGTAAAATTTTTAATTCACTCACTTAAACTATCTGAAATGGTTATCAACTGACAATTAGAATTTATGTTAGATTGAGTGAAAAATATGTGATGCATATGGTCCTTTATGTGTTCCAAATCATACCCTGGGTTAAGCCCAGCCAGCTGAGAACTGTGTACCTTACCGTATTTCAGAGGATCACACAGTTTCTTTATCCTGTTTTTTTTTTTTAATTTGAATATAATTGCTTTACAATAGTATGATAATTTCTGCTGTACAACAAAGTGGATCAGCTATTTGTATACATACATCCCCTCTCTCAGACCTCCCTCTCACCTACCCACCCCCATCCCATCCACCTAGGTCATCACAGAGCCCTGAGCTGAGTTCCCTGTGCTTTATAGCAAGTTTCTACTAGCTATCTTTCTTACACATAGTAGTGTATTTATGTCAAGCCTAACCTTCCAATCATCCCACCCTCCACTTCCCCCCTGTATCCATATGTTCATTCATTCATTCTCTATGTCTGTATGTCTATTCCTGCTCTGGAACTAGGTTCATCTGTGCCATTTTTTATAGATTCCACATGCATGCATTAATAAGTCTCCCAGTTACTGCTTACATCTCTGATCACCAAGACCACTCCCTCCATCAGCCCTCCGTCCTTCACATCACACTCCTCCAGTTTGGTGACTTTGTGCCAGCCCTTCTCTTAATCTAGAACTCTCCTAACATGGCTGGCTTATTCTCATCATTTGTGGTTCTCCAGAGAAACCTCCGATAACTGCTCCATCTACAGTAGCAATAACTGTATACAACCAAGTCATTCTAGTTCTCAGCCAGGGGCACTTTTGCCCCTCGCACCTAGGGGGCATCTAGCAATATCTGGAGACATTTTTGGTTGCCACAACTGGGGCCAGTACTACTGTCGTCTAATGAGTAGAGGTCACACATGCTGCTGACATCCTCCAGTGGACAGGAGAGCCCCCACAACAAAGGGTTATCCCACCCAAGGGCCCGCAGTGCCCAGGCTGAGAACCATGCTCTATCCCACCACCCTGCTGTTTTCTTCCTACCACTGTTCCTTATCTGGAAAGGCCTTCTGTTTATCTAACTGATTTTGTTGTGTCTGTCCCCGCACATGAGAATGGACCCTCCAGAGAAGCACACATTTGATTTGCTTTTTCATTACTATACCCCTGGTGCTTAGAATAGCACTTGCCACATATTTAGGGGCCCCATAAATACACCCAATTGAAGGATTGGAAAAGAAAGTCAGGTTTGTCCAACATAATTTATTTTAATGAAGATGATAATTACTAGTGTTTGCTGCTTCCCTTTCCAAAGGAGACATGCTCAATTTAGTTTGGCAGTGACGTAGTTCGGGTTGCTATAACAAATTACCATTGATTGGGTGGCTTATAAACAACGCAAATTTCTTTCTCAAAGTCCTAGAGGCTGGAAATTCAAAGTCAGAATGCCAGTGTAGTTGTGTTCTGGTGAGAGCCCTCTTCCAGGTTTCATACTTCCAACTCCTCATTGAATCCTCATGTAGTAGAAAGAGTGAGAGAGCTCCTATTCATGGGTGTTGCTCTCATGGCCTCACCTAATCCTAATTCCTTTCCAAAGGTTCCACCTCCTAAAACCATCGTACAGGGGAAGGTTTAGGATTTCAACTGATGAATTCTAGGAGGACATATTCAGTTCATCATAGGAATATGCATCTTTTCTAATGTTGCAAAAATCCATCTTTCTTTTGAAATTTGAGACCATGGTTACCTATTTTTGATGTTCTCGTTCTTTTCATTATAATTCTTCCAAGATTCTTACAGCTTTTCTGTTTGCTTAGAGTCCTGTTACCCATTTCACTCAGTCAGCGTCATGCAGAAAAATAGGTGTGCCTGTTGAGTTTTTTGTTTTTGTTTCTGCTTTTGTTATCCATTGCCTATATCAGTTTAAATCTCCAGGGGGAAAATTAGTCTATTTACTTTGTCATCTGTTACATCATCAACTCAAGTAGTACTTGGCAATATATAATCTTCAAAGACCTCTCATATTATTGCTTTTTCAAACTTCAATTCATTAAATAATAATTTGAAAGTGTTAGGCTCTCAAAGAATAACTAAAAATCCCCAGGATTGACATCTACCATGTCCTTTTCATCTATATAATAATCAGGAAGCTACTTATTACATTTAAGCAGCAATTCTTTTTTTAAAAAAATAATTGTAACTGCTCCAGTGAAATGAACAAGACAGTATATGTCCTCAGATGCCCAGCTGTCACTGAGCTAGGGCTATTTTGCCTTGACACAGCCTGAGCGAACATCCTGCAGACAAGAGGAAACGCTGTTGTTGGTAACAGATGTCCCATACTTCCCCATTTAATGAAGTGCTACTTGATGTTTTAAAGGTATCTATGATGGACCTGATAACAATAACTTAATCATTTTCCATGTCAACTGTTGACTTTTTTAAAATTTATTTTTAAATTGGAGAATAATTGCTTGACAATGTTGTGTTGGTTTCTGCCGCACAGCAGCGTGAATCAGCTATATGTATACATCCATCCCCTCCCTCTTGAAACTCCCTCCCACTCCCCTATCCCACCCCTCAGGTTGTCACAGAGCACCCAGCTAGCCCCGTGTGCTATATGGCAGCTTCCCACTGCTATCTGTTTACATATGGTAGTGTACATTGTTAGATATTGAGGACAGGTTCACTTCCAGTGTCTGTTCTACAACCTGTAACTCCTCTTTCTATGTTTTTCCGCCTGAGGAGGGACCCCCTAATGAGCCAGCACTTCACAAAACAGAGACCCCGTTTTCAGGCTTCACCCTGGACACCCAGGGTACAGCCGCTTCTGGAGCCATCTCTTCTCTGATGACTTCTGGCTCGGCTTGACTTTGGAAACTGCACTGGGTTTTCGCTGAACCCTGCAAAGTCAAGACCCTCTAGGGTCCCCACCTCCAATTCTCCATAACTAAACAATAGAAAGCATATGAGAAATTATTTTCATAACTACTCATCACTTGGGAGAATTTTTGTAGGCTTTTAGTTTAAGTAGAGGTATAAAAATTCCCTTCTTCCTCTTCTCCCTCCCCTACTGCCCTCTTACCACCCCCAGCAGCCATGGGAAAGACACGAAATGCCCTTCATTTTAAGACTAGGAGCTAAAATTTCTTAAATATTTACTATGGCCAGGTCCTCTGTTGAGTAATTAACTTTCCTCTTTTATTGGAGTTAGCTCAATTGGAGAGGGCCCCAAACTGCCCTATTCTACCATAGCACCCTCCCCAACTCAACTACCCACTATCTCCCCCAAGAAACAAAAAGATGATGTAACATGGGACTTCTAACAACCTAGTTCTGAAGATGGTGCCTGTAGTTACTTTGCACATTGATATGTTGTCTGATTGTGATCAGGAGTCTTGCTTTGATTTGTCTGACAATATGTGTTTCCTTTGAAGATGATACTAATAAATGTACGCTTTTCTGTTATGTAAGCTTTTCATTCATATTTCATTTGACATAACTCCAGCAAATATTTCTGTTGGCATTTTTAGAATTAATAATAGTAGCTAATAAGTTCTTTTAACCCAGGCTCTCTAAAATCTCTACCTAAAGTAACGGTGTTGTTATTATCCATTTGTGAGTCAGCAGTCTGTAGTTTAGTTTAGTAACTACTGGTCAGTAGTTTAGTAACTATTGGTCCAAACTTGCCAATAAGTAGTGGAAATTAGATTTCAAACTCAGGCCCTCTGACTCCAGGGTCTAAGTGCTTACTGGTCACGTGCCTTTGTTTCTCAATAGCCAAAGCTGTATTGATCTTGGGCACACATCCTAACTTTTTCTAGAACCTCCAGTTGGATTTCTTTATGTATCTCACTGTGCTTCCATAGTCCATTTTTATTATGATTTTGACCACTGTCTGTGAAATGAAAATAATGACACTACTATCTTACTGCATGTGCTATGTAGCCGAAGGATTTTTTTTTTTTTTGAGAGGTTTCAGGGGAACTGTATTGCTTCCAGTCTGTGCTCTGAGCCCATTCACATTCAGTCTTATTTAGGAACAGGAGTGACAACAGCGTTTCTGAGCAGACACAAAAATCAAGGGAGGGGCATTTTCTGACTCCACACCCTGACTGAAGGAGTAGTCTACATTTCCAAATGAAACTCATCACAGCCCCAGCTCCTTCCCCTCGCAGAAGCAGGCAGCGGGTGGTGAGGGCTCACTGGGAGATCTGGGAGGCGGGTGATCCTCCGTATTTAGATGTGCCCATGATCACGTGACCAGAAAATGGAGGCGACTCTGTATTCCCAGTTAACTGCTCCAGACAGGGGATGCTGAGGAGCCTTAACCGAGCATCCTTCTCAGTCTGCAGCCTCCTCTGTCCTCAGAAGGTAGGTGTGGGTCCTGGTGCGGCTTTAAGAGGGTCGTTGAAGGAGGTCGGATTGCATTGGAGAGTGTTATGCTCGAAGACTCGGTTATTTCAGCTGGGAAGTTGGAGGGGCGAGAAGGGAGGGAGTGACAGGATGCAGAGCTCTGCCCAGTCCCTTGCAAGTGACAGCTGGCAGCTGCGTTTCATTCCATATCAGCTCTTGCTGGAAGGGCTTATGGTCCTGCGCGCTATCTCCTACCCCTCCCTTGACAATCAGGTAATGAGGTAAATAGACTCTGCACAGCTATAAAGATTTTTTATTCGTGTCTGTGATGAAAATGGAGATAGAAAATCAAAAGAAATGACAGTTTGGAAACTGTTTAGGACTCTTACCTAATAGGTATTGAAGTGTTTATTTGGATTATTTGACAAGCAGAGTGGCCCTGATATGATGGAATTTTAATTTTTTATGTTCTTACTAATAGTTATTGAAGCTAGTAACATACACTTCTCTTTTTTTTCTGATAGATCTTGTAACCTTTAAATCTTACCCAAGTTCTAAGCTGCAGAAATAGGTCATCTTTAAAAATGGGCTTATGTTGTTCTCTATTGCTTTTTTTCAAAATCAAGACAGAAAATGATACTTAGAGAATATCAGTATTTCACTGAAAAGCTAAGTTATGTTAGAAACTAAAAAAAGTTATCCCCTGGTTAATTTCAAACAAGAAATACATAGGTTATGAATTTCCTATGTGGAAACCAAAAAATTAGACTTCTACCTAAAACGAGTGGTCTAAAACTATGATTCTGCCTGAGATCAGAATACTGGTCATGGTGACTTAAGGGGTGGAGGACATAATTTCTATAAACTGCTCCCCGCCCCCCCTTCTTTCATAGGAGCTGTTAATGTTGTGTGGATCTTATGTAAATTGCTATTTGAGCAGAGTTTCTGGGCTCATTTCCCACCAGATGGTCCCCCCACCCCGGCCCCCTCCTAGAGAGAAAAATAGAAGGTATCACTTAATGAGTCCATTTCAAAATGTTCATTTGAGAGTTTTCTTAAAATCATGATTGATCACATTCGTACATTGTAAAAACTGGAATCATTAGATTAAACTTTCTTTTAATTAAAAAACATGACCCCTGATCTTTCTCTTAATTTAAAGAGACAGGTTATCTGGAAGGCAGAAAGTGCCTTTCTGGAAGTGTATGTACCAGTAAATTGCACTTATGCAGGCCAGTAGAAGCTCTGTAGTTTAAAGCAGCTTAGACTTCGCTCTGCAACTCAAAGACAAATAAATAATATGAGGCTGTTGGCTGTTGTTATTCACAGTCAGCAACTCTTTTGAAACATCCTCAGGAGATTTAGCTTTGTAATGCAAAGTTACCCTTTGCGTCCTAAATAAGATCGAAAGCTTTGTAGGTGCTTAAGGGTAATGAGCCAGTTTCTCCTTCCTATTAACAAGAAGTCAAATTAACTTTTTCCCAATGGTTAGAGCTCTCTTTGGTACTTTCCAGTGAATTTCCATTTGGATTTTCATTCCTGAATGTCTTTGTACTCAGGGAAGGATTTATCTCATATTAAATAAAGGATCACAGTACTTTTTTTGACCTTTAGACTTCATATTTTCTAGCTAGCTAGAAGACAGTGGAGGGTTTGTACATAAATTCAGGTACTCAATATAGGTTATGACAGGAAAGCTTGAGTTCACCTATAGCAAATAAAAGCTTGTGTTTTTCTTCTTAGCTAGCCTGGAATTGCTTTGACGTGCCAAGATTTTGCAGACAGAGGCTTTACTTGAATCAACTTCCTGCTAGAGTAGTATTTGAACTTGGGATGGGTTCTCAATTCCTCATCCAGTCTAGTCAGTAGGATAGCTAGGGGAGAGGGGAAAGGATAAGAGGGGGCAGATGGAAAAGTAGTGAAGGACAGACTGTCCCTGGTATCCTGCCTGTATCAGAGTTGACAAACAATATTTGGTTACAGCTTTGTTTCTGGATTAATAATGGAAGGAAACATAGGGTATGGTGGATAGGTATACAAAAGGGGTGCAGGAGAAGAGGCAGGAGTGGACTCCCCTGTCTGAACATGATGATCATGTGAGGGCTCAGTTAAGCCAATTTGCCTGTGATTTTGATGCGTGATTCTCCACATTATTCTCCTTCCTGAGTTTCGACTGCTAAGGTAATATGAGCTGAAAAAAATCGTAGAATTCATTTTTGACTCACTTCCTCGCTTTATAAGCAAGCAAGTTGAGCTCTAGTTGGAGTGAGGGACAGGCTCAAGATCAGTCAGTGACTGTGCCAGGATCAGAACTCAAGTGGCCTAGCTCTTTTAGATATTCTGTTTATTCGGCTGCACCAGTTGTGGCACACAGGGTCTTTAGTTGCAGCGTGAGAATTCCCAGTTGTGACATGCTGGATCTAGTTCCTGACCTGGGATGGAACCCGGGCCCCCTGGATTGGGGGTGTGGAGTCGTAGCTACTGGACCACCAGGGAAGGTCCCCCAGTGGGCTGGCTCTTGATCTAGTGCATTTCCTTTCATCCCATGGCCTTTGAGAAGCCCTTAGTTAAATCTGAGTTTACCTGGTAGCTGAGATGGTGAAGAATCTGCCTGCAGTGTAGGAGACCCGTGTTCAATCCCTGGGTTAGGAAGATCCCTTAGAGAAGGAAATGGCAGCCCACTCCAGTATTCTTGCCTGGAGAATCCCATGGACAGAGGAGCCTGGTGGTCTACAGTCCATGGGGTGGCAAAGAGTCGGACACAACTAAGTGACTAACACTTAGCTAAATCTAGTCCTTGTATTTACATTTCTCAGAATTAAAAAACAAAAACAAACAAAAAAACTCTACTGCCCTTCTATTTTAAGGGTAAAGTGGCATTTCCTAATTCCTTTACAACCCTTAGAAATTTGGGAGAAAGGAAACTGAACTCTCTTCTCAGAGCTTGTGTATTTATTATGAACAAGATGCTATCTAGCCCTAAAGACTGCATGTAATGCAAAAGCAAAACAAATGGCTCTTAAGGGCAGTGAATGAATGAGTGCTAAGTCACTTCAGTCATTTCCAACCCTGTGTGACCCTATGGCCTGTAGCCCACCTTAAAGTCAATTCCCTAACAGGTGGAACTCAGGGGCCCTGGGCCCTCAAATGAGGGAGAGCCTCACTCCTTCTCTTTGGTTGTGGAGGAACAGATACAGGATTCATTGTGGATTGGTTGGGGGAAGAAGCATTTCAGCAGACGGGAATATAAACCAAGACAGTTTATATAAATCAAGGCAGTTCTTGAGAACTGTCTATAAGACTTGGGAATTTAGAAGCTCATGTCGTCTGAAAGGTAGAACATTTGGAGATGCTAATGGTGGGTTAATCTAAATGGTGGAAAGTCCTGAGGGTCAAAGAAATTTGTATCAAATTGGGAAGCTAGTGTGTGGTGTTTTTTTTTTTTTTTTTTTTTTAAGTAGGGAGTTGTGATTGGCAATAGACTGGGATTGATGTAGAAGAGATGCGAGGCAAGATGGGAAGTTGGTAGTCCATGTGAAATAGAATGGATTGAAACTGCCTAGGATGGAAAGAAGGGAGGCAATTATAGAACTGCAGACATGGAAGAAAAAAAGGCATAGTACTTGAAAATGGAGGACGAGAAGAACCTTCTGGTGAGGTGCCTCATGAAGAATCAGCATACCCTAGGATAGGTTATCATGTCATTCCTCATGACTGAGAATCTGCAGCCTTGTTGCCCTCAGTATAAGTTAATATAAGTGAGCTGAAGAAAGCATGAGGCTCTCTCATCTGAACAGTATAGAGTCAACTTTGGCAGAAGAAGCACTTTCAGAAAGCTAAATCTACATCTGATTAGTCAGCCTTAGGTCATGGTCCCAGTATTGGGCCGTGGTTACTATGACAACACTTTCTTTGTTACCAAGAGCAAGCTTCTATCTAGATCTACAGAGGCGGACCTGCTGGAGTAGGATCTAAGGAGGATGGTGCCGTTTTCTTTCAGTTGTCCCCTTCCTTCATGGGCAGTGGCAGTTTGAGGACAGGGATCAGGCCAAAAGGTGCTCCTCACAAGCTCCAAGTAGATTCTGACTCCTTGAGTAGAATAGAATAAGTCTTGATAGTGTGCTTGGGGGCTGGGGACAAAGAAGGGAGGAAAGGAACAGGAGAGCTCAAATGTCATCTATCACCAATTCATCTCCAGCCTATCCACAAGATCCAGTTCCAATATCTCTTGTCTGGAGACTTCTAGGTTCATCTACTCTGCCCACATGTGGAGGAACTACTCCTGTCTCTGAAATTCTGTGATTGTTGCTCATGGATTTTACTCTACTGTTTTGTGTGAACTTGCATGTCTTTTCCTCCTTAGTCTCCTAGATTTTAAATTCTTAGACACACACAGAATGTGTGTCTGAATCATTCTCTTTGTAATATACCCTCCTCCAGACTAACACTTTCCACGTGGTTCTAGGACTGAAACATTTGTTAAATTCCTACCCCAAAAGAATAATAGCCTGAGAAACAAACAGTGAGGACCAGAGAAGCTATTGTACATCTATCAAGGCTTATGGGAAACTGGTTTGAAAACCCTAGGTGGATAGTCAGATTTGGTTAGGGGTAGTTTTGCCTTGAGATCTTTCCAAGTTCCTCCAATCCAAAAATTCAGAACTGAACATTGGCTTCCTATATGGTGGCCTGTAAAACAGGTTTTAGTGTTGTCCAAATTTAATATGGAAACCCCATTCATAAAGCTACCATTGCCCATGAAGCAAGAGAAGAATAAAAATGTTGTCACTTAAGCAGTTACGTTTTTCTGTGTTCAACTCCCAAAAATACCCAGGAAAGGTTGATGAAGTTGAAAGTTTAGAAATAGCTCTTTCCAAAATAGGAGTAACACCTGTGATCTCAGGAGAGCAGCTGTGCACAAGATCTGTTAGGAGGGCAGGTAAAATGGAGATGAGAGGAGAGCTAGAGAGATTACTGAGCTATGGAATGTCAGCATTGATAACTGAAAGAAGGATAGCTTGGCATGGAGTAAAGCTCCACTCCTGGGCTGAGCGAGGGGAAGTTTTCTTTGTTGATTAGAGTAAGTTCAGGGGTGATCAAAGGTCATGTTTCTGATATAAGGCCTGAGACTGAATTTCCCAGGAGAAGCCTCTAATCAAAATTTTCATGCACTTAACAGTTTATAGACTCAAGGCTTGTTTTTGACTTGCTTGGTCATAAGTGGCTGGTCTTAAGCTGTTAATTTTATTTCCCCACACTAACTTATTTATCAGCAGGGACTTGGTAATTAGAAAGTGTGAGTCATATACCAGACAGAGTCTTGGAATCCTGTATAATGCTATAAATCTGTGAACAACAATTATTTAAAAACAGAAGCACATTTTTTTCCTCTAAATAGGCATCTACATTTATACAATGAAAACATACCCATGTTAAAAAAGAATAGCTGAAAGAATCAGCTCTCCTTGTGACATTGGCCTAGCTGTATGATTACTAAATATATCCCTCAAGAGAGTAGGAAATTAATCAAGTCTCATAAATTAGCTTCATGGAATGTGATTATACTGTACAGCGGGACATGTGTAAGTAAAGGTGATGGTTTTTTTCTCTCCGCAATGAGGGACTTCACATGGGCTTCCCTCCTCACCTCTAGATCTGCCAGGTAGCTGTAGAAGGGCTTCTAGTTACGAGAAGGATAGAAGGACTGGTGCACTCCTCCTTGAAACCCATGCTAGTAAAGATCAGATGCTATATTCATTTGCTTGAGCTGCCATAACAAAGTACCACAGATTTACTGTTTAGTCACTCAGTCATGTCCAACTGTTTGTGACCCCATGGGCTGCAGCACGCCAGGCTTCCCTGTCCTTCACCACCTCCCAGAGCTTGCTCAAACTCATGTCCATTGAATCAGTGATGCCATCCAGCCATCTTATTCTCTGTTGTCCCCTTCTCTTCCTGCCTCCAATCTTTCCCAGCATCAGGGTCTTTTCTAATGAGTTGGTTCTTCACATCAGATGGCCAAAATATTGGAGCTTCAGTTTCAGCATCAGTCCTTCCAATGAATATTCATGGTTGATTTCCTTTAGGATGGACTGGTTTGATCTCCTTACTGTCCAAGAGACTCAAGAGTCTGCTCCAGTCTGTTCAAAAGCATCAGTTCTTCGGTGCTCAGGCTTCTTTATGGTCCAACTCTCACATACATACATGGCTACTGGAAAAACCATAGCTTTGACTAGACGGTCCTTTGTTGGCAAAGTTATATCTCTGCTTTTTAAAACCCTGTCTAGGTTTGTCATAGCTTTTCTTTCAATGAGCAAGCATCTTTTAATTTCATGGCTGCAGTCACCATCTGCAGTGACTTTGGAGCCCAAGAAAATAAAGTCTGTCACTGTTTCCATTGATTCCTCATCTATTTGCCATGAAGTGATGGGATCGGATGTCATGATCTTAGTTTTTTGAATGTCGAGTTTTAAGCCAGCTTTTTCACTCTCCTCTTTCACCTTCATCAAAAGGTTCTTTAGTTCCTCTTTGCTTTCTGTCATAAGGGTGGTGGCATCTGCATATCTGAGGTTATTGATATTTATCCCAGCAATCTTGAATATAGCTTGTGCTTTATCCAGCCCGGCATTTCGCATGATGTACTCTGCATATAAGTTAAATAAGCAGGGTGACAGTATACAGCCTTGATGTACTCCTTTCCCAATTTGGAACCAGTCCATTGTTCCATATCCAGTTCTAACTGTTGCTTCTTGACCTGAATACAGGTTTTGCAGAAGGCAGGTATGGTGGTCTGGTATTCCCATCTCTTTAATTTTCCACAGTTTGTTGTGATCCACACAGTCAAAGGCTTTGGCGTAGTCAATGAAGCAGAAGTAGATGTATTCCTGGAATTCTCTTGCTTTTTCTGTGATCCAGTGGATGTTGGCAATTTGATCTCTGGTTCCTCTGACTTTTCTAAATCCAGCTTGAGCATCTGGAAGTTCTCGGTTCACATACTGTTGAAGCATAGCTTGGAGAATTTTGAGCATTACTTTGCTAGTGTATGAGATGAGTACAATTGTGTGTTAGTTTGAACATTCCTTGGCATTGCCTTTCTTTGGAATTGGAATGAAAACTGACTTTTTCCAGTCCTATGGCCACTGCTGAGTTTTCCAAATTTGCTGGCATATTGAGTACAACACTTTTACAGCATCATCTTTTAGGATTTGAAATAGCTCAGTTGGAATTCTATCACCTCCACTAGCTTTGTTCATAGTAATACTTCCTAAGACCCACTTGACTTCATGCTCCAAGATGTCTGGTTCTAGGTAAGTGACCACACCATCGTGCTTTTCTGGGTCATTATGATATTTTTTTATAGTTCTTCTGTGTATTCTTGCCACCTCTTCTTAATATCTTCTGCTTCTGTTAGGTCCATAGTATTTCTGTCCTTTATTGTGTCCATCTTTGCATGAAATGTTCCCTTGGTATCTCTAATTTTCTTGAAGATATCTCTAGCATTTCCCATTCTATTATTTTCACAGACTGGATAGCTTCAATAGCAGAAATGTATTTTTTCCCCAGATTCGGGAGGCTAAAATTCTGATATCAAGGTGTTGGCAGGATTGACTTCTGAGACCTCTTTACTTGGCTCATAGGTGGCTGTCTTTACCTGTGTCTTTATGTGGTCTTCTTACTGTGGGTGTCTCTCTCCTAATCTCCTCTTATAAGGACACTAGTTGTATCAGATTAGAGCCCACCTCAGTGACCTCACTTTAACTTAATCACCTCTTTAAAGATCTTATCTCCAATTATACTCATATTCTGAGGTTAGGATTTCAACACATGAATTTGAGAGAGAGGTGGGGATCCAGCCCATAATGGTTACCTTAGGAACATGGCAGTAGATGGGCTGGGAGTTCCTGTTGGTTCCGTGATTTGTGACTGACCACACACTTCATTTGTCATCCTTCAATGTTGAGTCAAGGGTCACTTCAGGGGTTCCATAACCACCTTGAAGATTCAGTGAATGTGGCAGGCTTAGTTGAGCCCCAAATCTTCTAATAATAATAAGCATAGTATTAAACAATATAATAGAACTTTTGCCAAATTCCTTATTCATTATCTCTGAAATCTCACACTAATCCTCCTATCATACTTATTTGACAGATGAAGAAACTAAGTCTTAAGAGTGGTCAACTAACTTTACTGCAGTGACATGGTTATTAAGAGGTGGGGTGGAGTGTGTTGATTGTATTAACTCTTCATGACAGATCACCTCTCCGTTTGTGAGCACTGGTTTTTCTTAGTTGTCTTTGGTCTGAGAGCCTAAAAAGGAACTTCTTGTAGGAGAATAACTCTGGGGACAGAGGTATGAAGGATCTTTACAGCTTTGAATTGGGGATCTAAAGTAAGGGAGGCCATAGTCCTCAAAGAACACTGAAACCTTAAGTGTGATTCAGAACTTTCCCACTGCCAAGAGATCAGCGAACCTAGATCTGTTACACCCTAACCACTCCGGAGACAGGAGACGGAGGAAATGAGAACAAGAGGCGGGAATGGGATTCAGGGACTTTGGACTCTGGAGCTCAGCCCTGGGGTTGAGCGTGTGTCAGCGTCTCCTCCAATCTGATGTTGTCCTGTTTATCTGGTTTCGCTTTTGTTGTCTGTGCTTTTGGTGTCACATTCAAGAAATCATGGCCAAATCCAATGTCAGGAAGCTTTCCCCCTATGTCTTTTTCTAGCAGTTTTATAGTCTTAGGTCTTACGTTTGGGTGTTTAATCCATTTTGAGTTAATTTTTACATATGGTGTAAGGTAAATATCCACCCTTGTTCTTTTGTATGTGGATATCTTGTTTTCCCAGTGCCATTTGTTGAAGGAACTGTCCTTGCCCCCCTGAGTGGTCTTGGTATCTTTGTCAAAAATCATTTGACCATTTATGTGTGGGGTTATTTCTGGTTTCTCTATTCCATTGGTCTGTGTTTCTGCCTTTATGCTGATACCACTCTGTTTTGATTACCATAGCTTTGTAATAAGTTTTGAAGTGAAGAAGTATGAGATTTTCAACTTTGTTCTTTCAAGAATTGTTTTGGTTATTTGAGATCCCTTGACATTCCATATGATTTTAGGATGAATTTTTCTATTTCTGCAAAAAATACTCTTGTGATCTGAAACACCTACCTTTGTAAACCACTTTTCTATTCTAATTTTTAGCAAAATTACCGAAATAATAACAGCAGCAATGTCTAACTCTTCTGCAGCATCACCTAAGTTGTGCCACGCAGTGTTCTCTATCCTTCCTTAAATCAACTCATTTAGTCCTTACAACAGCCCTTGATGTAAGTATTGATAATTTCCCTATTTGCAGATGAGAAAACTGAAACACAAAGGGAAATTCTGCATCTTAACTAAGGTCACACATTTTAAAAGTTCAGAGTAGGATTCAAGTGCAGGTGATCTGACTCCAGAGTCTGAGGTGTTAGTCGCTATTCGTACTTTCTCTGGAAGAAGAACAAAGTAGCATACAGGAGTTCAGGGTGCGTTGGCTAGACTCTTGGCAGGTGTACTTCAATTCGTGCAGATGTTATCGAGAGGCCCACGCATCTCACTGGGTTATGTCTCAGAACTGTGCTTCCCAAATTTTGTTCTGCATTAACACGTTATGAAAAGGTGTGGGGGAGGAAGAGAGGGAAGGAGGAGGAAAGGGAGAGGGAAGGAGGAGGAAAGGAAGGGAGAGAGGGAAACAAGAGAAAAGAAAAAGGGTTCCTTAGTAAAAAATCAAGTAAGCAAAACCAAGCATTCTATTTTCTATAGAACATCTCACAGTGTATGACAGGGATTCACATGCATTAAAATTCCCCAAAGTGTTAGTCGCTCAGTCGTGTCCCACTCTTTGCAATCCCCTGGACTGTAACTCCCCAGGTTCCCCTGTCCATGGGATTCTCCAGATAGGAATACAGGAGTCAGTTGCCGTTTCCTTCTCCAGGCGATCTTCCTGAACCAGGGATCAAACCCTGGTCTCCTGCATTGCAGGCAGATTCGTTACCATCTGAGCTACCAGGGAAGCCCAGCGTCCCCAAAGGATATAATAGATGGTGTTTCCCAAATTCACTGGGCATAGAACCCTCCTGCAGGGACCTGTAGAACCTCTCCTCTGGGACAGGCTTTGGGGAACGCTGGCTTAAACAAGCGTCTGGACACACCCCTTCTGTGTGTCCTTTGCCAGGAAGACTGTTGGGAACACTCAGACACAAGTCCTCCTATGTGTCTGCTTCTCTGTTTGTCCCTGAAGTCACAAGCCTCGCTACATGGGGAGCTGACTGAGAGAGAAATCTGCCCATATCTTGCAGCAGCCTGCTTCCTGGGGTCACAGGGGTCTGATAGGTGACTCCATTTTCAACCACAGCCAGTGACTCTGTGAGAATAAAAAGATAAAGGGACTTTATGCTAGAGGAAAGCAAGGAACAATCGGGCCACTAGGAAGGAAATACCAAAAATAAAAATAGGGTGGTGTTACCAAAGGCATAGAATGCTGAAGCTTCCACCATGTGTTTATTCAACAAAAGCTCACTGGATACTGGCTGCCAGACATTGCTCTCAGACCCCCAGGGTCTCTGTGGGGCACAGAATACTAGCGGACCTTTTAGGACCCAACCATTGGCCCATTCAGATGGAAGTGTGTTTATTTTCTGCCCCAGTTTCTTCATCTGACAAACAAAACAGAAGATGATACCTTAAAAGGATGTTATCAAAAAAGTTTTAATTTTAATGATATAAAATATAAAGACAGATACTACATAAAACCAAGGAATTGTTTTTTTCTTTAAAGAAAAAAAGAACAGTAAAATTTTCAAAACCCGGAAAAAAAAATTTAAGAACAAAATTAAAAACTGGAAAACAAAAAACAGCAAATCTAAAAAAATAAGGAGATAGTAAGAGGAACCAAAATGAAAGAATAGATGGTTGGAAAAGAGAAACTGTTATGAGATAGAGTGCAGCTATAGACTGCAAAACAGAATTAGATAAATTTAAAACAACCCACTGCAAAAGAGAATCATCAGTCACCATGAGGAGCAGATAGTGGCTGTGGCTTATTTACTTTAATATCCCCACTGGCTTGCAGAGATCAGACCTTCAGAAAATACTGGTGAGGATGAATGGATATGATAGACAAGTGGCCAGAGAGGGCAGCAGACCCTCTGCCAAGATCAGCTTATCAAAGGCTTGACTTCTCTGCCTTTTTTCAGTGATGTTAATATTCAGTTTTCTATGCGCTTTCTGTGCCTGCTGCTTCCTACT
Organism: Cervus elaphus; assembly: GCF_910594005.1. Lineage (NCBI taxonomy): Eukaryota > Metazoa > Chordata > Mammalia > Artiodactyla > Cervidae > Cervus > Cervus elaphus. The sequence goes on along the minus strand of NC_057843.1, from coordinate 50,577,879 downwards.
TTAATTTGGAAAACATCAAAACCCTGATAATATGATAGTGGGCTGTGACAGTCTACTATTGATACTGAGAAACAACTGAAATTATTACTATCTAAGCACTTATTTCTAATATCAATGAATTTGTTCAAGTGAGAATTTCTAGAAACTCTTAGGGAATCTTATTATATTTAAATTCATTTTCATTTTAAAGTGTTACCCATCTTGGTGTTTTAAAAATTGAAACAACATAGAAAAGTAAATAAATAAAAAGTAAGAAGTCCCTTTCTCCCTATATTACTCCATGTGTATAGCCACTATTAATATTATATTTCTATTCCTTCTAGATATTGTCTATGCCTAAAAATATGTATAAATGTGCATGACTTTATGTAAGTTATATCATTCTAAACAAATACCACCTTGTGATTTATTTATTAAATATATCTTAGTTACCATTCCTGTCAGTACATTTAGAAAGTTTTTGCATTGATTTGCAGTGATGACTTTCATGCTATATTTAATCACTCACCTGTTGAATGTTTAGATTATCCTTTATGTGTTTTCAAAAAGAACTGAGTGGGAAAATTCCTTTAGTGAAGTACTAATTAGACTATGGGCTTCCCAGGCAGTGCAGTGGTAAAGAATCTGCCTGCCAATGCAGGAGATGCAAGAGATGTGGGATTGATCCCTGGGTCAGGAAGATCCCCTCGAGAAGGAAATGGCAACCCACTCCAGTATTCTTGCCTGGAAAATCCCATGGACAGAGGAAGCTTGGCAGGCTACAATCCATGAGGTCACAAAGGGTTGGACACGACTATATTTAGACTTTATTTCCTTCAGTCTATTTGGTGGAGAAGACAATTCTGGTTCAAAGCTGAGGGCAAAATGGTACAAAGTACTTGATCTCCCTGAGAGAGAAATGGCAAGGAACTCTCAACAATTGGATTAGATACTTCTCCCAAGGTGCTTGTGTGTGTGTGTTTTTTAAATTGAGGTAGAGTTAATTTACAATGTTTGTTTCATCTGTATAGCAAAGTGACTCATATATGTGTTAGTCATGCTCAGTTGTGTCCGACTCTTTGCAGTCTCATGGCTTGTCCATGGAATTCTCTAGGCAAGAATACTGGAGTAGGTTGCCATTCCCTTCTCTGGGGGGAACTTCCCAACCCAGGGATAGAACTGGGTCTCCTGCATTGCAGGCAGATTCTTTACCATCTGAGCTGCCAGGGAAGGAAAATGTATATTCCTTATCAGATTCTTTCCTATTATAGATTATTATAGATATTGAATATAGTTTGCTGTGCTTGCTATACAGTAGGTCCTTGTTGTTTATCTATTTCATATAGAGTAATAAGTATCTGTTATAACCCAAATTCCTATTTTACCCCAACCCCCTTCCTTTCCTTTTTTGTAACCATAAATTTGTTTTCTATGTCTACTAGGCTGTCTCTGTTTTGAAAGTAAGTTCATTTGTATCATTTTTTAGGATTCCACATATAAAGGATTTCATATGATATTTTTCCTTCTCTGTCTGACTTCACTTAGTATGATAATCTCTAGCTGCATCCATATTGCTGCAAATGACATTATTTCACTCATTTTTAGTGCTAAGATTCCACTGTTTATATTTACCACATCTTCTTTATCCATTCATCTTTTGATGGACATTTGAATTGTTTCCATGTCTTAGCATTGTAAACAGTGCTGCTATGAACATTGGGGTCCATGTATCTTTTCAAATAAGAGTTTCTGTCTTTTCTGGATATATCCCAGGAGTGGGATTGCTGGATCATATGCTAACTCTGTTTTAGTTGTTTTTTTGAAATCGAGGTACAGTTTATTTACATCGTTGTGTTTGTTAGTTACTGCTGCTGGTGCTAAGTCACTTCAGTCATATCCAACTCTGTGCAACCCCACAGACAGCAGCCCACCAGGCTCCTCTGTCCCTGGGATTCTCTAGGCAAGAACACTGGAGTGGGTTGCTATTTCCTTCTCCTTGTTAGTTACTACTGTATAGCAAATGATTCAATTTTCCATTTACATTCAATTTATACATTCTTTTTTTAATTCTTTTCATTATGGTTCATCATAGAATATTGAATATAGTTTTGTGCTATACAATAGGACCTTGTTGTTTATCCACTTTATATATAAAAGCTTACATCTGCTAACCCCAACCTCCAATTCCACCCATCCCTCAAACCCCTCCCCCCTGAAGACTACCAGTCTGTTCTCTGTGATTCTATTTCTCTTTTACAGATATGTTCATTTGTGTCATATTTTAGATTCCACATATAAATGATATCACACGATATTTGTCTTTTTCTTTCTGACTTACTTCATTCAGTAGGATAATCTCTAGTTGCATCCATGTTACTGCAAATGTTATTATTTCGTCCTTTTTTATGGCTGAGTAGTATTCCATTATATATGTGTACCACGTCTTCTTTATCCCTTCATCTGTTGATGGATATTTAGATTGTTTCCATGTCTTGGCTATTGTGACTAGTACTTCTATGAACATAGAATTGTATGTATCTTTTTGAGTTATAGTTTTATGTGGATACATGCCCAGGAGTGAGATTGCTGGATCAAGTGGTAATTCTGTTTTTAGTTTATGAAGAATCTCCATACTTGTTTCCACAGTGGCTGCACCAGCTTACCTTCTCACCAACAGTGTAGAGGGTTCCCTTTTCCCCACACCCTCTCTCTATCATTTGTTATTTTTAGACTTTTTAATGATGGCCATTCTGACTGGTGTGAGGTGGTACTTCATGGTAGTTTTGATTTGCATTTCTCTAGTAATTAGTGATGATGAGCATCTTTTCATATGCCTTTTGGCCATCTGTAGAAATGTTATTTTTAGTTTTTTAAGAAGCCTTCACACTGTTCTCCCTAGTGGCTGCATCAGTTTACATTCCCACCAACAGTGTAGGAGTGTTCCCTTTTGAGAAATGAAATTTTATTCAAGTTGTTTTCATACAGAACTAGGGTCAGCAAACTATGGCCTCCAGGCCAAATCTAGTTGGGCACTTATTTTTCTACCTTGTTTTATTGGAACACAGCCACATCCCTTCATTTGCATGTTTTATAGCTGTTTTTGTGCTACCAGCACAGTTGAGTAGTTTGTGACAGAGACCGTATGACCTGCAAAACCTAACAAATTTAGTATCTGGGCCTTGACAGAAATTTTGCTGACCCTAGATCTGGAGAAGGCAATGGCAACCCACTCCAGGACTCTTGCCTGGCAAATCCCATGGATGGAGGAGCCTGGTGGGCTGCAGTCCATGGGGTTGCGAAGAGCTGGACACGACTGAGCAACTTCACATTCACTTTTCTCTTTCATGCATTGGAGAAGGAAATGGCAACCCACTCTAGTGTTCTTGCCTGGAGAATCCTAGGGACAGGGAGCCTGGTGGGCTGCCGTCTGTGGGGTCGCACAGAGTCACGACTGAAGTGACTTAGCAGCAGCAGCAGCAGCTCTGGAGAAGTCAAAGACTTAATCCCCTGCCACGCCCTAGGGATCAACAAATATAACTGCTTGAGCGGCAGTCGAAAGAGTATCTCTTTGGGCTCCTGTTGTTCATATTTCTGGTGCCAGACTGTCCACACTCTTGAGTGACTAAGGGGAAGTAAAACCAAGGCAGTGAGGCAATTGCATTGCAGGGGAGAGGAATCTCCTGAACAGATCTCCTCAAGCGGGAGGGGAGCGTGGGGGAGGTATCTATAGACTCATTGGCACAAACGAGAACTCCCAGGTGGTGCTGAGCTGCTGGTGAGGAGGACGGGCAGGGTTTCTGGAGTCCGTGCTCAGACTCTGGACACTTGGTCAACCTCCAGAAGCTGCTGACTCTGGCCCTGAAAACTGCATTTCTGAAGACAAACAGAAATTTCCATTTCTCTTCCTCTTCATTTCACAAAAACCTCATCCTTATTTAGCATGCCTGCTCCCCCACCTTGCCCATACCCCAGGTTGCCTCTAATAGCATCAGAGAGGTATTTTTATCACTGTGGGAGAAAGTACTGTAAACTGTACACTGAACTTCACCTAATTATGTTTAGAGCAATTACTCTTCTGTGATAATCACTGTTGTAAGAATCATCCACATTTCTGAGCTATGTTTTTGTGTTTAATTTTTTAAAAATTGCTTTTTATAATATTGTATGTTTCCATTGTACTAGCTATCTAGAGGGGTGAGATGGTGTGGGAGGAAGGCTTAAGAGGAAGGGGATATATGTAAACATTTGTCTGAATTATGTTTTGAAGAAAGTTTAACTTGTTATGAAAGGTGATTTGTTGGTAGAGAATTTTGGTGGTCAAGTTCCGTTATGTGATAAGACCTTATGAGGAACACTTTGCTAGAAGACCAGGGCACCCTCACATCTCTGAATAAGAGTGTTTATGCAATAGCTAGTTATTCACCTCCACCACATGCTAGGCCCTTTGTCAATTATACATGCTAAGCACTGGGAGAGCCTGCCCTCAAGGACCTCTATGTGTAAGTGTGGAGTTGGGGAACAAGAGTGGTCATGAGTGTGGAAGGTAGGGCAGACAAGTTAGCAACCGATTGTTGTAAATCATGAAAAATATCCATTTGATGTGAGCTCAGGGTACTGTGGAACTTGACCTAACTGTGCAGGTTGGGGATGAGCTCTGTGGCCGAGATGTCTAAGCTGAGTTGTAGATTACAAGCAAGGGCCAAGTAGGGAATGGACAATGGCCAAGATGGGGAGTGTCTGAGGGGAGAGGAAGCTTGGCTGTATCCTGGGAAGCCAGACCCTGAAGCCTCGTGAGCCACACTCTGGAGCCAGGACCCTTCCCTTGAGGCAATGGGGATGTGAAAGGACTGAATCAAGGTTAGATTGAGAAGGTTGGATACTGAGCAATGTGGGGGGGTGGTGGGGAGTGAAAACAGCAACAGGTTTCTGCTAGGAAAAAAATGAACTAAGATCGTAGCAGTGAAAGTAAAGAGGAAAAGATGAGGCCAATATATAAGACTGGGTTGTCAGGCTGGTCAACTGGATTGGGAAGAAATGATAGAAAAAGAAGGAAAAGAAGAATGAATGCTCATTTGGGAGCTCAGGTGATCAGTAGGGACAGTCACTGGGATGGGCAAATGTTAGCTGACTATTACCATGTAATAAATTGTCTCAAAATTTACCTTAAAACAACAAACATTTATTCTCTCATGGTTTCTATATCAGGAATTAAAGAGCAGATTAGATAGTGGTTCTGGCTAAGGGTCTCTTACGAAGTTGCTATTGAGACATCAGTCATCTGAAGACTTGACTGGGGCTGGAGGACCTGCTTCCAAGGTGAGCCCCTCACATGGCTGTTGGCAGGAGACCTCAGTTCCTGCCTGGATTTTTGTAGGAAGGCTCAGTTCCTCACTACATGCTTGAGCATACTCTGGATGTGGCGGCAGCAGGCTTCTCCCAGGGTGAGCAATCCAAGACAGACCAGAGAAGAAGCAAGGCACATGCTTCTTGGGATCTAGTCTTAGAAGTCACACACTGTCACTTCTACCTTATTCCATTCTTTAAAAGCAAGTCACTAAGTTCAGTCCACGCTTAAGGAAAGAAGGATTAGGCTCCAACTTCTGAGAGGAATGTCAGAGAATTCATGCATATTTTTTAAAACCACCACAGGGAATGTAGGCTGTAGCAGACCTGTGTAAAAGGAAGCGCTGAATTCAGTCTTGTACGTGTTGAATTCAAAATGCTTATGAGTCATCCAAGTTGTGAACTGTAGATTGGCTTCAGAAACAAGTATACGCCCCTCACCAATGTGAGATTACATGAGTTAATTTAATCTTCTTAACAACAATTACATTATTGATGTCTTAAGGTTTTAGAAAAAATGTGGAAATGGGACTAATCTATACCCTGCAGGCAAGAGGTAGAATTCTCCATGCAGCCCCGTTCACAGCCAAGGATCTAATTATTATCTGAAAAGCAAAGGTTTTTTTAAATGATATTTAGGCTTTCCTTCTATTCCTCCTCAGTGTTCCTTAAATGGTAGTGCTCATAAGGCTACTACAAAGGATTTTATATACAACGACATATGCGATAATTCAAGGGTCGTTTGGATGACAAGTGATTTTTGCTACCTGCCTATTCTGAGAATTCAACTCTGAGTTAGGAGACCATATTATGTCTCTCTCCTCTGAGAATCTGAGAACAGATGGCTGTAGTTTGTGGGGTTTTGCAAATCCCTAGAGAAGGTAGTAACTGGGTGAGTGCCAAGTGCTTCTCTTCCTTTCGTTTTCTGTCTTCTCCTTTCCCTGTTCTCCCTTCCTTATCTGCCCTCAGCTGACTGGCCTATAGGAGTCACCACACTTATGTGTTCTGGGGTGAGTGAGGTCCCATGGGGTAGCCAGTTGTTGGCAGGAACCTCATTTATGAGCTCACACTCAGCTTCCTAAGCTCCCATGCTTTCCTGAGTATCAGCTTGATCAAGCTGTGTGTGATCCCCAGTGCAGCCTGTCCTACCCCCAGTTGAGGAATGTGGTAGGAGCTCTGGGGCCTGCAGAGTAGCATGTACCCTTACCTTAAATTGCGCTGCCTCCTTTATCAGACTGCCCGGATAGCTCAGTTGGTAAAGAATCCGCCTGCAATGGAGGAGACTCTGGTTTGATTCCTTCGTCGGGAAGATCCCCTGGAGAAGGGATAGGCTACCCACTCCAGTATTCCTGGGCTTCCCTTGGCTCTCAGCTGGTAAAGAATCCACCTACAATGCGGGAGACCTGGGTTTGATCCCTGAGTTGGGAAGATCCCCTGGAGAAGGGAAAGGCTACCCACTCCAGTATTCTGGCCTGGAGAATTCCATGGACCATGTAGTCCATGGGGTCACAAAGAGTTGGACATGACTGAACGACTTTCACTTCACTTCACTTTATCAGACAGGGATCCTAAAACGGCAACTCTCCAACACTTGGTCTTTAAAGGGCTAATTTATGTATTTAACAAAGGCAGGCAAGCACCTGGAGAAAGGTTTTCTTCTTTTTTCATTTTATCTCCACGCCTAGAGAAAGCAACCTTACCAGCCCAGTGTGTCTTATTTGACTAGAAGGAAACCAGAATTTTAGGAACTGTGTCACAAAAGAACTTTCTCTTTATGTAATCATTTCCCAAAATAAATACGCATAACTAGTCAGTATTTTTCTAAAGAACAATTAACATCCTTAGCCTGCTACCCTATTTCTGTGGAGCTGTATTTCTTAATGGTCAGTCTTATAAAAATGATGATTCCCTGGAAACGGTGTTGTCTGCTGCTGAGTGTGCACACCTGTCAGGAAACCTGAGCATCTAGAAGTGCTGTGTGTGTGTGAGTGTGTGTGTGAGTGTGTGTGTGTGTGTGTGTGTGAAGTCTTGGTTCACTGCTCATTTGCTGTTAAAAAGAACCTGGTCTTGGACAGGGCTAATCCTGCAACAATTAAATCCCTCCAGCTTCAGAAATGCTGGAAGGATATACAATGGAGAATGGTCTTACCTTTCTACCTGCTGCTGCTGCTGCTGCTAAGTCGCTTCAGTCGTGTCCGACTCTGTGTGACCCCATAGACGGCAGCCCACCAGGCTCCCCCCGTTCCTGGGATTCTCCAGGCAAGAACGCCGGAGTGGGTTGCCATTTCCTTCTCCAGTGCATGAAAGTGAAACGTGAATGTGAAGTTGCTCAGTTGTGTCCGACTGTTTGCAACCCCATGGACTGTAGCCTACCAGGCTCCTCTGTCTATGGGATTTTCCAGGCAAGAGTACTGGAGTGGGTGCCATTGACTTCTCCGCCTTTGTACCTGGTCTGAAGGCAAAAGAGTGGGTTTAACCAGGTACCAAAGTTTTGCTTTCGTGATTGGTCTTTTACTCTGTGGTGTCAGGACTGCCTTGCTCCACAGCATGCTGGTTTCTTTATGAAGAAGTACCAGAAACACAAAATCTGGTAATACAAATTCTTCTAATAGAAATGGGATCCATTCTCAAATTGAAGAATTCCATTTATGTCACTGTCCCCCACTTGGTGGTGTTTGTGATGAGATAGGTGCCCACATTTAGTAAAAATAGCATGAAGTTACCTAAGAGCATGGTTCTTTTTCTAACTTCCTGGATTGAGTTGAGCCCTTAGCTAATTCATTCATTTTATTTTCTAATATTTGAGTTCAAGGCTATTTATTTTACTCTAGGAATTTCTTTAGCTACTTTCACAAGTTTTGATATGTCTTGCTTTATTGTTCAACAACTTACAAATGTGTTCTCCAGTTTCCAGTCTTTTATGATTGATTTCTTATATGTCATCCTGAAGTCAGAAAATAAAGTACATGTAGTATAGTGGTTCAGATGGTAAAGAATCTGCCTGCAATGCAGGAGACCTGGGTTTGATCCCTAGGTCAGGAATATCCCCTGGAGAAGGGAATGGCTACCCACTCCAGTATTCTTGCCTGGAGAATTTCATGGACAGAGGAGCCTGGTGGGCTATAGTCAATGGGGTCACAAAGAGTCGGACATGATTGAGTGACTAACACTAACTAATATTGACTTTTGGTATTTTACATGACATTTTATACAATTTTAATGAGTTAAAAAGATGTGTAATTTTCTTGAATGCAGATCTGTCCATTAGATTAAGCTGTGTTAGTACTTTGTTCAGATTTATAAATTCTTGAGACATATTCAAGTTCCCCCATGATATCAATTTCTCCTTATAATTTATACTTGACTGTTTTTGGCTTATGTTGTTAAAAGCATATTGACTCTGGATCATTATATCTTCTGAGAAATTACTCCTTTTATCATAAAGTATTAAGTTTACTAACCCTTAATAATACTTTTCTGCCCAAAGTCTATTTTGTTTGATACTAATTTTGTGACACTTGCTTCCTGTGGCTAATGTTTTTATGATATTTCTTTTTATAACGTTTTATCATCAACACTTCTGCATTATTATTTTTAGATGTTCCTTTTTTAAGCAGCATGGCTACTCAGGGTAAATGACATTACCTGCTATGACAGACAACCCCAAATCTCAGTGCTTTAACACCATGAAGATTTAAAAATTATTAATTATTATAATCTTTCATATTATTCATTTATTAAAAGACTTTATTGCTAGTCCTTCTGTTTGCCGCATCTGTCAATTTTTCATATTGTTTTTCCCTAGTGTAATTTGTAGCTTAGGGGGTGTGGGTTGGGGGTGTTGGTGTGAGTTCATCTTTTAGATGGTTTTTAACTTTCTCCTAAGAGGATTTCCAGTGAATGCTAGTTAGTGAAAGTAGCACTGCCAAGTAGTTTCATATTTGATTCTCCTGGAACCCTGGGAATCTAGGCTTTTAATGGTCGTAGGTGAATTTTAATTTTAATCTCTTGACTTGGGTTTGCTACATCATTCAGGTAATATAAATCAGACACACTTGGCATACAAATAGTGTGTCTAATTTTCACTGGTTGCTTTTTATTTTCCACCCAAGACTCCAGGCAGACTGTGCTTTCTGAGGCCAGAGGATAGAGTTTGTTCTCACTCTCTTTTCATTAACAGGGTGGTTCTTTAGGGAGCATGGCCTTATGTGGAAGTTCAGATCTAGGTCTTTCTTCTAGCACCTGGAAGTCACTTCTCCTGTGGGGCCCTAAGGCCTATGTCCAGTCCAGAATGCTGCAGACTGCCTTTCACCAGCTTTCTAGAATAACTCTTCATTTCTGGCACCTGGAATTTCCCTTGGTCTCTTTCAAGTTTGGAAATGTATTGATTACTTTTAGAGTGTTCTATCTTACATAGCATTTCTTTGTATTTATGATGATAAATGACATTACACCTTGTCAGACACTTTCTAATCTCTTCTTTTTAGCAAATAAAGTCTCAGAGTGACAGCTCAAGGGCTTCTACCTTGAATTTATTAGCACTGTTTTATTCTGATTAAACTTAGGCTACTATTTCTTTTAGGTAAGTTTCCATGTGTAGTGATACAAATCTTTCTTTCGGAGCAAACTTGAATAGGTCAATTTAAATAAAAGTATTTAAAAAAAAATAAAAGTTTTAAGTAAATTGACAAGGGCTAGGTGACTGTGAAAAACCCATAAAAGTAGTATGTTAATATTCAAGTTTATAGGATACTTGAAAGCATTTGATGCTCTTCTGAGCTTTGTCCTCATCTTTTAAAGTGTTCTTTTATGTTTTAGCGACCTAGACAGGAAGATGTGTCCATCAGCCTGAGCCTGGGCTGAGAGTGTGGGAAATGGGTTGGGAAATCAGGGCACAGCATGAGTCAGATTCTCCCTTTAAAACAAGCAATAAAGATCGGAATAAACAGTAGTACTGCTCAGAATGCGTTGGATTAGCATGTGGTAACAAAGAAACCCAATATCTCTGGGTAAGACAAAACAAAAAATTCTTTCTTGCTCATAAATCCAGTGAGCTTTGTTCAGCAGAGGCTCTGCTCCTCACAGACATCGGGCTGAGCTCCTCCATAGGCACCAAGGTGGGGAACAGTGCGTGGCACCCATGCGTTCTCCTAATTCTTCCTAGAAGTGAAACCTGCCACTTCGGCCACCATTTCATTTGTCAGAGCAAGTCGCATGCACACCCTAATTTCAGACGAGGACAGGGAAGTACACTTCTACAACGTGTGCAAAAGGTGGAGAGCCAGAACTGTTTGATGAAGATCAGTGATGTTTGTAAAACCACCCAGCAAACAAACAATTCCGGATCCATCCTCTAGATGGAGATGTGGAGCTAAGCATCTTTTGGAGAGGATGGCCACAGTAGAGTCAGTCTTGTGTTTACAACCCCCCCCAACGTGTTTGGTACCTCCGTGCTGTATGCAGAAAACCCCAAAATAGGTAGTGACTACCGATGGATACAGTAAAATACTTACCTTCACGATGGATGGATTAGTTACCCAACCGATCCTGAGAGGCTTCCATTACTGATGTAAAAGTCCATGCTATTTCATTGCCAGTTATTCTGTTTGGCCGCTTTATTTCTACAAATATTTATAGGCCTAATGTATGAATGTGGTAGTATTGACAATGGCTGCAACTTGGGTTTCTCCCAGGTTTGCCTCTAGGCTATTCTGGTTCAGTGTTCCTTCTCTCTTTCCTGGGGTTTCCTAAAAAAGTCCGTCCCCATGGCCTTCTGTAGTATCTGTGGGTTTGTGCGTCCCTGGCTTCTGATCACTGCCTAATCACAGCTTCAGTTTTCCTCTTCCCTCAGGCATGCCACTTTTGGTTTTCAAGCACCTCATTAACAGGGTCTCTGCTCTGTGTTACAAAAAGACATTCAGAGACAAAGGCTCTATTTACTAACTTCAGTGCATCCAGGGGCACTTACAGTCTCTACCGAGATCTGTAGATCTTGGTATTTAGCACTGAAATTTACCCTTACCTGTGCTAATACTCAAATTTTAGGAAATTTAATTATATTTTGTCTAACCATGACACATACTTCAGTTAAATCACTGATCCTACATTATGTTTAAAGTGAGGGGATATAATACCTTAAACTTAGTCAGTGCTTTATAATTTTCAGAGTACTTCCTTATTCTGTTTATTCTCCACAGTCCCTGTAGTGCTGAGTATTTATCATCTTCCTTTAAAATCACAAAGGTAGTTCATTTTCTCAAGGTTAATCAGCTTGTCAGTACTAACAGTAGAACTATAACCCATAACTAGACCCTCATATCTAGGACTCTTTCAATTATTCCATGATGTTGCCCATAACTTCGAAACATCAACAAAACCTGCAAAAATTTAAGATGGATGCTATCTATTTTAAAACTTCGTATTGGACCTATGGCCAGCACCCTTATGTGCCCTCTGAAGCAAGTAGATATGATGTCTTTTTGGCCAGCACCCTTATGTGCCCTCTGAAGCAAGTAGATATGATGTCTTTTTTTTTTTTTTTTAAGGTTGACTCAGAGGCAACTAGTGAAAATCATGTACGTGTGCATCTAGGGAAGTTCAAGTTCAGTAATTCAATCCAACACATATTTATCGGGTGTTTATACCAGGTGCTGGAGATATAATAGGGAAGAAGACAGATATGGTTTCTGTCCTCATGAAGCTTCAAGGCTAATGGAGAAAGCAGTTACAATAGACAGCAAGAGGAACTTCAATAAAGGAGACAGCGTTTTTTTCTTTCAATATTATTTTTAGGCATTGCACAGTCTCTTTTATTGGTGAGGGAATGGAGGCACAGAAAGATTAGATAACTTGCCATACGACCCAGTAAGGGATGGAGCTAAGATTTGAATGTAACGGCTCTCAGCAGCATTTCGCTATGTCACAGGAAGTACAGGGCTGATGTCAAGGAGAACACACCCAGATGATAAGGCATCATTGTAGGGAGATTTGGGAAACTGCAGCATTACGAGAAACCCAGACAACTATCCCTCTGGGTCCCAGGTCTTTCAAAACCAGGGCCCCTAGAAGGCCTTCTCTTTGCCCACCACTCCCACCTCCACTGCTGGACAGTTCAGTTTGCTGCTCCCAATGCAGTGATTCTCTGGCAGGACTTATCTTATTCCCGCCGTTACATTATTGTCTTTGACTCACATGCTGACCCCTCGCTCTTTTCGACTAAGCTGCAGGACTCATTTCAGAGAACATACACGGCAGAAGCCATAGCAAGTGTATGGAAAAAGAAACTCCTGATGTTTTTGAAGAGGTCTGTAGGGTTGACAGGTAAGGATGAAGGCATGTACTTCTCTCAGGAGCAGCTCTGAGTTGTTGGTAACAGTCATCATTATTTTAACTCCATCATCCCATTTTCACGACAAGAATGGGGCAGGTCTATTTCAGTCTCCTGTATCCTTAGCACAGAGTAGACACACAGTACATATTTGTTGACTAAGTGAAGCAAGTAGTTATCACTAGGGACATAGGATTTTGTTTACATCATAGGCTTTATTGACAATCAGGGGTTTAACTTGGATCCTGAAAATATTGATCATCCAGGTTAGCAAACTTCAAATGTGTGGTAGACCTGGACTGAGGTGGAGAGGAGTCGCAATAAGAAAGGGAGGGGGAGAGGGAGGGATTAAATTTAGGACTTTAACACAAAGGTTTATCAAGTTTAAATTTAGAAGGGTGCCTACATCAGAGGTATTTACCCTAGATGAGAGAAATTACATGAAAGCCCCCAAGAAGAAAAATATATAATTGTGACAAATGGGGACAAATTCAGATATACTGAATGAAGGTCAGGAGATAAAAATAAATCAAGGGGAATTTATTGTGAACAGTGGTTCAATTCAGTTCAGTCACTCAGTCATGTCTGACTCTTTGTGACCCCATGGATTGCAGCACGCCAGGCCTCCATCACCAACTCCCAGAGTTTACTCAAACTCATGTCCATCGAGTTGGTGATGCCATTCAACCATCTCATCCTCTGTCATCTCCTCCTCCTGCCTTCAATCTTTCCCAGCATCAGGGTCTTTTCAAATGAGTCAGTTCTTCACATCAGGTGGCCAAAGTACTGGAGTTTCAACTTCAGCATCAGTCCTTCCAATGAATATTCAGGACTGATTTCCTTTAGGATGAACTGTTTGGATCTCCTAGTTGTCCAAGGGACTCTCAAGAGTCTTCTCCAACACCACAGAACAGTCTTCCTACAAAAGCATGTAAATTTGCCACAGTTTCCTCAGTATTTGCCTGTTCCCTTCCACTAGTCTTACCAAATGGGCTAATATAAACAGTCCCAGGTTCCAAACTGATTAGAAAGAAAAGATAGTAACTCGTGACCAAAACCATCTTCACCAATGTGTAATTCACAATGAATTTTTAAATATTCAAAGGAGAGACAATATTAATAGTTGGTACCCCCTCAGGGATGTCAGGCACTTTCCATTCATTGCTTAATCTTTCAGCGGCTCAGTGAGGTAGGTGGTATATCCCTGTTTTACAGAGAGAGACCAGCAGAGTATGCTTTCTTGTACCCATGGCAGTTTAAGTAGTATGCTCATATTTACACAGAGGAAGAGATACATACAAAGACAGGTCTGTCCTTACTCCAGAGCATATATTACATCTCTTGTTGGAAAGAAAAAAGTTAAATGTCTCCTTGAATATATTTTATTAGTTATTTACTTTTCCTGTTTTTGAATTTCGTGAGGTGTGTTTATTTGTGTGAACTGAGAGAAGTGACTCGCTATGTGCACAGAGTAAAAGCTGTGTCCGTGGCTCTCACTCACAGTAACTGCAGAAAGTCTGTTTTCTAATTTGGGGCCACTTACAGTGAATTCAGTACGTGTACTAGGTTTATTGAAAATACTATCTTGGAATCTTCCTTTTCAGAGAAAATGAAATCCCACACAGTGTTTTATACTCTTTGCTTTTTTTCTTTTTTCCAGACTGCTGTCAGAGGATGTAGGAATGGACATCCGCCTTGAGGAGGGAATGCTGAGTCCCACCGATGCAGACATGAGGCCAGGTGAGAGAGTGTTCGTTCATTTCTTTCGGCGGTGTTCTATATCCAAACGTGTTCATTATTCAGCGAGAGAACCATTTCCTGTGCATCCAACTTGTGATTTCAGTGATAGAAGTGAAGAGAGGGAAAAAAAAAATGTGTGAGGAAGGTGTTAGGCTTGATGCAGTTAATTATAGAGTTGACTTGAATAACCAGCGAATGCAGGCTACCCTTTGTCTCCCAAGCCATGCCTAGATCTGCCAATGTTTTCAGTTCCTGTGATAATGGTTGCTTTTTATCATAATACCAAATTATAACCAACATCTGAGTTCACCAAATTTATACTTAAGTGTGAGAATGTTTAAAATTAGTGATTTACAGAGAAATGCAAATCAAAACCACAATGAGGTACCATCTCATGCCAGTCAGAATGGCTGCTATCAAAAAGTGTACAAACAATAAATGCTGGAGAGGGTGTGGAGAAAAGGGAACCCTTTTATGCTGTTGGTGGGAATGCAAACTAGCCTCTATGGGGAACAATGTGGAGATTCCTTTAAAAACTGGCAATAGAACTGCCATACGAGCCAGCAATCCCACTGCTGGGCATACACACTGAGGAAACCAGATCTGAAAGGGACACATGCACCCCAATGTTCATCGCAGCAGTTTATAATAGCCAGGACATGGAAGCAACCTAGATGTCCATCAGCAGACGAATGGATAAGAAAGCTGTGGTACATATACACAATGGAATATTATTCAGCCATTAAAAAGAATACATTTGAATCAGTTCTAATGAGATGGATGAAACTGGAGCCTATTATACAGAATGAAGTAAGTCAGAAAGAAAAACACCAATACAGTATACTAACACATATATAATGGAATTTAGAAAGATGGTAACGATGACCCTATATGCAAGACAGCAAAAGAGACACAGATGTATAGAACAGTCTTTTGGACTCTGTGGGAGAAGGCGAGGGTGGGATGATTTGAGAGAATAGCATTGAAACATGTATATTATCATATGTGAAACAGATCGCCAGTCCAGGTTCGATGCATGAGACAGGGTGCTCAGGGCTGGTGCACTGGGATGACCCACAGGGATGGGATGGGGAGGGAGGTGGGAGGGGCGTTCAGGATGGGGAACACATGTACACCATGGCTGATTCATGTCAATGTATGGCAAAAACTACTACAATATTGTAAAGTAATTAGCCTCCAATTAAAATAAATTAATTAAATAAAAAAATAAAATTAGTGATTTAATATTAAGAATGCTTAGTATCCTGATTATTAAAGAAAGAAAAACCCAAAACCACAGTCTTAAGAATTTATGACCCAAGGCGTATACAAAATGGAATTTAAAGTTTTTAGTTGCAACTTGTATGACTCCTAGTTTGTACTAGGTTCTCTCCTTTGCACTATACCAGCTGTAGGATCTTACCTAGATTCTGAACTCTTGAGATTGTTAGTCAAGCCTAGAATTGAAAAAGAAGGGAGTCATTTTTTTTTCTGTCCAGGTATTTAAAGTATATTCTTCAAAGTACTAATCATGTGACATAACTATTCTTAAGTGTTCCCTGGCAGAGTAAGCATGGAGCCACTGCCCCACTCTACTCCACTCTTCAGATTCACAGTTCTCTCTCTTTTCTCTTTTTTTTATTTTGGCCATGCTGTGTGGCTTGTGGGATCTTAGTTCCCTTACCAGGGATCAAATCCTGGTCTCCTTCAGTGGAGGTGCAGCGCCCTAACCACTGGACCATCAAGGAATTCCCACAATTCACTTTTTAAATTTAATTTTTATTTTATATTAGAGTGTAGTTGATTTACAATGTTGTGTTAGTTTCAGGTATATAGCAAAGTGATTGTTATGCATAAACATAATCCATTCTTCTTTGGATTCTTTTCCCATGTCAGTTATTCAGAACATTGAATAGAATTCCCTGTGCTATACAGTAGGTCTTTGTTAATTACCTGTTTTATAGATAGTAGTGTGTACATGTTAATCTCAATCCCACAATTCACTTTTGAATAATAAAGGTGCTAAAGCTTTCATTGTCCTGTGGGGTAGCTGTTAGCCACATGTGGCTACTAAAGTTCATTAAAATTTAAAATAAACTTGAAATGTACAGTTTGTCAATTGCACTAACTTCATTTCAAGTGCCTAGAAGCCATATATGTAACATTTCTACCATCACAAAACATTTTTTTTTGGACAGGACACCTCTGAGAATCCCCGTGGAATCCCAATGTTTTACAAACTTACTAGTCAACAAGTGTGTTAATCAGTCAGTCATGTCCAACTTTTTGTGATTCCATGGACTATAGCCTGTCAGGCTCCTCTGTCCATAGAATTCTCCAGGCAAGAATACTGGAGTGGGTTGCCATTTCCTTCTCCAGGGGATCTTCCCGACCTAGGGATCGAATGCTGTCTCCTGCATTGCAGGCATATTCTTTACCATCTGAGCCACCAGGGAAGCCCCTCAATGTTTTACAAACTTTTGTTTTATAAATTTGTTTTACAAAACCAATGTTTTATTGGTCAATAGAAACTTTTTTTCCAAGTAATACATAACGATATTACATGGAACACAGTTTAGGTGGTTTTCTATATAGAAAAAAATTTTAATGACAAAGAAACAGTGTTAGTTTCCTTGGGACAAGACCAGAGTTAGAACTGCAGAATTGATAGGTATACTAGATGGCCTTCAAAACCTTTTGTTATAGGGAATCCTGAAACTTTTATTGTTAATGTGTCTCTGTACCATTGTTTAGCTGCGATCAACTTGGTTAAAGATTACTTCTCCAGTTCTGCTTCTGATAAGTGAAAGGCACTTGAGCAACAAGATGCATGTTACAGTGGAAGAGTGGGAACTAATTCCATGAGCCTTACACAAGGAGACTATCGCTATGGTACAAGAACCAGTGTCAGGCAATATTGGCATAAGAAGTAATGACTGCTTGAGCAAGGAATGTCATCTGGGAGGATACCTCAGTTTTTTTTTGAAAAAAGAAAGAATGCCAGCCAAGGAAAGTTCACAATAGAGTTGTTAGGAACTAAAGAGACGTATTTGGGGAGTATCTGTAAACATAACATAAAGTTCATATCCTCATTGTAAGTTATGTGTAAAGCTTAATTGTTTCTCTTAATATGCATCATAAAAAATTTAATCCAATATTATGTCAGTGCCAGGTTTTCAAGCCTGAAGAGGGAAGTTCTAAAGACTAGATCTCTGCCCATTTAGCAATGACTCCCACTTCCTATTTCTGCATGACCAGAGCTGATGTGGCTGGAGCAAGCCACTACTGAGGCCTGCTGCTCAAGAAGGGGGCCAGACCCTAAGTAAGGACTTTTAGCAGGTGGAGCCTTTGCTGAAAGGGCCTTAAAATTGTTTTCCACTGGGGCCACACCCACTGTTGGCAATCCTGTGTATGATGGTCTAACACTTACTGCTGCTCTTTATCTTCTTTAGAACCTCCTAATTCTCTGGATCTCGATAGCACTCATCCTCGGAGAATCAAACTCACAGCCCCAAATATCAATCTGTCTCTGGATCAAAGTGAAGGGTCTGTTCTCTCTGATGATAACTTGGACAGTCCAGATGAGATTGATATCAATGTGGATGAACTTGAGACTCCCGATGAAGCAGATTCTTTTGAGTACACTGGCCATGGTAAGTTGCCAAGTTGGCAGGCGGAAGTTAAGTGAAAGATTATCTAATCATATCTAATGGCATCTAAGTGGCATTAGGAACAAACCTCCCATTGTGTTGCTGCGGGCTGCTTTTTTGTGATTTCTAGAAGCTTCTATTTGTATCTCAGGTCATAGGTAGCCATGATTGATGGTTTAGATCTAGACAGAACAGGTATGGTTCACAGAGGTCAGACACAACCATCACGCCTTTGTCAAACCCCTGCTCTGTGCCAAGCCTTGTGTTTGGCTGAGGTTGGAAGAAAACTGTTACATTCTGTGTCATCAGAAAATTGGGACTGGGTTTACAGAGAAAGAAAATTTAATCTGGAAGATAAAACTTGAAGTGGAAAAATTAGAGCTTACCAATTTCTCTGTACAACCTCCCATGGTCTGGACCGTTCTTTCCCACACATTCTACATGGGTGGTTCCTTGTTTTTATTCAGATCTTAATCAGATGTCACCTCCTCAGAGAGGCCTTCCTTGACCTCTGTAATCAAAGGTACCCACGCCACCCCCACCATCTAGTCATACTCTACCTTGGTATTCATTTTATTTTCCATGTGTCACACTAATTGAAATCATATAATTTAACTGTTTGCATCTCACTTATCTTTCTCTTCCTATTAGAATGCCCGTTCCATAAGGCCAGAGACTTTCTTATGCTTGATGCTATATCACTAATAAAGTACGAAGGAAGGAGGGATGGGGTAGGGTGTGGTGGAGGGAGAATAATAAGTCAGAAGATTAAAAACTTGCTTATCAAACCTGGGCACTCCTGATATGATTACCAGTCTTATTATATGATTTAATATATTATATCATATTATATTATATGATTACCAGTTCTTTCTCTTGCTCAATGAAATTGCTTTAGTTAAGAAATATATACACAGTATTTGCTTTAAAAAAATGGCATCATCTAGTTTCAGCTTTACAGGGTGGCATTCTTTGACTTTATAAATTTGAATTTGAAAGTAAGAGAATCCTGGCTATATCTACTGCTTTGATATATTGTGAAAATTAGTAAAAAAAAGAAATGCCACAATTGAACAGATGCCCTGACTTTTAGGGCCATACTAATTCCAGCAGTTTCATTCATAGAAAAACATAACTAGGAAATTAGGAGAGTCAACATCAAATGACTTAATTAACTCCACCAATGGTCACTGAGCAACCAGGGCTACAACCACAACCAGCCTAGATTCAGACCCTACTTTCACAGTGTGGAAAGCTTTATTTCCTCAAGCTAAGAGAACAGGATGTAGCTAAACTACTTGTATTATAGTTTATTATGTTTAAGTAGAGATTTGATATTGCATTTTATCATGTTCTTAGATTCGTATAGTTATCGGGATATTTGACCCTGTGAGTTGAAATACACAAACAGGAGGTGAAAGGTCTTGACCTCATATTCTTTTCTGCTATCTCAGACACTCTTCCTCAGCCCCTCCATCCTTCCCAGCTGCCCCCAGCTGTCCCAGTCCCTTTCCTGCTAATAAACCTTCAAGTGTAAAAGTCATGCGTTGACTTAAAATCTCAGAGAAGACAGCTGTGGCATGACCCTGCGGGTCCCTCCCTCTCCTCCCCCTGTACTTCTCTGTTGCCCTGGAGAACTGTGTCACCCCACATCTGAACCTTTTATTTTTATAAATAGTAAAACTGTCAAGCCAAGTGGTGGTGGCTGAGCAAACTGGTAATTAGAGCTGCCACTTGCTGACATAGTTCTTTTTATTTAGTCAACACAGTTATGTTGAAAGAACCAGTTTAATAGCCACAACCCTGCTTTTAGGTCTTAAAGGAGAAAATTTTAGTGTAAGTTGAATTTTAAAGTCCACCTTGATTTTCACATGAAAGGAGTATGTTCAGTTACCAGCATTAAATGTTGAAAACACTAAGTATATCTGAATAGCTATGTTTTGTAATGCAGACATAGATAACTGACTATAAAAGAGTAGAATGTATATTAGAGTCTCAAAGTATGACAGTAATGCTTGAAAGCTGCAAGTTTTGTTGATTTTTGTTTCTTATGCGAGTGTTCTAACTAGGCATATAGATTCTAAACAAAACTGGAGTTTTTAAGTCACAGGGTTTTAAAAGTGTTTGGTCAGTAATTAATTTTATTTAATGAACACTTTTCATAGTGCTTGCTGTGTGTCAAGGATCTGTGCTAGCTGCTTTATAAATATTAATTGTATTAATCCTCATGTCAACTCTGTGAACAGGTACCCCCGAGGTTTAGTGATTCACCTAAAGTCACGTAGCTAGTAAATGTCAGAGCCAGCACAAAACCCGAGTTGTTGTCTGCAACTCCTGGGCCATGCTCCTTCTCCAGAAATGCGCTGACAGTGAACAGGAGGGTCTTTTACTGTGTTAGGATAGCATGCCTGAAGTCAAGCCTAATGACCCATCTTCACATTTACATGCTGTTTTAATCCCACCATTCTGGGGTGACTTGAGGGCCCTTAGTTTCCCAAGTGCTTGAAGGATGTTCACATTATTTGCCTGTTTTAGTCAGTAGTTGGTGACCAAACATTGATGCCAGATTATTTGCCCATGGTGTGATTTTGCTTATGGAAAAAATTTTGAAGCTCATTATCAAAAGATGTTAAGTTGATCATCCCTTCCAAGCAACTTTAATAATTGTGTCCAAATAGTTGGAAAATACCATTCAAAGGATGATATAATGGAGGCTTGATGTCCTTTGATATTTATAAATGCCAAAGATATCAAAAATATGTAGATAGTGAAGGATTTACCAGATGAGTCTTTTTTTAACTAAGGGAGATCTAGCTTTTTTAAAGATACTTTATTAAACTAATTCTATAAACTTGAAATATCCAAAGTCAGAAAAAATTATGATGACCTATTTCTGTTTTCAAACTGACCACAGAATTATTTTTACCATAATTCAGATCTAAGCAAAGGCATTTCGTAAGGGAAATGGAAAAATGATAACGAATTTTAGCCTGAATATTTCTGGTAAGAACACTATAAGAAACATTCATGTGCTCATATATTTTTTCTTCCTAGGCTCCTAGCAATGTTTAGTGACCTCATTTATCTTTTCTAAAACTAACCCCTAATGACGGACAGTTTCCTATGTGAATAAGGTAGTCTCACATTTTTTCCAGATAATCAGGTAGTCACTTCATTTAACTTTAACCTCATTTCTGTGGTCATTATTTTCACAGCCTGCAGGCAACCAGCTTATGAAATCAACTCCCTGTTTTAACTCTGCTTATAAACCAGTCAAGTGCGGAGCTTATTCTGTTGTACCCACAAGCATATGATACATGATACATGATAATGGTGATGTGGTCTGAAAAGATGATTTTTCCTTGTATTTTTGTGTGCTGAGTTTTCACATTCCTGTTCTGAAGAACTTTAAAGACTTTCTTAATTGTGTATAGGATGTCTTTCCTCTAACAAAAAGTTCAAATGGAGTGGGGGGGCAGGGGGTGGAGTATGAAAAGATGAAAGTGGGAAGACCATCAGAAAGTTACTCTTGTCTTGTCATCTGGGAAAAGAGATGTGCCTAGGACTCTAGCAATAGCAAGGAGAACGGAGAAAGCCCGTTTGAATCCCAGCTCTGCTCTTTCCAACGGGACTGAACCATACTTCGACAGGAAAAAAGTATTTTCTCAGTTTGTGATACTGACAGAAGATGAAGCTTCATTCTGTCAGGAAAAGCCTGTAGAGATATGTCCATATGCTTTCGAACAATTTGGGGAAAAAAAAGATTATTTTCCTTAAAAAGCTCCCTCCCCCTAAAGCTATATATGCTTTTGGCTCAACAAAACCTTGATACACATTGGATACTAAGTAGCAATAAAAGGGAGAGATGAAAGGTATATTAAAAATGAAAATTAAAAACTAGTTAATAAATCTCCTTGGGTATTTAGCATAATATTAAACATGTCTTGAATGATGAAGTGTCATTTAGGAAGCACTCCTACAAATTAAATTAGTAACATTCAACCTATTCTCTAGGTCAGTAGTCTAGATTAATACATAGTGTGTTCAAGATTCATAACTATGCCTATGTTAGTGATCAAATATGTCATGAATAATAATACCTAAACTCATTTTCTTCCTGGAAGTGATTTCTAAAGATAATACAAATAGGGGGCAGGGGGAGCTCTTTGGCTTGAAAAAATTCGAAGTTCAAACATACTGAATGTCTTTGAAGGCATTTTTCAGATTATTCCCATTATCAGTGCAAGAGCACAACATAGAGACCAAGTCCCCTTTATAGATGTATGTCCCTACTGGAGGCCACAGCTGACCTCATCTTCCATTGGTTCATATGATCATCGACGGTAGATTCCTCACTGTGATCTTTCAGCACAGGGTATTCAGAGCCTGTGTCCTAAATCATTTCATCAAAGACAAAAGAAAATGTTCAAGTTGACTTCTCCCTTGTGTACCAGGGCTAATTGATTTCAACAGCAAGCAGCAAGGGAGAAAAGCTTGTTATTCAGAAAAGAAGACAAAGAAAATCAAGCATTTCTTAGTGATGAGAGTATGAGACCAAACATTAAATTTGAAGGGCCTAGGGACAGAGATTTAAATGAGACCCGAAACTTTTGAACATAGTGAGAAAATGATGGCGGGGGAAAGATGGTAATTTATAGTTGTAGCAGAAGGATTATTAAGATCAGGAAGATACTGTTAATTCAAGGGAGTAAAACAACTTACCTTTACTTCCTACTAGCTGAAGCGACTTAGCAGCAGCAGCTTACATTGTTGACTTCTAGAATTCAGCACCTTAAAAGAGTGTACTGTCCCCCTACCTGTTATAGAACTCTCTATTTAATTTACATCAGTCAAAGGAGGTGGGGAAAGGAGGTCCCAAACAGGGTAAAGAGGTGTTGGTGATGATGCCTACAGTGTGGATAAGAGCAGGTGTATACTGGAACCTCAGAAGACAAACCCACACCTGAGCCCAGAGGTCTGAGGGAACAGAGACAAATAGGAAAACAGGGTCCTGGGAAGGGGAGCTGTGAGGGGTATCCAAGGGCCCTAACTCAAGTGGAAGGGGGATAGCTGGAAGGGATCTCAGATAGGGAGTCCAGAGCAGATGGATGGATTTGCACAAGTGACACAGTGCTTAGTCAGAAGCCAAGGCTGCTAGTTTCCTATCCTGAGTAAGCAGCGAGTGCTGGTGGGAATGCGGAGAAAGCCAGCGTGAGGCCAGGCTCTGTAGGTGGTGGTAGCTATTGGTGTTGGCAGAAGGCGCTAGGACTGCTTCCCAGCTGGCCTTCACTTTGCTATTCTAAGTCACAGGTAATTAAACGTGTTTGAATCTGTCTTGCGACATCTTCTGGAACATGACAGTCCTGTTGTGGCTCCCTTACAGATTACCTATATTTCCAGGAACTTGTCCAAGTTTTCTTTACTCACTCACCTTCCCAAGTTCTACTGAAAACTCTGTGCGTTTCCAAGTGTGAAGTGGGTTGGTGAAGGCAGATATTAAAGAGGAAACTGGCATGATTCCTTAGCCCAAGGAACTCACTGCCTTATAGTAAAATAAATGAGGCTGAGACAATTACACATTCAGGGTGCAGTGTGATAGCTTAGAAGAGTAGAAAAGGTAAGGGTTTGATTATATTTCCTTCCTGATTCTGTGATCTGAGGTAATTACTTCAGAGTTTTTGCATTGGTATCATGTCTGCCACTACATCTCCTCTGTGCCTGATAATTTGGTAGATGCTTAATAAATATTGCTGTTGCTGTTATCAAAGTGCCATTAAAAGAATGCAAGTGCAGTGTAAATCAAAGGCAATTTCTTATGAAATGGAAAGTTAAGAATGATTAACACCTCATAGAATTATTGTGAAAACTATAAATAAGCCTTTATTACCAAATTACATAAACATACAAAGAATAACCATTGTTAAATTCTACTAGTACTTGAAGTAAAAAGGGAAACAATTGTTGCTTATTCTTTAAAAAAAACTAAATATAGCTGCTTTTTTTTTTTTTATGCACAAGAGTGAGTAGTAAATTTTTGCCGAAGAATGCTCAGTGGGCTTTTTTGTTACCTTGGGCACGCACAAGTAAGGGTCTTATGAATTTGGGGGCTTGGAGCACTTCTGGTTTAAAAGGCTGTCCCTCACTTACTGTAAAATCTTTGTGTAGCATATTTTGAAAAACTTATAAGAAGTTATATCAAATTAATCTCCAGATGTGCTCCCAATAGAGGAGGTTCAAGCCCATTGTTAGAGTCTTAGAGTGGAGCTCTAGGCTGGCAGTATCATCAAGATACTGAGCTGAGCGGCCCCAGAACACTCTGGGTACTCAGGTTACACCAATAAATGTGGCCCAAGGAAAATAAGGCCTGATGAGCAATAGCTTTTTACACCATCAGAAAGACCGCAGGCCACAACCTGTATGATCAAGAGAGGATAGCACCCAGTCTATCCCCATCTTGGACCACTACAGACACAAGTGGTCCAGACCTTCTCCTAGCCCCACCCTCAGCTTAGCCTTACCAATGGATTGGTCATTCGTCTGTCAATCAGGAAGACCTCACTGAGTGTCCTTGATGAAGTCCGGATGGTGTCAAGCTTCGGAGCTGCACAGAACAAGGAGTTCATCAGGTTGAGTCTACCAGGAGGTAGCTAGTTGTTGGACTGCCTCACCTGTAGAGGTCCTGCCCATTCATCCTTGCTCTGTGCTTCATTTACAGAGGATTCCACAGGCAACAAAGATTCTGGTCAAGAGTCGGAGTCTATTCCAGAATATACGGCGGAAGAGGAGCGGGAGGACAACCGGCTGTGGAGGACCGTGGTGATTGGAGAACAGGAGCAGCGGATTGACATGAAGGTCATCGAGCCCTATAGGAGAGTCATTTCTCACGGAGGTAGTGGATTGGGAAGTCTGGAGCCCATTTTTTTTTTTAATTATAAAACAAAACTAGGGTTCTCTGCAGCATGACATCCCTATTAATGTTGATGCTATTAGACAGTCAACATTCAGGGCACTGTAGAACTGTGTGTATTATTCATATGCAATTCAGTGAACACTGGAAAGCCTACTATACAAAAGTAACTTTCCAAGGTGAAAGATGCCTTTCACACCACGTATGATAGCTGTCCTCTTCTGTGCAAACTTCTTGAAAGCCACAGTTGTCTAATTCAATAGCGTCTGTATGGAATTCCTATGGATTGCTTGTAGGGTTTTAACTGAATTGTTTTCAAGTCTGTTTTTGACATGGCCTGCAATAAGAGGTGCTTTTAATTCCAGAACAATCTTTTGAATCCTCTTCAGAAGCTTTAGGAAATCTTTTTGAGACTCAGCCTGGTCCCTTCCCCACCCCACCCCCACTTAAAGTTTGCTTTTCTATAAATTCCATTACCTCTGTGCCTGACAGTAGCTCGCTCTAGCCACCGTCTCCACCTGCTTCATGAGGGACAAGGGAGAGAAAAAGCTCTGTTTCGCATTTTCACTGCTGTCTTGGAACTACAGGAGCCTGAATTTTGGACTCACAAAAAAATAAATAACATGAGCACAAATGATACACTGAAGATTGTCAACTTCAGAAAATTTAAGTGGCTTTTTGAGCTTTTTTAAATTTTTTTGCTGCTGCATGCACAACTCCCCTGCAGCCCTAAGGCACCTCCCTAACCACTCCGCTGTTCTAGGAAAAGTGTAAGCTGACAAAGCAATTGTTCTGTCTTCCTTAACAAGGACAGGGGAATAAGTGTCTTGGCACTGCATTAAATCTCGAGCTTTGGTTTCCTATCAAGCAGAAGGATGTTTTGCTTTTTCCTTCCAAGTCCCCTTCACCACAGATTTTGCACTTTCTGCCTCATGCATTGCTCCCTCCATGTAAGTATCAAGACCACCCAGGGCTCCCACCCACGACAGAGAAGGGAAACGCCTATGGGGGTTCCTGGCCTGGACCTTCCTTTTTCACTATTTGAGCTGAAATGGTAACATGGCCCAGGGAGAGCTCCTCTAAGAAAGACTTTTCCCACAGGTCTTTGGAATGAGAACAGGCTTAATCTTGCTGAAAATGACAGGCAGCTGGCCATAGAGTCAATCCTGTTTTCTTCTAATGAAAACCACAATCCAAAATCATCTAGATTTTCCCAGAAGATCCTTTACACCACCCATCAGGTATTTTTGATTTGTTTGCTTTAAAAAAAAAAAAAAAGAAAACAAAGGTTACTATAAACTAGCCTGTGTACATTCTAAAAGGTACAAGAAATGTAGAAAAGTCTGTCAAAGTAAATCGAAGTCACCCAGTGACCTTCCCTGTGCATTTTTACCATTCAGGTCATAAATTAGGAGTCCCTTTGTTGTAAAGAAGGCAGGCTCATGGCTCCCGTGCTTTTATAAGGCCAAGTTCTCATTAGCTCAGCAGACTGGCCTGCGTATTCTGTCAACCACAGTGAAGCTGGGTGGATGGAGCCCATGGTTCTACTGCCTGAATCAGGATAGAGTGATTATCATCAGCACACTGGAGTCCAGAAAAGCGACTGCTTCTGCCCATCATGTTCTTTGCAAAAACCCCTGCTGGCTCAGGGATAGCCTGGTTTGCGGTGCTTCCTCCCTGCCCCCCGCTCCCCCTGGCACTGGCTCCTCTCTGTTCCATGCTGTGAGCTCCTTATTTGTCTGCGTGACCGTCTGGTTTGTTGGAGAGAGCAGGCCGCCTCCCCTCTCTGCCTGGCTCTGCCTTGGCCCTCTCCAGGCGCCGGCCTGCATGACGTGCCTCTGGCTGCACCCAGCAGATCATGAGCGCGATGCCACCTCTTCCTCCACCCTGACCAGCCTTTTGCTCTGTAGGTGAAGACAGTTCACACGTTACTTCTGAATTTGCCAACGCTTGGCTGTCTTGGAAACTCATATCACTTTCTCAGACCTTAACGATGACACTTGCTAGTTCTCAGTCCATTGAGTTTGTCACCCTGGCTTCTGACGAGCATTTAAAAAGCAGCGCCCAGAGTGAACAGAGATGTCATTTTGGTGTCTGGTACTTTGCTATGAGGACGTTTTCTCACTCAGGCCAGTAAGAAAGTGCCAGCTGTCCAGTGTTCTGGACAGCTAGCTGGGAGTGATTAAAAGCACTGCTGCGGTCTGCTGCAAAGCCAGGCCCTGCAAGTGTCTGCACCAGTTGGGAACATCTGTGTATGAGAGCAGTATCTGAGTATTTGAACAAATAACTCAGCCTTCAGCTTTGGTGGCTTCATATGAGCTGTGGCCAGAGTCTCTGTGCGCAATGTAGAAGAACAGAGTTCAAGACCCATCTTGACCACCACTCATACTGTGACCTTGGTCATCACTTGACTCTCTTGGGCCTTGGTTACTTCCTCAGTAAGAAGAGAGTGATCTCAAAGCCAGTGTCACCTCCTGCAAGCCCACGAGTAACATTCCTGCCATCTGCTTATACAGAAAAGCAAGGAGACGTCTGGGTGGTTTGGATTAGCCCACAGTGTGGGGTCGCTTTGAGGCTAGAACTGGCATTTTGGAACCTGAAACAGGGAACACAATTAAATAGCCAAGGGCACTCATGCCAACGCGTTGTAACGAGGAGTCTCCTGTCTTGTGTTTTTACTTCTCATTTCATTATAGGAGACTCAGGTAACCCTCTGCAGTGTTGCTGGACAAATGACCCTGGAAAGGCTGAGGAGAAGAGTTGCAGGCTGGTGTGTGTGTGTGTGTTTTGGTTGCGCCTGTGGCATCTTTCCTTCTCTCTCCATCCCATTTGCTGGCCAGCAAACTTGTGTTCCGTCCCTTTCATGCTTCTCTGTCCTGCCTCAGGTAAGGTTTGCATCGTTGCTTCCGAGGGTCCCAGGAGATACCACCGTGGGATAGCTC
The DNA here is from genome assembly GCF_910594005.1 of Cervus elaphus. Classification (NCBI taxonomy): domain Eukaryota; kingdom Metazoa; phylum Chordata; class Mammalia; order Artiodactyla; family Cervidae; genus Cervus; species Cervus elaphus. The sequence continues at coordinate 50,549,991 of NC_057843.1, read as the reverse complement.
ACACACCTCAGCACATACACTCTGAATTCACCTCACTGTTACTGAGAAGAGAATCTGATAAAATACATGGTCTAAAAAGCCAAACTTCACTTGAACGCTGCACTCGCTGACAGGGAACTTCACTTGAGTAAGCTGCATATTTAGCATAGAAACTGGGTTAGCTGACCTCCTTGGAGGTATTGGCAAAGAAAAAATTCAAATGGTCCCATTCATTCACGTTATTGCACTTGCCAGCAGTCGCTGTCTGGAATAGCTCCAAAGCCTGACAGTGATGGCGTGGCTCTTGATTTAGAAGGAAAACTTTCATGACAAAATCTTTCTTTTTCTCCTTCCTTCCTTACACACTACATCTCCTCATTGCCTTCTCTTTCTTTTGCCTCCTCTTCTCTTCCTACAAATCCTCTGCCCACAAATGCAAAGTCCAGCATTTGTCAATTTCAGTGATTACTACGGAAAGAGCCATTCCCAACTTAGTCACTGATCAGGACATAGTAAGCTGACCATTCAGTATTCCTTTGGCTAAATAAACTCAAGCAAACGCAATACTATGACATTCCAAGGACAGACATCAGTGACACAAAGAGATGAATTGCCATTTAAGATGACTTCTGAAGTAGTTTATAAACCTCAGTCTTTCCTTAAAAAAAAAAAAAAAAAAAAAAAAGACATTCTTAAAAATTCTCTAGAAATAGAAAAAGAAATCAAACTGAGCAGTCATGATCTCAAAATTATCCTGACACCCTGCAGCCTGACATCTACATTTAAAGTTTTTTAATTTAATTTTTTATTAGAGTATAGTTGATTTACAATGTTGTGTTAATTTTAGATGTATAGCAAAGTGATTCAGTTATATATATTCTTTTTCAGATTCTTTCCCTATATGGGTTATTACAGAATATTGAGTAGAGTTCCCTGTGCCAGGCAGTAGGTCTTCGTTGGTTGTCTGTCTTAAATATAGCAGGTGTACATGTCAAGTTCTCCTTTTTTTGCTGTTAGCATTTGCCTTATATATTGAGTTGCTCATGCATTTGGTGTATATATATTTACAACTGTTACATCTTCTTCTTGAACTGATCCCTTGATCGTTATGTATTGTCCTTCTTTCTCTCATAACAGTCTGTTTTGTCAATCAGTATTGCTGCTCCAGTTTTCTTCTGATTTTCATTTGCATAGAATACCTTTTTCCATCCCCTCACTTTCAGTCTGTATGTGTCCTCAAGAGCTGAAGTAGGTCTGTTGTAGACAGCATTTATACATGTTTTGCTTTTGTATTCATTCAGCCAGTCTAAGTCTTTAGGTTGGAGCATTTAATTCATTCACATTTAAAATTATTATTGACATGTATGTTCTTATTGCCATCTTGTTAATTGCTTTGGATTTGTTTTTGTAAGTTTTCTTCCCTTTTTTCTCTTGTGATTAGATTACTATCTTTAGTATTGTATTTGGATTACTTTGTCTTTTTTGTGTGTTAATCTATTGTAGATTTTTGGTTTGCGGTTACTACCGGGTTTTGACAAAGCAGTCTCTCTCTCTATATATATACATATATACATACACAAGATTGGTTTAAGTTGCTAGTCTCTTAATTTCAAATGCATTTCCAATGTCCTGCATTTGTACTCTCCTTACAGTTGCTGGTTTTGTTATATTATTTGTGTGGGGATCATTCCGTACTTTTACTGTATGTTTTGCCTTTACTAGCCAGCTTTTCCATTTGTGATTTTCTTGTTTCTTGTACTAGCCTTTTCTTTTCTGCCTGGAGAAGTTCCTTTAGCATTTGTTGTAACATGGGTTTGGTGGTGGTGAATTTTCTCAACTTTCGCTTGTCTATAAAACTTCTGATTTCTCTGCTGAATCTGAACAAGAGCCTTGCTGGGTAGAGTGAGTATTCTTCGTTGTAGATTTTGCCTTTTATCACTGTAAATAATCCTGCCAGTTCCTTCTAGATTGCAGTTTCTGCTGAAAGATCAGCTGATAACCTTATGGGGATTCCCTTGTATTTATTGCTTTTCCCTTGTTGCTTTTAATATTATCTCTTTGTCTTTTTGTCACTTGGATTAATATGTGTCTTTGAGTGTTCCTTCTTGGGTTTATCATGTATGGGACTCTCTGCATGTCCTGGACTTTGAGTGTTTCCTTTTTCATATTAGGGAAATTTTTGGCTATTTTCTCTTCAAATATTTTCTCAGGCCCTCTCTCTCTCTTCTCCTTCTGGGACCCCTATAATGTGAAAAGCGTTTGTCACTCAATCGTGTCCAACTCTTTGCAACCCCATGGACTATAGCCTGCCAGGCTTCTCTGTCCATGGAATTCTCTAGGTGAGAATACTGGATTGGGTAGCCATTCCCTTCTCTAGGGAATTTTTCTGAACCAGGGATCAAACCTGGGTCTCCTGCATTGAGGGCAGATTCTTGACCATCTGAGCCACCAGGGAAGCCTGATAATGTGAATGTTGGTGTGTTTAATAAATGGCAACCCACTCCAGTATTCTTGCTTGGAGAATTCCATGGACAGAAGAACCTGGTGGGCTACTGTCCTCATTTATTTTCATTCTTCTTTCTTAGGTTCCATGGCAGTGATGTCTACCATTCTGTCTTCCAGCTTACTTATGCATTGCTCCTCATTTCCTCTGCTGTTGATTCCTTCTAGTGAATTTTTCATTTCACTTATTGTTCATCTCTGTTTGTTCTTTAAAGCTTCTAGGTCTTTATCAAACATTTCTTGTATCCTGTCTGTCTGTACCTCCATTCTTTTTTTGAGATTTTTGGATCATCTTTACTATTACTACTTCGAATTCTTTTTCAGGTAGACTGCCTATCTCCACTTCACTTAGTTGTTCTGGTTCCTTTGTTTGTTCCTTTGTTTGAAAGCTATTTCTCTGCATATTTGTCTGTCTTTGTGGTCATCTCCATTCCTCCATCTCAGCCACCAAGGAAGCCCGTATTCTTCCAGATGCAAGATTGCAATTCTTCTTGGTCCTGGTGCCTGCCCACTGGTGTGGAGTTGGGTTTTGTCCCTCTGGTGGGCAGGGCCGTGTTAAGGGGTATATTTTTAGCTCACTATCTGCTGGTGGGAGGGGCTATGTTTCCACTCTGTTGGTTGTTTGGCCTGAGCATGCAGGTTGCTGAGTGGGCCCAGGTCTCAGTGCCAGAATGGTGACCTCCAGGAGAGCTCATACCCATGGGTATTCCCTGGGATGTCCACCACCGGTGTCCTTTCCCCACAATGAGCTACTGCCAACCATGCCTCCCCAGGAGACCCTCCAAGACCTGTAGGTAGGTGCTTTGCCCTGGGCCCCAGTGCACATTAAACCATGTGTGTCCTCCAAGAGTGGAATCTCTGTGTCCCCTAGTACTATGGAACTGCTGTACTGAACGCCACTGGCCTTCCAAGCCAAAGGCTCTGAAGGCTCCTCCTCCTAATACCAGACCCCCAAGCTGGGGAGTCTGATGTGAGGTTCACTCCTCTTACTCCTGTGGGAGAACGTCTGCAATATAATTATTTTCTAGTATGCAGTTCACACACTCAGGAGGTCTGCAATTTGATTATATTTTGAAAGAGTCCCTTCTACTGTCTCTTGTGGCTTCTTCTTTGTCTTTGGGTATAGAATATCTTTTTGGTGGGGGGTAGATAGGATTGAGTCTTTTTTGTTGATGGTTGTTCAGCAGTTAGTTGTGATTCTGGTGTTTTCATTGAGAGGAGATGAGCTCAAGTCCTTCTACTCTGCCATCTTGTCTCAGCCTCTCCTGATGTCTCCCAAAAGGATGATTTTGTACTTATATTTAAGATGGATTCATTATGTCTATTTCCTCTTTTAATGAACTCTCTTTTTCATTGCACTGAGCTTAATTGCATATTTTAGTGGAGTTAGGATTAATGTCATTAAGCCACCCTATCCTTTGTGGATTTCTATTCAGTTATGAATCTTCCTAAATGAAATTGTTGATGGAACAAATACTTGAAAATATGTCTCCTTATGCCATTTTCCTTCATACCACCTTCTTTAAAAGTTGGCAAAATACCTACATATTGGAAAAGATGGCACTAAAGCAAAAAATCCAGAGGGAAGCTACTGCAGTCCTGTTTTGCAAACGTGTTGCATCAGGTATACACTTACATAGGTAACATCTTCTAAGATATGTAGCATTATCTGCAGCAGCCTCAAATTAGTAATATACACAAACCCATAATTTGATGTATTTTTAGTTGGTATCACTTTCTTCCCCCACCTCTTTTGTGGCAGAGTCATACTCTCTATCCTTGTAGAAAACATCTCATTAAACTGCTTTTCAAGAGTTAAGCCCATCCAAATCTATATCTAGCCAGTATTTTACTGCCTTGTAATCACCAGAGGGGTATTTAGAGTTCTGAAAAAATGAAACACGCCAAATTCTGATCAGGCTTGAGGGTGTGTTCTGTCCTCCTACTCAAAGCTTTGAGGAAATCTCTAATGTTTCTAAAGCCTAGAACTATGTTATATGATACAATCACAAATATTTTTAAACAGATGTTAAAAAATAAAAGTACAGTGCATTGCTTCCATTTTTAAGTCTGGAAGGCACGTGAGATTCTATAGACAAATTTGTGGAGACTTGACCAACACCTGCCACATGTTTCAAAGATGAGTTTTCAAGGAACACAGAGTTTACTACAACTAGGACAAACTAAAAAGGATCAAATAGAACCTCTCTCTTAGCCATTAAAGGAAAGAGTGTTAGATAGATTAGCTTTTTTATTATATAAATTAGAAGCCCTTAAGTCAAAAAGTGTTGCCTCACCATCCTTTAAGTTGAATATTTATAACCTACTTATATGACTATGTACAGTACATATAATCATCCATAATACATGGGTGCCCTATAGATGCAAATATATTCACACTATGTATTGTATCTTAACCACTGCAAGATAATTATATGCATATATACTTATAGAAGTATATAGTCTTTATAATAGTCACTTAAAGATATATCTAATACATCCACATACATACACTTGCCAAGGCTTCCAGATTTATCCTTTAGGTTAAATATTATCGTGTTAAGAGTTTCAGTTGGTTACAAATGTCTTTTTGTTTGTCCCCCAGGATACTATGGGGACGGCCTAAATGCCATCATTGTGTTTGCTGCCTGTTTTCTGCCAGACAGCAGTCGGGCGGACTACCACTATGTCATGGAAAATCTTTTCCTGTGAGTGATGCTTACAATAAAATGCTTTGAGTTAATGACTGTGGGGATGCAATGGCAGATAGAACATCTTTAATAAAAGGAAACAGATGATGTAGAATATTCTAAGCCTTTGAATAAAAGTCAATAAAATCTGTATCAAGGAAAATTGCTCAAGAGACTGAAAGCTTCAGAGGAGCTGTTTTGTCAGTAGAATGCACTGAAAACAAATGAACATAGTTTGGCCTGTATTTTAAAATTCTGTAACATTTTTTTGGGGTGAAGTGTTATTTTGGTTCCCTGATAACATGTTCTTAGTCAACTGATAATAACCTGACTTCATTTATATCTGCCTTTATTTAATCTGACTTGCCCTTTAGTATATGATAACATTGCTGATATTTTTGAAAGTTGGGTTTCTAACCCACAGATTTTTCAAGTGTACCTGCATTAAAAAAAAAAGAAAAGATAACTGTGCAAATAAATGAATAATACTCTCAGAGAAGTGATCTTAGGTAACTGCATTCTTCTCAAGATGAAAAGGTAATACGTGCAACCAGTCTTAAATGTTATGCACCCTACAATTTAAATATTATATAATTATGGTGAAATAAGATGAACTCTATCATGTGGAATCTGAAAACACTTCTCTTCCTTCCTGTGATCAGATATGTAATAAGTACTTTAGAGTTGATGGTAGCTGAAGACTATATGATTGTGTACTTGAATGGTGCGACCCCAAGACGGAAGATGCCAGGGCTAGGCTGGATGAAGAAATGTTACCAGATGATTGACAGACGGTATGTGGGGCTCCATTAGCTAATCACTATTTTGACTTCCTCAATAACTCCCATCTCCAGTGACCTTTTAATTTACCAAAAATGCAGTCACAATTTAGGAACATTGAATTAATGCTGATTTGAGATAATAAATTTTAAAATATTAATCAAAGTATCACTCAAATTTTAAATAAAGCAAATCTTCCCCAGATTTTGTTAAATGTTACTAATCTCAAACTTGGCAACAAGCATTTTAAAGTATGCTTATGCTATTGCCATATGGAGGTGCAATTTGAGCTGATAAATCAAAGTCCATGATTCTTCACTGGTATCATGTGACCTTGCTGCCCTTTATCTATTGTGACTTAGGCAACCCATGTGCCCTTATTTCAACATTCACTGTTAATTCCAGCTCATTTGGTGCCGTGTGTGCCCCTTCCTCAAGATACATCACTTCTATTCATACTGGTTTTATTAGAACCAAACACATTGTTGCCATTTACAGGAAAACTGTCATAATAAGCATACAAATTGATGATGTCTTCTATAGTGTGGCTTCCTCTCAGATGTGGCTCCCTGCAAATCAACATGTGAGTGCCCTGATATAGTAACTAAAATCCATTAATCATCCAAACATACATACAGTAGCATTGCTAATGCTGAACAATATGCCAGGATATCCAAAATGTTAATCTGAAGGCCAAATAACCACATGCTTTCATTATACAGAGGAAGAAACCCAGGCTCAGTAGAACAGGGTATTCATTTCAAAATACTAAAAATAATGCTGACAAAAATGAATAGCATTGTCAAACAAAAATATGCCATGAGGATTATAGATTTATGCACTCCAAGAGTATGACCATTCTATTTTACATTTATTTCTGTAAATGAGGTTTGAATTATGCAAGTTTCAAATTATATCTCAAAGGCATTCTTTGTATTAATCATTGCATTCTATACCTGCCTAACTTACATAAGAACTCCCTAATATTTATATAAATATATATATATACACACACATACTTTAATTCCCATTCAAAATAGGTTATGAGTAATTTTTTTCTTTTTCAAAATAGGTTGAGGAAGAATTTAAAATCATTCATCATTGTTCATCCATCTTGGTTCATCAGAACAATCCTTGCAGTTACACGACCTTTTATAAGGTATAGTCATTATTACAGTAAAAGTACTAGTTTTTTAAAGTATGTAATTCATTGTTCCTCTATACAAAAATTCATAAACCAAGAGAGTATTTAGGATAATATGTTTTGCCTCTGTCTTTCCTGAAAATATACTTTGGACTGCCCAGCAAGAGACTCTAAGAGTGAGTATATGTTCATAGTGATTATTTTTCCCCTATAATTATAAAACATGACCGCTATATTGCTTGCTATAAACATAGAAAATGAAACAGTGAGGTTTCCATGCCATATGACAAAAGGGAATAAATAGTACTATTAAAGAAATACGGGCTTCCCTGATAGCTCAGTTGGTGAAGAATCTACCTGCAATGCAGGAGACCTGGGTTCAATCCCTGAGTTGGGAAGATCCCCTGAAGAAGGGCACAGCTACCCACTGCAATATTCTGGCCTGGAAAATTCCATGGACTGTATAGTCCATGGGGTCTCAACAAGTCAGACACGACTCAGCGACTTTCACAGACATTAAAGAAATACGGTATTTTGTAAAGAATCAAAGAGGTGGAGTAACATGACAATGGAAATTAAAGACACATCAAGGACAGAAACATAAGCCAGACCTTAATTGTTTTGTTTCTTCTGAACAAATACCATGTAGGTCACCTAAAGTGGGTTGAGAGTCTGTGCAGCCATTTTGAGAGCTTTGTTTTGATCATCCATGAGGCTTCTTGGTTTAAATTCACTTCAGATCAGTAAATATTTGTTCATCATCTATTTTGTGTTAGATGCTATATAACCTTACACTTTGGGGATGAAAAGAAAAGTAAGATATGCCTCTTATATAGCAAAACTGAGACAGTTAAATGAAAGGGACAATACAGATTTTCTAGAAAGTTTTAAAAAATAGAAGAGGGAGGGGCAAGATAGGGGTATGGGATTAAGAGGTACAAGCTACTAGGTAAAAAATAAATAAGCTACAAAGATACAGTGTACAGCACAGGGAAAATAGGCACCATTTTATAATAACTTCAATGGAGTATAGTCTATAAAAATAATGAATCACTAAGTTGTAAGCCTGAAACTAATATAATATTGAGAATCAACTATATATCAGCTAACTAGAACTTGCCTAACATCAGGGTACAAATTATATAAACTGAAATTTTTCTGTCTCAGTGTTATTAATGAATCTGTAAGAAAAATTCTGGAGAAAAGATTAAAGGTTAAAATCTTTTATATATATATTTTTTATTACTATATATATATATATTTTATTGAAGTATAGTTGGCTTACCGTGTTTCAGGTGCCCAGCAAGGTGATTCAGTTAAACACATACACATAACTACTTTTTAAATCATTTTCCATTATAGGTTATTACAAAATATGGACTATAGTTCCCTGTGCTATACAGTAAACCTTTGTTGCTTGTTTCATATCTATTTTTTTTTAATTAGAAATTGAGCACTCTGTGCCATCCAGAATCTTCTTTTTTTGTTCTGTGTTCACTTATGTTTATTTAGCATTCCCATCCGCTATGTCCAACAACTGGGTAGCAGGATTCAACCAGTTTTCCTCTGGCAGGAGAGCTCTTTAAATTACTTTAAAGCATAATACAAGCTTTTAAGATATATAAAAAAAAAAGCTACTAATTTTAAGATTAGCAGAAAATGCTTTGACAGAGAGTAGGAATAAATGTACAATGAAGAACTTATACAAACTTTTAACGAGTAAAAAAGCAAACATTAGAATTGATATTGAGTCACTGATGCTTGTTTAATAATTCAGCTCTATTTTAAAATGAATATATTTCTCCTTGGTAAATATTTGTTATGGCAAGAATATGAAAAAGAATTATAATTCAACATTTATTGAACGGAGTTTCAAGATAATAATAATTCCCTTCTCTAGGGATCTTCCCAACCCAGGGATCAAACCCAGGTCTCCCACATCACAGGTGGATTCTTTTTTTTTTTTTCACAGGTGGATTCTTTACCCGCTGAGCCTCAAGGGAAGCCCCAATAATTATGACAAAAATAATTAAATTATAGCAAGTAGTGTTGTGGTAAATTACATATAATAATGGTTTACATTTATTGAGTACTTACATGCATTATTTTATTTAATCCTAATGATGATGCTCTGAAGGAGGCACTGCTTACTATTTCTGTATTGTAGGAAAAAAAAACCCTAAGGTTCAATGAGGTCAAATAAATTGTTCAAACCAGGAGCCAGCAAACCATTCTGTAAAGAATCAGATATTAAGTATTTTAAGTGTTATGGGCCATACACTTTCAGTCACCACTACTTAGCTCTGCCATGGTAGGACAAAAGCCATAGATAATACGTAAATAAATAAGTGTCCCTGTGTTCCAATAAAACTTGATTTATGAACACTGAAGTTCAATTTTCTGAAATGTTTTACATGTCATGAAATAGTCTTATTTTGATCATTTTTCAACCATTTAAAAAAATGCAAAACCAGTCTTGGCACAAAGATGTAAATAACCAGTAACAAGTTGGCTATGGCCAACAGGCCATAGTTTACCAACCCCAGGTCTACGGTAACATAGCCAAGAAATGATAAACTCAGGCTCTGTACCCAGTGTCTACCTAATTCTAAAGAACACATATTTCAAGTACTTAAACATTCTATTCTACAGTTTCATCATATAAAACCCTCTTTAAAGATCCCTCTGTGAATCAATCTACATCAGCGTAACAAATTTTTTGACCTGAAAAAAGAGGTCACTAAAATGTATTATAGGTCTTTTCACTGCTAAAGGGTAACACCTATGATAGAGGTATATAGCAAATTCTTTTTTTTTAATTCATGTATTTTTAAACTGAAGTATAATTAATTTACAATGTGTTAATTTCTCGTGTACAGCAAAGTGATTCAGTTTCTCATATTCAGATACATATTTGTAACTAAATACGAAAAATGATTTTTTTTCAGTTACGTATTCTTTTTCATATTCTTTTCCATTATGGTTTATTGCAGGATACTGACTATAGTTCCTGTGCTGCAGAGTAGGACCTTGTTGTTTATCTGTTTATTTTAATAGAGTAGTTACTGTCTGCTAATCCCATCCTTCTAATTCATCCCTCCCTCCTCAAGTTCATTTTTGTAAATCAGTTGTCTGTCTGTGTCAAGCACTGGGTTAGGTGCTGCAGGTTGAGAAATTAAAGAGCTCAGTTGCTTTCCTCAGGTCACAGCCTGGCAGCTGACACAGGGAGACGAGAAAGCGGCTACAATACAGGGTACAAAGGGGGCCGATGAGGGTGATGACTCGGAGTGGGGCTGAGTTTTAAGGTGACCGGTGAAGTGTGAAGACAGAGAGTCTGCATCAAGAGAGGCTTTCTAGAAGAATGCATCCTCAAGCTGAGTTTTGAAGAATAGGATTGGCTAGCTAAAGCCAGGTAGAGGAAATAGCAGGTACCAATACACCAAGAAGAAAAAATATTCTTTTTCCTATTCAGTTACAAATACATATCTCAATATAAGAAACTGAATCACTTTGCTGCCTAGAGAACTGTACATTCCAGTGTGGAGGTGTCCTCCTGGACTTCTTCTGCCTTCTTATTCTGCCCCCTCCGTTTTTTAAATCAAAATCTGAATTTAGCTCAAAAACTCCAGAGGAAGGAAGTGGCCTAATGTGGCATGTCGTTAGTGGTGTGTGTTCACCCAAGGCTTATGAGGACTTGAGTGACTGTTCAAAAATGAAGGTTGTTCACAAGCCACACCCAGTAGCCCGTAGTCAAAAATGCAAGTAAAATGTGAAAGCTGGATGTATGCAGAAGTGACCTTGACAGCATCTTCTCAGTAGACTGGGGAGGCCTTTTCATTAGAGACCATTCAAGGGAGTTGGACGCCTGATCAAGTTCCCTTTCAAGTGGAATGATATATTCTTAGAATTAGTTTGCTGTTACACTAGTAATACAAAAATGTCACCTTCTTATAAAACAGCCAATCATTATAGGTAAGTGGCACCTTCTGCCACTGACTGAAGGTGAAATCTGGGCAAACACTTAATTCCCTATGTCTAAATTTCCTTGTCTTTAAAAAGAGATAGTACCTACCTCTTTAGGTACTACTTTAATAGTACCTACCTCATTAGGCTAGCACAGAAAATGAGTTATTATGTGTGTGTGTGAGTCGCTCAGCTGTGTATGACTCTTTGTGACCCCATGGACTGTAACCTGCCAGGCTCCTCTGTCCATGTGATTCTCCAGGCAAGAATACTGGAGTGGGTAGCCATTCCCTTCTCCAGGGGATCTTCCCAATTCAGTGAACTAACCAGGGTTTCCTGAATTGCAGGCAGATTCTTTACCATCTGAACCACCAGGAAAGTCCCAAGAGTTAATATATATTAACCAATTAGAACAGAGTCTGGCACATAGTAACTACTCAAGTAATATAGCTATTCTTCTAAGTAAGAGTGCTGGGGGCAAGGTGATAAGGATTTTCAAGAAGAGGCAGAAGTCTGAGGGATGGAGGAGTGACTGAAATCTTTTTTCTTTTCTTTTTTTCAAGTTCCAAATTCAGCAGTAAAATTAAATATGTCAGTAGTTTATCAGAACTCAGTGGACTGATCCCAATGGATTGCATCCATATTCCAGAGAGCATCATCAAGTAAGTCCTGATGGTTCTGAAGATTTGGTAAGAAATACTGCATGTCTGGAGAAAGAGATGAGAAAATAACTCACTCCTGGAATATGGGGAAATGGCTTATCTTTTGTTTTACATTTAAAACAAATAATAAATATTCTCCAATAAATATATTTCTTTTCTTATAACCTAGAGATAACTGTTCTGTTCTTGCAGATCTACTTTCACATGATCTTCTATGGTGTTGTTGAGATTTGCTCACTTTCATCTTGAATTTACAACCATTTTGGGGAAAGCATAAATTTAACACTAATCAGTGTATTTGTTACCTCTGTCTTGCATGCCACACAAAAGGTAGATTTTGTACATAGCCTGGATTTTTGTATTGACTTATATAAAGTAATTTATCTGCTTGACCCAAGGAAAAGAGAAAAAAGTTACCCCTTTCTCTGATTTCTTCTAAGTCCTGTTTCTTCATGGTTGCCTCCAGGTGAAAGGTAAAGCAGAGTGGTGGGCGGTAGAGTCAGGAATGACTTCCTTACTCAGTACCTGGTAAAGCCTGTAGGTAGAAAGCATGGATACTTAAACTTGTAGCATTATGCTGCAAAAATAGTAAAAATAAAAAGTCAACTGCTTGGAGCTGGGGCTTAAAAATGTGATGCTGGAAAATGAACCCTCCTAACTGGTTAATTGTTGCAAAGAACTATCGTTTACTGTCGATCATGTTTTTCTTTCACTATGTCTAATTTACTGGCTTTCTGTGTGATTAAAAGTGGGAGGAAGGTAACCATCAGCTCAGAGAAAACAATCAAGGATACCCTATCTTCCTCCATAAGATGGAGAGCAGAATGGACCTCCCAATTTGGGCTTCCAAAAAAGAGTTCCCTCACTTTAAAATGGCAGAACTGGAAGGAAAAGATTCCCATTTAATGTGTGTCTCCTGTTCTGGGTATAAGAAGTGCTCTATTTATATCCTTTATTTAATCCTTACAGTAAACGCCCTGTTTATACATAAGAAATGTCACTTAGGAAGGGGATGTTTACTTATGCAAAGTAGAAGCAGGAACAAGGATGAGATGGAACTAGAATTTAAATCCAGGTGAGCCTGGAACCAAAATTCCCATGCAGATTTCTTTACCTCCTGTAAAATACCCATCTAAATAATGGGTATATTTAGATAAATATAAGGGGTATATGTAGATAAATAAAATACCCATCTAAATAAATACCCATACCCTTCTGAGTCAAAGCTCATAAGTAGCTGCAGTTTGGTTTTCCTGCATCCCAGTATCAGGTATGAACAGAAGATACAGGTTGGGTTGAGAACTGCCAGTTGGCTTAGCTGAATCAAGCTGAGCGTGCATAAGCCCTGATGGTGGATGTGATCCTCACTAGCTTCACAGAGTCCCCAGATTAGCACAACTCACAGCTCTGGCCTGCTGCCTCAAAAAGAAGGCACCCCATCTCCAAAAACAGTACTAGAGCACCCACCTCCTATTATGCAAAAGATGACAAGGATTTTCCATCTTCAAGTGGAAATGAGCACTGGCCACTTTCTAAGTGAGTATGCTCCCCCCCAGCGTGGCACTGGGAACAAGAGAAGAGATTGTGCTTTGGAGGACCAGCATTAGATTTGAAACTTCTCCCCACCTTGCCTCTCTGACACTTCAGGAATCCTATTTAGAACTCTCGGAGTCTCAGCCTCAGCATCTGTAAAATGAGAAAACAAGGAGCAATTAATTCATGGCAAGGTCCTGAGAACAGAATGAGAACCATGAACATAAAGCACTGAGGAACCACCTGGCACAAAGTTGCCAATCCAGAATGGTATTTATTGTAATCGTGTTGCTTTTAGAGACTCACTGTTCACACAGGGAAGTTGGGTTGTGAAGTTAAACTTGCCCTAGGTGCTTTTCATTCATCTACAAGTCAGCTTTTCTATCTGGGAACAGTTTCTTCCAAAGGAGGGTTCTATTTGGAAAGATTTTCTTCTGGAGGAAGAAACTTACAACCGTGCCTATCCTCCCCATGTGTCCTGTTTTTCGTAATTCATCTCCTCTGGCTGTCCTTTCTCATTTCTGTAACTGACCCTTGTTGCCTCATTTTCATATTATGCCATTTTCAAACTGGTAACAAACCATAACTCTTACACATTACACAAGAGCAGGATCTCATCCAATCCCAAGGCCAATATTCAGCTAGGATAGAGTGCATCAAAGTGCTTAAAGGAAAGAAAATTGAGCCCAATCTGAAATCAGATTTATAATCACTGACTACAGTCAGTTCTTGTTATTTGTGGCAGTGATGTTCTTACAGATCTGGATAACTTACTGAACCATTGTTTCCAGGGGGAACACGGGGCTAAGTTTCTGTGAGTACTTGGTCACAGCATTCTCATTTGCCAATTAACGTACAGCCTTGTTTTAGGTCCATTTCTGTTTCTTACTTCCATACCTTACTTGATCTGTATTGTTGATTCACTAACATTGAACTCAGGGCCAACAACACTGTAACTTGTTGCCTGAACAAAGCTTATCTAACACACACATTCCTCCCTAAGGCCCATCGCAGCCATCCTGTGCTCAGGAATACCAGATGATACTTAAGCATAATGTTTGGGAAACATTCTTAAATAAAGAGATCACCAGCAAAAAAGCACAAAAATAAGAAAAACATGGCATGCCACACTGTAAAAGGCCATTTGTTTGCAGCCTGAGAGCTGAGACGAGAAGGCAGAGCCCCGCTGGGCTCCCCCTCAGCTGGGAACCCACACATGGGGTGACTGAAATGTCTGGGCACTCTGTTAAAAGTCCACAAGTGGCCGTGAAAGTGCCAAAGTATTGCTTAGGAGGTTGCAGCTATGGTTTAGCAAGTAGGTGAATTTGTGAATGTGCAATCTGCAAATCCTGAGGATCGGCTGTATATAACTATAAATTCGAAATAATTGATTGTATCGCATATAAATAGGATTCCTCCCCAAAGGCAATTTGACTATGATTTGGGTAGGCTTCTCCTGTCACGTGTTGACTGTCCTGTCATTTTTTCCATCTGTCCACTCGTTTTCCTCACTGCATTCGTTTTTTTTATCCTGTAAGGTACGATGAAGAGAGAGCTTATAAGAGAAGTGTGAGGTAATCATCTCCTGATCTACAGTTCACGCTGGGTCCTTTGTGTGTGTGTACACCAGTGTCTTACTTGTGGGTGACCTCAACAGGCTACCAGAGGAAGAGGTCCTGGTATCAGTCCCTTGTAGTATATCATTTCCAGTCTTTGTCGTGTGTCTAAAGCCGTTGAGGTCAACCTAATTTGCAACTGAAACCTACTAAACCAGATACATCGCAGACTTGGCCCAGGCTGCAAGCTAATTTTAACTAGCCCTGACAACTGCTGTGGCTGTTTCCAGCTTTATTTCAGCCAGCATGCTTCCAGTCTCCTTGCAAGTTTTGTATCTCCGTTTATGAAGGGCTTTGCAAAGGAAACGTACATAAACACAGACTTGGGAGTTCCTAGAACACCAGATGTAATTGAAGGCATGTGTCTTAGCGCTCCAAAGGTTGGTTTTTAAAAGCACAGACGCTCCACTTTCGTTTGGCTTTGCTTTGACTTCTTTTTTGTGACTCTCTCACGCTCTGCTTGCTTCTTGTTTCTTTTCTACACTGATAATTTTTGCTCATGCAGACTGGATGAAGATCTGAGGGAAGCATCTGAAGCAGCTAAGTAAGACTTGGTTTCCATTCAGCAGCTGGCAGTGATGTTGGCTTGCATTTCAGGAATGAGTTGGGAGAACCTGCATGCCTGGTGTTTTATTCTTGCATTCTGGTAATAGTGCTGCCTTTTAAACGTTTCCTTTGTTCCATGATAGATGTAATTTCTCTTATTTGTACTACAATCTGTTGTCCCCCTAATGATCGTGGTTACCTTGTTACCATTAAACATTTTTAAAAAATATATATGCAATTTTAGGCACCACAGCAAAAGAAACACATCACGGGCAGTGCCATGAATAGCGTAACAGCCAGATGATCACTTGCATACACTGAGGCAATAAAACCTCAGTAACTCATACAAATGCAGAAAAATGGTAGCAACTTGAAATACTTCTGTAGAACCAAATTCCTGAATTTCCAAGATTTTTTTTAAAAACTTCTTATTCAGTGACTGGGAAATATAGCTTAACTAACGGCTTCTGACTTATTTGCATGAGTACAAAACATATTGCTCACTATTATTATAGTTTGCAAAAAGCAAAATCATAACTTTAATGCAAATATAAAATGAATACATGCCAGTGATTTTATTCAACTAATTATTTAATCAAGGAACCAGTAAGCTGTTAAAACCAGTTGAAAGAGTATTTGAAAAGCTAGATATCTATAAGCAATTTATAAAGGAACATTAGGATAAAAATGTTGGTTTACATACAAAACTGATTAGTGTTCAACAGGGCAATAAACTATACCTCAGGGTGGTCTTTTCCACTGGACAGAAACTATTGCATCTCTGCTCAGTAAAAATCAAGTTAATATCTGCCTCTACAGAGCTGTAAGATCAATAGGAAGTCAACTCAACAGTGCTTCTAAAGAACATCCAGTAATTTTATTTCCAGTTCACAAATAATTTTTCTGACACTGCTAAATATAAACAAGAATATTCGCTGCATCAAGCTTCTCCATTGCAAAAGTTGCTTACACTGTTAATTTTTATAACTTGTTCCTATTTTAATAGCTATTGCAAAAGCAGAAATCCTGGACAATGTCTAAACAGCTACAAATTCTGAATAAGTAAGATCTAAGTTAGTGAAGTTTTTCCTAGATAGGTATAAATGCCAATTCGTCATGAAAACAATCCATTAAAATATTTTTCCCTACATTTTTGTAGCAGGTAATCTGTAGAATTATTTGCCTATAGCATGGATCTTTTGGGTTAAAAACTCAAGGAAAGGTTTTTGCTTTAGAAAGCTTAGCATTAGTGTAGATTACTGGTAAATGTGCCTATACTGTATTCTGGTACAGTGTACCCTGTTAGCATTTATCTCTGCTCAAATTGCACTGTCATGAGATTCCCCACAGAGAGAGTGAGCAATTAGTTTCCCTTTCAAATTTTTTTTTTTTTTTTAGGATAACAGATTTATTAAATTAAGAAGCTGTTTTCAAGACAAAAATATACGGAGGGAACGTCAATAATTTTCCAGCCAAACCCACTATGGAGTCATAGCCATGTGCTCTCATTACTACCCTAAAATCTCACCTACTTTCCCTCTATATTTCTACTCTTCCTGCTTAACTACCATAAGAGAACATTTATCACTTTGGCTTAGTTGTGTAGCTTTCTTTTTTCTCTCAAATTCTTCACTTGTTCACTTATCTACCTCCGCAGACCCTCTCCCCAAAGATCTAAATGATCTTGGCTGGTCCTGAGATGTCTTGATCGCCTTCCTAAAGGAAGCAGCAAGCTCATGCCTAGTACATAGTCGATGCTCAATAAATTTCTGCTTCATCAATTGGTGAATGTGCATAAGACTTAAGATCACTGCTGAGGCGCAGTGCTTCTCAAACTTAACTTAGCGCATCAGAATCACCTACAGTGTCCTGGGCCTCACCCCCAAAGTTTCTGATCAGCAGGCCTGAGAATCTGTATTGCTAACAAGTTCGCAGTAATGCCAATACTGCCAGTCTCAGGACCTTGCTTGGAGAGTCACTGCCTTAAAGCAAATGGCTGAATAAAAATAATCAGATTTGTCCTCAGAAGTCTATGCTCTTGCTTTGAATTCAATGAGTAAGCCATCTGTCTGAATTCTCCATTCATTTAACTTCTTCTGATGGTGACATTATAGCTAGGAGGAACCGAAAATGTGGAAGGAGAAAGAATTTTACTGTTGACCCTGCAGATGATCAAAATCCCACAGAATCCTACCATTTCTGCATGCTAACTATATCTTCTCAACTACCTCTGAGCCTCTGAAGTGGTCCCCCAATCCTTGGACAGACTGTAGATGATGTCTTGCAGTTCAGAAAACATAATCACTGCAGACCCATGGTTACAGGTTCCTTTTATGAACAGACGCCCCCTGACTTTCCACATGACCTTAACTAGAAAGCTTCAGGCTGTTTCTAACGGAAGCAACATATCCCCTGTCAGGGAGCAAAGCCTATCTGTTCAGTGTTTGGCTTTAGTCCTATTAGTGTTTTTAAACATTCACCCTCTCCCCGTATACACACATAAACCACCTTCACCTCTAACTGACTTTATCAGAGGGAGATTCCCTCAGCCAGTCTTATTTTTTCCTTAAACCTTAAGTTCTGAACAGGAAAGAAAATATTTTAAAAAGGATAAATTGTACATAGAGAGTCAGTCTTATTTTGCAGATGGTGAGGAATCTATCTGTTGCCTTCAGAGTGATAGTAGTACAGGAACCCTAAATTGCTCTTTGCTTTGGAAGGATTATGCAAAGTTAAAAAGCAGAAATGCTAGGTTTGGAAGACTGCCTAACCTTTCTTGATTCCATTTCAGCTTTACTAGGTTTTTCTAGCACACTATCAACGCTTGCCTGACTGTCCCTGTTCACTAGAGTTGCCAAGCATCTTCTATAAAAATGCCACCACCAGCGAGAAGGGTAGGGAGTGAGGGGGGAAAGCCTTCTGACTTTCTCAAGGAGCTAGCCTTCTGCCATTTGCAACAAAATACCTGATGTTAATAACCACACCTCTTATGTGTAGACAGAAACCTTTGCTTGTGAAATTATCACATTACAAGAGGAGCTCTCACATGTAAGAAGGAGCGCTACGCTGTGCTGCGCTTAGTCGCTCAGTCTTGTCCAGTTCTTTGCGACCCCATGGACTGTAGCCCGCCAGGCTCCTCTGTCCACGGGGATTCTCCAGGCAAGAATACTGGAGTGCGTTGCCATGCCCTCCTCCAGGGGATCTTCCCAACCCAGGGATCAAACTCAGGTCTCCCGCATTACAGGCGAATTCTTTACCGTCTGAGCCACCAGGGAAGTGCAGAATCTCTTAAAATAGTGTGTGTTTGCTGAAAATAAAATATTTACCAGAGGGGGAAAAGGAAAAAATTGAAGGGTTAGGTATTAATTGGAAATTAATATAAAGCACATTTGAAATTTGCTAACAGAGGAATCATACAGAATATCAAAAGCAGCTTGATATTACACAAACAAGCATAAACATGTTCGTACACAGTAATAAAACTGTCCTTTTATGGTTACATGTTTCTTTCTGGGCATGATCAGTTTCGGTTACTGTCAGGACTGGCTTGTTTCACCTGAACACAGCTGAGCTGCGAGGTATTTTTTGTGACAATAAAGGAAAGCCGACACTGGCGTTTTCCCTTTTAGTGTCTTGGAAAATCTTCATTGTTGTGAAAACTGAAAGTTAACTGGGTTCATATATGAATAAAATTAGAGGCATTGTCCTTTGTGCATAAAATATTATGTGGGTTACAAATAAAAATTTGTAATATTCTATTCACCAAACACGATAGATTTAAAAGTCAGGAAGAAAATAACAAGGATGGATGAGACATGGAGGTCTTGGGAGTTTCAATCTTCCTTTTATGTTTCTGAATCAGGAGCAATTACTGTATTTCAAAACTGATGGTAAAAGAATCAGAGCTTCGTCTCATCGTCTGTTCAGGTGTAGATTAGATGTGTTCAGTGGTAGCAATGGGACCACACTAATCAGTTTCAATTCAGTTCTGTCACTCAGTCATGTCCAACTCTTTGTGACCCCATGGACTGCAGCACGCCAGGCTTCCCTGTCCATCACCAACTCCCAGAACTTGCTCACACTCAAGTCCATCGAGTTGGTGATGCCATCCACCCATCTTATCCTCTGTTGTCTAACCAGTTTAAAAAGTTCAGATCTGTCCTGTTTATAAAGTGATAACAATAGAGAGAATGTTTACTGCTTCCTTTTTTTCCCCCTTGCACTCAGAACTAGCTGCCTTTACAATGATCCAGAAATGTCTTCTATGGAGAAGGAGTAAGAATTCACCATCAATAACAATTATGTGGTTATTCATTGTATTGTATGGCTGGGCTCTGAAAGACAAAAATACATTGAGGATTGGGTAAACACCGTTTAGATGTTCAGCTTTCACATTCTCTATGCCTGAAATTAGAAACTTAAAGAAAAATTTGTCACCTTAACACCATCTCATTCATCATCACCATTAGATGTCTTAAGGAAAACCCAAGTCTTTACTTGGTGTTCTATTTTTCCAGCCGCAAAATGAGGAGAAAATGAATATGAGAGCCAGATGTAAAAGAATTTGGGCAAGAAGAATCCAACTGTTTTCTGAATTACATCATCCATATTTTAATTAGTGAAAGTAGGGACTTCCATTTGAAATTATTATTTTGGTGGGTGGAAGAGAAAACATCCTTATTTAGAAAATTCAAGGGGAAGCTGAGCCCGGATGGAACTTTAGAAATGATCTTGTCCACCTAGTTTCATCCTATGAGAAATAAAAATTGAGCATGTGTTTACCATGTGCCAAGTTCTGAGTAAAAAGCTGCACCCACCCTATCTCATTTTTATCCTCAGAATAAGCCAACGAGGTCCACTGTACAGATAAGGAAGGGGAACCATAGAGAGATAAGCTGACCAATCCAGTGTTGTTCAGCTCGAAGAATGGCCTGGAGCTTGGACTGGAGCCTTTGCAGCGCAGTTCCAGATCCAGTGGTTGTGGTTTTAAAATCAGAGACAGGTGGCCTTGATGCTGGAATGGTTGTTCAACCTCTGATCTAACCAGGGAGGACATAATTTACACCTAAGTCAAAAGAGTTCACTGCTGTCCCGTCAGTTTCAGGGAATAAGCTGTGGTCACCATCATGCTCTCAGAGAGAACTTGGCCATCCAATCAGGGGCTCTTAATGGGGTGTGAGTTGTGGAGAATTTAACTTTGTCCTCCTTCACTGGAATCCAGGAGGGGCAAAGATCCGTATTTAAATATATCTGCTATTGTTACCTTTTGTTCTCTTGTGACCTCCTTTTCCCTGGAGGAGGTCTGAAGGGACACTGGAAAATCCCGGTGCACTGGCTCTGGAGTTGCCATGGTGACCTTATAAGGAAGTTTATGCACGAAAACTCAAGGGAAGGTCTTTACTGACAAAGAACAAAAGCCGTAAAGGAGACCTTTGAAATAGCACAGCTACTTTTCTGAAGGTTTTACTGGTCCCACCTTTTTGAGATGAAGACAGCAGTTGCTTCGAGCAAACTGCCATGTGAAAATTCCACAAAACAAAAATACCATAGTCCATCTTAAAAAAAATTTTTTTTTCTTTTTTGCAAATCATCCCTCTCTCAGCAAAGCAGCGCCCCCTAGAGCAGAGTCCTGCGCCTACAGCTAACGAGCTGCGTGGACAGAAGGTCCCTCACTAACCTACAGCTGCTACATCTGCGGGCTTACCCACTCCTCTGCCTGCCTTGTCTGTTTTGCTCCCCATCTGTATATGAGGCTGTCTGGGTTGGGAAGAGGGCAAAACACCGCTTCTGGTTGGGCTTCATTCCGGGGCTGGGGCTGCGGGTGGGGGTGGGGGTCGGGGGGGGGGTATGCTGCAAATTGTTAATGTTACTTTTGCCATTTCTTAGAAAATATTGGTCTCCCTGCTTCCCCTTTCATCAGCCCTCTCTTAAGTTCTTTCTTACCAGGCACATGATCACAGTGTGGAGGATGAGATCTGGGATGAGGGCCACAGTGGCCAAGATTTTTTTTTTTGCTGACTTCCTGCCCTGGATTTCTGGCTTTATTTAGTATCAGACTAAGAGGTTTCATTTACCTTCTAGTTTCTGAGTGGAAGCATTTTACACCTTCTATAGCTAGTATTAAATGGATAAGATGAAAAATGGGCAAAGACTCTTCCAAGGAGCTCAATTTGGCCAAGAATAAGATGTACTCTGTGCCGATGCTGTCATGGCCTCTCATTTCCTCAGAGAGAGAAGGGAAGGTTAAGTCTATCTCCCACTCTTCCTGTAGAAAACAGATTTATCATTAAACAATGTTGTCAGATACTTTGTAAAAAACAAAGAACAAAAAAAAAAACCTCATTTAACACATATTAGGAGCCAAAAATAGCCTACAGAAAATTATCAGAAAGTTACTGTCTCACTGGAAAATTAGATTATAGAAAGTGAAGCCCATCTGCCCTGTGAGGAATGCTCCTTTCATGTTTGAATTCTGATTAAAAGTAAGTTTTTTCCAAAAAGCATACTACTTTGAAAAGTAATCCAAATGTTTGTCTCCTTCACACTCAGGTTTGGATTTTATTTTTTTCATTCATCTCCTAAAACTTGCAACATGACTTTTTATATTCTTACATAAAAAGTGTACCTGGTCCAGAAGTGGTTCTATGTGGGGAGACTTAAATTAATAGCATTGTCCATAGATTCATTAGCTCCACAAGACCACTGCTGTCTTATAATCTTCAGGTGGTTTCCTGCATTTACTTAAAAATCATCCACTTTTGACTATCTTCTTGCTCTTTCCATAAACTCAATTATTAAATTTCAGTCTCTCAGCATCTGTGTACCAAAAACTGAAGGGATAAATTAAACCCTAAAAGGTTTACAAAAAAGTCAGGATGAAAAATGAAGTGTTTCAAAATGGTCTGTTATTTTCAGATTTTTATCAGGTGCCTTGATGGTGAAACAAAGTGACCATGTATACTTTAAACTTTTCAAGGTGATTTCAAGTATTTTGACCCAGATTCTACTTTTCAGACAGTAGATTTAATACATATTCTCTTGGTCTATGAAAGAAACTGAGCCACTATCATGTAAACAGCAATAAAATGCCAATCACCAGTCAAACAATGTATTATTTCGGGAATAACTGTAGCTGGGAAATACATTTTTAAAGCAAAAACAAGAAGGACCTGTTTTTTGGAAAAGCATATTAGAAAAAGATCAAGGGGTCAGAGTGGATAAAAAGAAGACAGACACCTTCATGGTAAAAACCCTGTTGATAAGGAAACAAGTCAGATCCTTGAGGGCATAAAAAAAGAGATTAATATCCATGACAACCTGGCCTCTCCTGATAAGTCAGAATGGCTGGGTTTGAAAACTCCCGAAGGACAGAAGATTATTCCAAGTAGAGTAATTAAGCAGTGAGATATGGTTTTCTCATTTCAGAGAGACACTGAACTGCTACTATTACTTACTCTACTGCTGACCTGATATTACTGCTACTTATAATAGACATGTCCTGTATGTTCATTATGTACAATTGAAAACACTTTAGACGAACCCTTAGCAAGCTGTTCTATTTTACAGATACAGAAATGGAGACTTGGAAAAGACAGGTAGCCTGGTAGAATTGCTGAGGGTATCTCAAAGGAGTATATCTTACTGCTGTACCCTGGATGGGTTAGCTTTATTTGCAGAACTACGAGAACGAACAGGGCTCATTTGCTGCAGATTCCACAAGTAAAGCACAGTAACCTCTGCAACATATAAACGTAAGGCCTCCCTCCCTCCAGAGAGAGGAAGGGCAGATCTAAGCGAAATCCGCACATACTTCCCAAATTGCCCAATTCAAACAGAACATTTTTCTTTCGTTTCCTCCTCTGTGTGTTCACTGGCTGTAGTCAGTTTCTCTGGTAGGTGTCAGAAAACTGTGATATGTTCACAAGAGGTAGAAGAAAGATACGAGGCCCAAAGACATTTTAGGCTTATTCCTTGGATATTTGGAAACTCAACAGACATTCTCTTTCCTTTTTTTGATCTTTTTTTTTTTAAATTGAAGAATAGTTGATTTACAAAGTTGTGTCAGTGTCAGGTGTATAGCTGATTCAGTGTGTGTGTGTGTGTGTGTGTGTGTGTGTGTGTGTGTAGATTCAGATTCTTTTCACTTGACCTAGAGATTATCATACTAAGTCAGACAAATACCGTATGATATCACTTATATACGGAGCCTAAAAAAATGATACAAATGAACTTATATACAAAATAGAAATAGACTCTCAGACAGAGAAAACATTTCTTTTGGTCACCAAACTCAGGAGACATTCTTTAAAACAAGTTTTTCTCAGGTTATAAGAATCCATCTCATTAAGGTAGCCAGGCCCTTTTCAGGCAAACCCTTTGGCTTTAGAAAATGTTGGAGGGTGAGAGTGAGAACAGTGGAGTCATAGCCAACGAGTCCCCAACATGTACCCTGGGGGGGGAGCAGGTCCCTCACACCCAGGGACATGTCACACACACTCTTCAGAAGCACGCAGAACCCAGCACGTGCTGTCATGGAAATGACAGATGATTCAGGAGCAAGGTGGCCTCTACCTGTAGGGAGGGATGGGTGACCCAGGGTAATGCTTGCACTTGGCTTATTAGTTTGTTTTTTTTTCTAAATTATGATAAAATACAGCTAACACAAAATGTACTATCTTAACCATTTTCAAGTGTACAAGTCAGTAATATTAAGTACATTCATGTTGGGCACCCAATCTCCAGAACTTTTCAGTCTTGCAAAACTAAAACTCTGTTCCCATTAAATCACAACTCCCACCCCACTGCACACCACCTCTTCTACTGTCTATCTCTATAAATTTGCTTTAGTGGAATCGCATGATATTTGTCTTTTTACAACTGGCTTATTTCACTTGCCATAATGTCCTCAAGGTTCATCTATGTTCTAGCAACTGTTAGTTTCCTTTCTTTTAAAGGCTGAATAATATTCATTATCCTGGAGAAGGAAATGGCAACCTATCATTATAGATATACACCAAATTTTGCTATCCATTCATCCATCAATGGACACTTGGGTGGCTTCCTCCTTCTAGCTTTTGTGAACATTGCTGTTATGAACATGGTTGTAAAAATATCTGTTCAAGTCCCCGTTTTCAGTTATTTTGAATATATATCGAGAAGTGGAATTCCTGGGTTATATGGGAGTTCTATTTTTAATTTTTTGAGGAACATCCATACTAGTTCCCTTAACAGATGTACTAATTTACATTCCTAACAATGGTACACAAGGATCCCCTTTTCTCAGCATCTTCGTCTGCACTTTTTTCCTGTTTTTTTAGATCATAGCCATGTTCATGGGTGTGAGGTAGTACCTCAATGTGATTTTGAGTTGTGCTTTTTAAAAACAGCCATTTACTCATTTAAACTACACAGTTCAATGGCTCAACAGTGTCACTGAGTTGTGCAAGCAACACCATAATCAATTTTAGAACATTTTTCTCACCTCTAAATTACTCCGTCACACCCACTTCCCCCCACCCCAAGTCCCTGACCATCACCAGCCTACTTCCTGACTATATCTGCCTCGTCTGGGCCTTTCCTATGAATGCAGTCACATGAGCTTTAGGACTGGCTTCTTTCAGTTAGCCTCATGTTTCCAGGGTCATACATATAGTAGCAAGTTTATAACTTCACGTTAGAAATGTACTTTTGATGAATTTAGCATACAATTTTTAAAACTCCACGACACACTATCTAGGAAGAAGCATCAAAGGTGCTATGCGTGAAAAAATGTCAACAGTGGTTTTATTTGGATGATGGCCCAGGTAACTTTAAAATTTTATGTTTCTTCATCGTTTTCTGTAATTTTCAGAAATTAAAAAATACACATGTGCTTCTTTTATAATGAGAAAAAATGTATTATATGTCTTTTCAATCTATCCAGTCTTCTGTCTTTGATTTTATTATTTATTTACGTGACTGTACCAGGTCCTAGTTGCAGCATGTGGAATCTAGTTCTCTGACCAGAGACTGAACCCTGGCCGCCTGCATTGGAAGTGCAGTCTTAGTCACTGGACCACCAGGAAAGTCCTGGAAAAAAAATTTTTTTTTAAAGAAAATAGTGGAGGGTTTTTTGCCATTGTTTTATTGTTTACCACTCTCATAGTTTAGCACTTGTCAGATATTCCTTCATTTATCTGCCTCTCAAGAAACAGTCATTTACAAAAAAGGAAAGGTGGGTTTCCAAAATGCAGTAATATTCCTTAATCCATTTAAAAATGAGCCTGCACAAGAGTCTTTTGCCCTCTAGATCATTTTGAAAGGTGTAAAATGCTTCTAGGAACAGTTTGGCAAAAATAAACAGACTCCATCCTTTAGAGAAAGCCTTGGCAACTCGGGGAAGACTGTATTTTTAGTATAGTATTGGTCTAGTATAAGAAATGTGCATGAATTATTTTCAATAAGTCCTCAGGAAAAGCAGCAACAAACACAGACTCCCTGAATCATTACTGTTTCTTAGTCAGTTTTTCCTGTTGCTCATTTTTTTTTTCTTCCTTTCTTTTCAAAGTATTAATCTGAAGCTGAAAGAAAAGCCCTAGTTGGCCACATCTGGACGAAGGGGCCGCTCTTTTGCCTCGTGGTTCTGTTGACACGTACCCACCTGGAAGAGACAGCTCTGATGGTACTTTGTTTCCGCTTTGCACTACCTGGTGCCCTTCTAAATTTCTAAGGGGAAAAACAGTAAGAGAATCTGTTCACTCTTAACATGTTTTATGGAATTGTGTGTATTTTCCTATTTTGCCAATTATGTGCCTCAAAGATTTTAGTTGGACCTTTGCAAGAAAGTAGGACCTTCCATTTCAATATTTCATTAAGCCTTGGTACAGTGGTATTTCGTCTTTTTGTTGACTGCTGTTGACCACTGAGGTAACTTCGGTCCACTGTTCATTGTGAGTGGATTTCTCCTTGGTGATCACCTCAAGTTTAAAATACACAGGACTCAGCAGTCCCTAGGAAAGTTGGCCCCACGTAAATGCCACCTTTCAAATCCTAAGCTTGCTTAAGATAGCCATATCGTAGACACAGGTGCAACACCACGTCAGTTAAGCGCCCACTTGGTTCTTGTCCACATTTATTCTGACATCTCCAAAGGAAGCCAGGTTTCCTAATTCACACCAGTTTCATTGTAGTTATCAAATTGGGCATTGTGTTTTCTGGGAATTTGGTCTTTTAAAAAAAAAAAATCCTTTCTTCAGTGAATGTTGAAAACCTCCAAACTTGGAAACTTAAGGATCAATGTTCACATTTCTGGTAGCTGTCTTTCATTCAAGCCATAAACTTAGTTCAAGATGTCACACTTTAAGTACTAAGGATACTATGGAAGGCGGCCCCTCAGAAATTCATTCTTCGGTAACATTGAGTTATCTGAATCTCTCTCACGTGCATTATAAGACATAATCTGCTTTAACACACTCACAGGCTTAAAATTAAATATGAATATGTACTATCCTTTGCAAAATAGTTCTTTATAGTCTTCATATGTTTTTTAAAATACCAGCATGGTTTAGAACCCGTGGGCCTCTAGAGGAGGGAGGGGTTGGTAAATCTAGCACCCCCACCTGTTTCCACATGGCCTTCAAGAATGGTTTTCATGCTTTGGGTTGAAAAAATTTTTTTTACTATTTCACAACATAAGAAAACTATCAAATTTCAGTCCCCATAAATAATGTCTTATTGAAACATGGCCATACAAATTTGTTGACAGACTCTCTGCAACGACTTTCATCTTACAGCAGCGGAATGGAGTAACTGCCACAGACCACGTGGCCCACGGAGCCTAAAACATTGACTTTCTTTATAGACAGCATATGCTGAGCCCTGCGCCAGCCCATGCGACCTTCCTTGGCCTCCCATTTGTAGTCAGATGCTGGTTTCTCTAACAGTATGCACAAATTAGGCTGCAAACTAATTTACTCTTAAAAAAAGAAACCTTTGTCATCCACAAATCAGTAAGACTCATGGCCTGCTGACAAAGGCAAGAAGTCCGAGCCATGAATACACGGCTCCGGTTGTGTTTACACAACCCAAAGTGAAGCCTGCTTAAAAGGCTTTTGGCTGTTCAGAGGTGTTGCTGAGGTCCTGTCCTTACCCTGGAAACGATTCACAGACTCCACTATCACATATTATTAACACACTCTTCAAAATTAAACTGTAGTGGAGACCAGGGTTCCATCACAGTCTGAGAGTGATAACTATCTCCGGGAGAGCTTCCGGGGACATGTCGAGCCCTGGGTATCATGAGCTTTGAAGTAGACATCTTTGCACAAGTTTCTGAATTTCACTGCCTTCATCTGCTTCATGTCCGTCCTGCACCCACCTGCCAGACATGCTCTCATACACACAGGTCGGCTCTCTCTCCTCCATAAGCCATAGTTACTATGTCCCCTTCTCAATTCCTTTCAACTTGGTATCCTATTAGATCATTCTCCTGAGTCTCCACCCTCATAACGTCTGGCTTGTCTGATAGAAAAACCCTGGAGCACGTCTTCTTCCACAGCCCACCTCCACCTTTGGCAGCCCAAATTGTGCCTTTCCCAGAACTTAGCATGGACAGAAGCGCAATGACCTGATTTCCCAGTTTGTTCACCCAGTTTGTTCACGGTTGCCCTGGCATCATTATTAATAATGCTCTCTCTTGCTCAGTAAAGTTTTTGGAAGATGAATTATGCGGTCCCCTTAGCCACAGGAAGTAATAAAGAATTCAGTGTTCAGCTGAGAGGTATGAACTGGAGGTTCATAAAAGGTTCTCGTGACAGTCAACCAGACACAACAGCCTTAGCATTTACGTCTTCTTTGAACTTGTCCAGCCTGTTCATGGAAGGCTATTCAGGTGGTATTGTGTTTGGAGTTTTATCTTCCTATGTGGAAATTATGAGCATCTTTCCCAATCAGTGATTTTGTCTGGACTGTTCAATGGGCTGCATAACCATTCTGATAGTTAGGCATCTGCTATCTTATTATCTTAAAAAGAAACTTTAATTGCACGTGCTAGAGAAAAGCCACCATGTAAATTCAAACCAAGTGAATAGAAGCCTAGAAGAATTCTGAAAAAAAAATAACCCCTCAGCAAATAGGTAGACAGATGTAAACATTCACACCATTAGCTATCTAGCTTTGGCATTCTGAGCATTCTTGCTTTGGTTCTGACTTCTGGGAACTGTTTGCACTTTTCCTGTAGATATGTCGTTAAGGGAACCAAGGGGTCATTGGGGCAAAAGTATTGTTTTCCCAAAGTGTCAACTGCTATTCACTTCGCTCCTTGATTAAGAGAAAGAACAAAAATCTGCACAGAAGATATTGTCAAGGAGTAAGAAAGTCTGTCTGAGGGCAATAGCTGAGGGTGGGGGAAAACCCGGAAGTCCTGTTGAAGCCATGCAGTGTTTTATGGGGTTATCTTCTAAGACATGATACCGACATATGTGAGGAAGTCACTACTCCAGGCCTTTGTGTTATTAAGGTCTCGTTTTAAGTATTCAGTTATGGTACTGAGTTTGCAACTTTCATCTAATTAATCATAATGCCTCTGTAGTTTGCTCCCTTAGAAATATTTAGATGTGCACAAATGAATCTTTTATATGTTTAAAGGTTTTTTTCTACCATGTATTGAATTGCTCAGAATAAAGTATCTATTAGACCTTTGTTTTAGTAAATAAATTCTACATAAATAGTGTGCATTGATAACATAAAAATATGTAACAACACTATATATATATTCATATATATATATAGCCTCTCTGTATAATTCAGAAATAAAAAAAATGATTCCACAAGTGATGGCGTTCTTTCTCTGAGTCAGTAAGAATCTATTTCCAGCTTCACTTTGCAGGAGGTCTTATCTGGATGTCAGTCTAGCTGGGCCCTCAGTCCTTGAGACCAGGATAAATTTTGGCATTCTTGTCACCCAAACTTTATTCCCTTTTCATTTTTGTTTTCCATGCCTCAAACAGCTACACTTTCAAAATGTGTTGTTTGCTTTCTGAGAAAGCAACTTCTCACTTGGGAAGCATCTCTCAGTTTCATGGTTACTTGATTTTGTCAACTTTTCCTTTCTCTGTCCCTTATCTTTCCAGAGCAGAGGTTTATTTTTTAATTAAAATGCATTAAATACCACTTCAAATTTAGGTTCTTTAATTTTTACTTTCACAACCATCAAACAGCATTGGGAATTACCACTGAGCTTTTTTTTTTTTTTTTTTTTTAAACCTAATAAACAAATGTGTGCCTCTGCCTCTCAGAAAGTTGTTGGAACAGCCAAATGAGAAGTTGCTTTACAAAAAGTGAGACACTTCATGTTTTCATGATCTAGGATTTAGTGCTGGTGGGTACTGTCCTCTACCTAACTAAGAGAAGAAGGACAGGTAATTAGAGGCAGATGAAGGGCATGATATTACAAGGTGGACTGTCACATCCATTCTGCTCCCAACACCTAACTATGGTTGTGGGAATGGGAATGGGCTAGGCATCCAGCGCTAGGGGAAAGGATGGGTCAAATGTGGAGGATACACACTACGGTATTGACACAGCTACTAGAAGCAACAAATTATACACTGAGAGAGCAACACTTCAATCATGGGGTAGAGTGGAAAAATAAGAACTCAGTATTTATAGCCAAGTGTCATTTATGTAAATTCTAACCCCCCTACACAATATTCTACAAAGCCCATGCGTAGTTAATGACTTGACATGCTCATTAGAGTGAGTACGGGGTAAGGGTAGGAGTGGGGACCCAGAATGACGCTAGGAGTCTAATTAAAAATCAAAATAAACAATAAGCTTTTTAATAGGCTGAAGTTAAAAGTAAATAAAATGAAAATACCTTAAACTTTCAGCCACAGATCATACGGAGAAGGCAATGGCAGCCCACTCCAGTGTTCTTGCCTGGAGAATGCCAGGGACGGGGGAGCCTGGTGGGCTGCCGTCTATGGGGTCGCACAGGGTCGGACACGACTGAAGTGACTTGGCAGCAGCAGCAGCATAGATCACAGAAAAGCCGTGCTAAGGTGCTTTGGGACGTCAAGGGGCTGTTCCCTCCTACCGCTTCTCCTGTGGTTTTACCATTTCTCTGCATTGGCCGCATCAGTGCTCTGCAGCTGCCCGAAGCTTGTCCTGGGCTACCCAGCCCCGAACAGTCACGGAGCTTTTAATAAAACTGGTGCCTGCTTACACATCAGTCCTCACACAGTTATAGGCTTTATAACGCAAGGAGACTGCCCTGTGAAGCTAATTTTCCTACACTTTCATTCACATCCATTCCAAACAATCCTCTTTAGTCAAGCAAAATTATTTCTTTTCAATGTATAGCCATTTGAGTGATACTCAGATGACAGACACGAATAATTGCCATCCACTAACTCTTGTCTTACCCTCAGTGAGACACATACACCCTCAATGCTTAATCATGCTCTCCTTGTGAAACTCTTCTCCCATAGATTGGTGAATTGAATTGTCCTTTCTCTCCCCATATTTGTTATCTATTGGTACATAATAAATTACAGTGAATTCTCATTATTTGAGGCAGTTAAATCCTACTAAGGCAATGAGAACACTGAATCAGTGCATACTGGATCACCACTCCTACAGGGAAACAGGGTTAGGTTCCTGTGAGCCTCTGGTCACATTTCCATCAACTGATCCATAACTAATCTTACTTTATTTGTGTTTCTGTTTACATACACTTTCTTTAATATATCTTGTTGAGTCACATTAACATTGAACTCACAGCCACATTGAACTCACAGCCAAATCCTGAATATAACTCATATCTGAATGAAGATCATCTATTACATGAATTTTCTCTGTAAGGCACATTTCCTTGCACTAAGAACATTAGACAGCACTTCAGCTCTATGCTTGGCGACTATAAACAGCAAAATTAGCAAGAAAAATCACAAAATTCCAAAAACATGACGCTAAATAGACCATGAAAAAGTTGTGTATTTACAGTATGAGAACTGGAACCAGAAAGGTGAGCTTTGCTTTGTTCAGCCTCATCTGGGAACATGTGCATCAGACAAGTCAAACTTTCACCTTTCTGTATGTGTCTGTAAATGATCATGAAAACAAAATGGATTTGGGGTTAAAAATAAATTTTAGTGAATAGGAGAATTTGCTATTATGGGAATTCTTAAATAATGAAAATCAACTGTGTATGCCAAGACTTAGCAGCATGAACATCACACATTTATCATCTCAGTTTCTGTAAATTGGACATCCTGATACATCTTAGCTAGGTCCTCCACTTTAAGGCGTCTCACAGGCTGGCAACCAGTGTTGGCTCAAGGTCTCTCACAAGACTGACGTCATCAAGATGGTGACAAAGGTCATTCCTGACATGGCTCCCTCTTGTAAGAGGTTCAGCTGGGAAGGAATCTGCCAAGTTCATTCACATGGCTGTTGGCAAGATTCAGTTTTTTGAAGGTTGTTGAACTGAGGGCCTCATTCCATGTTGGCTGTTAGATGGAGGCTATCCTCACAGTCCCCTCCAACATGGCATCTTGTTTCACTGACAACAAGAAGAAAGAATTTGCTAACAAGAGGGAGGGTACCATTTTTATAACCTTATCACAGAAGTGACATCCTGCCAATTTTGCTGCATTCCATTGATTAGAAGCAAGTCACTAGATCCAGCCCCACCCAAGGGGAGAGGATTACACAAGGATGTGAACACTGGGAAGCTGGGACCTTCGGGTGCTTCTTTTAAGTCATCCTATCACACCCCCTTAGCCTTCTGCAAACTCCTCTTTGTGCTCTTCTCACCTGTAAATGATGGTGTTTCTCAATGTTTCTCTTCTTTATGGTTCTACCCTTTCCCCAATGACGTCAACTAGCCCATCTTTTCAAATTATTCAAGATCCAGTTTCAACCCCAACCTCCAAACCGCGACCATCATTTTCTCACTCAGTCTCTGGGCTCCCGCCATTCTCTGGGAAAAAAAATTATATTATTCCTCTTCTATTACCCAATAGGACCATTTCTCTACTATCCCATTCTCACTGAAATTACACACACTGGGATTTAAATCCTGCTTCTGTTACCAGTTATATTATTTTGGACTACTCAACTTCTTTGAACCTTAGTTTATTCATTTTTAAAATGTGGATAAAACTCTTATCTTACAAACTTATGTAAGAGCTAAATGGGATTTAAATGTCCAGCCTAATACTTAATAATAGGAGGCATTCAATAAATATTAGTTTTCCCCCACCCTGTTCTTCATCTTCACACTCACTCAATCTTTTGTCTGTTAACTTGGCAACTCCTCCAAAACCAGTGCCAACCCCACCTTTACTTTCTGTCAACGATGTTAGCCTCTTGTTTCCTCTCCCACCTCCTTTTTTAAATAGACTAATTCTCTTTAATCCTCTTCCTCTTCTCTCAGATACAGCCATTTTATGCCACTTCTGCCTTACTCTACCTCTAGCTCCTTCCAACTTTTCCATCTCTTCTTTTTGCTCAGTATACTTCTGGTTTTTACTTTTTATTTGGAAACAATCTCAAACTTGCAAGAACAGCAGAAAAAAATTACTTTTCCTGAAATATTTGAGAATAAGTTGTCTACATAATGCCTCCCCACCTCTAGATGTTTAATATACTTCCTACAATCAAGGACATTCTTCTCATAACCTAAGACAACTATCAAAGCCAGGAAATTGACACTGAAACATTACTACCATCTAAACCACAGAGGCCATTCAAGTTTCACCTGTTCAAATTTATCCTTTAAAGGAAAAGGACCCAGTTCAGAACCACACGTGATATTTAGTTGCCACATCTCTCTAGTTTCCTTCAATCTAGAACAATTCTTTAGCCTTTCTTTGACTGGAAAGACTGGTTTTGAAAAACACTGACACTTAAGATCTCTCACAGTATTCTGTAGAATGTGTCTTGATCTGGGTTCTTTGTTGGATTCAGGTTATTCATCTTCTTCAGCATTTATAACTCAGAACTGATTTGTATCTTTCTCATTGTATCCTGGTGATATCCATTTGAACACTTGAAGAAGATTCTGTCTATATGGCTTTTGATGGGGATGTGTCAAAAAATACAGACCTCGAAGGGGCTCCCACTGGCCAGATTTGGGACAGTTTGAGGATCAAAATAAATAATTATGCTAATAGATTATAATCTATTGAATAAAATAAGATTCCATGAATTTATATCATACTGAACAACAAGATAGTTACATCCACTCACAGCAATTCCCCAATACTTATTAATTGTGAAAGGAAAAAAAGTACTTTTTTTGAGCAAAGAGACTCATAAAACGGCTTTCCTATTTTGAAAACTCAATAGAGGAAGAATTTCCAATATGTGGGGACTTCCCTGGTGGTCCATTGGCTAAGACTCCTTGCTCCAATGCAGGGGTTCCTGATTTGGGTTTTCCTGTTGGATTCATGTTATTCATCTTTGGCATCCATCCCTGGTCAGGGAAGGAACTAGGTCCCACATGCCACAACTTAAGAATGCACATGCTACAACTAAAAGGTCCTTTATGCCACAATGAAGACCTGGGGCAGCTAAATAAATGAATAAAAGCATCTGTACATTTTGTTTAAAATTACTTCCTCACCAGAATAATAATTTCCAAATGTCCATACAGGTTAGCACCATTTTCTTATAAAGAGAATGAACGAATTTTGTATAGTTTCATATTGGTTATTTGCCATCATTAAAAGTCATTCATGATCATTTTCTAAAAACTGGAAAATACAGAAGAATAGGAAAGGAAAACAGCCTCTCCTGGTACCACCACCGGAACGCAAGCACAAGTAACATTTTGGGAGGAACTCGATGTTTATGCCATACACTCAAGATTACACAGCTGGTGAATCAGAACTGGAACAAAAACACAGACCAGTGGTCCTTGCATATTTGAATTTTCCTGACGCTGGTCACTGATACCTCTTGTTCTAATTGATTTGCTCAACATACAAAATAAAATAGCTTCATTTTCTGTTTCAGGAAAGATTCATGCTTACTGAAAGATAAACAATATAGAAAGTATAGAGTAGAGGGTAAAATCACCCAGTCTTACCATTCAATCACATCACTGTTTATTAATACATTATAATGCATTTATCTGGAAAATCTTTCCATATGTATCATCATAAATTTTTTACGTATGTGGAGAGAAAGAGAGGCAGAGTTTGTGTTCTGATTCTCTCTCCATATCAAAAATTCTTTTTGATAATTTCCTAGAAGTAGTATGCCTCAGCTGAAAAAAATTTAAATTGTTGACAAATATTGCTAAGCCATCTAAGGAATTAATTTAATCTAAATTACATTAATTTAGACTGTCACTGTGTGAGACACTGCATTTCTCCACATGCTGTCAGAGATGAACAGAACTGGATATTAGTTAAAATGGCTAAGGACAGATTTTAACAAGTAATATGTTATTGCAATAGGGAAGGAAGTTCGGTGTAAACTGAAGTCAGCTTTGATCGGTACAGAGGTAACCAGGTGTTTTAAAGAGAAAATGAAGGAGAAGAGAGGATGGTGAACTGGGGCTCAGCAGAGTCAGGGAAGTGAAAAATCACAGAGTGGGTGAGCGTCAGTGCCAATTATGACAGCTGTGTGTGCCAGATGGCAGTTACTGAAACCAGGAGCCACACCCCTCCCAGAGACGGGGGAACAGGCCCCAGCCTTCCTGATGAATGCACTTTAGCGGAATGGCTTTCAGGTCCTTTAGAAAGACACTCCTGAATTGTAGGGGATAGGATATATCTCAAAGGGACAGAGGAAGGATGCACAGTTGTAAGGCCTTTTTACTAAACACTCCAAGAAAGGGGGTTCAGGGGTCAAGAGTCAGATGTTGGCTAGAACCAACAGAAAACTCTTTTAACAGCCTTGAGTTTTCTCAGGCAGGCAATTTAAGAGGAACTTGGGTCATCCTAGGGATGTGACCTGGAGCAGTTAGAAACTGTGTCCGTGCTGAAGTCTTTCAATGTGGGGGCAGAGGGGTTGACAAAACCATTTGTGCCGATAATTTGTAGTTTTCATAGGCCAAGGTTGAGACCCAGTCGAGAAGAGGGCTGAGGGAGCCTGGCTAGAATCTAGTCAAGGAAAAAAAAAATCTTTGTCAATACTTGTCGATATTGGGCTTTGATATGTTTTTAATTTTGACCATTCTGAAAGCAAGAAAAAGCTACCATTTTTTTTTCTTTTTATTTTTCATACCATTGTTTTTAATTGCATTTTCTTGAAACTAGTAAAACTGAACTCCTTTATATATATATATCTCCTGTTATCTGTATTTCTTCTTCTGTGGATTGACTGTTTATATCCTTTACCCATTTTTTTTAAGTTGAGATACTTATTTTTCTACCCACTGGTTTGCAAGAGATAGTATTTTAGTTTGAAAATTTGAGAATTTTTCTTAATACACTTGGCATTTAATATCCTGTCCTAGGCCACACTGCCCTGAAGACACTCAAACACTATTCCTGTGGCTGTAAGGATCAAATCAAGGGATATTTCACCAATAAACTCAGTCAGTTGCACTACTATCTACACCCACATTTTGTCCCTGAGGTTCTCCGAAAGAAGCAGGCCACGATGGGGCTCCCAGCTCCTGAAGGCGTATATATGTCTCTGGATTGTAGATCTGACTCATAAGTTCAACAAGCTATGCTTCTTTGACCTCTGATAAGGCCTAAAAATCCTGACTACAAGCCTCTTCCTCTCCCTGCACCTTTCCCTCCTCCCAGGCTATACAGGGCACAGAAAAATCCATTATATATAGAATGGAAAGAATGCAATGCTGTGATAGAATGCAAGTCCATCTCAAAAAGCTGTCAACTTCCTGTGTTTCTGGTTGACTAGTTAATAATGTTATGGACAGAGTGACCTAGAGTCTGGTTTGCAGATATATTAATTCAATGGATTGACAGTCATGAAGAATAAAGAAAGGATATATTTAAGGACTGATCTGGTCCACTTCTGTCTCATACTAAAGAGATGAGGAGAAATCTTCAAGCTCATGAGAGGTTGGAGACACCAAAGGCCAGCCTTCTGAAAATGCAGCTCCTTCTAAGGTCACGAGGAATGTTGACATTCTCAAGTCACTCCTGAGGAACGCTGGAATGACCAATGGGCTCAGAAGAAAAAGAAGCCTCACTCCCAGTCTCCACCCTAAATAAGTAGAGATGCCTCACAAAAGAAAACTATTATGCAGGAAAAGACTTTCTCCAAACCAAGAACAGGAGTCAAGGGTCTACCCACTGGCCCAAAGTTTAGAGAGTGTGGTGTGAGTACAGAAGCATTGATCAAGCGGGAAAGAAAGTGATCCACAGGTTCAGCACTTGATGTGCTGTGCTTAGTCATTCAGTCGTGTCCAACTCTTTGTGACCCCGTGGACTGTAGCTCGCAGGCTCCTCTGTCCATGGGGATTCTCCAGGCAAGAATACTGGAGTGGGCTGCCATGCCCTCCTCCAGGGGATCTTCTCAACTCAGGGACCGAACCCAGGTCTCCCACAAGGTAGGATTCTTTACCATCTTAGCCACCAGAGAAGCCCACAGCACTTGATAGTATTAATATTTACTTTCTTTATAATCTGTATGTGGCTTCCATCTTTGATTTGCTTTTCTCTCCAGTGTGAGAAGATCTAAGAGGTCAAGAGTTACTGTCTTACCAGTCTTTGATGAAGAAATGCCTTTTGACCCCTAGATGACTTGGAAATTAGATCTCACATAAGGATATAAGTAATGGAAGCACAAACAGAAACTCCTGCTTTATTTTTGATTTTAATCTTCCCCCCAAAATTAAAAAAAAAAGGTAACAGCTGTTTGCTGTAAAAATTTCAGGCAAAGATATATTTAAAGGAATGTCCCTTGTGTAATTTATTTCTATATCACAAATGACTTCAAAACAATAATTTACTCACTTCACTCATTAATCTACAATTTGGGTAGGGCTTTGTAGGGATGGCTTATCCCTGTTCCACACAGCATCTGCCAGGACAGCTTGGCCGGAGGCTGGGGTATCCACTCACAAGGCTGATTCACCTCGATGGCAAGTTGTTTAAAAAGTCAGACAGATTTAAAGCTACAACTCTCATGAGGATATATTACCCAGATGGTTTTTAAAGAAAAATGAGAATCATAAATAAAAAGATTCCCACTTGTTAAAATATAATATTTTAAAGTTAAAAACTTGACTTTCACAGAACTATAAAGTGAATAGGTGCCAAAGATTTATTCAACTCATTAATTAATTACATTAAT
The DNA here is from genome assembly GCF_910594005.1 of Cervus elaphus. Classification (NCBI taxonomy): domain Eukaryota; kingdom Metazoa; phylum Chordata; class Mammalia; order Artiodactyla; family Cervidae; genus Cervus; species Cervus elaphus. The sequence continues at coordinate 50,512,313 of NC_057843.1, read as the reverse complement.
GATTAAATAAGATGTAAGACTGACTAAATGGATTAAAAACCAGTAATGTATATAGCAAGAAAAAGCAAGAGAGTTCCAGAAAAACATCTATTTCTGCTCTATTGACTATGCCAAAGCCTTTGACTCTGTGGATCACAATAAACTGTGGAAAATTCTGAAAGAGATGGGAATACCAGACCACCTAATCTGCCTCTTGAGAAATCTGTATGCAGGTCAGGAAGCAACAGTTAGAACTGGACATGGATCAACAGACTAGTTCAAATAGGAAAAGGAGTACGTCAAGGCTGTATATTGTCACCCTGCTTATTTAACTTATATGCAGAGTACCTCATGAGAAGCACTGGGCTGGAGGAAGCACAAGCTGGAATCAAGATTGCTGGGAGAAATATCAATAACCTCAGATATGCAGATGACAACACCCTCATGGCAGAAAGTGAAGAAGAACTAAAGAGCCTCTTGATGAAGGTGAAAGAGGAGAGTGAAAAAGTTGGCTTAAAGCTCAACATTCAGAAAACTAAGATCATGGCATCCAGTCCCATCACTTCATGGCAAATAGATGGGGAAACAGTGCAAACAGTGGCTGACTTTAACTTTTTGGCTCCAAAATCACTGCAGATGGTGATTGCAGCCATGAAGTTAACAGACGCTTGCTCCTTGGAAGGAAAGTTATGACCGACCTGGACAGCACATTAAAAAGCAGAGAGGTCCACTTCGTCAAGGCTATGCTTTTTCCAGTAGTCCTGTATGGATGTGAGAGTTGGACTATAAAGAAAGCTGAAGGCCAAGGAATTGATGCTTTTGAACTGTGGTGTTGGAAAAGACTCTTGAGAGTCCCTTGGACTGCAAGGAGATCCAACCAGTCCATCCTAAAGGAGATCAGTCCTGGGTGTTCATTGGAAGGACTGATGCTGAAGCTGAAACTCCAATACTTTGGCCACCTGATGCGAAGAGATGCCTCATTTGAAAAGACCCTGATGCTGGAAAAGACTGAGGGCAGGAGGAGAAGGGGAGGACAGAGATGAGATGGTTGGACGGCATCACTGACTCAATGGACATGGGTTTGGGTGAACTCCAGGAGTTGGTGATGGACAGGGAGGTCTGGCGTGCTGTGGTTCATGGGGTTGCAAAGAGTTGGACACGACTGAGTGACTGAACTGAACTGAACTGAATGTATATAGCATATCAGGAATGATCAAATTTATTTTCTAATAGATTCTTAATCAGTTACTATCCAATGAGGCAACAAAATGCCATGTTTGGAGTTATCATTTCTACTGGAAGAAGTCAATTGTATCCCTACTGAATAATGCTCGTTTCTGGGGAAATGACTTCCATTGCTCAGTCTCGGGTGATGTACAGAACGAACTGTCCCTCCACAAACCCATTGTCCAAGACGGGCATGTGCCCCAGACCAAGTCAAAAGGAGCATTGCATTCTCTTATTGAAAGATGCAGACACAAATGTGTCCCCCAACTGGAGGCTGAAAGACATAGTCAGACTTGGCTGGGACTTTTGTAGGAGCCACTGCATTTTCAGGGGCACTTGATCCTGGAAGGTTTATGGTCTGAACCTGCTGCCAGGTGTCCTGGTATTACATAAAGCCTGAAAAGGCAGAAGTACATGAGGATAGAGACAGACAAGAGAGGACAATGGCATCTTGATGACTTGAATTGCACCCTGCATACCTGCTGCTTGACTATAGCCCTAATCCCAGACTTCTCAGTTATAGTCAATATATTTCCATTCTTTGGTTAGTTTAAGCCAAGTAACTGGTTTCCTCACAATAGAGTTCTCCAGCCCTGGCTTCTCCTTCTATGCTAGCCCACTAAACATATATTCATATTCACTTCTCTGTGCTTCAGTTTCCCTTCTATCAAAAGAATAAACAATACATACGAAAGAGTTGTCAAGCTTAAATACATAATAAGCCCAAATATAATATACTTTTACAATGCTAAAGCAAAAGAAATATCACATAACTTTTCCTAAATTAAATTCTATCTAGTACTGTTCATTACTACAACATGAACCCTCCCAATATCAGTCATTATTGGGTGTTCTTTAACTCTTGAGTGTTACAATCTGTCAAAAAATTACCTAGGAAAGACTGTTTGGTCTTTGGTATACCATGGTTACTACTACAGGGATGTTTGTTATCCAAGGCCATGCATTCTACACACAGGCAGGAGGCTCCACAACCTCTTTGTCATCTAGGGGATTAAGCAAATTTCATGCAGCTCCTGAGACTAAAGTGCTGATCACAGAGCCGTAGCAAATCCATCAGGAGTTCAACTGGCTGCTAGGACACTTGCATACAAGACATTGATGCTTGTAGATTCTTCTGCCCACTTTTCGTCAAGCCCCTGGAGCCACTGCTAATACTGGGCAACTCCCTCTCTTTCAACCCAGTGACTCCATCTCCAGGTCATCTCTGCCCGCTGAGGAACACCCGGCTAGATTCACCTCCCACACAAGAGCCTGGATCACATTCTATAACAGATGCCCTGTAACTTCTGATCTGGGCAGGGAAACACACAAATTAACCAGTGGTAGGCAGCCTCCAAGAGGACTCCCCGTGGTCCCCACCTCCTGGTCCTCACACCCCTGTGCAATCCTCTCCCCTTGAGTGTGGGCTAGACCGAGTGACTCACTCCTGACAAACAGAATACAGCAGAAGTGATAGAATGATGCCTCCAAAATTAGCTTATAAAACAATAGGAACGTCTGCTCTTGTTTGATCTTACTCTCCCTCACTGCTCTGAGGGAAGCCAGAGGCCAAACTGTGAACTTCCCCAAAGAGGATCCCACGTGGCAAGGAACTAATATCTAGGACCATGGCCAGAGAGAACCCAAGGCTTGCCAAAAGCCACGTGAATGAACTTGGAAGCAGATGGATTCTCCCCAAGATTCGCCTTGAGATGACTATAACCCTGGCCAAAGCCTGGAGTGCAGCCTCAAGAGGGACCCTGAGCCAGCTACGCAGCTGACTCCTGACTAACAGAAACTATGAGATCAGAAATGGTGCTTGTTTTAAGACTTTACTAAGATTTGGGATAATTTGGTACACAGTATCGTATTACTAATATGCCACTTTCAGGATCACAAGTCTAGAATTGCCTAGAAAAGCAAGTGAATTTACCTTTTCCTTTCTTTGAAAGTCTATTCAGACAGGGACTGGGGAACAGCAGTAAATAGCTTGGTAACTGACCCCATGACAACCACAAGGAAATTACTTGAAGTGATACAAGAGGGCTAACAAGAAGCTCTACCAAGGGAAATTACCACCTTCTGGCATCGACAGTCCAAACTTCATCCCACAGTGAAGATAATCAGCACGCTTCTAAGCCCCTCCAATGGAAGGAAGAAACAAGAGCCTGAGGCTCAGGGGAAGGGCAGGGAGGCAGGGGCTACAAGCCCCTTCAACCGGCCACTGGGACCCCTAAACAAACCCAGACCTGCTTCTGTGTCTGTGAGAAAATAACAAGTTTCAGTCTAGGTGCTCAGGGTTAATGGAATTTCTAGATAAAAGTCCTCAATGGCTAGAATTCCTGTCCCTAAAAGAGAACCCTTTCCTAAATGGAAAGATTCTGGAGCAGTTCTGAGAATGAAACCCTGCCCTAAAGACTGCCTCCAGGAACAGGATCCCCTTAGACAACTCTGGACACAGAGGGAGTAACTGTGGGTCTGAGAGGTGGGATTATGGGACTCAGCCACGGTCTCCACCGCCAGGGAATCAGAACATTCATGCACAGGGTGTGGGGCAGGCTTGCTCTGTAGGCTCCCCCACTGCCTTGGTGCTCAATGTCAGGGGTTCCTGCCGAAACCCAACCCTATACAAAACTAATCATGGAGCCTAGATTGGCACTACACCGTGAGCCCCGAATGTGGACAGAATGCATCTGAAAATGTTTCCTGGTCAAATATGTTCTTAGCGCTCCATCATTATTCAGTCAACAGCTTTCCTGCTTGTGTAAACCCTCCTGTTTATCCACGTGGGCAAGAATCAGGATAGGGAAGGGAAACCCAGTGCTGGAAGCAGAACGAGACTGAGGCATCTCTCTTAGATGCTTCTGTCTTGCCGCCCGCAACAGGTCTTGTACTATCCCCTGGAGGATGGAAATCCTGATTGTGGAGAGAAGCAAAGATTGGGATCCAGTAATGACTTCCTCAGGGCCAGCGTCTGAGGGGTTTTAAGCCACTGCCTCACCTTTGGTGAGCATCTGGTATATGAGAAAGATCACCGACATGAGAGTCACATCCCCTGAGTTCTCCAGGCATGGCTTTTCTACCTAATGGATGGGTGACCGAACATCTCTGAACTTCAACTGAAAAAATCAAATTAAATGAGAAAACTTCTGGTTTCTAGTCCAGAATGTAAGGAACTTGGTAGTTGTCTCTCCTGTCTACACACACACAAAAAGATGAACAAACTGCAGACTAGTATCCCTTATCTCCCCAAAGAACTGAGGTTACAGGCCAAACATCTGCCCCCCAAACTGAAGAGACTAACAAACAGATACAGAGAATCATAATTTATTGGAACAGAAATCCAAGAGCAGAAACTTTGGAGGGAACCAGAACCCAGGCAGGGAAACCTAAATATAACTGACAAATTGCTGGAGACTCAGTGTGAACAAATCTGAGAGTGAGAGATCCTCACCTTTTGTTGAGTTTTATGTCCAGGAGCCCCACTAACTTTTCACAGTGAAGATCAGAGAAAAATTCCCTAGTGATTCCAGCAGGAAGGGAAAGTGGCTGTTTTTATTTATGCCCAGAACATGTTGTTCTACAAAGGACTGCCTTTAAGAGTTTTACTAGACCCTAACCTACTGGGATTTTACCAGAGCCTGGAGATGGAAAATATTCAAATCCAGTCCCCTCTAAGCCTTCCTGTCTCAGCTAACAGAGAAAAACAAAATGAAACTGAGAAGCATTGGTGAAGGTCAGCACAGGCTCACTAAAGACTGAGACCTAATCATAGGAACACAGAGCACTTCCTCCCTCCCCTCATCCATCCTACCCCCACCCCCATCACATCACAGGGCTCCTGTATGATAGGGGAACACGAAGGAAAGAACTGTGTGTCTCAGGAAAGAGTTAAGAAGTCTCTCGGGAAACTCAGGGACAATGAAGGAGACAAAAACAAGGATGTCAGTGGACAAGGAGCTTCTCACAGCTATAGCAAACAGACTAATGCCTAGCCAGGTCAACATAAATCCTAGTTCAGCTCCTTTTCCTCAGTACATCGTGCCCAGTATTCAACCCAAACTTGTAAAACATCCTAAAAGACAAGTGAAATGATGGATGTGCAATATTATAGACTAGATTATCTAAAGCAGAAATGAATTTTTCTATACCTTAAGCTAGTTTGCTCTCTAAGCCTGCCCCACCTGACAGGAACTAAAGGTTGCTTTTCTAGGGGCATTTTCCAGAAGCCAGAGTAGGTGAATAGCCTGGGAGAGCCAGGATGAGCTGTACTGCCCTAGCTTCTCCACTCCTCTGGAGCATAAATGGCAGTGTTGGTATACCAGATGGCCCCAGTGGCTTGTTTGTGACACATTCAGGCTATGGACTTGAAGGTTGGCCTTTGACTTAGCCTGGAGCTTGAGACCTAAGTCCACCTGCCTACAACCTGGAATTAGAACCCCAGAGTCTAGCCAGCCTGGCTCCAAGAGGCCTCAGTGGCCCTAGTGAGGTAGGCCTGGGGTCGGGGTTCGTGAATTGGTACTTGGGCCGGGGTCATTTGTTTTGCCCAAGGGTCAGCAGCTGGGTTCATGTTCTTCTACAGCCAAGAGCCTCTCAGCCCTCCAGTGTGGGGAAACAAATGGAAACCCATGGCAATATTGGGAGGCTGTCCATGCTGGGCCCTTCCCCTTGCCCTCCTGCTGCTTGCTGAATAATAAATAGAACTGTGTTTTTTAAAAAAGTTTTTTTAGATGGGAGATGGATAACCTGATAAGATGAAGTAAGATGAGAAGACTGGGTCAGGAACCAAGTTTAACTGGGTAACACAATGTAGTGTCTGAATGATTTGTGGCCAGATAGGAAAGGACATGTCATCAGAGTAGGAAACAGACCACTAAGAAATTGAAACACAGTGGCGGAGAGACCCCCCCCTTTGGTGAGGGCAAAGAAAAGGATACTGATGGGGTGTGTACAAATAAGAGAGGGAGGTGGCTGGATGAGAAGGTCAAGGTTAGAGAGGACTCTGGCCAGGAAGCTGGGTGTCCCAGGGGGACCCATCGGGAGCAGTGTCTTCCATCAGCTTCCACAACACAGGAAGTTTAGCTCCCCTAGGTGTTGGGCGGCACCCCTGGCTGCAGTGAGCTTGATGGAAAGTCTGCAGAAAGCTGCCTTCAACAGGGAGTTACCAAGGTGGCCAATGGAAACAGGAAGGACCCCCTGCAGCCAGGAGCACTGCAGGGAACAAGACAAGCCAAATCCACATGCCCCCGTGTCCCCACGTCATTATAGCCCCTCACACTCACCCCAAGGCTTGCTTTCACCCTGTCCTCCCTGGGAGTCTCTCTCCTCTGATCATCCAGGTTCTACTGGATTGTACAGGGGCCCTGGGTAGCACAAGCTGTGCTGGGAAGAAGGATACAGGAAGGAAGGGAAGAGATTAATCACCATTTCCACAGAGACAGTGAGTCCTGGCTCAGGTCAGCCGCTTTCAGGCATGTTTCCAAGCGGGGAAATAGGAGCCCAGGTGACATGGGGTGAAGACAGAAACAAAGGGATCCCATAGGAGGCTAAACAGCCCTTTAGGGAAAGATTCTCCCGCCCCATGAAGTGCTGACTCACCCAGCTGTTATCTGCACCCCCACCCTCTCTGCTTGGCCTCCGACAGCCTCACTTTAACTCAGACTCAATGGGACTTGATTTTAGTCCTCCCCAGACAGTCCCAGGGGGCTTCCTCAGTCCCTACAGTCACGGGTGTGATGTTCAGCCTTCCCTGGAGGCATAGATGTGGTCCACTCCCTTATCCACTGCCTCTTCCTCCAACAGGAGCTTGTTTCTCTCCATTCAACAGAGCCTCTCTTGAGGAGGCCCTGCAAGCAGCATGAGGAAGCTTCTAGACTCTCTCTTCCGCCTTGATGAACAGGAGCAGCTGGAGAGAAGAGTCATCAATGGAGACAATTTCCAAATTTAGGAGAATGAGACAAGATAGGGCTAAGGTCAGGCCACCCAGTAAGGTCTGGGAACATCTTAGAGACACTTGTTGACAACAGGACACCACAGTCGTCCAGCCTTTGGGATCAATGAAGGTAAACAATGAAGGTAATCCCACCCATAGGCTGCAAGGGCAGCAGGCAAGGAGCCAGTTCTTCCAGGGTGTCCTTGTCTGCTCAGCGAGTCTGGGTGACAACTGTCCTGGTCTTTGGTGGTTCTTTTCCACTGGAGTCCCTTCTGTCTTACTCAGGGGACATCCCATGGCCCCTCCATCCTAACACAGGCTAAGGGATTCCCACTCCTTCCCTGCCCAGAGCCTGTCCAACCCCAAGGTCCCGGAAGTCACTGTAGGAAGAGTCAGGAAGAGATGAGAAGAGACACACAAGAGCAGTTCTCCTGAGCCAGGCCACAGATGAATGACAGATCTGTTATAGACAAAGCTAATATGGAGGGAAAAAACTAGACAGGGAGACAGAGAAAGATAGAGTATATACCATCAAATATGTAACCTCGTTAGTCACATGTTAGAAGTATTGACAGGTTAATAGAAACAGTATAAACAATAGGGATTTTGCTGAGAAGCTGCAAAGTAGGAGGGAAGATTTAGGAAACCCTTTATGGAGAAAGCAACCATAGTGTGAATAAAAACAAAAGATATTTCTACATACAACTGCAATTACTCTCTTAAGAGGACTGACTATGATAAAAGAAGGTCTCACATGTCATATTAGGATAGCACAGATGTACAGGTTGATAGTGATTTGGGAGAAATGAATTGTGCTGTAGAAAATGAAAGAGGAATGGAGTGACGGTGAGATAGAATTCACAGCACTTAGCCCAAGAGAGAATCTGCAGTAAAACAATCAAAGACAGAGAGTTTAAATTTTGATTGTGGGGAAGGCTCACACCTCTTTGTTACTGTCTTTGTTACCCTGATTGTTTCTTTAAGAAAGAGCACTTTGCTCTGCGTAGAAGTGGATTCTTTGGGGTAAACTTACAAAAAGTCCTGTGGCTAGCTCAGTGTAAGGTCAGAAAAGGTCACATGGGGAAGTTGTCCTTGAGGACAGCAGATGATATAAATGTAATTGCCTGGGAATTTGCAAAAAATCCTGGTAAAACTTCAAACTTGAAGGCTGTGGAATTAGTAAAGATCACCAATTGGTAAAGTTGGACCCTGATATAATCGGGGTTATGTGTGGAAAAAGTAGAATACTGCACTAAAGTAAAATGAATATGATGGTGAAAAGTTGAAAGCCTTTCCACTAAAATCTGGAACAAGACAAGGATGCCCACTCTCACCTCTTCTATTAAACACAGTATTGGAAGTCCCAGCCATAGCAATCAAAAAAGAAAAAATAAATAAATAAAAGGGATCCAAATTGGAAGGGAAAAGGTAAAATTGTTCTTATACGCAGATGACATGATACTATAGATAGAAAACCTAAAGATTCCACACAAAAACTACTAGAACTGATAAACAAATTTAGCAAAGTAGCAAGATACAAGATTAACATACAGAAATCAGTTGTACTTCTTTACACTAACAATGAAATACCAGAAAAGGAATGCAAACAAACAGTAGCTTTTAAAATTGAACTCCAAAAAATAAAATACTTAGGAATGAAACTGACCAAGGAGGTTACCTGACCAAAGGAGGAACCTGACCAAAGACATTCACACTGAGAACTATAAAACATTAATAAAGGAAACTGAAGATGATTCAAAGAAATGGAAATATATTCCATGCTCTTTGATTGCAAGAATTAATATTGTTAAAATTGTCAAACAACCCAAAGCAATCTACAGATTTAAGGTGATCCCTATCAAATTACCCAGGACATTTTTCATAGAACTAGAATAAATAATCCTAAAATTCACATGAAACTTGAAAAGGTCCAGAATTGCCAAAGCAATCCTGAGGGGGGAGAAAAAAACATAGCAGGAGCCATAACCCTCTCAGACTTCAGACAATATTACAAAACTACAAAAATCAGAACAGTGTGGTATTGAAACAAAAACAAAAACATGCATGAATGGAATGGAATAGACAACCCAGAAATAACCCCCTGCACTTATGGTCTATTAATCTTCTACAAAGGAGACAAGAATATACAATGGGAAAAAGTCTCTACTGCAAGTGGTGTTGGGAAAGTTGGACAGCCACATGTAAATCAATGAAGTTAGAACACAGCCTCACAGCATCCATAAAAATAAACTCAAAATGGCTTAAAGACTTAAACATAAGACATGACATCATAAAACTCCTAGAAGAGACCATAGGCAATACATTCTTTGTAATAAATTGTACCAGTGTTTTCTCAGATTAGTCTCCCAAGGTAATAGAAATAAAAACAAAAATAAACCAATGGGATTTAATCAAACTTACAAGCTTTTGCACAGAAAAGGATACCACAAACAAAATGAAAAGACAGAATGTGAAAAAATATTTGTAAATGATGTGATGGACAAGGACTTAATTTCCAAAGTATACAAGTATACAAGCAGCTCATACAATTCAACAACAGCAAAAACACAAACAACCCAATCCAAAAATGGGCAGAAGACCTAAATAGACATTTCTCCAAAGAAGACCAATAGGCATATGAAAAGATGCTCAATATTGCTAATTATTAGGGGAATGCAAATCAAAACTCAGTGAGGTATCATCTCACACCAATCAGAATGCTCATCATTTAAAAAGTCTACAAATCACAAATGCTGGAGAGGGTATGGAGAAAAGAATCCTCTTACATTGTTGGTGGAAATGTAAGTTGGTAGAGTCACTATGAAAAACAGTATGTAGGTTCCTCGGAAAACTAAAAATAAAAACACCATTTGATCCAGCAATCCCACTCCTGGTCATATATCCAGACAAAATTATAATTAAAAAAGATACAAGCACCCCACTATGTTCACAGTAGCACTATTCACAATAGCCAAGACATGGGAGCAACCTAAATGTCCATTGACAGACGAATGGATAAAGAAGATGTGGAACATTGGTTCCCTGGCAGTCCAGGTCAACCTCTAACCACAGCAGAGGAGGGATGGGCTGCTGGTTCAGCTCCAGCATCTGCAGAGAGCAAGAAGATTTAGAGGAGGGGACTGCCCTTTGAATTTCTGGCTGGAAGGAGCTACCATCCACATTTTATAAGATAAAGAAACTAAAGTATATGAGCAAAAATATCACATACAAAATTAGACAATTATAAAGACATAAAGACAATGTTCCCCTTTCTCTTACGTATTCCTTTAAGGAATCCCTAAGATCACAGAAACAACTTGCAGGTGGTAGTGTCTGCGATTGAACCCAGATCTGTCTGGCTTCAAAACCTGCCTCTAGACTCTCATTTTCTCAAAATGTGGCCTGGAACATGAGCATCACCTAAGGGTAGGGCCAGCTCTATAATATGTATGGCTCAGTACAAAATCAAAATGTGAGCCCTTTGTTCAGAAAGCAGGAAAAACATACCATGACAGGTACTGAAGATAAAGTTTTTTCTTTCCTCCACAGCCCCTCAAATTGTTGTGGTGTTTTATATTTGCTATTTAATGTCATTCTAAGTACAGACACTTTTAAGATTTTACATTTCTAGCATGGATTTCCCATTTATCCTTTTATCATGTAATGCCAGTTTTAAATGGAAAACTAAATATAATTCATATGTGGAATCATACAATTTGTATTTTGTAATTGTACACACAAATGAATTTTGTTCTTCAAAGAACAGTGGAAACACTGAATATATCAACTGTTATTCTACCTCTTAATAAGCACATATTCTATGAACAGTCTGTACCTTCTCTTTCCTGATGAATAAGAAAGGAGTGAAAGGAAATGAAACTTTCCCTTTCTTTCTGCAGCATCATTTTTAGCATAAGTGGCTGGCTTAATGCAGAAAAGCAACATAAAAGGGTATGAAATTGTTCCTTGGTTATTCATGTGTCTTAGAACGTCATTTCCTTCTAACTGGTTCACAGCACACTCTGGTCCCAAGCCTGTCAGTGCTCCTAACCTCCCTAAGTCTTGACATGACACATTCCCCTCTATTTGCTTTGAGACCTGCGGAACTCCCACCAGAATTCATACTCATGGGTCATTCCCCATTGCAGTACCCAATGGTGTCATAGCAAGAGACAGGAGACAGGCATATTCATACTGCACGGCATGCATCTCACACAGGCCACCCTGGACTGTCCAGCTTTACCTTCAAAACACATGTTCAAATTGAAAATTATTAACAATTTCAAGAGGGTGACAGTTGACCATGAAACCAAGCTGAGTTCCCTTCTGAGCACAGGGCCTTGTGAGACTACACAGGTTTCAGCCCATGGTGCTGGCTTTGGCTGGGAGCTTGCTAGAAACACAGGTTCTCAGGCTTCCCCCAAACTTACTGACTCCATCTGTGCCTCAGTAGGACCCTCAGGTGGTCTGTGGGTATGTGCAAATCTAGTCTAGAACACTCTGTCTCTCTGGCTGCATGCTGACCTCATGGCCTGGCTAGGTAAGTGGAAATGTTTTCTCTGGTCAGCTCCATCCCTCTGTCTTCTCTCCTTTGGGCCAACCTGCAGCTCCCCCAGGATGTTATCAACCTGATCGTCTGCTAGCTCTTCTGAAAACTTATGTATGAGGCTCTGCTGAAATCCCAGGTTTCATCTGCCTTCATCTAAGACCTGTGTACATTCATGAATCCCTGAGGCAAGAAAGAAACCACAAAATCATATTTCAGGGGCTGAGCCGAGGTGGTGCTCTCCCAAAAGATGAAAATCCTGTTTTCCCCCATGCTTGCTATTTCATTCCATTTATTTCCCTACTTTTGCTAGTTTTAAATTTTCCCAGAGTGTATGAGGATTTACTATACTTCTCTTTTTACTTTTGCTTGAGATTTCCTCATGATCAAGTCAGAGAGATAGTAATAAACTTCCAGAAAATCTTTAAAAGAAGAAAGGGAAAGAAGAGAGAGGAAAATGTAATTCTCGTTAACACTGAAGGCATTTCTAAAAATAATAATTTTTTAAAAAAGAACTTAAATCAGAATCAGGAAGCTTTAGCTTCTTGTTTCACTTTCAACCTCAGAAATAAAATAGAATCACTCTTCAGCTAAAATGGAATCACCCCTCAGCTTAGGAGCAGAGCTTCACTGCACTTCTGTGTAGTAAACCAATATGGTATTTTCTTAACACAACTGTGGCTCCTCGCCATCTGTGTGGGAGAGCAGTTTTGTTTTGTTTTGTTTTTTTAAAAAGGAAAACACAAAAGGAGACACAAAAAGAGAAGAGAAAAAAAGAGAAGTTTTGAAAAGACACCCATTATTCCTTTGACAGGCATGGCCTCTGATCCCCCCAGAACTTCATAGTTAAGCACACCAGAAAATACCCTCCAATGGCCAAGCTTGTCAGAAGCCAAGATTGGCTCAGTAGCTGCTCATAATCTTTCAGTACCTTTCTGACATCTAGACACCTGAATTCAAAAACCAAGCTTGAGTGTTCCCTGATCAGAACTGGAAAAGGCATACAGAAAGGTCGCACCCCCACCCTAGGATAAGGAATGAGGAAGCAGCACAGAGGCAGTGAGGGGGCAAGATCTGGATCCAGAGAGAGAGTGGGGGAGCATTCCTGGACTCCCGAAGGCCTTGGGCTTTTCAAAAGTGCCCTCCTTCTCCTCCCCCCACCCCCAACCAAGGCTGGAGCAACAAAGAAACAGCTCCTTGGAGCTGGGTTTTTACCGTATATGTGTGCTATGAAGTATTTCCTTATACATTTTCCTGCTTGCACAATGGTTGCATTCTCTTTTAGATCACCACCTCGGGACATTTAGTAGCATGAGTGACAGGGACATTTTAAATTCATGGGCAACACAAAACCCCCTTTGTGGGCATTGGTTTCAGCTGCCGCCTCAGGTAACAAGAGTTGAGCTAAGTTTTCCTTCGTTTTTCTTTCCTTATACACTGATTCTCTGGCCAAGATGCTATCAAGTAGCCTGCTGACCCATAGACCAGGGGAGAGGAGGAGATGGAAAGCAAGTTAATTCACCAGATGGAGAGCTGGATCAGGAGACAACTGCACTTCCAAAGCCAGATCAAAGTCAAGTTTAAATAGTTAAGTCCTGCTTCAAAAGCTGTAGGCAGAGAAATATGAGTGGATCTGAGCTGGACTCAGAAGTGGGGAACTCTCATCTTCCCTCCTCCATTTTTCCAGGATCTGGAGCTAGCAGGTTCTACGGTGGAAGTCCCCACCATCTGCAGTACAGGCCCTCCAGTGAGTCAGACCTTGGTTCAAATCTTGTGACTGCCCTTGGGCGAGTTAACTTCTCTGAACCTCGATATCTTCATCCATAAGCTGGGGACCATATTATCACCTATCTCATTGACTTTTTGGGAGGAATCGATGAAAAAATAGATGCAGTTGCTGAGCAGACTATATAGAGCTTAATAACAAATAAACAACTAGCAGTAGTTGTTGTTTTAAAAGGGAAGCTACTGCCCAGAAGCATAGCCCCACATGTTTACAAAGGACAGAGTGGAAGGGTCATCATGAGCTGGTGAGGCCCTGAGTTACTCACTCTCCATGTAACTAACCCAAGGTCTGGGGGGCAAGCTACTGGCCTGGGTCATCAGCAGGTGGATCCAGACCACTGCCTTCATGAGCAACAGCTTCTCTTCCTTCTTGCATGATTTCCTGCTCCCTCTTCTACCCATGTCTACCCCTTTTTTCTTCCCCAAAGGCTCCATCAGTTCCCTCTTTCCTGACAGAGTAGTTCATGGTGCTGAGCCCATCTGCTTTCTAGAAACAATGGAGACAACAGAACAGATGCTCTTAATCTCTTTGGAAACCCACATCCCACAATTATCCATTCCTCTTCCTTCTTCCCCCTTCATTGCCCTTCAGCCCTCAAACTCCTGTGAGAAAACATTCTAACTGGTTGAGGTTGAGTTAGAAGTTGCTAGGAGGTATAGCAATGGGAGAGAAAGAATTCCCCAGGGATCTCGGGCTTCCTTACTACGAAAGCAGGACTGGGTTTCCAAGTCCTACCACCAGTGCATGATTTGTGGAAGAGGAGGAGGTAATGCCTCGAAAGAAATCAGAAAGGAAAAACAGACATTGGAGCTGGGATGACACAAGAAGAAAGAACTACTATAGCCACTGTGCAGAAAGAATAAAATCGGATGCATGTTTCTTTTCCATTCAGAAGTTTATTTATTAACTTATTCATGTATTCACCTTTGAGGGTCTAGACCACTGGCAAGGCAAGCTTAATCTGAATCTCAGGCTGTTTAGAAAGGGTCATATTGAAAAATTCATGAAAATATTTTGTGGTAAATGAATAATATAGGATCCCCTCAAAAAGTAGAGTAGATCCCAAGTACTAATTGAATCTGTCCTCAAGGTTGACCACATCCTTGAGGGATGGCTATATAAGACCTAAGAAGGCATAACATTCAGAGGTCCCCGGGCATATGAACCAGTCCTCTAGTTCTCAACCTGGGGTGATTTTTGCCGCCCACCACCCCCTCCCCGAGATACGGAAGGGGGGGAAGTGCTGCTACTGGCATCTACTCAGTAGAGACCAGGACACTGCTACACTTTCTGCAAGACAGCTCTCCACAACAAAGGATGATTCTGCTCCAAACATCAATAGTGCCAAAGCTGAAAAATCCACAGCAGATAAACAAGGGGTGGGCCCTTCAGCCCAACAATCTTGATTCCTTGAGTCTGAGAACGTTCTCTTCATAAGAGCTTTTTGTAGTCACAATCTAGTTTCCTCAACCAGGTGCTGACTCTTCAACTGAGGAAGTCAGTGGGTCCCTGAAGGATCTTGACCCCATATCCTTCCTCTTTCCTCTCTCGTATCGTGAAAGAGCAGACGTAGAACCAAGCTCATCCAATTCAAACTTTCTACAGGACTTTGAATGTTAAGCTAAATATTTCAATATAAAAGAAACAAAGTTTTCTAGCAATTAGGCACGTCTGATGTGAAATTCCTGCTTCTTAAGTCTCCCTCTAGGGGCTTCCCTGGTGGCTCAGATAGTAAAGAATCATCCACAATGCAGGAAACCTGGGCTCGATCCCTGGGTCAAGAAGGTCCCCCGGAGGAGGAAATGGCAACCTACTCCAGTATTCTTGCCTGGAGAATTCCATGGACAGAGGAGCCTAGCGGGCTAAAGTCCATGGGGTTACAAAGAGTCAGACATGGCTGAGTGACTAACACTTTCACTTTTTCACACTTCAAGGCTCCTTTGAGCTGCCTCATCAGTTTTAAATCTAATTTCCCAGTTTCTCTTGGATCTTCTGAGCTACACCATATTGTTTCAGTAAATTACCTTTTTGTTTCAATTAGCCAGTCAGTTTATTTTGCCTGCAACTAACTGAGAAAAGAAATTTTCAAATACCTTTAATGACTTCCAAACTTTACACAAACATCCCAAGGATATCTCATCCAAGAAATACGGGACCCCAAAATATCCTGACACACAACCTGCCTCTCTGGGATCTGCCATTTGATCACTCAACTAACCAAGGATCAATGGGTATTGAATGACACTCATATGTTTTAAACAATGCCAGCCTAAGGAAAAGTCAAATAGAGAAGAGAGACTAATATTTATTGGGTGCCTATGTAGCCAGGTATATTGCTAAGGTCTTTATATCTAGAATCTTAGCCTTGTCACTATACTAGCTGTGGGTATTACTATCCCATTTTACATTCAAGAGAAATGAGAATTGGAGAGGTCAACTAACCTCCGGAAGACCACATATCTAGAGCTTCCCTGGTGGCTCAGTAGTAAGGAATCTGCCTGCCAATGCAGGAGACATGGGTTCAATCCATGATCTGGGAAGATCCCATACGCCATGGAGCAAATAAGCCAGTGCATCACAACTATTGAGCCTGTGTTCTACAGCTGGGAAACGACAACTACTGAGCCCATATGCCACAACTACTGAAGCCCACGTGCCCTAGAGCCCATCCATGGTCCACAACAAGAGAAGATATCTCAATGAGAAGCCCACACATGGTAACTACAGAGTAGTCCCCGCTCAGTATAACTCAAAAAAAGTCCTTGCAGCAAAGAAGACCCAGAGCAGCCAAAAATAAAAGTAATAGATAAATAAGTAATTTTTTTAAAAGCCCATATATCTAGGAGCCATTAGAGCTAGGACTAGAGTTCAAGTTTATGTGTCTCCCCATAGACTCGATTTTTTTTTTTAACCTCTCTACCAGAGTTGGGAAATGGTGGCCCCTAGGCCATATTTTGCCCACCATCACCTATTTTTATAGGTTAAGTTTTATTCTAACAGCCACAACCATTCTTTGGCTCTATAATGGCAAAAAACCCTACTGTGTCACCTGCAGTTGATTTTCAGGGCTGCCTGGCAGCTCCCTTCCTTCTCCTGTTTATGCCTCTCCAGATCCCCCGTGTCTGGGTAAAGATCTAGGGGTGCCATGAGGAGTTCTACCAGCACATCTCTCCCCTGTCACCCTGCGAGGAGTCAGATGTTCTTCCATTAGATTCATTCTTAGTGCTTTCTAGAAATGCTTCTGGTATAACGGGTTTAAGATGTTGTGTAACTTGGGAATAATTCTGTTAGCCAGGACCAGAGCTGCTGATCCACTGACTCCTCACTGGAAGGTGGACCCAGACAGAATGGTCTCAGGAGGCGGAAGGCCTGTCATTCAGCTCCTTGGTGAGAGGCTCTGGGCCAAATGGAGATGCTGAGTGGGAGGAACAAAAATATGGCTATCACTCATGGGTTGAGGGGCGCGTAAGCACAAAGAGCAGACTCCACACAACTGCCAGGCACCTACCCCATCTTCCTCCTGCACCTGGCGCCACACGTCCAAGCACTTTCACTTTCAAAACATACAGATCTCCAAAGACATACCGACGGCCAGCAGGCCCAGGAAAAGATGCTCAGCACCGCTAATTATTAGAGAAATGGAAATCAAAACTAAAATGAGGTTATCACCTCATACCAGTCAGAATGGCCATCACTTAGTAAGTCTACAAATATCAAATGCTGGAGAGGGTGTGGAAAGAAGGGAACCCTCTCACACCATTAGTGGGAATGTAAATCGGTGGAGCCACTATGGAGAACAGTATGGGGGCCTTGCTTAAAAAAATAAAATAAAAATAGAACTACCATATGATTCAGCAATCTCACTCCTGGGCATATACCAGAGAAAACCATAATTCAAAATGACACATGTACCCCAAGGTTCATAGCAGCACTGTTCACAATAGTCAAGACATGGGAACAGTTTAAATATCCATCAACAGATCAATGGATAATGAATATGTAAGGGACAACAAAATTAGAAATGAAAATGGAGAGATCACAACAGACAACACAGAAATACAAAGGCTCATAAGAGACTACTACCAGCAGCTATATGCCAATAAAATGGACAACTTGGAAGAAATGGACAAATTCTTAGAAGAGTATAACTTTCCAAAACTGAACCAGGAAGAAATAGATCTTAACAGACCCATCACAAGCAGGGAAATCAAAACTGTAATCAGAAATCTTCCAGCAAACAAAAGCCCAGGACCAGATGGCTGCACAGCTGAATTCTACCAAAAATTTAGAGAAGAGCTAACACCTACCTTACTCAAACTCTTCCAGAAAATTGCAGAAGAAGGTAAACTTCCAAACTCATTCTATGAGGCCACCGTCACCCTAATTCCAAAACCAGACAAAGATGCCACAAAAAAAGAAAACTACAGGCCAATATCACTGATGAACATAGATGCAAAAATCCTTAACAAAATTCTAGCAAACAGAATCCAACAACATATTAAAAAGATCATACATCATGACCAAGTGGGCTTTATCCCAGGAATGCAAGGATTCCTTAATATCTGCAAATCAATCAGTGTAATACACCACATCAACAAAATGAAAGATAAAAACCATATGATTATCTCAATAGATGCAGAGAAAGCCTTTGACAAAATTCAACATCCATTTATGATAAAAACTCTCCAGAAAGCAGGAATAGAAGGAACATACCTCAACATAATAAAAGCTATATATGACAAACCCACAGCAAGCATCACCCTCAAGGGTGAAAAATTGAAAGCATTTCCCCTAAAGTCAGGAACAAGACAAGGGTGCCCACTCTCACCACTACTATTCAACATAGTTTTGGAAGTTTTGGCCACAGCAATCAGAGCAGAAAAAGAAATAAAAGGAATCCAGATAGGAAAAGAAGAAGTAAAACTCTCGCTGTTTGCAGATGACATGATCCTCTACATAGAAAACCCTAAAGACTCTTCCAGAAAATTACTAGAGCTAATCAACGAATATAGTAAAGTTGCAGGATATAAAATTAACACACAGAAATCCCTTGCATTCCTATACACTAACAATGAGAAAACAGAAAGAGAAATTAAGGAAACAATTCCATTCACCATTGCAACAAAAAGAAAAAAATACTTAGGAGTATATCTACCTAAAGAAACAAAAGACCTATACATAGAAAACTATAAAACACTGATGAAAGAAATCAAAGAGGACACAAATAGATGGAGAAATATACCATGTTCATGGATTGGAAGAATCAATATTGTGAAAATGACTATACTACCCAAAACAATCTATAGATTCAATGCAATCCCTATCAAGCTACCGACGGTATTTTTCACAGAACTAGAACAAATAATTTCACAATTTGTATGGAAATACAAAAAACCTCGAATAGCCAAAGCAATCTTGAGAAAGAAGAATGGAACTGGAGGAATCAACCTGCCTGACTTCAGGCTCTACTACAAAGCCACAGTCATCAAGACAGTATGGTACTGGCATAAAGACAGAAATATAGATCAATGGAACAAAACAGAAAGCCCAGAGATAAATCCACATTCCTATGGACACCTTATCTTTGACAAAGGAGGCAAGAATATACAATGGAAAAAAAAGACAACCTCTTTAACAAGTGGTGCTGGGAAAACTGGTCAACCACTTGTAAAAGAATGAAACTAGAACACTTTCTAACACCATACACAAAAATAAACTCAAAATGGATTAAAGATCTAAATGTAGGACCAGAAACTATAAAACTCCTAGAGGAGAACATAGGCAAAACACTCTCCGACATAAATCACAGCAAGATCCTCTATGACCCACCTCCCAGAATATTGGAAATAAAAGCAAAAATAAACAAATGGGACCTAATGCAACTTAAAAGCTTTTGCACAACAAAGGAAACTATAAGCAAGGTGAAAAGACAGCCTTCAGAATGGGGAGAAAATAATAGCAAATGAAGCAACAGACAAAGGATTAATCTCAAAAATATACAAGCAACCCCTGCAGCTCAATTCCAGAAAAATAAATGACCCAATCAAAAAATGGGCCAAAGAACTAAACAGACATTTCTCCAAAGAAGACATACAGATGGCTAACAAACACATGAAAAGATGCTCAACATCACTCATTATCAGAGAAATGCAAATCAAAATCACAAGGAGGTACCATTACACACCAGTCGGAATAGCTGCTATCCAAAAGTCTACAAACAATAAATGCTGGAGAGGGTGTGGAGAAAAGGGAACCCTCTTACACTGTTGGTGGGAATGCAAACTAGTACAGCTGCTATGGAGAACAGTGTGGAGATTTCTTAAAAAACTGGAAAATAGAACTGCCATATGACCCAGCAATTCCACTCCTGGGCATACACACCAAGGAAACCAGAAATGAAAGAGACACGTGTACTCCAGTGTTCATTGCAGCACTAAGTTTATAGTAGCCAGGACATGGAAGCAACCTAGATGCCCATCAGCAGATGAATGGATAAGAAAGCTGTGGTACATATACACAATGGAATATTACTCAGCCATTAAAAAGAATACACTTGAATCAGTTCTAATGAGATGGATGAAACTGGAGCCCATTATACAGAGTGAAGTAAGCCAGAATGATAAAGACCAATACAGTATACTAACGCATATATATGGAATTTAGAAAGATGGTAATGATAACCCTATATGCAAGACAGAAAAAGAGACACAGATGTACAGAACAGACTTTTGGACTCTGTGGGAGAAGGCGAGGGTGGGATGTTCAGAGAGAACAGCATTGAAACAAGTATACTATCAAGGGTGAAACAGACCACCAGCCCAGGTTGGATGCATGAGACAAGTGCTCAAGGCTGGTGAACTGGGATGACCCAGATGGATGGGATGGGGAGGGAAGTGGGAGGGGGGTTCAGGATGGCGAACACACGTGGATCCATGGCTGATTCATGTCAATGTATGGCAAAAACCACTACAATACTGTAAAGTAATTAGCCTCCAACTAATAAAAATAAATGAAAAAAAAGAACATGTGAGATTTATATATATATTTATATATATGTGTATATGTGTATACGTATATATAAAATGGAATATTTCTCAGCCATAAAAAGAATGAAATAATGCCATTTGCAGCAACATGGATGGACCCAGATATGATTACCTTAGAGAATGAAGTCAGAGAGAGAAAGATAAATGTCATATCACTTATACATAATCTAAAAGAAAATGATACAAATGAACTTATTTACAAAACAGAAATAGACTCACACACATAGAACAATATTATGGTTACCAAAGGGGACAGTGGCGGACAGGGGATGATGATAAATGAAGAATTTGGGATTAACATATACACACTACTCTATATGAGCTTCCCAGGTGACACTAGTGGTAAAGAATCTGTCTGCCGATGCAGGAGACATAAAAGATACGGGTTCAATCCCTGGGTCAGGAAGATCCCTTACAGGAGGGCATGGCAACTCACTCCGCCTGGAGAATCCCATGGAGAGAGGAGCCTGGAAGGCCTGGAGGGCTTCAGTCCACAGGATCAAAAGAGTCAGACATGACCAAAGTGACTTAGCACATACAAGAATTCTGAAGGCCTTGAGCACTTAAGTTGCTATTTTTCAAACAGATGGAAAAACAACCACACTTCTTATCAGAATGAGATGAACATATACACACGACTGTATGTAAAAGATGTAAACAGCAGAGACCTACTGTAAAGCACAGGGAATTATACTCAATATTGTGTAACAATCTACAATGGAAAATAATCTGGAAAAGTGTGTGTGTGTGTGTGTGTGTGTGTGTATCTGAATCACTTTGCTGTTTACTTGGAGCTAACAACACTGTAAATTAACTATACTTCAGTTTTTTAAAAAAGACACAGAGGTAGGCCGTGGTTGTTTGTGTTTCCTCTACATGGACTATGGAGACCTCTGAAGATATCCTTCTTTAGGTGAAGCTGCCCTGAGTCTTTCAATGATGCCTGGGCTCCTGTAGAAAATCATCCCACTTCACTGGGAAGATAAGCCTGGCCTGGGCACCCTTCCAGCCCCATTCCTGGACCCTTTCCTGCTCACACCCTTTAGTGCAGCCACCTCAGGATATTTTGGTTTCCCCCTCGTGGTCCTGTCCGCTGTTCTTGCTGGAAATGTCCTTCCTTCTACAGAATCCAGCTGGCCCTCTGCACATGTTTCCTCATGCCCTCTCCCAGCCTGTTTGTTTCAGGGCCACTTGGACACCCTTACCCTCCCGGGCAGAGTCTATCCTGCCCTTTCCTGCTGCACAATAAGCATTTCCCCTCTTGGCTGACTTTTCCCTTGGACTGTATCTCCTTACAACAGCAGGGACTGGTACTAATCCCTGTATCTAGTGCTCAGTGAGTGGCATCTAGTGTAGGTAGTAGCCAGACAGCTCAGTATTTCAGCTTTCTGTTTAGTGAAACAGGCACAAACACACACACACAAACACACACCCGTTTTGTGCGTTTGGTCTTATTCTTATAGCACAATATTACTTCCATGCATAAGCAGGGCAGAAAAATTAGCCATAATATAGACTGTAATTTTTAAAAAAATGTTGTTTTGTTCTCTGAATCATTAGAGGATTCCCTCTGATGTCTGGTGGCTCAGGCTTCCTGCTCATATTTAAAAGTAGGCTCTGGAAAGAGCTGAGAGCGTGACTGAGGCATATCCACAGCAGTTCCCCTGCAGAGAGACACAGCTGGGCTATTTTCCTAAAGAACATCCACTCTCAGACTGGGTCTTAGTTTAGGTTCCCCCAAAGCAGACCCAGGGACAAGGAGCTGAGTACAGTAAATTAATTTCAAAGTAATCACAGGAACATTCAAAAAATTAAGATCATGGCATCCAGTTTCATCATTCCATGGCAAATAGATGGGGGGAAAGTAGAAGCAGTGACAAATCTTATTTTCTTGGGCTCCAAAAGCACTGCAGATGGTGACTATAGCCACAAAATTAAAAGACACTTGCTTCTTGGAAGAAACACTATGACAAACTTAGACAATGTATTAAAAAGCAGAGACATCACTTAGTCAACAAAGGTCCATTTAGTCAAAGCTATGGTTTTTCCAGTAGTCATGTATGGATGTGAGAGTTGGACCATAAAGAAAGCTGAGCACTGAAGAATTGATGCTTTTGAACTGTGGAGCTGGAGAAGACTCCTGAGAGTGCTTTGGACAGCAAGGAGATCAAACCAGTTAATTGAAAGGAAATCAACCCTGAATATTCATTGGAAGGACTGATGCTGAAGCTGAAGCTCCAATACTTTGGCCATCTGATGCGAAGAACTGACTCATTGGAAAAGACCCTGAAGCTGGGAAAGACTGAGGGCAGGAGGAGAAGGGGGGTGACAGAGGATGAAATGGTTGGATGGCATCACTGACTCAATGGACATGAGTTTGAGCAAACTCCAGGAGACAGCGCAGGGCACGGAAGCCTGGTGTGCTGCAGTTCACGGGGTCACAGTTGGACAACACTGAGCGACTGAGCAATAAGGCAGAGAAGTGAGACAGGAGAAGAAGGCCGCCCAGGGTGAGCAAACTCAGTGCTCTGCGAAACTTGAGTCCCTATGGGTCCTGCAGATCAGGGTTGTCTACCCAGTGAAAGAGCCAGGCAAGTGGGCTCTTTATCCACCAACTGCAAGGACATCAGTTCTGGCATTTCTGGCTGGGATGTGCAGGCTGAGAAGTGCATTCTCCCCAAGAGAGTTGCAGGCATTTGCAGGAACCCATCTTCATGCAGAGAAGTGAACGTTGGGAAATAGCAGGGTCTGCCAGGGTTTGCCTGGGGCCCTGTAGGTCTTCTCCTAGGCTGTCCTGGGCTGAGTGTTCTCCTCTCCAACCTGAGGTTAGCAGACCAGCTGCCATTCTGGGATCTGAGTGAGGGAAGGGGCTGGGGTCTGACTATTTCATGTTAGCTTTCACTTGGCCATCCTGTTTTCAGTATGGGAACTCCTTGACTGTGCCCTTGCTCCAGAGTCCCCCTTGGTTCACACTCTCTAGAACAATGCTGTCCAACAGAAACATACTGGGAACCATGGAAATCACCTTAAATTTTCTCTCAGCATATTAAAAAAATGTTTCAAAAAGAGGAAAATGAATTTAATCATATGCTTTCTTATGTAACCCAACATATCAAAAGCACTATTGTTTCAATGTGGAATCAATATACTTTTTTAAATATCAAGAGGTTATTTCACATTCTTTTTTATTGTGCTAAGTCTTCAAATCCAGTGTGTATTTCACACGTATAGCACATCTTGATTCAGAAGAGCCACATTTCAAGCACTCAGAAAACCACAATGTGCTGACTGGCCACTGTGTCTGGCCACACAGCTCTTTAGACGAACCTTCAATCCTGTGCAAAGGTGCGGAAGCAACCCTCGCCTGTAGGACATTGAGAAGGGAGCTGGGGGTCTAATAGATTCTCAAAAACATTTTCAACCTGTTTTTCCCCCCATTTTAGAGAGACCTGGTGTCACGGATTTCTGAGCATTTCTGGGACCTGTGGTGCAAAATGAATTGGAGGACTCCCTTCCCACTGCAGTCCCCGTAGGATTTCACTTCTTTGAGTTGGCTATGTCAGTTCCCACTCATCTACTGGCTTTCCATCTTGCCTTCTTTCCTGTGGTTTCTTCTACTCTCTGTTCTGATGCATCTGTGCTTTGAAGTAAAGTTCACTGTTATTTTTAATGGAGTCTTTTAAGAAAACCAAGATAAATATATGCATCCAGGCCACCACCTCTAACTAAAACATTTTCAATATTATTGGAAATTTAGGTGTTGCTTTCTTTAAAAAACAAACAAAAAAAAAACCACTTAGTCTATACATTTTTATTGTGTGTCTGGTATTTTTGATTTAAACCACCTGACGACCCTATGTATGTAGTAACTACTCCCTAAAGGAATGAATGGATTGATGAAGAAATATACATGAAATTAGCTTAATGTTGAGAGGTCATCCAATCCAGCTGAAACCAGTGCCATATAGTGAGACCCTCTGGGTCACCCTGTAGAGTGACCTTCTCCCATTCACTGCCCAGCTCAGTTACCTACATGGCTCTTATCTGCTGAGCTAAGAAATACCTTGCAGTTACAACATATCTACAGAAATAACTAAAAATGTGTAATGACACTTGGCAGCCCACCAAATGAAAGGGAAGCCCATGAGTCAGTGGTTTTCATCTCCTTTCAACCTTGCTGCCCATTTTCTGCTAGAGCTGACCACTTCCTTGCAATGTTTATGCTGCCTTTAGCTTTCTCAAATGAGGGGATTTCTCAACTCTGCCTTTCCTAAAATTTGCCCACATTTCTTCTTTTGAACAGTACTTAATTTTTCTTGGGGTTTTTCTAGAATCTTAAAAAAATAAAACCCAAACCCCTCTAACGGAAAGTAACATTAGAAGCCAGTTGTTACTTGTAATCCATACGGGTTGGTGGCCTCAGGGCCCTTTTCCGGTTTAGTTGTATGTATTAATTCATCATCCTAGCATTCAAAACTAAGTGAAAAGTAATTTAAATATGTATTAGAATCACTTATAAAAATGCCAGAGAGGGGTTCTGTTCATAATAGTCTTAAATTCATTCTTTTTGCATAAATGGAAGCTTTGGGGATCAAGGAATTTTTGGATTCAGAGACCCCCATTGAGTTGGCTTCTTTTGTTGAAACAGAAGATAGTTCAATTACACACCACACACGTGGTAAACAGTAATGAAAAAGGAAGTTGTACAGGCAAATACACCAGTTATCAGTACACAGGAAATTTCCACAGA
Organism: Cervus elaphus; assembly: GCF_910594005.1. Classification (NCBI taxonomy): domain Eukaryota; kingdom Metazoa; phylum Chordata; class Mammalia; order Artiodactyla; family Cervidae; genus Cervus; species Cervus elaphus. The sequence continues at coordinate 50,487,047 of NC_057843.1, read as the reverse complement.
AGAGACAGGGAAGTAAACTCGGGGACTGAGGTATCATTGAAGAAAATAATCTTGCTCTTAGAAAGATTATAATGAAACAACTGATAAATACACAAACTGAATTAACCTGGAAGTCCTTCAAAGCTCTTCCAAAAACTTACAAGTTTCTGGTTTCAGCAAGATCTAGCACACGCTGCTCCAACCCGTACCCAGAGTCCCATATTTTATTTCCCCAGCACACATTTCCAGCTCTGCATATTTGAGTATAGCAAAGAAAATGGGATATTTCCCTGCTAAAACTTTTGTATTAAATTAGTGTTTCCTGATGAAATATTTTTCTTATAAAAAACATCATATATGCATAGGTTTCTATAGTTCTCAAAACATTTCAGAATGTCTTACATCAACTCATATTCACACCGCTATCTCTACTTCATGTGTGCAGAAAAATGATTCCTACTAGGCATCTTACCTATCGATCATTTTGCTTCTTTATCACCCCATTTATACAAAGGGCTAGAGGTGGAACAGGATTCCCACCCCTGATAAAGTGCAGACGCAGGACTAGAGGCCAGGCCTCCTAACATATAGCCTGGTGCCCTGTCTGCTGAAGCTCTTAATCACCCAGATTTTCAACTCTGTGCCCAGAGATGGTCTCCAAAATAAACTTGATCAGAAGCGTAGAATCTGACGAGTTGACCTGGGGTTTGTCACAGTGATGATTAAGGGCTGTGAGGTTTCTGTACTTAATTCCAATGTGTGGGGGGATTGTGCTCATAACACCAAGCAATTCACAGACACCAGCTGGGTGTTCTACAATTCAATTCAATTCTGACACTATGTACCTAGAGACAGCATGAGATACCACAGGATAAGGGCTCAGTCCCACAAGACTATCCTCCTCTCAGATGCCAATCACAAGTCCAAGTTGCTACCTGTGCTTCTGAGCCACTGGTTCTCAATTGGAGGTCCCACCATCCCCTCCTTGGGTCTGATTCATTTGCTAGAAAGGCTCACAGGACTTAGGAAATCAATCTTATTTACTTATTAGATGCCAGTTTATAATAGAAGGTATCAAAGGACACAAATCAACAACCAGAGAAAATGATACAAGGGTGAGGTCGCAAACAGAGGAGCCTCTGTCCTTGCAGTCTGGGGTCTGGCACAGTGGCATATAGAGGTATCTGGTTCAGCAACCTAGAAGCTCTCTGAACCTACTCCTTTCAGGTTTTTATGGAGGCTTCACTACATAGGCGTCGTAGATCAAATCATTGGTCATAGGTGACTGATTCAATCTCCAGTCCCTCTGCCCTCCTCAGAAATCAGGGGGTTGGACCGAAAGATCTAACCCTCGAGTCAGTTGATTCCTCTTCTGCCAGTGTCCCAGCCTTAGGTGCTTTCCAAAAGTTAACATAAGCCCAGTTGTGGTGGAAAGGGATTTGTTATAACAGATTTCAGAAACTGAGAACAAGAGACCAATATAAAAGGAATGGTCCCATTTCTCTTGTTGCTTGGGAAATTGCAAGGATTCGGGCAGCTGTGAGCCAGGAACCATGGATGAAGCCAAAATATATATGAGAAAGATATTTTGGTCATCAGAATCACCAAATACACACACACACACACACACACACACACACACACACACACCCACACACACACCCACAATATTGCAGTCTAAGAAAGACAGTTTCTCTTCTTATTTCCTTTTCTTTCCCCCTTTCCCACTAGAACAATGCGGCCCTAAAGCCAATCAGTGAGGCGGAGAAGATTGAGGACCAGTTCTAGAAGAGGTGGTGGTGGCCCAGAGCAGGGTGGCTGGCAAGAACTCAGCTGAGTCAGGCATCCTTTGGGAGAGTGAGGCACAGGTTGTATCAGGGCCGAGGTAGCCAAGGGGGCCCTCGTGGAAGAGCGCCCATGCTGGGTATGGGACTCCCAGCCCAGTGACGAGAGCACTGCCACGCCAAGATGGCTTAGCATAGACGTAGAGTCCCAACAGGCTGAGAAGGGTCAGTGGGGAGAGGGGTGGCGGATTCTTCCTCCACTCGTCCAGGTCCTTGTCTGAGAAACCTCCTGCACTAAAGGGCAGATTATCGAGAGAAAAATGGGGCTTCCCTGGTGGCTCAGTGGTAAAGGATCTGTATGTAGGAGCCATGAGTTTGATTCCTGGCCCAGGAAGATGCACATACCCCAGAACAACGAAGTCCCTGTGCCACAACTATTGAGCCTGTGCTCCAGAGCCTGGGAGTCATAACTACTAGGCCCACATGCCACAACTCCTAAAGTCCATGTACCCTAGAGCCCATGCTCTGCCGCAAGAGAAGCCCCCACGATGAGAAGCCCAAGCAGTGCAACTAGAGAGCAGCCCCCGCTCGCTGCAACTAGAGAAAAGCCCACGCAGCAACGAAGGCCCAGTACAGCCAAAATAAAATAAATAAAATTTAAAAAAATAAAATTTAGTCCAAAAGACTGTGTACTATAATGGTATATTTGGTCAATATAAACCACAAGTCCTTAGGTTTACATAGCATCTTTTTGAACGTTGCTGCTGCAACGAGAAGCCCGTGCAGCAACGAAGACCCAGCAGAGCCAAAGTAAATTAATAAAATTATTTTTAAAAATTCAGAGTACAATGTATGGCAAAAACCACTACAATATTGTAAAGTAATTAGCCTCCAACTAATAAAAATAAATGGAAAAAAAAAAAAAACGAAAAGAATAAGCAAGAAAAAAAATTCATAGGAGACAGATTAACAGGAGAAATCACATAAAAGTTTAATAACATGTACACACGGGAGAGAGCCAGAGGAACTGAGTAACTCACCAAAATGGCTGAAACCCTCACCTTAAATACCATTTTCAGCTAAGGACAAAAGAGGATGCTGAAGGTTTGGGATTTTAGCGGGAAGGAAAGTAATGCACATGAAGATGGAAAAGCAAGTGTTTGGTAAACAAATGTTTTCTGGGTCTTGCAGAGACCATGAGACACAGTGAGGAATTTTAACAGACTTTACTTGGACCCTCCCTGCATAACACACACAGCTCATACTATAGTTATCTATGACGATAGTTCCTTTCCTGGAACAGGTTCTCTACCCACTTTCTTTTAGGCAAATAAGGGAGAGGTCAAAGTTTCTTTCTGAGTCTTTTGGGCCTTGATTGTTTTTAGTTCCAAATAATCTACATAGCAGAGAGACACTCTGAGATGGCAATTTTTGTTCCCCTATAATCAATAAATACACAAATAAATATAGGTGAAAATGTGTGTAAATATATATATATAATATTTTATTTATTTATTTTTATATTTGTGTGTGTGTTTGTGTGATTCAGTCATGTCCAACTCCTTGTGACTTCATGGACTATAGCCCACCAGGCTCCTCTGTCCATGGAATTCTCCAGGCAAGAATACTGGAGTGGGTTGCCATTCCCTTCTCCAGGGGATCGTCTCAACCTAGGGATTGACCCAGGTCTCCCACATTACAGGTAGATTCTTGACTGTCTGAACCATCAAGCAAGCCCATTTTCAGACAAAGTTATGGAATATATATACATAAAAATTTATATAGGTATATACATATATCCTGCTAAGACAGCCTTTAATAGTAATCAACACAGTCTAGATCTTATACTCTTGAAATCATCCTCTACTTCCTGAGAAAATGGTTGATTGCAGGACCGAGGAAAGGAATTTAGAGGATGAACTTTGAACCACAAAGCAAGGAAATAAAAGGGACATATCAAAAGAACACAGAAGCTAGCTTCAACATGGAATCTCATCACTATAATGGATGATAACTTCTTGAATAAAATAGAAAACCATGAGACCGAAGCAATATAAATAGATAGATACACTGAAAGTTTAATGAAGAATGAGATATTTACACAGAAACTTCCTGACAAAATATATATTACTGACAGCAGGAAAAGAGTAATTTCCTAGTGGAAACAGAGGCAGACACTACCTTAATCAAGTGATCAAAATTAATATCATTGGCAACAGAGAAAACTGAAGCTGTATACTCCTGACTGGATGCAATGAAAATAAAGCAGCACTTGAGAAATTCCTGTCAAAGATGCATAAACTGCATTTTATATCAGAAGGACCCAGATTGAGTGATGTCTATAAAACAATAGGCCTAGATACATGCACCTAAATGTCCATCAACAGACAAATGGATAAAGAACTTGTGGTCCATATACACAATGGAATATTACTCAGCCATAAAAAAGACTGAAATAAAGCCATTTGCAGCAACATGGATGGACCTTGTTAGATTATCTTACTAAGTGAAGAAACCTAGAGAGAGAAAGACAAGTATATGATATCACTTTAGGCAGAATCTAAAAAAAATGATACAAATGAATTTATTTTCAAAACACAAATAGACTCATAGACATAGAAAACAAATTTATGATTACCAAAGGGGAAAAGAAGGACAGAGGGTTAAATTAGGAGTCTGGGATTAACAGATATGCACTACAGTATATAAAATGGATAAACAACAAAACAATGAGGACCTACTAGATAGCACAGGGAGCTGTATTCAATATCTTGTAAAAATCTATTGGAAAAGAATATATGTAATATATATTATACAAGAATATATATAATATACAAGATTATAATAATATATATTATAAAAGTATATATATATATATATAAAGACTGAATCACGTTGCTGTATACCTGAAACTAACATAACATTTTAAATCAACTCCACTTCAATTTTTTTTAAATGGGTCTCAAGAAGATGAAAGAGACTGATAACTAAATGCAACAAAGGGTTCTGAAGTGGATTCTTTTGCTATAATGTACTCAAGAAGCTAAACAACACTTCAGTGGGGTCTGGAGTTGTAATGTAACAATTTTGATCTGCAGCTCTTCATGAATGTATTGAGCTTTTGTAAAAGGATGTCTTTGTTTTTAAGAAATACCTACTGACACAATGGGGAAGGAGAAGGATACTGTACCACACAGTCAACTTAGCAACTCAGGGGGAAAAAATTCTTTGTATAGTTCTTGCAGTTTCTGTGAGTTTGAGACTGTTTAAAATAAAATTCATTTTAAACCAAAATTAGTTGTCAGTGTTAATAAGAGCAACAGCAACAGAAGAAAGAAAATACTATATCACATCCAGAGATGCAACACAATGATGACAGGAAAATGTTAAGCTGTAAGATTCCCACATGGATGCCTTTCCTAGCAAACAGAACGCCCTTTCCAGTAAGTTACCCACTCAGGTGGAACAAGGTAAAGCTACGCCCATTCCAAACAAAACAATCCAGAAGCTTTTCTTATTCCATAACCACAGACAAGCCCCAGAGAGACTATACAAAAGCAAGTTCCAGGAAAAAGAAAAGGTCACATTCCCCCTCCTAATATTACCAAGAAGGTGATTTGACTTAATTGTTTTATAAATTCCACATTTTAATTGGTAAAATTAGTCTTCTCCTTTAACTCAAAGAAAAATGGCATCCCAATGAAAAGGACATTTGAAGCAGGAAAGTTTCTTCCAGCATAGTTTTAGAAAATAGAGAAAAATGACAGACACAGACACAATGACTAGCATGCACTTCATGTGCTCCTTTGAATCTTTTTATGCGCCATCTTCCAACAGGTGTAACCCTAGCATACGATTGTTTTCTGAGTGTAAAACACAGATTACAGACAGCCTTTGAAGCTGACTGACCAAGTTCTAGACCTGGCCTCTGCCACTCAATCTGACTGTGTTATTTTCTAAACTGCCATAAGACTCAATTTCCTTCTGTATCAAATAGGGATAATATTCTTCCTTATCTTAGGATTTACAAGAGGAGTAAAGATAACAAATGTAAAACACTTAGTTTGGTATACTGCACATTTTATGTATTTGGTAAATAACATTAAATTATAAGCACTTTTCGATTTTTAAATCATCATCATCATTACAATTATTGTTGGCTGATATTAAAGAGATATTCACCTTACCTACCTCCTGAGAAATCTGTATGCAGGTCTAGAAGCAACAGTCAGAAGCAGACATAAAACAATTGACTGGTTCAAAATTGGGGATGGAGTACGTCAAGGCTGTATACTGTCACCCTGCTTATTTAACTTATATGCAGAGTACATCATGAGAAACGCTGGGCTGGATGAAGCACAAGCTAGAATCAAGATTGCCGGGAGAAATATCAACAACCTCAGACATGCAGATGATACCACTCTAATGGCAAAAGAGAAGAACTAAAGAGCCTCTTGATGAGGGTGAAAGAGGAAAGTGAAAACGCTGGCTTAAAACTCAACATTAAAGAAACTAAGATCATGGCATATAGTCACACAACTTCATGGCAAATAGAAGGGGGTAAAGTGGAAGCAGTGACAGATTTTCTTTTCTTGGGCTCCCAAATCACAGCAGACGGTGACTGAAGCCATCAGATTAAAAGACTTGCTCCCTGGAAGGAAAGCTATGACAAACCTAGACAGCGTATTAAAAAGCAGAGACATCACTTTGCTGACATAGGTCTGTATAGTCAAAGCTATAGTTTTTCCAGTAGTTACGTATGGACGTGAGAATTGGACTATAAAGAAGGCTGAGTGCTGAAGAACTTATGCTTTTGAATTGTGGTATTAATATCTTTTAAATAAAATATTAATAAATTCTTTTAATAAAAAACATTAATATCTTTCTCAGGGGTTGGTGTGGCAGAATTCACTAGCTGTCCAGCAGAATAAGTTTTCTTCGCTTCCTGAGCACACAGCTGGATATTTCCCTACATCCCTGCAGTTAGATATGTTCTGTAACTGAGTTCTAGTAAGTAGAATGTGAGTGGAAGTGGGGTGTGCCACCGGCGCTCCCTGAGACTGCAATACACCATCTCGACAGTGTAGTTTGAGACATAGTATTTTGAAAACGACAAAGCCAACATTTGATGAAGTCCGACAAGTCTGCATAGAGCAAAACCTTCCCCTGATAACCAGAAACCCCATTCTGGACTGTAAATGAATGAGAAGTGAAATTTTACTGTGTTTAAGGTATTACCCATTCTTGTTTATCTTTGTTACAGGAGCCAGTGTTACCCTAATACGAATTTCTTGGGCACAGTTCCAAAAGAAAAGACTGAAGAGCTCTGAAACATTTTGAACCTCTCCTCTAAATTCTGGGAAAAGAAACAACAAAAAGGACAGTTCTTCTCTGGCAGTCCAGAAACTATAGGCTCTCTCTGGAGCAGGTTTCTGAAGTGGTTTACTTACAATGCTAAGCTGTGCGTAAGTAATTTTGAAAGTTCTTTGAGCAATTTTCAAAAGGTTGGTGGAGAAGTGATGAAGTGGTGGTATCACAGAATAAGGTCAGATCCTAACTCTGCCATTATTAGGAGTTTCAGTGTCCTAGCGCTATCTGCCTCACAGGACTGAGGTCAAGAAACAGGGAGGTCATGTACACACAAAGCATAATAAAGAGCCTGGTCTGGAGTATGGCATTTAATACACATGTGCTTGTCTAGTTTCACCCCTAAATGTCACATTTTCTGAAGCATGTTTCAGCAGCAATCATCCCATGATGTATTCTCTTAACTATACCTCAAAAAAAGGATTCATGGTCAAAAAATACTGAGATTGGTCAGAACTGTGACAAGCTGTTGCAGTGCTCCCATTAGTACCGGAAATTAGAGAAGAGGTCCTGCAGTTAACTTCTTTCATTTTGCTTTGAACCAACTGACTATAAAGTCAGCTTTCCCATAACACAGCTATTAATACCCTGTTAATGCCCAGCTAATGTTCTGCAGAACAAACTGCAAGAAATGGGCACAGTGCTTGACACATGGGGAATAATCAACAAATGTCTACCCAATGTGAAAAGGCTGTAGACCACTGAAGTGACTTACAGAAGGAATACGGGAGCTCCCTGCCTTCTGACCCTCCTCAGTGAAACAGCTGCAGGAGTCTATAGCATGCGAGGTGCAAGCAACTTTGAGGGGCTGGGAGAAGGAATATATGCAGGTGTTTCACCACCACCAGAGGACAACTGCCTGGACCACATGAGGATCAGAAAGGGGATCCTGACCAGAGCCTGGCGGGGGATTGAAACTTGCCCACATAAATGTGTCCAAGATGCTGAAAAATCAGGCCATGCATGGGCTGGGTTTTCTCAGCTCCCAAGTCTAAGCAAATGTAAGAAGATGAAAGGGGTTAAAGAAGCTTCCTCTGGGTTCCTCAGCAGGAACTGGCACCCACCTGCCTTGAAACAACCCCGGAACAGAGATCAGGTTTTCTGTACGCAGCTGTGGATACTCAGACTACTAGAGCTCATCCCCAACAAGCAGCAAAGAAAAATAAAACTTTTTAAAAACTTTGTTTTAAAAAAAACAAAGAAGGGGATCGGGATGGGGAATAAGTGTAAATCTATGGCTGATTCATATCAATGTATGACAAAACCCACTGAAATGTTGTGAAGTAATTAGCCTCCAACTAATAAAAAAATTAAAAAAAATAAAAATAAAAAAAACAAAGAAAAAGAAAAACAGTAAGAGAGATGAAGATGGACATGAACAAGCAGAAGACTATACCTAGAGAAACAGCACTGCTGTAGGAGGAAGATCATATCTTAAATATGAAAATAGTTAAAAGTGCTTAGATTCGAGCTTAGTACACAAAGCACTCTGTTCTCTAAGTGAGATAATTTCAGAACAAAAAAAATCAGTAAACAAGCGGAAGAACATCACTGAGTCCAAGCTGGAGAAGGCACGACAACACACCCCCACCCAGGCCTGCACAGCGTCCCACCTTCCTACACGAATGCACTTCCTTTCTTCTGGGTTCTCTGGCTGAAATGTGGGTTCCTTAACTGAGGTCAGCCCTGCCACTTGTGGCTAGATTTCTCAGCTACACAATGGTGCTGCTCCAGAAATTGGCTCCATCTTGCCGCTGCGACATCAATTTTTCTCTCTTCACTGCCTATGCCATAATAGTCCCCCGATTCATAAAAGAAAGACTCTCCATTCACTTCATCATGTCACTGCCCCATTTCTCTGCTGTCCTTCCCACTAAAACTGACCACTTTTCTACACAAATATTCCAAAATTGGTACTTGGTTCTGTGAAGTGTGTTTGTGGGTGTCTTCAATAGCTGGTTTATTTGTTATTTTTTTTTTTTAGTCATAGTTGTTAAATTTAAATAGCAGAAGTTACCTACCAGGGTATGATTAGGTTTCAGTACTAAGAAATATAACAACCTTTTTATTTGAAGTGCCAATAATAATAATAGAAAAAATGCTTAATCCCTTACTCACTTCTCTCTTAAATAAACACCAGTCAAGCTTTCATCACCACCCCTGCAGCCAAACAGTTTTCATCAGCTCCACCAGTGACTTCCATATCAGCAAATCCAACGGTCCCTTCTCCAATTCAACCTACTCCATCTCAGCTGCCCCTGACCAAGCTGAGCACTCCCTCCCTCTGGAGGCGCTGTCTTCACTGGGCTTCAGGTCATCCATCTCTCTCAGCTCTCCTCACGTCGCACAGACTGCCTTCTCTCAGCCGCCTTTGCTTTTTCATTCTCCTTTTCCAGCCTTAAATCTCTTCTTGTCTATGCAGCACTCATTCCTTAGGTAACCTCATTCAGTATCATGAATTTTTTTTAAGTTTTACTGAGGTATAATCAACAACACTGTAAGATATTTCAAGTGTACATTGTGGTGATTTGATTGATATACCTGTATATTGTGAAAAGATTCCCTCCATTGAGTTAATCAGCACACCTATCACTTCATGTATTTACTTTTGTGTGTGAGGACATTTAACTTCTGCTCTTAGCAAATCTCAGTTACACAATATGGTGCTATCAACTATGGCCACCATGGCACATAGTTCCTCAGACCTTTTATTCATCTTATAGCTAAAAGTTTCTACCCTTTTACCAGCCTCTTCCTATTTCCTCTACCCCCAAGCCCCTGGAAACTACTTTTGTACTTTCTGTTTCTATAAGATCAACTTTTTTTTTAGATTCCACATATAAGTGATACCATATAGCATTTGTCTTTCACTGTCTGGCTTGCTTCACTTAGCATAATGCCCTCTATGTTCATCTCTGTTGTTACAAATAATAAAACTTCCACCTTTTTAAAGGCTGAATAATATTTCACTGTGTATGTACCATGATTTTAAGTACCATCTATCTGCTAATAATTCCCAAATTTCTTCTCGCCAGCCAACACTTTTCCTTTGAATTTCAGCAGAGAGATCCAACTGCTTACTCAATATTCCAATTAGGATAGTTAAAAGAAATTTCACATTTACCATGTTAAAAGTAGAACCCTCAATTTTACTCTCAAACTATGTCTCCTGCTGTCATCTTAAAATCAGTAAATGATTCAATTCATCCAATTTCTGAGGATAATAACCTTAGAGTTTTCCTATAATCCTTTTTCTCTTTACCACAGTCAATCTAATGGCAAATTCTCTTCATTCTATTTGTTCACTTACAATTCACCATTATCCCCATGACCCCAAAATGTTCACAATTCACCTAGGTTATTGTACTGATCATAGCTTCTTAAGTGGACAACTTACTTCAAGCCTCACTTCCTTATAGTCTATGAATTCGTTAAAAATGTAATTTAGAGTTTTGAGGACTTTTTCATTCTTTCACTCAGCCCCAAACATCTCATTGCCATTGTACATTAAGGTCATAAAGTACATGTTCCAATTCCTGATGAAACATAAAGAACATATTCCTTTGGTGAACACTGTTAACCATGATCAATGTGCACCTCATTGTTTGTTGATGTGATGTGATCATTACTGTTGCTAATGTGATCACTGATGAAAAAAGAAATCCAGAAAACACTAGAAAGTCATGGGTTCAAATATCCAACACAAGCATATAGCACACAATCAATAGCCACAATAGAAAGGCAAATAACCCAATTAAAAATACACCACTTGAATAAACATTTCTCCAAAGACATACAAATAGTCAATATACATATGAAGAGATGTTCAACATCATTAGTCATTAAAGAAAGGCAGTATTGTGAGAAAAGACACATTTTAGCCAAATTTCAATGAAAGTCTTGAATTCTAAGGATAAGGAGAAGATTTTGTAAGCTTCCAGGTAGAATGAACACGTTACCTACACTGAGAAAATAATCAGAACAGGTATCACATTAGACCACAAAGCTGGAAGCCAGAAAACAGTAAAATATCATTATATAGTACTAAGAGAAATTCCATACCCAGGCATTATCTAATTAGTCTGTGAGAGTGAAAGAAAATACATGTGAGGAAGGACATGCAAGCTTTCAGAGAGCATATCAGTATACCTCTGAGGTACTCTGAAGAAAATACTCAGAAAAAAGACTAAACAAACATCAAATAAATCAGAATATAAATCTCACTATATTTATAGTGAAAAGATATTAATAAAAAAAGAAGAGTGACTGGTAAGCAATGCATTTTTATACATGTATGTATACACATATATCGAATAGAAAGACTCTTGAGTAGACATAGATAAGTCCAAATGAGGGCTCTTGAAAGATTTAAAAGATTCATGAGAATAATTCAAATGACAACATAAAATTAAAACACTAAATTATAAAAGAAAAATCTAGGTATTTAAAGTTGGGTGGGAAAGAGAAGTGAAATACAAATGTTTAAAAACTTACCGGGCATGAATTTCTAACTGAATTTTATCTAATCCTTAAAGTAAATATTAATTTTATTTAAACTACTCTGAGCCATAGAAAAGGATACAAAGACTCCAATTCATTTTATAAAGTCAAAATAAAGCTGATAAAGATAAAACTGAAAATTAAAGAAAATTTCAAGTATAGATTCGCAAAATCTAAATAAAACATTAACAGGTAGAATTAGTCATATATCAAAAAGCAAACAAAAACCAGATCATGACTTCTTCCACGAAGTCAAGGGTGGTTCAGTAACAGGAAGTTTAAACACAATCTCTTATATCAGTCCTTTGAAGGCGGAAAACCATATGATCATATTTTTAGATATTTAAAATGTATTTAGTAAAGTGGCAGCCATTCCCAAGAGTAAAATAAGAATTAAAGAAACTAGTTAATATGTAAAGGTTATTTATCAAACTGATGGCAGATAATATCCTAATGTGCAAAATGCTAAAACCATTTCAATTAAACAGAAACTACATAGGGATGCTCACCATCATCATTATGACTAAAAACTGCCTTGGAAGAGATCCCAAACTTATTAACACAACAAAATTAAACACAAAATTGTATAAATTACATAAAGAAGAAAGGCTTCAATGCAAACTAAAAGAAAAAAAAAAATACTATGAGAAAACATAAGGCATATACCATGTAGAGATGAGGAATATCTTACCTGGGGCTGGAATCCCAAAACATATTTTTAAAGACTCAGACATACTTAAACATAAATAAATGAAAAACTCAAATCTGGGGAAAGGGCCAGGTAAAAACCAACTGACAAAAAACCCGGTTCAAAGAAATGAGTAATGCCAATGTCAGGTATTAGGGTTTCTACCATACAAAGAGCTCTTGCAAATGGACAGGAACGAGACAAATGACCCATTAAAAGCAGAGTTCACTGCGTGGCCGTCAGTGGCTCCATTTTCCCATCTTCCTATCTCTAAGAGAGAGGTTGGTTCATCCTTGGGCAGAATTTTCAGAGCTCTAAAATACTATTATTTTTATAATTTCATAGCTGTCAGAACCAAGTGAATGATGACTTTCCTGGTGACTAATATGAAAATGGTTATCTGTTCTTGCCAGTAAGAGAATCAAATATTTTTTCACTTCTGCCTGACGCTGTTTAAACTGAAAGAAGAATGTCCTTATTCATTTGGTTTCTTTCTCTTTCTCTCTGCTAGGATCACCTAAAAGTTTCCATGATGAGCTGTTTGGGGGTTGTTTTTAATGAACCTAATGTTATTTGGCTTTGCAGAGTGATTCTCCCATCTGAATTTTGGATTTTAAGGTTGGGTATTTTGTTTGCTGCAATATGTCAACTTTTCCCCTCTTCTTTTATGCAGGAAGCTTATGCTAAACTTGAAAAGAAAGAAAATAATGACCCAAAGTTGGCAAAATGTGAGGAAAATAGAACCTCAGCTTGTGCCTAAGACTGTAGACTCACTTACTTGTTACACCCAAAAAAGAACTTTCTATTTTGAGTCAAACTCTCTCTCCTTCCAAAACATAAATCCAGACTGAAGACATCATGTGTTGCAGACAAATCTTATTGAAATCCATGTCTAGAATCTATAGACATTCTACATGACATTTGTGGTGACAAGGGTCAGAAAGAGACAAAAATATTCTTCAGGGAAACAATACGATGGGAGGAAATATGGAGTTCTATGTAGTGCAGAACATCAGCCCTAGGGTCACACATGCCTCAATCTGAGTTCTTATTGTTTCATACTAAGCCTCCATTTCCTTACCTGGAAGGAAAAGAGTATCTGGTGCTCAAGGTTGTGTTAGAGATTAAATTATACAATTAAGGGTAAAGCCTGGCATAGAGTAAGACATCAAATGTTCGTCATTATTATTTTGGGTTTAGGAACAGCCCTGAGCCCTACATTAGGAGAATGGCTGTATGTCCATCTCTCTTCTGGGAGGCACTGGCCTCTGCTAGACAAGGTGGAGGCCAAGGAGCAGAGGTTTTCCAATTCTGCTCCCCACAGCCTTGAAACTCCACAGAGGGCCTTCGTGGGTGGGGGAGGCATGAGCGAGAGGCTGTGATAGTGTGTGAAACTCCCACTCTACCTTTGTTTGGTTTTGTTTTTCTGTTTTATACAAAAGGAACCTACCTAACATTTCACCTCAAAAACCACTGGTGCTCATAATCTGCAAGGCGATTACAATTCTGTTATTCAACAGGTTATTCCTCCTTTTTAAACGACTTTTCCCGACTTTTTAGTAATCCCTGTCTCTGTTGTCCATCAGTAGCTACCTGATCCCTCCTGAGAGAAAGAAAACATTCGAGAAGCCCCGTGTGCTTCGGTCTGGGTTGCTTCGATGTATTATGCCTTCTGGAAGGTGCTTGCGTTTTCAAAAAGAGTCTAAACAAGAAGAGAACAACAACAAAAAGATGGCTTTTCTGTTCACAGAAATTCTGGCACTGCAAGGAAGACATTTACAGGGGGAGGCAGATTTTGTAGACTTACTAAAATGCCAGCTCTAACCACTGCCTTAATGAAATAATAATGATGGACATTTGTGAGGAGAGTCAGGTTTACACAACAATCTCGGCTCCACTTTCTCAGCTGATGAACAACAGCTTCCTGTGATGTGCTACTTTTTTTCCCATTTGCCTTTCCAAGATGAGGACATAGAGGCTCTGGGTGGCTCAGTGACTGGCCTCAGTTGGCAGAGTCAGGCCCTGACTCTTGAGTCTTGGGCTGCTCCCCAGGCTTCTCCGACACCTCCGCCCAGCAGAGCAGCCAGGCCCACCGATTACCCACAAGGCCCAGACTCTCCAACAATGCCTGTGCAGAACTGGCACAAGCCAGTCAGCTGGTTTTTCTGACGCTTTCTCCATGGGGATAAAGGAATGGCTGGAGCAAGTCTGTCAGCTCTCAATGAGCTCTTTGTGGAATAAATTCCAGAGTTTTTATGAACGATGATGGCAATGGAGGCCACTTTTCCCCCAAGTAGTCAGAAAGCTGATGCTTCAGCCGTGCTTGGCATTCCTCCAGAAAACTCTTGGCCATATGCACTGTGAGTTGCAGACTCCTGGATGAGTGAACTCAAGAGACTGGATAAAAAGAGACATAAAAAGCTGAGGGCAAACCAAGAAGTCCTCATTTTTAATGGGCAAAATTGTCTTTCTCTGTCAAAATCCCTGGTGACACAACTTTCTAAATTTCAAAAAATGTAAGCATGAAAGGCATCAAATCAGTAGAAAAAAAGACTTATCTTTTTCTATCATATTTACACAGAGCACAGTTGTCTGATTAGTATTTATACACTCATATCAGGAGTGGCTGGTATGAAGGCAGATGTGTAATAAGATCTTGATACATATTTATTGAATGACTGAATGAATGAATATGTCCTTTAATTTGGGGCCAAGAAATTATGATAGTAGAAAAAACATAATAACCTCCTCTGTGATTATCTTTCATTATGACTACTCCTTGGAAATGCCAGCAAATAGTTGTGAAGTTATTTTTCACTGTATTCAGGGAGACTGTCACCTTGATAGAGTCTTAGCAGTATCTCTGGGTTGGGAGAATCAAGTTAAAGTACTGAATATTTATGAGGTGTTGAGGTCCGACTGAAGGCAGGTCTTTCAATGCAGGATTGTGATACAATAGTTTAGGACTGGGAGACACGGCAACGTGAGGGTTTTGCAATACATTTTGAAGAGTCTTAGAAAACCAGCATATGATGCTATTCAATGAAAAGCTCAGCAGTTGAATGTTCACTCAACTGAGTCGTTCCAAAGCTATTTGCAACTTTTATTATCTTGAGCATGAATTTCCTGGAACAGAAGTCATGATGATGAAGACAGTGGAATAGCAAGGTCACGTTAATGAAGACAGCAGAATTTTGTAGCCACGGTCATCTAGATGAAATCTGGTCTGTGACCTGTTTTTGAAAATAACATTTTCTTGGAATACAGCCACGTTCATTCCTTTAAGTACTGTCTGGCTGTTTTCACACGACAAACACAGTTCAAATACTGTCATGTAGACTGTATGGCCATCAAGTCTGAAATAGTTACTGTTTGGCTCTTCACGGAAAAAGTCTGCAACCCCTGATACAGACAGTAAGCTGTGTGGAAGTAGATGGCTTCATTTCTCATTGCATCTATTCATTCATCTAGTATTTATTAAGCACCTACTGTGTGCATGCCACCTTCATAGAGCTGGAAATACAGCACGCAATAAGACAAATCCAGCTTTCATGGAAACAAATCTGTAAGTAATGTAAATTAGACAGTGATAGTGCCCTAAAGAAAACAAATATGGAAAGAAGAGAGGTTACAGGGTTGGTAGATGGGATTGAAAGGGACTCTTTGTGATGTGGTAGTCAAGGAAGTCTTCGTTACAAGGTAACATTTGAGTAAGACTCTCAGTGAGGTGGACTGACTATGTGAAGATATGGGATGGGAGAGATTCAGGGAGAGATTTCCACACAGAGGGTACAGAAATGAGAATAGCTGGAGCTGGAACAAGCTTGGTGTGTTCACAAGAGCAAGCAGACCAGTGCAGCCAGAGAGCCCAAGCAAAAGGCAGAGTCAAGAGAGCAGAGACTGGAGAGGGAGTAAGGGCCAGACGAGGCAGTTGAGCCTCATGGGAGGTGGCAGGGTTTGAAATTTATTCCCAATATGATAAGCTAATTGGAGGGGTTTAAGCAAGGGAATGACCGAGTATGATTTCTATCATAAATACTTACTCTGGCTGCATGTAGAGAACCGACTGCAGAAGGATAGAGTGGAGGCAAGGTTGCTACCACAGGGAGGAATCACGCTTATGTAACAGGGCAGGGATTGGAGATGGACGCACAACAGTGTGATCTGGAGAGAATTTTAAAAGCACAGCTAATAAGCCCTGCCCATGAGTTGCATGTGAGGTATAAGAGAGAGAAAGAGTCAGGAATGATTCTGAGGGTTTAGAACTTAGTGACCAGGTGAACAATGATGCCATGTACTGAGATAGTAGAAGATGTGAAGGGAAGCAGGGATGAAATCAAGTGTTCTGTTTTATTCTTGTTAAACTTCACATGCCTATAAGACATCCAAATGAAGATGTCAAGTTGGCAGTTGGATATGAATATGTGCAAATGGATAAACTGGGCATAAGATCTAATTTGGGATTCATCAGCATGGGGATGGTATTTAAAGACATGGAATGTGGGGAGATCATCTAGGAGATGACTACCAAAAAAAAGTTTGATTAAATTCTAGAGCTAGGGGCGAACTGCTGCTGAGAGTTGATGAAGAGCATCTCTTCCCAGCTCCCCATTGTGTAACATGATGCAAATAGCTTGAAATCAGCCATCATGGAGATATTTGCACCATGAAAATTGGCAAACACCACACATCAGGGCTTTTTTTTTTCCCCCCATAGAGTCAGATATTAAACATTTACCAGCATATCACTATCTGGAACCCTAACATTTAGAGGTCAAGGAAATCAAGAAGAGACAATATAAGAGATTGAGAAGGAACAGAATGTGAATTAGGTAGGAGGAAAACCAAAAGAGCATTTTCGCCGTTGTCCAAGATTATCACGTAATACTATGTCTTGTCAAAAACTCAAGTAACTCCTGTATGGTCTTCTTCTCCCCTCCCTCTACAAAAGCTTTCAGTACCTAAGAGTTGCTAGAACATGTCAATACAGAATACAGATCTTTTTGTTTAACTCTCCAATCTATTCTTCACCTCATAAGTTTAACTCATCCTGTACACCCTGATGCTCTCAAAGCTGTTATATGAAAAAAAATTTTCCATGAATTTTAATGAGAAGAATTATGATGTATTCTAGCTCAAACAACCCAAGCAAGATACTTAAGGGATTTCCAAATATAGAAAATAAACAATTGGAGATAAGTTTAAATAACAAGATAAGTTGAAAGTAAATAAAGACTAACCATAAAACGTAAACTAGTGAAAACGTAAACTACTTTAGTCATCGACAGAGGAAAAGCAGTCTTGAGAATGGATGGTGGGTAGTAGAAGAAGGTAAATGGGAAGTAGCCTTTGGGATGTATGTCTTATGCACTTAAGATTGTAACATGGAAAAACAATTTAGAGACTGCTTTGAAACCTATGGCAATAATATACATGCATGAAGTGTCTAAGAAGATGCTCCCCATTCATCCTTCTTGCCCACCTCACATGTGCAAAGCAAAATATATGAGTTTGTTCACACATGGCACACAATAATGTTCTCTTAGTAGAAATTGTTGTGTCAAGTGAATTGGTTAGCATGGCTTTGCCCAAAACCATAACATCAAATTAGTACTTCTTATAGACTCTATAGTCATTGTGTTTGGGGGTGAAAACTTGCTATATCAAAAAAAAAAAAAAAAAAAGATTGTCCAGAAAGCAGTAAAACTTTCCAACACCACTGTATTCAAAGAGTCACTAACAGGACAGTGGTTATGGAAGGCAACCCTATTTTCAATTTTGTTGTTTGTTCAAGAAGAAAGCTCTCTGCTATACAGCAATCAGCAGCACCTGTCCCTTCTGTAAGTAGGTTAGTAAGTTCTGCTTTTGAAGGACTTCATTCTCACAGAATCCCTGTTAGAATTACCATCATTATTATAGCCATTTATTTAGAACCTAATGCATATCAAGCAAGGTAAAGGATATCCTCCATGAGACAGAAGAAATTGAGTATCAGAGGAAAATAAGTAATGCAAGAGGGGTGACTAAAGCAGTCAGTGTCTTCTGAACAATCAGAATTAGAAGAAATATTTTACATAATAATTGTGACACTAAAAACTAGTTCATATGCTTCTTTGTCATCATCCACATCGCTTCAGCAGTAGGGAACAAGAGAGCAGAACATATATTAATAAGAATAACTCTTGAAAATAGGAAGTTAGAACGAAGGTGTATTATTAGTCAAATCCACCAACGAGTCACACATCAATGACAACAGCAATTGAGACACCATTTATACTGGTTTTCTGAGGCACCAAACTGGCAGTTTGGAGTTCTGCTCAGGGATGAAGCCATTTACTTTAAACCAAAAAACCAGTACTTGATAAAGTAGAAATTCAAACACAGCTTTCTGTTGTACCAAAGCTTATTTACTTTCCATCTCATCAGGCAGCTGTTTTGTTTTCTTTTTTACACAACCTACATTCAGATCTCTGATTTTCCCTTTATAGCTGTGATAGCATTGCCCACGTCACAATCCCAAGCCCCCTTGGGCTCTAACATTCTCTCCTCTGCCACACTTTCTCTTCCACTTCACCTTTATGTTTTGCCTTAAGAAAGAAAAGCTCAGCCAATTTCAAGAGATCTGCACATTCTGCTCCATGGAATTCTAAACACAGGACTTGAGACTTCATTGGTGGTCCTGTTAAGACTCCAAGCTTCCATTGCAGGGGACACAGGTGCGATCTCTGGTCAGGGAACTAAGATCCCACATGCCACAAAGGACTATAAACTCACCTGACTGGGTTCAGAAGTCTCAAACAGGAAGTAGACACCATGGTTCTTTGCCTTTCCCAATCCTATCAACAACACCACAAATAATATTGTCTCTTGCAACTACAAGGATTACTGTTAGTAGTATTATATCTGCTTTTAAAATATATATATATATATATTTAATTTTATCTTTATTTATTTATTTGGCCACACCAGGACTTAGCTGCAGCATGTGGGATCTAGTTCCCTGAGCAGGAATTGAACCTGGGCCCCGTGCATTAGGACTGTGGAGCCCTAGCTACTGGACCACCAGGGAAGTTCCCATCTTCTGCTTTGACAAGAGAGTAATTCAGGCCATCTGAGAGTGAACGTCTTCATTTGCACTGCATGAGTTGCCCTTGTCCTCCCACCCACTAGCTCTCAGCAAGTGGAGAGAAGTGCTGACAAACAGCAGTTGCACAAGAAAAAGGAAATCATATGTTCATGTCATTTCAAAAGTTTGTGTGATCTGTGGGTTCCCCTCAGTTTGGGGCTGAGTCTTTGTATTTTCTTCTATCCACGCTCACCACCCAGCTTATTTCCCTGTGCCACAATGCCCAATTTACTGTCTTCTCTAGTCTAGAAGACTCAGAGGTGGCAACACAAGGCTCTCCAGGACAGAATACCCAGAGGATGCCCTAGACAAAATCGAAGTCAGAGTCGGCAGGCGCTAGCTACTGTCCACTGGCCTCAACAGCCTCACCCACTGGGAGAGGAGCCCATGGGAGGGAGCCTTCAGCACAAAAACCATCATGCTGGAAGGACATCCATTCCTACCCTGTGAGGATGCTATGGAATGTAGCAAAGACAGAATAAGACAATAGACAGTAAGGTCTGAAACACCCACGTTTTAATCCTACCCTTTTCACTTTGATTAATACATTCTTTTGTTTATTCATTCACTCAGTAAATATTTATTGAGGACCTACTGCATGCCAAGCATTGTTTTACATTTCAAAGAGATAATGAACAACGAAATTTCCCTGTCCTTGAGAAGGCTAAGATAAAGAATATACCTGATGTGTGATGTTGGTCAATTTACTTAAACTCTTTGAAGGATAAAAAATACTTACCTCACAGGTAAAGATTAAAGTGAAATAACAGGTGCTGGGGACATGGTAAGCAGAAGATAAACTGTAGCTATTATTACTAAGTATGTATTTCCTGGCCCCAATCCATTTCCCTGGTGCCCAAGTTCCTCCTTCAATGAAGCCAAATACTCCTTAAAATGCCTTTAACTCTGACAAACAATAGTATTTCAGACTGAGTGCCTGTGGTCCTGTGATTTTAAAGGCATAGGAACTTACTGGAACTAGGCTGGAAGAATTCTCTAACGTCTGAACCCCAGGTACACTGAGGCCATGTTTCAAATCTCCCACCGGGGTAGGAAAACAACAGTGGAGTAGAGGAAGTTGGAAAGAAGTTTAAATTGTCTGGGGTGAAGATTCTGTTACCAAGCAGGGGCCTGTGTGCCCGTCATGCAGAAAGTCAACCCTAACAGCAGGTGTTTGCAGCAAAGTAAGGCTTTATTTGCAGGGCACAAAACAGGGCTTAAAATTCAACACTCAAAAAAACTAAGACCATGGCATCTGGTCCCATCACTTCATGGCAAATAAATGAGGAAACAATGGGAACAGTGACAGACTTTATTTTGGGGGGGCTCCAAAATCACTGCAGATGGTGACTGCAGCCAAGAAAGTAAAAGACACTTGCTCCTTGGAAGAAAAGCTATGACCAACCTAGACAGCATATTAAAAAGCAGAGACATTACTTTGCCAACAAAGGCCCATCTAGTCAAAGGTATGGTTTTTCCAATAGTCACGTAAGGATGTGAGAGTTGGACCATAAAGAAAGCTGAGCACCAAAGAACTGATGCTTTTGAACTGTGGTGTTGGAGAAGACTGTTGAGAGTCCCTTGGACTGCAAGGAGATCCAACCAGTCCATCCTAAAGGAGATCAGTCCTGAATATTCACCGGAGGGACTGATGCTGAGGCTGAAGCTTCAATACTTTGGCCACCTGATGCGAAGATCCGATTCATTTAGAAAAGACCCTGATGCTGGGAAAGATTGAAGGCCCAAGGAAAAGGGGACGACAGAGGATGAGATGGTTGGATGGCATCACTGACTCAATGGACACGAGTTTGAGCAAGCTCTGGGAGATGGTGAAGGATGGGGAAGCCTGGCGTGCTGCAGTCCACGGGGTCGCAAAAAGTCAGATACGAGTGAGTGACCAAACAAAAACAACAACAGAGCAAGGAGCTCACGCTCAAAAGACCTGAACTCCCCAGTGGCTTTCCGGGAAGGGATTACTAAGACAGGGACTTATTGTATAGCACAGGGGACTCTACTCAATATCTTGTGATAACCTAAATGGGAAAAGAATTTGAAAAAAAGAGTAGATATATGTGTATAGACATAAATGAATCACTTGGCTGTATACATGAAACTAACACAGCATTGTAAATCAACTGCACTCCAATATAAAATTTAAAAAAAAAATTTTTTTTAAGTGTCAGGGGAGAGGTTCATAGGGTAGGTGATCAGTTTGTGGACTTTCTGATTAATGAGTGGTAAGATAACAGTGATCTTTTGGGAATCTCAATGATCAAGCTTCTGGTTCCAACCAGTTTGGGATCTATGTGCTTGTGGCCTGAAGACAGTCAGCATTTTCCACCGTGGGTTGGGTTCTTGGCTCCTGCAAAACAACTTAAGATATGCATCAGATTGCTATATATATCCCTTCAGGAGGAACCAAAACTATGCGACTCTATTGTTCTAATCATCAACTGCTTGAACCTGCTCTTTGGAACTTGGGAAGATCAAGAAAACTGAAGCCTTTTTTTTTTTTTTTCAAAGAACAAACAAGAAACTGGGGACACTAAGCTGCTTTTATACCTTTTAAACCCTGCTTGATTTCAGTGTCCTGTTTTCCTTGATACTCCTCAATCCTGAGGGCAACAGGGACAGGACAACAAAGGGAATAAAGTTTTGGATAGAGAGGTTCATCAGAAGCCCAGTAGGGGAACTTGGTTTCTAGGGGAATTGGTTTCAACATCATGAAATTTAACCACAGTGATACAAACTTATTCAAATGTCTCAAACATATAGGACAATCTAGAAGAGAGACACTATATATGTTTATAATATTCTTATGCTGTGTTTTAAGTCACTTGAAATGATATGCCTCTCAGACTTACTATAAAATCCAGCAAATGCTTAGTCAGCAGCTGTGTCCATCAAAGCTGAAATTTCCCAGTTTCTACTAACTTGTGGCATGACCTTAAGTTTAAGTAAATGTTTATGTGTAAGTTTCCAGAAGTCAGCTGGCATAGAAATAACTCTAGATGTAGAAAAGGGGGATTTTTATTTTAAACTAAAAATCAGACTGTGGAGTTGGTCTTTTTGTTGTGGGTTGTACCCCTGCCCCCCACTTACTACTTCTTCAAATATTCTTGCTGTAGTTGTGAAACAAACATGCCTTTATATCTACCAGTTGAGTAATTTGATCCTCAGCCAAAAAAAATGTAACTGGCTCCTAATAAGCAGGTATGTTGTAAAGAATGTACCTAAAGGGTTACTCTACACATAGGTTACTCTACACATCAATGGGGTGGTTGTGTGAGTCCCATGAATTTTTCAATAAAGAAAACAACCAAGGGAAAAAGAAGTTTTTGCAGCAGAAACCTCTGACCAAGTTAGAAACAGATCAATTTGATACTGCATTCATCTGGGGAATTGTGTAGTCAAATCCAGTATATTCTTATTTCATGAGGACCTGCAAAGTATATCACTCAGGACATTCCTGCATAAAAAGCAACACAGGGCAGAAGGCAAGACCCTTTTCATGTGTCAAGAGACCACACAACCCCACAGACCAGCTGAATTGACATTACCCTCTATGTTTACTTGAGGTAAACTTTTAAAATGCAATTTCTCTTTCTAAGGTGTGTGAAATGTCTTCACTTTCTGACATTTAGAAGTGACTCCTGAACCAAAACTATGAATTGTGAGTTGACAGAAACAGTGTGTAAATTATTTTGGAGGTTTAAGAATCTGGTGAAACAGGGCAAGTGCCAAGAAACAGTATCTGGCAACAAAATTCCTTTCTTAACTTCAAAGATTTTAACTCTGAGAATCCACCAAGCTACATTTAGAGACCTTTTGTTTATGGCTGACATAATGAATTAGCTGGGACCGAGTACAGTATGTAAAATTTTAAATAGTGTCAGTGTGGTGATATTGTGTTGGTGAGAATAAGCATTCTCTTTGTTTTGTCAGATTAATTATCTATTAATGTCCATCTGAAATACAGAATTGATTTCTTTTTCCTAAGTCAAGTACTTATTATTATCAGAGACTGCTGTTCCTGTTTCCACTGCTTTTCTCCAAAAGAGAACCAACAAATTTTCTTTTAGTGCCTCCTAACTGGAGAGCAACAGAAGATTTATGTTTACATGAATATCTGTGTTCCTTCATTCATTTATGCTTACATGAATATCTGTATTACTTGGGCAAAATGGCATGTTTTCATTAACTAGAACCCCAAAGTATGGAAAGACAAAGAATTCATCATCAAAGAAAAAAATGTCAAGAGATGTCACAACCTCTGCTGCTTGCTATTTAATAATATTTAGTCTTCCTCCATTCCTGACTAAGAGATCCATATCTTGTTTAGATCTCTGTCCATCAGAGAGGGTGGCTCTATTCCCAGCTCAAGATTAAATTTGACACTGCAAACTTTTTAGACTGTAACTCAGAGTAAGAAACAAATATCATATAGCAACCCAGGACACATATGTACTCTATGTGATTTTACAGAAAATTGAAAAGAAAGCTTAATAGAATATCTATTTTTATAATGTGCATTATGTTTTAGCATGCTTCTTCAACTATATTTATTTTTCAAATGATAACTCTGATCCACTAAATGTGACTTCTGAACCCACTAATAAGTCATGAGGCAAATTTCAAAACACTGGTCTAAGCCTGTCATGTCAATCCTACTCCTCTTGACAATGACTGGCTTTGAGCTTAGTGACCCACTCAAGTTCATGAGACAAGAGGAAGTCTTTCAGGAACTTTTCTTGAAAAATTTCCTCATTCTTAGTGTGAATTAAGAGTGCATTAATTCCGAAAGTGCATTATACTGAGCCCATGGATTAGAAGAACTGAGTATTGTTAAAATACCAATTCTCTCCACATTGATCTATAGCTTCAACACAGTCTTAATCAAGTCTCAGAAAGAAAGATTTTTCTTCTTTTGTAAAGACTGAGAAGCTGACTCTAAAAGATAACAGACTTATACTACTTGACTTTAAGATTTACCTTTATAAAGCTACAGTAATCAAGAAAATTTGGTGTTGGTTAAAGAACAGACACTCAGGCAAACAGAATAGAGAGCTCAGAAACTAACCCACACAAACAAAGTCAACCAATTTTGACCAAGGGACACAGGCAATTCAAAAATGAAAAGACAGCGTTTTCAAAAAATGGTGTTTAAAAATTGGACATCCCTATGTTAAAAAAAAAAAAAGAACCTAAATCTGTGCCTCTCACTTTGTACAAAAAATACCTTAAAGTGGATCCCAAATATAAATGGGAAACTATAGAACTTTTTTCACTCTCATCTTTCACTTTCATCAAGAGTCTCTTTAGTTCTTCTTCACTTTCTGCCATAAGGGTGGTGTCATCTGCATATCTGAGGTTACTGATATTTCTCCCGGCAATCTTGCTTCCAGCTTGTGCTTCATCCAGCCCAGCGTTTCTCATGATGTACTCTGCACATAAGTTAAATAAGCAGGGTGACAATATACAGCCTTGATGTCTTTCTTTCCTAAGATCATGGCATCCGGTCCTGTCACTTCATGGCAAATAGATGGGGAAACAGTCGAAACAAAGACAGACTTTGTTTTGGGGGGCTCCAAGATCACTGCAGATGGTGACTGCAGTCATGAAATTACAAGACGCTTACCCCTTGGAAGGAAAGTTATGACCAACCTAGACAGCATATTAAAAAGCAGAGACATTACTTTGCCAACAAAGGTCCATCTAGTCAAGGCTATGGTTTTTCCAGTGGTCATGTATGGATGTGAGAGTTGGACTGTGAAGAAAGCTGAGCGCTGAAGAACTGATGCTTTTGAACTGTGGTGTTGGAGAAGACTCTTGAGAGTCCCTTGGACTGCAAGGAAATCCAACCAGTCCATCCTAAAGGAGATCAGTCCTGGGTGTTCACCGGAAGGACTGATGCTGAAGCTGAAACTCCAATACTTTGGCCACCTGATACGAAGGGCTGACTCACTGGAAAAGACCCTGATGTGGAAAAGATTGAGAGCAGGAGGAGAAGGGGACGATGGAGGATGACATGGTTGGATGGCATCACTGACTCAATGGACATGAGTTTGGGTGGACTCTGGGAGCTGATGATGGACAGGGAGGCCTGGCGTGCTGCGTCCATGGGGTCGCAAAGAGTCGGACATGACTGAGCGACTGAACCAACTGACTGACTGATAGAACTTTTAGAACATAGAAAAATATCTTTGTAAACCTGAGTTATGCAAAGACTTGTTAGATATGACACTAAAACTATAATCGTAGAAAGAGAAAACTGGTAAATTGAACTCCATCACAATTAAAATCTTTTGCTTCAAAAAACAGAGCAGTAGAAGAATGGAAAGACAATCCACAGGCTTTGGAGGATATACTGGCAAAACATAAACAAGAAAGAACTTCTATCTAGAATATATAAAGAATTCTAAAAACTCAAGAGTAAGAATAAAAACATAAAAACATGGACAAAAGATTTGAACAGAATCTTCACTATAGAGGATATACAGATGGCAAATAAGCACAAGAAAAGTTCTAAAATCATTATGCTTTGGGGGAATGCAAAAAAAAGTCATAATGATATATCACCACACGTATTAGAATGGCCAGGACAAAGAAGATATCAATCGTTGCCAGATTTAGGGATGGGGACAGCACACACACACACACACAAAATGGGGGTTAATGAAAGTGTTCTGTATCTTGACTGTGGGAGTGATGACGTGAGTATGTGTTTGTCAAAACTCAAAGAACTGCATGATAAAAAGTGAATTTAAAAAAAAAAAAGTGAATTTTATGTAAATTTAAATATTTTGAAAGAAACACAAAGGAAGACATGGTTTCTTTTTGCTCAGTGGAGGGCTAGACATGACTTGTGGAAGTAGGACAGCCATTTTGTTACCATGGCTGAGCCAGAATGCAGATAAAACTGACATGTGCAGGTGGAAGAATGGAAAAGATGAAAGAAGCTGGGTATTCAAAGGTGTTATCGAGCTAACTGTTTATCCAAACCTGAAACCAACCCACCTTAAATCTTATTATATAAAATGATAATTTTCCTTGCTTAAACCATTTCCAATTGGGTTCTCTGTTATTTGAAGCCAAAAATATCCTGCAGAGAAAGTCTCAATAACTTTGTTTCAAATCTTGCATCATCTCCATCATTAAAAAAAATAGGGTTTAGGAATCTTTTGAATGTTTTGAGTAATTTGAGACTATGTTCCAGATGGAGGCAGGAGATAGATGGGCCCCAGGCTGAGCAGCTGGAATTTGTCCCCTGTGGACAGATACTACGAAATAGAAGGAGAGAGGAGGCTGGGCCCTGCCCAGATAAGAGATAGAGAGACCACAAATTCCTCATTCTAGAAGTCAAGGAGACACGCCTGACCACACGTGCAGACAGACTCCTTGGAGGTCAAAAAGGGAGGGTGCGCCACCCCACAGTAAGTGATATCAATACCCATTCTAGCAATGGGTATTTCTAGAATCCATCTTGGCTAAGAGATGTGCGCACACACACGGGAAGACCTTGAGACATACCAAATACAGACTCAGAACCGGGCAAAGCAAGATGACTGGCCAAAGGAAATCTGGAAGAAATACTCCCTAAAAGTGATTCAACCTATGACTGTGCGACTCTCTCTGAGCCTGTCTGTTTGTCTATCCATACATATTCCTTTTCTTCCTAATAAACACTTTACTTGTATCTCTACTTTCCATCTCTATGTGAAAATTTATTTCCACACAGATGATGGGCAGAGTCTTGTCACTGGCCACTGGTCCCTGGCAGTCTAGTGACTAGGATTCCATGCTCTCACTGCCAAGGCCTTATCCTATTCCTGACCGGGAACCAGAACCCTGCTTCAAGCTTCTGCAGACCAAGCCACCCTTGTGTATTACCATTTCTACAAGGAAAAAACACACGAGCTTTCACAGTTATATCTCCTCAACTTATATAAAGAATTCTTAAATCATGTTCTTTATTTAGCATTGTATGAAAGACTATCCTGTTGTCAGGAAGCATTTAACAGGAGGCTTCCTGTGTGCTGTTTTGGCTCTGTCAAGAATCCTCTGAATATTCAGGAATTAAGAGGAGAGGCTTGGGGACTGAGGAATGCATGCATTTCCTTCCTTAGTTTTCCCATATGGTGATAAGTAACTATTTACGACCCTCTTTTGATATGGATCGCCTTTTGGCCCTATGGCCTCTATTGCTCCTTGCTTCCTTGGTAAACTTGTAAAGTCTGGTCTCTTGATCTTTATCTAAAGAAGCTACTGGTATATATATTCTTACAGAATTCAATAAAGCACCCTTGTTCTATCAGAGCTTGGGTCCCCGTGTCTTTCTCTCTCTCTCTCTTTCTCTATCTCTCTATTTCTGGCTGATTCCCTGGAGCGTGAAGCCCGGCTGCGTAACCCAGGGAATATCAGCCTCTTTCCTTCTTTCACTTTCTCATCGTTGACTCCGGACCACCAGGTTCTGGTCCATTAAAGGACCCCAACATCCTGTGACTTCTGAAAAGGAAAGTAAGTGAAATATGTTTTGGGATTGGCTGGTGCCACAGACTGGAAGGAGGCAGTCAACCCTGACCCATGGTTATCTATTTCTCTTCACAAGTACCTCAAGCACCTTAACTCTTTTTCACCATAGTTAAAGTACATTCATCATGATTAAACAAAAAAAAGAACGTTACATATGAATTTAAGGATAAATAATTTTGGAACCAAAGAAAAAATGAATTTCAGTATATTTCCTTGGCATATACTTAATGTCAGACACTATGAGTTGTAGTAATCAACACTGGCAGTGAGCTGGACAGGACAAATAGAAACTAAACAGGTAATTCCAAATGTGACAAGTGTTATAAACAAAAGGACAGGACGTTGTGGGAACATGTAACAAAAGTATGGAAATCACCTTGAACATCCCAAGAATGCCCCAGGAAGGCACAATCAGGCAGAGATCTGAGGAAGGAGTCATCAAGGCCAAGGGTGGGAGTTTATGTACTCATGAACTTAATTTTAAAACGTAAATAGAGTGGGAAGGAGAAAAATAGAGGGAAGCCTACTTTGGTCCAAGTAACCCATAATAACCATGACTAGGATGAAGCAAAGATGTTTTGACATGGCTCTTTGCATTTAGGGAGTATTTTGAAACTGGAGCTTTGGACAAAGGTATCTTGATTTTAAAATCACTCTTCTTATTACCAGGTATGTGTCCAATAGAATATCCTTACCTAACTCTTTGGTTCTCAGTGAGGGAGTTTTGTCCCCCAGGGGACAGGTGGCAAAATCTGGAGGTATTCTGGTTGTCACAACTGGAGCTGCAGAGTTCTACCAGCATCTGGTGGGTAGAGGCCAGGGCTGTTGCTCACCGTCCCACAATGCAGTGTGCAGCCCCCACCACAAAAAATTATCCAGTCCCAAAGCTCATTTGTGCTGAAGTTGAGAAATCCATCTCTAAGTGCCTTCCCTTGCATAATTTTTCACTCAGGAACTGAAATGATTATTTGCCACCTTATTATATTCTGTGTTGTTTGAATTATTTATGAATGAACATACAGTACTTTTAAAGAAGAGTTTGAATTTTTTTTTTAATAGATTCTAAAATCAGCTTCTTCTAAAAGTAGGTTGGTTGTAACCCAGCAATCCTGCTCCTTGGCATATATCTGGGGAAAACCATAATTCACAAAGATACATGTACCTCAATGCTCACTGCAGCACTATTTACAATAGCCTGGACATGGAAGCAACCTAAATGTCCATCAACAAAGGGATGGACAAAAAATATATGGTACATATATACAATGGAATATTAGCCATAACAAAGAAGCAAACAATGCCATTTGCAGCAATGTGGAGGGACCTAGAGATTATCTTACTGAGGGAAGTCAGTCAGACACAGAAAACAGATATCATACGACAGCACTCATATGTGGAATCTAAAAAAAAAAAGGTAAACATGAACTTATTTACAAAACATAAGTAAAGTCACAGATGTAGAAAACAAGCTTATGGCTACCAGGGAATAAAGGCATGATGGGACAAATTGGGAGATCGGGATTGACATATGCATAGTATTTAAAACAGATAACTAATAAGAACCTGCTGTATTACATGGGGAACTCTGCTTAATACTCTTTAATACTATATAACGGTCTATACGGGAAAGAGTCTTAAAAATAAAACAAAAAGAGTGGATATATGTATACCTCATTCAATTTGCTATATACCTGAAACTAACACAACATTGTAAATCAGCTATACTCCAATAAATTTTTTTAAAGTAGGTTATTTTTCCCTCAAAACATTTATTTATAAAAGCCTATAAACAATTTTAATGTATAGACACTACTTAGCTAAAAGAAAACCATAAGAAATTTAGTTGAACATTCCTTTTTTTCTTATCAGAAGGTTATTCTTTTTAGCCAAAATTTCCTTCTCTCCTTTTTAGCCCTGAAACATTTCTCTGCAGAGCTGAGTATACATCTGACATGCATTATAAGGAAGGCTGCAATAAAAAGTACACATACTTTTATGTATGTGTACATGCATACTAATAGAAAGTGAATTGCCATTGTTAAGGACACATAACGATTATTTAATTGATGTGCAGTCCATGAAGCTGAAGTGAATTCTCAAAGTCATCACTTGGCTTGACAGTCTTTTCCGAGCCAGACAGTGTGGTGACCCTGCTCTCCTCTACTTGTGATCTTTCCATGGGTGTTTACTGCCCTCCCATCCTTCACCCCAGTTCAGTCACATCATGTGAGTGATGGGTCAGTGATGGAAAAAGTCTCTGTGAGAGAGGAAGACTGACTCATCTCCTACATGATAATTAATGGTTGTTTTAGTTATTTATTAGGCTGCATCAATTCATAACAAAATCATAATAACCTCATCAACATCACTTTGGACCACAGAGTAAGTACTCGAAACTGGATACAGGAATGAGCATGAAGAGACTCTCATTATTCAAATCTAGGATAATTTGAGCATAAAAATAAAAACCTGTGTGTAATAGAACCTGTGAGTTCATAAAGATACTTTATTAAAAACTTAAATGGAGTACCAGAGGGGAAAGTGAAAGCTCTTCTTTACAGGAAAAAAAAAAAAAATGCCGGCTAGAAGTGGCAAGAATACACAGAAGAACTATACAAAAAAGGTCTTAATGACCCAGATAATCACGATTGTGTTGTTGCTCACCTAGAGCCAGACACTCTAGAGTATGAAGTCAAGTGGGCCTGAGGAAGCATTACTATGAACAAAGCTAGCGGAGGTGATGGAATTCCAGCTGAGCTATTTCAAATCTTAAAAGATGATGCTGTGATAGTGCTGCACTCAATATGCCAGCAAATTTGGAAAATAATGATCATAGGACTGGAAAAGGTCAGTTTTCATTCCAATCCCAAAGAAAGGCAGGGCCAAAGAATGTGCAAGCTACCATAAAATTGCCCTCATTTCACATGCTGACAAGGTAATGCTAAAAATCCTTCAAGTTAGGTTTCAATAGTATGTGAATCGAGAACTTCCACATGTAGAAGCTAGATTTCAAAAAGGCAGAGGAGCCAGAGATCAAACTGCCAACAAATGCTGGATCACAGAAAAAGATAGGCAATTTCAGGAAAACATCTACTTTGGCTTCATGCCTTTGACTCACAACAAACAGTGGAAATTTCTCAAAGAGACAGGCATACCAGATCACCTTATCTGCCTCTGAGAAACCTGTATGCAGCTCCAAAAGCAACAGGTAGAACCAGAGATGGAACAATGGATTGGTTCTAAACTGAGAAAGGAGTTCAGCTAGGCTGTATATTGTTATTCTGCTTATTTAACTTCTATGTAAAGTATATCATGCTAAATGCCAGGCTGGATGAATCATAAGCTGGAATCAAGACTGCCAGGAGAAATATCAACAACCTCAGATATACAAATGATACCACTCTAATGGCAGAAAGCAAAGAGGAACTAAAGAGCCTCTTGATGAGGGTGAAGAGAAGAGTGAAAAAGCTGGCTTAAAACTCAACATTCAAAAACTAAGATCATGGCATCCAGTCCCATCACTTCAGGGTAAAAAGACAGGGAAAAAGTGTCATCAATGACAGATTTTATTTTCTTGGACTCCAAACTCACTGTGGCTGGTGACTGCAGCCATGAAATTAAAAGATGCTTGCTCCTTGGGAGAAACGCTATGACAAACCTAGACAGCCTATTAAAAAGCAGAGACATCACTTTGCTGACAAAGGCTTGTATAGTGAAACTATGGTTTTTCCAGGAGTCATGTACGGATGTGAGACTTGAGCCATAAAGAATGCTGAGTGCTGAAGAACTGATGCTTTCAAATTGTGATGAAGAAGACTCTTGAGAGTCCCTTGGACTGCAAGGAGATCAAACCAGTCAGTCCTAAAGGAAATCAATCCTGAATATTCATTGGAAGGACTGATGCTGAAGCTGAAGCTCCAATACTTTGGCCACTTGATGCAAAGAGCTGACTCATTGGAAAAGACCCTGATGCTGGGAAAGATTGAGGGCAGGAGGAGAAGGGGGTGACAGAATATGAGATGGTTGGATGGCATCATTGACTCAGTGGACATGAGTATGAGCAAACTCTGGGAGATGGTGAAGAACAGGGAAGCCTGGTGTGCTGCAGTCCATGGGGTCACAAAGAGTCAGACATGACTTAGCAACTGAACAACAATAAATGTAGATGACATTATTGAATTAGAAAATAACCATTTGGGAACTTGCCTGGTGGTCCAGTGGCTAGGGCTCTGCACTTGCAAGGCAGGGGGCCAGGGCTCAATCCCTGGTCAAGGAACTGGGTCCCAAATACCACAACTAAGACTCAGTGCAGCCAAATATATTAATTAATTAATTTGAAAGAATTGTCAGAAAATAACCATTTTGCAATAGCTGATATAGCCAATAGTCACTAAATGTTAAAACTTCTTCATGAAAAGATTTGGGGAAATTAAATATTCAGAATTTCACACAAAATATTACCTAATTAAAAAGCCTAAAATATCTTTATAATGGAAAAATGTGGCATATATTACCAAGTCTGTTATCAGTAATGATGGGACAAAGTGATATTATGTGTCTCATGATATAATATACTGAGAAGGACACAAAATGACCTATATAGCTGTTATAAAAGAAAGAATTTGTCTGGTCTTTGTCCCTGGCTCCTGGCACAGAATTTCTAAAATTCTTGAAATTTCCTGAGTGAAAGAAGTACCTTTGTTTCTGATGAGCTCCTTGGATCACACCTGAGTTTATGTTAAGAAAGTGACTCATGTGGGTGCCCAGCTTGAGGATGAGGGCTGGTTACCAATCACAAGACCAATCACAAGATTAGAGGGTCGGGTCTTTGAGCCAGCCCAGTTTCTGGGGAAGGGGTAGGGGCTGGAGACGAATTCAATGGCCAGTGACTCAACCAATCACGTTAATACAATAAAACTCTAGACACTGTAGCTCAGGGGACCTTCTTGGTTGGTGAACACATTAATGTCTCAGGAAGGTGGTATGTTCTCATTCCATAGGAACAGCGCACAGAAATTCTGCTCTCCCAGACCTCACCCTGTATGTCACATACAGTCTCATTGACTGTTCCTAGGCTGTATTCTTTATAACATAATAATCAGTATAGCAAAGGGAAGCAGAACCTTCTTACTGTTAGTCACTCAGTCATGTCCGACTCTGCAACCCCTATGGACTGTAGCCCACCAGGCTCCTCTGTCCATGGAATTTTCCAGGCAAGAATACTGGAGTGGGTTACCATTCCCTTCTCCAGGGGATCTTCCCAATCGGCTGAGCCACCAGGGAAGTGCCATCCAAAAATATATTTGTTTGGCATTAGAATTATATTGAGATGGTCTTAAAAAACAAACAAACAAACAAACAAAAAAAACACAGCAGACATGAGAGAAACTCTGAAAACCAAATAGACGTTACCTTTTGTAAGAGACACTTACATTTACAAGGGAAACTTCCACGTGTAAGGGTGTCTCCCTCTCTGTACCAGGAAGAGGATGACTAAAACTCTAGAAATTCTTATCAGTGGAGAAGGCGTGGACTTACATCTGCAATAACAACATACCCATGTTTACCATGCTTTGCCTGGTAAGTTCCCATAACTGGTGCCCCCATGCCCTCCAATGTCTATTTTTGTCTTAAGCTGGAATGGTATTTAAGGTGGTATCTTGGGCCATTTGGGAGAGTTAGTTTTCCTGGATCTCTCTCATGTATACAGGAGGTATACACATTATTAAACTTTTATTTTTCTCTTGCTAACTTGTCTTTTAGCCAAGAACCTAGAAGAGTAGAGGGAAATATATTTTTCCTCCTCTACAATAGCATCTTTATGAATTCTGTAAGTCATCCTGATAAATTACTGAACTCAAGGGGGGTGTAATTAGAACCTCTGAATTTGCAACTTTTCAGTCAGTGGATGGGTAGCCTGGGGATCCCCTGAACTTACAGCTGACATCAGAAGATTGTGGGATCGGTGCTGACTCCAGGTGTTAGTACCAGAACTGAGCTGCAGTATCTTAGGTGGTGTTAAAATAACAACCTTCCTACCAGCAATACTCAGCTTGAATCCAAACACAAGGAAATAAACAGCCAAACCACATCAACAAATACTCTGTAAAACAACTGGCCTGGGCTCTTCAGAAGCAACAATGTCAAAAAAGACCACACACACACACACACACACACACGAAAAATAGGTATGTGTTCTAGATTCAAGGACACTGAGGAAACATGATGATCAAATACGATGTGATCTTTGAATCCTGAATTTTAAAAAGAACAATACACAACAGTTTTTTTGCCTTGAAAAGAAACGACCTTTCTTTATGGGGTACATGGAGAACATTTTAACAGTGACTTGTCATCATGATGTCTGTAACTGAATCTCAGATGATTCAGCAAAAAATCAAACTAGTGTACACTGAGAGAGAGGAAAATCAAAGAAAATGTTAAATGCAGAATCTATGTTTGTCTCAAGTCATGTTACTTTTCAGTCTCCTTAAATTCTCTCTAGAACAATATAATATGTAAATAAAATATTTGAGATTAAACAAACAAACAAACAAATGGCAAATCTAGGTGAATGGCTATTCACCGTCCTGTTCTTTTGAAGTGTTTAAAACAAAGCCAGGGAAAACGACGGCATCAAGTGGACGTCCTGTCTTCAAATGCTCCCTGCACCAAAAGGCTGTGTCAAGCACAATGCCGCGAATGTACTCAATGCCACTGATTTGTACATTTAAAAATGATTAGAATGGCACATTTTATGTTATGTCTACTTGACAATGTTTATGAAAATATTATGTCAAAAATATCTGCCACAGGTCTTGGCTTCCCCCCACGGGGGAGCAGCGAGGCTGGGCGAAGGTGCCCTGTCTGCCTGACACAGAGGGGCCAGGAAAGGAGGCCTGAAGGGAGGCAAGAGTCAGGTCAGGCAGGGCCCCCTCAGGGTGACGCGAAGCCCTCAGAGGTTTCAGCCAGCGGACTCTTGGGATGGGGACTCAGCTTCCCAAGACACCTCCGTCCAGCCTAGCTGCAGCACACCCAGCATCCCTTCCCTCCGTGGCCTAGCATGTGGACCCTGCCCCCCCCCACTCCCCTCCACTGGCGGGCATCTGGCCAGGAGAAGTGTGCTGGGCCAGTTCTAACCCAAGGAACACAGGGCTCTGGGATGTTTTTATTTTGTCTCGATTCTTAATGGAAAAGTGAGTGAAATAACAATGTGGGCACAGCTCCAGACAATGTGCCATGGGCTTGGCAGCTCCTGGAAGCAGCCTGCTGAAGGTCAAATCCAGAGCTATTCTGGGTGAAAGTGGGTCCCATGGTCACCCTTAGCCTGAGCACACAGCCAACCTGGAAGAGGGAATGTGACCAAAAATGCTGTCCCCAAACATTGCTCTTTTCACTGCTTAGGGGGATAATTTTAGAGCTGTCCAAGTAGCGTGCTTTTTCTTTTCAGTACATGTCACATCAAAGACTGAACAATTTCAGTAAAAGTAGAACAATTTTTACACTTTCGTTTGTAGTCCTATATTTATCAGTGGATGATATCCTTCCCTCTCCTTCCTACCCCTCCTTTCCTCTTTCTCTTTCTTTTTCCCTTTCTTTCATGTCAAAATATGCATAACATAATATTTACCTTTTTAACCATCTTTATATAGTTCAGTGGCATTAATAAGGACCTTTTCCTTTTTATTTTAAACTAGTTTTTACAATTATTATTACAAAAAGTAATTCACTCATATGATTTTTAAAATGTGAAGGCAACAAAATTGAAAAAAAATAAAAGTCTCCCTCCCTATCCTTCCACAAAGTACAATGAACAGTTTTTGTGAAACCTGCCCTGAATCATTTTAATGGAGCATTGCTTTTTAGTAACACAGGTGTATTTATTTGCTCCTTGGGAATAAGGGACTCAGGTCTTAGAAGCAAGATGTCTACTCTTTCTTCCTGGAAATGCAGGTGAGTTTTCCTTATATAGCCTTATGAATATATGCCCACAAGCAGAAACATATATATACACATGTGCATATATTTTTATCACTGACTACATGTATATATGAATTTTATACATATACATTTTGTATTTATATAAAAACAGTATCATTCCTACTGCTTCATGCCTTGATTTTTTTCACTTAATATCTGCCCCACAATGACCCAGTCTCAGAGATGCATTTTATTCATTCTCTCCTCTAAAGCTTTAAAAAACACTTTTCACTGCCTTAAAAATGCTTCATCATCTCTTTTCCTCCAGGTAATTCTACAAACCCATCAAGATCTATCTCACATAGATCTTGTATTCTGTATTCTCCAGGTATTTGTTTCTATATCATAATTTAGTAGGTAATTATAATGATCATAATTCACTGGAAAGAAGGGTACGCTCCTGAGTCAGTCATTCATAGGTCTTCACCTCAGATCCATCACTAACTAATATAGAAGGAGTCTATGTAAGTCCCCTTGGACATTTTCCCAAATGCTTCTGGACTTATTTTCTCATACAGAAGCTTTAACTTTTTATAAAAAGAAGTAATTATATCATTATTTTTAGAGATATTATACATGTGTGTTAGCTGCAGGGATTAGTCAGGATTCTCCAGAGAAACAGACCAGTAGGATGTATGTATAGTTGGACAGAGCTGGAGAGAAAGAGAGAAACTTATCTTAAGCAATGGCACACACAACTAGGGAGACTGGCAAATCCAAAATTTATGCCAGCAGGCTGGAGACCCAAGGAAGAGCTGGTGTGCACGTCCAAAGTCAGTCTGTTGGCATAATTCCCTCGTTTGGGAGGGAGGTCAGTCTTTTTTATTGAGGCTTTCAACTGATTGGACGAGGCCCACCCACAACATGGAGGTTAATCTGCTTTACTCAAAGTCTACTGATCTAAATGTTAATATCATCTAAAAAAATACTTTCACAGAGGTGTCTAGAATAATGGTTGACCAAATACCTGACTACCCTAGCCCAGCCAAGCTGACACATAAAAATAACCATCCCAATGTTTTTTAAATTTAAAAAAGCACATAGAAGAATTTTTGTTTCTCTTCATCCCAAATCCAAATGCCTCACAAGAAATCTCAACACATATCTGCTGCTGCTAAGCTAGTGACCCTCAAAACTTCTGTATGGCCAGCTAGGCAACTAGAGAGAGAAATACAGACAAAAGGTAGAGAAATACAGACAAAAGATTAAAAGCATATACAGACGTCACTCTGATATTGTAGGTCTGTTTCCAGACCACTACAACAAAGCAAGCATCACAATAAAGTAAGTCACATGAATTTTTTGGTTCTCAGTGCATATGAAAGTCATATTTACTCTATATTGTAGTCCACTAAGAGTGCAATACATTACATCTAAAAAGACTATGTGCATATATTAATTTCAAAATACTGTATTGCTAAAAAATGCTAACCATAATCTAAGCTTTTAGTGAGTCATAATCTTTTGGCTGGTGGAGGGTCAATGTCAATGGCTGCTGACTGCTTAGGGTGGCGACTGATAAAGGCTGGGGTGACTGTGGCAATTTCTTGAAAGACGACAATGAAGTTTGCCACTCCATTGACTCTTCCTTTCAGGAACAATTTCTCTGCAGTAGGCAAAGCTCTCTGATGGCATTTTATCCATGACAGGACTTCTTTCAAAACTGGCATCAATCCTTTCAAACCTTGAGGTTGCTTTATCAACTAAGTTTATGTAATATTTTAAATGTTTGTTATTTCAACAGTCTTCATAGCATCTTCAACAGGGGTAGATTCACCTCAAGAAACTACCTTCTTTGCTCATCTATTAGAAGCAATTCCTCATCCACTCAAGTTTTATTATTAGATTGAAGCAATTCAGTCCCATCTCTAGGCTCCACTTCTACTTCTGTGTGTGTGTGTGTGTGTGTATTAGTCGCTCAGTCATGTCCAACTCTGTGTCCCCATGGATTATAGCCCACCAGGCTCCTTTGTTCATGGAATTCTCCAGTCAAGAATACTGGAGTGGGTTGCTATGCCCTTCTCCAGGGGATCTTCCCAACCCAGGGATTGAACCTGGGTCTCCTGCATTGGCAGGCAGATTCTTTACTGTCTGAGCCACTTCCACTTAGATCTCTCTAGCTATTTCCACTACATCTGCAATTTCTTCCTCCACTGAAGTCCTGAACCCCTCAAAATCACCCATGAGAGTTGGGATTAACTTCTTTCAAACTTCTGTTAAT
The DNA here is from genome assembly GCF_910594005.1 of Cervus elaphus. Classification (NCBI taxonomy): domain Eukaryota; kingdom Metazoa; phylum Chordata; class Mammalia; order Artiodactyla; family Cervidae; genus Cervus; species Cervus elaphus. Next base: position 50,448,870 of record NC_057843.1, on the reverse strand, counting down.
GCTGGTATTTTCACCTCTTCCCATGAATTACAAGTGTTTTTAATGGCTTCTAGAATGATGAATCCTTTCCAGTGGTTTTCAACTGACTTTGCCCAGGCGCATCAGAGGAATCACTATCTATAGCGGCCATAGCCTCATGAAGTATATTTCTTCAACAGTAAGACTTGAAAGTCAAAATGACTCCTTGCTTCAAGGGCTACAGAATGAATTCTGAGGTAGCAGGCATGAGAACAACATTAATCTCATTTTATGTCTCTATCAGAGCTCTTGGGTGACCACATACATTGTCAATGAGCAGTAATGCTTTAAAAGAAATCTCTTTCTGAGCTGTAAGTGTCCACAGTGGGTTAAAACATTCAGTCAACCATGCCGTAAACAACGTGCTGTTACCCAGGCTTTGTTGTTCCTTTTATAGAGCACAGGCAGAGCAGATTTAACAAAATTCATAAGGGTCCTCATAATTCATAAGTGGCCACAGGACTGGAAAAGTTCTGTTTTCATTCCAATCCCAAAGAAAGGCAATGCCAAAGAATGCTCAAACTACTGCACAATTGCACTCATTTCACACACTAGTAAAGTAATGCTCAAAATCCTCCAAACCAGGCTTCAACAGTACATGAACCACGAACTTCCAGATGTTCAAGCTGGATTTAGAAAAGGCAGAGAAACCAGAAATCAAATTGCCAACATCTGCTGGATCATCAAAAAAGCAAGAGAGTTCCAGAAAAACATCTATTTCTGCTTTATTGACTACGCCAAAGCCTTCGACTGTGTGGATCACAATAAACGGTGGAAAATTCTGAAAGAGATGGGAAGACCAGACCACCTTACCTGCCTCTTGAGAAATCTGTATGCAGGTCAGGAAGCAACAGTTAGAACTGGACATGGAACAACACACTGGTTCCAAATAGGAAAAGGAGTACATCAAGGCTGTATATTGTCACCCTGCTTATTTAACTTATATGCAGAGTACATCAAGAGAAATGCTGGGCTGGATGAAGCACAATCTGGAATCAAGATTGCCAGGAGAAATATCAATAACCTCAGATATGCAGATAACACTACCCTTATAGCAGAAAGTGAAGAGAAACTGAAGAGTCTCTTGATAAAAGTCAAAGAGGACAGTGAAAAACTTGGCTTAAAACTCAACATTCAGAAAACTAAGATCATAGCATCCAGTCCCATCACTTCATGAAAAATAGATGGGAAAACAATGGAAACAGTAACAGACTTTATTTTGGGGGGCTCCCAAATCACTGCAGATGGTGACTGCAGCCATGAAAGTAAAAGACACTTGCTCCTTGGAAGAAAAGACAGCATATTGAAAAGCAGAGACATTACTTTGCCAACAAAGGTCTGTCTAGTAAAAGTTATGGTTTTTCTGGTAGTCATGTATGGATGTGAGAGTTGGACTATAAAGAAAGCCTTTGAACTGTGGTGTTGGAAAAGAATCTTGAGAGTCCCTTGGACTGAAAGGAGATCAAACGAGGCCATCCTAAAGGAACTCAGTCCTGAATATTCATTGGGAGGACTGATGCTGAAGCTGAAACGCCAATACTTTGGCCGCCTGATGTGAAGAACTGACTCACTGGAAAAGATCCTGATGCTGGGAAAGATTGAAGGTGGGAGGAGAAGGGTATGACAGAAGATGAGATGGTTGGATGGCATCACCAACTTTATGGACATGAATTTGAGTAAGCTCCAGGAATTGGTGGTGGACAGGGAAGCTTGGTGCGCTGTAGTCCATGGGGTCTCAAAGAGTTGGATACGACTGAGCAACTGAACTGAACTAGGAAGGGTCCTCGGATTTTCAGAATGGTAAATGAGCACTGACTTCAACCTCAAGTCACCAATTCCCTTCATCCTAACAAGAGAGTCAGTCTATCCTTTGAAGCCAGGCACTGACTTTTCTTCTCTAGCTATGAAAATCCTAAATGGCATCTTCTTCCAATAGAACTCACAATGAAAATCTGTTGTTCAGTCACCTTCATTATTTTAGCTAGATCTTCTTGCTAACTTGCTATAGCTTCTACATTGGCACTAGGTGCTTCACCTTGCACTTTTATGTATGGATATGGCTTTTTTTTTTTTTAACCTTATAAACCAACCTCTGCTAACTTCAAGCTTTTCTTCTGCTGCTTCCTCACCTCTCTCAACTCTCATAGAACTGAAGAGAGTTAGGGCCTTGCTCTGGATTAGGCTTTGGCTGAAGGGAATATTGTGGCTGGTTTGATCTTCTATCCAGAACACCAAAACTTTCTCCATAAGGCTGTTTCACGTCCTTAACTCTGGAGTAACACTTTTAATTTCCTGCAGGAATGTTTCCTTTGCATTCACTACTTGGCAGTTTGGTGCAGGAAGCCTGCCTATCTCGGATTTTCATGACTTCCTCACTAAGCTTAATCATCTCTAGCTTTTTGCTTTAAAGTGAAAGACACGTGACTATTCCTTTTACTTGAACACTTAGAGGCCACTGAGAAGTTATTGGCCTAATTTCAGTGTTGTGTGCCAGGTAATAGAAAGGCCAGAGGAGAGGGGGAGAGATGGGGAAAGGGCAGTCGATAAAGCAGTCAGATAACATTTATTAAGTTCACCATCTTATACAGGTATGTTCACTCACCCCAAAACAGTTGAAACAGTATCAAAAATTACTGATCCCAGATCACTATGACAAGTATAATAATAATGAAAAGTTTGAGATATTATGAGAATTACCAAACTGACACAGAGACACAATGTGAGCATATGCACTTTAAAAAAAAGGTGCCAACAGACACACTTGAGGCCAGGTTGAAACATTCAATCTATTTCAAAAAATGCAAACATCAATATCAAGAAATGCACAATAAAATGAGGTATGCCTGTACTATAAATGCTAGGTTTAAGACAAAATTTAAAAATTTAATACTTCTGTAAAAATAGAAAAAGGAATTAAAGTGTAACTTCAAATAAATGTTTCCTTACAATGAGGTATGTTCGTTCTCCAAAGATCCTTCTGAGGCTCAGTAAACCTTTAACGAGGAGTAGCTCCTCTCGGCCCTCCTGCGCCTGCGCAGGCGCCGCTCGTTGGACGTGGGGTTGCTCCTCTCGGCCGCCGCCCCTGACCTTGGGCGAGGGGTAGCCCGTCGCTGCCAGCGCACTTCTGTGTGGTCCGAGATGGTGATTGCAGCCATGAAATTAAAAGACTCTTACTCCTTGGAAGGAAAGTTATGACCAACCTAGATAGTATATTAAAAAGCAGAGACATTACTCTGCCAACAAACGTCCGTCTAGTCAAGGCTATGGTTTCTCCAGTGGTCATGTATGGATGTGAGAGTTGGACTGTGAAGAAAGCTGAGCGCCAAAGAATTGATGCTTTTGAACTGTGGCGTTGGAGAAGACTCTTGAGAGTCCCTTGGACTGCAAGGAGATCCCAGCAGTCCATCCTAAAGGAGATCAGTCCTGGGTGTTCATTGGAAGGACTGATGCTGAAGCTGAAACTCCAGTACTTCGGCCACCTCGTGCAAAGAGCTGACTAGTTGGAAAAGACCCTGATGCTGGGAGGGATTGGGGACAGGAGGAGAAGGGGATGACAGAGGATGAGATGGCTGGATGGCATCACCGACTCGATGGACATGAGTTTTAGTAAACTCTGGGAGTTGGTAATGGACAGGGAGGCCTGGCGTGCTGTGATTCATGGGGTCGCAAAGAGTCGGACACGATTGAGCGACTGAACTGAACTGAACTGAACTGAAAGCTTTAATGATGTAAAGCCATTAGGAAGGTAGAGGTCACCGTGGGCTTTTTCCTTTGTCATTTTTTTTTCCCTACTTGTTTCAATTTCTAACAGAATCAAGTTCCTATCCTGAAAGATAAATTAGCACAATACAGGACCTCCTGACTCCCTCTCTCTCCAATTTTCAACATTTGTTATTTGCATGATTATAGTACCTTGTTAAGATTTATAAAACTTAAAAGACGTGCCGGCTTATAATATCCACAGTGGTTTCATTTTAAACACAAATATAGTCAATGCTTATTACCATTTCTTTTACAAAGCTATCATATTTCTGACCACTTAATTTTGATTCTTTGTTGGCTTGATTCTGCCAACAAATCTTTTTTTTTTTTAAATCCTAAAATTTTTTTTTTCATGAAAAGTTCACGACTGCTGTGTTGTTGTTGCTCACTCGCTAAGTCACCTCTGACTCTTTGCAACCCCTTGAACTGCAGCATGCCAGGCTACCCTGTCCTTCACTATCTCCCAGAGCTTGCTCAAACTCATGTCCGTTGAGTCAGTGATGCCCATCCAACTATCTCATCCTCTGTCATCCCCTTCTCCTCCTGCCTTCAATCTTTCCCAGCATCAGGATCCTTTCCAACGAGTCAGCTCTTCACATCAGGTGGCCAAAGTGTTAACTGCTATGTACACAGTAACAAACTATCCTCATTGATCTGGGACTATCAGGTTGTAACAATGACAGTCCTGTATCCCAGGTATGCCCTCTGTTCCAGGTAAAGAGAGACAAGACTTCTGAACAGATGAACTGCCATCTTCTTTGATGGGTCCCACAAGAGAAGAGTGAACCAACTCCCATGGGATCACAGAGGCTGGAGAGTCATGCAAGGTGTCTGGAAGGGAGAGGAGGAGGTGGTAGGATGAGGGAGTAAACGTCAGGGGAGAGGGCAGCCTCTAGGGACTCATCCTGCTGAGTTGAAAGCAAGCACATTCTAATGCTCACAGAATAATGAAAACTTTGAAGCGGCTGGAGCATAATGCACAGGGAACGAAGTGTGAGACATGCAACTGGAGAAGCAAGTTAGGGCCAAACGATCACTAGAAAAGGGATGATGATGCATTTAAAAGTTCTTGGAAGGCTCATATATACTCAGTTCAAACTTTCTACCTATCACCCTACATCTTATATCAGTAGTTGGGTTTTTTTTTTTCTGGTTCATCCTTGATATTCCAGTGGATTATAAGAATATACTTCTACTTTTGGTTTTTACATTCAATCTGCTCGAGAGCTGGGGGTGGGTTATCATTCCCCTTCTCCTAAAGAAGTCAATCTTATCCATTTAACCTCTTCCCAGGGCTTCCCAGCTGGCTCAGTGGTAAAGAATCTGCCTGCCAATGCAGGAAACACAGGTTCGATTCCTGGGTCGAGAAGATCCCTTGGAGGAGGAAATGGTAACTCTCCGGTATTTTTGCCTGGGAAAATCCCACGGACCAGGAGCCTGGCAGGCTACAGTCCTTGGGTTCGCAAAGAGTCAGACATGACTGAGCACACACACACACAGTATAATGTAAGCAACATGGAGAGCAGAAGACAAATATAGAAATCTAAAGAAATATAATAGTTCTTTTCGGGGAACAAGGTGGGGTTTTATTTTGTTTCATTTTTCATCTGAGAGTCAACTTTTTGGCAGCACCTTCCCATCAAGGAGAAACTGGTACAAGGGGTCTCCTAACGGTGGGCTGGCAGGAAAGTTAAGTACACTGACTCAGTTGAATTTGGTGTTTTCTGGATATCAGAGCCCACAGAAATGCATTCCCTGGTTCCTGAACCCACCCAAAAAAACTGGATTTGGGATTTGGGGAAAAAACTAAAAGTTTTTAGGGTGGAGGCACATGTACCCATAGAAAACTATAGCTCTCTGCTTTTGAGAAAATTCGTGTTGAGTGTATAGTTGGTAAAAATCTTTCCAAAATAGCAAATCCATTTTAGAAAACAACAAATTACTAACTTAATTAGTGCATTTTTTTTTTTTAAATTGAAACAGCTGGCAAATGATTAAACATAGCCCACTTACAGGGCAACTTTCCAGTGTCAGTAAAAAGTCTGATTTGGATAGAGATCAACGAAGTAGTCAGAAGGGGCCGTGAGTGAGAGGAGAGGAGAAAACTGCTGGAAAAAAACAGAGGGAAGTGGTTACCAGGAACAACGTATCCATTAGTCACAGTCGGCAACATGCCCAGGGCACACGATGCTTTTAGAGACCCACAAAAGTGATTTAACTTTTATTTCAAAATCAAAAGAAAAATATACATATATTATAACGAACCCAGCTTGGGTTATATTCGTCTTTATACTAATGCAGCTGTAAAGTGTAATTGTTTAAAAAAAAATTTTTATGGAGGAAGGAACCCACGAAGGCAAAAGTGCTGAGGGGCCATGGCAGTCTTAATAACAGTGCTGGCGGTTACTAACATGTTGGCTCAAAGGCCTAAGAAAACATAACCCTAATGTCTTCCATTGCATGAACACTGATCACGCTCACATTTTGCTGACTGGGTGGGCCTCATCCACAGAGCCACACATACTCAAGTTTCCCTATTTCGAGAGACCCCTTCCACTTGCTCAGGGAAAAGGCAAGATCCCTTTGTGCTGCCCGCCCCCCTTTTTTTCTAATTTTCCTTGGATTATAGTTGTTTTACAATGTCATATTAGTTTCAGGCGTACAACTAAATGAATCAGTTATATGTCTACATATATCCACTCATTTTTAGATCCTTTTCCCATATAGGCCAGTACAGAGTATGGAGTAGAGCTCCCTGCGCTATACGGTAAGGCCTAATTTGTTGTCTATTTTATATATAGTGTGTATATGTCAATCCAGTCTCCCAATCCAACCCTCTCCTCCTAGCCCCTACCTGGTAACCCAAAGCTTGTTCTCTGCATCTGTGACTCTATTTCTGTTTTATAAATAAGTTCATTTGTACTATTATTTTAGAATCCACATGTAAGTGAAATCATATATTTGTCTCTGACATACTTCACTCAGTATGACACTCTCTAGGTCCATCCATATTGCTGCAAATGGCAACATTTCATTCCTTTTTATGGCTGAGTAATAGTCCATTGTCTATATGTACCACATCTTCTTTATCCATTCCTCTACTGATGGACATTTAGGTTGCTTCCATGTCCTGCTATTGTGAATAGTGCTTGTGCTGCCCCTTTATTAACTTTCACTCTGGGAAGCCACCCAGGAGACACCCCACCAATGTTCCTTTATTGGGCACTTCCTTCAGCTTTTCTCTCTAGGTCCTGTTTCCAAAACCTTAACACGTTCTGGTGCCCACCAGCACTATAATGCCATCTATCCTGATACTGTGTTAAAGCTATGCTGTGTCCACCCAGAACAGGGAGACTCCTGAATCCATAAGTGTTTTAGGTTGTTTTTATTAGAAAATACTAGAAGTTTGAGGAAGTGAGATTTATCTACATCCTCATCATTTGTCAGGTTACAGGGAAAGCAACCACAACTCAAATTCTGCCACCCACATAGCTGTTTGTTACATGCATATTCATCAGCGGTCATCAAAGAGCTGACACTCTCCTGTTAACTCAATAAGATTCCAGCTCTGTACCCTTTCAGTGATCCAATCACACTGCAGGAAGTGTTCACAGGTGGCAGATACTTCAGAATCAGGAGTCTATGCCTCCTAATTGGCATCATTCAGAAATCCTCCTCCACCAATAGCTGGGCAAAGGACCAAGCAGGGATCAAGCCAGATTTTACATTTCCCTAAATGTTACACTCTGTTCATACAAGACTATGGAGCCTCTCTAAGGTATTTTTAGCCAGTTCTCATATTTTGAATACCTTTACTGTCACCATTGAGACTTCATTTCTAAGAATCATCATGCTAAGTAATTAAGTTTATTAATAAATTAAGCTACTAGTTTCTCCAATAAAATCCCCTTTCTGACATTCACTATGCTGATTAGCAAAGTACTGTTTTGACAGAGCCACTACTTCTGGACTGTAGCCTCTTTTTATTTAATCCTAGCCAATCACTCTTTGAATATGCATGCTGTACTACTTCTTGGGTTTGGGCTTAACCTAAAAACAGATACAAAAATATCACAATGTTTAGGCTGAGTATTTTTAAACTAATTATAACCTCTGTAAGGCTGTGGCATCCCCATGGGTCCCAATGCTGTGATCCACACATACAGATCTGCCATGACTTTGGACACCCTGGGTATCACACAAATGCCAAGTAAACACTGGGGGCCAAAGGAAAGCAGAGGCCCAAGACAGAGAAAGACTCAGAAGCAAGATGACTCCTTCCTCACTCTCAATTATTGGCAGTGGCTTAAGAATCCAGGAATTTAGAACTAATTGAGAGGGAAGGCAATGAGGAAGAAAAACCCTGGGAAAAGGGCCTTCCCCCTAATGGGACAGTTGTTTAACTTTGAAGAATCCAAAAAGCTAAGAACTATTAATAGAATGAAGAAATCTATTCACAAGATTAACAAAATTAAATGTTTCTTCCAGATAGAAAATGGAGCCATGATCTTCTACATAAAGCTGACTTACTTCAAATTAAAGTTATATTCTTGTGCCTCTGAATCTTGTGGACTGATGTGACTATGAAGTTACACCTGTTACAGAGCAACTGTGTATTCATGTGTGTAGAGTCCACACTCTACACACAAATAATAACTCAAGAGTCGTGCGTGAGGCACAGGCTTATCCATCATGCCTGACATGAGTCCCACCAGCCACTTGGGAGGAAATGTAGCCTTCAGATGTGAAGCTGGGACTGTAGTTTCAGAAGAACTCTAGATGAGGAAGTGTTTATGGGGATAACCAGAATACAGAAACATCTCATGCCAAATGTGAAACAGGAAAAGGAGCAGGTAACTGTGCTAGGATCTGAAGTTTGTGTTTCTCATATTTTCTGGCTTACTCATCTTCGGTTATCTTTGAGTATGTTTGGCAAGATGTTTTTTAAAATTCCAGCCATACTAAGGAAGTCAAAGCAATTTTGTTGCTGTCTGCTTGAGAGATTTAGAAGGAAATGCTGCTCTCCAGTTACCAGTCTGCTGATGGCAGCAAGAATAAAGACATTTCCCAAGTGGAGAGTGAAACTCAGGGGTACAGATGGGTCCCTCTTGTCTGCCAAATCTATCTGAATGGAGAATATTTATTTTACTCTATCTTAAAATTATGTAAGTAATTTGCATTCACTGAAGAAATGTTTGAAAGCACAAATAAAATGTTTTTAAAAGATCAAGTCACCTGGAACCTCCCTACTCAGTGAGAACCATTGTCAACACTTCACAATCTGGACATCTTTACAGGTCTGTTTCTATGAATTTCATATATATATGTACGAATATTTCAAAACTAGGATGATGCTGTATGTAATTTTTTTGTAATCTGCCTTTATTAACTCATTATATTGTGGTCCTCTTCTCACATTAGCTTATCTACTCCAGTGTGTCTCATACTGGAGCAGGCTCTTGAAGAGATCCATACAATACAAGGTGTTTGGTCTTCACCCACCCAATCACCTAGTCCCCACTTCCGTAGCTGGGAAGAGGAGACAAGAATTTGGATTTCTAACAAGTTGATGCTGACGCTACTGATCTGGGAAGTACAATTTGAAGACTGGTCTACATCATCACTTAAATGACTGTTTGACATTTCACTATATGGACGAATGAATTTATTTAGCTGTTGCCCTTTATTTAAATATTTAGATTATTTCAAACCCAAATGATGCTGAGAGCAACATCCTTATAGTGAAACCTGTGCTTGTTTTTACAAAAGATGAGTTTCATTAACACTGAGATCCAAGAAAGGTAAAATACTGGGAAGAATTCTCATAACCAAGAAGTGAGAGAGGAAGAAAGATTAAAAGGCTCCTGGTTTAGGATTACTTAGAGCCCACTATAGAAGGTCAAATTTACAGTGGTTACAGGATTAATGAAACTGCAGATAGAGAAACCTGCCCAGAGAACTCTTTGGCTAACTTCAGTCCACTCCTGACAGCCCTGTCACAAGTAGAACACTGTTGTATGAGATGGCATGAGTTGATGAATAAAAAATTTTTAAAGCCAGAAAAGAGAAGAAAGAAAAGATGAAAAGGGATTTTGACAGCAATTACAACAAAATGAGTGTGTGTCAAAAAATCTAATGATCTTCATGTGATCAAGCAATTTCTATTACATTAAAACTTTAAAAAAAAAAAAAGGAAAAGTGGCTCAAAATGCATTGCTTTCAGACTTTTCAGATTTTGAGCAAGTTTCAATTCTATAACAAATTCAATAAATAGGAATTTAAGTACATCTCAAAGCTAGATCTCATAAATAAAATAAAATGAGTATGAAGCAATCTGACTTTAAAAAGATCGGAAGTGGGACTTCCCTAGTGGTTCAATGGTAAAGAATCCAGCTGACAACTAAATTGGTAACCTAAACTCGTAACAACTAAACTGATGTGCCACAACTACCGAACCTGTGCTCCAGAGCCCAAGAGTCCCAACTACTGAGCCCATAACTGCAACTATTGAAGCCCACGGGCCCTAGAGCCCATGCTCCACACCAAGAGAAGCCACTGCAATGAGAAGCCCATGGACCACAACTAGAGAGTAGCCCCCGCCCGCCACAACTAGAGAAAAGCCCACTTAGCAACCAAGACCCAGCACAGCCAAAAATTTTTTTTAAAGGGTGAGAAGTTATGAGTGGAGTTTATAGAAGTAATATAAAGTAAAAGAAAGCTAAGTTATACTTCATAAAGAAATACAACTCAACATGATGTTAGCTTCTGGTATACAACATAGTGATTTGACATTCCCATATATTACAAGAAGATTACCAGATAAATTTAGGTACCATCTGTCACCACACAGAGATATTATACTATTATTATTGATGATTACAAAATGATCACCATGATGAGTGTAGTTACCACCTGTCACCAGACAAAGATATTCTACTTTTATTGACTATACTCCCCACGTTGTATGTTTCATCCCATGACTCATTTATTTTAGAACTGAAAGTATGTATCTCACAATCTGTCTCATTTATTTGGCTCATTCTCCCAACCCCTCCCCTCTGGCAACCACTTAATGTTCTCTGTACCTATGACTCTATTTCTGTTTTGTTATGTTTGTTAGATTTCACATATAGATGAAATAATATGGTATTTGTTTCTCTCTGACTTATTCACTTAGCATAAATACCCTCTAGGTTCATCCATGTTGTTATGGGGGCAAGATTTTCTTTTTATGTCTGAGTAATATTCCATTATTTGTGTATGTTTGTGTATGAATATGTGTGTCACATTTTTCTTTTACTTTGTACCTATATAAGATGATGAGTGTTCCTTATTGCAGTAGTCACTCCATGAAGTATGTAAGTCAAAATCACTCTGCTACATGCCTTACATTTACACAGTGCATGCATGCATTCTTAGTTGTTCAGTGAGTGTCCAACTCTTTGCAATCCCACGGTTTGTAGCCTCCAGGCTCCTTTGTCTATGGAATTTCCCAGGCAAGAATACTGGAGTGGATTGCCATTTCCTACTTCAGGGGACCCTCCCAACCCAGGGATTGAGCCCATGTCTCCTTACCGCTATACCACCGGGAAGCCCCACTTACACAGGGCTCTGGGTCAATTATATCTCAGTAAAACCAAAAGAAAAAAATTGTTTAACTATTATCCTCCAAAAATGCAAATCAAGGCATCATTATTTTCTCCTCTAGCAGATAGCAAATATTTAAAGTATGATGATGCTCAAAGTTGGTTAGAATATCAGAAACAGGTATTTTCAAATATTTCTCTTAAGAGGTCAAAACAGTACAAATCTTTGGAAAATAATGTGGCATTTTTAACATTTAAAAAGTAGGTATTATTAAGCCTATAATATTATTGCCAGGAATCCTATGGCGATGCTTTAAACTGTTTCCAAAAACATATAAAGATACTCACTGAAACATCATCTATTACAGAAAAAGACTGAAAACAACCTAAATATCCTTTAACTGGAGAGTCTCTTTAAATAAATTATAGTTCATCTATGCTATACAATCTTTAAAAACAACGATGCTGGGACTTCCCTAGTGGTACGGTGGATAGGAATCTGCCTGCCAATGCAGAGGACATGGGTTCGATCCCTGCTCCAGGAAGATTCCACATCCCTTGGGGCAACTAAGCCTGTGTGCCACAACTACTGAAGCTGCATGCTACAACTACTGAAGGCTGTGTGCCCAGAGCCTGTGCCCCACGAGAAGAGAAGCCACCGCAAGCAGAAGCCTGTGCACGGCAATGAAGAGTAGCCCCCATTTGCCACGACTAGAGAAAGCTTCCATGCAGCAACAGAGACCCAGTACAGCCAAAAATAAATAAATAGAGGAAGAAACTTCTAAAAAACAAAAATAATGATGCTTTATACTGATATCCAACTATAAACAAAGTTGTCGATAAGTGAAACAAAGTACGTAGAACACTCTGTAGAGCATAATTCCTTTTGCACAAACAAACATAAGCATATATGTTAACAGAGAAGTATATGTGCAAAAATTTTTTCTCAAAGGGAATCTCCAAAATTGTTCATTGTCATTTCCTTTTCCAGATGAGATGATGGAGGAATACCAAATAAGGACATGGGTGGGCAGAGGTCAAAATCACTGATACTTACTGGGGTGGAAGAAAACTTCTTGGTTTGGGGGACATATTTGATCCAAATCTTAACAGATGAGCCAAATTTCAAAGTCTTCCATAGTGCCTGAGGACATGGTTTCTTTTTTTAACCATTAAAAACTTCTCACATTTAATATGCTTATAGCAGATTTATTCATCATGGTGCCCAAATGGAAACAAGCCAAATGTCCATTAAAGGGAGAATGGGTAAAAAGTTGGATATTCATTCAAAGGATACACAAATACTATGGCATTCACAGCAATTTTTTTTTTAAAGAATAAACTACTGCTGCATCAACATGCATATATTCCAAAGACACTGTATTGAGCAAAAGCAGCAAAATGTAAAAGAATTCATACGTTTGTGTGTTGAAGAACAGGTAAAAACAAATCTGTCGTGGTTGCCATCAGAACAAAGGCTACTAAGGTGGCGGGGAGGTTACTAACTGGCAAGGGTGTGAAGGAGACTTCAGAGGTGCTAGACTTGTTTGGTATACTGATCTGGGTATGGTTTTACAAACACACACACATAGGCAAAGATACTGAAGGTATGTATATTTTATTATACATTGTTATCAATACTTCAAAAAAATGTTTTTAACTCCTTAATATGTTTTGAGGCAACAAACTTTTTTTTTTTTAATATCCATTTACTCTTTAATATCGACTTATTGAACATCCTTAAGATGCATTTTTGAAGGTATAATGTTATGTAAAAGCAGACATGGTTCCTCTTCTCTTGAAGCTTACATTGTGGTATGTGTTTTAGTCACTCGGTTGTGTCCACGTCTTTGTGATCCCATGATCTGTAGGCTACCAGGATCCTCTGTCCACGGGATTTCCCAGGCAAGAATACTGGAGTGGGCTGCCATTTCCTTCTCCGGCAACAAACTTTTTAAAAGAAAAATTTTTGGAGCTCACAAGGAGCACCTGATGTGTTACATGTTTCCAGTAATTTTTCACTAATCTAAAATAAATAGCCCCTTGATTCGTCATTTCTCCCTTGATTTATATTGTTAATTTAGTAAAAAGGGTGTACTAGGATGAATCATGAATAACAGCTCTCAAAGATGTCCTCATTCTCATCCCCAGATCCCGCAAATGTGCTATCTTCACGGTAAATGACACTGCAGATGTGAGTAAATTAAAGGCCTTGGTGTGGTGGATTGTCTCAGATTACCCTGGGTGGGCTTGATGTGCTCATAACGCCCTTCCAAGAAGGACGCAGAGGAAATCATCAGAGAAGCAGATCTGAGGATGCAACTCTGCTGGCTGTGAAGATGGCTGGGAGCCAAAGAATGCAGGGAACACAGCCCAGGCAGAAACGCCATGGAAACCAAACTCCCCTCTCGAGACTCAGCAGAAAACAGCCCTGTGGACACCTTGACTCAGTGAAACTGGTTGCAGACTTTTGGCTTCCAGAACCATAAGGGAATACACTTGTGTTATTTTAAGCCACTAAGTTTGTGATTATTTGTTACAACAGCAATACAATACAAAGGGGAAGCTAATACAGAGGGGAAAAGGGTAGGGTGCAAATACGCTTACTCTTTTGAATTCTTTGGTTTGCTTTTCATTGAGAGGTGCAGAAAATCCTTTTGCTGAGTCACTTTTTATGTCAAAGATGATTTCCATATCAACAAAGGTATTATTCTCTCCTGCTTAAATGATGCAGGCATTTCAGTGAAGAAATCAACACTAACATATTTAAATTAATCCAAAGCATTTTTTCAGCTATAAAACTTCCATGTGATCCTTGCATAAACTAGATAAAGAAACCAAAAGTCTCCTTCAACAGCTCAGAATCAAAACTCTCTGGGCTGTCCTGAGCACTCTCACATCGTGATCTGGGCTGACAGACCCCCATGGAAGCTGGACTGAGCACTTTCAGTTTCCAGCATGTCACTGTTCACAGTATTAATAGTCTGTGAACAAGAAAAGGAAGGTAGGATGGTTTCCTCCCTTCCTTGGCTCGCCTGCATTTGGCAAGAGGACAGGTCAGCGGGAAGAGCAATGCCCCCTGGGAAATCATCCTGTTCAGCCTGTGTCCCCGGGGGATCCAAGTTGCTCAGTGATCACAGTGCTCTCTTCTCCATGCTGGAGACTGAATAGGCTTGAGTGGGCTACAAGGGGAGGAATCTTCCCAGGTGGCACTAGTGGTGAAGAACCAGCCTACCAGTGCAGGAGATGTAAGAGATGGGGGTCGATCCCTGGGTTGGGAAGATCCCTGGAGAAGGAAATGGCAACCCACTCCAGCATTCTTGCCTGGAGAATCCCATGGACAGAGGAGCCTCACGGGCTACAGTCCATAAGGTCGCAAAGAGTTGGACATGACTGAAGCGACTGAGCATGCATGAGCTAAGAGGGAAGGTTGGGGGCTAAATGCTTCAAAAGTGAGAATCCTCAATCCCAGAGCAGGCAGGTAAAGGCATGTCACTGGAGCCGAGGCTGTGTGCTTTTGAGAAGGTTGATGTGTGTGAGTTGGTACGGTGGAATTCTCTCTCTGCTACATCCCTTCGGCGGGGGGGACGGTGGGAAGGAGGGGCACAGAGAAAGGTTCATGCTATCTGGCAATCATTAAAGTCATCATCAAGACTCGGGAGTAAAAGGGTCTCAACTCTAAAATATGGGTGCAGAAACTCTTCCCATAGTGTCTGCATGGAGTTCTGAAACTGGGAAAAAGCTTGTAAGGGGACACTGTGTGTGTCTGTGTGTTCATTTGGGACCAGTAAGAGACAAGTTTGTGTTTACTAGTTCCCAAGGTATTTATACTGACCACTATTTACCCAACACTAACCTAGCAGCCTGGAAAGAAGCCCAGGGAGGATGAGGTAGCTCTTTTCCTTTCTGTCTAGAATACTTTCCTTTAAGATATCCAGCCCCTCTGAACCCAGGTGTGGACCCAGAGCTCAGGGTGGGCCAATCACGGTACCCAGCCACAGTGACTGGTCCAGGAAGGCGCATGTGACACAAGACCTTCTCCAGGGTGCTTCCTTAGAAGCCAAAGAAGAGTCTCACCCTTCTCATGTGTCAGGAGCTGTGCACCTGTGATGTGGAAATGGCCGGTGACCAGGTTCCCAGCCAAGTAAGGGAACCTGGAGGCAGCAAGTTCCAAGCAAAGCCTTCTGGGCTGTCGAGCCCTGATCTGTGTATGAGTTACAGACCACTCTGGGGTTCACTCATGCATGAGGCCCGCTCCACCCTTCTTGAGGTTTGGTTATGAGAGCTAGAATTTCATCCTTCACTGTTTCAGTTAATTCACTTTGCATATCTACCCAGCAGAATGAAAAAAGAAACTGGCAAGCAGACACTTATGGAAAAACAAGGCACAGATGCTGCCCTCAGAGAACTTAGGATTCATATGAAAAGACAGGGACAATTACAGAAGAAAATAAAAGTTAAAATATACTGAAGGGCTTCCCCGGTGGCCCAGTGGTAACGATTCCACCTGCCAGTGCAGGAGATATGCATTCAATCCCTGGTCTGGGAAGACTCCACATGCCATGGAGCAATGAAGCCCATGCGCCACAACTACTGAGCCTGTGCTCTAGGGCCTGGGAACCACACAATACCGCGCCCACATGCTGCAACTACTGAGGCCCATGTGCCCTGGAGTCCACGCTCCTCAACGAGAGAATCCGCTGAAATGAGAAGCCCGTGCAGCACAAATGAGAATAGCCCCCGCTTACCGTAACTAGAGAAAAGCCAAAGGAGCAACAGAGACCCAGCAGAGCCAAAACCAAATTAAACATATATACATATACTAAAGCGTCACATAGTACTTACTTTACATATACCTGCACAGTGAACAATTCTATTGCCAAATGTATGAAGGATGTTCTAGAGTGGACAAGCTGAGCGGTCTACAACAAAGCCCATTATTCAGCTCCCCTTGGGACTCAGAAGTTTCCGGCCTTTGTTTTAAACATTCACTTTCTGAAAGACAGTGGAATGGAAAGCACACAGACATCTGAGTGAGATGTAGGAAAAAATCTGGACCTGCCACTCCCAGCTACCTATTCATGTCAATCTCGATGCCTTCGTCTGAAAACACCACCTTGACTCAAAATGCCTGATACGATACAGAAATGGATTTTTCCAATCTGACAAGTCCAGGGGTGGAGTGACTTTGAGGTTAGTTAACTCAAAGGCTTATTCATGTCATCATAGACCCTGGTTCTTCAGCTTCTCCACTTTGCTATTTCGGGTCATAAGATGACTGTATTTATTCCAGGCGTCATACCCAGGAAACATCAAATCCAGAGATTCTACAATTTTTAATGTCCCCTTAGGAATTCTAAATCTTTTTCAGGACATCCAAACCCCAGCATTAGTTTGAACTGAGTCACATGTCAAACTCCAAACTAATCACTTAAAAAAGGAACAACTTCACCCTGATTGTCTTAGTCAGGACTTACACTTGGAATATGGGCTAGGAATGCTTTCCTCTAAAGCATGTGAGGGTTAGGGATAAGGGGGTGTGCAATATACTCAACATAATTCAGGCTCTGCCAACAAGGAAGAAGGGGAGATGCAAGCTGAGCTAGCAACTAATAATGTCTGATGGAGTGACACAGGTTTCCTGCAAAGCTTCTCTGAGCCTTGATTTTCTCATCTATAGAATGGGATTCAAAATATCTATGATAAAGGTTTGTGAGGAATAAATAGAATAGTAACTTGCTTAACATATAGTAAGTTCTCAGTAAGTATTCACTTTCCCCTTTCCCTTCTCATTCAAAATACATGCGTTCAGCCACACTTTTTTGAACATTTACTATGCACTAGGTATGAGAGCCTGGTGGGCTGCCGTCTATGGGGTCGCACAGAGTCGGATACGACTGAAGCGACTTAGCAGCAGCAGCAGGTATCAGGGACATGGTTGCAAATAAGACAAACACAGTCCCTAGTATATTTACATTCTGCAGGAGAGACAAATAAAACACAGCAATTGGTAAGGAAAGTAATTGTGATCACGGTAATGCTGAAAGAAGTAGAGGGAGATGTCATGTTCAAGGAATAAAGCTTTTGATACTTTCTTTTTAATTTAGGGGGGAAAAAATCAAAGAATAGTATCTCACTTCTCCTGAGCATCAAATTTAAAGAGAAACGTTCACCATACACTGATCTTTGCTCCTTCAGGCTCAGCTGATTTTTCCAAAAGTGAAAGATTATTCCAGTTGTACTTTCCAATCTTAATTCTGCAGTGGTAACTTAAATTTTTGTATACTTCCATCACATAGATTGTTTAAAAATCTCTCTGCTTATCTATGGTTAAAAGAATAAAAATGATTTCCTCAAGGAAAGTTCAACCAATGGTAACAGCCACAGTTGCACCACAAGGCATACGCATAGCTTTTAACATTTTTTTAAATTAGGGCAGGACATTAAATGTATTTCGAAATTTTTATAAGTTTTGTACTGTCACAAAAGCACTACCTCACATTCACAAATTATGTAATTCAGAGGTTCCTCGATTTGGCTGTGTATCACAGTACCACAGAGAACTTATTAAAAATATAGATACCCTCAATCCTCATTATTTGTGGATTCTATATTTGCAAATTCACATACTAACTAACATGCATTAATGATCCCCAAAGCATCACTCAGGGCACTTTTATGACCACTCGCCAACAAATACAAAGAGGTAAAAAAGCTCAGTCATCCCATATGCACCTTCCTGGCTGAGGTAGAAAAAGGCAAGGTTCTGTTTCCTCGTTTAGGCTTTCATACTTTTTCCGCACAATTTTTTAAAAAAAATTGAGGTATAGTCTATTATACAAGTTGTATAATAGACTATACCTCAATTTAAAAAAAAAAAAAGATAACTTTTTTTTCTGTGTCATTAGGCTCTGATTGTCAGCTACTTGACCTGCTTTCACACAAAGACTGTTGTGGCCTCCCATGACAGGCTAGAAAGGAAGTAGCTTAGACACCTATTTTTTTTTCCCCCAAACACTGGCTGATTACTAAGAGAAATCACATCTACCTATTGAGACACCCTCCACCCATCTATCCACCTTCTCATCCACCAAATGTAAGCATCAAATGGGCAGCATCCATGAATATTTGTCCACTAGAATGACTCTAATAACTACTCCGTGATTTTTCACATAATAGTCACTCTTTCCAAGTTGTGAGGGGAACTGAATTCTTCCTGTAAATGAGTGGTTCTCAAAACAATGGCGATTTTGTCCAGGGGACATTTGGCAAATCTAGAGCCATTTCAGTTGCTACTGGCGTCTAGAGCACAGGGGACAGGGATGCCGCTAAACATCATACAATGCACAGAACAGACTCCACCCCCAAAATAAAGAATGACCTGGCCCCAAATGTCAATCATGCCCAGGCTGAGGCAAATCTGCTTACAAGCACGGATGTAATAGTCACAGTAGGCAATTTCTCACCCTTGGACACTGCACTCCTGCCATATTTTACTGCTGAAATGACACGGCAGTTTTGAGTCACGTCACCCCCCAGCAGCATGCCTACCACGCAGTGTGTGTTAGCCGCTCAGTGGTGTCTGACTCTTTGTGACGCCCTCTACGCTCCTCTGACCATGGAATTCTCCAGGCAAGAATCCTGGGGTGGGGTGCCATTTCCTTCTCCAGGGGATCTTCCCAACCCAGGGATCAAACCTGCGTCTCCTGCATTGCAGGCAGATTCTTTACCATCTGAGTCACCACTATGCAGTAGTTGTGTGGAAAGATGCCTGGGGAAGGCGTTTCTCTCTCCTGTGTTACTGGTTTATTGTTACTCATCCTAAGCCAAGAAGCCATGTGTATTTTTCTCCCCAAGTTTTCAGACATCTATCTTTCCCATTTGCACTACCCATCCCTATGTCCTTCTTTGCATATCATACAAAGTGCAGTCCGGCATCATAGGAAACAGGTGTACCCTGACCCTGTTTGTGAGTTTCCACAAAGGGTCTGGGGTGAGGGGAAGTACATCCAGGGGCCCATGACCACGTCCTATGCCTTCACCTCCCTCTTCTTCCTCTCGGGAATGAAGGGAACCTTGACCTGCCCGAGATGCAAACTCTGTGATAACACACGAGATCAGACCTGCTCTCCAGCTATTTCGGTCACACGCTCAGGCAGTGAGCAAAGAACAACAGATTACTAAAGACTGTACTCCCTGAACAGAAATATTTGCGGGCAGGGCAGAATACTTGAACTCAGGTGCAGCATTTCATTTTCAGTAAGGTTTTGTTTCACAGTGAATATGGGATCTTCCTGGGCCAGGCATCGAACCAGTATGTCCTGCATTGGCAGGCAAATTCTTTACCGCTGAGCCACCAGAGAAGCCCCCAAATAGACTATTTTTTTAGAGTAAGTTTTAAGTTCACAGCAAAATTGAGTGGAAAGGGCAGAGTTTTCCTAGGTTTCCTGCCCCCTCATTACACCCCTATCCTTCCCTACTGTCAAGCCCCAAACCAGAGTGGTTGATTTGTTATAACAGATGAACCTACCTTGACATATCATCTTCACCCAAAATCCATAGTTTGTATCATGGTTCCCTTTCAGTATTGTCCATTGTGTGGATTTTGACAAGTGTATAACGACAGGTATCCACCATTTCAGTATCATGCAGAAAACAGTTTCACTGCTTAACAATCCTCTGTGCTCTGCCTGTTTATTCCTCCCCTCCCCATCCCTAACAACCATTGAATTTTTTTTTTTACAGTCTCCATACTTTTGCTTAATCATTCAGGATATAACCTTTTATATTGGGTTCTTCCACTTGGAAATGGGGGGGGGGCAAAAAACCCCAGATGAGACCTATTCAAAGAGACATAAAATAGTATCACGTGTTCAGAAAACCAGGGCTTCCCAGGTGGTACAGTGGGAAAGAATCTGCCTACCAATGAAAGAGAGGCAAGAGATATGGGTTCAATCCCTGGGTCAGGAAGGTCCCCCGAAGTAGGAAATAGCAACTCATTCCAGTATTCCTGCCTGGAAAATTCCATGGAGAGGAGTCTGGCAGGCTACAGCCCCTGGGGTCACAAAGTCAGACACAACTGACCGACTGAGCACACAGGCGTGTTCAGAAACCACATGTGATCCAAACAGAGCATCATGTACAAAGAGGAGGACTGGAGAGGTACCCAGAGGCCAGATCAGGAAGGGGCTTGTGTCATTTGAAGAAATAAGGACTTATCTTTTAGGCAATAGGAAGTCATTGAAAGGTTTAAGAAAGAATGTGAAATTACCAAATTTTCACTTCTGACAAATCGCTCTGATGGTGGAGGTGATGTGTGACTTGGTCAAGTAACTTGACCTCTCTGAGCTACTTTATTCCTACATTTGTAGAATGAGGACAATTGTGTGCATACCATAAGACTGTTGTGAGGATTAAATGTGCTAATATATTTTGTTATTATTATTGTTGTTGTTATTGCTGCCGTTATCAGAAGAGTGAGAGGTCAGAGGGAAGGCGGTGAGAAGCAAATTCATCTGCTCCCACACGGTCTTCATCAACACAACATTATTATTCCAGAAAACACTTGTCCTGAAAGGTAGAAGTGGCAAATAGCTTCATTTTTCACTGCAGGAACATCCTCTAAGACCAATGAATTTTGAAATAAATAAAAAGCATCAAATGATGGTTTATACCCCAGGACTGTTTGAACCCTTTGCCTCAAAATCGTCACCTTCGCTGCCTCCTCCAATCCTACACTACTCTTCACTGTCATTATCCAAGACCCCACATCACCAGACCCACCAAGCAGAATTCAAAACCTCTGAAATAGCCGGGCTAAGCCCTCCTCCCTCTAGATGCTACCAGGAGCCTGGAGATGGAGCCTTCCTTCACTGGCCATTGGCAAGAGGCTCTGCTCTGTCTTATGACCAGATTGTTGGTGGCATTTTCAGGAAGCCAGCATTCAAGAACAGGTGGCCTGGCAAGTAGCAACGCTGCAGGTGAGGGAGGAAGAGAGACTGATGAGGAAGAGAGACAAAAGAGGAGCGACTCAGTGAAGCATTATCGAGAAACCTTAGGGATAGGCTGTGGGGAGAGAGGACACTTCAGGATGAAAATTGAGTAACTGGGTAGATAGATCACAGAAGGATTTTCTCAAGTAGAGCCCACACAGTTTGGCGGGTATGATCTGGTACGTGCATTGACACCTATCAGAATCAGTTTTGTTGGGCTTATTCTGATTTCTACCCATTCAACAAGATGTAACCCCAAAGACCCCATCAGCAGTGGGAATGCCTGGATGCAAACAGTTCGGCTGAGGCTTCTCGGGTTCCATAAATGAACATCATCTCCATGCTCCGCTTGGATAGAATTCTCTCCTCAATGAGAAACTCCACCTCTATGTGGCTGGGCCTGCTTTGGGCCCTCTGTTCTTTCTTGTGCCTGTGTACAGGCTCTCTCATGTGCGGATGTGAGAACTGGACCGTAGAGAAGGCAGAGCGCTGAAGAATTGATGCTTTCTAATTTTGGTGTTGGAGAAGACTCTTGAGAGTCCCCTGGACAGCAAGATGATCAAACTTATCAACTGATCAAATGGCAAAGTCAATCTTTAAGGAAATCAAGCCTGAATATTCACTGGAAGGACTGATGCTGAAGCTCCAGTACTTTGGCAACCTGATGTGAAAAGACCCTGAGGCTGGGAAAGATTGAAGTCAGAAGAAGAAGGTGACAGAGGATGAGATGGTTGGATGGCATCACCAATTTGATGGACATGAACTTGGGCAAATTCCAGGTATTGGTGATGGACAGGTAAGCCTGGCATGCTGCAGTCCATGGGATCACAAAGAGTCAGACTCGACTAAATGACTGAAGAACAAAGACCCATTTCTAAATTGCTAATGCTCAGAAAACATAAAATCCATTCTCACTGATGTAGATTTTCTTGAAAATTTGGGTGGAAAGACAAAGGAAGGGTGAACAACTCCTCCTGGTGTTAGCAATGGAGGTCTGAGGTCCCAAGAACCTCCTCCTCCCCCACCATCCCCTACCCGGGCAGAGCAGGATGACGGATCACCTGCCCAACAAGGAAAAGGTGAAGGCTCCCTTGGCAATCCCCCTCTGCCCTCAAGTTCCTCTCAGTAGGCTGACCCACTACCCTGCCCCCCAGTAGTCCTTTCTGGTCTGTTCCAGCTGATAACTCCTCTTCTCACATTCCTTAGCAAAATCCGTGCATTTACATAATTCCCTCAGCAACACAAAAGCAAGCAAATAGGGCTCAGCCAAACAAAAATTCTCTCACCTTCCCCAGGCCACCCTTCTTTCTTTATCTGAAGGTATACTTATTAGTTAGAGAAACAACGCTGACTACAGGAAAAGTATACTTAGATGAAGACTAGTCTCTGGAAACTGGAGGTTGGCACTTGTCATATTATTTTATGCCCAAATACTTCCCTGTCCAACCTCCCACGCCTTCAAGTGTGAAGATTGATGGCAGTTGTTAAAACTGTTCCCCTTTTCGCCTTCAAGACTCCTCTCTCCCACCTTTTCTTCTACCTTTAAGACTATAAGGGCTCAGGATTTCTGGCCCATCTCTCCCTTTCAGTCGCCATCATTAAAATGAAGTTCACCATGCTCCTCTGCTCCTGATCTCAGGAAGCCTTGGTCTGCAGCAGTTTGGAGCAGGGCTTGGGTTCCCAGCCAGAGGCTGGGCTGGGTCACAGCAGTGAAAGCACCAGATCCCAGCCACTAGACTAGTGGTCAGTCACAAGGGCTCTTGCCCTTCAGCTTTGCAGAAAAGAATTCCCACAAAGACAGGAAGCAGTGAAGGCAGTAAAGCAGTTATTAAGACGAAAGACAACAGTCTGTGTAGATAGGCACATGAGCTGACTCAGAGGGAGAGTCCTTGAGTCACACCCTTGTGACCGTTTGAATTACTTTTAGGGAGTTATTTCTTCTAGGTTTCATTTGGCCAATCATTTTGATTTGCCTGGTTCACAGTCTATATTCGATATATCTCAGGTTCCTCCCATGCGTGCGCACACATCTCTTAGCCAGGACGGAACCTACTGCAAAGGCATCTGGGTAGAGCATCCCTTGACAGTGCTCCCCCTTTGGCCTGCAAGGAACCTGTTCTGTGCATGTGTGGTTGGGGAGGTCTCCTGAACAAGAAATGTGTGGTTTTGGCAGGGCCCAAACTCCTCCCTCAATTGTCCTGCTATTCTTGACTCAGTTTCGGTCAATAAAGAATGACTCTCCAATTACTTTACCCTGGAGGGGTGGGGGGTTTGGAGAGGGGGGCATCTACCTCCTGCCTCACTCCCACACACTCTTTTGGGAATAATTTCAGCAAGAGTCAAGGGTTCTTTCTTTTTGTTTCCATCCTTGGCATTTCTTTTTTAAAGTGCTACACTGAGAGCAGCACAGAGTCTGGGGAATAGATGAGACAGTTGAGACAGAAAGGAGATGAACAGATCAGAAGAAAATCTTTTTTTTTTTTAAAGATGCGCTGTTTGTTACAGATTCACATACTTCTTTACCCTCTTTCTAAATTGGGCCAATAGTAGATTCCAAGGTTGTTGTGAAGTAAGAAGTATTAAAAAGTGCTTAGAACATGCAGAAAAGAAATGCTCAACAAATATTAGCTGTTGTCATTATTCTCTCAATGGGCTTCAAGGAACATATTTGAAGGGGCATTTTCCTTTAGAAAGAGAGGTAGGGAAAGCTTCCCCAAGGGAAAACATGTCTCCTTTGAATAAAGTTAAATGAAGCACCTCTGACTGGGCCAGCAAGAGTTTACTAGTAAGTTTGACAAAGAAAGTAAACTGTAAATAGCCAGCAAGGAATGTTTAAGTTCTTGATTAGCTCTGCAAAAGTAAATCTTTAAAAAAAAGAAAAAAAGTGTGTTTTTTAAAGAAAGCATTGGTTTTTGTTTCTTAGCTAATCTTAAAGGTAGTGAAGCCTTCACATGAAATGCATGAAAACTATGGAGTTAAACAAGATCCTCCTTCTGTACGAAGATTGCTCATCCAAGTGACTCCTACGCTACCCATCTGAATTTTTTCCTGTCCTGCTGAAGAACATTTGTTTTGCATTGGTATGCAGCTAAAAGAACCAAACTATCCTCACCTAGTAAGCAATTAACACTTGTCTGGGATCAGAAAATGAAATTCCATCTACAGAGCACCTGGGATCCTGAAGTCAGGTTGACAGTCCTTTGAGACTGGTTCAATGACTCTTCTGGAAAAAGTCCTCTCCACCCAGGATATACAACTGGAGTATCTTACAGGGTTGCTAGAGTATAAGGACTCGGGACACAGTGAAAATCACCAAAGCTTAAATCTAAAAATATTTCTGTAGGTAAAAGAGGATTGCTCCAGGAAATCAGGGTTCCTTTCCCCCAATCCAGCAAGTAAAGGCCAGGGGTAAGGAGTCTAAGACTCCCTAAGGCAAACCATATGTGGAAAATGCTCCAAATAAATATTTGGCAAGCATCAATTTTATAGAACTGGAAGGAATAGTTCTCAAAATATCAAGATGTGATATTTCAGGGAAATTCTGAATGTTCCTTTCTGTTCAGCATCATTTTTTTTTTAACATAATTGAGATCACATTATAGGTCCTATTCAGTTTGTTTACTTCATTTAACCTACACTAATTTTCCATGGCATAGGCATACTATAAGAATATTTCATATTCCCAACATATGCTTTGCAAAGTACATAATTATTCCTCTATCACTGGAGATTTATGTATTTTTACATTTCACCATAAATAAAGAGCTGATAAAAACTGGGTTTAAATGTGGATCCAAATCTCTGGTTATTAGCCTAGGATATTTTCCAAGAAGTGAATTATTGATCAAAGAATTTGAGTATGTTTAAAGACACTGCATGATAGGTTTTAACACTCCTCCTGCAATAAGTGCATGCGTTTCTCAATATAGTCTCACAAAATAAATAAAACCAAAACTGGTGCACAGGAATTGGGTTTTAGCTTATTGAATTTCAGTTTTTCATATTAGCAATTTGTATTCTTATTTCACCTTCTGTGAATACTTCCCTGTAGTTCAGATGGTAAAGAATTTGCATGCAATGCAGGAGACCTGGGTTCAATCCCTGGGTCGGGAAGCTCCCCTAGAGAAGGAGATAACAACCCACTCCAGTATTCTTGCCTGGCAAATCCATGGACAGAGGAGACTGGCGGGCTACAGTCCATGGGGTTGCAAAGAGTCGAACATGACTGAAGTGACTTAGCACTAGCACTCGTTCATTTTAATCTTGGCATCTTAATACTTTTAAAAAATATATTAATATAAGGGGTTGAGACAGAATGGTGAGTAATGACTAAAGGGTACAGTTTCTTTCTGGAGTG
Organism: Cervus elaphus; assembly: GCF_910594005.1. Classification (NCBI taxonomy): domain Eukaryota; kingdom Metazoa; phylum Chordata; class Mammalia; order Artiodactyla; family Cervidae; genus Cervus; species Cervus elaphus. The sequence goes on along the minus strand of NC_057843.1, from coordinate 50,423,155 downwards.
ATGGAAATGTTCTAAAACTGACTGATGTTATACTAAAACCCACTAAACTGGAAACCTTAAATGGGTGAATTGTATGGTATATGAGTTATATCTCAAAAAGCTGTTTTTAAAATAATATTAGCAAAAATAACTTCCATATTTCCCTCTTTCAAAATTTGTTGGCAAATTTTCTGAGTCTGATTGTTATTTGCCTTCTCATATTCAGGAAACATACACTTTGAATTAAATCTATTATCTATTCCTTAATGAATCTCATTGTTTTTATTTGGAAAATTCCCTTACATGCAAAGACAGTCACCAACAAGTTCTTCCAATTTATTTTCATCCTTAATCCACCTGGATTTTCGTGCACATTACAAAGTTATAATTTAATGTTCTCCAAACAGGTACTTATTAAGTTTATCCCTGTCCCCTCTTCCTCACCATGTTCCAATGATTGCTATGCAATGTTTATATATACCAGCATCTATTTCTGGGCTATTATTGCTTTCAGTCTGAGAGTTCAATTATAACTTATAATACTCTCTTAACATTTATATACAGTATTAGTTGACTTCATTAATCCCTTTCAAAGCATTCTTAGCTATTCTTGCACACTTTTTCCTTCTGGATGAAATTTAGAACAATTTTACCAATCCTTTGAGATTATGACACTGCACTTATATTTGAATGATGGATTAATCTGGGCAGAAGGGACATATTTAAAACATTTACCAGCTAGGAGCAAAATTTTTTTTAATCTACAGAAGTATTTTATTCATTAGGTCCCACACATATCTTAAGTTTGAGCTTCTTGCCATGATCAAAGATAACCTATTCCCCTTACATCTTAAAACAACTTTTTTTTTTGCTTGAAAATGGAAAAACTGGTTTTTGTATGTGTGGCAGTATTTGCTAACGTCTTATTAATTTCAAGTCCAGATTTCTGAGCATTCAACTTGGACTATCATCTGCACTAATGAAAACAGCCTTTTCTTTCCCAATACTTATAACTCATTTCTAGTTTGGGTTTTATTACACTGAAAAACAGTAAATCAATATTCTGATGACAAGCTCTGAGCACTTTAAGCATATATTAAAATTAAATCCTTGACAAGCAGACTTAAAAAGGATACATAAAGCTCTCAAGCTTTCAAGAAAGAGCTGAGGTTAATCAACTGTGCCACATTGTAGAGTCTGCTTCATCTAAAATGAGGCTAAAGATTTTGTATACATAGAGCTGATTCACTTCATTGTACAGCAGAAACGAACACAACCATTGTAAAGAAATTACACTCCAATTAAATAAATAAAATGGGGCTAAAGAGCACCCAGAGTCAGCCTGATGGCTCAGACGGTTAAGAATCTGCCTACAATGCAGGAGTCCCTGGGTTCGATTCTGGCGTCAGGAAGATCCCCTGGAGAAGGGAATGGCAACCCACTCCAGTATTCTTGCCTGGAGAATTCCATGGGCAGAGAAGCCTGGTTCGGCTACAGTTCACGGGGTCGCCAAGAGTCAGACATGACTGAGGGACACTCATGAAGAGAACGCAGAAGGGTTTACCAGATCAGGTGAGGAGACACCTGGAGCTGGCACTCAATACTCGGGGAGAGGGGGGACTTCCCTCTTCCCTCTGGCGTGCTCTCCACATTCAGACCGCAGCAAGTAACGACTTGTTAGTATTTATGGTCACTGTTGCTCAGCAGACCTAAGCTTCCTCAGCAGATATAAGCTGAAGCTAGTGATGCCCAGAAAGCAACACTGGCTATTAAACTGCATCCTTCTAAAGTTCCCTGTGTAGCTCTTTTGGCATAAACTGTGTTACTCTTTTTACCATAACCGCACCCTCTCTCAGACATTTCTGCCTAAGAATTAAATTTTATGCTTTGAATAACTACTCACACAAAACAGTTGTTGGTTACAAACTATCAGATCCAACTACTAAATTTAATATTGGGGTGCTGGTAGCTAACAAAAAATAGTAACTTATGTAGCTAACAAAATAAGACTAACTTGTGGAGACAAGGCCCCAGTTTCTGAATAGCTGATTTTAATGGTGATATGCCTACTTCCAAATGCATTCAGTCACACTCTTATTCAAGAGAGTAAAACCCACAGTAACCACATGTGTCATGAAAAGTCTTGCATTTACTGATTTATTTTTACCATAGTGAGAAATGATTTTTACTTTTCTAAGCCAACTAAAAAAGTTCAGGTCAGTTTACTCTACTGGTGAAATGAAGTAAAACATGGCTTCCTCCTCCCCCAAATGACTACAAGGAAAATCCACATATGTTCTTTCATCTAAGTAAATTGTACTCGAATGACACAAATATCAACACATGTTTAGAGACAATAGTAGTTGATTTTCAAGGCTGAGTGGTGGCTTACCATGGTCTGAGGAAAGCCTAGGTAATCACCCGTCAAGGAAGAACTATTTTTGTTACTTCTTATTCTTAACATGAATCTTGATCAGCACTTCATTAACTAGAATACTTCCATTTAAAAAACTGCAGTTTCTGTACGTTTAAGGATTTATTTGGGAACACGATTTCTAATAATTCCCTATAAGAGACCTTAAATGACAGTAAAAGAAATTAGTGTTTAATAACTGACATATAGGAATTTAAGTAATATACCTTTCCCAAAGAACTTACATTTCTTTTTTTTTTTTTAAGAACTTACAATTTTGCTCCTCCTGAATCTAGTATGGGTTTCCTTTCGAAACTATCTTCTTGACTCTTCCAGTTGTTTGTCCCACTAGTATAAATTTAAGTTATGTTGAAAAGCATAAAATTAAAAGTCCTAATGGCTATATAATCCCTGTAAAGCTATTAGCAATAGGGTAATATTCAGACACCTTTAAGTAAGTAACCTTTCTAGAAAGAAAAGGTACCACAGTTTCATAAAAGATGGTGGGTCCACAGTTTTAGAGTGGGGCTTGGAGAAATGGATTCTAAAATCATTGTTTTTATGTCTATGGGGAGAAAAAAAATCCCTCAAAGCTGCCAATTTAAACGTGAATAAGATTTAGTCACACTACAATAAGAGCAGTGCTATGAGTGATAACTTTAGATATTTATAAACTTTTTTAACTTTCAATTTTCAATTTTGTTAAATTCAAAAATCCATACAGTTGAAAGCACACAGGCATGAAGGTAACAACCAGTGAGTCCAGGTGAAGGTTATATAATGTTCACTGTACCATTACCTTTAACTTTCCTGTAACTTTGTAAATATTCAAAATTAAAAGTGAAAATGTCTATAGTACAGTAGTCAAGACACCATGACTGAAGTTAAGAAAACACAAGACATAGACATGAAGTATGTCACTGAAAATCATGAGTTCTAGAATTCTTTTTTTTTTTTTTTTTTTAAAAAGGCCTAACTTACAGGTAAAACTTTTCTTCTAAAAGAGAGCATGAGAGAGACACCAACATGCATTAAAAGAACAAGTTGGTTTAGAAGTCAACAGAGACAGAACGCTACGCATACAATGCCTTCACTGACATCATGTCTTGAATTTTCAATGCGGGTATATTTTTCTTGGTCCAACATTGGCTGCCATGTTAAATCATGCAAACCAGAGCAATCCACTGATTTGCACATTTACAAATGATAGTCTCCCAAAGTGTGAAACTTCCATTCAGGAGGGTCGGTGTAACAAATCTCTCCATAAGATAAAACTGTTTCCTAACTCCATGGAATAAAATGTTTTCTCAGCTGAATGCCTGAACACTGTGTGATATTATGAACTTCCCATATACTATTTAAGTTGGCTAAGTTTTAACAATAAAGTTCATGGATTTAATTTTTTTGACATCTCAGGTAAAACTTTTTGACATCTCATGATAAAAACTTCCTATGTCCTGTTAGATCTTTGGCTGAATGCTATCACCTTAGAAAAAGTGCAAGTTGGTGCTTTTTTAAATATCTTCATTTACTTTTAGACATGAGATAGCAATAGCAACCACAAATCTCTCTTTTGGTGAAAAGCAGAGTAAAAACTATATGCTAAAAATAATATCAATACTGAGACAATCTGTCCCAAACCTAATGTTCCCCTTTAGGATTCCCAGGCCTTCAAGCACAGTAGGTGGTACAATAGCACGTCTTTCCCCTCCTCATAGGTTCTGAGAGAGAAGGGAACTTACAATGAAAGAGCTGAGGACTAACCAGTGGGCCGGTAACTTGAAGAAACAAGAAGTGGGGAAGCCAGTTCCTTTCTAAGGGTGACAGAAGTGGCAGCTAGATGCAAGAGTCTGGAGCATGGACACAGCTGATCCAAAGAGCAATATCCTTAATTTCTGGGGATAGTACAGATTGGTGCTTTTTAACACTCATTAGAAATTGTCTACACATGACTCTTCACCCTATCTTAGTTCTACAGGTCAATTACTACCAAACATAAGAGAACTGAGGCTGTAACATGGGTCACTATGAAAACTAGTTTATATACAGATGGATAGCAGGGTGTGGGGAGACTGGAGGACAAGAGAGACATATTTGAAAAAATTTAGTGTTACTCTGTAGACACTATAACAACCCAAGATACCTTAACTTCTTAAGTAACCTAAGATGATTCACAGAATCAACTAAACTAGAAATTGTTTCTTTTTTTCTTTTAAAAACACATATACATTGTTAAAAGCGAAAATGAGAAAGATTCACATTCAGTCAAGCCCGTTTTTTCAAGTTCCCTGAGATGGCATATATAGATACACAACATAGCTCAAAGTAACAGCAGAAAGTCAATCATTTACAAAGATCATTTCGATTAAAGCCAAATTTCTTTTTCAACAAACATAATCTACAAGATAAATTATATCCCGACTGGGTTATTGCTATAAATCTATTCAAATCAGGAAAACCCGTCATATTTAAAGCTCTTCCAAGTAATTTTGGCACAAGTCAAATCTTAAAAGTTTTTTAAGTCCCTGAGCTCTTTAAAAGGCTAGCTTGCCTTCAGCCTCTTCCCCAGCTACCTTCCCCTACAATGCCTTGCAACCTGCCCGAGTCTCTCATTAACTGTAAGTCCAGGCTTAAGAATACAACCTTTCTAACCGACCCTGCTCTGCAGAAAGCATGTCGCTTCTCTGGCTTGAAGAATTCAGTTGGATTCTGGAGGTGGAAGCATCAGATGGGGGTAGATCTCCTGCCTCCTTATTAGTATTTCTAAAACTGCCTACAGCGTTCAGGGTTTCAACGTCTCCAGGGCTTTATGCCTCAGATGCTCATCCAAACACTGGATGGCAAAGAGGTCGATGTCCGGGTCGAACTTGTTGGCAAACAAATGGTGCACGCGCAACATCCAGTTCAAGTCACCAGCTCCGAAAACGCACACGGAGCGCACGTGGACGCCGCCGCACGGCGGGTAGGGGGCGCCCTTGGAAACGTCTCCTTCAAAGTACTGCCATTTAACAAACCTGGCAATCGCCTGCATGTCAGACGTGTCGTACTTATGGCTTAAGGACAGTGACCCTGGGACTTCGGGGATCCTCTGAATAGTGGCCCAGAGATATTCGTCAGGGCTGTATGTGTCTTTGGCCCACTCCATAAACTTTTGGATATTTTGGTTCTGGAGCACATACTCCACATATTCCCTACTGACCACAAAATAGGCACTTCCCGAAAACAGAGGTGTTTCAAGAGGTGGATGTATTTTGTCAGTTCCCGTGTTGGTCAGCTTTCCATTCACGACTTCATAATGCTTTTTCCACCTTTCTTTTTTATGGGATGGCATTCTCTCCGTTTCTAGGTTGTTCTCACCCATCAACAACTTGAGCTTCCTGACAATTTCCAGGTTGGTTTTAATAGGAAAATCCATTCCGCAGAGATTTATCAGGTACTTCCAGTCTGCATTCATCCTGGAGAGGTCCTGCATGCAGTTAAGGTCAGCCTGAACCCGGCTCCAGGACGCATACACCACGCTCTCCAGCTGACTGGCGACAAAGACATTACTGAAGCAGGATGCCACGCCCACAGCTGCAGCCAAAAACGAGTCCTCTGATTTTGTGTCCACGTGAATACAATAGAAATTCTGAGGCATGTAGATGGCCCTCAGGAGCCTGTCAAGCATTTCAATTTTGTGATGAACCACTATAGAATATGCTATTGGAAACTCCGCCTCTTCTTTACTAAGTGGTTCTATAATATATTTGCGCTTCTTGATGAAAGAAGCACAATCACCAGTCATGTTTATGTAGTCATAGTTTGTCCATCGAGTGCGCTTCTTAAATTTCACTGTTAGAGTCTCAAGCTTCACCTTTTGGATTTCATCTACATCACCCTGTAGAATTTTGGTGCAATTAATATTACTACTAGGATTCTCTTCAAACAGCTCCAAATGTCCAAAATTTACAAATTCAGGCTTTTGATGAATTCTTAAAACAGTGAATGTGACCAGCGAAAAAGCAAGAAATAAGAAGTAGTATTTAGTGGGATAAGAAAAAAGTTTCCTCCTCCACAACTTCCTCAGCATTTCAACAACTGGGGACTTGGCTTTATTAAGGGTAGTCTTTCAGGCTTCAAGCAGTACTGATTTCCTCTCTGTCGTGGTGTGGAGATTTGTCAGTTTGCATTTATCAAAAGTGCAAAGGCATCTTGAAATGGACGATAGCACTAAGAGAAAAATAGAAAGGGTACACACACATATATAAATAGAATCTTTTACGACATCTTCTCATCAGATTCAAAAACTGTCCTCTTTGCTACGAGGTCAGAAGACAAAAACAAAGTGGGTCAATCCGAGAAAAGTGTTAAAGGATACCCATCATCTCTAGTATTAATGCCAGATTATCTTTTTTAAAAAGTTGAGTACAAGGATATGCTAGGATATCCTATAATCAACACTTTACCTCTCAGGTATATTGAGGTGCAAAATACAGTTGAAGACCTATAGGCTATAATTATTGAATTCTCCATAGCTGGTGAGTTTTGGTGTTTATTTTGCAGGGGAGGAGGGGTTATTGTTGCTTTTTGTTTTCTTTGGTTGTATTGCATAGCATGTGGGATCTTAGATTGAACTGCACCCCCTGAGTAGAAGCATGGAGTCTTAACCACTGGACCACCAGGGAAGTCTCAGTTGGTGAGTTTTTGATCCTTGGCCAGTGGTAATTAGCATCACTTGCCTAGAAATTATTACTAATCTGGGTTTCTCCAGACACATCCATTAATGTCCATCAGTTGGCATCAGCAGCCCCAGATATTTGAAGAGATCAGATCCATTCTACTCTTCATCAACTTAGGAATGGGGTGCACTTAAGGAGACGTTCAGAAATGACTGTGGCTGCTAAGAATCTCTGAAGGAAAAGCAGGTCAACTGGATTTTCAAAGTGGAACAGAAAGTTTCAGGTGAAAGCAGGTCAGATTTAGAACTGTTCTGGGTTGACCTCACTTTGTTCAATTCCATACCAGGCACCACAGGAAGAGAAAATATACACGACCCAAAATAGAGAAACAGCTTTGTATTTCCTGCACTGGTTATAACAGGTTATAATAGTTAAGCCTTGCTGAAAAACAACACTTGTATGCAAATTGTAACTTATGAAAGACTCTCTGTCTGCATTCAAATTCCAGGAGCCTAATCCATTTTTATTATGGAAAATGTTTACAAACATACAGATGCTGTTTCATTTTCAAAAGTCAATTTTATTACTTGGCAACTGGTTCTAACAAAGAAAATCAAATACTGTCAACTCTCTCAAAACCAGATTTATAGAGATTTGAAAAATTTTTAACACCAGAATTAGCACTACAATTTTTTAACACTTAATTAGGAAATAATTTGTGAATATTGACCATAAAAATAATTGACCATCATTAGTACAGAATAATATTACAAAAGTACTTAGACTTTACCATTTAAAATCAAGAAAAGTCAGGATGAATTAGTTCTCCGATTTCAGGTAACATCCTGTGCCCATGTAGAGTGCTTCTTATGCAGTCAGGTTTCTTAAATGTACCAGGCATCCAGCAGTGGTGTTATGTCCCATGAGTCTTTTTAAAAAAAAAAAAAATGTGAAACAAAAAGAAAAATTTTTGAAGAGATACATACGCCCATGTAAGTATACACACACACTCATAAAGCATACTGGTCCATTAATTCGACATATTCACTTTTTTCTTCAAAATGATGGCTGATCATATTCACTTTTTTCTTCAAAATGATGACTACTTGATGTCTCTCTTTTAAAATTTTCTTCTCTCCAGTCTTTTTTTTTTTAACTCTGTATTTGTGGATAAACATTTTAAAGGTTTGAAGACATCCTGCAATTTAGCTTGAACTTTTTAAAAGAAAACTCTGGTAGCATTTCCCAAAATGTGTACCTAAGGAACAGCTTAATAGTCCTATATGATTGGAAAAGTCAACATACTTTATGCCTGCTGTGAGAATTTCCAGTGCTCACTGGCCCACTGAAGACAATCCTGCAGCTGAATTAGTTGCTTATCTCATCTTCTTTCAACTGTCTTGTCTATTACCCCATTCCAAATCTTTAATGGAAAGCAACATTCAGAGATACTGTTAAAATATGTAAGCATCTTAACCATTAAGACATCCCCAACCATTATGCCCCAACCACTAAGGCTGAAGAAGCTGAATGGTTCTATGATGACCTACAAGACCTTCTAGAACTAACACCAAAAAATGATGTCCTTTTCATCACAGGGGACTGGAATGCAAAAGGAGGAAGTCAAGAGATACCTGGAGTAACACGGAAGTTTGGACTTGGAGTACAAAATGAAGCAGGGCAAAGGCTAAGAGAATTTTGCCAAGAGAATGCAATGGTTATAGCAAACACCCTGGTACAACAATAGAAGAGAAGACTCTCTACATGGACATCACCTGATGGTCAATACTGAAATCAGACTGATTATATTCTTTGTAGTAGAAAATGGAGAAGCTCTACACAGTCAGCAAAAACAAGACCAGGAATGGACTATGGCTCAGATCATGAACTCCTTATTGTAAAACTCAGACTTTAAATTGAAGAAAGTAGGGAAAACCACTAGGCCATTCAGATATGACCTAAATCAAATCCCTTATGATTATACAGTGGAAGTGACAAAGAGATTCAAGGGATTAGATCTGATAAAGAGCCTGAAGAATTATGGACGGAGGTTCATGACATTGTACAGGAGGTAGTGATCAACATTATCCACAAGAAAAAGAAATGCAAAAAGGCAAAATGGCTGTCTGAGGAGACTTTACAAATAGCTGAGAAAAGAAGAGAAGTGAAAGACAAAGGAGAAAAGGAAAGATACACCCATCTGAAGGCAGAGTTCCAAAGAATCGCAAAGTAAGGAAACTTAAGAAAACCTTCCTAAGTGAACAATGCAAAGAAATAGAGGAAAACAATAGAATGGGAAAGACTAGAGATCTCTTCAAGAAAATTAGAGATACCAAGGAAACATTTCACCCAAAAATGGGCACAATAAAGGACAGAAACAGCATGAACCTAACAGAAGCAGAAGATATTAAGAAGAGATGGCAAGAATACACAGAAGAACTATACAAAAAGAGATCTCAATGATCTGGATAACCACGATGGTGTGATCACTTGCCTAGAGTCAGACATCCTGGAGTGCAAAGTCCAGTGGGCCTTAGAAAGCATCACTACGAACAAAGCTAGCAGAGGTAATGGAATTCCAGCTGACCTATTTCAAATTCTAAAAGATGATTCTATTAAAGTGCTGCACTCAATATGCCACCAAATTTGGAGAACTCAGCATGGCCACAGGACTGGAAAAGCTCAGTTTTCATTCCAATCCCAAAGAAGGGCAATGCCAAAGAATGTTCAAACTACTGCACAATTACAGTCATTTCACATGCTATCAAGGTCATGCTCAAAATCTCCAAGTTAGGCTTCAACTATATATGAACCAAGAACTTCCAGATGTTCAAGCTGGATTTAGAAAAGGCAGAAGAACCAGAGATCAAATTGCCAACATCTGCTGGATCACAGAAAAACCAAGAGAATTCCAGGAAAACATCTACTTCTGCTTCACTGACTATGCTTTGACTGTGAGGATCACAACAAATCATGGAAAATTCTTAAAGAGATGGGAATGCCAGACCACCTTACCCGCCTCCTGAGAAATCTGTATGCAGATCAAGAAGCAACAGTTAGAACCAGACACAGAACAACAACTGGTTTGACTTCCCTGGAGCTCAGATGGTAAAGAATCTGCCTGCAGTGCAGGAGACCTGGGTTTGATCCCTGGGTCAGGAAGATCCTCTGGAAAACAGAATGACAATCTACCCCAGTATTCTTGCCTGGAGAATCCCATGGACAAAGGAGCCTGGTGGGCTACAGTCCATGGGGTTGCAAAGAGTCGGTCCATGGGGTTGCAAATTAGCAACTGACATTACTACTGCTACATCAAGGCTGTATATGGTCACCCTGCTTAGTTAACTTATATGCAGATTACATCATGAGATATGCAGAGCTGGATGAAGCACAAGCTGGAATCAAGACTGCCGGGAGAAATATCAAATAACCTCAGATGTGCAGATAACACCACCCTTATGGCAGAAAGTGAAGAGGAACCAAAGAGCCTCTTGATGAAGGTAAAAGAGGATAGTGAAAAAGCTGGCTTAAAACAACATTCAAAAAACTAAGATCATGGCATCCAGTTACATCACTTCATGGCAAATAAATGGGAAAAAAATGGAAACAGTGACAGACTATTTTCTTGGGCTCCAAAAATCACTGCAGATAGTGACTGCAGCCATGAAATTAAAAGATGCTTGCTCATTAAAGAAAAGCTATGACCAACTTAGACAGCATATTAAAAAGCAGAGCCATTACTTTGCCAACAAAGGTCCGTCTAGTCAAGGCTATGGTTTTTCCAGTAGTCACATACAGATGGAAGAACTGGACCATAAAGAAGGCTGAGCCAAAGAACTGATGCTTTCGAACTATGGTGTTGGAGAAGACTCTTGAGAGTAATGCAAGGAGATCAAACCAGTCAATCCTAAAGGAAATCAACCCTGAATATTCATTGGAATGACTGATGCTGAAGCTGAAGCTCCATTACTCTGGCCACCTGATGCAAAGAGCTGACTCACTGGGAAAGACCCTGATACTGGGAAAGACAGAGGGCAGAAGAAGGGGACAACAGAGGATGAGATAGTTGGATAGCATCACTGACTCAGTGGACATGAGTTTGAGTAAACTCTGGGAGTGGGTGATGGACTGGGAGGCCTGGCGTGCTGCAGTCCATGGGATCGCCAATAGTTGGACACGGCTGAGCAACAGAACAGCAATGAGAAAGGTATTTAACCAAACTGAGAATTTCAATTAAAAAAAAAACAAAACAGAAGTTATAAGAAAGAACCAATAGAACTGATTATATAGAAAGTATAACAAAAGAATTGAAAAACTGACTAGAGGGGCTCACAGCAGGTATTCCTTCCACAGAAGGAATAAGTGGAAATGAGGAAAGGTCAAGTGAGAGTCCACAGTCTGAGGTACAAAAGGAGAAAAGAAGAAAGAAAGAGGACGGAGCTTCAGAGATCTGTGAGAAAACATTAAGCACATCAGCAAATGCATAACAGGAATGTCAGAAAGAACGTGGAGCAGAGGATGCGAGATAAGGAAGAAAGTTGTTGTTGTTCAGTTGCTAAGTCGTGTCTGATCCCTTCGCATCCCTACGGATTGGAGCATACCAGGCTCCTCTGGCTTCCACTGTCTCTCGGAGTTTGCTCAAACTTAAACCCAATGAGTCAGCGATGCTAAGAGGGGGCTGCGTTCATGCATGGGGGAGGGTGAAGACAAAATGTGAATAATGGCTGAAAACTTTCCAAATTTGACTTTTTCCAATTTTTACTTAAGTATAGTTGTTTTATGAGTTTTAGGTGTACAACACAGTGATTCAATATTTTATATATTATGCTCCATTTAAAGTAACTGCACAATGATAACTATATTTTCCTGTGCTGTACAATATATCCTTGTTGTTTACTTATTTTAGATATAATAGTTTGTGTCTGTTAATTCCGTATACCTATTTTTGCTCCTCTTCTTCTGCCTTCTCCCTACTGGTAATTATCAGTTTGTTCTCTGTATCTGTGAGGCTGTTTCTACACTGTTTTTTATATTGATTTATTTTTTTAGATTCCACATAAAACTAATAACAAAGTCTTGTTTTTCTCTGCATGACTTATTTCATTAAGCATAATACTCTCTAGGTCCATCCACATTGTTTCAAATGGCAGCATTTCATTTTTTATGGCTGGGTAATATTCCATAAAATTTAGTTTCTTTCCATATCTTGGCTATTGTAATTAACACTAATATGAATCCTGGGGTGCATGTATCTTTTCAAATTAGTGCTTTCATTTTATTCTGAGATATATCCAGTAAAAGAACTGTTGAATCAGATGCTAATTCTATTTTTAGATTTTTGAGGAATGTCCACACTGTTGTGCACCATCACATAGTGACTGCACCAACTGACATTTCCACCAACATCATACTAAGACTCCCTTCTCTCCACATCCTCACCAACACCTATTATTTGTAGATTTTTGATGACAGCAATTCTGACCGGTATGAGGTAATATCTCATTGTGGTTTTGATTTGCATTTCGCTGATGATTAGGGATATAGAGCATTTTTTTCACATGGCTGTTGGCCATCTGTATGTCTATTCTGGAAAAGTGTCTATTCATATCTTCTGCCCATTTTGTGACTGAATTGTTTGGTTTTATTTATATTGCATTGTATGAGCTGTTTATATATTTTAGGTAATAACTTCTTATTGGTCATGTCATTAGCAAACACTTTCTCCCATTCAGCAGGTTGTCTTTTTGTCTTGTCCAATGGTTTCATTTGCTGTGCAAAGAGCTTTCAAGTTTACAATTAGGTCCCATTGTTTATTTTTATCTTAATTCCTTTTACCCTAGGAACAGTTCCCAAAAAATATTGCTATAATTTTTATTGGAGTATTTTCTGAATGTTCTCTACTAGGAGTTTTATGGTTTCAGATCTTACATTTAGGTCTTAATCTATGTTGAGTATACTTTTGTATATGGTATGAAGAAACAGTCTTCTAATCTTGTTCTTTTATATATAGCTATCCACTTATATGCAGAGTACATCATGAGAAACACTGGGCTGGAAGAAGCACAAGCTGGAATCAAGATTGCTGGGAGAAATATCAATAACCTCAGATATGCAGATGACACCACCCTTATGGCAGAAACTGAAGAGGAACTGAAAAGCCTCTTGATGAAAATGAAAGAGGAGAGTGAAAAAGTTGGCTTAAAGCTCAACATTCAGAAAACTAAGATCATTGCATCTGGTCCCATCACCTCATGGGAAATAGATGGGGAGTCAGTGGAAACAGTGTCAGACTTTATTTTTTTGGGCTCCAAAATCACTGTGGATGGTGACTGCTGCCATGAAATTAAGACACTTAGTCCTTGGAAGGAAAGTTATGACCAACCTAGACAGCATATTAAAAAGCAGAGACATTACTTCGCCAACAAAGGTCCGTCTGGTCAAGGCTATGGTTTTTCCAGTGGTCATGTATGGATATGAGAGTTGGACTGTGAAGAAAGCTGAGCACCGAAAAATTGATGCTTTTGAACTGTGGTGTTAGAGAAGACTCTTGAGAGTCCCTTGGACTGCAAGGAGATGCAAGCAGTCCATCCTAAAGGAGATCAGTCCTGGGTGTTTATTGGAAAGACTGATGCTGAAGGTGAAACTCCAATACTTTGGCCACCTCATGCGAAGAGTTGACTCATTGGAAAAGACCCTGATGCTGGGAGGGATTGGGGGCAGGAGGAGAAGGGGACGACAGAGGATGAGATGACTGGATGGCATCACTGACTCGATGGGCATGAGTTTGAATAAACTCCGGGAGCTGGTGATGGACAGGGAGGCCTGGCGTGCTGTGATTCATGGGGTCACAAAGAGTCGGACACGACTGAGCGACTGAACTGAACTGATCCACTTTTTCCAACAACATTCACTGAAGAGACTGTTCTCCATTATAAATTCTTGCCTCCTCTGTCATAGATTAACCGTAAGTATGTGGGTTTATTTCCAGGCTCTCTGTTCCACTGATCCATGTGTCTGTCTTTGAGCCTGTGCCATGTGGTTTTGATTACTATAGCTTTATAGTATATCCTGAAGTCACGGAGTGTGGTATCTCCAGAAAAAAAATGAATAATGGCTGAAATATTCCAAATTTGACTATAAAAAAATTAACCCAAATATCCAAGAGACTCAGTGAGCTCCAAGTATGCAAAAAAGGGACAATCACTTTGGCAGACAGTTTGGCAGTTTCTTACAAAGCTAAATATAAGCTGATCATTCAACCCAGCAATCACACTCCTGGCTATTTACCCATATTGAACAGTGTATACACATAAAACCAGGCATGTGAATCTTTATAGCAGCTTTATTCATAATTGCCAAAAACTGGAAGCAATTAAGAGGTCCTTCAATAGATGAATAAATAACTGCGGTACATCTATAACATGGAAAATTATTCAGTGATTTTTTTTGAGCTACCAAGTTATGAAAAGACATGGCGGAAGCTTAAACATGTACTGCTAAGTGATGGAAGCCAATCTGAAAAGGCTACACACTCTATGAGTCCAAGAATCATAGACAAAGCAAGGGAATTCCACAAACACATCTGCTTCATTGACTGCTAAAGCCTTTGACTGTGTGGATCACAATAAACTGTGGAAAATTCTTAAAGAGATGGGAATACCAGACCACCTTACCTGTTTCCTGAGAAATCTATATGCAAATAAAGAAGCATGAGCTAAAAGCAGACATGAAACAACAGAATGGTTCAAAATTGAGAAAGGAGTCTGTCAAAGCTATACATTGTCACTCTGCTTATTTAACTTCTATGCAGAGTTCAGTTCAGTCGCTCAGTCGTGTCCAACTCTTTGCAACCCCATGAACCGCAGCACACCAGGCCTTCCTGTCCATCACCAATTCCCGGAGTCCACCCAAACCCATGTCCATCGAGTCGGTGATGCCATCCAACCATTTCACTCTCTCTCATCCCCTTCTCCTCCTGCCCTCAATCTTTCCCAGCATCAGGGTCTTTTCCAATGAGTCAGCTCTTCACTTCAGGTGGCCAAAGTATTGGAGTTTCAGCTTCAACATCAGTCCTTCCAATGAACACCCAGGACTGATCTCCTTTAGGATGGACTGGTTGGATCTCCTTGCAGTCCAAGGGACTCTCAAGAGTCTTCTCCAACACCACAGTTCAAAAGCATCAATTCTTCGGTGCTCAAATTTCTCTCACATCCATACATGACTACTGGAAAAACCATAGCCTTGACCAGACGGACCTTTGTTGGCAAAGTAATGTTTCTGCTTTTTAATATGCTGTCTAGGTTGGTCATAACTTTCCTTCCAAGGACTAAGCGTCTTTTAATTTCACGGCTGCAGTCACCATCTGCACATCATGGGAAATGCTGGGCTTGGAGACTCACAAGCTGGAATCAAGATTTCTGGGAGAAATATCAATAACCACTCTATGCAGATGATACCACTCTGATGGCAGAAAGTGAAGAGGAACTAAAGAGCCTCTCGAGGGTGAAAGAGAAGAGTGAAAAAGCAGGTTTAAAACTCAATATGAAAACTAACATCATAGCATCTGGCCCCATCACTTCATGGCAAATAGATGGGAAAGAGGCACTGACAGGCTTTGTTTTCTTGGGCTCCAAAATCACTGCAGACAGTGACTGCAGCCATGAAATTAAAAGACACTTCCTCCTTGGAAGGAAAGCTATGACAAACCTAAACAGCATATTAAAAAGCAGAGACATCATTTTGTCAACAAAGGTCCATATAGTCAAAGCTATGGTTTTTTCAGTAGTCATGTAGGGATGTGAGAGTTGGAACGTGAAGAAGGCTGAGTGCTGAAGAATTGATGCTTTTGAATTGTGGAGCTGGAGAAGACTCTTGAGAGTCCCTTGGACACCAAGGAGATAAAACCAGTCAATCCTAAAGGAAATGAACCCTGAATATTCATTCAAAGGACTGATACTTTGATTATCAGTCAACTGGATCAAAGTTCTTGAATATTACTGAAATTCAGTTGTATTAATCTAAAGGAGAATATTTTAAGAAGTTTTTGGTAATTCCAAGGGCAATCACTTAAAAAAAAAAACAACAAACAACTCAAAAACATATAGTATTTGAAATTGGACCACCTTATGTGAACACTGATGCGTGGAGTATGGCAGAAGTAATTAGGTCATGTAAAACCGTGCAGCTTCTACCTGGGTGTCTTGGAAAATGTACTCCCCAGAAGCCCCCTGTCAGAGGAAAAGTTCTCTTGTCATGTTGAAAGAAGCCACATGGATGGGTCACACATGTATACCCAAGTCAACAGTCCCAGATAAACCCAGTCTCAATTCATCCCAGCCCAGGTGCCAGCCATGTGAGTGAAGAAGCCATAGATGACCCAAGCCCCTAGTCACTCAATTCCTGACCCACAGAATATGTGAGTAATAAATAAAATGACAATGTTGTATGTTACTATGTTTGGGGTGGTTTGCCTCACAGTGATGATTAGAAAAAACAAGAAACCACATAAACAGAACACCTGGAAAATAAAAAAGCTCTTAAAACATAATGACATGACAGAAAAAATTGAAAAACTCAATAGAAGCATTGGAAAATATAGTTGAGAAAAATTCTTGGGAGGTTAAGCAAACAGGCAAACCAACTGATGGAAAATTAGAGAAAAAAATATATAGTAATTTGGGGAATTAGACCAGGAGATCTACCATCTGAACTGAACCTCCAAAAAGAGAAAACAGAAGAAAAAATGGAAGTAAATAATTAAATCAGTTAAATAATTCCAAGATTATATCTCAAAACAAAGGGATAGTTTCCAGATTGAAAAGTCCCTTGGAATACCAGCATCATGGGTGAAAAATAGACCCACTCCAAGACGTACTTATGGGGCTTTCCTGGTAGCTCAAGGAACCGTGCTGAACTGTGTTTGAACTGTGGTATTGGAGAAGTCTCTTGAGAGTCCCTTAAACTGCAAGGAGATCAAACCAGTCAATCTTAAAGGAAATCAGTCCTGAATATTCATTGGAATTCATTGAAATTAAGCTGAAACTTCAATACTTTGGCCACCTGATGCAAAGAACTGACTCCTTCGAAAACACCCTAATGCTGGGAAAGACTGACAGCAGGAGAAGGGGACGACAGAGGATGAGATGGTTGGATGGCATCACTGACTTGATGGACATGCGTTTGAGTAAGCTCCAGGAGTTGGTGATGGACAGGGAAGCAAGGCGTGCTGCAATCCAAGGGGTCGCAAAGAATTGGACATGACTGAGCAACTGAACTGAACTCATAGCTCAGGGCATCCCTGACAGCTCAGTTGGTAAAGAATCCACCTGCAATGCAGGAGACCCTGGTTCAATTCCTGGGTCGGGAAGATCCACTGGAGAAGGGATAGGCTATCCACTCTAGTATTCTTGGGCTTCCCTTGTGGCTCAGCTGGTAAAGAATCCACCTGCAATGCAGGAGACCTGGGTTCAATCCCTGGGTTGGAAAGATGCTCTGGAGAAGGGAAAGGCTACCCACTCTAGTATTCTGACCTAGAGAATTCTGAATAGTCCATGGAGTCACAAAGAGTCAGACATGACTGAGCGACTTTCACTTTCAAGATGTACTTATTAAACACAAAATGTCAGAACACTGGGGAAAAAGAGTATCATGTAGGTTTCTGGGGTGGGGGAGTGGAGATAAACCACGTGAAAAAGATGCAGAAGCAAAATGTCTCCATATTTCATAAAAGCCAAACAAGCCAGATGATAATGGAGCAATGCCTCCAAAGTGCTAAAAAAAATTGAATTCCAGGGAGGGGGGATCGGGATGGGGAATACATGTAAATCCATGGCTGATTCATGTCAATGTATGACAAAAACCACTACAATAAAGTAATTAGCCTCCAACTAATAAAAATAAATGAAAAAAAAAGAAAGAAATTGAATTCCAGATGAGAATTCTTAGAACTAGATGAACTACCATGTAAATTAAGGGTAAAATAAAAACATTTTACATATTAAGAGAGGAAAAACTTCAAAATATTCACCCGTCTGCATCCCTTTTCAGGAAGCTGAAATGAACTTTGATGAGCTCCATCAAAACTGAAAGGTCGGGGCATGCCCCCGGGAAAGTGCTACAAGGCAAATTCCGGAGGCTGGCTAAACTTTCAGGGGCTGGCCCCCTGCAGCCTGGTCCAATCAGGTACCAACACAGAGCCCTCGGACACTGACCACCGCTGTAGCCCGCGCTTTCTTCCTTATATGAAAAGACCTGGCCTGGACGCCCTGCCCGGACTATAAAACCCCTCCCCACCCCTCATACCTTGCAGACTCCCTTTGTCTCCTCACTCACCAGCCCCCCGGGAGTTCTGCCCGAGAGCGAGAGCGACGCTTAATAAAAAGGCCTTTACCACCGGTCCTTAGAGGCGGCTTTTTCTTTCTCCCGCGGCGTTTTCTAACATCTGGCGCCCAACGTGGGGCTTGGGTTGAGGGGCCCCCGGCACTCGCCGTTGAGGCCCCCCTCGAGCTCCACCGCCGCGGTAGCCCCGGACCCAGGCGGCTGACCAACCCCCCGGACGGCAGGATACGGGGTAAGTCCCTTCGGCTTTGGGGCCTGCCTTCCCTGGCGACCACCTCCTAGGGCTCCGTAACCAGTGCGCACTTACTGGGCCCTCCCGGTCACCAGCCGGTGGGGAGACGTCCCCAGCGGCTGAGTAGACCTCTGGCTTCGGCCTCCGGCTCCGGCCTTCCCGGTCACCAGCTGGTGGGGAGACGTCCCCAGCGGCTGAGTAGACCTCCGGCTTCGGCCTTTCCGGGTCCCTGCGGCCGTGAGGAAGACGTTCCCCGCGACAACACGGACCTCCGGCTCCCCTCGACTTGTCTGAAGACGTTCGGACAGCGGGGGTTGCCTCCACACCCCGTGGTCGCCATGGGATCGACAGCCTCCAAACCCAATCCCCAATACTCCACCCCCTTAGAGTGCCTGCTAGCTAACCTGCGGACTCTAGGGCTAAAGAGAGATATCCGTCCCAAGCAGCTCACTTTTCTGTGCTCACAGGCCTGGCCTCAGTATTCCCTAGATAATGGCTCACAATGGCCAGCCACAGGGACACTAGACTTTGACGTCCTCCGTGATTTGGATAATTACTGCCGGAGAACGGGAAAATGGTCTGAGGTCCCCTATGTTCAGGCCTTTTGGGCTTTGCGCTCTCGCCCCACCCTGTGCACTACGTGTGCTCCTAGCCAGATCCTACTCACCATGGCCCCCCCCGACTCCACCCTCCCGAGCTAAGCCAACCCCTCCCGCTTCTGAGTCCTCTGCTTTCTCTGTTCCCCCAGAAGATCTGGTGGCCCCCCCTCCCTACGCCTCTCCCACGGCCCCCTCCCCTTCCTCTCCGGTTCCTACTCCCTCCCCTTCCACTCCGGCCCCTCCTACCTCTTCCCCCTCCTCTCCGGCCCCTCCTAACCCCTCCCCCTCTAACCCTACTCCGGCCTCTTTTGCTCCTGTTCCCGCCCGAGGCTTCACCGCCGGCCCCAGATTCTCCGGCCATTAGCCCTATCTTGTATCCTCCCCTTCCCCCCGTCACTCCCTACTCGTCTCCGGTTAGCTCCCACACTCGCTCCCATAGCAACCCTCCAGGGGCCTCCCCGCCCCCTCCCCCAGCCCCGCTACTCCCTCTGCGGCAAGTGGCCGGAGCCGACGGCCTGGCCCAGGTCCACGTCCCCTTCTCTCTCCAGGACTTAGCACAGATTGAGGCCAAGCTGGGATCCTTTTCCTCCAACCCCACTCAGTACATTAAGCAGTTTACTGGTCTGACCCGCGCCTATGCCTTAACATGGCAGGACATATATGTCATCCTGGGATCTACCACCACCCCCAAGGAGAGGCAGGCCATTTGGACGGCAGCCAGGGCTAAGGCCGACCAGCGGCATAGTGCCAACGCCTCCCCCGAGCGCCCCCCGGGAGCTCAGGCAGTTCCTGACACCGACCCTGATTGGAACTACCAGGAAGGGGGTGGCGGCCAGCTGCGGGTACGCTATATGATAGTGTCTCCTTGATGGGATGGAAACGTCCTCTCATAAAGTGGTAAACCTCCTCAAACAAGATGAGGTGACTCAGGGGCCCGATGAAAACCCAGCCATGTTTCTTAATCGGCTGACTGAGGCCCTTGTTCAATACACCAGACTGTCCCCTGAGTCCCCCATGGGGGCAGCTACCTTGGCCAATCGTTTTATCTCCCAATCCGCACCTGACATCCGAAAAAAACTGGCCAAGGCTGAGGATGGCCCTCAGACCCCTATTCGAGACCTGGTAAAAATGGCCTTTAAAGTTTATAACGCCCGTGAAGAAACTGCTGAGGCCAGCCGAAAGGCAAGGCTCAAACAAAAGGCCGAATTTCAGGCAAGCCTCCTAAACCAGCAAACCCAGGCCTTGGTAGCAGCCCTCCGGCCGGCGGCGGGCTCGGGGCCCCAAAACCCCCCTCCGGGGGCCTGCTTCAAGTGCGGCCAAGAAGGACACTGGGCCAAGATGTGCCCCAATCCGCGGCCTCCTTCCAAGCCGTGCCCGTTGTGCAAACAACGAGGACACTGGGCTAGTGACTGTCCCCGGGCCTCTCGGGCTCCGACCTCTAGGGGCCGGAGACCAGAGCGCCCCAGGGAGACCTCCTGCCCTCCTCCGGCCTCGGAACTGCTGAGCTTCAATGATGACTGATGCCGCCCAGACTCGGGGACCCCAATAACCCAAGCCGAGCCTAGGGTAACGCTCCAGGTAGCGGGTAAGTCCATCAACTTTCTAGTTGATACGGGGGCTACCTATTCGGTCCTTTCCTCTTTCGGGGGCACTTTACGTCCTTCCCAGGTTTCGGTTATGGGCACTGACGGCCAACCCTCGTGTCCACTCCAAACCCAACCACTGTTCTGCCAATTAGATTCCTGCCTATTTACCCACTCCTTTTTGGTCATCCCCTCCTGCCCTACTCCTCTCTTGGGAAGAGATATACTCGCTAAGCTGAAGGCCACTCTTCACCTGACTCCAGGATCGGCTCCCACGTCAGGGGCCTTCCTAATGTTACTTGTTGACCCCCCAACTTCTTCTGTTAATCCTGAGGTCTGGGACACCCGAGTCCCGGTGGTGGCTCGGCACCACCCTCCAGTCCTCATCCGGCTAAGAGACCCCACCTGCTTCCCAGCCAGGCCCCAGTTTCCTTTGTCTACTCATAACCTCAGGGGACTAAAGCCCATCATCGACCGTCTCAGAGGACAGGGTCTTTTGATCCCCACGACTTCCCCCTGTAACACACCCATCCTTCCTGTTCGAAAGGCTTCAGGAGACTACCGGCTAGTGCAGGATCTCCGCCTGATCAACGCGGCGGTGGTCCCTGCCCATCCACTTGTCCCTAACCCCTACACTCTCCTTTCTTCCATACCTCCCAACACCTCTCATTTTACCGTCATTGACCTCAAAGATGCCTTTTTTACCATCCCACTCCACCCCGACTGCCAATTCCTCTTTGCTTTTACCTGGACTGACCCCGACACTCAGCTTACCACCCAGCTCACATGGACTGTACTCCCTCAGGGGTTCAGAGACAGTCCCCATTACTTCGGACAGGCTCTGTCCCGAGACCTGGCCAGATGCTCGCTCCGCCCTAGCACCCTCCTCCAATATGTAGACGACCTGCTCCTTTGCAGCCCCTCAGAAAAAACCTCCCGACAACATTCTGCAACTCTTCTTAATTTCCTTGGCTCCCAGGGTTACAGAGCCTCACAATCCAAGGCCCAACTGACTCAGACTTCTGTTGTCTATCTAGGCCTCAAAATCACCCCTACCACTAAGGCCCTGACGGCAGATCGGTGTAGCCTCCTCAGGTCCATCTGTCCTCCGGCCAACGGAGACCAGATATTGTCCTTCCTAGGACTGATGGGGTTCTTCCGACACTGGGTCCCGAACTACGCCACCCTGGCCAAACCCCTATATGCCGCTGCTAAAGAGACTCCCACAGGACCACTGTCTTCCCCCACTGAAGTGACTAAGGCCTTCCACGCTTTACGCTCAACCCTATTGGCTGCACCCCCTCTCTTTCTCCCAAATCCCAACTATCCACACCATCTATACACTGATGAAAAGGGAGGGATAGCCTTTGGAGCCCTGGTGCAACCGATTGGCCCCGAACTGCTGCCTGTTGCTTACATATCCAAACAACTTGACCCCACAGCCAGGGGATGGTTCCCCTGCCTGCGGGCACTAGCGGCAGCAGCAACATTGTACGCTGATGCTAAAAAGCTGATTCATGGTCAGCCCCTGACCATCTTCTCACCTCATCGCCTTGGCGATCTTTTAGCCTCTAGATTTCTCTCTGACCTCAGCGAATCCAGGCTCCAGCAGTTTCACCTGGTATTTTTGGACAATCCGCAAGTTTCCGTGAGTCGTTCTCCACAATTAAACCCGCTTTCTTCGTTGCCCTCCCTCCCCCTCTCCTCAGAACCCCCAGCCCACTTATGCTCAGAGGTCCTTGAGTCCCTTATGCAACCACCTCACAACCTGTTTTCCGAACCTCTACCAGATCCAGAGCTAACTTTGTTCGTCGATGGGAGCTCAAAGCGAGATCCTGATGGAAACCGAAGGGCGGCTCATGCTGTGGTAACCACCCGAGAAGTCCTGGAGGCTCAGCCCTTGCCACCCGGGACGACCTCTCAAAAGGCTGAACTAACAGCCCTAACTAGAGCCTTACACCTAGCAAAAGGAAAAAGGGCCAATATTTACACAGACTCCAAATATGCCTTCTTGATTGCCCATTCTCACGCGGCAATCTGGAAAGAGCGGGGCTTCCTGACCACTAAAGGATCCCCCATCTGTAATGCCCCCCACATTATTCGACTGTTAGATGCCTTATCTCTGCCCAAAGAGGTCGCTATCATACACTGCAAGGGACACCAAAATACTCATGACAGTGTCGCTCTGGGTAATAATATGGCAGATCAAGTGGCTCGACAAATCACCTTACAACAAGCCCCCGAGCCCTTGCTGACTTTGAGATCCACCCTCAACCCAGATTATTCCAGCGAAGAAGCCAGAGCCTTGCTGGCACAGGAAGGGGCTCAGAGGCACCCGTCGGGATGGATACTACTCCATAATAAACCGGTGCTTCCTGAGCGCCAGGCTAAGGCCATAATATCCCAAATCCACAATACCCTCCACATCGGGCCAAGGGCTCTCTTTTCCTTTCTCAGCCCTGTCTTTTCTCCCCTACATCTCAGACAGACCATATATGCGGTCCACCGCTCCTGCCTAACCTGTGCTTCCACCTCTCCTCAAGGAGGACTCCGACCCCCACAGGAGACTCACCAGCTAAGGGGACATATGCCCGGACAAGATTGGCAGATAGACTTCACCCACATGCCCAGACATCGAACCTACCGCTATCTGCTGGTCTTGGTGGATACCTTTTCAGGATGGGTCGAGGCCTTCCCCACCGCCCGAGAGACGGCAGCGGCGGTGACAGAAGTCTTGACGACCCATCTCATTCCCAGATTTGGGTTGCCAAACTCCCTCCAGTCTGACAATGGGCCTGCATTTATCTCACAGATCTCCCAGCAGGTGGCTACGGCTCTGGGCATCGACTGGCATCTCCACATCCCCTATCGGCCCCAATCGTCAGGCAAAGTAGAACGGGTGAACGGCATCATCAAGACGCACCTGACCAAGCTTGCCTCAGAACTGCGGCTGTCTTGGGTCGACCTCCTTCCTCTGGCGCTCACACGCATTCGCACCACACCACACTCCAAAACAGGTTTGACCCCTTTTGAACTGCTCTACGGCAGGCCCTATCTCCTGACTCACCTCCCAGAGGGAGAGGCTCCCCCACTCGCGGGGTACCTCCCCCTCTTCTCCCTCCTACGATCCTTGCTGAGAGAACACGCAAACCGGGTCCTGCCACAACCGACAGACGACGAGGGGCCAACTCAGCCTCTGGCCCCGGGAGATCAGGTACTGCTAAAAACCTTGAGTCCCCGCCTGCTACAACCTCGCTGGACGGGGCCCCATACTGTAATCCTCACCACTCCCACGGCAGCCAAACTGCTGGGACACGAGCCCTGGTATCACCTGACCCGGCTCAAACGAGCTCCCCCGGGTCTCCCAGAGACAGGGGCGGCCCCGGCCCAGGCCCCTCCTCCCAATTACTCCTACCACTCCACCCTCACGGGGCCGACCAAACTAACCATCACCCGAACCCCTCTGTCGTTGATCCCAGAATAATTGAGAGACCACATCCCGATATCCGATGCTGACCTGGCATCACCCGCTGTGGCTGCTAACAATCACAGCTCTGGCCATACTTTTTGCCATTAGATTAGCGGCCGCGGCCCCCCGCAATTGGTCCTCCATTCTTCGACTGTCCCTGGCCCTCACATACCTAGCCATCTGCTTCCTACTCCTGGGGTGCTATTCCCTTGGGACACCCTGACCTGGTTACCGGCTCCATCCCTACGAGACCCACGAGGCTGGTTGTCCGCCACACCCCCTTCACCCCAACCTCAGAACAATGCGGGACTCTCTACTCTGGGTTACTCTGGGGGTACTGGGGGTCCTGGAAAAAGGGGGGCACACCTACCAAAACCCCCACCAGCCTTTTCAAGTCACATGGATCTTAAAAAATGGAGAGACCTACGAAGAGCTAAACCGGACCACAGCCACCCAACCGAAAGATAAGTGGTGGCCGGACTTATATTTTAACCTTACAAAATTAATCGAACAATCAGGATACTCCAAGTGTAGGGTCAGGTCTCTCGGGTTTTATGCCTGCCCGGGACATCAGCGAGAAAACATAAAAACCTGTGGGGGAATGGTGAGCCGCTACTGTAAATCCTGGGGCTGTGTTACTTCCAATGATGGGTATCGGAAGTGGTCGGTGACCAGGCCAGACCTGATCAATATGTCCTTCACGGGTCCTCTTCCAAAATCAGATTGGCAGGGACGACCCTCCAACCCAGGGCAATGCAGCGACCAGATCCAACTATCATTCACACAGCAGGGACGGACTGAAAATAGATGGATTTCTGGGCTGTCCTGGGGGGTAGTGATATATGATACCTATGGTACGGGAAGCAATAGTGCAACATTGTATGTTCAGCAAGTCCTACAACCCGCCCAGACCCAAGTTATGGGGCCCAACCAGATTATTACACCCCCCCGCCCCTCACCACAAGGGACAAATGCCGCAAATGTTGTGACCTCGCCTACCCCTACCCCCTCTCTTCAGCTAACCCAGACAGACCCACCAGAAACCCAAGAACCCCTGTGGGCCTTGATCAAAGAAACCTACGGGGCCCTTAACCACTCCGATCCTAATGCGACTCAATCCTGCTGGCTTTGCTACACCTCACACCCACCTTACTACGAGGCCGTGGGTTTAAATGCCACCTACAACTTATCCACTCTCTCTAACCCACCACAGTGCTCTTGGGGAGACCGCAAGGTGGGCCTTACCATGAAACAAGTATGGGGTTCGGGGACCTGCTTAGGCACGGTTCCTACAGATAAACAAACCCTGTGCGCCCAGACTGACAATGACACCAACTTCACCGATAAGACCTACGTCATTCCCGAAATCGGGGGGTGGTGGATATGCTCATGGACTGGGCTGACGCCCTGTCTCCATTTGGCTGTCTTCGACCAGAGCAGAGAATTCTGTGTCATGGTAGTAGTAGTACCCAAGATTACATACCACCCAGAAGAGGTCCTCTACAACTTTTGGGACCAAGATACCCCAGCTCCCAGACATAAGAGGGAGCCCGTTACAGCTATTACTCTAGCAACACTGTTCGCCCTGGGGGCGGCCGGAACGGGCACGGGCATTGCTTCCCTGACTACACAACATCAGGGCCTAATCATCCTGAGAGTCGCCATTGATGAAGACATTGCACGAATAGAAAAGTCTATGATGGCCTTGGAAAAATCCCTAACCTCTTTGTCAGAAGTGGTGTTACAGAACAGACGAGGCCTAGACCTGATTTTTTTACAACAAGGGGGCCTCTGTGCAGCCCTCAAAGAAGAGTGTTGCTTTTACGCAGACCATACAGGGGTAGTGAGAGAGTCCATGGCCAAAGTAAGAGAAGGACTAGAGCGCAGAAAGAGGGAACGGGAAGCCCAGCAAGGTTGGTTCGAATCATGGTTCCAAAACTCCCCCTGGCTGACCACCCTGCTCTCGACCTTAATGGGACCACTCATAATCCTCTTGTTGCTCTTAACTTTCGGGCCCTGTCTCTTAAATAAGCTCTTGGCCTTCGTCAAACAGCGGCTCAACACGGTTCAGCTGATGGTATTGCGACAGCAGTACCAAGGGCTTCCAACGGACACTCTGTGACAAAATTAACGGCAGACGCTCCCTGTCATCCCGGCCACACCCTACCCCTCGCCGCCCCCGTTCAGCAGGAAGAAGCCAGAGAGAACCGGCGCCCCTTGTCCTATAACTAAAAGGCCGGGATGAAAGGTCGGGGCATGCCCCCGGGAAAGTGCTACAAGGCAAATTCTGGAGGCTGGCTAAACTTTCAGGGGCTGGCCCCCTGCAGCCTGGTCCAATCAGGTACCAACACAGAGCCCTCGGACACTGACCACCGCTGTAGCCCGCGCTTTCTTCCTTATATGAAAAGACCTGGCCTGGACGCCCTGCCCGGACTATAAAACCCCTCCCCACCCCTCATACCTTGCAGACTCCCTTTGTCTCCTCACTCACCAGCCCCCCGGGAGTTCTGCCCGAGAGCGAGAGCGACGCTTAATAAAAAGGCCTTTACCACCGGTCCTTAGAGGCGGCTTTTTCTTTCTCCCGCGGCGTTTTCTAACAAAAACTATGTTGTAAGCCAAGAAGGAGGACAACATAAGAATCAGAAACTGTATCACAACACCAGAAGAAAAGAAAGGAAATACCAGGATGATAGTAAAGGAACACCTTAGGCTGTGTGTGTAACAGGCCAACAGACAGACATAGCATACAGCCGTGGCGGAGATGTTGAATGGAAAGAAAATGAAGTGAATGGAATAACTGATGGGAATAAGCATACTTAAAGCCCATTTAAACAACTGGCAGAGTTTGGGGGTGAATCTGTAATAACTATTTTGAAGACAAAGCAAACAAAGGGGGTTAGGGAGATAATTATTATTGACCCCAAAAAATTAGAATCACAAAATGATGGGGAAAAAAAAAAAAATCACAGTGCAGCCCATGGCTTGGCTCAGAAAAGCACCAGTCTTAATAATGTAAACACTGTTTTTCCCTTGAGATTCAATAAAACAATATTAGGAGCACAGAGCAATAGGAGAGATGGGTGCTGAAAACACAGGGGTTGTGTACTTTGCCCAGCATCACAAAACTGGCCACAGCTGGGTGTTTAGAATTACACTGCTGTTCCAAGCAAAGGTCTCCTCCTAATTTTATTCTTCTCCCAAGTGCTCTTTGTCTTCAGCAGCTCAAAATGGTAAGGAGCTAATCAAAAACATAAAGTAGAGGTAAAGGGTAACACTCAGCGTAGGTTTGTTTACACAGTGATAAACAGATAAGGAGATGCCTGTAAGAGAAGTCTAAAACTCGCTGAGCAACAAATCCAGACTTCAGCTTGGAATAAGTACGAAACATTAGAAGATTTCAATATGTAAAAGAAAAAAAAAAGTGCTATAGTGGCATTTAAAAATTAAAATCTACTAGATATCACTAGCACATGCCTCTGTATTTTAAAATGAACCCAATTCTAAATGATTATATTCATCTCAATCACACATTAGTTTAATTTAGAGAACTATCACCATATAAATAAGATAACAAGGACTTCTCTTGTGGTGCAATGGATAAGAACCCGCCTGCCAATGTAGGGGACACGGGGGTTCAATCCCCGGTCTGGGAAAATTCCACATGCCTCAGAGCAACTAAGCCCGCATGCCGCAACTACTGAAGCCTGTGCTCCACAAAGAGAAGCCGCTGCAATGAGAAGCCCACACACCACCACAAACAGTGGCCTCTGCTTGCCACAACTAGAGAAAGCCTGCTCACTGCAATGAAGACCTAGAACAGCCAAAAAGAAAATAAACACATGGTTCAGATGTATAAACTAAAAAATAAAGAAGACAATGAAAAAAATGTGTAAGAAAGTGAGCTAAATGTGGCTCAGGATATATTCTTCATAATTTCTTTTTAACAATAAAAAGAAAGGCAAAGCAGGAAGAGGGAGAGAATTGGGAATAATATGTGTTTCACTATGAATTAATATGACATGACATATTCAGAACTTGGAAGCAAAAGGATTTATCAAGTTTATATGACTATTCACATACATGCGAATACGCCTTTAAGAATGATCAGAATCTTCTTGTTCAGCCTCTAATTACACCTGTGACTCCTAGACAGAGATGTGTCCATCAACAGATAATAGATAAAGATGTGGGGGTGTGTTTGTGTATTTCTCAGCCATAAAAAAGAATGAAACTCTGCCATCAGCAACAACATGGATGGACTTGGATGGCATTATGCTAAGTGAAATAAGTTAAAGAAAGACAAATACTGTCATCACTTATATGTGGAATTTAAAAAATGCAACAAACCAGTGTATATAACAAAAAAGAAACTCACAAATATAGACAACAAATAAGTGGTTACCAGTGGGAAAAGGGGAGAGGCATTATAGGAATAAGGATTAAGAGATGCATGCAAGCTCATTTAGTCATGTCTGACTCTGCGACCCTATGGACTGTAGCCCACGATGTTCCTCTGTCCATCGGATTCTCCCCTCAATACTGGAGTGGGTTGCCATTTCCTTCTCCAGGGTGCCTTCCCAACCTAGGGATTGAACCCACATTCCTGCAGCTCCTGCTTGACAGGTAGATTTTTTATCACTGAGTGACTTGGGAAGCCTCAAGGGATTAAGAAGTACAAACGGTTATGTAAAAAGTAAGATACAGGATACATTGTACAACACAGGGAATATAGCCAATATCTTATAATAACTCTAAATAGAGCATAACCTTTGAAAATTGTGGATCACTATACTGCACACCTATAACTTATATGATATCACACATCAACTATATTTCAATTAAAAAAATTAAATTAGGGACTTCCCTGGTAGTTCAGTG
Organism: Cervus elaphus; assembly: GCF_910594005.1. NCBI lineage: Eukaryota > Metazoa > Chordata > Mammalia > Artiodactyla > Cervidae > Cervus > Cervus elaphus. Next base: position 50,394,007 of record NC_057843.1, on the reverse strand, counting down.
GCTATGACTCCATGCTCTCAATGCTTGGTGGGTGGTGGGGGGCGGGGGGCGGGGGGGGGGGGCGCCTGGGTTCAATCCCTGGTCAGGGAACTAGATTCTGAGTGCCGCAACTAAAGATTGTGCATGATGCAACAAAGATTCCTGTGTGACACAACTAAGACCCAGTGCAGCCAAATACATTTTTTTTTTAATATTAAGTTTAAAAAAGTGAGAAAAAATAAAAAGATAATAAGAGCTCTGCACTGGTTAGCTTTGTTAACCTTTATGAAGGTTAAAGCTGACAGACTAACTGTCAACTATAATGAAAGAAAGGAGTAGAATTTTAAAAGGCAAACTCTTATTTCAACAATTTCCACCAAAGTTAATTCTGGTTTAAGTCCAAATAAAACTATTATAGATAAGAATAATTCTGCCTGTTGTCTATTGTACCATTTTTTTAAGTAGTGGAAATATTTCACAAAAAAAGTACACACACGTGTGTGTCCACACCAAGTCTGTGCACACATCTGTGTGTCTGCATAAACGCATAGCTGGATGGATACATCAGGTCCATGACCCATCATCCTGCAGCAGGAAGCTTTCAGTCCAGGTTGTCACCCTCGAGCTTCACTGAATCCTCCTCTGGGGCTCAATTTCGCGGACCCTCCAAGGACCACTGTTCTTGTGGTCTCTGGAGGCTGTGACAGAAGCAAAATACCCACTACTGTGATTGATGCCAAGGTCATGTAAGATCTCAGAGGACTGAGACTCAAGCCAGGGGGCCCAAACGCCACCCCGAAGCGTGGCCAAGGGAAGGAGTGGGAAGCAGGTAAGATCCCAAGGCAGAGAGCTTGCCAACTGCAGTTCTTCCGGCCCCGTGCACCCCACGCTCACGAGTCACCTGGGGGTACCTGGCCTCTGCCTCCTGCAGCTGTGCCCTGCCCGCAGGGTGGTCTCTGCTATCTGGCTGTCTGTGACTCACTGCGGTGAGCTCCCGAGCTTCTCTGAGAGTTCACGTTAAAACGAATTCCTGACACCCCACAGTGCCTGCCCCTCCAAATGGCCAGGAGAAACTCTCTTGGGTCCCTGGACCTCAGCTCCAAGCTCCACAGTTCAGACTGTTGTCTCCTAGAATCCACCCTAGAGTTTTCTTCCAGCTAAGGAAATAAGGGCACTAGGGAACCTTCTATAAAACTGGACCACATTTCCTATGCTCCTTGGGAAAGGGTGCTTTCTACACGAATTAAAGCCAGATGATGCGAGGAAGCGGAAGGAGGGCCTATGTCTCCCTTCTTCAGAGCCTCATGTCCTGAATCAGGCACGGAAGGTGGCACAGAGAATCACTAAGTTCCGTTTGTTAAATGAATAAATTCTCTCTCGAGTGAGCCCACGTTCCTCTGCTGGAAATTAAACACCTATCCTTTCTCCCTTTGGGGAGGAGTTCTGTCTCCAGTTCTCTACATTTGCAGCAAGGACTACCCTGTCGTAGAGAGTACAGCTAAAAGAACATACTGTTTAAAGATGAAATGATAATAAATTATTGGGTATGTGTGTTAGTTGCTCAGTAGTGCCCAACTCTTTGCGACCCCACGGACTGTAGCCCACCAGGCTCCTCTGTCCATGGATTTCTCCAGGCAAGAATATTGGAGTGGGTTGCCGTTTCCTACTCTAGGGGATCTTCCCAACCCAGGCATTGAACCCAGGTCTCCAAAATTAAGGCAGATTCTTTATCATCTGAGCCACCAGGGAAGCCCCAATAAATGATTAAACCCCTCAAAAAATGGAAGAAATGGCACCAAAATTTTGCAAGAGGGACTGAGTGATAGCTGACTGGGGAGATCTCAGAAGGCTGATCCCTTGAAGCAGGCAGCAGAGAAAGCTGAGCAGCAACTCAATCTATAGCACAGTCCCCCCAGCCCTCCCCTCCTGCTACCAGCCACCAACCCCTCCCCTCCAAACGCTCCAGAGTTGGCAACATAAACTCCTCCGGGAGCAGCAGGAAGTGGAGTAAAACTCCAATCAGTGAAAATCTAGTAAAAGACTGTTAAGACTCCCAGACCCCTCCCTCTGCTCTTCATAATCCAGTCCTGACCCCCACCAGAAAACATGAAATAGAATATCTGAGCTGGAGGGCCCAAGGCACAACTGCGGGCAGGAGTACCAACCTGGGGGAATTAAGTCAAAGGTCCTCATTTCCAGAACACTGGCAGGCCGGCATACATACCTCCCAGGCTTCAGCCTCAGAGAACAGAAAACTACTTGATATCCAAGAAAAGCTCATGACACAAAAGAGATCAGAAAAAAACAGAGGAGGTTATCAGGTTAACTAGTATAATCAACCACAATCCTTAGTGACAGAAAATAAAAACAACTTATTATTTCTCACTACTTTTGGAGTTGGTCGGGCAATCCTTCTGGTTTTACCTGGGCTCACTGAGGCAGCTGCATGCAGATAGAGGACTGTCCGGATTGGAGGGTTCCATACAGGTCGTTCACATCTGCATGTTAGCTGGAGTGCCTCTCATCATGTATAGCTGGACGAGATTCCTCACCTGGCAGCCGCAGGGCAGCATACCAAGAGAGCCCAGCAGCTCCAAAGCCTCAACAACATCACGTCTGCTATATTCCATTAGAGAAAGTCACCAGGCCTGACATGATTCCAGAGGAAATAAGGTTTTACTTCTGGATGGGAAGGGAAGCAAAATCACATTGCAAGGGGGGCACAGATACTGCAATGGGAGGAATCTGTACCCATTAAATAGTCTGTCACATGGAGAAATTAAGATCAAGAGATGAGAACTGCAATGATGAAAAAAATCCTAGGGTTTTTATCAGCAAAGACATAAGAGAAATTATTGCAATCATGAAACAAGAACAGGGACTATGAAAATGGAACAGAGAATAAAAATGAATCAAAAGTATGATAGCTAAAATTAAAAATTCAATTGAAGAATCAGAAATTAAAGTTAAGGAAAGCCCCAAGACAGTAGAGCAGAAAGATAAATAAATGGAAAAGAGGAAAATGAGAAAACTGATACAGAAGATCCAACATTCAAATAATAGGCATTTCACCGAGAAAGAAGAAAATGAAGGTAAGAGGGGTGAAAAGGAAGGGGAGGTGGAAGGGAAGTTTAAGAGGGAGGTAACATGTATACGTATCGCTGATTCATGTTAATATATGGCAGAAACAACACAATTTCAACCTAGAATTTCAACCTAGAATTCTATATAACCTGCCAGGCTGTTTGTCAATGTAACATAGAATAAAGGCATTTTCATACATGCAAAGTTGCATGTAACTTTTCTCAGCAGGCTGTTGCAAGAAGCACACCACCAAAAGACAAAGCCCATCAGTAATTATAAAAACAGTCCCACTATTTTGGAATGCTTAATATGTGCAAGGAGCTCTTCTAAAGGATTTACCTAAACAACTCTTAGGATCTTCAGGATAGCTCTAAACAGAAGACACTATTTTCCAGATGAGGAAACTGAGGCATAAAGAGGTTAAATAACTACCAAGGTCACTAAAGGAGTTCTTATCCAAATTCCACTGGAGGGGAATATACCAACAAGCAATTCTCTAGACACCAACCAGGTGTCTTACAAGTCAGCTTAATTCTGACACTATCTAATCAGAGACAGTGTCAATTTCACGGTTTAAGAGTTCAGTCTCACTAAGTCTGACCTTCAGACTATAAAATCAGAAATTCCCACAATCCCTTCCTCAGGTTCAATTAATTTGCTAGAGCAGCTCACAGAACTCAAAGAAACATTTTACTTAGTAGATTACTGGTTTATTATAAAAAGATGTGATAAAGGATACAGGTGAACATCCAGATGGAAGAGATGCACAGGGCATGGTATGGGGGAAAGATGCAGAGCTTCCATGCTCTGAGAGCACCACTCTGCAAATCTCCACACTTGCACCAAGCTGTCCTGGGTTTTTATGGAAGTTTCATTACATGAACATGATTGATTAAATCACTGGTCATCGGGGGATCCAACCTCCAGATCCTCTCTCCTCCCCAGAGATGGGAGGTAGGGATGCTGGGGGTGGGACTGAAAGTTCCAACCCTCTAATCACTTGGCTGGTCCTCCTGCAACCAGCCCCCGTCTTCAGGTGGGATCCAAGGGTCACCTCATCAACATAATAGACAATTTTTGTTGCTCTCATCACTTAGGACATTCCAAGGGTTTTACAGTAGCTCTGTGCCAGAAATGGACCAGATGAACAAATATACATTGATTATAAATCACAGTATCAGTCATAAAGCTAGTAAGTGGAGTAGCTAACATTCAAACCTACACAATCTAGCCCCCCAAGTTCATGTTATGCAGCTGGTACTCCACATCTATGGCCTCTGTATCTGTCAGTTCTGCATCCCTGAATTCAACTAAACTCAAATCAAAACTATTTGGGGAAATTCCCTGGCAGTCCAATGTTTAGGACTCTGCACTTTCACTGCAGGGAGCATGGGTTCAATCCCTGGTGGGGAAACTAAGATCCTGCAAGCCGTGAGGGCAAGAAAAAAAAAGAGAGAGAGAGAGATGTATTAAAAAAAGAGAGAGAAAGAAAAAAATTACACGTGGCTCACATCCTATTTTTATTGGACACTGGGGTTCTAGGGAACAGGAAGTTCTGGGGGCACTGGGAAAGGATTATTTTTCATAACTACAACTTTTTGTTAAGAGACAACTGTCCACGGGTCCCTCATATTTCTGCACATCTTGCAAGTGAGGTACTACCTGCCTTTTCATTCTGGACTGTTTTTTTAAGGCTATTTGTGCAGTGAACACCCTTGAAAGACAGACAGTGCCTCCCTCACTAGCGAAGGGCCAATGTGCTTACTGTTGGGATAATAAATGCAATATCTCTGGGAGCAAAGGGAAAGCATGTTCATTGCCCACCATAAAAGATGTGGGTTCCCTAAGCTCAGGGTTCCTTCCTTGTAACGCAATCCACTGTCCGTGCAGATTATCATCTGCCTGTGTTCTTACCGCCCTGTAGGAACTAGGACTTAGGAAGCTACATGAAAATTGCCAATGTTCTGCTCTGTTATTGCTATAGGTAGTAAACTATACCTTGTGCTTGGCCCAGGAGTCTTAGGTCTTCTGCAAGCATTCATGAAGACTGACAGACTTGCTAGCTTTCAAGTAGGGTAAAATCTAAGACCTTTGATAGGTCTAAGAGCTTTGATGTTACACTCTTGTGGAAATATCTGCTTTTTCAAACAATGTGCATATAAACTTTGATTAACATAAAGGCTACATTTTTCTAGTCTTAAAGGTGGTGATAAAATTAAGAGCTACAATGATAGTCAATGAGTTTTTAAACATAACTAGTATAAATTAATATTCTCAAGTCTTGGTAAATAGTACAACTATTAAAACTTTTCTTCCATTTTTGTCTTCTTTTTACATCTTCATTAACTATTTAATCTCACATCAAAACATATTTAATAATTATATGAAATTTTAAAGTATATAGTAAATATAATTAATGGAAGTCTCAATGACCTGTCCCTAATTTTAAATGAGATGAAACTAAGTAAAACTAGGTTTCATCTGTGTGGTCATCTACAGAAGAAAACTAAATAAAAGGTTCTCCATGCCTGAATTAGAAGTATGAAATGGCAACCCACTCCAGTATCCTTGCCTGGAAAATTACACGGACAGAGGAGCCTGGCAGGCTACAGTCTATAGGGTCACAAAAGTGTTGGACACGACTGACTGACAGATCACGCATGCCTGAATTAATGACATGAAAAGTTCTACAGAAAATTTTTTCCATTTACTCATTACACTACTATAGGACAAAATGTCATTTAAATAACTAACTCTTGCATTTCATTCATGCCTGGAAATGGTATTCATTCTTCTCAATTGCCATCATTTTCTCCCCTGAGGCGAGGCAGCTGAAGGCCTAAAACAAGAACTAAAACCTACCATTTCTGCACACAGGCTTGGCAGGACCCATGAAATACACCCCAGTCTGCACTATTTCAGAGGGGAAAGCTTTAAGTCCATCTAGAGGAAAAGAAAGGATCCACAGAGGCTTCCTCGATAACAACCCACCTGAATCCTGAAAATGGGTAGGATTTAGATACTAGAAAGTAAGAGAGAAAATTTTGCTGACAGAGTGAAAATCTGAAGCAAAAGGAAGCCGGAAAGGAAGACGAGAGTGATGTGTAACAGAAGCAGCTTTAACAAGAATGGGAAGGTAAGAAATCATAGCTGTTTACCACTCACATTCCTTAACCCTAGGGACCTCCTTTTAAATTCTATTATGACACGAGGTCTGTTTCTCAGTTATAGTGAACGACAACAATGAACAGATTTTTAAGCACATTCGTGGACGCTAAGGCCAGGTTTCAGTGAAGAAATCAGAAGAGCGATGATAAACAGGGGACACATACCCACCTCAAATGATTAAAACTGTCACTCATAATAAAATGTCCTCTGAGCAGCAGCCCGGAAGGCCGTAGAGAAGCCCAGCGCAGAAGAAGCAGGGGTGGCAGCCCGGCTCCGGCCACAGCTCTGTCCTCGCTGGGCTGGCCTCCCATCCCATCCATCCAATGGGCTTTGCTCAGTAATAATGAGAATGCTCAACCCCAGAAAGGAAGGAAACCTGGGAAGAACCAAGACACTGTTCTGAAAATATCTTTGTAGATATAAGGCAAACAATAAGTGCACAGAGAGATCACAGAGTAGACTCGATCTGTATGTTCTCTGAATGCTTTCTTTTCCTCATCACCCTTTATTATATATACACACACACCCTCTGAATGTTCTTCATCCGGATCTCTCTTTACGTACTCAACGACAGCTTGAAAGAGGGAAATAAAACTTAACAAATGCCCTGGGTTTGTCCTTTTTTCCAAGAACCTAGATTTAAACATTCATGGAGTCAAAAAAGAAAGGTGGGGAGGGGATGAGGGCATCAGCAGCATCAGACACAATGAATCAGAATGAATGAACCGAGGGCCACCCCTTCTCACTCTGTTCTGTGTCCTCTGGCCATCAGGGTGGGCCTGTGGCTAAAGAAGCGGAGCTTGACGACTCTGGCCCCAGCTCATGAGGAAATGAGTGCAAGGAAATACAGCGGCTCAGTTCAGATGGGACTCTACACGGACGGGGCCCTTGAGTCTTACTGTGTGTTTTCCAAGGCAAAGAAGGTCCCATTAATCCCAGCACAGCCGGTACCAATAGTTTCTCAATATCTTTCACTCAACTTCTCTTCAAATTTACAATTTAGTGGTAGAAATATATATAGGTTTACCTGTACAAGTGGTATCCATTCCCTTAAAAGCCAAAAGAATGCCCATAACTGTACTAAAATATCAAAATTAGTGCATTATATTAGCAATTAGGAAGAGCAAATGATAAAACGAGGTGTGTGTGTGTACACACACACACACACACACACACAGAGTGGAATATTCTTCAGCCTTCAGAGGGAATCAAAATCTGATACATGCTACATTCATCTTTGTTAAGTGAATAAGCCAGTCACAAAAACACAATACTGTATACTTCCACTTATAAGGGGTACCTAGAGTAATTAAATTCATAGAGGTGGAAAGTGAAATAGAGGTTACTACAGCAGTGGGAGGGGGAAAGGAGAAGTTATTGTTTAGTGAGTACAGAGTTTCTGTTTGGGATGATGAGACGTTCTAGAAACAGACAATGCAGATGGGTGTACAACATTGAATATAACGCCACTGAATTTTCCCTGACTCCATTAGTGACATAGTTTTACACTTGAGGGTTATTTCTTTTCAGCTCTGTTATGATTTTTAAAAAGATGCCACTGGCTTGTACCTTGACACCTTTACAGTAGGTATGTACATTTAGGCAAAAATGTTACTTAGAAGAGGCTTTTTAAATTCAGAGAAAGTTGTTAAGAGTATAGGCAGGAGTGGCCCCAGGTGGTTTGAACACACAAAGACAGACATTTTCAAGTCTCATGCCGTGAAAATTTGGAGATAAAGAACAAAGATCATCTGGCTGGCTGTCTCTCAAAGACCAGTGTGTTTCTTATTGCCTATGAGACTAGAGTATTATCCCAATTTCCTTCAAGTACGAGTAACGGCTAAATGTGAAATGCAAAAACCCTATCCTCTAGGGCACTAGGTTCATTCATAGAAGTGGGCCTCATCAGAGTTGACTAGAGACAGGTCTATTTATGCACAGACATACACACACTTGGAGTTTGTTTTTTGAAGGAATCTTCAGCCTCCTTACCACTACATGCCAAAATAAGTATAAAAGGTCTCATTGTTCACTTCAAAATTCCAGACTGAAGAGTAATAAACTCTTTTTCTTTCCTTTTTAAAAAAATGAAGAGTAGGTGGTTTATAATACTGCAGAGAGCACTGAATAGAACACAGTTTCAGAGAAACAAAATTTTAGATTTCAAAGGTATCTTAAGGTTCATTCCCCCCACTCTTACTAAATAATTTTAAAGATGAAACAGCACAGAGTGCACACACCTGGCAAGGCTGCCCAGCAAGAACAATTCTTAAGCAGAAACAACTTACCAGTGGCTCTGGTTTCTGTCCAACCCGTTCATCATGAAGCCCACAGATCCCGAATTTTTTGAAACCTCAATTTTAAATACTCTCAGGTTTAAACACTTCCTGGGTTCCAAAAATTCTCATTCTAAAATATTAGATTCTGTCTTGCTTTTAGAGGAATTTCCAAATTTCCAGATCATACCACCTGTCTGGATTTTCAGCTTGCTAAGTAAAATCGTCAGAGCAAATATTCTCAATCCATATAGAAAAATAAACAACTAACCATCAGCAGGAATGAGAAGTGCTCTCTTTGCCCAGCTTCCTTCAACATGTTAAAATCCAGCTCCACCTCTTGCACGCGGCCCCTTTTCTGAACCACAGTGATTGCTGTCTTCTTTGAAATCCAGTATCATTCACTATAGGAAGCCACAGAGGAAAACAGCGGTGTGAGAATAAATGCTAACCATGCCAAGTCCTAATGAGTGGTTTCAGTAAGCTACCTAACTTCTCTGAGCCTTAGTTTCCTCATCTGAAAAATGAAGCTTATAATCCCCTATTTGGTTGGTGGTGAATCAAAAAACAAAAACCACCTATAAAGCAACTAACATGGTAATTAGTGTGCATCATTTCATCAATAAACAAGGGTTATCACCATCACTGGTCACTTAATTCCACAGATTCCCATCTCTGAACTGATCCAGGCACCTGCTTGGTCAGCTCCTAGTAATCAGTAATCTAGCCTCACCCTTCATTCCCACCCCTCCACCACCACACCACCATCCCGGCCTCACCCTACTCACACTGCCCCGTGGGCCTTGCATAGGCTTATGCAACCAGTAAGGACTCAAAGAATGAACAAAACAAACAAGTCTAAATATTGCAAAATCCACTCCCTTCCACCCCAAAATAGGTAGGGCAGTATCTTGGATGCTTCTTATTAACTGGGCCTCTACCTCAGTCTTTTCCAGATAAAGAAACTAAAGCACAGTACTTAAATGTTCCAAATTATAGTCTGTCAGTGAGTGTAACATGAATTCAAAGCACTCTGTGTTGGCTCTTACAAAATGAACATCTACAAACAAAGCCCAAAGGACTGGCCTCATGCTGGGTGGCTCCCAACCTGTCTTCAGGATTGACCTACCTTTCTTAACCTGTCTGCACTTCAGTCTCCTCATCTGTGCACAAGAGCAGATGAGTTCAGTGAGGGGAACCTACACCTGAGTGATAAAGCATTTTGCTGGTCTTCAGCAGAGGGATGACGGACAGGGACCAGGTACAAGAAGGCTGAGTTTTGACTGAGTTGAGGGTCAAGAGAGCAGAGAATGGGAGGGAAGTCCCACTGCAAGACAAATCTTAATTAGAATGTATTTCCACAAGTCTGAGATCTTATTTTTCTTCCCACATTGATAGCTTTGAAAGTGACAGGCATTTGATGCATTTATACACTATGTGTTCATTACTATGGTGGTTTCTTTTTTTGTGATTTCCTTTGTTGTTGTTCAGTCACCGAGTCGTGTCTGACTCTTTTCAACCCCATGGACTGCAGTTATTTCCTTAAAGACTGATATTAAGTTGATGGTGCTCATACAAATGAAGTTACTGCAGAATTAAGGAAATTTTAAAAATTTTAAGGAAATGTCAGGCAAATTCTTTTTACATACATTTTCTCTTTAACAGTTAAGGAAACTGAGGCATTCACTGCTCTGATGACCATCTGCTGGTGATCTACTCCAGCTAACCAGCAGGAAAGAGGTGAGGTGGGGCTCAACCCACAACTGACTCTGGGGAGACAGAAGAGGGAGCAGAACAGTCTGACTTCCTAGCCAAGAACCACACTGGATCCAGTTATTAACAGCTTTGAATTATACCTTGCCCTACCTCCTCACCTTACAAGGAGCCCCAGAACCTTCCAAGTCTTCCCTCGGGTGTAACTATGACACAATCTCCTCCCAAAGACTTCAGACCAAAGGTACAGCAGAACAACCTCTTCAACCCTCAGATACACATGTGTGAGCTGAGTCAACGTTCCCCAGAAGCTTCATAAACTTGAGGCGCAACCTTTATCTATCATTTTATCTAAACGACATTTAGGTCCCGTTGTTGAATTTGAAATTATTGCCCAAGAGTGAAGGAATTCTCTATGTAATGACAGAAAAAATGGTATTTGAGATGAACTGGCATTCAGAGATGAGCTATGGACATATACGAATATACTTATATCTTTGTTTTATTTTTTCCTTGGAATTCCAGGAGGACTCTTAGATCAAACTTTATCAATTTCTATGGCTCTTGATGCTCTTTCAAATAGACTATAGTATTTAAACTGAGTACCCTAATATCTGAGTATCATTTTCTCTATATTGACTCTATAATTATCTTGATTATGTAGTACATATTCATATACTGTGCAATTATTTTTGACCTATTCCAACTGTAAAATGATACAGCAGAGAGGTTTCATTTTGTATTTCTTTCATTGCTAATGGCTCAATATGAGTATCTCTACATGTGAGAGAAAGGAGTCTGGTAGCAATGATTTCTACTCCAGAGCCAGACTATCCAGTTCAAAAACTGGACACAATCATCTACCAACTCAGACTTTCTTAAGCCCTTAACTGCTCCAAGTTTCAGTTCCTTCACTGGTTAAAATAATAATAATTTTAAGCAATTTAATTGGGTTAAGGATCCTACATACATTAGTTTTTAAAGAGAGCAAGTGAGCCAACCGGTAATATGCTTACACTATACTTGATATGAGTAATGCTCAAAATTCTCCAAGCCAGGCTTCAACAATACGTGAACCATGAACTTCCAGGTATTCAAGCAGGTTTTAGAGAAGGCAGAGGAGCCAGAGATCAAATTGCCAACATCCACTGGATCATTGAAAAAGAGAGTTCCAAAAAAACATCTATTTCTGCTTTATTGACTATGCCAAAGCCTTTGACTGTGTGGATCACAATAAACTGTGGAAAATTCTGAAAGAGATGGGAATACCAGACCACCTGACCTGCCTCTTGAGAAATCTGTATGCAGGTCAGGAAGCAACAGTTAGAACTGGATATGGAACTCCTATTTGGAAAAGGAGTAAGGCAAGGCTGTATATTGTCACCTTGCTTATTTAACTTATATGCAGAGTACATCATGAGAAATGCTGGGCTGGATGAAGCACAAGCTGGAAATCAAGACTGCCAGGAGAAATATCAATAACTGCAGATATGCAGATGACACCACCCTTATGACAGAAAGTGAAGAAGAACTAAAAAGTCTCTTGATGAAAGTGAAAGAGTGAAAAAGTTGGCTTAAAGCGCAACATTCAGAAAACTACGATCATGGCATCCAGTCCCATCACTTCATGGAAAATAGATGGGGAAACAGTGGACACAGTGGCTGACTTTAATTTTTTGGGCTTCAAAATCACTGCAGATGGTGACTGCAGCCATGAAATTAAAAGACGCTTAATCCTTGGAAGAAAAGTTATGACCAACCTAGACAACATATTAAAAAGCAGAGAAGTTTATTATTTTGCCTACAAAGGTCCGTCTAGTCAAGGCTATGGTTTTTGCAGTAGTCATGTGTGGATGTGAGAGTTGGACTATAAAGAAAGCTGAGTGCTGAAGAATTGGTGCTTTTGAACTGTGATGTTGGAGAAGACTCTCGAGAGTCCCTTGGACTGCAACAAGATCCAATCTTAAAGGAAATCAGCCCTGAATATTCATTGGAAGGACTGATGTTGAAGCTGAAATTCCAATACTTTGGCCACCTGATGCAAAGAACTGACTCATTTGAAGACTCTGGTGCTAGGAAAGATTGAAGGCGGGAGGAGAAGGGGACGACAGAGGATGAGATGGTTGGATGGCATCACCGACTCAATGGACATGAATTTGAGTAAACTCTGGGAGTTGGTGACAGACAGGGAGGCCTGGCGTGCGGCAGTCCATGGGGTCGCAAAGGGTTGGACACAACTGAGCAACTGAACTGAACTGACTGAACTGATACTTGATACATAATGAACCTTCAATGAACATCAGCATTTTATTATTATTGTTTATATTTCCTCATCTGGACACTATTCAAATCTTTAATTCATATCTAACCCAGGGATCGAACCTGCGTTGCCTGTGTGTCCTGCATTGCAAGTGGATTCTTGATCCGCTGGGCCATCGGGGAAACTTTTATAACTTTTTTCAGAGCCCCCCAAATGAGAAACTGTATTTGAAGTTTATTAACAAATACCTAAATACACTTAATTTAACTCCACAGGAGTAGCTATTATACAAAACACTATATTACACAAAAAGCTATTATACAAAACCTATTATATAGGTTCTGAGGAAAATGCATCTCCCTAATCTCAAACAATTCACATAAAGGTTATCTGCTCAGCCTTCTGGGGGAAATTATAGGCTTGACCAAAAAATATAGTAAAAAACTATTTTGGAAACAATGCATCCTTTGTAAAGCTGAAAGAAACTTGAGATTGCATCTATTCCTGCTAGAAACACCAGCTCCGGGGGCAGTTACTAGGTTGTGGAGGTGGGGTAGATTCTGTGGTCCAAAAAATTGCGAGAAATGTGGTCAGAAACAAAGTTAGACAAGGTGCTGCATTCCTGGGCTTCTTCCTCCTTATAGCTCTTAAGATAGCAATGCTTACCATGAATATTTAAAGACAGGTACAAGGGACAAGAGTATTCAGCATTTCCCAAACTTATTTGACCAAGAACAAACTTTAGAGCCACAGATTACCAGCCCATAAGGAAAAAATTGAGCTAGTCCCAAGTCCCACCCTCCTCTTTAACTAAAGAAACTGGGCCTCAGGGAAACAAGTGACTTTTCTAAGGGTCAACAACGAGAGGAAGGCTGTGTTCGCTCTGAACTTCACCTTGTCAGAATGCGACTTTTCACACTCTACTGCTTTCCCTCAACCCAGTTTGGTGGGAGAGGGGAGTTGGGGGATAAGGAGGGGCCAGCCACAGAAGCCCAGATGGGAAATCTGATTCCTATGAGGTCAATGGCTATTGAACGTCTTTCTTTTTTTTCCCATCTGCTTTCAATACAGGTCAAATTTCACAACCAAAAACAGAAGGAAAAAAAAGAAATCTCTGTATGAGTCCGACAAGAAATCTAGTGTATTTTTCTTACATTACACTATATTTTTAACCTCCCCATTCCACCCCACCCTCAATACTATTAATATTAACAAGGAGCATGTTAATTGTAAGGCTGACTTTCACCATGTTTCAAAATCACATCTACCATCAAACACTGGGCCCTTTGCTAATGGGTCCAATTTAGCCCAGAGGACAATCCTCAAAGTGACCAGAATCATCTAAGGATGTTATAGAACCAAACTCGGGTCCACGCATCTGTGCCAATCTACTGACACTGGGCTATGGTGAAGGAAAACGCATCCTTTATTGTAAGTCTGGGGCTGCCAATGCTCAGAAAAACCCTGAGCTCCTCAATGGTTTGGAGGGAACAGTTTTTGTAGGCAAAATCTGGGGATAGGTCTGCAGGGTATGTAACCTTCCTCTGATCGGCTGGGGGTGAGGAGGAAACAGGGTGGTGTCCCAACAATCTCAATCATCAACCTCCAGGCTCTAACCAGTCTGGGGCCCACAGACCTGTTCTCAGTCTGAAGTTATCACCCTTCACCTGCGTGGGAGGCCATGTTACTGAAGAAGAGCTCAGAAATCCCTTCAGGAGGAACAGGGATGGCTGCACCAGAGTCTCTTTCTCTTGACTGCCTTTCCTTTGTTTCTGCTTACCCCCACTCCTCTAATGAGTAACTATTTGAATCGGCCCTTTGAAACTCAGGGAAGGTCTAGAAGGCTAAAATCTTTTTCCTATAAGCAAGAAGAGAGGGTGAAGAGGAAAAGTTAGAATTTTACATAACCTCCTATTCCTTCTGCCTCTGTAACTCAGCTTGCTCCCTGCAAAGCCTGGATCATGTAGGTCTCAGAAAGTGGGGAATACACAGTACTAGTGAAGAAGGAATTCACAGGGCCTGGACTCCATCTCAGGCCTGTCCGTGCTGATCGTGCTCGGCCGCCTCTCCAGTGGACTCTGAACTCTCTGCTTAGTGCCTGTGGGAACGACAAAGGAAGGACAAGACCCCCTCCAGACAGGGGAACCTTGAAGATCGTACCCAGGTTACTCATCGCCTAAGAGAAAACATATTCTAATCACCCCTGCCTCCGGACAGTATCTACCAGAATGTAACCACAGGCTTATCAGTTATTAACTGGTTGGAATGTAACCGCGGGCTTATGGATTATTAACTGTTTGAACACAAACACATGAATGATGGGGTTATTGTGATTGTATTTACCCTTCCTCTGTAAGCCTCAAGGGATTTGGGGTGGTGGGTTTGGACACGTACACACTGGGTATAAAAGACTTTCACAAATGCTGGTCAGGGTCCTTGGCTAAGAGGAGACTCTGCCTTGAGCCCGCCGGTGTAATAAACTGCACTCCACTATCTGTATTGTCCTTCTGAGTGAGTTTGTTTCCCAGAAAGCGTGGCTATAACACTAGGAACTGGAGCTTATCTCACTCACCCCTGTCCTGCTCTTTGCAATCGCCCAGCCCATGCAAACCCACAAACCCGCTTAATCACACCTGTCCATGTATTAAAAACTCTTTCGGGGCTCAGAGCTTGGAGTGTTAACTCCCCTGGGCCCGCCAGCATAATAAAGCTGAGTTCTCCAACTCTCCAAGTGTGGTGCTTGGTTTCTTGAATACTGGTTTCTGCAACATTTCTGGAGGCCCCAGTGAGATTCCAACCACTCCCGCCCCTTGAGCCATTGGACTGGTGACTAGGCCAGGCTGGAGCGAAGCAACCCTGAGGTGAATGAGCAGGACACCGCCTGACAGTATTCTGAGTTCCCTTTCAGACTGGCGTTCCGACTCTCTGGACAGCTGAGTCCCGACCAGACCCATTGGAGGGACGGGCCAACTCACCAGGAATGGCCACAGGATCAGGTGAGGCCCCGGGGCCAGTCCCCAGTCAGGCCTACCCCAATGGGTAGAAGAGGAGACTGATCAGCTCCTTGGAGCTCCCAGGAAGGGAGCAACAGTTAAGGAAACCTGAGCACTTGGGAGAAGGGACGCACTGTGGTAGACTCTGAAAGATTGTGAGTGCGTAACTGCTGACTGAATGGAGTGAGAGAAACTTTTTTTCTTTTTGGAAACTGCAAAACCAATTCTTCTTGTATATGCAATTAAAAACAACTAGCTTGTTGAAAGGCCTGCCTAGGGTAAAGCTTGAAATTAACCCTTTCCATGTCCTTGAAACACACACCCAACTTTGCCTGAGACCTCAGTCTTCAAGCAAAGCAAAAAAAAAAAAAGACGGGGGGCATTGTCAAAGAGGTATTTTAAACCTCAAACAGAACACTATAAGATCTCTGTCTGTATTTATGTATGTCTCAGTGTATGTCTTTTGTTTTTTTCTGATAATATTGTTGAAGTTGTAAATGAGTTCTAATTTAATTGGCCCAAAAAAAGTAAGCGCTTAGCAATCAAACGATTCTAAATACAAGAAAAATTAACCTAAATAAATTTCAGGTTCATGTAAACTGGGAAATATTCAATATTAAGTATCTAGTATTAATGTTTGTTTGCTAATCTAATAAGGAAGTAGGATATATGTTTTTAATAAAGAAGATATGAAAAACAAAATTACATTTTATAAAGGGAAAAGAAAGTAGGTCTGACTCATAGATGGCTGTTACAGAAAGTGATTAAAAAGTTTGTGGAAAATTGTGCATGGTTAGAACTAAGTTTAAAATAAATTTAATCAAGTATACCTAAATGAGTTTAAAGTAAGCTGGTGTAAAAACTTAAATTCGGCCTTTCTCTCTGTTAAGAGGACATACTTTCTTCAGATGTTGAACTGCTTTTAATTATAGATTTAAGTTTCTTTACCTCTTAATTGATCTGTTCTATATTTACCTTTGAAATCTTCTGTTAACTTTGGCTAAGTAAATAACTTTTATTTCACAGTGACGTATATGATCCTGTCTGACTGTTACAAACCCTTCTGATATTTATTGACAAAACTTCCTAAATAACTTGACTTCCAGCTAACTTTGAGATGCTTCAGAGGGCCCCTGAGACATCCCAAAGAGCTATTAAGCTGCCTGGATTCACTGGACATGTTAAATTACATGGGAAGTACTGTTAAAGGGGTGAAAAATCTTTTTAGGTTATACTGCACGGTTGATGTTACTAATATATAGATATCCTAAAATTGTGTGAAATTCATATAGATCTGATATGCCCTGATAAAATATGGTCAATTATAATTCTAGTTATCATATTAAAGTGTTACATATCACAAGAATGACCAGGTTTCTTTGCCAATTACAATAGAATCAGATTTTAAACATGCCTTCTACGGTTTTACTCTCATGCCTTTAAAAGAATACTGCTAGTTCTTCAAGATATATGGAAAAGACTTTCTAAGATTAAACAGATAAATTTTGTTATTAACAGTAAGCTGGTACCAGACTGGAATTTGGTCCTCTCTCTGTTTAGAGAAAAAAGTTTACTTAGAATGCAGCTTTTGACAACATATTAAGAATTTCTTTGCCTTTAAGTGATTTATATTTGTTTTTAAAATCTTTTCGTTACTTTGGTAAATAAAATTATTTGAGATTATGGTACATGTAGACAAAGTTCATTCTGCTTCCACAAAAAAATAACCCCTCACAGTAAGACTTTTGCTATCCTGATGTCCTTAAAACATGGCAATAGTCTGCCCCTAAATCAGGAAATTAAAAATGGATAAACAACAGCTAAAAATCAAAGAGCCAGGGCTATGGGAAATCCAAGACAGCCGCTTGGCTCTTCCCAGTTCCCTGACAGACCTCATTTTTATTTGATGGGTTAAAGCCTTCCCTGGCTACAGTGTTAAGGTCCTCACAATGAGTTCTCAAAAAAAAAAAAAAAAAAATTATATTTCACTGAATATTAAGTTCTAGTTTTGTTAATTAAGGTCTACGCTTACTAAGACTCACTTCTGAGATAGTTCCTTGTTATGTTATATTGCTAAAAGGTTTAATTAAGTTATTAAAAAGGACACTCTAAGATTGTTTCTAAAGCTTATCTCAGTAACCAATCTTTGGATAAAGGTCAGATGCTCCATGATGTACAACCAGGAGATTAACACTTGCCTATAATCATTTAACAGAGTCAGATGACCTGGGGTATACCAGGCTACACCCAATGAAAGTTCTTGACTTAAATTCTTCTTTGTGACCTTACTAATAACTGCTAGCTATATTATTTTCTATGTAGCTTCTTTCAGAAGATTATTTCTTATGGTTCCAAATGTGTGATTGAGCCTGTGATAAAATGCTGATATGCAGTTCCATATGAGAGCAGTAATTGTAATAATGTAACTCTAGATATGAGAAGAAGCAACAAGAGGAAATATTTTCCTGGACCAAAAGGCTAGTAAGACAAGTATGGTTCAGAGACTTTTGCTACTTACAAGGCCTGGTCTAGTGACAACACATTGAGTGGCCTGTCAATGGAATCTTTGTTAGACCTGGGGATGAGCGTTCCCAGCACTGTGGGACACAATGACCATGCAATGCCCCCAAAACGTGGTCAAATATGTGGCTATGAAGGGGCCCTGCTGACTGGAAGTTGACCCTTGCCAGCTATCTCTACAAAGATTAAATCATGACCACTACAAGATGCTGACCTTCAACACCCCCTTGAAAGGAGTTCAGGGTAGAGACAAAAAAAAAAAAAAGGCGCTCTGTGCTCTGGGAAAAACCCAGAAAAACAGGCCTTCAGATAGTCAAATATTTTCAGGGAGAGACTTTTTATGAGTCCAAATTCTTGCATCTTCTCATACCTAGAGAAACACCAATGTCATGAACCAATGTCTGGACCTGGTTCTCCTGGCTAGCACCTCAGCAGCCTTCCTACTTCTATTCATCTTTGGGTCATATTATCTTTAACTGTCTTGTTAAGCTTGTTTCTCCAAGTAGTAGTACGATAAAAATATCCCCCAGCCAACGCCCAGACAATGCTGAAACAAGCCGCCTCACCATTCTGTGGACTCATCTCCCTCCGTAAATGCACCCCGAGGGCCTCAGGCTACTCTCCCTTTGAGATCTTACATGGGAGGCCACCCCCAGCGATAGAAAAGCTCAAGGGAGACCACCAACAGCTAGCTGACCTGGAGATGTCCCGACACCTCCAGGCCCTGGGAAAGTCTTCCGCCATATCAGAAAGAACAGAAAGGACACCCATTCCTTTGGGCAGTTGGGTTCATCTCTGTCAGCCAGGAGAAGAGGTATGGGTTAGACTAAAAACAAAACAAACACTTCAGCCAGTCTGGACAGGCCCTCACAGGGTCATCCTGGCAACCTCGACTCCTGTTAAAGTTACAGGTGTCATCCTTTGGATCCACCACACCAGAGTCAAGAAGGCAGTGACTTCCTGTGATGACACCTGGAAAGCAGTTCGGGACCCCACAAACCTCAAGGTCCGGTTCCAAAGACAACAGCCCTCACCCACGAAGGACGCTGAGCCCTGTAGTCACTCCGGAAGCTGACTAGTCAACGCACAGCGGCTTGAGGGTTCTTCAGCCTTGTTCCAGCCACATTCCAGCAGCTGATTGGTCAACACATGGCGGAAGCTTGAGGATCCAGCTATCAAAGTATCAATGGATTTTCATTGTCAACCCTGGCCTCTACCCCTGATCAGTATTATTACTGCTCTTCATTACAGGACCAACTAGACCACCTGGCGGAGGTGGTTTTACAGAATAGGAGAGAGCTAGACCTACTGACAGCTGAAAAGAAAGGACTCTGCCTCTTCTTGAATGAAAAATGTTTTTATGTAAACCAATCAGAAATAGTCAGGGACATGGCCCAACAGCTAAGGGAACAAATCATAAAAAGGAGAGAGAAACTAGCTCATTCCTGGGGCAATTGGAACAGTATCTGGAGCTGGCATGTGGCTTCTCCCTTTAACAGGTCCTTTCTTCACGCTCTTTGTGGCGCTCTTGTTTGGCCCCTGTATTCTCAATGCAATTACCCAGTTCATGACCTCTTGGATTAAATCCATAAAGTTACAAATGCTAATAG
The DNA here is from genome assembly GCF_910594005.1 of Cervus elaphus. Lineage (NCBI taxonomy): Eukaryota > Metazoa > Chordata > Mammalia > Artiodactyla > Cervidae > Cervus > Cervus elaphus. The sequence continues at coordinate 50,374,404 of NC_057843.1, read as the reverse complement.
CTCAATATAGCCCCCTAAACGATGGGAAGCTCTGAATGTCCTACCAAAACATGAGATGATGCTTTCTACAATGCGTAATAGGAGCATCAAGAGAGGGGAATGAAGAGGAAAAGTTAAAATTTTACATAACCTCCTGCTCCTTTTGCCTCTGTAACTCAGCTTGCTCCTTGCAAAGTCTGGATCACGTAGGTCTCAGAAAGTGGGGACTCACAGTACTAGGAAATGGAGCTTACTTCACTCACCCTTGTCCTGCTCTTTGCAATCGTCCAGCCCCTGAAAACCCACAAACCTGCTTAATCATGCCTGTCCATGTAGAAAAACTCTGTTCAGGGCTCAGAGCTTGGAGTGTTAACTCCTCTGGGCCTGCTGGCATAATAATCCTGAGTTCTCCAACTCTCCAAGTGGGGTGCCTGGTTTCTTGAGTACTGGTTTCTGCAAGGGGCACAGAAAGGCTTTGTCTTTGGGAGGGCCACCCAGGGCCCTGCTTCATTTCATGGATATTCATTTGATTTGTGCATGTGTTTGAAAATCTTGGCTTTTTGTTTTTTGTTTGGCCAGGCTGGGCAGTGTGCCCCATCTTAGTTCCCCCACTGGGGCTAGAACCTGTGCCCTCTGCAACCAGAACTTGGAATCTTAACAATCTTAACCAGATGTGATCAGGGTGCTCCATCTATATGGATGGATTAGGGATATTCTAGAGGCATGTCCTATGCTTACACCAAAAGGACACATAAGCCTGGCAAGTCAAGTAGCCTGGGATGGTGCCTAGGGCGCATTCCCAAGTCCAGCTGCTGATTCCACAAAATTCGTGATTCCTTGACTCCAACACGTTTGTCAGCTGAATGTAACAGTCAGCTGACTCCTGCTGGAATGTCTGATTCCCTGTGCCTCAAGACAAAGTTTCCTGGGAGGGGCAATCAGAGCCCCAAGACAGGACAGCTAACCTGACCCTGGCTTTTTAACCTTCACCTGCCTGAAGAACTGCAGCCCTCCACCGATCTCTGCTTGCCACAACTACCCAAACTGGCTTGTGTGGGTTCACGGACAACAGTTCATGGACAACTGACCATGGTTAGTGGATAAAAGGATGACAGCCACATGACTGAAAGCATTTACTTGTCCCAGAGCAAAGAACTGATGACAAGATTTTTGGAAATTCCATGGCTTTTTGTGTTTGTATCTTAAAGTGTTCAAACTGGCTTGTTGAAAGGAGGTTTACATACACATTTCAAGAGAAACAAGACAGTATTCAATACTTTCCAGAGTGTGAATATTTATTTTTACTCTTATAACAATTTCATTTTCCACTGAATGAACTACAGGAGCATGGGGAAGAGGCAGTTTTAGATTAAAGTTTACAAGGAAGCAAGTTTTCAGGTTACTGTGGGGCAGGGGGTGGGGAAGACAGCAGTTTGGCTCAAAGTTTTTAATAATAAGCTTGCAAAATTTTTACTACAGACAACTAAGAGTAAAAGCTTTGAGTACATTCAATATATGCATATTTCTTTCAAAATTACAAGTACTACTGTACATATGTATCTTTAAATGATGTGCATTACAAAATAAAAAGATGAAACAGAGGAAATAAAACCTATTAGCTTAATTCAGTTCAGTTCAGCTTAATTACTTAAGGCAAAAAACTTCTTGCTCACTACAAATTTGTAACTAATATTTTTAATGGAAGCAATAAATTAAGTATGCTTCATTATCTTTGAAAACCCCAGTTAATTACTTTGCCATCAAGTGCTTGAATGACTGCTTCCAAGCTCAGTGTCCTGAAACATTTTGCTTTAATGGCCGTTGAGGGTGACAAGGACAGATATACTGGAAAAACAGAACACTCTTAGCTCTCCTTCCTAAATCTTGATACTTCTCTGTTGATCCACCAGTTATACAAAGCTCCTTGATGAGATTCAACTGGTAAGTTTCAATCAATTGCTCTTGCTAATGAGTGAGGTATGACAGTTTTTTAAATTCAACAAATAGACTCAAAACTTACTGACACTGTTCACCTAAAACACTTTAACAGGTAGACAATTTTGCTTCCAAGCTTTTTCTTTGTGGAGGGGGAGAGTTTTGGTTTTTTAAAAACTTTTTATTTTATATTATAGCCAATTAACAACTCTGTGATAGTGTCAGGTGGACGGCAAAGGGACTCGGTCATACATGTATCCACTTTCCTCCAAAGTTTCCATGACTCATAAATCTAGCGTATTTCTTGGCAACATGTTCACAGTCACTGCAAACATTTCCAAATGATTATTTCCAAATGCCTCTGTAGCATAAATTACTTTTGAAATGTGGTCCCTCTCCCTCTCCTTGTGTGAACTTTCACGTGTATCTTGGATTGTTCCTGCTCTCAAAGTAACAACTTCTGATGCGTGAGGGGGTATGTGTGTGTGTGTGTGTGTTGTGTGTGTGTCCTGTGTCCTGCTCTCAAAGTAACAACTACTAATATGTGAGGGTGTGTGTGTGTGCGCGCACGTGCTCAGTCACATCCCCCTCTGACTCTATGGACTGCAACCCACTAGGCTCCTCCGTCCATGGGATTCTCCAGGCAGGAATACTGGAGTGGGTTGCCATTTCCTGGTCCAGGGGATCTTTTCGACCCGGGGATGGAGTCTCCTGCGGCTCCTGCATTGCAGGCAGGTTCTTTACCACTGAGTCACCTGGGAAGACAACCCCAACCACTGACAGGCACAGCACAGCTGGGAAGCGGCAATGTGGAAACCTTGTTTTTTGCTAAAGAAAAATGCAGACACCGGGAAACTCAACTACTCTTAGATGTGTGCCTGCAAGAGAACCAGGGAGGATAAGTGGTGGAAAGCTGGTCACACCCCCTGCCCAGAGCATTACAACGGATAATCAAGCATCTGCCATCTGAAGCTGCGATGCTTTTTGGACACATATCCAAGAAGGTGACTGCTCAACTTCAGCCCCCTGGCTGAAGGGAGACGGATGAGAGAGAGTGAATCTCAGGATACCTGTAACCCACTCACAGGTAAGTCTCCATTCACTGTTTGAGAGGTGCCATGATTTAAAAGCCTTTGTGTTTATAAAACCTCATAACTTCATGATATGGTCACTGGCAAACTGCAACACTTCCCAATACGCTGAGGGGTCAGGTGAGGATTCCTCACCCCTTCCTCCTGAGAAAATCACACTTCCCAAACAAGATACCAAATCTAGAAGGCACCACTGACAAGACAGTTGACATAATACAGCTTGACTTCTTTCTTAAATGTTTGCAAATTTATAAATAGAAGGTTCCTTCAACATCCCATAGAATTGTCATTCGCCTCCTTCTTTGGACGCTAACCTATTTCATTCATAAGGGTCTGAACCTAATTGTTCATACACAAATTCCAGGCAGTGGGCTGCAGCTCAATGGGGCAAATGGCCTTAACTGGTCTGGTATCCCAGTGAGCGGCTCTCAGCCTTGGCTGCACACACATTAGAACCACTGGGCGCTTTCAAAGAATACCAATTCCCTTACCCGAGAGACTCGATGGAATCAGTGAGGAGTGTGACCTGAGTGCCAGGCGTTCCTATTGTACACTCAACACCAAGAACCTGGACATGTACCTGCAAACTGGCAAAGGCGCTAGGGAACACCCTTCCCCGCCCCCATGCAGGGGCCTTGATGCTCATCAAAAGCAAGCTCTCACGTGATGCCTTCAGTCATCAACTACAAGGCCAAAGGTGATTTCAAGAAAAGATAGTGAGAGGCTATTTCAGGTATATGGGGCTGAGCTGTTTTTACAACACTTCTGACACCAAATGTGGGGTTTTTTTTCCTCCAGACACCAGCCAATTCTGATACCAACTGGGTACCAAAATATTCATTTCAGTTCTGTCATAAACTAGCTGAAGTTAGCCCAGATCCCACATATTAAGGGCTTAGTCCCACAAGAATGCCCTCTGCAGGCATCAGCTGCAAATGGGGTGCCCAGGGAGATTATAAATTTGGCGGTTCTGTGAATTCAAGGCTTCTCATGAATTCCAAGGTATGAAAATTTGCTTGCACAGCTAAGATTCCAGAAAACATTCTACTTACTACTACAGTTTATTAGAAAGAATACGACTTAGGAGCAGTCAAATGGAAGAGATACAGAGGGTAAGGTATGGGGGAGGGTCGGCAAGCTTCCTGGCTTCTTCTCTGGACAGGCTGCCTCTATTAGTATCTTGATGTGCCTATCAACCCAGAAGGTCTCCCAGCAGCTTCTTCCAGTGTCTGTGTAACTCAATCCCTAGTACCCTTTCCCTTCCCAGAGGTCAGCCTATAGGGCTAAAAAGTCCCAACCTTCTAATTACTTGGTCTTTCTGGTGACCCTTGATGATACAGTGGAAGTGACAAATAGATTCAAGGAACTAGATCTGATAAACAGAGTGCCTGAGGAACTATGGTCTGAGGTTCATGACATTGTACAGGAGGCAGTAATCAAGACCATCCCCAAGAAAGAAAAATGCAAAAAGGCAAAATGGTTGTCTGAGGCGGCTTTACGAACAGCTGAGAAAATAAGTGAAAGGCAAAGGAGAAAAAGAAAGGTCTACCCATTTGAATGCAGAGTTTCAAAGAATAGCAAGGAGAATTAAGAAAGCCTTCCTCAGTGATCAAAGGAAGAAACAGAGGAAAACAATAGAATGGGAAAAACTAGAGATGTCTTCAAGAAAATTAGAGATACCAAGGGAACATTTCATGCAAAGATGGGCTCAATAAAGGTCAGAAATACTATGGACCTAACAGAAGCAGAAGATATTAAGTGGCAAGAATATACAGAACTATACAAAAAAGATCTTCATGACCCAGAATACTACGATGGTGTGATCACTCACCTAGAGCCAGACATCCTGGAACGTGAAGTCAAGTGGGCCTTAGGAAGCATCACTATGAACAAAGCTAGTGGAAGTGATGGAATTGCAGTTGAGCTACTTCAAATCCTGAAAGATGATGCTGTGAGAGTGCTATATTCCTTATGCCAACAAATTTGGAAAACTCAGCAGTGGCCACAGGACTGGAAAGGTCAGTTTTCATTCCACTCCCAAAGAAAGGCAATGCCAAAGAATGTTCAAACTACCACAAAATTGCACTCATGTCACATGCTAGCAAAGTAATGCTCAAAATTCTCCAAGCCAGGCTTCAACAATACGTGAACCATCAACTTCCAGATGTTCCAGCTGGATTTAGAAAAGGCAGAAGAGACAAAGATCAAGTTGCCAACATCTGCTGGATCACAGAAAAAGCAAGAGAATTCCAGAAAAACATCTAACTTCTACTTTATTGATTACGCTAAAGCCTTTGACTGTGTGGATCACAATAAACTGTGGAAAATTCTGAAAGAGATGGGAATACCAGACCACCTGACCTGCCTCCTGCAAAACCTATATGCAGGTCAAGAAGCAACACTTAGAACCAGACATGGCACAATGGACTGGTTCCAAATAGGAAAAGGAGTATGTCAAGGCTGTATATTGTCACCCTGCTTATTTAACTTATGTGCAGAGTACATCATGCTAAATGCCAGGCTGGATGAAGCACAAGCTGGAATCAAGATTGCAGGGAGAAATTTATCAATAACCTCAGATATGCAGATGATACCACAGTTATGGCAGAAAGTGAAGAGGAACTAAAGAGCCTCTTGATGAAGGTGAAAGAGAAGAGTAAAAAAGCTGGCTTAAAACTCAACATTCAAAAAACTAAGATCATGGCATCCGGTCCCATCACTTCATGGCAAACAGATGGGGAAACAATGGAAACAGTGGCAGACTTTATTTTGGGGGACTCCAAAATCACTGCAGATGATGACCGCAGCCATGAAATTAAGACACTTGCTCCTTGGAAGAAAAACTATGACCAACCTAGACAGCATATTAAAAAGAGACATTACTTTGCCAACAAAGGTCCATTTAGTCAAAGTTACAGTTTTTCCAGTAGTCCTGTATGGAAGTGAGAGTTGGACTATAAAGAAAGCTGAGTACTATAAAGAAAGAAGTGATGCTTTTGAACTGTAGTGTTGGAGAAGACTCTTGAGAGTCCCTTGGACTGAAAGGAGATCCAACCAGTCCATCCAAAAGGAAATCAGTCCTGAATATTCATTGGAAGGACTGATGCTGAAGCTGAAACTCCAATACTTTGGCCACCTGATGCAAAGAACGGACTCAGTGGAAAAGACCCTGATGCTGGGAAAGATTGAAGGCAGAAGAGGATGACAGAGGGTGAGATGGTTGGATGGCATCACTGACTCAATGGACATGAACAAGCTCCGGAAATTGGTCATGGACAGGGAAGCCTGGCATGCTGCAGCCCATGGGGTCACAAAGAGTTGGACATAACTGAGCGACTGAACTGATTCTGGTGACCAGTCCCATCCTGAGGCTACCTAGGATCCCTTCCCACCCTCACCTAAGGCATACATTAGCAAAAAATCAGGAGTGGAAAGGTGCCCCACTGTGAATAACAAAAGATGTTTTTACCATCCCTATCTCTCTGGACATGCCAAGGGTTCTAGAAGCTGTATCAGGAACCAGAGACAAACACCAAATATATATTTTTTATTATATCACAAGGGCCAACACTAATGCAAATCAACATCATTCCTAATACTTCCCAGGAAGCCTACCACAATGTCTGGTACTAGAAAATGCTCAATAAATACTGTGTTGACGAAATATCTGACTTTATACACGAACACACCCACCTTGGCAAATGGTTTTGCCACCTCCTTCAGAGAAAAAGTCCTCACAATTTTGGTCCCCAAATCTGAGACTACTTCATCCATCTTCTCCCTCCCACTTTCTATTAAAGCCCAATTTCCCCACCTGTGTTCTCAAAACCAGTGTTCACCTTCTCTGAAGCCTGGCCCTAGCATTTGTTTCTCACTCGCATATCTTTAGCCTCTCCCTCTGTACCAGAAACTTTCCATCAGCATTAGAATATGTTCAAGTCTCTTCAATCTCAGTTTGAAAAAACAAACAAAGGCAGGCCACAGACCGCCTCCCCCCCCAATTCCTGCCTACCTTGTACGTGTACCTGGCTTCTCAGTCTTAACCAGCTTCTCCTCTTCCTCCGAGTACAATGATCCAACTTTCCAAAGCCAGCCCCCTCCCCATCTCATTCTACACCCCTCTTTGGGTGATCTTTTTAAAGTATCTCTTCCTCTTAGGAACTGAGCTAGGGGTGTTCTGGAGATCTTTTTCATATGGTGTGTGCCGCACTTAGTCGCTCAGTTGTGTCCGACTCTTTGCGACCCCATGGACTGTAGCCCAGCAGGTTCCTCTGTCCACGGGATTCTCCAGGCAAGAATACTGGAGTGGGCTGCCATGCCCTCCACCAGGGGATCTTCTCAACCGAGGGATCGAACCCAGGTCTCCCGCATTGCAGGCAGATTCTTTAACGTCTGAGCCACGAGGGATATGCAAGGACTACTTATTTGCAATGGCCCCAAAATATGTATTTCCATCCCAGATCTCTTTCAGGAGTTCCCTCTGCCTCCCTGACTCCACCTGGAATGCCTCAAAAGCAAACAGACTCAAGTGGAATTACCTTCCCTCCCCAACCTGTGCCAAACCCACTCCTCCCCTAGTCCCCTTCAACTGAAAATGGTTTCACCATCCTATTCCACTCAGGTATTTATGCCAAACTCTTAAATCATCTTTGATAGCTTCTCTCCAACAACTATACCCAAACAGTAACTACCTTCTTACTGATTTCTAACTACAAACTCAGTATCTCTCTCACCTCTCCATCCGTCCCCCATCTACTCCCCTGTTTACCCCTGGGTGACTGCAAAAGCCTTTGCACTATCGGGCCACACCCCATTCTCCCCCTCCCCAGCGTGTGGACAGGCTGTGCCCACACAAAGTGACTGGCTCAGGGGACTGCCTCTGGCCTGACCTAGTGGGACAAGCAGTACATCTTTTCTAGTTGGTCCACCCAGAAGGGAGTCTTTTTCTGGTTTGCACAGACACCATGTATGCCAATAGGGCCTCACAGCAATGAGGATGATCATTTTTAAAACCCAAACCTAATCATCTTATCTCTCATTTAAAAGTTTTCAATGAGTTCCCACTACCTTTTCATTACAAGTGCAAAGTCCAAAAGATGACCCAAGAGGTCTCATCCCAAGCTACATTCCTTCTTTGGTCTCACCCATTTCAACCTGGAACACTAAACCCTAATTCACTTCACTTCTACTCATTTTTAAGGCCCCATTTTAAGTACTTCTTTTCAGCAAGACCTATCCTGAGAAATCCCCTCCCTTAATCTGGGTTAGGTCTCCAGGTGAAACGGCCTCCAGACACTTGGGCTTTTCTGAAGTACCACTTATGACTGTAATTGCCTATGTGACTATGTGCTTGTCTGTCCCCCTGTCCTTGAGACACTAGACTAAATGGTTCGTAAAGGTAGAGAATTTCTATCCCATTCACAGCTGTAGGCCAGAGCTGACAATGCCTAGGAACAGGTGCTCAGTAAATAGTGGTTCAATGAGTAAACAGGTCTTTCAAGTTCACAGGACCCTCCCAAACAATCCGGCTCCCTCTTTAGCAAAAGGAAAATTCATCACGGGAGGAAGTTCTTAGTAAATTTACTGCACTGATTATCAAGTACACATAGACTCCTGATTGGAAATACTAGTACAATCAATGAATCAGAAATTCTGGGTGCTTAATGGTTCTGGATTTGTATTTGTGATTATAATCCTCTTTTAAGCTTCTAGGACCAGTTTCCTGTGTGCAGTCACACAGGACCTATGCTCTGCTTAATGCTCAGTTGTCTGTTACCATCTTAAAATTCATGTTTAAAGAAGGGGCCCCACAAGCTCTGTAGCCAGCCTAAAGCCTTACAAATTAGTCTGATTTCTGCAAGGGGCCCAATGAATAGCCAGTCCCTAGCTAAGGATGCATCTTTTATAACCAAGACAATGTTTTTAACCTCCCTAAGGTCTATATTATATTTGCAGGATTATACACGAGGATTATACTTGCAGGACATTATTTTCTTCTGGTAAGTAAAATCATATATTACTTAATAATTCTCTTCCATAAAATTAGTATTTCTCAGACTACAGAAACACAGTTTTCCTAGTTATTGATTTTAGGCAAAAAAAATTTAATTTCTTTTAAAACTAAATTCTACTCTAAACATAATTTATACCAAGTCTCATTATTAAATTTTTGCTTAGAATTTTGTATGACATTCTCATGTGAGAGACTGTTGATTTTTTCAAATCAACAACCATGGTCCATTGATACTTCATCAGCTTAAAAAACAATTGAAAGACATCAAGCAATTAAAATAAGAAAAATGAAAACTGTAGGATTCCCTTTTAGCTTCCACATTTTAAACTTTAGAAATTTGACAGCCACATCAAACACTTAAAATTTCTTTGGAGACAAAGTCTGGCAAGATATACATTGGCCATTCAGAAAGAACACTGATTTAGTCATCTTTATTATAAAAATATTTAAAGTGTTAGATAGCTTCTCTAGTTATTACGAGTTTAAAGTTAATTATGTTCAGTATACAGTTTAGTTAATAAATGTCTAAAGCATTTTAAATATTCACTCATTTTTTTTTTGTCAACTAGGTAACTATGCTCCCCAGGGGACATCTAACAATGTCTGGAGACATTTTTGGTTGTTATAACTAGACGGAGGGGACCAGTGGCATCCAGTGGGTTGAGCCAGGAACACTGATACACAGCTTACAGTACACAGGACAATCCCAACAGGAAATTATCTGGCCCAAAATATCAGAAGTGCCAGTGAAGGAACTCTGGTCTAAGCATACATGTATTTGCCACATACAGGCAACCAGGACATATGACAACCTTACACCATGTCTCCTGTGTCAAAGCCAGTGTGGTTAAAAATACAGACAGACCCCAGGAGAAACACCAGATTTATAAGAACAGTCATTTGGGAATTCCCTTTTAAGACAAGGAGTAAGGCAGCTGACAGCTTGAATTAGAACTATAAATAAACAGTGACACAGTTCCGTGGCTGGCCCATAAAGAGACTGTGCAGGTGACCTAATCTACACGTCACAGAAAACAGAAATTGAGACTGAGATCACTTTCAATAGTATTAATTTGTTTCCTGCCACCTCATTCCAGAAAAATGTACAACATATATATCAAAGGTCAGAATTTTTCATTCACTTGAGAATGTGATCACCAGGTGTAGCAGTTTATAAGAGATTTGAAAACACGATGAATAAACCAAATTTGACTTCTTGTGTTTCACGAAAGAAAAAAAGCCAATATTTAAAATCACTGTTTACTTTTTTTTTTTTTTTAATAAAGTTTGTTCAATTATTGGGTAGGGAAGCTCTGGTCACACTGGGCTAGAATTCCTGTACAGTTAGAGGGAGAGAATGGCCGCTACCTGCCCAGGTGTTGGCAGGGCCTCTACAGGTCACCTGGAACCAATTACAGTCCATTTAGCTCGCCCCATACATTACCTATTTAGTTCCTGTAGATCTGTAGTGTATTTTTTTTTCTGGCCAAACCAAGCAACATGTGGCGATCTTTGCTTCCATACCAGGGATTGAACCGGTGGCCCCTGCAATGGAAGCTCACAGAGTCATAACCACCGGGCCAGCAGGGAAGTCCCTAAATTTCATTTTGTATATAGTCAATCCTGCTTGTGCTCAGTCACTAACTCATGTCTGATTCGACAATTTGGGCTGTAGCCCACCAGGAGATAGTTCATAGTTCTCAAGAAAAACAGTTCTTTAGTGTTAAGCAACAAAATTGCAAATGGAAAAGAACTAGAGGACTTCTCCGGTGGCCCAGTGGCTAGGAATCCGTCTGCCAATGCAGGGGACACGGGTTGGCCTCCTGGTGCAGGAAGATCCCACGTGCCGCAACCACTGAAGCAAATGCTCCCCAGCGAGAACCCACCGAAATGAGAAGCCCACACACTACAACTAAAGAGAAGCCTGCCGGAGCCAACGGGAGGAAGTCCCTGCAGCAACGAAGACCCAACATGACCAAAGAGTAAAAAATAAGCAGTAACTAGTGACTGGAAGCTGTCCTATAATTAATCGAGGATGAACTATATTTAATGAAGAATGAAATCCAGTACATGTTTAGGACCAAGGCTGAGAAGTTACTTTCCAACGTCAGGCTGAAGGAAAGGCAGAGGACCTAACTGGAACCTTCCAACCCTCACCATGAGATGGAAGGGAAAAAAAAAAAAATCAACTTCTTTTATCTACCAATAAAACTCTGTAAAAGTAAATTCATCATGTGTTACCTTATTTTTAAACATGGAACAGTCAGCCATTTCTGAGAACTCCAAAGTTTCCCTGAAGGACCACCTTGAAGGCCGGCTAAAAGCCGTGAAGGCTTAATGATTAAGCCACAGCAGAAAGCCATTTTCCTTAATCTGGGGCAGTGGGGTTGGAACTGCCTGAGCTCCTAGCAGGTAATTTACACTGATCTTTAAAAACCATTCAGCCCTCTTCCTCCCCTCCGTAAAACAAATCTGCCCTTCAGAACAGCTCTAAAAAGGTTGGGGGGCGGGGGGAGCGGGGAGGGTGGGCGAGGGCGGGCAGGATGCCCAGAGAAGCTTACAAGTAAGTGTCTGGCGGGATGCTCACCTGGCCCTCACCAAATGCAGACCACAAAAAGCTGTGGTCTTGTTCTCATCTCCAGGCACCACATTTTCTCTGAACACTGTACATCCCCTCAATTTGCCTCTTGTCCTACTACTTGTAACATGAAGACTCTCTTCCCCCTAGAACGAAATAGCAAAGCCAACGAGTGTGGAGGATGCCAGGTGACTACAAGACTCACCTCCAACCGGGCAGCCCGCAAGGCCCAGCCTGGATGCAAGGGCGATCTATCATCCACCGAGAAAGATGAGTAGTGTGTAGTAGGCTGGGATGCCTGTGTTTTGCTCGGCATCCAGGAACAGAGCTGCAAGGCAGAAGGGAAAAGAGCTGTGAGGGAGAGCTTCTTCCACCTTAAAAAGCTAATCAACAAAAACTGGAAACATCTGAATCAGAAATTGGGCGCTAACAACACAAAACCAGAAAGAAACCTAGGAAGGGAATAGAATGCGTTCACGAACAATCACCTGTTTCACTACAGAGCCAGCAGCCAGCAGCGCGCGTTTTCTAGACATGGCGTGAAGCGTGCAGAGCAAACAGGAAGGTGGGGAGACGCGTGAGGGCTTCGGAGCTCCTAGAGCAGCGTCTCTTTTCCAGTGGTTAGCCCCTAGGGTGAGCCATTTAACATCCCGGCGCAGGCTTCTTTCTTTATCAGTAAAATAGGGGTAGTAGATACCTCTCCGCAGCGCCACGTTTAGGATTAAGCAAAGTTAAAGCCTCTGGCCCCCAAGGCACCACAGTGAGTAACTGTTCGCTCCCGGCCTCTTCACGCCCGCAGCCGCCAACTCCCGATTCCTAAGCTACTACTCGCTACGTGAACCAGGGGGAAAGACAGCAGAAATAAGTGCCTTCCAGGTGATACGGGGCACCAAAGTCCCAGCCCCAGGCTCCCCGAACCGGACGGAAGAGTTGGGTCGAGGCAGGGCGCTCTGCACCACCCCCGGTCCCGGACGCGCAAGCTGGAAGTGGATTCCCACCGCGCATCCTCTTTCTCCTGCTCCGGCTCCGCGTCCTCTTTCCCGAAGGAGCTGACCCCACTCGCTGCAGCCGGGCCCTGGCTAAGTGGCGGCTTCCTCCTTCCCGCCTATCCTTCCCATTTCCTCCCCTGCAGCCAGGCAAACGAGCAGGAGACCTGGTGGGGCGTTGGTTACCTGCAGCGAGCGCCTGGCCCGGAAGACGCTGGAGGGTGCCGGGCAGCGCGGGTCCGCTCTCGCCCGGCGCTGCTCCGCGCTAGGCTGACTGAGCTCGTGGCGCCGGCGGACCTCGCGGCGGGGCCTGGGGCCGCCCACCCTCGCGCCCGTGCACCACGCCCCTGGGCCCGCCCCTCTAGGCCCCGCCCAGCGCATCCCTGCCTCGCAGACCTCTGCTGCCTAGGGCCTTCTGGCCCAGGTCAGCGCGCCCTCTGGGCATTTCGTTGTCTGGTGGAAGTGCTGAACTCTGCGCGCTTCCTCTTTCTTTTTCCTTAGGTTGACTTGGGTTCTTAGTTGGGAGAACCGCTTAGGGACTGAGCCCTTGAGTGGGCTCTTCAGAATTTTATACCCCCTTCTGGGAGGCAGGAACCGCGGGAAGCGCTGTCTTTTCTAATTTTAAAAATAGGTTTTATAACCAAAGGAAAAAAAATTTCCGGAGGTCTTTATATTGTGTTAAAATTAGATGTGACCATTGGGTTTGTTTGTTTGTTTTCCATGATGAGAGATGCATATAGGGCCCCGTGGGTCTCCTGAACACAAGGCCTTTCTGTGTCCCCCAGTTCTTTGATTATAGGGAACAGCCTCCATTCAGCCTCCATGACCTTCCCTGAATTCCACTGGGCAGATTCAAGCCGTTGTTAAGACCAAGGAGAAACAATCAAGAGCAGCCCTGGGGAAAGGTCCCTTTTCCTCATCAACAAATACACACGCAATATCTTTGAACTGTTCCACAAATACTCAATATACTGCCCAGGAGTATGTAGACCCCAGAGCCGTTAGACCCGAAGGTTGATGATGCTGACTTATCTCACCACCAACCCATCAGAAAAATGCCTGCGAGCTGATCACACTGTCTTTGAACAGGTAATACAAAACTTCTCACTATCCTCCCCAAGTTGGGACATAACGGTCTTGAGGGCGGTTAGCCCACTGTGTCCCCCTCTGCCTGGAAAAGTAATAAAGCGATCCTTTTCTACATCACCCAAAATTCTGTCTCCAAGATTCCATTAGGCAACAGTGTACAGAGAAGCTGAACTTCTGGCATCATGAGATTTACTTACTAAAAAATTTAGTATTTTTAAAAACTCATTACATTCGTGTGTGAGTGTGTGTGCACACGTGCCAAGTCGTGTCTGACTCTTTGCGACCCCATGGATTGTAGACCACCAGGCTCCTCTATCCATGGGATTTTCTAGGCAAGAATACTGGGTTGGGTTGCCATGCCCTCCTCCAGGGGATCTTCCTGACCCAGGGATCGGACCCATGTGTCTTATGTCTCCTGCTTTGGCAGGTGGGTTCTTTACCAAAAACTAAAGCTATGGAACAATCCTCAGTGCTATGCAAAGTAGAAAACCCCCCTCCTGCCCTCATTGCAGGTAGCATTGTGTCAACTTTAAATGTCCGCACAATCTCCTTTGTAGCGAAAGGAATATTGTGTCTGTTTTTTATTCCATTGGTTTTTTAACTCCTGGAGTCCAGAACAGGTTACTTATCTTCATATCACTTAATTCATTCAACACATATGCATTGAAATAAATGAAGGAGCTAACTGAATACAGTCAGTTCCCTACCCACGGGTTCCTGTCGGGGCTGTGGGGTAAAGCTGAGGTGCTGTGAGTGGGTGGGTTTCCCTGTAACAGGAAGTTTGCCTAGCGTCCTTCATTCTAATCAAAGGGGGTCATTGCTCAGGGGAGACGCATGAACACAAAGAGAAGGGCTGGGACCCACTGACTCTCTGAGGCTCACCGTCTTGGGCTTTGGACTTGATGGGGTTAGATGCCCTCGGGACAGGGGTGTTCGCATAGATATGTCCACACAGAGCAGAAGATGACAGTGCCAGGTAAGTGGAACATAAATTAGCCACTCGGCAGCACACACAGGTTTCAAGTCAACCCACCTGTCTCTTTTATGGAGATCTGGCCTTTTCTCTTCTAGATGTTGGGACATTCTGAGAGGACTGCTCTGGACTCTCCTGCCCCCCACCCCCGTGCCAGAGCATTGCTGGGTGAAGTAGCAACAAGCAGGCCAGCCATCCCGACAATGGGGAGTCACTAGTGAGATATCCCTGGGGGGAGGTAGATCTTGCCTGGGGATATTCCTCCTCCTCCTCCTCCAATAATCTTGGAATATCTTGCTTTAATTTTATTTAGGACTCTTCTTGAAAGGCATTATGTGCAAGACCTAGAACAAGGAAAGGAAGCTCCTTGTTCATGAACCTCTAAGCCATGGTTTATATTTTTATCATGGAAACAAAAGTCTGAACCCAAAATATCTTCTGCAGATATACACAGCATATTGGTCAGAATTAGAGAAAAAGTAATTGCAATTTTTTTTCAATCTATTGCTAATCCAGATGACCTTTTTTACTAAAAGACAAAGTGATATTTTTAAATTCCTTAAGTCAAGCCATTGTGAAAGCAATTATACTAAAACCCTAATACTGCATTATGAAATTAAATTCATAAATTTTATTAATTCAGTGTTTGAAACTAAGCCTGTCACTTCTTTCCACTAGATTAAACATGTTTCCTCCATCCTCACTTGACCAGTTTTTTTCTTACTGTGCTTTCAGCAAGAATATTTTCAGTTTTTTGGGTTTATTTTTAATTATCAATACTTAGTATTCCTATTTAGGGGAGCAGAATATGCCACCCCAAAATATGTCCCTTTGTCATAAGAGTCATTTTAAACTGGTTATTTTTAAGAAACTTCAAACACAAGAAAAGCTCTGAAACCAAGTTAAAGTTACTCTTGTGTGAGGATATCTTTATATATAAGAGAAATCATGTATGACGCCTTTGTAAGAGTGTCTCCCTGCACTAGGAAGAGTGTGGAGGTGTTAGTTGCTCAGTCGTGCCCAGCTCTTTGCAACCCATGGACTGTAGCCCAGCAGGTTCCTCTGTCCATGGGCTTCTCCAGGCCAGAATACTGGAGTGGGTTGTCATTCCTATCCCCAGGAGAACTTCCCAACCCAGGGATGGAACCCAGGTCTCCCGCATTGCAGGAGGATTCTTTACCCTCTGAGCCACCAGGGCTACTACTAGGAAGCCCTACTAGGAAGAGGGGGAATGACAAACCTCTAGGAATTCTTATCAAAGCATCACAACACTCCTTTTGTTCACTGTGCTTTTTTTTTTTTTTTTTTGATGACTGTCCAAAGTGACTATACGCTACCCCACCCATCTTCTTTCATCTTTAGCTGAAGATGGTATTTAAGGTGAGGGCTTAAACCAGTTGGGAAAATTACTCAATTTTACCAGGCCTTTCCCAGTGAAGTGTAAGATACACAGCCAATTTTGAAGTCTTAATATGAAAAAAAAATTTTTTTTAGTTTCTCATTTAAATGTATTTAAAAATATTAATTATAGGTTGAAATTACAGTATTTTGGATATATTGTTTATAAAAGTATTTAAACATTTTTAATTAAAAGAATGAAAGAGTGAATACAATTTGTTACTAGTGTTACTGAACCAAACTTGGGTCTACTCACCTATTTTGCAGCAAAATCAATCTACTGACACCAGTTTTGGTGAAGGAATGCACAGCATTTATTTGCAGGGTGCCAAGCAGGGAAAACTGGCAGCCCATGATGGAAAGACTCAGACTCCCTGACGGCCTTCAGGGGAGGGCTTTTAAAGAAACCACTTTGGGTGAGGGTTGCAGCTCATGGACTTTTTTCTGATTGGTCAGTGGTGCTGTTGTTAATAAATATCAACATTCTGGCTCCCACCAGCCTGGGGTCTACTGTTTCTGGTCAGCTTATAGTCAGCATCCTGCACCTGGGTGGGTGGGGGTCTTAGGTTCTTGAGAACAACTCAAAGATATGTGTTAGATCGTTCTGTATATCCCTTGAGGGGAAACTAGGACTTTGTTTTATTGTGGCATGCTTCTTGCCTGCTTTCCCTCTATTTCTGCATCCCCTCACTTTCCTAACTGATAACTGCTTGAGGCTGCTCTTTGGCATACAGGACTAAAGCCTTTTTCTACAAGCAAGAAACAAGGAGCGTGGAGGGGTTTTTGTACCTGGGAAGGTCCCACAGGGTGGTGGTCCATTTCAGTCCCCCCTTTTGCTTGACACTCTTCAATCTTGAGGGGAACAGGGGCATGGCAGAAAAGAGAATAAAGTTTTGAATAGAGAGGTTAGTCAAAAACTTGACAAGGGAACTCATTTTTAAGGGGCTTGGTTTCACTAGCATTACAGTTGCCACTTTGAATATATATTGCCAAGCAATGCTAGTTCTGTTGCCTAACACAATTTGATTAGTTTGTTCAGTTATATTGTGAACATTGATGAAGTGATCATCTGACTTAATGCGTAGTATTCTTTTGTTAGGAAAATTCATTTCATTTCAAGATCAAAATTCATTTCAAGATCCAGACAATGAATTTATAAATTAACTTTTGTCAGTTGGATGTGGCATATAGCCTATGGATATGATCCACTTGTTCTTAATTATCACAATAATTTATAATCCATCAAAAATCTATACAAGTTCAGAAAGTATTTCTGGATCTCTTAGGGGTTATAGCAGTTACTTTTGTAGAGAATTTAAGAATTTAAAAGAATTAAACATATAATGGAGGACTGAAAAAGCAGAAAGGGAGATATGCAATAACAAAAAGATGCCCATAACTCCCCCCCATAACTGGGGGGAGCAGCTGCCACTGCTAGAACTGGAGACAGAAGTGTGGGGTTATCAGAAACTAAGAGCTGGAACAGTGTTATGTGGCAGCCTGGATGGGAGGGGAGTCTGGGGAAGAGTGGATACATGTGTATGCCTGACAGAGCCCCTTTGCCATGCACCTGAAACGATCATAACACTGTTCATCGGCTAGACTCAAATACAAAATAAAAAGTGAAACAAGGAGACACTAAGAGCTGGGAGAACGCCTCTGAGGAGCAGGCACTCAGACCTCTGAGGCTGGGGAGGGGAGTACCCAGCTGGGCATGTTACTTCTGAAGGCAAGTGGTGAGACTGGAAGAGAGGGTAGATTAAAAACTGGAAAACTGGAACCAACTGCTGCATCCAGGTAAAAGAGCCACTGCTTGGTGACACTGGTGGGAATGATCACCTGAACTGTTTTTCCCCGCTGATCAAATATCAAGGAGCAAATCGCTTCTCTCTCCACTAGCTCTCCGCTCTGCTCGAGCGCCCCCTATTGGCAAAACCTTACAGGAACGTCATCGGCTTTGTCACACCCGCAGCGTCACAGAAGAGTACAGAAGAATGGGCTTGAGTCACAAGATAACACCTTAATAACCAGCATGAGGAGTAAACTCATAATTACAAGTTTCAACTATTCTAATGTTATAGATGCAGGGTAGGTAGGTGGGTTGGTAGGTTTAGTCGCTCAGTCATGTCCAACTCTTGCGACCCCATGGACTGTAGCCCACCAGGCTGCTCTGTCCCTTGGATTTCCCAGGCAAGAGTACTAGAGTGGATTGCCATTTCCTTCTTCAGGGGATCTTCCTGACCCAGGGATCGAACCCGAGTCTCCTGACTGAGCCACATCTTAATAACCAGCATGAGGAGTAAACTCCTAATTACAGGTTTTAACTATTCTAATGTTATAGAGGCAGGGAAGTGCTTATAAACAGAGCTGTTACAGTGATGACACTTCTGATACATTTTTTTAAATATAATAAAACTGTGATTAAAAGCACAACTCAAATAAGGAGACAGTATTAAACTTAACTCAAACCCTGTGCTCTTGAGAGTCAGTGGAGGTTTAAAAACAAAAACAAACCATCATCCCCACACCCTTTTGTGTTCCAGGAAACAGCTTACTGCAAAGAACCACCACCTTTCCTCAAGTAACTTAGATAAAACTCACCCAGAACTCCCTCGATTACCTGTGATAAGACCAGACACAGAATCCTCCAAATTCCCTTCTTTGTCTCGTAAATCAGTAGCTGAACTGTTTTTCCTGCTTACCTATCTGGACAAAATGCCTGCCCACTTGACTTTATTTAGACATTCTTCTCTCCCCAGTTTTTCTATCTTTCATTCACCCTCTGCCTAAGCTAACATTGACAGGCAGGAAAAAACCCTAATTGCCCCTACCAAGAAGCCCTTTCCTGGGATTTCCCTGGAGGTCCAGAAGTTAGGATTCCATGCTTCCACTGGAAGGGCATGGGTTACATTCCCGGCTGGGGAGCAAAGAGCCTGCATGCCACCTGATGGACATGGCGGGGTGGAGGGGGAGCCCCTTCCTTTCCTGACCTCAAGGAAAACTTTTCCTAGTCAGTTGCCTGGTCAAGCCAGCTGTTCCTCTCACTCTTTCATTCTAGCCTTGTTGACTCTCCCATGAAAGAAAGGCTCTTTTCTGCCTGACCTTTCAAAAGCTTGTAGATCTTACAAATGGAGTACTCTCCGTTATAATCTCCCCTCCCCCTAGTGCAATAAACTCCTTCTCTGAATTGCAATAATCCTTTTGAATAAAGTCTCCCCTTACCAAACCTGGAATTGGTTTCTGTTTGACAGTTTTCTGGTGCTATGACTTGGCTCAAAAACTATGGACCTCTACCTATAAAGGTAACAGTTCAGAGATTCGAGGAAACTTTGGTGAGTTCAGGAAACTTTGGTAAGTTCAGGTCTTGAACGAGTGCTCTGAATTCCTTTGTTGTGCATGCTAAGTCGCTTCAGTTGTGTCCAATTCTTTGCAACCCCATGTACTATAGCCCACCAGGCTCCTCTGTCCATGGGATTCTCCATGCAAAAATGCTGGAGTGGGCTGCCGTTTCCTTCTCCAGGGGATCTTCCCGACCCAGGGATTGAATCCACGCCTCTTTTGTCTCCTGCACTGGTAAATGGGTTCTTTACCACTAGCGCCACCTGGGAAGCCCCTCTTGTTTGTTTTTTTTAAATTAATTAATTTATTTTAATTGGAGGCTAATTACTTTACAATATTGTAGTGGTTTTTGCCATACATTGACGTGAATCAGCCATGGGTTGAATCACAGTAAACAGTTACTTTTATTTTTTCCAACAAAAAGAGAGCCTTTGCTTGTCATTATGGCACAAATTCAGTTTAATACCTTCAAAAATGGCAACCTTTACCAAAAGCAATTTAGAACTTCAGAGGCTTCTTTGACAAACTTGGGATCTCGCCAAACTCTCCCCTCCCATCATTCCCCCACTCCCTTTTATCATCAGAACCTTCTCTTCAGCTGCCTTGAATCCTTTGATCTGTCCCCCTTCAATGCCCGTATCTCCTCCAACCCCACCCCTTCCTACCCATCCCAGCCCTCAAATCCTTACCTCTTAAGAGTTGGGCCTCTTCTGTTCTGCTCATCTCCTCTTCACTCCATTGGTGAAGGAAGGATCTCCTGCCTTAAAGAGAACCAGATGGTCAAAGACACAACCCCTGATATTAGACGGGTGAGACCAATAGTAGTCTATTCATAGGCTCAGCTGGGGGAGGAGAAAGCCGCATGTCATTCAGGACCACCTGGGAGTTACACTCAGCATCAGAGTGAATCAGCAGGGCCTGTGGGAGGCAGGCTCTGGGGTAGAGACACAAGTGATGGTAACCCTTGGTTTCCGTGGGAATAAGTGATGTCTTATTTAAATAATTGTGTGGGCTGGCAGGGAGGTAAGACTCCTCCCTGAGGAGTCAGGAGAGCATCTGGTCTGGCTGATGGGGGAACTAGCTGAGTAGAGACAAGAGCAGGGGAACTCAGGGTGAGGCCCTTGGGTATCAAGGCAGCACAGGAAACTTCAGGCCTTAAAGTACACCCTCTTCCCATCAGGGGCTCTTGAGGGCCTCAGGGAGCCCAACGGTAGCACTTGCCTGAAAAAAAGTCATTGAAATCACACTGGATATTTTAGCTATTCATATAGCCTTTGGAGGCACACAGATGACCACTTGATCTTTCCTTGGTCCCTTTCCCCAAATTTAGTCCACAGACTTCATAAGATTACACATCAGGGCAGAGGAAATCTTAAAGGTCTGCTTTACCAACATGCATGGTGATGCTTAAGTTTCATATTGAGCAAGTAGTGCTTGGCTAGAAACACAACTGGGGTAAAAATGTAGAGGTGGGAAAAAGATGAGAGCTGCACATCTATCTATATGTACCCATGAGTTGAAATTTTGACACTGAAGCTGTAAACTTTCTATTTGTGCCTGTCTCTATTTGCGTGTATATGTGTACATGCATTTAAGAATATATGTATTATGTGTGTTAGCTCTGTGCTCAGTTGCTTTAGTCATGTCCAATTCTTTGCGACCCTCTGGACTGTAGCCCATTAGGCTCTTCTGTCTACAGCTTTCTCTAGACAAGAATCTTGAAAAAAAAAAAAAAAAGAATCTTGGAGTGGGTTACTCTGCCGCCCTCCAGGGGATCTTCCTGACCCAGAAATCAAACCTGCATCTCCTGTGTCTCCTGCTTTGTAAGTGATTCTTTACCAATAGTGCCACCTGGAAAGTCCATATATGTTTATACTTATAGTACTTTCCTAAATACAGATGGTATTACCAGATTAGATGATAAAATCCCTTAAATGTCCTCAGTGCTGACTGATGTAGAAATAAGTTAGAGCTCATATAAGTTAAATATTCCTAAAATTCCCAGAAATTAAAGAAATTGAACTTCTAATATAGTTATCCCTAATACTTCTAAAATGAAATTTTAATACTCAGTAAGGATACTTTCAAAGTACTTCTGCAGAAACTATCCCAAATATTTAAAGAATTCAGGCTCCCATAATTTAGGTAAATATTTGGAAAATGACACTAGTCTGATATTGTCAGTTTAATACAAGTTTTTAATAAAAACTTGTCTTCTGAGTTATCATCATCAAGCATAAAAACAGCACACTTTTTTAAATTCTATTTGGACACATTCTTCCTAAAATTATCTAGATTTGCTAATTAATAAGCTAACATTATTGGAAAAGTCCCTGGTGCTCGGAAACGTTGAGGGCAGAAGAATAAGAGGGTGTCAGAGGATGAGATGGCTGCATGGCATCACAATAGATGTGAACTTGGGCAAACTTCAGGAGATGGTGAGGGACAGGGAGGCCTGGCATGCTGCAGTCCATGGGGCTGCAAAGAGTTGGACATGACTGGGTCATGTCTGGGAAAAACTTCAGCAACATCTACTACATGTTTGTGGTAGTGGTTTAGTCACTAAGCCCTGTTGGATTCTTTGCAACCGTATGGACTGTAGCCTGCCAGGCTCCTCCTCTCCAGGCAAGAATACAGGAGTGGGTTGCCATGCCCTCCTCCAGAGGATATTCTTGACCCAGGGATCAAAGGAAACATATGGCTATAGAAAAAAGTTTTGAAATGTATATTCTTTAGCTTGGCTATTCAGCTATAATATGGCAATATATAAGAGTTTACGGTTATTTACATCATAGTTCTCTCTGTAACTGTATTATTACATAGTTTTCTAAGGCTACAGTAATCGAGTATCAGAGACTGGCTGGCTTAACCAACAAACTTTAATTTCTTACAATTCTGGAGGCCCCTAGGCTTGACACAAGTCAAAGTGTTAGCAAAGTTGATATCTTCTGTGACCTCAGTCCTTAGCTTGTAGATGATTGTTTCTCCCTATGTCTTCCGATAGGGACCCTGTTTGTATCTGACTAGGACCTACTCTAATGACCTCATTTAACTTACTATTTAAAGACCCTATCTCCAAATACAGTCACATATGGGGACACTTAGGTATTAGGGCTAACATATATGAATTTTAAAAGAACATAATTCAACCCATAATTCATGGCATCTGGTCCCATCACTTCATGGCAAATAGATGGGGAAACAGTGGAAACAGTGGCTGACTTTATTTTTTTGGGCTCCAAAATCACTGCAGATGGTGATTGCAGCCATGAAATTAAAAGACGCTTACTCTTTGGAAGGAAAGTTATCAGCAACCTAGACAGCATATTAAAAAGCAGAAACATTACTTTGCCAACAAAGGTCCATCTAGTCAAGGCTATGGCTTTTCCAATAGTCATGTATGGATGTGAGAGTTGGACTATAAAGAAAGCTGAGCACTATAATGAAAGATTTGATGCTTTTGAACTGTGGTGTTGGAGAACACTCTTGAGAGTCCCTTGGACTGCAAGGAGATGCAATGAGTCTGTCGTAAAGGAAATCAGTTCTGAATGTTCATTGGAAGGACTGATGCTGAAGCTGAAACTCCAATATTTTGGCCACCTGATGCGAAGAGTTGAATCATTTGAAAAGACCCTGATGTTGGGAAACATTGAAGGCAGGAGAAGAAGGGGACAACAGAGGATGAGATGGTTAGATGACATCATCGACTAAATGGACATGAGTCTGGGTAAACTCTGGGAGGGGGTGATGGACAGGGAGGCCTGGCGTGCTGCAGTTCATGGGGTCACAAAGAGTCAGACACTACTGAACTGAGTGACAACTGAACTGAATTCAGCCCATAACAGTGGGTGAGACTCTACTTGGAGAAATACCATCAGAAAGAGACAACTTTATATGTAAGGTCTACAGGATATTTTTTTTTTTTTAGAAAGGGAAAGTAATTTTGCCTAGAAGACAAACATTTTATATCTTTTCATAGTAACTTCCTGTGCCTTGGGTTGATTTTAACATGTTCTTGATTATTAAAAGAAAAACAAAGTTCATTCACTTTTGAAAGAGCCATGGTTCTTTACAGCCATGTTACCTCCTATATTTACTTTTAAAATCTTCTATTGCCACTGCAGGCAAATAGCATAGAGGTCCCCTGGAAGAAGAGAACCAGACATAGCTCTCTTGACTTAGAGAAGATGTTTTAGGCCTAAGGCATTTTGCAATCTGAGCCTGGATACAATGCATGCCCTTGCAGAGGTCTAGTAGTTAATGGTTTTAGGGAACAAAGCAGAGTATTCCAGAACAAACAGGAATTACCGGATCAGGGAGATAACCATATCAAAGATAATGTCAGTTCAGTTCAGTCCCTCAGTCCTGTCCCACTTTTTGCGACCCCATGAACAGCAGCATGCCAGGCCTCCCTGTCCGTCACCAACTCCCGGAGTTTACCCAAAATCATGTCCATCGAGTCGGTGATGCCATCCAGCCATCTCATCCTCCGGTGTCCCCTTCTCCTCCTGCCCCAATCCCTCCCAGCATCAGAGTCTTTTCCAATGAGTCAACTCTTCACATCAGCTGGCCAAAGTATTAGAGTTTCAGCTTCAGCATCAGTCCTTCCAATGAACACCCAGGACTGATCTCCTTTAGGATGGACTGCTTGCATCTCCTTGCAGTCCAAGGGACTCTCAAGAGTCTTCTCCAACACCACAGTTCAAAAGCATCAATTCTTCCGTGCTCAGCTTTCCTTACAGTCCAACTCTCACATTCATACATGACCACTGGAAAAACCACAGCCTTGACTAGATGGACCTTTGTTGGCAAAGTAATGCCTCTGCTTTTTAATATGCTGTCTAGGTTGGTCATAACTTTCCTTCCAAGGAGTGTATTTTAATCTCATGGCTGCAATCACCATCTGCAGTGATTCTGGAGCCCAAAAAAATAAAGTCTGACACTGTTCCACTGTTTCCCCATCTATTTGCCATGAAGTGATGGGACCAGATGCCATGATCTTAGTTTTCTGAATGTTGAGCTTTAAGCCAACTTTTTCACTCTCCTCTTTCACTTTCATCAAGAGACTTTTTAGTTCCTCTTCATTTTCTGCCATAAGGGTGGTGTCATCTGCATATCTGAAGTTATTGATATTTCTCCCGGCAATCTTGATTCCAGCTTGTGCTTCTTCCAGCCCAGCGTTTCTCATGATGTACTCTGCATATAAGGTAAATAAGCAGGGTGACAATATACAGCCTTGACATACTCCTTTTCCTATTTGGAACCAGTGTGTTGTTCCATGTCCAGTTCTAACTGTTGCTTCCTGACCTGCATATAGGTTTCTCAAGAGGCAGGTCAGGTGGCCTGGTATTCCCATCTCTTTCAGAATTTTCCACCATTTATTGTGATCCACACAGTCAAGGCTTTGGCATAGTCAATAAAGCAGAAATAGATGTTTTTCTGGAACTCTCTTGCTTTTTCGATGATCCAGCAGATGTTGGCAATTTGATCTATAGTTCCTCCGCCTTTTCTAAAACCAGCTTGAACATCTGGGAGTTCACGGTTCATGTATTGCTAAAGCCTGGCTTGGAGAATTTTGAGCATTACTTTACTAGCATGTGAGATGAGGGCAGTTGTTCAATAGTTTGAGCATTCTTTGGCATTGCCTTTCTTTGGGATTGGAATGAAAACTGACCTTTTCTAGTCCTGTGGCCACTGCTGAGTTTTCCAAATTTGTTGGCATATTGAGTGTAGCACTTTCACAGCATCATCTTTCAGGATTTGAAATAGCTCAACTGGAATTCCATCACCTCCACTAGCTTTGTTCGTAGTGATGCTTTCTAAGGCCCACTTGACTTCACATTCCAGGTGTCTGGCTCTAGGTGAGTGATCACACCATCGTGATTATCTGGGTTGTGAGGATCTTTTCTGTACAATTCTTCTGTGTATTCTTGCCACCTCTTCTTAATATCTTCTGCTTCTATTAGGTCCATACCATTTTTGTCCTTTATCGTGCCCATCTTTGCATGATATGTTTCCTTGGTATCTCTAATTTTCTTTTCTTTTTTTTTTTCTCTAATTTTCTTGAAGAGTTCTCTAGTCTTTCCCATTCTGTTGTTTTCCTCTATTTCTTTGCATTGATTGCTTAGAAAGGCTTTCTTATCTCTCCTTGCTATTCTTTGGAACTCTGCATTCAAATGGGAATATCTTTCCTTTTCTCCTTTGCTTTTCATTTCTCTTCTTTTCACAGTTATTTGTAAGGCCTCCTCAGATAGCCATTTTGCTTTTTTGCATTTCTTTTTCATGGGGATGGTCTTGATCCCTGTCTCCTGTACAATGTTACGAACCTCCGTCCATAGTTCATCAGGCACTCTGTCTATCAGATCTAATCCCTTAAATCTATTTCTCAGTTTCACTGTATAATCATAAGGGATTTGATTTAGGTCATATCTGTATGGTCTAGTGGTTTTCCCTACTTTCTTCAATTTAAGTCTGAATTTGGCAGTAAGGAGTTCATGGTCGGAGCCACAGTCAGCTCCCGGTCTTGTTTTTGTTGACTGTTTAGAGCTTCTCCATCTTTGGCTGCAAAGAATATAATCAATCTGATTTTGGTTTTGACCATCTGGAGATGTCCATGTGTAGAGTCTTCTCTTGTGTTGTTGGAAGAGGGTGTTTGCTATGACCAGTGCGTTCTCTTGGCAAAACTCTATTAGCCTTTGCCCTACTACATTCTGTACTCCAAGGCCAAATTTGCCTGTTGCTCCAGGTGTTTCTTAACTTCCTACTTTTGCATTCCAGTCCCCTATAATGAGAAGGACATCTTTTTTGGGTGTTAGTTCTAAAAGGTCTTGTAGGTCTTCACAGAACTGTTCAACTTCAGCTTCTTCAGCGTTACTGGTTGGGGCATAGGCTTGGATTACCATGATATTGAATGGTTTGCCTTGGAAATGAACAGAGATCATTCTCTCGTTTTTGAGATTGTATCCAAGTACTGTATTTCATACTGTTTTGCTGACCATGATGGCTACTCCATTTCTTCTAAGGGATTCCTGCCCACAGTAGTAGATATAATAGTCATCTGAGTTAAATTCACCCATTCCAGTCCATTTTAGTTCACTGATTCCTAGAATGTTGACGTTCACTCTTGCCATCTCACTTCCATTTTGCCTTGATTCATGGACCTAACTTTCCAGGTTCCTATGCAATAATCTTCTTTATAGCATCAGACCTTGCTTCTATCACCAGTCACATCCACAACTGGGTACTGTTTTTGCATTGGCTCCATCCTTTCATTCTTTCTGGAGTTATTTCTCCAATTATCTCCAGTAGCATATTGGAATGCAGAAGCGCGGCCAAGAGGAGCTACCCCACGTCCAAGGTCAGGGGTGGCGATCCAGATCGCTAGGCTGTGATGGCACAGGAGGGCCAAGAGGAGCTACTCCACGTTCAAGGTCAGGAGGGGAGACCTCGTTCAAGGCATGGAGCAGCAGCTATGCTTTGCTGGAGCAGCCGTGAAGAGATACCCCACGTCCAAGGTAAGAGAAACCCAAGTAAGACAGTAGGTATTGTGAGAGGGCATCAGAGGGCAGACACACTAAAACCATAATCACAGAAAACTAGCCAATCTGATCACAGGACCACAGTCTTGTCTAACTCAATGAAACTAAGCCATGCTGTGTGAGGCCACCCAAGAGGGACAGGTCATGGTGGAGAGATCTGACAGAATGTGGTCCACTAGAGAAGGGAATGGCAAACCACTTCAGCATTCTTGCCTTGAGAACCCCATGAACAGTATGAAGATAATGTATCAGTTGTAAATACTCCCAATTCTTTTTTGAAGGTAAAGATTAGTCTGAAGGACATTCTTGAGGAGTTCTGTGGAACCCAGCCCCCTGGAACACTAGGGGCTAACTGGAACCTAAGAAATATTACCGTTGACTTCACTGACTGTCCTAGATCTCAATCAACTGGAGCCTGGACTCTGTCAACCTTTACCCCACTCTATGCCAAATTCTCCTGTGTTCAAAACCCTTCATGAATATGCATGCACCCTTAACTTAAAACTTTCCCAATTTTTAAAAAATTTATTGTTGGTTGCGCTGGGTCTTTGTTGATGGGCAGGCATTTCTCTGGTTGCAGTGAACGGGGCCTACCCTCTAGCTGCTGTGTGAGCATTTCTCATTGTGGCAGCTCCTCTCGTTGGGGAGCACAGGCTCTAGGGCACGTGGAGTTCAGTAGTTGAAACACGTGGGCTTCAGTAGTTGAGGCTTCCGAGCTCCAGAGCACAAGCTCAGTGGTTGTGGCTCATGGGTTTAGTTACTGCCCGGCATGTGGGATCTTCCCAGATCAGGGATTGAACCCATGTCTCTGGCATTGGCAACTGGATTCTTTACCACTGAGCCACCAGGGAAGCCCTCCCACTTTTACTGTTGAGGGAGACACTGCTTTGGGAAACATCCTTGGGTTTTCTCCTTACTTGTTGTAAGTAATAAATCCTTCCGTCTGCTCTTGGGCTTGATTGTGTCTTTTGGCTCCACATCCAAGAGGCAAACCCTATTTTCTGGTAAAACCCCTTTGATTTTTGGATTGACTTCATTCTTGCATGCCACATAAACAAATTTTCTTGCTTCTTGCATTATTTTTGTCATGAATTCTCATCAGATCTTCCACTTTTGAAAATTATCAGTTATGGGTTAACCCTGGTCATTCTAAGTGTTTCATCATCTACAGATAGTTCTTTTTGTTTTACTCTGATGCTTCTCTAAACGTGCCTACAAATCAGCTACAGGTCAGAGTGTTTTGTCTTCTGCAAAGAAGGACTATCCCAGAGACCCAGGGAAAAGAACTCTGCCAACCGAGCACTCCTGGGCCTAGACCTCCAATGACATCACTTAAGTACCTTTAAGGATATACTAGTGGAATGAGTCGAGATTTCCAGAACTCTAGAGAAGCAGATGCATTCATGAGATTGCAAACCAAGATCAATCAGAACACTAATTACTTAAGACTGAATGAAGATCTGATAAAAGATGATTCTGAGTTTTATTTGAAATATTACTGATTCCCTAAAATTCTATTTTTTCTGGATATACAGAACCTCTTTCTCTTTTTCCTTAAGCTATCTGTAACTCATAACAATTTAGTAGACTACACTTTTATAAACAGAAATGAAATTTGGGGACTTTTCTGGTGGTCTAATGATTAAGTCTACACACTGCCAATGCAGGGGACAGGGGTTTGATCCCTGGTCAGGAAACTAAGATCCCACATGACATGCAGCATGACCAAAATATTAAGTAAATATATAAAAATAAAATTTAGAAAAAAGAAAGAAGTTTATCTTTTTTTCCCCTGCTTTCTCCCTCAGAATTAAGAATCTCTTATTGAACATTCTTATTTTCATGACAATATAATTATTTGCATAGGTTCAGTAAGACTCTCTTCTTTGTTAATAGGATATGATAAAACCAAGGCTTTGGCTGGAATGTCAAATTTGAGAATAATGCTCACTTACTTTTATTCACTTTCAAGAAGCTAATGTTGACTTTATTCTAGAGCCAAGGCTTACTAAGCCCCTTTAGAAAAACTGGCCTGGTACCTGGCTTATAGGTTTCCAGCCTTACAGGTGGGCAAGAAAGGTCACTTTGAGAGGTCCAGGAACCTTAGAAAAATTTGGGGACATAGAGAAGAGAGGGATTTACCCCCAATCCATAGATACTGCAGATGAAATGTGGTGGCAAGTTCATGAGTTGGCTTCCTAACCTTCAGGCGTCTGTACAAGTCCAACCTGAAATTCCCTATGAAAAAATTCCAGTAAAGCAAACTTTAAAAGGTTTATATGTTAAGTAAAGCAAACTTTAAAAGGTTTATATGTTAAATTAGCATTCTTGCTGCACCCCTGTAAATTATCAGGTCAATCTTAATGAGGCCAGTCTTATTTTGTGATAAAGAATAATCTTTCTTTAAGGCTATCTTTCATTAAAAGAGGAATGAACATAGAAATTTTGTGTTTCATAGAAAATAATAGCACATCCTCTGGAGTGATCAAATTCTAATTCTATTCATTGTTTTTGAGCTATTTTGCATGTCTTTGTAAATTGCAGGTCACTGATGGATGTGCAAACTCATTTGTCAGGTAGGAATTTCATTGATTTCTTTATTGTTATGGAAAAGCCAATTTCATTCCTTACCTATGACTTGGACTAGATCTTGTCACCTAGTACAAATTGTCAGCCCTTGCAAGTTTTCAATTCTTTCAGTTTCATGCAACATCTGGTTACAACTTCCAGACTATTGTTTCCTTTTTTTCTCCCTCCCTCTTGACCAAGAACTAAAACCTGACTGCCCAGATTGTTTTCAGGACTCGGCCTTGTTGCGTTTCAGTCACTCAGTCTAGTGCAACTCTTTGCAACACCATAGACTGCGGCACGCCAGGCTTTCCTGTCCTTCACCGTCTCCTGGAGCTTGCTCAAACTCAGGTCCATTGAGTCGCTGATGCCATCCAACCATCTCATCCTCTGTCATCCCCTTCTTCTCCTGCCCTCAATCTTTCCCAGCATCAGGGTCTTTTCCAATGAGTCAGCTCTTCCCATGAGGTGGCCAAAGTACTGGAGCTTCAGCTTCAGCATCAGTCCTTCCAAAGAACACCCAGGACTGATCTCCTTTAGGATGGACTGGTTGGATCTCCTTGCAGTCCAAGGGACTCTCAAGAGTCTTCTCCAACACCACAGTTCAAAAGCATCAATTCTTCGGTGCTCAGCTTTCTTTATAGTCCAACTCTCACATCCATATATGACTACTGGAAAAACCATAGCCTTGACTAGACAGACCTTTGTTGGCAAAGTAACGTCTCTGCTTTTTAATATGCTGTCTAGGTTGGTCATAACTTTCCTTCCAAGGAGCAAGTGTCTTTTAATTTCATGGCTGCAATCACCATCTGTAGTGATTTTGGAGCCCAAGAAAATAAAGTCTTTTGCTGTTTCCATTGTTTCCCCATCTATTTGCCATGAAGTGATGGGACCGGAGGTCATGATCTCAGATTTTTGAATGTTGATCTTTAAGTCAACTTTTTTGCTCTCCTCTTTCACCTTCATCAACATCGAGAGACTAGGTCCTCGTTGCTTTCTGCCATAAGAGTGGTGTCATCTGCATATCTGAGGTTATTGATATTTCTCCTGACAATCTTGATTCCAGGTTGTACTTCATCCAGCTCAGCATTTCGCATGATGTACTCAGCATGTAAGTCAAATAAGTAGGGTGATGACAATATGCAGCCTTTCTGTATTCCTTTCCTAGTTTTGAACCAGTCTATTGTTCCGTGTCTGGTTCTAACTGTTGCCTTTTGACCTGTATACAGGTTTTACAGGAGGCAGGTAAGGTGGTCTGGTATTCCCAGCTCTTTAAGAATTTTCCAGTTTGTTGTGATCCACACAATCAAAGGCTTTCACCTAGTCAATGAAGTAGGTGTTTTTCTGGAATTCTCTTGCTTTTTCTACGATCCAACAGATGTTGGCAATTTGATCTCTAGTTCATCTGCCTTTTCTAAATCCATCTTGAACATCTGGAAGTTCTTGGTTCACATACTGTTGAAAGCTGGCTTGGAGAATTTTGAGCATTACTTTGCTAGCATGTGAGATGAGTGCAATTGTGCGATAGTTTGAACATTCTTTGGCATTTCCCTTCTTTGGAACGGAATAAAAACTGACATTTTCCAGTCCTGTGACCACTGCTGAGTATTTCAAATTTGCCGGCATATTGAGTGCAGCACTTTAACAGCATGGGGACTTAAATCTGCATAACAACCTTTTGGGTTGTCTGAAGGTTGCCTCATAGCTGGACTTTTTCTCCAGGATCTGAGGAAATGGTGGGAACAGAAATCCAACAACCTGATACATCCCTGAAAGACTTGTCGTCACCACAGACCATGCATACACGGGCTGGAGTCTTCCCACACAAGCCCCTGGTTGGGCCACCAGGAAGTCCGACAAAATAATGCTCACATCCTACATGCCCTTCTGTGAGAGGCAATCAAGACCACAGATAACACTGCTAAGGGCACTGATATTTTCGTTTTCAGAAACAATGACCAGTTCTTGCGTAATCTAAAGAGCTCTTAGACCTTTAACATTTCTTTTTTTCATTGTAGGTGTATATCTTTTAAGAGCCTGACTTATGCTACTATCTCTCTATTCAACTGATTTGGCAGGAAGAAAACCAATAAGAGACCTCAAGAAATTATTTTTTAGTCCCCGAGTTGCCTTGCTGAAGAGGTTTATGATAGCCTCTGGGTTGCTCAGCTATGATTAATATTCACTAGTCTTAAATCTGAAGGGATACAAAATATACCACCCCAACGTATGCCTTGTTGGCATATTGATTATTTTAAGCTGTTTTTTTTTTCTATTTCATGCAAAGATGGGCTCAATAAAGGACAGAAATGGTATGGACCTAACAGAAGCAGAAGATATTAAGAAGAGATGGCAAGAATACACAGAAGAACTGTACAAAAAAGATCTTCATGACCCAGATAATCATGATGGTGTGATCACTCACCTAGAGCCAGACATCCTGGAATGTGAAGTCAAGTGGGCCTTAGAAAGCAGCACTATGAACAAAGGTAGTGGAGGTGATGGAATTCCAGTTGAGCTATTTCAAATCCTGAAAGATGATGCTGTGAAAGTGCTACACTCAATATGCCAACAAATTTGGAATACTCAGCAGTGGCCACAGGACTGGAAAAGGTCAGTTTTCATTCCAATCCCAAAGAAAGGCAATGCCAAAGAATGCTCAAACTATTGAACAATTGCCCTCATCTCACACGCTAATAAAGTAATGCTCAAAATTCTCCAAGCCAGACTTCAGCAATACGTGAACTGTGAACTCCCAGATGTTCAAGCTAGTTTTAGAAAAGGCGGAGGAACCAGAGATCAAATTGCCAACATCTGCTGGATCATCGAAAAAGCAAGAGAGTTCCAGAAAAACATCTATTTCTGCTTTATTGACTATGCCAAAGCCTTGACTGTGTGGATCACAATAAATGGTGGAAAATTCTGAAAGAGATGGGAATACCAGGCCACCTGACCTGCCTCTTGAGAAACCTGTATGCAGGTCAGGAAGCAACAGTTAGAACTGGACATGGAACAACACACTGGTTCCAAATAGGAAAAGGAGTATGTCAAGGCTGTATATTGTCACCCTGCTTATTTACCTTATATGCAGAGTACATCATGAGAAACGCTGGGCTGGAAGAAGCACAAGCTGGAATCAAGATTGCCGGGAGAAATATCAATAACTTCAGATATGCAGATGACACCACCCTTATGGCAGAAAATGAAGAGGAACTAAAAAGTCTCTTGATGAAAGTGAAAGAGGAGAGTGAAAAAGTTGGCTTAAAGCTCAACATTCAGAAAACTAAGATCATGGCATCTGGTCCCATCACTTCATGGCAAATAGATGGGGAAACAGTGGAACAGTGTCAGACTTTATTTTTTTGGGCTCCAGAATCACTGCAGATGGTGATTGCAGCCATGAAATTAAATGATGCTTATTCCTTGGAAGGAAAGTTATGACCAACATAGACAGCACATTAAAAAGCAGAGACATTACTTTGCCAACAAAGGTTCGTCTAGTCAAGGCTATAGTTTTTCCAGTGGTCATGTATGGATGTGAGAGTTGGACTGTGAAGAAAGCTGAGCACAGAAGAATTGATGCTTTTGAACTGTGGTGTTGGAGAAGACTCTTGAGAGTCCCTTGGACTGCAAGGAGATGCAAGCAGTCCATCCTAAAGGAGATCAGTCCTGGGTGTTTATTGGAAAGACTGATGCTGAAGGTGAAACTCCAATACTTGGCCATCTTATGCGAAGAGTTGATTCATTGGAAAAGACCCTGATGCTGGGAAAGATTGAGGGCAGGAGGAAAAGGGGACGACAGAGGATGAGATGGGTGGATGGCATCACCGACTCGATGGACATGAGTTTGAGTGAACTCCAGGAGTTGGTGATGGACAGGGAGGCCTGGTGTGCTGTGGTTCATGGGGTCGCAAAGGCTCGGACACAACTGAATGACTGAACTGAACTAAACTAATTTTTTCTATAAAAGTAGACACGGGTGAAGCTCTGTAAACTGAGTGGCAGTTGCCCTTCTGTAAGAAAGATTTATGTTTATAAGGGAAATCATTTGTAAAGGGTGTCTCCCTCTCTGTACCAGGAAAAGAAGGATATCCAAATTTCTAGAAAACTCTTGCCAATGAGAAGATGAGGACTTAAATCTGCATAACAATCTTATACTTGTTTCTGGTGCTTTTCATGATAACCTCCCATGACTGACACCTCTCTACCATCATCTTTTGTCTTAGCTGCCTATGGTATTTCAGATGGCAGCTTTAGCCATTTCAGAGAGTGACTCCATTTTCCTGGGTTTCCCTCATGTATATAAGGAGGTAAGTGCTCAGTCACTCGGTCAGTATACACGTTATTAAACTTTTGCTTGATTTTCTATTAACCTGTCTTGTATTCATTTAATTGTTAGACCAGCCAAAGAACCTAGAGGGGAGGAAGGAACAACTTGTCTACCTCTACAGGTGGCAATGCGGATGGGACTCTGCCCACTGCAGGGTTGCTGCAGCTGAGGGATCCTGGGACCTCTGAGAAAAGTGTGCAGAGGGTGAGAATTCTCAGCATGCCAGGAAACTGTTTTTATTGATTTAACCAGACAGAAATACAGATCACACCCCATCTGCAGCTAGATGTTTCTTAGGGAGTGGATCTTCTGCATCTTTTGAGAGCTGCATCTTTTGTACTGTCTTGTGGACTACCTCTTGCAGCCTTGGTTAAACCATAAAAACGTTCATTTGTTTGAGTCGCTATTGAGGCTAATATTAGATGCAACTTGTCAGTGGCTACATGATGGATCCTTTGAATTGGCTATGTTTAAGAGAGAAAATGGTAGAGGGCATGGCAACCCATTCCAGTATTCTTGCCAGGAGAATCCCACAGGCGGAGGAGCCTAGCAGTCTATGGTCCAGGCTAGGCTTGCAAAGAGTCAGACACGACTGAAGTGACTTAATACGCAACAGAGAAAAAGTCTTTAGGACACTCTCATTCTAAATAATTGTCTGATGGATACCTATGGAAATATCAAATTGAAAAGAAGACAGGGAAATATAATGCTAGCCACAAGGACTCCCTTAACAAGAAGAAAGGACAGAAATTATGTCCCTTAACAAGAAGAAAGGACAGAATTAATGTCTACATCCAATGTAAATTCCCCTTCTCAAAATCCAGACCCATCTACCTGCTTTAGCTTCTTCTTCCCTATAAGATTTATGGAGAGGATGCCAGGCAATCTCTAGGCCCAGAGTATATAGGTTACTCATAAGAATGCCAGAAGTTAGGAATTAAATTTAGCAGAAGCACCTGGTCCAGGCAGTAGGGCTCCCTTTGCTGTCTCTTAAAACTCCCCCTACTCTGCAGGGCTTTATGAGGCTCTGCCAACTTCAGGCCTTCCTATGAAATGTCTTTTGCTGATGTATTCTGGACCTCCACTGCAGCGCATTCACATCTCCTGACCAGCAGCAGGTCTTCTGATTTATGAAGCCCTTTTATCTTCACCTCCAGAAGATCTTATTAAATTTAGAGATGAATTGAAAGATTAGTGCATTTCCAATTAAGATGGAAACGAAAAGATTTTTACAGTTTTAGAACTTCAGGTTTTAGTTATGGTAAGAATACTGGAGTGGGTTGCCATTTCCTTCTCCCAGAGATCTTTCCAACCCAGGGATCGAACTCACATCTCCTGCATTGGCGGGCAGATTCTTTACTACTGAGCCAGCAGAGAAGCCCCACTTAGGTGATTTTAGAGGGAAAATTGTGTTTCAGTAGCACATGTTTATGGATTCATGCGTGCTTAGTTGCTCAGTCATGGTCTGACTCTTGGTGACCCCACAGACTATATATAACCTGCCACGCTCCTCTGCCCATGGATTTCCCAGGCAAGAATACTGGAGTGGGTTCCCGTGTCCTTCTCCAGGGCTTCTTCCTGACCCAGGGATCGAACCTACATCTCCTGCATTGGCATGAGGATTCTTTTACTGCTAAGCCACCAGGGAAGCCTTCCATAGAAATGCCTCTTATTAAATCCCTGATTCATGTAATACATACCTGAAATGAGACACATACCTGAAATGAGACACAGCTCTTTAACTGAGTGGACTTACTATCAAGACAGACTGGTTCAATAAGACATGGAGTGATCTATCAGCTTAGCTTTTAAATTGTGAAACTTCTTTAACGTTTTGAAAGAGGTACTGATGAGAAACAAAATATACTACCCCCAAATTAGGCATATTGATTATTGTAAACAGGTTATTTTTAAAGAACAGTAGTTTCTAGAATTTCTAGAGCTTTAGTCATCCTCCTATTCCTGGTCCAGTGAGGAAGATACCCTTTCAAATGGAGAGTTCCCTTATAAATGTAAATATCCCATACAATAGGGTAGCTTCTACTCTGTTCTCAGAACTTCCGCCTGTGTCTGTTGTTTCTTAAAAATAACCAATCCAAGATAATCCTTATGCCAAACAGGCATATCTGGGGGTGGCATATTCTGCTCCTCTTCATGTATTAACTATACTTCAATAGTACTGATTTTTTTTTTTTTTAATTTGTTTAAGAAAACTAGAAGGTATAAGCAGAAAGGAGAGAGAATTGTTGAGCAGGATCTGGACATTGAGTTTGCAATGATGATGGATCTCAAAGAACAAAGGCTCTCTAGGCTCCTAGAAATATACCTGGACTTCAGGTGTTTCCCATCTAGAAGCCACCTAGGAAGGGATGAGAGTACTTAAGAGAAGCTGCGAGGAAGTTTCACATTTAGCAGGTATAGCAAAGAAGGGGAAGGGTTGGAGGCAGTGGAAGAAAAAACAAATTAACACTATGCTTCCCTGGTGGCTTGGCTGGTAAAGAATCCACCTGCAATGCGGGAGACCTGGGTTCTATCCCTGGGTTGGGGAGATCCCCTGGAGAAGGGAAAGGCTACCCACTCCAGTATTCTGGCCTGGAGAATTCCATGGACTATACAGTCCATGGGTTTGCAAAGAGTCAGACACGACTGAGCAACTAAGCGTGGCCTGGACACCAGGAAGAGTGGGCTGACATCCTAAGGGAAACAGAGGAGCCGGGTGTGCTCACAGAGGATTTTAAGCTGAGGACTAGAATTCTCTTTCTATATTAGCGGGAACATCCCAAAGATAAAATTGTTTAATTCTGACTACTAAGTGGCTGAAATATGGCTAAAGTGCCCTCTGCTGGTAGTATGCAAAGCCAGAGGTATAAACATAAAAGAATTGAGAAACACGAGGAAAAGCCGCTCCAGTTTTTATGTGTATTGAATGTAATAAACTTGGAAAATTCGCTACAGCTAGCTAATTTTATCTAAAATAAAGGGCTTGATAGAATTCAACTAGAAATAGAAGGAGGGAGCCGATTTACATGCTGTTAAAAACAAGACAATAGGCTCAAAATGGAATCACTTATATTAAGCCCCATGTCACCAAAGCAAGGCTTAACTATAATTTTTGCGCTCCCAGAAACAGAAATTTCAACCAATCAAACAGGAATCACCTGTTCAGTGTTAGGCAATCTGCCTCATTGGTCCCTATAGGGAAGGTAACCTTGCAATAACCAATTTGAATTTGTTTTTTTGCCTAGCGTAACTCCCTTGTTCCTGTCTCCTATGAAAGTCTCTCATTTTGTATAGCTCCTTGGAGCTCTTTCTTATCTGCTAGATTGGAATCCTATTTCTAGAACACTGAATAAAGCCAATAAAAGTTTTAAAACTTACTCAGTTGGGTTTTGTGTTCTAACACTTCCCATCTGAAGCAAATAAGAAATCATATGAAATATATAAAAATTACTTTTGAAATAATGGTTTTCAGAAAGTGGGCATCAGACAGCACAGGACAGTGAATGCCCCAAAACAGGAAACAAATCAGGTGAGCCATGTGATTGCCCTGGAGAGTGTTTCGTCATGTGTGGGAGATGGCACATCTCTTCATAGAATAACAGTGAAAGACATATAAGTCTCTAGTGCTACCAAGGCCAACTCTTCTGCTTGGGCTCCTGATCCCTACCCTTCTGTGATACTCGAGAACACCACCCCGCAATTTTTTTTCCTGCAACGTCAATTTTTATTCTTTCTCCTGACTCTTCAGCACACACAACTGTTATTTCATCCTTCTTTTATTTATTTATCTTGGCTGTGTGGGTCTTTGTTGCTGCACTTGGGCTATTTCTAGTTGTGGCCAGTGGGGGCTACTCTTGGGTTGTGGTGCTCAGCCTTCTCTTTGCAGGGGCTTCTCTCGTTGCGGAGTTCAGGCTCTAGGGCTTGCAGACTCAGTAGTTGTGGTTCTCGGGCCTAGTTGCCCCTTGGTATGTGGGATCTTCCCAAACCGGGGACTGAACCTGTGTCCCCTGAATTGGCAGGCAGATTCTTAACCATCAGACCACCAGGGAAGTCAAGTGGGCCTTAGGAAACATCACTATGAACAAAGCTAATGGAGGTGATGGAATTCCAGTTGAGCTATTTCAAAGCCTAAAAGATGATGCTGTGAAAGTGCTTATTATGCCAGCAAATTTGGAAAACTCAGCAGCGGCCACAGGACTAGAAAATCTCAGTTTTCATGCCAATCCCTAAGAAAGGCAATTCCAAAGAATGTTCCAACTACCGCACAGTTGCACTCATGTCACACACTAGCAAAGTAATGCTCAAAATCCTCCAAGCCAGGCTTCAACAGTACATGAAGTACTGTTCATGAACTTCTGAACTTCATGAAGTACTGAAGTTCATGAACTTCCAGATGTTCAAGCTGGATCTAGAAAAGGCAGATGAACCAGAGATCAAGTTGTCAACATCTGTTGGATTGTAGAAAAAGCAAGAGAATTCCAGAAAAACATCTACTTCTGCTTTATTGACTATGCCAAATCCTTTGACTGTGTGGATCACAACAAACTGTGGAAAATTCTTCAAGAACTGGGAATACCAGACCACCTTACCTGCCTCCTGAGAAATCTGTATGCAGGTCAAGAAGCAACAATTAGAACAGGACATGGAACAACAGACTGGTTCCAACTCAGGAAAGGAGTACATCAAGGCTTTATATTGTCACCCTGCTTATTTGATTTATATGCAGAGTACATCATGAGAAATGCCAGGCTGGATGAAGCACAAGCTGGAATCAAGATTGCTGGGAGAAATATCAATAACCTCAGATATGCAGATAATACCACCCCTATGGCAGAAAGTGAAGAGTAACTAAAGAGCATTCTTGATGAAAGTGAAAGAGGAGAGTGAAAAAAGCTGGCTTAAAGCTCAACATTCAAAGTACTAAGATCATCGCATCCAGTCCCATCACTTCATGGCAAATGGGAAACAGTGGAAGTCGTGACAGACTTTATTTTGGGGGACTTCAAAATCACTGCAGATGGTGACTGTAGCCATAAAATTAAAAGACACTTGCTACTTGAAAGAAAAGCTATGACCAACCTAGACAGCATATTAAAAAGCAGAAACAAACAAACAAAAAGCAGAGACATTACTTTGCTGACAGAGGTACGTCTAGTCAAAGCTGTGGTTTTTCCAGTAGTTATGTACGGATGTGAGAGTTGGACTATAAAGAAAACTGAGTGCCGAAGAATTGATGCTTTTGAAAACTGTGGTGTTGGAGAAGATTCTTGAGAGTCCCTTGGACTGCAAGGAGATCCAACCAGTCCATCCTAAAGGAGATCAGTCCTGGGTGTTCTTTGGAAGGACTGACGCTGAAGCTGAAATTCCAATACTTTGGCCACCTGATGAGAAGAGCTGACTCAATGGAAAAGACCCTGCTGCTGGGAAGGATTGAGGGTAGGAGGAGAAGGGGACAACAGAGGATGAGATGGTTGGATGGCATCACCGACTCGATGGACATGGGTTTGAGCAAGTTCTGCGAGTTGGCAGTGGACAGAAAAGTTGGAATGCTGCAGTCCGTGGGGTTGCAAAGAGTCAAACATGACTGAGCGACTGAACTGAGACCAGGAGGGAAATCCTATTTCATTCTTCTTTAGAGCAAAACAAAACAAAAACCCTTTCTTAAACCCTTTCATCCTTTACTCACAGTCTTATTTCATTCTCTCTCCCCCCCTATTTCCAGCAAAGCATGGCAAACTTTTCTGGGAAAGGACAGAGAGCTAGTAAATATTTAAAGCACTATGGGCTCTCTTGTCTCTACCCAAGACAAACATAAGTGATGGGGTGTGGCACCCTTTGCACTAGTTTACCCACCCTGCCTTACAGAAAGCGGACCATCATTTCATCCTCACAGTGACCAGTCCGGAAGCTGTCATTATTCTATACCTTCCCCTGTGCAGGATTCTAGATGGGAGTTCTAGAACAGAACAGAGGGTCTGGGGACATAAACCTCCCTTTGAGCATGGCAAAGGGGGTTTCTGGAAGAACCTGATTGTTCGTGTCTGTTAAACCCTCTCTAATCCAGGGTTTCCTCCTGTGTCCCCAGGGACATCACTCTTGTCAATTCAACTCCACGTTATCCAGCAGGCGTTTATCTGAACTCATCTTATTCATCATCTTGGCAGCATTTCAGACAAATCATCACTTTCTCCTTGAAAAGCTTTCTTCAACTGGGCACTGAATGCTGTTTTCCTCCTGTCACTCCTTCTAAGCCTACTGGTTCTTTTTCATCTCCCTTCATCTCCCAGGCCTTTCAACACTGCGAAGCCTCAAGACAGGCTTCAGATCTCTTCTCTTTTGTCCCTACACTCCTTTATTATGACCTCACTGTCTTGTTTGGGGGAGGGGGTCGCAGGCGGGGAGAGGCAGCAAGTTATATGAGATTGTCTTTGTTAACATTTTATTTAACACAGGTCCAATGTGGAAATTATGATAATTTCACAAGTCAATAGCATAAATGTCTCAATTAGTTGCACCATTGTTCCCAGCAAGGGAAGATGAAAGGAATTGTTGTTTGGTCACTAAGTCATGTCTGACTCTTTTACGACCCCAAGGGCTGTATAGCCCGCCAGGCTCCTCTGTCCATGGAATTTCCCAGGCAAGTATACTGAAGTGGGTCACCATTTCCTTCTCCAGGGGATCTTCCCAACCCAGGGGCTGAACCCACGTCTCCTGCATTGGCAGGTGCATTCTTTACCATT
Source organism: Cervus elaphus (assembly GCF_910594005.1). NCBI lineage: Eukaryota > Metazoa > Chordata > Mammalia > Artiodactyla > Cervidae > Cervus > Cervus elaphus. The sequence goes on along the minus strand of NC_057843.1, from coordinate 50,333,847 downwards.
GAGCCACTGGGGAAGCCCTTCTCAATACCACGTCCACATTCTAGTCAAGGAGGAACAGAGCAAAGATGCAACCACTAGTCACTTTTGCAAAAAAAAAAAAAAAAAGTCTTCTCAAGCCATATTCTGCACATATGTACAGACTTAATGTCTCAACAACCGGGACACTACACCCCCAGCTGCAAGAAAGTCTGGGAAAATGAGGAAATGATTAATTTAGACCAACCATGACCTAATGTCTGCTGATGGGCATACTGCTGCCACAAAGAGAATTTCCATTTGGTTATCAGAAGGGTTCCAGGTTTAATAAATATATATACAGGATGCCTTGTTAAATTTGATTTTCTGACAAAGAAAAAAATGTGTTTTTTTTAGCATAGGGATATAATATTTGGGAAATATTTATACCAAACATTATTCATTAGTTATTTGAAATTCAGATTTAACTGGGCATCCTCTGCTTTATCTGTCAAGAAAAAGGGGAAGGGGAGGAGCCAAGATGGCGGAGGAGTAGGACGGGGAGACCACTTTCTCTCCTACAAATTCATCAAAAGAATAACTGAATGCAGAGCAAACCTCACAAAACAACTTCTGATCGCTAGCTGAGGTCATCAGGCGCCCAGAAAAGCAGACCATTGTCTTCGAAAGGAGGTAGGACAAAATATAAAAGATAAAAAGTGAGACAAAAGAGCTAAGGACGGAGACCCGTCCCGGGAAGGGAGTCTTAGGCGGCCTTGCTTGGGCTAGGGTCCGGGCCTGAGTGCCCTGAGGACAATCGGAGGGAGCTTCTGTGAGGTGCCAACTTGAACTGTGGGAGACCAAAAGAGAGAAAATTAACCGGCCAGAACACACTGCCGGCCGTTCGCAGAACAAAGGGACGGAGAAAGTCCCAAGAAGAGGTCGCAGGCTGCGGACCCGCCCAGCCCCGCCGGAGGCAGGAGGCAGGGGGGAGGGGAAGGTCGCGGCGAGACACAGGGCGCAGGCACCCGACCGGCGCGGGCGGGGACTGGGGCTGGGGACGCAGAGGGCGGAAGGCGCGCGCACCCGACTGGCGCCAGCGGAAACTGAGACTGGGTCCGCGGAAGGGAGTGAGTGCGCCACACCTGGGGATAGTGCGCCCATCAAGCCCCTCGCTGCCTGGACCGCTCTGACGGGGAAGGCACAGAGAGCAGGCGCAGCTTTTCCTTCCGCGCTTTTGTGTAACACCCGAGGGCTGGAACCTAGCGCAGCGCGGGGCGCGCTCCATATAGAACAGCCGGGAGCCTGAGCAGCGCAGAGGGAGAAAGCAGCGTCAGCCCCTCCCGGCAGCGCCAGCCCGCCCCCGCAGGGCCAGCCCCTCCCCGCAGCGTCAGCCCCGCCCCGCAGCGCCAGCCCATCCCCGCAGCGTCAGCCCCTCCCAGCAGCTCAACGGAACTAGCTAACTGAATAAGAGTCCACCTCCGCCCGCCTGTGTCAGGGCGGAAATGAGGCTCTGAAGAGACCGGCAAACAGAAGCCAAATAAACAAAGGGAACCGCTTCAGAAGGGACTGGTGCAACAGATTAAAATCCCTGTAGAAAACACCGACTTCACGGAAGGGCCCTGTAGATATCGAGAAGTGTAAGCTGGAACGAGGAGCTATCTGAAACTGAGCCGAACCCACACTGACCGCAACAGCTCCAGAGAAACTCCTAGATATATTTTTACTTTTTTTTTTCTAAGTAAGGAAAAAAAAAAAAATTTTTTTTCTTTTTATATTTTTTCTTTTTTATTTTTTCTCTTTTATTTTCCTTTAAAATTCCCTGTTACTCCCCCATTACTCCTTAACTTTCATTTTCATAGATTTTTACGATTTTTTTAATTAGGGGAAAAAAATTTTTTTTTTTTTGTTTTTTTTTTTCTTTTTTTTCTTCTTTTTTTTCTTTCCGTTTTCTCTTTTATTTTCTATTTTTCTTTTTCTCTTATTTCTTTTAAAGTCCTCTAGAACTCCTCTACTACTCTTCATTTTCATTTTCACTACACTATAACCTTACCAAAAAAAAAAAAAAAGAGAAGCCCTATCTTTAAACCGAAGATTATTCTCTCCCAATCTTGACTCTCTGTTTTCTACCTCAGAACACCTCTATTTCCTCCTTTCCCCTTCTCTTCCCAATCCAATTCTGTGAATCCTTGTAGGTGTCTGAGATACGGAGAACACTCTGGGAACAGACAGCTGCGTAGATCTGTCTCTCTCCTCTTGAGTCCCCCTTTTTCTCCTCCTGCTCATCTCTATCTCCCTCCTCCCTTTTCTCCTGTTCATGTAACTCTGTGAACCTCTCTGGGTGTCCCTAACAGGGGAGAATCTTTTCGCCATTAACCTAGAAGTTTTATTATCAGTGCTGTATAGTTGGAGAAGTCCTGAGACTACAGGAAGAATAAAACTGAAATCCAGAGGCAGGAGACTTAAGCCCAAAACCTGAGAACACCAGAAAACTCCTGACTACATGGAACTTTAAGCAGTAAGTGACCGTCCAAAAGCCTCCATACCTACACTGAAACCAACCACCACCCAAGAGCCAGTAAGTTTTAGAGCAAGACATACCACGCAAATTCTCCAGCAACACAGGAACATAGCCCCGAATGTCAACATACAGGCTGCCCAAGGTGACACCTAACACATAGACCCATCTCAAAACTCATTACTGGGCACTCCATTGCTCTCCAAAAAGAAGAAATCAAGTTCCACGCACCAGTACACTGACGCAAGCTTCCCTAACCGGGAAACCTTGACAAGCCAATCGTCTAACCCCACCCACTGGGTAAATCCTCCACAATAAAAAGGAACCACAGACCTCCAGAATACAGAAAGCCCACTCCAGATACAGCAATCTAAACAAGATGAAAAGGCAAAGAAATACCCAACAGGTAAAGGAACATGAAAAATGCCCACCAAGTCAAACAAAAGAGGAGGAGATAGGGAATCTACCTGAAAAAGAATTTAGAATAATGATAATAAAAATGATCCAAAATCTTGAAAACAAAATGGAGTTACAGATAAATAGCCTGGAGACAAAGATTGAAAAGATACAAGAATTGTTTAATAAAGACCTAGAAGAAATAAAAAAGAGTCAATTAAAAATGAACAATGCAATGAATGAGATCAAAAACACTTTGGAGGGAACCAAGAGTAGAATAAAGGAGACAGAAGATAGGATAAGTGAGGTAGAAGATAAAATGGTGGAAATAAATGAAGCAGAGAGGAAAAAAGAAAAAAGGATCAAAAGAAATGAGGACAACCTCAGGGACCTCTGGGACACTGTGAAACGCCCCAACATTCGAATCATAGGAGTTCCAGAAGAAGAAGACAAAAAGAAAGGCCATGAGAAAATACTCGAGGAGATAATAGCTGAAAACTTCCCTAAAATGGGGAAGGAAATAGCCACTCAAGTCCAAGAAACCCAGAGAGTCCCAAACAGGATAAACCCAAGGCGAAACACCCCAAGACACATATTAATCAAACTAACAAAGATCAAACACAAAGAAAAATATTAAAAGCAGCAAGGGAAAAACAACAAATAACACACAAAGGGATTCCCATAAGGATAACAGCTGACCTATCAATAGAAACCCTCCAGGCCAGAAGGGAATGGCAGGACGTCCTGAAAGTAATGAAAGAGAATAACCTACAACCTAGATTACTGTATCCAGCAAGGATCTCATTCAGATATGAAGGAGAACTCAAAAGCTTTACAGATAAGCAAAAGCTGAGAGAATTCAGCACCACCAAACCAGCTCTTCAACAAATGCTAAAGGATCTTCTCTAGACAGGAAATGCAGAAAGGTTGTATAAACGTGAACCCAAAACAACAAAGTAAATGGCAACGGGACCACACCTATCAATAATTACCTTAAATGTAAATGGGTTGAATGCCCCAACCAAAAGACAAAGATTGGCTGAATGGATACAAAAACAAGACCCCCATATATGCTGTCTACAAGAGACCCACCTCAAAACAAGAGACACATACAGACTAAAAGTGAAGGGCTGGAAAAAAATATTTCATGCAAATGGAGACCAAAAGAAAGCAGGAGTCGCAATACTCATATCAGATAAAATAGACTTTCAAATAAAAGCTGTGAAAAGAGACAAAGAAGGACACTACATAATGATCAAAGGATCAATCCAAGAAGAAGATATAACAATTATAAATATATATGCACCCAACATAGGAGCACCGCAATATGTACGGCAAACACTAACGAGTATGAAAGAGGAAATTAATAGTAACACAATAATAGTGGGAGACTTTAATACCCCACTCACAACTATGGATAGATCAACTAAACAGAAAATTAACAAGGAAACACAAACTTTAAATGACACAATGGACCAGCTAGACCTAATTGATATCTATAGGACATTTCACCCCAAAACAAGCAACTTCACCTTTTTCTCAAGTGCACACGGAACCTTCTGCAGAATAGATCACATCCTGGGCCATAAATCTAGTCTTGGAAAATTCAAAAAAATTGAAATCATTCCAGTCATCTTTTCTGACCACAGTGCAGTAAGATTAGATCTCAATTACAGGAAAAAAAATTGTTAAAAATTCAAACACCTGGAGGCTAAATAACACGCTTCTGAATAACCAACAAATCATAGAAGAAATCAAAAAAGAAATCAAAATATGTATAGAAATGAATGAAAATGAAAACACAACAACCCAAAACCTATGGGACACTGTAAAAGCAGTGCTAAGGGGAAGGTTCATAGCATTACAGGCTTACATCAAGAAACAAGAAAAAAGCCAAATAAATAACCTAACTCTACACCTAAAGCAATTAGAGAAGGAAGAAATGAAGAACCCCAGGGTTAGCAGAAGGAAAGAAATCTTAAAAATTAAGGCAGAAATAAATGCAATAGAAACTAAAGAGACCATAGCAAAAATCAACAAAGCTAAAAGCTGGTTTTTTGAAAAAATAAACAAAATTGACAAACCATTAGCAAGACTCATCAAGAAACAAAGGGAGAAGAACCAAATTAACAAAATTAGAAATGAAAATGGAGAGATCACAACAGACAACACTGAAATACAAAGGATCATAAGAGACTACTACCAGCAGCTCTATGCCAATAAAATGGACAACTTGGATGAAATGGACAAATTCTTAGAAAAGTATAACTTTCCAAAACTGAACCAGGAAGAAATAGAAGATCTTAACAGACCCATCACAAGCAAGGAAATCGAAACTGTAATCAGAAATCTTCCGGCAAACAAAAGCCCAGGACCAGGTGGCTTCACAGCTGAATTCTACCAAAAATTTAGAGAAGAGCTAACACCTACCTTACTCAAACTCTTCCAGAAAATTGCAGAAGAAGGTAAACTTCCAAACTCATTCTATGAGGCCACCATCACCCTAATTCCAAAACCTGACAAAGATGCCACAAAAAAAGAAAACTACAGGCAATATCACTGATGAACATAGATGCAAAAATCCTTAACAAAATTCTAGCAAACAGAATCCAACAACATATTAAAAAAATCATACACCACGACCAAGTGGGCTTTATCCCAGGAATGCAAGGATTCTTCAATATCCGCAAATCAATCAATGTAATACACCACATTAACAAATTGAAAGATAAAAACCATATGATTATCTCAATAGATGCAGAGAAAGCCTTTGACAAAATCCAACACTCATTTATGATTAAAACTCTCCAAAAAGCAGGAATAGAAGGAACATACCTCAACATAATAAAAGCTATATATGACAAACCCACAGCAAGCATCACCCACAATGGTGAAAAATTGAAAGCATTTCCCCTGAAATCAGGAACAAGACAAGGGTGCCCACTCTCACCACTACTGTTCAACATAGTGTTGGAAGTTTTGGCCACAGCAATCAGAGCAGAAAAAGAAGTAAAAGGAATCCAGATAGGAAAAGAAGAAGTGAAACTCTCACTGTTTGCAGATGACATGATCCTCTATATAGAAAACCCTAAAGACTCTACCAGAAAATTACTAGAACTAATCAACGAATATAGTAAAGTTGCAGGATATAAAATTAACACACAGAAATCCCTTGCATTCCTATATACTAACAATGAAAAAACAGAAAGAGAAATTAAGGAAACAATACCATTCACCATTGCAACAAAAAGAATAAAATACTTAGGAGTATATCTACCTAAAGAAACAAAAGACCTATACATAGAAAACTATAAAACACTGATGAAAGAAATCAAAGAGGACACAAACAGATGGAGAAACATACCGTGTTCATGGATTGGAAGAATCAATATTGTCAAAATGGCTATTCTACCCAAAGCAATCTATAGATTCAATGCAATCCCTATCAAGCTACCAATGGTATTTTTCACAGAACTAGACCAAAGAATTTCACAATTTGTATGGAAATACAAAAAACCTCGAATAGCCAAAGTAATCTTGAAAAAGAAGAATGGAACTGGAGGAATCAACCTGCCTGACTTCAGACTCTACTACAAAGCCACAGTCATCAAGACAGTGTGGTACTGGCACAAAGACAGAAATATAGACCAATGGAACAGAATAGAAAGCCCAGAGATAAATCCACGAACCTATGGACACCTTATCTTTGACAAAGGAGGCAAGGATATACAATGGAAAAAAGACAACCTCTTTAACAAGTGGTGCTGGGAAAACTGGTCAACCACTTGCAAAAGAATGAAACTAGAACACTTTCTAACACCATACACAAAAATAAACTCAAAATGGATTAAAGATCTAAATGTAAGACCAGAAACTATAAAACTCCTAGAGGAGAACATAGGCAAAACACTCTCCGACATAAATCACAGCAAGATCCTCTATGACCCACCTCCCAGAATATTGGAAATAAAAGCAAAACTAAACAAATGGGATCTAATGAAACTTAAAAGCTTTTGCACTACAAAAGAAACTATAAGTAAGGTGAAAAGACAGCCGTCAGATTGGGAGAAAATAATAGCAAATGAAGAAACAGACAAAGGATTAATCTCAAAAATATACAAGCAACCCCTGCAGCTCAATTCCAGAAAAATAAATGACCCAATCAAAAAATGGGCCAGAGAACTAAACAGACATTTCTCCAAAGAAGACATACAGATGGCTAACAAACACATGAAAAGGTGCTCAACATCACTCATTATTAGAGAAATGCAAATCAAAACCACAATGAGGTACCATTACACACCAGTCAGGATGGCTGCTATCCAAAAGTCTACAAGCAATAAATGCTGGAGAGGCTGTGGAGAAAAGGGAACCCTCTTACACTGTTGGTGGGAATGCAAACTAGTACAGCCACTATGGAAAACAGTGTGGAGATTCCTTAAAAAACTGGAAATAGAACTGCCATATGACCCAGCAATACCACTTCTGGGCATACACACTGAGGAAACCAGATCTGAAAGAGACACGTGCACCCCAATGTTCATTGCAGCACTGTTTATAATAGCCAGGACATGGAAGCAACCTAGATGCCCATCAGCAGACGAATGGATAAGGAAGCTGTGGTACATATACACCATGGAATTTTACTCAGCCGTCAAAAAGAATTCATTTGAACCAGTCCTAATGAGATGGATGAAACTGGAGCCCCTTATACAGAGTGAAGTAAGCCAGAAAGATAAAGAACATTACAGCATACTAACACATATATATGGAATTTAGAAAGATGGTAACGATAACCCTATATGCAAAACAGAAAAAGAGACACAGAAATACAGAACAGACTTTTGAACTCTGTGGGAGAAGGTGAGGGTGGGATGTTTCAAAAGAACAGCATGTATACTATCTATGGTGAAACAGATCACCAGCCCAGGTGGGATGCATGAGACAAGTGCTTGGGCCTGGTGCACTGGGAAGACCCAGAGGAATCGGGTGGAGAGGGAGATGGGAGGGGGGATCGGGATGGGGAATAAGTGTAAATCTATGGCTGATTCATATCAATGTATGACAAAACCCACTGAAATGTTGTGAAGTAATTAGCCTCCAACTAATAAAAAAATTTAAAAAAAAAAAAAGAAGTAAATTAGAATGGCTTAAGCTTTAAAAAAAAAAAAAAGAAAAAGGGGAAGATAATGGTCATTGCGGAACTCTCAAGATCTTCCATGAGAGGGATGGAATTTTATTCTAAAGTTTGAATTTATGGTAGAAGAATTTCAGGTCTCATCCACAGGCTGGTGGGGGAACTCTTTTGTAACAAGTCCTCTAGGAGCATGTTGACCTTCCATTCATGTATTAATAATTGCAGGATATTCTATATAATCTCCAGGTGAGACAAATCTTCAGGGAGGTTGATGGAGTTCTCCACTCTGATAATACAAAATCAAAGGGCTTCTCCTTTCCAGTGATGTTTTCTGTTCTGCTCATCCCAGTGCAGAAATCATTCATTTCTGGAAAGCAAAATAGAAAAGTGACAGAAGCAGCCGAAACACAGTTCTGCTAAAAGTAATCCTGGCCCTTCTTTTGACTGATTCAGCTTCTGGTTATGATGAGATTGAGCTGGGAGGATACCCTGGAGAAGGGAACGGCTACCCACTTCAGTATTCTTGCCTAAAGAATCCCATGGACAGAGGAGCCTGACAGGCTACAGTCCATGAGGTTGCAGAGAGTCGGACACAGACTGAATGACTTTCACACCAGATGCTAATGATGGGATTAGTAATTTATAACCAGTACTCTATCAGAGAAAAGGATTATTAAAAATATGAAACTAGGGACTTCCACTGGCAGTCCACTGGTTAAGACTCCACATTTCCACTGCAGTGGGGCATGGGTTCAATCTCTGGTTGAGGAATTAAGATCTGCCTGCTGAGGACAAAAAAAAAAAAAAAAAGAAATGAAATTTAAAACTCTAATATTCAGAATAAAAGTTCTGTTGCTATCAACTTCTTTCCTCTCATTTTTTCCCCCACTGTAATTTAAATATTCTGTAGCCATTCAGGACATGGATTCTATGGCCTGACAAGTCCTTTGGTCTGATATTTTTGACATTTGTTTTGAGCCAGAGCTGATGAACAGAAGTATCTCCGGAAACACATGGTGTGAATTGCTCTGGAACACAGTTACAGTATTTTGATGTTGTTTCTGACCTCATGCGAGCATTTCCCACAGTTCTTAGTCAGATTTAATATTAAAACCAAAGCCATACTGTTAATTTTAAAAATTCATGATCACTTTACTTCTTCAGTGTTCTGGTTTCTCACACAGAAAACCTTAATTCAGAAATTAATGCATGATGATTCCATTCAAATTGCCTGCATCCTTCATTTATTGATAGATTCTCCAAACTCTTTTTGGTCCCCGGAAACCTCTAAGAGTAATACAGCATTTACCACGTCTCAGTCCTTGATGAGAGCAGTGACACCTCTATAACCCCATAACAGTTCATTTGTGGCCTCCCTTATGAGTCACATTTTCCCTTTATGTATCAAATTTCCCATCTGTGAAACAGCAAGTGACGACAATATAACTCATTTAGCTATGTGAAGTGCTTTGAACAAAATGGTTATAATGTCTTAGAGTAGTATATAATTGTGTACACAGTCTGGTCCAGTGGCTCTTAAATTGGCTGCATTTTGGAATTACTCAGGGAGTTTTTAAAAAGATACTGGTGCCTAGGTCTGTACCAGAGATTCTGATTTAACTGATGTAGAGTATGGCCAGGGTGTTAATATCTATAATGCTCCCCAGGTGATTCTAATGTGAAATGAAGTCTGAAAGCAGGTTACACTGCACCCCAGAAGCGATAAACCAGCCTCTTTCGGAGGACTTGTTAGACAGAGCCCCTCAGTGACACCCTGTGGATACAACCTTCATTCTGCTCACTGGGCTTGGCTCCCTGTAACCAGGAGGGAGGCCAAACAGTGTGGGCAGGACCAGACCCACACTAAGGGGGCCTCACCCAGGTTGGAACAGCCATATGGAAGGAGACTCTGGAGTCCGACTGGAACAAACTGGAAACGTGATATGGTTTTAATTCAGGTTTTCTCTGCCAATGTAGGGAAACATCAAGTGATGTTACCCTTGCTCAGTCCAGCTTTGGTGAAGCCTGGGAGCTGAGCAAGCTCTCGTTCACAAGGCAGACAAAGCTGTTGGTCTTAATACAGTTCCTCCAATATCCTTGAAGATAGTATTACCTGGCAGGTGGGGGTGGGATAAAGACTTTTGAAACTTTTATGGGCATTGAACCGAACTTAGAAGAAAATGTCAAAGAGAATGCATGGAGTCAGGAGCTGAAAGAGAAAGACCACCCTAAAGCTGCCAAACCAAGAAGAGAGGTATGGAAGAAGAGCTCTCTCAAGTAGGGAAGGGGAGGAGACGGAAGTGGGTTGGGGAAGGTGGGCAGAATGAGCTTTTAAAAATGTTTATTTATTTGGCTGTGTTGGGTCTTAGTCGTGGTGCACGGGCCTTGTAGCGTGTGGGATCTTTGCTCCCCGGTCAGGGATCAAACCCGGGTGGGTGCCCAGCACTGCAAGGTAAATTGTTAACCACTGGACCACCGGGGAAGTCCCCAGAATTAATTTTTTCAAAAGCAAAACCCTGAGACCACGCTATTCAGCCCCTCTCCTGGGGCTCTCCTCTAACATCTTGAGTACGTTTTATATTCCTCACTAATGCACTCGTCCTAGTGCAGAGAGAATACTGTTTTCAAAGAGCTCAGAAAAGACAAGAGAAGATCAGAGTATGAGTCACAATATAAAGAAACAGGCTGTCACCTTTTACAAAAAAAAAGTGGTTTGCTCCCATCTCTACTAAGAACATGCAGATAAATATTTAAAGCCTGTCTCCTGGAAGGACTCAAAGGTATTAGTCTGCTAAGGCACCCACCTGTCTCCGTTCTGCACTGGGCGGAAAAATAAAAAGAAGGGTTATAAGGAGGCTTACAGCAGTGGTTTTCAAACCCTAGCAATGCATCAGAGTCCCAAGGAGGGTGGATTAAAACACAGATTGCTGACTCCACCCCCAGAGTTTCTGATTTAGTAGATAAGGACATTTCTAACAAGTTCTCAGGTGATGCTGACACTGCTGGTCTGGGGACCACCCTTTGAGAACCTCTGGATCCTCCTGCTCTCACAGAAATTTATTTCCTAGTAACGTGTTTATTGTGATCTGTTTCTTGACATTTTAATGTGTTTAATGAGAGGAGAGGGATAAAGTTGAGTTGGGGAAACACCGGATTGAAGGAAGTCTTTTGTTAAAATTATTTTTTATTTGGAGCATAATAGCTTTACAATGTTGTGTTCATTTCTGACGTACAACAACATGAATCAGCTATAAGTGTACATACATCTCCTCCCTCTTGAGCCCTCCTCCTACCCCCACAATCCCACCCCTCTAAGTCATCGCAGAGTGCCATGTTGACTTTCCTGGGCTATAGAGCAGCTTCCCACTAGCTAGCTATTTTACACATGGCAGTGTATGGATGTTAGCACTACTCTCCCGGGTCATCCTGCCCTCTCCTTCCCATCTGTGTCCACAAGTCTGTTCTCTACATCTGTGTCTCTATTCCTGCCCTACAAATAGGTTCATCAGTCTTGTTCTGAAAGATGTTAAAGGAGGTTTCTTTTGAGACATTGAAATAACTTCCTGTCTACACATACACAACTTTATTTGACGTTCCTATTCCAGGAAACTCTTACTCAGAAAGATGAAACGGTAAAAAAAGATTATTGTTTGTTCTAAGAACTTCCTGAAAATCCATTAATTGGAACTCTAGACTACTCAGTTTATGCTCATTAAAGTAAATATGCTTTCCCAGGAAAGTATATACACAGAGGAAAGATCATGTGAGAACACAGTGAGAAAATAGCTGTCTACAATCCAGAAAAAGAGATCCCACCAGAAACCAACCCTGTCATGACCTTGATCTTGGACACCTAGCCTCCAGAACTGTGAGGATATAAATTTCTGTTAAGTCACCTATTCGGTAGTATCTTGCCATGGCATCCCAAGCTGGCTAATATACTTTTCTTAAGGCTGAACTCTAAACCAATGCATCATGACCATGACCCTGACCTATGGCTCAGAAAACTCCTTCTTGCCCAGCTTATCCCCTGACATTATAGCTGTTTTATTTGTTAATTTATTTCTGGCATGTGGAACTTCCTCAATCATGGATTGAACCCATGCCCCCCACATTGGAAGAGTAGAGTCTTAACCTCTGAATCATACACGATGATAATCATTGTTTTGATATTACTCTACAGATTCTTTCAGAGGCATGAGCTCAGAGGCCCTTCACAACAATTGAGAGATGTAAGGAGTTTTTTTTTTTTTTTTTAATATATTTATTTATTTATTTGACTGGTTCAGGTCTTAGTCCTGGCTTGCTGGATATTTTGTTGTGGTACGCAGGCTTAATTGCCCTGTGGCATGTGACATCTTAGTTCCCCACGCCCCCTACATTACAAGGTAGATTCTTAACCACTGGACCACCAGAGAAGTCCCAGATGAAAGGAATTTTACTGAAAGCCTGGAAACTGAAGACTTACTTAATAGTCACAGCCACTAGAATATAGAAGGCCCAGAACCCTGTGTTGTTCCAAATTTATCTCAAATCATCCTGTCTGGTAATATTAAACTAACTAGATAGTAAACATTTCCAGATTCAATTGCTGGTATTTTCAATGTGTGTGTGTGTGTGTGTGTGTGTGTGTGTGTGTAGTCACTCAGTTGTGTCCAGCTGTTCATGATCCCATGGAGTGTAGCTCACCAGGCTCCTCTGTCCATGGGATTTCCCAGGCAAGAATACTGGAGTGGGTGGCCATTTCCTTCTCCAGGGGATCTTCCCGACCCAGGGATTGAACTTGAGTCTCATGTATCACCTGCATTGGCAGGTGGATTCTTTACCACTGTGCCAGTTGGGGAGCCCAGTATTTTCAATAGACCATTTTAATTGTGATTGCCCACGTATTTTTTGGACTGATGTCTTATATTTCATGTTCCGTAATAAAAATTTACTGGGTCTTCATCTCAGGTTTCTGGCACAGAGCTTCTAAAAACCTTGGAATTTTCTCAGTGAAAAGGCTATCTTTGTTATGCTAAAGAGATGATTTGTACTGATGCTGGCCCAACCTCCTGAAGCTTATAGATGGCTGCAGATTGAGTTCACTGATGTAGGCAATGACTAAACCAGCCATGCCTCCGTATTGAAATCCCAGTAAGAATTCTAGACATGGAAGGTGATTGGAGCTTCGTACATGGTGAATAGATGCACATTGATGTGCAGACATGGTGACATGCCTCTTTCTCCAAGAAGAGGGCAAGGATCTTTGTGTTCCCTCCCAGACCTCACTCTATGTGTATCCTTTATAATAAAACTATAAAAATCAGTATAGCACTTTCCTGAGTTTTATGAGTCAATCTAGTGAATTATTGAACCTAAGTGAGTCATAGGAACTTCTAAGTCTACAGACGGTACATCAGAAGAATAGGTGGCTTAGGGACCTTACTTAGGGCTGGCATCTGAAATGAGGGCTGTCTTGTGAACCACAAAGTATTTAATTTGTGGAGTCTGATGTTACTCTGTGTGGTTAGTGTCAGAACGAAATTGTCGTACACCCAGTTGGTGTTAGTTCTGTTTGGGATTTTACCAAAATCTTTTAACATGAGAAATTATGTCCCTCCTTCTGACTTCACTCTGTATGACAGGCTCTAGGTTCATCCATATCACTAAAACAGACTCAATTTCATTCCTCTTTGTGGCTGGGTAATATTCCATTGTATATATGTACCACGTCTTTATCCATTCATCTGTCAATGGACATCTAGGCAGCTTCCATGTCCTGGCTATTGTAAACAGTGCTGCAATGAAATTTGGGTTACAGGTGTCTTTTTGAGTTATGGTTTTCTTAGGGTATATGCCCAATAGTGGGATTGCTGGGTCAAATGGTAGTTCAATGTTTAGTCTTTTATTTTATTTTATTTCATTTATTTTTATTAGTTGGAGGCTAACTACTTTACAATAATGTTTAGTCTTTTATTTTTAAGGAATCTCCATTATGTTCTCCACAGTGGCTATTCCAATTTACATTCCCACCAGCAATATAAGAGGGTTCCCTTTTCTCCACACCCTCTGGTATCTAGAAAAATGGTGCAGACAAAACTATTTGCAGGGCAGGAATAGAGATGCAGACAGAGAGAATGGACTAGCGAATGCAACAGGGGAAGGAGAGGTAGGACGAACAGACAGAGCAGCATCGACATACACACAGTGTCCTATGTACAGACTGCGATGGGGAAGCTGCTACGTAGCACCGGGAGCTCAGGTAGGTGCTCTGTCACGACCTGGAGAGGTGGGATGAGGGGTGGGAGGAGGGCTCAAGGGGGAGGGGATGCATGTATATACATAACTGACTCACCGTGTTGTGTTGTGGAAACTAACACAACTTTGTAATACAATTATATTCCAATAAAAAAATATAATAGGGCTGCCACAACAAAGTACCACAGACTAGGTGGTTTATACAACAGAAATGTATTTTCTCACAATTCTGGAGGCTGGAAGTCTGAGATAGAAGTGTTAGCGTGGTTGGTTTCTTCTGAGGCCTCCCTCCTCTCACAGATGGCTGTCTTCTCCCTGTGTCTTCACATGCTCTTCCTTATGTGTGTGTCTGTGTTCAAATTTTGTCATATAAGGATATCAGTCTCATTGGATGAGGGCTTACTCTAACAATATCATTTCCTTTTTTTGTTTTTTAATTTGTTTGGCTGTATTGATTTGGGGCACACGAGCCAGTAACTGTGGTATGTGGGTTGAGTTGCTCCACAGCATGTGGGATCTAAGTTCCCCAACCAGGGATCAAACTCATGTCCCCTGCATTACAAGGCAGATTCTTAACCACTGGACCAGCAGAGAAGTACCTAACAACATCATTTTAACTTAATTATCTTTCTAAAGACCTTATCTCTAAATAGTCATATTCTGAGGTATTGAGGCTTAGGTCATCCATACATGAATTTGGGGATAACACAATTCAGTCCACAACAGATAGTAAATGTTTTTTCAAGATTTAGTAACCAACTGAATTGTTCTATTGAAAATTTTTATACTTGTGTCCTTTGTCCTTTTATTGCATCTTCTTACTGGAACTTTTGCTAATTGATTTATAAGAATTTATTATATATTAAACTACTTGTCACAAAGGTTGAATGTTGTTTAAAAAAATGATTAGAGAAGACAATTTAGGTGATACAAACAAACTTTATTTAATATTTCCTGAAGTGGATGGTCTCCATTTAAAGAATTGCAAGATGGGACAGAAGACAGGAGCCTTTTTAGGATAAAGAATTAAGAAGAAAGAGGGAAAATGGAAAATATCTGATTGGCAGGGGTCACACAGTCAATCTTGTTTGGACTGAGAAGGAATAAGGAACTAAATAAATAACAACCAAAGTGGTTGACTAGTCATTTCAGGTAGAGCATTTACAAGGACAGAAAAATTATTTAAGTTTCAACTTGCAGACATGGTACCTCATGCCTAGAAAGTTTCTTCAACTATATTTCCCCCCAGTTTTTAATTGGTTATTTGACAGGATTTTGTTTTCAGGTAGAAGAATTTTGTTACCATTCAGAAGTTTTATGTAGTCAAATGAAACAGTCTCTTTTATAGTTTTCTGCATTGAGAGTCCCAAAAGCTTCATCTTTATACAGTTTTTCCTTCGCATTCACTTAGAATACCATTTCTCAAGAATGGTGGTTGTGGTGGGGATCTCAAAATCTAAGGAAGTTCAACTCTTTTGTGTAAAATATCATATTTGCATATAATCTTTGCACATCCGGGGCTTCCCTGGTGGCTCAGAGGTTAAAGTGTTTGCCTGCAATGTGGGAGACCTGGGTTCGATCCCTGGGTTGGGAAGATCCCCTGGAGAAGGAAATGGCAACCCACTCCAGTATTATTGCCTGGAGAATCCCATGGACGGAGGAGCCTGGTGGGCCCATGGGGTCGCAAAGAGTCGGACACGACTAAGCGACTTCACTTTCACTTTCACTTTCACTTTGCACATCCTCCCATGTATTTAACATCTTCTGTAAATTCCTTACAATACCTAACAAAATATAAATTACATATGCATCAGTGCTAAGTCACTTTAGCTGTGTCTGAGTCTTTGCGACCCTATGGACCTTAGCCCACCAGATTCTCCAGGCAAGAATACTGGAGTGGGCTGCTGTGCCCTCCTCTAGGGAATCTTCCCAACTTAGGGATTGAACCTGAGTCTCTTATGTCTCACATTGGCACGCAGGTTCTTTACCACTAGCACCACCTGGGAAGCCCAAATTACATGTAAATAGTTGTAAATACAATGCAAATGAATAGCATACGGTTGCTAGCAAAGGGCAAGTTCAAGTTTTGCTTTTTAGAAATTTTCAGATTTTTTTTTTCCTGAATATTTGCAATCTGCAGTTAACTCTATGGATACAGAAACTGTGGCTATGGAGAGACGACTATATATTTAATACACATTAAAAAGCTTTTACTTGTAATTCATAAATAAATTTTACCTATAATTTACATTACTTTTAGGGTTTGTTTTTTACATATAAACACAAGTATTTTTTACATGTAAGTATTTAATCCAGATGCAATTCATTTAGGGTACATTATGAAATGTAGAACTAACAATTTTTCCTAAAATAACCATTTGCAGAAACTCGGTAGTCTTTAGTTTTGGTAAATATTAAGTATTTTAAAAGCAAAATAAAAATAAAACTACTGTCTCTTCTTAGCCTTTTGTTAATGCTTTACATATAAACTTATGTGGTGGTTCAATATGCTTTTTTCAGTGGACGTTCTGGAAAAGTGTATCTGTCTGTTGATTTTAGTTGTAGGTTGACTGATTTCATTTTTACTGTTGCCTGAGGTGGGGTAAATGAATCATGTTTGCCCTGATGTCGATATATAACTTATTTCCTTTTCATTTTGAACAGTGGACACAAAAAGAGATTAGCTACTATTCATCTCCTAGTTCTATGTTACTCAGATCAATGTACAAATGCTTCCATTTATAGGTTCAGTTTAGCTTTTGAAAAAAAGAAGGAACTCTAAGTATTGAATTACTGAAGACTTCTCATAACACTCAACAAGAGAATAAAGACTGATTTTTTTTTTTTTTTGCTATCAATGAGGATGAATATCCATTTCACTAGGGGAAAACACACTCTTCAATTCTTCCTCCAGCCTTGGTGGCTCCTTAGAAAGTATCACAGTTCGGAAAATGTTTAAACAGTCAATGCTATCACCTTTTATTCAAAGGTAAACCACTCTCTGAAATCTCTACCATGTAGTAGTGAATGCAAGGTAGATAGAAAAATATCAAAACATAGTTCTAATAAGGTAAATTTCACTATGAACCAACTCTGTCTGATTTGAGCAAAAGCCAACCTTTGAATTATTTTAAAAATCAAAACAGTATTCTGTCTCAATAAACTCCATGCCCATTCCACACTGGAAAGTTTATAATAGCATCACATTGACTCACTTCTATGGATTTCACTCACCTGTATTATAGTGTATGTTATTCTTAAAAGAGTTGTAGAATTCTCACCTCATGGAGGCATGAAAAACATCTATGATATTCTCCATTTCTTTCTTGTTGCAGAACTGCAAGGGACATGTCATTTGGGGGAACAAATCTAGCCATTGTTTTATCCATAAGGGTTTTTGAAATGGGTTACTGTGGTGACCTGGAAAGAGGAAAACTTTGTGGCTAGAGGCAAGATGGGGTGAGGTGGCAGTGGTGGGGACTTACTTCTCATTCTATATCATATATTTGTACCTTTTCAATTCTATACCTTGTGCGTGTATAATAAATATATTTAAATGAGTTCTCTTTGAAGTTATTTTTAAACAGTTAATTTTTATGTTAGGGCCCAATTACATTTGGAATAAATGCAAGCCAGAGTGTAACAATAGGATGTACCACTGCTCCAGATAGGAAAAATTGATTTACATTTTAAAAAATTTCTTTTTTCTTTCATTCATTCAACAAATATGTAGATAACAACTCTGCCAATAACCATGTAAATAAGCTGATGAAGATCATGGTGGGGCTGTAAGGGATTCTGCACAGAGAATGGAGAGAGGGGGATTACTGAGATTATACCATCTGCACAACAACTAATAAAGCCATCATACAGGTGAAAAGTGAGTGAGATTTGCTATAATCTTGCTGAGATTCAATTAGTTGCCAGAAAAGTACACTCTGATAAACACTGAAATGGGTAAAAAAAATGATGACATATTTTGTCAAATGTCTGTCACACTTCTTTCTCTGCTGCCAAGATGATATTTTTCATCCATACGCTTCTTGTGCTGTCTTTCTAAATTATGATCCTTGTCTTAGAGTCTGAAGAGGAGGAGTCAAGGGAGGATTCTTTGTATTTTACTAGTACTTATCAAGGCAAATAATTTCAGGAACTTCTAAATAACTTTATAATTGATTCCAAAGAAAATTGTTTCTTATATCATTGTTTAGATATAAAGCAGATAAAAGACAAATTTGTGACCATCCGTGGTTCATAGCTTCTAAACTGCTAAGTATCATAAAAGAAGCATTCTCGTTGTCTTCAACACTTAAAAAAAAAGTTCTACCTTTGAGTGCAAACAGAAAACAAGCCCTGCAAGGCTTGCTGCAGTTAAATGCGAGGGAGTGGCTGTTGCTCCAGTTCTTACTATTAATTACCAAGATGCGAAGGGTAAGCTTGGCAACAGAGTTCAAAACACTGAATAAACTTGATTTGAGGGCAGAACATAGGAAATCACATAAAAAGATAAATGCAAAATCTTTTAAGTTTTTTTCTGTTTGTCCTTTGTCTTGAGGAGGATGGAGAGAAATACTTTTCTAAAGCACAACTATTAAATTATCTTTCATATCTATTTTCCCCACTCAAATACTGTTAGAGTTACCGTCTACTATTTCTTTTCAAAACCAATATTTCCATTTCATTAAAAACTGCTTGACCTTCTAAGAAAAGCCCAAAGGCTATAAGAGAAATTTAACCACATTCTTCTCATGTTTGTAGTAAACTTCATAAATTCAGAGAAGCAAACTTTTTTTTTTTTTTTTTTTTATGTTATACTTTTTTTTTTTTTTCTTTTTTCTTTTATTTTTTTTTTTTTTATTTTTTTTTTCCAGTGGGTTTTGTCATACATTGATATGAATCTTTTTATAACTTTTTATAAACTTTTTATAATATAAATAAATTTTACATCAAAATGACCTTTTGGTATCATTATTTACCGTATTTTTTTTAAGATACCAGATTTAATAGGGAGCTCTTATTCATTTCAGTAACACAGGGAAGCTAATGCAATTTCCCTATGGATTAGAGTTTTTATTTTGGAACCAATGAGTCACATTATATGCCAGAGAGGAATGAGAACAGCTTGATGGAATCAAATGAGATAAGGAGGATCAAGTTCTCAACTAAACATCTAGTAATAATGTAATGAGTATTTTCAAATCAGAGCTTTCCTAACTATAAAGTAGAGAAACATTGGAATTGGTGCACTGATCTGCACAATATTGTTTTGCTAAATATAGCACTATTCCAATTTCATTCAAAAAGCTTAGCTCACTTCTGTCAAATGACAAAAACAGGACAATTTAGTAATGAGGTTGATGTCTTCTATTCAAGGGAAAATAATCCATGGATTGTAGGGAATACAGTGCCTCATAAACAGTGGAATGCTTCTGGAGGGATTTTTAGCAAGAACAAATTTTATAGAATGTTCATAGAGACAATGCAGAAGTGGACATGAGTGGCTAGGAGATCCGGGATTTCCTTGCAAGGCTGGCAGGTCTTATTTTCAAGGATAAGCTGAGCTGGACGATTGTTCTTAGAAGGTCAAGCAGTATTTGCATTTTTTAAAACAAGTAAATTTTTTATTGACTGCAAAGTGGAAACTAAAAGAATTAGCTATCACTTGATTGTTTACCTGATAACCTGTGATATTAGCTGTAACATAAAGAGCAAACAGTTTGAGGAACTCACACAAAACTCTGTAACAGTGGGCAAAATTTTATATCACAGAATGTTTACTTTCATGTATTGTATATTTAAATACATTATTAACATAGCTTATTTTTAACGATCAGTTTTTTAAAGTAATCAGTTTTCAGTTTTTTAAATTAGCTTTGATAAGAAACATGTTGAGTGAACATTCTCTTTTCCACCTCTATTAACTCCTCCCCACCCCCACCTCAGGTTCTCAGCTTCTTGAGTAAGGAATTCTATACACATCTAAGCATTATGTATGTATGTGACACCTTGGTTACACAGGGGTGTGATTAAACTTTATATTTTCTTCCTCTTGTCCGTTTGACGTTAATTCAACAGGCTTTACTTTCCTGCTCCTGGATGAACACTCAGCCCAGGTGCAGCTGACACGGACACATTCTTGGCTCAGTGGTTTGTTCAGTCATGCACTAACAAACTCCAAAACTAACCTAAGGCTTCTTACTGCCACCGCCCCATTCCCTTTGGGTTTTTTTTTTTTTATTATTATTAATTAATTTCTACTGTGGTATAGTTGCTTTACACTCTTGTGTTAGCTTCTACTGCATAGGAAAATGAATCAGCAGTACATGTATATATATCCCCTTCCTTTTGGATTTTTCTTCCATTTAGGGCACCGCAGTGCATTAAGTCGAGTTTCCTGTACTATGCAGTATGCTCCCATTGGTCGTCTATTTACATAATATCAGTAGTGTCTTGATTCCCTTTGAAAGGGGTGGCTTCCCAGAGGACTGCAATAGCCATCTTCAAATAAACCTACTCATAAACCCTCCGGCCTCCCTATTCTCTATTTTTAAACCTTGATTTTAAACACATGTGTTGTCATTCCCAGACCCACGTAGAATTTTTCTTACCTGATCATCTTTGGTCCTATCTACTACAATAGACTACTCTGTGTTTTGGAATGGAAGATGGGGCAAGAAGAACTAGGCAGGCTTTGATAAACAAAACTTTTTTCACTTCAGCATCACAATTATACTGGCTAGAGATGGAGGAAAAGTAGATGATGAAATCTTTAAGAGATTCTTTCTATAGTGTATATCTAGTACTCTCTTTCCTGCACTGCCTTGCACAGTGATGTTAGTATTCAACACAGTCTTATTATCTGATTAACATGACTTTAGCCACCAACTGATGCGAACAGAAAAGGGACAAAGTAGGTGATTAAACAGTTAATCCCCCTCGGGGATCAGAGAGAAAAAATATGGGAGCCCTAGTATGTTAATGATCACCCAAGAAATTACCCTTACTTAACAACAAAACCAAACAGGCTTGCCTAGCAACAAAAGCAGGCAGATTTGCTTAACAACAAAACCATGCAACAGTAGCATGAGACATGCCCCAAGCCATAGAACAGTAGTGAAACGATACCTGCTTATACCCTGCCCATTGGAGTCAGCAAGTTAGTGATCAGTTCAGTTCAGTTCAGTCACTCAGTCGTATTTGACTCTTTGCGACCCCATGGACTGTGTCACGCCAGGCCTCCCTGTCCATCACCAACTCCCGGAGCTTGCTCAAATTCATGTCCATTGAGTCGGTGGTGCCATCCAACCATCTCATCCTCTGTCGCCCCCTTCTCCTCCTGCCTTCAACCTTTCACAGCATCAGGGTTCTCCAATGAGTCAGTTCTTCACATCAGGTGATTCTTTAGGAGCTTTTTCCAAATGTATGAAACAGAAATATAGGGGAAAGGTGACATTATACTTAAACCTGAGATAACTTACTACATTTTAGTATATCTTACTGCCTTTTTGCTTATTTCCATAGCATCATGACAGCTCTGGTTGGGCCACATAGGGTCAAAAACTCCCCTGCCCAACGTGGAGAAAGAACTGATGACAGAAACTTAGCGTCTACTCAAGAAAGAGGAAGAAGGTGGCTTTCTTCCCTCCCCACTCTTCCTTTGATGACAAAAATGTAGCCCACTAAGTTCTCAGCGCAGCATTCCCTTACCCGCTTCCTTGTATCTCTCACAAGTATCCAAAGCTAACACAGTTTCTTTCATTTAGTAATATGCATTTAAGTTTCCTCCATGTATTCTCATGATTTGATAGCTTTTTTTTTTTTTTTTTTAATGCTGTACAGTATTCCATTGTCTGGATGTACCATAGTTAAATTATCCATTTTCCTACTAAAGGACACCTTGGTTGCTTCCAAATTTTGGCTATTATGAATAAAGATGCTATAACATCCATGTGCTGTTTTTTGTACGGAAACAAATTTTGAACTCCTTTGGAGTAAATACCAAGGAGTGTGATTGCTGAATCACATGGTAGAAGTATATTCAGTTTTGTAAGAAACTGACAAACTGTCTTTCAAAGTGGCTGTACCATTTTGTATTCCTACCAGTGATGAATAAGAAAGTTCTATTGTTCCCCATCCCCAGCAGCATTTGATGTTATCAGTGTTTTGGAGTTTGGCCATACTAACCGTTGTGTGATAGTATGTCATTTTTCATCTTAATCTGCATTTCTCTGATGACATACGACGTGAGCATCTTTTTATGTGCTTCTTTACCACCTGTATATATCTTTGATGGTGTACCTATTTTGATCTTTTGCCCATTTTTAAAGACACTGTTAATTTTCTTTTTGTTGACTTTAAACTCTTTGTATGTTTTAGATAATATTCCTCTGTCAGTTACGTCTTTAGCAAATATTTTCTCCTAGTCTGTGGCTTGCCTTCTTATTCTCTTGACAATGTCTTTCAAAGAACAGAAGTTTTTAATTTTAATGAACTCTAGCTTATCAACTGTATGTTTTATGAATCACATCTTTGGTGCTGTGTTAAAGTCATCACCATATGCAAGGTCATTTAGATTTTCTCCTCTGTTATCTTACAGGAATTTTATAGTTTTGCTTTGTTACATTTAGGTCTATAGCTCATTTTGAGTTAACATATTTTGTTGGATCTATACCTAAGTCTTTTATTTTTGGTGATGATAATATAAAGGGTAATGTGTTTTTTATTTCAAATTCTGCTGTGTTTTTGTATATGCACCATGTATCATGCAACCTCATTTTAATCACTCAATTACTTGATTGGTGGACTTTTTTTCTCTCAGCACTTTAAATTTCACTCCCTTCCAGGTTGTATGCCTCTGAGGAGAAGTGGGATATATTTTTATTTTTTCTGCTCTATGGATAAGATGTTTTGCCCTCTGGCTTCTTTGAAATTTCTTCTTTGCCTTTGATTTTCTGCAACTTGAACATGACCTAGTTCTTTTGACATTTACTTTGCCTGATGGTCTCAGCTTCCTGAGTCTGTGGTTTGGTGTCTAACATTAATTGGGGGTAAATTCTTAATCATTATTGCTTCATATATTTCTTCTGTTTCTTTCTTTCTTCTCCTCCTGTTAGCCTCATTAGGCAGGTATTATACCTTTTTAGTTGTCTCACTTCTCTTGGATGTTCTGTTCCAATTTTTTCATGCTTTTTTCTCTTTACTTAGTTTTTGAAGCTTCTACATATCTTCCAGCACAGAGATTCTTTCCTCAGCCCATCAAAGGCATTCTTTATTTCTGTTACAGTTTTTTTTTTTTTTTGAGCTCTAGCATTTCTTTTTATTTTCAGAATATCCATCTGTCTGCTTACATTGTCTGCCTATTCTTGCATGCTGTCTACTTTTTCTATTAGAGCCCCTAGCATATGAATGGTAGTTGTTTTATTGATAGATTCACAGTGAGATAATTCTAACATCTCTGCTTTATCTGGGTCCAGTTCTGACGCTTGGTCTAGTTCTTCAAACTGTGTTCTTTGCATTTTAGTATACCTTGCAAGTTTTTTGTAGAAAGTCAAGCTTAGTACACTGAATTTTAAAAACTGCTATAAATGAGCCTTTGGGCTTCCCAGATGACTCAGTGGTAAAGAACCCACCTGCCAATGCAGGAGATGTGGGTCTGATCCCTGGGTCAGGAAGAATCCCTGGAGAAGTAAATGGCAACCCACTCTAGTCTTCTTGCGTGGGAAATCCCATGGTCAGAGGAGCCTGGCAGCTATAGTTCATGGGGTTGCAAAAGAGTCAGACATGATTTAGTGACTAAACAACAACTTAAAAGAGTCTTTAGTGATGTGATGGCAAACTGTGGGGAAGGGGAAGCATTCTACAACCCTATGATTAGGTCTCTGGTCTTTTGATGAGCCAGTACCAACGGGATGTGACCTTCACAGATGCCTCTTAGTTTTTTCCCAACCTTAGGTGGGACAGGATGTCTGGAGGGGGATGGAACTGAGTATTTTATTTCACTCAGGTCAGTTAGACTCTGATAAAACTCAATAAGTTAGGCCTTTGATAAAGTAGTTTCTCTGAAGGGCAGATTTTATTCAGAAGAAAAAAATGCTATGTTGTATTTGAAGTGGTTACTTTCCCCTCACCCTGCTGAAAGCCCAAGGAGATTTTCCTCTGATATTTACTGTGAGCACCTTCCTGGGAGAGCTCCCGGCAGACTTGTAAGCATTGAACATCCAGCCATTCACCAATTACAGCTCAGATTTTCCTACCCTGGCAATAATTCCATGGAGGTTTCTGCTCCACTAAGTTGTATCTCCCTAATTTCTCTTTCCATTTTTGGGAGCAGTTATTTACCCTGTGAACTCAGTTTTCTGATAAGAAGACGTTTATTTTTGAGTTTGTTCACATTTTTACTTGTTGGTAAAATGGAGTGGTGACTTCTAATCTGTTTGAATACCAGACCAGAACCTAAATTCCCTTTCATGATCCAGTATTCCTATAAACAGAAGGAAAATGTGGTTTTGGAACCACAGAACATGTCTCAGGACTCAGGAGAGCATGGGTTCTCCTGTCTTGGCACAGAAAGCATTCAATGAGCAGCAGAGTGACAGGTGAGGAAAGAGTTTACAGTAATCTAAAGAGACTGCATACTATATAATTTCAACTATATGACATCTGGAAAAGGCAAGTCATGGAGGCTATAAAAGAAATCAATTGCAGACCCCCCTGGTGGTCCATTGGTTAAGAATC
The DNA here is from genome assembly GCF_910594005.1 of Cervus elaphus. NCBI lineage: Eukaryota > Metazoa > Chordata > Mammalia > Artiodactyla > Cervidae > Cervus > Cervus elaphus. Next base: position 50,308,867 of record NC_057843.1, on the reverse strand, counting down.
CATCTGCCAATGCAGGGGACTTGGGTTCGATTCCTCTTCTGGGAAGATTCCACGTACCACGGGGCCACTAAGCCTGTGTGCGCCAACTACTGAGCCCATAATCTAGAGCCCCGTTGCTCTGTGACAAGAGAGGCCACCACAGTGAGAAGTCCATGCACAGGAACTAGAGAGAACCCCGCTGCTTGCTGCAGCTAGAGAAAGCCCGCACATAGAAACAAAAACCCAGCGCAGCCAAAAATTAATAAATTCTAAAAAATGTTGTTTAAAAAGATCCGTTACCAGGAGGCACAACATAGGGAGGGATGAATAGATAGAGCACAGAGGATTTTTGGCAGTGAACCTATTCTGTATGACAATAAAATGGTAGATGACACATCATTACACATTTGTTAAAAAGCACAGAATGGAAAATACCAAGAGTGACCGTGAAAGCAATATGAACTTAGTGTGAAAATTATGTCAGTGCACGTTCATCCATTTTAAGAACTGGACCACTCTGGTGAGGGATGCTGATTGGGGGGAAGCTGTGCACACAGGGAATCAGGGATATATGAAAACTGCTCAAATTTGCTATGGACCTAAAACCAAAAAAAAAGAAAAAAGTCTTAAAATTAAAGTCTAACTAAAAGAAAAAAAAACAATACTGGCAAAACAGAGTCACCAGCTGGTTTGACTATCTATTCCTGCAGAACAAATTACCCAAAACTTAATGACAAAACAATTCTTTAAAAATTATTTATTTATGGCCATACCAACACATGGGATCTTAGTTCCCTGACCAGAATCAAGCCTACACTTGACTCTGCATTGGAACGCAGAGTCGTAATCACTGGACCATCAGGGAAGTCCCAACAATTTTTTGCTTTTCATGATTCTTTGGGTTGACTGGGGCTCAACTGGATATTTCTTCTTCTGGGATCTCAGCTGCGGCTGAAATGTCCACGATGTGTTAAGGTGTCTCTCACTGGCAAGATGACTGTACTCTCATATGGCTAGCTTCTAAGAGAATACGCAAGCATGTGAAGTGAATGCTGTAGATCTCTTTGGATCTATTCTGTGAAGTTACAGAGCATCACTTCTGCCTAATTCTACTTGCCAAAATTACAGATTCAGGCCAGTTTAATTGGGAGGGGAAATGGGTTCCGCCTCTCCATCGAAGGAGCGGCAAAGAATTTGTGAATATTTTAAAACTACCACGCTTTTATTCAACTAGTGACCACTTTTCAATCTGAATCACCCTGCGTATTTATACTTTTTTCGTCTTCAAAGTATAGCCATAGTCCATGGTGAAAACAACTTGTGGAACAGTTGAAAACAGAGAAATTTTCTGTGTAGAAATTTTTCATACTGGGAAGAAAAAAAATGGCAGATTTAGAAATTTCATAGGCAGACTTAGGAATTTCATATCTTAATTGTGAAAAAGGAAACACCAGTAATTTTAGAGACAAACTGAAATAATTAAATATGTAATTAGGTTTCGTAACATTGATATTTTTATCTTGATTGTCACATGGTGAAGCTATCATGAAGTTGAGAGAAATCAAGATGGGGGCTCTCATTGAAGATAGAATGGCCATTTTTATGGTGAGTAAATCATGCCTTAAAAAAGGAAGTTTTCTAGGAATTCCCTGGAGGTCCAGTGGAATTAGGATTCCATGCTTCCACTGCCAGGGCTATGGGGAACTAAGATCCCACAGTCTGTGCTGCAGAAAAAAAAAAAGGAAGTTTTCTGAAGAGAAGTGAAAATTTATCTCCACAATCTGAGAAGTATTTACTAATTACTGAAAATATTCCAGCGCCCTGGAAATTTTTTCTTACCTTTCTTTTCAGAAATTTTAGCATCTCTTTTACCCCAGGGCCCCTCTGATGGCTCAGATGGTAAAGAATCTGCCTCAGTGCAGGAGACACGGGTTCGATCCCTGGGTCTGGAAGATCCCCTGGAGGAAGGCTTGGCAACCCACTCCAGTATTCTTGCCTGAAGAATTCCATGGACTGAGGAGCCTGGTGAGCTACAGTCCATGGGGTTGCAAAGACTCAGACACAATTGAGCAACTAACAATTTCACTTTCTCCTATATCACAGTCACACCAAATATATAGTTTAAAACATTTTTTTTTAAATGGGAAAGAAGCCTGTATTCTTCTGTTGAATAATTCTAGCTTCTTTTCCATGTTATTCTTCTTAATGAATTCAAATGGAGCTTCAAAACTTATAAACTTTTCAAATTAGAACAATTGATTCTCAAATACTCTCATGATTGAGGAGAGTTCAAGGGTCCTTCCTCACCAAAGAATCAAATCCAAGTGCAGGGGACAGTGAGTAAGTCAAACTCTTCTGCTGAGGGTAGAATTCTCCTGTGACTAGTAGTGTCTGAAATGAACACGATTACTTCACTTTTGATTTTCTGCTGGCATTTCTAATTGCAAGTATCAGAGAAATAACAAAAAACAAAGTGGCAATGTGCCACCTTGTGGATGTACATGGAATGGAACGATTGTAAGATTTTTTTTTCCCCATGATGAGAATTTAACATTGTATTTTTATGCTTTTTCCAATTATATAAGCAATAATTGTTCAGTGCGAAAACTCAGAAAAGCATAAAGAAAATGGATACTCGACTATTCATTTCAGATGCTCAGTCGTGTCCGACTCTTTGCGACCCCATGAACTGCAGCATGCCAGGCATCCCTGTCCCTCACCAACTCCCAGAGTTTACCCAAACTCATGTCCACTGAGTTGGTGATGCCATCCAACCATCACATCCTCTGTCGTCCCCTTCTTCTCCTGCCCTCAATCTTTCCCTAGTGAGTATATTTTTTCAAATATATAAAAAAAATTAGTAATTATCCCGATCTTGACTTGGAGGATGCTCTACTGAAGCAGCACAATGAATGATTGAATGAATAAATGAATTTTTAAAAATCTGATTTTTAAGGTCGGCTGCTGCCCAGCCTGATGTTAAGATCTTATCTACCAGAAATACTATTAATGTTCCATTTGGGAAGAAAGTTGATGAAATTTTATTTACATTCTGTATGAAAGTGGAAGTGTTGGTCGCTCAGTCATGTCCAACTCTTTGCGACTCCATGGTCTGTGCATGGAATTCTCCAGGCAAGAATACTGGAGTGGGTGGCCATTCCCTTCTCCAGGGGATCTTCCCAACCCAGGAATCAAACCCTGGTCTTCTGCATTGCAGGCAGATTCTTTATCATCTGAGCTACCAGGGAAGCCATTACATTCTGAAGGTAATAAAAATTATCTGTTAGTACTACTGACAACTCTCTGTCTCCCGTGTGAGGTGCACCACCATCAGCCACAATATGTGTTCATGTGTTTCACTATGGGTTATTACGGGATAGTTGAATATAGAAGACCTGGAGACAGTAGACTCCCTCAGAAAGGGTGATCTTAGGTCCACAGCCATCAGCGGTGGATGGCTCCCCAGAATTCTATAGATTCTTCATGTTCTTCTGGATTTAGCAAGTTTCAGGCTCTCGGTCTGTTTCTTTTTCTGCAAAATAATACTGTTGGGCAAGATTAGTAACTTTCAAGCTGTGTGTTTTAGTTTTATTATAAATATATATTTTATGAACTTAGTTCATACAATATTTTTCTTATAATATATTGATACTTTCTGGATGTAGTATGTTATAAAAATGTATACAGTAATATGAACTAAATTTGGAGATATTGGAGATTGTCAATGCATTAATGTATCCTCATTGAAAAAACTTATAGTATAAAAGTGGTCAAACAGGAGATGGCCAGAGTGAACATTGACATTTTCAGAATCAGCGAACTAAAATGGACTGGAAAGGGTGAATTTAACTCAGATGACCATTATATCTACTACTGTGGGCAGGAATCCCTTAGAAGAAATGGAGTAGCCATCACAGTCAACAAAAGAGTCCAAAATGCAGTACTTGCATGCAATCTCAAAAAGGACAGAATGATCTCTGTTCGTTTCCAAGGCAAACCATTCAATATCATGATAATCCAAGCCTATGCCCCAACCAGTAATGCTGAAGAAGTTGAAGCTGAATGGTTCTATGAAGACCTACAGGATCTTTTAGAACTAACACCTAAAAAAGATGTTCTTTTCATTATAGGGGACTGGAATGCAAAAGTAGGAAGTCAAGAGATACCTGGAGTAATAGGCAAATTTGGCCTTGGAATACAGAATGAAGCAGGGCAAAGGCTAATAGAGTTTTGTCAAGATAACACACTGGACATAGCAAACACCCTCTTCCAACAACACAAGAGAAGACTCTACACATGGACATCACCAGATGGTCAACACTGAAATCAGATTGATTATATTCTTTGCAGCCAAAGATGAAGAAGCTCTATGCAGTCAGCAAAAACAAGACCAGGAGCTGACTGTGGCACAGATCATAAACTCTTTATTGCCAAATTCTGACTTAAATTGAAGAAAGTGGGGAAAAGCACTACACCACTCAGGTATGATCTAAATCAAATCCCTTACAATTATACAGTGGAAGTGAGAAATTGATTTAAGGGACTAGATCTGATACAGAGTGCCTGATGAACTATGGACAGAGGTTCGTGACATTGTATAGGAGACAGGGATTAAGACCATCCCTAAGAAAAAGAAATGCAAAAAGGCAAAATGGCTGTCTGAGGAAGCCTTACAAATAGCTGTGAAAAGAAGAGAAGCAAAAAGCAAAGGAGAAAAGGAAAGATATACCCATTGAATGCAGAGTGGCAAAGAATAGCAAGGAGAGATAAGAAAGCCTTCCTCAGTGATTAGTGCAAAAAAATAGAGGAAAACAATAGAATGGGAAAGACTAGAGATCTCTTCAAAAAAATTTTAGAGATACCAAGGGAACATTTCATGTAGAGATGGGCTCAATAAAGGACAGAAATGGTATGGACCTAACAGAAGCAGAAGATATTGAGATGGCAAGAACACACAGAAGAACTGCACAAAAAAGATCTTCATGACCCAGATAATCACGAACCTAGAGCCAGACATCCTGGAATGTGAAGTCAAGAGGGCCTTAGGAAGCATCGCTACAAACAAAGCTAGTGGAGGTGATGCAATTCTAGTTAAGCTATTTCAAATCCTAAAAGATGATGCTGTGAAAGTGCTGCACTCAATATGCCAGCAAATTTGGAAAACTCAGCAGTGGCCACAGGACTGGAAAAGGTCAGTTTTCATTCCAATCCCTAAGAAAGGCAATGCCAAAGAATGCTCAAACTACTGCACAATTATACTCATCTTACATGCTAGCAAAGTAATCCTCGAAATTCTCCAAGCCAGGCTTCAATAATATGTGAACTGTGAACTTCCAGATGTTCAAGCTGGTTTTAGAAAAGGCAAAGGAACCAGAGATCAAATTGCCAACATCCGCTGGATCATCAAAAAAGCAAGAGAGTTCCAGAAAAACATCTATTTCTGCTTTATTGACTATGCCAAAGCCTTGACTGTGTGGATCACCACAAACTGTGGAAAATTCTCAAAGAGATGGGAATACCAGACCACCTGACCTACCTCCTGAGAAATCTGTGTGCAGGTCAGGAAGCAACAGTTAGAACTGGACATGGAACAACAGACTGGTTCCCAATAGGAAAAGGAGTACATCAAGGCTGTATATTGTCACCCTGCTTATTTAACTTATATGCCGAGTACATCATGAGAAATGCTGGGCTGGATGAAGCACAAGCTGGAATCAAGATTGCCGGGAGAAATATCAATAACCTCAGATATGCAGATAACACCACCCTTATGGCAGAAAATGAAGAGGAACTAAAAAGCCTTTTGATGAAAGTGAAAGAAGAGAGTGAAAAAGATGGCTTAAAGCTCAATATTCGGAAAACTAAGATCATGGCATCTGGTCCCATCACTTCATGGAAAATGGAGAAACAGTGGAAACAGTGACAGACTTTTTTTTTTTAGGCTCCAGAATCACTGCAGATGGTGATTGCAGCCTTGAAATTAAAAGACACTTACTCCTTGGAAGAAAAGTTATGACCAACCTAGACAGCATATTAAAAAGCAGAGACATTACTTTGTCAACAAAGGTCAGTCTAGTCAAGGCTATGGTTTTTCCAGTGGTCATGTATAGATGTGAGAGTTGGACTATAAAGAAAGCTGAGCGCAGAAGAATTGATGGTTTTGAACTGCAGTGTTGGAGAAGACTCTTGAGAGTCCCTTGGACTGCAAGGAGATCCAACCAGTCCATCCTAAAGGAGATCAGCCCTGAGTGTTCACTGGAAGGACTGATGTTGAAGCTGAAACTCCAATACTTTGGCCACCTGATGCGAAGAGCTGACTCATTGTAAAAGACTCTCATGCTGGGAAAGATTGAGGGCGTGAGGAGAAGGGGTGACAGAGAATGAGATGGTTGGATGGCATCATCGACTCAATGGACATGAGTTTGAGTAAACTCCGGGAGTTAGTGATGGACAGGGAAGCCTGGCGTGCTGCAGTCCATGGGGTCGCAGAGTTGGACAGGCCTGAGTGACTGAACTGAATTGATACTACAAAAGTAAATTTTCTACACTTAAACTACAAAATACACTGGGGTGATACTTTTTTTTTTTTTGCTTCATTTCTCTTTTATATTGGGGTTTCATGTGAGATCTTGCATGTCTGTTTTCAAGAATGGCATTCTGAAGTCATGTACGCCTCCGCTAGCCCCTGTATGTATGATCAGGGCCCTCAGGATGGCTGTTCTCTAGGCCTCTGCATCTCCTGCTCAACCAGTGCCTGCCTCACATATACCCTACTCACACAACGGGCCTTCCTACACCCGGGCTCCGGCCAGTGATTGTTTTATTAATAGCTTGAGGCTAGAATATCTCCACTAGGAGATCAAAGGGGCAGTGAGGGGCATGCCCACCGCTGGTGTCCCTGGTCAACAATGGGCCAACTGTTATCAATTCCCCCTATAACCGGTAACCTCCCTCTCCCCACCAGGAGTGAAGGCTGGGGTGCTGGCTGCTCCAGGACCTTGCTTCACTCATACCAGTTTTCCCCATCCATTAAACCATTGAGTCTCTGAGGCTGATTTCAGGCTCTTTCTTTGGTCTTGAAGGTGGCCAAATACAGGGCTTGCTGGCCTGTTGGAGGCAGCCCCACACTCGATTTTAATAAATTCACTATAGCACATCAACAGGTATAGAGGAGAAATAATAATTTTCTGTTTACATTCAGGTTCTTGGCAGAGAGCCCTCTGTAATAAAAGGCAGATTAAAATGAGAAAAACAAACAGAAGTTTACTAACATGGATAACTCCTGTATCCATGGGAGTTCTGGGGGAAAAGGGGTGGGAGAGTTTCAGAGAAAAGGAGAAATTTGACAAGAGAATCAGTATGGGGGATTTTAGGGTAGAGTGGAGAGGTAGTTGGCATAGAATTGAAGGCAGAAGATGGTCCTAACCATTGGACCACCAACTTGCCTCAGTTAATCTTAACATCTTATTTTGCGGAGAGTAATTTTACTTTACTGATAATGTTGGGATGCTTTGAAATAAATGTTCCACTGAACTCTGGAAATTTTTGAGTTATTGTACTCCAGTTCAATTTTAAGAAAATTAAGTTTGGAGATTTCAAAAATTCCCCATAGTGGTCACTGATACTCTAAATTGCCTTTGGTGAGGTTGGTCCCTTTAGTTAGAAATATACATGAAGAAGGGCCATGGATTTTAAACATAAAATTGGCCTGAGTCCTTATGTGTGGCTGCCCTCAAAATACTTAGATAACTGGAAACCCCCATCCTAGAGATTTTTCCTTTAGAACAAAGGACAATTCTCAAATGGCTTAAGCAACTTACAACATAAATGGCTCAATTTAAACAGTTTGCAAGCTAGCCCCAGCCAGTTTTAAGAAGGCAGCTTGGTTTCATGGGAGCCAGGCCAAAGACTTTTTTTCAGCCATCTCCAGAAGACAGCCATTCCAAAGGAATAGGTCAAATCTGAAAAATCCTGGCCATTCTTCAGAAACGGTTTCAGAGAAACAACCCCTGATCTCGATGAATGGCCAGGACTAGCCAGTGAATCAGTTTGATCGCAAAATCAGAGCAAAGTGCCAAATGAATACTCTAATATAGAACAAGGCCTTAACCAGAACCGAGAAACCTTTGAATATATCCTGAGTAAAACCTAGAGAGGTAAAACCTGAGTAAAGCAAAGTGGGTGCAAACTCAGATCCAGGAGAAAAACCTCCAACTCCAGGGCCTGTGAGAAAGCAGTGAGTGGAGTGGCTGAATTGCGGTCATCACAACTGTGTGCTCACCAGCCCCAGAGCTATCAGGAGTCTTTTTTTGTTTTTTTTTTTTGACTGCACTGGATCTTCCTTGCTGTGCACAGGCTCTCTCTAGTTGTGGCCTGGGCTACTCTTCGTTTTGGTGTGAGGGCTTCTCTTTTTGCACAACACAGGCTCTAGGACACACAGGCTTCCGCTGCTGCTGCACACGGGCTCGGTAGCTGAGTTCAAGGGCGCTAGAGCACAGATTCAGTAGTTGTGGCGCCTGGGGTTCGTTGCCCTGTGGCATGTGGGATCGTCTCAGACCAGGGATTGAACCTGTGTCCCCTGCATTTGGCAGGCAGATTCCTAACCGCTGGATGACCAGAGAAGACCCCATCAAAAGTCTTTTGTGTTCTCCAACTAGTCACAAAAATATTGACTTGAAATGAATAGACTACTAGGTATTTCTCCAGCAAAGATGGGTCTATTTGGGATTAGCAGAGAATTGTATTTGGGGTTAGCAACCATTGTAAATCATGTACAAGTCCCCTACATAGAAAGGGAAGGAGAATGCTTTTATAGAGAGGAAAAGGAATTTTGGAAAAATGAAAGTGTTAGTCACTCAGTCATGTCCGACTCTTTGCAACCACATGGACTGTAGCTCACCAGACTCCTCTGTCCATGAAATTCTCCAGGCAAGAACACTGAAGTGGGTTGCCATTCCTTTCTCCAGGGGATCCTCCCTACCCAGGGATCGAACAGGGTCTCCTGCACTGCGGACAGATTCTTTACCGTTCAAGCCACCAGGGAAGCCTATATAGCAATGGTTTTTTTTGACTGAGTTCTTGCCAGGGAAGGAGTCTTCCTCCTGTTGAGCTCTGCTATCCGCCCAAAGATAGAGAGCTCCCCCTTATGGTCTTCTAACTCTATTTGAGGTTTCTGTTTAATTTTTTATACTTCTAAGTTTTGCAATTCTGAACAAAGCTACTATAAGCATATAAACATAAATGTGCAGGGTTTGTGTGGATATAAGTTTTCAACTCATTGGATAAATATAAAAACTGTTGGATCATACAGGAAGAATATGTTCACCTTTGTAAGAAACTGCCAAACTGTCTTCCAAAGTGGCTGTACCATTTTGCATTCCCAGCAGCAATGAATAAAAGTTCCTGAAGTTCCACACCCTTGTCAGCATTTAGTATTGTCTGTGTTTGGGATTTTAGCCATTCTAATAGGTAGTGGTATCTCATTGTTGTTTTAATTTGTAATTCATTAATGACATATGATGTTGCATGTCTTCATATATGTACTTGACATCTTTATACATTCTTTGGTGAGGTGTCTGTCCAGACTATTTGTCCATTTTTAAAAACTAGGTTGTTTGTTTTCCTATTGTTGAGTTTTAAGAGTTCTTCAGGTTCATTTTTTAATTGTTTATTGGTTAATTATGGTGGGCCCTCTCTTTTTCCTTCACAAGTCTCTCTAGTTCTGCTCCCCCTTGATCCCCAACTGTGCTCTTTCTTCCTGTTGAAAGAAAACTCAACAGCAGAGAAGTATGCTCTTTGCCTGCTGGCAGAGGAAATGATGCTACCAGTGTAGCTCACAGGGCAAATCTAAAAGCAAATTGCTAATATTTCTTTGGTTAAAAGTTTGGAGCTTCATAAAGACACACAGACACACACACTCTAGATTTACATCTGAAAATGCTGTAGCATATTTTTACAGTCAAAGGAGTGGGACAAGCAATAAATCCATTAGGTCAGGGGTCCCCAACCTCCGTGACCTAATGCCTGATGATCTGAGGTGCAGCTTACGTAATGATAATAGAAATAAAGTGCACAGTAAGTGTGTAATGTGCTAGAATCATCCTGAAACCATCCCCCTATCCCTGGTCTGTGAAAAATGTTTCTTCCACAAATCAGTCCCTGGTGCCAAAAAGGTTGGGGATCACTGCTTTAAGCTACAGAATAATAACCAGAATTGTTTTAAGCATATTCTTTGGCCACTGAAGTGGGGTGGGGGGGGTGTCTCTGACTAGACTAGTCTATAAAGTACTTGAGGGGAGTCCTTAGAGATAAAATCCAGATGGTAAATTGAAGGGGACCCTTAAAAGGCTATTTCATTATGTAGTACCAGGGAGCCATTGAGGGCTATTGAGTAGCAGTGGAAAAGAGTCAGGCTTTTGCTTTTCATATCCTGTGCTGATAACACAGTATTTAGGCATAGTAATTGACATGTCAACACAGTTTAAAAAATTGGAGCCCAAATGCCTTATCTTATAAATTCTCCAAGTCTCCCTTTCCCTCTTTTTAAATTGGGGTTAATGCTTTACTAAAGCTATACAAAGTAGCTTTATGAAGTAGCTATATGAAGTAGCTATATGAAGGCTACGAGAAATACTGTCTGAAGTACTTATTACCCATTTCATTCTTAAGACCACGCCTCCTCATTTATCCCAACTCATTTAATTATTTTACTTCATTTAATTGTCACACTTCTTGTAGTGTTGAAGGAGTAGGACCCATCACATATGCTTTCTCAGGCTCTGATCTCTAGGCTTTTCTTTTTTTTTAAACTTATTTTTAATTGAAGGATAATCACCTTGCTACATTGTGCTGGTTTCTACCCTACATCCACATGAACCAGCCATAGGAACACACATGTCCCCTCCCTCCTGAACTCCTCTCCCACCTCCCATCCCATCCTATCACTCCAGCAGTCTCAGAGCCCCAGTTTGTGTTTCCGGAGTCCTGCAGCAAATTCCCACTGGCTATCTGTTTTACATATGGTAATGTATCTGTTTCCATACTACTCTCTCCGCTTGTCCCACCCTGCCCTTCCCCCACTGTGTCCACAAATCTCTTCTCTATGTCTGTGTCTCCATTGCTGCCCTGCAGATAGGTTCATCAGTACCATCTTTCTAGATTCCGTATACATGTGCTAATATACCATATTTGTTTTCCTCTTTCTGACTTACTGTATTCTCTATACTAGGCTCTAGGTTAATCTACCTCATTAGAACTGACTCAAATGCATTCTTTTATGGTTGAGTAAAAATATCAATAACCTCAGATATGCGGATGACACCATCCTTATGGCAGAAAGTGAAGAAGAACTAAAGAGCCTCTTGATGAAAGTGAAAGAGGAGAGTGAAAAAGTTGGCTTAAAGCTCAACAAAACTAAGATCATGTCATCCAGTCCCATCACTTCATGGCAAATAGATGGGGAAACAGTGGAAACAGTGGCTGACTATTTTTTGGGGCTCCAAAATCACTGCAGATTGTGATTGCAGCCATGAAATTAAAAGACACTTACTCCTTGGAAGGAACGTTATGACCAACCTAGACAGCATATTGAAAAGCAGAGACATTATTTTGTCAACAAAGGTCTGCTAGTCAAGGCTATGGTTTTTCCAGTGGTCATGTATGGATGTGAGAGTTGGACTATGAAGAAAGCTGAGCGCAGAAGAATTGATGCTTTTGAACTGTGGTGTTGGAGAAGACTCTTGAGAGTTCCTTGGACTGCAAGGAGATCCAGCTAGTCCATCCTAAAGGAGATCAGTCCTGGGTGTTCACTGGAAGGACTGATGTTGAAGCTGAAACTCCAATACTTTGGCCACCTGATGTGAAGAACGGACTCAGTGGAAAAGACCCTGATGCTGAGAAAGATTTAGGGCAGGAGGAGAAGGGGACGACAGAGGATGAGATGGCTGGATGGCATCACTGACTCAATGGACATGGGTTTGGGTGAACTCCGGGAGTTGGTGATGGACAGGGAGGCCTGGCGTGCTGCAGTTCATGGGGTCACAAAGAGTTGGACACAACTGAGCGACTGAACTGAATATTCCATTGTATATATGTACCTCTCATATTTATCCATTCATCTGTTGATGGACATCTAGTTTGCCTCCAGGTCCTAGCTATTGTAAATAATACTGCAATGAACACTGGGCTACATGTGTCTTTTTCAATTATGGTTTTCTCAGGTTACATGCCCAGTAGTGGAATTGTTGGGGTGTATGGTAGTTTTATTTCTAGTTTTAAAAGGACTCTTCATACTGTCTTCTATAGTGGCTATATTAATTTACATTCCCACCAACAGTGCAGGAGGATTCCCTTTTCTCCACACCCTCTCCAGCATTTATTGTTTGCAGGTGTTTTGGTGATGGCCATTTTGACCGACATGAGGTGATATTTCATTGTAGCTTTGACTTGCATTTCTCTGATAATGAGCGATGTTGAGAATCTTTTCATATGTTTATTAGCCATTTGTATGTCTTCTTTGGAGAAATGTCTGCTTAGGTCTTCTGCCCACTTTTTGATTAGGTTGTTTGTTTTTCTGGTATTGAGTTGCATGAGCTGCTTGTATACCTAGGTTTTTCTTATTTAGTGTATCACTAATAAAGATGCTCCTGCCATTGTTGCTATTAGGCCAGGCAATTTGGTAAGTGCAGTGCATACATGATCTCACTTAAACCCCACAAAATTATTAATATTCCCATTTAGTTGATAAGAACATTGAGACTCAGACAGTATTTTGCCCAAAGTCACCCAGCAATTAAATGAGGCAGGGCCTGCATTCAAACCCTTGCTTATCTAGCTCTAGTTCCTACGCACTTCACCATTAACTGCACAAAATGCCTTTTATGTGCAGGCTTCTCCCTCTAGCAGCTTTACAAGCACTTTATCAGGACTTCATTGGCCTATTTACAGCATAAAATGCTATGTTATCAGGCTTCCCAATAGGCCTCCCCCACTAAACTGAGTCTTCTGAGGGCCAAGTCTTTGTCTCAGACACCTTTGTTCCCCAAGCACCCTGTATTGTGCTTGGTGAACACTGGGCTCATTCATTCATTCCTTCTGCAGATACTTACAAAACATTTGCTATCAACTAGGTGCTATGCAGGAAGAGGAGAAGAGGACGACAGAGGACGAGATGTTTGAATGGCATTACTGACTCAATGGACGTGAGTTTAAGCAAACTCCAGGAGATGGTGAAGGACAGGGAAGTCTAGCATGCTGCAGTCCATAGAGTCACAGAGTCAGACAGAACTGAGTGACTGAACAACAAAGGTGCTATGCTAGTGTCAGGTCAATAAAACAGTGATACCAACAAAGACCCCTTTGGTACTGTCAACTTAAACAATATTCACAACCTAAAACTTGAGTTATGTTTTGTTTGGTGGGAATTTTTAGGACTTCAAGCCCCAAGGGCAGCATCTCAAGTAACCTTGAGAGAACTGCTCTGTGGATGCGAGGGGTGGGGTAGTCCAGATTATACAGAAGTTTTGCAACAAAGGGCAGTTACTCCAAAGGTCAAAAGATTATTGTTAATTAAGGAAAACCAGGTATCTCAATTTAATAAATTCAGTGCTTTTCTATGTATGAGACTATGCAAGAGTCTGGGCTCACTGAAATCATTCCTTTGATAAGCACTTCAGCTATCTGGAGTCAATATGCTATAGTTTCACATCCTGCATTCGGTCAGTGCTCACCAGTAGGTAGCGGCTACAGTCTGATGGTTACTAGATGGCAGGTATTCTTTCCTTCCAGAGTTCCCTCAGGGCTCACCAGCTCACTTTGGAGGACTATAATCTCTAATGATGTGACAGACTTTGTTTACTGATTTGGCGGGTCAATAGCCCGTTTCTCGGTACCAATATAGGGAGAAGATAATTGGAACACTGGGTAAGCACTATCAGTTACATACATGTAAGGTAAAATGAAAATGACTATAAAGTTTGGACAGAATTTCACACACGTTTGTAGAGAAAAGTAAAAGACAACAATTAAAACTTCTATCTCAAGAACAAGAGGATGTGTCTTGTGAGCAACCCAGAAACTATTTCCGGAGGTAAAGTTTACAGTTCCAAGAGTCTGAAGGCCCAGAAAATTGCATTTCGGTAGAGATCAAGTCTTGTATCAAGCTTTTAAAGTTTCTCAGAGTCCAGGAGATAAAGAGGGAGAATGGGTAGACAGCCCTGTCCCTCATCAAAAAAACTGCATCGCTGTAACCTTCCGCTAGTCTCTGGGATTGCAAGTTTTTACAGATCAGGGCACGCTCCCTGGAGCTTACATGCTAATATACCTTCAGATCGTGGACAGGTGGTCTAGAGAAGAGGATCACTTCCGGTAGGTAGTCGTGAAAACCTCAATGAAGAGGTGATTTCCGAGTTGAAATCTTTAAGGTTTAGTAAGTGTTTAAAGAGCGACTGATGAATGAAGAGCAATCTAGCAGTTGTCAAGGCGGTAAAGAAAGTTTCTCTTTGGCATCAAATCATAATGAAAAGGAAAAGCGGGGAAGAAACGCTTAGGAGTGTCCGAGAATAGTGCTTTTCACAGCCCTCAGGCTTAAAAAAAAAAAACCGCATCTCCGCCTCGGTTCCCAACGCCAGGGATACACCTGAGAAAGGGCAAAGCCTCGACTCCCCGGCTACGGCTGGGGGCGGGGCTACGGCTGGGGCGGGGCTACGGCTGGGGGCGGGGCTACGGAAGCCGAACCGGAGCCGGGGCGCTCAGCCGGGGCAGTGTGCGCAGGCCCGGGGCACTCGGTGGGCTGGGGTGCCTCCCGCGCCGGCCCGCCCCCGCCGCGCTCCCCGCCCACACCCGCACTTCCGCGGTCGCCGGCTTCCCGGAGCCCAGACGCAGCCCCTGAGTTGTCCGGCAGCTTCTGTCGGGTCAGCCGGCGTGAGGATCTCGCGGCGGCGTGTAGTCTGCCCCGCTCGGCCGTTGTGCGCCTGTCCGCTCGCCTGCCCGGCGGGCCGGCTGAGCTCCCTCACGTGTTCCCCGGCAGGTCCGGGGGGTCCGGGCACCGCCTCCACGGCGGCCCCGCCGGACGCGCGGTCGGGGCCGCAGCCCGAACCTGGAGCGGACGGCGTCATGAGGCACCTGCCGTATTTCTGCCGCGGCGAAGTGGTGCGGGGCTTCGGCCGCGGCTCCAAGCAGTTGGGCATCCCTACAGGTGAGCGCAGGAGAGCGCGGAGTCCCTCCACCCACCCTTGGCTGGGTCACCTGGCAGCGGAGCGGGGACGTCAGCCGGGGGAGCTCCAAGCTGGGTCGTGAGACTACGGGCAGAGATGACACTTTGCTCCGCCCCGGTCCTCCTTTGTTGAGGCAGAAGACCTTTGGTCGGGCTGATGGTGCGCGTCCTTGCTCGTGGCTCAGAGCTCACCCGGCTTGTGGGGTGATGCCCTCATAAAGCTGAAGTTGAGTTTCGGGATCCCCCTTGCCCGCCTCCCAGTCCAGCTGTGATCAAACCACCAAGCGTGACGCCTGTTTTGCCTTTTAGACAATGTAATGTGGGCCAGATAGGGTAAATTCTTAAGCCAGCAATATGGTTTTCTTTCTTTAAATATGTTAGTAAATTGTGTCTAAATGACGACAGGCACTTGAATGAGAACCAGGTATCATTTTGGTCTTTCTACGTTAGTTTTCGTAGTCAGGACCTGAAGGTATGCTTAATCATCCTTAAAAGTACCTTCCGGGGCTGCCCTTAGACCTGTTAAAGTAGTCTTTGAGCTTGGGGCCTAGGCATGTGTATTTCAAATAATAAGAATCTTTTCAAGAGATTCTGAGCCTCTTTAAGAAAGGCCAGGGCTAAAAACCCAGCTGTTCATGTATTTATTTTTCTTCTACTGTGAGACTTTACATTTTTTGATACACTTATATAACTAACCTGGTACCTTACACACTTATAATCTGGTACTTTTTTCCTAACCAGTTGGCATGAAGAAGAGAAAGAAATCCTAGCCAGAGTATGAAATGATGGTATTAATAGTCTTAGAGTCCTAGGAATCTTTTTTTTTCCCTTTATTTTTATTAGTTGGAGGCTAATTACTTTACAATATTGTAGTGGTTTTTGACATACATTGACATGAATCAGCCATGGATTTACATGTGTTCCCCATCCCGATCCCCCCTCCCACCTCCCTCTCCACCCCATTCCTCTGGGTCTTCCCAGTGCACCAGGCCTGAGCACTTGTCTCATGCAAGTACTAGGAATCTTGTGTGATGATTTAGACTAGGCTTGCATGTGACTTTTATAAATATTGAATATGAAACTCTAAACAGCATATTTTCTTCTGTTGTTTAGCTAACTTTCCTGAACAAGTAGTAGATAATCTTCCAGCTGATATATCTACTGGCATTTATTATGGTTGGGCCAGTGTTGGAAATGGAGATGTCCATAAGATGGTGGTGAGCATAGGATGGAACCCATACTACAAGAATACTAAAAAATCCATGGTAAGAATTAAGAATTGTATTCACTCCATAAATGAGGATGAGGTGATGATTTAGAGTAATATGCAGGTAGAACTCATCAGTGGTGATCACAACAGTAATCCAGATTCTAGAATTTTGGCAGTGTATCTGAAGGGTTTAAAAGTGAAGTATTGGAATAACTTTTCCATCCTTTCAAGCTGTTTGTGTCTTTGGATCTAAAGTGAGTCTCTAGTCTCTTATAAAGAGGGTTGGATTTTGTATTTTTTAACTATTCTGCTAATCTCTGACTTTTGGTTGGAGAGTTTAATCCACTTACATTTAAAATAATTACTAGTAAGGAGGGACTTCTGCTATTTTACTTGTTTTGTTTTTTTATATGCCTTCCAGCTTTTTTGTCCACTGGTTCTTTGATTACTGCCTTGTTTGTTTAGTTGATTTTTTTTTTTTGTAGTAACATGTGTTGATCCCTTCTTATTTCCTTCTGTGTATTTTCTGTAGATATTTTCTTTGTGGTTACCATGGGGACTGCATTTAACATCCTAAAGTTATAAAAATCCATTTTGAATTTATACCAAATTGGTAGTATACCAAAACTCACAGATTACATCATTGTGTACCCAATAACATAGATTAATCAATTTTATAAATTATGGAGAAAATCAAAAGTGGAATCACAAACCAGAACTACAATAATTAAATTTTATAACTACCCATGTATTTACCTTTATTAGAAATAAAAGTGAAATAAAGTTGAGTTTGCCACAGTTAATGTAGGTCAAATATTTACCCTTTAACTATTGCTCACTCTGTTAGGGCTTCCCAGGAGGCACAGTGGTAAAGAATCTGCCTGCAATGCGGGATACCCAGGTTCAGTCCCTGAGTTGGGAAGATTCTCTGGAGAGGGAAATGGCCACCCACTCCAGTATTCTTGCCCGCATAATCCCTTGGACAGAGGAGAATGGCAGGCTACAGTCCATGGGATCGCAAAGAGTCAGACATGACCTCAGCAACTGAGCGCGCATGCACCCTGTTGAGGTAGAACTGCTTACTCTATGAATGGTGCTTTCTGATAAAACTGCAGAATGATGCTTTTTCTCATCTTTTAACCCCCTTTGAGGGTATACATATTCTCCTGTTCTTATTATCAAATGTACACAGCTTAAGTGCTTAATCTTCTAGATATGGCTGAATCTTTTGGTCATCTAAATTTCATTCTCTTTGAAGGGTTTATAGAAATCTGTCCCAATTGGAAAGCTAGCTGAAAAAGTACTGGTGTAAGCAGTAGAAATGGTCCAGGACTACTTAACGTATGCTCAATGGTCCTCTTATTTTTCAGGATTAAGGGTGTGTTGGCGTAGATAAAGAAAAGAATTGATGAAAGAACACAAAATATTTTTCTGTGGAGTGAGGGAGGAAATGAAAGGGAGGCGAGGCTATCCCATGACTGATTTTTTCTTATTTAGCTACTCAGATAACAGAACTGTTATTATAGAGCCAGTTAAGGAGTGCCTTCTGTAGTTAGGAGAAACTCAGTTTTCCATTGGTAGGAGGTTCATTTTAGAGTTTTTCTTTTTCCTTTTCTTTGCTGATAACAGATGTACATGATATACCTGTTGAAGTCTTTATTTACTCCTTTTTTAAAAAAATGAGATTGTCTTACTGACTGAAAGAAGTTCTTAACATTCTGGATCCAGTTGTTTTGTTGGAACTACGTATGACAAATGTCTACTGTGTTGCTTTTTTTTTAAATTTGATTAATGGAATGGTGTCTTTTGAGGAAGAGTTGCTTTGCTCATTGCCTCTTTGGTGTATTTGCTCAGTTTTTTTACCTTAATAAGAGTCTTAATTATTTTGTTGCATGTTAACTTTTTCTAAAAACAGCAAATCACACCAGATTTGTGCCATAGCATCTACCTTACTCAGTTATGATGTTTACCTGTAAGGTCAGGGTCAAGAACAGGAGCAATGGAAGAGTTTAGGAAAAACTGCACTTATGTTTTAACGTGTCTTTAAAAATTTAAGGAAGGTTGATTGTTTGATTTCAGTGACCCCACCATAAAAATAAAGATATATTCAATTTTAACATCTTTTGACTGTAGGAAACTCATATCATGCATACTTTCAAAGAGGACTTCTATGGGGAAATCCTCAAAGTGGCCATCGTTGGCTACCTCAGACCAGAAAAGAACTTTGATTCTTTAGGTAAGTTCTTTTTTAGATCTTCTTAGATATTGCTGCAGCTCCTTTTACTGCTTCTCCTAATAATAATCACGGCAGGACAGATTGTATTTGAGCATGTAATATGCCAGGCCCTGTTTTAAGAGCCTTATGTGAATGAACTCACTTTATCCCCACGACGACCACATGAAGTATTATTTAGTCTATTTTGCAGGTGAGGAAATTGTTAGAGAGGCTAAGTAGTTTGCCTGGGGTAACATAGTAAGTGATGCAGCCTAGATTCAAACTCTGTCTCCCCAACAGTTTGAAGTTAGTGAAATATATTTCCTTTTGTATTTTAAGAACAAGTAAGAATTAATACTGTGAATAATGGGTGCTTAGCAGTACTTGAAGTGTAAGAAACAGTAAATCAGAACATTTAAACTAATTGGTGCTGAGTATCTTATTGTAGTGTGATAGTTTTAATTCTAATGTAGAGTTTCTTTTACAAGTGTAGATACTGAAGAGGATTGATGGTGTTTGTTTCTTTCATTTAGTATATGACTTGTGCCTTTTTGCTAATGCCTTTCTCTAAGTAATTGCAAGACGATTAGGGACATCCTTTATTTTCCACTGACTTTTACTTAAGTCTAGAAGAAAGGATGAAACAAACATTACTGGCATCTACCTTGTGCCAGGGACACTGCCAGCTTCTGAAATTTAAGGAGAAGCTGAACGAAGGAGTAGTAAAAAGCCCAGCGGCAGTTTTTCATCATCTTTACCTGGTATATTCTCTCCGCAGAGTCACTTATTTCAGCAATTCAAGGTGATATTGAAGAAGCTAAGAAACGACTGGATTTACCAGAACATTTGAAACTCAAAGAAGACAAATTCTTCCAGATTCCCAAAAGCAAGATAATGAATGGCCACTGATGGAAAAATCATCTTATTTATTCATTCACTGTTTCCTAATATTTTACTGCTCATAACTCTGCAGTCTCATTTTGGTTATATTTTAAAAAACAAACATTTTCCTACAGCTGTGAATTAGTTTAAACAGTGCAATGTAGTTATCATATTATGTTCCAGCTGTTCAATTAAACCCATCATGTCACAGTACTAAAAAAGTTTATTTTAAAAAATCAAGATTTTTATGTAATATGTTGATTAAAATATACCACTAGAAAGGTCTTAAGTGTCTTATAATGGAAATGAAATATGTATAAATATGGGTAACAGGCAGGTCATTAGTCTGAAATGAGAACAATAATTCTCATGGTAAAATTCTAGCATGCGTGTACTTGTATAGCATGCTCTGCTGATCAGAAAGCTTATAAAAGTAACTGTATTAAGCAGAGGTTTGACAGTTTATTATAAACCTAAGGGGAAAATCCAGACTTCATATTTTTTATATTTTGGGCATTTATGTATTATTAAAGACATGAATACTGGTGAAAGTTCATTTTAATTAGTCATTTCCTTTAAGGCCTCAAATCATTGTACTGTGTTCCATTTTTCGTTTCAGCTGCCTCAGTTCTAGTTGGTCTAGACTCCCTGCCCTTTATTTGTTTTTCTTTTAAAGCAGTAAAATGAGTGTTTTTCATATCTCTAGGTCTCATTTTTGTGTTGTATAGCACTTCTGTCTTTTTAAGAGTAGATATTCTTCAACATGTTTCTTTAACCTTTGTTTCCTGTAAACAATGGTCAGCGTTGGTTTTTCCATTTACAAAATGTAGAGTTTCATCTGCGTCTGAATCTGCCATTCCACCCCTTCACTATATGAACAGTAGTGAAGTTGCCTATCTCTTGTTTTTAAGAAAAAACACCCCAAAACTTCATCTTTAGGTTTTCTCAAAGTTTAAATGAACAAACAGTTCATTTATATATACCAGTTTCCTAAAGTAAGATGCTTATTTCTCCCTGCCAGAGGAAAAAACTTATTTAAGAGCCAACTAAACTATGAAGTAGAAAGTTACTGATTTTTAATGTGATCATATGTTCCTGAGCAAATACAAACTGTTGCAGTGGTGTGCACACAATGTAATTTAAGGCTAAAGAATGCTTGTGGTTGGGGGGAAGGCATAAGTAATAAAGTTTCAGTTAAATAATGTTCATGCTATGCATTTCTTCCTCCTGCTGACTACTAGGAAATGATTCTTAGCCACTCAAGACTTCTGTTTATATTGGCAAAACAAAAACAGGTATTTGGGATATTTAGGAAATTGAGACTACAGATTGTTTTGGTTTTTGTAGCACATTGTAAACTTGTTCACTTTAACACCAGATTTGGGGAGGGGATTGGGGGCAGAAGTATCGAAATGGTAATTTTAAAGATAACTCATTATAAAATCTTTTTCTCCTAATCTGCATAAATGAGAACTGATTGGAACAAAGCTGTTTGTATAATATTTAGAAAAGCATCTAAAGCTAATGTTGGAGAAGGGGGGAAGCATGAGTAAAAGCAGTTGGATTGTTTTTAATTTTGATGTATGAATTTATGGCAATGTAATCTGTCTTTTTCATTTCTTTATAGAAATACTTAGGATATGTAATTTAATGTCAGAAATCCTATACTTGAAAGAAGCCTCGATTATCAGTGGCTCTCTGAAACACACTTAAAAACAACATGGAAAGTGTAAAAACATTTGTGTTTGAATAGCTTGCTGCTGGTTATGTCTTCATTAAGTGTGAAAATTGTTTGATATTGTCACCTTACGTCTTATTAAATAACTTGCTTTTGAAAATCATATAGTGTGTGGTTTAGAAGTTAGTTAATAGTGTCTACATTTTTTTAAGTTTTATATTATGTATTTATACATTATAAGAAATTGCAGTAGGGCCTTTTTCTATTAGTCAATATTTTCAGGCCTTGAAATAAATCTTGACCAAGTGATGTTTCTTCTTTTTCTGTGTCAGTTTGAATCTTTTGCTGTGTGGATTCCTGATTTGTTGGTTGATAGTTATTGGTTACCGTAAGGTTGTTAGATGCCCTGAATAGTGAGTTACAGGGAGAACCTGGCAAGCAGCGTTGGTTCTACAACCAGAGGCCTTGCCTTTAAGGGGCCCTGTAAGTAGGTCTGGATGCTTCCCTGATGGCTCAGGGGTAAAGAATCTACCTGCAGTGCAGGAGACATGAGTTCGATCCTGGGTTGGGAAGATCCCCTGGAAGAGGAAATGGCAACCCACTCCAGTATTCTTGCCTAGAAAATCCCATGGACAGAGGAGCCTGGTGGGCTACAGTCCGTGGGGGTGGAAAGTCGGACACGACTGAGCACACACGCACTCAGTAGGTCTGAGTATCTTTCCGTATCTTCTGCTTCAAAACGGTTCTGTAACCCTCATGACTTGCCACCAACCCCGCAGCAGTGAATTGGGTCTCTTGCCTATCTCTACTATATGCCGAAATTCACAGATGCTCTTTGAACACTTCATCACCAGTGCTGTCATTTATGGAGGCTTAAAGGCTTGCAGCAGTTAGGGCTGTTTTTTAACATGGTTCTGATCAGGGAGATGTAAGCAGTAGTCTACTTGGAATTTATGAGGACAGCTCCACTTTTCCCTGGTGAAAGTGCTAGCCTTTTCCTGTTCTCCTCTTACCTGGAAAACGGACAGGGGCTGATAGAGGAGAACCAATCTGACCTTCAGGGACTGAACTAGGAAATAAATCTACCTTGTAGAAAGAGATGCCATTATAAGCAAGAGTTTGCAAAAACAAAGTTAGAAAATAAGCTCTACAAAGACGATGGATATAGGGATTATCAGATACTGAACTTGAAATCATTGTTAAAGGTGAGTGTCAAAAATGGGGAAATAACAAAGTTCTATAAAAACTAGGCAGATTTAACAATTGTCAAAATAGAATTTATATTGAAAAAATAATTGAAATTTAAAGCTCAGCAGGCAGATTAAGTATAGCATAGACACTAAGCTATGAGATTGGAGCCTGTGACTGCTCTCATAGATTGTATGTACACTCCAAATTCATCTCTCACGCTCTTTGTGATGTGGCTGGGACTTAACGTTTCTTTAAAGTTGGCTTCCTTTTGGGTCAAGTCATACATGGAGGTTGAGCCCAAGCTTGTGTCACAGACAACTCAGCCCTTGGACCTATACTCTGCTTACCTCCCCTGTTCCTGAGTATGTATTTGGGATAGACATACATACCTGACTACTGAAAGAATCCCCATTTTGGTTACCTGACCATAACAAGGGCCAAGTAGAAGTTGGAAGAGTAAACCAAATCTGCTACATCTTGGGAAATTGCCAAGTGCCATCATTAAAAATACAGAAAGGTTCAAGGTAAAGTCTATCTTCCAGGGAATTCCTTGGTGGTCCAGTGAATAAGACCCTGTGGTCCCAATGCAGGGGGCCCAGATTCAATCCCTGTCAATGAACCAAGATTCCACATACTGCAACTAAGCCCAAGTACCACAACTACTGAGTGTGCAGACTGCAACTGGAGAAGCCTGCGTGCCAGTGAAAAACCCAGTGCAGGCAAGAGGTTCGTATCTGTTCAGGCTGTGCAGAAACTTGATGGGTTTTGGGAAATCATTGTATTAGCAAAATTGTCAGGTGATGACCTCAGCTGCAGCTGTTGTACAAGATATATAAAACATCTCAACATTGAACACATCACAACATAATGGAGAAAAACCAGTAAATATCACAGTGGAGAGCTATGTTGAATGATGGTAGGCAACGTACAAAAGTTTATAGGATGTAACTAATGCTATCAAAATATTACAGCTTTAAATACAAAGAAAAGAAAGATCAATGACCTAAGCTTTGATGTGTTAATGCAGTTCATCCTTGGTTTAAAAAAAAAGTACCACTCAGTTTATAATGGCTACGCGTGTGAGGGGAGGGAGTATATGGGGGGATTTCTGTTCTTTCCTGTCGATTTTCTTGTAAACCTAAAACCGCTTAAAAAACAGGGAGGGGCCTCAAAAAATTAATATGCAGGGTAGATGTTTTAGGCAAAACTTTTGTTTCACTTTTATATATGTATATGTATATTCTATATGTGTGTATGTTGGATTGTGATGCAAAATGTCATTTTTTAGATAAGAAATTTTGCAGATCACTGTAGTTAAATTGGAGAAGGAAATGGCAGCCCACTCCAGTATTCTTGCCTGGAAAATCCCACACAGATAAATGTAAACCCCTGGTCAGGGAAGATTTCACATTGCTTCAGGGCAACTAAGCCCATGCATGCACCACAGCTATTGAGCTTGTGCTCTTGAGCCGATCCATGCTCTGCAACAAGAGAAGCCACTGCAATGAGAAGCCTGCACACTGCAACTGCCAAGTAGACTATTTGTCACAACTAGGGAAAGCCCACATGCAGTAAGGAAGACCCATTGCAGCCCCCAAAAAAGAACAAAAAGAAAAAGACCCCAGTGAGCTCTCTCACTGTCTTTCCACTGTGTGAGGATACAATGAGCAGTGGACAGTCTGCAAACTGGAAGAGGGTGTCACAGGAGGACTGGACCATACTGGCTCCATGATCTCAGACTTCCAGCCTTCAGAACTGTGAGAAATAAATTTCTGCTGTCCCTGAGTCATCCAGTCTACGATATTTTGCATAGTAGCCTGAACAAACTAAGCCAGAAACCCTGAGGTGAAACAAAGTAGATGACCTCTTCCCTCCCCTCTCCCCTTCATCCTGTACCTCTTGTTCAGGCTCTCCTCTCCCGCTTCTGTCTTCCCCCTTCTCTTCTTCTCTTTTCTCTATCTCTAATGGAAACAGGTGTGAGCAGTTGAATTGAGAGCAAAGAAGATACAAAGGCATCATCTGTAAAGTATTTGCAATATTTCTCTTTGGAACTAGATATGAAATGCCCCCAGGGCTCCCCTGGTGGCTCAGACTGTAAAGAATCCACCTGCAATGCAGGAGGCCAGTGTTCCATCCTTGGGTCAGGAAGATCCCTTGGAGAAGGGAATGGCTACCCTCTCCAGTATTGATGCCTGGAGAATCCCAGGGACAGAGGAACCTGGTGGGCTACAGTCTATGGGGTTGCAAGGAGTCAGAGATGACTGAGCGACTAAGCAAGCACACACGCACGCATGAAATGACCCCTAGGGTGTTAGTCTTAATAGAAGTTACTAAGGTTAATGCTCTAAACCAGTACTAGTTACCTGGGTCACTCAGGACAACGTGGAGGAAGCATAGCTGCCGAGGGGTGTGCAGTGAAAGGGGTTGCTGCTAGTCACTGTACATTTAAGAGTCTTGTGTGCTCACCATTGCTGTGCAGAGTGGAGCCTCATCTTAGGAAGAGGGTAGGTTGTAAAGTCAGCAAGCATGGCCAAAAGGCAGATACAGAGGTCAAAAGGACCCAAAAAATTTTTTGGCCACATGGCTTGCAGGATCTTGGTTCCCCATCCAGTAGAACTTGTAGTGGAAGTGTGGGATCTTAACCACTGGACCATCAGGGAAGTCCCAGAAAACTTAACTTACCTTTAAATTTCTAAAACCTAGGTTGTTTGGTAATGCAAACCTAATTTAAATCTTTTGTGTCTCTCTGCATTTTGGCCACAGACTTTACTCTGGGATAGCAGAGGTTGAGTTTGAACAGGCCCTGGTGGCTTAGACGGTAAAGAATACTCCTGTATTGCGAGAGACCTGGGTTGGGAAGAGCCCTTGCAGGGCAATCAACTCCAGTATTCTTGCCTGGAGAATCCCCATGGCCAGAGGAGCCTGGCGGGCCACAGTCCATGGGGTCACAAAGAGTCGGACACGACTGAGCACCTAAGCACAGCACTGTTTGATCTTTTATATTTCCCATAGCAGACAGCCTCGCAGTTACGTCTCAGCTGGGAATCTGTTTGTAAGAAGCAAATGGATTCTGGCTGATTTAGGCTAGAAAGGAATTTACTGGAAGGATGATGGGTAGCTCAGGGAATAGACGGGAAAGCTGGAGACTGGGTGGGAAAAGGGGACCTTTGAGCAAAGGGGACCTCAAAGCAGGGCCAGAATGACCACAAAGAGCTAATTCACTGAGGGCAGTGCCGCTGCTGCTAACTAGGGAAGTCACAACTTCCCATCAAACGCCAGCAGATCCATGCCCTCCACACTGCTGCCTGGCTCTGCTGCCCTAGAAACCAATATTTATGTGATTAGGATCAGATAGGCCGAGCTTCGGCAACGTGCCCATGTGTTACCTGCAAAAGGGGCTGGAAAACTCAGTACTGGCTATTTCAGCTTCTCTTGAGAGGAACTTTTCTAGCAAGGCTCACACAGCGGGAAATAAATTCCCTAATATATTTATCACATATATATATATTTATCAGAAAGGGTTCTGACACTGTGCATGTGTGTGCTCAGTCATGTCCAACTCTTCGCAACCCCATGGACTGTAGCCTGTCAGGCTCCTCTGTCCATGGATTTCTCCAGGCAAGAATACTGGAGTGGGTTGCCTGGTCCTTCTCCAGGGATCTTCCCAACCCAGGGATCAATCCTGCGTCTCCTGCTTTGGCAGGCAGGTTCTTTACCACCAGCGCCACCTGGGAAGCTTCTGATACTGGGCATTAAAAAAAAAAAAAAGACAAATATCCACTACTATTATCTAATTCCGAAGGAAATGATCTTAGTATATGCCATCCATCCTTCAGCCACTCCGAACAGCATTCTTTATATTAAATTAGAATGTTTCAGAGAGACTGAAGAAAACTTTTGTTTTATTGAAGGAAGAAAAGGTGATCCACAATATCTCCCTTTTTATCTTGATTTGCAGGCAGCTAGCTCAGGGCTAGTGTTCAATCACAGTACCTATAATTGCCTAGAACCCTAATTTTCAAAATGCTCTCCAAAGAGCTGCAGAGCCTAGTGGATGTGCCCTGGGCAATGGGCAAGCCAGCGGACCTCTGCCCCTTCCCACTCTCCTTAGTTTAAGGCAGCACTCTCAACTGTCTGGTAGAAACTACGGTTGATTAAAGGGCTCCATTGCTAGGAAATATTTAAACTTCTGCTTGGATGGATTAACCTACTCACACCCTCCTCCCTCAGGGTTCACGTCCTCAATTTCCATGTCAACAATTTCATTTGTATGTGTAAGAGACAGCACTGCAAGCACTTTTCAGGAAGCAGATGGATATAAATCCTAGAAGAGTCGCTCCTTCGGGGGCTTCAAGAGGATTCCCTGGTGTGGGTTCTGCCTTGGCTCCACGTAAACAAAATACCTGCTTCTAACTAGGAGTCACACATGGGAATTTCAGGTTAATCTCAGGTCTCTTTTCGGCCTCTCTGAGCCTTCAAAATATTTTCTACCTTTGCCTGGGGAGTTGTTTTGCTTACAGATTTGCTTATATTTCAAATGAATTAAAGGCTTCCCATCCATGACAAATGGATGTGTCAAATGAAGTGGGTTTTTTTTTTTTTTTTTTCAAATCTATCTCCTGAACCTGACAAAATGTAATGCTAATATTCTGAGATTTCCACCACATTTCAAAAACAGGATTTCCCCCTAACTCTTCGTCTAACCAGCTAGGCCTATTCTCTGTTGTTTCCTATTGCTTTGGTTTGAATACTTTTTTGAAGTTTTAGAAGATAGTAGGAAGTGTTATCTTGGATTCTCTTCCCCTTTTGAAAGTTTACTTCATTTCTTTTGAAACAGTCTTGCAAAGGGATGGCTAATGTGAAATATCACTGCAACAGATTAACTACACGAAGGAGATCCTGTTCTTTGTAAGAATATACTTTTAAAAGTCAAGCATAGATAACTAGGCACACATTGAACATTCAAAAGAAGAGTAAGGTCCTCATGTTCCACTATAGAGATTCAAGATGGGAGTGGTTACATTCTCTCCATCTTATCTATTGCCGGGTGGTAAACTGTAGTGATTGTACCAGGAGCTTCAATGTATCTTTACTCACATCACTTCATTGTTCCTCACAAGAAGTCTGAGGCATCCTGCTAGGTGTTATTGTAACTACACTTCAGATGAAGAAACTGGAAGTCAAAAGTAAACTCAGACCCACTTGAACTGTGTTGGCAGAAAATTTCAGAGCTGAGTGTGGAACCCAGGTCTTCACCCATTATAGGTGGGAATAAGTCTTAGTAGACTCAGGCTTAGCCTCCCAGTCCTGGAGGAGTTGAGTATATGGGAGTCTGGGAGCTATGGATGGTGGAGTGGTAGGTGAGGACAATCCCCAGGCCCATCAGTTAGCTTTATTTTTAAAAGTTATTTTTTAAATTGGAGTATAATTGCCTTACAATGTTATGTCAGTTTCTGCAGTATGACATCATGAATCAGCTATCACGCTCACATTTAGTCATTCAGTTGTATCTGACTCTTTGTGACTGTTTGGAGCCCACCAGGCTCCTTTGTCCATGGGGTTTTTCAGGCAGTAATCCTGGAGTGAGTTGCCATTTCCTCCTCCATTGTATCTTCCCAACACAGGCATCCATCCAGCATCTCCTGGGTCTACTGCATTGCCAGCAGATTATCGGGGAAGCCCCTGAATCAGCTCTATGTATACATCTATCCCCTCCCTCTTGAGACTCCCCCCCACCGCCCCTCCCATCCCACTCCTCTAAGTCGTCACAGATCACTGAGCTGAGCTCCCTGTGAATTTGCAGTTTTTGCAGACACGGCAGCTTAATCTTTGCTTGGCTCTTTCCTCTACTAGCTGGAGTGTTTTAGACACAGGATAGAGCTAGCAATGCTGAGATCAACCTTTTAGTTGAGGTAGTAAAAAGGCAGAAAGTTCACAGACACATATAAGTCTTCATTCCATCACATATGGACCCTCCACGGCAAGCTCATGTTCCCTAGTAACCCCCAGACTCTGCTTATCCCAGACGCCAAGCCTCTGATCATTCTCTGCCTTTCCCTCCACTTACCCATAGCCCATCCATCTGTAAAATGATGTGAATATGAAGCCTTTCTTTTCATCCTGCTTTTGGAAGAGCTTGCCAAGGAGAAAATCTCTGTAATAGATATGCTAAATCCCCCATATTTCAATACTAAATCCTAGGAAATCTAGGCCAGGCTAAAAGAATGTGAAGCTGTTCTGCCCACCACCCATCTTCTACTTATGAGGGAGTGGAGTTGAAGAGGGGAAGAGGGAACGTTCCTTTGGAGATAAATAGCAGTGTACTCTGTCTGTAGGCCCTTCAAGTGTATCCAACAGAGAGCTTGTGGGCCCTCAGTTAGGAAGTGGGACATAAAAATTGTATGAGAAGCTGTAGCTGGACTGGCCTTAGCCAACAGGGCAGAGAGAAGGGGGCACTTTCATCCTCAGTGGAGGGGAGAGGGTAAGGGGCAAAGGTGCCTGCTTCTCATGGACCAGAAATGCAGATACGGCTGGTTGTTGTGTTCAGTTCTCAGTCAACATCCGACTCTTTGTGATCCCATGGACTGCAGCACGCCAGGCTTCCCTGTCCTTCACTATCTCCCGGAGCTTGCTCAAGCTCATATCCATTGAGTCGGTGGTGCCATCAAACCATCTCATCCTCTGTTGCCCCCTTCTCCTCCTGCCCTCAGTCTTTCCCAGCATCAGGGTCTTTTCCAATGAGTTGGCTCGTCACCTCAGGCAGCCAAAGTATTGGAGCTTCAGCTTCACCACCAGTCCTTCCAGTGAATATTCAGGGTTGATTTCCTTTAGGATTGACTGGTTTGACCTCCTTGCTGTCCAACAGACTCGCAAGAATCTTCTCTAGCACCACAATTCAAAAGCATCAGTTCTTCATAACTCAGCCTTCTTTATGGTCCAACTCTCACATCTGTCCATGACTACTGGAAAAACCATAGCTCTGACTATATGGACCTTTGTTGGCTGGAGCCAAATCTAAACCCAAGATGGCAGCCTGGAGCAGTGAAGTAACAGAAGATGAGGAGAGGAAGGATTTCCTTCCTTCCTTAGGCTCGGGCTCCGAGGGGCCTAAAAGGGGCTTGGATGCATGACAAACATTGCAGTATATTTGGCCCAATAGAGAAATTTCAGAGAATCCATTTTAAGTACAGCAAGCTCAGAGTCAGCCAGGTAATCTTGAATTCTTTTCCCTCACCCAGGGTTTTTTAAGCTATGCATTGTGAAATCAAATTAACTGATGGTAGCAAGCTTTAAAAAAAAAAAAAAGAAAATGATGGAAAAAATGTAATTTAGATAAGTATCTTTTCTTGAAACTTTTGCTTCAGTTTTATACAGGTATTGGTATAAAAAAATTTTTTTAAATTGTGGATCATAGTCAAAAGACGTTCCAGAGCCCCTGTTTTAATTTGGTCTTCTGTGCTTGGTTCTGGAAGGATTAGGCAGCTGTAGTTTTGGAGATTAGAAACAAGGCCTGTGGAGCCAGTTTCTATTCAAACTTGGGCAAGTTATTTTACCTTTTTTTGGTTTAGAGTCTTACCGTAAAACAAGGATAACAAAAGCGCTTACCTCATCGGGTTATTATGACAAAAGGATTAAACAAGTTGATCCATGAGTAGTGGTTCTCACAGTACCTGAAAAAGTGTTTACTTGATAAATGCTAATTATTGTTGTAAAGTAGTTATTTCCTCCTCTGGCCAAAGATAACACTGTAGCTTTAAGGACACTGCCAACTCTTTCCTAGATTATATGCAGAGAGTCTAGTATTGCTCAGCTAAAGACAATGACTTCTGTGAGCAAAGAGGCCCTCCACAAATATTTATGGAGCAATTACTGCGTTTTAGCACTCTGTTGTGCATTAAGGATACAAAGTGGAATAAGACAGTTTTTGAGGAACATACAGTTTCCCAAAGAAATTGCACTTTATTTGACTTGCTCTCCATCAGCCCCATGTGGTGCCTGGTATATTTTTGGTCCACAGTAGATATATGTGTGTGTGTGCTAAGTCACCTCAGTCATGTCCGACTATTTGTCACCCTATGGATCGCAGCCCGCCCAGGCTCCTCTGTCCATGGGATCCTCCAGACAAGAACACTGGAGTGGGCTGCCATGCCCTCCTCCAGAGGATCTTCTCCACCCAGGGATCGAACCCGTGTCTTTTACGACTCCTGCATTGGCAGGTGGGTTCTTTACCACTAGCACCTCCTGGGAAGCCCATATGTTGAACATATTCTGTGATAGGAATCACGAACTTTCTACCTCACCCAGATGCAGTAAATAAGGGAGCATCACGTCCCTTTATTTTTTCCAGTACCTTCAAGATGTGAAGGAAAGAACAGTAGCACTGGAGACTTTTCTGCAGATGCCAAAAATCTACCCTTGAGGAAATATGAGTTTGCTCTCCTAGACATCCTCTGCTGTCTACTTGTGTTTATTGAAAAAGGTTTTTGGAAAAGATATGAGAAAGGGAATAGACGAAGCCACATGATAGAGAAGTTTACAAATTTCTTCTCTCTTTGCCGCTCAGAACAGCTGGCAAATCAGCAGGAAAATGAGAGCTGGTGTAGTCTCCCGAATCATCCATGCAGTCTCCTCCCTCCATTCCAACATTCCCAGCCCTTCAGCTAGGTAAACACAGCTCTGGCGTCACAACCCAAGGAAGGTCAGGCTGGGTAACTATGTCCAGCGTTTCCTCCCACCCTAACTGCCCTTTTGAGCAAGGCAAAGACGTCCACGCAGGTTACACAAAAAATTAACAAACTGATAGGGTGGTTTGCTTTTCTTTTTAGCCCAGAGGCAGTGGAAACTACAAAAAAAGAGGGAGAGAGAGACAGAGGGAGAGGCTGATTTGGGAGACTATAAAGTCCTTCCTGGGGCTTCCTAGGTGAAGGGGGGTTCCTAGTGGTAAAGAACCCACCTGTCAATGCAAGAGACATTAGAGACACGGGTTCAATCCCTGGGTTGGGAAGATGCCCTGGAGGAGGGCATGGCAACCCACTCCAATATTCTTGCCTGAAGGATCCCCATGGATAGAGGAGCCTGGTGGGCCAGTTCATAGGTTTGCAAAGAGTCAGACACAACTGAAGTGACTTAGCACACACGCAAAATCCTCTCTATCTGTTGCCTTGGAGGGAGTATACAACTGCATCTAGGTGGCGACCAACACAGAATGTGTGTCTGTCTTTTCTAAAAGGACCAAGAACTACCCTTAAAAATGGCAATGGTAAAAGTCTACACTTTGTTTTGCAGTTTACAAGCTTACAATATACAAAGCACAGCCCCTGACATCATCTCCAAAGACTCAATCAGCATCTCATAGAGCTACGGTGGAAATGAAGTTATCCTGACTGGAGGATCAGTTGTGTTTTGATTTAGCTTTTTATCCTGAAAAGAAATCCTTCCTCTTCCAATATCTTGAACTCTTCCTTAATGCTGTCTCTATAGCTACATGTTTTATAGATCTTAAAGACCTTCTCATCCCCTTTCCCCAAAGTTAGCACCTTTGCGATCTAAATACTTGGACCCATTTGCATTAGTGGATGCATTTTGCAAATCTCACGTTGCTCTGAATATACTGAAGTCATGTTTAGCTTTATGGCTTTGCTACCTGAGCAGATGAACAGGGTCTGATGCTTGCAAGGGCCCCAGGCTTAGTTTCAATGCTCTGCTGCCGCCATCTTGAAATTCTCAATTTTTATTCTGGGTCCCACGACTTACATAGCTTCCTCTGACTGACCCAGTTAGTTTTTCTGAGAAACCACACCCAGAGGGTTGGCCTGAGAATCTTGTTTTTCTGTTTTGTCTTTTGGGTTTCTTTCTTT
The DNA here is from genome assembly GCF_910594005.1 of Cervus elaphus. Taxonomy (NCBI): domain Eukaryota; kingdom Metazoa; phylum Chordata; class Mammalia; order Artiodactyla; family Cervidae; genus Cervus; species Cervus elaphus. Next base: position 50,276,644 of record NC_057843.1, on the reverse strand, counting down.
CTTTCTTAAGCGTACTTGTGGGATCTTAGTTCCCCAACCAGGGATCTAACCCATGGCACCCTGAAATGGAAACAGCAGTCCTAACCGCTGGACCACCAGGGAATTCCCCATGAATATTGTTTGATTTCTCCCAGTTTCCACAGTATAAGTGGCATGCCTGCCTAGGATGGACTAGAGGTGAACAGGGGAAATAACATTGGTATAGCACCTTAGGGTTTACCATAGATTTTCACAGGTCTTATCTCCTTTAATGCTCACATGCAAGTGTTAGCAGGCAGGTCTATATAAGGCCTACAGAAATACACCTACAACGGATGAAACTGATTTGACAGAGAAACAGCAAACAGCTGTTTAAAATTGAAAATCAACAGAAAAACAGGACAGAGAAATTATCCACATGTTATACAGCTGTGTTGCAAAGCATGTTGAGAAGGCAGTAAAGGACTCATGGAGTTTGGCCAAAGGGATCACGGGGAATAAAAATTTCAATCCCAGGCCAAAAGAGAGGGAGGGAGAGAGAGACATTGTTCTTAGATAATCCTGGAGCATCCGTCACAAAGATCCCTTCTGATCCCTTACAGCCCAGCGATAAGTATCACAAAGCCTGGCCTTTGTCAATTCTATCCTTGCCCAGTCACTTCTTGATGTGCAATTTGATTAGGTTTCTGTGTTCTTTTGTTTCAGGAACAGATCGATACTGAAAATACTTCCGAAGCCATCTTTATGAGGCTGCTGGCCTGAGACCCGGGACTTTGGAACCAGGCCAACCACCACCTTTTGACAATCTTGCAGCACCCAGACGAGAGTTTTACTTTCACCAAGTTGTCTGACTTGCTGATCTCCTGCCTCTGCCTGTCCTGTTTGCACATCTGCCTCTCCAACCTGATGTCTGAAGTCCAGCCCACTGCTGACTGGCTATGTGAAGCAGTGTGATGCCTACCTGTGCATCCTCAGCTCAGCCCTTTGGGGCAAAGGAGGCTTTCCTGAGTTTTCACCTCCACAGTTCAGATGCGCCTGCTTTCCTGACTTTCTTCTCTGGCCATGTTCCAATCCTGTATCTAGGGGTTTTTCTACATGGATTCACAGTGAAAGTGACCTAGAGAGGGTCTAAATTCCTGTTGGCTTTCCTTTTCCAATGTTCTTGGCACATGACTAAGATCACCTGTGGCTCTGTAGCCAAAACCTTAATATTTGAGGTTTTTAAGTCTTGGGGAGAAAGGAGGTTTTTATTGTAGAAACATGGCTTCTCTTGGACAGTCACAGTATACATATTTCTATTTAGATTTCTATTAAGAAACTCTTCTGCTAGTTGCTTTGTAGAGAGTGTGGAAGTTGTGTGAGGAGAAACAGATTTCATTAGAGGTCAAGCACTTGGCCGGTTATGGAATATGTATATGGCCCTTTAACCAGAACGTATCACTTTAGTGAAGAATGAGTGTTTCCTCAGTATTTCTCCGCAGAAAGGTTGTAGGTGCATCGATTTGCTTTATCTAACAGTCTCTGTGTTCCAATGGTTTTGTTGTGTTTCTTTTTCCCCCTGGAATTATTGTACTGCTTTCATTCTCCCTCATTTTGTGGTTATTTGTCCATGTATTTGTTTTTCCACCTCAGTATTAAGCTCTTTGGGGACAGATAATGTTGTTTTTCTTGGCTTTTTACAGTTCAGCTTGCATAATCCACATAGATTTTTAATTTCAGAAATACACATGAAATGGTAGTGTACATGAATTTTTATACCTTGCTTATTATATATAACTATCATAGGGTATTTTGTATAGTCTTTGTAAACTTCAGTTCAGTCACTCAGTCATGTCTGACTCTTTGCGGCCCCATGAACCGCAACATGCCAGGCCTCCCTGTCCATCACCAACTCCTGGAGTTCACCCAAACCCATGTCCATTGAGTCGGTGATGCCATCCAACCATCTCATCCTCTGTCGTCCCCTTCTCCTCCTGCCCTCAATCTTTCCCAGCATCAGGGTCTTTTCAAATGAGTCAGCTCTTTGCATCAGGTGGCCAAAGTATTGGAGTTTCAACTTCAACATCAGTCCTTCCAATGAACACCCAGAACTGATCTCCTTCAAGATGGACTCGTTGGATCTCCTTGCAGTCCAAGGGACTCTAAGAGTCTTCTCCAAAACCACAGTTCAAAAGCATCAATTCTTCGGCGCTCAGCCTTCTTCACAGTCCAACTCTCACATCCATACATGACCACTGGAAAAACCATAGCCTTGACTAGCAGACCTTTGTTGACAAAGTAATGTGTCTAATTTTTAACATGCTGTCTAGGTTGGGCAAAACTTTCCTTCCAAGAAGTAAGTGTCTTTTAATTTCATGGCTGCAGTGGCCATCTGCAGTGATTTTGGAGCCCAGAAAAATAAAGTCAGCCACTGTTTCCACTGTTTCCCCATCTATTTCCCATGAAGTGATGGGACCAGATGCCATGATCTTAGTTTTCTGAATTTGAGCTTTAAGCCAACTTTTTCACTCTCCTCTTTCACTTTCATCAAGAGGCTCTTTAGTTTTCTTTACTTTCTGCCATAAGGGTGGTGTTATCTGCATGTCTGAGGTTATTGATATTTCTCCCGGCAATCTTGATTCCAGCTTGTGCTTCATCCAGCCCAGCGTTTCTCATGATGTATTCTGCATACAAGGTAAATAAGCAGGGTGACAATATACAGCCTTGACGTACTCCTTTTCCTATTGGGAACCAGTCTGTTGTTCCATGTCCAGTTCTAACTGTTGCTTCCTGACCTGCATACAGGTTTTTCAAGAGGCAGGTCAGGTGGTCTGGTATTCCCATCTCTTTCAGGATTTTCCAGTTTCTTGTGATCCACACAGTCAAGGCTTTGGCATAGTCAATAAAGCAGAAATAGATGCTTTTCTGGAACTCTCTTGCTTTGTTGATGATCCAGCGAATGTTGGCAATTAGAATTCTGTAAAGTAGTTTTAAATTATAAACAGGGATGATTTTTTAATGCTTTGGTTCTGTTTATAATATTTCCTAGCAGGGAATTGGTGAATTCAAATAGTACACACATTGAAATGACTAACATATTTTGTTAAATTGATTTGTAAAATAATTTTTTTGGTTATAGTAAGAGGAATCCTAAAATAACACCTCAAGGCCTCAAGATTTCTCGCTCTAATCCCCAGGACCTTGAATACAATGAGATATCATGCCTGTGATTATGTTACACTGAAGCCAAAGGGAGGTTCTCCAGGTGGGCCTAATTGAGGAATCACATGAGCCTTTTAAATGCAAAGTTTTCTTCAGCTGGTAATGAGAGGGATCATCAGATTCAGAGCTTGAGAAGGATTCAATGCAGGGATGTTGGCTTTGAAGGGGGCCACACCGTGAGGGCATGCATAAACCCAGAGAGTTACCTCTGGGAGCCAAGTGACCTCTGGCAGACAGCCAGAAAAGAAAGCAGGAACTTTAATTCTACAGCCACAAGAAACTGGATTCTGTCAGCAATCTGAGTACCTGGGAAAACAGTTTTTATCCAGAGCCTCCAGGTAAGAGCCAGCCTGGCTGACACCTTGATTTTGACCTTGTTAGACTCAGGCAGAGAACCCAGTCAAGCCCACCTGGACTTCTGACTCATAAAATTGTGAGATAATAAATGGATGCTAATTTTAAAAATTATTTATTTATTTTTGGCTGTGCTGGGTCTTCGCAGCTGTACACAGGTTTGTTTTTTTTTCAGCTGCAGCCGGTGGGGGCTATTCTCTAGTTGCAGTGCATGGGCTTCTCATTGTAAAGGCTTCTCTTGTTACAGAGCACGGGCTCTAGGGCGAGTGGGCTTCGTTGCTCCATAGCAGATGGGATCCTCCCAGACTGGGATTTGAACCCATGTTCCTGCACTTTTAATCACTGCAAGTGGATTCTTAATCACTGGACCACCAGGGAAGTCCTGAATGTTATCTTAAGATGCTAAATTTGTGGCAGTTTGTGATGTAGGAATGAAAAAATGATATATTGGCATACCCTATACCAAGTAATACATGAAATTGTCCATGTCACTATCGCTGGCAGTGGACAGAACTTCAGAATTATACGCTATAATTAAAACAGTTTTTGCTGTGACATTATTGATTAAATTTGCTTTTCTTTGATTGCTTGTGGAAATGAGCATAATAATAATAATTATACTATCACCATTATTACTACTTTTTTGTCTTCTGAGAGTATTAGAGTGGGGGAACTTGTGAGAAAAAAAGAAAATTCTTGATGAGATATTTATTATTGAGAGAAAGAAAAAAAATCATAGAAAAGATTCTACCTAAAAAAGAGTGGAAAAGTGGAACGCTGAAGCTGCCTTGTCCCACATTAGAAACCCAGTTGCTAATTTGTCAGGAATCTTGTGAACCAGTTGGTAGACACTCAGACACAGCTATTACTAAAAAAATTAAGTCATAAGACTTTCTACTAAAGCTATATTAAAAACTCAGGTAACAAATAAGCAAACCTGATAACTTCCTAATTATTTTACATTCTACTATTAGCTGTGTTCTTGAGGTTATTGAATCTGATGCATCTGTGTGATAGAAATGCTATATACTGCTTCCCCTCTTTACATTTCTTCCAACTGCATATTAATTGACATCACATTTGAAGCTTGAAATTGGCCACAGGTGGAGTATTTATAACTGGAAACTAGCAAATGCCTTTTCCGAGCCAACGTGATAGCACAGAAATTTTCCTGAGATGTGATTGGAGATAGGGCCTTTTTCCTACTGGAAGTGGACCGAGAAGTCTGATATTGCAGGCCCTCATCTTGTCAATGTGAGAGAGACTTCCAAGGAGGATGGAGCTGATATAGCAAAAGACAGGCAAAAGATGGAGAGAAAACTGTACGTGATGTCATTGTCTGAGCCCCATTTCCAGCAGTACCTGATTTCACCCCTAGCCCTAGACCTTTTTGATTAAATGAGCCAACAAATTCCTTTTGTATTTAGGCCAGTTTGGGCTGACTTTTCTATCATTTAAAATGAAAAGCCTAAAGGACACGGCAGAATTGATAGTTGACCCTTAAACAACATTAGGGTTTAATCTGGGTGTAATTTACAGTTGGTCCTCCAGATCTGCGGTTCCTCCACATCTGGGGATTCAACCAAACACAGCAGTACTCTAGTATTTACTGTTGAAAAATATCTGCTTGTAAGTGAGCCCAGGCAATTCAAACCCAGATTGTTCAAGGATCAGCTTATCAGGTCCAGAATCACACTTCTGGACAACAAAGAGCCTTCCTGGATAACAATAACTTAGTCAGAGGGATGATAATGCTCCAGACCTCAATCTGGTTCTGCTCTAGTATTAGTTATAATTCTCTGTTGTACAAACATATTTCTTTTTCACTTAATATTTTAGCAAGGCTTACATCATTTCCCTTGTTGGCTAGGATCAGTTCTTATCAATGAACACTTTTGTTAGAGAGGCCTTCTTATCAGGCTACCTAACAGCTACTCTGTTCTACCCTCCTCTTTCTGAATGATGGAAAACTTTCATTCTGGTGGCAAAGCCCTAGAAGATTAGTCATGATTGTGCTAAACTCGTCACAGTAATCGAATATCCTTATACCAAATACTTGTTTTCAAGTCTTCTTTACAGTTAAGCATGGCTGTGGGACCTTGTTCTAGCTTCTACCCTTAGCTCCAAAGACACTCAAATGCAATGATTTTCATTTCTATAAATAAATGAATGGCCTTTCTACCTAGTGTTGGTAACTAAGACTGTGTAAGTGAGTAAAACAGACTTCATTCCTCAACTCTTTTTTTACCTTATGACTTTTTAAAACAGGCTTCCTTGTCCATCACCAGCTCCCAGAGCTTGCTCAAACTCATGTCCATCGAGTCAGTGATGCCATCCAACCATCTCATCCTCTGTCATCCCCCTCTCCTCCTGCTTTCAGTCTTTCCCAGCATCAAGGTCTTTTCTACTGAGTTAGTTCTGCACATCAGGTGGCCAAAATACTGGAGCTTCAGCTTTAGCATCAGTCCTTCCAATGAATATTCAGGTTCATTTCCTTTAGGATTGACTGGTTTGATCTCCTTGCTGTCCAACAGAATCTTGAGAGTCTTCTCCAACACCACAGTTCAAAAGCATCAATTCTTCGGAACTCAGCTTTCTTTATGGTCCAACTCTCACATCCATTCATGACTACTGGAAAAACCATAGCTTTGACTAGATAGACCTTGTTGGTAAAGTAATGTCTCTGCTTTTTAATACGCTGTCTAGGTTTGTCATAGCTTTTCTTCCAAAAAGTAAGTGTCTTTTAATTTCATGGCTACAGTAACCATCTGCAGTGATTTTGGAGCCCAAGAAAATAAAGTCTGTCATTGTTTCCATTGTTTCCCTATCTATTTGCCATGAGGTGATGGGACTGAATGCCATGATCTTAGTTTTCTGAATGTTGAGTTTTAAGCCAGCTTTTTCACTCTCCCCAGGTTGACATAGGAGGCTTTAAAAGTGAAATTCCAAATACAGCCTCAAGTTTTGATCTCACTTCTTCAGTATCAGATGTTGTTTATGTGTGGTGATTAGTTAGACCCAGATTCTATGCTAAGCATTCACTGATAGAATTCATATATTTCCTTTTGAAACACAATCTATTTACAGTTCTTACATTTCAGTGTAAAATGCAGGCTACTCTTTATTTCAGTTGATGGCATCTGAACTTCAGCCTTCAACTGGGTGGTACCCTAAGCAGCTTCTTTTTTCATGAGCTCTGAAGTAGACCTCCTTAACTCTGAACAGATCTTAAAAGGTCTATTCCCATGTCGGGTGTTTGTGTTCAGCACCTAAAATCTTTATCTCCAGTTTCTCTAAATAGCAGTCTTCTCTCCCCACTTGATGCCCTTCTGATTTCCATGTTTGGAAATTCTTAATGTTTGAATTTTTTTTTCTTTTATGTGGTAGAATCTCTCATGAATACCTTTTATCTTTTAAAATTTTATTTTCTCATGAATACTTTTTAATAGTTTGACTTATACCCAGTTAATGTGCACAATTACCTAAAATTCTTTCTTTCCTCATTACCCCTCAACACTATGCCTCTAGGTGAAATTAGGCACCTGAACTGCAGCATCCCACGGGTGCTTCCCTGGCATCACTTTTTGATGATTCAAATTCCATATAGCTAAAAAAAAAAATCCCAAATGAAATCCAGGGATTATTGACAAAGGCCATATTCTGTCTTCCCTTAGAAGCAGGGTGGTACAGCAGAAGGAAGATGGACTAAAGTTCTAGATTCACATCCCAGTTGGACACTCACACCCCATCTGATGGCACTCATCTGTAAAGAGGGAGCACATTCCTACTCTACAGCATTTGTGCTGTAAGGATTAAATGAGGTCATATGAGAAAAGGGCCCAAGATAGTGGCTGGCACATAGAAGACATCAAAAATGGTAGCTGTGTTATTATTTATTTCTCCCCCACTAGACTGCAAATTCCTAAGGTCCAAGATTTGATTGATTTCACTCACTGTTATTTCCAAAACAATGCCTAGAATGTGGTAAATTCTTAACACACACTTAGTGAATAAACATTATTATAATTATCATAAAGGCCAGGTCAACAACTTATTAACTCCAGTGCCTTCCTTGAGGAATACACTCTGCATCCTCTTTTCTTTTTCAAATCAAATCCAAGCATGAGTCCTTTTCCCACGAAGCCACCCTTAACAAGGTCTAATTTGTGTTTATCTCATACTTCTCATATTTAACTGACAGAAGCAACAGCACCACCTGCCTTATCACTTACACTCAAGACTAAATAGGAATGGACTGCATAATATATGTCTATATCATTACCTGATTACTTCATACTTATGAGTCCTGTCTTCTTAACATTCAGTTCCATCAATATTTCTTGGTTGTTTATCAAATGCTGGACCCTGTGCTAGGTTCTGGAAAGGAAATAGTAGTGGCCTCAAGAAGTAGCCAGTCTCTTAGCAGATATAGATGTAAACGAAACAGTTATAACAGAGTATGATATGAAAGCACACTACTATTTACACATAGTATCTATGTAGCAGAGAAGTGATAAAGTGATTAACCTTCTTCAAGAAGGTCAGGGAAGGGCTCCCAAGAGAGGTTATAAGGGAATATGATTTTTAAAGAATGGTTAGAAATTTCCCAGGTCAAAGTAGGGGTGGGGGTAGAATGTTCCAAGGAGAGTGAACAATGTATGCCCAAGGATATAAGATAACAAGATATACCCTAGAGACCTTAGAAGCAATTCAGTACTATTGAGTGTAAGTGGAGAGGCTAGGAAATGAGGAGGGGCCAAGAACTGCTGGATGTTAAGATTGGAGACAGAGGCAGTAGTCACATCCTGCAAAATTTTGAATGTTATAATCAAGGTAGGTGATGGTGAGCCCTGAATGTGATGATCTGAGAGAACTTAGAAATGACCATGATAGCAGGGTAGATAAATTGGGAGAAAGACTGAAGTTCAGCAACAAGTCAGGAGAAGTGTTATAGTAAAGGTCCAGATGAGAGAGACTAAGAGCCTAATTGACCCAGTGATGATGGGACTGACAAATTGAATTTTATTTTTAAGAAGGTTTATCACTGATATGACTAACTCAGTCATTGGAAGTAGAAAGATAAAAGGGAGGGGAAAGAAGCACTTTCATTGCTTTGTACTCTTACTTGGTAAAGCATAATACTAATCACATAAAAAGTCAATTCAGTTCAGTTGCTCAGTTGCGTCCGACTCTTTGTGACCCCATGAACCACAGCATCTCAGGCCTCCCTGTTCATCACCAACTGCCAGAGTCCACCCAAACTCATGTCCATTGAGTCAGTGATGCCATCCAACCATCTCATCCTCTGTCGTCCCCTTCTCCTCCTGCCCTCAATCTTTTCCAGAATCAGTCTTTTCAAATGAGTCAGCTCTTCACATCAGGTGGCCAAAGTATCGGAGTTTCAGCTTCAACATCAGTCCTTACAGTGAACACCCAGGACTGATCTCCTCAGAAGTAATTCATTAATAAGCTAGCCACTATAGCATTATCTGGTTTTGATTTCATTTTAAATTTTAAAATTACTTTCTATGAACTAGAACTTTCCAAGCTCTTGCCCAGCCTCTTGGTGTATTTCCAGTCTATGAGGATTCTCAATATTTCCAAGTTATTAGCAAACAGAAAACCAAAAGGTGACTTTGTTTTCCAACCACATATTTATCTCTTTGGATAGTAGTTAGTGGAATATCAGAAGAAGTCTGAGAATAATATGGCCTAACTGTGAACAAAGAAGGAAAGATGTCAAAGTACCCATATACAGTTTGAGCCTTCTTTTTAGGATCACAGAGAATAATGACACAATTTTTCTTAGTTTTCAAGGTCATCTTGACCTCATTTAATGCTTAATTGTGTATCCTAAAGACAGAATTTTCTTGGGAAATGATTTCCAGGCTACACAAAGAAATGTCAGACTCAGTTCATCAGAGTTTTGAATTATCAGGGAAGATGCACAACACAGTGTAAACATAATACTTATTTCCATAGGCTACACTCCAATTACACAACAAGCAATGAGGAATTCTTCCATTGATAAAACGGCTGGTGCATGCACGCTTAGTTGTGTCTGACTCTTTGCAAGCCCACTGACTGTAGTCCACCAGGTTCCTCTGTCCATGAGATTTCCTGGGCAAGAATTCTGGAGTGGATTGCCATTCCATTCTCCATGATGAGATGGCTATCTTATATGTATTTCTATTTGTTTCTAAGATTTGGAAAAGGATCTATAAAGGGTTCAGATAGGTTTTCAAGGGGTGATTTTAAATGATCAAAATTTTTTGGACCATATCATATGTGTCTGTGATATACATGGTGTCTTAGGAATTTTTGTCAGCAAATTACAGTCTCTTGGCCAAATCTGGCCCATCACCTGTTTCTTTACTGCCTTGAGGCAAGAATGGCTTTTCACATTTTTAAGTGACTGAGGAAAAAAATCAAAAGAAGGATTCTATTTTATGATACGTGAAAATTATCTTAAATCCAAATTTCAGTGTCCATAAATACAGTTTTCTTGGAGCACAGCCCACCCATTTGTTGTGGGTTGGCTGCATGCATGCCACAATGGCAGAGCTGATAGTTGTGCAAAGCCTAAAGTATTTACTATCTGGCTCTTTTCAGAGAAAGTTTGCCAATCTTTGTTTTAAGAGCTTTCCCTTAAAGAAACACAGAGGCCTTCAGTAAACCGAAGACTTCTTTACAAAGATTTCCTGTGTCAGTGATATGTTTTTTTAAAAAAAGAAAATGTACACATTCAGGAAAGATAATAGTATTGCCATGTCATAAAGTAAGATAGGCCTTTATTAGATTTAGGATGCTTCTTTTTCTACTTCGTGTCAGTGTAGCATAGTTTTTAGGAGCACACATTTTAGAGTCATCCTTTTTCCCCTAAATCTTGATAAGCTTTCTGTGACCTTGGGCTATTTAACTTTTTATAAGCCTTAGCTTTCCTATTTAAAAAAAGGGTAATAATGGTACCAACCTTAAGAAGTTACAGTGATATTAAATGGGGTGGGTTTTTAAAAGGAATTATCTAGCTTGGTACCTAGTACATAGTGTGAAATACATTTATTTTTGTGTGTGATTGTCCTCATTATCTGAAAATATCTCTTTCTGGTGGTTCACTCCCAAGACTGCCAATCACTTCTGTTTTGACAAGGAAATACATAAAACCCTGCTTACTTAATTTCACTTAGCAGGAGCTCTTCTCTGTATTGCCTGCAGAAAAACTGTCCTGTGTGCACAAATCCAAGAGTATACTTGACAGGAGGATGGAAAAAGGGATGCCTAGGATGTCTAGAAACAAAAATCATAGAGATGAAGGGTGTTGGAAGGCTGGTCAGCAGCTGGATTAAGCTGGTGAGCAGGATGTTGGGAATATCCATGTTAGACTCCATTCTAACTTTTTCTGTGGCAAGCCCACAGTTCTGTGATGGGCTGTTCATAAAAGCTCTTTAATTTAGTAGCTAAAGTCTTTTTTTTTAAAGAGTATCTGAAGTTTTTGTCATTTCATCCCATTTTATGTTAGGTTAACATTGCCAATTTTCTTTTATTACTTGATGTTTTAGCTGTTGTTTCTAACCAGAAACACCCTTAGAAAACTCACGAGAGTGTAAGACTGACCATTCCTAGAAATGGTGATGTCTTTCCTCCTGGGCTTGCTCTAGAATCATCATGACTATGGACTACTGCAGAGGAACCAAGGCATGGAGGATGCATGCTTCCTTGGCTATGAAGCAACCTCTCATGCCTTTTCTCCCGTCTGTAAATAGATCCTGATCAGCCTCAGCAGAGGTGGTCTCTATTACTCAGGGGTGAGCTGGAGTAATTGGTATAAATGGCATGAGGAGGAGAACTTTCTTTAGTGGTCTCTTAAGGAACAAATCTCTGCCCCAAGAGAACTAAAAGGGGAGGAAAATCCCCTAAGACAAACAGTTCTTTTGTCTCCTCATCCCCCAAAATCAATTACAGAAATATCAGAAATTGATAAGGTAGCAAATATCGCTAAAATGCAGCTGAGAAACAGAATTTCTATAGGTCTATTTCTTTTTTTTTAATCACATGAAATGGTCTGCACAAAAATTTCACTTTTTTTAAAAAAAACTTCCTATGTTTTATGTCTTGAGATACTGTTTTGAGAACAATTCCTCCAAATTTTATCCTTGTCTCTCAATCATGGTTGAATAATTATGGTTAATTGAGTTTAACCATCCAAAAGAAGAACAAAATATTTCAGCACTCTCATATACTCTAGTTGGATTCTTGGTTAAGAAGACAAACACCCTCAATGTCAGCCTGGTATGTTGGGATAAAATCCAACACTGTAATGCTCACATGCATGCCCATGAGCGGAATGTGGTGGGGTGGGCATGGCCTCTGTTTACTGGTAGGAGTAGCTCTCATCATCATATTCCAGGTCATCTTCATTGTCATCATCCAGCAACCCATACTTAAATTTCCGGTAGACAGTGCCATCTTGGCCCATGTAGACAATGTCATCATCATCGTCCTCCTCATACTCCCGGTCTCTGTACTCAATCACTTGATCCTCTTCAAAGCTCTCACGATGGCTGCTCTTATAGGAGGAGTAAGACACGCTAGGTTCAGCCAGCTTTGCATAGCCGCCTTTTTCTGTTGACTTGGCTCTGCTCCGAGATTTCCTCCAGACAATCACAGCTGCCCCGAGCAGAAGCACCAGCATAATGGAGGAAGTCATCAACAGGGCTGTCTTGGAACGCTCACCTGCAGGCTCAACCTCACTTGCTTGAAGGATACACTCATCTGTTGGAAGATGATCCCAAAGGAAGAGGACAGAGGGGAAGGGTGGAAGAGAAGAAATGGAATGGAGAAAATTAGTTTCTGAAGTAAAGGGTTTCACCTTTATCTTTTGAACCTAAAATAGTAGAACCACTGTCTTTGATTTCCTTAGAGAGCATATCCCTCTCCTGGAGTACATGCAGCTGCTCTGTAGAGTTTCAGCCCATCTGAGGTAACACCAACAAACTCTTCTAGGGTGAAGGTCAGTCTGGGGGCCAAAGGGAGGCCCCCGTCATACCCACACCTCACAGGTCAGTCATCAAGGGTCCAACCTCACCAAACCGATTCTTCTCTTTCCTTCTTGAGAGAAAAATTCCATTCTGGACCAGGTTGCAGTTATTGTTAAATGCTCTATTTCTGTTTCAACATTAGCTTTTTCTAAGACTGAGTCTTTTCCCCAGCTTTAAATCAGGTTTACATTTAAACCTGATTCAACAGGATTGTCCCATCATTCAAAGACAGGAACAGATTATTTATAAAACCATTGACTCATGCTGTGTGGGGCCATAGAAATCACAGGTCAGTCTTGTTTGATAGTTGAGGAAACAGAGACCCACAGAGAGAAAGTGAATTATCACATCGTCAGAGGTTAGAAGTTGTTTGTGGAGTGATCGGAATTCAAACCCAGGAATCCCTACTTTAGGCTACTATCTGGAGACAGGAGGGCAAAACACTGGCAATTTTTTTTTTTTTTTTTTTACTTTCTGACATCCTGTGGACCTTATCTGACGGGAAGAAAACTACCATCTTTAAATTCTTGTTTCCCTCTCATCTTTAAATTCTGACTGCTAAATTGAGTGATAGATTTCTTCTATCATAGCTAAGATTTCTGAAGCTGACAGCTCTGCCTCTCTATCATTCATCATCCTTGGTTTCGATGACTTAATTGAGAACATGGAGCAACCAAAACAGTTTCATAACTCAGTGATGAACTCATTTTCACTCATTTATTCAGGTGGTATGATTTACCTAATTTTTTTTCTATTCTTTAACCCACCAAATGGGAGTATGAGAGTATGAAAGAACTAGAAAGAAAAACTAGCAGGCTTTATTGGATGTACAAGTTTAAATAAAACAGTACGTTTTCCATAAATATTTTTTGAACCAACTAGTTCTGCCCTCAGGATGTTTTATGAGATTCTAGGTACATTATGTACACTAGCTTAATGAATATAATACTGTGCCAGTTATTTTAGGGTTACTTTTGCTTAATATATATTGGCCAATTAGGTGTGATTCATCATCATCACCACTATGTGTTTCTTTTCTTCTCTTTTTGCTAGTGATAAACAAGTTTTTTTTTTTTTAATTTTATCCTAACTTTCATCCTCGTGGGATTTTGCCCATCAAACAGAATTTCATCTCCTAAAGTAACAATACCATCATGACTACTTTTATCATTAATATACTAGAACAAAATTTTTCCACTGGAGGAAATATTAAAGCACTAGAGGGAAGGATAAGTAATAAGCAATAAGGATTGCAATCTGTGTGTGGTGTGTGCCTGCTAAGTCGTGTTTGGCTCTTTGTGACCTTATGGATCATAGCCTGCCAGGCTCCTGTGTCCATGGCATTCTCCAGGCAAGAATCCTGGAATGGGTTACCATGCCCTCCTCCAGGGGATCTTCCTGACCTAGGGATCGAGCCCATGTCTCTTGTGTCTCCTGCATTGGCAGGCAGATTCTTTACCACTGGAGCTACCTCGGAAGCCCTCTGTATGTGGTACTTTGTGATAAACCCTGTCTGAGACAGGAGACCCAATAAAAGACCTTGTGAGGTTGTTTCAATTAACAGGGCATCATATACAATCCTGTCTTACTATCCTCCAGTCTTAGGCCTGGAGAGTTAGCGTCAGACTCTGTGATATGGGTTCTTCTTTGAAGGAGCTGAGTGACTCAGTAAAGAATGAGCAGGTAATCGAGAGTATTTAGTCTTTTGCAGAGTTGCCCCAGGTGAATCTTCAAGAGCTAAAGAAAGCCCAGGAAAGCTGAATAAGTAGTTCTTAGTTGTAAAAGGCTTGCTGAAACTCTACATCCAACATGCACACACTTCTAGTTTCATTTAAAGCCATCAATGTATTGAGGGTTATTATTCTTAGCTGATACAACATGAATAATAAGCAATCAGACCCTGAAGGTGGATGCGTGTGAAGAGCTGGGAAAACCAGCTGCTCATGGAGGCAGGATTGCTGAAAGGAGGAAATAATTAGTTTTTGGAAAGAGGATATTTAGAAGTAAGTGAAAATGTTGATAAAAAATAAAACAGAAAAGGCTAGTAGTGGTTTGGGGTCTGGGGTTTACTTTTTTTATAAATTGACAGGCTCCCATAAATATGATGTCTCTTTTTTTGTCAAGCCATGATGTAGCTGAATCCCAAAGAAATGATATGCTTTTGCACTATAGAATGTTTTAAGAATTTGTATTTTTCTTTTTAGAAGAATGGAACTGGAGGAATCAACCTGCCTGACTTCAGGCTATACTACAAAGCTACAGTCATCAAGACAGTATGGTATAGGCACAAAAACAGAAATATAGATCAATGGAACAGAATAGAAAGCCCAGAGATAAATCCACACACCTATGGACACCTTATCTTTGACAAAGGAGGCAAGAATATACAATGGAGAAAAGACAAAACAAGTGGTACTGGGAAAACTGGTCAACCACTTGTAAAAGAATGAAATTAGAACACTTTCTAACACCATACACAAAAATAAACTCAAAATAGATTAAAGATCTAAACGTAAGACCAGAAACTATAAAACTCCTAGAGGAAAACATAGGCAAAACATTCTCTGACATAAATCACAGCAGGATCCTCTATGACCCACCTCCCAGAGTAATGGAAATAAAAGAAAAAATAAACAAGTGGGACCTAATTAAACTTAAAAGCTTTACACAATGAAGGAAACTATAAGCAAGTGAAAATATAGGCTTCAGAATGGGAGAAAATAATAGCAAACGAAGCAACTGACAAAGATTTAATCTCAAAAATATATAAGCAACTCCTACAGCTCAATTCCAGAAAAATAAACGACCCAATCAAACAATGGGCCAAAGAACTAAACAGACATTTCTCCAAAGACGACATACAGATGGCTAACAAACACATGAAAAGATGCTCAACATCACTCATTATCAGAGGAATGCAAATCAAAACCACAATGAGGTACCATCTCACACCGGTCAGAATGGCTGCTATCCAAAAGTCTACAAACAATAAATGCTGGAGAGGGTGTGGAGAAAAAGGAACCCTCTTACACCGTTGGTGGGAATGCAAACTATTACAGCCACTATGGAGAACAGTGTGGAGATTCCTTGAAAAACTGGAAATAGAACTGCCATCAATTCAGTTCAGTCGCTCAGTCGTGTCCAACTCTTTGTGACCCCATGAATCGCAGCACGCCAGGCCTCCCTGTCCATCACCAACTCCTGGAGTTTACTCAAACTCATGTCCATTGAGTCGGTGATGCCATCCAGCCATCTCATCCTCTGTCGTCCCCTTCTCCTCCTGCCCCCAATCCCTCCCAGGGTCTTTTCCAATTAGTCATATGACCCAGCAATCCCACTGCTGGGCATACACACTGAGGAAATCAGAACTGAAAGAGACACGTGCACCCAATGTTCATTGCAGCACTGTTTATAATAGCCAGGACATGGAAGCAACCTAGATGTCCATCAGCAGACGAATGGATAAGAAAGCTGCGGTACATATACACCATGGGATACTACTCAGTCATTAAAAAAAATACATTTGAATCAGTTCTAATGAGGTGGATGAAACTGGAGCCCATTATACAGAGTGAAGTAAGCCAGAAAGAAAAACACCAATACAGTACACTAACGCATATATATGGAATTTAGAAAGATGGTAATGATAACCTTATATGTGAGATAGCAAAACAGACATGGATGTATAGAACAGTGTTTTGGACTCTGTGGGAGAAGGCGAGGGTGGAATGATCTGAGAGAATAGCATTGCAACATGTATATTATATGTGAAACAGATCGCCAGTCCGGGTTCAATGCATGAGACAGGGTGCTCAGGGTTGGTACACTGGGATGACCCACAGGGATGGGATGGGAAGGAAGGTGGGAGGGGGGTTCAGGATGGGGAACACATGTAAACCCATGGCTGATTCATGTCAATGTATGGCAAAAACCACTGCAATATTGTAAGGTAATTAGCCTCCAATTAAAATTAAATTTTAAAAAAGAATTTATATTTTTCTTTTTAGAAGATATCATTCCATTTGTGGCCTTTCTAAGCTTGTAGCCAATGAGAACCAAGTATTTATACAAGTGGGGTTGGGGTGGGGAGACAGTTCAGGGGTTGGAATTGGTAAATTGGGTTTTGTAAGAAAGCCTTCAATAAAAACTCACTTATAAAATGTCTTAAGTCTCTAATGGGAGCCCTGGATTTGAACTGACTTCCACAGAATGATTTTTCAACAGAATCAAGATAATATTGGCATCAGTTTCTGTGATAGGTGATTCTTTTCCTTTTTCCCTAAGAAAGGAAAAACCAAAAAAAAAAAAAAAAAAAACACAAAAGGAATAAAGTTTATAAATTTATAAAGATGAAACTTTAGACCTGCTTGAGTTTGAATCTGGGAGGCAGCACAGGAGTGGAAAGAATGCTGGCTTTGAGTGCAAATGACCCATATTCTAATGTCACATGAGCCTCTTAACACTGGTATGGACTCCTCTGTCCATGGAATTGTCCAGGCAAGAATACTGGAGTGGGTTGCCATTCCCTCCTCCAGGGGGATCTTCTCGACCCAGGGATCAAACCGAGATCTCCTTCATTGCAGACATATTCTTTAATGTCTGAGCCAGCAGGGAAACACTTGGGTACACTAATCAAATCCTTTGAACCTAAGGCTTCTCATCAGTAAAATGGGATTGATAGTATCTACTTAAATAGTGGACAGAAAGTTCCAAATATACTAGACACATAGTAAGCACTCAATAAAAAGGTAGCTTTATCTTATAATAAGCCATACTGGAAAAATATGAAAGACTATTATATATAAATATATATATCTTTATATATATATATATATATATAAAACATATATATCTTCCCCCATGGCTCAGTGGTAAAGAATCTGCCTGCAATGCAAGAGACATGGGTTCAATCCCTGGGTCAGAATGATCTCCCGGAGGAGGGCACGGTAACCTGTTCTAGTACTCTTGCCTGGAAAATCCCATGGACAGAGGAGCCTGCTGGGCTACAGTCCATGGGGTCGCAAAGAGTCGGACACAACTGAAGCAACTGAGCAAGCAGAAACGCATATATGTAACTGAATCACTTTGCTGAATCACCAGAAACTAACATTATAAATCAACTATACTTCAACTACAGTCCTTAGAAAAAAAGGCAGCTCTATTGGTCCTCTGAAACGTCCCCTCCCTCTCCCCCTCACGCTCCTGTGAGCATCCTGAGGACACGTCCTTCCCTGCTTCTGCAAGACCCGCTTCCTCCCCTCACCTGCGGTCCGGCGGCAGTCACAGCACTCCCGGGCACTGGCGGGGCCGGAGGCATCGCAGCAACGCAGGCAGCGGCTGTGGTCCATGTGCAGCACCAGGCCGGCAGGGCACACGGTGCAGTTCCTGGTGCCAGGGCCCTTGCATTCTATGCAGCTCTCGTGGCACTTCTCACAGTTAAATTTCTCCCCCTGTTAAGAACAATCAGATTCCTTATGAGTGTGGAGAAATTAACAGACACTGAGAGTTCCCAGATGGGGGTTCCCTCTCCTCTGGAAGGAAGGAGCAGGTCGGGGATAGCAGAAAGGTGATTTGTTCTGGGTCCATTTTAACTCTCCTGGGTGAAAGACAGAACCAGCTGTCTGCACTCGATGGAGCCAGTGTTGAGCTTTTCCTCTGAGATCTGCTGGTGATAATAGTGAGAGAACAAGCTTCTAGGATAGCTCAGGTTACACCCTGACAGCCATGAGCTGTACCTGGTCAAGGACAAGTTTTGTTTGGTCCATACCCAGTTGGATTTCATGGTTTAAAAAAATTTGAACTCATTGCCTACATTTCAAAATTGGGATATTTCACATATAAGTCAGTTCTGGGTTTCTTTTTCAAAACTATCAGACTTATCAACACTGGATTCATCACTCCCATATCACAGATAGAGCTGAGTGGCAGTGGCCCCTTTTTGCGCTCTCCTATTTGATACAATCCTCAGAATGTGCTCTGATGTCACCAACACATAGATGAAATGTTATACTCTGCCTATGGTCAAGTTTGCACTGTTTGTTTTTTTTTTTTACCCAGCACTCTTCACTCATTTATATGCTCTGCCCGGCCTCTGTGGCTATTAAGATTCTTGTGTGCCTCTGCCCTAGGATAATATAAATTGTGACTGTTTAGCTAACACAGTGAAATATCAGTGGAAAGATTGTTGAGAGATTAAATAAAGTGACTTCCCTCCCAATAGGCTGCTTCATTTCACTGGTGCTGAAAATGTGGATGAGGGAACATACCTTCTTATTTCACTTCTGCACTTTGGAAGGCAGAAAAAGAAGGAATGAAAATTGCCACTGTTTGGCAAGTTCCAGGTGCTGATAAGATGCTTTCTCAGCTGAGATTTCATCAAATCCTGGATTAGGAGTCAGAACCCCTGGGTTTAATCCCAACTTTGTTATTTACTACTTGTATAATCTTTATCAGTGTACTGTATTTAACCTCTCAGATTCTCAGTTTCTCCAAAGTGTATTCAGGGCTCTTATCCGAATTTAAAGAGATAGGCATAAGTGCATATGCCTGGTCATGTGAGTTTTACCATTTACTTAATTTCTAAAGTTTGGAAACACAATCAAGAAGTTAGTGGACTCAGGTATACCTATGGTTGATTCATGTTGAGGTTTCACAGAAAACAGCAAAATTCTGTAAAGCAATTATCCTTCAGTAAAAAAATAAATTAAAAAAAAAGTGGACTCAGAATCCATGGTTTCTAGGCTAGCAAATGAAACGTCTCTCTCTTGATTGTGAAGGGAGGAGGTGAAGGACCAACATTGGTTGTGTAGTTCTAACATTCTTTAGATGTTTCAGGTTAGTCAGCAGAGGGGGAGAAGAGAAGACAGTTCTTATTTCTGGCATAATATTCCTATGTAGACCTGAAACTTCTAGGGTTGTGAGCAAATATTGTTGTCCTCATTAAATAACTTCCCATCATTTCTCTCAGGTCTTCTCAGTTCCTTTGATTGGAATTAAGGTTACAGATGGGTAGTGCCATTATTCCACAATGCAATGGTAGAAGATTTACAAATATTAAACCTGAGCTATAGTGTGTATAGCGATTTTATGATTTTTTTGGACTTTGCCCAGAAGGACAAGCAGAAACTAGCTCACGTCCCTCTGCAGCAATGGTTGAAGGCACACCACACCCAGCTCTGTACCTCTCCCACTCTGAACTCCCCCACAAGACAGTCCGAGGTACACAGTCCTCCCACCAGGTGGTAACTCCACACACAGGATAAGCAGTTCAATGCTCCTTTCCCTGAAAGACAAAAAAGAAAGATTCCAAGTTATGAGACTGACCTTAGATTTCAATCTCTGTCTTGGATCTGAAACAGGAGCAAGGAACATGCCAAATAACTTGAAGTAGAAAGGTGAATGATTGAGAATATGGAAAAACAAAGTCTATGAGATACCAAGTAAAGACCTAAAACTTACCCAGTTAGTCTAATCAACATAAACTCTCAGTTTGGAAATTATGGGTTAGGAGATGACAGATATTTTATTACAGCAAAAGAAAAGATTTTCAGAGAATGACAAATCATGTAGAAAGTTTCTAATAGTTTTGATTTATCATTCTGCTTATAGTTTAACTAGTAGAGAGGATGAGAGTGATTTGAAGGGCTCCAAAACTTGATGAGTAAATCATGACTTGGCAGTTCCTAATTAAGAAATAACACCAGACTCGCAATTTAAAATGCTAGGGCTAAAAGAATTTAGCAGATCATTTTGTCCAGTAGTTCTTAATTTTGAGCATTGTCATGATAGGTTCCTTTGAAATTCTCTAGAAAGCAGTAAACTCTCTTCTCAGAAATGTGACATCCTATTTATTTAATTTTTAAATAAATGTAAACTAATGCCCAGACACATGAATTCGTCAGTCAAGGTTACATGGAGAATGGCTGAGTCAAGAGTTAGAACAGGTTTGTTGACTGACAGTGCAGAGCTCTTTGATCATACTACTTGCCTTCACACATGAACCAGGTGGAGGAAGTCTGCTTCCAGTGGAGGTAATACATTTCTCTCATAATTCAGAGACCCAAAGAATGACTAACCCAAGCATTTCTTTCTATGCAGTTAGCAAGGGATAACTTCTGGAGAGAGTTTGGGAACAGGAGAGCTGAGCTCTAGTTCACTGCATTAGAAAGAGAAGCAAGAGCAGGGAGACGATGGGGCATGGAATGTGCCTGACACCGTGAGCTGGAACATGATCTATAGATCTTTCCATTAGAAAAATATTGTAATCGGTGGTTAGTTGAACTCGAAGTAGAACCTTGAGTCCTCATCTTAAATTCACTATGGATTTCAATCTACTTTTCATATCTGATCTATGAACTCGATCATTTATAATGTTTCTATGAAAAAGTGAATTCTGACTTCTGAACAACAGCTCAGATAATAAATCTTTATTACCAAACTTCTTAAGATTGGGGGCTGCCTATAGTGATATAAATTCAAAGCCATTCTATTTCTATATTCCCTCCAGCTTCATGTAGAATTTCCTACATGTTCTGGAACACAGTTGTGGTCTCTGATGAAAGAATCAATCTTCTCCTACTTCTTTCCTTCCCCCTCGCCAGTTTTCTAAAATTTATCTTCAGTGTCTTACTCCAATTTTAAAACACAAAAATGTGGGTTTTTTTCCTTTATGAAGAGAAATTAAAGGTAGGAGAAATTAACAGAGGGGGAAAAAAGTGTGTAAAAGGTTAGGTCACAAAATCTGGGTTGTAAGTTTGCTTACATTTTCCTGGAGGCCAGGAGCAATTTGGCTTGGATTCTGGGAAATTCCCAAAGGTACTACCTGTCACCTCTGGGTGACAAGCCAGGACTCCATTTACATCGCCTACACTGATTTGTTACAAAATCTGCATACTTAGGGTACTCTGTGTCTTTTGCAAAAGGTAGTTTGTTAATTTCCAGAATGTTTTCTATTTTTTTTTTCAAGTTTAACACCTTACATTTATCATTGCTTCGAAGGATCTGTAGGAACCTTGGGACCTATAAAGACAGCTTTGGTATTTCCCTAAAATTCAAAACAGCTCACCATCTGCTCTCCCTTGGTTGACCCCCATGGGATGAATTCAATAATGCAGAGCCACCCCAGGGTCTGTCTATGGTGTCATTCCACACTGGAAGAGAGGCAGCTTGAGAGACTTAGGAGGCTTTGGTTAACCAGCCTGGATTTTTATATAAAACAATTTTGTGTGGAGGATAAATACAAAGTGAAATGCAGGAAGGCAAGGAAAGAGCTAATTATAAAGAAACATGGTACATAAAAGATACATCCTGGTCCTTAGTAGGTTGTCCTTCCCCAACCCCTTCAGTTCTTTTAAGTATTTTATAACAGCCTAATATTATTGGGCAGTCAAATGTGAATGAAACACAATCTACTTGGTAAATTACTTATTTAGGGTGGGAAATTTTCCCTGTACCCTTTATGCACTCTCATTTCTTAGTATGACAGCTAACACTTTAAGAAGGAAAGAATTCATCCTTTGTTTTTTCACCCAGTTTACAACCCAGGAGAAAACTTGTCCCCACATTTTGTAATCTCTATATTGCAAAATCAGAAGGCAGCACAAAGATTCCTTAACCAGCAAAGGATGTGTGTGGTAGGTGAAGAAAGGAAGGCAGAAGAAATGAACATCAAAGACAGAAAGCATTGACCAGGAATACTCCAGGTTCACATCAAATACATGAGGGGAGGCACAAACACTCAGAGTGGCTTTAAGATTCACCCAGCTATGCCCTGTCATCCCTGGAATACAATCTCAGGGAAGCTGTGCTGATGAACTTTATCTTTAAGACTTTACTATTATTATTCATTTAGAGCAATTTTAGGTTTACAACAAAATCTTTGACAGAGAGGTACAAGTATTTCCTGATACCTCCTGCCTTCACACATGCATAGCCTTCCCCATTATTAACATGACTCACCAGAATGGAATTTTTTTTAAACAAAGATAAACCTTCTTTGACATATCATAATCACCCTAAGTCTGCAGTTTATGTTGGGTTTCCCTCTTTGTGTTGAGTATTCTATGGGCTTGGACAAGGGTATAATTGCATGTATCCATCATTTTAGTATCATACAGAATATTTTCACTACCCTAAAAATCTTCTGTTCTCTGCCTATTCATCTCTCCCTATCCACCCCCACCCCCCCCCACCACAACCACACCATTTCCAGAATGTCACATAGTTGAAATTATACAGTATGAAGCCTTTTCAGAGTTGCCTCTTTCACTAATAGGTATTTAAGTTTCCTCTGTGTCTTTTTATGGCTTGATAGCTCATCTCTCTTTAATACTGACTAGTATTCCATCATCTGAAGGTATTGGTGAATTTTTGAGCCTGGGAACGCTCCAAACCATCATCATTAATTTACTCAGGAAATCCCAAATCCAACTAAAGAAATTTGTAGTTTTTTCAAACTGTGCTGACATCACTAAAAATTTTTCCAATCCCTACAAAATTCTTAAAAAGCTGTTGTTGCCCTGTTTTGATTGACTGATGTTGAGACATTAACTTACCTAATGATGGTTGCCTGATCCTGATTAGAAACTATTAACAAATGTTTCTCCTCCTCCAAGTAGCACTGCACTGAACTAGGGAGTTGGGACTTGTGTTTTTATATGTAGGAAATTAAAATACAGTGTTTTATCTGGCAATCCTAAATGGAATGATAGCCCCACATATCTAGTAACTGTGGCAGCAGAGGTACTACCTTCAACTTTCCAAATCAATATTTACTATCTTAGGGCCAATGACAATGAAAAGTTCCCACTACTCTCCCACTTCACCCCCAATTCACTATAATCTATTGTTTGTTATCTGATCCTGATTAAAAGTTCTGAGCAGCAACTATACATGCCTCTGAAATGGAAAAAAAAAAAAAAAGAGAGAACACAAATTAATGATTATTTAAATGCAGTTTGTTTGGGAGGTAATTCTTTGAAAGATTAAAATCAATTGTAGATGAGTGAAGAATGGGTACCACTGTATGCTATGGATTCATGGAGCTGCCTCAAGAACTGCCTGGAAGTGCTTGGGAGGGGACAAATGGGGGCATCAGATGGGGCTCTGATATCCTGTTCTGCTCCAATCTCAGCAGCTCTGCCCTGATTATTTACATAATAGGATTCAGCCAAAGGTTTCATCTGAAGAAGATGGCCCACTGCTAAAATACAATCTGAAACCACTGTTCTAAATTAGAAATGAGCTGTCCAATATGGTAGCTCCTAGCCATACAGTTGGCGTAGGAAATGGCAACCCACTCCAGTATTCTCGCCTGGAGAATCCCAGGGACAGAGGAGCCTGGTGGACTGCGGTCCATGGGGTCACACTGAGTCAGACACCACTGAAGTGACTTAGCAGCAGCAGCAGCAGCCATACATTGACTATTGAGCACTTGTGATGTAGCTACTCCAATTTGAATTGTGCGAAAATGTAAAGTAAACATCAGATTTTGAGACTCAGTACAAAAAAAAGAAAGTATAATCTAAATAATTTTCATATTGACAATATGTTAAATATTTTTATATGTTGGTTAATATATTATTAATTGTACTTGTTTATTTTTAAAAATGTGACTATGAAAAAAAACAGATATAGCTGGCTTAGATTATCTTTCTATTGATCATAAGTGACACACGAGGCGGTGAGATGCATAATAAAATTCTAGTACTACTATAGCACATGACCACTCCCAGGATAGTTGAGGTTGTCCACTAGCCTATAAGCACTTTCTAGCTATGAGTAATTTAATGTTTATGTTACTTAGAGTTACTTTAAAACAAGACAAAAACTGTATCGAGCCCTCAAGCCAAGTTTTTCCCCCTCTTCATGTTAAGACAATTTGGGGGGAGAGGAGGTTACGGTTGCAACCAGCGAAGGAGGAGGGAGGCCGTGGCTGGGAGTTTCAAAAAAAAACCCCACAGGTTACATCTTAGCAGGAAGAGGCGGTCCACGCTGGAGATGGAGAGCGTGGGCGCCACGCGGGCCGGTACCTTGGCCTGGCTCAGCCGCCCCGCAATCAGCATTATGGGCTGCAGACTCTTCCTGACCTGCTGTGGTTTCCTTTCTCTGTGTTTTTTTTTTCCCCTCGCAGCATTTTGCTCCTTTACTTGCAGCTTCTGGAAAGATTCTGATGGAATTCCCGGCCCCTCTGCTCTTGTTCCCTCATGCGGAAGCTTCTCTGCCTTCTCTCCACTTCCTCTAGTTCTTTCTGTTTTCCTTTTGCTCTGCTCCCGTGCCTCTGCCTCTCTGGCGCTCTTCTGTCTGCTGTTTCAGCTGCAGATATTTCTGCGCTTGAGGAACCAGTTCTTAATTGAGGCATCGCTCAGGTGTTTGGTCTAATCAAACGAAACCCGGAGGCCACAAACCCCGGCTTTATTAAGCCTGGCCTGTGATTGTGAGCATCACCCCGCGCAAGGCGCCCGCGGCTTGGAAGAAGATGCGTGGTGCTGGGCCTCAAGGTCCAGGGTCCCCCAGACTGAAGGTGTGGGAGTTCGGGTCGGCCATCTCCTCCCAGGCGGGGTCACCTGCCACATCTCCTCAGACTTAGACTCCTCGAGCAGAACCTCCTGGCCCAGCTTCTCTGAGCCCTGCTCCTTCAGGAGGAGCCGTTTTCTGGGCAGCCCCACGCTGCCACCGGAATCGTGTTCGGCCTCTCCCGGCAGCGTCTCGTTCACTCCTTCCATCACAGGTGAAGGAGTCCCAGTCGTGGCGGGAGGTGAAATCCATTTTGAACTCGGCCCTGCTCACCTTGAGGACGTCCGCGAAGCTGCTGAGCTGAATGGCCTTGCCCTGGAGGCAGGCCAGGAAAGAACTGACTTCTCGTGTCTCCACCTCACCCTTGAAGGTGAGGAGGCCTGTGGTGCCCTTGGAAAGCCGGTGTGCGCCATGCCCACCAGCTTCTCCATCGCTTCGCAGTTGGAGATGGACTTCTTGGCTGCCTCAGCTGCGGGGGGCTGGGGAGGGCACGCTGACGGTCATGACGGATTGACGTCCAGGCTGTACAGAGCGCAGAGCTCCACCGCCTTAGGTGTGTTGAGGACCGTGGTAGCTGCTACCATAACCCGGGCCTTGGGCAGGCGCGGGGCGCTGCCTGCGAACCAGACCCCTGCTGCCCTGGCCTGAGGTCCCCACCATCGCCCGCAGGAGCCCTTGAAGCAGCCCGCTGCTGCTGCCAGCCGTTCCCGTGACCGTGCCAAGTGCTAGAGAAGCCAAGGTAAGCAAGACACATTACTGTGTGCCTTTGAGGATCTCAGTCTAGAGAAAGAGAGACAAAAAAGTAAGCAAGCAATTATAAAATATGCCCTTTCGACTGCAGAGAACCTGTTTTTCCTGTTGACAGTTGTATTGACATTATCTGGGTCGTAGTGCTGCATAAGTGTTGCATAAATAAAAAGGTGAATGATTGTAGAGTGCTTACCAAACACAGGTAAGTGGAGACGGGTTACCGGAGGCTTTCTAGAGACAATGCTGACTCTAATGGGTCTAAAAGAGGTAGCCAGACAAAACAGGCCAGAGATGAACTCCAGAAGGAGAAGCAGCATGGTTGGCTTAGGTTTACAGTAACTAATTGTGCTTGGATTAGAGGATGGTGGAGGAGGAGGAGGGGTGAGAGGTGACTATGAGCAGAGTCTCATGAAGAATGTCTATGCAAAACTAAGTTAAGATTCTACCCTGAAATCAATGGAGAGTCTTATTTAAGCAGAGAGGCGTCCTTACAGTGTTAGTCAGGTAGAAAGATCAGTCTGAGAGCTTAACAGAGGACTGGTTGGTTACAGAGTGCCTGACATTTTTTGATTTGCAAAAAGACATTAGAATTTATTTGTTTTCTATTCATTCATCCATTTTGTAAACACTTAATGGAAACTTACTGTGTATGATGCTCTAGACTAGAAATAGGGGCTACAAAATGAATGTGGTCCAGTCCTTGATTTGAGGGTCTTACAATTAGTAAGAGAGACAGACATGTTTAATTGAAATGTAATGTAAAAACAGCTGTGACTGTAAAATTAGGAAGAAGGAAGGTTTCTGGGAAGACTAAGTAAAGCTTCACAGAGAAGGTGACATTCAACCTGGGTCTTTAACTTGAGACTTTATAATAGAGTGTTGTTCTCCAGGAGGAAGAAATGCACAGACAAAAGTCATGGAGGCATGAAAGTGATGATCTTATTTGGTGGCTGCTGAGTGGTTCTGGGTGGTTCCAGGTTCAAGGTATATGGAAGGAGAGTTGAGACCATAAACTAAGAGGACTGACTGAGGAAAGAATTCAGTTACTTTTTAAAGATAGAAAACATTTATTTAAAGTATCAGGAGAGAAAGTGAGAGCATAGATTGGAGAGATAGCTATACGATGTTCATAAGGATGTCCGGATTGTAAAGATGGATTTCAGTGCAATGCTAATTAATATCCAAGGGATTCTTTAAAGATATGTGACTGATTATAAAATTTATATAGGAAAAGAGCTAGTTATAGCCAAGATGATTTTGAAAAGGTTAATGGGAATGTATCCTTCAGTTCAGTTGCTCAGTCGTGTCCGACTCTTTGTGACCCCATGAACCGCAGCATGCCAGGCCTCCCTGTCCATCACCAGCCCCCAGAATCCACCCAAACACATGTCCATCGTGTCGGTGATGCCATCCAACCATCTCGTCCTCTGTCGTCCCTTTCTCCTCCTGCCCTCAATCTTTCCCAGCATCAGGGTATTTTCCAATGAGTCAGCTCTTCGCCTCAGATGGCCAAAGTATTGGAGTTTCGGCTTCAACATCAGTCCTTCCAGTGAACACCCAGGACTGATCTCCTTCAGGATGGACTGGTTGGATCTCCTTGCAGTCCAAGGGACTCTCAAGAGTCTTCTCCAACACCACAGTTCAAAAACATCAATTCTTCGGCACTCAGTTTTCTTTATAGTCCAACTCTCACATCCATACATGACTACTGAAAAACCATAGCCTTGACTAGATGGACCTTTGTTGGCAAAGTAATGTTTCTGCTTTTTAATATGCTGTCTAGGTTGGTCATAACTTTCCTTCCAAGGAGTAAGCGTCTTTTAATTTCATGGCTGCAGTCACCATCTACAGTGATTTTGGAGCCCAGAAAATTAAAGTCAGCCACTGTGTCCACTGTTCCCCCATCTATTTCCCATGAAGTGATGGGACTGGATGCCATGATCTTAGTTTTCTGCATGTATCCTACCAGCTGTCAACATTAATCTAATACATTTTAAGAATAAAAATATCATAGGAGGTATTTCTTTCTGAAATGTTGAGAGGAATTCACCATAATATTCTGTGTCAGACTATGGAGAAAAATGAGCAAATTTGAATTTTAGAAAGATTGCGCTGGCATTACTTATTGTACAGAATGACCTGGGTATGGAGTAGCAAGACCGGAGTTGGGTGATGTTCCTCCTGTTTCAGAAAATCATCTAAGATACTAAGAATGAAGAATCAGGATAGTAAGAATGGAGAAAGAAATCTGAGCAGAGAACTGTTTAGTGGGGAGAATAATAGGCCTATGAAGTTTACTGTTGTTGGAGGGGATGTGAGTGTACAGGAGGCAAATGAAAGATAACGTCAAGATATCAGACCTGGGCAATTGGTTGGACAGTGGATCCATTAACAGAAGGAGTGAGTATCAGAGGAAACCCAGATTGTGTTTACTCTGGGACATGTTGATTTTAAGAATCTCTGAGACGGACAAGTAGGTCTCTGGAGAATAAGATGGAGCTTGGAACAATTTTAGGCCAACATAATTGTTGAAATAATGAAATTAATTCTGCTTGGCAGATTCCACGTTAGTCAGGCAGAGAAGGAAGGCAATAGGTGGAGAACACTTGCTGTAGGGGATGATGTCTGTATCTGGGCCTTGAAGGATGGGAGGATCTGATGAGGCAGCGGTGTGGTGCAGGAGCGTTTAGGGGTTGAGGGCTGATGCACGGAAGCTGAAAGAGAGCACTGGGTGCTGATCGTAGAGAGAATCGGCTATGAGGTTGGCAAGCAAGAGGAACCTCCAAAGGTGACGAAAGGAGAGAAGGACAACGCAGAAAGAAAAACTTTGCATTTTTCCATTCACATGTGCAAAATGATTAGATGGGCCCTCACCTTTGCATTTATCACAGGTCGGGTGGCATCTCTCGCAGGTCTGGGTGCTTTGCTCCACGTAGTGATGCTCTGGACAGGTGCGGTGACACTGTCCTTTGGAGCGGAGCAGAAAGAAGAATGGATCGCAGGACAGGCAGTCTGTGGGCTGCGGGCCCTGGCAGGCCTTGCAGCTCCTGCTGCATCTCTTGCACTGTCCTGTGGAGTTATCTGCATAATATCTGAACCAAGGAGAGAAGCAAAGGATCAGTACTCAGCTTGCTCAGAGGCTGGGTGTGGTGGAAAAAAATCATGGTTACAAACTGAGTGCTTTTAGAATCTACTTATTAGATTCATTACCAATTATACTAATACATCTATTGAGTCTCAGTTTCTTATCCATGAATTGGACGTTACAATCCCTCCCTGCTATTTGTGGGGATTAAGTTAGATGACACAGTTGGAAGGACCTAGCACAGATCACACAAATTTGTTGTTCAGTTGCTCAGTCAAGTCCGACTCTTTGAGACCTCATGGACTGTAGTCAGCCAGGCTCCTCTATCCATGGAATTCTCCAGGCAAGAATACTGGAGTGGATTGCCATTCCCTTCTCCAGGGAATCTTCCCAATCCAGTGATTGAACATGGTTCTCTTGCATTGCAGGCAGATTCTTTACCGTCTGAGTCATCAGGGATGCCCTTTTTCTTGTATGAGGTGACTATGAAAGCATTTGAACCTCGTAGCCTGGAAGAGGATCTCATGCATAAGTACAAGCAGTAACTGGGCCTTAAAAACGTTCTGAGGTTAAACACCAAAATAATGATGTGCATGGGGTCAGGGTACAGAAGAGTATACACCTGCCTTCCCAAGGGGATTTAGCATACAAAGTTTATGCATGTGGATCAGTGATTTTTCCGAAAGGAACTATTTCAATAAAATAGCCATTTATATCTAATTGAACCCTATTTATTCCCCATTTAAGGGATTTATGGCAACCTGTGCCTCACTTCCAAAAGGGAACTTCACTTATTATGGAGTAATTGTTTTCTTAATTGCATGTTCTGCAATCTTTTTAGATTTTGTGTGTGTGTGTCTGCATAAGACTATCTAATGACTTGATTTGGGGAAGATGGAGATTCTTTATATGGGATCCAGATTTTTCAAGTACTTACTAAGATAAAGACGAAGGGCTGAGCCAGGCCGCCCCATCCCCTCTCTAGTCTGGCAGGAACCTTTCTTTATTGACTTATGTGACTGGTGTTTTTTGAGAGCTGCTAATGTGTGTGGCTCTGTGCTGAGTGTTGTAGAAACTTGTGTGAAAAATAAGATGTGTTTTTCTTCCAGGAGCTTATAATTTTCTGGGAAAGAGACATATAAGAAGAATAGGCTCTTACAAAGTCTTTGTATTACTCACCCTAACTCTTTATTAAGGATGTGTTGAATGAATGAGATGAATCAAAACACAAGACAATAATATAAGCAGTAATTGCTGTAAAACTGACGATAAGAGATGTGCGCATTTGGGGAAAGTCCAAGATTATAGCCCTGCAATTTGGGTCTGGAAACTCTCAATGCTTTAGGTTACTGACTGGGAGGGAAGAGTTAACAGTAGACCTGTAATCAGTCTTTATCTTTTCTGGGGATGCCTGGTGGCAGAAGAGATGACCCAGTCAAATCCTCTTCCAAATATGCTGGTAACCAGACCTTCTGATAAACACACTCAGTGTTTCCTAACAGAATAAGCATAGGATGGAGACCTCTTTTCTGTGAGATGCTTTTAAAAGGACACATCTGTGCATCTAAGTTGCTTATGGTAGCTAAACCTGCAATTTGTGGATTAATGGGGGCATGGCAGGTTGGAGAATTAGTGGGGTAAAAGTGGAGATATTTGATGGAAATTGTGCCCTTTACAAAAATCAATGCTCCACGTCCATTGCTTAGACCTCATGTTTTAAATATGATCAGAACAGATCCAGAAGAGAAAGAACCTGCCTTCATGGTCATAGACTTCTCTAAGAGAAGAATCACCTCTGCCTTGTAATTATTGTGTCCTTCCAATTGGTGATGTTTGGCACGTGGGTCTGACTTGAGAGTCTGACTCTGTGTGTTATCTCATTGGGTCCCTCTGCCTTTCCTGTTTACTCTTCCATTACTGTGAACTGGCTGAAATCCTCTAGAGAGCAATTACATTTGGGTTGGACTCTCATCTTTGTTTCTTACTGGCAGTAAGACTTCAGTCTGGCTGTCTAAGTGTTCCAGGAGTTAGCTTCCTCATATGCAGAATGGGCTTGCTAACAGTGATATCTGGAGTGGTTATGGGATAGTGTGTTGAGCACCTTACCCTTCTCTGCACTGGGTCAGGCACTCCTGTCCCAGTTGGAACCAGCCTGGCCGGCAGGAGAGGCATTGCATGCTGTGTCTTCCGTCACATGTCCTACAAGAGCTGTGGCAGGGGGCACACCGGTGGCTGTCCTCATCAGCGTAGTAGCCTTCGGGGCAGTCCTGCACGCAGGTTGTGTCTGCCAAGGGAGGAAAGAGTCTGACTTGATATCAACTATGACATGGGTCCTTCCTAAGCTCTATATGCTCCCCACTGTTTACCGGGGTGGGGGGTGATGAGAGGGGATGCAGGAGGAATGATACAGTGGCCCTGCGGGCTGATGGATATCCAAGGAGCTAAGATGCATGTCCAAGAATCAACCATAAGGTCATTAGGAGTTGAGGTAA
The DNA here is from genome assembly GCF_910594005.1 of Cervus elaphus. Taxonomy (NCBI): domain Eukaryota; kingdom Metazoa; phylum Chordata; class Mammalia; order Artiodactyla; family Cervidae; genus Cervus; species Cervus elaphus. The sequence continues at coordinate 50,245,232 of NC_057843.1, read as the reverse complement.
AACAGAGGTCAGAGTGGATGGACTGTGGTGGGCAGGACAGAAACCACTGTCTGTCAAAGTGTGCAGAAGGAAGTTAAGGGTCTCCCAGGATGGGGAGAACATTTGGGGCAGGGGCACTGGGATAGCAGGAATCAGGGCTCCATTGAAGAAAGCAAAGTGCAGGACCAGTGCGATGACAAGTTCTTATAGTTTAGGCTAAAAATAGTTGAAATTGTAAGATTTTGCCCTCAGCTTTGCTGTGGTAAAGTCACAGACAGTGTGACTCTTGAAATGCAAATGAATTAAAATGAAATTTTAAACTTCGTTTCCTCAGTGGTAGGAGGGCAGACATACAACATGACCATTGAGACACAGAGCTCTCTGGGCAGTGAGACTCTCTTTTTGTCCATGTATTTAAAGAATTAGATTCTAACCATGAATCCTCTGCTCAGCAAGATGAGTTGGAGGTTTGTTGTTCACCCCCACATAACCCCAGTCCTTCCTCCACCCATCCCAGTGGAGTCTTGATTCTTGCCTTTTTACCTTCCTTGACAATATTTAGGGTGTGGAAGGCAAGGGTGGATTCATGATAAAGTTAAAACATGAGATTTTCTGGCTTCACAGTTTAACATGCAGTCTTAGAGGCACCTTCTTCCGACTTTTGCTTAACCTCATTGAACAGAAGCCAGGCTCTCCTGCCTTGTTAATATGAGCCACTGGTCACAGACCTCTAGACCAGAAGCCGGTTTGTCTCTGTAACTTCAATCAGCATTTGCACAGGCACTGGTGGGAACAACAACAAAAAACCCTAAATGATATTAGAGTTCATGTTAGTGCTGTTGATCCACCCAAAATCTGTCCTTGGACACTCTCAGCTGCTTAGGGACAGCGGTCATGTCCTTCATCTCTGCTTTTCCAGCACCCAGCACAATGCCAGTTTTGGTTTAGTGGCTGTTCTGTTAAAGGTGGATGTTGACAGTGGTTTATTGTCTAGCTAATGTTATCTAGTTAACTAGGGGGGAGGTCTGAATCCCCCTAAGTTGAAGCACCTGTGTATTAGGTTCCTCTTACCACAAATGTGTAGGCTTAGAATACTGCAAATTTATTATTCTGGAAGTCCTAAGTCTAACGTGGGTCTAGGGAATTGTGTTCCTTTTAGAGACTCTGAGGGAAGATCTGTTTCTTTGCTTTTTCTAGCTTCTAAAGGTCATCTGCATGCCTTGACTTGTAGCCTTCTCCTCCAGTTTCTTCTCAATGTTCCAATGGTCTGACGTCACATAGACTTCAACTACTGACTGTTTTGTCCTGCCTCCCTCTTATAAGGACCCTTGTGATAATACAGAATAGTCCTACTAAATTAATTAATCACACATGCAAATATTTTTTGCCATATAAAGTAATATATTCACGGGGTCTGAGGATTAGGTCGTGTACATTTTTAGGGAGAGCCTTATTCAGACTACCACAGCCTCCAGAGGAGTTATCTAGTTTATAAGTAGCCTGACCCTGATGGGGTGGCGGTAAGGGGCAGGGTGGGAGAATATGAGAAGACCAGGACTTTGACATCCTGCATCTAGCTTTGGCGGGGACCACAAGTACTGAAATCTCAGTTCTAGTCTAATTTATACCTCTGGTTCGGGAGAAGATCACCTTGTGGTGATAAGATATCTTCTGTTTGTATGAAGGCACCTGAGGTGGTCTCTGGTATCACTCTAGATCGGGGATAATTAGAAAAGAAGTTTTGGGCATTGGGATGAGATAGGAGATCTGGAATGGTTTCAAGAAGCAGCAACTGCTGGGAAGAAGGTTTACTGAGAGATGTGAAAGAGGAGCTAAGACAGATGGATAAGGAAGACTGAAGTGCTCAAATATTTTCTACAGGGAGGTGAGTGAGAGAAAGCATACGTAAGGCCAGCGGGGGTCAGTTGGTACAGGGCAGGTGTGTAGAGTTCTTTGTACTATTCTCCCTCTTGCATCTTTTCTGTAGGCTTCAAAATTTTTCAAATACAGTGTAAAAAATTGAAAAAAAAAAAGACACCTATTCCTGCAGGGCACCAGGCGTTGTACAAGGGAGTCTCCCGGATGGAGGGAAAGAGAAGCTCTCCTCGGAGGAGAAGTTACTCACTGAGCAGAAGGCTGTCGCGCAGGCAGGTCTGACATTGGTTCTCCGCGGGCCCCGTGCAGTGGAGGCACTTGGCGTGACAGGCCTTGCATGCTAGTGCCTCTTTGTCCCAGTACTCCACGGCGGCGCATTCCGTGTGAGGCACACAGCCCCCGTGGTTGTTCACCCTCAGGCCTTCCTGACACGTCGTGCAGGCCCCCGAGGACGAGCAGGTGCGGCAGGACTTGTGACAATCTGCAGGGCGGGTGGGGATAGCACACGAGAGAGAGTCAGGTCGCCCCTCGAGGCAATCAGTTCCTTGAAAAGTGTGCTCGGCGTCCTTGCTCAGAGATTTCTAGGGCTCTGTGTCAAGGGCGTGGGGCCAGAAGTTGGGCTCCAGGGTGGAGCATTCTTGTTGCAAGACGAGAAAAAAAATGTCTGGTTCACTTTCTCTGTAATCCGCAGGCAGTCCCTTCCTGCAGCAGCCACCTCAGAGATGTTAGTAAGAGCTGCCATAATTACCCAGATTGCAGCGTGATAATAACCAGCAGTTGTGTGGCAGCAAAGTCACACACTAGTCTGTGGGCTTCTCACCACTGTAACTCCTCCTCTGTGGTCCTCTGCTGACCTCCCAGTAGTTTGAGCTTATTACTAACATAACAACTGCCAGTGTGTGTTGTAAATACCTCTTGATTAAAAAACAAACAAACAAACCTCTTTTATAGTCATTTAGAAAAGCAGAGTGCCTGTTAGAGGGCCTGGAATATAACAGTTAATTCCCAATAGCTGAGCTGGCCTGAGTTCAGTCATCTGTATTTTTTAAAGCTCCCCTGGTGGTTCTAATGGGCAACCAGGGATGAGAACCAGAGGGCTTTCTCAATAAGAAAATTAAATCAGGAAGATTAAGAACATGTACTCTAAACTTGTAAAGTTATCTATATTGCAGATTACTTTTATTATTGAACACCAGAGAAAGGCCCAGTCGATCCTCGGTTCCTACCCTAGTGTGGGCAGGATGGCCTGCAGGCAGGTGGCTTCTGGCCGAGTCTTTAACCTTCTTGTGGAAACTGACCTATAGGTTTGCAGCCTCCTCATGCCCTCACTCCCGGCCCCTTTCCCTCGGTTTTATAGAGATAAAAATGACATTCAGCATTGTGTAAGTTTAAGGTGAACAATGTGATGGTTTGATACATGCATATGTTGCAAAGTAGTGACCACGATCAGGTTGGCTACACAGGTACAGCCGCTCATCTTCATGTGTAGGGCTTTATGTAAAACACACAAAAAGGTATATCCAGATTGTAAGATTAGATAGAAAGGCTGTAGGAACATGCTTCATCTTCACGTTTGACCAAACACATTTCCTGGATACGTTCTAAGATGTGGGTGGCCACGAGGTTCTCCGGCCACGTGAGTTCATCCTGAGCTCTCACTGTGGTTAGGGGGCCTGCCTCTGGATGGCTAGCTTGTAGTTGCTAGTGGCAATATAAGGAGCTAAGTTGATTTCCCTGGTGGCTCAGATGGTAAAGAATCTGCCTGCAGTGCAGAAGACCCGGATTTGATCCTTGGGTTGAGAAGCTCCCCTGAAGAAGGAAATGGCAACTCACTCCAGTATTCTTGCCTGAAGAATTCCATGGACAGAGGAGTGTGCTGGGGTCAATGGGGTCACAAAGAGTTGGACTGGACTGAGCGACTAACACTTTCACTTCTTTCAAGGAACTAAATTACCACTAACTGCCTCATTGCAACGAATCCTGTGATTGTAGTTAACAATAGTTTATTGTATACTTGAAAGTTGCTAAGAGTAGAGCTTAAGTGTTCTTACCGAAAACAAACAAAAAATACTATGGCTGTATTAGCTGGTCGACCTTATTGCGGTCACCATTTATCAATATATACATATATCAAATCATCACATCATACACCTTAAACTTATACAAGGCTATATATGTCAATTATATTTCAATAAAACTGGGGGGGGGGGAAGGAAAGTCCTTTCAATCAGAACGCTTCTCTTAACTTGCTTGAGAATTCCTCTAGTGGTGGGCAGTTTATTTAATTAATTTTTCTATTTCCTGACAACTAATAGGAAGCAAAGAATTCATGCCTAGTTAAAACATAAGGAGGCATAATTAATAACAGATCCTTTCTTGAATCTATAGGGGTTGAAATGCCAAATGGGAGGTGGAATAGAGGAGCCCAGGTAGTAGAGGCTGCCTGCAGGTGATGAGGAGGAGGAGGGGGCTTTAGGGAGACAAAACGCATGGAGAAAACCCTCTGTGGCACAGCTTTCCTTCCACTGCTGTGAACCTCTAATGGATTAACATTTTAAGAAAAATTTTCTATTTTGGATGACTTTCAAAGTCTCATCACCTCTGTTATAAGTCTTCACCTGAGAATCCCTTTTGATCAGCTACCGTTGTGAGGAGGGGTCAACATGATTCAGGGCTGATAAGTTATGTCACAAAGCTAAGGAATGATTCATTTAAAAATAAATAATAAACTAGAGCATGTATAGTGCTGAGACCACAGCTCTGGGGCTGGAACTGTGCAAACCCCAGACCTGCTTTCTCTCAGCAGAAACCCATCATCCTCGTGGGCTCCCTGGGACATGGTGCTCGGCCACACACCCAGAAATCTTTACCTTTGCAGACCTGAGTCTCTTTTTCAAGGTAAGTTCGTTCTGGACACTCATCTAAACACTGCCCATCGTAGAGAACCAAGGACGCATCGGCACAGAGGTCGCAGTCATCCGCCGAGGGGCCATTGCACTCCAGACAGTCTTCATGGCAGGGAACACAGTGGCGCCTGTCTGCGTAGAAGTGGCTGGGACAGGACTGGTGGCATGCATCCTTATACAGGAAGAACTCGGGCATGCACTCTGGGGTAGGGGGAAGCAGCAGAAAGGAATTTATTTGTTCTGCAGTGGGCTAGCCCATCCCCTACCTCTTTGACCCATTTGACTCCAGGGTACATTTGCCTCATCCCCATCCTCCCAGGGCTTCCCAGGTGATGCAACTGGCAAAGAATTTGCCTGCCAATGCAGGAGACACAGGAGATACATGGGTTCAGTATCTGGGTCAGACAGATTTCCGGGAGAAGGAAATGGTAAACTGCTCCAGTATCCTTCCCTGGAGAATCCCATAGACAGAGGAGCCTGGTGGGCTACAGTCCATGGGGTCTCAAAAATCAGATATGACTGAACACATACACGCACACACCCACCCCTCTCCCAGGGCATGTCATCCTGTCTCACAAGCCCTGCCTTGGGAAAGGAGACCACTTATGGTGGCCCAGTTAGATGGTCCTGGTTTCAAATCCTGAAGTGATCTGCCACTTGGACCACAGGGAAGATGTGTCGGGGCTGAGATGCTGGATGTATTGTCCTGAAAGCTCAGAAAGCATTAACAGATTTTTAAACTTCTATTGAACACTGCTGGCTCTATTTAATACAGAAAGAAGTTTCAGAATTAGTGGAATAGTTAATTTTCCATTCACTGATAGGGTAAGCTAATGAAATATACATGGTTAATCCATATGAAGAATGCATTGTGTGTTTATTTGTGCCTATTCTCTTATTTGTGGGGGAATTCCAGAAAGCACTTAGGTTACACCAAATCCTTTGGATAGGACAGAGCCATTTAAATGAATCTGTCTTACTCTGCAGAGGAAATTAGACAGCCTTTCTCAGGAGATAATCTCAGGGAAAGTTCCTAGCTAGAGGGCTACTCTCTGAGTCTTAGAGTTGCCTGATCCTTACTTTTGTATATTTTGTAACAGTTGAAATTCTCCAGCCACCTCTGTGTTTTGTTAATATTAGCCTCTCCCATGAGGTTTTGTGATCAGAACAGCAGAAACTTTGGGTTCTTGTCTGTATCTCTAGCACTTGGGACAGTGCTTGTCACACCCTAACTGCCCAGGACATGTGTAGGAGAAATCTTGTAAAAAAAAAAAAAAAAAAATGGGCTCTTGTCTGTCTTAATTTCCAGAATCCATCATGAAAAGGCTTTATATCACCCTCAGTTTTCTCATTGACCCCCATAGAGGTCAATTTCAGTAAAGGCATGGAGATGGTTTCCCCCAGATCTTCTTGGACATCCCACTCTCAGATAGTGGGCCCCCACCCTCTCCCCTGTGAGGCTCCCGGGTACCTTTGCATGTTTTCTCATGGATGCAGTCCTGACACATCTCTGGGCAGCGCTTGCACACCCCGTCCATGGCCACGTGCCTCTCGGGGCAGGTTTCCCGGCACACCCCCTGGTCCAGGACAAGGCCGCCTTCGCAGGACTGACAGTTGGTGGCATTTCCTTCACAAGTTCTGCAGGAAGAGCTGCAGCGCTCACAAGTATCGTCATCTGCATAGAAGCCCCTGTGGGGAGAAGAGGGAGCCACTAGAGAATCTTTCCAGCTAGGGAGTTGCCTCACACCTGGCAGTCAAGAATTAGGGCTGAAAATGGAAGGACTATGGCTGTTGTCAACTAAAATGAATTCATCAGATTTCCTGGGGAAGGCAGTAAAAAAATATCAGGTTTAAAAACAATTAAATGAAAGGGGTAGGTATTATCCTTGTGAATTTAGGGTGTTTGAAGACAACTTTTTAGTTTAGTCATCTTCTGATTTTCTATTTTATCTCCTAATTTTTGTTCTTTTTTTTGTTAGAGTAGAAAATGCTTTTTATCCCATCTAATACGGTTTTCATTTAAAAAGTTTAAAATGTAACAGTTAAAATATTTTTAAAAGGCTCTAAAGGTTTAATGACATATACAGTTTTTGCATGTGAAAACGTGGGGAATGACCTTGGAGTAATCACCTAGAACATGGGGACCACCTCTGACCCCATAGGGTACTTGTAGCCAGCAACTGGACCCTGTGGAATGGGGATACCCCTCTTGCCTTAGAGTCATTATAGCCACTGCCCTTTCAGTTGAGGCCACTGAGAAAATTGTTGTGGAATCCCCTTTAGCCATTTTTGTTCCTTGTGCAGTAGAGATTCTCCTGAATTCTCATCGCATTCAACATTTCTCAGCCAGACAGTTCCTATGAAGTCTTTGTTAACTGCTCCTCACCTAATTCTTTTATGTTAGAGTAACCGTAACCCGACTACTCCTCTCCCTTCTGTCACTGATGACCACCTTCTGATTCCTCATACTGATCTACATTAACTCCACGGGGCAACCCCGACTTCTCATGGTTCACTGATGGTCTCATTTAACAAGGTGACAATAGTAAATAGTGTACTGGGTATGTTATTACCACTCCTTTTGATGTTGTTGAGGCAGCATCTTTAGCTATGGCTACTTTAACTGAACAGGCTGAATCATATGCTCTTATACAGGGTTGTACTTTAGCCAAGGACAAAACTGCCGCTATTTATATTGAGAGTAGAATTGCTTTCAGAGTAACTCATGGTTTTGGAATGTTGTGGAAGCAATGAAAATAAAACTTAAAATGCCCCCTATGTGTTAAGAATTAGTGAATATAATACTTTTTGCCTGTCACTTTAGCTATTACGGTTTTGGGGCTTCTCACTTGACTGTCTGGAAGCTAAAGGAAACCATCTTGTTGATATTTCTGCAAGGAATGCTGCTCTTAAAGGGACCGGTCACAGCCAAATGATATTTTATAATATCTTTTTCCAAATGATTTAGAAAAACTGGCTAGAAAGGTCCAACAGCTGGCCTCAGAAAAAGAAAAACAAGTTTGGAAATTCAACAGTTGTTAGTTGGATAAAAAGAGAAAGCTCTCGTTTGGACTGTATAATAAGCCAGTCCTACTGGAGATTCTGAAATTCCCACTCCCCACCACTGGTTACATGCATTAAACCTTCAGTCTATGATGAAATGATAGGCTTCATGAATCAGTATTAATGGGGAAATATTAACAAGGCCACAAAAAATATTTACCTTACTTGTCCTGCTTATGCAAACTACAACCCAGGGAAGCCTCTTCCTACTGTTCCCTGACATTTTAAACTGCCCAGACCACTTGAGGTCTGGCAAATGGATTACATAAAACTTCCTCTGTCTAATGGATGTAAATAAGCTTTCGCCATGGTCTGTATGTTTTCACATTGGATTGAAGCCTTCCCTTGCAGGCAGGCCACTGCCTTTTCTGTGACTAAAATAAATCCCTTTGGAAAAGATTATCCTTACCTGGGACTTATTGTTGAGGAACCTATTTTATTGGCCATGTACTTAGGTCTGCACTGTATGGCCAGTTTTACAACTTTTCACTTGCTTAACTACCCTCAGCCCTCTGGTTTAGTCTAATGCACTCATGACATTCTTAAGACTCAGTTGGCAAAATTTGTAGAGGTCCTCCCAATATCTTAGGGCTTCCCTGGTGGCTCAGATAGTAAAGAATCTGCTTGCAATGCAGGAGACCCAGATTCTGTCCCTGAGCCAGGAGGATTCCATGGAGAAGGGAATGGCTACCCACTTCAGTATTGCCTGGAAAATCCCACCGACAGAGGAGACTGGCGGGCTACAGTCCGTGGGGTTTCAAAGAGTTGGACGCGACTGAGCAACTGACACTTTCCAAATATCTTGGTCAAAAGCATCGAAATAAAAGACGCTTACTCCTTGGAAGGAAAGTTATGACCAACCTAGATAGCATATTAAAAAGCAGAAACATTACTTTGCCAACAAAGGTCCGTCTAGTCAAGGCTATGGTTTTTCCAGTAGTCATGTATGGATGTGAGAGTTGGACTATAAAGAAAGCTGAGTGCCAAAGAATTGATGCTTTTGAACTGTGGTGTTGGAGAAGACTCTTGAGAGTCCCTTGGACTGCAAGGAGATCCAGCCAGTCCATCCTAAAGGAGATCAGTCCTGGGTGTTCATTGGAAGGACTGATGTTGAAGCTGAAACTCCAATACTTTGGCCCCCTGATGCAAAGAGCTGACTCATTTGAAAAGACCCTGATGCTGGGAAAGATTGAGGGCAGGAGGAGAAGGGGACAACAGAGGACAAGATGGTTGGATGGCGTCACTGACTCGATGGACATGGGTTTGGGTGAACTCCAGGAGTTGGTGATGGACAGGGAGGCCTGGCGTGCTGCGGTTCATGGGGTCGAAAGAGTCAGACACGACTGAGCAACTGAACTGAATTGGTACTTCTGAATCTCATATCCACCCCTTTTGAAACTCATAAACTCTCACCACTTGAGATAGTCATAGGATGTCCATTGCACTTGGCTTCTACTTCTTCTGACCCTCAACTGATAAAAAGAGGAAAAGTCCAGTGTTGGAAGGGCCTAATTGCTTCTGTTAAAAAGAACCATGCTTTAGTAGAGCAATCTTTTCATGGTGTGGCCATGGATTACATCCAAACAGGCAATTTTGCAGAAAGAGAAACAAAGTTGCCAAGCCAAGCTGGGTATTGTATGTTCCTCAGACTTTATCTCCCCTGTTTTTTTGGTAAACATAAAGATGGGGGGATCCCATGGTAATCAGACCACCCTACTCAAGACAGGAAAACATATACTTGTGATTCCATAGTCTGCAGGATTAGTAGCTTCCCTGTTGATAAAAAAAAAAAAAAAATGAAAAAGGCTGCCATGTATCCATGTGCGTGTAGTGTCTCATTATTTCACAAGTGTAGCTCAGCCTCGATTTGGCGGAAAAAAACATCTTCTCCCTGCTGGGTGTTCTTACCCTGACCCTTTCACTATTAAGCCTCTTTTCAAATACCCAACTGGGGAGGCAACTTGAAAATATTATGCTGAATAAAATAAGTCAGTTACAAAAAGTCACGTTCTGTATTATTTATATAAAATGTTCAATAGGCAAATCTCTACAGGCAAGGTAAATTAGTGGTTGCTTAGGGCTGTGGGAAATTAGGAATAACTGCAGAAAGGGTACAGAGTTTTCTTTTGGGGGTGATGGAAATATTTTAAAATCAATTGTGATAGTTGCACAAGTCTCTCACTATACTAAAAATCATTGAACTGTATACTTTGTGTGGGTAGATGGTGTGGCATGTGAGTTATATCTCAACAAAGCTGTTATAAAGAAAAAAGAAACCCTGGTTGAATGAGAAGGTGACATTGTGTAGTGGTTAAGCACATAGATTTCAGTACTAGAGAGATTTGGTTTGAAATCCTGACCGTGCCATGCATTAGCAGTGTGACTTTGGGCGTGTCACCCTTTTTTTCATCTGTGAAGTGAGGGAAGTAATGGTATAGTGTCCCTCCCTATCTGCAGGAGATTGGTCCAGGACCTGACGTGAGTGCAAAATTCCATGGATGCTCAAGTCCCATAGTTAGCCCTTTAAATTGTGGTTCTGCATCTGTGGGTTTGGCCAACTGTGGATTGTGTAGTACTGTATTTATTGGAAAAAAAAATAAAGGGGATGGTGCATTTGAAACTCTTAGCATGGTGCCTAGATATTGCAAGATCTCAGTAGGTATCTGTTTTTAAATGGTTTCTTTTCCCTTGGAATCTCTCAGCTCTTTGTGTATTAAGGACCTGAGAAGTATGACATTGATTGATGTAAACCTTCCCTACTGGATTATAAGCCTGCTGCAAACTCAGACTTCCTTCACTTGAGCTTATCTTAGCTTCCAGTATCAATTCTTAACACCCCAAAGGTATCTGTAGAATTGAATTGGATATGTTTGGCTTTTACAGTAGATTGGCTGCTTCTTGAGGGTCGGTTCCTTGACTTATATTTGTATGCTATAGGATCAATCTCAGTAATGGATATAAACAGGTCATTAGAAAATAAGAGTTGTTTTTATCATGAAGTTCTTTTAAGCAGCAGGCAAATAAAATTTCTAGTGCCTTTAGATGCTGTTGGCTGCTTCCTCAAACCCATTTCTTGCCTCCCTGTCTCCACTGGCTGTCAGTGTTGTGATTTTTGTGGGTTTTCAGGGGCGAATCTCGTTCAGCCTACGTCAGTCCTCATATTTCCATTCTCCTTGCCAGGGATCAGTTTAGGAAGGTGTTAGTGATGCATTCTGGCTGATGAGATGTGAAGGGAAGTCTGAGGAAGTTTTGCTTCCTCTTAAAAAGAGATAAACAAGAAGAAAGGCACCCTTTTCTGTCTCTGGTTGTTACAGCGTGGGATGATGATGTTGGGGATGGGCAGGCAACATGACCTCTGGGGAGGACAAGCTATGGAAGATAGGAGAGCACAATGGAAAGATTGTGGGTTTCTAATGAAGCATTGGCCACCGAAATAATAAATGCTACACTTCCAAACTTTGTATCATATACATAAATAAACCCCATATTTTGTGTCAGTCCCTTTGACATTTTTGTTTCTTGTTACTGAAATTTTCCTGATGAACTTTTCCACTTGCTATTCCCACTTCCCACTTAGGTAAATCCTGGAGCCAGGACCATTGATAGGAAGAGTAAAGGAATTGTAAACCAGGGGACCAAGGAAGCCATGAGGAATCAATAAATAACTAAGCAGGCATTACTCTCTATTTATTATCTGTGATTCATACCTCTCTTTCAACATGTAGAAGAGGTTCGTGCGTTCCACAGCTTATCACAACCTCACTTTTGTCATGGGAAAAAAAAACCCCTGACAACTATTTGATCATAAATACAAGGTAAAATAAAGAACATATTTTCATAACAGTAAAAATATATACATCTTGTGGTCACAAGGGAGAAGCATGCATCTGGCCTTAAGTAAGCTTTGGCTGCTGTGGCTGAGAGTGACGTCAGCCAGTTAGGCAGGGAGGAGGACATAGGTGCTCTAACTAGGGAAGAGGAGAGGTCTTTGGTGAATAGGGAGAAATTGCCCCCATGTTGCAGGAGAAGGAATGCAGAGTAGCAAGCCAAAGGAAGAGGAGGACTTACTCAGGGCACCTGGTGAAGCACCTGCCTTGGTGGAGGAAGAGGGGGTGGTCTGGCCGCGTTTGGCACTTCTGGCAAAGATTGACTTCGGAGCAAGAGGCACAGTCTTCTGTGCAGTTCTCGCAGCCGCCGCTCCTCGCCGAGGGCCACGTGCCTTGGGGACAGGATGGGACGCAGGTCTGAGCCAGCAGATAGGTGCCTGGAGTCCCAGGGAAGAAGACAGGTTAGATGATCATCAGGTGTCTGCAACAGTACACACCCCCAAGCAGAGAATTGACACTCCCAACAGCTTTCTTAACTGCTCTGGAGATGCAGGTTTGATCACTGGGTTGGGAAGATCCCCTAGAGAAGGAAATGACAACCCACTGCAGTATCTTGCCTGGAAAATCCCATGAACATAAGAACCTGGCGGGCTATAAACTATGGGGTCAGATACAATTTAGCAACTAAACAGCAACAACAAAGACCCAAGTATCCAGAACACTTATTTCAGGATTACCAAAACATCTTTTAGTGATGACTGAGTTTTCCAAGATGAGTTAAGGCTTGTTTCTTTGACTTTCCTATTGATGCTGCTGTGGGTAACCCGGGGCTTCCCTTTGCCCAAGTGATCTGTCTGGTAAGACCTTTGTCTTCCCGGTGTGAGGCAGTTATGTATACACAGTTGAATGGAGTCTGCTCTGCTTCTTAAAGCATATGTGTTGGGACATTGACACAGTAGCAACGCTTGCACCCAATTCCACCTTTAATGGACAGTCCATCTATTTAGTTTTAATTGAAAAAAATCAGATGCATCATTATTAAAACAACCCAGAAATCACCCTCAACTCCAAAATTCCAAGAAAATTGTCAGTTTTTTTTTTGTTGTTGTTGACTCTTATGTATTGTAAAAGTAGAATCGTGGCAGATTGCACATTCTAACATAATGATCACTTTAATGGGAGTATAACATTTTTAGTTTCTAATGTGCCATGTTGATAAACTGTCACCTTAATTCAGGGAAGTTATTTCTGACTTGATTTTATAGATGATGAAGCCGTTAATTTGTTGAGCTGTTGTGCTTTTTTTTCCCTCGCCTAAATTCAGTACCAAAAATGAAGAAAAATACCTGGTAGACGTTTCATCCCCATGTAGATTCTCTATCTTAGTTCTTTTGTTTCAGCTAATGCACTTGAAAAGAACAATGGAACCTCTAGAAATGTCGGGCAGCCAGAGACCCTAGCAAACTCTGTGGCCAAATTGATCACTGACTTAATCGTGCTTTGGATAAGAACCATTTCTTTTCTTTTTTGTTCTGGTCCCTTGAAAACTAGTTTTTATTATGGGGCAGTGTTTGGGTCCCTGTGTTTCTCCAGAGCTGCTGCTGTGACAGCAGCGTGTGGTGGGACCGTATCACGAGATGCTGAGCAATGACTGGCTTGGCCTGGCCACTGCTTCCTCCTGTAACGTGCCACACTCACCTTTTGGACATGAAGTGCACAGGGTTGCCGATCCATGGCAGGTTTTACAAGAAGAATGACATGACTGGTGTCTTCTCAAAAGGTCTGTGTAAGGAAGGAAACAAGAAGTCTGCCTCTTTTGAATAGGTGCATAACATTGTTGGGAAAATCTCATGAGTAATCTCATTTCCCTTTTCACCCTAAATAGACCCTTCAACTTGATAGCAGTTAAATGTTGGCACCACCCATTGCCTGCCAAGTGGACTTCATTTATTTTATTTTCCTTACTCCTTCATTGACAATGGAAGTCAAGCCTTTCTTTGCAAATTTCCAGTGACAGGATAGCCTTAAATATAGGGGGATATTTGAACTAACAGATGTTACTTATTTTATATTTTGTAAATGTGTGGTTGTGTGTATGTGTGCTGGAGTTTTTGTGTCACAGGTAATCACTTATTTCTCCAAGATTCTTTGATGATCACTTTTCTTTACTCCAAGATGATAGCTGAGAATTCATTGTGCCCCCTCTTTTTTTTTTTTCCTTTAGGACCAGATTTCATAAACTGGTCAGTGTTTGGGTCTCTGTTCTTCATAGTAGCCACTGTGGGATGCAGCCTAAATTGATCTTTTAAATTTGTCCAAAATCATCATTAAACATCAGTAGCCATCGGAGAGCTTGCTGGCAGGTCAGTGACAGGAAGGTCATCCCAGGTTAATAAGCCATTAATCTGAGAAACATGTGAGCTGCTTCTCCTTTCTTCCCCCACAACCATTCACTGGGCAGGTTTTGTCAGGAAGGCAGCAGCAACTCAACGGGATAGTTGTGTAACAAAGAAAACAGCCTCAGTGACGTCACTCACTCAGGACACATAGAGATCTTGACTAACTTCCAGTAATTGCTCAGGAATCAGCATGACTCATACAGAAAAAGAAGTTCTAGCTCAGAACATGTCACACAAACGACCCTGAAGTTCAGTCAGAGGTTATTGTCGGCATCTTACCATCCCCGCCTCTTCCTTCCTCCCCCTTTTCCTCCTTTCCTCCCTCTCTTCCTCCCTCTCTTCCTGCCTCTCTTGCCTGTCACTTCCTTCCTTCTCTTCCCGAGAGTCTGGCAGAGTCTGGTCACACCTGCCTTCAGGTCCCAGGTGTGCTTTTTCTGGGTAGGGTAACCATGGATACAGTAATTAAACTCTTTGAGTCTTACAATACTGTCCACATCTCTAAAATGAGAGTAAGTGATTCTTCCCTTACAGGACTCTAGTGAAAGCTGAGTAAGACAACGTGTAAAGTATGCACACAGTGTCTCAGTAAATGGTGGTTCCTGCTGCTTCATTTCTTCGTTTGTTATCATTCCACCCCATTTCTCAGGCTGCTGTTTTATTTCCCGTTCTCTTTCCTCTGTTCCATACTTGGGGTGGTACCAGGAGCCAGTATCTTGGTTCCTCTGATGGCACTCATAGTCAATACACTGCTGAGCCTTGCTGCAGAGAAGGCTTGATAGGTAAGTAGGCAATAGATAGCCAGAGATAGAGCTCTGTGGACATAAACGATTGTCCATGCTGCCATGCTGAGTGGCAATTTCTTTCCAACTGTGAGAGAAAATTTTGTACTGGTTTTCTAGTAGACCGATGAACTAATGTTGGGGAGTTCTGTTAAGAGTTCAGCTAGCCAGGGCAGAGCAATGCTAGTCCCTGGATTTTCACAAAAGTGATGATGATGGGTGTGTTTACTAACCTTATTGTAATCTTTTTGCAGTATACACATGTATTAAGTCATCATTTTATACATGATAAACCTATATAATGTTGTATGTCAGTTACATCTCAATTAAGGTGGGAGAAAAAGATGCTTACTTGATGAGAGCAGTTATTCAAGGAGTAATAACTAAATATTCATCTGATATTGAGCACCTTGAAGATCTTTATACATCCAGGCCATGGGTTGATTTTGTTTTGATTTTATCATTTTTGTGCTAAAATGTTATATTTTTAAAAGCTGGACGTTTTAATTAATTTTCTCAAATTTAAAAAATATAAAGTATATATTTATACACAGTATACATATGTTTATAATTACACATACATATCTCACATTCTGATAGCTTGATATATCACTCCAATACACTTGGTATAAAATTCTGTAATGTCCTCACATCTCGACTAGAGGGTGCTCTGCACACACCATTAGCAGTCAGGCTTGGGCAATGGATAAAGATCCCCAGTGAGAGTTCTTTTATCAGAAAAGATTAGATCTCAACACGTAAAATTTTTGACCTTGATCGGTTTCTCTTTTTTCTATTCCATAAATTCTAGACTGAACAGGACCTCACCCCCTCCCCTGCAAAAAAAAAAAAATCACCTTGACCAAGAAAATATAATGTACATCCTTCAAATATGACTAATAAAGTATGGATTCTTCTTAAATTTTTTAGGTTAAAGAAGCAATACTCCCAGGTTCAAAATGTAGACAAGGTGTGTACTGTGAAGTCTCTCTTACCATCCCCCTCCACCCTTTTTATACAAACTATTGACAGTGTTTATCATGTTGCCTTTTTTTTTTTTTTTTTTTGTAGTTCTGTATTTTGGAGACCATTGTTTATCAGTATGTAAAGACTCTCATTCTTTTTGATGGCTCCATAGTATCCCACTGTGTGGCTCTGTCATATTTTTTTCCCTACTCTTGTTGATAGCTGTTTAGTTTTTTCCAACCTTTGTTATTTCAAACAAGGCTGCAGTGACTAGGAAGGCAAAAGTTGCTTTTCTTAAAGATCTGCAAGGACAGAGGCTTTTCTTGATAACTTTTCTCAAGAATAACCACTTTGTGCCTCCGGAATGTCCTTATATGTTCTTGAAGTCTCCACTGCTGAAATTCCTCCCAGTCTTTCCCTTTGGATACCCACTTATATTTTAATCGGAGGTCCCATCCTCTCTCCGTTTTTCTCATGACTTCTGCATCCCTGCTTGTTCCTCACTGCCTGATTTCTTGGGTTGGTTTTTACATCACAGAGACTCTCCTGGTACGCTTGATCATCTTGTCCTCCCTATTTCCCTGTTACCTCTTTTGATTTGAAACTTCCACCTTCGTTGCTCCTGCAGCAGGCTCTTCACCAAAGATGGGCTTGCAGTGGACACAGGTACTTTTTTTATTAAAAAAGAAAAAAATGTTTTATTTTTTTAATGCAAAAAGGATGAAGAAGATAAAGTTTGCCCCTTAATCTTACCATTCAGAAATGTCTGCTGTGTATACTTTGGCGTTTAGATTTCCCATCTTTGTATTGAATGCATGAGTGTAATTACATATGTATATATATGTAATCATTGACATCTTCTGCATATATAGTACTGATCTTACATTTTTCATTAATGTAATGAATCTTATAGGAATTTTGCCATGAAAATCCTTTGTAAAAATATTTTTTTGATTGGTGTTTCTGCATGAATCTTAATTCACTTAATGTTTTTCTTCATTACATTTTTAGATTGCTCTCTTCTTTTTTTAGATTATAACTAAAAGTGCTGTCAACATCTTTGTACACATCCTTGGTTAAGTCAGGACTCAACTTGGCTATTAGGCATCCCAGCTGACTGTCATTTGCACTTCTTTCTGGGACTTTTTTTTTTTTTTAAGCAAACCTGTATTACTCCTTAGGCCTCCAAATTGCTTTATTTCATAAGCTCAAGAAGGCAGTTTTGAAAGTAAACTAGTGTTTCGTGGGTTGAAACAGGATTAGGTTAAAGGGTTAGAGAATAGATTGACGTTTTTTGCGCCATACTATGTGCTGGGAGTTTTATATGTATTCTTCCATTTAATTCTCAAAATGATCTTGTATGAGACATTTCATATTCTCATTTTACAGGTGAGAAAACAGGCTCGGAGAGGATGAATATCTTGCTCACAGTCACAGAGCTGGTAAAGAATAGAGCCAGGAATTGAATTCCGGTGTGCCGAATTCTAAACTCTATCTTCGTTAGAGAGAGGTTTTAGTAATTCATTTAGTTTCAAAATAGTTTGGTAGAGGTCAAGGCAGTGATGTACTGGTAAAATGGTTCTTTGGAAAACAAAACAGCAACAAAGACTTGATTTGTCATGTTTACCAATTTCAGTGGTGTAAATATTCCCGCCATAGCTGATTTCAAGCTACCAATTGTTTAATAATCCACTCATAAAATTCCTGGATGTTTAATAATCAGTGTAAGCAGATACACATGGCTCCTCCGTATCATTAGGCCAAAAGTTCACTTAGCTGCCCAGCCGTGAGTTTCTGCACTCTGAGTTATGATTGATTAGTTAAGAAAAAATTGGGTCCTCAGTTGTAAGTGAGGCAACTATACACAAAGTTCTTCTAAAAAAAAAAATCAGATTCTTATGGTTTTTTTAAAAAAATTGTCTGAAGTTCACTTACTATGAAGTAACATATCTCCCCACTGTTGAGAACTTTTTTTTCACACATGTGTGACTTCCAGGGTTTGTAACTGACTCTGGGATTTTGGCCTTTCTCTGAGCATAGGAATTAAAATCAAAAGACAGACTAGTGATAAATTGTTAGGATGTGGTCAAAGATAAAAATTTAATTTACCATGTCTGTGCTTTGTAGATTAGACTACCATCAGAATATGTAATTAGAACCTGCTACAAACATGGTTTTAATCAATGATGGAAATAGGTGGGTAGGGGAAATGTGCAGGAATTATTCTGAGGACTTTCCAGCACCACCAGGGGGGAAACCACTTAAGAAAACCCAAATGATTTAACAGTAATAAACTGTTTCCATTCCCAACAATGGTTTTAGGAAACCAGCTGAAGCTATCGTTTTCTTTCAAAGCCTGTGGCCTGCCACACCTGAGCATTCCCACTGACAGTGGGTCTGCTGATGTCACTGGCAAAAGTCCGTTTGACATTGGTCGTTACCACACAGGGACATTGGACTAAATAGTCCTCACAAATATATTAGTGACTGAGACAGGCAGTCTGGGGATGATCTATGCTTTTGTGCAGGGACCTTTTGGTGGCAGGAAGAACCTTTGGAGATGACTTAGTCTTGGCTGAGGATTTTCCAGCTGTGGTCTGATGTGTAGGTAAATCTCCATCTTGGACCAGGGTAGGAGGCATTCCTGCTCAGTGGGTAATTTTTTTTTTAAAGATTTATTTATTTAACGTTTTGGGGGCTATGATGGGTCTTCGTTGCTGCACTTGGGCATTCCCTAGTTGGGCTGAGCAGGGGCTGCTCTTCATTGTGGTGACCAGACTTCTCACCGCGGCGGCTTCTCTCGTGGCGGAGCTCGGGCTCCAGGCACGTGGGCTTCAGGAGTCACAGCGTGTGGGCCCAGCTGTGGCTCACGGGTTTAGTTACTGTGCAGCACGTGGGATTGTGGGATCTTCCTGGGCCAGGGCTTGAACCGGTGTCCCCTGCATTGCAAGGTGCATTCTTAAGCACTGGACCACCAGGGGAGCCCTCAAAGGGTTTTGACAGAGGGTGATGACCTGTCGTCATCAGCCCTCTCATTATGAGTAGCCACCTTATTAAAAGAGAAGTCCAAAAAAAAATAAAATAAAATAAAAGAGAAGTCCAGTGGACTCTAGTTGGATTTTTATTTCAAGGCATTTCTCCAACACATGCTGACAGAGACAATGGGATGGCTTTAGCTTTTGGATGTAAGCGTGATCTTATTGTTTCCACTGGCAGTAGTGTGGTTGAAGAAATGGGACTAAGTTTGTCCCACTTGCTTTGTCCTGCCTGTATCTGAGTCTGTGTTTGAAACCACAAAAACAACACAACCCCTCGCTGGTACCACCTGGCAGGCTCCGTTCTCTCATGAGCTCTCTGGCTGGTCTGGGCTCCCTCTGAGTTGACCAAGGATGACTGCAGTCTTCTTTCTATCATCTTAAACGTGGGGCTAATAGTGCTTATTCTCTGGAATCCTCTACTCTCCTACTACAACCTCAGCCTTGTTTCTTAAGGAAAAGAAATCAAGAGAAAAATGTAGGCATTGGTTTACATACACTCAGGGCCTTGTGGAGTACGTTGCCATTTACCGTCCATTTCAGTGGTGCCCAAACCATGCTGCGGAAGCTGAGCTGTGGCCTCACCTTGCTCAGTGAAGACACGGTTTTTTCTCATTGTTTGTAGTCTGCATGAATGTCTTATTCCCTGGGTTATAGGTGTGGAAAAGCTCTGCTATGTCACTGACTTTATTGCTCTTGTCCGGCCATGAGAAACAGTCTCATCTGCTTTGTGAATCCCGCATTAGTGCTGTCTCCCCAAATGGACTAATTCCTTTCTCTCTTCACAAATATTGCATTTTGATAGTAGAAGAGGCAGAGGGGTAGATGTGGTGCCTCGCAAAGCGGGGAGCAGTGAAGCCTTGATTTCTGCTTGCAGAGTGCGTAGTCCAGTTGAAAGGGATGTGTAATCATTTGGGGAATCGAGTCTGCTCTGGCTCTTGGCTCCCTGAACCTTTTCATCATCTGGACGCCAGATAAAATACAGATGTTCTGAGCTAGAAACACAGCGCAGACTATTTTCCTCTTGGCTCGCACCGCCTCTTAAATGCCTGCATGCCAGACAAACTCGTTTTCAGCATTTTGGTTCAGCTATAATTCACGGAAGATATCCCAATCTGGAATGAATGATTTTCTTCCCAGCTCTGTCTCTGAAATCAGCCCGCATTCTTGGTGGCCTCTGGCCGCTGGGTTTGTGATGATGTCTGAGATGCTCTTGCGTTAAGTCACGTAGGCGACACTGTCATTGTAGACAGCAGCTGTGGACATCCTTCCTCTGAGACTTAGCAAGAGGCTTTTCTCCTGCCCCAGATCATCCCTCCCTCCAGCTCTTACAAGACTCATCCCAAGCAGACCTGCTTTTAGCTGCTGCTGCTTCTGCACTGAAATGACCTTTTTAAACAAATCCTTGCCTTGAAATCAAGACAGAGAGCATCTCTTGTTTTCATCGGCGTCTCTGCATGGAATGTGAGTCAGAGTTTTCCAGCAGGAGGAGGATTTTGTTTTTTAACCACCTCAGACATGGAGAGGCCACTGCAAGGTTGTAATTACCTTACCAGGAAGCCCATGACCAAGCCTTCAGGGTCTGGCGGCCACTTCTGAAGACTCAGGTGGGAATGAATACATGTAGGTCTTTCCTGTTAAGACTCCAAGCTCCCACACTTTTTCTCCCTCCTGCCCCCTCTCAAGCCCACCTGCTTCCCGCATCTGCAACTAGAGAGGGTAAATTTTAAAAGGTAAGCTTGAATAATGGCAAGTTCTAATAATCCAGCCAGAAAGACCAGCCATTTCAGCTGAAGTTCCCATGCTTTACAGTGATTCTTTTTTGTCTAGGGTCTTCTCAGCTGGCACAGTGATAAGGAATCCCCCTGGCCGTGCAATAGATACAAGAGACCTGGGTTTGATCCCTGGGTCAGGAAGATTCCCTGAAGTAGGAAATAGCAAGCCACTCCAGTATTCTTGCCTGGAAAATTCCGTGGACAAAGGAGCCTGGTGGGATACAGCCCATGGAGTCTCAAAGAGTCAGACACTACTTACTGACTAAGCACTTCCTTGTCTAACTGGACAAGCTGTCCCACTAGTGGTTTTCTTTTCTCTTTTTAATAAAGAGATGTGTGAATGTCATCAAAGCTATTCTGAAATCTTTGAGAGAGTGGTAGTCATTTCTCTCTCTCTCTGTGTGTTCCGCAGCCCACTCCACCCAGCTGGAAACCCAAGTGGCCAGATCAGCTGTCAGTTGCCCTTTGGTGTTTGCTCCCCTCCTGACCAAGGGCTTCCCAGGTGACTCAGTGGTAAAGAATCCGCCTGCAATTCAAGAGATGTGGGTTTCATCCCTGGGTGGGGAAGATCCCCTGGGGGAGGAAATGGCAACCCACTCCAGTATTCTTGCCTGGGAAATCCCACAGAGGAGCCTGGTGGGCTACAGTCCATGGGGTCACAAGGAGTCAGACACAACTGAGGGACTAAACAGCAGCAGCTCCTGACCAAATGCCAGCCACACCCTCCTGCCCTTTCTTGTGGGGAGCATCACAAAGGCTCCGGGATGCCATGCTTTTGTTTCACTGCCTAGCCTGCATCTCTTGGGTGTCCTGAAAGCAAGGCTTTGGGAGTTGGGGGAAGGGGGAGGAGACAGCTGGACACCTGCGGTCCCTCTTGGGGGACACATACCATTCCAGAAGCTGCCTTCCTCCTGGGTCTGGGCGTGACGCACACATGTCCCCCGCAGCAGCTGCAGGCCTTCTTGGCAACTGCTGCATTGGTCGTGGCCAAGGCCGGTGCAGGTTTCGCAGGCTTGGTGGCAGGGCTCACAGACTCCCATCTCTGGGTCACTGTAGAAGCCAGGGCCACAGTTCCTCACGCAGCTGCCCCCTACGTGAGAACATAAGACAGGAAGCCTGAAGTGGAGCCTGGCTGGCTGGGTC
Source organism: Cervus elaphus (assembly GCF_910594005.1). NCBI lineage: Eukaryota > Metazoa > Chordata > Mammalia > Artiodactyla > Cervidae > Cervus > Cervus elaphus. Next base: position 50,223,485 of record NC_057843.1, on the reverse strand, counting down.
AGGTGCTCTGCACAGCGCCAAGTTCTAAACAGGCCAAAGGGAGGCTGAGGAACATTTTTTAATCTTTAAAGAAACCGTGATGACATTCGCATATTTCAACCCAAGAATCGTGTCTTAATAAATCCAACACTTTAAGTCCTCTTTCAACTGAAAATTTAAGTTGGCTATCAAGGGTTGGGAGTACAAAGACTTTTATGTTCTCAAGACCTTGAAAAATTGCAGATAAAATGATCTCCACACATACAGAGCCCCTGAAGGTCATTGTGTCTGCCCTTCTGTCTCTCCCAATTGGAAGACTCACAGTGTATTTCCTTCCCAACCATTCATTTCCATCAAAGTCAATGAATTGACTTAAATCTAAGACTAAAAGATCTTATTTAACTTTTACAGTGCAGGGAATATAGAACATGAATAAAGTCTCAAGGAAAGAGTCATGTTCTGAATGTTCCAGGTGACTTCAGTTCCAAAGCATTTATTTCTCTTCAGTGTCTGTCCCTCCCCTCCACTCACTCTGCTTTCCGTCAGCTTGGAGATGCTTGAGAGTAATTAGTGAAGTAGGAATTATGCTTCAGGAATAGAAGCAGAAGGAAGTAGTCCTGACTAATGTTTATTTTCAAACCAAAGTAAAATTCCTGCTTGGACAAGAGGCACAGGAAGACTCTAAAACCCATCAGACTAGCTCTCTTGTCTCTGAATAGAGCCCTGGGGCCTTGTTCTCACTTTGTACCGGGCCTGTTTTCAAGCTTGGGGCTTCCCTGGTGGCTCAGAGGGGTAAAGAATCTGCCTGCAATGCAGGAGACCCGGGTTCAATCCCTGGATTGGGAAGATCCCCTAGAGAAGGGAATGGCAACCCACTCCAGTATTTTTGCCTGGAGGATTCCATGGACAGAGGAGCCTGGTGGGCTACCATCCATAGGGTCACAAAGAGTTGGACACGACTGAGCAACTATTTTCAGGCTTACCCAAGAGGAAGAAGCCCTCTTCACACCAGTAACACTCATTGTGGTCACAGTTGCCACAGTTGGTATCACACGCTTTGCATTCAAATTCTTCCCTGTAGGTCTTCTCAGGACAGGTTTTATAACAGTGGTGTTTGAACCTGGGGAGATAAGATACAGTTTCTTCCATGAGCTATGTTAAAATATTACTATTTCTCTTTATCACTATAATTTAATCTCCTTATATGTCTACACATCATTTCTTTTGAAGTTATAATCTTTTCTCTCTTAATAACTTAAAATATAAGTGGCATACACATTACATTAGTTCCAGGTGTACAACATAATAATTCAGTATTTGTATATATTGCAAAATGGTCACCACAGTAAGTCAAGTTAACATCTGTTATCATGGTTTCAGAATTTTTTTTCTTGTGATAGGAACTTTCAGGATCTATTCTCTTAGCAATTTTCAAATATTGTGCATCATGAAATTTTTTATTGAGGAATAGCTGATGTACAATATTATATGTTTCAAGTGTACCACATAGTGATTCATAAATTTTAAAGATGATATTACATTTATAGTTATAAAATATTAGCTATATTTCCCATGTGTACAATGCATTCTTGTAAATTATTTTATACATATATCACATATCATTTTTAAATTGAGGTCTAGTTAATTTACTTTGTTGTGTTTCAAGTATACAGCAAAGTGATTCAGTATATTTGTATATATATACACACACATATATCTTCTCCTTTAGATTCAGTTTTATATTTATATTTTTTTAAGATTCCTTTTCATTATAGGTTATTACAAGGTGTTGAGTAGAGTTCCCTTGGCTATATAGTAGGTCCTTGTTTTCTATTTTATATATAGTAGTGTGTGTGTGTGTGTGTGTGTGTGTGTGTGTGTGTGCAGTCCCTCAGTCATGTCTGACTCTTTGCAGCCCCATGGATTGTAGCCCGCCAGGCTCCTCTGTCCATGGATTCTCCAGGCAAGAATACTGGAGTGGGTTGCCGCTTCCTCCTATAGGGGAACTTCCCAACCCAGGGATCAGAACTATGTCTCTTGCATCACTTGTATTGGCAGGCAGGTTCTTTACTACTAGCACCACCTGGGAAGCCCCTATATACAGTAATTTGTGTATGTTAAGGCAAAACTCCTAATTTATCTCTCCCTCTCTATTACACATTGTTTTTAACAGGTGTCCATATTTGGGTTCAAGGGAGAAAACTTGGTCTGTTGTGGGTGTGTGTGTCATTAATCACTTCCCTCTAAACTTCAAGGACCCTTTATTGGGACCGCAGGGAGGGGCCTAGAAAGAAGGAGAAGGGTACATTCATTCATGGAGTACTGATTATGTGTCAGGTATTAGCTCACTTAAACCTCTGCACAATCCCCATATGGTAGCTGTTCAGTTCAGTTCAGTTCAGTCGCTCAGTCGTGTCTGACTCTTTGCGACCCCATGAACCACAGCACGCCAGGCCTCCCTGTCCATCACCAACTCCTGGAGTTTACCCAAACCCATGTCCATCAAGTCGGTGATGCCATCCAACCATCTCATCCTCTCTTGTCCCCTTCTCCTCCTGCCCTCAATCTTTCCCAGCATCAGGGTCTTTTCAAATGAGTCAGCTCTTCGCATCAGGTGGCCAAAGTATTGGAGTTTCAGCTTCAGCATCAGTCCCTCCAATGAACACCCAGGACTGATCTCCTTTAGGATGGACTGGCTGGATCTCCTTGCAGTCCAAGGGACTCTCAAGAGTCTTCTCCAACACCACAATTCAAAAGCATCAATTCTTTGGCACTCAGCTTTCTTTATAGTCCAACTCTCACATCCATACATGACCACTGGAAAAACCATAGCCTTGACTAGACGGACCTTTGTTGGCAAAGTAATGTCTCTGCTTTTTAATATGCTGTCTAGGTTGTTCATAACTTTCCTTCCAAGGAGTAAGCGTCTTTTAATTTCATGGCTGCAATCACCATGTGCAGTGATTTTGGAGCCCAGAAAAATAAAGTCAGCCACTGTTTCCACTGTTTCCCCACCTATTTGCCATGAAATGATGGGACCAGATGCCATGATCTTAGTTTTCTGAATGTTGAGCTTTAAGCCAACTTTTTCACTCTCCTCTTTCACTTTCATCAAGAAGCTCTTTAGTTCTTCTTCACTTTCTGCCATAAGGGTGGTGTCCTCTGCATTCCTGAAGTTATTGATATTTCTCCCGGCAATCTTGATTCCAGCTTGTGCTTCCTCCATCCCAGCGTTTCTCATGATGTAGCTGTTACATATCTTTAATTTCCAGATAAGGGAACTGTAATTCCCTTATCTGGAAAGGTTAGTGATTTTCAGGGTTAAGTGCTCAAAATCACATAGGTAAGAGGGGGGACTGGGATTCTACCCAAGGTCTGTTTGAATAGACAACTTGTGTGCTTTTGTCACCTGGCACTTGCCAGGTCTGAAATAGGTCAGTGTTGAGTTCAAGTAGTCTCATGAGTCCATGATGTCTATTACCAGGTTATTGATATTACCAGTGAAGTGCCCAAGCTTTTCTGTGCATATCATTTTATATAGATCATTTCTTATTCTCGTTCTATGGTAAAACGTTGTAATTCAGACTCCATTGAGGTTCATTTGAAGGGGGAGTGGAATGAAGTTGACCTTTGATCTCTGGTGAATTTCACACTGTCATAAAATATCACAGGGAAGCTTTGTATTTCTTCCTTAACGACATCTATTGTGCAGTGTTTAATTAGCTGTATTAGAAATGACTGCACGTCCTAAAGGGCTATAATATGTATTTCTGGAAACAAATGTCTGAAATTTTATGCTTAGTGATGCTGGCTGTGTTCTTTCAGTGTATTTGTGTCTCAAGGGGTTTTATGAAATGCGTTCGTTAGTGTTCAGTGCTGAAGTGGAGAGGTGCCCTCCAAAGTCCAACAGAGGAAACGGCTCTCAGGTGACAGAGGAGGTAGGTGTAGGTGAAGGGGTGTGTTCTGGTATCAGAGTGAAGAAGACAGGCAGGGTAGAGCTAGGCTGGAGGGGTGGTGGTGGTTCTTTAGTCACTAAGTTGTGTCCAACTGTTTTGTGACTCCATGGACTATAGCCCTCTAGACTCATCTGTCCATGAGATTCTTCCCAGGCAAGAATACTGGAATGGGTTACCATTTGCTTCAGGGGATCTTCCCTACCCAGGGGTTGAACCCATGTCTCCTGCATCGCAGGTGAATTCTTTACCATCTGAGCCACCAGGCAAGAACCAGGGTGGAGGGATGGAGAGCTGTAATAGGGACAAAGAGAATTACTCACCTGCTACTGCATGGTTGCTATTTTTTTTTAATTTGAGTCTGAGTTCTCCTTCCTTGGCTCCTAGAGAAACGTTTTGTACCTCCAACCATGTGACCTTGCCACGAAATGCTTGCATTTCTGCTCTTCGTGTCTGCTGCGGGTTTGTGTCATGGACCACACGCCAGTTATGAATGTGCTGACAAAGGATTGGCTGCTCATTGAGTGTCATCTGGTCTACCTTACAGTAATCAAGTCTAGGGGCCTCTTCTCCACCCCCTCCCCTATTTAAATGGGACAGTAATTTAAATCATTCAGTCAGGAGGATGTAGAGACATGGTCAATGTAGAGAATATTAGGCAATTCTGGAGAAGTTGAATTAAAACCATAAGTTTAAGTAATGCTGAGGTTAATAGATTATTTTTAGTATGTCTCAGCTTGTTGGGTTTCCCTTCTCTCCCATTGTCCTCACCCCTTTTAACCTCTTTCTACCCACCACCACATTTTGAGTTCTTGGAATCTGATGGAGGAGAAAGGCCAGGTGTTGACAGGAGGAGTCAGCCCACCAAAGTGGAGGCAACCCAAACATAGACCACCCCAAAGAGCCTTGTCTCCCTTCTTTTCTTAGTTTTTCTTCCAAGACAGGCACCAATGTATCCTGGAAGGGAGACAAGAATAGGAGGGGGAGGTGATACTGAGACATAACATCCTTGATTTGTGGATTTGTATCAGAGAACTTTGGGGGTGATGGTGATCTGCATTTCATTTAACCTAGTGGCCTTCATCTCTCATTGCCTGTAGGGGGATTAAGAGCTTAACAAACACCTGGCTTTATCCTGGACTGTCTGACTGCCCTTTAGAATGAGGTCTCCATGCAGACATTTGGAAATGACTTGCTTGGGGTCGACTGTATTATTAAAGTCTGTCCATAAACAGCAAGGTCTGAATCTTGGTAACCCATGGCAAGATTCCTAGACACCAGTGTCAGGCTGGGTGACTTCCAGGACCAAGAGAGAGAGGACCTCCTTTCGAGGCAAGAAAACAGCTGGGCTCTTATTGCTAAATCCAAGAATTGTTCATTAATAGCCTGACAAGAGAGAGTTGCTTCAGGCTGCAGGGCCTCTTTGCTTTAATCACTGGATTTAAGATTAAGTCAGTAATGCTTAAACTGCAGAAAAAGTTAGTGCCATGGAAAAAAAAACAAAGACCAGACTTACATGTAGTACCCTGTAGCGCATGATGTGCAGGTTCCTGGATCATCTGGAAAAAAATTATAATAATAAAAATAATAATCATCGAGTTCATTATTTGAAAAACTGAGTTTTAGAAAAGTTGTGGCTTGAGACACATGCTTATGGGATGGTTTCACAAAATGTACTGTCTAGAAATGATGTTTGAGTAGATTGCACTATTTTAAAATTAGTAACAAGATGTATGCTACAATTTATCTTTATTAAAGCTAGTAAAATAAGAGTTCTTCTAAAAATTTGGCCCTGACTTTCAAGGAGGAATAGGTCCAAGCTACTGGGTCTTCAAATTGCTGATCATGAATGATCTACATAAAGAAGCTCCCAACCACAACCTAGGTAAAGGTTTCAGGTGTGTCCACACACACGTTTGGAAGGGACTGCAAGCCTCTGACCTGAATGGTGGATTTTTCATGAGTTACCCCTTAATGCCAATGTGAGGGAATCTAGTCTGGGAGGCTTCTTTGAAACCTGGATAAGTATTTATTTCTTTTTCTAATATAGTATATCCTTTTGTTCTGCTCTTCACCACCCTCTTAAAGAAACTGTCCTGTTCTCATTAAGTACAGTGATTCATTGTGTCCCTGTTGGCTCAGAGGACTCTTTCCTACAACTTTCAGGCAACTTAATGAGAAAGAAAGGACTTTGCGAATCACTAACTTAGACTGTTTCTCTCTCCTGTCCCTCCCTGAAAGATCCCAACTCCAAGATCCGGTTATTAAGACAATTTGGTGACTTCCTCTGGCCTGCAGTTCTTGTGAGTGACAGAGTTACTTCCAGTAAGTTCTTTCTGTGATCTAACTTACACTCTAATTTTGCTCTTCTCATTCTAAAAGGAGATAGAAAAGAGTTGCTCCTTTTTGAAATGTTCATCTTGGTATATGAGGATTTATGTCACCCTTAACTTTATTTAAACTAAATATTGGATTGGCCCAAAAGTTCATTTGAGATGTTATAGAAAAACCCAAATCAACTTTTGGACCAACCCAATAAAATTATGTCCTTTGAACTTTGTGCTTGGTTTTCCTTTCTGATCTAATTTAGGCTTTATTCTGGTTTTTGAGAAGTCTGCTCCTTGATGGCAGAGTCAACTTCATCTGAGTCTTTAGTCAGACTTTCATCTTGGCTCTTCCTAAACACTGCTGTGTATCACACATACTGTGACTAATGCATGTGCCGAAACTTAGTGGAAAAATTTCTAGAAGAGGTTCTGCCATGTAAGCAGGGCTCCCTAGAACCTTCTGGAAACAGCCTAGTGATGATACCATGGAGTGGGCACTGGCCTAGGAACTGGGCTACCTGTGTTTAATTTGAAGTTTTCACCCTGGCTCAACTGTTTTATGAACTTGCATAAGTATCTCTCTACTTTCTGAGCGCTGATTTCTGCAGGTATAAAATGATTCTGTAGGATAAGACTGTTGCTAAGCCTCCCCCAAAGTTAAATATTCTGAAGCTAAGTCTAGCAGGAGTAGGCAATCTATGGCCTACTTGGGGGGCCCCTTTTGTTTGCATATTGTGTGTGAATTCTTCCATGCCACAGCCTCAGAGTGGTTGAAACAGAGTTAGAAAGTATTTACTGTCTGTCACTTTACGTGCTGGCCCCTGGCTCTAGCACTGTTGGCCCATGACTTGGTCATGCTCACCTCTGTTAGATAACATGGGTGTAAATGTTACTATCGTAACAGCTTGTCCCAGAGTTCCTCTAAAGAGCTGTCTATAGTTAGGAAAATATCTTGTTAAGCCACTTGGGATACAAGTTTAATCAGAATGATTAAAGAAGAGCCAAGACAATCAAGGAGATAGCCAGGCGCTTCTGCAGGAGGCCATGATTTGCTCATGGGAGGGAAATCGTTTTTGTGTCTGGGTCAGCATGGTTTGCTGTAGGGTGACCAGAGCAGGACAGTAAAGTGAACCATAAACCAGGCAAATTGTGTCATCATGGGAAGGAAAAGCTCACTGGAATTTGTGGAATTCTCAGGAGTGGGCTTTATGCTTCTACAATCCATTGATTGGGGATCTGAGTCCATTTTAAGAGGGTGCAAAGGTCCCAGTGAGCACTAGTGGTTATACTGGGTAAGTTTATTTCCCACTATGAGTCTGTGTTTGCATCTGCATTCTTTTTAGTCCTGCTCCTAAAGAAATTGCTACTACTCGGCTTGCATTTGGGCAGCTTTCCTCTTCCCTGCCTGTCCTCAATGAACGTATTTGACTCTGACAGTTTTGCTAATTTGGCAAGGGCTGAGGAAATTCTAATCCTGTTCTCTAATGTTCTGGCCATCCCTCCCATCTAGGAACTTAATGAGTTTGCTCTCTGCTCCCTTAAGCAGGTCACTGATGAAAATGTGAAACAGAACCAAGCCTCAGAAATGTGCATACCAATGTAATCGCCAGTCCAGGGACTTTTCCAGGCCAGTTGCACAGTGAATTTGGTACCTTTACAACAGTTTGCATAAATGAATAATGCATAGAACAAGAACTCTGTCTTATAACAGCTTATGAATGCCCATTAGTCTTGCTCATTATTACCAGTTCTAAAGCATAAGAATTGTTGAGAAAAAATTTTCTACCCCAGAAGATTCACAAATCAGACGTAACCTAAATGGATTTAGCTTGACCACTGGGAGGCAGCTGCTATGGGATTAAGGTAAGGTCACAGTCCCAAACCTGGAAGTTGACTCTAAATCAAGTTGGCATTTGGATGGTAAGGAGGGCTTAAGGAAGAAAGATAAATTTTCCTGACTTTGTGTGTGTGTGTGTGTGTGTGTGTGTGTGTGTGTGTGTGTGTGTTGGGGTGGTGGTTGAAGAGTCTAAACAAACTAGAATTGTTAACTGTCTTGGAAGGTGTTGTCCAGAATAGGGTATTTAAATAGATCTGGTTATTTGATCTTGTCAAACTTGAGCTGAGAGAGCATATTTTGAGGAGGGATGCGGCAAGTTCAGACAGAATTCACAGTGAGAGCCTTCTACTTTCGGAAAAAATTCTTCAGAAACAGCCACTGACTTTCAGCTGCTCCCTTCCCAGCTAAGGAGAATGTGTGAGCAGATGCCTTGTCAAGACGTCCCTTCTTGCAAAAATTTGTTTTATTGTCTCCTTTTTACAGGATGGGCTGGGACGGGTAGGACTACAGTGTCCACTCTGTCTAGAGAGAACTTCGGGATTCTCTGTATCCCTTTTCCATAGTTTCCTTGGAGACCAGCAGGGCTGGAACTCAACGTGAGTGCACTGTCCTCATGGAGACATTGACTCCTGCTGTCAGTGACACCTTCAGTGGTCAGCTTACATTCTCTGCCATTTTATTATATTCTCAGTAATACCTATAGCCTTTACCATTGAGTTGGGTGGATCAGGCCACATTAGGAGTTAGTAGTTCTTAATTACCAACTATGTTGGAAAAGGGGTATTTTAAACTTGAGATGGAATTGAACATTTAAAAATGTCCCGAGAAAAATAATTTATTTTTATGGTTTATATAAACTTTGAACCACATAATTAAAAATACATACAAGTTAAAATGATTCTAGTTTGCTTTTTCTAAACTTGTTTCTTATTGTGTTTATTTTTTCATTTGAGGGAGGCAGAGGAAATTTGGTATCCTAAGAATAGCCTTTTATTAATATCATGTAGTATCTAGATATGCCAGAATTAGCCAGGAGTTAGACTGTTTAGGCAGAATTGACTCTCTGCAGAACTGTAGGGAAAAGTTAATGTCAAGGTGCTGCCAACTTCGTTATGGTTATTTTTCTCAAAATTCATTTTCAGGCTCCTAGGACTTTTATCCATACCCTATGCTAGCCAGGCCTCTATCTTCTACTGGCTATTGAAACCTATCTGACTCCTGTCCCATCACTGCAAAGACCTACTAGGTTACTACCTAGGATGCTAGACTAATGGGTGTGTTAAACTCTCAGTCTTGGGAGGCTCCTAATACCTCAGTCTCTTCTCAGGTGTCCAAGATTCATTAGGGTGCTTCTACTGTGGCCTCTTAGACCACGTCCATAAAGGTGCCATAAAACAGTGCCCACCTCACTGTAATTCAGCGTACCCTGGATGCTTGCTTGCTTTTCTCAGATGATCCCAACTTTTGGACTCAGTCACCTTCTTGGGTCCAGTCATCTGTATCCTAGGCTTGAGAAAACCTGGGGCTTTACCTGCCTTCCCAGTGCCTCCTACACTCAGGCAAGGCATTAGACCAAACTGATGCTCCCTTCATATTTTATAGGTTTCTAGTCCCAATAACTTTCCAAAGCTCCATAACAACACAAATCAAAAGCAGTAATCTCCATATTTTTTGAAATGTTAAAAAAATTAGCATGTGCCTGCAATGCATATATGTCTGTCTAAATTATTTATATGTACTGGTGCATGAATATTTTACATATGTCAGAAAGGCATGCCAAAGTAGAAGATTTAAGAGGATAACATAATTTTGTTATGGATAACAAATTGAGTATTTTTCTATAGCCCTAATGGATTGTCTTGCATACTTTAGAGACCGCTCACTCAGACCACACCTAACCAAAAGCCATATCTGAGCTAATGAATTCATATATTAAACTCCCCAAAATATGTCTTACATTTGGTTCCTTAAAGTTATAATTGAAAGGAATGGCTTTCCGATGAGTTCACTCATATGCATATGTCTAATGACTGCCTGCTCTTGACTTCCAGCCCCTATTTATAGATAGATTATATAATTCTAATCAACTTGTTCATCTAGCACTTTTGGGTTGAAAGAAAAGTTGAAAATACAGATATGAATGAACATGCTTTAATGATAGGGCCGGGTGCCACTTTCTCTACCTTTCCACCACCCTCTATAGATTTAGTACACAAATTTATTTTTCTAGATATAAAGAAGCAGTTCCCATGTCCCTGGAAAAGACAGTCTAAAAGTTCATCTGTTGGGAACAAGTTAAAAAAATATGGCATATTTGTATAAGATGGGCTAGTACAAAACCATTCAAATTTTGTTTCTCGTGAGTGTTTAGAGATATGAAAACATTTTCATGATAGGCTAGGTGAAATAGGATGATAATCTATATCTAGGTACATGTATAATCTATCCATCTATATGTATGTATAGATACAACTTTATAAAAAATCAGAAGAAAAAGCTAAAATGTTAATAGCAGTCATCTGTGGTTTCATTTGTGTGTCTGTGTATGTTTCTATTTTCCTAATAAGTGTGTGTCATGGAATTTGTTAGAATCAGAAATGCTATTAAGGGAAGAAAGAAAGTGCTTAGGTTATGAGTCTCTGGCGTCCTTTGGGCCATGTGTCTGGAAACACTCTCTGCCCACAGATCTCCCCTGAGGAAGCTGGCCTTTTGGTTCTGCTCTTCATTTCTTGTCCCTTTCCTGCCCACTTTTGTTCTTTCATCTTTCCATTTTGCTTCTCAGCATTATCTAATTCTGCATCACTGGGACAGGACTGTACTGGGGTGCAGTTAAAACAGTGGCAGATGTTTGTACAAACTCCCTTGTAAAAATCCATTTTTAATATGAATTTTTTTCTGATCGGATTCTGTAAAGAAGGTAGTTGACTAGGAAATGGGGTTGTTCTTGGCTCTGTCTTAGACTCTCTAAGTGGGCTAGGGCTCTCCCTTGGGCCAGCCATTTTTAAACCACCCCTTTATGAGCACCTGCAGCCTTCTCGGAGCATCAGTAGAATGTCTACCTCCTACTGAGGTGCACTGCTGCTTCCTTTGAGGACACAGATAGCATTATAAGCAGCCAGTACTTAAATTGTTTAGGGAAATAATTAAGCACATTGTCAATAATGCATATTCTCTGAGAGTAAATATGTACTTCATTACTGCACAGTGCTGCGCAAATCTGTAGGCAAGTCAGTGACGTTCCTCACCCCACCCCAGGAAAATGAACTGGGTTAAGAGATTTATATGCCAGAAGAGTGCAACCAATTATAAGCCCCAAATAGCACTAGAAAGTACATGATTCAGATATGCTTTGCACTTATAATTGCTTCAAATAGTGAACACTCAGATATGAAATGGACCCTCTGACAGCTTTGTCAAAGCAGAAGATTTTTCTGGAAGGTTCAGTGGTGCTGGGATACAAAGTATTTGGTTAGGGGGACTGTTGATGATTTCCAATCGTTTTGTCCTCAATGGTGTCCAAGGACAATGAATAAATATTTGAATTGGCAGTAACGCAAGTAGTGCAGCTGACAGTGGGGCACAACCCACTGGAGGGACACGGTAGTAGAAGAGACATGAACAAATAATCTAAATCATTGTCTACAAATGTTGGCTAAAGAGGGCTCTGTTCTATGTAGGATTTTAGTCTTTACCAAGTCTCCTGATTCCAACAATGGAATAGGGTAATAGTCGAGCTGTTTACGGATTTTCATCCTTCTGTAAACCAACTAGCAGGTAAAAGTGATGGCTGAATATACACAGCTGAGTTCATGTGAGGATTGCTTACTACGGCTGTAGGTTCTTTCACTTATTCATTCATTCTAGGACTTACACTTTAGGGGGAAGACAGATGATAAAAGAAAAATTTCGTCAGTTTTAGAATCTAAATAAAAAATATATTTTTTCAATAAATGTATGAAGCAGCCACTAAAATTCAGGCTCCATGAAGACAGTTTGTTTTGTTTGGTTTTATTTTTCTGTACCTTAATAGCAGCAGCATTGCCTGGCACATAGCAGATACTCCAGAAATAGGCGTTGAGTGAAGAAGAAAAACATAAATAATACATTCAGATAAAGGGTTAGAAGTGATGAGACTATAATGGAGAAGGGAGGCTTTAACTTAGATAGGCTAGTTGGGAAGGAGCCTTTCAAGAACTGGCATTTGAATAGAGATCAGAATGATAGCACAGAGTTAGCCCTGTGTAGTTCTGAGGGTAGAATGTTCTAGACAGAGACCAAGAAAGTGTGATCTGTTTATGGAATGTCAAGAAGGCCAGTGGGGCTGAAGAGAATAAAGAGAAAGGGAGAGAGTCAGGATATGAGCCCAGGGTCCAGGGCAGGACCAGATAAAAGATAGTCTTATAGACCAAGGTAACAGGCTTGCATTCTAATCTAAGAGTCATGGGAAGACATGAGGCACTGTATTAGAAAATAACTTAATTTACTGTAGACATGATTACCATTATTAAATTGTAGATAGCAAAACTACTGTTGCATGTAACACATTGAGAAATACCCTTTTAAGGAATATAGTAGAGGAAAAATTATTAGGGATAAACTAATACTATAGCTGCAATCATGAAGAAAAGTCAGATTTAAGAGAAATTGAGAAGATAAAATTGAGGAGGATAGATGTAAGATGTGAGAGAGAAGGAAGTCAGATGACTCCCTGACTCTTGCTGGAGCACCTGGATGGATGGAAAAGAAGGAGAATTCAGCAATGAAATAACTCAGGAGCAATAAACACTTAACTGAAAGCAATCCATGCACTGCTTTTCATGTTGTACATAGTATATGCAGATAAGAAGGGCAATGCCTGCTCTCAAGGAGCTTGCAATCTGGTGAGGGGACAGCAAGTAACAAAGCTGGCTAGAGAAGACATCATGATGTAGTAAAATGTAAAACATATGTAAAAACCTTTAATCTAGAGCACCACAGAAATATTTGTTTAGGGCCTGAAAGAAGCTAAGTTGTGATTCTCCTCTCTTCTCCCTTAAATAGGCTCTTCTCTCTCTTTTTGAATGGGAAAATTCAGAGCATTCTTATTATTGTTAGGGTTGCCAGATAAAATATAAGACTAAAATGAGAACCTAAGGACTACAGTTTCCGTGTAAGGATGAATTAAAAAATAAAGTTTCCCGGAGAAGAGGGCAACAACCACAGAACAACCACCAAACCATCCTGGTCCTGAGTTTGGCACTGGGTAGATTAAAACAATGACAACAACAAGCCTCTTCTGCGAATTTGATCTTACGTAGGGTTTTAATTATGTTGCATCTTACATTGGCTCTTAAATAGATTTTTAATCAGATTTCATGTAATCTGTGTGTTATAAAGTATCTCACAAGGAAAGCTCAATTTAAACTAGACCCAGGTAGGTAGTATCCCAAAGCAATTGGTAGAGGCAAATACGAATGAATCCTCTCTAGAGAAATGTAATCTTAACCCAGATCTCAAAGTATTCTCACATTCATCTTTGATGTTAATCTCTCATTTTGATATTAATTTCTCATTTAAATTCTTCCTTTCCTGCAATTACCCTTTGTGTTTTTTTCAATTTTTTAACTTTATTGAGGCTTTTAGTGCTAAGTCAAAGATCTCTCTTGGTAAATGTCTTATTGCACTTGAAAATATGTTTTCAAGATGCCCCCCCCCCTTTTTTTTTTACATTTTAGTGTAACATTTTTATTACCACCAGCACCTGTAATGTTTTCTTTTTTAATTTTAATTTTTTAACATCAAAAACATTTTGTATTGGGGTATAGCTCAAACATCTTTTGACATTGATTTTTAATGTAATTCCATAGTGGTAAGAGAATAGACTCTGTATGATTTCAGTACCTTTAGACCATGACATTTTTGCACTTTGTTTTGTGTTCCTGAATATGTTCCAGTGTCTCCTGGTTTATAGTGTATGGGAACTTGAATAGAATTTGAACTCTACTGTTGTGTGAAAATTGTATAAATCTCAATTATGTTGACTTGGTTAAAAAAAAAAAGAAATATTCTGACATTAAAGGAGAATGGTCACAGTTTAAAAACATAAGCTATAAGGAAATCAGGTGCTCTGGATGAAAGTCAGCAGAAATAATCAGCAGAATCAGACCCACAGAGACTACAGATCTTGAAATTATCTGACATAAAAATAGAAATTTAATATTTTAGAGAAATGAAAGAGCATCTTGAGAGTAGAAAAGTAACCAAACAGTTGAAAAGAACTATATGTAACCTCTGTAAGTGAAAGACATAAAAATTCAAAGTTAAAACTCAATGGATAGATTAAGTAGATTAGGCATAAGAGGAAGAAAACTAGTAAACTCAAACACAAATACAAAGAAAAGATAGAAAATTCAGTCCAGATAGACAAAAAAGCAAAGAGGAAAGAGCAATGACAGATAGTGAAGGTTGTTAACATGAGAAGGTCTAACATATGTTAAAGTTCCAAAAAGAGATGGTAGAATGTGAAAGAGGCAATGTTCAAAGAGAATAGAATACCTGAGAATTTTTCAGAGTTGTTAAAAGATAACTAGGCATTAGTCCCAAGAAACAGCATAAATGTATATCTTTGATCTGAAAGAAAACCTATCATACTAAAATAGAATAACCAAGAAAATGAACAGCTCTTAGACTGTGGAGAAGAATCAAGAGACTTAATAAAGAGAAGGAAAATACCTTGAGAAGAAGATGTGAAATTTTGGTGGATGAAAGAATATCAGTCATTTCAGAAAGACACTTAAAGAGTTGCAGGAAGTTCTCTGAAATTGTGATGAAAGACTTGGAATCATAAAATACAAGAGCCAGAAGAGAACTTAGGCTCAAAGCCCAGCTTAAATGTTAGAAGAATATGAGGCATTTTTGTTTGTTTCTTTTGAATACTCTGCTTCTTCCAAAAGAATGAGTCTTTTTCTGAGTTTCCAGTGAATTTTGTGTTTATGCTGCCACTCTTATCCAGTGGGGGTGTTGAGAATTATTAATAATCTGCCATATTCAGGGAATATATCTTACTCATCTCTGCAACCCTAGTCCCTAGTGTTATGCCCAGAATTAATTTATTCCTTTTGCAAGTATATTTTGGGTTCTACTATATGCTGTGGCTACAATGATGACTAATTCCTGGTACAATATGGAGCTTATAGTCTATGGATCAATGCAGCAAGTAAAAAGATATTGTAGAATGCTATGTGATCAGTGTTACTAACAGAATTGTGAACAATTTATGAAGAAAAAAGTGTGTGTTCCTATGTGTGTGGGGTTCCTTGAGGAAGTGAAAGCTTAGATGAGATCTGAAAAACGAGTTTGAGGGGGAGAGAGGGTGGAAACTTTTTAATGTGGAAAAGCCTGGAGGTAGAAAGAGCTGAATTTATGGAGATAATTCCTTTAGTAAACGGGCTCATGAGATTCTCCTTGAAGAAACCATAGAGAGTGGCAAAAATCTTGTTAGTATACAGCATAGATGCCCTCACCTTAAAAACATATAGGTTTTTAAATTAGAGAATGGGAAAAGTACAAAAGTGGTTTCCAAAGAATTTGAGGTAGCTCATGTAGTGTAGATGTTAAGACTCAAGGAAGCACAAAGAGATAGGAGAGAGAAGATGGAAGAAACCAGTGGCTGAATCATGAAGTTTTTATGTCATGTTCAGGAATAGAGGTTTTACACAGAGCTGTAGGAAATCATTTTAGATTTGTAGGCAGTTGTCACAACAGGTTTAAGTTTTAGAAAGCACGCCATTTTGCAGGATAGAGCATGACATTCAGAAGTGAAAGAACAGAAAAAGGCTAGAATTAGGGAGACCAGTTAAAAAGACTATTGCAATATCCAGATAAACTATGTTTATGACCTGAACTATAGTAGTGGATGTGGGTTGTCGTGGACAGAGTGAACAGTGTTTAGAAAGTAGAAATGACTTGGTGACTGTTTGGGTTGAATTACATCCCCCAAATAATGTATTCACATCCTAACCCCTGGTGCCTGTGAATGTGACCTTACTTGGAAATGAATTCTTTGCAGATACAACAAAATTGAGATGAGGTCCTACTTGTAGGTCGCTCAGTCCTGTCCGACTCTTTGCAACCCCATGGAATGTAGTCCACCAGCCTCCTCTGTCCATGGAATTTTCCAGGCAAGAATACTGGAGTGGGTTGCCATTCCCTTCTCCGGGGGATCTTTCCAACCCAGGGATCGAACCTGGGCCTCTTGCTTTGTAGGCAGGTTCTTTACCATCTGAGCCACCAAGGAAGCCTCACAGTAGATTAGGGTGGCCCCAGTCGTTGGATTTAGGGGTCACACACTAGATTAGGATAGCCCATAAATCCAGTGATTTATACTTATATTTATATAACAAGGCACGTGAAGACAGACATTCAGTTTCAGAAGGAAGATGTTAATGAGATCACAGAGGAAGAGATTAGAGTAATGTAGTTGTAAGCCAAGGAAGGCAAAGATGACTGGAAATCACCAGAAGCCAGGAAGAGGTGAGGAAAGAACCTCCCTTGGAGCCTCCAAAAGGAGTCACTTGTGCTGACTCCATGATTTTGGACTTCCGGCTTCTAAAACTGTGAGAAACATACATTTCTGTTGTTTCAAGCCAGTTCAATTTGTGATTCTTCATTATAGCAGCCCTTGGAAATGAATGCAGTGATAATAGTGTTTAGTGGCCATCATTTTTCTTTGTTTCTGCCTTCTTCTTTAAAATGTTGGAAAGATCTCTACTAGTTCTTCTTTGTATTTCACCTATTTCTTTTTAAGAGGAAGAGGAATGCTCTGTCTTATGTGATTGAGGAATTTGGGAGAAGGGACTCAGCATGCTTGAGATGGGAAGTTTAGTGGGGGTGGCAGAGTGTTAGGAAGCTCACTTTTTATAGATCTAACACATATTCTCCACTTTAGCTGTATAAATAATCAAGTTGATCCTTTGATCTATTTCTGTATTCCACCCCCTTGCCCCACCAAATCTTAATGCTCACCTGGTTCTGAATTGTGGGGAGAGGTATTTGTAATAAAGCCCAGAAAGAGGAGGGAAAATAATAGTTCCTGGGAATTTGGGCTTGAGCAGCTGAGTGGTACTCTATTTGGAACCATATACTCAGGAGTAGGGGTTGTTGAGGACACAGGTGGAAGCTGATGACGTGTAGAAGGTGCTTGATGTATTGGCTGAATTGAAGGTGGTTCAAGTCCTTAATTTTTTTTTCCAATTTAAAAAATTTTTTTTAGAAATTTATTTATTTTTTAATTGAAGGATAACTGCTTTACAGAATTTTGTTGTTTTCTGTCAAACATCAACATGAATCAGCCGTGGTTATACATATCAAGCCCTTCATTTTAAGGATGAGTAAGCTGAGCCCCAAGAATCTCAGCCACTTGTTCAAGATCATACAGAACAAATGAAGACTTGGAAACTTCTGTTCCTATGAATTCCAAGTGACTTTTCTATCTCTTCCACACTGCCTCTATTTAAGATTACATATCCTTGTTTAAAAATATTCCCACACTCACTCTAAAAGATTTTAATATGCAGGCTTACTGTGCTATTCAAGACTGCTGATTCGTCTATCCATTATTAAAAGCCCACATCACATTGTCAGCTAATGAATGTCCAGGCACAGCCTTGGGACACTTCAGCTGGACTTTGCACTAAGTCTACCCACATCGTGTAACTAAGAGCCTTCCGCCCTGTACAGAAGGGGTCCCCAGGATATTTCATCATTGCAGTTTTCATGTCCAGACTTTGCTTGGAATCTCCAATCTATTCAGGATCATCTGCCAAAGTTAAACTGCCTGGAGCAAAACAGAGCAATCCTTTGGATCCTGAAATAAGTGTCCAGGGCTGCGGGAGCCAAGCTGGAGAAGGCAGAGGGACTGGGTGTGCAGTCCCCCCAAAATCATATGTTTTATTACCTCTCTTTTCAGACAAGAGAAGGTTACAGAAAGCATAACCTTTCATTTCCTGACTCTGTTTAGGTGCACTTCACCACCTCAGCATCCACGGAAATTCTCCAGCTAAATATATCGTTAGAAAAAAAGAAAAAACAAGACAACATACGTTGTTCTCCCTTGCTGCCTAAACAGAAACAAAAGTGCTGAAAAACAAAATTTATTCTCCAACAGACATATTTTCTGGTCATTACTTTTTGCCCAAATTGCTCGTTTGTGTAAGCAAACTAGAGCTTGTGTAAACAAGTTCTGTTATCTGGAGGAAAAAAAAATCTAAGCACCATCCTCTGTGATAGGCTCTTAAAGAAAAAAACAAAAAAGGAGCCTCTTTCATTTCTAAGAAGATATTTTGAAAGACTCTGCCTATTCATCATCAGGAATATTTTAAAGAAGTGATGTTTTCTTTTGTGTATCTTCAAGTCGCTATAGCAACTGGATCACTTTCTACTCGTTAATCAGGTGGCACCAGCCAGAGAATCTATCCTTCCCCCTAGGTTTGGAGCCTTTGCTTCTTACTTTACCTTTTGAAAACTTCACAGAATTTGGAAATAGTTTTCTTCAAAAATGTTTCCCTTGATCTGCAAGTTTTTCTGTGTTCAATGTCTTCGTCACTACACATTTTCTCTCTCGTGTTATTTGAGGCTTCTGTGGAGTACTGGGTATGTTTTGATTGCTCCTTTTTTCTGTACTTCTGTGCTTTGATTTCTTACAGCCCTGGGAGGTTTTGCTGAGTCTCTAGAGTTGTGTGGTAGATTATACAGAGACCTACTTCCTCTTCATTGTATAGACTGTCAGCCACAAGTACATGTACAGTTAAAAGTGGAGTTTTGTTTCCTTTAATGTTCCTTTTAAGCCCCTCCTCCTTCTCAAAAGCCAGCAATTCCATATTGATTTTCATCACAAACATTTGGACCTGCTGTAACAGTGCTGAGTGAGCGATGACCATAGCTCATCATTGTTCAGTGATCTGAGGGATTCAGTGACTGTGTTCCCCAGTGTCCATACATTCTTCTGAATACTTGGTTTGTGTGCCAGTTGCTGGATGACTCTAAACATTATACAAAATAGGGCCAGAGGACCTTGGAGGGCAGGTAGTTCAAAAGCTGCTTAACTGGAGTTTGGTTTGCAGAAATGTTTGGTGGACCAGCACAGGGTTGACCTCTACTATTTCTAAAGAGATCAAAAGATTTCTCATGACAGTCTGGATCACGCTCAAGTTCTACCTGCAACTACAGATAGCTGAGCAGCAAATGACTCATCTGGATTGTTGGATCTCTGGCCCTAGGCCCTGAGCTCCCAACTGTGGTTCCTGCCTGGCACCTGCAGGGATTTGAAGTTAGGCCCTTGATCTTGTTCAGTTTCCACCCCTCCCCCGTTTGTACAGATTAAAAAAACTGAAACCTACACTTTTCAGGACTTGACCTAAGCAAGAAGCTAATTAGTGGCAGTTTGAGCTTTCAGTGTAGATTTACTGACCACTAGCCCAGGGCTTCAAGTTCTTTGATGATCAAAACTACATTTTATAGTGTTTCTAGGGTAGAATGGACTTTACAGGAGATACACTTGAAACTATGGCTCTTTAAGAACTACACAAATCCACACACATGATCACCTGCAACTGGCGATGTTGTAACAAATCTTGTCAGCGTGAGCTTTTTGAATAACACTCTGCATGTTATTTAGAGTAAGAAGGGCATTTGTTTGTGGGTGTAGACGAACAAAGTACTGGAGCTGAGTGTGTGCATGTGTATATGTATGGGATGGGTGGGGTGAGAAGGGAGAGACCCTCTGTGCACATTTTCTCCAAAAGTGGTAGTTTTTCAGGGTCTCTTAAGTGTACTGGGTTGAGGTGAGGACTAGAATTAGAAAAAAGCGGAAAGAAAGTTAGAAGCAGCACTGTGAGCACAGCCCTGATTTATCTAGAGGAGGCAGTGAGAGAGCAGAAACATTTTTATGTATTTGCTCCCCCACCTGTTAACGAAGGGCACAGAGTTAGTCTCTCCACCCCCCAACCACATGTTAGAACACTGATGTGTCTGTGGTGTATGGGGGGGGGGTTCCCCAGGCACACATATGTGTGTGTGAATGAATGTACCCACAAGCATGTATATATAGGTTTTGTGAGCGTGGGCAATGACTTACTGAACCAAAAGGTAATACTCCTCAAGTTTTTGAGAGCCCTTTCTCCTGGTAGCCGTTCCCAAAGGGAACAAAGGTTAACAAATAAATCCTAGTTGCTTTGGTGCTGCAGTAAATAAAATGAAAAGTTGACCGTAAAAGAGAACTCGGGCTGTGGCTTTACTTAATCCAAACAGTCCATGGGGAAATGAGTCCATTATCATAGTAAAAATAAAAAGCATAGCACCTGCTAATGAGGCAAGCCACCCTGAGACGTGCTGGCTGTGGGGCCTTGCAGGGATGGCGGTGCGGGACTGCGGTGCCACGGAAGCCCTAACACGGGGGCTTTGTGATGACAGAGAAAAGATTCTGTGAACTAGCCGAATGCCCAATCTCTACAAAGCCAAACTCTTCTTAATGAATCTCCTGTGACTGCTCTAACAATTCCGGTGGCACTTAGGTCTGAAAACAAGAGGGATTTCACAGTGTCATTAATTCTACACAATAACACATGAA
Organism: Cervus elaphus; assembly: GCF_910594005.1. Lineage (NCBI taxonomy): Eukaryota > Metazoa > Chordata > Mammalia > Artiodactyla > Cervidae > Cervus > Cervus elaphus. The sequence goes on along the minus strand of NC_057843.1, from coordinate 50,202,785 downwards.
GTAGAGAGCAGGCTGACAATTGTCTGTCGAATTTGCGGAGAGCTTGGCCCCACCATGAAATATCTTTGATTGGCTGTCTATCTTGTAGGATTCTTTGAGGTAATTGCTGGCGGTGTCTTCCCTTCATTTCGTATTTTATGGGCCTGATTATTCTGTGAATGCTCTTCTATTTTCTTTCTCCATGGCATGGGAACACCCCAGGACTAGTTTTCAGGGTTCACTTATAAAAAGAGCTCTGTTTTATAAGGCAGGCCCTTTTGCAGTCAGCTGAGATTCCTCTCTCAGGCACCACAAAGATTCTGTCTCTAAGGCCATTATTCTTTCTGTGGTTCCTCAGCCCTCCAGGGGCCTTCATTCATATTGGCAGGTGATAAGCTATTTTCAAGTCACGGGCAATCATAGTAATTCGGCATTTTTCCTTATTAGCACCTCTGAATGGAGAAAGTGCGTGGAAACTGCTCATCTGTGCTGTCTCTTTTCTCTAGGCTTGGAGCTTTTATGCTCCAGATGGGCTGTGTTGTTAGTCTAAAGGGATTAAATGGGAGAGCATCCCTCAGTCTTTCTAATGGTCACAAATGACATGGATGAGATGCTCAGCGTTTCTTTCTTCACTTTGAGAGAGGCCACCGACCTAGTAGGAGAGCCATTGCTATTTTCATTCCTGGATCTTGAGACAGTTTTGAATAAGACTTTGTCAAATGATGGATGCACACGTGGGTGCCTGAGCGCATTCGTGTTTCTTGTCGGTTACGAGAGCAATTTTCCAAAGCTTTGATACATTTTAGGAATCTCCAGTGTTTTCTAAAGAAACTTGGCACTGAGGGAAGTGGGGCTGGCTTGACCGCAGAAGGCTCAAAACCTCATATATTTTGGTGTGTGAATAGAAGGGAAGAGGATTCAGTCTCCATAAACACGCCGCCCCAAACACCGACATGCTTTACCAACACTGTCAAAGATGAAAGGGCTTATAGTGCAATCAGAATTAAATAGGCAAACATTTAGAATTATTTGGAGGTACCTGTGATTTACCCAACCCACCATGATCCCTCCTATAGGCGCATTATTGTCAATAATTCTGTCTATGTGCAGTAAATACATGTAATTATTTTTTTATGATGAACTGATTATTTCATTCATCTAACATTTTGGCTGACAGCTGTTCCACCTTTTTGAGGCAGTGCATTTACTTAGCCTTCTGTATGGATATTTCTAAGCAGGTGGCAAGCACGTCAGAGTCTAAGAACTATTGTGTCTAAAACTAGTGGATTATTTGAAAATTGTGTTTTCTCTAAGACTTATGTTTAATACATATAATGGAAAGTTTGAGAAAATTTTCTGCCTCGATGCTGGTTTGGGAAGCTGTACATTCTAAATGCCTGGAACACAGACAGGCATGATAAGATGAGGGATCTGATGGAATGATGAATCAGAAGAAAACGTGGCTTGCCTTTAATGGACACCAGCGGCTACCCATTCCGTCCCTTTACAGGTCTGCAAACTGGGATTGCTTTTCTTTTAACATTTTACAGGCTTACCTCATTTTATTGCACTTCACAGATATGCATATTTTACAAATTGAAGGTTGCGGCGACCCTGTATTGAGCAATACTTCTGGCACCATTGTCCCTACAGCATTTGCTCACTTCATGTCTCTGTGTCATATTTTGGTAATTCTCACACTATTTGCAGCTTTTTCTTTATTATTGTATGTTTCTCCCTGTTTCCTGAGACACAGTATTGAAATTAGGCCAGTTGGGGTTGCAAAGAGTCAGACATGACTGAGCAACTGAACAACAACACAAATAAGTTGTGCCTCTAAGTGTTCAAGTGGAAGCAAGAGCCACACGTCTTTCACTTTAAATCAGAAGTTAGAAGTGATTCTACTTAGTGAGGAATGCAGGTCAAAAGCTGAGGTAGGCTGAAAGCTAGGCTTCTTGTGCCAACTAGTCAGCCAAGTTGTGAATGCAAAGGAAAAGTTCTTGCAGGTAATTAAAGAGTGCTACCCCAGTGAGCACACAAGTGATAAAGTGAAACAGCCTTACTGCTAATATGGAGAAAGGTTGACTGGCCTGGATAGAAGAGAAAACCAGTCAAAATTTTCCCTTAAGCCAAAGCCCAATCCAGAGCGAGACCCTAAGTCTCTTCAATTCTACAAAGGCTGACAGAGGTGAGGAAGCTACAGAGAGAAAAGGTTGAAACTAGCATAGGTTGATTCATGAAGTTTCAGAAGCCATCTTCATAACATAAAAGTGCAAAGTGAAACAGCAAGTGTTGACATAGAATCTGCAGCAAGTTAGCCAGGTTTAATTAAGACAATTTATGAAGGTGGCTTCATTAAACAACAGACTTATGTTGGATGGTACCATTTAGGACTTTCATAGCTAGAAGAGGAGATGTCACTGCCTGGTTTCAGAGCGTCAAGGACAGGCTGATTCTCTTGTTATGGGCTAATGTAATTGGTGACTCGAAGTTGAAGCCAATGCTAATTTACCACTTTGAGAATTTTAGGGGCCTTAAGAATTATGCTAACTCTATTCTGCTTGTTCTCTATAAAATGGAACAATGAAGCCTGGATGGCAGCACATCTATTTACAACATGGTTTGCTGTGCTTCGTTGCTTAGTCGTGTCTGACTCTGCAACCCCGTGGACTGTAGCCCACCAGGCTCCTCTTTCCATGGGGATTCCCCAGGCAAGAATACTGGAGTAGGTTGCCATGCCCTCCTCCAGGGGGTCTTTCTAACCCAGAAATTGAACCCAGGTCTCCCGCAATGCAGGCAGATTCTTTACTGTCTGAGTATCTTAAGACCACTGTTGAAATCTGATCACAAAAAAGAGTATTACTATTCACAGACAATGTATCTGGTCACTAAAGAGCTCTGATGGAGATGTTCAATAAGATTAATGTTGTTTTCTTGCTTGATAACACAACATCCTTACTGCACCCCATTGATCAGGGAGTCATTTTGACTTTCAAGTCTTATTATTTAAGAAATCTCATAAGGCTGTTGCTGCCTTAGATAGTGATTCCTCTGAGGATCAGGGTAAAGTCAATTGAAAACTTTCTGGACAGGATTCACCATTTTAGATGCCATTAAGAACACTTGTGATTCATGGGAAGAGGTCAAAATATCAGCACTTACAGGAGTTTGGAAGAAATTGATTTCAACCTTTATGAATGACTTTGAGGGGTTCAAGACTTCAGTGGAGGATGGGGCTTCCCAGGTGGGTCAGTGGTTAAGAATCTGCCTGCAACACAGGAGAGGTGGGTTTGATCCCTGGGTCAGAAAGATAGCCTGGAGGAGGGCATAGCAACCCACTTCAGTATTCTTGCCTGGGGAATCCTGTGGACAGAGAAGTCTGGCAGGCTATAGTCTGTAGGGTTGCAAAGAGTCAGACACGACTGAAGCGACTTAGCACGCGTGCATGTGGAATAAATAACGAGAGAACTAGAACTCAAGGTAGAGCCTGAAGATGTGGCTGATCTGCTGCAACCTCATGATGAAATTTGAACACATGAAGAGTTGCTTTTTATGGATGAGCAAAGAAAGTAGTTTCTTGAAATGGAATCTACTCCTGATAGAGATGCTGTGAAGACTGTTGAAATGACAGCAAGAGATTTAGAATATTACATAAACTTAGTTGATAAAGCAGTGGCAGGGTTTTAGAGGATTGACTCCAATTTTGCAAAAAGTTTTACTGTGTTAAAATGCCATCAACACATTGATGGCATTGCCTGCTTCAGAGAAATCATTTGTGAAAAGAAGAGTCATTCGATGTGGCAGACTTTACTGTTGTCTAATTTTAAGAAACTGCCAAAGCCATCCCAGCCATTAGCAATCACCACCCTGATCAGTCAGCTTCCATTAACATTGAAATAAGACCCTCTACCAACAAAAGATTATGACTTGCTGAAAGCTCAGATGAAGGTTAGCATTTTATAGTTATAATGTATTTTGAGATTAAGGTACTTATATTGTTTTTTTAGATATACCATTGTACACTTAATAGACTACAGTATAGTGTAAACAGAGCATTTGTACTGGGTGAGGAGAAACAAAGTTTCTTGAATTGCTTTTTTGTGCTCTGTGCTTTACTGTGGTGATCTAGAACTAAACCCACAACATTTCCTGTAATTTCAATCTTACAAAAAAGTTGCAAGACTAAAAGCATTTATCCTTCACTCAGATTTATCTGTTGTTTACACTCTGATTGCTGTATAGTTTGTTCACTTGGTTTTACATATATGTATATATATACATATATATATCTACACATATATACCTTACAAATATACACATTCATGACAAACATATGTGTGTGTTTGCATGTATGTATATATGGGTTTCCTTGGTGACTCAGACAGTTAAGAATCTGCACGCAATGTGAGAAACCCAAGCTCAGTCCCTGGGTTGGGACGATCCCCTGGAGAAGGGAATGGTTACATGTATTTTCCCCTGAACTACTGAAAATAAAATGCATACATTGTGGCCCTTATCTCTAAATATTTCAGTATATATTTCTTTAAGAATAAATATATTCTCTTATGTAACCACAGTATAGCCATTAACTTCAAGAAATTTATCATTGATAAATACACTGATCTACCCTCTGTATTCCAGTTTTTTTCAGTTGACTCTGTCATGTCCAGTGGGGATCTGTTCTGGAGTTACATATTGCATTTAGTTATCTTGTCTCTTTTATAACCTGGAACAACTCCTTGGTCTTCTTTGTCCTTTGTGACACATTTTTGAAAGGCAGTGGTTCGTTTTTAATAGCATGTTTCTCATTTGGCTTTTGCCTGATATTTCTTATTGGTTAGATTCAGGTTAAACGTTCTCAGCCAAACTATTGCATAGGTCGTGTAGTGTCCTTCTCAAACCATCCTATCCAGAAATAGACAACATCCATCCATCCGTCTATCCCTCTTTAGTGATGTCAATTTGCGCTATTGTTTTTTTGCATCTCAAGAAATTTCCTTGAGCTGCAATCCAGCATACCACTCAGCCCCTGAAACTGGTAAACAGTTCCTCTAAGACAGCTACAAAGATGATGTTCCAAGAGAGGCAGGACAAGGGGTTTCAGAATTCAGAGCTCAACATCAAGGCAGGAAGAGATTTTTGAGATAATAAAACAATATTAGTAATTATGCCATTAATAATATCTATAAGAAATGCCAGCATTTATTGAGCCCTTACCATATGCGAAGTGCTTAATTATGTATTTTAAATGGTGTATTAGGTTTCTATTGCTGTCATAACACATTACTGTGGATTTAGCAGCTGAAAACATTACAGACAGATTATTTTACTGTTCTGTGGGTTAGAAGTTGGTATTGGTCTCGGCTAAAATCAGTTGCGGCAGGGCTGGCTCCTTTCTGGGGGTTCTACATAGAGAATCCAATTCCTTACTCATCTGGGTTGTTGGCAAAATTCAGTTCTTCACAGTTGTAGGACCGAGATCCATCCCCTTACTGGCAATCTCTGAGGGTTGTATCCAGCTTTGAGAGACCACCTACATCCCTTGGCTTGAGCGGGGGTGGGGGGGCCTTCAGCTAGCTTCAGAGCCAGCAGTGACGGCTCTCCCCTTCTCTCTCATTTCTCTCCAACTGTAGATAGAAAGGTTCTCCACTTTTGAGGACTCATGTGCTTAGGTTTTGCCCATCTGGATAATCTAGGATAATATCCCCATCTTAAAATCTTCAACATTAATCACATCTTCAAAGTCCCTTTTGCTGCAGAAGGCAACATATTCATAGGATTCAGGGATTAGGGTGTGGATGTCTTTGGGGGCGCTGTTACTCCCTGAAAGATAGATTGACTCCCAGCAATGCCGCCAGATAGGTACCGAAATTGCACCCAGTATGTACAATGATACCGAAGTTTAGAGAAGTTAAATGCTTTTCCCAGAATCAGACAACTGCTAAAGAGGCTGAGCCTGGATTAATTTCAAGCCGGAGGGTTTATCTAATCTGGAGGATTAACATTTTTATTTTAGCAGCAGAATCCTTCATCAAATAGGAACTTATGAAAAATCAAATCCGTAAAAAAGGAGGAAAGCAAAGCTGCTCTGGCTAAATTGGGAGAAGTGGACAGTGGGGGAGAGAAAGGCTTCACAGAATAGGAGGCTGACCGCTCACAGTCCAGTCTCTGCTTCCAGACAAGCATGTGAGGCCCATGGACAAGGGTGTAGTGACTTGGCCGGCACAGTGTGCTCTGGGGCTGGAGTTCGGCTCTTCCACTCCCCACAAGGGCCCTTTCAAACCTGTACCATAGGTTCACTTGTTAGCAATCTGCTCGTCTATTTGTTCTAAAACTGTGGATTGAGCACCTACACAGGGTGGGCAGGATTCAGAAATGATGAGAGGACAGTGAAGAGAATAAAGTCCCTGCCTGCCTGCCTGGCAGTTACGTGTTAATGGGAAAAGACAGCCAACAAGTTTTTAAACTGCATACAAAATTGAAATAAGAGATCATTGCATGTGATCTGCCAGGATTAAAAAAAGGTAATTGATGTGTGTATGTGTGTTTGTCGAGGATGAGAATGGGGGTGAGGGGTGGGGGCAGGGAGGCGAAAGAGAGAGAGAGACAGAAAGAAAGGCTGGCTTTCGGCTGAGTGCAGAAGGGAAGCCTCTTAGAGGTGTTGTTTAAACTGAGATGTGATGACAGGAAGGAGCCAGCCAGGTTAATATGTAAAGTGTTCCAGTGGAGGAAGTCACAGCTAGGGCAGGGCCTGGGATCAAGAATGGGCCAGAAACAATCACGAGCGGGAGCCCCCAGTGTGGCTGGAGAGTGAGGATGCGGGGAGAGAGGCAGGGTTGAGGTCAGAGTCACGGAGGAGGCTAAAATTAGTAAGGCTCTTCGGATTTAAACACACGTCTGTCAGTTGCCCAGCGTTTTCTACTAATTCTAACTTGAATCGGGCTTAGAATCCCAAGTACAGGATCCCTGGCTTCTTGGCTGAGCAGAAGTGTTACGCCCCATCAGATGAGGTTTCTGTTCACTGGACAGGGTTCCAATGCTTTTTCCTGATTTCTTGCTAAGTTCCCAGGGGGCCCATCCCATTAATGCACCCTGGGCACATAATGTGACAGTCAGACAGTGGCTCTGGGTAATTGTCGTTAGCCGTGTGTGCCACGGTCAGGGTAAGCAGTTACTGATTTCATGGTTCTGATTTGCATTTTAACATTCAAGAGGGGTAATTACGATACCCAGTCCCCAGAAATAATTGACAGATTTTATGTTTTGAAATCTCAGTAGGTCAAACTTCCCATTTGTAAAACTTTTCAGTTGCTCTTTTGCTGAACACATAAAGCAATTTTACTTCTGAACTGAGACCTTGTATGCCAAATTTTTATAGCCTTAAATATAGTATTTTATCACTACTATAAATGGTTCTTGACTCACCTCCCACAGACCCTTCAGTGCTAAAGGCAATAGCCTCCCTAATTCACTTGTTTCAATTCATAGAAGATTTTTAAGTTGAAGCCAGGTCATTTGGATAATATTTCAGATGTACAGACTGCATTTCTGCTAAACATAATAAATCTGCACTTTTACAATTGGTGTGGGCAGCTAGCATGATTGTACTAGGCTTTCCAATAAACACACCTTCTGAACGACCTCTTTTCTCTTTTTACACTCACCTCCAGACCTCACCCAATGGCTCAATGTCATCCTGAAATGTTGGGGACATGGTCATACGGAGACTACATTTTTAGGTTGATTTATTTTTCTAGTGGAGCATCCAGGTTTCTAGCAATTATTTTAGGGCATTAAGTTCCATCATGATGATAAATCAAGCTGTCAGTTCTTTCTGGTCCAAATTAGAGGTTGGAGAGATTGAGAAACTTTTCTGGTTGAATATTCCACCTTTTGCGTCTCCAGATCAGTTTACATGTGTTGCTATTAGTCTGGAGGTAATGCCATGTGTATCCTAGGATTTGCTCTGATCCCGATGAGCTGATTGGATGGGGACTTCTCATGCAGAAATGCTTCTCTCCCAGTGCTCTCATGGGCCTCCCAGTTCCTGGTAGACATGGAACAAAGAAGGGGCTGGGAGGTAGATATCCCTGGGTTGCTTGCTTAGTTCATACAAAACATTATCTAGTTGTCTCACCTAGGGGTGGATAGCTTATAGACAGAACACACTGTCTTAATGGAAAATATTTGAAAAACAAAAGTTGGCAGCTACAGATGGCCATAGGCACTGGTGGGAGGAAAAAAGGTTTGATTGACCTGGTACCATCCCCAGTGAGGATAGGACTAATATTTGGAGATGTCGGCATGGTTACCCCCTGCCTTCTAGTACTTCAACTTTGGGTACTTGGCCAAGGGGTGGGAAATGAGGACCTGTGTTGCCTGGGCCCTGTCCCCGCGCCCTCGGCTGTCTCCGGCTTGCTTGGCCATTTTGTCCCCCTTCTGCGTCTTGTGCCCTGGGCTGGCCCACTGTGCTGGACGCTGAACTGAGGCTGCGTGTCGGGCTGCAGCCAAGGTTCCTCTGGTGGGAGTTGTAGGGAGACTTCATGGAAAGGATGAATCTGGACTGCTACCAAATTACCCTCCTGTTGACTGTTGGAAGGCTGGAATTTCAGACCCAGGAGGTGCAGAGGCAATTTACTGACACTCATTGTTGGCCTGAGTCTTAGCTGGAGATCTGCCTGAGGAGCAGCTGGGTATCAACATGCAGATGCTCCTGCCTCACCCACACTCAACTTCTCTCGGTTCTGGTGTCTGCCCTGTGACTTCAATTTTTTTTTTTCCCCTGCCAGTGGAGCTTAAAGCTCCTCTTACCATCTGGCAAAGGACTGTGAAATAGCACTGTAGCAGTGGTCCTGGGAGATAGAGCCCTGGGGGTCAGAAGAGGACAGCTCCTGGTAGGCACAAAAATCACAAGTATTTACTGAGTACCTACCTGCTGACAAACACCATGCTAAGTGCTTATGACATGATGCCACGGAAGTTAGACATATGGCCTCAGGTATAGTAACAGGCCTCTTGGTGATGGCAGAGATGATAGGAAAGAAAAAGTATGGAAATGGAGAGAAAGCAAATTGCATTTTATTTTGGTATTAATAATAGAGCCTCTTGGTTTCATTCCCTTAGGGAGCCCAAGATATGATCATTTTTCTAGTTTTCATTATAATCTCTAGGGCTGTATTAAAAGGTAGAAGGAAGGCAACTTATGTATATTTTCCTTTATAAAACAGGATGGAGTTAGGAAATGAAAAGTGTACCACAAAGATTTTCATTTGTGGTAGGGGAAGGATGGAGACAGATGCGATGATTATAGACTCCATTTTCCACAATCCCACAAAATCAAGTGAGATCTAACCATCCAAGGTTCCAGTCACTATTGGTGGTCTCACTTTTACTTTTGTTTTAAAATTAGCAGATAGACATAAGCTGAACTCTTGGTTACTGAGAGATTTCTGAGTATCAATATTCAGAGGGATTTCTGAGTATCAGTATTCAGAAATACCTTACTACAAAAAGTAATGCGGCAACATGTTTCCAGTTTGTGTTTCCAATACAGAAGAGGTACTCTCATTGGTTTTTAGAGAGCTCTGTTAAAGTGAAATCCATCCCCATCCAGCCCAAGTGTTCTTTGCCCCTAATTCCTGGCAGTTTAATGTTGCAGACACCATGGTGCTTTCAGAAATGGCAGCCCCTCCAGCCTGTGTGTGTTGTGCTCAGCCACACTCTGAGTTTTTGTTTAACTAGGTTTGTTTTGGAAGTAATTGGCTCGGCTCTGTCCTGCAAGCGTACGTGATTCAGACAGCCTTGGCTTGCAGCTTGACTTTGCAGGTCAGTTACACAACAAGCAGGAGGAACTTTGATTATACCCGGCTCTGGGGGAAAATAGTGTAAAGAGCCAATGATGAGCTAGTTGCTCTAGCATTGGACTTAGGATACCTTCCCACAATTTTCTTTTCCCTCATTGCTGTAAGAATGTGAACATGAATGTAGGGGGAGAAGGGGGTAACTTCAGGAAACACAACTAAGTAGCATGAGACTATAGCCAAGAGTGAAACAAATATGGCAGATTGACTTAACAACCTCATTTATATTCTCTAGAAAAATGGTGTATGAGTGCAATCTGTTCTGGAAAAAGAGCATATATTTGAATATTCTGTTGGTTTGGAGCCAGAGAGTCCTAAGCTTAAATTTGGTTCTGAAACTTGCTACTTATGTGACTTTGGGCAAGTTGCATACTCTCTGGGCCTTGGTTTTCTCATCTGTAAAGTGGGGATAAGGATTTCGAACAGAGAGGATTGTACTGGGGAGTAGAGATCATGTTTGTAAAGTGCCTACCTAGCTGAGCACCTCATATGGAATGGACCATAAGTTGTAGTTGATAGAATGTATTCGACTCTGCTTTAGCTTCTGTCCTCAACAAAGTGTTTTAAATATGATAGTGAAGTTATCTTTTTATATTATAATCTTAATTCTGATTGCACATTAGAATCAGTCCAAGAGTTTTGAAAAAATATGGGTGTCTGAGCCTCACTCCAGACCAGTGAAATCAGAAACCTTGGAAATGGGTTTCAGAACTGCATTTTTCCATTCCCACTGCCTCCCCCCACCACCCTGGGTGATTCTTAGAAGCACCTGGGCCCGAGAATCACCAAGCCTTCCATTTCCACATGAGCCCTTTGAGAGCAGAGAGCATGTTTTCACTTGTGCATGCTGGGCTGCAGTCCATGGGGTCACAGAGAGTTTGGACACAACCAAGTGACTAACGCTAACACTATATCCCCAGGCTTAGCCAAATATAGGTGCTCAGTAGATGTTTCTTGAACTAAATTCCAAAAAATGGAGAGAAGTTGTCCAGATTTCCAAGACTGGTCTCATATGGCACATTTCTTGGGCAGCAGATGAAGGCAAGAGATGCCAGCATCTTATTATTCTCATAATAGGGATTTGAAAGTGCAAGGTAAAGAAAGATCAAGGGCCTTTCAGCTGACAGTTTACCTGTCATGTCATTTATCACTGGGCCTCTTTTTGACTCTTCTGTTGCCAAGGGATCAGAGAGAGGTGAGATAGTAGAATACTTTGGAAAACTCCATCAGTTGAAAAAAAAATAGCACCTTTTTCAGAAGAGTTTTTTTCTTGAAAGAAGGAAAAAGTCAGACACTGCCAAGATAGATAGTGGGCAGTTATCTTGGGTAAGATTCAGAGCTGCAGAAGAGAGAAGTCAGTGACCCCAGTGATGGGGTGCAGGTTTGGGGCTGTTTCATGCACAAATATGTGAGGTGAGACCTCAGCATATACAATAGCAGTCTTAGTCATTACCTTGTGAGAATGTCCTTAGGGTATTCACAGTATTAGTTTCTTTCTCTTTCGTGGGCACCTGGCAAGATTGCATCTCCCCCAGTCTGCAGGCTCAGGCAGAACCATATGACTTGCTTTGACCAAAAAATATGTGAGCAGGAGTTACAAGTGTTAATCCTGGGGAAACCTTTAAGAGCCAGTGTATCGGGTTGGCCACAAAGTTCATTCAGGCTTTTCCATATTATCTTAAAACGTTTTGGCCAACCCAATACTTTGCTTCTGCCACAACAAGGTAATTAATGACTGCTCCATCACCCTGGGGCCTGGACTGAGTGCAGGGAGCCGGCCTGAATGTACAGGCCCCTTACGGCTCTGAGAGAGATCAAAAGGTCTCTCTTTGTCCTGCCACCCCTTCTTGTTAAAGTATAGACTGGCATTTGTCTCCTTCAGGGAAAAAACACACCGGTGACCTTTTTGCCTGTTTTTCTGGTGCTGATAAGCTCATCATGCCTGAAACCTGTTTTCATCTAATGTTCTATTGATGAAGCCTGTTTTCTATCTAATGTTCTAATGATCTTAATCATGTTGGGCGCTAGGGTAATTAATGCTTTACTGATCTTAAGTGTGGGAATTTAAAACATCTGTAGCTCTGCACGTATGCGAAACCCTCGATCTATTCTTAGTAACTCCTGTTAGCGTATATATAGGCGTGGTATTCTTCAATAAAGTTGGCGGAGTCAGACGCAAGCGGACTCCGTCCCTCTCAACCCCATCTTTCTCTTTCTGAGTCTTCTTTTTCCTAGGTACTCTGGTGATTGCGTTCTTGACCAGTTCGTTTGCCGGCAGGCTCCGGCAACTGAGGACCATGAAGAGCAGAGTTCTCAGCTGACCCATGATGGAGATGTAGCATGAGTGAGAAATAAACTTTTGTTGTTTATTAAGTTCTTGAGATTTGGGGATCATCTGTTATCATAGCACAACCTTGCCTATCATAGAGTGTACTTAGGACAAACAGCTTCAAAGTCAACTGCTTCGTCTGTGAAAAAGAGTAAGCAAAGTTATGCACAAGACTGCTTGAAACTGACAGCTTAACTCCTCTTTCACTTCCCATATGCATAAAATCGATCAAGTTTTAGCAATTCTTTAATCCTCAGTTTCTCTACCTGTGAAAACCACTGGATTATAGATGCAAAAACACATCACCTACATTGAGTGTTCAGCGGAGTGCCTGGTGAGTGAATGATGATGCCAGATAAATATTAGGTTAAACAGTCCAATTATTTGTGGAATAAATAAAGGGCAAGCACAAAAGTACGCAATAAATATTTGCTAAGTGAATTCATCAAGAAAGCTAAGATAAATAAGGAACCATGGAACTGCAAAACTTATGCAAATTCTTTCAACAATGAGTTCTCTTTTCTTAAGGTTTCTTTCCTTCTAACCCACCACCTTTGAAATAAGGTAGCACTTAGAAAATGAGGGGAGAAGGAGGCTCTAATAAATGATAAATATATATGTGTGTATATATACACACACAATGGAGCTTGCTCGTTTCTCTTTTCTTTAGCAAACTGATGACAGTGCATTTAGATGCCAGTCCTTTCTCTGAAGATGGCTTGTGTTGGCCTTTTAAAGAAAAGAGGCATTTTGAACTGCACTTCCCCATCTATCCATGGAAAATGATAGTAGGAAACCACCTGGGTCACGCGCTAAGGTTGGTCAGACAGAGAGGAGTGCAAGAGGTCACTAGAAGGCCCTTTGTTTCACTTTTACCGTCAGCAACTTCTTTCCAATTTAAAGGAGACACCAGCCTAGTATACATTTTATTCTGCAACGCCTTTTCTTTGGAAGGCACCAAAACTGTTTGACACTGTTCTTGTTCCCCTGCAACTTTGTGGAAAAGGTTCAAAGGGAGATCTGGGTAAAATTCAGAGTGATCTGTGACCACGATGTTTAATTTGAAAAACCTTGTATGTTTGCTCCATTGGAAAACTAAAATGTGAGCTTCATGTCTCAAATGTCTTGATATTACTTCCTCTATGAACGAGGTCTCAGTCCTTAATAGAAAATAGAGTAGCAGAAGGAAGTGAGGTGGTTCTCTTAATTCATAGATCTGAAGCTTGAATTAAACATGGGTCGGGGGAGAGAGCATACCTCATCTTCACGTGGAGAAGAGAGGGTTGTCTCTTGTGATGGAATCTACTTTCCAGAAAGCAAAAGAGTTACTGTGAAAGTGAATGAACTGAAGGGATGTCAAGAGACAGAGAGGAATCCTGGGCTAAACAAAAATGTGCCACTTACTCTCAATCTGGCTGTTGAAAGGATTGCCCTGTATTCTCTACCCCACCTCAGAACATTCCAGATGCAGGCCCTGAAGGCTAACAGCCTCAGGTGATCTGGGATCCTTGATTAATCTACATGACTATTAAGAATAGTTTCATGATTCGGTAAATTTAGTTATGGCGTCTGCATAAAGTTGTAGCCAAACAAAGAATCACTGTTGTGTGTAGAATTGAGGAAAGGGGCAGATATAAAAAGATTTTTAAAAAATCTTTATAATTCCATAAAGCATAAGACTCTTCACTATAGAATCAGAAGGAAAGAACATTAGATGGTATGGAGAGAGTGGTTGTAGAGCACATGGCTTTTGATCTTGAGCTATCCAGAATCAAGTCCTGGTCCTATGGTCACCAGCCCTGTTATCTTGCATAAGTTGCTTAACTGTTCTGAGCTTAATCTCCTCATCTGAAAAATGAGAATGATAATTACACTCGCTTCTTAGAACACAAGTTAAGTGTTCAATAAATGCTAGTAATTAGTTGACTGTCATGGTTTTACTGTGTGGAAATGGGGAAGAGGGGCCTTGGTAGGCCCATTGTAATGTCATCCTTTTCTTTCTAAGTCGCATGTATTGAAACACAAGTTTTATTGTGTAACATTTGCCCGTTTCAAGTGTATAGTTCTATGAATTTTGACAAACATACAGTCATGTAATCACCTCTGACAGTCAAGACAGAATATTTCCAACACCCTGGATAGTACCTTATGGCCTTTATGATGAGGACGATGGGAGTAGTATTAACTGAAATCCATAATAGACTGAGATTTCCCTAGTTTTTACCTATTGTCTTTTTCTGTCCCAGGATCCCATCTAGGATACCATATGATATTTAGCTCTCATGTTTCCTTAGGCTCCCCTTGACTATGACAGTTTCCCAGACTTGACTTGTTTTACCACCTTAACAGTGTTGAGGAGTACTAATCAGGTATTTCATGAACTATCTCACTATTGAGATTTGTTTGATGTTTTCCTCATGATTAGACTGGCCTTGTGAGTTTTGAGGGGGCTTCCCTGGTGACTCAGCTGGTAAAGAATCCTCCTGCAATGCAGGAGACCCCAGTTCGATTTCTGGGTCAGGAAGATCCCCTGGAGAAGGGATAGGCTACCCACTCCAGTAAACATGGGCTTCCCCGGTGGCTCAGATGGTAAAGAATCTGCCTGCAATGCGGGAGACCTGGGTTCGATCCTTGGGCTGGAACCCTGGAGGAGAGCATGGCAACCCACTCCACTATTCTTGCCTGGAGAATCCCCATGTACAGAGGAGCCTGGCGGGCTACAGTCCGTGAGGTCAGAAAGAGTTGGACACGACTGAGTGACTAAGCACATATACACACATGGGTTTTCACGTGGAAAACTGCAGAGGCAAAGTGCCATTCTGATCTTATTACATCAAGGGTACCTGCCTATTAGTCTGATATGCCATTGCTGATGTTGGCCTTGATCACATGGGTGAGGTAGAACTTGTCAGTTTCCTGCACTGTGAGGCTCTTCTCTCTTCCTCCCTTTCATGCTTCCCTCCTGGAGAGAAATCACTACATGTGACCTATACTTCAGGAGTAGGGAGTTATGCTCTGCTTCCTGGAGGGAGGAGTCCTAGGTAGTTATTTGGAATTCTTTTGCCTGAAGCTGTGTCTCCTTTCTTTCATTTACATATTTATTCTACCATTTATTTATTTGTATCTTATGAGCTCATGGATTCTTATTTCTTAAATTTTTTTTTGGCTATGCCTCTAGGCATGTGTGATCTCAGTTCCCCAGCCAGGAATCAAATACACACCCTACATTGGAAGCACAATGTCTTAACCACTGGACCATCAGGGAAGTCCCTTGGATTCTTATTTTATGCTTTAGGCTATAAGCTAATTTGACTTTATTTATGTTATTGCTCAAATTGTTCCTGCTTCAGCTACTGGGAGATCTTTCAGATGTTTCCTACATCCCACCCCATCACGGTGGGGTTTTTCTTTGAGTGCGTTCTTACCTTCTGTCACTAAAAGAGGCTGCCCTCATCTTGTGTATTTCCTCTCCCAGTCCTCAGTTCGGTTCAGTCGCTCAGTTGTGTCCGACTCTTTGTGACCCCATGAATCGCAGCACACCAGGCCTCCCTGTCCATCACCAAATCTCGGAGTTTACTCAAACTCATGTCCATAGAGTCGGTGATGCCATCCAGCCATCTCATCTTCTGTCACCCCCTTCTCCTCCTGCCCCCAATCCCTCCTAGCATCAGGGTCTTTTCCAATGAGCCAGCTCTTCGCATCAGGTGGCCAAAGTATTGGAGTTTCAGCTTCAGCATCAGTCCCTCCAATGAACACCCAGGACTGATCTCCTTTAGGATGGACTGGTTGGATCTCCTTGCAGTCCAAGGGACTCTCAAGAGTCTTCTCCAACACCACAGTTCAAAAGCATCAATTTTTCGGAGCTTCACAGTCCAACTCTCACATCCATACATGACCACTGGAAAAACCATAGCCTTAACTAGACGGACCTTTGTTGGCAAAGAAATGTGTCTGCTTTTTAATATGCTGTCTAGGTTTGTCATAACTTTCCTTCCAAGCAGTAAGCATCTTTTAATTTTATGGCTGCTATCACCATCTGCAGTGATTTTTGGAGCCCCCAAAAATAAAGTCTGACACTGTTTCCACTGTTTCCCCATCTATTTCCCATGAAGTGATGGGACCAGATGCCATGATCTTAGTTTTCTGAACTTGAGCTTTAAGTGAACTTTTTCACTCTCCTCTTTCACTTTCATCAAGAGGCTCTTTAGTTCCTCTTCACTTTCTGCCATAAGGGTGGTGTCATCTGCATATCTGAGGTTATTGATATTTCTCCCGGCAATCTTGATTCCAGCTTGTGCTTCTTCCAGCCCAGCGTTTCTCATGATGTACTCTGCATATAAGGTAAATAAGCAGGGTGACAGTATACAGCCTTGACATACTCCTTTTCCTATTGGGAACCAGTCTGTTGTTCCATGTCCAGTTCTAACTGTTGCTTCCTGACCTGCATATAGGTTTCTCAAGAGGCAGGTCAGGTGGCCTGGTATTCCCATCTCTTTCAGAATTTTCCACCATTTATTGTGATCCGCACAGTCAAAGGCTTTGGCACAGTCAATAAAGCAGAAATAGATGTTTTTCTGGAACTCTCTTGCTTTTTCGATGATCCAGCGGATGTTGGCAATTTGATCTCTGGTTCCTCTGCCTTTTCTAAAACCAGCTTGAACATCTGGGAGTTCACGGTTCAGGTATTGCTGAAGCCTGGCTTGGAGAATTATGAGCATTACTTCACTAGCGTGTGAGATGAGTGCAATTGTGAGGTAGTTTGAGCATTCTCTGGGATTGCCTTTCTTTGGGATTGGAATGAAAACTGACCTTTACCAGTCCTGTGCCCACTGCTGAGTTTTCCAAATTTGCTGGCATATTGAGTGCAGCACTTTCACAGCATCATCTTTCAGGATTTGAAATAGCTCAACTGGAATTCTATCACCTCCACTAGCTTTGTTCATAGTGATGCTTCCTAAGGCCCACTTGACTTCACATTCCAGGATGTCTGGCTCTAGGTCAGTGATCACACCATCATGATTATCTGGGTCGTGAAGATCTTTTTTGTATAGTTCTTCTGTGTATTCTTGCCACCTCTTCTTAATACCTTCTGCTTCTGTTACGTCCATACCATTCCTGTCCTTTATCAAACCCATCTTTGCATGGAATGTTCCCTTGGTATCTCTGATAATCTTGAAGAGATCTCTATAGTCTTTCCCATTCTGTTGTTTTCCTCTATTTCTTTGCACTGATCGCTGAGGAAGGCTTTCTTATCTCTCCTGGCTATGCTTTGGAACTCTGCATTCAAATGGGAATATCTTTCCTTTTCTCTTTGGCTTTTCACTTGTCTTCTTTTCACAGCTATTTGTAAGGCCTCCTCAGACAACCATTTTGCGTTTTTGCATTTCTTTTCCATGGGGATGGTCTTGATCCCTGTCTCCTGTACAATGTCACGAACCTCTGTCCATAGTTCATCAGGCACTCTGTCTATCAGATCTAGTCCCTTAAATCTATCTCACTTCCACTGTATAATCATAAGGTATTTGATTTAGGTCATACCTGCATGGTGTAGTGGTTTTCCCTAGTTTCTTCAATTTAAGTCTGAATTTGGCAGTAAGGAGTTCATGACCTGAGCCACCGTCAGCTCCCAGTCTTGTTTTTGCTGACTGTATAGAGCTTCTCCATCTTTGGCTGCAAAGAATATAATCAGTCTGATTTCGGTGTTGACCAGCTGGTGATGTCCATGTGTAGAGTCTTCTCTTGTGTTGTTGGAAGAGGGTGTTTGTGAACGCACTGGTCATAGCAAACACCCTCTTCCAACAACACAAGAGAAGACTCTACACATGGACATCACCAGATGGTCAACACCGAAGAAAGATTGATTGTATTCTCCCGGTCCTAGAACCAGCCAGCACTCCAAGGAGCCCTGGTAGCTTTACTGAAGAGCGGGGTCAGGGATCAAGATCTGGGCACTAGGTGTGCCTATTGCTGCTGAGGTGTTGCTTCTAGGCTGACGGAGCATGAAGTGCTTTTTTCCCCTCCAACTTTAAGATATTTTTTTCACATCTGCAGAAAGCCTGAAATAGTACAAGAAACAATTTTGTATCCTTCACCTCAATCCTTTTTCTCCCCTGAACCATTTGAAAATAAGTTGTAAACATGATGACATTTCATTCCTAGCTCCTTAGTCATGAAAATCAAAGTGTCTCAAAACATTAACAGATGTCCCCTGGGGTCACAGTCAGCTCTAGCTGAGAATCGTTGGTCTAGACACTTTTATCGAGTTTACTAGGTGATATTGTGTACTTGTTAGTACGTCAGGAGACATACGATGTTAGGTTATATGGAACCAGCGATGGTGATGTTCAGTGCAATAGCTTGGTTAAATTGGTAACCAGCAAATCTCTCTATTGTGATTAACTAGTAGTTATGGAAGTACTTTGAATCTGTGTGATTATTCTGTTCCAGAACAATTTTCCACCTAATAACTTTAGCATCCGCTGATGGTTCTCCCTTGAGTCAGTACAGTAGGGGGTGTAAAATGATAATTTTCTAATTACTTTCTTGCATATATACCAGGTGAAAATTTACTGTAAAGAAGAGCTTTCTGCTTTATTCAATTTTTGTCCTCTCTTCTCTTCGTTGCTGTTTTTAAAATATCATTCTTGATGGGTGGATTTCTATTTATTCATTTTTGGCCGTACTGGGTCTTCGTTGCTGCTTGAGCTTTTCTCTAGGTGTGGTGCGTGGGCTTCTTCTTGCAGTGGCTTCTCTTGTTGCGGAGCACAGGCTCCAGGGCATGTGGATGTCAGCGCAGGCTCAGTAGTGTGGTGTACAGGCTTAGTTGCTCTGCAGCATGTGGGATCTTCCTGGACCAGGGATTGAACCCCGTGTCTCCAGCATTGGCAGGCAGGTTCTTTACCACTGAGCCACCAGAGAAGCCCCTGGATTTTTACTAATTGAATTGTAATTCTTTGTCATCATTTTTTTTAATGTTCAAATTGTCCCAAATTGGCCAGTGGGAGCCCATTCACACTAATTACTGTGTCATTTGTATGAATATGTAACCCACTTACACAGTTCAAATCAAGAGCATGTAAAAAGGTATACTTAGAGAAGTCTCACTCCTGTTCCCTTTACCCTTTTCTCTGTGGGTAAGCATTTTTGTGGCTTCTCAGGTGGTGCGATAGTAAAGAATCTGCCTGCTAATGCAGGAGGTGCAAGAGACATGGTTGGACCCCTGCGTCAGGAAGATCCCCTGGTGTGGGCAATGGCAACCCAATCCAGCATTCTTGCCTGGAAAATTCCATGGACAGAGGAGCCTGGTGGGCTACCATCACGGGATCACAAAGAATCGGACATGACTGAGCATACATACACACAAGCATTTTCATTAGTTTCTGATTTATCTTTTCTGTCTCTTATTTTAAACTAAGTAAAAAATGTATATATACACACAAATATCTTATTTAACCATGTTTTCTTAACAAAAAGATGGCATGCTATGTACATTCTTTTGTACTTTGCCTTCTACTTAACAGTATATCATGAAATCACTATCAGTTCATATAGATGTTTGCTCTTTTATGGTTGTATAAAAGAGTATGTGTTATTTAGTTGATTCAATGACCATTAGTTGATTCAGTTACCATTAGTATGTGTCCTTTAGTTGATTCAGTGAATTTCTTCCACAAAAGGCATTTATGCCATTTAAAATAGTTTATAAAATGTTTATACCGCAAACATAGACTTCCCTGGTGGTTCAAATGGTAAAGAATCTGCCTGCAATGCAGGAGACCCAGGTTTGATTCTTGGGTCAGGAAGATCCCCTGGAGAAAGGAATGGCAACCCACTCTGGTATTCTTGCCTGGATAATTCCATGGACAGAGGAACTTGGTGGGCTACAATTCATGGGGCCGCAGAGTCAGGTACTACTGAGTGACTAACACTAACTATACCACAAATAATACCACAGTGAATAATATTGTGAATATGCTGTTTTGAGTTTGTGGAGGCATATCCTCAGGACAGATTCCTAGAAGCAGTGTCGTGGGGTCAAGGGATAAATTCATATGTAATTGTGCTATGTACTGCCGGCCGTTCTTCAACAGTCACACCATCAGTCACAAGACTGCTTTCTTATAGCCTTGCTTGTACAGTGTATTATAAGCTTTTGAAATTTTGCCAATCTGATAGGTGAGAAATAGTATGTTACAGTAGCTTTAATTTGCATTTCCCACATAATGACTAAAGTTAAGCATCTTTTCTTATGCTTAAGGGCCATTTGTTTCATGTGATTTTTAAAACATGTCTCTCTCTTCATAATTTCATGGCTTCTTTTACTTTGTACCCGGAATTCTGAAATAGTCATCTAGCTGGTTTCTCTGCCTACAGCCTCACTCCCTGTCAGCTACCCTGAACACATTAATAGTTATTGAAGTTACAAAATTAATCTTCTTAAAACACCTCTTTAAAAAGCATTTTTTCCCCTGTAAGAACCTTCAATTATTCCCTTTTAGCCACAGAATACTTTTAAACTTATGAGTCCAGAATTCAAGTTATGGTTTTCATCCACTTCTCTAAACTTCTCTTTGCTTATTTATAGCCTTATGTTCCTTCTGCAAAATTAGTACACTCAGTGTCTAATCCATGGCAGAAATTGTTGCCTCCAAACCTTTTTTCTTTCAATTGTCTAGTTCTAAAGCCCCTCTTGGGATCAGTCCTGGGTGTTCATTGGAGGACTGATGTTGGAGCTGAAACTCCAATACTTTGGCCACCTGATGCGAAG
The DNA here is from genome assembly GCF_910594005.1 of Cervus elaphus. Classification (NCBI taxonomy): domain Eukaryota; kingdom Metazoa; phylum Chordata; class Mammalia; order Artiodactyla; family Cervidae; genus Cervus; species Cervus elaphus. Next base: position 50,181,850 of record NC_057843.1, on the reverse strand, counting down.
AGCTGACTCATTTGAAAGACCCTGATGCTGGGAAAGATTGAGGGCAGGAGGAGAAGGGGATGACAGAGGATAAGATGGTTGGAGGGCATCACTGACGCAATGGACATGGGTTTGGGTGGACTCCAGCAGTTGGTGATGAACAGGGAGGCCTGGCGTGCTGTGGTTCATGGGGTCGCAAAGAGTCGTCGGACATGACTGAGCGACTGAACTGAACTGAAAGCCCCTCCATGGTGAAACCCTGTTCTTTTATCTGTCTTAATTCCATGGAAACTCTAAGACTTATGTCAAGTCCCATTTTCTTAGAAGCCTTCCTTAATCACTTGAGTGCCCGGGGGTTTCCTGCTTTGCTAAATTCACTTGGTACATATATTTATCCCCTTAATTAGTTCAGCTTAGTTTAAATAGTCTGTTTTTTTTTTTCTTTTTGCAGTTACTTAAAATTTTTCAAATTCATGTATATTTCCCCCCAAGAGTAGGAACTACCACTATTTTAGTAAGCAAATATTAATCAGTTTTCATCATCCATTTCTGAGCCAAGATAAAGTCATATTAACCTCTATTTTACTGATAAGGAAGTAAAGAGATCTTATGCAATTTGATTAAAATCAATCATTAAGTCAATGGTGATGTAGGTATGGGCCCCAAATCTTAGGTTATAGTTAATTGTCAAGTGTAAAAATGATCCTATTTGCTCACCCTCTCAATTAATGAAGAGATATAATGTAGGATGCTTATGTAGATTTATCTTATTTAAAATTTCTATTTAAGGTATTGGTTAGAAAGACAAAGAATTTGACGTTAAATCTTAGAATAAAATGGTATTATGTAAAATGCTATTTTTAGCCTGAAGAAAGGCCCATAAACACAATTTGACTAGAGAAAACATATCTAAATCCCTTTGTGTTCTGAGCCATGCATCTCTGTTTTGAATTTGGGAAACTCTCAAGGGTTTGCACATTTATTGTGCAAACATGCTGCTAGTTCTAGTGGGAGCAGAGTGCATAAGTCACAGAGTTTGTTTGCAAGTATTGGTAGTTTACTCTCTAAGCAGAAAGATATGTACACACCAAATATTACACAAATCAGCAGTAAAAGGTATGACCATTGGCCTGCAAACAAGGAGAAACAAGGAAAAAGAATTCAATTGGAAAGATTAATGAAAGCTTCAGAAATAAGATGATTGATCTCAGCTAAGGCAGTCCCCAAATAAACAAGGTCCAACATTTAGAGACTTTATAAATTAAGAGAAATTTTCAAATGAGAAATTAGCAGATTGTTCTGCGTGACTCTGTCACCCTCTCCTGTAATCCTGCTGCCCTGGGTACCTCTCTCTACTCTGGCAGGTTGACTTGCAAAAGGCATGGTTCCAGGTCTGCCACTTAGAGCAGCCAGAGGGGTCCTTGCAGCGGAATCTCAATCATGTTGCCTGTGAATTCCCTCTGCCGTGGCCAACACTCTGCACACAGTAGACAATTTAAGTGTCTTAAAGGAGTGAATGTAGTCTTTTAACAGCACTTTGTAAAGTGAATCAAACTATCTAATTTATCTCTTTTTCTTCAGGTTGATTCTTTTGGATTTTGAGTCCCTAGATGGCTAGGGTCTTCTATGGAATTTGTTTCCCAGGGAAGATGGCTCAGTTTCATCTTTAACCGAATCAACTAGGGGAGGGGTGGGTACAATGCAGATCATGGTTGTCACTCTTCCCAGCCCCATGCCAAGATTCTCACTGATCCTAGATAAGTCTACACACATTCATCCATCCCTTTAAACTTTTAAGAGTCAAAATCATAGGTTTGAGATTTTATACACATGCACATGCATGTACACACACACAAACACATGCACACACACAGGCACACAACCCTCTGTCCATGATGCATAAAGATGTTAGCATGGACACACACAATACACGATAGCAAAGGTGTAAAAAGAGACCACAAAATTTAGCTGGGAAAATGAGCAAATGAGCTGGGAATGGGCAAATATGGTCTGAAATGGGCAAAAAAGTGAAATCAAGATTGTCAAAACATTTATCCTTGCTCCCTGCAAGAAAGACCACCTCTTGTCTCTTCATAAGAAACACTGGGAATTGCTCATCTTTTAGATTTTAATACTTTCATTACTTAGTGTAGATCTGTTTTTGCTTTCTAAAAAAATTAGTATTTTATCTGTAAATGTCTTGACTCTAAATGCTACTTCCTCCTTGTGTGATTGTCCTTTCCTAAAGTTGAGTTTCATGAAGACAGGTGACCTATCCATTGCCTCAAAAGGGAGTATCTCTCTCGGTAACCACGTTTGTGTTAGAGTTAGCCTACATAATGGATATTGATGATGACAACAATGACAAGAGTCCCTGTTGAAGGAATGACAGGAGAGGATGTAGGAAGGACACAGTTGTTTCAACTCTAAGCAAAAGGGAAGATGACATACCTAAGCTGCATCCCAGACACCCTTCTTCACAAGACACACATTCTTCATAGTCTGGGTCTTGGATTTCACCTACACAATATAAACAGGAATAAAAAAGCACAATTTCACTTTACTTTCACTGAATGGAAACACAAATAATTGCTATCAAAATATGTTGGTGTGTAGCTTATTTTCAAGCAAATTGTAGAGCAGTTATGAAACCCCAAACCATGCTTTGGAGATAAGTATGTCACCCACATTTTTTATCTCCTTCTATTAATTTAATAAATATTTAGTAGATTGGATTAGCTTGATTGGGTACAAGTAGAACAGAATTAGACTGTATGCCATGCAACTAGTTTTGAAGTCAAGTTGGTGTGCTGTATCTATTAAAGAAGTAAGTTCTGTTTCGAAAATGTGGTTGGGTATGTAAAATGATGAAGCTCTGTCTCCTTATGTCTGTTGTTGTAAATACTTTTTTAAAAGTTTTAAATTCTATACTACCTTAGTAGGACTTCCCAGATGACACTAGTGGTAAAGAACCCTTGCAATGCAGTAGACTTAAAAGATGCAGGTTTGATCCCTGGGTTGGGAAGATCCGCTGGAGAAGAGCATGGCAACCCACTCCAATATTCTTGCTTAGAAAATCCCATGAACAGAGGAGCCTGGTGGGGGTATACAGTCCATAGGGTCGCAAAGAGTTGGACATGACTGAAGTGACTTAGCACACACACACAACCTTAGTAAGCATTAAGAAGAAAAAAGAAAGAGGTCTTCATTATTCTAGAAATGTGCTAAAGCTCCTTCAGCACCAGACCAGGCATAATTCTTATACAGCAGAGAAAGTCTGCAGCATTTTATATGAACAAGAGCAAAATCTATATGTACTGTTTTTTAATTCCCTTCTTGCAGTGTAAGTAGGAATTGAACAGTAACAGTAACACATATATTCCCAGAACATTTTTGCATTTCCCGGTCATTTTAAGTAGGCTCATTCTCACTGGTTCCTGCCAGCAAGCAAGCACAGAGCATGCTATGCTCTCCCTCTCACAAATGAAGAAACCAAGGCATGGAGAAGCTAGATTGATTTTGCCCAGGGTCTCATAACTAGTGATTGGGAAGGAGAAAATTGTGGGCCAGGACATTTGAATTCTAATCTGATTTTCTCTCCATTATACCTTTCCCATAAACCCTCCACTGGAGTTCACCTTCTATGTATGTGATTAGCTGCATGCCTTAGTCCTTGGATTGTGTCTAAGGAAACACTTGGGGAAGGAGAACAGGGTAGGTATCACTGTCCCCACTTGTGTAGAGTCGTGGGAAATCATCCAGGTGTGACCATTGCACCGGGTAGATAGATACTCAAGTCTCTGGGGCACTCAGGGTGCAGCCCCTTTTGTCTGCAGCGGCTCCACGGCAGCATTACCTTGTCCACATTCTAACTTCTGGCAGCTGTGATTGGAGGGCATCATGAAGTAGCCGCGCACACATCGGGTACAGACGTGTGTGCTGTGACAGAGCTCACAGTTGTCTGGGCAGGGCTGGCAGACGTGGCCCTCGTCAGGGTAGTAGCCCGGGGGGCAGCTCTCTCGACACTCCCCCCAGTACAGGAACCGCTCTCGGCCACGCTTATCTAAAGAGAAAGGAGCAAAATGAAAAGAGGGAAGATGTACAAAATTAGCTATGAAGATAACAATAGCTGAAGACATTTTGTTTAAAAGATCTGACCAAGCGCTTTTACTCCCAGCAGATCAAGGAGATAAAAATGGATTGAATGAAAAATGCAGTATCTTTGAACTTTTATCTGAAAAGATTTCCTTGAAGTCCTTTTGGTATCAGTGGAAGCTCTCAGAGTTGGTGACTATAAAGATCCCATGAGAATAAACAAGTGCTTGATGCATTTCTATGATAGTGCAATCTTTTAGAATGATTTTGAATTCTGTTATCAAAATCACATGCTTGTCTTAATTGTCTAAGGACTGAATTTTTGCGCAACTACCAACTCCTGTATTGACAGCCTACTGAAGCTCTCAACCAAACACCCCTCTTTGACTCCTTTGCATGAATTCCTGGAAGTCCTGTCAACATTGGATGCTACAAGGAAAGAATCAGCAGTGCCCCCAGTATGAGACTGGGAATTTGCTCCTGTGGAGAAACCAATGTTGCCACTGGAGAAATGGACGCAAACTATCATAATCAATGCAAAAGGATTCTAATCAGTTCTAATCACATGCTTAAATACACAAGATTAATGTAGATGCACCTGAAAGCCTCTACCCCCCACCCCCCCGACCCCCTGAAGTTTTCACTTGTGCTTCGTGTGACTTGGGCATCTGTCTTCTGTGAATCAGGTCTCCCATGTGCTTCTAGTTTTGAAAATATCTGTGTTCCCCAAAACAACTGGGTCTAGAGCTCACTCATCATGTGATCTACCACATGAAGATCCTGAACCATTGACCCTCGAGAAGCAAGGCTGCCAGATTTTTAAAGATAGTGCTGACCTCATGTTACAAGTGCAAAATCCAAAAGTCAGAATAATATTAAATTGAACCACATGAAATTGCCAACAATCAGCTGTTTTTTTTTTTTTTACCTGTAAACTAGGCACTTTAAAAAGGTTTAACCTAATTTTCTTATTTAATTAAAGTCCTATTTCAAATGCAGTTTAAAAACCACTCTCTTGAATTATGAACTCTGAAGCTCCCTTTTTTTTCTGATGGCAGTTTCATACCAGAAGTCTGCTGGTCCTTACAGGACAAGGAATATAAAGAGAGCCTCCAAAGAAGTTAAAAAAGAAAAGTGTTTGCAGTCTCCAAGTTAGACCTGGAAGAACATTATCCTCTAAAGGAAGGGAGTGTTTGGGAGGATGCAATGTGTATTTGGTGATTCTACATCTACAGATCAAGGTTTGGAGCACAGAACCCTAATCTGGTGGGACCTGGAATCTCAAGAGGCCACACAAAGGTCAACTTTCCAAGTTGTGTTCTTTTCAGTCACCATTACTCATTGAGAAAAGGATCCTACTTTACAGAGTGCCAGCCTTCCCACACGTAGATAGTAAGATGTGAAGGCTAGCAGTGAAAAGCCTACCCTATCCTCCACCTTCCTGTCCATCCCCTACACCTACACTTGATGTCAACTCAGGATCCAGAGGCTTGGGGACAGCTTGGCATATGGTTATGAGTTTTAAATATATGTTTATTGAATGATTGAATGAATGAGTGAGTGAATTCATATTTGTCAACATTCCTGTTTTTCAAACATATCCAACTGGATCAACAATCTTAAAAATGAATGATGATGATTTCAGATATTAGAAGAAATGTTATTCAGTTCCATTTTGATTGTTCAGATATGGCTTTGTTATTTGAACCCCTTTGTGTATTATAATTTGGGCTTAAAGGACAGAGATTTAAAGGGTCTTGTTTAAAATACATGGACTGTGCAAAAGGAAGTCATTTAGGTACCTTCAAAATGGCAGGCTTTCCCCACCTGCTTGGGTCAGGATTATGCCAAGATTTGATCATATTTCTAATAGCTTGACAGCATGGCAGCTTACTTAGCTTTGGGTGATAATTTGGATACCTCAGTGATTTGCATATCATACATAAAATTTTGGCTACTTGCCCAGAGTCTCAGAATTTAAGTTCCTGTAATGATATGTAGGAGAAGCTGGTTCTGATAGTAGAACGGCTGATGTTTTTGTTAGGTGCCAAAACCTTTCATGTGGCAATGTGAGATGAAAGTTAAAAAGCAAAGAACTCCCAGAGAGGTTCAGGTTGGCTTTCATTTATACTGAAGAGTAATTAATTGTTTTCAGAGTGTATCTTGGCAGCTGATTTTGTTAGAAGGGAGGGTGGACCAACGTGAAGTCATTGGATGTTTGCCAGAGGAAAGGAAGGTCGAAGGTTGCAGGCAGGATGGGAACAGGATTGCTGGGAAGGAAGAAAGAAAGGCTGAGGACTCCGAAAATAAACTTTATAAAGTTTACTTCAACATTTTGCTTACTGCAGCTACTGTATAATTGGTAGAATTTAGCTTTGGGTTCAGTTTGGTAGAGGATAAACTGGGGTGAGAGTCTAGAGTGAATTTTCACCAATAGAACTAGCCTTCTGCCTTTCCAAAAGGATTCAGACCTAACTTTAACAGAGTTACAATTCAGCAAGAGGTGAAGTTTCTACAAAGAGTTGGGAGAGGCTTATGTGTGTGGATGGGGCTCGCTAGCCAGAGGAATTTCAGCCTTTGAGTAAAGCCTCTTGATACAAAACTGTATCCATTCCATCATCTACCTTCTGTAGCACCGAATCATGGATTAGCTGCCCTAATACATGGACTTGGGATATTGCACTCTTAACAGGCAGAAAACCCTGCTAATCAGAACCTGCCCAACCATCCCCTCTTCAGGAAGCCTCTTTTGCTCACTACAGCTGAAAGTAGTGACATGTGGTAGGGTTACTGCCATTCATTCAGTCTTTATCTGATATCTTCTCATTTTATAATACATGAGGACAAACCTGTTTGTTAGGTTGTTAACTTGAATGTGAGTATCATATTATCATTTACTGTATCTTCCATGGCACCTATGTAGAGCAACTTATACATAGGAGTGGCACAATACATTTAAAAAATTGTTATTGAAGTCTAGTTGATTTAAGTGTTGTGTTTATCGCATGCACTTGTGAGCCTGACAGTTCTTCAGTCCTCAAAAACTTTTCTGATGGGATCAGTGGTGTTATTAACAAATTTAAAAAAAAAAAGTTATGTTTAATTTCTGCTGTATGGAAAACTAACTCGGCTAGAGACTGAAATGCCCATAGAAGTAAGTGGGTACAAACAAAACAGTAGTAATAGTAATAATAATCATTACTAATATTTTTTGTGTGCTTCCTGTGCAGTTCACCTTGTTCTAAGTGCTTTATTATTTTATCTCATTTCATTTTCATAATAATCCTAAAAGGAGGCAGCCATGATCACTATCTTATAGGTGAGGAAGGAAACAGAATAAGCAGGCTAGAGGTAAAATTGGACAGATATACTTTGTTTACAAACACAAATCATTTTAATTTACACAAAGATGTGTTCTCCATCATTTTTATGCAAATGCATGATACTATTCATTTATTCATTTTTCTTTGTTTTATGACGAGCAAGAATAAAGCTAAATAATTCTTTCCCACCAGTAAAACCATGTAAATGTCATGATGGTGTTAACTGACAGCCTTGGGATCAGTGAGACAGCTGGGAGGGGTGGGGACTATGGCAAATAGAGAGCAGCCTGGAGGTCCCCAGTCAATCATTTGAGGACCAGAAGGAGCAGTGTTGCCAAATCTTCCAAGTTTTCAAGAGAAAAAAAATTTTTTTTTTTGTCTTACTTTGTTTTTTTTTTTTTTCATGGTCTCTTTTCTTTCTTTCTTTCTTTTTTTTTTCCCCCCTTTATTTATTTATTTATTTTTTCAGTGGGTTTTGTCATACATTGACATGAATCAGCCACAGATTTACACGTATTCCCCATCTCGACCCCCCCTCCCACCTCCCTCTCCACCCGATTCCTCTGGGTCTTCCCAGTGCACCAGGCCCGAGCACTTGTCTCATGCATCCCACCTGGGCTGGTGATCTGTTTCACCATAGATAATATACATGCTGTTCTTTCGAAACATCCCACCCTCACCTTCTCCCACAGAGTTCAAAAGTCTGTTCTGTACTTCTGTGTCTCTTTTTCTGTTTTGCATATAGGGTAATAGCCAGGGCATGGAAGCAACCTAGATGTCCATCAGCAGATGAATGGATAAGGAAGCTGTGGTACATATACACCATGGAATATTACTCAGCTGTTAAAAAGAATTCATTTGAACCAGTTCTAATGAGATGGATGAAACTGGAGCCATTATACAGAGTGAAGTAAGCCAGAAAGATAAAGAACATTACAGCATACTAACACATATATATGGAATTTAGAAAGATGGTAACGACAACCCTATATGCAAAACAAAAAAATTTTTTTAATTTCCCAATTTCGTTCAAATTTTTTAAGTGTAGGGCAAATAAAATATAAACCAGTCCCTGATTTTTTAATTTTTTTAATTTCCCAGTTTCATTTTTTAATAATAATACATGAGGACAAACCTGTTTGTTAGATTGTTAACTTGAATGTGAGTATCATGCTATCATTTACTGTGTGATAATACAATAAATTTTTAATTTTTAAAAAATTAAAAAAAATATTTTTTAATTTCCCAATTTTTAAATTTCTTTTTGTAATTTCCCAATTTCATTCAGATTTTTAAAGTGTAGGGCAAATAAAATATAAATCAGTCCCTGAACCTATTTGCAGGACCACAGTGGAGACACAGACATAGAGAACAGACTTATGGATATGGGGAGTGGGAGGAAGGAGAGAGTGGAATGAATGGAGAGAGTAACATGGAAACATATTCATTACCATATGTAAAATAGATAGGCAGTGTGAATTTGTTATATGACTTGGGGAACTCAAACCAGAGCTCTGTAACAGCCTACAGGGGTGGGATGGGGAAGAAGTTGGGAGGGAGGTTCAAGGAGGGAGGGGACATAGATATACCTATGGCTGATTTATATTGATGTTGGGCAGAAGCCAACACAATATTGTAAAGCAATTATCCTTCAATTAAAGATAAGTAAATTTAATTATATAAAGTATAAATCAGTCCCTCATGAAGTCAAATTTGGAGACAGGCTTATGTAGGGAGGCTAGAGAGCAGTCAAGGGCAAACTGCAGAGGACCAGAGTGATCATAGAATATAGTTTAATGACAGCAGAAACTTGAGAATTGTGAAGGTCTGGGACACAAAAGGTCATATTTGTGTTTGGAAAAGATTACTCTGTGATCCCACAGGGCTCTGACAGCTTCTAAGTGGCATCACTCAGGGCCGAGGGAACCCTGACACAGCACCTCTTAGGCTGTTTCTCCTGAAGACTGAATGTGTCTGTCTTAATTTCCTAGCTTTTCACTTTCACCTCAGTGAAGCTTAGCTTTGCTGTCTAGCTCATGCCTGTCATCATGTTTGCATGCCCTTACTTTCTCCTTCTCTGGAAAAACATCTCTTAGCTTCTCTCTCACCTCCTCAGGGGAAGTAGGTCTGTGTCTCTAGCAGTGTGAACTTATGTTCTGACAATAAGCAGAAACTCCAAGGCTGTACATACTCTTTAATGAACAGCTGTCTAATCTCACCCGCCTCTTCCCCAGAGATGAGGCTTCTGAGTCAAACAAAGTAATGTCCAGTGGGAGAGCAAGTTGAAGTAAGGGGAAGAAATGAGCAACCAGATTCCCTCACCTACTCCACAGGAGGTGCAGTTGAAAGGCCCATCTCCTTGGCATTCTTGGCAGGTGAAGTGACATGGATGACACTGGTTCCTGAATTCAAATTTGCCCAAGGAACAGTTGAAAACACAGCGGCCATCATCAAAAATCCTAGAGGCAAGCAGACTTTTAGTTTGTAAGGGCGGCATTAAGTATTAGAACATGTGGTGTTTGTGTTTTGCTGCACAGACTTGGTTTCATTGTTCCAGAAACAAGGGTGATGCCTGGGACTGATCATCTTAGAACATGGGGAAAATTAGTCACGTACCCATCCTTGGCCAAAGATTTGGACCCAACAGCAGGCATGCCAGGAACCGGCTGTAGATGTAATCTTGATTCTTGTTTCAAACAAATTAACCAGTGCCCTGGAGATTAAACCCACACTGTAGGCTCCAGCCAAACCCAGTCAACACTCAGATGGGGTCTTTGAACTTTAAAGGCACATTAGTGGTCTTTGAACCCAGAGGCTTTGGAGAAAGTATCTTTCTTTCATTATCAGTGTGCCCACACTTTGCAAGGAAATGTCAAGTCCAAGGGCTCTTGAAGAAGCACTATCCTGTAGTTTAAGTGCTACTTATAAAATTGACCTACATATATGGCAAGTAATTGATGAACTCTGATTTTGAGTGTCATTTTTGCAAGTGTTTCCTGGTGTATAGGGTACCACAGTCTCTATTTTCAGACCGTGTTTGCCATTACCTATAAGGGCACCACAGATAAGTTAGTATGAGGGCTTCTAAAACCTTTGGTTTTATATACATGCAATATATATATCATAATGTCATGGTTAATATTTTCCAAGTTTTCTTTCTTCTTTCCCTTGCAAAGTAACCCCATGTGATGAAGTAAATTGCATCCAAGAATTTTGCTCAGAAAAAAAATACACAATGTCTAAGTGCAAGTCAGATGAGTAATGTGAATGGATGAAGTGAACTGGGGAGCTCCAACTCCAGGGTTTCAGATTCAGTCTGTCCTTGGGGGAGAGAGCCAAGAATCTGCATTTTTGACAAGTTCTTGGATCGTCTTCATGGTGCTGGCCTAGGGAATTTACTTTGAAAACTTCTTAGCGGTGGTCTAGGTTACTGTGGAGCTTGCTAAATGACGCCTACCTAAGTCATACAGGTGGTACAAACCAGCGTCTCAGAGATCTTCCTTAGAGCAATAGTTAGGGTGTCAGTCGTGAGGGTAACTTGAGTATTAGCGCATACATGCTCCCCCGGAGGGCGTGATGCTGGTATCCACGTCTGGGAGAGCTGAAGGCCTGCAAACACTGTGAGGATTTCTTCCTCTCCACCCAGAACAATGTCACAACTCGTTCCTGGGGTGGCATTGGTTTGTCAAACTTCTTCTATTTCTATAGCTAGAATCAGCCCTAAATGGAGGACTGGCATTTCAATCCTGGGTTTGGAGGAGACTGGGGTGGGGACAAGGCATCCTGAGTATGTGTTGCTTGCAGTCTTCCACCTCATCCCTGAAAGTCTGTGTCATTTGCATCTGGTTGGAAACAGAATGGAATTCAGGCCAACCACACAAGAAGGCTGCCTTGTTCTTGGATCTTCAGCCCCTCAAGTTCTGGTCACCCTCCCCAGCACAATGGAGTGAATAATACTTTTGGCCTACTGCAATGTGTGGAGCCCCCAAAAAAGACACGCACACACATCTGGCTGTCCATGTCAGAACAGATCTCCTGCACCACCACCTGTAATGGGAAGACTGAGCTCTTAGGCCCGACCTTCAGCTGATGGCACTAATGCTATAGCTGGGAAGTCCTGACCCCACCCTGGCTCTGGTCTAGAGGATTTGTCAAGGAATAATTTGGATGTGGCTAGTTAAAAAAAAAAAAAGAAACATGACAAAAACCTCCCTTTATGAAAAAACTCTGTAAGAGCTTTCTGAGGTTTTTAAACAAGTGAACTACTCTGTTCTTCACTAAGAAGGAGAATGGGGCATGTTTATTTGTGAAGGTTCACTTTCTTGCTAAATTGAGAAAAAGATGGAAAGTACATCACCATTTTATTCTTTGTGGGAAGAGATGGCAGCTTGGTTTGGGGGGCAATTATTTCTCTTGAGAGAGTGATCTAATACCGTCAATGGTTGGAACCTTTTAAAACCATTCAGAAACTTGGGTGGGTGTGGCAGTGAAGCAGAGGCTGCAGTGCTGCCATGTTTATGTAGGGGAAGGGCTGTCTGTGTTTACTTGAGAGCCTGAGTTTAAGACAGTACTCAGCATCACTTCATGGGAAATAGATGGGGAAACAGTGTCAGACTTTATTTTGTTGGGCTCCAAAATCACTGCAGATGGTGACTGCAGCCATGAAATTAAAAGACGCTTACTCCTTGGAGGGAAAGTTATGACCAACGTAGACAGCATATTCAAATGCAGAGACATTACTTTGTCAACAAAGGTCCGTCTAGTCAAGGCTATGGTTTTTCCAGTAGTCATGTATGGATGTGAGAGTTGGACTATGAAGAAAGCTGAGCACCAAAGAATTGATGCTTTTGAACTGTGGTGTTGGAGAAGACTCTTGAGAGTCCCTTGGACTGCAAGGAGATCAAACCAGTTCATCCTAAAGGAGATCAGTCCTGGGTGTTCATTGGAGGGACTGATGCTGAAGCTGAAATGCCAGTACTTTGGCCACCTGATGTGAAGAGCTGACTCATTGGAAAAGACCCTGATGCTGGGAGGGATTGGGGGCAGGAGGAGAAGGGGACGACAGAGGATGAGATGGTTGGATGGCATCACTGACTCAATGGGCATGAGTTTGAGTAAACTCTGGGAGTTGGTGATGGACAGGGAGGCCTGGCGTGCTGCGATTCATGGGGTCACGAAGAGTCGGACATGACTGAGCAACTGGACTGAATTGAAGCAAATAATTGTGCTTTAAGCCACCTCCCTCTGTCCCTACCTTGAAGAAAGCACAAGTGACATACTCAGTTTTTGTAAGAACATGATTCTTTATAAAGATTTAATGATAAGGAAACTAGTTGTGCTTGAGTGAAGGACTGAATTACATCGTTTCCTGCAAACTCCACCCACCACCCCAACTTCCTTAAGAAAAATTGTTAAGGAACTTGAAGAAAAGTCCCATCTCAAGTGACAGATTCCCACAGATACTAACAGATCTCCCCTAGTGGAGGAGAAGAGATTATCTTAGTCTGGGCTTCATGGGGCTGATGAAAATGTTCTTTAAAGCCAACTCCAGCCATCTCTGGGACACCAGTCATCCAGTTTGTGGATTTCTGAGACACCCAAGCAAGCTCATTGTACTGGGGAAGCCCTTCTGTCCCCAGGTCACACATGCTTTTGGCCTTTTCATTAGCAGCGAACTATTCTGAGTCCAACAAGCCTCATGGAAAGGAAGAAGGTGGTAAAACCAAGTGCTTGAAGAGCTGCTGGAGCTGAAGTTCTCAACATTGGCACTAAATTTTCCAGAGGCCCCTGTGTGTGTGTGTGTGTGGGTGAGAGAGAGAGAGAGAGAGAGAGAGAGAGAGAGAGAGAAGTGAACTGAAACAGAAAAGATACAAGTTAGGGTTAGCTGGACCTCTCTGTTGACTGTTGGTTTGCCTAACTAAAACCATCACAAGAATATTTACTGTAATTTCTTGGTAATGTTGTAACAGAATGAAATCTGACAAAAGGTTCCCCCCCCCCCCGAATTCTTGAAACAGATCAAAAAAAACATTTGAGGGTGGGTCAGAAAACTTTTACATGTTTTTAATTAGTTCATGGACTCTGCAATTCCTTCAGGACTGGGTTGGGAAATTATCTTGGGCAGTGAGGACCATGACATTATAGAGCTATTGAACTGGCCAGAAAGTTCATTCGGATTTTTCCATAAGGTGTTATGGAAAAACCCAAACAAACATTTTGGCCAACCTGATACATGTTATATAGCAGTGACAAAGACTATACCTCAAGTTTTTAATCATCTCAAAGGAGCAAAATAAATCCAAAGGTTTGTAGAAAATGTAATGGCAACATAGTCTAGTATTCTTGCCTGGGAGATCCCGTGGACAGAGGAGCCTGGTGGGCTGTATATGGTCCATGGGGTCACAAAATTTGGACTCAACAAGTGACTAACCACCACCACCACCAAAGGGAAAACTAGAAGATAAAGAGAGGGCTTTTCAATTTCCTGTAAAACAACTTCAGAGTTAAATTATTTTTAAAATTTTTATTTTGGAAAAACTTAAACGTGTAAAATAAACAAGACATAACAGACCACCCCCCCTGCCAGGTACTCATCTTTCAGCCTCACCGATTATGAGCACATGAGCAATCTTATCTACATTCCCACTGATTTACTTCTCTCTCATATTAAGAAAACCTCTAAGTTAACATTTCTTTCCCAAATGAAAACTCCTTTAGGGATGACCTTTATTCTGTCAGTACTAGAGATTCTCCAAAAGCGTAAGAATAGAAAGAAAATCAGAGGGCCCAGTAGTCCTGTTTGTCCCGTTTGCCGCACCTTACTGCTACCGCATGTCCATTTTCTGCCATCTCTGACCCGCTGTGCCAGACTAGTGCCCACTAGAGACTGCATTCCCAAGCTCACTTTCCTCACTTGTAAGCGGTGTTTCCCTTTGGAATTCAGATGTTTCAGACAAGGAAACACCAGCAGGAGATCTGAGGATGGGAGGAGAGAGGTTGTGGTAATTATTCCTTCTGGAGCCACAACGCAGGTTCCTCCTTGCATGGTTCTGTAGTGGTTATGTCCCCTCCAGCTCCAGTTTCTATCAAGCCTCTTTTCTTCTAAGGCTCCAAGTTTTGCTTCAGACCTAGGGTGTAAAAGCTGTCCCAGTGTTCTGGTCCCTGAGTGCATCAGCCCTTGAATTTGACCCACCTCCCCCAAGTCACCTATTTAAAAAAAATTCATTGACCTTGCACCTAACTCAGAACTGGACATAAAGCATGTGCTGAAGACTGTCTTGAAAAGACCTGATTCCAGTCAAGGAAATACTTTGGAGAACACCTAAAGAAAATACCTTGCTGCCCTTTTGAGAACAAACAAGTCAATGACTCTATCTTTCAAAATAGTTTCTGAGATCTACACACTTGCTTTTCTATCTTCAAAAGCTAATCCATGGACTGCTGAAGCCAAACTATCCAAAGGGCTCAAGAGACCTCTGATCTTCTTGTACCAATGAGCTTAGATTTTTTAAAATGGCCATTGATGGTAGTTAAACTTTTTCTCATTTCTGGTGAGCCTGGGACAGTCATGACATCTGCAGTGTACACTGGGTGATGGTAGCTGCCTTATTAAACAAATACTACTAAGTTTCCTTGTTTCAAAGATGTTCAAACACACTGTAGGGTTTGATTGGTGAGGACTTAAAGGAGAAACAGAATGTATTTTCAAAATGGTGTCTGTGTCTAATAATATGCCTTGAAGCTGGCTTAACACAAATTCAAGAGGTATAGGTATCTTAAAGAGACACTTAGAAAATGTTATCACAGCATTAAGAATTCCTAGTAAGACACTTCTTTTGTTTCCTTCTTTTCCTCCTTCTCTCCTTTATTTCTTCCTTTCTTTTTTCCTCATTTCTCTTTCCCTTCCTCCCTCCCTCCCTTTTTCTTTTCTTCTTTCTGAGGGAGCTCTTTGGAGAGCCAGGCTCATGATGTTAATTATATACTTTATTAGGTTTGGTAAAACATATATTTATTGATATATTACTGTGTGCTGATCACTAGAGAATAGAGAGACAAATACACAACAGTTCCTGCTCAAGGTATTAGAGTCCAGATAAAGAATTAGATGAAATAACTCTTGTGCATGGCAGAGGGGATGTCCATGCTAGAGATTTACTTGCCACTGGAGCAGCCTCATTTTATTGATCTTGGGAGAGATCGTGCTTCCTTTGCATTTATCAGAGCAGTGATGAGACCAACAAATATTAAATACTAGAATTATTAATAGAGGAGTATTGATTAAAAAATACAGTGTGCTCCCAGCTCTCTTCACTAGAGATTCTCAGTGATTAGCAAAGATGCTCGTCCCATTCAGAGATTTGCTATTTCCTCATTTGTTCAGTTATCAAACATTGACTGAGTGGCTACTATTTTCTTAGGATTGTGATAGATAATGGAGATACAAAGATGAGTATTTTAATGGACTTACAGTCTAACAAATAGATTTGTGAATCAGTGTCTTAAAATGTCAGTCACAAGTGCACTTATGGAAGTTTGTACAGAGTATAGGGGACATAAAGGTGAGGTTAATTCTATTGGAAAGAGGTAACAAATGCTTTCATAGAACAGTTCACCCTTGAATTGACTCTAGAAATGTGAGTAGATTCAGCAGATGGAGATGATGGTTGAAGGATGGGTGTGCAGAAAGGGATGAGATTCTGGGTATCAAAGCCACTACGGCCTTCATTGATGAGAAGGCTTATCTAGTGTCCAGGGAACCTATTCTTATGGTGGTTATGGGGTACGATGGCAAGAGGATGCAAAAGAAGTGAGCTGTGGCCAGACCACAGTGGTTTTCTATGTCAGGGGAAGGAATGTGATTCTTTTTTTTTGTATGCCCAAGGGGTCCCTCCAGGGGTGAGCACCTCTTCTCTCCATCCTGCCTTCCATGAGCTGCGGCCCCAGGAGATCCTGAGAGAGGCCCCTCACCTTGTTAGAGGGCAGCCTGTGCAGTCTTCCCGGGTCGGTCCTCGGCACTGGGCACACGAGGCTTCGCAGGTCTGGCAGTGGCCGTGCTCGTCGACGTACTCTCCTGGGGAACAAAATCTAGTTGTTTATCTGATTTCTACACGAGAGCAGCCAGATCCCTCTGTGGCTGTGAAAAAAACAGTGGAGACAGTTCAGAGAGAAGAGACCTCGAGTGGCTCAGCAACCAGTCCTAAATCCTGACCTCATGTTGTTGTCGTTCAGTCGCTAAGTCGTGTCTGACGCTTTGCAACCCTGTGAACTGCAGCACGCCAGGCCTCCCTGTCCTTCACTATCTCCCAGAGTTTGCTCAAACTTATGTCCATTGAGTCAGTGATGCCATCCAACCATCTCATCCCCTCTTGTCCCCTTCTCCTCCTGCCTTCAGTCTTTCCCAGCATCACGATCTTTCCCAATGAGTCAGCTCTTCGCATCAGGTGGCCAAAGTATTGGAGCTTCAACTTCAGCACCAGTCCTTCCAATGAATATTCAGAGTTGATTTCCTTTATAGTTAAAACTATTACTCTCCCAAGGGTCCCAGAAGTTAGAACGTCAGAAAGTTACGAGGCAGTGACATAATTCTGAATCTAGTCAACATGTGTTATAGATGTGTTATCTAAGTGTTATATGTGTTATACAAGTAGGAAGAGGCTGGGGTGGGGGGTCCCACAGGACCCCATTACTGAGTTCCTACTAACTTTCCTGTTAAAACCTGAGGGCTCCTGGCCCACAGAGGCCCCAGGTATAATCCTGGTTGAGGTCAAGCCACAGGCATGACCTGCCCAGATCTTGTCCCACTGCTCCAGGGTGAGGGGTTGGTTGTGATTACTAGTCAGAAATGCCAATTGAATCTTGGCTGACATTGGACAGATGTGAGTTGCATCTCACCCTGAGAGAGTAACAATAAGGAGATAGCCAGAGAAGTTCATCTTTCCCAAGGAAAAACCCATATGAGTCCTTCCCACATGAATGTTCCATAAAAGTTTCACACACTTGGGGACATTAAAAAATTTTTTCACATGGCAAAGGCAGTGGAGAGAAACCAGCCTTATTTTTTTAATTGGTACGTGTACTTATTTTTTTATTTTTTTTTCATTTATTTTTATTAGTTGGAGGCTAATTACTTCACAACATTTCAGTGGGTTTTGTCATACATTGACATGAATCAGCCATGGAGTTACATGTATTCCCCATCCTGATCCCCCCTCCCACCTCCCTCTCCACCTGATTCCTCTGGGTCTTCCCAGTGCACCAGGCCCGAGCACTTGTCTCATGCATCCCACCTGGGCTGAAACCAGCCTTATTGCTGGTGATAATCCAATAATGGATCTCCATTCATTGAATTCAACCCTTTATTCACACTACATTGTCATTGTCTTAAAAAGAAAAAAAAAAAATGTGGGAAAATGTCTCAGTCAGATCCAAAGACCCACTTTGTATGATTTGGAAACTGATTACACCCAGGAAATATAGTTTCAGATTTCAGTCAAGTCACTACCTTCACTTGCCCCTCTACCTCACTTCCAACTTTCACAGCCCTGTAAGCCTGTTGAATGTTGTCAGTTTGAGATCCATCCAGCCAGAAGAGGGATGGGACAAGATTTGCCCCTGGCTAAGTCAAATGGTCTTACTCAAACTCCGAGGTTCATGGCCTGATTTATTGTAGTTGCCTTGCAAAAAGCCCTGGAAACTTGTTTACTGACGAGGAGTGGAGTGAATCCACCCCTCTGCCTTTCCCCATAGCTTTACTGAACTGGCAGAGTTGGGTAAGGCAGACCTTACCTACATAAATCTTCCACTTGCTAGCACTAAACCCCAGAACTGAAAATGAAGAGGCAACTAGAATTTGCCTTTACATAGCAGAAAAAACCTTTCCTGGAGACTAAGTCTATTGGTTTTGTTAATTAATGGGGAAGAGTATATACTCAGAGCAGAACAGGCATCTAACAGTGGCCCACCCTGCATATCTTGGATTCTTTTCTTCCTTGCCAGGATGCAACGTGGACCAGAAAAGTATAATTTTTAAAATGGGACTGTGGTTCTTAGCCCAGGAGTGACTCCCAGAAGTCCTAGCCCCTAAAGAGTGAGGAACCAGAGGGGGCAAAGAATGCAGATGTACATTGTTCACTGCGCTAAAAGCCCAAATCATCTGGTTGAGGTGGAAAACCACCCTTCCCCCCAGGTTCATTGCACCAAGCCAGGCACTCTGGTGTGGGCAGCCTCTGCCTCTGTAGGGAGCACCTGTTACTAATTCACACAAAGGTGTTAGAATGGACTAGTTGTACTTTTGGTAATCAGCATCCGGAGGCAGAAAAAAGCTGGGATTTCTGTCTAGTAGGAGTGGTGGTTACAATACAGGCATTGTATTTCTGGAGCCTTCTTTTTATTTACTCAGGCTCCCCCATTTCACCTCTTTGTTATTGCCCTTGCTGAAATCTCTTCCATTTTTGCTGAAGGAGGCACAGTCAGTTGAGCAGTGTGATTTTCAGTCCAGGCATCAGCAAGGTAAAGAGCAGAGGAGGACCCAGGGTGGACCAGGTAGGAAGAAGCAGATCATGCCTACATGGCCAATGAAAATGATCTGTGTTTACAGAGTTAGGTGACAGCTATGTGTCTTTCAAAAGATGTGTGCTGAGTGCAACAGGAATGGGAGACAGTCACAGAGACTCCTAAACCCAAAGAAAGTGTATTCTAGAGAAAGGTAGGATCATGGAGAACACAGCTCACTCATTTATTCCATGGGTATTTTTTGAACATCTGTGTGCCAGGTGCTCGGTGAGATTTAGATATGCAAATTTTAAAAGGCTCTTTTCTTGGGTTTGCAAAGATTTTTGGGTAGAATGATTTGTAAAGAGAAAGTTACAATACAAATGCTGGCCACATGCCTTTGACTTCTCGGACAGTCTAGGCTAAAGTCTTAAACAGAGAAGCAAGGGCATATGCTAGACTCTGCTAGACGTAGACACAATGACCATCCCTTTGCCTTGGCACCCATGCCTGTAGGAACTGACGCAGTGATGTGGGTCTCCCAGCTCCTAGTATCCATCTCCCTTAACCTCCATGATATATCAGAGTCAATGCTAGGGTAGGATTTTAAACTAAACACACCTTGCTCTGCTAAATTGAATGCTACTTAGCTGGTTCTGAGAGTTATCCCTTTTCTATACCCAGAATCTCCTTTGTAATTACAGATGATGCATGGCTAGGTCAAGCAAGGGTTATTCAGTTGTTACTGTGAACATTTTAAATTATACTCTGTATCTGGTTTGCCTCCTCTTTGGCTTCCATAAGCCAGTAGGTGGCACTGACAGCTTGGACTTGGACTTGTTGATCTGCTCACCTGTTATGGTCTCTCTTGGTGTTCACAGAATACCAACTTAGATATAATCACCACTTGGAGTTGCCCCATCTCTGAGATTTCAAGTACACACTCCCAACACAGCCTTCTTATGCCCCACTATGAATCTAGCTTACCCTTAGGTGGAGCCCTAGGCTGCTTGGTCATCTTTTTCATTCATCTGTCTAGTTCCCCCTTGCATTCCTTATTTGGACTAGGCCAACCTTTCCAAGACCCAAGTCCCACCCATTTTATCTCCACACTTTCTCAGAATGTGACGTCACTACCTAATTTGCTGTTGAGATACTCCGTATCCCCAGCATCTTTTTTTTTTTTTCTTTTTCAATGTCAAAATTCCTGTGTTATTGGCTGTTCACTTGTCCCCTGTCTTTGAGGAAGTTAATGTTTTTTTTCCCCCACCCCGGCCATTGTCAACTCTCCGTCTAATGCTCTTAGTCTTTCCTCAGGGTATTTCCCCACCAGTCTTTCTTTAGTGTTTTCTTCACGTCTCCCACCATCCTCTGATCTGTAAAAGCTCTCCCAACCTAAAACCTTCCCAAGCATTTTTCTTCCCTAATAAGTGACTCTTCAAGCCTTTTCCCTCCTACCATTTGGAAACTAAATGGAGAAAACCTCATAACCCAGAAGCTTATGTAAGAGAGTCAGTGTAGGACAGCTAAACTGTTCATCTCTCTCCTGTCTGCACGCCTGTTAACTTGAGAGCAAGTTCTGGCTTTAAAACAGATGAGAAGAGAGGAACCTGCCCCGTTTTTCATATTTATGTAGATGTCCGATTAGTTACATAAACTACTACCCCCAGCCCTTGGAGGCACAAGAGTTCCACTGCACATTTGGAACCAAAAAAAAAAAAACCCAAATTCCAAGAACGTAGTTACTTTTTTTTTTTTTTGGTTGTTGGAACAATAAATTCTTGTCATCTGTCTTCATTGCACAATGAAGCTGAATGTTTATGACAGGCGTGATATACAAAATTCTTAGGAAAAATCACTTCTAGCACAGACTTCAGGGGTCAGTATTTTTGTTCTCCACCTCATCCTATAAGCTCTTCCTTCTGGTGTCTTCATTCATTATTATCATGTCCAAATTATCTTTCTTCTGTCATCAAAAAATTTTCACTCTCCTTTTAGTTTCTTTCTCATCTTCTAATAGTGCAAAGGACACTGAGACAGTTAGGGTCTCCTGATTGGGAATAATGTCTCTGTAGACACAGCTTAAAAATTAATACTTGTAAAAGTGGCTTAGTCTGCCTGTTCTACCTCTTGATAACATTGCAGAATGTGTTTGTTTCAACAAGTCTAAGTTATAAATAAACTTTGTGAAATCATCCAGAATAGGTGAACATTGATTACATCCTCCACAGATACTAAATTTGGTTGAGACTCACATGACAATATTTTTCAGGCTTACGTGGGCCAGAAGAGCTTCATGTCTCCTGTGGAAATGCTATGCTTTCTTTTGTACCTTGTAATATTTCTTTAATGATTAGAGCCAAATTTATTGTAATATTTAAGCAAATATATAAACTCAGTAAATTAATAAACACATAAGTAGGTTATAATGTGAGTTTAAAACAACTTTTTATCAAGGGTGATTAATTAGAGAAAATCAGGAAGGACATTGGATAAGAAATCAGCCATTTGGTTTTTGATCCAGTTATTTCAGTGAGCATCCTTGGGGTACCTGAATTATCTGTAGACCTCTGTTTAAATGCCTTAGCACTCACATACCAGAAACCATAGAATGTGACCTTCCTGAATGTCTCTACAACCAGAAGTGCTAATCAAATAATACTATTTCTCTGCAGGGGTGTCAATAACTAGTTTCCAACTCACTGTGTGAAGATAGTTTTCATGAAAAAAATCTATATATTTATTGCATTTCACCAGCTAAAATAAATATGCTCAGTAACACTTTCAACTAGTTGTAAGTTATATACTAATGAAATAGTTCAGGTTTTAAGGCCTCGTTAAGTGTGGAGTTTTATAGCAAGACTCAAAATATGAGGCCATCAACTGAGACTGTAATATCTTCACTTAAAAGTCGACACAGTTATTCATCCTTAAAAAGGAAGGGAATTTCTTATACATGCTATAACATGGATGAACCTTGAAGACATATGCTAAGTGAAATAAATCAGTCACAAAAGGACAAATATCACATGATTCCGTTTATACGAGGTACCTAGAGTCATCAACTTCAGAGGAACGGAAAGTAAAAGGGAAGTTGTCAGGAGCTGGGAAAATAGAATGGGAGAGTTAACTGCCTGAAGGGCACAGAATTTCAGCAGGGGAAGATGAAAAAGTTCTTGTGATGCATCCTTGGCAGTACAGTGTGAATAGTAATTAATGCTGTAGGACTGTATATTAATAATGGTTAAAAAGGTAAATCTCATGTTTAAACTTTTTATTTTGTATTGGGGTACAGCCAGTTAACAATGTTGTGATAGTTTCAGGTGAATAGTGGAGGGACTCAGCCATACATACACATGCATCCATGCTCCCTGAAACTTCCGTCCCCATCCAGGCTGCCGTATAACGTTGAGCAGAGTTCCCTGTGCTATACAGTAGGTCTTTGTTGGTTATTAAAATGGTAAATTTTATATTATGTGCATTTTGCCACACACACAAAGTCTACACAATGAGTTTATTTCTTAGCAGGGCAATACTTAATTTTAACCAAAATCTCAGGATTATCAGCCTGTGGAGATGCATTTGAAAAGCACCAACCATCTCGGGGAGCTAGTTTGTTCCATTGAGTCTTGGGAGACCCCTTATACTAATGGAGATAAATGAGTAGATGAAGCTCGTGATAGTGGAGAAAGCTGGCAGCTGGCACGCTGTTTCCTTTCCCTTAGGATTTACAAAGACAGAGTGAACATCAGGCGACTCAAAGGAGAGGTGTTTCCACAGCCTGGAGGTGTCTGGGGGCTACTTCTGCCCTCTCCTGTCCTGCCAATGATTCCCCCTCTTACTCCCCCAGAGGCTTTTCTAATTGCCGAACTTATCTTTGCTGATCTCATCGCATTTTCATTCTCAGGCACTAGGGTTCTGTGTGGTTTGTGCAGAGGGTCTGAAAGGCTGGTTTGGCACCCACCCCCCACATATACCGGCACTCCTGCACAAAGGATAGATCATAAAATGTGGATCCAACACATTGCAAATGTTTAGTTTCCCTCAACCTGCATGCTGTCTGAAGAGTAAGGAATCAAGAGTTGATCCTTTGAGTTTTTCTGCTGTTGTTGTTTGGACCCTGACCACAGGCTTCTTAAAAAAAATGTATCCAATGAATGCACCCCGGTGTTCGTTGCAGCACTATTTACAATAGCCAGGTCATGGAAGCAACCTAAATGTCCATCAACAGAGGAATGGATAAAGAAGATTCAGTACATATATACAGTGGAGTATTACTCAGCCATGAAAAGGAATGACAGTTGTTCCATTTGCAGAGACAGGGATAGACCTAAAGATTGTCATACCGAATGAAATCAGAAAGGAAAAAACAAGTATCATATAATATCACTTATGTGTAGAATCCGGAAAAATTATACAGATGAACTTGTTTGCAAAGCGGAAATAGAGACACAGATGTAGAGAACAAATATTATCTAGATACCAAGCGGGGAAGGGGATGGATGGAATGAATTGGGAAATTTGAATTGACATACATACACTGCTTTGTATTATATAAAATAGATAACTAGTGAGGATCTAAAAAAAATGTATCCAGTGTGAAGTCTTGGCCAACATACCTGAAGAGAGTGGTGATGTAGCAACCACACAAACCCCATTCACTGACACGTACCATGTTAGAAATAGTGTTCTATATAATGTTTAAGCCGAACAACAGTCTGTTTTATAAATTAGAAACAGGCTCAGAGAGTTGAAAATTTTGCATAAATTCATTCAACTAGGTCAGTCACAGTATTGGGTTGTGACCCAGATGTGTCTGAGTTTGAGCCCATGCTCTTTCTTCAAGATTTCCCTGGTACAAATTCATTTCCACTTATGGAGTTCCAAGTAGCTTTGCTATTTATGAAGAGAGAGAACTGAGCACATGTCTGCTCTAAACCACTTGATGAGGTAAGGGTATCAGAAAGGAATTCACTATGTAAACAAATGAACTTTGAGCAGGCATGGTGCGCTAAACAGATTTACTCAGTGATTGAATATACCATCCAAATTTATTTTCTCTGATACAATGGCCACCATTTATTAAAAGACAATTCTGTTTATTGAATCGAGATCTTAGAAACAGCTTATTCTGTCCACTAGGATAGAAGCTTTTAAGGGAAACCCTCACTTTTTTTTTTTTTAATGAATAAAATAATTGGTTGGAGCTCTGTAAAGGGATTTTTCTATACTTAACTGCTGTCCAAAACCAAAATAAACTACCTCCTAAGAAATAGCTTACAATCAGAATTATAGTAACCTCTCTCTGGTCCCTCAATTTATATGAAAATTTAGTATAGATGGACTGGTTCCTGTATATCTTTTTCTCAATTAAGAGAATTTTGCATTGCCTTTATGTTAGTGAAAAATCACTCTTAAGTCTTAGTTAGGGAAGCTGAAATTAAAAAGACACTGAACAGTTGATCCTAGAATCAGGCACAAGAGAACACAAGAGGCATGAGTGTGATTATCTGTAATTAAACAAAATAAATGTACAGAGCCTGTTGTTAAATCTGTGGATGAGGGAAACTGTGAGCACTTCCCCACAAGCAGGGTTCAGTGGGTCGGAACCATTTTTTTGCCCATTGGAGGTGTACAAACTTTTGTAATGCTCTCTGCTCTCCCTGTAAGTGAACCTAGACTCACTATAGGTTCTTTTGGGCACTCCATCCCTCTCTTCCTCGGAGGTAACATTTTCAGTGTTCCCACCATTTGTACCAGAGAGACCACGCATGGGAGAAACTGTACAGATTCTGATACATTCATGGTAAGGGGTTATATGAGGTTCGATACCCAGTGTTGGAAGTAAGTGACCATAATTGGGAGAATGACTTGTTTACATTTTGGAAAACATGGTTGATTACCTGAGGCAGGTCACGCTTGGGTGACACTTACTGAGAAAAGGAGTGACTTGAAAGGAGAGGTTGTTGACTAGAGTTTCGTATGAGCCAGTGAGTGATCATGGGTGCTATGAGGCCTTTAGGACTGTATCGTTTCCCTGCACTTCAGACCTGATGAAGATGGCAGGTGAAACTATCAGGGTTGTGGCTCATGGAGCCTTCCTGACACTTTTGAACTAAACAAAGGTCCTAGCCCATAAATTGGTTGAACCCAAATTCTTTCCCAAGGATCTTAATACAATCTAAATGTTTTCTGTGATGGTGGGAGTCCTGAACACAAGCACAAGATGAAACTTGTTATCATCCACTTTCTTTGCTATGGTGACCCAAAGAGCCTCCTTAAATAGCCACTTTTATTGGTTGTTGGTTATTTTATTGGTTAAAAAGCTTACTCTTTTTTTTTTTTTTTTTTAAGCGTAAGTTAATGCAGCTATTGTGGAAAACAGTATGGAGGTTTCTCAAAAAACTGAAAAATAGGACTACCATACAACGCCGCAATTTCACTCCTGAGTACCTATCGAAAAAAATCCCCAAATGCCAGTGTGAACAGATAATGCAGCCCAATATTCATAGCAGGATTGTTTACAATTGCCAAGATATGGAAGTAACCTAAGTGTCCATCAACAGATGAATGGATACATGGTATATATATGTGTGTGTGTATAAAACGCTACTACTATTCCATAAAAAAGAATAAAATTTTACCATTTTCAACAACATGGATGGACCAAGAGGTTGTTATACTAAGTGAAGTAAGTCAGACAGAAAGACAAGTACTGTATGATGTCCCTTGTATGTGGAGTCTAAAGTAGTGAATAGAACAAAAAAGAAACAGACTCATGGGTACAGAGAACAAACTAGTGGTTACCATGGTAGCGGGAGGGGCAGTATGGTGGCGGGAGAGTGGGTGTTAACAAACTACTGGATGCAAGGTAGGCTCAAGGATGTATTTTACGACATGGAGACTATAGCCAATATTTTGTAATAGCTGTAAATGCAGTCACCTTTAAAAATCGTATAAAAATTTTTTAAAAATTAAAAAATAAAATGAACATAAAAGCCCAAACCCATGCTCTTAAGCCCGTCAAGGCACCACCACTGTCCCTTCCCCAACGCCAGTGCCCCTGGGAAGGAACATCCTCAAATTACCTTCTATTCTTGCTCTGCAGTAACACATCCAAAGTGCTGTCTTTGTCTTTCCTCTTCGTCCCTTAATCTTCCCTCTCCCTTCCTTAGTCTTTCTTCAAGCCCTGCCTGCTAACGCTAAGTTGCGGACTAGTTGCTAATTAAGAGAAAGAGAAGCTCCTGGAAGGAGAAAGAAGTTGCCTCCCAAGGCCTAGGGCTCCACCTGCACCTGAGCTGGTAATTGACGACTTAGTCTTCTCTGGGTCATCATTAACTCTCCGCATCCTCAGGCAGGGGCTGCTGCCTTCTAAGAGATGGTTCGGCTTGCCTAGTGACAGGTCTGAGTGGAGCATGGCACCCAGCACACCTCAGGCCCTTCGTGACCGGGGAAGCATTTGATGAGTCAGGCTGCCATATGTTCTGTTGAGAGTAGCCAGATTGTGCTTTTGAAAAGACTCATGTGTGGAAATAAGACACGGAACCAAAATTTGAGTTGTGCCTCCAGTGGAGTGCCAGCCTAGGAGGAAGAATTGTCTTGGGTAAATGCACAGACTTCAGAGTTATCCCCACCACCTGGGTTTGATTTTGGCTTCCTTCTCCAGCTGCCTGACATTAATCAAGTCACATATTTCCCTGACATTCCTCTTCTGCGGACTGTGTATTGTGGATAATATTTTCTTTCTCACAGAATGTGGTGGAGATCAAATGAGAAAATGGGCCTGAAAATGCCTTGCATAGTGGATAAAAGAATGGTAGCTGCGGTTATCATGTACTTTGGCGTGTTATCTCATTAAACCTCAAATTAATAAGGTAGGGGGAAGTGAAAGTGTTAGTTGCTCAGTTGTGTCTGACTCTTTGGGACCCTGTGGCATTCTGCTAGGCTCCTCTGTCCATGGCATTCTCCAGGGAAGAATACTGGAGTGGGTAGCCATTCTTTTCTCCAGGGGATCTTCTTGACCCAGAGATTGAACTCGAGTCTCCATTGCAGGCACATTCTTTACCATATGAGCCAGGGCAGGGGCTATCAACTTAACTGGGAATTTAAGCATCAAAATGTTAACTCTCTGGCCATCACTCATATATCCTGGTCTCACTGGATCCCAAATTGTGCCTTCTTCACTACCCTTGAGGGGACTTGAACGTATTGCCTGCATAGGTCCATGGCAATGAGGCAACTGAAATTAACAATGTGTATATGGAGAACAATCCCTTCTCAAAGCAATTCAGCCGCAAGACACAACCCGCGCAGCCCACGTACCTCGTGCGGGCAAGGTCATCTTCATACATAATTAGCAGCCCCTTGGAGCCAGCCTTCCTCTATCAGAGCAGGCAGCTTTCCCTGCATTTAGCTGTGGAAACTTCTGAGGCCGTGACTGTGCCCTTCTCAGGCTGCTGAGGCAAAAGTCCGGGAAGGCACACGAGGCTTCTTCCAAGCAGAGTCTCACAGAGTCGGGCACAGAGCGTGGGATTCTGTGCTGCATGCTGGGGTGGGCACTGCACTTGGACAGCCCGCTTCTCCTTTAGGTGAGAGGCCCAGGACAGGCCCTAGCTTCTTTCCTTGGCTGTCATCGGGACAGATGACATGTTCCCTCTCTGTTTCAGGACGCTGGCACACATAAGCAGACGACAGTGGCAGCGGGGGCGGTGTTGTAGGTTGTGAGTGTTGTGTGCCCCGTGTGTGGCCAGGGGGATGGGTGGGGGAGTTTGTGTTGGGAGGCGAGGGGCCTCAGACTCCCGGGGCGTCAGAGGGAAGAGTCTCAGGTGCGTCCCTGCCCACCAGCCTCCTTTTGCATGGTTTGTGTCTTATTAGAGCTTTAGGCTCTACCCAGAGCATGGGCTCCAGGACTGGGACCTCACTTGGCACCTCCGTAGAATGCCCTAGTCTCCCTATCCACTTTTCAGGATTCCTCTCTTTCCCACTGAGCCCCTGGATGACCGTATGCTGGTCTTTCCTCTCCGAGAGAGGAGAGAGGCCAGAACAGGTGAAGTGCTTGTATGTGTTGGAACCAGCTGTCCTATCTGTGAATCCCAGAGCTCTCTCCTGTGTAAACTTGCACACGTGCTGGAACCTCTCCTCCCTGGGCCTGAGCGCCACTCTTCACAGCCAAGCCCACCTCAAAGCAGACCCTTAGGGTCTCCCCAGGGGCCACTGCATCTTCCTGCTTTACTACATCACTGTCCCCGCTAGGGGAGGGGCTCTTCAGCATCACTGTGGGGGAACAGATCCCATGGTAGGGAGTCCTGGGCCCTCTGGGACCAGCCCCTGGCTTCAGGTCTGCAGCCAGCAGGCGGAGAGGTGGGGCTCAGCATCCAGGACTCCAGAAGCCTGGCGCTCCCTATAAACTCCCTGAGATCCCCGCAGGCAGAGCTGATAAGTCAGGCTCTCCTCCCCTTCCCAAACTCCCTCTGGCGGCTGTCTGACCTGCTTTGACTCCTTTTTGCTTTCAAGGCTGCTCTTGATGTTCATCTTAACCAGATTTTACACGGTGTGATGTGCCTGAGGCCCCTAGTCCTCCCAGAGCAGGAGAGGGCCGGTTCCTCTCTCTGCCCTCACTGTTTGCCAGAATGGGCAGGGATGGGATGTGGAAGAGCTGCCCGTGGGCTCGGTCTTTTGGTTATGCAATCGTCGAGTATAATTTAGGTTGTAATTTCCTAAAGATGAATTTGTAAGAGGCCAGCATTTTCTATGGGACAAATACAAGCACTTACTACGGTAGCACGAATAATGGGCAGGCAGAACTGCTAAGAGGAGCAGAGACAGGAGAAGGATGTCATGTGTGTTTTGGGGATTAGAAGTCCAGGTCCTGGATCAGATATAAGGGGACCTTTTCTGGGATAGTTGCTGGGTGCTTTCTTGATGGTTCCACATTTAATTCTCAGAGCCAACTTGTAGAGGTAAGCACTGCTCTCATTTTGAAGATGGAGGAAACTGAGGCTCAGGAAATTTAATCTCTCAAAGATCACTGAATTAGTGATAAGCCAAATAGCTCACACTTACTCACTGGTGGCCGAATGCTCGGGATTGTCCTGAGCACTTGGCATGTATTATATCAGTCCTTACAGTAACCCCATGGGGAAAGGAGGACTCTGTGTACAGATGGTATTTTGTTATTTTTTTTTTTTTTAATGATCCTCATTTTTCTGTTGAGAAAGTTGAGGCAATGAGATACAAAGTGACCTATTACAGTCACCCAGCTGGTGGCAGAGCTGGGACTTAAACCCAAGAGTTTAGATTCCAAACTCTGCTTCTTTAATCCTGGTTCTGCAGCGCTCCTTTCCCCAGAAGATAGTGGAGATGGTATTTATCCCAGGCCCTGCTAACTTCCAGTGTCACGGGCCTCTTCCACAATACGGGAAATTCGAATAACTGGTGGGGTATTTGTGTGTGTGTGTGTATGGGGATAAGTTTACAATATGCAATCCTAGACACCTCAGTTGTGCAGCCTGCACGATTCTTTTTTTTTTAATTTATTTTTAAATTGGAGTGTAATTGCTTTTCAATATTGTGTTTGTTTCTGCTGCGCAATAGATGAATAAGCTAGGCTGCTGCTACTGTTCAGCTGCTAAGTTGTGTAGAATCAAGTATTCAAAGCTTATTGGTTGCCCAGGGCATCTGGTTCTCATTGTACCCCTCCCTGAAGACAGGGCCATTTCTTGTTTAGTTTTGGGTCCTCGTGGCTTTACCACATGAGTAGAAGATAGTTCCTAGACTTGTTTTGTGTTTTGGGGGGAGAAATTCAATAAATATTTGTTTGTTGTGCTGAAATCAGTGACTTGGGCCTGAAAAATATGGGGGACATGGACCATATTTCAGGAGGGGAATACTTCGAAAGCAAAGGATTGGGAGGCTGGACGAGGCATGATGTGTCTGTGAATCAGGAAAATGTTTGGATTGACTGAAGCAAAAACTGAGTTTGGATAGAGGATCCAGACCATGGAACATCAGACAGAGGTATATCAAATGGGTGTGGTTGGCCAAAGCGAGCTGTGGAAGATCTAGGAATAGTGTCACTGGTGAGGGTAACTATGGTGGATGATCACCCTGTTCCGTGGAGACTGACTGAACTGGGGGGCACAGTCTGAAAAGTCAGCTCGGAAGTTGCTTCAGAAGTCCTGGAGTGAGGGAGTTGGAGCTATTGCAACCCAAATCATGACAATAAGGTGGATTGAGAAAACAGTGTCACAGGCTCTCAGGGAGAGGGGGATTTTGGAGCTTATCCACTCTCACTACTGCCCCTCCCTTAGGGATCAGGCTTAATCGTCTCAGTGGTTTCCAGTCCAGTGACTGCCCAGTGTTTGAATGAAAAGGAAAAGGGAGAACTCATTCTCTTCCATTTTTGGAAAATCCTGTCAGAAATGTCTTTGTAGTTAGTAGGCTAAAATGGCTTCTGAGTAAATTTCACACATCGGTCATTTCCAAAGAAGAAATAGCTGCTATGAAAAAAAAAAAATATTTATGAGAATAGTGAAAGGAATCAGATTTGAGTCCAAGACTCGGGCACATGTGGCTTCGAGTAAATCAGGTAAATGCTGAGCTTTAGTTACTTCTAACCTCATTTCCATAGCTGCAAAATGGAATACAAATAGCCCTACTGTATGGAGTGGTTGTGACAACTATTTGATAAAGGACTCAATAGCACTTAGCATGGAGTCTGCCTGTCATATAATAAGCATTGAATGAATACAATTACTGATTACTCATAAATGATGGCTCCAGCACACAGGAGATGAGCTGAGAACAAGAAATCAAATCCGTGGACTTGAACTTTAGGGATTAAAGAAGTGGTGGTAGCATTGATAGGGCCCGAGAATGTGAGGGAAGCTGGTTGGGATGAACTGGCAGATGTTTTGAAAATGCACAACTCCTGGGATGGTGCTGTGTGTTTATACAGATGCCTCAGGCAGGATTTTGACAGTGGTTGTTTTCTGGGTCTGCTCAACATTGAGCAGCTGTGTTCCCTGTCCGACACACGTATAACAAGAGTTGATGGAGTAAAATATAGTGCAGGCGTTCACAGCGCATTCTGCCAAGAGCCATGCCATAAGCAATCAGGAGCTCAGTGCATTATTACCAGATAGAGTGTCATGTTTAGATGCCAAGATATGAAAGAAATGTCATCACCTACACATTCCGGTGGAGGGGCCATCCTGTTCTTGGCCGGGATGGCTGTTTGGCAGAAAAGTCAAACATCTGTAGACATTCAAAGAATAAAACCCATGCAGAAGGAAGGTCAGTTGTTACAAAGGGCTCTTATCATAGTGATTTCAGATGCTTACGTGTGTTTCATGCCCATCCTATAACATGCTTTTCGATCGGTGACGAGTCTCAGGTAAGTGAACTGGCATTAGTAGGTTAAAGGCGCATCACGCTAGCAGAAGCTATGCTTGTGGAAGGTGCAGTGAGCAGTGTCCTTATACCAATCTGGCTGAGTGCCTGGTAAGGTGGGAGCATGAGTTTGATATTATTTGTGTTCAGGAGAACGAGCACTTTGAAAAGTCTCTATCTCTCAAGAAAGTTTCATCAGTTAACTATCAGGCAAGCTGATATTCACCTAGGAGATCCTTTTTTTACAGATGAAAAAGCTGAAAATGAGAGTTTACACAGTTCACCCCAAATCACTCAGTTCGCCTGTCGCGTGTCTGTATTCAGCTATGCTGAGGGGAGAAGAAATGATCATTTGGGAAAACTGTAGAGACAAATAAAGGCAAAGCAATACCCAGAAATGATAGAAGCTGTGCTTTTTCTTGGTTGGCAAAGGACTTGATACCAGACGGCTGTTGATGGTGACATTCAACTTAGCTCACATATTAAACTTCTAGAGCTCCATGGGGTCACAAAGAGTCGAACACGACTCAGTGACTAAGCCACGGAAGTTGTCAGAACATTTTGGTAAATAATCTATTTGGAGTCAGGAATGCCAAAAAGTCATCTGGTAGTAGATAGCTCCGTGGAAATGTATGCATTCATTCACTTAACATAATTTTTGATCACCTACTGCATGCCAGGCACGCTTCCAGGGATTTGGGACACAGTGGTGGGCTAGACACAAGTCTGTTCCCTGGTTCAAACACAGGAGGTAGAGAGTAAACCACAAGGACAATGAGCTAGTAAACTTTGTCTAATTAGAAGCTAATCAATGCTACAGGGAAAACAAGGCAAATAGGGCAAGCAAATTGGGGAGTGCTGGCAAGGGATGCAGGTTGCAAATGGAATATAATGAGATCCAGAAACAACAGCTATAGAACCCAAGATGTGAGTGTAGGCATTAAGCTGGAGTTGTTTCGAAAGTTAGTTGACAAGGTTAATTACCAACATGCAGTACAGTAATTTTGCTTCCAGTAGGCTAGACAGTTGCACTTCAGAATACACTAGCCCTATTCTATCTAGACTTGTAATATCCGTCGTTAAAAATGACTGCTTTCCTAGACATGTGGTCCCCAGGCAGATTGCCCGCTGTGAGTCCAATTTTTAATGCAAAATGTCTTTCCAGCGCAGAAGTGTACTGCCAATTTATTGAAGTTCGCAGAGAGAATGATACTGGTTGACAAAAGCATGCTAAGTAGGAGTGTTATGTTTCAGGAGGTAAAGTGGAGGGATGAAGCAGACAGGGACCGCACATCCAGGCAAGCAGGCGTTCCCAACTAAATTCACATCACAGTTTTCATCAACCCACTTTTCAGAGAAACCACCCGGGCTGGAAAAAAGAATAACTGCCTGAGCATTCAGAATTACTGTGAGCTACCTAAGGCACTAATAGTTAATATAATAGATCTATCTTTTGGACATCCTCATAAAAAGAACCATAAAGAGTGGGGGGTTAAATGTGATCCAGGGGGCTTAACAGTATTTTTAAGAGAAAGTACTTTAAAAATGAAATTGACAGGGAGTCTAAGGGAGATGATGGCTCACTATATGAGGAGGCTCTAAAAGTAAAATTCTGAAAGTATAAATCACAAAGGGTCTCAGTGAGGAAGAAAAGGCAGGAGGTGCTTAAGGAAACCAGTACCACTTCACAGCGCAGTCTGCCAAGTTTGATACTTAGATGTGGAAAAGGAGGCCAGAGCATCCACGATTTCCTGCTTGGAGCCCTGGTTGCTATTGGGGGATGGGATGTTGAGGAAGGGCTGCTTAAACTTTTCAGTGGCTCTCCAGAGCACATGATGCTGTCTAGACCCTTTACAGGGCACCTGGGGCCATTCACAGCTGGGCCCTGGTCTGCACCATTAGCTCATCTCTCTCTCTGCTCCCCAGCTTGTTGAACCCAAGACTCTAAGCCAGAGAAACTCCTGGCACTTCCGAGCCCCTTTCTCCAACTCTGTCCTTCTATTCCTAACCTCCTGCCCAGAGCACTGACTACCCACTCTACTATATCCATGGATAGTATTTCCTCTCTAGGTTTATTTTTTTCTTCATAGTCTATGTTGCTAGGTCAGGTTACTTTCTCTCTAGCATTTATCTGTTTCTGGTGGTGGTTTAGTCACTAAGTCATGTCTGACTGTTGCGACCCATGGACTATAGCCACCAGGCTCCTCTGTCCATGGGATTTTGCAGGTAAGAATACTGGAGTGGGTTGCCATTTCCTTCTCCAGGGGATTTTCCCGACTCCGGGATTGAACCCTGGTCTCCAGTACTGCAGGCAGATTCTTTACTGACTGAGCTTCCATTGCAGAATAAAAGCCGTAAAGGCAGGGTTCCTCATTCATTATATCCCCTGTGTCTAGACAGTATTTGGCACATAGTATTAATATTTAGTAAAAAGGTGAGTTAATGAATAGTTTAATTAATTAATGTTAGATAAATGCTAATAAGAGAATGAATGTGTATGTTTTAAGCTACCAAGGTGTGGTTATTTGTTATAGCAGCCATAGGAAATGGATACATCAAGATTCCAAGGGCACGTTGATGGTAGAGAGTCTGATGATGTGTTGTCCAAACTCTGGAGTTCCCCATTAGTGCTGTGTGGTTGGGGATGAACTAATAACCTGTCAGTCTCAGGGCAGCAAGCCATGTGGGATACTGATCTTGCAGAAGTGTCAAGGCAGTTGCCTGGTTCTCTCTCTATGAGTTGGGTTGAGGAACCCTTGTAGGCAGGATGCTTCTGGAGAGAGGCAGGCAGAGGCTGAATTCACTGTGCCCTGCCCACCACCCAAATATCCCTCAGCAGCCCTGCCAAGGAGAGTCACAGAAAGCATCCTGTATCCTTGAGGGAGGGCAGAGCACGGGACAGGGAAACGGGTTCCTTTTCTTTAGAGGAAGGGGGTGATTTGTATGCACCCTTGTCTATCACCACGCATTATCTTGTCTTATTATTATCTGGTGCTATTATTGCTTTTTTTTTAAAAAATAGATCAAGAAAGTGAGGATTAGAGGGACTCAGTAATGCATCCATGGTTACACGATAAATGGACAAACTGGGACTTGAATCCAGATCTCTCTGGTCTAATGACTAGGTCTGTGACTAACGTCAGTGCCAATGGTTCTCAGGGTGGGACTAGCAGCATCATCGTCACCTGGGTATTGCATTATTAGGAATGTAATTATTACATTATTAGAGATGTTAATTCTCAGCTTCCACCTTAAAGATACTGAATCAGAGACCCTGGGATGGGGCAGCAGTAATCTGTGTTTGAACAAGCTCTTCAGGTAATTATCTGTTCCAGTTTGAGAACAGGTGCTCCCTGCTGTTCTTCTTCGAGTCTTTTGGAAGGACAATCACCATCTTGCTTGCTCCTCTGAGTTAGTATTTAGCACGAGTGGCAAAAAGTGGCCTGTGTGCCCAGTACAAGGATATTCCAGACTGTTGTAGAGATCAGTGACTATGGTGTAAAGTCTTTCAGTGGTGGATATGAGAGAGAAGAGGGGGGATCCAGCACAGAGTCAGAAATTCTGTTTACTGCCTGGAGAGGATTTGCTATTTGTAATCGTTGTGAAAGTGAAAGTGTAGTTGCTCAGTCTTGTCCAATTCTCTGTGACCCCATGGACTATAGCCCACCAGGCTCCTCTGTCCATGGGATTCTCCAGGCAAGAATACTGGAGTCGGTTGACATTCCTTTCTCCAGGGGATTATCCCAACCCAGGGATTGAACCCCGGTCTCCCACTTTGCAGGCAGATTCTTTACTATCTGAGCCACCGGGGAAGCCCTCTGTAACCTTTAGATACAGATAAATATCTGTATAATTACCCTAAGACAACACCAGGAGACTGATGTTGCTTCTGCTGACATCATTATCAGCATTTTTAAAGCACCTACTTGCATCTGGAATTCTCAGCACTAGATGTGACTCCTGTGTTCTGGGAGCTTATGAGACGGAAAGTCCAAACTATAGTGATCAGAAGCCCAGAGAACACATGTCACAGAATGGGGGCAGGGCCTGAATTAGATTCTGGAAGAAGCCTGACCTTCATACTCTCCAAGTTTCAAGAAGAATTTAGTGAGCCCATTTCATTTAGTTTATGTTTCCAATCTCTTTCTCTCTCTCTCTCTCTTTTTTTGTTCTTTCTCAGGCCTTTATCAAGTGTAGTGGAAAAGTTTTTGTATGTATATATAAATTGGGGACTTCCCCAATGGCTCAGCAGTTAAAGAATCTGCCTGCCATGCAGGAGACACAGGTTTGATCCCTGGGTTGGGAAGATCCCCTAGAGAAGGAAATGGCAACCCACTTCAGTATTTGTGTCTGAAAAATCCCATGGACAGAGGAGCCTGGCAAACTACAGTAAAAAGGGTTGCAAAGAGTTGGATATAACTGAGCACCATATGTAAATGGTATATGTATATGTATAATGTAATATATATTTTAAAAACTTACGAATTTTTGCTTAGCTAAAATATTTGACATTTTGGTTCCACTTGTTTGTCTAAGTATGAATAGAATGCTAGAATTATAATTTATATTCACTCAAAACTTTGATATAATTCTATTTATTCTGGCATCTAGCATTATTGCTAAAAGTCTAGAAAGCTTATTAGCTTAGTGATTAAAAAAAATTTTTTTTGAATGAGGCTTGAAACTTGTAATCCAATTCTGAGAATATAAAGAAATATCATGTGTTGTGAAAAAAACAAAAAACAAAAAAACAGGAATTTAACATATTATTAACTAAAGTACAGATTTTGTTCAAATTTCACAAAATTTTATGTTAGTGTCCATTATTTGTTTTCATACCTTATTCAAGATTCTACATTGCATTTAATTGCATAGAGCAGCTTCAGTTGCATGCAGTAAATTCTGATAAATTCTCTTCATTTTACTCTGTTGCCAATGTTTTCTAATTTTCCTTGTTATGGCTTCTTAGGTACACCTATCATTTAAAAGGAGACATTTGATTTCCAAATACATGATGTTTTTAAAGTATCTTTGATATTAGTCTCTCATTTTGATATTAATTTCTCATTTTGAAATGCTTCTCTGCAATCACGCTCTTTTTTTTTCAAGAAAGAAAGCCTCTTTCTCGAGGCTTTCAATGGCTAAGTCGAAGCTCTCTCGGTAAATGTCACTTTGCACTTGAAAATATGTAGGTTATTTTCAGATATCTTTTGATATTGATGTCTAACATAATCCCACAATAAGACAACAGGCTCTGTATTTTTAGTACCTTTAGACCGTGAAATTTTTGCCCCTTGTTTTATGTCTCTGGATATGTTCCAGTGTCTCCTGGTTTATATTCTATGGGAAGTTGAATAGAATTTGAATAGAAGTTGAATATAATAGATATTGTGTAAAAATTGTATAAGTCTTAATTATGTTGAATTGGTTCATAGCGCTTTTCAGGTCTACTGTATCCTACTTTTCTATCTATTATTTTTTGAGAGTTTGATATTGAAACTCCAACTAAAAATCTTAATTTGTCTGCTTAAAAATAATTGCAATGTATAGTAAGACTATATGTAACTTTGTTCTGTATTTGCGAAGTCTCCTGTAAATGTGTTATCATACTTTCATAATTTAAAAAAGAAAAAGAATATAAAATGACGTTTGCAAGAAAAAGGAAAAAGAATTTAGTGAGCGTAAACATTCCCCAATGATATGTCTATTAGTTGGCTTCCTTTCTGACATAGATATCAAACAGAAAATTGCCAACCCTAAGAAGCCCTCTGTGGTCTGCAAATGTCTGGCCACTTCCTCACACTGTATTCTGTGGGAATAGCATAGGTGGCTCTTTACTTTACAGGTCTGGATCATGGAGTTTTACTCCCACAGAGCTGGGGAGGAAATAAGGTCTCACATAGTAGTGGGATAGTAGCAAACTAACATGTATTTTTTTTTTTTTTTTGACGGGGTTAAGATCTTTCCAGAGAGTAGTCCCTAAAGAAATAATAGGTTTCAAGTAGTGAGAATGTGGAAAGTTTATTTTTCAGCTTCTGTTTTTTATGTAACCCTTAAGACCTGTGTATTTTGAGATGATGGGCTTCCCTGGTAGCTCAGCTGGTAAAGAATCTGCCTGCAATGCAGGAGACCCCAGTTCAATTTCTGGGTCAGGAAGATCCCCTGGAGGAGGGATGGCAACCCACTCCAGTGTTCTTGCCTGGAGAATCCCCATGGACAGAGGAGCCTGGCGGGCCCCAGTCTATGGCGTTGTAGCGAGTCGGACACGACGACCAAGCACAGCATATTTTGAGAGGATGCCTTTGCGGAACCAACTTCTGGTTGCACCTCTTGTGTTGGCTCAGCTGCTTCAAACATAGTTTGTGACATGCAGGCAAAGGTTGCGTCTACTAAAGTTATCCAGCCAATGACTTGAAGGTTTTTTTTTTTTTTTCATGATTTTATTTATTTATGGCTGCGCAGGCTCTTCCTTGTTGCGTGGGCTTTTCTCTAGTTGTGGCAGGCAGGGCCTACTCTCTAGTTGTGGTGTGTAGGCTTCTCACTGTGGTGGTTTCTCTTGTTCCAGAGCGTGGACTCTAGTGCCCACAGACTTCAGTAGTTGCAGCTCCCAGACTCCAGAGCACAGGCTCAGTGTTGTGATGAACGGGCTTAGCTGCTCTGTGCCATGTGGGATCTTCCCAGACCAAGGATGGAGCTCGCATCCCCTGCATTGGCAGGTGGGGACTCTTTACCACTGAGCCACTAGGAACGCCCTCAGGCATATTTTAGATTCTAGTTTTCCATACTCATATCTGGTGAGAGAGGCCAGGATCAAGATGCCTGGGAGCTGGGAGTCCTCAACCACAGTTCTGCCATCAAAAGCTCTGGGTGTCTGCTACTTCCTCAGTTTTGTCTGACTCTTTGAGACCCCATGAGCCCATCAGGCTCCTCTGTCCATGGGATTTCCCAGTCAAGACAACTGGAGTGGGTTGCCATTTCCTTCTCCGACTTGAAGTTTTGAAGCTAACAAAATTTAATCCTCACCCTCCCTCCCTCCCAGCAGGAGTGAGTCCATGAGACACATCAGCCCTTACTGGTCCTGCCTGTACAGTTGTGCCACAGTATTTTCATTCCTTCATTAAAACAAAGTTTATTGAGCAAAATATTACATGCCAGTAACCGTGCTAAGTACAGAGATGCAATGGTGAGGAAAGGTAAATGCACTTCGTGCTTTCAGAGAGCAACTGGGTTCTGGAATGGTAGACAGCTATCAGCCAAATAATCACAAAAGCAAATGTGACATTGTGACTGCAGCAGTACTGAGGGAGGAAGTAATTGGACATGGAGGAGGGGAGTGGGAGACACATCTGGAAAGATTCCACATCAGGGGAAGATTGGCCAGCATAAGGAGCCGAAAGGAGGCCAGAGTGAAAGATGGGGAGTCAGGGAGACATTGAGACAGGGGGAGAGAGAGAGAGAAGAAATTGGGGTCGGGGCAGAACTTTCGGGGTCTTAAAAGACCCCTAATATACCTAAAAATCAGAAAGTTTCAGCAAGATTTGAATATTTTAAATGTCACTTCGGTTTCTTTGTAAAGCATCAACTGGAGAGGATGCAGGAGAATAGTTTGCAGGTTGCTTGTGGCAAATGATCTTGATAGCTAACCTCATGTGGTAGTGGTAGAAATGGAGGGACAAGGACAGACACAGGAGGCAGTCAGGAGGTAAGTTAACTAGGTTTAGAGATGGGTCAGATGTAGGCAAGAGGCATCAAGGATGTAGTTTCTGGCTCAGGTAAAAATAACAACCAACACATATTGTGTCTAATATATATAAGCACAAGTGTTTTAACCATTTTAAGTGTTTCAATCCTCATAACATCCGTAGTGGGGAGAGAGATGATTATTATCCTCATTTTATAAATGGGGAGACAGAGACACAAGAGATTAAGTGGGTTTTTTACTAAGATCTCATACCTAGTAAGTAACAGAGCCAAGGTGTGAATCCAGGCATCTTCCCTTCATATCCTGTGATTGTAATTGTGATATTAAACTATCTGTATCCTGAAAAGGATGTATTGGAACTTATTTAGAGATGGATTGTTGTTCAGTTGCTCAGTCACGTCTGATTCTTTGTGACCCATGGACTGCAGCACACCAGGCCTCTCTGTCCTCCACTATCTCCCAGAGTTTGCTCAGATTCATGCCATAGAGTTGGTGATGCTGTCGAACCATCTCATCCTCTGTCGCCTCCTCCTGCCCTCAGTCTTTCCCAGCATCAGGGTATTTTCCA
The DNA here is from genome assembly GCF_910594005.1 of Cervus elaphus. NCBI lineage: Eukaryota > Metazoa > Chordata > Mammalia > Artiodactyla > Cervidae > Cervus > Cervus elaphus. Next base: position 50,142,303 of record NC_057843.1, on the reverse strand, counting down.
GTGAGTTGAATCTTCACATCAGGCAGCCAAATTATTGGAGCTTCAGCATCAGTTCTTCCAGTGACTACTCAAGGTTGATTTCCTTTAGGATTGACTGGTTTGATCTCTTGGCAGTCCAAGGGACTCGCAAGTCTTCTCTGGCACCATAGTTCAAAAGCATCAATTCTTCAATGCTCAGCCTTCTTTATGGTCTGACTCTCACATCTGTACATGACTACTGGAAAAACCATAGCTTTGACTTATGGACCTTTGTTAGCAAAGTGATGTCTCTGCTTTTTAATATGCTGTCCACATTTGTCATAGCTTTCCTTCCAAGGAGCAAGTGTCTTTTTAATTTCACGGCTGCCGTCACTGTGATATTTTTGGTGCCCAAGAAAATAAAGTCTGTCATTGCTTCCACTTTTCCCCTTTCTATTTGCCATGAAGTGATGGGACTGGATGCCATGGTCTTATTTTTTTTTTTTTTTAATGTTGAGTTTCAAGGTTTTTCACTCTCTTCTTTCACCCTCATCAAGAGGCTCTTTAGTTCCTCTTCACTTTCTGCTATTAGCATGGTATCATCTGCATATATGAGGTTGTTGATATTTCTTCTGGCAGTCTTGATTCCAGCTTGTGATTCATCCAGCCTGGCATTTCTCATGATGTACTCTGCATGTAAGTTAAATAAGCAGGGTGACAATATACAACCTTGGTGCACTCTTTTCCCAATTTTGAACCAGTCTATTGTTCCATGTCCAGTTCTAACTGTTGCTTCTTGACCTGCATACAGGTTTCTCAGAAGACAGGTAAGGTGGTCTGGTATTCCCATCTCTTTAAGAATTTTCCACAGCTTGTTGTGATCCACACAGTCAAAGGCTTTAGTGTAGTCAATGAAGCAGAAGTAGATGTTTTTCTAGAATTCCCTTTCTTTTTCTATGATCCGACATATGTTGGCAACTTGATGTCTGGTTCCTCTACCTCTTTGGAACCCAGCTTGCACGTCTGGAAGTTCTCTGTTTCTGTACTGCTGAATCCTACCTTGAAAGATTTTGAGCATTATTTTGCTAGCATGTGAAATGAGCACAACTGTATGGTAGTTTGAACATTCTTTGGCATTGCCCTTCCTTGGGATTGGAATGAAAACTGACCTTTTCCAGTTCTATGGCCACTGCTGAGGTTCTCCAAATTTGCTGGCGTGTTGAGTGCGGGATGTTAACAGCATCATCTTTAGGATTTGAAATAGTTCAGCTGAAATTCCATCACCTCCACTAGCTTTGTTTGTAGTGATGCTTCCTATGGCCCACTTGACTTCACACTCTAGGATGTCTGGCTCTAGGTGAGTGACCACACCATCATGTATCTGAGTCATTAAGACCTTTTTCATATAGTTCTTCTGTGTATTCTTGTCACCTCTTCTTAATCTCTTCTGCTTCTATTAGGCCCTTACTGTTTGTCCTTTATTGTGCCCATCCTTGCATGAAACATTGCCTTCATATTTCTAATTTTCTTGAAGAGATCTCTAGTCTTTTCCATTCTATTGTTTTCCTCTATTTCTTTGCAGTGTTCATTGAGGAAGGCCTTCTTATCTGTCCTTGCTGTTCTCTAGAACTCTGCATTCACTTAGATATATCTTTTCCTTTGTCCCTTGCCTTTCACTTTTCTTTTCTCAGCTCTTTGTAAAGCCACCTCAGACAACCACTTTGCCTTCTTGCATTTCTTTTGCCTTGGGATGGTTTTGGTCACTGCCTCCTGTACAATGTTCTGAACCTCTGTCCTAACTCTTCAAGCACTCTGTCTTCCCGATTTAATCCCTTGAATCTATTCATCGCCTCCACTGTTTAATCATAAGGGATTTTATTTACATCATACCCAAAAGGCCTAGTGGTTTTCCTTACTTTCTTCAATTTAAGCCTGAATTTTGCAGTGAGGAGCTGATGATCTGAGCCACAGTCAGCTCCAGGTCCTGTTTTTGCTGACTGTGTAGAGCTTCTCCATCTTCGTCTGCAAAAAACATAACCAGTCTGATGCTGATATTGACCATCTGGTGATGTCCATGTGTAGAGTCATCTCTTGTGTTGTTGTAAAAGAGTGTTTGCTATGATTAGTGTGTTCTCTTGACAAAACTCCGTTAGTCTTTGCTCTGCTTCATTTGTACTCCAAGGCCTAACTTGCCTGTTACGCAGGGTTTCTCTTGACTCCTACTTTTGCATCTCAATTCCCTATGATGAAAAGGACTTTTTTTTTGGTGTTAGTTCTAGAAGGTGTTGTAGGTCAACTTCAGCTTTTTCAGCATCAGTGGTTGGGGCATAAACTTGGATTACTGTGATGTTGAATGATGTGCCTTGGAAACGAGCCGAGATCATTCTGTCATATTTGAGATTGTACCCCAAATACTACACTTTGGAGTCTTTTGTTGACTGTGAGGACTACTCCATTTCTTCTAAGGGATTCTTGCCCACAGTAGTAGATATAATGGTCATCTGAATTAAATTTGCCCATTCCTGTCCATTTTAATTCACTTATTCCTAAGATGTCAGTGTTCAGTCTTGCCATCTCCTGCTTGACCACATCCAGTTTACCTTGATTCATGGACCTAACATTCCAGATTCCTATATAATATTGCTCTTTACAGTATCAGACTTTACTTTCACTACCAGACGCAGCCACAACTGAGCATTGTTTCTACTTTGGCCCAGCCACTTCATTCTTTCTGGAGTTATTAGTTATTGCTCTCTGCTCTTCCCTGGTAGCATATTGGACACCTTCTGACCTGTGAGGGCTCATCTTCCAATGTCGTATCTTTTTGCCTTTTCATACTGTTCATGGGGTTCTCCAGATAAGACAACTGGAGTGAGTTGCCATTTTCCTCCTCCAATGGACCATGTTGTGTCAGAACTCTTCACTATGACCCATCTGTCTTGGGTGCCCCTGTATGGCATGGCTCATAGCTTAGAGATGCTTGGGGATTTAATAGTATAATATATTAGGTTCAACCTAGTAACTACTCAAATATGCATAAGTGGGTGGAGGTGGTAGAAGATATGCCATCTGAATAGGAGGACTTTAGAAGGTTGGGATGTGGAAAAAAGAGGAACAGATGGGGTAGCTGTTGGAGAAAGAGCACTGGACTAGGAAGAGAAGACCTGGCTAATTACATGTCCTTGAGAGAGCAATCAGCCACTCGAATCTTCTGATTCCTCACCTTGAAATGGGGACAACTGCACTGAGTTGCCAAGTAATGAACACAGAAGGCCCTAGTGCTGTGCCTGACAGAAGGCCCTATTTCCGTGCCTGACCTAAAGTAGGTTATCAGTAAGCCAGTGATAATTTTGAACCTGTAGTAAGAGAATTAGAGAAGGATAAGTCTTGCACTTGCCTGTTTGCCAAAAATGTAACTGATCATGCAACTCATTTAAGAGGACAGATGTGGAAAATGGTCACAAGGACAGAGTCCTTTATCTCCATGAGTACAAATGCTATTAAGGCAGAGCTTACTGGTGAACTGACTGGATTGTTAAAGTAGCTATGGACAGACTTTGTTGCTGCATCAACTGCTGAGACCCAGTGTTGGGAGCCTATAAACAAATTTCCAATTCACAGCTCAAATAGCTGAGTCTTTCAGGCTCCCTGATCAGACTGGGGATCAGAACCCTCTGGCTGCCTTCTAGTTGGCTGTTTAACCTAAACTGCTGTTAACTTGCCTCATTTCTGATGATTAATGGTGAGTCAAGGACCAGCTGCCTAATTCCCCAGTGTGCATCCTTTAACACTATGAAGTTTGCAGAAAGTGAAGTGAAGTCGCTCAGTCGTGTGTGACTCTTTGCGACCCCACGGACTGATTATAGCCTACCAGGCTTCTCCGTCCATGGGATTTTCCAGGCAGGAATACTGGAGTGGGTTGCCATTTCCTTCTCCAGGAGATCTTCCCGACCCAGGGATTGAACCCAGGTCTCCCGCATTGTAGGCAGACGCTTTACCATCTGAGCCACCAGGGAAGTCAAGTTGCAGAAGTGACTCTCAATAAATCATGGGTACACTTCTCATACTCTGGAAAGAAGTGTCCATCCATGGCAGTGCATTTTAAGCTTTGTGTTTACAGATTATCTGAGGATTTTGCAAAAATATACATTCTGGTTGTGTGGTTTTGTTCTATTGTATGAGTTTTTCTTTTTTTTTTAATGAAAATTATTCTATTTTTGAGGTATAATTGACATTGAACATTAGTTTCAAGTATATGATATAATGATTTTATATTTCTATATACTGAAAAGTAATCTAAGATCTGTTTTAGCAACTGTCAAATATGCAATACGGTATTATTAACTATAGTCACCACACTGTACATGACATTGACATAACATATATCTTATAACTGGAAGTCTGTACCTTTTGACCCCGTTAACCTGTTTCACAACCCCCACCCCCCTGGCCAACTTCTGGCAAGCACGGATCTGTACTCTGTATATAATCTGTGTATGTATATATCACATATATAAAGATTCTACATATAAATGAGATCATACAGTTTTGTCTTTCTTTGTCTAACTTATTTCATTTAGTGCCCTCAAGGTCCATTCACGTTATTGGCAAATGGCAAGATTTTCTCCTTTTCATTGGTGAGTAATACATCATGGTTCTTTCATCCTTTCATCCATCAGTGGATACTTAGGTTTTCCATATGTTGACTACTGTAAATAATGCTGCAATTAACATGGGGCTCCACATATGTCTTTGAGATAGTGATTTCATTTCCTTCAGTTATATGCCCAGAAGTGGAATTGCTAGGTCATATGATGGAAAGTGAAACTGTTAGTCATTCAGTCGTGTCTCACTCTTTGTGACCCCATGGACAGGATCATATGATAATTCTATTTTTAATTTCTTAAGACAACTCCATACTGTTATTCATAATGGCTGCATTCATTTGCATTGTCACCAACAGTGTACTAGGGTTCCCCTTTATCTGTATTCTCACCGACACTCATAATTTCTTGTCTTTTTGATAAAAATTGCCATTCTAACAGGGGTGAGGTGATATCTCATTGTGGTTTTGACTTTCCTTTCCCTGATAATTAGTGATGTTGAGCACCTTTTGATGTGCTTGTTGACTGTCTGTATGTCTTCTTTGGGAAAATGTCTTTTCAGATCTTCTGCTCATTTTTAATCAGATTGTGTTGGTTTTTTTTTTTTTTTTTTGCTGTACAGTTGTGTGAGTTCTTTATATATTTTGGATATCAACTGCCTATCACATATATGATTTTGCAGAAGGTTCTTTTTTTATTTTGTTGATGGTTTTCTTAGCCATGCAGATCTATTTAGTTTGATGTAGTTCCACTTGTTTTTGCTACCTGACTAAAAAATTATCACCAAGGCAGATGACAAGGAGCTTACCACCTATGCTTTCTTCTGGTAGTTTTATGGTTTCATTTCTTATGTTCAATTCTTCTATACATTTTAAGTGAGGTTTGTGTATCATATTAGATAGTGGTCCAGTTTCATTCTTTTGTGTAGCCCAGTTTACCCAAACCATCACTTGAAAAGACTGTTGTATATCCTTGGCTTCTTTGTTATAGTTGACCATATATGAATGGGTCTAGTTTTAAGCTCTCTGTTCTGTTCCATTGATCTGTTTTTATGCCGATACCACCATACTGTTTTGATTATTAAGTTTTGTAATATAATTTGAAATGAGAGAATGATATGCATCTAGCTTTGTTGTTGTTTCTCAAGATTCCTTTGACTAGTTGGGGTCTTTGGTGGTTCCTACAAATTTTAGGATTGTTTGCTCTGTTTCTGTGAAAATTGCTATTGTAACTTTGGGGATTGCCTTGAATTTGTAGATTGCTTTGGTTAGTATAGACATTTAAAAAATAATTAGTTTTTTCATGATACTGAATATCTTTCCATTTACTAGTCTTCTTCAATTTCTTTTCCATGAGTTTTCAGGGTATAGGTCTCCCATATCCTTGGTTAAATTTATTACTAAACATTTTATTCTTTTTGATCCAGTTGTAAATGGGATTATTTTCTGTTTCTCTTTCTGATTGTTCATTATTGAAGAGATGGAACATATTTTTGTATATTGATTTTGTATCTTGCAACTTTACTAAATTTTCTTGTTAGTTTTAACCATTTTTTGATAGAGTCTTTAGGGTTTTCTATATACACCATCTGCAAATAGTGACAGTTTTACTTCTTCCTTTCCAATTTGAATGCTTTTTACTCTTTTTTATTGCCTGATTCTCTGGCTAGAATTTCCAGTGCTATGTGGCAAGAGTGGGCATCCCAGTCTTAGAGGAAATTCTTTCAACTTTCATCATTGTGTATGATGGTAGCTACGGGCTTGTCGTATGTGGTCTTATAATGCTGAGGTGCATTCTCTCTGTACCTGCTTTTTGGAGAGTTTTGGAAAAATCATAAATGGATATTGGATTTTGTCAGAAGCTTTTTCTGAATCTATCAAGATGATCATATGATTTTTATCTTTCACTGTGTTAGGGCTTCCCTGATAGCTCAGTTGGTAAAGAATCTGCTTGCAATGCAGGAGACCCTGGTTTGATTCCTGGGTCAGGAAGATCCGCTGGAGAAGAGAAAGGCTACCCACTCCACTATTCTTGGGCTCCGCTTGTGGCTCAGCTGGTAAAGAATGTGCCTGCGATGCAGGAGACCTGGGTTGGGAAGATCCCCTAGAGAAGGGAAAGACTACCCACTCCAATATTCTGGCCTAGAGAATTCCTTGGATTGTATAGTCCTTGGGGTCGCAAAGAGTCGGACACGACTGAGAAACTTTCACTTTGTTGATGCAGTGACTCAAATTGATAGATTTGAGGATGTTGATGCATCTTTGCATTCCTGGAATAAATCTTTCTTGATCATGGTGCGTTATCCTTTCAATGTATTATTGAGTTCAGTTTGCTGATATTTTATTGAGGACCTTTGCATCTACAGGCTAGGAATATTAGCCTGTAATTTTCTTTTCTTGTGATATCCTTGTCTGGTTTTGGTATCAGGGTGATGCTGGTCTCATAAAATTAATTTGGAAGCGTTCCCTCTTTTTCTATTTTTTTGGAAGTGTTTGAGGAGTATTGTATTAATTTTTCTTTTAATGTTTATTAGAATTCACCAGTGAAGTCATATGGTCCTAGAGTTTTCTTTGTAGGAAGGTTTTTGATTACTGACTCAGTCTCTTTAATAGTAACTGGTCTCATGTTTTCTGTTTCTTCATGATTTGGTAATGGTAGGCTGTGTGTTTCCAGAAAGTTATCCATTTCTTCTAGGTTGTCCAATTTGTTGGCACGTAATTGTTTACAATTGTCTCTTATTGTTCTCTGTATGTCTGTGATATTAGTTTTAAGACCTTCTTTAATTTCTGATGTTGAGTCCTCCCTTTTCCTTGGCGAGTCTAAAAGTCTTTTTTTTTTAAAAGCTCTTATTGGTCCTTTTCACTGTACTTTTAGTTTCTATTTCATTTATTTCTGCTTGGATCTTTGTTTTCTTCCTTCATTAACTTTGGGCTTTGTTTGTTCTTCTTAGTGCCTTGAGGTGTAAAGTTAGGTCATTTGAGATTTTTGTTTCTTGATGAAGGCATTTATCATTATGAACAACTTTCCAAGAACTGCTTTTATGGCATCCCATAAATTTTGGTATGTTGTGTTTCCATTTTCATTTGTCTCAAGGTATTTTTAAAAATTTCTCTCTTGCTTTCTTTTTTGACCCATTGATTTTCAGCAGCATGTTGTTCAATCTCTATATATTTGTAAATTTTCCAGTTTTCTTCTTATAATTGGTTTCTAGTTTTATACCATTGTGATTGAAAATAATAGTTGATATGATTTCAGTCTTAATTATTTAAGACTAATTTTGTGGCCTACCACATGATGTGTCCTGGGGAATCTTCCATGTGTGCTTGAGAGGAATGTGTATTCTGGGTTTTGTTTTGTTTTTGATGAAATGTTCTGTGTATCTGTTATGAAGTGTTCTGTGTATCTGTTAAGTCCATCTGGCCTAATGTGGTGTTTAATGCCAGTGTTTCCTTATTGTTTTCCTGTCTGGATGACCTGTACATTGATATAAGTGAGGTGTCAAAGTCCCATACTATTATTGTGTTACTGTCTACTTTCTCTCTTTAGATTTTTAATATTTGCTCTGTATATTTAGGTGTTCCTGTGTTGGATGCATAAATATTTAAAATGATATATCCTCTTGTTGGATTAATCCCTTTGTTATTATGCAATGCTCATCTTTGTCTCTTATTATATTCTTTGTTTTGCAGTCTGTTTAATCTTGTGAATTCCCTCACAGTCCAGTGGTGAGGGGCCTAGGTTCAATTCTGGTCAGGGAACTAAGATCCTGCATGCCATGTTGCATGGCCAAAAAAAAAAAAAAAAAAAGAGTCCATTTAGTCTCAAGTATAGCTACCCTGGCTTTCTTTGGTTTCTATTTGCATAGAATATCTTTTTCAATTTCTTCACTTTCAGTCTTTGTGCACTTTTACAACTGAGGGGAGTCTCATATAGGCAGAGTATAGATGGGTCTCAGTTTTTAAAATCCATTCAGTCATTCTGTCTTTTGATAGAATTTAGTCCACATACATTTAAAGTAATTATTGATAGGTATGTACTTTTGCAATTCTGTTAGTTGTTTTTTGGCTCTTTCGTAGTTTCTCTGTTTCTTCTTTTGCTCTCTTTGTAATTTGATGATTTTCAGTAGTGGTATGGTTACCTTCCTTTTTTGATATTTTAAATCTTTTGTGAACTGCTATAGATTTTTGCTTTCATGGTGGCTGCCATGAAACTTATCTATGATAAGTTATACTTATGAAAGTGAAAAAGTGAAAGTCATGCTGTCGTGTCTGACTCTTTGCGATCCCATGGACTATAACCTGCCCAGCTCCTCTGTCCATGGAGTTCTCCAGGCAAGGGTGGACTAGAGTGGGTTGCCATTTCCTTCTCCAGGGGATCTTCCTGACCCAGGGATCCAACCTGGGTCTCCTGCATTGCAGGCAGATTCTTTACCAACTGAGCCACCAGGGAAGCCTCAAGTTATACTTATAACTGTCTATTTTAAATAGATAATAACTTACATTTTAATGCATTCTAAAGTTTTACACTTTTACTCCCTCCCAATGATTTGTTTTGATGTCAAAATTTACATCTGTTTATCCTGTGTATCCCTTTACTATTTTATAGATTTTTTTTTTTACTTTTGTCTTTTAGCCTTCTTACTAACTTTATAAGTGATTAATTCATCATCTTTACAACAGTTGATTGTTCTAAATTTTATTGTGTATTTATCTTTACCAGTGAGGTTAGGTTTACCTGTTACTAGCTACTACTCTTTCTTTTCAGCCTAAAGAAGTCCCTTTAACACTTCTTATAAGGCCAGTGTAGAGGTGATCAACTCCTTTATGTTGTCTGGAAAACTCTCCTTCAATTCTGAATGACAGCTTTTCTGGATAGAGTATTTTTGATTGGAAGTTTTTTTCTTTCAGGACTTTGACTACATGCCAGTCTCTTCTGGTCCACAAAGTTTCTAAGAAGCTGCTGATGATCTTATAGGGATTCCCTTTATATAACAAGCTGTTTTTTCTTGCTGCTTTTAAGATCATCTCCTTGTCTTTAACTTTTGATACTTTAAGTTTCATGTATTTTGGTGTAGGTGTCTCTTTGGATTCATCTGGATTGGAACTTTCTGGACTTCCTAGATCTGAATGTCTCTTTCCCCAGGTTACAGGAGTTTTCAGTCATTATTTCCGCAAATACATATTCTGCTCTTTTTTCTCTTTCTTTTCTCCTCCTGGGGCCCCTATAATGTGAATAGTGATCAGCTTGATGGTGTCTCATGGGTCTTTTAAACTATCTTCACTTTTTTTTGCCCTCTTTCTTTTTTTGATTCTCTGTTTGGATGAGTCCCTGTCTTTGAGCGCACTGGCCCTTTCTCCTGCTCCATCATGTCTGCTGTTATACCCCCTCTTTTGTATTTTTCAGTTAAGTTGTATTCTTCAGCTCCATGACTTGTGTTTGGTAGTCTTATGCTTTCTTTCTTTAAGTTCTCACTGTACATCCATTTTCCTCCAAGTTTAGTGAGCATATTTATGACCATTATTTTGAACTCTTTATCAGGTAAATCATTTACCTCCATCTCATTAAGGACTTTTTCTGAGGTTTATTCCTTGTTCTTTCATTTGGAACCTTTTCCTCTTTTTTTCATTTTCCTTGACTCTCTGTGTCAGTTTCTATGCACAAGATTAAACAGCCACTTTCCCCAGTCTTGAAGGAGTAACTTTGTAGAGGGGATGAACCTTGTCATTCAACCCTGGCTTAGATCTTGGCTGTTTCTCAAATCTTCATGATTTTATTTTAGTGGGTCCCAGTAGTTGAACTATGCTAAAAACTTTCAGTGTCGCAGAGGGGAACATCTCAGTCAGCACCTAGATTCAGGTTGATTGGAAGCCAGATCATCAGACAGCAGCTTTTAAAGTATAAAAACACATAGAGTTCTGTGAGACCACAAGTGTAAATCCTGCTGGCTGCCAGAGCCAGGTGATCTAGAAGTGTCCCCTGCGAGGTAGTCACAAAAATCAGGGTGCTAGACAAGTGTACAAGATCCTTTCTGGGAGATACCAGCCACCTGAAGTAAGATGGAAGGGGAATGCAAAGATGTCACCCACTGGCTTCTGTCTCAGGAGTGCATTTTAGTAGAACTCTAGAGGGTGCCAAACCAGAAGTCTGCTCGCAGGCCCAAAGCTCCGAGCAAGCATATAGGCTTCTTTCACAAAGAGACTGTGGGTGCGTTTTAGTCTTCTCTCTGCACAGGTTCCCTTGAGATGGTGGTCAGCCACAAACTGTTGGTTGCAATTCCACAGGACCCAGGAATACAAGCTTTGCTGGCCCCCAGAGCTAGGTAATCAAGAGGTGTCCCCTGGGTTGCAGCCACGAAAACTGGGGAACCAGACATAAAAGCTCTGCTTGGGGAGATACTGATGCTTTGTAGCATGGCAGAGGGAAAGTGAAAAGATAGCACCCACTTTTCATCTCTTCAGAAGATTATAGTAGGTCCTTACATATGTATTTAATTAGAAGCCTGCTCTTCAAGTCACAGTTATGAAAATAAGCTAATATGTATTAGTTTCCATTGCTGCTGTAACAAGTAACCATTACTTTTGTGGCTCAACAAAACATTTATCTTCTCACCATTCTGTAGGTTAGCAGTCTGGTTTTAGTATGGCTCAGCTGCTTCTCTGCTCCTGGTTTTACAAGCTTGGAATTAATGTGTCATAGGCTACATTCTTTCTGGAGGCTCTGGGAATGCATCTTCTCCAAGTTTATTCAGTTTGATGACAGAAGTTCAGAACCGAGGTCTCTGTTCACTTACCAACCTATAAGTTGGGGATAGTTCTCAGTTTCTACAGACTGCATGCATTTCTTGGCTCATGGCCCCCTTCCTGCTTCTTCAAAGCCAGTTACTGTGGGTCAAATCCTTCTCTTGTCTTGAATCTCTCTCTGTGATCCCCTCTTCTGCCTTATGCCTTCTCTGCCTCCTTCTACTGCATCCCTCTGATGTATACCTTGGGCCCATATGGATAATTCAGGAATAATCACCATATTTTAAAGTCAGTTGATAGTATTCCATCTGTAAAATCTCTTGACAGCAATGAATGGGTGGTAATTTTGGGGAGACACTTTATAACTCTGCCATCACACTAACTAACCGCTGTACACTTTGAGTGGTAAGATCCTAAAACATTAGGTTTAGTGAGTTTTTGATAAAGGTTTGGTATGTGGTATGTTTTAGGGCTAGTGATAGAATCTCTATCACTCGGATTTTCCCTTACATTGAATACATGGGCTTAAAAGGTTCATAGGTATGATGCTGTAGATGCATGGACACATTTCAGTGGAAACTGAGGTGGACACATAAGGGGCTATACTCAAATTATATGGAATCAAGATTAGAATTTAGTTGTACTGATGTCTGGGCCAGGGCTATTTCTTCCCTGTCATTTATTCAGTTATTTACTTAATTATTCATTTATTAACTTATCTACTGATCAAAGAGTTATCAAATTATCTATGAGACACATTTTGCTAGAGTCATGAGAATGTAAGCTTCCCTCATAGCTCAGGTGGTAAAGAATCTGCCTGCACTGTTTCAATCCCTTGGTTGGAAAGACCCCCTGGAGAAGGAAATGGCACCCCACTCCAATATTCTTGCCTGGAGAATTCCATGGACAGAGAAGCCTGGCAGGCTACAGTCCATGGAGTCACGAAGAGTTGGACATGACTGAGCAACGAACACTAACACGTGAGATGTAAGACATTTACAGACTTTGTCCCCGTGGAACAAACTTTGTACTGAGGATACATACATCAAATAGTCCTACAACTAAATATATATTAATAGTATAATTGATATGAAAGTAGAGGCTTCCATGAAACCTATAGTAGAGAGATCTAATCTTGTCTGTAAGGATCAGGAAATGAAGTGTCATTTAAACTGAGATCCAGATAATAAGATTTAGCTGGGTGTAGATAATTAGGGATGGAATAGTATTAGAGTAGGGGGGATGTCATATGGGAAAGTTACAGGGTCAAAGCAGAGGAGAGGAGTCAGGGAAAGTTAGTGTTGCTGCAAAATGTGAAGTGAGGGAGAGAATGGCACGAGATGAGTTTAGAGACGTGGGGTGGTCAGATTGACCACAGCCTGATGACCGTGGAAAGGAATTTCAGCTGTATCTTAGGTGAAATGGGAAGCCATGGAGGGGTTTAAACAGTTGAGTCACATGTGAGCTTTGAATTTTGAGAAATAGCACTCTGGCCGAATCTATTCTGTGTAGAGATTAGAGGGAGAAGATGAGGACATGTGGAGTGTGGACATGAGCGGTGCATTCAGTAAGGAGGTGGGAGCAGCTTGACCCAGATTGAAGGACAGAAAATGGATCCATATATATATATATTTTCGAGGTAGAACTGTCTTGACTTGCTGACGGATCAGATATGGGACTGGTCAAGGGAAGATGATCAAGATGACTCAGTTCAGTTCTGTTCAGTCACTCAGTCATGTCTGACTCTTTGCAACCCCATGGACTGCAGCACACCAGGCCTCCCTGTCCATCACCAGCTCCTGAAGTATACTGAAACTCATGTCCATCGAGTCAGTGATGCCATCCAACCATCTTATCCTCTATCGTCCCCTTCTCCCGCTTTTAATCTTTCCCAGCATCAGGGTCTTTTCCAGTGAGTCAGTTCTTCACATCAGGTGGCCAAAGTATTGGAGTTTCAGCTTTACCATCAGTCCTTCCAATGAACACCCAGGACTGATCTCCTTTAGGATGGACTAGTTGGATCTCCTTGCAGTCCAAGGGACTCTCAAGAGTCTTCTCCAAAACCACAGTTCAAAAGCATCAATTCTTCTGTGCTCAGCTTTCTTTATAGTCCAACTCTCACATCCATACATGACCACTGGAAAAACCATAGCTTTGACTAGATGGACCTTTGTTGGCAAAGTAATGTCTCTGCTATTTAATGTGCCATCTAGGTTGGTCATAACTTTTCTTCCAAGGAGCAAGCGTCTTTTAATTTCATGGCTGCAGTCACCATCTGCAGTGATTTTGGAGCCCCCCAAAATAAAGTCTGTCACTGTTTCCACTGTTTGCCCCATCTATTTGCCATGAAGTGATGGGATTGGATGCCATGATCTTAGTTTTCTGAATGTTGAGTTTTAAGCCAACATTTTCACTCTCCTCTTTCACTTTCATCAAGAGGCTCTTTCTGTCTTCACTTTCTGTTATAAGCATGGTGTCATCTGCATATCTGAGGTTATTGATATTTCTCCTGGAAAAGTCTTGATTACAGCTTGTGCTTCATCCAGCCCAGCGTTTCTCATGATGTACTCTGCATATAAGTTGAATAAGCAGGCTGACAATATACAGCCTTGACGTATTTGGAACCAGTCTGTTGTTCCATGGCCAGTTCTAACTGTTGCTTCCTGACCTGCATACAGATTTCTCAGGAGGCAGGTCAGGTGGTCTGGTATTCCCATCTCTTGAAGAATTTTCCACAGTTTGTTGTGATCCACACAGTCAAAGGTTTTGGCATAGTCAGTAAAGCAGAAGAAGATGTTTTTCTGGAACTCTTGCTTTTTCTATGATCCAGCGGATTTTGGCAATTTGATCTCTGGTTCCTCTGCCTTTTCTAAACCCAACTTGAACATCTGGAATTTCACGGTTCATGTACTGTTGAAGCCTGGCTTGGAGAATTTTGAGGATTACTTTCTTAGTGTGTGAGATGAGTGCAATTGTACAGTAGTTTGACCATTCTTTGAGATTGCCTTTCTTTGGGATTGGAATGAAAACTGACCTTTACCAGTCCTGTGCCCACTGCTGAGTTTTCCAAATTTGCTGGCATATTGAGTGTAGCACTTTCACAGCATCATCTTTCAGGATTTGAAATAGCTCAAGTGGTATTCCATCACCTCCACTAGCTTTGTTTGTAGTGATGCTTCCAAAGGCCCACTTGAGTTCACATTCCAGGATGTCTGGCTCTAGGTGAGTGATCACACCATCATGATTATCTGGGTTGTGAAGATCTTTTTTGTATAGTTCTGTGTATTCTTGCCACCTCTTCTTAATATCTTCTGCTTCTGTTAGGTCCATACCATTTCTGTCCTTTATCGTGCCCATCTTTGCATGAAAAGTTCCCTTTGGATCTCTAATTTTCTTGAAGAGATCTCTAGTCTTTCCCATTCTATTGTTTTCACTATTTCTTTGCATTTATTGCTGAGGAAGGCTTTCTTATCTCTCCTTGCTTCTAGTGATACAAGTCAGTTAAAAATTACATTTCTGTACATAACAAAACTTACATTTTCTTGATAGTTTAGATTTTATTATGTTGCAACAGTTATGGATTTGTGTCAAGAAAATCCTATTGAATCTCACCTGGAAAGAATTTGTTTTAATGGATTTGTCAAAGGAGCTTATGGAATTTGTATTTTTTTTTTAATTTGTATTTTTTTATGGTTTTCAGCACTGTAATGTTTCTGTGTTCCCTGTATCTCTGTTCTGTTTCTTCCTCATTTCATTGAGGCTAGAGAATGCAAATGACTTCCAAGACAAGGAGAAATTAGCATGAAAGGAACATGACGTGCTCATTTCTTATTAATCACTGCCTCATTTCCTTTAGGTCCTATCTGATTTCCTTTGCCTACATGACCCATTGGTCACTACTAATTCTCATAGTGATATTGAAATACACTCCTAGTGTGATCCCACAAAACACTATGTGGACGTGCTCAGTAGTCCTGGGTAGAGATTGCTCTATTCACAAGAGACAGCATGGACCTTGGGCCAGACATTGTCAGGTGACCTATATAATCCTGATGTAAGCTTCATGATCACAGCCTGAAGCTTGCTTCGACAGACAACTTCCTTGGCTCTTATATTTTTCTTGGAGACTTTGATATCAGATGGTCTGGATTTAAATTAATCCCAGATCTTCTGTTACACCACTGGGGTGCTTAAAGCATTTACCTCATCTGTATTCTCATTTGCAGAGAGAATAAAATCAGGCTATTGGCAATATTGAATGAGATAGCTCATGTAAAGAATTGAGCACAGTGCTTAGTACATAGGAAGCATTCCATGTGTGGGAGTTACTCTTTCTGTTGTTCTGAAGGGTAGTTCCTCACATATTGTTAATTCTTTCCTTTTACTCTTCTCTGGTAATGACAGTTTAGAGGATGAGGGGTTTTTTTCTTTTTGAAGGAAAAGAAGATTCAGAGCCAGTCCTTATCCCTTAGTCTTGCAAACAGGCTTTGCCAGATTTCTTCTCTAGTCATGGACATCCCAGGGAAGAGAAGCTATGTGCTGCCTCCTCTCATGTGAGCTAATCTGATAGTTGAGCTCTGCTTAGTACCCTGTCCTTTGATTTAGTTGGCTCAATGCAGCCATCAATCCCTTGGGTACTGAAGCAAATACAGCCTCCTCAGCATTCTGTCTGAATGAATGCTTCCTGCATTTGTTGGCAGGAGGCCACAAGTTGACTTCATGGGGTCCTTAAGTCAGCCAGTTAGCCTCTCTGAAAAGAAAGTTGAAGATTCAAAAAATAAAGAGGTTGAAGAAGGGCGATAGCCCATCCTAAGCCCTTTGTGAGTTGAACTCTGGGGTCTTCCCATTCACTTCCTTCACTTGCTCACCTTGCCCACTGTTTGCCTCTCAGTCCACAAGCCCTTTGATGGTTTTGTCCCTTTGTACCAGTTCTCTCTCTCAAGAATCCTTCTCCAACATCCTCACCTTCTTTGACTTACACATTCCTGCTTATCTTTCAAGACTCATGTCTAATGTAACTTCTCACTGAAGTCTTCTTATTCATTCATTCCACAAATATTTACTAAGCAAGGCACTGTGTTAGACACTGTTCAAGGCACTGTGTTAGACATCTTGTCCACTGTGGACAAGATGGAAAAACCCCAGCTCCTGGGGTGCTGAGGGAGAGACTGACAGTAAACAAGTCAATGAACTGTAGAATGTCATGTTTGTGGTGCTATACCAAAAAGGTGGGCAGGTGTGGGGTGAATGGGAGAAGGAGCTGCTTCTGAGAAAGCTGTTTTTGAACTAAGATCTGTAGGATGAGAAGATATCAGCCATGTGAAGAGCAGGGTTCTGGATGCACAAATACGCTAGTTTTGTTTGGAGAACAAAAAGAAGGTTGGTATGATTAGAATATGATGAACAAGGGAGCATGAGAAGATATCAGAAAGGTCTCAGGTAAGGAGTTCGGATTTTATTCTGAGTGAATAGGGAGAGGCGAAATTAGATTTTGTGTTTATAATAGCACTCTGCCATCTGTGTGGAGCATGGATGGGAGGAGAACCAGAGAGCCTGGTTAGGAGGCTCTGGCAGTAGTTCAGGGTAGAGAGGATGGCGCTTTGATCCAGAATTACAGCTACAGAGTGGGGAGGAGTCACTTAGAGACACATCATGGAGGCCAGTGGCATCTTGCCAATGGATTGGGTTTGAGGGCAGCAAAAAGAGAGATCCTAAGGTTTAGGTTTGAGCAACTGGTGGATGGATGGCTTTTTAGATGTATTTTAATACCCTATGCTGAGATGGGAGACAGTCTATGATAATGTTTAGGGGATTGGCAAGTCTAAAGTCTATTTTGGACATGTTAATTTTGAGATGCCTGTTAGCCATCTGAAGGGAAATGGCAGGTAGCTATTTGGATCTACAGGTGGGAATCTTGAAGGAAGACATCAGAAATATGTATAAATATATCCTCCCCCTACATGAGGAGTGAATTTGTCCCTCCTCTGCAGGATTAAATTAGAAACCCAACAGATCCTAGGTTCTCCTGTCTCTGCAAGTACCACATTATATCAAACGTTAAAATTCACCTTTGTCCCACATTAATTATGTGATTCCTTAAGTGTTGAGCTGCAGTTGACTAGTTTAATATGTTGCATTTTGTAGATATTTAATTAAAATATCATTTGATTTTGCACATTTTAAAGGCAAATCTGTTTTGAATGTTTCATGTTATTTTTGGATACCCTTGGAAAGCTTATCATGTGAGACATGGTACATTTAACCCTTAATTAGTAAAGTGAGTGTGCTTGCTCTTTTCGACTCCCAGCAATATTTTGATGCTTTTAAAAAGGACTTTCAGTAGCTTCATATTATAACCATGTATTTTGGTTTGTTTACCATTGGACCATAAGCTTGAAGAGGGCAGGAAGGACCTCAGTGCTTGGTATATAGACAGAAACTCAAAGTTTGTTTATAGAAGCAATTCACTTGGATTAATAAGGAGAAAAAGCCCAGCCCAGGAATATAGTGTGCTTTCTATCCACCCTTGGGAAAAGGCTGTTAACCCCTGTCTTGCAATGTATTTAATATGGACTTATTTTCTCCTTGGCACTCGTAAAAGGGAGGCAGTGTTGTACAGAAAGTTGATGTTCTGGGCTTGATTTTAATCCATACCCTTGACAGTTGTGAATCTTGCAACAGAAAGTTATTTTCTGTAGGTCGCTCTGATTTTTGTGGGGGCAAAAGTAAATGAAGCCATTTTAGTAAAACTCTGCCAGCTTAAAAACACTGTATTCTTATAGTATATTCTTTTCTAAAAAGTGTCTTAAAATTCAGACCTCAGGGAATGTTTCTGGAAATTTCTAGAAGTGGAGATGCAAAATATCTTTTGTTGCCTGACATCTGACCTGGAAAAAGCCACGAGTTGCAACAATTGTTGTGGTGAGGGACTCAATGATGGCCCTTTAGAGAAGAAATCTTGCAAGAAAATCCTTCAGCAATAAGACAGTTAAAGCTAAGTCTCTTATAGGAAGAAGGTAGGAAGGAACAGCTGGCGTTCCCACGTCGCAGACTTGCCCTAGGAGACTCAGTGATGCTGTGCAGCTGTATCCTTCTTGCCCAAGAATTGACTTTGGGCCAGATCTTTGCCTCTCATGATGAAGAGGATACATGATTTTATGGTTTATAGCCCCAATGCTATTGCCAAATTGCTCCATTGAGCCATAGTGAAATTAAGTCCATCTTGGCTATGCCTTGCTAAATTTGTCAGTGGCTCCAAAATATTCTGCCAAGAATTTCAGATATTACAGGTTTTAACAAAAATAAGTTTGGAAATGGACATCAACCAGGGAAGAGAAACGGTTTATACTTTGTCATCGACACATACTGAGTTTGGAGCCCAGGCCCAGCTTGGGACAGGTGAGGTCGAACTGCAGCTGACCTTTGTATTCCCCTCCCATTTTGTATTAGAAAATTGCCTCCAGTTTCCTCTAATTGTCAAATTGCTGTCTGCCACTGCCGCTTGTGTGAAGCTGAATGATCAGTTAAGAATGCATGCCCACTTACATTTTAGCTGTGTGATATTTTTTCTACATGAGGGGGATGTTAAATACTTACATACTCAGATGCGCCTATAGTGTTGATCACTTGATGGAGAAATTTTAATGTAGTAGTTACTACAACAGTTACTTTCCCTTCTGTGTGAAGCACTTAGTTTGCAAATTCCTCAAAATGAAGAGTAGACTGCTGTGTGGAAATGAAGAGTCTGACAGAAGAGATGCGTAGCGTGATGATGGAGCCCTAATATTGGCTGAAAGGTGAGAGAGTGCTGATCAGTCCACAGATGGATATTAATGAATAGCAAGGTCTTCCATGGGTATGGAAATTAAAAAGAATGGGCACACTATCCATCTTATGGAAAATGTAAAAATATCGATTCTTCTTGACTGATCCATCTCATCTTGAACTACTATTCTTTGAGGAACGGGGTAATTAGTTAAAACCATTAGAACAATCGACTTGCTTCCCTGAACAACTCTTGGGCAGCAGATTTGCTGGTAATGCTCCTCCTGCTTTAGTTCCATCTGCTTAGTTAAACCTCAGCCATCCTCCAAGATCCAATACCAGTCTAAACTGCTCTAGGAGACGCCCTGACTAATCCAATTCAAAGTGATTTCTACCTGTCTGAACTTAACTTACTCATCTGAGATTTCGAAGTCACTCCTTAGGATTATTGGTCTTACTGTTGAATTTTATTTTTATTATTCTGAGTCTGGTTATGCAATCCCAATCAATTTACTTCAAGTCCATACGCCTCAGCTTTCTTGTTTATAAATAGAGGATACTACATGTACTTCTGCTGTAGAATTTTTGTGAGACTTAAAGGAGTATATTTATTAGGTTGGCCAAAAAGCTCTTTCAGGTTTTTCTGTACCATCTTAGGGGAAACTTGAATGAACTTTTTGGCCAACCCAATACACACACACACACACACACACACACACACACACACACACACACACACACACACACACACACACACACACACACACACACACACACACACACACACACACACACACACACACACACACACACACACACACACACACACACACACTGTATTCCCATATTGTACAGCACATAGTAAATGGTCAATAAAATTAGTTTCTCCTAGGTTTTTCTGTACCATCTTAGGGGAAACTTGAATGAACTTTTTGGCCAACCCAATATATCTACACACACACACACACACACACACACACTATTCCCATATTGTACAGCACATAGTAAATGGTCAATAAAATTAGTTTCTCCCAATCTCTATAATGGGACTTCATGGCAACAGAAGCTCTTTCTTATACCTTTTTGTATCCCCAAATCTTTAAACCTAATCAGAGCTCGATATGTGTGTAACTTCTGTTGATTTCTCATTTCTTTTTTGCAAAAGGCAGGGCATTGAACCTTCAGGGCTAGTGACCATCACAAGCAGGGTTCACAAATGTCTATGATCCATGGTTGTTTATTTGCTAACTATACAGTTCTACCCTGTGGCATGTACTAGAGACTAGTTTTAGACAAAGTCATCTTCTAGGCATCCAGGGATACAGCCACTGATAATGATGCACAGGATATCAGCCAACTGAACAAGGCCATCTTCTATAACGTCTTTCACACTCCCCACCTCTTTGTGCCCAGCACCATGGTCCCCACCCTTTCATACACCCACAGGTAGGTGTGCGGTAGTCCATGCCCTGGGGGAAGCCAGGGAAAGAGCAGGTCCAGATGGCTCTTTCACTGGACATTGCGTCTGTACAATGCAGTAGCAACTGCACCAAGCTTTTGTAGATTTTTTCACAACCTGCTTACTAAAAATGGGATTTAACAGTCATTCATGACCAAACCTAAACTGTTCCTTTCTTCTATTGCTGTTACATTCTCCTTTTTTCAGTTCCCACCTCTGTTCACCCTTTCTTCCCAACCTTATTTATATGCTTCATTCACCTCCACCCTTTCTTCCATATTCAGCTTCTGTATGGAAACAGAAGTTTCTCATGACCCTCACCCTTTCAGAGATATTTGCACATGGTTATGAACAGATCAAATAAACAGGAACTTAGGTTAATTTAATAGAAAAAATAAAATATGGAATAACATTGATTTTGGCCAGTATCAATTACAACCATTCTACTATATTTTACAAAAAAACAACTGAACATTTTACACATGTACAGTATTTTTCAGTAAAAGTGAATTTGGATTTAACAATGGATCACTAATGAAAAGACAAAAGAAAACAGAAAATAGGACTTCTGGCTCTAGGTTAGAGTATTTGTTAAGTCTCCAAACTTTGTACTATCCATTACATATATCTCATTATGAATATATATATTTATACATAATATATAACATTAACTTAAACTTTGAAAGCATTATGTTCTAGTTAATAATATTCTGTAGATAAACGAGGCAGTAACCACTAGTAGTTAAACCAGTATTTCCACAATGTGTGCCTGCATGGTCAGTGAGACATGGAGCACATGTTGGTGGACCCCAATGGTTTTGACTGTCAGATTGATGGTTATTTGTCTAAGAACACAGACATCATTTTTATTTTTCCCTTCATAGTAACTTTGTGCCTCAAATATTATGGGCGGGTTCAGTTAAATAGATTCTTCTGCAGGCAGATCTGGTTTCACCATCTACTTGGCCTTACTTTAGGCTCTCACTTACTTTTGTCCACTTAAGAGACTGCAACTTTAAATATAAGACTCTACATGCCATACCCAGGACTAACTTGCTTTCTTCAGGTCAGAAGGGCCTGCAGTGTTACGAAGAGAAAAAAATTACTCAACAAAATCAGTTGATCCCCTAGTTATATATGGATCATTACATGACTTAGTATCACTGCAGTGCTATTAAAAGGGTCAATAGACTTTGTACTCATTATTTACCTTGGGTTAAATGTTAACTTTGATGTCTTGCAATACAAATGTTCAAGTTAGGCTTTTTTACTAGCTTGCTTCTTGGATGGGGACCTTAGTTAGCATCCATTTCCCAGGATAACCTATATCGATATCATTCCTCCTCTCATCTTGGAAGTGAGGCTGTCCGAAGCCTAAAGCCTGCAAGATGGCTGGTCACTCTCAAAGCAAATGAGGTCACCAATGGAGCTTTGATATGAAACATGAAGAAACTTGATATTAGTCTCTGCTCTCCTAAATAGAGAAACTCAAGAGTTATAAAAGATCTATCAAGCTTCTTCATTTCTGACCACTGATCCAAAGAGTATTCACATAAGTCAGTCTGCTAGATTCCAGGATGTGTTTGGGGACTCATAGAAAACCAGTGAATATATTTCTAGGAAAACAGATGGTCTCATTGACATTCGTGGACAGGTGTATCAGCATGGTTATAGAGAGACAGAGGAGTGGGGAAAGAACAGAACCAGGAAGGTACAATCATGCTGCCCATATTCCATTTCCAGTTTTATTTTCTTAAAATGATAAGATGAAAAACACTTCTAATAAGCACCATTGAAAAATGTTACCCTGCCAACTTGGGCACGGGCTTAAATATTATTTAAATAAATTCCATTTCTTAAAAAATACAGGACCTTTTAGAAACTTTTGACTCTAGGAAGAAATTTCCTTCATAATATCCAAAACACTTCCCACTACAACACATGGAATTTCTGATGACCTTAAGAAAATGCTATGGGGTAATGGCTGAATAGCACCAAGAGCATGTGCAGGGTTTACAAGTGAACACTCTGGATTTGGGCGAGCTGGATCAGTCTCAGCTATTCTGTGAATCTTTGCATTCTGTCCATCACCAATTTGACTATGCAGAGCAATCCCATTTGACCAGCTGTATGTAAAATAACTGAATCTACCATGGAAAAGCCAGTAGCAGCAAGTCTATCGGATGAAACCAGTGGAGCAGACTTATCAAGTGGGCATAATGCCAAAACCAGCACATAATGCATGAAGTAAATTATGTGTGGAAAGTATCAATGGCCAGCTGTGAAAAACCAAGACAAATGACACTGAACACAACTCTGTGGGATGTTCTTAATGCCCTTAGGTCCAGTTTTCTGCCATTTCCCCCAACAGTGGACTCAAGCATGAAAAATGATGGATGCAAGAGCTTTCTGTTTCATTTTGATCTATGTCTGCTCTTGTGATGTTTTTGAAAGGGATTTTTAGGCGTCTCAAAGGGGGAAGCAAGTAAATGCAAAAGGGGAAAAAAAAACCACAACAAAAACGGACCTTCAAAAACAGGGCAGGAAATCAGATCATTACTTTAACGTCAAATTTTGGCATCAGATGCTTTGGTCATACAATACTGTCTCTGTGGTTCTGGCTGTTTAGCACGAAACACCCAGTTATAAAAGGTAGGCTTGTTGTAGGTTTATTTCTTTTTCCATTTAAGTTCTGACAGAACAGTTCACCATCTCCCTGCACAAATTGGAGCGAGAGAGAAAAAGAGAGCAAGAAAGAGAGAGGTGGCTTGCTTTTTTTTTTGCTTGTTTTTTTCTTTTTAATAATAATATGGAGTAATCTATAAGTCTACAGGAACAAAGAAATCTAGGATGGCAGCTCAGCCTTGGAATGTACATGTTTTGCAGCACAGTTGTTGAAGAACCTTCCGTTGGCACAGATTGTTCTTTTTCACTAGCATACAGAAGCCTCCTTCCGCCCAGGACTCTTCCGTTGCTTTTCCAGGAATTCAGCAAGAGACAGGGGAAGTTGAGGACGAGAGCAGCATGATGGACACACATGGAAGAAGGTTGTGATTGACCAGAGAGGCAGATTTGGGGGATTGGAAGAGATCATTCGGGAGCAGTCAACAGGAGGAAATTTGGTCCACCCAAAGTGATTTCAGTCAACAGCATTGTTTTTCAAGAAGCATTGTTTTGCAGTCCAACGGTAAATGTGATTGGTATCCATTTATGAAAAGGAAAAAAGATTAGAAAAAGAATAAATTAGAAATCAATAAAAATACAAGCGAGGATTTTTCTTTCTGGAATTACCTAGAGCAGAGCATCTACACTCATTTACACCATATTTCATTGAGTCTAAGACACTGGATTTCAGATACACCACTTTTTTAAGTATTGTTAAGAAAAATTCTTATTAAACGGTGACACAATAACCTTTTGTCAGTTAGCATATTAGTTTTATGCTTATTAAAGTATTTGCGTAACATACTGTTTTTTCCTGGGCTTATGTAATAACTCTTCCTTTGAATATTGAGAAATAGTTTAACTTTTTAAAGCTATTAGGAAGTGCAATTAAGAGCCACATAAGTAGGAGTGATCATGTGCCTCAGTTGACTAGATATATCTGTGACTAAGTCACAGGCCATGACAACTACATCACATCAACCTGTGGATCAAAGCAGTTGCAAGCTGCCATGAATTATAAGATGCATCTGATTCCAGAGCTTTAAAATATACTAAAAAAGTATGTCTTAGAATCACTGAAATATGACAGTTGAAAGAAAATAACACATCCCTAATAGCACATGGCGATTGCCATGTGATTTGAAAAGCCGAGTGAGCCATCAATGATCTCATTCTTTAACCTACCTGAAAATGGACTCATCACAAATCATGGTTCTTCATTTTCCACTTTTGCCCACCATCCTGACACTCCACTTTTACCAAAGTGCCATTGGCATAAATGATTCCGTGCTTACCATGGTTTAGGGAAAGCAGTTGAAAGATCATAAACCTTGAAATGCCTGTTACCAAGTACTATGGGTGAACCTCTCAAGTCATAGTGCATCTTTTGGGTCAATGGCTTAAAAATCTTCCTTGGTTTTTCAGTTACTGACTTATACAAATTCTGATCATATTCAGATAGAGGGGGATCAGCTTTTAACGTGGGGGTAAGGATCACTGGCTGATAATTAGAAAGTAATACTTACATGGTACCTGGGGCGTCATCACTCCCAGTCTTCTTACCTGAGTGTTGTGTGGTGAGAATTAGCCCTGGCCATGAAAAGTCTGAATGCAGAGCCTGAGCAGGTCTGCCTGTCCCTGCCAGGTCAATCATACCTTAGAAGAGCTATGAAGATGCAAAGTCACTTAGACGCTCCGTGGATATGAGAGCATAAATGATTTCCCTATTGGTGCCATCACATGCTCAGATATTTTTGTTGTTTGAGATTCCTAATGGGAAGTTATCAGATAACCATATGAGGGCAACAGTATTATCCTTTTTATTTTTACAAATGACGGCAGTGAGGCCAAAAAAAACTCATAACCTGTCCAAGGTCTGGGGTCTAGCTAAGAATGATGCATTCTGATTTCTGAATCTACATTCTCCCAACCATAGCACTCTTCTGCCTCTTGTGAAATTTCCAGAAGAGGAACCATGCAAAGGAACACAAAGATTAAACGCAGGGAAATTATTTTATAAGGGAAAACGGTTCCAAATGCATCATTTTTTATTTTCCTATTTCCCTAACAGTCCAAGATGTTTAGAACAATGGTGGTTCAAATATTTTATTTCTACATTGTTGAGATGCACATCTGCATTAAGTCTAGGCACAGATTTAAGAGTCCTCTCTTCACGAATTACATCTAGAGTCAAGACTCACAAGAGATTGGAGTTGGAATAATTTAAATTCATTCATTTTATGGGTAGGGAAATGGTGGAGGCTAAAAAAGTGAGAGAACTTGGCATTTGCCAAATTATCAGAGCGAATGGCTGCACATTAAAAACACTTGAGAAGCTTCTAAAACTATCAGTGCTTTACCCCAAGACCAGTTTAAATGAATCTTGGGGGAAGGTGTGGGGTCCTGGCCTTTTGGTTGAGAAATACTGGTGCAATGAAAAGAAAAATGGACCAATATTAGCATTAGAACTAATCTGTAAGTGGTTTTATCATTAGACAGATGCCTACCTATCACGGCTTAATAAAAGATTCAGATGCCATTTGATTGTTATTTACATATCAAAATTATAAACAATCCAAATAAGAGGAGAGTGGCAATAAACTGTGGCATATCCACAAGATAGACTATAAAGCTATTATTAAAAGTGAAGTTTCTGAAGATTTTGTAAAAACATAGGGTAGCATTTAGCTAATACTTAGAGCAGAAAGCAAGGTACAAAACTCTATGTGGTGTTTTAAAAATCTAGCAAAAAGTACATATGACGGAAGACTGGAAAACAATACAATATGTAGCCTTTTCTAGTTAGTGTTTGTATGATTCCAACTATATGCCACTCTGGGAAAGTCAAATCTATGATGACAGTGAAAAAAAAATCAGTGGTTTCCAGAGGGAGGGAAGAAGGAAGGGATAGGCAGAGCACAGAGGATTTTCAGGGCTGTGAAGGGTGATCTGTATGATATTACAGTGGCGGATACTTGTATTTATACATTTGTCCAAACTCATAGAACACTAAAAGTGGACCCTAATTAAACTGTAGATTTTAGTGACAATGATGTGTCAGTGTTGGTTCATCAACTGTAACAAACATACCACTCTGGTGAGGGATACTGATAGTGAGTGACAGTATGTGTGTATATATGTAGCGTGGTCAGAGGATATATGGGAATTCTCTGTACTTTCTGCTGAATTTTGCTCTGAACCCAAAGCCCTGAAGTTTTCGAGAACAAAGTTTACTAATTAAGAAAAATTAACTGGTGCCATCTTGGTCAGTGGATGCTTTAGTTCTTCTTGCAGTTAAAACAACCAGGAAACTAAACCCATTGAGGGTATAAGTTCAAGGAACACCAACAAGACATCAGCATGTCCTATCTGAGACATGCTTGATAGTTAATATTTTCAAGTGGAAATATATATTAGACCTTAACGTGGAAGGATCACACTGTTCTCAGAAGATCAAAATAAGTAATTGTACTCACCGTCCTTGCAGATGGCTCCCATCTGACACATTCCTAAGTCTAAGAGATACCCACTGGGACAGCTTGTACAGTTCTTGATCCCTGGACCATTGCATGTCAAACAGCTGGCGTCACATCTACGGGGAGAATGTACAATGCATCATCCTCTCACACGTCAGGCGCAGGAAAAGGTGTGTTTACTGTCCGTCTCTTAACATCTTAAATGTAATTCTCCCTTTGAAGATGCCACAAAAATATTTTCTGAAATGCATTGCTTGAATTGACAACATTAAAGAAAACCTAGCAGACAGGTTTTAAAGAGGAGAGAGCATGCACTTGAAACAGAAATACAACTTTAGAAGTTTTAAAGTGCTCCTGAGGCACACACACACAAATCAGTTGGGTTTAAAGCTGCAGAGAGGTGGTGTCCATAGGTAAATGTTTGTACCTTATTTTTCATTAATAATTGTACGTTTCATATTATTTATGAAGGCAGTCAAATAAGGAACCCAGTCGCCACCCGCTGGGGCTTAAATGCGGGGGGGATCCACTTACTTTTTGCAGGATTTGTATCCATTTTCTGAAGAGTGGTCCAAGTAGTAGCTGATGCTACAGCTCTGCACGCATCTCCGCTCCTCCATGAAGTAGCCCCCTGTGCAGTTGATACACCCGTCAGCGCCCGCTCCTTAAAAGCAAGACAAATGCAGGGAACAGAAACAAATCTCAGAAAAGGTTGCCCAGCAGGCTGCTTTTTGCATAATTGGCGAAAATGGCATTCATAGGTTGCAATGTTGAGACCTGTAACATTTGTGCTTTTCCTTATGTTCTCTGGGGGAAAACTGCTCCAGTTTTAGATGGAACCCATTTGCCAAAAAACATCAAACCTCTTTGGAAAGCGAAGGAGGTATCGCTGGGACACGTTAAGTTTTTAGTGAGGTTAGGCTGCTGATGACTGACTTTTGAGAACGCATGATGATTGTCAGAAGAGCTCCATGCTTCTCCAACATTTACACTAAAATCATCAAGAGGTTGCCTGCACATGTCTTGCATCTACCCTTGGCTTCCTTCGAATGTATTTTCAACACAGAAGTTTGAGTACTACTGTTACATTTAAAATCGATCCCAGATAGGAAAAGACAAATACCTCATGATCTCACATAAGTGTGGAATCTAAAAAAGAAGTCAAACTTTTGAAAGCGGAAGTAGAAGGGGGGCTGTCGAGGACCCGGGGTGGGGAAATGAGACCTGGATCCACGGGTACAGCTTCAGTTATGCAGGATAAATAAGTTCTGGAAATCTAACGTACGCCGTGGTAACTATAGTTAATACTGTATTGTATGGTCAAAACTCAGCTAAGAAAGTTGATCTTAAGTGTTCTCACCAGACACAAACTGTGTGAGGTGATGAATATGTTAACTACCTTGTATTATGTGTATCAAAACATCACACGTACATCTTAAAGTATATAATTTTTGTCAGCTATGCCTCAGTAAAGCTAGAAAAGTAAGTCTAATTTAAAAAAAAAATTACCAAGACGGTGTGCATGACTGATGGATAAAGACAGACAAACGAAAGCCAAACCAGAGCTAGAGGAATAAATAGGAGGAGCGGGGGAGGCGGTACCGGCACAGGTGGCGCAGAAGCGGTGGCAGGGCTGGCAGTCTTGGCCGTTGAAGTACCATCCGTCCTCACAGCTGATGGCACACCGGGACCCCTGCAGGCTGCAAACACAGACGGCTGTGGTCGGGCAAGGAGGTCATGACTCCCCAGGGCCGTATGTAACCCACATAGTTTCCCCCAGAGGTCAGTGGATTGGGGAGAACTTCAAAGCAGGTGAAATAGCCCCTGTCCCCTCTTTTTTCTCCTCCTGATGCCTTGAATGCTTCTCTGTGCCCGTAATAAGTCTGTAGCCTACACATGTGCTGCAAGTTTGGAGGACATTCCTCTTAATGATGAGGCTGGCTGACACATTTTTTCTTCACTCAACATTTTACAACCTGGAAGTTTTTAAAAGTATTTTATGGACCAAAACAATCACCTGACCTAACAATATGCCTACCAATCCCAGACCTCCTAGACCTACTCCACGATCAATGTTGTTCTGTAATTGCGTATGTCGTAGGAATACATGGTAAAACGAATTACACCTGAATAGAAGGGTACAACTATCCCACCCAACCCTCAGCTCAAACTCCCAGGAATAGCCTTTTTAAAATTTTAACTGTTTCTGAGTTTAGTTCTTCTCTTGGACCGAAACAAGAGAATCCTAACATACTTTTGCTTCTATTGCTTCATTTATTAAACGCTAATGAAATATTTGGCAAAATTATTTACTTATATTGCTGCTTCACCAAACATCTCAACTTTTCTTAGTTACATTATTATTTAGTATTTTTAGCTGTTATCTGTGCTGTGTTTTCTCTAAATAGCACTCATTACCAGAATGTCGAATGAGGAAGGTGTATTTTTTTTCTTCTAATTTTTTATCACCTGTAAGGTTTTTCATAGCCTACAGATTGATTCTTAAAAACAAATGTCTAAAATTTACAGCATTTAATATACAAACATTACTCATGGAATAACTCAGTAGTGAGGCTGTTACCATAACCCCATGTCACCCAGTAGACAGTTCTAGAAAATGGGTATCTAAGCAACAGAGTCACATGCTTTCTGTGTTCTTACAGAAAATACATTTCTCTACGTTGCTGCAATTTACATGTTACTTGATTGTGCTTTGTATATGGATCATACTATTAAAAACTAACATTCAGTTTTCCCTTTATTTTTTATAATATATGTATGTAAATATTTTTACATATTTATTTTTCTCTTTAAAGTAATTTGGAAAGAACAAAACCAAAGTAGATGAAAAAGAATCCCAAACAGTCCTGTTCACATTTTAATCCATATCCTTCTAGTATTTTATGCATAGATATTTTTGTTTGCTTAGCCACTATTTAAAAATTTACAGGTCTTTTGAGGCAAAATGGTCAACCCTAGAAGCCCCTAAGAAAAACAAAGGGAGCCTCAAGAAGACAGAAAGTATATTTCATTCATAGATCTCTTCTGGCCAGAGAGGTGTCATTTAAAAAGCCAATAAAAGAAAATCCCTTTCGTTTTGGTAGAGCTGGAAAAAGGGGACAGTGCGTCAGATGAATCCTTTTGTGGGAGGAAACAGGACCACTGATAAACTTATCAAAGTTTTTTTTTTTTTTTTCCAAGCTGCCTTGTTTTTCTACCAAAGGAAATTACTTCTGAGGTTGTCACTTGCTCAGCTGGAGACAGAGGGTGCAGTGTGTGAGGAGGGGATGTGAGGAGGCGACGTGCGGCAGCGCACCCCTGGGAACTGCGATGCACTCTGCTACTTCCACACTCCGGGGGTGGCGAGGTAAGCGAACCTGGTATTGGGTTCATGCTGGGATGAGCCAGCTGAGTTAGATGTGTGCCGTCCCACATGCTCTAGCACCTGTGGGCTCAAGAGCACTTGAAATGTGGCTAGTGTGGCCAAGGCACAGAATTTAAGGTTTTTATTTTCGTTCATTTCACTCTAAATCTTACAAATTGGCACTTGATTCAGTTATCAGAAAACTTTTGAATAAGTGTGGAACAACTTGGCTGTCTAAAATCTACTTCAACTAAATTTTTATAAAATCTATATACAGATCAAGTATTTCTCAAAAAATTACTGTCTTAATTGAGATGTGCTTTAAGGGTGAAATACACACCAGATTTCGAAGACTGGGCACTACAAACAAAATATAGAATATCTCACTGATTATCTTTCATATTGTCTTATATTGATTACATGTTGAAATAATATTTTTGATATATCTGGTTAAAGATTTCATTAAAATTTCACCTGTATCTTTTTACTCCTTTTAATGTGGCTACTTACGTATTTAAAATTTATATGGCTCTCATTTCTATTAGAGAACATTTTTTACTCTATAAAATGTTCCCTAAGAAATATAGAAAATAATCCTGATCTTCTATTTCTCATGGGCCAATTCAGTGTCAGATATTGGAAGAAGTGCTTTATAGATGTTATCACAATTAATCCTTATCATAATCCAGCAATTTTGAGGTTAGTATTACCCTTTTATAGATGAGAAAACTGAAGTTCAGAGGAGTGAACGGACTTAACCAAGATCACACAGCTGATAAATGGCAGAGAAAGATTTAAGCCCACATTTATCTTCCTTTTTTAAAAATTATAACAGTCTGCTCCTTCTCCAAAAGAATAGTAGAATGCTGACTAGACTGATATTTAACAAAACTGAAGTCTTGAGATGAAAGGTGCAAAACAAATGGACACTGAATGCATTTATGGGGGAAAAAAGAAAGCCACAAATAATCAATTAATCTAAACAAAAATTATGTTCCTCTATTAATTAATGTAAAAGATTGCCTGCCTAGAAACTGCCTAGACCCTGATTATTGTGCCTTTGATCAAAAGTGGAAATAGAGGTATTAAGTGAAGTCACTCAGTTGTGTCCGACTCTTTGCGACCCGGTGGACTGTAGCCTACCAGGCTCCTCCGAGCATGGGATTCTCCAAGCAAGAATACTGGAGTGGGTTGCCATTTCCTTCTCCAGGGGATCTTCCCAGCCCAGGGATCAAACCCAGGTCTCCTGCATTGCAAGCAGAGGCTTTACCCTCTGAGCCATCAGGGAACTCTTAAAAGGGATGGAATGGAACAGAATTCTAGCTTTATGTAATAAAGCCAGGGTCCAGCCCCTCACTCAGAATGGGATGATCCGACCTTCTTTAAGGATATCAAGAATACCTAGTCACTTGAGCTGGGTGTTATTCTCTCAAAATCTATCAACTGTCTGGCTTTAGCAATGAGCATGTCTCATCCATTCAAGGATGACATCTCCTGGTATTAAATCTATGTGCATACCACAGCATAATGGAACCAGCCTGAGGTGCTTAAGATAAGACAATGATTGGCTATATGGAGAGAAATAATAAAGATAAGGGAATAGTTTCGACCATCAAAGGAATGAATCAGGGGGATTAAATGTAATTCATTGATGTTACCTACGCAGTAATCCTTGACTGATACACTGCCGGTCAAAAAGCCCAAAGAAAGTCTCTCAAATGGCCATTTATTTACTTGTAGTTGAGTCTTCTTTTCTAAAGAGAATTTTATTTGGCTTATAAACCTTCTGAAGCCAAGATAGCATCCAATTTTTCACATAAAATGTTAGAGATAATGCAAATAACAATCAAGTGTTTGAATGGGAGTCAAACCAAGGGTGACTTATAAGAGATTACCTATTTACTTTTTTTCTTTTTTTAAAATTTATTGAGAAGTCCTTGGGCTATGTTACTTGGTGAAATCTTTCACACTCTTACCTTAACCCCTCCCTGCATTCTGTACAGTTGTCAGATTCAGTACATGTCTTGCAGTTTTCACTGCACTTCCGGCAAAGACTTTTCTCTGTTAAAAAAAAAAGGAACAAGGTTATAAATCAGTTGGTCAGCTGGATTTCATAAAAGCATATGTTCTAATGTTTGCTAATGTATGCTGTAGTATATATGGTTTTGGGTAGGAAATTGTAGGAAAAGCCCCAAACTCAACATTTGCTATCACTTCTCAGCAAATCAAATACAGGTAGGAATATATAGCATTGGGAAATACCTTAGTGATATCTACCAGTTTGTAGACAAGAAAGCTACAGCCCACTTAATTCTTAAATAGTTTATTGGTTTTTTCTTCTTTCTATTCTCTTTCCCAAGCAGAGCTTCCTAACTTCCAACAGTGAAAATCTCACTAATGAAGCTGGGGCACATCACTAGTAAGTACAGAGAGGAAACACTAGCAGCTGAAGAATGGAATGGTAGACCTCATGCTCACAGCTTTAAGGACTACTCTGATGAACTACACTGAAAAGGGGAATCTACTTTTAAGATCGCAAGGTAAGGGTTGATTATTTCTTGCATTGTTTTTCTTGTCTTAAAGTTTATAGAAGCTGTGGAATCAATATAAATGTTACTATATTTCAGATAACACTTACATTTCTGGAGAACAGAAACATATTTGAATGAACAAATACACCGTGAATACTGGCTTTCTTGTTTAATACCAAACATTGAGGTGGGGATGGGGGGGAGCTTGAGGGGGGATGGCAAGTACGTTACTGTCCTGTGGTGGAAAATGGTGATGTTATATGGAAAATATAGTGGAAAATGGTAAAAGTAAGGCCTTTTACCTCAAGTGAAATTTTTCTGGAGACTTTGATCCCTTCCCTGAGATGCCGGTGGATCCTAACTTCAGGTACATATAGAACTGAATGAGGCTTTGTCCATAGGCTTCTGTCTGCTCTTTAAACGTTGGTGTTCTTCAGGGTTCCACAGAGAAGCACTGCTTCACCGGATCCCTCTAAGGACCTCCTGAGGTCTAGCTCCTTTGTCAATTCTGAGCTCCTTGGCATGAAATACAAAGTTCTTCACCATCTATGACCTCCCGATCATAGGGTCATCGAGAATGCTGGAGATGGCATAGGACCTGAAGCCAGAGGACCCAGAGTGGCATTCTGCTCTTAGCATTTCTAGTGGACAAGTTCACAATCTCTGTTCATTTGTTAACTAAGTATTACAATGATGACTACCTCTGAGCTGCTCTTGAGGAGTTAATGACCTTACTCAAGGGAACTGTAGATATGTTGGCAGTAATTATTGCTAGTCACATACATATCACTATGCTATATGTAAATGGACTTTTTAAAGGAGGAAATTAAAAGGCAATTGCCTAGGAGAGAGATGCACAGACCACTTGTATCAGTGAGTGAAGTGAAAGTTGCTCAGTCATCTGTGACTCTTTGCGAACCCATGGACTATGCAGTCCATGGAATTCTCTAGGCCAGAATACTGGAGTAGGTAGCCTTTCCCTTCTTCAGGTGTATCAGTGAAGTAATTGTTTAAATAGCCTTCTTTAATTGTCTACCTTCCAGGCTCTGGCAAAAGAGCTGATTCTCTCAATTATCATTTTCCTATCATGTACCACCTAGATTTGTTTTCCAAGGCTCAGCCTTCTTGATAGAATTTTGATTTTTTTCCTCAAGAAATACTACTTATTTCTGATCCCTTAAAAAATTTTTTTTAAGTATAGTTGATTTATAGTGTTTATTACTGCTGTCCACATAGTGATTCAATTATACATTTTATATACATTCTTTTTAAAATTTCATTTTCCACTGTGGTTTATCATAAGATATTGAATATAGTTCTGTGTGCTATACAGTAGGACCTTGTTGTTTATCCATTCTATACATAAAAGCTTACATCTGCTAACCTCAAAGTCTCAGTCTATCTCTTCTCTAGCCCCTTCTTCCTTGGTAACCACCAGTCTGTCCTCTTTGTCCATGATTCTGTTTGTTTCATAAATAAGTTCATTTGTGTCTTATTTCAGATTCCACATATAAGTGTTATAATATGGTATTCATCTTTCTCACTTCACTTAGTATGATAATCTTTAGCTGCATTCATGTTGCTACAAATGGCATTATTTCATTCGTGTCTATGGCTGAGAACTGTTCCATTGTGTGTGTGTGTGTGTGTGTATACACACCATATCTTCTTTATCCATTCATCTGTCAATGGACATTTACGTTATTTCCATGTCTTTGCTGTTGTGAATAGTGCTATTAACACAGGGATATATGTATCTTTTTGAATTACAGTTTTGTCTGGATATATGCCCAGGAGTGGGATTGCTGGATCATATGATAGTTGTATTTTTAGTTTTATAAGGAACCTCTATAATGTTTTCCACAGTGGCTTATCAACTTACATTCCTACCAACAGTGTAGGAGGGTTCTCTTTTCTCCACATCCTCTCCAGCATTTCTTTTGCAGACTTTTTAATGATGGTTATTCTGACCATTGTGAGGTGTACCTCACTGTAGTTTTGACCTGCATTTCCCTAATAACTAGCCATGTTGAGCATCTTTTCATATGCCTGTTGGCTATCTGTATTTCTTCTTTGGAGAAATGTGTATTTAGGTCTTTTGCCTATTTTTCAATTTTTTTTTTTGTTGTTGTTGTTATTGAGTTGTACAAGCTGTTTGTATATTTTGGAAATTAATCCCTTGTTGGTCGGATCATTTGTAGATATTTTCTCCCATTCTGTAGGTGTTTTTAAATTTTGTTTATGGTTTCCTTTGCTGTGCAAAAGCTTGTAACTTTGATTAGGTCCTGTTTATTTTTGTCTTTATTTCTATTGTCTTGGGAGCCTAAGGAAACACTGGTGCGATTTATGTCAGAGAATGTTTTGCCTGTGTTCTCTTTATCGTATTACATCTTATGTTTAAGTCTGCAAGCCATTTTGAGTTTAATTTTGTGTATGATGTAATGGAGTATTCTAACTTCATTGGTTTACATGTGACT
This sequence comes from Cervus elaphus, assembly GCF_910594005.1. Classification (NCBI taxonomy): domain Eukaryota; kingdom Metazoa; phylum Chordata; class Mammalia; order Artiodactyla; family Cervidae; genus Cervus; species Cervus elaphus. The sequence continues at coordinate 50,107,266 of NC_057843.1, read as the reverse complement.
GTCCAACTTCCCCAACACCACTTGCTGAAGAGATTGTTTCATTCCACTGAATATATGTGTCTCCTCTGAAGATTAATTGATGATAGGTGTGTGGGTTTATTTCTGGGATCTTTCTTCTGTTCTGTTGATCCACATGTCTGTTTTGGTGGCAACAGCATAACGTTTTGATTACTGTAGCTTTGTAGTATTGTCTGATGTCTGGAGGGTTATACCTCTTGATTTGTTCTTTTTCTTCAGGATTGTTTTGGCAATTCTGGGTCTTTTATGGTTCCATATGAATTTTAGGCTTATCTGTTCTAGTTCTGGGCTCCCCTGGTAGCTCAGTTGGTAAAGAATCTGTCTGCAATGCAGGAGACCTAATGTTATGGGTAATTTGATTTGTTGTTCAGTAGCTCAGTCATGTCTGACTCTGTGTGACCCCTTGGATGCAGCACACCAGGCTTTCCTGTCCTTCACTGTCTCCTGGAGTTTACTCAAACTCATGTACATTGAGTCGATGATGCCATCCAACCATCTCATCCTTTGTCGCCCCCTTCTCCTTTTGCCCTCAATCTTTCCCAGCAGCAGGGTCTTTTCCAGTGAGTCAGCTGTTTGCATCAGGTGGTCAAAGTATTGGAGCTTTTGGTAATTTAGGGATCACATTAAACTTATAGTTTGCTTTGGTAAGTATGGCCATTTTAACAATATTAATTATTCCAACCCAAGAGCATGAGGTATCTTTCATTTCTTTGAATCATCTTTGGTTTCCTTTATTAGTATTTTATAGTTCTCAGCAAATAAGCCTTTCACCTCCTTGGTCATGTTTAATCCTAAGTCTTTTATTTTGGGGGTGTGATTTTAAAAAGATTTTTTTTTAATCACTCCCTTTCTTATTTCTTTGTTGGTATAAAGAAGTGCAACTGATTTCTGTATGTTAATCTTATATCCTGCTACCTTGCTGAATTCATTCTTCATTTCTAGTAGTTTTTGTGTGAAGTCTTCAGGGTTTTATATACATATAGTACCATCATCTGCATATAAGGACAGTTTTACCTCTTCCTTTCCAATTTGGATGCCTTTTATTTCTTGTGTGATTGCTGTGACTAGGACTTCCTAGTATGTTGACTAGAAAAGGTAAGAGTAGGCATCCTTGTCTTGTTCCTGAATTTAGCAGGAAGGCTTTCATCTTTTTACCATTATTATATTGGCTGTGGGTTTGTCATTAAGTAGCTTTTATTATGTTGACATATGTTCTCTCTGTACCCACTTTGGTATGGGTTTTTTATCATGAATGGATGTTGAATTTTGTGAGATGCTTTTTCTGCATCTATTCAGATGATCATGTGTTTTTTGTCTTTTGTTTATTTGGTGTATCACACTGATTGATTTGCATATGTGGAACCATCCTTGTGAACTTCATATGAACCCCACTGGTTGTGGTATGTGATCATTTTTATGTGGTGTTAGATTCAGTTGCTAATATTTTGTTGAGAATTTTTACATCTATATTCATCAAAGATACTGGTTTGTAAATTTCTTTTCTGGTGGTGTCTTTGTCTGGTTTTGGTATCAAGGTGATAGCTTCAAAGGATGGCTTTGAGAGGGTTCCCTCCTCTTCAGTTTTTTGGAAGAGCTTGAGAAGGATCAGTATAAGTTCCTCTTTGTATGTTTGGTAGAATTCACCTGTAAAGTCATCTGGTTCTAGACTTTTGTTTGTAGAGAGGTATTTTTTTTTTACTCCAGTGGTTACTTAATTTTTTAACATTAATTTTTATTAGAGTATAGTTGCTTTACAATGTAGTGTTAGCTTCTGCTCTACAGCAAAGTGAATCAGCTATACATATGCATATATCCCCTCTTTTTGGATTTCCTTCCCATTTAGGTCACCACAGAGCATTGAGTAGAGCTCCTGTGGTATGCAGTAAGTACTCATTATTTATCTATTTTATACATAGCAGCATATATATGTTAATCCCAGTCTCCTAATTCATCCCACTCCCCCCATCGTACCATTGGTAGCCATACATTATTGAGAGTTTTAAAATTAGATTCTATTTCAGTTCTAGTGATTGGTCTTTTCACATTATCTTTCTTTTTTATTCAATTTTAGTAGGATGTGTGTTTCCAGAAATTTGTCCATTTATTCTGGATTGTCAAATTTGTTGGCATATGTGTTCACAGCATTCCCTTATGGTTTTTTGAATTTCTGTATCAGTTGTTATGTTTTCTTTTTCATTTATTTTGTTTATTTGGGTTATTTCTCTTTTGTTTTTGATGAGGTTTGTCAATCCTGTTAATACTTTCAAAGAACCAGCTCTTGGTTTTATTGACTTTTTTCTATTTTTTTTTTAAATCTGTTTTATTTCTTCTCTGATCTTTATTCCTTCCTTCCTTTGCTGACTTTAGATTTTCTTTGTTCTTTTTATTTTTAAAAAAATATTTTTGGCTGTGCTGGGTCTTTGTTGCTTTGTGTGGGCTTTCTCTAGTTGTAGTAAGTGGAGGCTACTCTTTACTGTGGTTTCTCATTGTGGATTCTCTTGTTGCAGAACATAGACTCTAGGCACATGGGATTCGGCAGTAGTGGCAGCACACAGGCTCAGCAGTTCTGGTGCATGGGCCTAGTTGCTCCACGGCCTGTGGAATCCATCTGGCCCAGGGATCGAACCTGTGTCCTCTGCATTGGCAGGGGGACTCCCATCCACAGTGCTGCCAGGGAAGTCCCTATTCTTCTTTTCCTAATTTTATTAAGTGATAGATGAAATTGTTTATTTGAGATTTTTCGTGTTATTTTTTTTAAACAGTAAGGAAGCTTTTTAAAAAATTTATCTTATATTGGAGCACAATATTGAAGTTGGTTAATAATGTGTTAGTTTCAGGTGTACAACAAAGTGATTCAGTTATACATATACATGTATCTATTCTTTGTCAAGTTCTTTTCCCACTTAGGTTATTACAGAATATTGAGCAGAGTTCCCTGTGCTTGTTGGTTATCTATTTTAAATATGGTAGTATGTACATGTCAATCCCAAACTCCCAATCTATCTCTGCCCTTCACCCTTCCCTCTGGTAACCACACATTCATTGTCTAAGTCTGTGAGTCTGTTTATGTTGTGTAAATAAGTTCATTTGTATCATTTCTTCTAGATTCTGCATATAAATGATATCATATGATATTTGTTTTTGTCTTGCTTCACTTAGTATGATACTCTCCAGGTCTATCCATGTTGGTGCAAGTCGTATTATTTCATTCCTTTAAATGACTGAGGAATATTCCATTGTTTATATGTAGCACATCTTCTTTATCCACTCATCTTTTGATTGACATTTAGATTTCTTCCATATCTTGGTTATTGTAAACAGGACTGCAGTGAACATTGGGGTGCATGTACTCTCTCAAACCATGTTTTTCTATGAATATATGCACAAGAGTAGGATTGCTGGATCATATGGTAGCTGTATTTTTAGTTTTTTAAGGAACCACCATACTGTTCTCTATAGAGGCTCTACCAATTTACATTCCTACCAACAGTATAGGAGAGTTCCCTTTTCTCCACACCCTCTCCAGCATTTCTTGTCTATAGATTTTTTTTATCATGTCCATTCTGACATCTCTTCGTAGTCTTGATTTGTATTTCTCTAATAGTGACGTTAAACATCTTTTTATGTGCCCCTTGGCCATCTATACATCTTCTTTGGAGAAGTATCTATTTAGGTCTCCTGCCCATTTGTAAATTTTGGAGACTAATCCCTTTTTGGTTGCATTTTTTTTTTTTTTTTTTTTACCATTCTGTGAGCTGTCTTTTATTTTGTTTAGGTTTTCTTCACTGTGCAAGCGCTTTTGAGTTTAATTAGGTAACATTTGTTGGTTTTTACTTCCATCTGGGAGATGGATCAGAAAAGATATTACTGTGATTTATGTCCAAGAATGTTCTGACTATGTTTTCTTCTAAGAATTTTATATTAATAGTACTCAGTCTTACATTTAGGTCTTTAATCCATTTTGAGTTTATTTTTGTGTATGGTGTTAAAGAATGTTCTGATTTCATTTTTTTGGTTTGTTTTTATTTTTTACATATAGCTGTCCAGTATTCCCAATACCATTTACTGAAGAGTCTTTTGTCCATTGTATAGTCTTGCCTCCTTTGTTGTAGATTAATTGGCCATAGGTATGTGGGTTTATTTCTGGGCTTTTTATCCTCTTCCATTGATCTATATTTCTGTTTTTGGATCAGTATTACATTGTTTTGATGACTATAGATTTGTTACATAGTCTTAAGTCAAGAAGCCTGATTCCTCCAGCTCCGTTTTCCTTTCTCAAGATTGCTTTGACTATTCAGGGTCTTCTATATCTCCAAACAAATCTTACAGTTTTTTTGGTTGTTCTCAGTTCAGTTCAGTTCAGTCGCTCAGTCGTGTCCGACTCTTTGCAACCCCATGAACGTCAGTACGCCAGGCCTCCCTGTTCATCACCAACTCCCGGAGTCCATCCAAACCCATGTCCATTGAGTCAGTGATGCCATTCAACCATCTCATCCTCTGTTGTCCCCTTCTCCTCCTGCCCTCAATCTTTCCCAGAATCAGGGTCTTTTCCAATGAGTCAGCTCTTTGCATCAGGTTGCCAAAGTATTGGAGTTTCAGCTTCAACATCAGTCCCTCCAATGAACACCCAGGACTGATGTCTTTTAGGATGGACTGGTTGGATCTCCTTGCAGTCCAAGGGACTCTAAGAGTCTTCTCCAACACCACAGTTCAAAAGCATCAATTCTTCGGTGCTCAGCCTTCTTTATAGTCCAACTCTCACATCCATACATGACCACTGGAAAAACCATAGCCTTGACCAGATGGACCTTTGTTGGCAAAGTAGTCTCTACTTTTTAATATGCTGTCTAGGTTGGTCATAACTTTCCTTCCAAGGAGCAAGCGTCTTTTAATTTTATAGCTGCAATCACTATCTTCAGTGATTCTGGAGCCAAGAAAAATAAAGTCTCTCACTGTTTCCCCATCTGTTTGCTATGAAGTGATGGGACCAGATGCCATGATCTTAGTTTTCTGAATGCTGAGCTTTAAGCCAACTTTTTCACTCTCCCCTTTACTTCATCAAGAGGCTTTTTAGTTCTTCTTCACTTTCTGCCATAAGGGTGGTGTCATCTGCATATCTGAGGTTATTGATATTTCTCCCAGCAATCTTGATTCCAGCTTGTGCTTCTTCCAGCCTGGTGTTTCTCATGATGTACTCTGCATATAAGTTAAATAAGCAGGGTGACAATATACAGCCTTAATGTACTCCTTTTCCTATTTGGAACCAGTCTGTTGTTCCATGTCCAGTTCTCACTGTTGCTTCATGACCTGCATACAGGTTTCTCAAGAGGCAGGTCAGGTGGTCTGGTATGCCCATCTCTTGAAGAATTTTCCACAGTTTATTGTGATCCACACAGTCAAAGGCTTTGGCATAGTCAGTAAAGCAGAAATAGATGTTTTTTTTTTTCAACTCTTTTGCTTTTTCAATGATCCAGTGGATGTTGCCAATTTGATCCCTGGTTTCTCTGCCTTTTCTAAAACCAGCTTGAACATCTGGAAGTTCACGGTCACATATTGCTGAAGCCTGGCATGGAGAATTTTGAGCATTTCTTTACTAGTGTGTGAGATGAGTGCAATTGTGTGGTAATTTGAGCATTCTTTGGCATTTCCTTTCTTTGGGATTGGAATGAAAACTGACCTTTTCCAGTCCTTTGTTCTAGTTCTGTGCAAAATGCCATTGATAATTTGATTGAATCTGTAGCTTGCCTTGGGTAGTCAGTCATTTTGACAATATTGATTCTTCCAGTCCAAGAACATAGTATATTTCAATCTCTTTGTCATCTTTGATTTTTTTCATCAGTGTCTTATAGTTTATAGAGTACTTTCCTTAGGTAGGTTTACTCCTAGGTATTTTATTGTTTTTGATACGATGGTAAATAGGATTGTTTTCTTAATTTTGCTTTCTGATTTTTGTTGTTAATGTATAGAAATGCAACAAATCTCTGTGTACTAATTCTGTATCCTGCAACTTACTGAATTTATTGATGAGTTCCAGTGGTTTTCTTGTAGCATCTTTAGGATTTTCTATGTATAGTATCATGTCATTTGCAAACAGTGACAGTTTTCTTTTCCACTTCTTTTACTTTTTTTCTTTTCTGATTGCCATGGCTAGGACTTCCAAAACTATGTTGAATAAAAGTGGCAAAAGTGGACCTACTTGTCTTGTTCATGATCTAAGGGAAAATGCTTTCAGCTTTTCAGTGTTGAGTATGATGTTAGCTGTAGGTCTGTCACATATGGCCTTTATTATGTTGACATATATTCTCTCAATGCTTGCTTCTGGAGAGTTTTTATCATAAATGGATGTTGAATTTTGTCAGAAGCTGTTTCTGCATCTATTGAGATGATCATATGGTTTTTATTCTTTAATTTGTTGATGTGGTGTATATAGTATCCTTCTTTAGTTTTCTTTATGGCCTTTGTTTTAAAGTTTATTTTGTCTAATAAGAGTATTATGACCCCTGCTTTCTTTTCTTTTGAATCTGCATGAAATATCTTTTTCCATCCCCTCACTTTCAATCTTTGTGTGTCCTTTGCCCTAAAAATGGGTCTCTTATAAGCAGCATATTGTAGGCTCTTGTATTTTTTTAATCAAGTTGCCACTCTGTGTATTTTGATTAGAGCATTTAGACCATTGACATTTAAGGTGATTACTGATAGATATGTATTTATTGCCATTTTAAACCTTACTTTCTCATTGAATTTAAATTTCTTCTTTGTCACTTTATCTTTTGTTGTTGTTGTGGTTTGATTTCCTTTGTATTATACTTAATGTTCTCTTCTCTTTGGTTTCTGTGAATCTACTGTATGTTTTTGATTTGTGGTTATCCTGTTTTTCAATTATGTTAACCCCTTCCTATATCTACTTGCCTTAGACTGGTAGTCATACAGGCTCAAACACATTGTAGGAGAAGTAAAAATCTATACGTTCTTGCTCTTCTCCACATTTTATAACTTTGATGTCCTCTTTCATATCTTCATTGTTAGGGAAATTAAAATAGAGGTAGTCTTGTTCAGGCTTCAGAAGCAGGAGAGCAGGCCTCTGACTTCTGACCTTGCCAGGACTGTGTGCCTGCCTATAAGTATACCACTTGTTGCTGGAAAGTTAAGGGGCACTTTACATAAGAAAGTTTAGTGGGTCTCGGAATTTTCTTAAGCCCTTGAGTGCCCTGCCAGCCCCCTCCCCTCTCCAGGGTCTAAGAAGTCTTATGAATCACAAGGAGAAACAAATAGCATTGTAAAAGTTAAAGGAAAAAACCAGGGCTGCCGTTTTGCATACAAAGTGATGAATATATCAGTTTTTGGCCTGAGATGATAAGCAGGAGCTCCCAAAACTACAATTTCAAATCTTAACCCGTGGCATGTATACACTTCCTGGGACCGTTTCCCAACTGGAACTCCAGATTGCTGTCATTCAGGACTTTAAAGCACTATTCAAGTCTAGATGTAGGTTGTCAGCCCAATTTGGTGATAATGTATGTTGTTACTTCTCTATATTGCTTCTATATCTTTCCTTTAATGACTATATAATTGAAACTAAGTCAAATAATCCTCTATTAGAAAATTAAAATTGTTCATTGTGTGTGCAATGAGTGGTTGCTTTTGTTAACTAATCCTTTGAACTGAAAATGAGATAAAACTTTCAGCAAAACATTCATGTTCGTCCTTTTGCTGTTCATTTTAATTGTCGTTACTTTCATAGAAATTTTTTGATTTAATTTTAAATCTGTGTACTGGCTTATCAGTGTGTGCGCAAAACAGCAGCCCTGGTTTTTTTTTTCCTGATAGCTCAGTTGATAAAGAATCCACCTGCAATGCAGGAGACCCTGGTTTGATTCCTGGGTTGGAAAGATCCACTGGAGAAGGGATAGGCTACCCATTCCAGTATTCTTGGGCTTCCCTTGTGGCTTAGCTGGTAAAGAATCCACCTGCAATGTGGGAGACCTGGGTTCCTGGTCTCCTGGAGAAGGGAAAGGCTACCCACTCCAGTATTCTGGCCTAGAGAATTCCATGGACTGTGTATAGTCCATGGGATCACAAAGAGTCAGACACGACTGAGGAACTATCACTTTACTTTCCAACTGTGATTTTCTCTTACCTATAGATTATTTCTTTTCTATTTGGAGAAGGCCTTAATATTTCCTTCAGGATAGGTTTAGTATTGTTTTATTCTTTTGATTTTTATCTGAGAAATTCTTTATCTCTCTATTCTAAATGGTAATCTTGCTGGGTAGAGTATCCTAGGTTGCAGGTTTTTCCCTTTCAGAACTTTGACTATATCTTGCCACTCCCTCCTGGCCCGCAACATTTCTGTAGAGAAATGAGCTGACAGCCTTATGGGGGTTTTCTTGTCATTAACTCTGTTTTTCTCTTGTTGCTTTTAGAATCCTCTCTTTAACTCTTGCCATTTTTATTATAATATGTCTTGGCATAGATCTGTTTGGGTTTATCATATTTCGAACTCTCTGTGCTTCCTGTACCTTGATACCTGTTTCCTTTAGGTTTGGGAAGTTTTCTGCAATAATTTCTTAAAATGCATTTTCAGCCCCCTTTTCTTATTCTTCCCCTTCTGGAATCCCCATCATGTGTACACTGGCATGCTTTATACTATCCCATACGTCTCTTATATTGTTTCTAGTTTTTTTTCCCATTTGGCTGGCTGTCTGCTGTCCTGATAGGATAATGGGAATAATCCAATCTTCCAGATCACTTATTCATTCTTCTGTAATGTTCATTGTGCTGTTCATTGCCATTAGCTCAGCTTTCATCTCTGTAAATGAGTTTTTCTAATTTTTCTTGCTCTCTCTTTCTAGTTTCTAGTTCCTTTTTACAGTATTCTGCATTTCTGTCAATAGCCTTTCTTAATTCCTTCAGTATTTTCATTATCTCCTTTCAAAAACTGGTGTCTATTAGGCCCAAAAGGTCTGTTTCATTGTTCTTTCAGGGGAATTCTCTTGGTCTTTTAACTGAGAGTAGTTCCTCTCTTCTTCATTTTACTTCTCTTACCTTGTGAGTTTAAGAGAACGAATTACCTACTGTGGTCTTGGAGGGCTGTTTATATGTGGCGGAGTTCATGTGTAGCTTGGGTGGGCTTAATACATTTGGTGCAAGGGCTGTTTTAGTACCGATGCCTGTTGCCTCTTTCCTCAGTATGTGCTGGTCATCATCCTCTTGGTATAGGCTGTGCCCAGTCCTGGGATTCTCGGCAGTGGTGGTGGCTAGGCGTGCCCCCCAGGGCACATGATGGGGGAAGAGCTGGTTCACAGCCACTCCTTGGGGCTGGGCGTGTTTTCCAAGGTTCAGGCTTCTTGACAGAATTTTGAATTTTTTCTTCAAGGAATACTACTTACTTCTGATCCCTTAGGTCTGCTCCGCATTCTTTTTCTCTTTTTTCCATTAAGTTGCAGGTCACGTTCCAAACTTGAGGGAAAATAAAAACTACAGCTGGAACCCCTCCCCACTGCTCTAAAGGTAAGTCAAAAGCCCCATCTCCCTCATAGAGAAGTGCTCCCTGTGTTTGAATCAGAAAACTTCTTAAGGAGCAAGGGTATGGAGCAAGGGTATCCACTTCAAAATTCTTGCTGCTTTTAAAAACAAAAAAACAAAAAAACTCTTTCCTTTAAAGTTGCATTTTCTTTTTTCTCCGGTTGGGTAGAAACAAGAAATTTCACTGTCATACTGTGGTGTGACACTCTCATTCAGATACATTATCCAGGGTTCAGAAATAAAGCAAAAAATTCCTGCAGTCCTTACCAGGGCTATACTAGAGCACTGTCTAAAAAGAGGTGTGCCCGAGGATTGCAGAATTCTCTAGGGAGTATGCCTTCTCTGTTTACTAATGGCATTTGATTAGAGCCCACATTCTATGAAGTTACATGTTAATTTATAAATTTTTGTTTGATAAAAGTTGCAAGTGAGTTCTGCCCATTTGAAAAAATAACCCTCCAAAATTCTAATTGTATTCTCATGTATGAAATTTATTCAGTTTTTTCCCTAACTCAGCAAATGGAGTTCATTTGCCTTTCCTGGTGGACTGTAATACCTGATAGTCTTTGAACCCAATTATCACCTTTAGTTTCCTTTATTGATGGGTTAAATAACTCTCTGATAAATTTCCAGGCTTTATTTACATGCAAGTTATGTTTTTAACCTTACTGATATCATAAAGGTCTGTTTCCTTTGCTTAGTGTGCAGAAAAAAGCAGGCCTGGCTGCTCTCCTTGTAAGGTTGGCCCATGGCTGACATCTGGGAAGTTGGATTTCATGGTTTCCCACTACCCTGACTAGAGTGGCTCATGGTGCCTAAACTGTTTGTAGAAACAATATGGCTTGTATTGAATACCTGCTTTCCTTTGCAGAGCCTGGAATTTTGGTATGTTATAGGCAGAGGGTGCCTTCATGTTTTTGTTCAGTCACTAAGTCAGGTCTGACTCTTTTGAGACCCCATGGACTGTGTAGCCTGCCAGGCTCCTCTGTCCATGGGATCTTCCAGGTAAGAATACTGGAGTGGATTGCCATTTCCTTCTCCAGGGGATCTTCACAACCCAGGGATCAAACCCATGTCTCCTGCATTGGCAGGTGGATTCTTTACCACTGAGCCACCAGAGGAGCTTTCATGGCCAGATCCCAGTTACAACTCTGGGTGCTGAAACTCTAGGGAGGTTCCCTGGTAGCTGACATTCACACACAGTCACAGATTTTTGATGGGGAATGGGATGCATCCTGTGTCACTCCATTGGAAGAAAACTCTTGGAAGCTTGCACCTAGTTCCCTCCAGACTTTGTCCCGTATGCCTTTCCCCTTTGCTGATTCTACTCTCTATCTCTTTACTACGGTAAGTTATAACCATGAGTTCTTGAGTGCAATTATATACCGAGTCTTGTGGGTCCTCCTAGGAAGTCAGTGAATCTGAGGCTGAGGCAGAGCACCACTTGAAGGAGTTAGTTACAGGTATTTTTACACAAAATATTTTTTGCAAAATTTTCTACAAATTCATTTTTACAAAATATTCTAGTGTTCTCCTAAAAACTGACTAGCTCCTTTTTGATATTAAGAAAGGGCCTAGATGTCATGAGGGGGACTATCCCTCCCAAGGTCGTTCAAGTGGAAACCTTATGTTTCCTCTCTAAAAACCAAATTTGGGAATCAACTCACTGGTGTCCTGATATGATCCATCAGGGCAGTGAGTGACACAGCTGTTGGTTTCTTCATTCAGGAAGTATCCGTATTTACAGGACAGGCACTGGTCCCCGTGGCTTCCGAAGCAGGACTCGCAGTTGGGGGCACACTTTCTGCATCGCTTCTTGTCAGCATGGTAGTGGCCAGGAGGGCAGCTGGAGACACAGATTCTGCGTTGTGGAATGACAAAGAAGAGCAGTGTCACCAGAGATTCAGTCCTGAGTAAGTAAGGTGCTGAGCACACAGTGGTCCTCATTCTCAAAATCCTTTTTAAACATCCAAAGGGTAAGCCTTCTCGTATGTAGGGTGCTGACGTAGCACTGCAGTTACATAATACCAAGTCCATCAAGCAAGGAATGTCTTGGTCCAAACCATCTTCCAGTTCGGGTCTAGCTCTTTAAAGGGGATGATGGTTAGAAACTGAGTCTCGACAAGAAGGGTGTCTGTTGGGTTGAAGGGAAGATGTGTGAGCCATGATTTTATGCAAAAATCCCTATGTAAGGGATTAACTTCTATTGTGTATTGTTATATGAATTCTGGGGTATGTATGCTATTGTCTAAATTAATATATTTAGGGAGTTCCTTACTGGCTTAGTGGTTAGGATTCTGGGCTTTCACTGATGCAGCCCTGGGTTCAGTCCCTGGTTGGGGTACTGAGATCCTGCAAGCTGTGTGGCATAGCCAAGAAAAAAAATGTATTTGAAAATTTATGCTGTTTATGATAATAAAAAAAAACCAAACTTCTTTGTTTGCCCACAACTGAAGGTCTGGGCTTTACTTATTCATTTAACAAGTACTTACTGAGTACTAATTAAATGTCAGGCATTTGCCAGTCTAGGAGATAATGAGAGGGGCTGGGGTAGCCAAGGACTTTTCCTTTTAAGAAATTTATTTTTAATTAAAAATTCTTTTTAAATTTAATTTTTGCTTTATATTCCCTTTAAGGAACTGAAATTCCAGCATGGATGTGACAGGAAGGGGACCTGGGTAACTGGAGTGTGGATACCCTGCAGCTTGGCTTCCCAGAGTGAGTTTCCTTCTGAAACCGGAGGGAGAGGTGTTAGGGATGTGGGAAGCAGCCTGGAAGAACATGGCTTCTGATGGGCAGTGTGTTCCACAGCCGTCCCTGTGGATACATATCCGCTCAAGGCAGAAGCCAGGGGCTCAGAAGCATGGGTTCAAGCAGGCCCACCTTACTGTCCAGAGCAGAGCAGTGAGGACGTACAGGGACCAGCAGCTTTGCCACATGGAAAGCTTACACTTTGAGGAATTCAGAAAATCATCCGTTTCCTGGAGGGAAAGTGCAGCTGTGGGGCCTCAAACATCAGTGGGATGGAAAGGTCTAGAAGGGAAGATCAGGCATGTGCCTATCTAGCCCCTCCCCATCATCCTTTGAAATTTGAGAAAAGACCTCTGCAGTTTCCTAGCCTACAGACCAAAACTGGGTGTTTTGTAATTCAGTATCAGTTTCACTATTCGAATGATGCAGCGAGGTGTAGGGGCCTGTGCAGCAGCATCGGGACTTCGGTTCTAGGGGGGAGACCATGGAAACCTGCCCCTGGTGAACTGTGGGAGCTCCCAGGAACTGCCACCCGGGAGCGTGCTGCAGGTACCCGATGGGGCATCTCGCTTACCTGGTGTTGTTTTTCAGCTTGTAGTAGTAGTGCAAACAGTCATTGCAGTGGTCGGGTCCTGGCCCATCACAGCCCACCTCACTGCACTCAGGGTCACAGGGACCTCCAAAAGAAACCAGAACAACACTTGGAAAAAGTGATTTTAAGCAAGTAAGTGTTAGCTTGAATTTGGTATAAAAATAGGCTTTTTCTCCCCCTTACGCAATAAGAGTTTTCCTTAAGAGTTTCTAATGCACTGAGATGGATTAATGTTTAATGTGGCTATAAGCCCAGAGATGAATTCTTGCTTTTCTAGGGGGGAACCTCAATTACCTAAGTATCAAGCATGTAACTCCTAGTCGGGACCTTGTCTTCAAAGTACACATATAGATGCTTTGTGGGAAATGACAAATAATCCAGAATTCAAAAGAACAAAACCACTGCAGCAACTAGAAAAAAAAACTGATTGCAATTAAATATGCATAATAATAAAAATGTTGGATTTATACAAAAATGAGAATTTTATGCTGTTGGCAGAAAAGAGGGCTGTTATTCAATGTCCTGACCAGACTGCCTCTCTCATCCAAGGTCATTAAAGCCACTGAGTACCTCTGAGATTCTGGAGCCAGAAAGAAACATCATTATGGCATCTGGCACAATTTTATCAGCATCTCGTCTTGGATTACAAAGCAGGTACTTCAGGCACAGATAATAGATTTAAAATTGCATCCTACCCATAGGCCAATGGGCAACTCAACAAAAGAAAACTACACCTGAGTTTTAAAAGATGCAAGCAAGCTTAAAGAATTCCAGACCAAGGATGAAGGTTCCTCATGTCTGTTGCTGTGTATTCTTTGGTGAAGAACTAGAAAGAATGCACAGGCAGGAAAAAATAATGCTAAAAAGAGCTATTTTGTGATTGGTGAAGAGAGATTTTCTAATGACATGGGCTAGTTATAGATAATTTATTTCTTTGACTGACTCCCTTTTTTTGTTTTCCATAGTTTGAGACAGTTGGTCTCATAATCTTCAAGCTATTTCCCATTGAAAACTCATATGATTTTAACTAGTGATTTACATGGTGCATGAAATATACAAAAAGTCAGTCAAGGGTACCAGAATTGTCTTGAGCCACACTTATTTTAATCAAAAGGTCTTACTTTTGTTGAAATTTGGTTTCCTTTAGTCATTGTAGGACTATGTTCTACAGTTACTAAATTGAAACATAAAATGGTAGGAGTAGGGGAGGAATGATCTGGAGAAAAATCTAGTAGCCATATACCCTCATTCTGCAGATAAAAATGATTTTTCCAAAAGTTATGGTGGCTTGCCTAGTTGATCATATAGCTAGGAGAGTTGGGGTCAACAGAGGTCCTGCTTCTTAGTTCAGGCCTCCTACTTAGGGGTAGGTCATGACCTTTGGATCTGAATAGAAATGAGTCATTTTAAAATGCTACAGACTTGACGTATATTTCTGCTTAATCATAAGAGTCATTTGACAGCACTGATTATCTCTGTTTTCCCAAAAGCCTTAAAATTGATCTTGAAATTAAGTTTCACAGCTATTGCAGCTTGGAACATTTTAGCTGACTACTGTAGTTCATGAGGAGAGAGTGCTTCTGCTTCTGCTAAGTGAGAGTTGAAGCTCAGCCAGCTGCGGGTCCCACAGTGCCTGGAATTCGATGAAACAGTACAGGGACCTAGTTATGAGAATGCCGTCTGACCCTCTCAAAGGCTGACTTCTTAATGAAAATGAAAATCACAGCTCCAAAGAAAAGGAGTTATTGGGTGGCCCTAAATTTTCACCAGATGATTTCTACAATTAAAAAAAAAAAATCCCAAACCATTTATTCTTGATATGTGCCAAAGGACTCTGTATAGCAGGGTCACATGCTGTGCTGTTTCTTTCATAATCCTAAACTGTCCCAGATGCAGTTTAGCATTTTAGGTTGCTGGGTGATAATGAAATAATTGTCTGTGTTTTCTCACAAGTGCCAATGTGGACATTTTGGAGATGCAGTGAGAAAAACCACAAAATGTATATAACTGTTTGGAATTTTAACATTACCAAAATTTGAATGGGAAACATACCATAAGACACATAGTAATATATTACTGTTATGCTCCATTTATGTTTTTAGATATACTTTCTCCTATCAGAGAAGACAAAATAAATGGTTTGCTGGTTGTAACATGAATAGTAATGTTATAAACTTAAAGCAAAAGTTGAACACAATCTAGCTCTGGTTAGTTCAATTGGTCTGAATTCTCTATGCTGGTTATTGACACTAGGATACTACCTGTTCAGAATAAAAGGAACCAAATGCATATTTTAAATACTCTGTTAAAGTGATTAATGAAAAAGAATCTCAGAGAGCTTAGCTGCAGGAAGACAAGATGGTTCCGGTCTAAGGATACAATAAGCTGATATTTAAAAACAGTTCTCCATTAGGGAAAGCCTTTTTCGTTAAGTGTTACATCCCAGAAGAAGTGAATGTTGCTGGAAGTGTAAACAATACAATAAGACAGGACTCACAAATACACTGGGAAAGAGAAAAGATAATTTGCAGATGATACGGCTGCAGTACCTAACTACTCCAGAAAATCAAGTCTAAAATACACAAAAACTCCAAAATACAACAAATAAAGTTAAGTGAAATGGTCAGATGTAAGGTAAACATACAATAGCCATTAGATGTCTCTGATACCAGAATACAGTAGTTAGAAAATATGGAATGTTTTCCATTACAGTAGTAACTAGACCCAAAATTTGTAGAAATAACACTACCAAGAAAAACACTTCATAAAATTAAAGGATTTCAGTAAAAAAAGTCTGTTTTGGATGGAAAGACTGTAAACTGTGAAAACAATTCTTCCCATGAGATTGCATGTATATTTAAACTAAATTTAAATGAGATTTTTAAAGGGGGACTTAAGAATTCCTATGAGAATAAGTAGATGTTCAGCATATTAAAATATATTGTGGGTGCTACTGGATTAAGTATTATTAGATTGATAAATCAGAAAAAGTGGTACCAGAAGAGACCCTGGTATAAGAACTTACTGTGTTATTATAAAGGAAACAATCTAATAAAAGTAGGGATGGCAACTCAGTCATTAGTCTGTTTGAAAGATAAAGACAGAACATCACTTTACAGTGTATATTATAAATCAAAGTAAGTTCTAGATGAGTTAATGGCCAAATGTAAAATCAGATTACAAAACTATGCATGTGGACATTTATTTTTAAAGAATAAACATTCTGTATAAAAGAAATTATAAATGTTATATGAAACTATAAACTCTGCCCTCCAAAGAAAAACTGCATTTTGGAAGCAGGTGATAACAGAGAAATGGTTTTTAGCAAATATGAGACAATGTGAGAGTCAATAACATACAAAGAGTTTTTGTAAGTAAGAAAAGTGCTGCCACTTTGAATTGAAAAGTGAACTCAGAACTACAAAGGAAAAAAATGTTTAGCTTTCCTAGCAGTCAAAGCTATAAAAATTTAAATCTGTTCTTTTGCTTTCTTCTTTCCACTCAAAGCTGGCAGGAATGAGGGCAGTAACATTCATCACTGGTCATGGTGTGGACTGGTACATCTTGTCTGGAAAGCGACATATCCAAGCCCTAAAACTGATGCTTCCCTTTGATGTGGTAATTCTTAGAACTCTATTCTAAAGAAATAGTCAAAGATGCTATAGTCAAAAACTGCTAATGATATTCATTGAGCTCTTATTTAAAATAGTGTAAAAAATAATATAAAGCAAACTACATATCCCAGATTATGGATTAAATGTAATACAATCACAGGATGGACGATTATGCTGTCTTTTAAATATGTGTTCTAAGGATATTTGACAACAGGGAAATATGCTCTTAATAATATCTTTAATGGGAAAAAAGGATATGAACATTCTATATACAGTGTGATTTTAGTTTTGAAGAAAAAAACATTGATGTTTGAATATATGAATGTACACATACAAATATGTTTAAGGGATAGGAAGATGGATTAAAATAGATCACAGTATGAGTAGAAGTATGTCTCCTTGGGGGAATGACGCATGAGCTTTTTTCCTTAGCCTGCCTTCTCACAGGAAGCCAGCTCACCTGCATAATCCTCCGCCCCATAGTCGTCGGTGGGGTCTTCCACTCGGCTGTACCGGACACGCTCCACTTTAGGAAACTCATTGGTGGGGGAGTATGGCTGCACAGAGGTGCCATAGAGGACCAGAGACCATTCTTTCAATTTACCTTGGGAAACAATAACAAAAGTATATTGTGAGCAAACATTCTCCCTTGAGCTTTACAATTTCTTTCATTCCTTTTAACTGAAGAAAAAGCAGTAGAAGAATAGAACTGTGGGACACAGATTCCTATGAATCATTGCATCACATACAGGGCTAGAAATGCATTTTCCACTGCTTGCAGAATTAACTATTTAATAATTCACATACCATGTATTTCCTGAGTAACAATTGCAGGATACATCCTAATTTAATCAGTTTTGTGTGTGTGTGTGTGAGAAACAACCTTCTCAGATTGCTGGATCAAGGACTGAATTTCAAATTATGAGTATTTAAGAGAATCCTAGAATCTTACAGAAGGCCTTCTTTTTCTAGGTATAAAGGTCTTATTCACATTTAAAAGCAGGATTGACATTCTCTGACTTGTTTATCAAAAATAAAAAGATTATAACAACTACTTTGTTTCACCCAATTCAAGTGATCAGTCAGTCTTAAGAATACATCACTATGTTAACTGATAGACCTGTGCTGTCCAATGACAGCCACTAGACCCATTTGGCTGTTTCCAAAGTTTAACTAAAATTTAAAACCTCAGTTCTTCCGTCAGACCACATCTCAAGCGCTCAGTAACCACATGTGACTGGGAGCACCACGGTGGACAGCACAGTTATAGGAGACATTTCCACTGCTGGCAGCACGTCCTGCTGGGTGGCGCTCTCAGAGCATTTCCTGGCCAAGGGTGCCTCGGGGCCCGGGGGACGTGCTTTACCTCCTTGGGATGGCAGGCGCTCAAGGAGCATTTGCTCATTCCTTATTTAGTCATTCATCTCAGCTTTATAAAACTAAAATCTTTAATGCAAAAAGTAAACAGGAAACATATTTCCCTGACTTAATATAGTTCTTTTTAATATGAATCTTAAGTAAAAGTGATCAAGACAGAATCATTAAAAACATGGAAATATGCTGGCAGGAAGGCAGGCTACTTACTGCCCCCAGCCCCCCAGCCTTAGATCTCCTCCTTACCTTGGAGATACAGAGAATCTAGGTGAGGCTGGGGTTGGGCTCTGTCACAGTCCAGAGAGTGATGAACTTCAGATGTCTGATAATTTATTTGTTAGCATCTATTATCCCCATCAAATTGATGCTTATTTTTTATAAGTGCTTACTATATGCTAAGTACATTTTATTCTGTTCAGTGGTCACAAGTGGGAAAGAGATATTTTCACTGTATAGATGAGAAGACAGAGGCACAGAGGCTGATAAAGTTCCCAAAAGCAGTAAGAGGACAGACTGATATTAAAACCCATTTGGGGGTTCTGATTTAAGAGTAATATAGGAAGGTCGTGAACTCACTGCTGCTCATACACTCGGTGAATCGATAGCCACATGTGGGACAGTTTCCTCCAAAAAAAAAACAAAAAAAAACCAAAAGCAGCTGAGTGACTCCTGTGTGTGTGTGTGCTCAGTCGTGTCTGACTCTGCACCACCACGGACTGTAGCCTGCCAGGCTCCTCTGTCCATGGGATTCTCCAGGCCAGAATACTGGAGTGGGTTGCCATTTCCTCCTCCAGGGGTTCTTCCTGACCCAGGGATTGAACCCAGGTCTCCTGCATTGCAGGCAGATTCTCTACCACTGCCCCACCTGGGAGTGGCTCCTACTCATCAGGAAAACGAGGAAACCCCATGTCAAAATGGGTAGGAGAGGCTTAGACACATCCCACCATAAATTCCACCTTCTGTGCTGCAAGCAACAATCAGGAGGGGACACAGTACCCGCAGCTTCTCCCCCAAGGAGTGAAAAGTTTGACCCCCACATTGGGTATCACAACTTTTAAGACCTGCACTCGAGCCCCCAAACCATGTAGCTCTGAAAGCCAGTTGGGCTTCGGTCCACTAAAGAGCTCACCAGCATGGACTCTCCCCCTTGGGTATTGTACAGAAGTGGTTGACTGCAAAGCACCCAGACTTGCTGTGAAATAGGCTTATTTGCTTATCTTAAAGCACTGGCTGAGGGGCAGACATGTAATTTAACATACAGATAAGGACCTACTGAATACTCTCCAGAGATGGAGGCTCATGGGAGCCATCTGTGTGTAACCCCCTGGCCTCTTTAGCTTGTTGGTCCCGAAAAGGAAGGGGCTTGTACCCTCAGCTGGCACCCAGGGGACACCTCTAGGTTGTTGGCTTTGCTGGTCAGTGGGGCTTAGGTTCACGCATCCTCTAAGACTATGAATAAAATTAATAAACCTTTAGGTAGATTCACCAAGAAGAAGAGAGACAAGGAACCAGAAATTTAAAAGGAGACATTTGAATTAATACAAAATTTAAAAGGCTCATTAGATGACTATCAGCAATTACATACTAACAAACTGGAAGACCTACAAGAAATGAATGAATTCCTAGAAATATATATTCTACTAAGACTGAATCATGAAGAAATTGAAATCTGAATAGACCAATTATTGTAAGGAGATTGAATCAGTAATCAAGAACTTCCTAACTAAGGAATGTCCAGGATTAGACACCTTCACTAGTGGATTCTACCAAACAGTTAAATAAAAATTAATACCAATCCTTCTTGTGCATGCATGCGAAGATGCTTTAATCATGTCTAACTCTGTGTGACCTATGGACTGTAGCCTGCCAATCTCCTCTACCCATGGGATTCACCAGGCAAGAATACTGGAGTGGGTTGCCATGCTCTCCTCCCATAGATCTTCCCGACTTAGGGATCGAACCTGTCTCTCTTAGGTCTCCTGCATTGGCAGGCAAGTTCTTTACTACTAGCACCATCTGGGGAGCCTGATCCTTCTCAAATTCTTCCAAAAAATAGAAGAGGAAGGAATACTTCAAAACTCATGTTATGAGGTCAGTATTATTACTCCGATGGGTTCCCAGGGAGCACAGTGGTAAAGAATCTGCCTGCCAAGGGTTTGATCATTGGGTTGGGAAGATTCCCTGGAGTAGAAAATGGCAATCCACTCCAGTATTCTTGCCTGAAAAATTCTATGGCCAGAGGAGCCTGGTGGGCTATAGTCCATGTGGTCGCAAAGAATAGGATGTGACTGAGCTGAGCATACATATTACTCTGATATCAAAACCAGATGTAAACATATATGCAAAAATCCTTAACAAAATATTAGCAAACTGAATACATCAATACATTAGAAGGATAATACATCATAATCAAATGGGATTTCAGGGATGAAAGCTTGTTTCAACATCTGAGAATCAATCAGTCTCATTTTCCACAGTAACAAAATGAAGGCTTAAAACTCATAATTATCTCAATAGACGCAGAAAAGCACTGACAGAATTCAACATCCATTTATGAAAAAGACTTTCAACAAAGTGGTTATAGAGGGAACATTTGTCAACATAGTAAAAATAAAGATCAGGAACAAGGATGTAGGCAAGAAAAAGAAATAAAAGGCATATAAGTTATAAAGGAAGAAATGAAACTTTTGTAGATGACATATTATATATAGAAACTCCTAAAGACTCTACCAGAAAACTTAGAACTAAGCAACAAAGTCAAAGAAGTTTCAAGATACAAAATTAATGTACAAAAATCTGTTACATTTCTTTACACAAATGATAAGACTATCAGAGAAAGCAATCCTATTTACAATTGCATCAAAAGAACAAAATGCCTAGGAAAAAATATAACCAAGAAGGTGAGATCTGTACATTGGAAACTAAGAAATTGATGAAATAAATTGATGACATGAATAAATGGAAAGATATTCCATGTTCATGAATTATGGGAATATTATAAAAATGTCCCTACTACCTAAAGTAATCTACAGATTCAATGTAATCCTTAGGAAAATTCCAAAGGCATTTTTCACAGAAATAGAACAAAGAATCCTAAAATTTTTATGGAACCAAAAGACCTAAAATAGCCAAAGCAATCTTGAGAGAGAACAAAGCTGGAGTTATCATGCTCCCTGATTTCAAACTATATTACAAAGGTATAATAATCAAACAGTAATGGTATTGACATAAAAGCAGATAAATGAATGAGACAGAGACGCACATGTATACAATCAATTTATGACAAAAGAGCCAAGAATATGTTGATGCAATAGAGAAAAGGCAGTCTTCAACAAACGGTGTTAGAAAAACTAGACCACTATCTAACACCATGCACAAAAACTAACTTGTAACGGCTTAGAGATTTGAATGTAAGACCTGAAACCATAAAACCTCTAGAAGAAAATCAATGGCACACTCCTTGACACTGATCTTGCGAATGATTTTTTGTATTTGACAACAAAAGCAAAGGGAACAAATGCAAAAACAAACACATGGGGCTATATCAAACTATAGAGCTTCTGCACAGCAAAGGAAATCATCGTTAAATGAAAATGTAACTTATGGAAAATATTTGCAAATCATATATCTGATAAGGGGCAAATATCCAAAACATATAAAGATCTCATACAACTCAACAGCAGAAAAGCAATCTGATTAAAACATGGGAAGAGCATCTAAATAAATATTTTTCAAGAGTACACATAGATGGCCAGTATGAAGAGGTGCTCAACATCACTAATCATCCAAGAAATGCAAATTAAAACCACAATGAGCTATTACTTTACACCTGTTAGAATGGCTATTATCAAAAAGACAAGAAATAGCAAATATTGCTGAGGAAGCGGAGAAAAGGGAATCCTTATAAACTCTTGGTGGGAATGTAAATTTTCAGCCACTCTGGAAAAATTATGGGATTTTCTAAAAAAATTAAAAATAGAACTACCATGTGGTCCAGAAATTCCACTTCTGGGAAAAAAATAAAAAACACTCTTAAAAGTTATATGTACCCACCTGTTCACTGCAGCATTATTTAGATAGCCTAAAAAAGAAGGCAGCCCACACGTCCAATGATGGATGAATGGATACACACACACACACATATATATAGACACATACACATGTAAATGTATATAGATAATATTTGGTGATAAAAGGGAATCTTTCCACTTGGGAAAACATGGATGGACCTTGCTAAGTGAAGTCAGATAGAAAATGGCAGATACTATATGATCTCTTATATGTGGAGTCTTAAAAAAATTTAAAAAGTAGAAGATTGAACACATAGATATACAGAACAGATTGGTCATTGCTAGAAGCAAGAGGTGTATAGGAGTGGATGAAATAGATGAAGGGGATCAAATGGTACAAACTTCCACTTAAAAATTATTAAATCCTGGGGATATAATGTACAGATTGGTGAGTATATTTAATAATAGTGCATTGTATACAACAAAGTCATTAAAACAGTGTATCTTAAAAGGTCTCATCACAGGAAAAAAATTATGTGAGGTGATGGATGTTCACTAGACTTATTGTGGTTATTGTTTTGCAATATATACAAATATAAAATTGTACAATTGCACAACTAAAACTAATATGTCAATTATCCTTCAATTAAAAAAAAATCTGTATCCAAATCTTACATTCTTAAACTGTTATATAATTCTGTCTTCCTGGTCTTTTCTAGGAGTATAAGAACATGAAGTTTAAAAATAAACGTATTCTGGGCCACATTCATTGTTTTCTGACATTTGCACTGGGCCAGCAGGCTGGTTTATATTTGGTTTGCCCTCTGCCAGCTTTTCTTTGGACTCACTTGTTAATGACTATGCTAATCTTAATTAGGGTGTCATTCAGTCTCAGGATTTCAAGTCATAGACATTAAGTGCTGTCAAGAAATGAATGACTACCTGAAATTAATGACCTATCTGACTGCCTTTAGGTGGCAATGCAAAAAGAGAACTTCTTTTCCTTACAGCATCATCTCTCAAGTGCATAATTGGAGCACGTGATACAAAGACAGTATGGGAAACCTAATCCATCAGTTACTCTAAAACCTGGTCCATTTAACTTAAGATCATCTTGGATCTAAAAATTTACCCGTGTAAGTGTTTAGAGAGTGCTGACTCATAACTGATTATTTCCCTTGGTGCCATTTCTGAAGTACATCATAAGCCCTCTGGGGATACCCTTGCTGGGCAATTTATCTTTTTATTTTTCACTTATTATGTAATTTTATTTCCATAGGATCTCTGCCACAATTCACATCAAATGCTGCCATATTTGGGCTGTCAATTTTTTCCTCCCCTACTTTTTCCATTTGCTAAATTCTGTAGGAGATTTTGCAGTGGAAATGGCAATATCTTGTGAAGAAATAGCAGTATAAATGCAGAATAAGAGAAAATCCATTCTGTTTGCTAACACTCAAATGCAATCTGCCCAAGGTAAAAATCAAAGATAGATTTAATATGCAATGGAACAAGAATAAGAAAAAATTCCTCCAAAAACCTTATTATGTTTTAATAATAAACAAATGGGAAGAAATAATAAATGTAAACTCAGTTTGGAGCCATATACATATATTTGGGAATGATTCTACTATTTAATTGGGCTAGAAGATTCTACATCTGCAACTGGATTACTAAAGAAATCCCACATTAATTGGAGGACTGTATGCCATAGTAACAATGACAGAAACAGAAAAACGTGAAAGTCCCTTTTCAAAGTTGTGTCTAATCTTAACCTGAAAGGTTAGTTGAAGAAAGGATACCTGAAGACCATGTGTTTCTGTTAGAGCCTTCTGAACCCAGGTTGTATAGCATTAGGGTATCTCTTCTGGCACAAAGGAGCATCTCTTAAGATGACTGGAGGTGACTAGGGTTAAACATTTAAACAGTATAAGGAGAAGTCAGTGATACGAAATAGACAATTCTAGATGATCAGAGCTACTGCAGAGACCTTTTAACACAGATAATAACAATAAACTCTGGATAGACTCTGAACTCCTTGAGGGCAGAGAGAGAGATGAATAGCCCCACACCCCGGCATGCAAACCCCAGGTCTGTCATCAGTGTGCCCCGAGGGGTAGTCTGCTTGTGGGGAGGAGCATTTTATCACTGAGATGCATTAGAATGGTGATATTAAAGGGTTACTTTTATAACTGTCTCAAATTCTCAATAGATAACGCACCCCTTATGTCTGTAGGCTGCACCTTTCTTGGTACACAACTGCCACATTTAGACAGTGTTTATTTCGCTTAGGTCTCTTGAGATCTAAGAGTGACACATGCTGATGGATCTAGTGGGAGCTGCGCTTTAGTCAGGGCAGCTCAGTCCAGCCACCATGCCTGCTATTGCCCCTGAGTGCCTTGACACAGTGCATCTCCATGGCATGAGCAAGAAGCATGGCTTGAAGAGAAGAGGGAAGGAGAGGGGAAGGTCCTGGGAACTGAGATTAGGAACAAGTGAACGCTTTCCAGTAACTAGGATCTAGTGTATTCAGATGTTTTCTATCAACCCGGCCTTGCTGACAAACATCTGATTTCTGAGTAAGACCTTGGCAATTCTTACATATATGGTGGCTGCAGGAGGTGTGCTGGGCTCAGATATGCTTTCACAAAACTTTTATCCTGATTCATTGTAATCTTGCTACCATGATGGTTTTGATTCCCCTGAGTCTGGGACCACTGTGACAACACAGATGAACCACATCATGGAATAAAGGAAAAGAGATGGCTAAACTGTGTGCCCTAAAAATGGATCTCTCAGAATGAGTGACTTCCCCTGACTGGTGGGCAAAACTGTGGCAAATGTATGCGTCAGGGGGACTTCCCTGGTGGTCCAGTAGCTAAGACTCTGTGCTCTCAATGCAGGGGGCCTGGATTTGAATCCACATGCTGCAACTAAAGATCTGGCATAATCCACTAAGACCCAACACAGCAAAATAAATAATAAGTTAAAAATAAATATTTTTTAAAAATGTATGCTTCACTAGTCACTTTACTGTTTGCTTCTTTTGCCTGATACAACCCACAGTATCCAAATGATACATAAAATTACAGTTAACTACAGAATGTTTGGGTTAATCTATTCTGATCAAAAGAGGACTTAGAATTGTACACCAGTCCTATAATGGCCCTCAAGCCTTGTTCTTCTGCAGATGGACTAGACAAAGGATTAAGAAGCAACAATTTATTAGATTATGGAAGATGTGGCCACAGCTGGGAGGGAATTGGGGTAGTTATCAAACAGAGAGAGCATTTGTTACTGAGCCAAGTACTACTCAGGGCTCCAGCACAGGCAGTAAAGTTCAGTTCAGTCACTCAGTCATGTCTGACTCTTTGCGATCCCATGGACTGCACATGCCAGGCTTCCCTGTGTATCACCAATTCCCAGAGGTTACTCATACTAATGTCCATCGAGTCGGTAATGCCATCCAACCATCTCATCCTCTGTCGTTCCCTTCTCCTCCTGCCTTCAATTTTTCCCAGCATCAGGGTCTTTTCAAATGAGTCAGTTCTTCGTATCAGGTGGCCAAAGTATTGGAGTTTCAGCTTCAGCATCAGTCCTTCCAATGAATATTCAGGACTGATTTCCTTTAGGATGCACTGGTTGGATCTCTTTGCAGTCCATGGGACTCTCTAGAGTCTTCTCCAACACCACAGTTCAAAAGCATCAATTCTTCGGTGTTCAGCTTTCTTTATAGTCGAACTCTCACTATCATACATGACTACTGGAAAACCATAGCTTTAACTAGATGGATCTTTGTTGGCAAAGTAATGTCTCTGCTTTTTAGTATGTTGTCGAGGTTGGTCATAGCTTTTCTTCCAAGGAGCAAGAAGCATCTTTTACTTTCATGGCTGCAGTCACCAACTGCAGTGATTCTGGAGCTCAAGAAAATAAAGTCTCTCACTGTTTCCAATCTATTTGCCATGAAGTGATGGGACCAGATGCCATGATCTTAGCTTTCTGAATGTTGAGTTTTAAGCCAGCTTTTTCACTCTCTTCTTTCACTTTCATCAAGAAGCTCTTTAGTTCTTCGCTTTCTGCCATAAGGGTCGTGTCATCTGCATATCTGAGGTTATTGATATTTCTCCAAGCAATCTTGATTCCAGTTTGTGCTTCATCCAGCCTGGCATATTTCATGACGTACTCTGCATATAAGTTAAGTAAGCAGGGTGACAGTATACAGCCTTGATGTACTCCTTTTCTGATTTGGAACCAGTCTGTTCTTCCATGTCCAGTTCTAACTGTTGCCTCTTGACCTGCTTACAGGTTTTGCAGGAGGCAGGTCAGGCAGTCTGGTATTTCCATCTCTTTAAGAATTTCCCACAGTTTGTTGTGATCCACACAGTCAAAAGGTTTGGTGCAGTCAATAAAGCAGAATTTGATGTTTTTCTGGAACTCGCCTGCTTTTTCGATGATCCAACAGATGTTGGCAATTTGATCTCTGGCTTCTCTGCCTTTTCTAAAACGAGCTTGAACATCTGAAAGATCACACACTGTTGAAGCCTGGCTTGGAGAATTAATTTGCTAGTGTGTGAGATGAGTGCAATTGTGCAGTAGTTTGAACATTCTTTGGCATTGCCTTTCTTAGGGATTGGAATGAAAACTGACCTTTTCCAGTCCTGTGGCCACTGCTGAATTTTCCAAATTTGCTGGCATATGGAGTGCAGCACTTTCACAGCATCATCTTTTAGGATTTGAAATAGCTCAACTGGAATTCCATCACTTCCACTAGCTTTGTTCGTAGTGATGCTTCCTAAGGCCCACTTGACTTCACATTCCAGGATGTCTGGCTCTAGGTAAGTGATCACACTATTGTGATTATCTGGGTCATGACGATCTTTTTTGTATAGTTCTTCTGTGTATTCTTACCTGGTGGTTCAGACGGTAAAGCATCTGCCTACGATGCAGGAGACCCGGGTTCGATCCCTGGGTGGGGAAGATCCTCTGTAGAAGGAAATGGCAACCCGCTCCAGTACCCTTGCCTGGGAAATCCCATGGGAGGAGCCTGGTAGGCTACAGTCCATGGGGTTGCAAAGAGTCGGACACGACTGAGCGACTTTACTTCAATATTTTACTTCTGTGTATTTTTACCACCTCTTAATATCTTCTGTTTCTGTTAGGTCCATACTATTTCTGTCCTTTATTGTGCCCATCTTTGCATGAAATGTTCCCTTGGTATCTCTAATTTTCTTGAAGAGATCTCTAGTCTTTTCCATTCTGTTGTTTTCCTCTGTTTCTTTGTGTTGATCACTGAGGAAGGCTTTCTTATCTCTCCTTGCTATTCTTTGGAACTCTATATTCAAATGGGTATATCTTTCCTTTTCTTATTTGCCTTTTGCTTCTCTTCTTTTCTCAGCTTTTTGTAAGGCCTCCTCAGACAACCATTTTGCCTTTTTGCATTTCTTTTTCTTGGGGGTGGTCTTGAACACTGTCTCCTGTACAATGTCATGAACTTCAATCCATAGTTCTTCAGGCACTCTTGTCTATCAAATCTAATCCCTTGAATCTATTTGTCACTTCCACCGTATAATCGTAAGGGGTTTGATTTAGGTCATACCTGAATGGTCTAGTGGTTTTCTCCACTTTCTTCAATTTAAGTCTGAATTTTGCAATAAGAAGTTCATGGTCTGAGCCAGTCAGCTCCTGGTGTTGTTTTTGCTGACTGTATAGAGCTTCTCCATCTTGGCTGCAAAGAATATAATCAATCTGATTTGGTATTGACCATCTGGTGAGGTCCGTGTGTAGAGTCTTCTCTTGTGTTGTTGGAAAAGGGTGCTTGCTATGACCAGTGCATTCTCTTAGCACAACTCTCTTAGGCTTTTCCCTGCTTCGTTTTGTACTGCAGGGCCAAATTTGCCTGTTAGTCCAGGTATCTCTTGACTTCCTACTTTTGCATTCCAGTCCCTGTAATGAAAAGGACATCTTTTTTGGGTGTTAGTTCTAGAAGGTCTTGTAGGTCTTCATAGAAACAGTCAACTTCAGCTTCTTCAGCCTTACTGGTTGGGGCGTAGACCTGGATTACTGATACTGAACACAGAGTGTTCACAGAGTGAACACTGTTCTGGCTCCCATCTCGTGCTGCATTTGTACTTCTCCTGATTTCATGTTACAAATAAGGTTCATACATTTAGCAGGAAGAGGGAAACAGGCCATGTGTGGCAACACAGTCTGAGATGACCTGAAGAGAACTCTGTTGACATCATGCATTACCATGTTTCACATATCAGGAAAGTTTTCTCTTTACTTAGCTCTTGGTCTCATGCAGGGCAGAATGCTATCACTCATTTTCTTTAGTGGCACCCAGTTTAGCTGGCATAGGCCAAATTCAAGGTCTTGTCTGCACTGAAAATTAAATTTAAAGCAAACTCAGAAAAGATATCGAAGGAAACCTGTCTGCTCTTAGGACTATGTGATTTAACCCAGTGCATGTGGACAAGGCTGGCTTGTTTTTTGATAAAGTAATGGAAGGTGGTTAGAGACATGGAACATCATTCTGAAATATCAATCAATCGCTGTCATGTTTTACCTTGTCTTTATATTTAAAGGTCTTTTCTTGAATTCTTAGAGAATGCTCAAACTACCACACAATTGCACTCATCTCACATGCTAGTAAAGTAATGCTCAAAATTCTCCACGCCAGGCTTCAGCAATATGTGAACTGTGAACTTCCAGATGTTCAAGCTGGTTTTAGAAAAGGCAGAGGAACCAGAGATCAAATTGCCAACATCCGCTGGATCATTGGAAAAGCAAGAGAGTTCCAGAAAAACATCTATTTCTGCTTTATTGACTATGCCAAAGCCTTTGACTGTGTGGATCACAATAAACGGTGGAAAATTCTGAAAGAGATGGGAATACCAGACCACCTGACCTGCCTCTTGAGAAACCTATATGCAGGTGAGGAAGCAACAGTTAGAACTGGACATGGAACAACAGACTGGTTCCAATAGGAAAAGAAGTACGTCAAGGCTGTATATGTCACCCTGCTTATTTACCTTATATGCAGAGTACATCATGAGAAACGCTGGAATGGAAGAAGCACAAGCTGGAATCAAGATTGCCGGGAGAAATCTCAATAACCTCAGATATGCAGGTGACACCACCCTTATGGCAGAAAGTGAAGAGGAACTAAAAAGCCTCTTGATGAAAGTGAAAGAGGAGAGTGAAAAAGTTGGCTCAACATTCAGAAAACTAAGATCGTGGCATCCGGTCCCATCACTTCATGGCAAATAGATGGGGAAACAGTGCAAACAGTGGCTGACTTTATTTTTTTGGGCTCCAAAATCACTGCAGATGGTGACTGCAGCCATGAAATTAAAAGACGCTTACTCCTTGGAAGGAAAGTTATGACCAACTTAGACAGCATATTAAAAAGCAGAGACATTACTTTGTCAACAGAGGTCCATCTAGTCAAGGCTATGATTTTTCCAGTGGTCATGTATGGATGTGACAGTTGGACTGTGAAGAAAGCTGAGCACCGAAAAATTGATGCTTTTGAACTGTGGTGTTGGAGAAGACTCTTGAGAGTCCCGTGGACTGCAAGGAGATCCAGCCATTCCATCCTAAAGGAGATCAGTTGAGGGTGTTCATTGGAAGGACTGATGGTGAAGCTGAAACTCAAATACTTTGGCCACCTCATGCAAAGAGTTGACTCACTGGAAAAGACCGTGATGCTGGGAAAGATTGAGGGCAGGAGGAGAAGGGGACGACAGAGGATGAGATGGCTGGATGGCATCACTGACTCGATGGACATGAGTTTGAGTAGACCCCGGGAGTTGGTGATGGACAGGGAGGCCTGGCGTGCTGCGATTCATGGGGTTGCAAAGAGTCGGACACGACTGAGCATCTGAACTGAACTGAACTATCCTAAATTATTACTTTTCTAATGGTAATCTCAAGAATTTGAGTACAGGAGGACAACTCAAAGCACAAAATCACATGATAAAGGATAAAAGGGGTATATGAATGTGAAACACATTTATTGGCCAGAATATACACCATTTTTCTGTGCAATAAATCAAATTATAGAAAGGGACTTCTTACCTGGAGTCTTGAAGTTCCTCAGCTGAGAGGGAGTGTCATAGACTTCCAGGATCCAGTCACCGGCAGCTCGTTCTCCCCAGCAGTGAATGGTCATGAACTCCCAATTTTTAAATCCTTCCATGGAATGATCAAAAAGCCTGAGAGAGAGCCATAAAACATTGCATTTGTGTGTTGTTTAAAATCTAGTGAGGGTCCACTCAAGACTGTGATCAATGAATGACCTCTCTGTATCCATCACATGTTCAGTTCAGCCCTGGAGATTGTCTTCATCCTCAGCATCACCGATTAGTAGATCCAGGTAGACACACACACAGATAATTGTTGGGAAACAGGCATGGGACTCGCCAACGTGGTAACAAATCTGGGAGGGATAATGATGTGGGTATCAGGGAACCAAGGCTAAAACTCTGCCCACAAGTCTGGTAGTACCAAGAATTGGAGATGTGGAGCAACTGAAGCTTGCTCACACTGCTGATAGATATATAAAATGGTGCAGCTGCTCTGAACAAAGTTAGACATTTCCTACCATATGACTAAGTACCCCCCCCCCACCAGATATTTATTTTCCCAAGAGGAGTAAAGACATGCGTCCCCACAAGAAACTCCACATGAATGTTCACAGCAGCGTTATTCATAATTGTCAAAAACTGTCAGCAACTCAGATGTCCATCATCTGGTGAATCAATAAATAAATTGTGCTATATTCATATAAGGAAACACTACCTAGTAATACAAACTTGAATGATTAATAACTGCAACAACATGAATGAATTTCAAAGGCATTAAGCTAAGTGGAAAAAGGCAGACACAAAAGATTATGGACTATCTGATTCAATTTCATATGACATTATAGAAAACACTACTTAAACAGAAACAGATCAGTGGTTGCCACGGGCCAGGAGGGAGGAGGCAGGGGCATGATGGAAGTTTTGGGAATGGAGGAACAGTTTTATATCTTGAAACTAATGTATAGTTATGCAAGTATATATTTATCAAAACTTACTCAATTATTTACATTGAAAATGAATTATATGTAAATTTACCCCTAAATGAAAACACCATGCCCATTAATATTACCCACTTTAGGAAGTCATGCCTGGAACTGGAGCCTAGATTCTGTCCTTCCAGTCTGTCCAATAATTTTCTAAGTTCCTAATTCCCTGTATGAAATCTTTTTCTGCTTGAACCATGTCCAGTTACTAGGATATTATCTATCCTTCAGAGCAGATAAATACAAAGGTTACAACAACTGGACGTTGATAGCTATTTATGACATAAAGTCACCTCTCCTTGCATTAATTTCATGTTCACCAAGAAAACTGGTGGCTATAATTTGAACTTCCGTGTGGTTCTTCCCATTGGGAGAAAAATATGCCCTTCTAAAAACAAAACCAGTTTAATCTCATTGTAACTAATACATAACAACTCTGATTTTTTTTTGTGTGTGTGTTATATAAATGTGTTTGAGGCTCCCTCTAAAATACCAGCTGGCTTCTCAAGCTGAAGGGTTGGATGGTGTAACTAGGGACTGTGTAAAGTAAGTGGCTGACACTTGGAGAAGAACAATAAGCAGGAAAATCACCTGTTACATGTTCCTGAGCTCTTGAAAGAAGAAAAAAGTTATTTTTAGCAGCATTCTCAGTGTCCCATGTCCAGAAAATTGAGAAGGCTGAGTTAAAGTTGAACAGATCTCTTTACTAGAGAACGTTACAGATCTTTGGAATATTCATATATGTTTTGTGACTTTTTCATATAAGTTTTGAAAATCACTGCCTCCATTCATAATGAAGGAGGCCTTTTTCTTTCTTTTTTTTTTTTTTTTAAAGAACATCTGTACACTATCTGTAAAAGGTTACTTCTGAACAGAAGGGTGTGGCATTTCGACGAGGACCATGTTGGATCGGACAGCTTTCCCTCATGCTAACAGAGATGGAAATGGTGGCTCCTTACATGAATGTCTTTCCATTGTAAATGATCTTCAATAGATCATGGGGGGTACATACATCCAGGAGATCCTACAATGCATGCACTATCACCATAGGGCTTGTTTCACAAGTTAACGCTTGAAACTGGACTTGGCCAGGAAGAAATTGCTGGGCCATTAAACAACTGACTTACATATTGAGTCCTTCATGCAAAACCCAGAAAGTGTGTGTTGGCTGAAATGGAGACACAGAGGTAGAGAAGAAGGAATGTTTTCAAATAACCCTTCCTGCCAGAGAGACGTGACTGAAGCGAACATGTTGACGCACAAATGGATGGAGGCAGAAAATTGGTCTAGAACCACTTCTCAGCCCTTCTCACTTCTAATTTTGGTTCCAGTTCATTGAGGCTGTTGTGCCATTTGAGGGCAGCGAAACAACCCTTGTCATGGAATACCTTTCCAAGAGTGCTGAACTTAAAAGCAGTTCCCAAACAGTTTAGACAGAACACTTGGCTCACTGCCTCGGGTCCAGAAACTACAAAGGAGACTTGAGGCTGCCATCACATGAGGGGCAGTCTTGTTTCCACAACCTCAGCCAACTCTTAATTACTCACGGGTCAGTTATTTGACTGCTGGATTAGCAGACCCTATGTTTCTTCCCTTACACCCTTTCCTCTCCAACTTTGAAAATCATTCCACTGCTATCAATCATT
This sequence comes from Cervus elaphus, assembly GCF_910594005.1. NCBI lineage: Eukaryota > Metazoa > Chordata > Mammalia > Artiodactyla > Cervidae > Cervus > Cervus elaphus. Next base: position 50,074,666 of record NC_057843.1, on the reverse strand, counting down.
TTAAAAATCACATTTGAAATGAAAATTAAATGTAAACTAGTACCCAGAAGAACTATCCATAATTCACTACTCACAAAAGTGTCTTAAAGCCCAAATATAAACGGGCTTTGTCTCTCTGGCTAAATAGTTCCCACCCTGGTCTCTTCATTTTATGCAGGGCTGGAATGCTCATTAATTTCATGTGGACGTAAAAGTTGAGGAGAGGAATTAAAATGCAGCCAAACACGATCACTGCATTTTGCTAAAAGAGTTGATGAGGAGAGAAATAGACACTGATTGTTGTTGTTTCAACTAGCTGGGCATTGACTTTTCTAATCCCACCCTTTTATTTTTATTCCAACTCAATACTTAATCTACTCCCTATCTTTAGTACTGTACTGTTTAAAAACCTTGTGTTGTCTGCATATAACAAAAGGTAACATAGGTAGCAGATGAGATTCGTGTTGCAAAGAATATACTTGCTCAAACCAAGTGTCAAACCATTGGACACCGCTATAGAGATTCTAATTGTGCGGCTGTTTATCAGCTAAGAGGTTCAGTGCTCTGTCTGAATGTCTGTGCTCTGTCAACAGAGAAGAAAACAGACACGTCAGCATTATTAGTGTGGATCAGATGTTAATAAAGCAAGGCCAGTGTGCTGAAACCTGGAGTAGATTAACTCCATGCCCGTGTCCATATCTCCTATTGCAGTGAAACCCTGTTCTGTCAATTTGACTTCATAATCGTGTGCTCACTGAAATGATATATGCATGCGGTGGCACAAATTATGTAGCCAGTTATTAAAACGGTGCCCCACAGCCCTATCCCTGTGAGCGGTTTTCAAATAAATTGCTTGGATGAAACCTGGTAGAAAGGACTGCCATTAAATGTAGTACATCCTTTTGAGGATTACTTAACTCAGGAAATAACTCATATAATTACTGTAAGCTTTTTTCCTCCCCTTTCACTTAGAAGAGTCAGTCAAGGTGTCAGGGCTACCACATGCTTCTATGATGTTATAGCAACTAAATAATAAGACTTTATAACTACTGACAGCTATGTGTTATCATATTGTTATTTCCTAAATGTAAATGGATATTAATTTCAGAATCAACCATGACTTCCTAGACAGTATTTGTGTTCCCTACAGAATTAGACATTAATCGAATATTTTGGGAAATTCTTTTTTTTGTTTTCTTTTTTTAGAGCTTCATCACAATTTAACATAAAGCTGATAGAATGCGTAAGGCACTCATTTGGCTCAGTTGAAACTGAGCTTTTGATTTTCTTTAGATGTTTGCCTTTTGTAAGTTTTAAATAATTTGCTTCTGAAATAGGGTATTTAAAACACACTATTAAGTTTTTTGCTCTCTCCTAAATCATTTCTTTAAGAAACATTGAGAGAAAGGTACTGGTTCTAGAAGTTTGGAATACCTAAAAACACAAGTTTCAAAATAAACTTTCAACATGTACACTATTACTAACTTACCAACCCCCAAAGGCATTCATCCTTGTGGGTACATGATAAGTACTTGTAAATAAGTACTTACTTAATCATCTTGAAGATTTATTCTTTAATAGTAGGCTTTATCTAAATATCTGGTTTACATTATAAATGCCTTTTGTAAGTGACTTTCACAGCACCCAGCAGCATATTGCTCACAAGTCTTTTGGTGACATGAAAATAAGAAGAATGTGTTTGAAAAAGTTGGGTGATCTTTTAAATCGGTGCTATTTAAAAATGTGATCTGTGGACAGGTCAGGAAGCTTCAGCATCACCTGTGAGCTTATGAGAAATGCAGATCCATGGGCCTCTCCCAGACCTTTAGAATCAGCCTCTGTGGGAGAAGGATCCAGTCATCTCTGTGTGATAGTCATTTGCAAAGTGTTTTGAAAAGCACTGTGTGAATAAGGATTAGCACTTACAAGTGCTTATTATACTAGGAGCTTACTGTATTATCTTATTTACTACTTGTAACAAACTTGTGAGGCAGATACAACTATGTCTGTTTTCTAGATGAAAAAAATCACTTTTCCAAAGTTGAAGATAAAAACGGTGACATCAAGACAACCCCAGCTCTAACTCCAAAGGCTGTACTGTCTTTTGAATAAAGAAAGAAGCTTTTTCTGTGTGTTAATTAACACACAGAAATCCCTTGCATTCCTATATACTAACAATGAAAAAACAGAAAGAGAAATTAAGGAAACAATACCATTCACCATTGCAACAAAAAGAATAAAATACTTAGGAGTATATCTACCTAAAGAAACAAAGGACCTATACATAGAAAACTATAAAACACTGATGAAAGAAATCAAAGAGGACACAAACAGATGGAGAAACATACCGTGTTCATGGATTGGAAGAATCAATATTGTCAAAATGGCTATTCTACCCAAAGCAGTCTATAGATTCAATGCAATCCCTATCAAGCTACCAACGGTATTTTTCACAGAACTAGACCAAAGAATTTCACAATTTGTATGGAAATACAAAAAACCTCGAATAGCCAAAATAATCTTGAGAAAGAAGAATGGAACTGGAGGAATCAACCTGCCTGACTTCAGACTCTACTACAAAGCCACAGTCATCAAGACAGTATGGTACTGCCACAAAGACAGAAATATAGATCAATGGAACAGAATAGAAAGCCCAGAGATAAATCCACGAACCTATGGACACCTTATCTTTGACAAAGGAGGCAAGGATATACAATGGAAAAAAGACAACCTCTTTAACAAGTGGTGCTGGGAAAACTGGTCAACCACTTGTAAAAGAATGAAACTAGAACACTTTCTAACACCATACACAAAAATAAACTCAAAATGGATTAAAGATCTAAATGTAAGACCAGAAACTATAAAACTCCTAGAGGAAAACATAGGCAAAACACTCTCCGACATAAATCACAGCAAGATCCTCTATGACCCACCTCCCAGAATATTGGAAATAAAAGCAAAACTAAACAAATGGGACCTAATGAAACTTAAAAGCTTTTGCACTACAAAGGAAACTATAAGCAAGGTGAAAAGACAGCCCTCAGATTGGGAGAAAATAATAGCAAATGAAGAAACAGACAAAGGATTAATCTCAAAAATATACAAGCAATTCCTGCAGCTCAATTCCAGAAAAATAAATGACCCAATCAAAAAATGGGCCAAAGAACTAAACAGACATTTCTCCAAAGAAGACATACAGATGGCTAACAAACACATGAAAATGTGCTTAACATCACTCATTATTAGAGAAATGCAAATCAAAACCACAATGAGGTACCATTACACGCCAGTCAGGATGGCTGCTATCCAAAAGTCTACAAGCAATAAATGCTGGAGAGGGTGTGGAGAAAAGGGAACCCTCTTACACTGTTGGTGGGAATGCAAACTAGTACAGCCGCTATGGAAAACAGTGTGGAGATTTCTTAAAAAACTGGAAATAGAACTGCCATATGACCCAGCAATCCCACTTCTGGGCATACACACTGAGGAAACCAGATCTGAAAGAGACACGTGCACCCCAATGTTCATCGCAGCACTGTTTATAATAGCCAGGACATGGAAGCAACCTAGATGCCCATCAGCAGATGAATGGATAAGGAAGCTGTGGTACATATACACCATGGAATATTACTCAGCCATTAAAAAGAATTCATTTGAACCAGTCCTAATGAGATGGATGAAGCTGGAGCCCATTATACAGAGTGAAGTAAGCCAGAAAGATAAAGAACATTACAGCATACTAACACATATATATGGAATTTAGAAAGGTGATAATGATAACCCTATATGCAAAACAGAAAAAGAGACACAGAAATACAGAACAGACTTTTGAACTTTGTGGGAGAATGTGAGGGTGGGATATTTCAAAAGAACAGCATGTATACTATCTATGGTGAAACAGATCACCAGCCCAGGTGGGATGCATGAGACAAGTGCTCCGGCCTGGTGCACTGGGAAGACCCAGAGGAATCGGGTGGAGAGGGAGGTGGGAGGGGGGATCGGGATGGGGAATACATGTAAATCCATGGCTGATTCATATCAATGTATGACAAAACCCACTGGAAAAAAAAAAATAAAAAAAATAAAAAAAAAAAAAAGAAAGAAGCTTTTTCTCATGGTGAGGCCTTGCTGGAATGTGAAACTTCCATAGCAAAAGTGTAATTTTGGCAAGTCATACCTGCATTTATATAGCATGACTTTGCAAAATGTCAGTAGCCTGTCACTGAACATTTGGGCAGTGACAAAAATATTCAGGTAGAAACACAACAGTTAAACACAGTTAATTATAGAAACTATAGGTTGTACAGATGAGAAAGTATACCTTCTTTCTACTTAAGACCATAATTAGAACCAGAGATACACATCTGTAATCAAATTTAGAAAGAGAGGCAAAGTTTCAGCTTTCAGTCAGAGGCCAAAATCTAGAACTGAGAGCCAATATAGCTAAACTAAATCTAAAACCCAATGAGTTGAAGAAAGTGTGCGGGTATTTAGGGAAGAAAAAAAGCAAGGTTTTCATAATTCTAACAAATGCAGTTGAAGGAAGAATGTGATGGGACAGGCTTTCTGTTGGAAAATTTGGAGGCAGAATTTGAACATGTGGTCATATAAAGGGTGACATCTAAAGTGGCTTTAGGAACGAACTTGTGGACACAGCAGGGGAAGGAGAGCGTAGGATGAATTGAGAGGGTAGCGCTGACATAGATACACTACTGTGTGTAAAAGAGAACTAGTGGGAAGCAGCTGTATAGCGCAGGGAACTCAGCTCACTGCTCTGTGATGACCTAGAGGGGTGGGGTGGGGGTGGTGGGAGGGAGGCTCCAGAAGGAGGGCACATACGTATACACATGGCTGATTCACACTGTTGTAGAGCAGAAATCAACACAACCTTGGAAAGCAATTATCCTCCAATTCAAAATAAATTTAAAAAATAAAAAGAAGCTCACCACAACAATGATGAAATACAGTTGCTCTTGTATCTACCATCAAGGAATCTAAGCCCGCCTAGGTTCCCTCACCCATGCCACACCCCCACGGTCTCCCTAGAAGTAAAGCATTTGTGCGGATTATTTGGTTTGGTTTTTTGTTAGGCAGGGTGGACAGGCCAGGAGGCAGAGCAGAAGGGTGGGAGGGCAGGAAAAAAGCAAAGGGAAGAGAAGGCACTAACTGTCCAGTCCAGGATGGCTCTGGTTACCCACTAAATCCTCAACCTGACCTGCTGAGGGTGGTGCTGGGGCTTGCCTGCTGGGCCGAAGGGGCACGCAGCTCGAGTTGGACCAGCTGTGAAGGCTGCCGAGTGCCTTCCAGGGCCCAGCACCTGCAGATGCCGGGGCAAACCCTGCTTCCTGGAACAGCTGTTCTCCACAGGGGCTCTAGCAAGTGCCCAGCAGCCAGGATGGGGAGGCCCTGAGGGGCTCCAGACGGCCCACACGGGCCGTCATGTTCAGCGACTTTGCAAGAAAACCTGCTCCTGAGGGATTTCCATGGAGAAGGGCTGAGCAACACTGAAGACACTCCTTCCTGAAATGTCGAGGAAAATAAGGACTTTCGGAAAGCTAACTGTGGCCCCTTTGTTTTTGGAATTTACTGTTATGGATAGCATTTTCTGGTCCCAAGACTAGGACACAGGTTTTGTCAATACCAAAATGAAGATAAGAAGGGAGGAGGGTTGCTGTCCCCTCAGCTTCCTTCCTAGCTTATTCTCCTCGTCTGCGTGTCTAGTTAAGGGGAGATGCGTGTCATCATTAAGGGGAGATGATACCGAGTGAGCCTTGGATTCTGAGTCCGAGCTGGACCTCAGGATCCTTCCTTCTCACAGAGGCCAATACCCAGTCCACCAGCAAGAAACAGGAGAGGTCAAGGAGGGATGACTCTGCCACCAGAGCTCTGACTCTTCACCTCAGATGACCCCATGAGGAAAGTGTTGTGTTTTAAGCCTTTCAGAATTCCTGTCTTTTAACTGCACAGTGTTCTTTGTTTTACATGGTCCTCCTCAGAAATACTGACTTCTCTGAAAGAAAGATAAGTGTCCAACATGGGAACTATTTATTGCCCTCAATAATAATCTCTGACACACAAATAAAATACTTAGGAATAAACTTGACCAAGGAGGTGAAAGACTTATACACTGAAAATTATAAAACATGAATAAAGGAAATTGAAGATGATTCAAAGAAATAGAAAGATATCCCACCTTTTGGATTAGAAGAATACTGTTAAAAATGACCATATTCTCCAAAGCAATCTACAGGTTTTATATGGTCCCAATCAAATGGTGGCTCAGACAGTAAAGAATCTGCCTGCAATACAGGAGACCTGGGTTTGAACCCTGAGTCAAGAAGATTCCCCTGGAGAATGGAATGGCTACCCACTCCAGTATTCTTGCCTGGAAAATTCCATGGACAGAGGAGCCTGGCGGGCTACAGTTCATGGGTCTGCAAAGACTCAGACACAACTGAATGGCTAACACTTTCTATCAAATTACCCATGACATTTTTTTCACAGAACCAGAACAAATAATCCTAAAATTTCTATGGAACCATAAAAGGCCCTGAATTGCCAAAGCAGTCCTAAGGAAAAAGAACAACGCAGAAGGCATAATCCTTCCAGACTTCAGACAATACTACAAAGCTACAGTAATCAAAACAGTATAGTATGGGCCAAAAACAGACATATATATCAGCAGGCTAGAATGGAGAGCCCCCAAAATAAACCCACACCTCTACAGTCAATTAGTCTTTGACAAAAGAGGCAAAAATATACAATGGAAAAAAATCTCTTCAGCAAGTGGGGTTGGAAAAGCTGGACAATTGCATGTAAAAATCAATGAAGTTATAACACACCCTCTCATCATACACAAAAATAAACTCAAAATGGCATAAAGACTTAAACATAAGATGTGACATCATAAAATTCCTACAAGAGAACATATGCAAAACATTTTCTGACATAAATCATACCAATGTTTTCTTAGGTCAGTCTCCCACGGTAGTAGAAAGAAACATAAACAAATGGGACCTAATCAAATTTACAAGCTTTTGCACAGCAAAGGAAACCATAAACAAAATGAAAAGACAGCCTACAGAATGGGAGAAAATATTCACAAATGATGTGACCAAAAGGGCTTAATTTCCAAAATATGTTAACAGCTCATGAATTCAACAAAAAAAAACCCCAACCCAATTGAAAAGTGGGTAGAAGACCTAAATAGACATTTCTCCAAAGAAGACATACAGATGGCCAATAGGCAGATGAAAAGATGCTCAACATCACTAATAGAGAAATGCAAAGCAAAACAGCAATGAGGTATCACCTCACGTCACTCAGAATGGCCATCATTAAAAAGTCTAAAATAACAAATGCTGCAGAGTGTGGAGAAAGGGAACCCTCCTACACTACTGGTGGGAATGCAAGTTGGTGCAGCCACTGTAGAAAACAGTATGGAGCTTCCTTAAACTAAAAATACAATTACCATACGATCCAGCAATTCCATGCTTGGGCATATATCCAGAAAAAACTGTAATTCAAAAAGGTCATGCATCCCTATGTTTGTAGCACCACTATCCACAACTGCCAAGACATGGAAAAAACCTACATGTCCATTGACAGATGAATGAATCAAGAAGATGTGGTATATATATACAGTGGAACCCTAGACAGCCATGAAGAAGAACAAAATAATGTCATTTGCAGCAACATGGATGGACCTAGAGATTATCATACTAAGTGAAGTCAAATCACAAAGAGAAAGGCAAATACCATATGATATCACTTATATGTGGAGTCTAAAATATGACATAAATGAACCTATCTATGAAACAGAAACAGACATAGACTGCCCGGTGGAAAGGGGGGTGGGGGACAGATGGACTAGGGATTTGGGATTAGCAGATGCAAACTATTACATGTGGAATGGATAAACAACAAAGTCCTACTGTGTAGCATAAGGAACTATATGCAATATCCTATGATAAAATATAATGGAAAAGAATATAAAAAGAATGTGTACATATGTGTGTATATAAATGAATCAGTTACATATACAGCAGAAATTAACACAACATTGTGAACCAACTATACTTCAATTTAAAAAAATTTAAAAAAAATATCTGACATACAAATTCCTTCTAAACCCTGACCTGGTCACCTTTTCCTTGAGGAAAGGTATTAGTGCCCAGCCCAGCAGGCCAACTTGAGGGCCACCAGGAGCAAAGCAGACCTTCCCATCACCACCTGCCCATCCCTTGTCGATGCTTCTTCCCTCAGCTCCCAATCCCGGGAGTGTGCTCTGAAACAGGGCCAAGGCGACAGGACACAGAGGTCTCTTCTGCCAGGAGGTCGGAGACTGGGAAGTTCTGGAGAGAGATTTCCTCTAATAAAATTAAAGTATTGGAATATGCCAGAAGGAAAAAAATGCCGAAAGAAAGCGTCTTGCCTTAGCTACTTCAGTAGGAGGGATTCTACTAGTGTCAAGTACAACAAGGATGGGGTAGCCAGGCCCTGGAGGGTGGCCAGACTGGTTTGGGGACCAAATGCAGCTGTTTTACATTTAAAAGGTCAGATGTTCATAGCAGTGTTTTGCGGAACTGTGGGCAAATGAATTCATAACATCCTTTTACATTCCTTATCTCCAGTCCCCTCCCTCCACTCCATTTTGTCTACTATATTTTTGGGGGGGTGGCTACTTATTTTCAGCACTGAGATGGAAGATAGACAAAAGAGCAGCACTTTAAGAAATGCTCCAGACCAAGAAGATGTACTCTGCATGCAGACCTTATTCCCAGGGGGTCCCTATGGGACAGACTAAAGTGAACCATAAGATGGGTCACCGACTGTCGAAAATGCCTGTTACTTTTCTTTGACACAAGTCAGGCAGCACTTTGGGGTTCAGCACTTTGCAAAGAGCAAAGCAGATGCCTGCTGTTGAAGAATTCACGAGGAACTGGAGCCAGTGACACTGTAATTCACCAAATGCCTGTCTTGGAATCTTTTGCTCCTCTGCTCACAAGTTTCCTCACTGAAGTCATTTCCAGGGAAGCCAACAAGAAATATTGAAATACGCAGAAGATCCCAGAAAGGCTGAAGGGACTGAGTTTTCCAAGCAAACAACTGTGGGTGGACTGTTCTTCTACAATGGAGGGGGCTCCAGGGAGAAGAGTTGCACATGTGTGAAGCCAACCTTACTACTTCACTGGGGTAACCTGGATACTCCAAATTCAATGCAAATGAACTGCAGTCAAGAGAAGAAAAAAGAAATCAAGAACAAGGTCTTCCCTGGCTTTGATAACAACAGCTGGCGTGATCTCCCTTAATCATAGAATTGTGCATCTGAAGGCCTTGCTTGCTCAAGAGAAGCCTCAGGCAGGTAGTAGCAAGGCCTGGCGGCAGCTGAGATCCCTGACTGCAGAGGGAGGAGGGTGTGTCCAGCGACTGGATGCCAAAGCATCCTTCAATTTCTCACAGCTGCATATACTGATCCTGGCAAAGGTTCCCTTCATAGAATACGAAGCCCAGGTTACCTCATGCCCTAATGAAAGATGTTAGGTTTTAGGGACGAACACAAGAAGACTTCCAAGAACAGAAATGAAATGCAGTGAGAGACTCTAGAAATGCTCTTGCTTTCTCTTTTTCTTACTGCCCTACAGCAGATGAATGTGGAGATTTTGAAAAGCCACTGAGAGTCCCTCAGTCTCACTTTCGGCTCTGCGGGCCTGCATTGGACTTGGCCCCTCAACTCGTCTGGGCTGTTGTCAGTGTCCTACCAGAGATCACCACTGCTGCGGACGCCTGGCATGTGGAGAGGTGGCCCTGTCGACAGAAAAGTTTGGCTTTCATGTGGACTGTATAGGCCTTTGACAGTAAAGTTTTTGCTCCTATTAAATGTTCCTCTTGGAGAAAAACATCAAATTAAAGAAACTTTCAGGCTTCTCACTGTGGCTTGTAGTTTGGAAGCATAATGGGAATGGGGTGTATAAGAGAACCTGGCCTTTCCCCATCTGGTCCCACTTGCTGACAAGTATCCCCCACCCATAATCCCAACCACTCGAAAAGCCAATGGAGCAGAAGAAAACTTGTGCTAGAACATTCTGGCCTTTCAGCAGGATCCTGGAAATACAATTACCTGCTGGAGAAATGTTTGAAGGGAGTGGAGAGAATGGAAGAGGCTACAAAGAGAAAGTGAGTGTTCCCTTGGCCAATAAAGGCTAAAGGGCCAACCTTTAAATAGTGGTTAGGAAACTACTGCCAGCCCTCAAACTAAATCCGGCCCTTGGCCTGTTTGTATAAATAAAGTTTTATTGGAACACAGCCATGCACATTCATTTATGCTGTTTACAATGACTTTTGCACTCTAATGGCAGAGTTGAGGATTGGTAACAGACACATGACCTGCAAAGCTTGAAACATTTACTAACTGAATCTTTGTAGAAAAAAAATATGCCAAAATCTTTTTTAAAACAAAAAGAATTTCCTTTAACTTTGGAAAGTGCTCAGGCAAGAGCATTCAGTTAATCTGCAACAAATGCCAGCAGACATTTAGGGGCCAGGAAGACCATCTCAGAGGCCTAAAGAGTCAGTGTTCTGCATTTCTTTTATACGATAAAGAACAACAGGTGGCCTTTAACTTTTCTGTGGCATCCTTTTAATATTACACAAATCTTAAGTGTTACACTGCTTCATGCCAATAGATTCTAGGCAGCTCATTACTCTGTTTACGTGTGGGCAGTGAGAGCTATGACCATCTCATCGTGACATTTAAGTGGCGCCCCTCACTGAAGTTCTTAGGGTAGTAAGAAATTAAAGAACAGTTGTATATTTTTAATTAACTTTTTTTTATCTACACCCAGGAGTGGAATTGCTAGGTCTTATGGTAGTTTTATTTTTAGTTTTTTGAAGAACTTCCATACTGTTTTCCAGTTGCTGCACCAATTGAGATTCCCACCAACAGTGTACAAGAATTTCTTTTATCCCACATCCTTGCCAACATTTGTTATTTGTATTATTTTTGATGATAGCAATTCTGACAGGTGTGAGGTGATACTCATTGTGGTTTTGATTTGCATTTCTCCTGATGATTTGTGATGTTGAGCATCTTTTCATGTACCTATTGGCCATCTACATTTCCTCTTTGGAAGAATGTCTATTCAGTTCTTCTGCCTATTTTTTAATCATGTTATTCAAGAAGATAAGTAGACCCCAATGTTCATAGCAGATTATTTTCAATAGCTTAGATATGGAAGCAACCTAAGTGTCCATTAAAAGATGAATGAATAAAGAAGCTGTGGTATAAGTGTGTGTGTGTGTGTGTGTGTATGTATATATTGGAGAAGGAAATGGCAACACACTCCAATATTCTTGCCTGGAAAATTCCATGGACAGAGGAGTCTGGTGGGCTATAGTCCATGGGGTTGCAAAGAGTAAGCTACGACTGAGCACATATATGTATATATACATACATCTCTATATAGATACACGCATACATACATACATACATGGAATACTGCTGCTGCTGCTGCTAAGTCGCTCCAGTTGTGTCTGACTCTGTGCGACCCCAGAGACAGCAGCCCACCAGGCTCCCCCATCCCTGGGATTCTCCAGGCAAGAACAGTGGAATGGGTTGCCATTTCCTCCTCCAATGCATGAAAGGGAAAAGGGAAAGTGAAGTCGCTCAGTCGTGTCCGACTCTTAGCGACCCCATGGACTGTAGCCTATCAGGTTCCGCCGTCCATGGGAGTTTCCAGGCAAGAGTACTGGAGTGGGGTGCCATTGCATTCTCCAACATGGAATACTACTCAGGCATAAAAACAATTTTTGTCATTTGCAGCCACATGGATGAACTTGGAGAGCATTATACTAAGTGAAATAAGTCAGAGAAAGACAAACACTTGTATATCTTACATGTGGAATCTAAAACTACAATAAACTAGTGAATATAACAAAAAAGTAGCAGACAGATATAGCGAACAAATTAGTGGATGGGGTTGGGAGTGGTAATATATAGGTGGGGGAGTGGGAGGTACAAATTACTGGGTATAAGACAGGCTCATGGATGTATTGTACCACACAGGGAATATAGCCCATATTTTGTAAAAACTGTTAATGGAAAGTAATCTTTAAAAATTGTATAAAAAATCATGATTTTATAATATTTGTACATGCACAATCTTCAATTTCATAAAAAGTAAAAAAAACCTGAAGAACTGCTGATTCTTCATTCTTTTTCCAGCTTAATGAGTAGCTGAGTGCACACCGGTGGTCAGGGGCCATGACCGTACCTGTTGGCCAAAAGCTGGGACCTGGTTCCTGAGGGCGAAGTCAGGTAGATGGCCAGGTCTCCCCTCCTGGGGTGGGTGATGGTGATGCGCACGACTACATGCTCTAGGTAGTTGACGTGATGGTTGGGGTTGTCGGAGCAGCCCGAAGCTTTGTAGATGGAGCGCACTGCACTGTTGGGGCGAATCGTCCTGCAACAGAGAGAAGTTTGAGCAAAGTGCACAGCAGAGCCCGACTGAGTGAACCTGCAGGCCTGGCAGGACTACATGGTGTAAGATAAGCAGTGGATGCTTAAAGGACCAGTCCCTCAGGCAAATGATTAGGTTGCTTAGAGGAGTAATCCTGCTTGGACTGTGAGAAAGATGTAAATGAGAGGAATGGGGAATTTAAGGTGTCTTTGATCTTCATGAAGGTAGTAGATATCGATCCTGTTAAAACACATTACTAGGCTCTAGAACTGGAGTTCCTGGGGTGGGTCACGAATGAGCATTTCCAGCAAGTTCTCCAGTGACAGTGATGTTGCTGAACTATGGAATCCACTTTGTGTACCACCAGTATAGGGGACTTGAGGACTACTATAACCTTAGTTCAAATCCCTGGTCTACCATTCTCTTGCTCTATAAACTAAGAGGAGCCCACTCCTGTCTTCTTCCCAAACTTCCTCCTGTACCTCTGTGCCTTCTGAAGACTGGGTTCCAGCCACACCAGCACTGGTTTGAGTTCTGGGATAATTCAAGTTTCCCAGCTCAGGGACATTGCATGTGCTACTCTGCCTCTAGTGCTTTTTTATTGCTCTTCCTATGGCTGACTCATCTTCTTTCATGATCAAAGCTTAAATTTCACTCTCTAAGGCCATCATTGAACCATAGGAAAATCATGTTCTCTGTCTTTCATTGTCTACCCTTTTTATTTCACTTATTATAACTTGTAATTATCTATTTATTGTATTATTTTGGTTTGACTTCCCCAATAGACTGTAAGCTCCATAAATGTGCAAGCATTTCTTATTCCTGTTTCTATCCCTAATATCTAGCCCCATTCTTTTTTTAAATTTATATTGTATCAAAGGATAATTGCTTTAAAGAATTTTGCTGTTTTCTGTCAAACCTCAACATGAATCAACCACAGGTATACATATATCCCCTCCCTTTTGAAACTCCCTCCCATCTCCCTCACCATCCCACCCCTCTAGGTTGATACAGAGTCTGTGTTTGAATTTCCTAAGCCATACAGCAAATTCCCGTTGGCTATCTATTTTACATATGGTATTGTAAGTTTACATGTTACTCTTTCCATATATCTCACCCTCTCCTCCCCTCTTCCCATGTCCATATGTCTATTCTCTATGTCTGCTTCTATAATGTTTCCCTGTAAATAAATTCGTCTTACCATTTTTCTAGATTCTGTATATACGCATTAGAATACAGTATTTATCTTTCTCTTTCTGACTCACTTCACTGTGTGTAATAGGTTCTAGGTTCATTCACCTCATTAGAACTGACTCAAATGCATTCCCTTTTATGGCTGAGTAATATTTCATTGTGTATATGTACCACAACTTCTTTATCCATTCATCTGTCAATGGACATCTAGGTTGCTTCCATGTTCTAGCTATTGTAAATAGTGCTCCAGTGAACAATGGGATACGTGTGTCTCTTTCAATTTTGGTTTCCCCAGGGTAAATGCCTACAAGTGGGAATGCTGGGTCATAAGGTGGCTTTATGCCTAGTTATTTAAGGAATCTCCATACTGTCTTCTATAGTGGCTGTATCAATTTACATTCCCACCAACAGTGCAAGAGCATTCCCTTTTCTCCACACCGTCTCCAGGATTTATTGTTTGTAGCCTTTTTGATGATGGCCATTCTGATCGGTGTGAAGTGATATCTCATTGTAGTTTTGATTTGCATTTCTCTAATAATGAGCAATGTTGAGCATCTTTTCATGTGTTTGTTAGCCATCTGTGTGTCTTCTTTGGAGAAATGTCTGTTAGGTCTTTTTTCCACTTTTTGATTGGATTGTTTGTATTTCTGGTATTGAGTTGTATGAGCTGCTTGTATATTTTGGAAGTTAATCCTTTGTCAGTTGTTTCATTTGCTATTATTTCCTCCCTTTCTGAGGATTGTCTTTTCACCTTGCTTATAAGTTTCCTTTGTTGTGCAAAAGCTTTTAAGTTTAATCAGGTCCCACTTGTTTACTTTTATTTTTATTTCCATTAAAAACAAAATGGATCCTCTATGATCCATTTAGACGATCTTGCTTTGATTTCAGTCATTGAGTATTCTGCCTATGTTTTCCTCTAAGAGTTTTATAGTTTCTGGTCTTACATTTAGATCTTTAATTCATTTTGAGTTTATCTTTGTGTGTGGTATTAGGAAGTGTTCTAATTTCATTCTTTTACATGTAGCTGTGCAGTTTTCCCAGCACCACTTATTGAAGAGACTGTCTTTGCCCCCTTGTATATTCTTGCCTTCTTTGTCAAAAATAAGGTACCCATAGATGCATGGGTTTATTTCTGGGCTTTCTATCTTGTTACATTGGTCTATATTTCTGTCTTTGTGCCAGTACCAAACTGTCTTGATGACTGTAGCTTTGTAGTATAATCTGAAGTCAGGAAGGTTGATTCCTCCAGGTCCATTCTTCTTTCTCAAGACTGCTTTGGCTATTTGGGATCTTTTGTGTTTCTATATGAATTGTGAAATTTTTTGTTCTAGTTCTGTGAAAAATGCCCTTGGTAATTTGATAGGGATCGCATTTAATCTGGAGATTGCATTTGGTAGTATAGTCATTTTCACAATATTGATTCTTCCTACCCATGAACATGGAATATCTCCCCATCTGTTCATGTGGTCTTAGATTTCTTTCATTAGTGTCTTATAATTTTCTGTGTACAGTTCTTTTGTCTCCTTAGGTAAGTTTATTCCTAGATACTTAATTCTTTTTGTTGCAATGGTGAATGGGATTGATTCCTTAATTTCTCTTTCTGACTTTTCATTGTTAGTGTATAGAAATGCAAGTGATTTCTGTGCATTGATTTTGTATCCTGCAACTTTGCTAAATGCAATGATTAGCTCTAGTAATTTTCTGATACTATCTTTCGGGTTTTCTATGCACAGTATCATGTCATCTGCAAACAGTGAGAGTGTTAATTCTTCATTTCCAATCTGGATTCCATTTATTTCTTTTTCTTTTCTGATAGCTGTAGTTAGGACTTCCAGAACTATGTTGAATAATAGTGGGGAAACTGGACACCCTTGTCTTGCTCCTGATCTTAGGGGGAATGCTTTCAGTTTTTCACCATTGAGAATAATGTTTGCTGTAGGCTTATCATATATGACCTTTACTATGTTCAGGTAGGTTCCTTCTATGCCCATTTTTTGAAGAGTTTTCATCATAAATGGGTGCTGAATTTTGTCAAAGGCTTTTTCGGCATCTATTGAGATGATCATATGGTTTTTATCTTTCAATTTGTTAATATGGTGTATCACATTGAATGATTTGCATATATTGGAGAATCCTTGCATCCTGGAAATAAACCCAACTTGATCACGGTGTATGAGCTTTTTGATGTGTTGCTGAATTCTGTTTGCTAACATTTTGTTGAGGATTTTTGCATCTATGTTCATCAGTGATATTGGCCTGTAGTTTTCTTGTGTTGTCTTTGTCTGGTTTTGGTATCAGGGTGATGGTGGCCTTGTAGAATGAGTTTGGAAGTGTTCCTTCCTCTGCAATTTTTTGAAAGAGTTTTAGAAGGATAGGCATTATCTCTTCTCTAAATGTTTGATAGAATTCTCCTGTGAAGCCAGCTGGTCCTGGGCTTTTGTTTTTTTGGGAGTTTTTTGATCACAGCTTCAATTTCAGTGCTTGTAATTGGGTTATTCATAATTTCTATTTCTTCCTGGTTCAGTCTTGGAAGACTGAACTTTTCTAAGAATCTGTCCATTTCTTCCAGGTTATCTGTTTTATTGCCATAGAGTTGTTCATAATAGTCTCTTATAATCCTTTGTATTTCTGCACTGTCTGTTGTAACCTCTCCTTTTTCATTTCTAATTTTGTTGATTCAATTCTTCTCTCTTTTTTTGATGAGTCTGGCTAAAGCTTTGTCAATTTTGTTTATCTTCTCAAAGAACCAGCTTTTAGTTTTATTAATCTTTACTATTGTTTCTTTTTCATTTATTTCTGGTTGGATCTTTATGATTTCTTTCCTTCTACTAATTATGGGGTTTTAAATTTTTCCCAGTTGTTTTAGTTGTAAAGTTAGGTTGCCTACTTGATGTTTTTCTTGTTTCTTGAGGTAGGGCTGTATTGCTATAAACTTCCCTCTTAGAACTGCTTTTGCTGCACCCCATAGGTTTTGAGTTGTCGTCTTTTCATTGTCATTTGTTTCTAGAAATGTTTTGGTTTCCTTTTGATTTCTTCAGTAACCTGTTGGTTATTTAGAAACATGTTGTTTGATCTCCATGTGTCTGTGTTTCTTACAGTTTTTTTCTTGTAATTGATATCTAGTCTCATAGCATTTTGGTTGGAGAAGATGCTTGATACAATTTCAGTTTTCTTAAATTTACTGAGGTTTGATTTGTGACCCAGGATGTGGTCTATCATGGAGAATGTTCCATGTGCACTTGAGAAGAAGATGTGTTCTTCTGCATTTGAATGGAATGTCCTGAAGATATTAATGATATCCATCTCATCTGATATATCATTTAAGAATTGTGTTTCCTTATTAACTTTCTGTTTTGATGATCTGTCCACTGGTGTGAGTGGGGTGTTAAAGTCTCCTACTATTATTGTGTTACTGTCAGCTTCTCCTTTTATGTCTGTTAGTGTTTCTCTTATGTATTGAGGTGCTCCTATGTTGGATGCACAGATATTTACAATTGTTATGTCTTCCTCTTGGATTGATCCCTTGATCATTATGTAGTATCCTTTCTTATCTCTTGTAATCTTCTTTATTTTAAGGTCTATTTGGTCTGATATGAGGATTGCTACTCCATCTTTCCTTTGCTTCCCATTTGCATGGAATATATTTTTCCATCCTCTCACTTTCAGTCTATATGTGTCTTGAGGTCTGAAGTGGGTTACTTGTAGACAGCATATATATGGGTCTTATTTTTGTATCCATTCAGCTAGTCTGTATCTTCTGGTTGGAGTATTTAGTCCATTTACATTTAAAGTAATTATTGATATATATGTTCCTATTGCCATTTTCTTAATTGTTTGGGGTTGATTTTGTAGATCTTTTTTTCTGGTGTATTTCTTGACCACATAAGTCTGTTTAACGTTTGTTGTAAAGCTGGTTTGGTGGTACTGAATTCTCTTAACTTTTGCTTGTCTGAAAAGCTTTTTATTTCTCTATCATTTTTGAATGAGATCCTTGCCGGGTCCAGTAATCTTGGTTGTAGATTTTTCCTTTTCAATACTTTAAATATATCCTACCATTCCCTTCTGGCCTGCAGAGTTTCTGCTGAAAGATCAGCTGTTAAGTATATGGGGTTTCCCTTGTATGTTACTTGTTGCTTCTCCCTTGATGCTTTTAATATTCTTTCTTTGTGCTTAGTCTTTGTTAATTTGATTAGTATGTGTCTTGGCATGTTTCTCCTTGGGTTTATCCTATATGGGACTATTTGTACCTCTTGGACTTGATTGACTATTTCCTTTTCCATGTTGGGGAAATTTTCTACTATAATCTCTTCAAAAATTTTCTCATACCCTTTCCTTTTCTCTTCTTCTTCTGGGGCCCCTATAATTCGAATGTTGGTGTGTTTGATACTGTCCCAGAGGTCTCTGAGACTGTTCTCAGCTCTTTTCATTCTTTTTACTTTATTCTGTTCTTCAGAAGTTATTTCCACCAATTTATCTTCCAGTTCACGGATTTGTTCTTCTGCTTCAGATACTCTGCTGTTGATTCCTTCTAGAGTGTTTTTAATTTCAGTAATCGTGTTGTTTGTCTCTGTATGTTTATTCTTTAATTCTTCTAGGTCTTTGTTAAATGATTCTTGCATCTTCTCCATTTTGTTTTCAAGGTTTTTGATCATCTTTTCTATCATTATTCTGACTTTTCAGGTCTCTGCCTGTTTCCTCTTCATTTATTTGGATGTCTGTGTTTCTAGTTTGTTCCTTCATTTGAGCAGTATTTCTCTGCCTTTCCATTTTTTTTTTTTTTAAGTTATTGTGTTTGAGGTCTCCTTTCCCAGGCATCAAGGAAATTTGAATTCTTTCCTTGATTAAGGTTGAATTCCTTTTTTCTTTTGGCTTCTGTCCTCCTAAAATTGGTCCAGTGGTTTGCGTGAGCTTCGCATAGGGTAAGATTTGTGTGGAGTTTTTGTTTGTCTGTTTTTCCTCTGATGGGCAAGGTTGAGTGAGGTGGTAATCCTGTCTACTGATGATTGGGTTTGTATTTTTGTTTTGTTTGTTATTTAGATGAGGCATCCTGCACAGGATGTTACTGGTGGTTGGGTGATGCCGGGTCTTGTATTCAAGTGGTTTCCTTTGTGTGAGTTCTCAGTGTTTGACACTTCCTAGTCTTGGAGTCAGCGCTCCTACTCCAAAGGCTCAGGGCTTGATCTCTGGGGCGTATGTTGCCTGTTGAACAGCCTCAGAAGCTTCAGGCTCAGCATCTTGAAGTCGGGCTGGGAAGACTGGTGGGTGACAGCTGGACCCTGTCACCAGGCCTTGCTCAAAGTTCTGACATGGCTCTGGGTGCCTCTGGTCAGCTGGGTCTGGGCTGCTTCACTGGGCTTTGAGGGTCCTGGGCATCTGGCAGAAAGGGCGCAGGGATGCAGCACATGCAGGAGGAGATCTGGACTCCTTCCAGCTGCCTGTGCCACTAGTCCTGTTCTTGATATCCAATAAATGAAAGAAAAATAGATGCTGAATTGGTAAATGAAATTTGTGTAGAAATAAACAATTATTCCATTTGATCTCATTTCTTCATTTGTCAAAAGGGAATAAAACCCAAGTTGTTATCAAGTTTTAAGAAGAAAACACACATTAAGTTGCTAGGGCTTGACCTATAGTAAGAACTCAATAAATACTGGTTAACTTTTTACTCCTTTTTTTTCATATTCTTTGCCACAAATGGGTAGAATGAGAAAAAAAAAATTTAGTCCATTTATTTCTGCTTCCTAACAATTTCCTCAAGAATTATAATGGTTCTGTTCTCGTTACAAACCAAAGTTCATAAGTATTTGTCTGAGCTCTAACTCTCTATAAAAAGAAAGCCGAAAGCAAAATACTAATAAAATCACTATAATAAATCATAATTCTTCAAATTCAGCGCCTAGGAGAGACTTCACTATCACTTGGTAAATCCTGTTGCACAGCCTCCAGGTGTGTGTGGCTGAAACAGGACACCAGGCCCTGGAATCTGAGTAAGTGCAACCTCATTTACTGTGCATCCTGCATCCCTCTCAGAGAACGACATGGTAAGTAGCTAAGTTTCCAGAACATGAGGTTTAGTTTTGGGGGTATACCAACTTATGGGAAATACTTCTACCATCAAACACAAATACTGACAGAGTAGAAACTTGAAGACTATCCACGTGTAAGGGTCCTCCCATCCTCTTATAAAATATGCTTTTCTTTTAAGGATCCTTGGCTTATACTAGTGGGCTTTCCTGGTGGCTCAGATGGTGAAAAATCCACCTGCAATGTGGGAGACCTAGGTTCCATCCTTAGGTTGGAAAGATCCTCTGGAGGAGGGCATGGCAGGTTATACTATGATGGATTTAACAGTTTAGGGTCTTACACATTCTATTAAGATTTTATAATCACGTTAGAAAAAAAACTACACAAACTACTAGACAGGGCTGTCTCGAGACATCTGCCTGGGCCAGCTGTCTTTTAGGGAATGGTCATGCTCTCTGCCTGCAGCAAACATTACTTGATTTGTCGGTCTGTGCTCTCCACACACACGTGCTGCTGGGGAACAGTGGTCCACTTCTCCGCCTCCATCACCATGGCTTCTGCATCCATCAGTCCAAATCCATAGAGATGGCTCACTAGAGAAGGCAAGAAGTTGGTCAGCTTTACCATGGGTGGTAGCAAACCTATGCTATATATGTTGACTTATACTTTCACTCTGTAGAAAAGCCAGACATAACCCAATGGGAGCCAAGCTTTCCTCCTAGCACCAATTAAAAAACAGATAAAACAAGTAAATAATCCAAAGAAGAAAATAAGATGAATGCATGTTATTCACTGAATATCTATTATAACTAGTAACAGAACTACCATTTATGAATTGTTACTACATGGCAGGTACTAGTCCATAGTTTTACATTTAATCCTCCTAACAATCTTAAAATGTTAGTGCTATTACTATTATCACTCCTGGATGAGGAGAAAGAAATTTGGCTGAGACTGACTAGCAGTTCAGTGGTTTGAGCCAAATTCTAACCCACAAAGATTTACTCTCAGGCTCCATTGTTACCCACTTGTATTCAAGTGATAACACCATCCCATTTGTAAGATAAAACAATTAGTAGGTTTAAAGAGAAGTGTACACAACTTCTCTTAGTGCAGTCAGAACTAACATGCAAGAAATACCAATTTTCTGACATATCTAGTTTTTTGGTTGAAAATCCAAGAAGACATAAATCATTACCTTTCCTCTAGCATATGAGAAGTTTATTAAAGTTTATGCATGAAATATTTGGAGGCTTCTAAACTTTCATGACACCTTCTTATCCTCGGATGTTGTAAACTTTTAGTTCTCAATGAGAATATCTATTGATCTAAGCTAAATTTGACCTAACTTTCTCAGAAACTTTACTTATATATAGGACAATTTAATGATGACACAGTGATATCTACATTTGCAACTCTTTCTAAAAATACTTTAAAATCCCAGTTGAATACATAAAATCTCCATCTTGCATTAAACTCTTTTATATCTTTATATTTAACACAAAGTCATACTTTATTCTGCTATGGCAAAGATATATGTAGAATTTTTATACATGTACTTTTGAAACTTTTATTATAAATGATATTTTTCTTAATTAAAAAATAATGTATGTTCAATGTAAAAACTTGTAAATACATCCAGAAAAGAAAAAATAAAACTTATCAATAACCTTATCACAAATTGGTAACTGCTATTAACAAGTCTATTTAGTTTTAGTTACATAATATTACACGAGGCAAGCTTGCCTCCTTAATTTGAAAAGATACAGAGTAACACACATATAATAGAGGAGAAATGTCAAATTTGGGATTAAGGAAACCAAATTGTGGAGCTCTTTTTTAAAGTTCATTGAAATCCTATGTTGTCACTTATCACTTAACCACAGTCTATATCATTTCACCATGGATATTCAAAGGTATTTTCTCGCCCTGGGGGAATTGAAGCTATTGACAAAGACGCAATGCGAGTCTCTCTAACTCTTCATGGTACCCAAATATCCCCAAGCCAGTGTCAAGTGATTTTAAACCAGTGTAATTTATAATTTAATCTCAGTTTAGGGACATAAGATGAGAGATTTGATGGATATGAAGGGGGTGGGGAAGAGGGTGAAGGGGTGGGTTGGGGAGGGTAAGGACTTTGAATAGTCTGCAAAATGGGTGTCTCGGCCCCAGCTCAGCTTTGCACACTGCCCTTCCCCACCTCCCCACCCCCAATAATTGTCAACTTAACAACCTTTAGGACATAAATTAACACGCAGAGCTGTCAAATACAACAAACACTTCATGCCTGTTAAACAACCACTTGAGTTAAGTAGAAAAGCACCTTGAGTCTTTATGAAGGCTGTAAATTGTTTCCTTTTCCAACTCAATTCCTACCCTTCAGAGACAAGGTCTGTTCATGCAATACTCAAAGGAGGTGTTCAGAACAGAGGCTGAGTAGCTCCAGTTAAACTACAGACTGGCGAGTCAACAGAAAAAAATGTTTGTTAATAGAATATTAATAAACAAGGAAATTAGACTAGATCAGTGAAGGCCACCGAATCACTAATGGAGACTTGCAGCATTTTAAAATATTTTAATATACTTGAAATTGAGAATCCGTCCACAATCATAATACACAGCCAAAGGAAAAAACTGAAATAAATTCATTTTTTCTTTTATAGGGAGGAGGGGTGCAGTACCAGCAATGTATCAACTCTCTTCTGAATGGCAGTTATTTGTTTGGCTTTTGGTAAATACTAAAGAGAAAATAATTACACAATAAATGTGTTGGGCAGATAAACTCCTTCAAAACATGGTGTTAACAGGGAAAATCGCCATTAAATGGTTTGAAAGCTCTAGTAGTTTTATGAGATATAAGTGACATGTAATAATTTTTATATGACATGAAGTTTCACACTCTAAAATTAACTTATAAATTCAGAACATGTGTTTTTTTTTTGTTTGTTTGTTTCTGTTGTGGTGACCATTTGACTCACAGCTCGCTCATCACACTGTTACCATTGTTACCACGCCACTTGGGGTATGATTTCTCTTCCGTGACTGCAGAGCGTCTGGCTTAGAGAAGAGGTTCCAAATGTATTTGTAAAGTAAATGAATGTAACGGATCTGAGAAACTGCATTTAATTCACCAAGTGGCATAAAGTGTTTACAGGAGAATTGTAAGGGGGAATTAGGAGGCCTGTTCTTTTTGTTACAGACTCCTATAAACTCATCATTAATAACTAAAAATGTATCCTGGTGTAGAGCCAATATACCCACTTTCAAAAATTTTACAATTACCTGTATATAATATGTCATGCAAACAACTGGTTGTGATATGACCATTCCATAACTAAAAAGTTTTATCTACGCACATTTCTCATGCCATGACCTGAGCCTGAAAATAACTTTATGATGATCAAGTGGAATGTCTTCATGCAGGCACTGTGCCGAATGCAAAATTCTATGGATTCAGTATTTAGAAAGACATTGAGGGAACAGAGCATGTATACAGACTAAATATCTTCATGGCTCTGATAGGTATTTCAGAAACTAAATCTAACTCTTTGAAGAATGTGGTTGAACAAACTTAATAAAAGGAATTTGAAAAACTTGCTTAATAGTATATTTGTTCCATTAGGCGGCATGACTGTTAATGCAGAGCACTTCCAAAGAGTGGAACTGCCTTGTGCCAGAAGTATAACCAGCTTTTATCCCAAGTAATCCAAAGGCTTCCCTGTTTGGACTAGGCAGGTGGGCAAGCAAAGGGAGGAAGATAGATGAAGTTCCCGGGAGGTATATTTTCATTTTCTGATGCGACCAGAAGTGCCAAGAGGAGCTAGTCATTAAATACACAAGTAAATAATGGCATAGTTCAAAAGCAGATACAGTTGATTCAGACAGCAGTACTAGCCATGAGACCCAAAACAGTCAATTCTAAAGAAAAGTTAGAAAACTTAGTAGGAAAAGAAAAATTGGAAGTTATAACCGGGGAATTTGATATATCCTTACTGATGCCAGCTATTTCAAACCCTTTGAAAAGGCATACCACACTGATTAGTTATTCATGATAACTCTAAATGGCTATTAGTAACGGCCTGTCTAATATAATAAATGAATTGATTGGAACAAGTTTGATTGTTTGTTTTTTTTAACTTTTTTGAGCTCCCTGAAGTAATAAGGCTTTTTGCTACCAGCTGTCAGATATACAGACAATGCTATGTAGTAACCAGAAGGGCAAATGACAACAAAAATGGCCCTGAGAGATTTAAAATTTTGCCTGTGACTGCAAAAAATACAACTAAGAAAGAGCTATCCATTCCTGAGCATTTAGTATAAAAGTACAGTCAGTTTCTTCCATTGGGGAAATCATTTCTTATGACTACTTTGACTAACCGTCTAGGTTTACCCAATGGAGAAGACTCTTGAGAGTCCCTTGGACTGCAAGGAGATCCAACCAGTCCATCCTAAAGGAGATCAGTCCTGGGTGTTCATTGGAGGGACTGATGCGGAAGCTGAAACTCCAGTACTTTGGTCATCTCATGCGAAGAGTTGACTCATTGGAAAGGACCCTGATGCTGGGAGGGATTGGGGGCAGGAGAAGAAGGGGATGACAGAGGATAAGATGGCTGGATGGCATCACCGACTCGATGGACATGAGTTTGAGTAAACTCTGGGAGTTGGTGATGGACAGGGAGGCTGGCGTGCTGCGGTTCATGGGGTCGCAAAGAGTCGGACACGACTGAGCGACTGAACTGACTGACCCAATAGTGTCCTGGTTTGAGCACGGAATTCCTATGTCCTGGAGAAACTCCTTATTCATGGGCAAACCAGGTGAGCTGCCACCCCACGTGGACCTGACGGAGCATGGAGTGGCACTGAACTCTCACATCTTTTAATGTCAACAGCCTAGTGACTAGGAGGTATCTGTACTTTGTATTTGTTGAGATGTATTCAATCATCAAAATATAAAATGTGGTTGATAAATTAGGTTCAATTACTCAATTGTTAGAAAGGGACAGTTTCAATACACTTCACCGATATAAGCTAAGAGTTTATCCCATTAATTATGATATCACTTGTGCGGTCTGGAGCACCTACTATCATCAACACAATGAGGCTCTGAAAGAAACAGAACATGCTATGAGTTCTCAGACGGCCAGGGGATGAGATAAGAATAGCTCTATGATTTCACTAAGAAACAAAAGTGGTAACTGTGTACAAAAGACTTCAAAAGTCAAGAAAAGAAAGCAGTTAAAAAAAAAGATAATGGATAAAAAGCTACCGATAGAGCCTGCTCTATAGAAAGTACTCAGTGAATGTTAGCTGAAATTTGGAGTTGGGAAGATGACATGGAGGGGAAGGTGATATCTGGACCGGGCTTTGGGGCTCTCGTCGATTTCAGCGAGGTGGAGATGCAGGGAGGACAGCTGGGGCCAGAACGGAGCCTCCTGATTCAAGAATCCTCAGGTCTGTGTACCGTTCTTTGGGGCAGTGAGCAAAATGGCAGCCCTGGCATGTGGGGAGAGTGGTCAGCAGGGGATGGGCATTAGCCATCAACGTGGCCGGAAGCAAGGGGGAGAGAGTGGACTGTGGGGGAACTGGATGCCAACCATGACTGAGGGGCGTCTTCTGCCATCAGTCAGGCTGCTGTTCTTCTACCTAAGGGGAAACCACCTCACTGAGGTGGTTAGGCAAATGCAAATTCCTGTCTTGAGGGGGGCTGCCGATCTGCAGGGTGGGGTTGAAACTTCGGCTGAGATCAAAGAGTTCCTGCAGCTGCTGGAGTCCTCGCACCTTTGGGTTCTTTGATCCTCAATGTGCTGAACCACCTGTTCTGAAATAACTGCTCCCACCAGGGACCCTGCACCTCCTGCACCCACTAATCAAACCAGACCAAACGTGCAGAATAGGCAGAGGGTGTGAAATGTACCCCATTGCACATGAATAATGTAAATGCTTAAGTACTGCTTCTTTTAAAGTAGAAGTAAACAGCTAAATAAGAAAACATAAAATGTAAGATTCATAAGCATGAAGAAGCAGAAGTAATACTCTTCCATCTCCTATGTCAGCATTTCTACACCCAAACATCTTGACAAATGAAAACAGGATGCTTGCAGAATTAGCCTTTTCTTCCCTTTTCTTACTCCCTTTCTCAGACATCTATTTCTTTATTATGTACCCTTTAAATTTCAGCATGAAAAGCACATAAGCTTCTTAGAGAAATCAGAACTAGCGCTGCAGTGCTTTCTTCTGCCTCCTCCTACAAAATGCAGACTCCTGGGGGCAGGAAGAATCCCATAGCCAGCACCTGCCTTATTGCCTTACTTTGCATGGTTTGTTTTTAGCTTTCCTTTGCTTTTCCTAAAATTGTAGGCTCTACTAACAACTGCAGCCAGATCCAAAGATGCCAGCCATCACCAGCACTATCAAGGAATTGCATGTGGAAGGTTTCCAGACACTGATAACTTGGCTGTCTGCAGGGTCTGCAATTCAAAGCGCCCCTTGGGATCTGTTTGGTCAGCAGCTATAGGTAGTCAGACAGGCTCATCATTACAGAAATGAAGTAAAAAGAGTTCAGGAAACCACTGCTGAGTTCTTCTCCATGTACAATGTACTTCATTATACGGTGCATATGCACACAATTTATTATATATGCATATTTAAGATACATATTTACTGTAATCTTTTAAAATTTACAGAGTTAAGAAGATATGCCTGCCTTCTCTTAAGGGGATTTAAGAAAAGATAAATACGTCAAATTATTTTCTCTTCTCTGGCCATTCTTCCTTTGTTTGCTTCCAAAGTGACTATAATAGGAAAGTAATTTGTTTAAGGTACTTGACTAGTATTTCTTGACTGGAGATAGGAAAACTATTTTACCACCTTGGGGAAACTTAGCCATGTATTCCTAGGCATACATAGATCATAACTGGGCTTGTTCTTAGGAAACTATGATTGCTTAGACAGAGATGAGAACAAAATAAAAAATGTCCCACAAGGGCTTTTGGGTGAAGGCTAATTGAAGATTAGATTGACCATATGTCAGCTCCCCAGCCTAGATCTTCTTGGCATATAACCTGGACAAACAATTACCAGACTGGGATCTTAATGAGCTGGCAGTCAAAAATTATTATTTTTGAATTATTCACATATCATTTATAGATAACTCTTCATTTAACTTTCCTTTATGTTTGCCTTTTCCTTAAATTTGCATAAATGAATAGAAAATTTGACTGACATTTATATTTCAAGTGAGTATATTTTCATACTCAGTAGTTAACAGCGGTTGCAAAGATATGATTATTTTATCCAACTACACTAAACACCCATGGCTCACCTGATATGATGCTATTACCTACTGTTGATATGATGGGTTGCAAACTGCAAAGAGTGATACACAGAAGAACTTATTCCTTGCAGCTAGGAATGTCACCTTCTGACTGGGAAGAAAGCTAACACTTACCTTTTTAAGTTTCAAGTGCTACGTAAGGCTTCTCGTGAAAATTCCTTTTCATTTACATAAAACTCAAATAAGGAACAATAATAAGGAAATTTCTGTAAAACTCAGAAAAATAGGCCATTATAGAAGACTGCATATTCTCTTAAAAGAAATAATACTTGAGATGGTTCTTATGTCCTGGAGTAAGATTTGGATTCATGGAGGTATAATTCATGGAGTAAGTAATGAAACAGGGATATTTGGAATGGTGTCTTCCTCAAGAAAGCTATGTGGGCCTGGAATCCCATGGATGGATTTAATCTGCAGGTAATGAAGTAGCCAGCAATCAAAAAATGACATCATTTATTTAATTAATATTTTAGAAAGACTGATCTGGCATTGATGTGTGGGGTATGAAATAGCAGAAGGACTGAGGCAGGGAACTAGTTACTTCAATGGTGCAGGCATGGGAGACCATAAAGAAGGTTATGGAAGAGGTAAATGAAATAAGAAATCACATAAGAAAAGAGCAAAGAAATTTCATGTCTCACACTGTAGGATGCTCAGTCAGAGTGAACAGGATCAGAGTGAATGGGGTGATCTAGAGGAGGATATTCCCTGAGGATAGAGGTAACCTTGGGGGAGAAGTTGCTTCATAAAAGATGACTGATAGCTCTATTTTGGAAGTTCTGAGTTTTAAATGGCACAGGAGAGCCTTGTGCAGAGATTCTAGGTCAGAAATGGATGAAGTCAACGTGGAAGATGGTAGAACTGGGAATCATTAGTCAGGAGGTGGTCCTTGTCACTGAACGGAAGGCAGGGATGTGAATGTGGAATTAAGAGAATGTGAAAGCGAGGAAAGGAAGAAGGCAGAGAGGAGTGGAGAAGAAAAGAGAGCCAAGGTGTTCTCCCTCCAGAGCTCTCAAAGCAACAGTCCTTAGGGAGTGGCCCAGGGACAGGGAGAGAAGGGACTCAGGAAAGTATCAAAGAATGGGGCTGTATCTCTGCAGTATGAAAGGTAAGGAAAAGTAGTTCTGGACTGTGTAGATCAAAAGCAGGAAACCCTGGAGAAAAACAAGGATCCTTCTGATCTGGCAAGCAGGAAATGGTTGAACATCTTAAAGAGAAACTGCACTTCAAAGGCGGGAGTGGAAACAAGCCTGCAGGAGAATTAAAGGACTACAGGAAATGGAAGCAGCTAAATCAGACTGATGTGTTAGTCACTCAGTTGTGTCCGATCTTTGCGATCCCATGGATTGTGTGTCCAAGGGATTCTCCAGGCAAGAGTAATAGAGTGTGTTGCCAGTCCCTTCTCTAAGGGATCTTCCCAACACAGAGATCGAATCCTGGTCTCCTGCATGGCAGGTGGACTTCTGACTATCCAAGCCACCAGGGAAGCCCCTAAAGCAGACTACTTGTTGGGAATTTTTAATTGTGTAAGGAAGCACAGAACTAATGCAAGAGGATAATGTAAAAGTTTTTCCCCCCTCTGAAATGGGAGACACAAAGTTTGAAAAGAGAACGTGATCATCCAATTGACCAAGAGGAGAAGGCACACAACTGGGAGTACATGGCTAAGAGAATGACAAGAAGTGAGATTTTTTTTAGAGCATCTTTCACACATGGGATTCCTTATCCAAGCGACAGAAAAAAATCATCTGAGAGAAATTTTTTTCATTTCTTCTAAGGATACTGTTTCAATTAGCAACACTCGAATTTGAGTAGGAGAGAAATTAATTCATTACATACAGTGGATAACTTGGGTCGGTGTTTCCCAAACCTACATGTGCATCACCCAGAGGACTTGTTAGGGCATGCATTGTGCAACCCCACCAATTAGGAGTTGGTGGCAAGGCTCAGATTTGCGTTTTGACCAAGTTCCTGGGTGATGCTGATATTGTTGGTTCAGCGACCCCACTTTCAGAACCACTTCTTGAAGCTACTACAGTTAGTATCTTTCCTGGAAACCTAGTTTACCAATGATAAAGCCTGGTTAATTAGGCTAATATCTCCAACATAGGGCTTGAGTCTCTGCAGACAGAGTTTACAAATATCCTGCCCTCATACCAAGAGTGTCAGAAGTAAGCTGCTTACACAGAAGATCATGCCAATATCTTTTCATGTGGGCTACCTACCAGAAACGTTTTTGCTTCTCTTATAAAACTACTTTCAGATGATAAAGTTCTAATTAATCTATAGATGCAGATCCCTCATTGTTCAAACACAGGTTTGTCTAGGTATTTTCTTCTTTGGATGCACACCACTTGAAGAGTTAAGTTCTCTGCGTTGTTAGAATAGAATCAGTGTTTGATTGAGATACAAAATCATGGTCAATCACAATGCTGAAAATAGTAAATAGTAATGAAAATAGTAAAGGTGGCTATCTCTTAACCCTACCGCCTCTATAACTGAAGTGCACTTATCAAGCATGTTTCAACTACGTTTCCCAAAAGAAGAGGCCCACAAGTTTTGTATGGGTGGTAAACATACCTCATAAATGCACCTTTTTAATGCATTAACTAATGAAATCTTTAAAATAATCCTATTAGCAAGATAGTATTATTCACAATTTACAGTTGAAAATACTAAGTCTCATGAACATTAAAAAAAAACTCTCTTAAACTCACTGGGACTTGATCCCAAGTATTCAAAATCTTCATCTATTATATACATACTCAGTGATCACCACTATACAAAAGACACATGGTATTTCTTTCAACTAAAGTACTCAAATCAATCATAAATTCTCAGAATAATAAGACAGCAAAGGTTGGGGGGGCATTTTGGGATTTATCTATGCATCACAAATGAACACTGGAACATTTTTATTCTCTCTGCTTTCTGCAAATCAACTGCATTAAAAACCACTCTCTTCTTCAAAACTCATTAAAATAGTATGTGCAGAAAAAGATGTATGTGAAGTTTGGAAGAAAAGTTAACTGGCCCAGAAGCCCTTATTCTTGCTGAGAAATGACCTTCTTCAGTCATTTCTATCAGGAGTTCTCCCTGAGTGAGAAAATATTATTAATATGGCAAAGTTGCTTTATTTTATATTCCTGCTGAGGCCTTTTTTTTTTTTTTTTTTTATTACAGCTAACTAGGCAGGCACAGATGGATGAGTGCCACTGGGTGGCAAAGAGCAGCTTCCCATTTGTTAACATCCAGCAGTGATCACAATACCCTCTTTTTCTGGCTCTTTCAAAGATGACTCTGGAAACTTCAGGGTGTACCACGGCTTCTGGTAGAACATCATAAAGTGAAGCCTGTTGAAACTATTACTGGGATGTGTGATGGAAGTTTAATTGCTTTGAAATGCCTAAGGATAGCAAGATGTGAACATGTGTAAAGAGTTGAATTGAGATTCTAAGGAAAAAAAAGTCTGGATCTATTTATGTCACAGAAGATGTATCCAGATGGATTCCACAAAGTGATCACCTGGTGTGTGTAACTGTACCCTCTGAGATGCAGTGGCCTTAGGAAGTTACGCATAAAACTAGGGAGGGATTAATTTTCAGGATTTCTTTTTGAATCCTTGGATCTGGTTTATATTGTAGACACTGGCATGAATATAAAGATCTCCATGGGCAGAAAAAGAGGATAGGCTAAACCATCTTTACTAAAGTTTAAAACGATGTAATAAGGCCCCCTTTCCTCTCATTCATTTGCCTTATCTCATTGATCTTGAGGGCTTCCTATATAGCGCAAGTGGTAAGGAACCCGCCTGCCAATGCAGGAGACTTAAGAGATGTGGGTTCAGTCCTTGAGTCGGGAAGATCCTCTGAAGGACGGCATGGCAATCCACTTCAGTATTCTTGCCCACGGACAGAGGAGTCTGGCGGGCTACAGTCCATGGGGTCGCATAGAGTCAGACACAACTGGAGCAACTTAGAATGGCACAGCATGTACATTGATCTTGAACCGATTTTCACAGCTGGAACACTGCCCATTTGGCATGGTCTCAGCGTGGTCACAGCACGTTAGAGCCCCCTGTCCCCCGTGAGGGTGCCATAGTCTGTTCTGGGAAAGCTGATGCCAGAGTCCAAAACTGATAGTCAAGGACTAATTTCAATGACAGAGTTCCTCCTATGCACCTCAATCACATTTCTCTCTCTCACATTTAAAGCTCTATTCCTTTGTAGAAAAGAAGGTCTGTTGGGAGTACCTTCACAAGACAGCTTGTTGATAATCATGAAAGCATCTCATATAGCTTTTTCACCACCGCCTTATGCCTGTGCTCATGAATTCTGCATATGTCAATTTTTAATCACCCCACATAAGAATCTCCTACTGACTCCACATGAAACAAGCATACGTTTGAATGCATGAAGCTTCAATCATTTTTGGTCAAAAAATCAGGCAGAATGGAGAAACAATAAGAAGAGAAAAATAGATTTGTGCTTAAACTCATTCACTCAAAATTCTAAGATTTTACATCAAACTATGTCTAGAAGCTGGGGATGATGAAAAAGATATTGGAAAACTATTTGACCGCAATAACTTTGCAAATGAGATTCCTGAGAATGTCAAGGCTGAAGCAATAGATGAAGGTTAAAATGATCAAAATCATCTCTGGAGAGATACCTTTTAAAAGGTACCCATGCCTTTTTGACAATTGTGGGAGAAATTACAACCAAATCCCATGCAACATGGTTGCCTACATGGGACCCATATGAATTAGATGCCTCTTGCTTTAGGGGAACATCATCCCACTCTGGGGGCTTTCCTGTTAGCTTAGTGGTAAAGGATCCACCTGTCAATGCAGGAGACACAGGTTCGATCCCTGGGTCAGAAAGGTCCCCTGGAGAAGGAAGTGAAGACCCACTCCAGTATTCTTGCCTGGAGAATCCCGTGGACAGAGGAGCCTGGTGGGATATAACTCATGGGATCACAAAAGAGTGAGACACACCTTAGCAACCAACCAACAACATCCTACTCTGGGGCACATGACTTGTTGAGTCAATCACAGGCTAGACTTCAGTCTCCACTCAATTTCCTTATTTGATTCCCTAGGTCAGTTAAATAATCTGTGCAAAAAACTATGGTACACCCTAACATGTAACCATAGACATTTCATGCATTTTTAGGTATATCCTCTGATTGTTTAATCATATATAGCTGGAATTTAGTGCAAGTTTTAGGCTTGTAAAATGCACAATATTGAACTCTGGAACAAAGCTGGACACATATCTTTTACCTTGGTTCTAAAAACAATTCTGAGGGCAAAACATATAAAGAAAAGCAAAGGATTTCCAGACAAAACCATCCCATACAGTATATTAAGAAAGCATAGACGCTGTAGCCTCTGGCAGGTTCAAAAAAATTATGCAGCTTCCTAGGACTACAGATGATTCTAAGTTTGCTTCACAGCTAAGAAAAATAATACTAATGTAAAACTTAAGAAAGGGAAAAAGTCACTTATAAACTGTAAATGAACCTGTCACTCTACCTGCAAGAGTCTCATAGTGACTCCAGAAGCTAACCAGAATTGTGTCACTAGCTTTCTTTAAATGTTTGCAAACTGACATGGCAAATTCAAAGACCACAGCTGTATGTGAAAATAATTCAAATATTGGAAGTTAAGTGGCTTTCTGAAGGTCAAGGTGAACAATAATAGGCAACAGAAAGACTGGTTTGAAGGAAATTTGTGGTCTTCTTAAAGTACAGGTTCTGGCCTGACACTTTTCAAAAAGCAATCTCTTCACCACACCCTTTGCCCTGGGTTTATTAAAGGAGCCATTTCTAAAAGGATTTCTTTGTCTTCCCTTTTTTAAAAAGAAGAATTTAGCAAAGATGATTATATATACCACCTTTATAACTCTCCTCATTTAGAAGGAAACCAAGAGATGACAAAAAATTCCACTAACTGTCACAACTTTTGAGGTCAGGAATATACAATCGCATGCTAAGATGACAGAAAACATCACTGCAAGAGCATTTTCAGCCATTTTAGCAAGTCAGTGTCTTCTATCCATGTCATTTTGTAGCATGTATCATAGGACCCATGGATTTACACAATCAGCTTAAAAAAGAAAACTTTGACGTCAAAGCAACTGTAGTTGACTTTCTTAAAAGTCATTACTGTTATCCAGCTCACTTTCTCAAATCACTGCGGTGGCTCCAAAATGTTTTTTGAATCAAATAAGAACTTTTTACTCTAAGATTCAGTTTCTTTTAAATTACTTCACTCGTCACATGACACCATCCCTTTTTGCGTACTGGGCTCTCTCTCTCTCCTCCCTTATCCTGACCAATGCTTTTAGTACATCTGTTTCCTCCAGTTGTAATTCCCAAATCCTCCAAGAGATACGAAGAAAAAATAATGCATCTATTTAAACTAACTGCTTTATAAACTGTTTCATACAAGTCTTGGTTCCAGGAGTAGCTCTCAAACTGAGAGTTCAACAGTCTCATTATACTCATCTATGACTCTCATCTAGGTTATACACATACCATTAACTCAAATCACTCATGATCAGCAGATTCTTTTTTTCAAAATGTCCGAGTCTACCTATTGTTTCTTGAAATCCAAGTAGTTTTCCAGAAAAGCAGAGAACACAAATAAGGAGATTAATCCTTCATCCAGAACCATCAACTAAAATCTTGGCAAATGGAAACAAGAACCCAAATCAGATAAAATAGACTACAGAGAGGGGACAGAAGTATTACAAGAAATATGTGAATATAAAGTAGTGAAAGGCATATTTGCAAGGGAGTGTGGAGCTAGTTTCATTCCTAAGCTACATATTCTATGTGTGTGTATGTATATGCATATATATATATAAACACACACACACACACATATATATATATAATGTGTGCTCCATTTTTATCATACAAAATTCTAACAATATTAACTGTTTATTAATTCAATATTAAATGTTGTACGAGAAAGATGCATAACATGTAGATGATCAAGTTCCCTGAGTGTCTACCAAGAAGGCAGAACTGTGCTCAACTCTGTATATGATACTGTTTTCCTTCTTCTTCCCTTTGCCACACACTGCAGCTAGGATGAATGGTCTTCCAGCTAGCTTTTCCTTGATTGAGACTTAGTCAGATACCTGGCCTGAAATGTTCGTTACATCTGGTTAGTCTTTTGGACCATCCCCTTACTCCTCAAAGTCTCTCCTTAAATTAGGTCTTTTGCTAGTGTGTAAAGTTTAAAAAGTTGTAATTTGTCCACACAGAGGCTTGTCCATGAATATTCATACCAGCTTTACTCACAACACCCCCAAATTAGAAACAGTAAAATTACCCATGGAAAGGGGAATCTTTGTGCACTGTTGGTGGAAATGTAAACTGGCGTAGCCACTGTGGAGAACAGCTTGGAGGTTTCTCAAAAAAACTGAAACTAGAACCATATGATCCAATAATTCCACCCTTGAGTACATATCCAAAGAAACCAAATCACTAATCTGGAGAGGTACATGCACCCCAATGTTCATAGTAACATTATTTATAATTGGTAAGATATGGAAGCAACCTAAGGGTCCATCAACAGATGAATAGATTAAGTAGACAAGGTATATATACACAATAGAACACTACTCAGCCATAAAAAAGTATAAAATTTTGCATTTGCAACAACATGGATGGATCAGGAGGGTATTATGCAAGTAAAATAAGTCAGATAGAGAAAGACAAATACGGTATGATACCACATATATGTAGAACTTAAAAACTAAAACAAACTAGTGGATATAACAAAAAAGAAACAGATTCACAGATACAGAGAACAAACTCATAGCTATCAGTGGGGAGAGGGAAACAGGAAGAGATAAGATACTATATACAAAATAAATAAGCTATATTGTACAACACAGGGAATACAGCCAATATTTTATAACTATAAATGGAGTACAGCTTTAAAAAGTTGTGAATCACTATGTCGTACACCTGCCTGGTACTTGCATACTATTATAGATCAAATATACCTCAAAAAAAATTAAAATAATCTATGAAATAGTGAATGATAATACAAATTGTAGTACATTCTTACAATAGAATACAGGTCAGTAATAAATAGAATAAACCCCTCATATACTTAGTGATATGGATGAACCTCAAAAAATATATGGAGAGAAAGAAGCCAGTTTCAAATAACCCTATCTGTATGAGACTCTACAAAAGACAATCTAATCTACAGTAATAGCAAATATATCTGGTTGCACAGGGCGGGATTGAGGGGGTGGGGTGGGGGATAAGAAAGAATGCGAAAGAACTTTTTGGGGTGTTGGGAATGTTTTACACCTTGGCTGTGGTGATGGTTATATAGATGTATACATCTGTACATTTAAAATAGTACTTTTTATAATATGTAAACTCACTCCAATAAAGTTAAGAATGTATGCGGATTTCCAGATGTACTATTTATTTGTTTATAAAGCTGGGATTCAATCCCAGGTTATTTGACTTTGTAGCCCATGCTCCAAACTACTATGCTAAGTGAGTTCTTTTTGTTTTAAATTAACATAAGAAAATCACTGTTGAATTTTAAAAATCTCTGTAAGAGAATGTGCATGTATGTGTAGGTAAGTGTTTTCCGATAAGACAGCCTTGGCTTAAGTCTTTCAGGCATCTTATTTTAGAACTGGATTCAGAATCCAATTATTAGTGATTCACATGAATCCATTTCCTTACTTCATGGTTAACAACACACTTTTGATCTGAAATAGCACTGGACCTGGTTGATTAATTACCCTGTAATTACCAAGTTTACAGCTTGATGATTTTTATCTTTGTCTAAAATATCAATCATAACCACAAAATATTAAGCTTTCTTAACATGAAGGATAGCCAAATTCACTTGCTGAAAGAAGAGTTTTAAAAATACCTAAGGATGCTTCCATGTCCTTATCCATTCGTCTGCTGTATGGAAGCAACCTAGATGCCCATCAGCAGACGAATGGATAAGGAAGCTGTGGTACATATACACCATGGAATATTACTCAGCCATTAAAAAGAATTCATTTGAATCAGTTCTAATGAGATGGATGAAACTGGAGCCCATTATACAAAGTGAAGTAAGCCAAAAAGATAAAGACCGCTACAGTATACTAACGCATATATATGGAATTTAAAAAGATGGTAACGGTAACTCTATATGCAAAACAGAAAAAGAGACACAGATGTACAGAACAGACTTTTGGACTCTGTGGGAGAAGGCGAGGGTGGGATGTTCAGAGAGAACAGCATTGAAACAAGTATACTATCAAGGGTGAAACAGACCACCAGCCCAGGTTGGATGCATGAGACAAGTGCTCAGGGCTGGTGCACTGGGAAGACCCAGAGGGATGGGATGGAGAAGGAGGTGGGAGGGGGGATCGGGATGGGGAACACATGTAAATCCATGGCTGATTCATGTCAATGTATGGCAAAAACCACTACAATATTGTAATTAGCCTCCAACTAATAAAAATAAATGGGAAAAAAAATACCTAAGGAAGTCCAGCCTCATTAGAATTAGCAAAATTGAGTTTCATCAGGTGATAACACAAAAAGAGACATCAACTTTCACTTAAGTATACAAATTTTGCATATTGTTAAAAAAATCAAATTTTATGCTCATAGCTTTTATACTGTACATTAATGGCTAAAGATTGACAAGACATTTATAACTACAATCAGTTCAGATTTCTGTCATTAGTTCCTATGCTGAAACAAATTTTCAAGATTTAGTAGGTTGAAGTCAAGGTGATATTTAAACATTAAAATTAATTTGCAAAACAGTAGAGCTGTGTTTATATATGATTATAGTATAGTCATTGATATGCAATTATGGAATAAAAGGAAGACCTATTGTGCTAATTTCATTACAAAAGCCTTAATGCATTTTGTGTTGCTCACTCAGACAATTTAATTAATTTCACCCCCAAAACAGCATTCTAATTCACAACGTAGTTCTGTATCTTTATCCTCATTTTGCAGTAGAAAGCTGTGACATATGAAAATACACTTTAAGAGTCTTATCTTTGTCAAGACTCTTTTTATGTTTGGTATTTTCCAATTTCAAAGCACTTTTCATTCAACTCAGCCTTCTCATTATGTTTGGTATTTTGTTACCCACATTCTAAAAACCCAAGATACAAAAACTTTAATTGGTTTCCTCAAAGGCCAAAGAAAATATCAATAACAGACTCTCTCCTAGAATAAGGTTCTTAAGACTGTGGCAAAACCACAAAACTACTCTAAACATAATTCCCTTCATTAACTAATTATATCTGGTAAAGAGGTAATAGTCATGTAGTACAACCATCATTTTAATTCTATTTTGAAGATGGATTTTAAGTGTGAAACCACATACATTTAAAACTTCTGTGTGTAGGGGTATAAAACAGAATTATCCCCAAAATCTAATAAACCTAACACTACCATTCAAAGACCAGCAATGAAAAAACAACATTTTGTTTGCATTTTCATTAGCAGAAAATATTTTTAAATCTCACATACTTAGTATGTATGAATAGAACACTCTGATGGGGCAAGTGAGCATTGTGAATACAAGACTCCAGATTGAGCAGTGATCAGGCAGATGGTTGTCAGGGGTCCTATATTGCTGCTTCCAGGTAGATATTTAGGTACATCGTCCGAGAGACGAAAGAATAAAAGTAAAATCCCTAAATTATATGTGATTCATATCTTTGTTTATAAATGAGCAAGAAGGTAAGCTCATATATTCAATGATCAATAAATGCAAAATGAAAGGTTTTAAGTTAATATATTAAATAAATATGAGTTCATAGAGTACAACGGAATAAAACTCAGAATCTTGAAAGAAACTCAGGTGGCATTTCTAGGGAGCAAATTTTATTAGGTAGGATCAAATGTATTTATATACCTCTCTGCATTTTAAAAGAACTAAATGCTTTATTTCTGAAAACAGGATTGGGACCAAAGTCAAGCATCTGATTCGAATATCCCCTCCGACACTGACCAGATGAATAACATTTCACTTTGACCTTTTTTTGAAAACTTGATGTGCACATTTCCAATTAAGGTACATTATGGACTTTAATCATAGCTACCAACATCACATCAGCATGCTAGGTGGCAAAGATAAAATATTATTTGTACAGTGAAATAATATGATAACAATATAGCTTTACTCTTTCAAATGGTAACACATCAGATATCACTTCATATACGCAAAAAAGCCCCACACATTTCAAAACCTTTAGTTTCAATTCAACACATGGCATGCTTAATGGTTTCAGCACTTCTAAATTCTTTTTAAATAAGTGTTACAAACTGAAAGCAAGACAAGTAGGTATTAAAAATATATTGGAACATCTTAAAATTACCAGCCCTACCAGTGGAAATAAAATGATGGCAATTAAAAGTAATAAAGGTTATTAAAAGTTAAGGGCCTTTGAGGCTAAGAAGTCATGTTAGACTGTCAATTGTTTTCCCCACAGTGGGAAATCAGTTAGAAATAAAAATTTAAAAATCTAGTAGTTTAGTTGTGGTCAAAGAAAGAGTCAGTGGGGATGGGGAGGTTTCAGCAACATGCTGGTAGAAAAAAAGAGACTTACATAGTCTGGGAGGGCAGTGAAATGGAAGGCGTGGTAACCTCGCTCACTTAGTTGTCATTTTGATTTTCAATGACATTTTTTTCTTTCTTTCGCCTAGTAAAGATGACAGAAGTTCCTAATTTATTATCTGACGTCTATTCCTGTTCCTAGATTTAAGAGAGTTTAACTGTATAATATCAAGTTATCATATCCAAATACAGA
The DNA here is from genome assembly GCF_910594005.1 of Cervus elaphus. Lineage (NCBI taxonomy): Eukaryota > Metazoa > Chordata > Mammalia > Artiodactyla > Cervidae > Cervus > Cervus elaphus. The sequence continues at coordinate 50,035,856 of NC_057843.1, read as the reverse complement.
CACTTTGAAAAAAAACTATAGCATCGATGTTGCATGCATTCAATTAGACTTCTCATAGCTGCATCAGCAAACCAGGGCTACGGATGTGGGGGAAAGATTCGATGAGCACAGCCCAGGAGACTGGGGCAAGAGATGGGTAGGAAATAGGCAGGGATCTCACATTAAAGCAGAAAGAGGGAGGGGTTCTTCCTGAAAGGCTCTGAGCCACGGATTCTAGAAGAATGCAGAATTCAAGCAAGCCTTCTGCAGGGCCCTAGGATCCATACACCTTCTATGCAAAAACAGAACTCGTCAAAATGTATGTGGCATGCCACAGGAGAGATTCTCTCATTAGCTGCCTTCTGCTGCTCAGGCTGGGCTGCATTTTAGATGGTGAGAGAAGGATCACTGACACTCTTATAAACATGAACCTGAAAGACTGATTGGGTTTGACTGGAGGGGGAAAAAAGTACAGCGTAAACTTGTGTTTCTGTAGGGAAATCACAGTGCAGCCAGATCACAGGAGGCAAAGTCACAGGACCTGGACATTTCCTCTGTTTCTGCTCTTTGAGTGTGCTTCATCATGCGTTGGGCTGGCCTGCTGACGGTGTGCAGGAAATACTTGTGAATAAGTAAATCAGGAGACTACATAAATTAAATTCCTTGAACAAAACCACCCAGATGGCAAAACCCTCACTTCTATGGTTGATTTGCACATTTTAAGGAGCACGAGGGGGTTATTAAAAAGAGCAGAAAGGAAAAAATAGAAAAGACATTTCATAAGAGCTAAGGGAAAAAAGGAAAAAGAAATACTAAAGAAACTCCCAAACAAACAATTGCATGCCAAAGTTGTCTCCAGGCATTGCAAATGTTGGTCAGTAGCAAAAATACTGGAACTTGGATTTTAGTTCTCTAGTGGCGGATAACACATCTGTTGATGTGGTTTCATGCAAATACTTTCCTACTTTCATGCATAATCTCAGATTATTTGATAGATGCATCACATTTATTCCATTTATTATTAAAAAAACGATCTCAGAAGAGGTTTAAAATCAAAAGGTGTTGTCTGAAACTTAGCTAGGATTATTCACAGGATGAACATATCAAAATAACATCCAGTTAGTTTTCATAGGTATGTATTCATTGAATTATGTTTATTTTAAAAAACAGATCTTCTACAAAAGGTATTTTATCTATATTAGATTATTATTATAAAGAAGCTGCAAGATGGAATCATCTTAGTTCAGTTAACACTGTTAAAAGTTAAGCTACCATAACATGAAAATGTTGATGAGTGGCTTCTAGGATCGGGGCTGCCTTCACTGTGAACGGATCTCACTACAGGACTGTTTATAAATTGATCTCACTGCAAGGAGAGTGCAGAGAAAGGGGAAGAAAGTTCTCTGCATCCCGCTCATCTGTAACTCTGCTCTCAGAGAAACGCACAGAGTCAGTCAGTCCTCCTTGGGCAACTTCCTTGCCTGAATGCAATCCGTCCATGCCAGTTAACAGAAGCCAGCAGTTGCTTCTGGAAGGAATGTCCTTCCAGGGGCCAGGAATCCAGGTCCATAACACATGTAGGTAAGAGTGGATCAAGTCCGCCTTGAACGGAGACCCATATTAGTCTAGATCTGATAGCATGTGGGTCTGTTCTCTAACTTAGATGGACCACACGTGGGTAGGTTCAAAGACATGTAAGGACGCTGAAAGGCACTTGGCAGGGTTTGGGGAAAGCCTGATCTGTAGGGTGCTGGCTTCTCCTAAATTATCTGTGAGAACTAAGACTATCAAGTCTATTGATGGTGAGACCCCCAAACCTAACTGGTTGCTACATTGAGCTGTCTGCTTTATCAGGTGAGAAAGAGGAAATCTGGACATTAATACTGACAGCCCCATTGCAGAAGAGTACCTGCCAACCTGTTTATGAAATTCTTGTGATTTCAAAAAAAAAACAAACAAAACCCCAACACTCCACTCTTCATACAAGTTAGATCATTCAACATGAGGCCATAGGAGCAAGCCCAGGGAAGCACAGGTGTTTTCAGATTTGTTTCATACCTACATCTCACTCAGCAATAGGACCAAGCCCAGTAGTAAGGGCGCGCACCCAGGGTTGCAGGCTTCTGTTTGCAGGCAACTTCTTCTGCAGGCCATGTGTTCCCACTAAGTAAGGCCTGCAAAAGCTGGCTGACCTAATTTAAAATATGAGCTCTCACTGCATGAACATTTTCCAAGCCTTCACTATTTTTTGTTCATTCAGTTCTTATTCCATAAAGTCAGCCCATCTTTCTCCAGTCCTAGTGACCTGCATTCCCCACCCCCTGCCTGCCAGAGCATGACTCCTCTCCTGCTAGCCTCTGCCTTCATTGCTTTTATTTGTGGGATGCTAGGGAGAGGATGGGAATGCTTAGAGAAGGGAAGAAAATTTCAAAAATTCTTCTTATCATGATCATGTTTAGATGAAATATGGGGCTTGCCATCAACAAAATTACAAAACAATTCCGCTGGGAGTCCAGACCATTCAGGGTAATTCATCTATGAAAAAGCGAACTTTAATTGTTACTCTTGGCAGTAATCTAAGAGAAGAGTGAAATATTATACTAAATATTGCCACGTGCAATAGTAAAACGCTCTTTGCCCCCTGCCAGAAGCAGTGGACAGCCCCCTTCAGACTCAGGTTTGGATCTGGCGAGATTCAGTCTAAAGCCTCTGCTTCCCCCTCTCCAAAACCAACAGAGGTTTTCAAAAGAGTTGCGTTTTTTTATTAGAACCATTTGCTCTTTTTAAGTTGCCAAAAAGGAATAAGTAAAACTAAGACTTTTATTTGGGTTAAAGTTGATTCCTCAGCTTTATGGAGGTCAATGTACTTAGTCTATGAACCTTCTACTAAGAAGTTCATTGCAGTGTTGAACCAACCAAGGTTATATTTTCATCCCTTCCCCCACCCCACCTTGCTCCCCAAACTCAACCCCTTGACTGCCTGAATTTATAGTAGGGGTTGGAAGCATGTGGAAGCTAATCAAAAGGAAACATACACATGGCAAATTACATCCTGGATTTTCTCGAACAACTGAACTTTCAAATGTTTTTGATGCTGCACATAGCATTTACTATTTTGGGACTGTGTCTTGATTTGGGCTTCAGAAAATGTGATCCCAACTGGTATTTACAAAGCTTTTGATTAAAAGCTCATCGAACACTGCTGCATTATATATAGTTTACAAACATGGAAAGGTGTTTGATAATTTGATAATAAAAGGTGTTTGATAATTTGATAATAAAAGGTGTTTGATAATTTGATAATAAAAAGAAGAGGGCTAGTCTTTATCTTTTCTAAAAGTGACGTCTTCAGTGAAGATGTTAGTCAAAGAACTCTTTTATATGGCACTGGTTAACTGGCATATTGAAAGGTTTTGGCAAAGCATGAGACTCTAATAAGCTACTTGCAAATAATTTTTAAAATTACACGTTACATTTTCAGCATGAATATTTATATACATTGAGTATAATACACTATGGATATATGGAAATCACACATAAGATATTCTATGTAGTTAATATTATTCAGCTTCTAAACTAAGTTGAGAAGTTAGGGCCCAGAAAAACTAAATGACTTGCCCAGGATTATTCAGCTTATTACCAATGATCTGAGGACCAGAACTGCAATTTGTAAGTAGATATTCCTTCTGTTATGGAATACTGTTTTTCATCTATAGGGATATATAATGATACAAATATTATTTGGGAATAAATGTAAGTCTGCAGATATGACAAAAAGTAATCTTTGTTACACCTTAATGGTTTAAAATTTAGGTTATCTGAAACTTGAGTAAAGATACTAAACTGTAGGACATCCACCTTATATAATTATTTTCTTTTGATTATAGCATATGTTATGGATGACAACAAACAAAATAGTTACTGTTAGTAAGATAGTTTGAAGGAACTATAATCCTTATCAGCCATGGGAAAAATAGTTAGCACTTATTATAGCCTGTGTACACTTGCATAAGACTGCATTATGAAGCTTCATAAGAATTATTAGTTTATGTAAAGTAATATCATGGAATTAGGCCTGTTTTCCTATTTGTGGAAGTTTGGGGAAAACAAAAACAAAATATATAGAATGCATAGCCTACCAACTAACAGTGCTACCCTCAAAGGAACAAAAGATACCAGATGTTATTAATTGGAAGTAATCACTCCAGAAGATAAGGAATTTTAAATTCATTGTTACAAATATCACTCAGATAATCAAGGACAGCAAATAGTAAGCTAACGAGGAGCCTCATAGGTCGACAATACTTAAGAGATGGTTACCTTTAAAGAAACTGACCCATGATATGGGAAGCCAAGGAAATCTGCCGTAAATATGTTGTTTTAATTTTTTAAAAAGAGGAATCTGCCTTTTTCATTTTTTTTTTTTTAACTAAGAGATCAACCTCTTCCTGTGTCAGTACAAAATTTAAAGTTTCTGTGGAGGGGTTCTGTTGCCTGCTCTCCATTTAAAATGGGGGAAAATAAAAATATTTTGCCTGTGACAGAAGATGAAAGAAGTTCTCACCCTTAAAACCAGCAGCATTGGTTTTCCAGTCATTAGCGTTCAAATGTCCTGCACGGGAAGTCCTGACAATAACATGCTGCACGTCTCTCCAGGTCAGAAACGGACTGGGGAAAGACAAGGTAAGAATCATTGTACCAAAAAAAAAAAGATGGGGGAAGCAGAGAGTCACAAGCAAATCAAAAAAGCAAAAGCAAAAGGGCAAAGTACTAAAAACAAAGGGTCAGCGATTTGGGTTTGGGACAAACGAATGCCAAATGCCGCTCTTGTTTTCCACTTGGAGAGGTGACGTTAGTCTTAGGGAGGCAGAAAATGTAACCTTTCATTTGAGAAATAATGTGCTACTAGTGGCTGTAAGGTTTTAAAGGGTGAGGATTTTCAGTTTCCTCAAAAAGGCTCCCAATCCTGGCCCTGTCCTCCTGTGTGTAGAATCTTGCATCGTCATTAGAAAATTACAACAAGCTAAAGTCAAAACTGAAGGGCTCTTGAACATTTCTTGTTCACTTGTTTAGCCAGGCAGCAGACTTGTAATTTAACAAAGAACTTAGCAATGTTAACCATTCTGGATGGATGTGTGGGATACGAAAAAAGTCTGAGCTGAAACTGAGTCTCCATCTTCAGTGTTCTGAAGGAAAGAGGATGTGGTACAGAGCCCAACACTGGGCACCCAGGCACAGACAGTTATGGGAGTGATCTTAATTTGCAATAAACAGTTATTAAATTATTGAATATCTATTTCTTACGGCTGCTGGCACTGAAGATCACAGACACTACTGAATGGAAGATACTTTCATCAGAACTGCAAAACTAATAAACACACAGAAAGCAAATCCGAGTACATATTCACAGCCTTTCGTTCTCTTTCAAAGAACATGTTATTTTCTAGACAGCATCTGACTGCAAGAAATTCTAATCAGGATTCTTATTCAATTCAATCTTGAATGTGAGCTATGACTTTTTTCTTTTACTTAACTTGGAAATATGGCAACTTATCATACAGCTTGTGTGGTTGTTTTCTTTGCTTCTCATCTATCACTTTCATTTTAGAAGGATATTTGCAAAGGATGGGTCAGAACATTCGGGGGAGGAGAGAGGATGACTTGCTACCTCCCTTGAGGTATGAGAGGGGCAGGTGGTAATCTCTGTACCCCCTCATATGGGCACGTATGTACTCTGGTGTGTCTCCACGCAGACAGAGAACCCGCTATCTTTACAGTTAACTTTTAGGGATGAAACTGCACACTGCTTCACTTGATGCCACATTTTCTTATCATACTCACCATATCCATGTTTTTGAGGGTGGCCTCCTAATGAGAGGGGGCCCAGTGACCATTTTCTGGCTCCTTCATTTTCTATCTATGCGAAATTGACTTTTCAAAGAGTCAGTTTCCCCACTTAGAATGTGGACGCTAATATCTACTTTGTTGTACCAACTGAATCAAAGTATGGTTGCCCTGTGAACAATGTGGAGGTTAGGGGTACCAGTCCCTGAACAGTCAAAAGTCTGAATATAACTTAGAGCTGGGTCTCCATACCCATGGTTCTGCATCCATATATCCAACCAACAGCAGGCTGTGTGGTACACAATTAGTGAAAAAAAATCTGCATATAAACGGAACTGTGCAGATCAAATCTATGTTGTTCGAGAGTCAACTGTCATGCCAAATATTTAACCTAGTTCCTGATGCGTAATAAGCCATTAGAAGTGGTAGACAGTACATCATTTTGCTAAAATTAATAGCCATAGTTCCTATTTAATGATCTGACAATGAAGGAGATGGGGATAGAAAAGTACTACAGAGTTCTTATACCTTTTTGTTATGTTCTCAGATGAAAAATAAGAGAGATTACTGTCATTTCCAAGGTTTCTGTAGGGAACAAGATAGGATCCTGACTATTTTGTAAGACTGCATTAACAAAAGAACTTACACTAAGGAATTAAAACCCAGGCACATGAGTTTTAAAGATATGAGAACAATGAAAGCAGAATTGTTTTTGCTTTGTTTTGATACAATACTTGTCAGGAACCAATTTTAGAACCAGACAAGGTACGACAACTCTCAAGAAAGGGAGGGAGGTTTTGTGACGGATCCCAGGAAGCAGAAGAGTTCTGGTTCTAATACAGTTAGCATATTTGGTTCTTAGCTAACTAATACTGAATCCACAAAAACACAACAACAACAACAAAAACCCGTGGTCGATTCAATGTGTTACAGTCAGGAAAATTAGAAGAATGAGTCCATGGATAATTCTGAACACTACTCTCAACATAAGATGTTTTAGTTCTACCTGAAATGCAATGTTACTCTCCTTTCCCTTTTCCAGTCTAGTTACTTGGGTGAGGGGCAAAAAGAACAACAAAAAAGTCAGTGTGGAAACACACTCCAGTCACTTATTTATGGGAAAGCAAAATCCACTCAAGTGCATGTATGCTTTTATTTTTTTAATGAGCAAACAGTAAGATACCTAAAAGTACACTTGGATTTGATAAATATGTCTAAATCAACCTTGTACTTTTTTTTTTTTTAATTTTTTTATTAGTTGGAGGCTAATTACTTCACAACATTTCAGTGGGTTTTGTCATACATTGATATGAATCAGCCATAGATTTACACTTATTCCCCATCCCAATCCCCCCTCCCATCTCCCTCTCCACCCGATTCCTCTGGGTCTTCCCAGTGCACCAGGCCGGAGCACTTGTCTCATGCATCCCACCTGGGCTGGTGATCTGTTTCACCATAGATAGTATACATGCTGTTCTTTTGAAACATCCCACCCTCGCCTTCTCCCACAGAGTTCAAAAGTCTGTTCTGTATTTCTGTGTCTCTTTTTCTGTTTTGCATATAGGGTTATCGTTACCATCTTTCTAAATTCCATATATATGTGTTAGTATGCTGTAATGTTCTTTATCTTTCTGGCTTACTTCACTCTGTATAAGGGGCTCCAGTTTCATCCATCTCATTAGGACTGGTTCAAATGAATTCTTTTTGACGGCTGAGTAAAATTCCATGGTGTATATGTACCACAGCTTCCTTATCCATTCATCTGCTGATGGGCATCTAGGTTGCTTCCATGTCCTGGCTATTATAAACAGTGCTGCGATGAACATTGGGGTGCATGTGTCTCTTTCAGATCTGGTTTCCTCAGTGTGTATGCCCAGAAGTGGGATTGCTGGGTCATATGGCAGTTCTATTTCCAGTTTTTAAAGGAATCTCCACACTGTTTTCCATAGTGGCTGTACTAGTTTGCATTCCCACCAACAGTGTAAGAGGGTTCCCTTTTCTCCACAGCCTCTCCAGCATTTATTGCTTGTAGACTTTTGGATAGCAGCCATCCTGACTGGTGTGTAATGGTACCTCATTGACAAAGGAGGCAAGGATATACAATGGAAAAAAGACAACCTCTTTAACAAGTGGTGCTGGGAAAACTGGTCAACCACTTGCAAAAGAATGAAACTAGAACACTTTCTAACACCATACACAAAAATTAACTCAAAATGGATTAAAGATCTAAATGTAAGACCAGAAACTATAAAACTCCTAGAGGAGAACATAGGCAAAACACTCTCCGACATAAATCACAGCAAGATCCTCTATGACCCACCTCCCAGAATATTGGAAATAAAAGCAAAACTAAACAAATGGGATCTAATGAAACTTAAAAGCTTTTGCACTACAAAAGAAACTATAAGTAAGGTGAAAAGACAGCCGTCAGATTGGGAGAAAATAATAGCAAATGAAGAAACAGACAAAGGATTAATCTCAAAAATATACAAGCAACTCCTGCAGCTCAATTCCAGAAAAATAAATGACCCAATCAAAAAATGGGCCAGAGAACTAAACAGACATTTCTCCAAAGAAGACATACAGATGGCTAACAAACACATGAAAAGGTGCTCAACATCACTCATTATTAGAGAAACCTTGTACTTTTAAAATAACATTTAACAAACAGTTGCAACTTTCACGTCAATGTTACCCTTCCAGGAAAAAAAAAAGAAATCACACAAGTTTTCCTGTTACCTATCACCAAGGCAAAATTCCTTTAGAAATATCAAGCACACAATTCTGACCATTGGGAGATCATTTCCCCAGTGACCCTTAGCACTGAAAATAGAATAATAACAACAGAACAGGAAACACTTATCTTGTACCTTAGGCACTTGTATTCAGGCAGATTCAGGAAGTCTCCTGCATTCAACTCAGCCTGAAGAAATAAGAGTTACTTGCTCTCATGCTGAGTTGCAAAAACTAATTCTTCTTGGAGTGTTCATAATTAGAAGGGAGAAATTAGCTTCAGGAAATTGAAACTACACGTAGAAAGAAGGAGACATTCATATAATTTTACTGTGACATTTGATAATGCACAACTTCAGAAATGATTTAATTTCAAAATGTCCTGAATTTCACCAAAATAAAGTGAGAAAGATAATATGGGAAACCAATGTGTTTTTGAAGCAGCGGTGTTCCTACCTGGGAGGGTAATTGATCAGCTCGGGAAATAGCCATAGGTTAAGTGACTAGTATCCTGAGGGAACTCTTATTTATGAGAAAGTCTGAGTCACGTTTTATGACCTCCTTGTTTAATGCTCACAGGGATGACGTAGGAGTGAAGAAGTCATCAAACACGGAATAAGCCACACACAGAGTGAAAGCAGGCTGCCCTGTACCGCGAACGCCACAGTAATCGACAGAAACAGAGGACCCCCTGAAATGTACCCTATTCTGCCAATTACCCTGGACTCACACTCCACTGGCCTCTGACAACCAGCATGCCTCTCACAGCCAAAGCCTCCAAAGCTTTCGGGCAAATAACAATCAAAAAAGCCCAAAGTCTAACCAACCTGGAGAAAAAGAGTGGTACCTCTCAACTCTGAGCCCGGTGACCACCAATCTCATAAGAAGCCACCAGGGAAAAAAAAAAAAAGAAACAACATCAGGAGTGACGCCACATACCCCTTGGGTTTCTTCTCAGAATCATTAACAATTACCCTTGGCCAACAATATACACATAAAGGTCACATGTATAAATGTCTGCAAAATGTGGCTAACTAGTGATGACCTTTCAAGACAGTACATGATTTTCTGAGGAGTCCTGTATGTGTCCTTTTTCCCCGTTAGGGATTTTTGCATCCTTTGATGACTTCAAAATAGTAACCAACATTTACTGAACACTTGGCCAGGGGCAGGTACTGAATGTTGTATGTGTGTGTGTGCTGTGTAATCTTAAAAAAGCATATGATAGAGGTAAAGTTTTGATTCCCATTTCACAGATGACAAAAGTGAGACTGAGTTCCACATAGTAACTCAAGGACATACATACAGGTAGGTCATGGTAGAGCTACAGTTCCACCCAGCTGCACTCGGCTGCAGAGTGTGAAATCAATTGCTATTTCATGCCATCTACAGATAGATCCATGAAGCTGCAATACACACACACAGCGGTTTGTCAGGGGGTTCTCTAACAGCCGGGTAAGGAAGCCAAAGATGGCCTGTCCTCATGGCCACACAATTTTGTGCCAACTCTGTCAATCTCAACCCAGTTGGCTACGTTTTATTTGCCACAGAATTCAGGAGATTCTTGAGCCTTCATTGAGTTTTCAGGTTCCAAAGGCCTAACTTTGGCACACTCTATCAAAGGTAAACAGAAAGATACTAAGCTAGGAAAAGCCATATTCCTTTTCTAAAATAATATTTTATACTAGATGTCATAACATCCTATCATTCCTCAACATTTGTTATGAACTGGTTGCCTTGCCTGACACGCTCACACTTTGATGTGGTTTGAAGCCTGATTAGGTAACTCCTGTCCAGTTAGGGAGCCTCGGCTGAACCTCATCCCAAATACTTCCAGTCGCCAGCTGCAAAAACAGGATCGGGAACAACACTATCACTACCTGGTGTTTGTGCTGAATTTTTGTTCTGAGCTGTTCAAAGTATTTTGTGGGCCCAACAACAGGTTTGGAAGAAGTAGGACAAATCCCGGGAAAGACATTCTGTCTCGTGCTTCCCGTTGGACGTCTAAGTGCAATCGCTGCTGCCGCTAAGTCACTTCAGTCGTGTCCGACTCTGTGCGACCCTATAGACGGCAGCCCACCAGGCTCCCCCGTCCCTGGGATTCTCCAGGCAAGAACACTGGAGGGGGTCTAAGTGCAACTGCTAGCATTTAAATTAAAAAAAAAACAAAACTCTCCCTAAGAGTTTTCCCAGATAATTCTGCAAACATGTGAATAAATCTGTACTTGGTGTCCTTAAAAATAAGAATTTTAAATCCCGAATGATTGATTCACCTGCATTTATTAAAAAGAAAAAACAACTCACCTTCCCCTCAAACCCCCAGATGGATCTATCATTAGAGGCAGTTTAAGGACAACTGATAAAAGGAACAACAAATGCACATCTTATTACAGAAAGAGACTAGATCAATAAGAGGAGCAACAGCAAATGCAAATGAAAATAATGAAAACCGTTTCCTAAGCAGGACGTGCATGTGTGTACTAAGTTGCTTCAGTCGTATCTGACTCTTTGCGACCCCAGGACTGTAGCCCGCCAGGCTCCTCTGTCCATGGGATTCTCCAGGAAAGAATGCTGGCACGGTTGTCATGCCCTCTTCCAGGAAATCTTTCCAATGCAGGGATTGAACCCGCATCTCTTATGTCTCCTGCATTGGCATGCAGGTTCTTTCCTACTAGCACCACCTGGGAAGCCCCTAAACAGGACAGTCTTCTGTCCATCTAATGCAATGATGTCCATCTAATGCAATGATGAGAGATCACGTGGACCAGACCTATAGGGAAACAGCATGAGCTATCACCATCATCAAATATCCAACTTACTAAATAGTCAACCCAAAATCTGAGACCAAAGCAGTCTCTTTTTATGTTTCCTAAGATTGTGTAAAAGAAAAAGGGGAATAAGTAGCCAAAAATGAATGTCATTTTACAGATGCTAAATAAGTCAGCAATTATGGAAAAGGATTTATTGTGAGTTGGAATAACCAAGATGTGGCAGAAGTGTTTAAAGCATGCAAAGATTGGGAAAAACATTACTCTGCCTGCAGCCTGTGTGTGCCCACAATGATTCAACAGAACCTTCAACAAAGGGCACCAATCTTCTTTTGTCAGGTAATGAAGACTCCAAGGGGATCACCAGGTGGAGTCCCACTGTGAGCAGGAGTATATCACTAAAGAGCATGTATTGTTTTGTGTTCTAAATTTATTCTAAAGTTCTAGGCCTAATGTTGGGTTATAGTAACAGAAAACACAGTTAATAATACCGCCAGATTTAGAAATATGACTTGTATTGCTGTCACTTGGACCCCTGCTTCTGATCCATCCACACCTGAACCGAAGCAGAAAAGATAAAAGAAAAAAGACTTGTGTGAGATCAACTAAGTAAAATTTTTATTTTACTCTTGTGTGAAACGACTAACTGATTCCCTGAATTTAGTCTAAACCAAACATATGGAAACTTGGTGTCTAAACATATTTAAGGTAGCCCCTAATTTACAAAGAAAAATTTTGTCATTTAAACTGAAGTGCTTTCTTTCCATTTTAAATCCTGCCTTATCTGTTGGATTTGTTGTTACACCTAAAAGACATTGATTAAGTTTCCTGTAGCCTTACAAATGATGTTTTGTTGGTAAGCTCAATAATCATTTCCTTGAAGTTTTGCTATGTAAATGCTTATGGAATAAAATCTGATGAGAGGTCAGGCACAGGCACTCTAAGCTGAGATCACATGCACCGAAATCAATTCATAGTCATGAAACTTTCTTTCCACCTGCTCTTTGATACCCTCAATTTTCTCCAAAGATGTTACCCTGAGATTACAAATTCTGGCCATTCTAAAGGCCTCTCTCCTAAAAGGAACCGTCTTATTCTGTAGGTGGGAATGTAAATTGGTACAGCCACTATGGAAAATAATACGGAAGCTCCTTAAAAACTAAAAATAGAGTTCCCATATGATCTAGTAACTTCACTCATGGACATATATCTGGAGAAAACTCAAATTTAAAAAGATACATGTACCCCTACATTCATAGCAGCACTAGTCACAATAGCCAAAACATGGAAGCAACCTAAGTGTCCACTGATCAAAGAAAATGTATATATGTGTACACACACACACACAATGAAATAACTACATGTCCATAAAAAAGAATGAAATAAATAATGCCATTTTGCAGTGACACTGATGGACCTAGAGATTATCATACTAAGTGAAGTCAGACAGAGAAAGACAAATATCATATAATATCACTTATAGACAAGAATCTAAAAAAAATGATGCAAATGAACTTGCAAAACAGAAAAAGACCCACAGACATAGAAAACAAACATAGTTACCAAAGTGGAAAGGCGTGGGTGGGCAGGGGGCCATAAATTAGGAGTTTGGGATTAACATATACACACTATTATAACTGAATCACTTTGCTCTACACCTGAAACTAATACAACATTGTTAATCAACTATATTTCAATAAAAAAAGAAAGAAAAAAAGGCCTCTCTATGCAACTACAATCGGGAGTCTAAATATGACTCTCATTTTTGTCACCAAACTTTGAAATTGTTTGAAGTGGACAGAATATATTGGTATGAGAGCTTCCTCCCTAAGTTTATCCTGGTCAAGCTAGGAGAAACTCTAGTCTGGGACAGAAGCTGGAGGACACAGCTCACTCCTACCTGTCTGCTAATTTTGTAGGCTATCTAGCACTGGGCATAAATAAATACATTAATTCTAAGCTAATTGATCCTGTCCCACTGGAAGACACTATGACTCCCATTATGTATTTCTCATTTAAATTTGTTCTCAAAATAATATGAACATAGCTTTCAATCACATGAAATTTATACCAGTCTCAGTATTGGCATATTTATACCAACCACATAAGATTTATACCAATCTCAATATTGACACATGTGTTTTGGAGTCAGAAAGACTTGTAGTTAATGATGACATACTGCTTAATAGGTCTGTCACTCTAGATCATTTACTAAAACCTTCTGGACTCAGTTTCCCACCTGAAATGCAGAAACAAATTTACCACCTCAAATTCTTGGTTGCAAGAATTTTAAGTAATGAATATGAAATGCCTGGCATATAATGGGCTCTCAAAAGCTGTAGTCATTATGATTATTTGAGAGGAACAACTTATCATCTTAGAAAAATTTAGAAGGACCACTTTTTGAATTTATACTAACATTTGATGAACTTCCATTCAATTAAGTTGTTTTCCTCTATCCATGGGCTTACAAAGAGTTGGACATGACTGAGCAACTAACAGTTGACTCTATGCTCCTAAATTTTAATATTATGTTTTTAGTTTCTATAATAGTTGAGCAAAATAGCATTTTAAACACCTTGACATATTTCTTTTTAGTGAAATAATCATTCTACTAAGATGTGACAAAAGTTCTGGTTTTAAAAACTGATGTTGGAGGCAGCAAGCTGACTGGTTGGGAAAGAACTGCTTGTACCCACTGTGATTGTAAAGAATCCTATTTGTGGAAAGATCTCTTTTGATGGCTGGACACTGATGTGACATTGTGGAAGATGGTAAAAATGTTCTTTGATTTGATATCCTAGTGCTTTTTAAGTACCAGATGTTAGAATGAAGACTGAACATACTTATTCACTTAACTGAACTGCCAGACTGGAGTGTTTTTGAAACTTTTCTATGCAGTTCAAAGATTTGTAGAGTTCTCACCTCAAAAGCCAGCAGGTGAACCCATGGACAGGCAGCAAAAATATTTATTGCATCTCTGTTATTACTATTATTTTAAATTATGGAATTTTTATCTCACTTTTTCCTGTTAAGCACATAATTAGAATGATCATTTTTTACATGCTTTTTGACAAAGTATGTTTTTAAATGGACACTTTCAACATTCAGCTTTAATTTTAAACTTAAAATGACTGGGCATTTGGGATTCTAGAATTTTAAGTAAATGTTATTCTATTTTAGACACTCTTGGTTTATTTTGTCAACTCCTAACAATTTTTCTAATTATTAGACTTCAATAGGAACAAAAAATATTTTTCAAAAATTTCATGCTACACACACACACACACACCAAGGAAAAGATCAACTAAGATGAACAGAAATCTATTAAAATAACTTTTGAGGTATTTCAAATAACACTATAGCAGATGTGACTGGACTGAAAAAAATAATGTTTTAACTTTCCCATACTTCACATTAAGAAAACAAAGCTGACCTGCCACCTAAAGGAAAGTAGATGAGCAAAAAGTAATAAATTCCCCAAACCTCAGCCCTGTCTTCCTGTCTGTCTCCCAAATTAAAGAACCAAGGTATTAATGGACTGAAAAATCAGGTAGGTAATTCCCTACTATACACGCACTCCTTTCTAAATTTTAAGGCAGTCCATGTACTAACTCTGATATCTCTCCTGCCTTTGTTATCAGTGTCTCAAATTCTCAGAAACTATGACAAAAAATAAAGGATAAATTTCAACTTTCTTTTTTATTGCTTCCTCTACTGTATATGGTGGGATGCCAAAATCTTTCCAGTGAGGAAAGACAGAGCTCTGACTACTAGAACATAAATGGGAGTCTACGGAGCATTTCTGAGACAGTCTCTGCTTTCCTGCTGCAGGCAGTGCCCGAGCCTCCTTTCTTTCCTTCCTCCTCTTACCTGAATGCAGACATGGTGGCTGCCACTGCAGCAGTCATTAAGGGAAGGTCAAGAGATAACACAGATCTGGCCTCGGTAGCCTTGAGCTTCCGAACCAACATCTTGACTTGAGGATATCTTGTTGTACTAGCCATACTTAGCTACGAAATAAAATTCCTAAAATACATATCTCCAAAACTATGGAATATTAGACAGCATTTATTGAGTACTCACTATGCACCAGG
The DNA here is from genome assembly GCF_910594005.1 of Cervus elaphus. NCBI lineage: Eukaryota > Metazoa > Chordata > Mammalia > Artiodactyla > Cervidae > Cervus > Cervus elaphus. The sequence goes on along the minus strand of NC_057843.1, from coordinate 50,020,435 downwards.
AACATTGTGAAAAGTGCTCAATATTTATTATCCATTTCTTTCTCACAGGTATCATTATGAGGCAGGTACTATTTTTATTACTGAAATAAAGGCATCCAAATAGAAAAAGTTTAACAGTCCTGTTCAGGGTCACATGGTTAACAAGAGCTGAAATTGGCCATAGGCAGTCTAACTCCAGAGCTCCAGATCTGACCTATTCCACCACCGTGTCTTATACTGGATGAGGGGCCACAAGGGGTAGATTCAGGGTAACAATGCTTGTAGAGACTGGCCAGCAAGCCTCCAGTTTGATAGTCAGGGTAGGAAATGATCTTGTGCTCAGTCAGCATCCTTACTTTGGATGGATCTCTGCCAGCATCTCAGAGCTGACTGAGGATTTTGTCCCTCATCCCACAATTTAATGGCAGATTGGATTAGATCCATGCCTGGATGCTAGCCAGGGCAGTTCAGTATAACACCCTTTTTGAAGCCAGAGTTTCTCATTGAGAAAAAAAAATTTTTTAAGCAAAGAATGGAAACAAAGAAAGTAAGGAAGGAAAAAATTTAAAGGTAAAAGAAACATAAGAGAAGACTGCAAAGGACAGGAAAGAAAAGGAAGAGAGAGAAGAAAGTAGTAGAAGAAAAACAATAATATGGAGCCCACAGAAAAGAAAGTGCAGAAAAAAGGAATCAGTCAAGCAAGCAAGCTGAGATGTCAAAACAGAAGCTGAGAGAAAGATTACAAAAGATAAAGTGGTATTAGCAAAAGCAGAGTTTGCATTGGAGGGAATAACTTGATACAGGTATGGATATTGAGGAGTTGATGTGGAGAACTGAAATAATGATGTGGGATACAAATGTAACAATTTTCCACAATTCTTTCTTTTTTTTTTTTTAAGGAAAATAGTGAAGAGATGACAAGGTAAGAAAAAAACGATAGATTCAAAAGACAGAAAACAGAAATCTACATCAGGATACCAGCTTTGTCTTCCTCTGAGGACTGACATCTACTAGTTTTTACTATTTATTCATCAGATGTTCTGTTGTGCATTTTGTAAATATTACTTTACTTAATGCATACATAACAACTCCACGAGGTAGATAGTATCATTTCTCCATTTTTATAGATGTTACTGAAAAACCCAAATGTTGTGGCTAACCTATAGGAATTAAGGTTTCAGATAGTTGAATATCTTTCTCAGAATCATAACAGTGACAATCAGAACGGGACTTTGAAGCCAGGTCTCTTAGACTGCAATCGTTGAAGGCCTATGGCAGACTCTATCAGGAATCAAAATCACACTTGATTAAAGATGTCCATGGGAAGTTGAAAGGACGCAATATGTTTCAGGAAATATTAAGAGTTGTATCTCCTAGACTCCCACCAAATAAAACATAACTCTCAACTTCTAGGTTGTGACTACTATTTTATATCAACACACTTCAAAATTCATGGATTACCTGAGTTTTGGAAGAAAAGTTGAAGATACACGAGGCTATCTCAACAATTGCCGTAATGAAGAAACAATACTACTTAAAACACTGCCATTGCTCATCTGACTTTATTATCTGACCACAATGCAGTGAAAAAAAACAGTCAATAGTAAATCTCAATAGAAACAGCTTGTTAAATGATTAACACTACTATTCTCAACTGTCATTCTATCAATCAGGAAGACATTCTTAGAAAAAAATGACATGCAGCCAAAAGTATGTTCAGAGGTAAATGTCCATTTCTAAAAATTGTACTAATGCAAAAGGAAAAATATATGAACCATGATTCAACCAGTTAGATTCATAAAAGAACAAAGAATGATCTTAAGGAAAAGAAGAAACAACAACAAAATAAAAATGGGACAAAGGAAAAACAGCATTACTGAAAAATAAATCTAAGAACTGACCTTTTAAAAAACAAGAACACAAACATCTAATAAAGAAAATAATATATATGCATATGCATATTAGTATAATGATAACTATATACTAAATATCTTCTATTGCGAGAACACCAAAATCACAACTAGCTATTGAACACCATTGACAGGAGGATGTTGGAAAACAACAAGAAAGATAACCCACATGCAAGGACAAAGGGAAGCTGCAAGGAGATGGCTTTCTGTATGCAGGACAAGAAGCAACAGTTTGAATTCAACATGGAACAATGGACTGGTTCAAACCTGGAAAGGAAATATATTGGAAAGGCAGTATACAAGGCTGTATATTGTCACTCTGCTTATTTAACTTCTATGCAGAGTTCAGTTCAGTTGCTCAGTCATGTCTGACTCTTTGAGATCCCATGGACTGCAGCACAACAGGCCTCCCTGTCCATCGCCAACTCCCAGAGTTTACTCAAGCTCATGTCTATTGAGTCGGTGATGCCATCCAACCATCTCATCCTCTGTCATCCCCTTCTCCTCTTGCCTTAAATCTTTCCCAGCATCAGGGTCTTTTCAAATGAGTCAGCTCTTCACATCAGGTGGCCAAAGTCTCAGCTTCAGCATCAGTCCTTCCAATGAAGATTCAGGACTGATATCCTTTAGGATGGACTGGTTGGATCTCCTTGCAGTCTAAGGGACTCTCAAGAGTCTTCTCCAACACCACAGTTCAAAAGCATCAATTCTTTGGCACTCAGCTTTCTTTATAGTCCAACTCTCACATTCATACGTGACTACAGGAAAAACCATAGCCTTGACTAGACAGACCTCTGTTGGCAAAATAATGTCTGTACTTTTTAACATGCTGTCTAGGTTGGTCATAACTTTTAACTATAGCATATACATAACTATAACATAACATGCAGAGTACATCATGCGAAATGCTGAGTTTGATGGCTCACAAGCTGGACTCAAGATTGCCAGAAGAAATATTGACAACTTCAGATATGCAGATGATACCACTCTAATGGCAGAAATCGACGGGGGAACTAAAGAGTTTCTTGGTGAGGGTGAAAGAGGAGATGAAAAAGCTGGCTTGAAACTCAACACTCAAAAAACTAAGATCATGGCATCCAGTCCCATCAGTTCATGGCAAATAAATGGGGGAAAAGTGGAAACAGTGACAGATTTTATTTTCCTGGGCTTCAAAATCACTGTGGACAGTAACTGCAGCCATGAAATTAAAAGACACTTGCTCCTTGGAAGAAAAGCTATGACAAACTTAGACAGTGTATTAAAAAACAGAGACATCACTTTGACGACAAAGGTCCATCAAGTCAAAGTATGGTTTTTCCAGTAGTCATGTACAGATGTGAGAGTTGGACTATAAAGAAAGTTGAGCATTGAAGTACTGATGCTTTTGCATTGTGGTGCTAGAGAAGACGACTCTTGAGAGTCCCTTGGACAGCAAAAATATCAAACCAGTCAATCCTAAAGGAAATCAGTACTGAATATTCATTGGAAGGACTGAAGCTGAAGCTCCAATACTTTGGCCACCTGATATAAAGAGCAACTCAGTAGGAAAAACCCTGATGCTGGGAAAGACTGAGGGCAGGAGAAGAGGGTGACAGAGGATGAAATGTTTGGATGGCATCACTGACTTAACTGACATGAGTTTGAGCAAACTTTGGGAAATAGTGAAGGACAGGGAAGCCTGGAATGCTGTAGCTGATGGGGTCACAAAGAGTCAGACATGACTTAGTGACTGAACAACAAATATAATAATGTTGTGAACAAAAAGTATTCCCTGCCGTATCAGTCAGTAATCACAGGCTTCTCTCGTGGCTCAGTGCTAAAGAATCCACTTGCCAATGCAGGAGACGCAGGTTCAATCCCTGGGTTGGGAAGATTCCCTGGAGAAAGAAATGGCAATCCATTCTAGTATCCTTGCCTGGGAAATCCAATGGACAGAGGAGCCTGGGAGGCTACAGTCCATACTGCAGCAAAAAAGTCATACAGGACTTAATGACTAAACTACAACAAGTCAGTAATCAAAGGATATTGCAGCCATTAAGTCATCATATTACAGCCACCCCCATGGTGAGCCCTGAGGGAATTCAGGACAGAAACACAATGTCCATCATCAACAGACACTGCAGCCAGCCCCTCCCCTTTCTGCCCCCAGGTAGCTGAGGTACATATCAAAGGAATGATTTCAGTAAGCCCAGACTCTTGCATCTTCTCATATATAGAAAAGCACTAAATTCCTTAACTTGAAATATCTGATTTTCTTTAATTAGTAATAACTGTTTGATGTTCCAACTACTTTGTCTTTGTTGCAAAAACTCCCATATCCTGGCTCCCCACCTTGCCTCTTTGGAGCAGTCTTTCAGAGCTATCTGAGATGCTATGTCCTGCATTTATGTCCTCAGTTTTGTCCACTGAATAAAACATTAACTCCCAACTTTTAGACTGTGCTTTTTCAGGTGACAGTATATCTATCTGTCTATATATATACATACACACAATGGTATCACATACAATTGCATTACAGTTTTATATATATGTATATATATACATACACATGCATATATATATATGTGCACGTGTGCACGCATGCCCAGTCCCCTCAGTTGTGTCCAGCGCTTTGCAGTCCTATGTACTGTAGCCCACCAGGCTCCTCTGTTGATAGGATTCTCCAGGCAAGAATGCCGGAGTGGGTTGTCATGCCCTGCTCCGGGCGATCATCTTGATATACATAAATTCTCTATCTATCTGTATATCATTGGCTAAAAGTTTTAAAAACTCATATAAAATGGACATCACTCTGGAGAATATAAATGAAGAAATTAAAATTGAGAAAATTTACCAGAGACATGCCTTTCAAAGAGGCTTTAGAGCCAGATGATTTCCTTTAAACTTATAAGGACAGCAATCCTAAGTGTCTGTAGAGGAAAAAATAAATTGCAAAATTTCACAATTTATCTGGTGAATTTTACTTTGCTTGGTATCGAAAACTGGCAGAGACAGAGGCCAGCTTCAAGGTCAAATAAGTCTGGGTTAGGAAGCCTGGCTCTTCATTTATTACCTGTGCTACCTTTAACAAGAGGAATGAAAAAAAAAAAATAAAGAATACTTTAAAAGATTCTGTTTATCTGACACAAGTACGCAATTATTATTACCAAGCTGCTGCCAAGAACACACACATTATTCATTAAAAGAAATTATAAATTTCTACTAAGAAAAATACACACAAAAGCATAAAATATTGTAAAGCCAAACCAATAGCATATTAAAGAACTAAATTTAATTCATGAATATAATAATAAACTATATTAAGAAATCTATTTTCCTAGTAAGTCACATGAACAATTCTAGATGAGACACTATATATTAATCTCAACAGATACTGAGAAAACAGTCCAAATTCTATTCTTAACAAAATCTTTACAACACTGTCCTGCTATACAATTTGCTTTCTTTTTCTGACTTATCACAAACAAACATCAATTAAAAGGGGGAAAAAATCAGTAAAAATAACCCCCAAAATCTAGTGAAAATCAGGACCAAGACATGAAAGCCTACTGTCATTGTTTTTTTTTTTTCTGTCATTCTTGATACTTAACATTTTAGATGGTTAGTTAATAAAAATACTGTCATGGTATCAGCTTCCATATACCTAAATTTATTTGATTCTAGTCGCAATCTGGTGATTCTAGGTTATTAACCCAAGTTTCAGATGAAGAAACTAAAACTAAAACTGAAGATTAAGAAACTTAGTTTTTACTTGTTCAAGGTTACACAGGTCAAACTGGTGTAGAGACTGGTTTGGAACTGAAATCAACCTGACACCAAGAACTGAACTTACAGTGACCAATTTATACAATAAGAACAAACTTTACAAATACTTAAATGAACAGAGGTAAGTATTGTAACAGATGCTATGTATTAAAAAAAAAAAAAACACCTCAAGGTAATCAGTTACAATGTAATGTAATTAAAGAGGCAAGAGATAAGAAACATAGAAAAATAATAGCTCTGTAAGCAACAATCAATTAAAGGCATAAGGAGAGTGAGAGTGAAGTCGCTCAGCGTGTCCGACTCTCTGCGACCCCGTGGACCGCAGCCCACCAGGCCCCTCCGTCCGTGGGATTTTCCAGGCAAGAGTACTGGAGTGGGCTGTCATTTCCTTCTCCAGCATATGGTAATAGCAAAAACAAATGCTATTCTAAAAATATCTAATTCTCAAAGTATGGAACTAAAGACAAGTCTAAAACTTTGGAAAATCAACTTCTATAAAGAGATCAAGCTTCATATAACTGTCATAAATTGTCACGGGTATTGTTTTTGGAACATAGCAAAATGATGTTACATTTTATCTGGAAAGATGAACAGAGTAAGAATGGTCAAAAAGTAGGGTGACAAACAGACACTATGGAGAACAGTATGGAGATTCCTTAAAAAACGGGGAATAAAACTACCATATGGCCCAATGATTCCACTACTGGGCATATACCCTAAGGAAACCATAATTGAAAAAGACACATGTACCACAATGTTCATTACAGCACTATTTACAATAGTTAGGGCATGGGAAAGGAAACATATATGCATTTGAATGCAGAGTTCCAAATAGCAAGGGGAGATAAGAAAGCCTTCCTCAGTGACCAATGCAAAGAAATAGAGGAAAACAATAGAATGGGAAAGACTAGAGATCTCTCCAAGAAAATTAGAGATACCAAGGGAACATTTCATGCAAAGATGGGCTCAATAAAGGACAGAAATGTTATGGACCTAACAGAAGCAAAAGATAATATGAAGAGGTGGCAAAAATACACAGAAGAACTGTACAAAAAAGATCTTCACAACCCAGACAACCACGATGGTGTGATCACTCACCTAGAGCCAGACATCCTGGAATGTGAAGTCAAGTGGGCCTTAGGAAGCATCACTACATGCAAAGCTTGTGGAGGTGATAGAATTCCAGTTGAACTATTTCAAATCCTAAAAGATGATGCTGTGAAAGTACTGCGCTCAATATGCCAGCAAATTTGGAAAACTCAGCAGTGGCCATAGGACTGGAAAAGGTCAGTTTTCATTCCAATCCCTAAGAAAGGCAATGCCAAAGAATGCTCAAACTACTGCACAATTGCACTCATCTCACACGCTAGTAAAGTAATGCTCAAAATTCTCCAAGCCAGGCTTCAGCAATACCTGAACCGTGAACTTCCAGATGTTCCAGTTGGTTTTAGAAAAGGCAGAGGAACCAGAGATCAAATTGCCAACATTCACTGGATCATCAAAAAAGCAAGAGAGTTCCAGAAAAACATCAAATTCTGCTTTATTGACTGCGCCAAAGCCTTTGACTATGTGGATCACAATAAACTGTGGAAAATTCTGAAAGAGATGGGAATACCAGACCACCTGACTTGCCTCTTGATAAAACTGTATGCAGGTCAGGAAGCAACAGTTAGAACTGGACATGGAACAACAGACTGGTTCCAAATAGGAAAAGGAGTACGTCAAGGCTGTATATTGTCACCCTGCTTATTTACCTTATATGCAGAGTACATCATGAGAAACACTGGGCTGGATGAAGCACAAGCTTCATAAGATTGCCGGGAGAAATATCAATAACCTCAGATATGCAGATGACACCACTTTTATGGCAGAGAGTGAAGAACTAAAGAGCCTCTTGATGAAAGTGAAAGAGGAGAGTGAAAAATTTGACTTAAAACTCAACATTCAGAAAACTAAGATCATGGCATCTGGTCCCATCACTTCATGGCAAATAGATGGGGAAACAGTGGAAACAGTGGCTGACTTTATTTTTCTGGGCTCCAAAATCACTGCAGATGGTGACTGCAGCCATGAAATTAAAAGACACTTACTCCTTGGAAGGAAAGTTATGACCAACCTAGATAGCATATTAAAAAGCAGACACATTACTTTGCCAACAAAGGTCTGTCTGGTCAAGGCTATGGTTTTTCCAGTGGTCATGTATGGATGTGAAAGTTGGACTGTGAAGAAAGCTGAGCACCGAAGAATTGATGCTTTTGAACTGTGGTGCTAGAGAAGACTCTTGAGAGTTCCTTGGACTGCAAGGAGATCCAGCTAGTCCATCCTAAAGGAGATCAGTTGAGGGTGTTCATTGGAAGGACTGATGGTGAAGCTGAAACTCCAATACTTTGGCCACCTGATGTGAAGAGCTGACTGATTGGAAAAGACCCTGATGCTTGGAAAGATTGAGGGAAGGAGGAGAAGGGGACGACAGAGGATGAGATGGTTGGATGTCATCACTGACTCCATGGACATGGGTTTGGGTAGACTCCAGGTGTTGGTGATGGACAGGGAGGCCTGGAGTGCTATGGTTCATGGGGTCGCAAAGAGCCGGACACGACTGAGCGACTGAACTGAGATGAACTGAACTGAGGACATGGAAGCAACCTAGATGTTTACTGATAGATAAATGGATAAAAAAGTTGTGGTATATTGAGTAACAATGGAATGTTACTCAACCACAAAAAGGAACACATTTGAGTCAGTTCTAATGAGGTGGATGAACCTAGAACCTATTATATAGAGTGAAATAAGTCAGAAAGAGAAAGACAAATATTGTATATTAACACATATATATGGAATCTAGAAAGATGGTACTGATGAACTGTCTGCAAGACAGTGATGGAGATGGAGATGGAGAGAATGGACTGGTGGACACAGGAAAGGAAGGCGAAGGTGGGAAGAAGTGAGTGAGTAGCACTGAAACACATGCACTGAAACATTTCTCACGTGTAAAATCAGACAGCTGGTGGGAATTTGCTGTTTGACGCAGGGAACTTAAATCTGATGCTCTGTGAACCTAGACGGCTGGTGGGATGGCGTGGGAGGCAGGAGGAAGGTTGAAGAGGGAGGATACATGTGTATACCTATAGCTGATTCATGTTGGTATATGGCAGAAACCAACACAATATTATAGAGATATTATCCTCTAATTAAAAATAAATAATTTTTAAAAATAGGGTAAAAATAAAAGGTGATTGGAAAATTTTTGTAGGTTGATACAATTCAGCTATAAACTTGTGAAACTTAAAGAAAATGTAAGGCGATACTATAATGTCAAAAAAATTGTCAGAATAATAGAACAGGAAACTCTAAAACAGGCCTTCATAAATGCAGCAATTTGAATAGAAAACAGTTTTGAGAGGAGGTAGATTATTTAACAAATGACATTGGGCAAATGGAGAACTCTATAAAAATTCAATCTAGATGCTCACACTGAACACCAAAATAAGCTCTGGTTGATTAGATACTAACGTTAAAAAATGAAAAAATTGATTAGATTTTAACATTGAATTGCATCAAGAAAACACTAGATGCAAATGGAAATTGGTAATTAATGGATTTTGAGATGGGAAAGGACTAAGAGTTATTAACCTGGGGTACACGCACGAATCTGTGTGACAGCAAATCCCCTGCTATGTATGTTTGCGCTTATTTAGGGGGAAAGCATACATAGCTTTCATCAGCATATAGAAAATTCTCCAGGAGTTACCAAAAGATGAGGTGTGATGAACTGAAGAACTTATAGAGAACACAGATATTTGACTAATAACTAAAATATAAAGATATAAACTCTCTATGTCAAAACAGTATGAAGAAAACTTGAAAGCAAATGACAAATCAATAAAATATTTGTAATAACTATGGTCAGGGGGTAATATATAGAGTAGATAACTGTAAGAAAAGTATTAATAACATGAAAGATTAGATGACATATAGAGAATTCATAGTATTCCTTCCCTTCTGAGTGACAATGAAATACATTTCTGAAATTCGATTTGAATATTAATTCTTACAATTTAGGAATTTCTAATATGCAGTTTCCAACAGGAGAAGACACAACCCACAAAAACTTGAAATCTTCTTTAATCTTCCTTGATTGCACTATAGATAAAGCATTATTTGGTTAAAAAGTATTATAAAAAAGCTAATGAAGAGATGACAAAATACACAACAAAATCTGAAGAGAAAGCAATATGCAGATTTATATTCTTTTTTAAACAAAGAGTATGTATTATTTTAGTGATAATCTATTTATAAAAATGGTCCTACTGCTGATAATATTAGTAGCTATGGTGTTGCTCTTCCTAGGATCTTTCAATATTAAATATTTATTTGCTTCGAAGAAGTTAGTGGCAGAGGAATCAGTGGATAATTGGTAATTTCTAATTTTGCCAAATATGGATAGCCCTATTTCACATAATTAAGAAAATTTTATATCAAAATAGTATATAATTTCCTAATAAAATCACTTAAACATTTTTTAACTAAAAAAATACAACTTTATTTTAAAAATAAGCTACATTACATTACTAGTCTTATCCTTTGCCTAGTGATCTTCAAACACTCCCACTACATAGGATCTCTACAGACCAGATGGTCTCTGGGCAACCTTCCAATGTTATGATGTCTCACACAAACTGATAACAATTATTTTATGTTCCAGGTATGGTATCACATGTAATTGAGAGTTTTAGTACAATGAAAATTATAAAATTGAATACATCTGCTATGGAAAACGAGGCTATGAGATGTCAAGTCCAATGGCACCAAAATTAAGAGCAATGAATAAAAATTCAGCATGACTAATATGATCACTTCCATAACATGCTCTCTCCAGGAAGCTCTCTACAACATTCTTTCAAGTCAGCTGTAAAGGTTTCCAACAGCTAAATAACAAGCAGACTCTCTTCTGAAAGCCTCTCTTAAATTTCACTCAAATTCTCCTTTCTCTTCCCCAAATTCCTCAACTGTGGACCAAGTTTTTCAGATGTACTGGTGGTGCACACCAAAGACAGAATATTAAGGTTTTCGCTGTATTCTTTCTGACTGGATGTACAGTTGTAATCTCTGAAGTGATACTCACCAGTTTCATATACAGGCATGGTTTTAAGTTTGGTTGTAGGAATTTTAAAAAGCTATAGATCATACAGGCTTTTCTCCCTTTTATTATGCCTTCTGTTGCCTTCTTGGTCATGACTGCAGTACCATTGCATGAAAGAAGGTGAAACCGGGTTAATTTTGCAATCAAACAATAACTCATTAAAACTCACAAAACCCGGGTATAAACTGGATCACTTTAAGGACCCCTGTCATTGATGGCCTTGCCTTATCTTTATTTGCTATTACTGATCTTTTTCTAGTCTTACTCTATTTTCTGTCACAGTATTATGTTCTATTTTTTCTTTCATAGCACTTAACGTTAGTGTAATTGTCTTTAATCTATGGAATGTATGCTTTACTGGAGCCAGGTCTAAAGGATCCCATACACGTGTACTCAATCTGCTCTACCATGCTTAGTATCTCTGGCATGGAACATACATGTTTTGTTTATAGGTATCTTCTAGTTCCAAGCATATTGCCAGGCACATATTGTGACTATGGTGCTAAAAATTATAATTATGACTGTAAGATGCAATACAATTTCAGTGTGAAAAAAATGCTTATTTCAAAATAAAGAAATGATGGAAACAAGTATGACTCAATAAACATTTCTTCTTCTTTTTGCTGTCAAAGTGAGGAAAAACAAGGTTATAACTAGCGGAAAGGTAGAGATCGAGAAGGATCTTAAAAATGGAAGAGGCTTGGACACATTTAAATACTGATGAAAAAACTCAGGAGAGAGACAGGGGCTTTAGATATAGAGATGAGGTCAACAACAGAGCAAAATTCCTGAGAGCAAGGAGGAGTTGGGAGCAAGATAAGAAGCTAAGGAGATTTCTTAAAAAACTGGAAATAGAACTGCCATATGACCCAGCAATCCCACTTCTGGGCATACACGCTGAGGAAACCAGATCTGAAAGAGACACGTGCACCCCAATGTTCATCGCAGCACTGTTTATAATAGCCAGGACATGGAAGCAACCTAGATGCCCATCAGCAGACGAATGGATAAGGAAGCTGTGGTACATATACACCATGGAATATTACTCAGCTGTTAAAAAGAATTCGTTTGAATCAGTTCTAATGAGATGGATGAAACTGGAGCCCATTATACAGAGTGAAGTAAGCCAAAAAGATAAAGACTGCTACAGTATACTAATGCATATATATGGAATTTAGAAAGATGATAATGATAACCATATATGCAAAACAGAAAAAGAGACACAGAAATACAGAACAGACTTTTGAACTCTGTGGGAGAAGGCGAGGGTGGGATGTTTCAAGAGAACAGCATCGAAACATGTATATTATCTAGGGTGAAACAGATCACCAGCCCAGGTTGGATGCATGAGATAAGTGCTCAGGCCTCGTGCACTGGGAAGACCCAGAGGGATGGGATGGGGAGGGAGGTGGGAGGGGGATCGGGAGGGGGAACACATGTAAATCCATGGCTGATTCATGTCAATGTATGACAAAACCCACTGAAATGTTGTGAAGTAATTACCAACTTAAAAAAAAAAAAAGGATTGGAAAGATTAAAAAAAAAAAAAAAAGAAAAAATAAATGGGAAAAAAAAAAAGTTAAGGAATTTGTCAATAAATGGATCTATGACAAACTACAAGACCTTCCAGAATTAACACCAAAAAAAGATGTCCTTTTCATCATAGGGGAGTGGAATGAAATAGTAGGAAGTCAAGAGATACCTGGACTAACAGGCAAATTTGGCCTTGCAGTACAAAACGAAGCAAGGCAAAGGCTAACAGAATTTTGCCAAGAGAACACACTGGTCATAGCAAACACCCTCTTCCAACAACACAAGAGATGACTCTACACATGGACCTCACCAGATGCTCAATACCAAATCACAGTGATTATATTCTTTGCAGCCAAAGACGGAGAAGCTCTATACAGTCAGCAAAAACACCACCAGGAACCGACTGTGACTCAGATCATGAACTCTTTATTGCCAAATTCAGACTTAAACTGAAGAAATTAAGGAAATTAAGCCAATCAGGTTTGACCTAAATCAAATTCCTTACGATTATACAGTGGAAGTGACAAATAGATTCAAGTGATTAGAGCTGATAGAGTGCCTGAAGAACTATGGACAGAGGTTCATGACATTGTATAGGAGGCGGTGATCAAGACCATCCCCAAGAAAAAGAAATGGAAAAAGGCAAAATGGTTGTCTGAGGAGGCCTTACAAATAGCTGAGGAATGAAGAGAAGCAAAAGGCAAAGGAGAAAAGGAAAGATATATCCAATTCAATGCAGAATTCCAAAGAATAGCAAGGAGAGATAAAAAAGCCTTCTTAAGTGAATGATGCAAAGAAATAAAGGAAAGTAATAGAATGGGAACGACTAGAGATTTCTTCAAGAAATTCAGAGATACCAGTGAATATTTCATGCAAAGATGGGCAGAATAAAGGACAGAAATGGTATGGATCTCGGAGAAGCAGAAGATATTAAAAAGATGTGGCAAGAATACACAGAACTATACAAAAAAGTTCTTAATGACCAGATAACCACGATGATGTGATCATTCACTTAGAGCCAGATATCCTGGAGTGTGAAGTCAAGTGGACCTTAGGAAGCATTACCACAAACAAAGCTAGTGGAAGTGATAGAATTCCAGGTGAGCTATTTCAAATCCTAAGAGATGATGCTGTTAAAGTGTTACACTCAATATGTCAACAAGTTTGGAAAACTCAGCAGTGGCCACAGGACAGGAAAAGGTCAGTTTTCATTCCAGTCCCAAAGAAGGCAATGCTAAAGAATGCTTAAACTATTGCACAATTGCACTCATTTCACATGCTAGCAAGGTAATGCTCAAAATCCTTCAGGTTAGACTTCAACAGTACATGAACCGAGAGCTTCAAGATGTTCAAGCTGGATTTAGAAAAGACAGAGGAATCAGAGATCAAATTGCAACATCCATTGGGTCATAGAAAAAGCAAGGGAATTCCACAAAAACATTTACTTCTGCCTCATTGACTACACTAAAGCCTTTGACTGTGTGGATCAGAACAAACTGTGGAAAATTCTTAAAAAGACGGGAATACCAAACCACCTTACCTGCCTCCTGAGAAATCTGTAGGCAGGTCAAGAAGCAACAGTTAGAACCAGTCATGGAACAATGAACTGGTTCCAAATTGGGTAAGGAGTACATCAAGGCTGTATACTGTCACCCTGCTTATTTAACTTATATGCAGAGTACATCATGCGAACTGCCAGGCTGGATGAAGCACAAGTTGGAGTCAAGATTGCTGGGAGAAATATCAATAACCTCAGATATGCAGATGACACCACCCTTATGGCAGAAAGTGAAGAGGAACTAAAGAGTCTCTTGAGGGTAAAAGAAGAGAGTGAAAAAGCTGGCTTAAAACTCAACTTTCAAAAAACTATCACCATGGCATCCAGTCCCATTACTTCATGGCCAATAGAAGGGGAAAAAATGGAAATAGTAACAGATTTTATTTTCTTGGGGTCCACAATCACTGCAGATGGTGAATGCAACCATGAAATTAAAAGACACTTGCTCCTTGGAAGAAAAGCTATGACAAACTTAGACAGCATATTGAAAAGTAGAGACATTACTTTGATGACAAAGGTATGTATAGTCCAAGCTATGGTTTTTTTAGTGGTCATGTATGTATGTGAGAATTGGATCATAAAGAAAGCTGAGCACCAAAGAATTGATGCTTTCAAACTGTGGTACTGGTGAAGACTCTTGAGAGTCCTCTGGACAGCAAGGAGATCAAACCAGTCAATCCTAAAGGAAATCAATCCAGAATTTTCACTGGAAGGATTGACACTGAAGCTAAAGCTCCAATACTTTTCCACCTGATGCAAAGAGCTGACTCACTGGAAAAGACCCTGATACTGGGAAAGATTGAGAAGGGGGAGACAGAGGATGAGATGGTTGGATGGCATCATTAACTCAATGGACATGAGTCTGAGCAAACTCTGGGAGACAATGAAGGACAGGAAAGCCTGGTGTGTTGCACTCCATGGGGTTGCAGAATCAGACATGACTGAGGGACTGAACAACAATAATTTTCTTAAATGAATTAACCAATACTTAAGAGTTAAGAATGGGGCTTCCAAGGTAGCTCAGTGATAAAGAATCCACCTGCCAATGCAGGATATGTGGGTTCCATCCCTGGGTCAAGAAGATCCGTTGGAGAAGGAAATGGCAACCCACTCCAGTATTCTTGCCTGGGAAATCCCATGGACAGAGGAACTCAGTAGGCTACACTCCATGGGGTCAGAAAGAGTTGAACACGACTAAACAACAAAAAGAGAGTTAAGGCTAAACTTGTTGTCATTACACCCCACTGACTCCAGCTACTTGAATAGATATCTTTCTATAATTTGAAAAACCAAAGGGAGAGGTTCCTCCTAGCCTGCTTCCTTCATTCCCTCCCTTCATTTCTTCACTATACAAGTATTTGATTGCCTACCAAGTGTCAGACACTGATCTTGCTGGGGCTGCAGCAGCATACCCAGTTTCAAGAGAGCTTACAGTCAGGTGGGGGTGTTCTTGTGATCTATGGGTCACTTTCAGTGGAATCACCCAAAGTATTTTGAGGACTTCGAAACCTACATTTTTAAACAAGATTCCATATGACTCACATGCACATTAAAGCTGAGAAAACTTTCTTCAGATAAACAGGTTCCTACTGTATAGCATTGGGAACTATATTCAATATCCTGTGACAAACCATAATAGAAAAGAATATGAAAAATGCATATATAACTGAATCACTCAGCTATATAGCAGAAATTAGCACAACACTGTGAATCCACTAGAAAAAAAAAATGTTTTTTCAAAGTATAGATCAAGTCCCTCTTCTTTCGTAAAGTCTTCCTAAATCATCCATGTTTAAAATTTCATCCCCCTTCTCCATACTCTCTTATACTTCAGAGCAGCCGTTTATAAATCATGTCTTATTATGGCTCTTAAAATAGACAGATGATGTAACGTAATGGTGGCCTCTGGTGTTACACTACTTTGAGTTCAACTTCTTACCTGTTCAAGTTTCTAGGCCTCAGTTTCCACATTTGAAATACTGTGATATTGCCTACCTTATAAGCACTGCTTTGAGGATTAAATGAGGTGACCAATGACAATACTGAGCTCAATATTTGGCATAGAGTAAGAAGCCAATGAAAGCTGACAGCTATTTTTTTTTTTTACCTTCTTGTATTTGTATGCACTGCTTTCACACTCAGCTGGGGCCAGTGGCAAGCAGAATCTTCTGCCTATACACAGTATGTCACAGCCAGATCTGCTATGACCTTTACTGACTATGATGACAGTGCCAACTTTTGCAAGTATACTGGGGTTTTTCCCTATAATATGCAAAGAACATAAAACTTTACTTCATCTCACACATATGGTTACTCAGGAAGATTCAGAATCAGAATGAAGAGACAAATGAAAATTTAATCCAAGATGATAAGAAACTAATCTTCTAAAAACAAAATGTCTTTCTGTTTTCTTGCATGCTTTATTTCAGGTACCATAGTTTATTTCACTACAAACGTGTTGCTTTGATCTTTTGACATATCAAATGCCACAAATGATTTGTTGATGTTAGGATGAATAAATCTTACATATTAGTGAAATGACATGCCTTTCAATCTATCATGGTATTTCTCTTATGTATTTTTCTCTCATATTGATGATGGCAAATGTATTATAATTCAAATTCTTTACAAAGAGAGAAAGTCTGCTGAAATCAGTTCAGTTCAGTCTCTCAGTTGTGTCTGACTCTTTGCGACCCCATGGACTGCAGCACACCAGGCCTCCCTGTCCATCACCAACTCCCAGAGTTTACTCAAGCTCATGTCCATTGAGTTGGTGATGCCATCCAACCATCTCATCCTCTGTTGTCCCCTTCTCTTCCTGCCTTCAATCTTTCCCAGCATCAGAGTCTCTTCAAATGAGTCAGTTCTTTGCATCAGGTGGCCAAAGTGTTGGAGTTTCAGCTTCCACATGAGTCCTTCCAATGAACACTCAGGACTGATTTCTTTTAGGATGGACTGGTTGGATCTCCTTGCAGTCCAAGGGACTCTCAAGAGTCTTCTCCAGCACCACAGTTCAAAAGCATCAATTCTTCAGCACTCAGCTTGCTTTATGATCCAAATCTCACATCCATACATGACTACTGGAAAAACCATAGCCTTGATGAGACAGACCTTTGTTGGCAAAGTAACGTCTCTGCTTTTTAATATGCTGTTTAGGTTGGTCATAACTTTCCTTCCAAGGAGTCTTTTAATTTCATGGCTGCAATCACCATCTGCAGTGATCAGTTAAATACAAAAACTAGATGCTAGTGTCACTAGGAACAAGTATGCTCTTTTGAAAAAAATAACACAAAAATGTCCAAGAAGTAAAAAATTGTAGGTCAAGACAATGTGGGCATTGGCAAGATTGATTCAAAATGCAGCCCAAGAACACTTGGTATAAAAATAGATTTGAATTTTAACTGGGTTTCAATATAGAGCTGGGAAACTTTAAATACAAAGATAGTGGTATTTGAGGATGCCATAATGACAATAAGTCATTTTGCAGAATGTACGGAAATATGCTTTGATTAAAGTGATTAAGTGCCAGATTATGATGTGAAACTATAATGAACCCTAGAAAAAAGTCAGCTTCTCTTATTCCTAGGAAGTTAAATTATATTTGCTAGTATTTGGAGTGTTACCATAGACACTATCAAGAACAAAAATTTCCTGGCAATGAATATAATCCACAAACCCTCATGAGACTAAATATAAATACTAAATTTTACATCTTATAAACCCAATAATACATCAGTAGATATGCTAAGCAATTTTATGGGGTAAATGCATAAAAATTAATTTGCTATTAACACTCTACTAATATTAAAGAATATGGCAGCAGATGAGCAATTTATAATGTAAATAAATCTATTCTCTTTATTTTCTCTTTTTTAAAATGTAAATTTTCTTAGACATTTATAGTCATCATGGTCTCAGTGAAGTATTTCCTGAGGATTAATTAATAATCGAGGGAGCTGATACACCAAAGCACAGTCAGTAATTGAAGGAGAAATTTGCTACAGGTCTTGTCACAAGACCTGTAAACCTAGGAATTCCATTGGGCATTTCTGCTTCTTTTGATTCTCAGGATCCTATATGAAGAATAAAGGGTATTTATTCAATAAATGGTATGTAATCCACCCAAGAGCTCAGCTGAGAAACTAGAACTCAGACTTGAGTTTTTCCTTTCCCCAAAACACATGATCTAATTCCCTCTCTGTTTGCTGTACCTGCAAAATGTACAGCAGATCTATCCACTTCTCTCTATCTGCATTACCATCACCTAGACCAGGCTATCCTAACCTCTCATGAATGGCCCTAACTTCTAAAATGGTTTACCTGTCTTGCTCCCACCCTAGGACTTCTCCAAGGAGAATCTGGAACGACCTTTAAAAAATTTAATCAAAGTAAGTCTGCCTCCTTAGAAGACTCCATAGGTCTCTATCATGGTTACCTACTATGATGCCATATGTAAACTGGACTTTTCCAACCCTCTCCTCAAACTAGCCACATAGATCTTACTACTCAAAACTAGAAACCTTGTTCTAACCACATGGTCTTCCCAGCTGGCTCCTTCCTCTCCCTGAAATGCACAGGCCAGTTCTTTACAAGGCAGGCTTCTCCTGTTTCGGGTCTCAGCTGCAATGCTGCTTCCTCCCAGAGATCTGTCCTTAACCACTGTATGAAAAATACCTGTTACTTTCTATTATCCTACTCTGTTTTTCCTAGTGCTTATCATTTGCTTTTTTTTTTTTTTTTAGTAAATTACCTCACCAAATAGGATGAAAGTCCTACCTCTGTCAGTCTACCAATCAATTCACAACACCTAGCATAGGAATGGACAACCAGGAGACCATTAATACAGGTTTGTTGAATGAATGAATGAATGAGTCCATCTAAGGTCTATGTTCAATTCAGTCCAGTCGCTCAGTCGTGTCCAACTCTTTGCGACCCCATAGACTGCAGCATACCAGGCCTCCCTGTCCAGCACCAATTCCCGGAGTTTACTCAGACTCATGTCCACTGAGTCGGTAATGCCATCTAACCATCACATCCTCTGTCGTCCCCTTCTCCCACCCTCAATATTTCCCAGCATCAGGGTCTTTTCCAATGAGTCAGCTCTTCGCATCAGGTGGCCAAAGTATTGGAGTTTCAGCTTCAACATCAGTCCTTCCAGTGAACACTCAGGGCTGATCTCCTTTAGGATGGACTGGTTGGATCTCCTTGCAGTCCAAGAGACTCTCAAAAGTCTTCTCCAACAACACAGTTCAAAAGCATCAATTCTTTGGCACTCAGCTTTCTTTATAGTCCAACTCTCACATCCATACATGACCACTGGGGAAACCATAGCCTTGATGAGATGGACCTTTGTTGGCAAAGTAATGTCTCTGCTTTTAAGTATGCTGTCTTGGTTGGTCATAACTTTCCTTCCAAGGAGTAAATGTCTTTTAATTTCATGGCTGCAATCACCATCTGCAGTGATTCTGGAGCCCCCCAAAATAACTGTTTCCATTGTTTCCCCAGCTATTTGCCATGAAGTGACGGGATTGGATGCCATAATCTTAGTTTTCTGAATGTTGAGCTTTAAGCCAACGTTTTCACTCTCCTGTTTCATCAAGAGGTTTTTTAGTTCATCTTCACTTTCTGCCATAAGGGTGATGTCATCTGCATATCTGAGGTTATTGATATTTCTCCCGGAAACCTTGATTTCAGCTTGTGCTTCCTCCAGCCCAGTGTTTCTCATGATGTACTCTGCATATAAGTTGAATAAGCAGGGTGACAATACACAGCCTTGATGTACTCCTTTCCCAATTTGGAACCAGTGTTTTCCACATCCAGTTCTAACTATTGCTTCCTGACCTGTATACAGATATCTCAGGAGGCAGGTCAGATGGTCTAGTATTCCCATCTTTTTCAGAATTTTCCACAGTTTATTGTGATCCACACAGTCAAAGGCTTTGGCATAGTCAATAAAGCAGAAGAAGATGTTTTTCTGGAACTCTCTTGTTTTTTTGATGATCCAGTGGATGTCGGCAATTTGATCTCTGGTTCCTCTGCCCTTTCTAAAACCAGCTTGAACATCTGGAATTTCACCATTCACATATTGCTGAAGCCTAGCTTGGAGAATTTCGAGCATTACTTTACTAGCTTGTGAGATGAGTGCAATTGTGTGGTAGTTTGAACATTTTTTGGGATTGCAATGAAAACTGACCTTTTCCAGTCCTGTGGCCACTGCTGAGTTTTCCAAATTTGCTGGCATATTGAGCGCAGCACTTTCACAGCATCATCTTTTAGGATGTGAAATAGCTCAACTGGAATTCCATCACCTCCACTAGCTTTGTTCATTGTGATGCTTCCTAAGGCCCACTTGACTTCACATTCCAGGATGTCTGACTCTAGGTGAGAGATCACACCATCATGATTATCTGGGTTGTGAAGATCTTTTTTGTACAGTTCTTCTCTGTATTCTTGCCACCTCTTCTTACTATCTTCTGCTTCTGTTAGGTTCATACCATTTCTATCCTTTATTGTGCCCATCTCTGCATGAAAAATTCCCTTTAGATATCTAATTTTCTTAAAGAAATCTCTAGTCTTTCCCATTCTATTGTTTTCCTCTATTTCTTTGCACTGATCACTGAGGAAGGCTTTCTTATCTCTCCTTGCTATTCTTTGGAACTCTGCATTCAAATGGGAATATCTTTCCTTTTCTCCTTTACTGTTCACTTCTCTTCTTTTCACAGCTATTTGTAAGGCCTCCTCAGACAGCCATTTTGCTTTTTTGCATTTCTTTTTCTTGGGGATGGTCTTGATCCCTGTCTCCTGTACAACGTCACGAACCTCCGTCCATAGTTCATCAGGCACTCTATCAGATCTCGTCTCTTAAATCTATTTCTCACTTTCACTGTATACTCGTAAGGGATTTGATTTAGGTCATACCTGAATGGTCTAGTGGTTTTCCCTACTTTCTTCAATTTAAGTCTGAATTTGGCAATAAGGAGTTCATGATATGAGCCACAGTCAGCTCCCTGTCTTGTTTTTGCTGACTGTATAGAGCTTCTCCATCTTTGGCTGCAAAGAATATAATCAATCTGATTTCAGTGTTGACCATCTGGTGATGTCCATGTGTAGAGTTACCAATACCCATCGTTTCTTTATACAACTTTCAGAGATAAGAAAAATGAGAAATTTCCTTCCGAACTCCTTTCTTCTATACCTCCTCTTTTTTTGTGTGGACTTAAATTGGGAGAAACTTCATACCATGTATTTTTTCAGAGTAGTGTCATTATTTATAGAATTCTCAGATACAGTGTCCTTTCAGACCGATCTGTCAAGGTGGCGGAGAGGATGGCATATCAAAGATAATGATATCAGTGCTATCAAGTCAGTCAAATCCTGAGGACACTGTAAAGACCTTTTCCACCCCCAATCTTTCAGCATAATGGCTTAGGTTAAATCACAATTTGAATATTTAGAACATGAGACATTTCTAACATATGACACTTGAAAATGACATTTGACCAGTTATGTGGGAAAAACTCTGGGGATTGCAACAAGACTGAGAACTATTATTCTTAAGAAATAATCTTTATTATAAGAAACAATCTTTATTATTACAGTATTAAGAGCAACATACTTTCAGTGAATAATAACCTGATAGCTTCTCTGTTCTCAGTTGAGTCTCTGAGCAACTCAACCATCCATCAAGTTTTTTAATTTCCTTATCTTAGGAAGGAGATATAAAACACTGGCTCAATCTCAAGAGAATACAAGGTGAATGAGCCTAATGACCAGGACCTTTCTAGCAGTAAAGGATAACTTTGGAAGGTCCATTGTTTCAAACCACTGACCATCAGTTAAGGTACAAAGCTGAGTTCAATGAAAATTGGCTCTACATAATTTGAACTTGAAAAGTGCGAGAGGACAGTGTATTGTCTGTGTGTGTGTAGACATAACAAAGCTATTTTCAAGCACAGTCCTGGCAGAAGGCCCATGGTAACCGCTCTGTGGGTCTGGTTACAATTATTTCACTATAGGGAGCAACCCAGAGCAGTTCATCCCTCTTCTGTCTGCTCAGCCTCATATGGAAATATGTGCTGTTTTTACCTCACACCCTCTTTTTCAGCCCTCCTCCTTGACTACGTTTTAATTTTCTGTTCCCTTCTTGCAGAATACAGCCCAGCCATTCATGCCAGAAATCTCAGCTCAGTTCTATGCCAGAACTACAAGATTACAATACATGAGAAACATTAAGAGTATGTGACAGGAAGGGCATGTGTAACACCTCCGTCTTTACCCTGTAATTATACAGACCCTGGGCATACAGGCCTGTATACTCACTATCTGTGCGTGTGCTAAGTTCTAGTTGAGATAAACAAACCTCTCCTAAAAGGAAAGAACTGGTATATCCACTGTTATTTTACCTCAATCACCAAATGCATTCATGCTCTCCGCCCACTGCAACATTTCATACGGCTGAATGTGGCCCTTGGGAGAATTGTTAATGGAACATTTCATACTGAAATGTGGTTCTAATTAAAACAAAACAAAGAAGATAAGAACAGTTTACAAGGTATCAGGCCTAAGATGCTAACTCCAATATTTAGAAATGTTTATGCCTATCACATCCTTCCTATGTGGTCTCCCTTCAAGACGGTTGGTTTGAGAACTTTGAACCCCTCACTGAGTTACTTTAACTTGTTTGTTAAAGACCCCAGACTCCCTTTCAATTGTCTTATGTATTAACTTCTCAAAATAATTGCATTTCAAATCTTTTTGGCAGTGGCCCATATTTTTCCTGCATTGGAAGTATACATGAGTGAGAGAGAGATTACAATGAAAGGTAAAACAGACACGAAGTGGTTGATGAATGGGAACTGCATAAAATTTATACAGATGGACATTTGGGGCTTATAAGAAATGCAGATGGTAGGTTTAATTACCTAAGAAAAGAATGCTGGGGATAGTATTTTGAAACCAACAGCATATGGTGTGAATCATCCTGTGGCCCAACACGTCTTGAATTCTTCGCATGTAGATCTTTCTATGTCTCACATTATCCCTTTCACTGAAGATCTAAGGTAAAAGAACTTCTTTTAGAAGCTAAAAGAGGGCATAACATCATGTCTTTATTTTACCCAGATTAAGCCCAGTTCTAAGGAATCCTAAGTAAACTGAGTAGGATGAATTGGAGCAGTGCATGGGAGAAGTTGCTAGGCAGTATCAAGGAGAGAAACTGAAAAGTAAAAATATATGAAATTGAGCAATTCCATTAACTTCATTTCCTTTGTACAAAAAACAAGAAGGTTGAAATACATGGATATTTAATGTTTATTTAGAATTGACCTTGTTCAAAACATGGTACTTAAGGTGTCATGACACCAAGGTTCCAATTTGGATCATCGAGTCTGATATAGATTTTCATCCAAATCCTGCACCCTCCACCACCTTTCCACCAAAACTACCTCAATGACTTTCTTAAACTGTTTAGACATGAATGTTAGTGTCCATTTGCACCCCTAATGAGATTAAAAGATCCTCTGAGGACAAGTGACATATTTTACAAATATTTAAATTATGCCCTGCCTAATTCACTTAGCTCCTATCATGATGCTTTAAAAATTATTTTTAGTATACAATAGATATTGATTACACATACGTTAATAAAGACTGTAAGGTACAATCTTTACTTTCAAGGAATTTAAGCCTTGTTTGGAAGCTAATACATACAAAAACATCTTCTGTACCAGAATAGAAATTGTCTAAATTATCTAGAACCATATTCTTCCTATATATATTCTATAATCTTGTTCTAGATATATCTATATGGTATATTCTATAAACCAATGGTCACAGGACAATTGAAATAAGAGAGAACAGACAGATAAGAGAAAGAAAGTAGATGAGTCTACCTAGGAATGTGTGTGTATGTATACATGTATATATGTAGCATACCAAGGGCAGCAGGCTTTCCAGGTGGTTCTCATAGTGAAGAACCCGCCTGCCAATGCAGGAGACATAAGAGACCCTGGGTTGCGAAGATCCTCTGGAGGAAGGCATAGCAACCCACTCCAGTATTCTTGCCTGGAGAATCCCATGGCGAGCTATGATCCATAGGGTCACAAAGAGTTAGACAGGAAAGAAGCTAATTAGCACATACCAAGGACAGCTAACAGTCAATGTACCAGGTCTATTTTTAGTATACACAGAATACATACACGCAGATATTGAATATATATATGCATAGAATGGAAAACATATTATAGAATACAGAGTAGAACAGAATAGTAGCTACCACCCCAATTTATTTATTTAGATCTAGATATATTATATGTTCTCAAAGGGCATTCTCCCTCTGGTCCCTCAGATATGAAATCTGAGGAAAAGGCTTTGGGTCACTTGAAACAAGAATTCATGGCAGATTCCTTGTATCAGTCCTAAATAATTTCAGATGTTTCTTACCCAACTCAGTCCCTTTTATTTACCTTTCACTGTGCAACATTTCTAGTTTGCCAAGTTCATATTATTCAAATTTCCAATGAGATACCACTTGCAATTCAAGGCAAAAAGGTTTCTTTGGTGAACTTAAATTTTGAATTTCTTGAGCTAATGCTGATAATTTAACATATAAAACATTCTACGAAAATGGCTTTCCTCTGCTAATAGTTGCAGACTCAAGGCAGGAAAACTTTCAGTAAAAGAGAGTTTATGATTGTGAACACTATGTTTTTATGAATGTCAGTTATTTCAACTCTATTTTATAAACCATTTTATATACAACATCATTTGCTAGCAACATTTTTTCTTTCTACTTGTCTGGAATACTGGTAATATATACTAGCACTGAGATACAAGGCACCTTACAAATGTGACTTGATGTTTTTCTAGGTTCTTCACTCAAAACTATTAGTCATGTTTCACTACTTTCTTCATTTAAGAAAACTGCTCCCAGGTTCCTCAGAAAACTAAAAACAGAATAACCATATGATCCAGCAATCTCACTCCTGGGCATATATCCAAACAAAACTCTAAACCAAAAAGATACACGTACCTTTATGTTCAGAGCAGCACTATGTGCAACAGTTAAGACATGGAAATAACCTAAACATCCATCAGCAGATGAATGGATCAGGAAGAGACAGTATATACATGTACAATGAAACACCACTCAACCATAAGAAAGAACAGAACCAAGTCATTTGCCGTAACATTGATACAACTAGAGATTATTATTCTAAGTGAAGTCAGAAAGAGAAAGACAAGTACCATATGATATCACTTACATGTGGAATCTAAAATATGGCACAAATGAACTTATTTATGAGACAGAAACAGACTCAACAGTCAGAGAAAAGACTAGTGGTTGCCAAGGTGTAGGGGTTTGGGGGAGGATGAGTGGGAGGTTGGGGGTAGCAAACCTAAGTTATTGTGCATGGAATGGATAAACAAGGTCCTACTGTACAGCTCAGAGAACAACTATGTTCAGTATCCTATGATAAACCAAAATGGAAAATAATATTTCAAAAATAATGTGTGTGTATATATATATATATGTATATATAAAACTGAGCCACTCTGTTATACAGCTGCAGTTAACACAACATTATACATCAACTATACTTCAATAAAAAAATAAAGAAACCTGCTTCCAGGACACCTTTTACTTAAATGTTTTCAGTTACAGTATTTAAAAAGACATCGTTTTAAGTAGCGATGGCCCAAATGATAATTAGTTTACTTGTAATCACTGATTACATATTCCCTATTCACTCAAAAACAAAAATAAAAAACCAGAAAATTACTCCCAAATCCACAAAATCCAAATTAGAGAAATACTATAAATCTCTGAATCAATACGTATGTGATGAGGGTACCCCAACACAGAAACAGTTTTCTCTCCTTTCTTTTAAGATACCAGTATTTTCTCTTATTCTGAAATTGCTCATAATTTTTAGAAGGGAAAATATTTAGAGCTTCTTTCACCCAGGGAGCATCCTTGGGAACAGGAGGAAGTTGCCTGGTAATTAGAGAGGCAAAGTTATGATCAGACTTTCAGATGTGGTTGTAGAACTTAAAGAGGCTCAGACTCAGGACAAAAAAGGGAGGGAGGCAGCTTTTTGGAGGAACCGAGAATCTTTTCAGTCTGGGGAGTGGTACACTTTTACCGCAGGGTCCAGGGGTGTGTTACAGTGGAGACTGTTTGCAACACATGTTCTTACAAACCCTATAGGATAAAGATGGCCTACAAGTCCTATTACAGCAGAGCTAATGATCAAACTTTTTTTTGCATTCAGATAAGAGATCAGAACACTTATAGCTTATTTGTCTCTCTGTCTTGTATTTATTTTCTCTTCCCTTAGTTTCCTAAGAAGATTTTTCAGAAAAGCTCCAACCTTAGGGCAACAAGAAGACTCAGAAGGCAGAGGGGTCAATGGTTGGAGTAGCATCCAGAGTAAGACCCACAGTAAGACCCACTGATCCAGGCAAACCTGCCGATACAGGCAAGCACTTGCGGATGTAAAGGAAGCAGGCTGTAGGGAAGCTGGGAGGTGAGAGTTTTCCCCAAGTAAATACTACTGGAACCTAGTGACACTGTGAGAAATGATGCATTTCTCCTCACTGGACAGGAAGAGCTAAGACATGCAGCTGAATGGGGACTGGCAGCTTATGCCTGCAGTTTTTCACCAGAACACTCAGCCTCATCCAGGGACTCATCACACCTGAGCAGGGGGTGTGCATCTGAAGTGTTGGCCAGAGTTCTGGGCCAGAATTCTGCCCAGCTCTGGGTCTCTCTCTTCCCTCCTTTTATAAAGGAGTATAGTGTCCACCTCCCCACCCCAATCCTTGTTTTCTCTTTCTGTGGTTTCAATGACCCATCAAGCCTGGTCCAAAAATATTAAGTGGAAAATTCCAGAAACAATTCATAAGTTTAAATTGCACACCATTCTGAGTAGTGTGATGAAATTTCATACAGTCCAGCTCCGTTCCACCTGGGATCCCCAACCATGGCATGATGATCCAAGATCACTCAAAGATGACCCTCCTTCTTATGCACCATCAGAAGGTCAACAGTAACCTAACACTACATCACAATGCCTATGTCATTCACTTTACTTCCTCTCAACATGAGGCATTTCATCATCTCACATCATCACAAGAAACGTAAGTACAGTTCTATCAGTATCTATAAGATACTTTGAAAGAGACCACATTCACATAACTGTTACTACAGTGCTTTATTATAATTGTTCTATTTTCAGTTATTGTTGTTTACTTCTTACTGTGTCTAATTTATTAATTAAACTTTGTCACAGGTATGTACTTATGGGAAAAAACATAGTACTATAGGACTTTGTACTATCTATAGTTAAAGGCATCTACTGTGGGTCTTGGAACATGGATAAAGGGGAACTACTATCAGGCTCTTCAATATGTGATAGTAAAGGCTGAATCTCAAAGTATTACCAATGTTGAAGTGTTGCTAAGAAGTCCTAGTGGTAGAGGCTGAGTGATTGGGTGACCTACACTTACCAGGGTTAAACTTAGCTTTAGAACAACGGCAACCACGGTGCACTGTGACTTGAGTTCCTCACTACAATGTCTTACCTTTAGATCCT
This sequence comes from Cervus elaphus, assembly GCF_910594005.1. Lineage (NCBI taxonomy): Eukaryota > Metazoa > Chordata > Mammalia > Artiodactyla > Cervidae > Cervus > Cervus elaphus. Next base: position 49,992,952 of record NC_057843.1, on the reverse strand, counting down.
TTTTCTCCTGTGGGAGGCCTATTGCTTATTGAACCTAGTTAATCCATGTTTGACCCACTCTTTATGTACTCAGACCTCTTTCCCCTAACGTTCAGCTTCACTTATAAGCAAAGATTGGCCTGTAGAACAAACTGATGGAGATGTAGGGGAAGATTTATTCTTTCTCATATGATCAGGTTGTTTACTATATACTGTGGCCAAATCATTGGACTAGACCATTAAAAAATCTTAAAATATAGTGGATTTTTTACCTAAGCTGTATTTTATGAACTTCCTTCCACCCATCACAGTTTTGGCAAAAATCAATCTTAAAAAAATACTCAAAATTTGCTCAAAATGCAAGGGAAAAGAAAACAGGCAACTTTCCAGTGTGTTCCCTGGACCCAAAGCAACCTTATCCAACTGAGTGTGTTGTTTGAGGCATAAAATTAAGGAGTTTTCATTTGAGCTTGAATAGCGGTTAAAGGAATTATTGCTGAAAATATTAGTGTTATAGTAATATTTTAAGCAACTAAGTAGCATGTGGTTCTATAGCCACAGTTATAGTATTTGGTTGCCACATTTGAGATTATTTATCTCTTTTTGGTGGGGGTACAGGGGAACAGGGAGATGCAGGAAGAATTCCTGATTTTCTTTCAGTATTTTGTGGACAGAAAAATATTCCAGAGAAACAACTCAAAATTTCAGAATGAAGATGATATATTCTTCAAAATCCAATGTAGTCACCAAATTAGAAACACAGACACTTAATCTGCTGTCACAACAGTGCAGAGAAAGGTTATAGAGTGAGAACAGGGTAAGCGCCAGTTCCTGGCTAAACTTTAAACACTTTAAAAGATATAATAGGTTGAGATAATTTAACACTTAGTTAACCCTTTCCAAAAAACCCAAACATTCAATGTCAATGCTAAGGCGGAGGCCACCTAAAGATAGGGTCCCTGCTATGGTCTGAATATCTGTGTCCCCTCAAAATCCACATGTTGACACCTAACACCCAAAATGTGATAGGATTAGGAGGTGGGGCCTTTGGGAGGTGGATCAGGTCAGGAGGTTGGAGCCCTCTTGAATGGGACCAGTGCTCTTATAAGAGATTTCAGAGATCTCCCTTGCCCTCTCCTTCTACCATGTAAGGCCAAATAGGAAGTGGGTCCTTGCCAGACACTGAATCTGCTGGCACCTTGATCTTGGATGTTCCAGCTTCTAGAGCTGTGAGAAACAAGTATTGTTCATAAGCTCCTCATCTTATGGTATTTTGTCACAGCAGCTCAAATGTGCACCATCCCCAAAGTCTGTGTTCTTCTGCCTGTCTCAGTCCAAGGAATTACACAAGACTTAGCAATTGACTGAATCCATATTACATTGAGGCCCAACTGCCTTACAGAGGCTATTTGCCTTACAGAGAATCAGCTGTAAATGTTGGGAAGCCATCTGTGTACCAAGAATGAAACTGTACTGTTCTTATTAATGCCTAAGTCTTGTCATGATTCTTATATTCTTTTCCTGTCACCAGCTATTGTTCTATATCAGATTTAAATGAAAGAATCTTTCCAGTCCTCCCTAGGGTAGTGGTGCAAAGCTATTTTTGGAAAAACACTTAACGTCATTACTTCAGTTCTTTTTTGTCATGACCCTCTTGTACGATGGCCTCAGCGTGCAGGTTCACAATCCCTTCTACAAAATTCTTGGACCAGATGTGTTTGGAATTCAAGATTTTTTCAGGTACGGTGTCCTTAGCATGTAGTACACAAAATTTCCAGTGAGGTCCAAGCCAGCACCTCATAATCAAATGCATTAACGTTTCTGCAGGGAAATGTATGAATTTTCACAATAAAGAAAAGCTATAAATAACCTCAGATTAGTTTAGGGCAAGTTTTGCCATCAAATGAGTTTTGGTGTCAGATTTGCAAAAACAACTGTCAGTTTTGGGGGCATTTTGGCTTTTGAAATTGAGGATAAGTAAGTGTCAATCTCTACTGGGTTTTCAGAGTTAAGACAAACTGAACTATTGGTGCTTAGAGAAAGAAGAGACGAAAACTACCACCATACAAATCTAATCCAAGAACCTAAAATAACCCGAGGGGGCCTTTCAAAGGGGTCTTTAAAACACCAGATTTGACTACATTAAACAGGGCTTTACGGAAAGTGGATTGCCTTTCTTCCTGGGCTCCCATCATCTGACCCTTGACGTACGTTATTCCCCAGAGTGAGTCTGTGATGATTCTATTGTCATGGAATCTGAGTTGCATCGCTGACCTTCAGGGAAAGGGCCCAGAAGTAGGCAGACCTAAGTGTCCTGAGACTCACAGAACATTCCCAGACTAGAACCTCAACAAGGCGAGAAGACTGTTGAGCCAACTGGCATGCTTACACTATGACTCCACAATAAAGTGATTACACTGTTTGATTTTTTAAGAAGATAACCCCAAAAGTTGCCTTTTCCCTTAATATAGGGGAACCGTTTGTTAAGCCCTATTCTTTGAAGTTTTAAAGGTGCAGTTGTGAAGATTATATTCTGGGTTGTGCTAGGGATTACATACTAACAAAGGGGTAAAGTGTTCTTGAGCTGAGGGGCTGTCACCAGTGGACACAAATGGAGGTAAAGGCTTACTTGGCTTCCAGGGCCAGCGCGATGATGCCCGCAGCCATGGGGGCTGAGGCTGATGTCCCTGTGTGGTTGTCCGTGCAACGCTGCCTCAGATCCGTGGTGATCTAGAAGACAGAAGTGGGAAATTTAGGGCTCTGGAGTCAACGTGAGTCACATGCAAGTAGAAAGAAATTTACTCATAAAACTGGAATGGAGGAGTGTTGAAAGAGTTGTTTTAAATTCCTGGTTCCTATGCTCCTGTGACCGTTATCACTTCCAGAGAATTGCCTGTGTAAATCAACTTTGCAAAGGGAAGGGTCTGGAAATTGGATTCCACTTCTGTTACAACCGGGGTCAAGACTAAGGTGAGCCTTTGACCTGAAACACACAGGTTGTGCAAGTTTATCCTTAAAATCTACACCTAGCCACCTCACTTGCCTCACTCTAGTCCCAGCTTTAGCTAACATCAATGTACTTTTGTTACCCCAACACTTTAAATAAACATGTTGAGCCAATCACCAGATACTGAGTTAAGCATGATCAGCGTAAGGAATAAAAGTACAGGGTTTTGTTTCTGCCCTCCCAGAACTATCACCTTGGAAAAGCTGCAGGTGCAAGCAAAAGATTTGTTCTGTTTTAAAAGGAACATTTGCTTACAGACTCATTTTTGGGATACACAGAAATGTGACTTGGATGAACCAAGATTTAAATCCTGACACATTTAACACAAACACTAAAAATAGGGTTGAAGCCAGTGCACTTGATGTGAAATTAACAGCCCTAAGTACATGCTTGAACACAATAGGAGATTAGCCATTTTCCATTTTTTTGAAAACCAAAATGTAAGAATCAGATCGTCTCCTCTTGGTTTGAAGCCAGTTCACTTTAGCTGTGGTTGAATAACATGCCCATCAGCAAGGGCAGGGTTTCTCAACCTGTGTTTCATAATCATTTCCTGAAGGAAGAAAAATAAAATGCAGATTCTTCATAACCAGAGAAAGGAAGCATCATGGTAAAAGATTTTGCAAACCATTATAACAGCTAAGATTTAAAAATCCTTCCTCCCTGATAAGAATCCATTTTTGCGCTCCCTCCTTGGGACTAACAGCCCTCCTGTTGGGAAGGTATATGGCTTATGAGATGAACTTACTAGGACTCACATCATAGCTATTGAAAGACATTGGTAAAGCTTTCTCAGGAATCAAGATAAGTACATCGCCCATATTTTACAGATAAGAAAACTGAAGTGAGGACATATCTGGTGGCTCAGTGGTAAAGAATCTGCCTGCCAATGCAGGAGACACGGGTTCCATTCCTGATCTGAGAAGATTCCACTGCTGCAGAGCAACTAAGCCTGTGCTCTGGAGCCCAGGAGCCGCAACTACTGGGTCCTTGTGTCACAACTACTGAAGCCCATGCATCTTATAGCCTGTGCCCCACAACAAGAGAAGCCACCGTAATGAGAAGCCTGGGCACTGAAACGAGAGAGAGCCCTGCTCGCTGCAACTAGAGAAAAGCTCGTGCAGAATGGAGACCCAGTACAGCCACAGATAAACAAACAAAATTATAAGAAAAATTAAAAAGAAAGGAAAACAGGTGAAAGATCAGCAGAAAGGTGCAGGGAGACAGAGGTGGCAAAAACAAAGTCCTGCTTTTTCCAAGGTGCATCCTTCAAGAGAAGTATGCAGACAAGTTTATTTGGAAAGAAATTTGATCATCACCTAAAGAAACTAATGCGTAACTCCTTAGAAATGAATCCTCCCCTAAAAGTTTCCTTGGTGTTGTGTGAGGATGTCTGAAGGGACTCTTTAATTAACAGTTATAAAACGAGATGGACATCTTGGTGATTTCATCTCACACGACACCATCAGTGCTCACTGTCTGTTCCTAATGCCTTTTGACACCTCTAATATTACCAGCTTGGGCTTCCAAGGTGGTGATAGCAGTAAAGATCCTGCCTGCCCATGCAGGAGACTTAAGAGACACAGGTTCAATCCCTGGGTCGGGAAGATCCCCTGGAGGAGGAAATGGCAACCCACTCCAGTATTCTTGCCTGGAGAAGTCCATGGACAGAGAAGCGTGGTGGGCTACAGTCCATAGCGTCGCACAGAGTCGGATACGACTGAAGTGACTTAGCACGCACGCACACAATGTCACCAGCTTAGCCATACTAGGGAGGTGCTGACACAAAAGAAGTAGGAGAAAGAACAAAAATAGAGATAACCACATAGATGTGGTGGCAGTAGAGAAGAGAAGAGCCCTGTACTCTGCTCTGGGCTAACTGATTGCTGGGCAAGAGCCCGACGGCGTGTTTGGCAAGCAGCGAGAGTTGTGTCTAGATTCACAAATTTGAGTAGCCAGCCATCCATGGAGCCTCCACACTGGATGTTCAAGAGATATCTGGGTAAAGAGAGCCCTACCTGTTTCTCCACTAAGAAACCCTCTTGCACCACTGGTGGGAAGGTGAATTGATGCTGCCAGTATGAGAACAGTGAAGGTTCCTTAAAAATCTAAAACTAGAACTACCTTATGAGCCAGCAATCCCACTACTTGGCATATACCCTGAGAAAGTCACAATTCAAAGAGACACATGTACCCCAATGTTCACTGCAGAGCTATTTACAACAGCCAGGACATGGAATAACCTAAATGTTCATCGACAGGTAAGTGGGTAAAGAATATGTGGTATATGTATGCAATGGGATCCTACTTAGTCACAAAAAATGAATGAAATTGGGTCATTTGTAGTGATGTGAATGGACCTAATAAAGTCTGTCATACACAGTGAAGTAAGTCAAAAAGCGAAAAAAATACTGTATACTAATGCATACACATTAAAAATACTGTATACGTTGTGCATATATGGATGCACATATATGGATGTGAGAGTTGGACTATAAAGAAAGCGGAGCACCAAAAAATTGATGCTTTTGAACTGTGGTGTTGGAGAAGACTCTTGAGAGTCTCTTGGACTACAAGGAGATCAAACCAGTCCATCCTAAAGGAAATCAATCCTGAATATTCATTGGAAGGACAGATGCTGAAGCTCCAATACTTTGGCCACCTGATGCAAAGAACTGACTTGTTTAAAAAGACCCTGATGCTGGAAAAGATTGAAGGCAGGAGGAGAAGGGGATTGACAGAGGATGAGATGGTTGGATGGCATCACGGACTCGATGGACATGAGTTTGAGCAAGCTCCAGGAGTTGGTGATGGACAGGGAAGCCTGGCATGCTGCAGTCCATGGGGTCACAAAGAGTCAGACATGACTGAGTGACTGAACTGAACTGAATGCATAGACATGAAATCTGGCAACATGGTGGAGATGAATCTGTTTGCAGGGCAGGAAAAGAGATGTGATGTAGAGAAGGGATATGGGGACATGATGTGGGAGAGGAGGGTGGGATGAATTGGAAGAGAAGCATTAAAATATATACACTAACTGTAAAATAGCTAGCTAGTGGAAAGCTGCTGAATAGCACAGGAAGCTCATTCCAGTGCTGCATGACCTAGGAGGGTAGTCTGGGGGTAGGGTGGGAGGGAGGCTGGAGAGGGCGGGGTTACATGTAACTTACGGCTGAGTCACTTTGCTGTAAGCAAAAGCCAACACAACATTACAAAGCAACTATGTTGTTAATTGTTTAGTTCCAAGTCACATCTGACTTATTTGAGACTCCATGGACTGTAACCCTTCAGGCTCCTCTGTTTATGAGATATTCCAGGAAAGAGTACTGGAGGGGGTTGCCATTTTCTTTTCCAGGGGATCTTACTAACCCAGGGATCGAACCCGCATCTCCTGCGTTGTCAGGAGATTCTTTACCACTGAACCACCTGGGAAGCCCTTAAAGCTATGATATGCCAATAATAAAATTTTTAAAAATTAAAAAAGAAACTTCTGAGATATTCAATTGTTGACTTTAAAAAGGTATTTCTTTTGGTGGGGGGTGTGGATAAAAAACCCCACAGATTTACTGTTTTAACAATGTTTAACAACGTACAGTACAGTGTTGCTAATTACATGCACATTGTTGTGCAATTCTAGAGCCCTATGATATTTTCATCTTGCAGGACTGAACTTCTACCCATTAAACAACTCCCCACCCCCTCTCTCAGGCAACCAGCATTCTGTCTGCTTCTATGACTGTCACCGCTCTAGGTACCTCATGTCAGTGGAATTACACAGCATTTTTTTGTGTGTGTGTGTGTGTGTGACTGGCTTATTTCACTTAGAATAATGTCCTCAAGGCTCATCCATGTTGTAGACTATGGCAGGATTTCCTTCTTTTCACGCTGCATAATATTCCACTGTATTACTCCATTGTGTTATATAGTATATTTTCTTTATTGATTTATCTGTCAATGGGCAAATGATAGATGAATGGGTGTGTTGCTTCTACTTCTTGCTTATTGTGAATAATGCTGCAATAAACATGGGTGTGCAAATGTCTCTTTCAGATCCTGTTTTCAATTCTTTTGGATATATACCCAGAAGTGGGACTTATGGACTATCAAAAAGTGATTTCTAGTTCATATGAATATATGGGTGAATCTGCAGCCTTATTTTCCAAAGGCCTGGTCCCTAAGTCAAAGCATAAACACCACAGACGCAGCCTTTTTCTAGGTCTCTAAATACACTGTTGTTGAGAGATGGCCTTGCCTGCATTCTTCTCATTTTACCTCACCCTTATGGCCACATTCCTTTGCCAAGTTTTATTTTTTTTTCAATGACTTGTGCCTGAATTCAAGATTTTTCATGATGCTTTCCCACTTGGCTCACGTTGCTTATTCTTCAGCTGCACCACAATGCACCGCTTTCAATGCACAGAAACAAATCCAGAATAAACACTCCAAGTGTGTGTATGTAGTATTTTTGAATCTAATAAATAACCACCTCCAGCCAACCTCAAACATGAATAAAAATTTTATAATGTTGGATTTGCCATATGCCCCAACCAAATAGAGTCAGCAGGCATAGACACACATGATATGTACGTAAATAAAAACCTACTCAGTACCTTTATATATAAACACCAATTTATCGTTAAATGCTATTAATATAGGCAAGTGTGTAGAATTCGACAACATCATTGTTGTGCTTTTATATTTTTCTCCCAATCAATTTCACTAAATAAAGTTTGAGCAGTGAGTAGTGGCGTTAACGGGTTAGAACAGAAAGGTGATGGAAAGAAGGGAGGTTTAAAGGAATGAAGAAAAAAGAAGCAAAAACATCCTCACTCCCTTCTCATCCTGCTTTAAGTGAAAATTCCAGCTGGGTCATTTCAAGAGGAAGTTACTGTCAGTGGTGGAGATATTTAGGTGTAAATTACCAAAAAGATCTAAGGCAGGGTGTTCATCATTAAGAGAAGTCACAGTATCAGGAAATTTTTATGTCCATCTTTAGAAAGAAAAGGCAAAGACCACCAAGAAGCAATCTTGAAGAAAAACGATGTTCCCCAAACTGGAACCACATGGGGTAACCCCATTAATCACAATGCATACATACAAGTTCTGACAGTGTAATTTAAAGGAGAAACTGCATTCAAGGGTCAGCCCCCATCATGGGGCTGGGAGTTCAGAGATTTGATATGGGAAAACAACAAAGCACTTTAAGTTTCGATTCCATTTCAGAGAGCATCTCAGAATCTGGTTTTAGTCCCGCTGGCGCATCTTGCATGCTCCAAATTCCCTAAATTCACTACCCAAATCAGAAACAGAATTTTTCTCCACAAAACTTCTCATATTGCTCAAGAAAATATCATTTCTGTCCATCAGAGTGAAGGAAACAGGAGATGACACCAGGCCCCACGCCAGATCAAAGCTGTCTTGATCAGCAAATTAGATTTTCAGCCTGTCCCAGGATGGGTAGCAGATGGCTTTTGGAGTCTGCAAAGTTAGGGATGTCGTCCTGATCTGGTGAGAAGGGGTGGGTATTGTTCAGGTCGAGTCAGGCTCCCTCTGAGAAGAACCATTCCTTTTTCTCATCCTAAGCTCTTATTTCCTAATATTTCACATTTCATTACTTGGGCTGATTGGATCTTTTATTCTAGCCTGTTGATGTAATTCTCCAGGGAATCTCAGTTCAGATTGAGTCTGGCCATAAATGACAAGTCTTTATAGTAACCCTACAGTTAAGAGTTTCTATCTCCCTGAGACCCTGTGATCTGTTTTATTTTGAAGGTGCCATATTGTCTCATATCTGTTAAAAGAACAGCTGAAGAGATATTTTTAAAACATGAAATGATTCTGTCTGTTAGGTTGAATTTATTTCTGGTGTTGATTTGGATTTAGATTAGAAATGTGCTCCAAGGACAGAAATGAAATCTTAAATGTGCTAATGAATAAAATAGGAGATGCTGATTTATTAAGCCAGCAAAATAAAAAGGAACTGAAGACCAACTAAAAGCTTTCTGTGTTCTGTGAAGTCACAAAGACTGGTGTAGAATTCATTCATGACTGACAAGGCCACACAAAATTCTACTCCCACGCTGCAAGGAGAATCTGTAACTGTAGAGTGCAAATGTAAGGTTTTGCTCATATATGTGAGATCACTATCACTAAAGAAGGATGCCATCTTATATCTTTTTTTTTTTTTCACAAATCTATGATGTTCAGTTCAGTGCTGAGTACAGAGCAAAGATGCAGTATTGGCTACGCTGAATTACTAGTGTCAAGCTACTTTATACTCATTTTGTTCTAGATTTTAAACTCTCCCACTTGTTAGGAAAGACTTCAGGGTTATTTCTTTATTGATTCTCTAAATAAGACTCATATAAACTTAAAAGCAGCCTACAAAAATTATGTGTGTATGTGTATATATACAGTTCAGGGGCTAAAGCAGAACCCTTCCTCTTACTAGATGAACTGCTAACACTAGATACACTGCTCTGAAAATGACAGCAAGTGCAGAGAGTGAGGGCAATGAACAACAGGTGTGTAGGTGTATGCGCACATCAGTGTATGTAAAATGACCTTTGATCCCTCAAGAACTCTACAAGGGAGATACACTATTTATTAACTAAGGAAATGGAGGCTCAGAAAGACTCATGAGCTCAAGGACATGCAGTCACTAAAGAGCTAGTAAGGAGTGAAGTATTAAATTCTGAAATGGCAGCAAAATAAAAAGTTGAGCTATGGAGTGTAGTCACCCATCAGAGCAAAGGTGGCAGTTCTAGACTGTCCCCGGCAACCTCAGGGAGACCACCCTTGGGCTCCTTCCCTGTCAGCAGCTGGGTATCTCCATTCTCCCTCAGGCCACAATCAAAATGAGAACTTTTCAGGAATAAATTTTCCCTCCTTCTAGTTAACATTCTTGAGAGAATATGGATCAAATGTCCATACAAACTAAACACATCTGGACTTGCTAGCTTGTACTCATGAAAAATCATGACATTTCCCAAATCAAGAGGAGAAACAGAAAGATGATAGTAATGACTGCTTCTGAATAATGAATTGGGTAGTGAGAGAAGGTACTTTCTGCAAAAGGAAATGTGTAGCTGCTTAGGAATATTAAAAGCAATAAGATAATTCCTCCACATGGAATTGGTCTTTCAGGCCAACCCTGAGATACCCCAGGCAGCAAGTTTGACATGAACACAAATGAATAAAATGACATCAGAAGAGGGCTGAGCAGGGCATACATTCTGTATACCTTGGCTCACAAAACCTCTCTGAGGAGGAATACAATGGCCTCCATATTCCAAACACTGAGACAAATTACTAGGGGGAAAAAAAGGTAAAAGGCTGAACTAGTTCCAAAAGAAGCAGATAATTTAATGATGGAATGACGGGGGAAGAGGAAAGCTTTATCTCTAACAAAGAACTTGGGAGAAATTCAGGAGGTGGTGAAGGGTTATATAAAGACAGGCCCTTTAACACTCCTTGACACTAAGAACAGTTGTACAGTTTTATGTAGCAGGTTGGATATATAGTTTTATGTAGCAGGATTCCTGCAGGCAATTTCCTATGTGAAATATATTGTCAAATACCCTTTGCCTTTCACCAACCTTTCTACCAGCAGAAGGAGATTCTCTGAAAGAGAGAGAATACCCATCTGTCTCCTATCACAATATGAACCCCCTGTGATGCTTCTCTTTTTCCCAGTGTCTGAGAGTCAGTTATGCCTGAACATTTATTGAGCTCAGGTTCTGGGAAGGTACAAAGTAAAGTCTTCAATCTCAAGTGGTTTCCAGTCTAGTATGGAAAATGGATAGTTAATAAGCAAATGTGTAACATCACATTAAGTAGCTCTAAGGACACTAGAAAGAAAATTGAACAGGATAAAAGAGTATAGGGGAGGGGAGCACCATTCTTTCAAAGGAAGGTGAGGAGGAACAGTCCTCCTGAAGAAAAATTTGAGAAGAAGCATAAAAGAAGTGGTTTCTGGGGAAACAGTATTCCTGCCAGATGACATGTCTCACACAACAGGGTCCTGGTTTGAAATCACACAAAAAGCATAGTAACTCTGGGGAGCTCAATGCCAGGCCATAGGAAATAGCAACGCAGACTGGCAAAGGGCTTAGGTGTTTTGCAAGAGGACTGATTGTCTGAGGCAGTTAAGAAGAGGTCAAAGGCATGAAATTCAAAATTAGTGAGCCATAAAAATAAAAATATGCTCTTTGATGTAATTACCACTAGTCCCATGTGGATATTTAACTTAAAATTAGTTAAAACTTAACAAATTAAAATTAAAATTCCTCCATTGGACTGGACACATTTCACAATAACTACATATGTCTAGTGACTACCATTTTGGCAGCATAAATGGAGAACCTTTTCATTACAGCAGAAAGTTCTACGGGACAACGCTGATATAAAGGACTATGAAACAAATTGTTCATTGTATTCAGAGTGTATAAAACTTGAATATACTATTGCCAAGAATATAAATGAAAGTAAATGTACTAAATTTAAAAATTAAAATTACTTTCCATATTAAAAAAAAAAAATAGTGGGCCAAGTAGTGAAAAACAATGGATGCCTATATATTCCACAAACTTTTTCATTTTTTTGATCACTGTGAACAGAACCTCAAACAGGTAAGAAAAATGCCGTTCTTTCATACAGCCCCATTCTGGACTTCCTTGGACTGGACATGACAGCACATTGGCCACAAGGCAGGCTGGGGGTTCAACCCAAATTTGGTTGGGATTCAGACTCTACCACTTACTAGCTGTGTCTCTTTTAATCTTTACTTTCCTCATCAGTAAAATGGGTACAATACCTGATTTCCTGCATAGGGTTTTGAGGATACCAAGAGATGGTACATTGAATATGCACAGCATGCTGCCAGGTATACATTAGAAGGGCAAAAAACGTTACATTTACAACATGTCAATATAATTATAAAAGTACTACATGCCCAGCATGGAATAAAATGGATATGGAGTTATTAAGGAAAACATATTATATCATTATAGCCAGTCATTTCCACTGATTTCTATTTAGTTTATAGAGGAGCTTCTTATCAGAGTAATCTTGATACTTTGGATGCTTCGCTTGCTGTAATAAGGTTCAAGGCCAACACTGATCTCAATCTATTAAATCTATAAATCTATTTATTAATGAGTGGAATACTAAGGTCTGCAACTGTATCGATAGTGATGGCAGGAAAACAAGGGATGGAGACTGGGCTACATTCTGAAACTCAGGGCAAGGTTTTCCTGCTTGAACACCATTAAAAAGACAAGTAAAATTTACTTAACAAAAGTGCTTTCCCAGAAGCAGTGAGACCTTTCCTCTCTTCTGGATGCTCAGCGTCTGCCTCAGTTCAACTCACAAAGGTGCTCTATGAATGAAGAATGACAACTGTGCTCTTCTTGAGAAGGTACAAATTACAAAAGGAAATGGATGGCCTGGGGAGGGGAGCCCCAGAACAAAGGGAGACACTGTTCCTGTAACACTCAATCACAGATGCCACTAACAGGATGCGGGCATCTCTGAGGGACCACAGGCAACTTGTTCAAAGCCTGGTGGAGAAAAGGTCCCAAGTGCAGAGCTGGATTATCTGTCATTCTGACATCTAGAAGGGAAAGGGGTAGCTGGACCATAAAAGGCTGATGTTGCTGCCAACTCATGTTCAAACTGTTAGTTAACATGTCCACCTTCAAAGCACCTTTCTTTATGGGGTGGATGGAACAGATCGTGGTTCTACAGATTGGAAAAATGAAGCACCTCTATTAACAACATCTGGAAAAATGATCAGCCTAAGCTCCCATGATGCAGAAAGCTACACTGACTTAGGGAACAAGGATACCAGCCACTTACTAGGTGGCTCACTGCCATAGGAGCTGTGCAAGTATCTTACGCTCAGTATCTTGTTATCTTCATGAAAACCCATGAGGTTGGTACTGGCTTTACCTTCGTTTTACAGATGAGGAAACCAAGATTCCAGGAAAGTTACTTAGCCACTGAGTGGTCTGTCTGCAGCTAGAGATTATCATTTGAAACAGCTATAGCACTCCTGTCCAATGAAGAGTAACTTGGAGATTCAGGCAAAATAAGAGATTCTGAGAACTGGCTACAGAAGAATTACTAACAAATGGCTGCCATAAGAATAGGAGAGGTTAAACAAAAGATAGGGCCAAGTAAAAGTTACACAGATAACTTTATACATTTAGTGAGTCAGTCAAGGTTTTGGTATCAGTAGCAGCAACTAGGGAAAAGTGAAATATGATCTGAATCAAGGATATTGACATTATTTCATGGTGTCCATTTTTCCTCTCAAGCCCTGTCTTTCATCACAGAATGATTGATTTGTCCATCCGTGGGAGAATCCTAAATGACCACCCAGTCAATGGGGGACATAGCAGCTGCCACACAATCACAGGAGATAGGGATGAAAGGCCCTAGGAGGTCAAGTGTAAGCAGTCAATCTCTGGGCAGTGATTCCCAGGTCCCTCGATCTGCACTGTACTCTTCCACCTGGACCCAGGCAACCCTTCCTTCTTCCTGGATATTTTGCCCATTGGACTATAAGCTTCTCTTAAGGAAGGTATTTATGGAACTTAAAAACACCTTTCTCACCACCATCCCACAGGAAATAATCGCACTAGGTAGGCATGTTTACTTTGAGGCAATGGTGAACTACCTGAAGATGCATTCAGACTCTGGAAGTTTGAGAAGACAATTCTTATTTCAGAGAGTTCATCAGGATTTCCATGATGCAGAACTGATAGATGCCACTCGGTATTAGTGGGCCTTGACCATGAGTTCTGAGAGATAAGCAAATTTGGAAGCCAAAGAAACATTCCTAGATGAAAGCATTTCCATTATGAAGGTAAAATATCACAGAGCATCATTTCCCATGAAAAAAGCCATGAGACTTCAAAACTTGTCATCTCTGTATTTTCTCCTTTCATATTTTACTTTGTATTGTGGAATATGTTTACTGATGAATGATGGAAGTACTTTCAGGGGAATATATATGAATATGTTTAATCCAATTGTTATGAAGGTATTAGAGAAAGAAGGTATTATATGCATATTGGTAGGCAGCTTTTATTTAAATCAATCTGAAAATGTAACTAAAGCAGATAGTAAAAGGGGACTCCCCTGGTTGTCCCATGGTTAAGAACCCAACTTGCAATGTAGGGGATATGGGTTTGATCCCTGATTGGGGAACTGAGACCCCATATGCCATGGGAAAACTAAGCCCATGTGTCATAACTAGTGAGCCCATGTGCCACAAGGAAAGATCCTGTATGATGCAATGAAAACCCTTCATGCCACAAATAAGATCCAACTCAACCAAACAAATAAATAAGAGGATAGGAGAAGGTAGCTGAGAAATCAAATATGAAGCCTATAATAATCAGGAATCAAGAGGAACCAAATGGATATGGATGAAGAATTACATGAGGACATAGTAACTTATCACCTCTATTTCCAACACTGTATAAAGCCAGAGGGAGCATTGCAGAGTGGCCCAAGCCTATATGAATCCTGGGATCTAAAAGCAGGGTGTTGGTTTAGCTAAATGCTAAAAAGATTCAGATATAGCAGCTCAGCTCCACTTTAAAAGACAAATCCTGAGACATTTTGCAAAATCATGATCAGGAAAAGAAGAAAGTGCAAAGGTGTCTGAAATTCAGAGCTGGCTGCAATGAGTGGGGGCATCCCAAAAGTTAGATCTTTCTTGAGCACCAATGGATCAGGTAGTGTACAAAGCACTTTTTATCTACTTCCTCATAATTGCTGAAATAACTCTTGTGAACTACATATTATTAAATGTCCCCATTTGACAGTTAAGGATGTTGAGACAGAAAAATTAAGTAATTTGTCCAAAGGTACCAGCTAGCAAACTGTTCAACAGTGAGTGAAACCTAAGCAGGCTGGTTCTACAAACATGAACTCTTCATCATTTTACCATCAGCATAACGTGGAGGGCATCTTGGTAAGGAGATCACACAGGATTACTGTGCTTCTTGTTCAGGCAAACTTTGTGCTGGTGTTAGAGAAACACTTTTGATATAGGTTTACGTCACCCTGAGTTCGTTGTACCTACTTTGAAACCAAAGATCTGAAGCTGAAATTCAAAGACCGTATGGGGACAGAGTAATAGGGAACTGGGCTGAGAATTCCACCCAGTCTCTTCTCTACCACTAACTCACAGGGTGAATGTGGTCCATTCATTTGTCTTTGAGAAAACTGAGGCTTAATCATGTCTAAGGCCACATTCAATGCTGGATTGTAAATGACCCAGACAGGCTTTTTCAATGACTTGGTAACAGAATGGTTACATTTACAAATACTTGTGTTGAAAGAAAGTGAAAGTGAAGTCACTCAGTAGCATCTGACTCTTTGCGACTCCATGTACTATAGCCCGCCAGGCTCCTCCATCCATGGGATTTTCTAGGCAAGAATACTGGAGTGGGTTGCCATTTCCTTCTCCAGGGGGCTCTTCCTTACCCAGGGACTGAACCTGGGTCTCCTGCATTGCAGGCAGACTCTTTACCGTCTGAGCCACCGGGGAAGTAATTAGCTAATCTAACATTCTATTTCCGTATATCACTTGTGCATATAAATGTATGCATTCTCCCTTTGTGTTTCAAGATTAATAAACCACTCATGCCAGAGAAGCAAATGGTACATACTATTTTCTTATCATAGGACTCTCCGCTGCTGTAGGTTGTGGCCAGCGTGGATGAACACTCTTCCAGGTACCACGGCTTCTTTCCACTTTCGGCTGTGCTGCTGATGGAGATGGTATAGATGCTGTTGGTGTAGCCGTCACAGGAGCAGTGGTCTTTGCTCCGCCCACCGTTTCCTGATGCCCAGACGAAAACTGAGCCCAGGCCTCTCCGCCCCTACATGCAAACAGAAGGAGGTCACAGACTCCGCGTGAAGACAAGACCAACACCAACACAGCAGAATCACGCATTTGCAGGAGGGGTATGATGCTTGCCAGCTGGCTCAGTGGATGAAGAACCTGCCTGCAATGCAGGTGACGCCAGAGACATGGGTTCAATTCCTGGGTCGGGAAGGTCCCCTGGAGGTGGGCACTCCAGTCTTTCTGCCTGGAGAATCCCGTGGACAGAGCAGCCTGGCTGGCTACAGTCCATAGGCCGCAAACTGTTGGCCATGACTGAAGCGACAGAGCAAGCACAAGATGCTATATTAACAATATGCTGGATCTGAGCTGCTTTCTGAGGTTAGAGGGGTTGCTTTTAAAAATGAAAATAACTCAAATGCAATGTACAGCCTGATGACTATGGTTAATACTGTTAAATTGTACCTTTGTAAGTTGCTAAGAAAGTATATCTTAAAATTTCTTATCACAAAGAAAAATATTGCAACTATGTATGGTGATGGATGTCAACCAGACTCACTGTGGTGATCATTTCACAATTATATACAAATATTGAATCATTAACGTTGAATTCTTGAAACTAATGTCAACTATATCCCAATTAAACAAAGAATCAAAAATAATCCCTTTCACCTGATACAGTCATAGAAGTAACAAGAGCACCAACAATGAAAAAAATAAGGGCTAATATTTGCTAGATACCTACCATGGGCCAAGCACCATTCTAAATATTTTATATGAATTGGACTGAATTCCTCCAATGACTGTGAGAATGGTACAAAGTTTGTCCCCCTCATCCAGATAAAGAACTGAGATACAGAAGTCATGTTAAGGTCATAAGCCAGTAAACGGTAGGACAACATTTGAACCCAGACAGCCAGACCTCAGAGGTGGCATATTATTAGTCACAACTATCATAGTCATATGATATTCATATAAATCTACATCCACATGAAGTGGGTGCTATTATGTACCCTCATCTGATACATGAGCAATGTGAGGGGTACAGAAGTAGTGTATTTACTCTGAGATCACACTGTCAATAAAGGGCAGAATTTGGGACAAAGTCTTTCTTTCTAGAGCTGTGTCTCCTCTATGTATAGCAGGGACATTAATTATGAGGGATGTTAATAGATGCTACCAGAAATATAAGGATTTCAAGATCAACTATGTTTGGGAAACCGAATTAAGCAAATTAAACAGGTTCCCTTTTTGCAGAACTTTAAAGAGTCTTTAGGTGAGTGATCATTCATTGCAAAACCCTAACAGGGTGGCATGACTTGTAATTTCCAAACATATTTGCTTGTGGATATCTTCCTCAACCAGATCCAAGAAGTTTTTGGTTTTTCTTACAAAACTTGGCATAAGCTCAGCAAAGAACATAGATGTATTGACTATTTTTCTATATAAGATGAGATTTTCAGGAGAAAAGAGAGAAATAAGTCAAATTGAAGAATATTTCTCAGAACAGTTATAGCTGAATCCTTCAGAAATTTTACCGTATCAAATCTATAAGGCATGCTGGAGGAACCTAGGCCAAATCTATCATTTTGCAATTAGGAATACAATAGTGTGTGCTAAGTTGTGTCTGCCTCTTTGTGACTCCATGGACGGTAGCCTGCCTGCTTCCTCTGTCCATGGGGTTTCCTAGGCAAGAATATTGGAGTGGGTGGTCACTTCCTGCTCCAGGGGATCTTCCCAACCTAGGGATCAAACCTGCGTCTCTTATGTTTCCTGAATTGTCAGGCAGATTCTTTACCACTAGTGCCACCTGGGAAGCTAGTTTGTAATTAGGAAGCGAGAACCAAAGTCACAAAAATAGCAATGCTTAAATTTCTTTCCAGGCCCCAAGTCTTCTGGTCTCAGAGTATTTAGTGTGTTGTCCTGGAATTTCTAGAAAAAGAGCCAAAGAAAGAGAGATGACAAAGAATCTGGAGTATCTTTGATAAACTCTCCCTGACCTTCAATTTTCAAGGAATAGAATATTTATGACAGGATTTGACTTGACCTGAGCAAAGATTCCTTTCTGTCCTTCAATGTGGAAAAATGCAATATGACTACACAGGAATGGGAAAAATTCATGAAGAGAGGGGGAGAAACTTCTGGATGTTCCTGCCACTAGACAGCTGGGCCTGGTTTACCATCCTTCAATTTCCCATCCAAATATTCATGAAACAGAGAAAGATGCAAAAATCCCCCAGATATCATAAACTGAGGATTTTGTTCAATGCTTCTAATTCTCTAGAGGGAATTACCCCTCACTATGGTGTGGATGGCAAGATTGAGAAACTCAGGTGACTGACCCATATCTATCTCAGAGACATTATGTCAGCCAGAGAAGAATAAGAAGGTCCCATTTCATCACCAACATCTGTCCTTTCCATCATACACTGAGGAGCTCTGTCATCAGGAAAAAGCATGGTCACGTGGGAGCTTTACCCGACCAGTCAACAGAATGCTCGAGGTGATGCCAAAACTTACCTGGTTTAAAGAGCCCCATAACAGATGATGGCTTAAAACCCACAAAATGATGGAAAAGCACATATGGCACAATCACATTTATATATCTATATAAAATTATGACTGTGTGCTTATGTATAAACTTCAACAAAAAATCTTTAAAAACATATTCGATTTATTCCAATTTAAAAGAACAAATAAAATAAAAGGCACTGTTATTATGTGACTCAAAAAAATATTCTGTAAGACAATGTTTGGAAGATACTTTTGTATTGTAATATCATTACAAATGTAGGATGCAAAATGATATAGTACGATCTCAGTTTAGAAGTGTATGTGCTTGTGTATGTAATGAAGTTAATATGCAATACAGTGATATGCTTAAAGCTACCATCAGGTGACAGTGTAATAGAATTTCTCCTGCTCAATAAGATTAGAAAGGAATTTTATTTTATTAATACCATCCTACTGTGACCATGCAGGATTTTTATAAATAGAAACAAACACATTTATTTCTCCATTAAGACCGAAAATCCAGGGCTAATTCTTAAGAGATAATTTCTGTTTTATGATCAAGAGGAATTTTACACGTAGAAGGTTCACTGTGCCCTAAAAACCACAGAGGCTAACATTTACAGAGGCTTCCTATACATCAAGCACTGTACAAACATTTTTCTGTTTGTACACAATCAGTTCAGTTCAGTCGCTCAGTCGTGTTTGACTCTTTGCAACTCCATGGACTGCAGCACTCCAGGCCTCCCTGCCCATCACCAACTCCTGGAGTTACTCAAACTCATGTCTATCAAGTTGGTGATGCCATTCAACCATCTCATCCTCTGTCGTCCCCTGCTCCTCCTGTCCCCAATCCCTCCCAGCATCAGGGTCTTTCCCAATGATCAGTTCTTTGCATCAGGTGGCCAAAGTATTGGAGTTTCAGCTTCAGCATCAGTCCTTCCAATGAATATTCAGGACTGATTTCCTTTAGGGTGGACTGGTTGGATCTCCTTGCAGTCCAAGGGACTCTCAAGAGTCTTCTCCAACACCACAGTTCAAAAGCATTAATTCTTTGGCACTCAACTTTCTTTATAGTCCAACTCTCACACCCATACATGACTACTGGAAAAACCATAGCTTTGACTAGACGGACCTTTGCTGGCAGAGTAATGTCTCTGCTTTTTATTATTATTGTACACAATAATTCTGCACAATTCAAGTCTGTATCATTTTTTTTTTTTTTAACAGATGAGCAAACCAGGACTCAGAAATGCTCACTAATGCCAGACCCAAACTTAAATCCAACTGAGCCTGGTAAAGGCAAACTCCAGAGGAGGAGGGTATGGAGTCTGTAATCACCCCACTACCACATCCCAGGGCCTGAAGGGAGGCAGAGAGAGGGAGTCACAGAAACTGGAGACTGTGGGGTTAAGCGGAGCTGAAAACTGGGCAGGGGATGTGCCAGCCCGTGTTGGTCCTGCAGGGAAGGAGCCGAGGGGACTATGCACTGAGCAAGACCCCGTCTCTTCCTCCCTCTCCCCATTTTTCACTAATGTGCCCACTGGCTGGACGCCACCAGAAGCCAGAGGACCCGGAGCCCGTAGAGATCAGTATCCCAGAGCAGGAAGCTTGTGGAAAGAAGGGGACAGGAGAGCGGGAGGGTCTATTGGAAGATGTAGCTTCCTCTTTAAGCTGTGCTAGGGTCTGAATTGTGTCCTCTCAAATTCATATGTTGATGTCCTAACCCCTGAGGAGACTGTATTTGAAACAAGAGCCTTTAAAGAGGTAATAAATGTTAAATGAGGTCATAAGAGTGGGCCACAATCAGACAGGATGGTGTCCTTTTAAGAAGATGAGACAACCAAAGTGTGTGAACAGAAGAAAGACCTCCTAAGAACACAGCAAGAAGGCAGCTGTTTGCAAGCTGAGGAGAGAGGCCTTCCCAGAACCGAACTCTGCCAGCACCCTGAGCGTGGACTTCCAGATTGGAAGCCTCCAGACTGTGAGAACATCCATTTGTGCTGTTTCAGCCACCCAGGCTGTGGCGTTCTCTGCGGGCAGTCTGGCAGTGAATGACACAAGGTGAGAGGAGGAGATAAAGGATGAGGAGACCCCCCTCCCCGCCCCCAGGCTACGAAACACACAGATGCTGCCACCGCTTTTGTCTACAAGGCAACCAGACCTCTGCCTGCGTGTACAGCCGATGATTAAAGTCCCAGAAATAAACAGACTGAATTTGTGGGCTGAAAATGCCATACAGACAGCTGCTAAAGATCTAGGGGGCTAATCTGAAACAATTAGTAATTCAAAGGTTTATTTACTACAGATGCACAGGGAATTTTCATTAGTGTGCAATATTTGGAAAACCAAAACATATGGGGTAAAAAGAAATCTGGACATTTCCCCGAAATTCAGAGTAATTTCAGAATTAAATCTTAATGTGGGATGTAAGAAGAAGGGAAGGTGGGCAGAAGATTTTAAAGAGAAAAAAATATTGAGACATATTTTCCCAAAGTGTAGGAAATAACATTATTTTATACTGTGGTAAAGTATTATGATTACAACTGGTAACTCTGAATGAGAGGGAAAAAAAAAAAGTCCTCCAATTTGAGTGCCAAGTCGAAAAGATAGTAAATTTACAGTGAAATATACTGTGAAATCCACACAGGACCCATTTGACCAAATGTTAAATATTCTCTTTCATTGTGTATCTAATTGTGTATGTGTTTGTGGATCAAATCTGAGTCTCTTTACCATCAGTAAATACTATAGTATTTACTGTTGAAAAAACATCCATGTCAAAGTGGACCTGTGTTGTTCAAAGGTCAACTGCATTCTTCAGGAGCATGACTAAATGACCAGAGGCTTCCGGCAATTCAGAAGACATGGCTAGACACTGCGCTGGATGCTTTCACATCTATCAGTTAATTTCAAGCCAATTGGATATGCATTTTTACAGATAAAAAAGTGAGTAACATTAAGTAACAGGCACACTATCATGTAAGCAGAGTAGAATGGAGACAGGAAAGGGAGACTAACAAGTCTGATCAGAATCTACCTATCTGTATGTGTTGACAAGAAGAGATACAGACACAATAAGACAACTGTAGGAGGAGGAACTCTCATTAAAGTGCCTTGTCTTCAAGTACAGCCTGATACCAGCTTTACCAAAGCCCCTCGGTGCTCTGCTCCCTGCCTTTTCCTGATCTTTGCACATCAGTGAGAAAAGACTGCAGGCTTCCATGGAAGCTCTTTCATACATGATTCACCAGGAAGGGGTTTCAGGTTGGAAGAGGCTGGGGAAAGACAAGGACACCTATGACTATTCAGTACCTAAGATATGAAGAGAGAACTGTTCATCTTTTCGAAAGCTCAAAAGTATTCTGACAAGCATTTCCAAAATCAATCATGTTCCTTAAACAGAGCTAGGTTCACTGAAAAAAGTAGTTTTGGTCTAGAATCATGATGTAAAGGCAAAACAGTAGCAACAACAAAGATGATGCTTGTTTCAGAATTTAAAATATATACATATTGCATTTTAAAGTGATACTTAATAAAACTTTGAGTCACGATCATCACTGGGACAGATGAGTCACATGAAAGTGAAGTCTTCTTAAATGTTACCTGAAAAGAAATCTAATCCACAATTCAAAACAAATCAGGAGAACACAGCTTCTGGTGCCTTGGAGACCACATTGATATAACTTGGTGGGAGGAAGCATTCTTTGGGAAGACACCAAGAGAACATAGTCATGGGACAGATGCGTGATTAGATATCTTTGGGAAAGACTAAAGCCCGAGACTTGTTTCTTCAATCAGTAAATCTGGGCAAGATGAGGATGGGGAAATTAATTATAAGAGATGGAATAAGATCCAGGGAATAAAGTGGGTCAAGCCCCACAAATGCCCAATGGAATTAAATGAGGCAGATAGATATGAGATGTTTTTAAATGAGTAAAAGAAGGAGATGTGGCCTCTGACAGTTAGGAATCTAGGGCTTAAGTGCTGCTTTTGTTGGGAACAATCCTATGCTGAGGTACTACCTCTGCCAGCTACAGCATCCTCACCTGGAAAATAAGCACACCTGACTCTGACTTTATGATCTACTCCATAATGTTGGAGTGCCTGATGTGCAAAGCAGACAGGTTTCACTTGATTCTGGTTCTGTTTTCAGAATGTTTAGTTATCGTGTTCTCAGGATTATTAAGGTAAACAGAGGAATGACTCTAAGCATTTTAAAACCAAACTGTCAGACTTCCCTGGCGATCCAGTGACTAAGACAGTATTCTTTCACTCCAGGGGTGCAGGTTCGATCCCTGGTCAAGGAACTAAAATCCCACATGCCGTGAGTTACAGACAAAAAAACAAAATAAAACACTGTCATTAATTGTGGTTTATCTGGTGATTTTGAGGGCAGTCTCAGCAAGACTCAGGCTATTACCCACTTGTTTCCAAGCAAAAATTCTAGGATTAAAAAAGCTTAAAAATGGACAGCAACAGCTTCCCAAAGACAGTTTCAACAGCAGCCAACAAGCAACAGAGTGTTCTCCACCAGCACCTGCGGGGGTTCAGCCCTCCGTGGCTCCAGAGTCTGCTCCTTTTGCTGTCCTCAACCTTTCCATCCCTGCTTTCATGTGTCCACTTTCAGAACTGCTCCTGTAGCAGGAAATTGGATTTGGTCGAAGGACCATCTAAATATTCACAGACTGACTTACAAAAAACACTCTGTGGAGTGTCTTTACCAATCTCATTTTATGCTACTTAGCCGATCAAAGAATGGTTGATGACAGAAAAAGTCTGAAAATACAAATGCAGTTAAAGAAGGGTTTTGTGAATGATAACCTATTTCTCTGCAATTCTGTCTTTCCTCCCTTTTCTCAAGTGATAGTACTTCATTGTCCTCTCTTCTTCTCCATCTCAAGCTCACCCATCTTTTCTGCCCCACATCAGTTTTCCATATTCTGATTTTCTGTATACATAATAGGTCACTAAGCCACATATATTAAGCATTTTTAAATGTCCTATTGACTCTTTAATAACACCCTGAAAATATCAGATGCAGTCATTGTTGCTGTTGTTTAGTCACTTAGTCGCTAAGTCATGCCCGACTCTTCTGTGACCCTTGGGCTGTTTGTGGGATTTTCCAGGCAAGAATACTGGAGTGGGTTGCCATTTCCTATTTCAGGGGATCTTCCCCACCCAGGAATTGAACCGGTGCTCGGTGGTAAAGAACCCACCTTCAGTGCAGGAGACAAACAGGAACCATGGGTTCAATTCCTGGCGGGGGTGGCAGGGGGAAGATCCCCTAGGGAAGGAAATGGCAACCCACTCCAGTATTCTTGCCTGGAAAATCCCATGGACAGCCCAGCAGTCTCAAAACAGTCGGCATGACTTAGCGACTAAGCAACAGATGTAGTTATTTGCGATCATATACATTTTATCATGCACAAAAGACAATCCGTTTGATATGATTCCTGAGCATGCCACATGCAGCTGACTTTCCTTTCAAAGAAATAGAAAGCCTGATGATGATGGCTGTAGTATCAGATGCTGGTGACGAGAACTGCAAGCATTTCTGGTAAAATGCCACCATTTAAAATTCTACTTAAGTATCTACATGTAGGGTCTTTCCACCATCTTCTTCGTGTTCAAGTACATGAAGGAGAAGCATGATGCATTGAGTTCAGGGAACCTCAAGGGGACTTCAGCTCAGTTTTCTAAAAGGACACTTACAGTTATAGTCAAAGACTAGTGTAAAGAATAATCAATCAATGCTGCAAATACAGAATTCTTCCAGTCACGGGTTCCTGATAAAAAGCTACTATTATACTTACCAAGTGCATATAAAAGAAAAAAACAAACTGAGTTGCTTATTCACCATATCTGCCAGAATATAAATTCAGTAAAGCATCAGCTCCCTGAAGACGTGTAGAATCAATCCTGTCATCAGAGCTGCCCTTTCTTCGAAGGGCTGACTGAGGACTTGGACACACTACAGCTTCTGCTTTATCACCACGTGCACGATGCTGTGACCCGTGGGTCCCAAGAGCAGTATGACATCAGGGTAGATTTATTTAGCCTTGTTTATTTTTAACTGGAAGAAGAAAATCAGTCTTTCAGGGAGAAAGGATAGAAGATCATCTAGGAGTACATAAAAGCCAGGTGTGTTTACTAATGGAAGTAAGTAGGCCTTCAAGCAAGGAATTCTATTCCTGTTAACCTGTGGATTTTCTGTACATTTAAAAACTCCACATAATTAAAACGTGGAGCCCAAGAATGTGCTATGAATATTATTTAAAACTGGACACATAAGGTTCATACAGCGAATTTTTACGTTTCTACATAAGGAAATTAAGGGAATAAAGGGGGCAGGGCCAATCAGTGGCAGGGCAAAGCCAGCTCACCTCAACCAATGCTGTCCTGCAGTGACCCTTACTGATGCTAGGTATTGGGCTAAAAATGCTTAACAACATGGTTTAGAGAAACACTGCCTAGCAATGGTGCATTAGAGGAGAGGGGGGAAAAAAAACAAACCAGAAACAAACCCCCAAATCCTTCTTTTCCTTCTTTATCTCATTTACCAAGTCAACAATCTCCAAGTAATTGTCTGCCTTTCATGTTTTAACTATGGTCAATTCAGACTGACCAATGCCCCATATATTTTTTTTTCCCCCTCAGTGCCTGTCTTCCTCATTTAACTCTTGGTAGCCTAAGTAATGCTCAGGTTTGTTACCAATATTAACTTCTGGTCACTCCCACAGTCCTGCAAGCTCTAAGGCCTGCTCCAGGGGTTCTCTCGGGGCCTGGGGAAGGCTAACACTGGTCGTGCGGGAAGAGCAGGCAATTTGGGTTTGTCAGTTTCTCATTCCAAGGAACTGAAAAAGTACATGTGAATCTCATCTGCCCTCAGAAATAATCACAAGAATGAACAGCACCAACATAGCTATTCTGGGTACATTCACCATCCCAGCACTCCCCTTTTGAGGGAAAAAGAGACACACCTCCCAAAGGTTTCTCCATCCTGGGTCATCACAAAGCAAATGCAGTGTCATGCTCAGACTTTGAGGGGAGCCAGACTTATGAAATGGAGAAGGATTTTTTCAATATTAACATGAATTCTCTATTTTGAAACTGCCCAGAGAGATACCATCACCTTTCAATTATACTGAAGGAGTAGAACTTGAAAACTTCCTTTCACGGAGAATGAAAACATTAACTATCAACAGAAATTGTGGTGCTGGAAAAGCCTCTTAAGAGTCCCTTGGAATACAAGATCAAACCAGTCAATCTTAAAAGGAAATCAACCTTGAATATTCATTGGAAGGACTGATACTGAAGCCCGAAGCTCTAATACTTAGGCCACCTGATATGAAAAGCGGACTTATTGGTAAAGACCCTGATGCTGGGGAAGATTGAGGGCAGGAGGAGAAGGGGACGACAGAGGATGAGATGGTTGGATGGCATTATCGACTCAATGAACTCAAGTTTGAGCAAACTTTAGGAGATAGTGGAAGACGAGGGAGCCTGGCGTGCTGCAGTCCATGGAGTTGCAAAGATTCAGACGTGACTTTGTGACTCAGCAACAACAATGAAAGGAATTTATTGTAAATGTTTGAAAAGGCATTTGGAAAGAAGGATAGAGGATGATCCAGTAATAATGAAAAAGTGATCGCCTTCTCTCAGGTAGCTCTGGAGAAGTGAATATCTCCTGCAGGCTAGTTCCAACTCCTAGTTCAGCTTCAAAGGGGCGAGCAAAGCTGCCCTTCTCTGAAGCCCACCACGGGGCTTTATGTCACAGGCCTGTACTCCATGAAGCAATGACTTTGACCTTCTCTGGGGTAGCTCATAACGTTTCTGAAAGGGTGTAAATTGGTCCTTTACATTTTCTTCCCATAATAATACGATTCAAATGAAAGCAAATCACACTCCTGAAAAAAAATTACGATTGATATTACACCTATATTATTCACAAGATTGTGAAAGATACTCTAGGGTCCTTAAAGATGCACCGAATGTTGGCCTTCCTCTCGGGAGAAGATCAGCAATTATTCTGCCAGGTGTGTATGTCGGACCTCAGTCAGTTTTCATGATGGCTCCATAAAGTGAGTGTCGTCATAGCTTTGCCTCAGGGAAATGGAAACTGATGACGCAGTAACTCTTCAAAACTCTACAGAGAAACCAAGCTGAGGTTTCAGCACTGGTCTTTCTGACTTTAAGGCCAATACTTTCTACATCATCATGGGCTGCATCCAGGGATGAAGGGAAGAGACAATATACTGAAGTTTAGGATATGGCAAATCAGTTGCCTAAATGATAAATTCGCCAGGAGTTCAGAGGAAAGAGAGATCCCTGTTGCAGTGTTCACTTTCACAACCAGAATGAAAGCTACTGTTCACTGAGAGCTGGGTTTGCAGAGACAGGCCCAGGAGATGTGTTTCATAAAAGCAGACATCACACAGAGCATGGGACCAAGAGAGCCGGATCTGTGGCTTCAGTCTGACTCACAGTGGTGCTTCTTAATGACCAGGTTACCTACTTTGCCAAGACTTAGTTTCCAAATCTGTAAACTGGGGGAGGTTCCATGAGGATTATCCCTATGCCTAACTCAAGAGGCCGTCAGAGGTAATAACCATAATAATGTTTACAATCCTGAATATTAAATTTGGTTGTTTTCATCTTAAAGATGAGGAATATAGGCTCAGGGAAGGTGAAAAAGTGTCTTCAGCGGAAGTCATATATACTTCTAAATCATTTGGTGTTATCAACTCAGTTCAATTTATCCTTGTTTGTTACATGGTGGCCTGTCTTTTCTGATTGCTGACATGTTTTGTTGAAGGAAATTGATGTATCTGTCCTCCCCATCGGCTTTCTCAAATCTATGTTTAGAATCACAGAAGCTCAGAATTGGTATGAACCTGAATTTGACCCAATCTAATCCTTGTATGATGTTGTATCTTCCCTATAACACAGACATCCAGACTATACTAGAATGACTTCTGTGATAAGGACTTCATTTATTCCCCAGGCAGCCCAGTAGTCACTAAAAATAGAACAAAACGAACTAAAAGAAAAAGAGGACTGTTATTGATATCTGGTTAATCCATGAGAAGAATGAAGGGAATTAGAATGGAATTTGCAAAAGTTAATAAAAACTACTCACAGTGTTAATAACAAATCTCTAAACTAAAAACAAGGTGACAAAGACACTTGACATGTGCATTATACAAGGCAGGATAAACATGTACTCCTTTCAATAGAAATGCAGTACAATTCACAATGATATAGCAATCTGAATCTGATCCTCAGATACCAGATAATTTTCAACTATAGAATGTGAAACCACCTATGTATTTATGAAAACATATTTCTTTGTTTCTAAAATGGATAATAATCTTCTGGGTCCATTTGGCAAGTCACTTCTTAGCTCTGTTAATGTTCTAAAAACAAAGAATTCCATCAGGACATAGTTCAATTCTAGGGGAGGATTTTTATTTTATTTATTTATTTTTTTTTTTTTTTAGGGGAGGATTTTTAAAACAAATTCCAGTTAAAGTCAAATTTCCTGAAGTGGAACCGATATAAAAAAAGCTCCCCTGTCTATCTTTGCCTACCCATATTTTATTTCAAAGTTTTACATCATTTGCCAGCTAATTTCACAGCAATCTGTCATTTATTAAAATGCAAACTGGTACCAAGTCTGCTACACCTGGGTGTGTATTGGATAAAAACATATCCTTTCCAAGAGGAACTGGTTAATTTTATTATGATTATTGGGCTTCCCTGGTGGCTCAGCTGCTAAAGAATCCACCTGCAATGCAGGAGAGACCTGGGTTCAATCCCTGGGTTGGGAAGATACCCTGGAGAAGGGAACGGCTACCCACTCTAGTATTCTGGTCTGGAGAATTCCATGGACTGTATAGTCCATGGGGTCACAAAGAGTCAGACACAACTGAGCGATTATTACTGATTTATTATATAAGCTCATTATATCTCCTCTTTCCTGTTGTGGTGAACATATTCCTTTAAGGGTGAAGAAATGTGTGTGTGTGTGCACATGCACATGTGTGTAAATGAGACAATGTGTGATAATAAAGCAAGCCTGTGCTTTCAGCAAGTATTCCAAATATTCAATCAGTTGTAAAATCTGGTGAATAGAGAAGAAAATTGATGATAGAAAGGAGATATACTAATCAGAGGCTTCACAAGAGACTCAACAGCCTGACATATGCCAATAGATGTTCATCAAATGTCCCGGTTTCCCTCTGGACTCCTGAGAGCAGAGTGAGGATGGGATGGAGGCCACTGTTCCAACAGGGAGACGAGAGGCCACTGATGCTGATTTCACCTACTTGTGTTCCCCATCCTTGACACTGGGTCTGTATGAAATCATTGGCATGTTTTAATTGATAATCCCAAAGCCTAAAAAGCTCAAATAAAAAGAACCTGGAATTGAAAGTATACTTGTGTAGATAAAATGGCAAAGCAAACACTGTAAGTCACGCTTCTACAATATCTACGGTGAACTACATGATTTCTCCAGACGAAAGATTAAGCTAAATGTCAAATCATTGCTTGATATATAGTGAACTATGAAAAAACAGTTCTTGAGTAAAATAATCAGGGAAGTACTGGTAACCCCAATATAGGGTTTTCTGATTATGAGAAAAGAAAAAGATTTAATTCTAGGCTTTCTTGCTTGTTTTCTAAAGGATATTATTACAAACACTTGTCAGGAAATTTCAAAACTGTCAATGCATTAGATACCTGCTGATGAATATCAAATGTATTATTATAGTTTAATAATCCAAACAGAGCAAAAAAGATGACTGCAAGGCAGTAAGTTTTGTTATGGGGTGTTTTTATCCTGTTCTTATTGTTTAATAGATCTGGGAGTCTGTCGGCACTTAATTTAGAACTTTTATTCATCATTATATGGTGAGTTCCCCAAAGACAAGTCCTGACTGTTATTGACCTTTCACTAGCACCTAGCAAAGTGCTTGGAGCCAAAGCACCAGTGAGTGTTTCCTGAATACAGTAAGAAATGAATGAATGAATGGAGTCAATTGAAGACAACTTTAGGTAATTAGCTCCTTATTCTGACACAAATCTTGGGTCACCTATCCCTAAAACACTGTCAATCAACTCACTCATTTTATAAAATCGCTTGTTATTTAGAACTGTCTGAGCAGATGAAGCCAAGAGTTTTCCCTGAGAGGAGTCTTTGCCAGTCATACCAAGGAGTCAAGTCAAAGGATACCATGGTAAGTGAAATAGTATCCATTTGAATGAGAGCAACTTTTCAAAACTATCCTTTCTCAAGACTTTGATTCTGGGACTCCTGCAAAAACTGAAAGAGACCCTATGTGCCCTCTAAGAAGCTTAGAATGTTTCTTGTTGGTCACAGGGAGAAGTGATGAGTTTTATAAAGAAAAGACAAATGTAAAGATGTACATGTAAAAGTACTTCGGCTTTGGTGTGCATGCTGAATTGAAAGTTGACGCTTGAGCTGGGAGGATGGAAGTTTTGAAATCATGCTATTGCCAAAGCCTGTATGAGAAATGTTGTTTCTAAGGACAAGAGGCCAGATTCCATGGACTTTTCAGAAGCAGGACAGGAAAGAAAGACTTATTACATGGCTAGAATGAAGGAAAGGGGAAATGACAAGTTTCAGGAAGGGAGACTGGGTGAATATCAGTAACATAAAGTACATACATACATAAATGTTGGTAAAAGCAACTCAGTCACTACAATTATTTCCATTCTAACATTCTGACTCTAAATGTCTACTAAGATTAGTTGAATGTTCACAAAGCAGTTCTAAAGAATTTAAAATGAAATGTAATAGCAAGTCAAAAGAGGTCATGAAAAGAAAAGCTTCCTTGTGGTTAGAGTTTAGAACACTGATTAAATAAACAAACATACCTTTCTATTGGAGGACTTCTCAAAGCTTTTAATATGCTTTTAAATTTATAAAGGAAGCATATAATAAGTGGTATTTCTCGTGTATTTGATAGCAAAATCCCTCTATTTGTCCCCCCTTTTAGCATTTTATTAGTGTTTTTTGGAAAAGCTTTAGAAAATACCCTCCCGTTTTCTTCCATTTATTTTGGTCACTCCCTAACAGAAGTCTCAGGATTATATATTTACCTTCCCTAAGGATCATTCAGCAATATGAAATTGATTAAACCCAGAAATTTGGAACAATAAAAACTTTTTATAATATTTCACATGATTAATTGGTATTTTACTTTTATTACTCTTGCCATTTTACTAATGATAACGATTAAGATTCATAACATAATTTAGAGACTCTTATGTTCCAGGAACTCTGCTGAGTAGTTTACAGACATTAATCCTATAATCCTCATAATAGTCCTACAAAGCAATTACTAGCGTTTAGCTCCATTGTAGAGAGGAACAAACTGATACTCAGCGAGGATAACTGACTTGAAAAGGGCAAGGTATCAGAACTCACTAGAGAGTCTGTCTGAATGCAGTCTGGGTCCAGTAATCACTAGACTATACCATGTATAATAATTCACTTCCAAAATACTAACCAAAAACAATGCAAGTGTTATCCTGAAGCAAATTAACTCAATATATGCAGCAAGTGGGCATGGAAGTCATTCATACATTCATACACTAAACACCTATTGGGTGCAAGACACTGTTTTGGGTACGTGAGATATACTACAGAACAAAATGGTCAAACTCTGGATCTTTATGGAAGAGACAATCAATGTAGTAAGTAAATCTATTACACAGAAGGAAGAATAAAAATTGCCAAGAAGGGGTTTTGATGGGTTGGAATGTATGTGTATTATACTGTGGATGGAAAGAACCAGGCAGGCCTCCTTGTTAGGACTTTAGATAAGAACTCAGAGTACTGGGTTTAACTGTGACCTTGATGAGGAGAGTGAAAAGCTGGCTCAACATTCAAAAAACGAAGATCATGGCATATGGTCCCATCACTCCTTGGCAAATAGATGGAGAAACAATGGAAACAGTGACAGACCTTAATTTCTTGTGCTCCAAGATCACTGCAGATGGTGACTGTAGCCATGAAATTAAAAGACACTTGCTCCTTGGAAGAAAAGCTATGACAAACCTAGAGAGCATATTAAAAAGCAGAGATATCACTTTGCCGACAAAGGTCCATCTAGTCAAAGCTATGGTTTTCCAGTACTCGTGTATGGATGTGACAGTTGGACTGTAAAGAAAGTTGAGAACCAAAGAATTGATGCTTTTGAACTATGGTGTTGGAGAAGACTCTTGAGAGTCCCTTGGATGGCAAGGAGATCAAACCAGACCATCCTAAAGGAAATCAGGCCTGAATATTCATTGGAAGGACTGATATTGAAGCTGAAACTCCAAAACTTTGGCCATCTGATGAGAAGAATTGACTCATTTAAAAAGACCATGATGCTGGGAAAGACTGGAGGCAAGTGGAGAAGGGGACGACAGAGAATGAGATGGTTGGATGGCATCACCAACTCAATGGACATGAGCTTGAGCAAACTCCATGAGGTGGTGATGGACAGGGAAACCTGGCGTGCTGCGGTCCATGGGGTCATGAAGAGTCGGACACAACCGAGTGACTGAACTGACTTGATAAGAACAGCTTTAGTGGAAGGATGGGGCAGAGTCCAGATGCCATGGCTTCCCAAATAACAGGAAAACATGAGGTTGTAGAGGGCAAGTATGGACTACAGTTTCAAGGCATTTTGTTTTAAAGTGAAAAAAAAAAAAAAGGGAGTTACTGGAAGGGTTTCCCTGGTGGCTTAGATGGTAAAGAATCTACCTGCAATGCAGGAGACACGGGTTCGATCTCTGGGTTGGGAAGATTCCCTAAAGAAAGGAATTGCTACCCACTCCAGTATTATTGTCTGTAGAATTCCATGGACAGAGGAGCCTGATGGGCTACAGATGGGGTCGCAGAGTTGGACATGACTGAGCGACTGAACACACACGCATGCACAAGGAGACCAGAGATAGCTTTCCCTCTCTTTCCTTTTAGCCATATGAATGACTGTGGATGGCGATAATAAGTTGAGAGAGAAGTTCTGAAGATGAAAGAAGAGATAATTGACTGAGCCATGTCATTGATAAGGTGAGAAGGAAAGGGGTTCAGTGAAGAAATAGAGGAAGCAGACTAAGGTAGAAGAGCAGTTAACTTGCCATGGTAACAGGAGAAAAGCTTAAACATGTGGACACAGATGAAGGGACAAGGTTAGATGCACCAAACAGTATAAAAATGACACACAAAACTATTAGTTTGTTGAGGCCCACATTCTAACTTCTTTGTTGTTGTTCAGTCGCTAAGTTGCATCCGACTCTTTATGGCCCCATGAACTGCAGCATGCCAGGCTTTCTTGTCCTTTACTATCTCCCAGAATTTGCTCAAATTCATGTCCGAGTCAGCGATGCTATCTAACCATCTCATCCTCTGCCGCTCCCTTCTCCTTTTGCCTTCAATCTTTCCCAGCATCAGGGTCTTTTCCAATGATTCAGCTCTTTGCATCAGGTGGCCAAAGTATTGGAGCATTAGCGTCTATCCTTCCAATGAATATTAAGGGTTTATTTCCTTTAAGATTGACTGGTTTAATCTCCTTGGAGTCCATGGAGCAAAGCCATGGACTCTGCTTTTTAATACTTTGTCTAGGTTTGTCATAGCTTTCTTTCCAAGGAATAAGTGTCTTTTAATTTCATGGCTGCAGTCACCATCCACAGTGATTTTGGAGCCCAAGAAAATAAAATGTGTCATTGTTTCCACTTTCCCCCCTTCTATTTGCCATGAACTGCTGGGACTGGATGCCATGATCTTAGCTTTTTGAATGTTCAGTTTCAAGCCAGCTTTTTCACTCTCCTCTTTCACCCCCAGCAAGAGGCTCTTTAGCTCCTCTTAGCTTTCTGCCATTAGAGTGGTATCATCTGCATATCTGAGGTTGTTGATATTTCTCCCAGCAATCTTGGGTCCAGCTTGTGATTTATCCAGCCTGGTATTTTGCATGATATACTCTGCATATAAGTTAAAAAGCAGTGTGACAATACATAGCCTTGACATTCTCCTTTTTCATTCTTGAACCAGTCCACTGTTGCATATTCAGTTCCAACTGTTGCTTCTTGACCTGCATACAAGTGTCTCAGGAGACAGGTAAGGTGGTCTGGTAGTCCCATCTCTTTAAGAATTTTCCACAGTTTATTGTGATCCACACAGTCAAAGGCTTTAGTGCAGTCAATGAAAGAGCAGTAGATGTTTTCTGGAATTCCCTGGCTTTCTCTATGATCCAAAGAAAGTTGGCAATTTCATCTCTGGTTCCTCTGCCTTTTCTAAACCCAGCTTGTATATCTGGAAGTTCTCAGTTCACATACTGCTGAAGCCTATCTTGATGGATTTTGAACATAACTTTGCTATCACGCGAAATGAGTGCAACTGAATGGTAGTTTGTACATTCTTTGGCATTTGCCCTTCTTTGGGATTGGAATGAGAACTGACCTTTCTCTGTCCTGTGGCCATTGCTGAGTTTTCCAAATTTGCTGACATACGGAGTGCAGCACTTTAACAGGAAAATTATTAGTTCATCGAAGCCTGCATTCTGACTTCTTTAGCTATGCTATCTATGTTCTACAAAATTGAGAAGAATATTTATCTTATGAGGTTATTGTGAAGATTAAAAGCTATCTATTTTAGGGCTTAGGAGAGTGTGTAAAGTATAATAGACTGGCAAATGTTATTATTATTTTCATGCAGCCCAAATTATATAATTCTAATTCTTACATTTAATTTTATGGCCCCTTAGCATCAAATAAAGTGTTATTAATATCTTTAAGAGAA
This sequence comes from Cervus elaphus, assembly GCF_910594005.1. NCBI lineage: Eukaryota > Metazoa > Chordata > Mammalia > Artiodactyla > Cervidae > Cervus > Cervus elaphus. The sequence continues at coordinate 49,958,773 of NC_057843.1, read as the reverse complement.
AGAGTAAGTTGTCAACTGTGACATGGTTTCTCTTAAGCAATTCTGGCACATTAATTCTAAAGGGGCGATAAATTGAATCAATTCTGATTTTGTTAAAGTCTTTGAAAACAGTGTTTCATTTTACCAGGTCAAATACTTAGAGTAAACAAACAGAGAGCACTTTGAAATTCAATATTTGCTATATTTTTTGATTAGCAAGCAGAAGTAAAGAATGCAATCAATACTTGGACTCCCTGGGCAAAATTTATTTCCTTTGTGGAAAATCTTTCTTGATCCTTAGTCTTCTCTCTCTTGCCACCAGTTTCTCCAGATGTCTTGGTATTGCTGTCACCCTAGTCCACCTCATTAACAACTCCTTCTTGGACCATTTCAACCTTCCTCTCTTGCCTTCCCATCCCTCACCCCACCTGCAGTCCATTCTCTACACAGCAGTGATGTTTTCAGATTGTGTATTCCATCAGGCTGCTACTCTGCTGAAAACCTCCACTGGCTTTCTCTATGGGATTAAAAGGCAAACACCCTCCATGGTTTAGGAGGCCCTGCTGAGCTAGCCTCCTGCCTACATCTGTGGCCACCTCCTACTGCCTGCTTTCTGTTCCTGTAGCTTCCAACACCCAAATAAACATTCTGTGATGGAAATCCACCCTAATCTCATTCTCCGCTCAGGGTGCTTTTTGGCTCTTGCTGTCCCTTCTGCAGAGAACATTCCTTTTACATCTATTGACCTGACTGGCTTCTTATCATGTAGGTCTCCATTCATATATTGCCTCCTCCTCAAAGATGACTCCCTGTCCTCCCTAACTAAACCATTCTTCCCCAGCCCACCACCCCTAGTCATCAGTTTAACTTCATTCATAACTCTTAGCCTTAGCTCAACAGTCTTGATAGTTTCTATGTTTGTTTTGTCTTATTGCTAGAATGGGGAAACTTTTAGGCATTACATAAAAAACTTAGATGTTTTCTTCTCTCTTTTATCTACAGTGTGAAAGTTCACTAAGCTTAATAAAAAAAAAGAAATTCCAATTCCTGTACTTTGTAGATGACGTAGGTAAAACTGTAATAAGTTACAGTGACTTTAAATTGCCACATGGTTTTTTAACTGGTTCCTTGAAGGAATTATTTTATTACTCATTTATTCCCTCATTCCTTAAATCACTCAGCCAATATATCACTTATTTCTTTTGTTATTGTGCTCTCTAATCTAATTTTACATAATTATCCAATTATTTTCTATATATTTGACAATGTTATATAAAGAGCACAAATTAAAATAATCTCAAAGAATATAAATTTTACTATTTCATTTGATGCCTGATAATGGAAGAATGAGTGAGTTTTTTTACTTGGAAATGACTGTCTAATATACGACTTTCAAAGTAATAAATTATATAGTCAAAGATATTTAGAGAAACAGCCCTTGGGAAATAATTCAAGCCGCAATCATAGATAACTGAAATGAATCTGTATACTGATAGGCTATCTTAATGAAATTAAAGATGAACTATTATAAGGCAAGTAAAATTGAAGGTGAGTATGGATGTGAGAGTTGGACTATAAAGAAAGCTGAGCACCAAAAAATTGATGCTTTTGAACTATGGTGTTGGAGAAGACTCTTGAGAATCCCCTGGACTGCAAGGAGATCCGACCAGTGCATCCTAAAGGAGATCAGTCCTGGGTGTTCATTGGAAGGACTGATGCTGAAACTGAAATTCTAGTACTTTGGCCATCTCACACGAAGAGTTGACTCATTGGAAAAAGCCCTAATGCTGGGAGGGATTGGGGGCAGGAGGAGAAGGGGACGACAGAGGATGAGATGGTTGGATGGCATCACCGACTCGATGGACATGGGTTTGAGTAAACTCTGGGAGTTAGTGATGGACAGGGAGGTCTGGCGTGCTGCGATTCATGGGGTTGCAAAGAGTTGGACATGACTGAGCGACTGAACTGAACTGATAGACATAGGAAGAACAATAACAACATTACAGAACTCAAAAAGTCTATACTGACTTTTATAACCTACCACTATAAGTAACTAAACAGAATCATCTAGAACTCCACAGTGTGGAAATGGTATGGAAAAAAAGAATGGGGGATTGAGAATATATACAAAGATTTATAGAAGGACAAGATCTCCTTCCTGAAAAAAAAAAAAAAGAAAAACATATATATGGTATTTCTTGAGCACCTGTTATGTTCCAGGCATTGTGTCTATTGCTCTATATGCATTATCATCTCATTTAGTACTCATAACATCTTTGTAAGTAAATGCCATTATTGCCCTACTGTAGATGAGGAAATGGAAGTAGAGAGGTAATTTGATGTAAATCAGGTCAGAAAGCAGTAAATGACAAATCCTAGACTCAACTCTAGACTAAGTCCCAAGCCCCATGTGCATTAAACACATGAAAACCCTTTCATGCTGATCTTATCACATTTAAATGAGTCGCCACTGCCTTTCCATAATTAGATATGCAATGCTGAGAGTTAGAATAATTTGTTCTTTATAAGAATTATTTATTTTGTTACTATCTTAACTCTAAAAGTATAATAAATGGTTTGTTTTAAAACTAAATTCCTTGTTTTTCCAGATTAAAACCTTGAAGGGTCCTCCATGGAAAGTTGAATAAACTATGGGATTTCCATACTCCCAAAATTTTGAAAAATGAAAATAAATGAGTCCCATCCTATGGAATGCCCCAGATGGATACCCATGCTGCACTGTGAGGTGAAAACAGCAACATGTACAGACATATGGCCCCCATTTGGCATATGAATGTGGATAGAGTATGGAAAGATTTAGCCCATACGCTTAGCAATAGTGTTCTAGTTGGATAGGAAATCTATTTTGATTTGATTGTTACAGCAATGATCATTGTAACAGGCATGGGTTACTTTTATAAGTAATGATGAGTATAGAATAATTTTTCCAAATTATTCATTTCTGAATATAATCTTCCTATATGTTTGCTAGTTTTCTCAGATCATCTTGTTTATAATCTTTGCTCTTTTCTTCTTCAATCAACATACCACATTTGTGTTTGTTTTCTATATTAGACTTCCAGTTAAGACTTTCAATGAATGAAAGATTCACTAGCAAAAAATAAAATTGAAAACTATGGGTCCACACCATGTGATTCAATGACAGCTACTGAATATAGGACATTCTCTCTATATATGGACATATTCATGAGGCTTTGTGCATTACTGACATAGGTAGATCCATTTTAATGAGAAATTTCAGATAGTTCTTTATTGTGTTAAATGCTAGATACAAACAGTTGAAAATGAAGTATGAACTAAACATGACTAATTTAACTTGAATAACCATTCCATTAATGATACATGCAGAGAATAATAATGTGCAGTCCAGAGCTTTGGTAATAATATCACCAGATTACTTAGAGTGCATTTATTTGGTGTTCAGGCAACCCTGAAAGGAAAAGTCTATGTAACAACATAGAACATTATCCTATTGTTTCAAAGGGTTCTAATGTAGCTGAAAATTGACAGAGCTAGGAAAGTCTAAATCAAACCTGAACTACAGTTAGAAAGTGCATACAGAACAAGTACAGAAGATTTTCTTCCAGGCTCTTTCAGAATAACCAGGAGATGGCTTAGTCCAGTCTTCCGATTAAAACCCTAACACCAATCCCACAAAGGTGAAAGAATATTTGTACTCCAGCGGCAACATTAACTGTATGCACTTCACTGCTTCAAATTAGGCCTGGATTTATAACAACCCTATGGTTAACATATTTCTCAGTGATTAAATTAGATTCAACAAACATTCGCTGAGTATTCACTAGAATTCAATGTACTTTATGGGAAATGGCAACCCACTCCAGTATTCTTGCCTGGAAAATCCCACGGACGGAGGAACCTGGTAGACTACAGTCCATGGGGTCGCAAAGAGTCGGACACGACTGAGCGACTTCACTTTCTTTCTTATGGGTTTGGAAAGCCCATAAAGGTACATAGAGTACAAGCTCTGCTCTTCAAGAACCTATTATTTAGTGAGAAAGATACATGCAAAACTACCTGATAAAGAGTATACATACCACCAGGAAGAATACAAAGTACAGGGAAGACAGGGTGGAGATCACATATACTTAATTCTAGTTTGGGCAGTGAGAAGGCTTCTGGGAAGAGGTAACAGTTTAGCTGCAGTTCGATGGTCAGATAGGATTTGTCTATAGAGCTGCAGGTCATCAGAGACGGGAAGGACCACATACTGCAGAGAAAGCACTGCGTGCTACTGGGTAGTGAGAGCGGAGGAGGCTTCACGGACACAGAAAACAAACCTATGGTCACCAAAGGGGGGGGGATAAATCAGGAGGACGAGATAGACTTGTTGGCGTTGTTCAGTTGCTAAATCATATCTGACTCTTCCGTGACCCCATGGACTGTAGCCCACCAGGCTGCTCCGCTCATGGGATTTCCCAGGTAACAATACTGGAGTGGGTTGCCATTTCCTTCTCCAGGGGACCTTCCTGACCCAGAGGTTGAACTAACATCTCCTGCATTGGCAGGTGGACTTTTTACCACTCAACCACCAGGGAAGCCCATTAGTAGACTACCATACATAAAATAGGTAAGCAATAAGGATTTACTATATAGCATGGGAAACTATGTTCAATATCTTATAATATCTATAACAGAAGATAAAGTAAAAAATATATATGTAGTTGAATCACTTTGCTGTACGCCTGAATAACACAATATGGTAAATCAAATATATTTCAGTAATAGTAATAAAAGAGTGGTGAATGATTAAATTCCAAAAAAGTAAACAGAGATGAGGAAGCAAAAAGAGGTCAGGCCCAGGTCAAAGATGGCCTAACATGAACATGATTAAAATGTGTGCGTTAAACTCCCACATATGGAGAACAAACTAGTGGTTACCAGTCAGGAGAGGGAAGAGGGGAGGGGCAGTATAGCAGAAAGGAATTAAGAGGTACAAATTATTAAGTATAAAATAAGCTACAAGGACATACTGCACAACATGGGGAAGATAACCAATATTTTGCAATAGCCATAAATGAGTATATCCTTTAAAAACTGTGAATCAGTATACTATATACTTGCAACTTATATAATATCATTTATCAACTATACTTCAATAACTTTTTAAAAAATAAAGTAAAAAAATGTATGCTTTAAGTTACCCAATAGTCCATTCACAGTGAGAAAGAGAAAGGAGTTGCTTTTGATGGAATATTACAAGTATCCCTTAATCTTTATTTAATTTAAATAAGACAGTATTTCTTAAGATCTATAATTTGAAACAGATATTGTATTATATTAAATTTTATGGTTCTAGTTACATTAGAATTAGGGGAGGCATGGCCAGTGAATTCTTTAGTGAAATCAAGAAAATGATGATGAGTTAAGCTGCCTGGTTAGGGAATGTGGTAATAGCATAAAAATAATTTTGTTCTGGGAAAGAGGTAAAGCTTTGTCCTGGGATAGAGGGAGAGGACTACACAAGGGAAATGCACAGAAGGGTGTTGTGCGACGATCCATCAACACCAGCTGGGGGGTTTCAACACCTCTAATTCTCAATCATCCAAATTAAAAATTAACATATTGATGAGTACTACTACACAGTCAGCAAAAGCAAGACCTGATACTGATTGTGGCTCAGATGACGAGCTCCTTAGCACAAAATTCAGGCTTAAACTGAAGAAAGTAGGGAAAACAACTAGCCATTCAGGTATGACCGAAGTCAAATCCAATATGATTATACAGTGGAGGTGATGAACTGATTCCAAGTGATTAGATCTGATAGACAGAGTGCCTGACGAACTATGGACAGAGGTTCATAACACTGTATAGGAGGTGGTGACCAAAACCATCCCCAAGAAAAAAAAATGCAAGAAGGCAAAGTGGTTGTCTGAGGAGGCCTTACAAATAGCTGAGAAAAGAAGAGAAGTCAAAGGCAAAGGAGACAGGGAAAGATACACCCAACTGAACGCAGAATTCCAGAGAATAGTGAGATGAGATAAAAAAGCTCTCTAAGTGAACAATGTAAACAAAGAGAGGAAAACAATAGAATGGGAAAGACTAAAGATCTCTTCAAGAAAACTGGAGATACCAGGGAACATTAAAGACTAGGATGGGCACAATAAAGAAGAGAAATGGCAAGGCCCTAACAGAAGCAGAAGATATTAAGAAGAGATGACAAGAACACACAGAAGAACTACCTAAAAAAGGTCTTAATGATCCAGATAACCACGATGGTGTGGTCACTCCCCTAGAGCCAGTCATCTTGGAGTGTGAAGTCAACTGGGCCTTAGGAAGCATTGCTACAAACAAAGCTAGCAGAGGTGATGAAATTCCAGTTGAGCTATTTCAAATCCTAAAAGATGATGCTTTGAAAGTGCTGCACTCAATATGCCAACAAATATGGAAAACTCAGCAGTGGCCACAGGACTGGAAAAAAAGTTTTCATTCTAATCCCAAAGGAAGGCAATGCCAAAGAATGTTCATACTACCACAGAATGGCACTCATTTCACATGCTAGCAATATTATGCTAAAAATCCTTCAAGCTAGGCTTCAGCAATACGTGAACCAAGAACTACCAGATGTACAAGATGGATTTAGAAAAGGCAGAGGAACCAGCGATCAAAATGCTGACATCTACTGGATCATAGAGAAAGCAAGAGAATTTCAAAAACACATCTACTTCTGCTTCAGTGACTATGCTAAAGCCTTTGACTGTGCGAATCTCAACAATCTGTGAAAAATTCCTATAGAGATGGGAATACCAACCAAATTACCTGCCTCCTGAGAAATGTGTATGCAGGTCAAAAAGCAACAAGTTAGAACCAGACATGGAACAATGGACTGTTTCAAAATTGGCAAAGGAGTACGTCAAGGCTGTATATTGTCACTGTGTTTATTTAACTTCTATGCAGAGTACACCATGCAGAATGCCAAGCTGCATGACTCACAAACTGGAATCAAGACTGCCAGGAGAAATATCATCAACCTCAAATATTCAGATGATGCCACTCTAATGGCAGAAAGTGAAGAGAAATTAGAGTCACTTGATGAAAGTCAGAGAGGAGAGTCAAAAAAACTGCCTTAAAATTCAACATTCAAAAATGAAGATCATAGCATCTTGTCCCATCACTTCATTGTAAATACATGGGGCAACAGTGGAAACAGTGACAGATTTTATTTTCTTGGGCTCCAGAATCACTGCATTTGGTGACTGAAGCCACAGTATCATAAGACTCTTGCTTCTTGGAAAAAAAAGTTATGACAAACCTAGACAGTGTATGAAAAAGCAGAGACAGCATTTTACCAACAAAGGTCTGTATAGTCAAAACTATGGTGTTTGCAGTAGTCATGTATGGATAGGAGGGTTGGACCATAAAGAAGGCTGAGTGCTGAAGAATTGAGGCTTTAGAACTGTGGTGCTGGAGAAGACTCTTGAGAGTCTCTTGGACAGCAAAGAGATCAAACCAGTCAATCCTAAAGGAAATCAACCCTGACTATTCATTGGAAGGACTGATCCTGAAGCTGAAGCTCCAATACTTTGGCCACCTGATACGAAGAGCTGACTCAAGTCTCTGATGCTGGGAAAGATTGAGGGGAAAAGTAGAAGGGGCCAACAGAGAATGAGATAGTTGGATGGCATCACTGATTCAATGGACATTAACCCAAGCAAATTGCAGGAATAAAGGATGAGGAAGCCTGGTGTGCTGCAATCCATGGGGTCACCGAGTCGTACACAACTTAAGCAACTGAACAACAATAATGGTGATGTTAATATTCATATTAATAAATATTTCCCTTGAATAAATCTAAGCGTCCAAATATACCTCTGTTCTTATCAGAGGCAACTCTTTAACCCTTGGCTTATTTGCAGGACAGACATGACACCCAATCCTGTCTACTGACTTAGCCTAGAGCTCCATCCATTCCTCTAGTTGGGAGAACTGGAAACCCATTTCAGAGGAGGCTTCACGATCATCAAGCAACACAGTTTGATCTGAGGTCTTTTAAAATACACAAAGAGCTCATGCAGCTCTATGTCAAAAAAACCCAAACAACCCAATCAAAAAATGAGCAGAAGATCTAAAAAAGACATTTCTCCAAAGAAGACATACAGATGGCCAAAAAGCACATCAAAAGATGCTCAACATCACTAATTGTTAGAGAACGAGGCATCGCCTCATACCAGTCACAATGTCATAATTAAACAGCCTACAAACAGGAGAACAAGATGGCAGAGGAGTAGGTGGACGTGGAGTACATCTCTCTCCACAGATACATCAGGAATACAATTTCAGACACAGAAGTGCATGCAGAACACCAGTGAAGAACAGACAGGAGTACCTGACCAGTGGAAAAGAATATATAGAGCCACGCAAAACTCGGTAGGACAAAAAAACTAGGGGGAGAAACAGGAGGGTTAGTAGGGCTGGGTGGGGGAACTGAAGCAGGGATCTGATCCCCACAGCGGGGCAACTGTCTGAGTCAGAGGAGAAACATGTAAGGCTGAGAGTGAAACAGCTGATCTGTGGCAGCCTGAATGGAATGATAATCAGACAGTCCTTGCCGCAGCCAAACATATCCTGGACAGGGATGCGGGTCTTCTGGAAGGCACAGCGGCTGGGAGCTGGAATTTAGGGATTGTGGAGTAATCCCAGGGGGAGGACTGCTGTTAACTGCAGAGAGACAGATTGAGGGGATGTGAGGGAGGAGATTGTGGTGCGAAATGCCTGTGGAGGAAAGCCAGGCAATCACGGAAGCAAGGTGATGCTGCTGAGTCACATGTAGGGGGTGGAGCCATCACCACAGCCTCTCTCCCGGCTCACCGGCATCCCCAGCTGAGCAATTGAGAGGCTGGCCCATCAAATGCATGATGCATTGAACTAGAGTAGGACCTCACTCAGGGTACTCCTTTAAGGGACTGATGCACCAAACTACAGAATGGGACTCCACCCAGGGTGCACCTTAAAATGCCTGACACACCGAACCACAGAGTACAACCCCAGCCACGGGGGCCCCTCTATGTGCCTGAGGCTCTGAACAACAGAGAAAGACCCCAGGAGAGGGAGCCCTCTAAGTGCCTGAACGGGCAGAGCTACGGAGAAGACTGGCCAAAGAGGCCTTCTGATCCCCAGCTACAAGAAGCTCGAAAAAAGACTCAGATAGGGCCATAATTCCTGGGATGGATGCAGTCCATGTCCCTGCACACTTTGTATTGCCAGGGTTCCTGCAAGCCAAGCAGCTGCACCACCTTCATGCTCAACTCTCACTGGGGCAGTGCTGCCACAGGCAAAAAAAATCTTGCATCTACACGTGCAGGGTAGCTTCAGTAGTGTCCAAATTCTTGCATCCCCGTAGACGGGGTCACACAGAGTGGGACACAACTGACGTGACTTAGCAGCAGCAGCAGACTGTGGCCTGCCAGTCTTCTCTGTCCGGGGGGGCTCTTCAGGCAAGACTACTGGAGCGTATTGGCCAATACTGGTTGCCATACCCTTCTCAGTTCAGTTGCTCAGTCATGTATGACTCTTTGTGACCCCATGAACCGCAGCACGCCAGGCCTCCCTGTCCATCACCAACTCCCGGAGTCCACCCAAACCCACGTCCATTGAGTCGGTGATGCCATCCAACCATCTCATCCTCTGTCTCCCCTTTCTCCTCCCGCCCTCAGTCTTTCCCAGCATCAGGGTCTTTTCAAATGGGGCAGCTCTTCGCATCAGGTGGCGAAAGTATTGGGGTTTCAGCTTCAACATCAGTTCTTCCAATGAACACCCAGGACTGATCTCCTTTAGGATGGACTGGTTGGATCTCCTTGCAGTCCAAGGGACTCTCAAGAGCCTTCTCCAACACCATAGTTCAAAAGCATCAATTTTTCGGTGCTCAGCTTTCTTTATAGTCCAATTCTCACATCCATATATGACCACTGGAAAAACCATAGCCTTGAGTAGATGGACCTTTGTCGGCAAAGTAATGTCTCTGCTTTTTAATATGCATACCCTTCTAGAGCACTGTATTTCCTGCTGCCCTAGCCGCCAATCTCCCTGAGTACCTGGTGCTGCCAGAACCCCTGTGACCCAAGCAGCTGCAGCACCTCCACCCCTGGCCCTCACAGGGGCAAACCCAAGTCCTCCAAGGCAGCCTCAGGAGCAAACCCCAGTGGACGACCCACATTCAGAGGTGGAAATACAACCACAATTGAAATCTAGGGGCAGTGTGGCTAAGGAAGAAGACCCCAAACCTTCCCACCAGCCGTACAAGCTGCAGATTAAATCCACACGATCAACTGGGCAGGAACTCCGTGTCTATGGAATATATAAAAGGCCACTGAGAGCTCCCACAAGAGGAAACACACTAGTTCTGACAGCTGTAGACACTGGAGGCAAGAACACACAGGAGCAGGACCAGATTAGAATCCGAGCTGCCCCCACAGCAGGTCCAGAGACCAGCACAGTGGTGGAGGGCATCCTAGGGAGGCGAGGTGGACTGTGACTCCCAGCGAGGGAAAGACTCTGACAGCACTGACTCAAGAAAAACATTTATTATTCCTATGTTTTCACTTGTTCTGTAGATTCTTTTGGATATTTTTTCTTTTTCTTTCCTTTCCTTTTCCCCCTCTGTTGTAGTTGTCAATTTTAATGGCATTATAAAATCTAATTATGCTTTTGAGCTTTTTGTTTCTCATTCACAATTTTAATTGTTCTCATAAACCTCTACCTCTACATTGGGCTTTTGCATTCCTGTGGAGTTTCCCTTTTTTTCTTTTCTCTTTTTTAATTTAATTTTAATATTTTTAAACCTATTATTTTTTTCTACATTTATTCCTTCATTTGTTTTTCCTACTGTTCTTTACCCCTTGCAGCTAATCTTTAATGTACATAAATATTCTTTATCTACCTCTGTTTAACTTTGCATATCTATTCTTTCTTTTCTTCCTTTCCTTTCCTCTGAACATATTTGTTAGTTTTATTTTCATTGCTTTACTCCCCAATTGGCACCTTGCTTTAGTTTTGCTTCGCAGTTTGTGTTTTAGTTAGTTTTGTTCTTAACTGGTAGATACAATTTTTGGTTTCCTTTGTTCACTGGGTCAATCTATCATACTTTATTTTTGTTGGACTGTTTTGATTTGTTTATGGGTGTATATGTGTATATTCAGTCACACTTTTTATTGTCATAAACCTCTGCCTCTAAATTGGGCTTTTGCAGTACTGTGAAGTTTTCCTTTTCTTCTTTTTTTCTTTCTTCTTCCTTTTTTTCTTTTCTCTTCTTTATAATTTTAACTTTTAATTTTTTAAATCTATTATATTTTTTCTACATTTATTCCTTTGTTTGACTTTCCTACTGTTCTTTTCTCCTTGCAGTTAATCTTTAATGTATAAAAATCTTCTTTATCTATCTCTATTAACTTTGCATATCTATTCTTTCTTTCTTTTCTTTCTTTCCTTTCCTAGGAATAAAACCACCATATAACCCAGCAATTCCACTCCTAGGCATATACACTGAGGGAATCAAAACTGAAAAAGATACATGCATCCCATTGTTCATTGCAGCACTATTTACAATAGCTAGAATATGGAAGCAACCTAGACGTCCATTGACAAATGAATGGATAAAGAAGTTGTGGTATATATACACAATGGAATATTACTCGCTATAAAAAGGAATGCCTTTGAGTCAGTTCTAATGAGGTGGATGAACCTAGAACCTATTAACAAAGTAAAGTCAGAAGGAGAATGATAAATGATAAATATCATAAAATCTAGAAAAATGGTACTGAAGAATTTACTTATAGGGTAGCAATGGAGAAATAGACATAGAGAATAGACTTGTGAACATGGGAAGAGGGGAGGAGAGGGTGGGATGTATATAAAGAGCAATATGGAAACTTAAATTACTATATGTAAACCAGATAGCCAGGGAATTTGCTGTATGGCTCAGGAAACTAAAACAGGGGCCCTGTATCAAACTAGAGGATGGGATGGGGAGGGAGGTGGGAAGGAGTTTCAAAAGGGAGGGGATATATGTATACCTATGGCTGATTCATGTTGAGGTTTGACAGAAAACAGCAAAATTCTATAAAGTCATTATCCTTCAATAAAAATAAATTAATTTTTACAAAGTCTACAAACAATAAATTATGGAGCAGGTATGGAAAAGAGAGAACCCTCCAACACTGTGGGTAGGAATATAAATTGACACAACCACTGTGGATAAGAACATGGAGGTTCCAAAAACAATTAAATACTGAACTATCATATGATCCAGCAATCCCACTCCTGGGAAAAATTATCTGGAGAAAAACATAATCTGAAAGGATATGTGCATCCCAGTATTCATTGCAGCACTGTTTACAATAGCCAAGACACAGAAACAAGCTAAATGTCCACCAACAAAGGAAAGAATAAAGCAAATGTGGTACATATACATAATAGAATATTACTGAACCATCAGAAAAAATGAAATAATGCCATTTGCAACAATAGGGATAAACCTGGAGATTATCATACTAAATGAAACAAGTCAGAAAAAGGCAAATATCATATAATCTCACTCATATGTGGAATCTAATTTTTTTTAAAAATGAAACAAATGAGATTATTGACAAAACAGAAACAGACTTATAGATACTGAAAACAAACTTATGGTTACCAGGGAACTCTACTCAGCATTCTGGAATAACTTACATGAGAAAAGCATCTAAAAGAGAATGAATATATGAACATGTATAGTTGAATCACTTTGCTGGACACCTGGAACTAACATAGCATTGTAAATAAACAATACTCCAATAAAATTAAAATGAAAAAAAAACCTACCATTCTAACACCGTTTTCGAAGGCTTGCCGGGTGAGTGGCGCTGGTCCATCCACAGTCTTGCCATCATCATCTGGACCCCAGCTTGCACTGTAAATGTGCACATGCTGGGGATTGAAGCTCACTGATTTTGCTTCAACCATATCCGTGACATCTCCATCCAGCATTCGAACTCCTTCAAGACAGAAAGGAGAAGCAACTCTATTAGAAGCTTTACCCAAACAGACCAAGATATATTTCAACTGCAGCATTTTTAAACAGAAACTATATTGTAATGTAAATGATCAAAACTTCTTTACCAATTGTTCTCTTTTTCTAAGTTTTCACATTCTCTCCCTTCTCTTTATCCCTGTCTTAAATGTGTACTTGACAAAGAGAGCCTCAAGCAATCCATCTTCCCTAAACTTCTCTTCATTAGGTTCCTTGTACTCATAATTGGTATAAAACATTCTAACCTAGGCAGGCTTTGAAAATTTGGAAAGCTGCCAAGTTGGAGTGCTCCAATTTCCTCCATACTTAATATTATCTCCTAATCTGAAATACTGATGTGAACTTAATATATTACTTCTTTGCCAAGTTATTTATTAAGTCAAATAATAAATGAGAATGCCCTCTGTGCATGTAACACATCAAATAATTCTCAAAGGGTTTTGGCAATGTTTAGTCATTAATCTTCATGTAAGTATTCCCACCAGACAGATAGGAATTTATTATTAACCTTAATTTGCTAAAATAGACTTAAATCTTAAACATAAATTTTATGTCAAAGCTTTCTTCTTTTAATTTTATAGACTCACAATAGCAATGAAACATCTAATTGTTAAGTAAACATATCTTTCCTTCAGCTGAAGCTATATATACCATCACTGAGACATCACAGTATTTCAAAATTGTATCTTTATAGCCCAAATTTACTCCTTAGGAAAATGTTGTTATCTAGTAGGATTTCAAGTTTTATTGGTTACCAATAAATGAGGATTAAATAATAAAACTCTAAATCAACAGCTTTAGAGGCAATGTGGCTTGAGGAACTCTGGTAGAATATAAAAAATATTCTTGAAGGATATATATATATATATATATATATATATATATATAGGAATATATATAAATAATATACATTTTTTGTGCTTTTAAAAATGTTTAACTTAAAATTACGAAAATAGAAAAACACAAAGAATGACAATGAACCCAGATATAGCCCTGGCTCAACAACTGTTCACATTTTGCCACATTTTCTTTATCTAAAAATATAAACATTAAGCTAAACCATTTAAAATTACATGACAGATATGACACCATCCTTTAATATTGTTTCCAAAAAAGGAAAGAAATAAACACCCACTCAACCTTAAATCTCCCCAAAGCATCCCTAAAGATTTTGGCTACTATATCTCATGACTATCTTTTCCTCTAGACTTGCATATTTTTAAAGGAGATGTATTATATATAAACAGGTGGGTTTCCCAGGGGCTCTGTGGTAAAGAATTCACCTGCCAATACAGGAGATACAGGAGATAGGGGTTTGATCCCTGGGTCAGGAAGATCCCTTGGGAGAGGAAATGGCAACCCTTTCCAATATTGTTGCCTGGAAAACCCCATGGACAGAGGAGTCTGGCAGCTACAGACCACCCGGTCACAAAGAGTTGGGCCCAACTGAGCACATGCACATAAAAAATAGTGATGTGAAAAACAAAGGTTTTGAACATACCCCTTTAAAAATTACCGGAATGGAAAAGATACTTTGAAAACTCCGTCAGCAGTTTATTCTGTGGGAGAAAATCACCCAGCAGGATGCTCTGCACACACTGGGTCCTCAGCAGCTATCAGACTCTTTTGATTTGACATGAATATTCAAAACTCATCTGCATGGTTTTCACCAAGTAAGATGAACTACTTCACATTCTTACTTTCTATTTAAAAGCATAAAACCGAACTATTTCACCACTACAGGGAGGTCTGAAATAATCTAACCAGTATGTCTAAACATGGGAGTGTCTACACATCTGAATTTTGTTTCCACATCATGAAATTCATGTGAAGTCCATGAAAACATGCTTGATAAGATTGTATCTACAGGGTAATATTAATTTTCTGACCAAAAATTGATAAGAAGTTTATTTTTGCAAGTTTAAAGATGAATGGTTACTTATTCTTCATTTAACTAAGTGCAAGACTTCATGCCTTGGATTTGGAGGGGTTAAATTTATAATTTAGAAGGTTCTTGTTTTCAGGATGACTGAACATTCGTCAGGCATTGCCATACATTCATTTTTTTAGAGGTCTTATCAGCTGGGTGAGCAGCTTATCTGTGAGGTTCAGAAGTTCATGCCTTCATCTCCTCAAGGTCAGAAGTGCTGGGTTAGTACTGAAGAGTAATGGCAGGGACCTGACAGTGTCTCCCTGGAGGAGGAAATGGCAACCCACTCCAGTATTTTTGCCTAGAGAATCCCATGGACAGAGGAGCCAGGCGGGCTACAGTCCATGGGGTTGCAAAAACTTGGACATGACTGAGCTACTAATACTGAGAATGTCTCTGTATGTATGAGTGCGTGTGTGCTGGCCTGCAAGGAGGGTTGACTGGACAGCCATTGCAGTTATCTGATTATCTTGAAGAGAGCAGCGGCCTCTGGCAGCCTCACGATTCTTCAGAGGACATCTGTCTCCTTTCCATAACTCCTCTAGGAACGTTTCACTTGACACACAGCAGATGCTCTCAGAGTACAGCTAATTACTGGTTAACAAGCTGCCATACTCTAAGAAACCCAGGTGAAATAAAGAGAAAAAAGAGGTTGAATTTACTGACAACTGACAGACAAGATAGTCTCAGAAAACCTTTTCTTAGCATCATTATCATATACCTCAATTATTTCATGCTATACGAGATCTACATTTACTTTAGAAAGGTCTATTATTTTTATTTTTTAGATCTGGTGCTTCAGGTGGTAAAGAATCTGCCTGTAGTGCGGGTTCGATCCCTGGGTCGGGAAGATCCCCTGAAGGGAATGGCAACCCACTCCGGTATATTTGCCTCAAGAATTCCATGAAGAGAGGACGCTGGTGAGTTATAGTCCATAGGGTCACAAAGAGGTGGACATAACCGAGCAACTAACACTTTCACTTTCACCATTTGGAGACAAATATTATGCTGGAAATGAGGATGTCAGCCTAATTCCAGGAACTTCATCTTAAGAAAGTCTTCAGGAGATGCCTAGGTGTATACTTCCAAAGCCAACAGGATCTACATATCTCTTATAATGTTTTCTTCCCATTTGTGTGCGGCTGTGGCACCAGGTTATACTAACAAAGATGATTGCACATGGGAAAGTGAGAGCTTGCTTCTATTAATATCTGAATTTATACTGCTTGGATTGGGTAAGTATAGTAAGTATAGGTATATTTGAGTTTGTGTGTGTGTATATACTATCTATAATCTGCAATTACTAATGGTAATAATATTACTATACTCTTTCAAAAGGAGATCTTACTATTTAAACTGAAATTAAAAGAAACTTTTTGTAAAGCCTAAGGGAAAGAAAAAAAAAATATTTTCTGTTTGACAGAATTTCAAAATGCTTTTTTCTGTAGAGATAATCTGGCCTGGTGTTTATCTTTTTAGTTCTTTCTGACCTAGGTACCAATTTCACAGTTCCATATAGATGCTAATGACCCCATTTTTGCTATTGGACAAGCTTCTTTCATTTTTATTTAAAGAAAGATTTCTCTGTTTGCAGCACTTCAGGGGGCTGCTTCAAAGTCTTTGTTTTAATAACACAGGTTAACACAGTCATTTTGCTGTCGGCAGTAGTTGAACACTGTTATGCAAACATATGCTTGTCTTTAGTTCAGAAAGGGTTCTGAAAACGAGTTAGCAGGAGAACTCTTGGCTCATTTCTGCGTCCACAGGAGTCTGGGTCCCATACCTCCGATCTTGGCGTTGAAAGCAATGCCCACTGTACAGTGAGAGTTGTTTGCTGCGGCGGCCACCTCTCCAGCGCAGCGGGTCCCGTGCCTGCAAGGAGAACACACACACTTTCTAAAGGAAGACACCTCATTCTCCCAACCTCAGCAAGTCCTTGCTGCCATTCAGACCTCAAAGTGGTGAAGGATGTAGCAAGCTGTGGGTGTTTCTGGAACTTCCTACCCATGTAGCACTTAGTCTGTCCATAGCAAACTTTTAGCACTTAATTATATTCTATTTTGGGTTATATTTTTATATGCTTATTTTTTGATATCTTGCTTTCTCAACTAGAAAATCCCCTTGAAGGCTAACATCAAATTGTATGTTTCTTTGTATTTTCTGAACTTTCAACATCCAACATGGTAACCACTAGCTGCGTAAGGCTAATGGATACCTGAAATGTGGCGAGTGTGACTGCATGTTAATTTTAATTTTAGTTAAAATTAAAAACTAGTACTCAATTATTAGAAAACTCAAGAATGTGAATATAAGAAGTACTTTGTAAACTGGAAATTTAAATACACATCAAGGATCTCCAATAAAAATTTATCATCTAAAATGGGACTGCTATAAATACAAACAGAATTTCAAAAACCTTGAGTGAAAAGACACCATAAAATAATGTATTAGCACTTATTTCATGTCAATTACATGTCAAAATATCATACTCAATACAATAGATTATCAAAACCTATTTCACCTGTTTGTTTCCACCTTTTTCCTGCTTTTTCAAGATGTGACTGACAGAAAAGTACAAAATTTTTCTAAAAGATATTCTGTTAATTCTTACCAAGATAACAGTTCTTTGATCAGAAAAATCATTTAGCTGAAAGGACTTCTAAGATCTTATCCAAGGACTGCAAAGAAGTGTCAAGTGCAAAGGACAAGCTCTTTAAAAACGGCGACGTAGTACAGTGTGTGCTGAGAATAATTCTAAGGTATGGTTGAGCCTAGAGAAAGAAGGTGAGGACTGATGACTAATGCTTGCCCTGGGTGCAGGAAGGGGGCGACAGCCATTGTGGTGTAGTTCTATGATGATGAGATCCAAAGCTCACCTTCTTTCTTACATTTTGAGAAATGAGTTAAGGAGGCCCTTAGATGTAAAGAGATCTGTCAAAAATAGCTCAACAGTGACTAAAACTCAGGACCCCAAATTCTGTTTTAGTACCATTTATTTTACAGTATATTCTACGCAGTCATCATGGGATATAACTACCGTCTGTGCAACTATAAACAAGTTGCTGCTTACAACTGATAGGTACACATCAGTTTATACAAGAGATAAATACTGCTTTTACCACTTAGTAATGTCATTTATCTATCTCTTTCCACATAAATATTAACCTATATATCATTTAAATGGTTACAATTATTCTTTACAATCTTTTAAATTTCATAAAATGACATAAACCTATATACACATACCTATATGTGTGTGTACATAGACATCATAATTTTATTCCTAGAAATTTACCCATTTTTCACTAGTATTAATGAAATATAAAAATAATAGCTTGTATATACATTTTAAATATCTTGGGGTAAAATTCTAGAAGTGGAATTACTGGATCAAAGAGTATAGAATATACTGTCAAAATGTCAACAGAAGATGAAAGTAGTATAACTGAACCTCATAAAAATGGCAAGACTGATAAATATTACTACAATTTGTTATGCATGACAAAAAGAAAAGATAGGCCATAAGCCAAGTTGGATGACAATAGGAAGAATGGAGAAAATATCTAGACAAACCTCTGTGTACATAAACCCCTATATATGAGTTTTTCAATCTTTTTCATCCTTGCCAAACTGAGTTGAAAAATATTATCTCATCGTCACTTCCCTCTTTATCCCTTATGATTACATTTGTTGCTATGCATCTTTTCAAATATTTATTAGCTATTTCTATGTCTTGCCTTGTGAATAACCTCTTCATGCTTTTTTGCCCAAATCACTCATTGCCTTTCCATTATATCTGTTATAAATATGTTTCCAAATGTTTTATTTGGAACATGAAAATCTTGTTTATGGCATTTTTAAGTTGTCACACACAGTATTTAATCTTGATATACTCATAATTATCTTGCCCTCTCATACTTGGTCATACCACTTTAATCATTAGAAAAAATGATCTCTTTTTTAAAAAATACTTCTTCTGGAAGCCCCAAGCTAAACTACTAATTTTCCCCTGAGCATAGCAATTATTTACTATGATTTTTTATTAGCCTCTTGTTGCATATTACTTCCTGGTGTAGGTTATTTTTATTCAAATGTCAAATTCCCTTTATGAGTTTACTGTTTTTACACTACATTGCATCTATTAATTAATGCAAGTTCTACAGGAGCATAAGGACATCTGTTTTTAATCTGCCCTGGTTTATTCTTAGGCCCATGGGTTATTAAGAAGTATGACTTAAATTTTTTGAATGTTTGCAGCTGTTATATTTTTTATAATCAATAACTTAATTAACTTATGATAAAATAATATAATCTTTATGAAGCAATCATTTGAATTTTGTGAGCGCACAAAATGGTAAAGCATGTGATCAATTTTTATAAATGTTCTATGTGGTTGAAAAGATGTATATTTTCCAATTATTCTAGATAAGTCCATCATGTCAAGCTTGTTCATTATTTTGTGGATTTGTTAATATTCTTTGTGGTTCTATCGATTTTTATTGCCTTTAGAATGGAACTATCAAATCTTTCTAGTGAAACAAATTGTTTATGAATATGTAATAACACTTTTATGTTTCTTAAATAAAATTAAAGATATCCAGTTAGTATTTAAGTTATAAACCACTTGATCCTTTTACTTTCAAATATTCTGTTTATATTAGTTATACCTCATAAATAGAATATAATTTTTTTAAACCCTGGCAATTTTTGTTTTTGATTCAAGAGTTAGTCCATTTATATTATCTAAGTATTCATATACACATAATCATTTCTGTATTTTTCCCCTGTACTAGTTTGGATGTTATACATTATATTATTTAGTGCTTATCCTAAGCACTTATGGATACCTAAGATCACAAAGCTACTGATACTTTTTTCAACTTTGCCCAAACAGTACAGATGTCAGAATGTTTTAAGTCTGATTATCCAGCTCTTGACATGATCCTCCCATAATTATAGTTACACATTGGATTTTTCTTAACACTAGAAATCACCCACTACTACTGTTCTACTTTAAACAATCACTGTTTGTTTAGATTTACATTTCTTGCTTTTTTTTTTTTTTTGGTAGCACTTATTTCCTTTTGGGATCACTGCTTTCTTTCTGAAGAACATTCTATAAATGTACCCATCAGAGAGACTTTTGATAGCCTCAGAAAATGACTTGACTTTACTGATGTTCTTAAAAACTAATTTCAATGGATATAGTTAAAATAGTAAGAACAGATACTACACTCAATCTTAGCCAAAAGGTAGAGAAGCATTTTTTCAATGGGTATAGAATTCTAGACTAATAGCACTTCAAAGATGCCATTCCACCATTTTTTAACTTTGCTTGTTTCTGATGAGAAGTCAGAGCCATCTGGCAATCTAATTCTCTGGATGCTTTTCAGATCTTTGCCTTTTCTATTCTGCAGGTTCATTAAGATATTGTATGCGTGGATTTTAAAAACCTCTTTCTTGGAATTCCTAAACCTGTAGTTTAACATTTAAATTTTCAGAAGTCTCAGCTAGTACCTTGATGTATGCCTTTATATCATTCTATGGTTCTTATCAGAATCCCAATTAAGCATACATTAGACCTTTTCACACTTTTTTAATCTTTATCTCACCTTCAGGCTTCCCACATACATTACTCTCTTGGCTGTGTTCTCTGTAACTTGCTCAGTCCTATATTTCACTTATCCTGTCTTTAGCCATGACTAACCTGATATTTAATCCATTCACTGAATTATTCTTTTCAGGTACTGAATGCTTTATTTTTGAAGTTTTTTTTTTCAAATCCCCCCAGTTAATTTGAATAGTCAATTTTTCTTAAAAATGCTTTTCAATGTTTATTTCTTGATACAAATAAATTATATACAAATAATAATTCTAAGTAGGTGAATCTATTTCTGCTATTTGTGATTTTTTACTGGCTTGTCTTTATGGCAATGTTTACTCCATGCAGTTGGTGAATTGTCCATTTAGAAGATCATGCTGTTTAGGCTTTTATCTTTGAATTCTTTGAGGATAGTATGGAAAACTCATTTAAAACTGATTTAAATTCACTTCTAACACATGCCTTGGGTCACACCAACCAGGACCTGTTCCACCAAATTAAATCTGTGGGCCATATGAGTAATGTGGATTACAGGTGCAAATTCCACAAGAACTGTGAGTTATTCTCAAAAGCAGTTATATATTTATTCCTTTGCCCCATCTATTAACCAGGGAGAGAAAGTCAAACATATCCTTTCACTTCCCATGTAGGATTTCTTTTTCTGTGTTTATTGCACTGAAGACAGTACGTCAGGGGTTCCACTTTATGCAGAAAGCTTCTCTCAGCCCTTTGGACCAAAGCTTTGTCTCCTGCTATCTCTGGACTTTTAAAATTCAGCTCCAGGCTGGTTGGGATTGGTTAGTCACCCTGGGAAATGCCTGGTGTTGCTCATCTAGTTTATAGATTTGAGGTTTCTCAGAGAAATACCCTAGCACCCCATTAGCTCAACCATGCACTAATAAGTTCTTTAATATTTTCCTATGAGTTTTAGATATACTGTGGGAGGAAAGATTTAATTGAATATCTGTTCTACCATATTACTAAAAAAATAGAAGTAACTTGTTCTCTATTTCTAAACGCCCTGTACATACTATGTGCATCATTCATGTACAGTGAATGTTTGTAGGTGAAGAACACAGTGAATATTTTCCTTATAAAAACATTTCTTCTGTACAGGGCCCTACATCATGATATGTGGACTATTTTGAGGAGACAGGCAAGTTATACTCTACTGCTGACACATACATTTTAAATATCAGTTAAATCATGTATTTCAGCATACTGTAATTGAGGGTCCAAATTGCAGCTCAACTACATTTAAACAGCCCACTCTTCAGATGACAATGATCATTATTCCAAGTAAAGTACTAGTCATCTTTTTTATTTATATCTTAGTTAGACTCTGTTTTTACATGGATTTTAAATAGATCATAGAACAATGGATATATCATCATGACCTATTCAAATATGTGATCATGACTCAATTTCTTCCTTCTCCCAAAAAACAAAGGGTGGTCAACAAAAAGTATATTCATGATGTCAGTAAATATGAAAGTCACAAAACAAACAAAACTGTTTCTCAGATGCAGTTTTCTTCAGAGATGACTGAGTGTGAGCATTTAAAGTATTTTTAGCATAAGAAGAAAGACTTAGTAGATTTTAGTCTAGAAAACAATATACTTGTTAGATTAAGCTTGGATCCACATGTACCTAAATAAAAATTTTACTATCCAAGTCACATACAATGTTCTTTGGAAAGAAAATGAGTCACCTGTTTAACTTTCTTACATATGTTCACAATATTACTATGAAACATATTTTCTGAGACCTCTAAAAGATAATCCAATTATGTAAATTATAAGGACATATAAATCAAGGACTTAAATTGAATAGCATCTAAAATAAAGTACATGCAGGGAAACTAGAAATTAAAAATGCATCAGTTCTCTGAATCCCTTAAGGATATTGTTATGTCTGCCCTAGTAAGTGTAAAATGTTGTGTTATGTAACAGTATGTATTACACAATTTTTACTTGAATAAACGATTTTGGCTCTTAAGGAGCATCTTGATTTAAAAATCACATCTGTTTTTGTCCTTTCCCTTTTTCTTACTCAGAAATATAAGTTTTCTCATCTGCTACATTACCTATTCCCAACAAGAAACCACTGTAATTATAGGTCTCAAGTTTTACCTTGGCTATCTGATTGAGAAGATGGAAAATCAGATCAGAGTGCCTGTTAACTCATTTCTATGATATTGTGAACTCATACAAGTGAAGTGAGGCTAGAATATAAATTTGCGGGGTCCATTACATCTTGCTACATCGTAAAATACTGCCTTCACACCTTTGTTTGCTTTCTCCTACTCTAGTCACACTGCTTTATAATTTTTTTTTTATTTCATATGAGTTAGTAGGGATGGAAATATTAACTCATTTGAGATTTACCATGAATCTGAAGGTAAGATGTGAACAAGCTCAGCAATGAATCAGAAGCATCAGGACACATGCATACCATCTCTGGTTAGTGATCACTACACTGCTTGAAATTATACTTGTATGGAATCAAGCAGTGGCAAGCTGGAGAAAGACTACTTTCTATGTCTTTTCTTTCTTAGAACAAACATCTTTGCTGTTCACGGATTCTGTCTCCAGGCTCCCGCCCCACTGGTTCTAGTCCCTTTGACATCTGATGAGTCCATTCTCCTTGGCATGTTTTGATTTGATTTTGTTTAAATCTGAATGAAAACCTTCCATCTGAGCTTACTTCAAAAGTCCCCTTCGAAAGGGACAGGAGAGCAAGAATAGTGATATCTTTGAGGTATTCTCCAATATATCATGCAGAGCTTTTCTTTCTGATTGCTTGTACAGCTCTTGATAATATTACCACTTTGTTTATATCACCCTCTCCACTTCTCAAAGTATTTTAACCTCATCTGGTTCTCACTTCAACTCTGCAAAGTAAGCAAAACAGACACTAGTTCTCTTACTGCAAGAAATGTAGTCAGTCATAGTGATTAGTAGGTATAAACTGTGATGGGGCATAGATAAATTAATGCTTTTCACTCTTGCAGCAAGACTCACAGGGGCCCATATTCCTAAGTCTTTGAATGATGGCCAAGATTTCTTGACTTCCTTGCTACTACCCTACTAATTCTGTAAGGTAGAGGCAACTATTTCCTCATTAGTATTGATGACAACATATTTGACAATATATTTTAGAACTAAAACTAAACTAAATTATTCAACTTGAGTTATAAGGAGCAAATGCTGAGAATCTTAAAAATGAAAACTTCAGAAGAATGGAAAATAGCTGAAAATAGATTTTCACTCTATCTCCAGTGAAAAGCTTAAGGAACATATTGGCAGCAGGGAGGTGGCGGGGGCGGCGGGGGGAGGTGGGGAAGGGTAAATGAAAATTTTTAGGGAGGAAAACAATCACACAGTCAACTTTCTGATAAGTTTTTGTGAGACTATTAAGATAATAGCTTCTGATGTGATAACAATTAAACATAGTCGCTGGGGCTTCCATGATACTAAATTTTTTTAATATACTAGGAAGAAATTCAGGAAAATTCATTCACAATAACTGCTATGGATTGAAAGTTTCTGTCCATCCTATCCCAAGCCACATATGGAAACCCTAATCCCATTGTGAGGATATTTGGAGATGAGGCCTTGGGGAGACAACTCGGTGATGAATGGTAGTATCACGATGGAATGAGTGCCTGTATAGGAAAAGACACAAGAGAACTGACTTCTCTCCCTCTGCCATGGAAGAAGGCAGCCATCTATGAGCCAAAGGCCAAATCTGCCAGCACCTTAATATCAGAATTCCCAGCCTCCAGGACTGTGAAAAATAAATGTTTGCTGTCTAAGCCAGCCAGCCTACTCCGTTACAGTAGCCTAAATTAAGACAGTGAAGGGCACATAAGATATGGTTGTATTCACAGGCCTTTTGATTGCCTAATATTGAAAGAAATTTAAACATGAACTTAAATTATGACAGTTTTTATACCTAGCAACGCACATTATGAATCCTCATTTTGGCTCTCAGGAGTAATGTATACAATATTTGAAGAGATTAATAAAAGCATTCATCAATTGCTCCAAAGCCTAACAGATACATTGCTGGCAAGGAAAGAAAATGAAAAAATACAGTATTAGAACATTACATAATAACAGAATACTACTAAGAATTGGCATCAGAAATACAATATGCAAATGACTAGCAAGTATTCAAAAAAAGGTGCAGAATATTTCTGTTGGATGGTTAAAATTATTGTCAATCTGACACACACACATGAATACACCTGAAAACTTGGAAAATATGAATAAGGTGTGTAAATTGCATTGATGTCCTTTTCCTGGCTTTGATATTTTGTTATAATTATACATGTTGCTACCACTGGGGGAATTTAGGTGAAGGATATGGGGGACCTTTACTATTTTTTAAACTCGCTGTGAGTTTATAATTACTCTAAAGTTTAAAAATCATTGTAGGTTTGAAGAATTTGTACAGTTATTTATAATATTGATTGTAATCCAAGAAGAATATTTCAGTCAGCACCTAAAATACTGAAAATAAATAAATCTCAAGTGGTCAAACTGTTTTAGGATTTTTTCTCACCTCTGCCACTTTCCTTCCTCCTTAACTTCCCCAGTCTAGGAATATTACTTAATCGTTGTTAAATAAATTCACTGTTAAACATACTAGCTCACGTTTAAAGGAAAGAATAAATAGCTTGGTTTATTAGAAGACCTAGTTCTTTACCTCACTTCTGTTGCTTTCTCAACTATAATGTTGCATGGAATGATGAAGTTCAATAAAATCCACAGCAGGTTAACTCACACACACTTGTGTATATATAAAAGATAACCCTATTGTATGGCAAAGAGAACTATATTCAGTATTTTGTAACAATCTATAAGGGGAAAGAATTTGCAACACAGACACATTACATGGAGTAAAAACTTGTTTGTGTATATATATGTATGTGGGCTTTTCTGGGGGCTCAGACTGTAAAGAATCTGCCTGCAATGCAGGAGACACAGGTTTGATCCCCGGGTCAGGAGGATCTCCTTGAGAAAAGAATGGCTACTCATTCCAGCATTCTCGCCTGGAGAACTCCATGACAGAAGAGCCTGGTGGGCTACAGTCCATGGGGTTACAAAGAGTTGGATACGACTCAGGGACCAACAGTTCATATGGATGTACGCGCGTGTGTGTGTGTGTATATAAGTCACTTTGTTGTATACCTGAAACTAACATAACATTGTAAATCAACCATTGTTTGTTTGTTGTTTAGGTAGTAAGTCATGCCTGACTTTTTTGTGATCCCATGGACTGTAGCCTGCCAGGCTCCCCGTCCATGGGATTTCCCAGGCAAGAATACTGGAGTGGGTTGCCATTTCCTTCTCTTGGGAATCTTCCCGGCCCAGGGATCAAACCCACATCTCCCACTTGGCAGGTAGAATCTTTACTACTGAGCCACCTGGAAAGTCCAAAAACAGCAATACTTCAATTTTTTTTAAAAAGCCTACAGTAGGCATTTTTATACATGTGTTTGTATATAGTGGCTGACCAAGAGGTAGGCTTTTCATCAGCCTACCTCTCTTCCTACCCTTATCTTATAGATCAGTGACAATGTCAAAGCACTGGGTATGAGAGATCCCTCTGATGAAATTCATTAATCATGATGATTAAATTGGGCCCTTTTACTTGACTCCATGGTTGATATTCTAAATTTACCCCACCATGCTTTTCAACTCTTTTTTGCTTTACTGATTACTATTTTGATTTACTGATTTCCACATGTTACTTGAGCTTATTTCTATGAATTCACATTGCCATGCCTGTCTATATCCCCTAGTAATTCTGTGATGCTATTCCTTCCCCACTGGATCTATTAAGAACCCACCACCCTGCTCTTCCAGCTCCTTAAGCTCTTATCAGAAGGTTCTGTTCAGTCTCTGAAAATTACACAAACTAGTTTTTACTCCATGTAGTCAAAGCTTTGGGAACAGTCTGATCTCATTTTTCACCACAAATGGGAGCCTGAGACATTATCTCCCTTACCCCTTGACTACAAATATTCATAAATTAATCATTCCTGTTGATTCTTTTTAGATGTGCTTTTAGTGAGCTGAGAGTCAAGTGTCTTCTCTTGAAAGTTCATAAATGTAAAAGAAAAAAAAAAAAAAGAAAGTTCATAAATGTGGATCTGGAGGCTCCAACTCGTCCCTGGAGCTGGAGGGACAACATGATGCCCATCTTTTCTACTGGACATCTGTCTCCTTTACTAGGATAATTACTATCTACAATTCCAGCACAGAGAAATGTAAAGTTTATTTTTAGGTAAGCAATGAACTCTGTCAGGAATGCTATTTTATTTTTATTTTTTTGAAAATTATTAAAGTATTTACCAAGAATTCTTTTAGTTAACAATATTACTCCCTCCCAGCTCTTCCTTCCACCCTCCTTCCATTTGCCCTTCTCCCTTTCTCAAGTCCAGATAATCTACATCCTATGTCCCAGGCATCTTCTTAACAAGGGGCATATAGAGCTAAAGTATCTAAAGTTATGGCACTCACAGTCTTGGTGGGGAAAAGTCTGAGTAAAGGATTAGCAAAAGATTTTCTCCTCATCTATGGAAAAATTACTTTAAGATTCTAGCTCTATTTCCCTTGGTATCTGAAAAAGGTGGAATGTCAGCTACCAAACACCACCATTTATGGTTAAAAAAAAAAAAGCACTGAGCTTTAATTAGTGAGTGACCATGAACTGGGAGGTCTGTGGCCAGAACAATAAACACACGGTGAGGAGTCGTGGCTTTGGGCTTCTGAGAGAAGACACTGGAAACTGAGTGAGTGTGACCTTCCGTGCGTGGCCCTTGAAGCTCTGTTCATAGGCAACTGCAAGAAATATTGTTCTCAAGAGCATGGGGCTTCTAGGGCAACGGGACGCTCACACTTTCCTTTCTAGCACACCAGTAGTGTCTCCTGGGTGTCACTTGGGTCATGGTGGGGGGACAGGGGAAGAGTAAAAAATAGTCCTGGAGCTGGTGAGCAGTCCTCCTGAAGAAAATAGCCAATACTGCCTTACAAAAACATTATATTTCTATCCATCTAATTACCACTTGTGGCTTAAAGAGTCCTGTGATTTCAATTAACCAATGAACTAAGATCACTGACAGGGGTGTTGTAAGATGTATGCAAATAATTACCAAGTATTGAGGTACACACTGATCAAGGTTTATGTATAAGGTGTTACAGAAATTTCAGCTCTAAAAGTTCTGACTTCAGGTTGGTGTTTGTGAAAATGTTTGGTATGCAGCCTAAACAACTGTCTCCTCCTTACACCTGAACTGATTTTTCCTGTAATTCTGCATCCTCGTAATTATAAGAAAATTTCATAATTAGAACTCATGAAAGCATGAAATATGAAGAATATACTGAGTGTGTATACCAGGAGACTGGAAAAAGATCTATAAAGATAATGAAAGAAATAATGACCTGTATCAAATTATAATTTTGATTTTTCTGGTCTATTTCTTTCCATACATATTTCTTTCCTACAAATGTATACTGAAAACCACTTCATATAAATATTTCTAAAGTAGCAAAAATAAGACCAGGATGCTAGAATGTACCTTACACGGAGAATATTTCAATTTTACCCATGGTCCTGTATATAGGCAAATTCTCATTTTATAAATATTATAATGACCTAGTGAAGTGTGTGTAATGAGACAACTCCCATGTCCTGGTTCATAATTAACTAACTTTTCTGTGTCATTCATTCAGCAAATATTTATTGAGTACCTAATACATCCTAAGGAATGTACTAGTCACTAAGGATTCAAATAGTGGGAAAAATAGCCATGATATAATGTATTTTCAATGAATTCTGTTGGCTTAGAAATCCTGAATAATAGGTAATAATTCACAAGTCTCTGTTCATTTAGCAGTAAACTATTTAACATTCTGCTTCTATTTGCTTTTGCTAAAATATTCAGGTAAAGATACCATTCAATGTCTATACATCGTGAAATAGGCTAAAAATATTTGTTTTGCTCAAAATCTTTTAATGATTGACTGATGGAGAAATGTGATCTTATAAATATTTGACTTCAATTTGCTTGAAACTGCTTCAATATCATGAATGAACTGTCAAAACACTTAAAGATGTGAGTTGTATTTTGCAGGGAATAATAATCTAAAATAGATGACTATTACAGAATCCTATTTATACAGTAGGTAAACTGTGGCCCCGACGTCTGAGGAGCTGGGTGGTGCTTAGTCCCAGGGTCCCCCTGAACTTGAGAAAGAGGTCCTAAAGTATAGATAAGTAACTCAAACACCTTCTTTTCACTGGGTGATCATCACTTCAGCTCAGCTCCACCAAGCACCTGCCAGCCCTTCTGTTTATTGACAGCTATTCTTGGTTCTCTCTGTAGAGTCCATCAGAATTATTTCCTTACATATTGGAAAGTTATCAACATTATGGAGGTATGAAACCAACAATTAAGAAATGCCTCCCTCCAAAACATATAATTTATCATAATTCCTACTTATCAGTTCAGCATTTTAGCACAGAAATAATATTTCATTTAGAAACAACATAAGGAATGGGTCTTTATTACGATGGCATTTGCATAAGTTTATGAGCAGGGGCTGGCAAGCATTTTCTGTAATGGGCCAAATAGTAAATATCTCAGTCTCTGTTATATATCCTTTTTTTTTTTCTAAACCCTTTGAAAATGTGAAAAATATTCTTAGCTAGAAAATTAACAGATTCACCTGCATTGTACAGTTTGATAAATTTCTGGTTTCTAGGTATGCAGGGTAAATACAGCCATAGCCATTTATGTCTTCTTGGTAACCAAAAACACATGCTTCTGTGTTTTCTACCTCCACTTCCTACGATTTGATACTAATACTGAATATTTTTTAATGTAAATTCATCAACTCAATAGCTATTATGTATCATTCATATCCAGTAGTTAATTTCCATTTGAAAGAATGCTTTATGTAATTCGCAGTTTAGACATCAAATCAACAAACGGTAAGGTTCCCTTATTTATTTATTATTAGATAATCTCAACTAAGTTCTCATAAATTTAATTTAATTTGATTTCTCCAATAACCTTACACTGCATGTACTTTTATCTCTCTTATAGGGAAGGAAATGGAGATTGCTATGGGCTAAGTTTTCACCGAGGTAATCCAGCCAGTTTACTGCAAAAGAACTTGAACCCAGATCTCCTGATATCAAGTCCTATTGTTTCCACAACAGCAAATGCATAATCAATTTATGGAAAAACATGCATCTATCTTCAGGCGCACACACACTCAGCAGAACCAATAACGTCATAATGACTTGGGACTTTTTCTGAGAGGAATGCTCACAAGTACACCTTTGAAGCTATTTGGATCACTGCCCACAGGTTCTTTTTAAATTGGGTATCATAGTGATTAGGATTCCTAACTAAGCAAGTAAAAATGATATTCACAAATGATCCTACCCCTAATAAAATCACTGCGGACTCAAGCAGCCCCAGCCTTTTCAGTGCTAGAAACTTTTTATCTTTGCATAAATATAAAATGCAAACAGTACAAGGCAAATCAAGCAAACAACTGCCTAATGAACTTGCAAAAGACACAGGATTTCATACAATCAATGAAAATAATATTCGAGAATAGCTTTAATCACTCTGAAAGCTTTTGCTGAAAGAGGATCCAGAAGAGCGAGATTTAGTGAAAATGGAACACGGCTGGCGACGTGACAGTGGCTTTAAATGAGAATGATTTGTCAATAAAATGATTCCAAATGGCCCTTGGAAAAACCGATAAAGATTTTTATAAACTGAGTCTGTTTATTACTCTACTAAAATTCAAATTTCATAATATTACATAAAAACTACAACTTTAAACATGATTCATTTTTGTTTGATGTAAGAATGGCTATAGCTGCCTGTTTTGTTAGATAATAAACTACATGTATTTTCATCATTTTAGTTTTATTGTTTAAAATAAAACACCATTTGTACCGTTCATTACAAGACTCTGGCCCCAATTTAAGGGGATTCATTTTTAGCATTTTCTCCTCCCAACACCCATTTATTTCAGTAATGAGTCCCTCATGCACAGCTTCTCCAAACCAGGAGGGCTGTAGATAAGTAAGAGAGTAAGGAACTTGCTCTCCTCTCTTGAGAGGGGAGAAGCAGAAGCAGTCACAGAGTTCAAGTCACGTCCAGAACTGGCTTGTTATCTTGACCTTCCCTGTATATTCTATGCAAGTCCCTTTCCATAGCCTAAGTGCTTTTTTCTTGTCACTGGAATGCACAAGCTGTTTATACCAAAACAATCATGAGAAGGCTACTCCCCCATGAATACAATGTGATAATAGAAAATGTCAGGCCCTAAATCGCATGATCAGCAACAGTAAGATTTCCCTTGAAGTAGTCATGCAGTTTCTTAAGTTTGGGGTGAGGTTCCTATTTCCTTAGTTCACACATTACTTGCTTCGGCTTAGGTGTGAGACCACATGGACGGACACAGGGAAGGTCTGTGGCTGGCTGTCATTATGTCTGGTTTTCTTTATTAAAATTAGACACTGTGACACTCTTTATGTCCCACAAGAAATGAGTTCATAGAATGCCACTGGGTGATATTTAAGAACTTCTTGGTTTTGTATCTAAACATTTTAGAATATAAAAGAAAACAGCATGTGCTAATGCTACTACTAGGTTCTTTTCTAGCATTCAGATCTATTCAACTCTTTAGACTCCAAAAAAAAAAAAAACAAGATAAAAGAAAACAACTGTATTGAGAAAGATATTTGGGGTTAAAGCATTTATTTATAGTATTCTTCATTATCTTCCCTCCGTAATAGTTCTAGAAAATGTAGTAGCTGGAGGTGACAATCTCAGAAATAGGAAATCTTTGTGGCAAAATTAACAAACATTCTCTCAAGAGTGATCATTTTCTAACTTGTCCCCAAGCACTCCCTTTTTCAACAGATTTTTTTCCCCCTTCAAGTCTCAGGTCATTGAAATCACTAAACTGTCTCCTTCCAACATTTCTGACAACATTTTCTGTTCAGTGACCATCACGGGGACAGCAGGTGGACAACCAGGAAGGCAATCACAGGCCAGTTAAATCTCAATGAGGTAAGAAACTTTGTGAAGGGTGGAAAAGAAATTTAAACAGATTAGTTAGAAGAGGCACTCTTGGACGTAGTATGTGTTCGATAACCATCAGTCAATAGCTCAGACAATCATAAAACTGTGTCCTTTTCAAAGGGAGAAAAGCAAAATGACTTGGCAAACATTTTCTATTCCTCTCTCTCTGCCACTTTAAAATGGAAGAATTCTGGATCCTTGCTGTTAACCAAATGGCATTTACAGCTCTCAGTTGGCATGGGGCAGCTGAGAATCTAAAACGAGGAATGCTTATTCCATTTCCATTTCCATGGAAACCAGTCACCAACTGGTGAAAACAAGGTAGATCAAATTTTTGAACAAGAATGTTGAAATAATCACTGTTTTAAAACTTTTCTCTTGCCTTGGGATGGAAAGCATATTGTAATCTCAGGAACACACCAAGATGCATGTTCACCAATGTTTTGTCATAATTCTTTTCATAATCACAGTAATGATTGTATTCGTAGGAGTTTTTTGGGTCATTCTTTGAAGGACAGATTGCTATAAATCCAATAAATAAATCATATAATAAAATGCAAAATTAAATGATCTTTTAAGGGCTTTTAAAAAAATCAAGATAACCTTATAGCAATTAAGTAAACCTAAGAATGCCTTTCAAAATTTATGATCATTGTTCCTCTTCTCCTATGTCCTCCTAGCAAATGCATGAGGAAAGAAATGTGGTAATTTCCATAGAATGGCTAGACTCTGATCAGTTTTCTTGAACAGATTCAGAAGGGATATTCAATCTTTTGACACTCGCCTATGAAAATCTGACTTTGAAAAGACTCTTGAAGCAACCAATTGTTACAGAGTGTAGATGAACTCCCTAAGCTCTGGGATCCATTTAGTTTTTCCAAGAGAATTTCAGACTCGTACCCTCCCCTGGTCCCACTAAAATCCATATACCACTCCCACTGTTTCCACTTTTAGAATATAAACATTCCAAACTGGGTAGAAGCGATTTCCCCTGGAGAAATAGGAGGAAAAGTGTCAATGATTCATTTCATTCACAGCTACGTTGCTAAGTGTTGCTGATGATAAAACCTGTAAAGCGGTGCTAATACCCTGCATTATCACATGGGCTAGTAGGGCCTATAGTATCCTGAACATTAAGAATGCATTATCTGTAATTCTCCTTGGAAAAAGGAAGCAAACTTCAAGGAGCTATTTTTGTCTCCATTTTTGTCTCCATTTTATATATAGGAGACAATTAAGTCCCCCAGTGGCAAAAAGACTTGTCCCAAGTTATTCCTATAACCGTTTAGTGTGTCTCCCCATATCAGACTTTTACATTCACAGTCACACTGCTCAGACACCCTTCCCTAATTCCAGCTTGTATTCCTAGTTCAAACACATCATCATGTCTAATTCCTAATCTCTAGATTAATTCTAATCTCCTCATATCAGTAAAAGATAAACATAATTGGAAATGTCTGACCTCAATCATTATTATTTTTTGAGCATGAAGAACGCATGTATGATTATTTTTAATTTTTCAGCTAAATTCTAAATCTGAAGCTGTTCCTTAAGTTGGTCCAATTATTTCTGATTTGCTTCTTTCCAAGGTATGCTAAATATTTAAGCAGTTTGACCTTAATTTTTAAGATCAACATTGTAGTTAATAAATGAGAAGACAATAAGAAGAAAGATTTTTAAGTGTAATGAGATGGAAAGATAGATTTTCACTAGATTTCAAATCTCTAAAGGAATTATCTCAAAAGTTCCATTAATCAGTAATAAATGTGCATGGTCTATTTTTACCATTTCATACTAAAATTACTCTGTGAAAACAATTTTTTAGGCTTATACTACTTGATTTACCTCCTTGTTTAAAGAAAATATCTGAAAGAAAAAAAATTAAATCAAATTTTAATTAATTTATAATTTCCTGATGGCTAAGAATTAACGATCAATTGATATCAATGAACATGGCTCCATATAACTTACAATGTTTTCTTTCCATGAAAATTTTACTCTGCTATTCAGAGTTGAAATGAAGCTCCTTAATTTTATCTAAGGAAAATACTAACAAGTACGCATATAAAGGGAAGATTTCCTCCTTTTACTGAAACTGTTATTTATAGTCACTTGAGGCAGGAGAATATTGAGGGCAGGAGGAGAAGGGGGTGACATAGGACGAGATGGTTGTATGGCATCACTGACTCAATGGACGTGAGTTTGAGCAAACTCCAGGAGATAGTGAAAGACAGGGAAATCTGGCATGCTTGGGGTCAATGGGGTCACAAAGAGTTGGACAGGACTTAGCAACTGAACAATAAAGACAAATAGAAACAAAAATGGCTGTTAGGGCAATTTTACTCAACAACTTGGAATATTAGAATAAGGACAAATTAAAATAAATTTAAATCTTTTATTTCTGACACTGGTTTTAAATTCTTCACCACATTTCATGGTCTTTTTTCCTTCCCTGGTTTTCTCAAGGAATAAAGGGGCAATGATCTTGCCACAGAGCAGAGATATAGGGAAACTCAGCTTTCAGTTGTGTTAAATTAGTAATAATCATAATGCATATCAAGATTACACCTTAGAGTTAACAACTACAAAGCATGGCAGAATGATAATCACCTATTGCATGTCTATTATTCACCAGTGTCCAACACAAATGAAGCATGCTATTTTCAGAGAGCTGTAAAAAAATTTAGTTAAAACTAGAGCATAATGCAATATTAGTCAAAAATAGAGGATACGTTATGAATTCTTTGCATATATCTCAAGAGTTTGGACTCGGTCACAAAGGGCTTGAAGACAGAGTAAAAACATGTTCAGATTTGTAATTTAGATAAGAGGCTCTAGGAAAAATAAGAAATTTATGACTTCTCTTAACTAAAAAGAAAAAAACAAAATGGGTAAACAGGAAGATGCTTTTTATTCCAAAGCTTGCAAGGAGCTCACTAATACCAAGGCACTTCCAGCCACCACACATTCTCTTTGTAATGATTATTCCCTCTCATCAGTCATTTTTCAAGACTCAGGTCAAATGCCACAGCTCCAGAAGACTTCACTATAATGTCTACCTACCTCCAGTGACAGCTCTTCTAAACCTTATTCCTCTGGTCTGTAGCACTGTTTTACAATGGTCTACTTGGTTCTGTATAAATAGAAGTCTTTATTTCAAATCTGATTTTAGGAGGAATGTTGTTCAGTTGCTAAGTTGTCTGCCACTCTTTTGCCACTCCGTGGACTGCAGCTCGTCAGGCTCCTCTGTCCATGGGATTTCCCAGGCAAGAATACTGGAGTGGCTTGCCATTTCCTTCTCCAGGGGAGATCGAACCTGTGTCTCCTGCATTAGCAGGTGGATTCTTTACCACTGAGCCACCAGGGAAGCCTTTTAGGAGTAAACTACCAGTAAAATAGATTTTAATGAGGTTTTTTAAAAAGGGGAGTGGTGTAGTTGAGGAAGAAGGAACTGTACCCATTCCACACAGCCTCCTGACTGACAGAGAGCCTATTAAGATTGATCAACAGGCTCCAGGCTTCCATGAAACACAAAAAACAAAGGGTCTCCAAATTGCATCTTGCCTAATAGCTTGTTTTTACTGTATCAGTTTAGTAACTGATCACTGCATTAGTTAAATGGTGGGTTAAATATTAAATTTCTACATATTCTAGGTATATTACTAGTTTGATTTTTAAGTGCCATTCTCCTAGTAAGTATTCAGAAGGTCTTTTCTGAATGAAACTGTTTGTCATAATATAAGCACTAGATTCTCAAAAATAACTACAATTATTGCCATGAATTAAAAGTGTTCATTATTTACCAATACTATATTCAAAAACAGCACCTGGTATCATGTTCCAAATCAGAGTGCATGATGTGATACAAAGAGCACACATTTGGAAGATTCACTTTCATAAGCTATGTGAACCTGCCTTGAATTTTATTTTCCTCCCCTGGAAAAACAGGGACACCGGTG
Source organism: Cervus elaphus (assembly GCF_910594005.1). NCBI lineage: Eukaryota > Metazoa > Chordata > Mammalia > Artiodactyla > Cervidae > Cervus > Cervus elaphus. The sequence continues at coordinate 49,923,133 of NC_057843.1, read as the reverse complement.
TTACTTCATTTCAGTTTCTTTGCTGCAACTGAGTTAAGCAGAAAAGCAGTTTGTTCAAAAGACACAGTGAAGCTGAGAATCAGAATGGTTGAGAGCATGGAATTAACAAGATGGAGGCGAAGGATCAAGAAAAACACCCGGCTGTTCTATGAGGAAGGACCTGCTGGGAGAAAAAGGGGCTGTGGAGAAAGAACATAAGCAAGTGAGGGAGAGTTTACCTGGCCTTCTCTTTCATCAGCTTGCACATGGGCTACCTATCTTTAGCATCTAGACTACATGGCCCTTGACCAAGACTAGAGCAGGGGAGGATGAGCAAGTCACTACTGAATCTGGCAATTCTAGCCACTATACTGGAGAGTAGTCTTGGCTCTCCATCAAGATTCAAAAGACAGAACATTCCTTACACACAAAAAACAACGCAGACACTGGGGGCCCAAACACTACCTGCTACCTATCTGATATGAATTTTTACAAGTCAAGTGAGAATATATGTAAAAATGCTTTGTGAACTGTAAAGTTCTAAATAAATTATTATCCTTGGTAGATGGTGCCTCTATATTTGAGAAAATGAAATCTGAAATGTCTTGGAAGGACTAATGCCAGGTGAGGGAATCAGAAAATCTGCTCTTTTTTCTTATCTCTCTTGGAAAACATATAATGACCCTGATGAACTCTATTTAGACTTTGCTGAGTTTATAGCTCAAGGGAAAAACAGCCAAGGTTTCTTTACGGGACAAAGTTGTTCTCCGCTCCCCCACCTAAATCATGTACCAAACTCATCAAAGCTATAGAACTGTTCACAGAGAAACCAAACAAGTAGATTGTGTATACTGGGCTTCAAAAATTATCATAATTACATAGCCGTGAATGTTCAAGTATGAACAACATGAAGTGCTTGTCCGTGTATCAGCACAGGTATGCTTTTGGAGGGTATGGCTCAAAACATCCTCTCAGTGTATAAAAGGATCATTCAATTTTATTTAACAACTTATCTAACAGTTACTTGGGCCTCCCTCCTCCATTCACATTGTCCTGGCTTACTGCAAATACATGTGTGGGAAATCTATGTGTATTATATTCATAAAGATTTGAGAAGCTTCTGCATTTAAAAACATGTGAATTTAAGATGAGTACCATTGTTAGCAAAGTCTATTTTCTGAGCATCAGAAAAAACATTTCCCTAATAAGAAACAAGGAAAAAACATTAACAGATATGAAGTTGTGGGTATTTTGTTTCAACCAGGATGAATTAAACAAGGGTTAGTAGACCTAGTTGAAATAAGTTTTACAATGGAGATTCTAACAGAAGCTCATAGAAACATTATCAGAAAATTGGATGATAATAAATGGCATCAACTGATATAAAAACAGTACATACGATCATACAGTTTGAAAGAAAGAATATCCATATAACTTGTAATGGCATACCTGAATAACTGTTCAGATTTGCATCTGAGTTACAAACATTTCAACAAATATGAATAAACACTCCTACACATGAATGAACCCCAGCAAAATGGGTCTCGTCCCCATACTTCCATGTTGTAGAATGTGGTTCTACCATTATAAAGCCATCAGCATTACTCTCTGTAGAGCAATTTGATACAAATTCAGCACAGTGAAAAGTTAAGCCACAGTTGCCATGGCACCTCTATATCAGGGAGAACTACTGTCACAGTAACTGGGGCCTCCATTGTCCCAAAGATGGTAATGCTTCAAAGTGAAGACGATGAGATGAGGCAAATGCATGGTTGTTCATGGAGCTACTTCTGAGATGGTCCTTCACTTCGGGATTCCTTTTGCTCCCTTTGAATTAAATTTCAGTCAAATCAAGACCTCTAATTCTTTTCCATTCAAATCCCAGTTCTTTCTCAAATGCTCCATTACCCAGTCTCCCACAGCACTCCTTCCATGATGTGTGAGATGGGTGGATAAGAGAAAGAAAAAAACAATCAAGGGGTTTTGTTTCAAATATTCCTTTCTCCTTTGAGAAGCATGAAAGGGATCTGTCCTTCCTTTAGGAAAGAATTAAACTGTATGAAAGAGTCAGCCAATGAAATTGGTAACACAAGTCGCAGTTAAAACTGCTGAATCACTCAAGTTCCAGCCAGATTCACCCAGTACAAACTATATAAACTGGTGCCAAGACCAGGAGGTTGTGAGTGACAAATGTGTTCTTCTGCATAATGGCAATATAATGCCACAGCCTATGGGAAGGTTAACCAGAATTGGGGTGGGGGGGTGGTGGGGGCGGGAAGAGAGAAATCTGTGATATGAGGAGGGGAGATGTTAGAGGGTTGGGGAGAAAATAAAAGTCTATATTTGGTAATCAGGATAGGTGTGGGAGGGAGGTGATTGAGTGAGAATCAACCTCAGAAAGGGAAAATCAAGCAAGAGCATAAAGGTCATACAAAATCTTTAGTAGTCAGCTACTCTCAGCCCAGGATCGAGCCACAGGTACTTTATCTGCAATTCATGCAAATTCAAATACATTTACTAGCATATGTAAATGATATGCAGATGGTGGTAAGGATATCTAAAAATAGGAAGAGGTAAACTCTTCTAGCAGAGGTCAGTCTTTTCTGAAATTCATGAGATGGCAGCTTGTGATGAGAACATGAGGCAGAGAAAGTGGGAATTCAGGGAAATCTGGTGGAAAATCACGAGTAGTCAACTGTTTTTCTCAATTTCTTTAAGTTATTTTAGGTGTTCTATAGGCAAGATAATTCACAATTTTCCAAAGCAGGACACATCTTTAAGACTCTATGCCTTCTATACTCTAAACCTTCTCCATGCAGGAGGTTTCTGATTCCCACTGGCTCTTATTGGTCTCAGTTTTCCTACAGAGATTCTTTCACAATCCACGTTTCCAGAGCACTCTCAAGGGCTGTCAATCATGTGTAAAAACATTGGGAAAGTGTCTCTTAGGTTATGTGATTCCAACTTCAAACAGTCCCTATATCCATACAGAGAAAATTAACTACATGCCACCTGAGAATCAGACTAAAACTTTATCTTATTACTCTTTTATCACCCTTAATAATATTAACACAATCCATATCTGTGGCAATTTTATATAGTTTACCAAAACATTTACATTAACAATATGACCAACCTGATAATTATTCAAATTTTTTAAAAGCTATTAATATATACTAGTAGAATTATTTAACAGCAGAGACCCAAGCTCTAACTTCCACATGGCACCCTCTGATCAGACCATAGCTGAAGCCATCCTTAAAAAGAAAAACCAAAATCTATAAAGCTTTTCGGAGTATCATTTGGGTGGCCTTCATTGATTTCCACAGAATAAATGCCACTGTGAAGTCAGACCTGTACAGTCATTTTCTGTAATAAAGGATTTTTTGTTATTTGGTCAAAGTCACGTGTACATAAGGTGTTGGCAATCTTTGTGGACCAGCCTCCTCTCTTTGGAGAAGCAGGGCTCTAAGAACCAGCACTTGGTAAAGCTAGGCTCTTGGTTCTTTACTGAATACAGCAGTAAGGCATTAGAAATTGCAGTTCTTTCAAGGTAGTAAACTTACTGAAGCATGTGATCAGCATAGGAATTAATTTCTCATCTACTTGACCACAGGTTAATTAACTATGCAGGTGAATAGATGGCATGGGAACAAATGAGCTCAAATTGTGATTCTGCCACATGCTGACAATAGCCACTTTACTTCACCTCTCTAGTCTGTCTCCGATAGTGGGTTGTTGTGAGCAGTAAATGAGAGGACCCACTGACGTGCTCACTGTATTAGCAGCTGTTTACACTGCTTTCAAATGCAGCTGAGTAGCAACCCCATAGACATATAGATTATTTGTTGCTGTTTAAGTCAAACAGGGTCACAGAGATATTGACGTGGCAGGGGGAGGCTTTGCCAAGATCGCTTCTCCCCAAAGTCACAGATAAAATGAACAGCAAGGTGGAGACTGTTAACCAGGTCTCACCCAAAATCAGGACAGTTTTTTCTCTATCACCTGACCTTCTTTGGTGACCTATTTTATGAGAAGAGAAATCAGCATGTATATCCTGATCTAAGACATATTTTCTACCTTTCTACCTTTTATTAAGGATTATACTTGAAAAGGACAGCTACATGGATATTACACACACACACACACACATTTATTGATCTTCAGTACACTGGAACAATAGGCTTCTACTGTAATTAACTGAATTGCTAAAACAAAAAAAATCATAACATCTCCTTTAGCTTGTAGAAACAAAATTCTAACTTCAGTCCCTTATCTTAGAAGGCATTTGATGTGAATAAGAAAGCAACCAATATCTAAATATTAATAATATCTTAATATTAAAATAAGCCCTTAGTCAGTTTGCAGTTTGATTATATTTTCCGCATATTCTTCTTCAGGTATCTATACACGGAGTGAAATAAACAAAACAACAGTGTTTTTCTTCTCAGTTTGCTTCCTGCTCAGCCTGTGGACACTGGTTGATTACACATGAGTGGTGCTGGGCGCCTTCTCCAGCGCTCTATAATAATAATACGGATAACACAGCGCTAGCACTGACCTCTCAAGGTCTCTGTGCTCTCAATTGTACATATTTCTGGATATAAGGAAACAAGAGAAATAGAAGGATCCAAGGTGGAGGTTAGCGGAGAAGATGAAAAGAGAAAGATAAATAAATATACCTGTCTGGAAACCCTGCTCAAATGCTTAATCCATTATTTAAAAAGGATACTTATCTCTTTCTCTTACTGCAATTTCCATCTGCTTTAGAGGCTTTAGGAATCTGTGAGTTTGTTTTTTAAATAAGAAATTTAAATGGAAGCCACTATCAATTATTCATGTCAATAGTGCACTGTTAAGCATAAATTAAATCCAAACTTCATTGTAACCTATAGCATCAGTCAGACCCTTTTTATCAGAACTGGTACTGTGAGCCCCAAGAGACTATGCCCCAAGTCCTTAAAGAGAACACATTGAAACTGGCAGAGGGAACAACAAAGGGCCTCAAACTGTGCAGTTTCATCATGATTATGAGCCCTGGAATCATTCATACAGTAGTTCATAAAAAGAAAGACACTTCAGGTGTTAGGCTTATAGGAATTTGAGGTTAGACAACTACTTTCTACATTTACTCAGCTCTCATTAAAGAATAAATAAATGGCCACCAAGACAACTCTTATGGGCGTAGTTATTTTCTTTCTTAGAGGTATCTGAGCTCTTTAATATTGGGTATAAAAATTTATTCCAGGGACTTATATCTTGGTGTTAAAAAGTATATTCAAGGATTTGGGAAAATCAATGAGGAAGAATACAACATTCTAGACTAGCAACAGTGGGAAATCCCTGGATCTAAGAAGTTTTGGGAAGTGGTCACTGAACCCACAAAAGGCAGTTCTTAGGAAGTCAGCCTTAGGGCCACCTAAGAGGAAATATGATCATCTGGGACACAGCTAACCCCCAAGGGCTCGGCAAGGAGAAAGCAGAAAGTAAATACCCTTTCTTTACTCTTCTGCATCCCACTGATGTCCTGCTTGAATGTTCCACTGGCCAAACCCAGTGGAAAGCCAGAGGGCAACTGCTATGTCACTTCAGTCGTGTCTGACTCTGTACGACCCCATCCCTGGGATTCTCCAGGCAAGAACACTGGAGTGGGTTGCCATTTCCTTCTCCAATGCATAAAAGTGAAAAGTGAAAGTGAAGTCACTCAGTCGTGTCTGACTCTTTGCAACCCCATGGACTGCAGCCTACCAGGCTCCTCTGTCCATGGGATTTTCCAGGCAAGAGTACTGGAGTGGGGTGCCATTGCCTTCTCTGGCCAGAGGGCAAGGGAGTCCCTTAATGCAGTCCTCAGAGATCAGCTTTCTGGGTGGAGGGTAAAAGTTATCCAGCACAATGTTCGTTATATATAACACCCTTTAATAGTTACTACTTTGGGATACACTTTGCTAATTCATCTAGATGAGCCAGTCAAGGTTGATACTCTTGCAACTTTTGTACTACCAAACAGACATTTCATATGCCATACTAAGTTGGAACTCATCTCAGAATGTTTTTGCCTCTCTATTCCCTATCTCGGTATGTGTGACCCCATTTACAATAGCAAAGGTTTTATTCACTAAAAAAAGTAAGTTCACAGATGCTGTGAAAACTCACTTGCGGGCATCCAACTCGGATGCAGGAGGTGGGAGAAGGCTTCCCAGGAGAAGTGATGTGAGTGGAAGGGGAAGGAGGAATTACACGGAGGCAGATGTGGGAGGCTGAATGAGTGCGGCACCTTCGGGGAACTATGCAAGTCCTGCAGGGTTGATACATAAAGTGGGGGAGGAGTGGACACACAGGGCAAAACAGACTTAATAATGAGGGAAGAGGTGGATCGTGAAGGATCTTTGCATTTTAATACAATTTCAAGGTATTAAAACTCCCTGGTGGCTCAGATGGTAAAGAACGTGCCTGCAATGTAGGACACCCGGTTAGATCCCTGAGTCAAGAAGATCCCCTGGAGAAGGGAATGGCTAACCAAGCCAGTATTCTTGCCTGGAGAATTCCACGGACAGAGGAGCCTGGTGGGCCACAGTCCATGGGGTCGAAAAGAGTTGGACGTGACTGAGTGACTAATACTATCTTTGACTGAGTATCTAAAAGAGTTTTTAGTATTCTTACTTTGGTTCTAAAATATCACTTGGGCAGTAGGATGAGGTGAGACTGGAGACAGGGAGACCATCTAGGAGATTTTCCAAGGATGCAGGTGAGAAGAAGGGATTAGACTAACAGAAGGCTAGTGTGGACGGATGGACAGGGCAGACAAGCATCAGTCTTTGGAGAACTATAAAGAGGTAGACTTCAATGGTGAGGATGGTCAGGACTTGTGACTAATGGCTGGTGAGGGAAGGGGTGGGAAGGCTGGCTTCTGGTCTGAGAGCAGAATTTTCCTACTGTTAATCAGTTTTCTGTGAGGCCCCAGACATGGACCACTTCCCAGAATCTAAAAGATGGTCCCAAATGTTATTTCAACATACTGCATCATGAACCTATGTGATAGAAACAAATTTTCTACAATGTTTGTTGCAGGTTCTTTCATGGACAAAAAAATCTATAGATGTCTATGGAAAGTATCAGATTATTTTTCACAACCGTCTCTTTTGAACACATTTGGCCTCTGGTACGTACATTTATAGTCAACATTACATAAATTCATGTGCTAATCATTGATCAAGTATATAGTAGGATTGTTGCGATTTTTGTTGTTTAGTCTCTAAGTCATGTCCGACTCTTTTGTGACCCCATGGACTGTAGCCCACCAGTCTCCTCTGTCCATGGGATTTCCCAGGCAAGAATATTGGAATGGGTTGCCATTTCCTTCTCCATATAGTAGTATAAAAGTGAAAGTTACTCAGTCGTGTCTGACTCTCTGCAACCCCATGGACTATATAGTCCATAGAATTCTCCAGGTCAGAAGGCTGGAGTAGGTAGCTGTTCCCTTCCTCAGGGATCTTCCCAATCCAAGGATCAAACCCAGGTCTCCCGCATTGCAGGCAGATTCTTTACCAGCTGAGCCACCAAGGAAGCCCAAGAATACTGGAGTGGGTAGCCTATCCCTTCTCTAGCAGATCCTCCTGACCCAGGAATCGAACTGGGGTCTCCTGCATTGCAGGTGGATTCTTTACCAGCTGAGCTACCAGGGAATCCCACATAGGAGTATATCACAGTGTTATTCTGTGAAAGGATGAGCGGAAATTTTTCAAAAATATTTGGAAAAAAACAATCAGCCTCTGTTAATGGCCCCAATTCTCTTGGGTGGGTTTTTGTCTGACCTACTTAGCCATAGGATAATTTTATCTGACCATGTGTGGCTAAATCCTGGGTATCAAGAATCGATGCTTCTACAGGCTAAGATTGTAGATTTCAAGTGCGGTCTTCTCTCCAGTGCCGAGATAAAATAGCTGCTGTAACGGTAGCCAGCACGGCCTACATTCACCAGGTCTGCTTTTGAATACCATCTCCTGACAACAGTCCTCATCTGCAGGGATGAGAATAAAAAGGCCAAACAACATGGTGACATTCTTAAAACCAGAAATGATGTGTGAAAAGGATACTAAAGAACCAGAAGAAATGTACTTCCATCCACCCTGGCTAAATCTTCCCAGGAACAGAGATAAGGGACAAAGACGAAAACTCCATTCCTTTTGGAAAATGAGTCTTTAACCTATGAGTTGGTTTGTTTTGAAAGGGAATTAGATTCTAGGCTCACAAAGCACAGATTCAAGATACAGCATGTGGTCTCATCTCCCACTAAATATGTTGCTATGACTCTTAAGCAAAGGGAACATTTAAAAAGCAACCACCTAGGGAAGGAAAAATCTAACTCAGACATCAATAATTCATTTATCAGAAACGGGAGTAGTGGCATGAAATGCCAGGAGACTGTTTCATTTAGAGGGAGGCATTTTCTATTTTAAGCCTAGAACAATGCAGTCAGCTTTATTCTGCAAGTTAATATGAATGGAGGGAAAGTGAAATGGGAGAACAGGTTTTAAGGTCTCTCTCAATCACGCTATTTCTTTAGTATCTGTTATTTAGGTTTGACACACCACTGTTTGGGGACTTGAAAAAAAAGTGATAAGAAAAGGACTTTGATAACTTTTTTACTTCAAAGGTGATTTTCTTTACCCCAAAGCTTTAGTGCTAGAAATGTAATCAGGTAAACCTAAGACAGATGATTTGCATACAGTTTCGAGGGTACATTGTCTATTAGTACAGTCATCCCTCGGTATCCTCCAGACATTGGTTTCAGGGACTCCCTGCAGATACCAAACTCCAAGGACACTCAAGTCCTTTATATAAACTGACACAGTACACTCAGTTGTCCACACCCTCAGGCTTCACAGCACAGCTAGGAAGAGCCAATGATAGGACTACAACTCTCCAGGTTACAGATTCTAAGTCATTTCCTAATTAGTAGCTTATATTACTGCATCATTGTATTCCCTAAGCAGGCAACAGAGCCACTCAACAGGTAGTGTTTCAGTGATTATCCACTGAATGAATGAACAAACACAGCTAGGTGTCAAATAATTCCAAATATTCTCTGAAGCCTACCAGTCAGATTGTACAATAAGGTACTTGCACAACATATGCTTCAACTGCCTTCAGGTGATGTTTAGAAATTCCCCCCCCTCACCCAGTTCTGTTCAGTTGCTCAGTTGTGTCCAACTCTTTGCGACTCCCATGGACTGCAGCATACCAGGCCTCCCTGTCCATCACCAACTCCCAGAGTTTATTCAAACTCACGTCCATTGAGTCAGTGATGCCATCCAACCATCTCATCCTCTGTCGTCCCCTTCTCCCACCTTCCATCTTTCCCAGAATCAGGGTCTTTTTAAATGAGTCAGTTCTTTGCATCAGGTGGCCAAAGTATTGGAGTTTCAGCTTCAGCCTTAGTCCTTCCAATGAATATTCAGGACTGATCTCCTTTAGGAAGGACTGGTTGGATCTCCCTGCAGTCCAAGGGACTCTCAAGAGTCTTCTCCAACACCACAGTTCAAAAGCATCAATTCTTCAGCGCTCCGCTTTCTTTATAGTCCAACTCTCACATCCATACATAACTACTGGAAAAACCATAGCTTCATTTAAATTTAAGACAATGTTAAAAAGTAAAATAAAAAAATTAATTAAAAAACAAAAAAATAAATTTAAGGCACCATGATCCAGTAATGGGAGATGGAATACTGGGTAGAATTAAAGAGAAGCAGATTTGGTGACTTCCCTGGTCCCAGGTGGCTCAGTTGTAAAGAATCTGCCTGTCAACACAGGAGATGCAGGAGATGCGGGTTCAATCCCTGGGTTGGGATGATCCCCTGGAAGAGGAAATGGCAACCCACTCCAGTATTCTTGCCTGGGAAATTCCATGGACAGGGGAGCCTGACTGGTCACAATCCATGTGGTCACAAAAGAGTCACACATGACTTAGTGACCGAGCACGTAGGCACAGGCTCTCTACCGTAACGCTCACCATCAGCAAATAGTTCATGGACCTGCATCCATCCATGGACCACACTGAGGAGCACTGCCCTAGATTAACACTCCTCCTAACTGGTGGTTGAGTGGCTAAGATTCTGTGCTCCCGATATAGGGAGCCCAGGTTCAGTCACTGGTCAGAGAGCTAGATCCCACATGCCTCAACTAAAGATTCCGCATACTGCAATGAAGAAAAGACTCGGCACAGCCAAATAAATAAATACTATTTTTTCAAAAAAGCAGATTTACTGTCTACCAAATGAGTCACGGTTCCCAGTCCCGATAGAAGCATAAAGCACATCTAAACCTCTAACCATGGAAATAAACGAAGGCTTCCAAGTCTTAATTGAAATTTATAATGTTCATAACTGTGATGTTGGAGAAGACTCTTGAGAGTCCCTTGGACTGCAAGGAGATCCAACCAGTCCATCCTAAAGGAGATCAGTCCTGGGTGTTCATTGGAAGGACTGATTTTGAAGCTGAAACTCCAATACTTTGGCCACCTAATGTGAAGAGCTGACTCATTTGAAAAGACCCTGATGCTGGGAAAGACTGAGGGCAGGAGGAGAAAGGGACCACAGAGGATAAGATGGTTGGATGGCATCACCGACTCGATGGACATGGGTTTGGGTGAACTCCAGGAGTTGGTGATGGATGGGGAGGCCTGGCATGCTGTGGTTCATGGGGTTGCAAAGAGTCGAACACGACTGAGTGACTGAATTGAACTGAATGTTCATGTGCACATGTATTTTGAGACAATTATAATTTTAACTGATTATTTATTGAGAACTGGATGTAGGAACTGAATACATAATTATAATGAGTTATAATTATCTAGCACCTATTATACAGTTAGCCCTACGCCTGCTGTTTTACATACTTTCTTGCTAATCTTTGGAAGTATTATTATACCCATTTCAGAGATTTCTAAAAATACTAAAGCTCAGAATAGTTAAACCTAAAGACCATAAAGCTATTATGGTGAACCAAACCTTAAAGTCAACTCTCAGACTATGAGCCACTCTTTATTTTCTGATGTCGTGACTTCTACTGATCCAGAATTATCTATCTAAGGACCCACTCTTAAAGACAGATCCATCAATTATATTTATAATTATGGTCTAATGAACAGAGATGATATTTTAACCCTAAATGCCTAAATTTGGCCAAAAAGTTCATTTGGGTTTGGCCAACCCAATACATGCTTGTGGTTAACCAAGAAAAAACTGGGCAGCACTAGTGAGCTTCCCAAGTGGGCAGTGATAAAGAATATGCCTGCCAATGTAGAAGACACAAGAGAAATGGGTTTGATCCCTGGATCAGGAAGATCCCTTGGAATAAGAAGTAACAACCCATTCCAGTACTCTTGCCTGGAAAATTCCATGAACAAAGGAGCCTCATGGGCTACAGTCCATGGGGTCACAAGAGAGTCAGACACGACCAAGCATGCACATGTGTCTTGGATGTGCATGGATTGATAGGGCCATCTGATGCCCCAGGTGACTGTTGATTTTCATATAACAGAGGTAAGAGTGCTGGTGTTGCACTCTGGAAAATGTCATATTTCGCTGCCAAGGCTACAAACCTAAGCACACATTCAGAACATGCCTGTGTCCTCTAACACTCATACCCACACTACACTCAATGAACCAGAGCACTACTTAGGACTTAGGGTCAAAACAGCACACACTAGGATATACCAGCGTGACCAGGAAGATAGCTACTCTTCTTGAACAAAGGTCTTGGCAAGCAGCCAAGTTTGAAAGGTGTCCTCACAAAGGATACAGTTTTTAAAAGACGGCCAGTAAAAAAGCCATCAAAGCCAACACTCAAAGAATTGTCTTCACACACACGCTTTGTGGTCAGCACTGTTAGTCACAGGACGGATACATGTTAGGAGAATAGCCATTACCACTGAGTTTTGATATAAAACTCACCACATCTAGATTCAGACAGAATTGGCTACAGGGCACTACACCTTTGCAGTTCCCACCTACAGCACCCCCATCCCTTCACACTCTGTACAAGGATACTTTGGGTGTTAACTTCATCTTGACTTTCCTCGAGCTTTCCTATTTCTCTTTTCGCTATACACACAAATGTTGATGAGATAACTTTAGCCAATGGATATGGTATAATCAGTTCTACTATAATGCTTGCCTTGAAAACAAAAAAAATTTTCAATAACATTGACATATTACAGAATGATCTAAATATAATGTGAACTTTGCATTTGTTTATGAACAATTTTGTATCAGAAACTCTAGGTGAATGTAGAAAACATACCAAGTTGCAATGAGCACTGTAGGAATACACAAAACACACAGAACTGCACACCTCAGGAGCACAATGTGTCTACATCTGATGCTGTTGTTTCCTCTTTGACCTCGGATAACCCTCCTTCCACTTCATAGTAACTTGCAAGCTTCCATGCTTCCAAAGACCACCCTGGAGGGTATCCCTCCACTCTGCTGAATTGTACGCCCTCCTCCCAGCCTGGTTCATTATTTTCCTATTTTCTGTTTTTCAATTTTTTCATCTTTCTCTCATTTTTTCTTCCTCTTGCACACAGAGTGGCAAGCATGTGAGTAGAAGCAAAGGCAATGGGCACACACTTCCATAAGCCAATTTCAGGTCTTATTCAAGATAAAGTGACGGGAGGGGCAGAATAGGGTTGGGGATGTGGGAGGTTCAAACTACTGGGTGTAAAATAAGCTACAAAGATGTTTTATATAACACAGGGAATACTTCATAATAAGTATTTTGTAATAACTGTAAATGGAGTATAACTTTTATAAAAATAAAACTGCAGTTTAAGAAGTCAGTGTCACAATAGAACTGTATTACCAACAAACTAGTTAGAATTTAATTTCATAACAATAAGACACAGATCAAGTATAAAACTGATGGAAAGGGACTCTGAACCCAACCTGGCTCTCTGAATTATATTCTTTCTATTTTGAAGTATCAGACTGGCACACACTTTTTAGCCTTCTTTATGACAAGATGTCAAAGGTCAGCTCAGCACTCTGTATTATCAAACTATTTTGGTCAATAATTCAATCTTTCATTCTCTCAAACTTACTGTTATTGAAACCAATTATCTCTAGTCACAACTCATTTAAATGAAAGCTACTTGGATCATTTTCCTTTTCATTACCTTAAGAACTTAGCCTTGTGTATAATATACAGAGCAAGAGCTTGTAAACAAACCACTTGAGCTGGATTCTTTGCTTCCTAACATCTCCATCTCTTACTACCTGTTTAACCCTTGTCCACCTGACTTAACTGAGCCTTTTTTTTTTTTGCTCCACATCTAAGGACTGCTGGGAGAATTATTATACAAGATAAAGTGCCACATTGATTAGTTTTATATATTTCTTAATCACTTAACATGAATAAAACTGGGTGATTATTTTTAATAGGTGCCTACCATTTTTCCATGTGTGTCATTGATGAAGTTTCTGAGTGTGAGCTCCAACTACATTTTCCTATTACTCTGTGGTTTTAGACTTTGCAGAGTGCGAGTATTTTTAGGAGCATATATGTTGCACTACAGTAGACTGCACTAGAGAGCAAAATTTATCACAGGGGACTTTTTAATTATGGAAGCTTCAGTTTCTTTTTCAGTGTTTCATGTTAGTTTGCAAATTAGGTTAAGTAAATTAGCTCACATTGTCTCAAATTATTGATTATAACTTTAAACAGTGTAATCTAGACAGTAATGACCAGACTTGATGGAAAACTATCCAGGGCCCTTTCTTTTTTTTGTTTGTTTCAAAAGTTCTGGAAAATTCTATCTACATCAATTTGTATGTTAATGCTTTCACTACTGAATCTGATTTATAACATTGATTCAATTGCTAATATTATCAAATAGCATATTTTTTATGGTAACTTTTTCAAGGCTTCTTTGCAAATGGTTAAGAAGGGGGAGGGGAACACCCCATGCACAGTCACAATTATCCAGGCTGCATGGTTTTATCTAAATTTATTGACTTACTTAATCAAATAATACCAGGTGAGAAAATTTTCCCTTAGGAAAAATGCAGGGTAGAAACTGTACATAATAAATGAACAAAATACCTCTCTTTACAACTTCTGTGATCCCAAACAAAAACAGGTAAGTGAAAATTCAAATGATAGTATCTAAATCACAACATTATGCTGAAAACCTTTGAAGTAAAAGCCCCAAATTTAATGTGATCTGGAGAATCCCAGGGATGGGGGAGCCTGGTGGGCTGCCGTCTGTGGGGTCGCACAGAGTCGGACACGACTGAAGAGACTTAGCAGCAGCAGCAGAGATTAGAAACATTCTACTAATCTTTGACAAATATCTGGCTCATTACAAGCAAGAAATGATTGTGCATTTCTTTTGCTTTCCAAAAATCTACTGTACTAACTGGGAAGTATAAATGTGGCTACATGGGCTTCTAAGGCTCCTGACTTGGAGGATAAGAGTGATAATGTGTTTCATACATGAAAAAACCATATAAGTATCGCAGGCATGTTAGTAAAGAATACAATCACTGCAGAGTAGAAGAGAGAAACAAGAAGCAAACCGGAAAGCCCTGGCAGAGACCTCAAGTACAACATTCAACCCAATATGTTGAACTGGACAGAGTAAAGTCCAGGGGACACTTTGTTTTGCCTCTCCCTTGAGCATCCCTAACCCTAAACAAGTGGGTCACAGGCCAGTGACCACGTGAGGAGTAATATTCCCCAGCCACATCCTCAAGTTATTCCCCCAGGTTCTCTCTGCAACCATTCTTACTGTGGTGACCACCCGTTTTTATATCCAGAAGCTTTAGCAGAAAGACACTTGCTTATCTTACAGCAAATTAGGGATCATTTGTTACCAAAGATTTCCAAGGAAAGATTTCCTTTGGCAAGAGCAGAAAACAAAGCTCTGTGTGGGCCACACACCAGCCTCCCCACCGGGCTCTTACTTGTTCTCGTTGCTTGCGTCGTAGCGGGGCATGGGGTCTAGGTCATTCCCATTCACGTCATAGCTTGCCAGAGCATCCTGTGGTCACAGAGGAAACAGAGAAAGGATACAGATGTTCATTAATTAGCCATGGACCGGAAGACTCATGACTCCTTAAACACATTTCTGCAAGACAGTAGTTAGATTAAATAAAACACTCACAGTCCAGTGGTGTCAGAATGCCTTGTTCAATAACAATCAGTGTCATATTTTGTCCCATAAAGGGGAAGAAATACTCTCTACAGACCAAAGATGTGCTCAGTCCATCCTTGCCACCACTGTTCCCTCATAGCTCACACTGACCCTTCACCCCAATAACCAGCTACTCGGCAAAGTACTGCTAGACCACCTAGAAGCAAAGTGGTTTAGTCTTCGTAGACTCTCTCTATTCCTTACTTCATTTCTTGAGTGTGCAAATACATTACTACGATTCAGAGATTTCTGGAGACAAAGATCATTCACAAATAACTGGCAAGTCAATTAAAAATGAATGTTAGAAGTCTACTGTATCTGGTTATCTTGGGACCTCTATGAGGCAATATTTGTCTGGTTTCAGATGTTTTATCTACTATGAAAGGGCCTACAATTCAAAACTTCTTATTTATACCCAATAGGCTTTTGCCCCAACCAAAAGAATAAAGTTTTACTGTATGTCAAGGTTTCAAGTGAAACAGAAGTTTCTCTGAAACCAAAACTTCATTTATTTGCCCTTTTAACTAATTGTGAAAAATATTCAAATTTCTAAGAAAAAAAATTAGTGGATTATTCCATCATTCAAATTTATATCACAGTAGACAGAACTAATTTAAGGTGTTTTGAATTTTCTTATGCTTTATGATTTCTGTTATCAGTTTTAGTGAAAGTAAATGCTCTTTGCTTTCTGCTTTCTTATCAAAGACTCTCATTTCTGAAAATAACTTATAGGTACAGGGAGTCTGAAATGTTTGGGGGAAGTAAGTAAAATACACATGACATATAAAGACAGTAAGTCCTGCTCTAAGTCCCATATAGAGAAACATACAAAGCAGCCCAACTTAGTGTTCATTCAAGCACGAAGGGTGATATCATCTAATTTTACTCATAAGGAAACAAGAGGCTGAGACAGGTTACGTAACTTGGCCACAGGCATGAAACAAATTGCCTATGGAATGAAGACTGGAACCCAGACATCCCATCTAATCCAATGTGTTCTTCTCTACTTTCACCAGCTCTGACTTTAGGAGAACCAAAAGGGTACCAGTACTGCTAACTGCACAGGTAAATTCGAGAGAATTTTCTTTCAAGGGAGGAAAAGAAATGAAAAAGGTAAAGAATGCAATCACATTTAGGTTAAGGCTCTTTGTATTTAATCAGATGAATTTCAATGCAGTGGAGAATAGGAATGCTCTATAAAAACTGTATTGCATATAAGAAGAAGTCTTTCTTATCATGGACAGCCATAGTTCTGTTCTTTATTTGACCTGGGCTAACTCATTTTAGTGTTCAGGCCTCAGTGTCTACCCTGTAAATGAGGAGTCTGAACTGAAGTTCCTTTGCAAGTTCTAAAAGTCTCTTCTGTGAAGAGACAGAAGTTTACCTGTGTGTGCTTGGAGGCAGCAGGAGGGCAGCCACTCAAATGTCTGGTTCAAATGAGGACTAAACGAATTTGCAGTTCCTCCTCTCTCTCTCTCTTTTTCAACCTTAGGGAAAATCATCTAATTTAGGAGAAACTGTTTCAATATTTCATTGTAAAAATTGATTTGTGAAGTTTCTTGGCTGAATTTTTGAAACGAAAAGGGCAACAGGATTGAATACTGAGATGAAAAGTAGTTAAAGTTGATAAAGTGTCAGGTGATATTGGGTGATCCTGAGTGAAGGAAGGTCTTCATAGGTTAGGAACTGGGGGGCTGTGTGAGCCAGTGGTAGTTTCTGATGTGTCAAGGAAGTGACTTGGAAGTATCTTATCTGCAAAGATAATCTTTGCAGGTTTGACTGACAAAAGGAAAACTAATTTGAGATTAAGAGTCATGCAATAAGTGATATTAAGCAAATGAGAAAGAAACACTGGAGAAAATATATGGACATTTTTACCTGAATGGTTTCATGGGAAGCTGAAGCGGTATTTGAGAGAGAGAGAGCAGAGGAGAGATGGGAACAGAGACAAACAGCTGGTGATTCCACTCTGAGGAGAAACCAAGCGCCTTCCCAGGCTGAAGATAAACGGTGAGAGAGAGAGAGAGAGAGAGAGCGAGCAGATTTCAAGAGGACATTATATTCTTTCCTTAGAATCTCAACCTTAAAGAAAAGGCCATGTCCATTCTGAGTGCATCCGCTACGAGGTTCCTCAGGGACACTGCTGTGTCCACCAGTTACTGAGGACCAATGAGGAGAGAAAGGCAGCAGGCCTGCGACAATGGCGAATCCTCTGTACTGACGTGTTTAGGGAGCCTGTGGGCCAAGGCTCTCTCAGGACTCCCACCAGCTCAGGGCACAGTGAGATAGGCTGGGCTTGCTGACGTTGCTCCTTTAACGACCATGAATATATTGGGTTGACCCAAAAGTTCGTTCAGGTTTTTCAATACAATATTAGATGAAAACCTGAAGAAACTTTTGGCCAACCCAATAGGTGAGAAGAAAAAAAAAATCTGAGGAGGTGTAGTCCTCTGAGTTATAGCTTAGAATTTTCTGTGGGGCTCTTCTGTAAACACAGGGCAAACCCTGGCCCCTGACTTTCCTCCTTAAGGGTCAATATGAGTCCTGATTTCATCGTGATTTAGAGCTGCTTGTCTTTTCAAGGCTGTGAAAGGAAATTTGTAAGCTGACAGAAAATCACCAACTTCAATTTTTTTTTTTTTTCAATAACAACATGAAAACAATATAGGGAAACTCACACCACCGAAGTTTTGGAATTAAAAGTACCAAGTCGTGAAGTATAGAACGGGACATGGGTGACTGAAGTCTTGATGGGTTTGCAGCAATACCAGCATTCTAGCGGAAACAGTCGTCAACAGGAAAGAGGCCAGAAGGCAAGGTGGAAGGCACCGGTGTGAGTGGGCTCCACCAGGAGTTTCTGCAGCGTCCTGACAGGAATCAGAGAACTACATTTGCAGATACTAGGGAGTCACTGGAGGCTCTTCAGTGACAAAATAAATATTTTAGGGAGAACACTGAGGTGTCAGGAAACACACATTTGGAGCAGAGAATGGCATATTGGGAGATACTTATGGACTTGTAACCAAACTTAGGGAGGAGAAGCTGGTGGAAGGGATATGTCTGGAGAGTAGGGGACAGAAGCGTCACTGACCTATTTCCAGGCAGGAAATATCACAGTGGTAAAGGGGACCGAGAGGCCCCACGGACAGAAACAACCTGTGTCCCATGAGTACTGGGCATCAGGACTGTGGTTTTCAGTGAAAGTACTGAGTCTCAATCCTTTCACTTGCTCTGTGACCTCAGGCTCGCCGTATGTTCTGAGTCCTGGAATCACGGTTCTTTCTTAAACAAAGGAATTGACTGATTCCTAAGGACTACGGGGAGAATATTCATTATTGTCCTTTGAAAGGGGAGAGGCAGAGAGAGAAAGAGACTCACAGAATAACTTGAGAAGAGTTATAAGTACACTTTCTCCATAAAGGAAAGTAGGAGTGTTATCTGGCTGCATGGATGAATTGTTGAGAGGAGCAGCTGTTGTCAGCAGCAGCTGGGGTTTCTGCTACCTTATCACCTGCTTTTTGTCATCACAACATCAAAGGCACACAAAAGTGGATAGCATTATCTCCTGATTCCTGTCCTCTGAGAGTGAATCTTCTGTAAGATGGGAGCAATACATAACAGCTGTATTTCAGTGACTTTCCTCCTTTTGTTGTTGTTTAGTAAGTAAGTTGTGCCCGACTTTTTCGTGACCCCATGGACTGCATGTAGATGGACTGCAGACTGGCAGGTTCCTCTGTCCATGGGACTTCCCAGGCAAGAATACTGGAGTCAGTTACCATTTCCTTCTCTAGGGGATCTTTCTGACCCAGGGATGGCACCTGCATCTCCTGCATTAGCAGGTGGAATATTTACCATTGAGCCACCTGGGAAACCTCCATGCTTTCCCCCATTTTCATCATCCTCATATGAGTTCCATTGTTCCCCAGGAGGGAAGGCATTCTGACCACAGCAAACACTCACATAGTTTTGCATCAGATCCGGATGGGTCCTCTCAATGCCATCGTCCAGGATAGTGACCACGATGTTCTTGCCCGTGTAGCCTCTCTTCCAGGCTCCTTCAATGTTCATGTCTGACTGGCAGGGATGCGTGTTGTCACTGCAGTGCTAAAGGGTGAAGAGGGAGAATTGGACATTGCAGATTACAAAAACGGAGAGGAGATGGGAGAAGTACCTACTTAAGACAATACATTAATTTAACGAATTTGGTGGACTGTCCGTTCAAGCAGAAGCACAGATCTCCAACACGACAACAGGGGAAGGGAGGAAGGAGAGATGTGGGTAAGGCAAGTGAAACAGAAATCTCTTCTGCCAGTTCTGCCCTGCTCTAATACCATAGATCCTTTGGAAAAACATGATAAAGTCTCTCAACAGCAGAGCAATGAGTGCCCCATTTTATTGTTAGCATGTATTAATGACACATAAAAAAGGCCTTGCAGCATTTCATTTATAAACCCAAACTAGATAACAGAAGAACATCATAATTTCTTAACCAGGCACCTAGTAAAGCCTGGCTACAAATGAGAAAAACCTCAGCAGCTTCTGTACAGTGTCAGCCAGAGGTGTGCCACTGCTGTGAGAAACCCATAAAAGAGAAAAAAAATAACAATCTCCTCAAACTTCTTTCAGTAAATTAACAATGGGTATTGCACCATAATTTGCAGGGGGTGAACAGAGTCATTCAGCACTACTTTGAGAAGGGAGGGAAGAAGAGTGCACAGTCCAGAAGGGGGACAGACATGGGAAAATGTGTGTGAGGGCTTTGAAGGGCAGGCTGGAGAGCCAGTGAACCTTAGCTCATTATGTGTAGTGATTTCATCCCACAATGGCTACAACATACAAACACATCAAGAGGCGAATTAACCAGCAGTTCTTCCCAATATAATTGACTAGCATTCATCCAACCCACACAATTATTCCTTCAAAGTCCATCTCTGTGAAATATCCCTCTGAGTGGTATTGTTTTCCAGGTTCTTAAGGCTCAGTTGGAGGAACAAAGGAAAAGGGATGTGCCACTCTAGCCTACTGCCATGGCAACGCAAGCCACCCTAGGTCCACACCATTCACTATCTTCCTCCCGCTTTGTAACCCTTCAGCACTTCAGGAGGGGAGGAGAACATGTGCTCCGTAGGCTCTAGGCATAATGGTGACCCCACTGACACTGATTCATCCAACACATACTTTACTGAGCACTTATTACACGCTGGGGAATGGCAGTGAACAAGGACAAGGAGGTCCCCTGTCTTCATGACCTCGCTAAACGGGAAACACAGATGATAAAACAAAGACCACCATCTGTAGCACTCCTTATGTTTTAAAGGCATTAAAGGGGGTGACATGGCAGTCAGTACTGAGGGGACTGAGTACACACCTCTCTCGGAAGGATGGTCAAAGAAAGACCCCAGCTTGGAGAAAGTGAAATGTGAATTGAGATATGGCTGAAGAGAAGGAGCTGGCTTGCCCAAGAGCTCAGAGCTCGTCTTGGTAGTGCCTGTGCTTACTAGCTGCTTAGTAGCTCAGTCGTGTCCAGCTCTTTGCAACCCCATGGACTGCAGCTCGCCAGGCTCCTCTGTCCATGGGATTTTCCAGGCAAGATTAGTGGATGTGAGGGGAAATGGCACAGAAGGTAGCAGGTTAGAAGGGATAGCAGAAGTCAGGTCATCCTGAGCTTTGTAGCCATGACTTGGCTTCTATTTTAAATACAACCTAAATCAAAGTCCTTGAGAGTCCCTTAGACAGCAAGGAGATCAAACCAGTCAATCCGAAAGGAAATCAACCCTGAATATTCACTGGAAGGACTAATGCTGAAGCTCCAATACTGTGGCCACCTGAGGCGAAGAGCCAACTCATTGGAAAAGTCTCTGATGCTGATAAAGACTGAAGGCAGGAAGAGAAGGGGGGTGACAGAGGATGAAATGGCCTCATCAACTCAATGGACATGAGTCTGAGCAAACTCTGGAAGATAGTGAAGGACAGGGAAGCCTGGTGTACTGAGTCGGACATGACTCAGTGACTGAACAAAAAGAAAATGGAAGCTCACCTCTTTCCAAATTTCATCCCTCAATGTCACATGGTTACAAGTGGCAGATACCTCTAGCATCTCCTGACATGAATTTGTTAATTTATTCTTCAAAGGAGATTGCCTTTTGTTGAACATTATAAACACGCTTGAGTAGTATTATGGATTCATTCTAACAAATGGTATACCCATCTTTCAACACAGATAATATCAACTTTGTTGAAAATAGAGGCTTATATATTTTATGAACATTTGCAACTTTCTGTTACTTTCTTGATTCCTTCTGGCACTTGAGGCCCGGCACACACTGACCCAACTTCCATTCTCCCCCTGCTCCCCAGTTTTTGGAGTACAGCTTGGGAACAACTTCCTCCCACAAAACTTTCCCTCATTCTTCAGCCTAGTTGGCTATCTCTTCTCTTAGGAATGGAGACAGACAGACACATACATATATTTTGTTCTACACAGTCTAACCCCTACCCACTGAATTCTGCTGCAGTTTGGCTGACTGTTGAAACTTGTATGTAAATTTTGTCTCCTTTGACTGTAAGCCCCTAGAAGACTATGCATTAAACCAATGCTAATCTAGGATTGCAGTCAATATTAGCTGATCAATTACACCCCAAAAGTGAGGGCATATTCTCACCTTATATCCAAGTTCACAACTGCCAAATGCTTGCTCCTCTGACCTCGTCAGAGATAGCCCAGCCAGCTAATGCTTGGTTAATAGATCACGAAAGAAAGAGTGCAGGTTTCCAAAATGCCAATGTTTTTCGGAAGTCTCATTCTGGCCAATAGTTTGGGCTGCACCTCATCAAATATTTTAATTTAACAGAAAGCAACTCTGACAGGTTTCTATTTCATTTTTTCCTTTTCCCAAAACCTGTTCTGGCCACCTGTGGTATCATTTGTGACATGAAGTAATGTTAATGTGGCCAAGAAGTGGGCCGGAGGAAGGAAGTGTACAGGAAATGGGTCACCCACACATGGGATGACCGTCCTGGAGTGGAAGGATGCTGCCTGAAATTGTAATTACGAAAATTGAAGAAAACCAGCCGTGTATGGAAAACATGTGTGTTCAAAGTGGAGCAATTAGGTTTCTTTCTTCCACCTCTGCTTCTGTTGAATCTGACTTCACCATTAAATATTTTTGTACCACTTTTTCTTTTCATCTGCGAACATGATACAGGAGAAAGAGGAAGGAGAGGAAATGTCCTATTGATACTTCCATATGGATAATTTACTATTTCAGGTGGCTGAAAGGTCAAAGAAAAAAAGATAACGAGAGTCAGGGGTGTTTCTGCAAGTCATAAGATTAGTGGACCCTTAAATCAGGACCCTTTAACCTGAATGTGACCTTTAGATTTTTAATACCTATTTCGAGTGGGCCAGGATTCCGAACATGTTTCTAATGTTGTTTCATATGCCCAAGGTGCCCAAAGAGCAAAGACTGAAGAAAATATTGATGCCACTCAACATGGCCCAAGTGAAAAGGAATTAATCATTTCCTTAACCGCCTGATCAAAATGGTCTTTAAACTGGACTCTATTTATTTGACAGCAATCTATGTTAGAGCATCACCCAAAGGCCAAAGGAACACATATTAACTATGACTTCCTCATTCTCAGGCTGCCATGTTGAGAACTGGAGGAACAAATAAAACTAGTTTCTGGAATTCTGTTACCACATATGCAGTCCCTAGACTGGTATTCACAAAAGGGACGGGTCAGAAACTTCCAGCTTATTTGAAGCTGATGAGAAACACATATTTGCACTGTATAGGTATGATAAGTATTTACAGTAAATTGATGTACCTTCAGCTTTGAAAAATGTCTTGTGTCTCAATGATGGTCTACACATAGATGGCCAGGTGTTTACAAAGGACACAAAGCAGCAAATATCTGCAGGAACAATGGTTACTGTCTAGGGCTCTTATCCTTAAAACCTTTTATTCCTTTCAGGAATGAAGTCTTAGAGAGATTGTTCTGCGAGTTCTAGAAACAGCCTCTTCCATACCAGGGCTCTGAGCTATTTTGCTTATAAACCACTCTGGGTGTGTCCCCTTCTCTTATGTCTTTATAAACATATCACTGTGTTTGCTCAATGAAAGAACAGTCTGTACCCAAAATAAACACCTTTGTTATGCTCTCACCACCATTTTCTTCAGACTGGGGGGTTGGGAGGAACCCCTCAATGTCATTGTTTTTAAACTTTTCCAGGTTCTTAAGGTCTCCAATCAACTGCCAATTTATATGCTGCCAATAGCCTGTTAACACTGAAAACATCTGTTGTTCATTGTCATTGATACAGTGGTTCATAAGACTGCATCTCTGACTATACAATGATAATAAGAGAGGAGAATTAAATATAAAAATCTGCTTTAAGAAACAGACTCAAAGACCCAGGAAATAAATTTATGGTTACCAAATGGGGGAAGCAAGGGAGGGATAAATTAGGATCTTGGGATTAATAGATACACACTAATTTATATAAAATAGATAAATAACAAGGTCCTACTGTATAGCACAGAACACAATGTTCAAAGTCTTATAATAATCTATAATGGAAAATAATCTGAAAAAAAGAAAATATATATTCTGAATACCAGAAACTAACACAACATTGTAAATCAACTATAGTTCAATAAAAATAATTAAAATTTTAAAATCTATTTTATAGACAAACTCAGAAACATATCTAGTTAACTTATTAAGATGCAAATATACCTGGAATTCTTTGTAAAATCTGGAGTTAAGAGTTCTAAGAAGTGGAAAAAAACAGAATTGTTACTCCCTTAAGTGGACATAGAACTGACATCTAGATTCTTACCATAGCCAAGTGTTGTACTAATCCTTTTATATGAACTAGATTTATGTAAGACTCAGAACAGCTGGAGAGAGGTACTTTTATTATCTCCTTTTAACAGCTAAAGAACACAGGACTTAATCAGCCTTTAACCTTTCAGAGGTCAAACAGCTGGTCAATAGTAGAATTAGGATTCAAAACCAAGCAGTCCTATGGTCTAAGGAGAAATAGATTACTATGAAATGATGATTCTCTTCATTATTTTGAGATTTAGGTTAGGCATACTTGAAAGGGCAATTGATCCTTGTAAGGAGAGCTAAGATGATCTGAATAGTTTTTATTTGTGGCTGGGGCCTCAGCTGGTGGTTGGAGATTACAAATGGGGTGTGGGAAGACAGAATGGTGTCCAACTATTTTCTAGTACATTGGTCAAATGACCCCCTATGAATCATCATGTTTTACTTCACATATTTATACTAGTACGCCAACTCTGCTGGAAACATGAATTACATCCACCATAGTATGGGTTGGGGCTTCCCTGGTGGTCAGACAGTAAAGAATCTGCCTGCAATGTGGGAGACCTGGATTTGATCCCTGGGTTGGGAAGATCCCCTGGAGAAGAAAACAGCTACCCACTCCAGTATTCTGGCCTGGAGAATTCCAAGGACAGAGGAGCCTGGCAGGCTACAGTCCATGGGGTTGCAGAGTTGGACATGACTTAGTGACTAAGCACACATAATATGGGTTGACCAAATGAACTTTTTGGCCAACACAATGTAACTGGTGGAAAATTATATCTCACTTACAAAATTTTAAGTGTCCCACTTAATACCAAAAAAAAATTTTTTTAATAGAAAAAACTGGAAGAAAGGTGCCAAATAGAGGATAATGAGAATAAACCTAATTCCGAAAATTCCACTGATGAATGAGAATCAAAAAAACTGAGGCAGCATAGTCGGTGGATCTTTGACAAAGGAGCGAAGGCAATATAATGGACCTAAGATAGTCCCCTTCAACAAATGGTGATGGAACAACTAGACATCCACATGCAAAAAAACACAAGTGAGGGGACTTCCCTGGTGGTCCGGGGGTTAAGAATCCACCTGCCAATGCAGGGGACATAGGTTCAAGCTCTGATTTGGGAAGATCCCGCATGCCACAAAGCAACTAAGCCCACATGCCAACTGCCACTGAGCCCATGTTCTAGATTCCATGTGTCACAACTACTGAAGCCTGGGCACCCTAGAACCGGTGATCTGCAGCAAGAGAAGGCACCACAATGAGCAGTCCACATGTTGCAGAAGACACAGAAAGCCTGTGAACAGTAACAAAGATCCACCACATCCAAATAAATGAATAAACAAAAAAAAATAATAATAATAATCACATCTTTTGTGAGAATTAACTCAAAATAGCTCATAGACTTTAATATGAAATGCAAAACTAAAACAAAATCCTAGAAGATAACATAGGAGAAAAACCTAGATGATCTTGCATATGTTGATGAATTTTTAGATACAACACTAAGGACATAATGCATGAAAGAAATTACTGAAAAGCAGGACTTCATTAAAATTTAAAACTTCTGCTCCATGAAAGACACTGTCAAGAGGAGGAGAGGACAAACCACAGGACAGGAAAAAGTAGTTGCAAAAGGACTGTTGTTCAAAATATACAAAGTACTCTCAAACTCAACAGGAAGAAAAAAACTCAGTTAAAAAATGAGCCAGGGACCTTCATAGACACCTCACTGAAAAAGATGATACACATAAAGTAAATAAGCACATGACAAGATGTTCCAAATCACATGTCAGCAGAGAAATGCAAATTAAAACACCTATTAGAATGGCTAAAATCCAGAACACTGACACCACCAAATGTTGGTGAAGACATAGAGCAACAGGAACTCTCTCATTCACTGTTGGTAGAAATTAAAATCATATAGTCACTTCAGAAGATTGCTTGGAAGTTTCTTAGAAAACCAAACATACTCTTAACCATATGGATCCAGCAATTGTGTTCCTTGGCATTTACCTAAAGTAGCTGAAAATTTAGTTCCACATAAAAACCTGCAAAGGGATGCTATAGCAGCTTTATTCACAATTGCCCAAACTTGGAAGCAACCAAGATGTCTCAGGATGACTAGATAGATAAACTGTGGTACCATAGAAAATGAAATATTATTTGGTGCTCAAAAAGAAATGTGCAAGCAAGCCATGAAAAGACTGGGAGTAAACTTAAATGCATATTACTGAGTAAAATAAGTCAATCTGAAAAGGCTAAGAAACGTATGTTTCCAACTATATGGCATTCTGGAAAAGGCAAAATTATGGAGTAAGTAAAAAGATCAGTGGTTGATAGGGACTGAGGATCAGGAGACAAATAGGAGAGCACAAAGGATTTTTAGAGCAGTGGAAGTGCTCCGTATGAAACTATAATGATGAGTACATGTCACTGTACATTTGTCTAAACCCACGGAATGAACAACACTAAGAGTGAATCTTAATGTAAACTATAGATCTAGGGTATGTGATGTGTCAATGCAGGTTCATCAACTGTAACAAATGTACCACTCTAGAGGGAGATGTTGATATTGAGGGAGGCTGTGTGTGTGTCGGGGTAGGTGGTATGTGGGAAATCTCTGTACCTTCCTCTCCATTTGCTGTGAAGTTAAAACTTCTCTTTAAAAATTAGTCTTTTAGAAGAAAAGAAAATGAATTTCACAGAGCTGCCAAAGGGTAACTGAATGATCTGTGGATTTAGTTTAGTGGACAGGCTTTCTCTCATTTGTAAATTTTGTGATCCTCTTTGAATCTTTCCAAGCCTGACACATCCTGAATTAGAAACTCTCAGTACTAAAAACATTTAAGAAAGCAAAAACAATAAGCCAACAACAGCAACAATAACAAATCTGGTTTCCTTTAAGGAATTTCAACATGTCTTGTCATTGTTTGGAGAACTGGTTTCAGCTATATTACCTGACCAGGATGATAAAGGGTAACCAATCTCTGAAATTTACTGCCCATTTTTGCAACACTAAGACCAAGCTTACCTTTACATATGTGGTCCTCTGCATGTACTATGGTTTCTCACTATTCTCAAATAACTCATATTAAAAAACCAGATCCAGATTTCAGATCTGGAAATCTGGATCTTAAACCACACCTCCTTCTCTCCTGTTTCCTTTGATTTTCACGGCACCTTGCAGTTCAGGTCATTGGTTCTGATCCACTACTTTTAATCTTTAACCCGGTTTCGATTTTCAATCTATCCTCCTGGCATTAAAACAATTTACTACACTCAAGTCCTTGAAGTCCAGTTTGTATGACAGACAAACGAGGAGCTTACTTTTCTTTCTTTTTTTTTTTTTTTTTTTTACAAAAACACAAGTATTGTAACGGGAGTTATCAGCGTACTGTGGGAACATGGAACCCAGTCAGGGGAATGTGTTCCCATTCACTCCACCCCACCACACTCTCCTCTCCCTCTCCAATCCTACTCCCATCTCAGGCCTTGACACTTACTGTTCTCTCACATGCGGATGTTCCTCCTCAGAATCTGCGAGGCTCCCTCTCTCATGCCCAAATATCACCTCCTAAGAGAGGCTCTTCCTAGTAAACCTATCTGAGATCACATTCTGCGTCATTCTCTGCCCTCGACTCTGATTTCCTTTTCTTCACAGCACTCCTGACTACCATACTGTCGATCAATTTGTCTCTTTCCTGTTTGTCTCCCACACTGGATTGTACACTCCATGAAGGCAGTCACTTTGCCTTGTTTATTTCTGTATTTGCATTGTCTAACACACAGAAGTTCAATAATTATATACCAACGGAAAGAACAGATTGAGTTTTAAGTCATTGCGGGTTTTCTCGAACATACAGGAAAGCATGGAGACCAAACCTGGAGCGAGAACTAGTGTTTGAGAGATGACAGAGGTGTAGATTAGTGGGACCATAGAAACCACGTATTTGATATACAGTAGGCATTCTACAGATTTGTTGATAACAACAGTGAATGAATATGGTGAGAGAAGAGAGAGGAATCAAGAAAGATCAAATATCTGGCTTGGACTACAGAGCAAATGATCACTTATTGAGAAAAGAAACACAGGAAGAGGGGGAAATTTGGCTGGAGAATGAAAATAGTGAGTTCAGTTTTAGAAACATGGAAATTTAAATAACATCCAGACAGGAGTCGCCTATAGTGATAGGATATGCGGATCTAAAGTTCCTTTCTGCCCAGATCCACGAGTGAATTCTTCCTAAATATTGGCATTGTACTGTCATTTCCCACCTCAAATCTATTTCACATCTATAAAGCACTAACATCTTGGCCTCCGAGCCGCTTCACAAGCTGGCAATGAACATACACTGTCTGGTGCTATTTGTTGCCTCAAAGTGCGAATTCCCTAAGGGCCATATATATATATATATAAATTTAACAGTCTTAGCAAATTCAAGGTCATTACCACCTGTGGCTGACAGCAAACATGGACCCAGTTTCCACGACCCCCTGTGCCTAAGGCACATGTACTCCCCTTCCCACGAATCAAGAGGGCTTTTCTTCACCTTTTGATTCTGGGTGGGCCTGGTGACTTGCTTTGGTCAAAAGAGTATAGCAGAAGTAACAGCGCTCCATTCCCATACTTCCTACACCCTTTCACTTGTAACTCTTCCTGGTTGCCATGTGTACAAGGCAAGGCAGCCTGCTAGAAGCTGGGAGACTATATGAAACGGGTGACACTCTTCCGGCTAAACTCACGCCAGACGAGCTAGCCCCCACCTAGAATGGCTCACAGATGTATCCGCGAGTCAAATTCAGTCCAAATTTCAGACATGCAGAATCATAAATCTAACAAACAGCTGTTCTCTTACACTACAAAATTTTGGGAGTGGTCTTTATACAGCAAAAACTAACTAACACATAAAGTTATAAATCTGAGGGAAGTAAGTCAAGCCAGAAAGAAAGGGGGAGAAATCAGCAAACCAAGGTGAACTACTGAGAGCTTATCTAGAAGGGAAAAACAATTGGTTTTGTAGTTAAGGAGGAAGCACAGTAAGAACACTTAATGCATCCAGTATACAGTTTGAAAGCAAATTCCAAGCTCCCTGGGATTCATTCCCTTCCCGGGAAGCTCAGTGTTTTCCTTCTCATCCCACGCAGCCTCATATCAGCAATTTCTGATGTTATATAGGTTTTATCTTCTGAATGAAATTTCAAGCTACTTGTAGTAATGAAGTCATTATTACAAATTTTAATAACCTCTGGAGTTCATAGTAAAAATACTCAACAATGTATAAATTGATATTCATTTGAGGGAGAAGGCAGAAGTAAATTCTGAGATAAAATGCAGAAGAAAATTTACATAGGTAAGACGTAAATGGAGGTAATAGAAAAGGTTCAAATGAGATCTAGAAATCTTTTCTTTTGCTCATGGCCCATAATAGGGCATCTGCTTATTCAACTTTACCAACAAAAGGTTAAAAAAATACCAAAAGATTCAAGAAATAATAGGAAATGTGCAAGGACTAAAGCCTTCACGAGGAATTATACAAGAAAAAAGGACCATCAACGAAATATTTCCTCATTCATAAGAAGCAACAAAATCGAGTCACCCATGATGTGACTGAACCTAGAACCTGTCATACAGAGTGAAATAAAGTCAGAAAGAGAAAAACAAATATTGTATATGGAGTGAAAGTCGCTCAGTCATGTCCAACTCTTTGTGACCCCATGGACTATACTGTCCATGGAATTCTCCAGGCCAGAATGCTGGAATCCCTTCTCCAGGGGATCTTCCCAACCCAGGGATCAAACCCAGGTCTCCCGAATTGCAGGCAGATTCCTTACCATCTGAGCCACCAGGGAAGCCCTAGGGATAAATTAATATATATTAACACATATATATGAAATCTAAAAAAATGGTACTGATGAACCTATTTGCAGAGCAGGAATAGAGATGCAGATGGAGAGAACAGATGTGTGGACTCAGGGACGGGGGAGAGGAGGGAGTGGGACGAATTGAGATAGTAGCATTGACACGTGTACACTCCCATGTGTAAAACAGCTAGCTAGTGGGCAGCTGCAGGATAACACAGGGAGCTCATGTGACTTATGACGTGCTCTGTGACGACCTAGAGGGATAGGACAGGGGCGGCGGGAGGGAAATTTAAGAGGGAGGGGATATATGTATACATATGACTGATTGACACTGTTGTGCAGCAGAAACTAACAATTACATTCCAATAGAAAGGACATCCATTTGGGGGTACTGAGTATACAATGCCCCACTAATGATGTTCAACACTCTTGGCAGATGTCAGAAGAGAGGCAACACTGTGACGCATAAGCCATTATCCCCTCACAGGCTGTTTGGAAGTTTCTCCTGGCTGGAGAGGAATTCGGGGATGCAAGTCTGTTTCCTCTGGAACAGTATAGGGTATGATGCTTCTAAGTAAACACTTCTTGACCCTTCTCTGGTATCTGGTCAATGACTTAATTTTAATACTATTTTTCTTCTACGTCATGGAGTAAATTCTTCCATGAGTTGAGGAGACATTTGGTGTTACCAAATGACTCTTCCTGATTATGAATCAAGTACCAAATATTCATAACATACTATTCTTTGTCCAAACTGTGCAATTAGTAAATTAGTAAATTGTGTTTGCTTAGGGATGGTATCAATTGAAATGTTTCCTCAAGAGCCTATAAAGCCAAGAAATAATTCCTACACTGGAGTTCAAGAAAATGAATTTGAGAAGCAACTCAGCATTATTTAATAATTATGCAAACATTAGCAAGAAACAAACCTCATTTGTTTCTAAAATGTAACTTCTTTGTTTACACAGTTTACAAAATTCTGCTTGCGTAGAACTCTTTTACTCTCTTGTCTCCTTTATGTAGAAATCTGACTCAGAAACTCCTGTCTCTTCTTTTTTCAAGATTTCAGGAAGAAAAGTCAATAGATTGTAAAGAAAAGGGAAAGACCTCCAATGAGTAGGATGCTGCATACTTCAGATAAGCCTAACCAACTGACTTTAGAACTCAGTTGCTCCAATATTTCTATTTTTTCAAAGTCACAGAAGTTTTGAAAAGAAATGACAGATAACATTTTTAAAAATAATATTAGAGACATTTAAGGTCAAGGAGGAAAAATCTGAATATTATTTGAAGATATGGGAAAATACCCTAACTAATATGTCAGATTTCTTCATTTATATTGTTTCATAAATGGCAATATTCTCTGAAACGTAATAGTAGAGGCAGCTACTTTTCAGGCAAGGAAAAAATCCATTTTACAGTTAGAAAAATAATGAAGAACTACCATAAACCTGTTCAAGAATTTCCCAAACCTTCAAGTGTTCTGCCATCAGGTTTTGACCACATAATCATTTTCTCTTAGATGGATGGGTGGACAGGTGAATGGACAAACAGACAGAGGGACAAGAATGGGTAGACAGTGAAGCAAACAGACAATACATGCAGGTTACCTTCCAAGGCCTATTATATTTTAATGTTCTTTTTTTTTTTTCAAATTTCTTTTGAAGGAGGTGTACCTTTCCAGGATCCTGCAGAACTTATGAACACTTCCACATCCCTAAGTCAATTCTTCAAAAGGATATTTTCAATCAAGACCAAGTCACAAAATGAAACATATGTATAAGGGAGAGGATAAAGAAGGGTGGAAGAGGAAGAGAGGGTCAAATCTGCATGACAGTGAAGCTATGCATAGTCAAGTCATGTCCAGAGCTGTTAGATAGCTCATCCCTTTCCAGAATAAGAACCACTTGAACTTTCCTAATAGAACATAAACTTCAGTTTCTCTATGTATTTAAAGTTAACACAGAGAGCAGCATAAATTTCGTCTTAAATATTAACAATGGTTTCCTTAATTTTTGCCTCAAGAAAGGAGATGAAAGTTGATACTTGAAAAAGGACAAAAAAGATGTGTTAGTCTGTTAGACTTACATATAAAAATTAATGGATATAGAATTTAAAAGTCTTTTAAGATTTTAGGTTTGCTTCTCTCTGGATATATGAGATTTATTGACTCAACTTCCTGAAGGTTTTGAAGGATTTTCACTGTGCTGTTTAACACGTCATTATTTCAACTATATTAGTTCTATAAGGAATCTATAATAATTGTAGTATAGAAACACTGAGAAGAGGGATTAATATTATCATTGTGTCAAAATTCTTAAAATTAAGTGATTATGTCACAAGAGGCAGGGTGGTCAAAGCTCACACGATCATGATTAGTTGCAGGCAAAATTTGAGTTCACTTTTGCTTTCCTGTCGATACAATAGCCCACTTGGGCACCCATGAATCTTTCCTTTTTCCTGGTAACATTAATTCCTCAGATATAATCTAGTCTTTATGTTTTTATAGAATCAAAGAAGAGATCTGATATTTATAATGAATCAAAAAATAATTGTACTGCTTGGAGAGAAATTCCTTAGTATCCACAAATGTAGTTTATATTGTTAACTTTTTCTTTTTCCTGTATAGTACAAACCAAAAATCCCAAAATTGAATGGCTGAAAAAATTATTATGGCACATAGTTCTGTGGGTTGGCAGGGCTCAGCTGGGTGGCTCTCCCTTGGGGTCTCCATGTAGTTGCAGTCAGATATTCACTGAGGCTACACACATCTGAAGGCTTGACTGACACGGAAATTTAAGACGGCTCATTCATTCACATGAACAGCTGGAGAATTTTCAACCTTCTGTGTAAGATTCAGTAATTAATTCACACTTGTCCCAGTTGAGTTATCTGCAAGTCCTTCTGAAGGACATATATCTATTATATAATGATTTTGTCCCATAACAACTAGATGAATGGCAGATCCATTAACATTTCTCTAAATTTGTTAACTGTCAAAACATGTCATCCGTTCACTTATGTTTTATTAGTTTGTTTTTAATTTTCCAATGCTAATTAAATGATTTCTAGATGCTGAGCTTACATCAAGGAATGAGAAAACACATGATGTGGCCTTCAAAAAGTTTACATTCAAGTTAGAGTAGACAGATAATAGTTAAATGAGATAAACAATATAATTAGAGATTATGGTAATAGATGTGAAGAGTTGACTCCACCCTGACGTTGGGAAAGATTGAAGGCAGGAGGAGAAGGGGATGACAGAGGATAAGATGGTTGAATGACATCACTAACTCAATGGACATGAGTTTGAGCAAGCTCTGGGAGATGGTGAAGGATACGGAAGCCTGGCGTACTGCAGTCCATGGGGTTGCAAAGAGTTGGACACAACTGAGTGACTGAACAACAACAAAGAAAATAAAAAAGAGAACTTGGATAGCAACAAATGAAATGTGTTATTAAATTTATACCTTAAGTTCTTCACAATTTTACAGTTAATAGGTATCAGACAATAAATCCTAGCCTTAGAAAAGTAAGTTAGAGCAAAATTGAAATTTCAGGCCTATTATCATTTAAAGTTTAAAAAGTAAAACAAAAAATATTTTCACATTTCAAAAACAAAGTAAAATCAAAACATTTTCTAAGACAAACCTTTAACAATAGAGTGTGACACATGCTACTACTATGATGCATCTACAGAAAAATAAATCTATGTTGCAAAGCCAAAAAAAAAAAATCTCACCTCTGACAATCAGCCAAATCAATTCAGATTGCTACTAAAAAGCCTGCTTTAATATTGGTCCTTCTAGACTAAGTAAAAGTAATCATCTGAATCTCCCTGACATCTTTGCTTTCATTGTCCACTTGAAGATGTAAACGAGTATAAAACCTACAAAGTGGCTTGAAAGGACAATGAAACATTTTGCTTGAACAGACCAATAATAATGTCTAGTGCTTCTTCTCCTGTGGTAAGTGTAGATGCTTCAGAAAAGATTAAGGATTCCATAATGCATTTGATTAGCTACTCAATAAAGGAACCTACAGAGAAGATTGCCTCTTCGACTGGTGAGACTCTCTCCAGAGCCTAAAGTATAATGAGTAAGAAAACCAAGTCATTTGAAGTCATTTGTATTACACTAGTAAGCATAATTGCTAACGTTTTCCTTATTAATAAAAAATGTTGACTCCTTTAAAGAATTTAACCAAGAAACTAGCTTTAAAAGTGTCCTACAGAATTCCTTCTGTTAAAGTTCCAGAAAAGTAGCTATACAAACATAGCTGAACTTTATAGTAGCTCTTATAATGGCATATTCAGGGTAAACTGGAATAGGACTCTTATAACCCATTGTTTTCCATTTGCTAATGAAAGCAGTAATGTTAACACAATTCAATCCAACAGTAACGTTTCAGCATTCCACAGACACATTCGCCAGGACTACACACATATTTTAGAACACAGCTTTCCAAGCATCTGTGGTCCTTCCTATCTAATTAGCAAGCTCTTCATGGGTAACTAATATAAATACTTCACAGACCATCATGGCCCAAAACATTCCCACATCTGACAGTGGTATGTTTACACCTTTGGATAGGAATTTCCAAAGTGGAAAAAGTAGAGAAAGATGTTGAAAGATGGAGAATTCATGTTGAACAGATCCAAAGAGCTGCCCATCCACCATGGCAGGAAAACCTATCCACTTCCATTCATTCAGCAGCACCTCACTTTCAGTAGAAGGGAAGGCACACAATGAACTATAAAGTGACAGATCACTGTATCCAAAAGACTAATGGAGCAAACAGGCAAAAAACGAACCTTCCTTTAAAAAGATGGGTTTAACCTGTAAATCCTGAAGTTACTTTTCAGTGAGAAAGGGTCTGTGTTAGTATGGGATGTTTTTAGCTACAGAAAAGAAAGCCCAGTGAACCGCAGTCACAAAGCTAATTATCACTTAAGAAATCAGGAAGCAGGGATTTCGAGTTTGGTGCAGTAGCTTAATGACATCATTAAAGAACCAGATTCTTTGTATTTGCTCAGCCACCATGCTTAGCTGACCTCTGTCCTCTGAAAGTGCCTCTTGGTTGCAAGATAATTGCCACCACTGCCCTTATTATATTCCTCACCAGTATCCCAACTGGGAAGGAAGGAAGAAGTCACAAAAGGCTTTTCCTCACAGAGGAAGAAGCCCCTCGATATTAGCAGATGTTTACTTGACATATAGTAAAAAGTTATTCATTGTTTATCTGAAATTCAAATTTAACTGGACACTTTGTATTCTTATTTACTAACTCTGGCAATCCTTAGTACCACTAATCTAACAAAAGGTAGTTTTATCAAGCGAAGAGGAACTAAAGAGCTTCTTGATGAAGGTGAAGGAGGAGAGTGCAAGAGCTGGCTTAAGACTAAATATAAAAACTAAGATCATGGCATCTGGCCCCATTACTGCATGGCAAATAGAAGGGGGAAAGGTGGAAGTAGTGACAGATTTCCTCTTCTTGGACTCTAAAATCACTGCGGATGATGACTGCAGCCATGAAGTCAGAAGACTATTGTTTCTTGGCAGGAAATGGAGCAATGACAAACCTAGATGGTGTGTTGAAAAGTAGAGACATTACTCTGCCAATGAAGGTTTGCGTAGTCAAGGCTATGGTTCTTCCCAGTGGCCACTCAGAGGTGGACTGTAAAGAAGGCACAATGCCAAAGAATTGATACCTTCAAACTGTGGTGCAGGAGAAGTCTCCTGAAAGTCCCTTGGACAGCAAGGAGATCAAGCCAGTCAATCTTAAGGGAGATCAACCCTGAATATTCACTGGAAGGAACGATGCTGAAGCGAAAGTTACAGTATTTTGCTCATCTGATGCGAACAGATGACTCATTGGAAAAATCCCTCATGCTAGGAAAGACTGAGGGCAGAAGGAGAAAAGGGCAGCAGAGGATGAGATGGCTATGTGGCATCACCGATGCAATGAACATGAACTCAGGCAAACTCCAGGAGATGGTCAGGGACAAGGAGGCCTGGCATGCTGCTGTCCATGGTGTTGCAAAGAGCTGGACACAACTGGCCAACAGAACAACGACTTCTTTATAAAATGATAATTTGTCTTGTAGTTTAGCCAACTGCATCTATGTTTCTTAAGGAAGAATTAAGATTGCTATAGTAGAGACTTAAAGAGAAGGAAATATGCAGTGTTCCCTGTTCTTCATATCCAGTATAGACTCTGAAGAATCTAATCCTGGGTCCAGTAGGATAATGAAAACCACCTAAATCTCAATCTCTGCCAAAAAAAAAAAGAAACAAAACAAAAACCCACACATACACAAATATAGATCAAATAGGAGAAAGTATTAAAATACTGATAATATATCTATATCATAGCTGGGAGAAAAAGAATATAATAAACCTCAAGTTATACATTAATGGGAGAAAAACACACAAATCCTACAGAAGCAGCTCTGGAGATGACATGGGGCAAAAAAAAAGTCAGCTGAAGACTCAGCAGAGATAAAGAGAGCAGAATCCCAGTGGTGATAGAACAGATAAAATAATCATGTAGTGCAAAGGAGCAGAGATTCTGGGGAGAGAGGGCAACTTGAAAGGAACACTCCTTGAAGAGGTGATAGAGAAGGATATAAGAAAGACGAAAAGTAGAAGTAAAGAAACAAAAAGAAAATCACAAAATCAAGACAAACTATCTTCCTTCAACTCCCTCCAAAAACATTGATCAAAACAAATAAACTTTACCAAAATACTAGCACTACTGAACTCTGGAACTTATTAACAAATCATCCAAATTCCCACAGCCTTCTATATACAACTGCTACTAATGGGCTAAGAAAATAAAACATTTCAAAGTGAATGGAAACCAGTATAAAAATATTCATTCAATATTTCTACAAGAATAGAATATACAGTGAATCTAAGTACTCCAGTTTATAGAAATTCTGCTCAAAAATGCAAGAGGAAAAAACTGCAACATAACACCTGAAGTGAAGTGAAATATAATAAAATAAAACCTGTAGATATGAAACTATAGCTCATATAAAACATTTAAAAATATGTATGGACAGAAAACAGAGATGTGAAACTTGAGTTGACTAATCTTCCAAATAAAGAAGAAATTAAAAATTGAGAGAGTTGATTCAACTGAAAGTATAATCAGGAACACTGAGAAAAGGCATAAATATATGAAAAGGACAAAAAAAAAGAAGTCAAAATGACCCAAGAGCAAGTAACTAATAAAGGAAACAGGCATAAAGATCTAATTTTTAACAATACTCCTTAAAGAAAATTGATTGAAAAAAAAGAAGAAGAGTCACTTTCAAGGAAAGAAAAATCAACCAAGATATCCTTCAAGCATCAAGGCTTTACAATTACATTAATACAATTAAGATCTCAGTTCAGTTCAGTTGCTCAGTCATGTCCAACTCTTCGTGACCCCATGGACTGGAGCACTCCAGGCTTCCCTGTCCATCACCAACTCCCGGAGCTTACTCAAGCTCATGTCCACTGAGTCAGTGATGCCATCCAACCATCTCATACTCTGTCATCCCCTTCTCCTCCTGCCTTCAATCATTCTCAGCATCAGGGTCTTTTCAAATGAGTCAGTTCTTCACATCAGAAGATCTCAGAGAAAACCACTGTTGCAAGCCCCTCCTAGGTAGTCTGGTAGAGAATGTGCTTTATTCAGTCAAGATGTGGCTTAGTCACTAGGTCGTGTCTGACTCCTGTGACACCATTAGCTGTAGCCCTCCAGGCTCTTCTGTCCACGGGAT
The DNA here is from genome assembly GCF_910594005.1 of Cervus elaphus. NCBI lineage: Eukaryota > Metazoa > Chordata > Mammalia > Artiodactyla > Cervidae > Cervus > Cervus elaphus. Next base: position 49,885,486 of record NC_057843.1, on the reverse strand, counting down.
TTCCCAGACAAGAATATTGGAGTGGGTTGCCATGTCCTCCAGGGGATCTTTCTGACCCAGAGATTGAACCCAGGTCTCCTGAACTGCAGGTGGATTCTATACTGACTTAGCCACCAGGGAAGCCTATCCAATCAAGATATGACCTGCAAAATAACTGAGAGTGCACATGAAATACATATTTAATTGTAAGTCTAAGAATAAAAGCACAGGTGGGAACAAGGATGGAAGATGAGTAAGTATAAGGTATGTGTTCTGACAAAGTAGGAAAAATGAACTTAAAACGGAAGGGGAAAAAAAAAAAGGAAGGGGAAAAGAAATAGAAATGATAAAACCGAATAAGCTAATGAATAGTCAGTGAGGCAAGAGTTAAAGGATATGGTTTAAAGTTGATATATCTAATACACAAGCCTACGTGAGGAAAAAGAAACTGAGAGCATTTAAGTTATTTTTAATGGTCACTCAAATAATGATATAAATCCTCCCCAAAGCCAGAAGAAATTATTTTAATAGAGCCAAAACAGGCCACATAATGAAACACAGTAAATGTAACACATACAAATCATATATACCATAATGTGACAATAACATGACAAAACTGAGACTTTTTCATTATATCTATAAATGTAAATGATCTTAAGTCTCTCCAAAAAAAAAGCATTAAAACTGGCTCACAAGGCAGAATCTAACTCCTAAAATAGAGTCATTCAAACGCCCAAGAATAAAGGGTTATTTGAATGCCAATGATACAAAAGCAGGCATTGTGATTCTGACATCAGCTAAAACACACAGAAATACAATTTCTCACACATCAAACCAGCCAAAAATGAAGTAACTGACAACAAGCGAGGTGAGGGGAGCAGGTCCTCTTGAGCGTGGCTGATGGGAATATAAGCTGGTCTGGCCCTACAGAGGGGGATCTAACACTAAAAATACATATGCATCTACCTTTTGACTGAGCAATCCCACAGTTAGGAATTTACTCTAAAAATACACACCCAACAACATAAAAACATAGCACAACATTATTCAATGAGAAGTTATTTGTAGAAACAAAATATTGAAAACAACCTAACTTAAAAAAAAAAAAAAAAAAAAAAACAGAAAACAACCTAACTGTACATTCACTGATGTCTAATCAAATAAATTATGGTAAGTCTACCAGAACACAGCTGTAAACAAAGAATAAGGATCTCTATGAACTAACAAGAAGTAATTTCCAGGGTATATTAAGTGATAAAAGCAAAAAAGAAAAAGTGCATTTATAGTATTTTATGTATCTCACTTTGATATATATGTTTTACATATTCCAAAATAAAATTAAATAACAGAGTTAAATATATAATGACGGGAGAGGGAGCTCTAAAACTGAACAGAACAGAAACAAACTAATCTGTGTGTTGATAATGACATAATCATAGAAGAAAAATGATTTTATTAAAGCAAATTTCGATTCAAGTAGTCTGACTGTATTGCCTCAATGTATCCTCAGGGATACATTTTAAAAATAAAAAGAAATCTTGAATTTCACCAGAGTAGGTTTGTGGATGGTGGTGGTGGTGGTGGTGGTGGTGGTATTGGTTTGGTAATTCCAATACATTCTTGTAAGTGCAGTACTACATTAGTGATATTGATGAGAAGCATGGTTCTCACTGGTGGGGGAGGGAGGGGGTAAAAAAATATGAAATGGGCTGAAAGGAGGAATCAGTGAACTAACATGGATGGGAATGGGCAAATTTAATTCCGATGACTATTATATCTACTACTGTGGGCAAAATTCCTTAGAAGAAATAGAGTAGCCCTCATAACCAACAAAAGAGTCCGAAATGCAGTACTTGGGAGCAATCTCAAAAATGACAGAATGATCTCAGTTCATTTCCAAGGCAAACCATTCAACATCACAATAATCAAGCCTATGCCTCATCTATTGATGCTGAAGAAACTAAAGTCGAACAGTTCTATGAAGATTTACAAGAGCTTTTAGAACCAACACCCCCGCCCCCCCTCAAAAAAGATGCACTTTTCATGATAGGAGATTGGAATGCAAAAGTAGGCAGTCAAGCAATATCTGGAGTAACAGATGTTTGGTCTTGGTATACAAAATGAAGCAGGACAAAGGCTAACAGAGTTTTGCCAAGAGAACACTCTAGTCATAGCGAACACCTCTTTTAGTAACACAAGAGATGACTCTACACATGGACATCACCAGATGGTCAATAACAAAATCAGACTGATTATATTCTTTGCAGCCAAAGATGGAGAAGCTCTATAAAGTCAGCAAAAACAAGACTGGGAGCTTACTGTGGCTCAGGTCATGAACTCCTTATTGCAAAATTTCAGGCTTAAATTGAAGAAAGTAGGGAAAACCACTAGGTCATTCAGGGTATGCCCTAAATAAATTCTCTTATGATTATACAGTGGAGGCGATGAATAAATTCAAGGAATGAGCTCTGGTAGACAGTGTCTGAAGAACTATGGATGGACATGCATAACATTGTACATGAGGCAATGACCAAAACCATCCTAAAGCAAAAGAAATGCAAGAAGGCAAAGTGGTTGTCTGAGGTGGCTTTACAAAGAGCTGAGGAAAGAAGAGAAGCAAAAGGCAAGGGAGAAAGGGAAAGACATACCCAAATGAATGCAGAATTTCAGAGAATAGCAAGAAGAGATAAGAAAGCCTTCTTAAATGAACAGTGCAAAGAAGTAGAGGAAAAAAAAAAATAGAATGGGAAAGATTAGAGATCTCTTCAAGAAAATTAGAGATAACAAAGGAACATTTCATGAAAGGATGGGCATGATATAGGACAGAAATGGCAAGGGCCTAACATTCCTTAGGTCCTTGGGACAGAAGAGGTTAAAAAGAGATGGCAAGAATACACAGAAGAACTGTACAAAAAAGATCTTAATGACCCAGATAATCACGATAGTATGGTCACTCTCCTAGAGCGTGACATCCTGGAATGTGAAGTCAAGTGATCCTTAGGAAGACTAGTGGAGGTGATTCAATTCCAGCTAAGCTATTTCAAATTCTAAAAGATGATGCTATGAAAGTGCTGCACTCAATATGTTCAGCAAATCTGGAAAATTCAGCAGGGCCACAGGACTGGAAAAGGACAGTTTTCATTCCAATCCTAAAAAAAGGCAGTGCCAAAGAACGTACAAACTACCATACAATTGCACTCATTTCACATGCTAGTAAGGTTATGCTCAAAATCCTTCAAGCTAGGCTTCAGCAGTACATGAATTGAAAAATTCCAGCAGAGTACATCATGTGAAATAGGCTGGAAGAATCACAACCTGGAATCAAGATGGCCCAGAGAAATAGCAACAACTTCAGATAAGCAGATGATACTACTCTAATGGCAGTAAGCAGAGAGGGAACTAAAGAGCCTCTTGATGAGGGTGAAAGAAGAGAGTGAAAAAGCTGACTTAAAATTCAACATTCAAAAAACTAAGATCATGGCATCTGGTCCCATCACTTCATGGCAAATGGATGGTGAAAAAGTAGAAATGGTGACTGATTTTATTTTCTTGGGCTCCAAAATCAATGTGGATGGTGACTGCAGCCATGAAATTAAAAGATGCTTGCTCCTTGGAAGGAAAGCTAAGACAAACCTAGACAGTTTATTAAAAAGCAGAGACATCACTTTGCCGACCAAGGTCCATATAATCAAAGCTATAATTTTTCCAGTAGTCATGTGTGGATGTGAGAGTTGGACCATAAAGAAGGTTGAGTGCCGAAAAATTGATGTCTTCAAATTGTGGTGCTGGAGTATACTCTTGAGATTCCCTTGGATTGCAAGGAGATCAAACTAGTCAATCCCAAAGGAAATCAGTCCTGAATACTCATTGGAAGGACTGATGTTGAAACTGAATCTCCGATACTTGCGCCACTTGATGCAAAGAGCCAACTCGTTGGAAAAGGCCCTTATGCTGGGAAAAATGGAAGGCCAAAGGAGAAGGTGGTGGCAGAAGATGAGATCGTTAGATAGCATCACTGAGTCAATGGACATACATCTGAGCAAACTCTAGGCAGGGAAGCCTGGCAGACTGCAGTCCATGGGGTTGCAAAGAGACATGACTTAGTGACTCAAGAACAACAGCAGAAGGATGAAGCCATATTATGGGATTAGAATTGGAGGTAACACTAATAATTACAGATATACAACCCTCATCACTGTCCACTGAAATAGCGCCTACAACCAAGGATGTCCTTGCTACCAGAATCCTGACTTTTAAGTATCACTCCTCAATAAAAGAAACCATCTACTTGGAGAAATGGATTATTTCTAGGTCTGAGGTAGAGAAAATACAAGGTGAACACTTTGTTGTGCCATTGAGGAGGAGGTCCTAAGCACTAAAAAAGTGATTGCAGTCTTCTCAAAAGGACTCAAGGGCAATGTAAAAAGTTGCCCACTCACCAAACGTGGGGCAATGTAAGAATCAAAAAAAAAAATAATAATGTCAGTAATGAATCATAACATTTCAAAAGAATTCATGAGCTCATAATGGTATTAAAAGATAAGAGGAGTAAAGAAGGGATTGCAGAATTAGACAATCATCGTCTTGTAATCACTGATCTAATGATTAATTTAGGCAAGCATTATCAATAGATGCCAAAACCTTGGGGGAGAGTTGACAGGAAACAAGATAATTCACGAGACTCAAACTATTACATCCCAAATTTCTTATTAATTAGAAAGCTAATTAATTCTCCTTTACAATGGAGAAATCTAGTAGATACCTCAACCAACCAAGGAAAAAAATTTAACATCACTAAAAATGAGACTTCTAACAATCTACCTCTTAATATGAATCACTGAAAATGTATAATCTCATCTGGGTAGTTCTTGTACCAGAAATGTTTAATCCCTCTAAAGTCCTGAAAAACCATCAAACAAACCCAAAGAGTGAGTCATTTTACAAACTACCAGCCTGGACTCATCACAATCATCAACATGAAAAACCACTCCTCACAACTCTCCCCCTGCCTCCCCACCCCACCACCACACCCCCAGGAGGGAGACTCTTCCAAATTAAAGGAGATAAAAAGATGGAACAAATGTCAGTGTAGGATTCTAGGTTCTGAATCAAAAGACACAAATCTATTAAAAATAATTTTGTGACCACTGGGGAAGTTTGAATATGGAGAGTAAATTGGATAAGACCATTGTTAACTTTCTTAGAAGTAAGAATGGTACTTTGGTTATATAGAAAAATACCATTCTTAGGAGAGGCATCCTGAAATATTTAGGGGTGTACTTTTAGTGTCTGGGATTTTCTTTCAATATTCAGGGAGTAAACTGTACGTGTGCAAAGAGACAAAATATTAATTTTGGTTAAATCCAGGTGAACAGAATGCATGTGTTCCTACTAATCTTTCCATGTGTCTCTAGATTTCAAATTTATCAAAACAAAACACTGAGGGTGAAAAAATTTTTGGCACAATTTAAAAAAAAATTCAAAATGTTAGTTTCCCAAGGGCATAGAGCACAGAGCTCATGCCATAATGACAGACTTCAAGGGGATCCAGCAAGAAGCAGTTGCCATCTAGTCACACTAGGAGCCAAGTGGAAGCCAAGCCAGTGTCTACAGACCACCCACTACCCTAGCCTTGGACACCACATGCTGCCTTTGCTGAGGCGGCGAGCCAACGATCTCTTCTTCAGGCTATCTGGTGAGGGCTTCTCAACAGCTGTCTTCACTCACTCTGCCAAGGAACCTGCATGACAAGGATGCTCACCCATACCCCTGGATTTCTGTTGGGGTGGGGTGACCTCCATTCCCAAACCTCATACTGTTCTGTGGATTCCAGCTACCTCTTAGTTCACACTCTTCCTAGAAGTCACTTCATTCCAAAGGTATTTGACAGGCAGATGAGGTTCAGCGTTCAGAAAACAAGAATAGACTAGGGAAGGAAGTGAGCAGAGATGGAAAAGGTATAGTCTCCCAAGGATTTTTCTCAGCATACTAAAGGAAAGGCTATTATTTTTTTTTTTTTTAACCCATTAGATTTCAACTAGAAACTACTGCCAGCTGTTATCTTGCAACCATGAATAGAAAGCTTGTTTGAGGATGAAACCACTATTTGGAGAGATCAAAGCTACCCTAAGTTACATGAGCCAATAAATTCCCTCCATTTGCCCACTTTTCCTTCTTCCACTTTGGACTGAATTTTCTGATCACTTTCAACTCAATGTCAATTGAAACAATATTTCCCTTAAAGATGTATTCTCTTGGACAAATAGATCAACTATTAGTTTCCATTTATATCCCCCCTCCTATCAATTCACAAAGATAATAAAGGCTCTGAAAAGTTCTGCAATTAAAAAAAAAAAAACTTTTTAAAGTCTGTTCATATCAGCATGTCCCAAACCACTTGACTTTGGAGATGCCTATGAACAATCCTTAGAAGTAATGTTCCATGGGAAATAATTTTTGTAATAACTGTGTGAAAATCATTCATTTGCCTGCCAAGAAATCCTGTCATGTATCACCATTTAATTTCAATATCACTTCAATTTCCATGTTAGGAATTTGAGGTCCAGGTACTCAAACCAAAGATTATAACTCAACATCAAAATTCTTAAATACACTGTTAGATATTACAAAAAGTTAGCTATTTCCTAGCTTGCCTATGACACAATCTTTTTATATTTTTATCTCCAACAGTTTGAATTATGCCTGATACGTAGGAGGAGCTCAATACATGTTGCTGAATAAATAAAATCATTACCAATTTACTTTTTTTCTGTGGGAATTACATTCCCTGTTGCTTTCTGACATTTTCCCTCCTGTTACATGTTGAATTAATGCTTTTATTGAGCAGTCTGTGGTAACTCCTAGTTCTTAAGTCCTGGGAGGATAGAACTAATTCAATGTTCATTAGTGTGTACAACTAGTTTAATGATTTACTCACTGCACATTTCTTTTACGTGTCCAGAGTGTATCAGGTTTGATCATTATAGATGTCTTTAATCTTTCATTTTCTTGGACAAACTCTCACAATCAGAAATATTTCTAGTCCTGCTTTATCTCATTTTTTGTATCAATAAAGAATGGCAAGTTTAACACATTCTTTTCTAAACTGGCACAGTATGAGGAATGATCACATGCTATTGTGCACAGACCTAGTAGCATTAATGTCATCCCTCCAAAATAGAATGTGAATTTCCAGGTTGCTAGCACAGATGATTTGGCTCCTCTGCATCTATATATTCCTACACAAGCTAGAAGACTGCTTATTTCTGTAATGTCTTTTATCTGTCATCAACAGCACAGAACGTGAAATAAACTAAAACATGCTGATAAAACAGCAACTATGATGGTAGAATAGACTTGAAACTACATAACATGTAATATAAGGATTTTATTTTTAAGGAACTAAGGATGGTTAACCGTGAGAAGATTCTGGTTCACCATGAGTGTCACTTAAACTTTTCATAGAAAGAGAAACATTTAAAAATAATTTCAAACAAGTAATCTGATCATGTGACATGTGTGCAGGTTTCACTGTCTGTAGTGACCACAGTCCTGGGTAAGCTGTTAATCTGAGCTACTGTTAATCTGAGCTACTGTTGCATATAGTGGGAGATAAATCCAAGGAGGAATTCTGTTGGCATCACTGTGATTTTCAGCATGGAAAAAGTTACAGATATAAGACTGATGAAGGTAAATAACTCTGCTGAATTTATTCTAACCTGGAAATATCTATATAAATTCATTGTGCATTTTATATGTAAAATGCATATTCCCAACTCTGTTCAATAAAAAGGCCTGAAGAATAACCCAATAGTAATGAGAGTCTCAGCATTCATATAGTAGTCTTTCAATATCAATTTTTAAAAAAAGGAACTAGGGGGTCTTTGGGGAAATGGTTGATTCCATATCTGGAACAGAAAATATACAGGAGTATGGAATCTTGTCAAGCCAGAAAAAAAGAATGCTGAAGTCATAACAAAAGACCTATGAAATAAATTGAATGGTTTCTCACTGACCAAAGATGGGTCGATTTAAGAATAAGATTTATAATTTCAATGAAATAAAATACATCAAATATATTTAAATCCATGAACTTGCAAGGGGAAAAAAACACATTGGTAGCACTCAGTGAATGCTAGAGAAGTAACCCCTAGTAAACATCATTCCTGTAGGGACTGTACCTCACTGTACCAAGTAATGTATAGCAAAGTTTCTGTCTATTCAAGTATTTCTGCCAGTAAGTGAAGAAGAAATCACAGATAGAGAAGATTCAGTTCAGTCGCTCAGTCATGTCCGACTCTTTGCGACCCCGTGAACCACAGCATGCCAGGCCTCCCTGTCCATCACCAACTCCCGAAGTCCACCCAAACCCACGTCCATTGAGTCAGTGATGCCATCCAACCATCTCATCCTCTGTCGTCCCCTTCTCCTCCTGCCCTCAATCTTTCCCAGCATCAGGGTCTTTTCAAATGAGTCAGCTCTTCACATCAGGTGGCCAAAATATTGGAGTTTCAGCTTGAAAATCAGTCTTTCCAATGAACACCCAGGACTGATCTCCTTTAGAATGGACTGGTTGGATTTCCTTGCAGTCCAAGGGACTCTCAAGACTACTTTGCAAATCCCAATGAATAATTAAAGGATCTATACAATGGTGGGCTCCCCTTGTAGTTCAGCTGGTAAAGAATCCACCTGCAATGCAGGAGACCCTGGTTTGATTCCTGGGTTGGGAAAATCTCCTGGAAAAGGGATAGACTACCCACTCCAGTATTCTTGGGCTTCCCTCATGGCTCAGATGGTAAACAATCGCTTGCAATGCAGAAGACCTAGGTTCAATCCCTGGGTTGGGAAGATCCTCTGGAGAAGGGCATGGCAACCCACTCCAGTTTGGGCTCCCCTCAGAGCTCAGTTGGTAAAGAATCTGCCTGCAATGCAGGATACCCGGTTTGATTACTGGGTAGGGATCCACTGGAGAAGGGATAGGTTACCCGCTCCAGTATTCTTGGACTTCCCTTGTGACTCAGCTGGTAAAGAATCTGCCTGCAATATGGGAGACCTGGGTTGGGAAGATCCCTTGGAGAAGGGAAAAGCTACCCACTGCAGTATTCTGGCCTAGAGAATTCCATAGACTGTACAGTCCATGGGGTCACAAAGAGTCAGACATGACTGAGTGACTTTCACTTTCACACAATAGTAGATCCTTTGTAAACCTTTGTAATGGTAATATCACAGAGTGACAAGCAGATAGGCTGTACCTCCTGATACAACATATCTGCATACACATAACAACTAGATAGTAAGTGGTCACACACTTAGCAAGATAAAAGCTGAACTTAAGTCTGATCATGCCTCTAGTTTTTACTGCCTACTAATTTACTGATAATATTGGGACTAGAATGCAGTTAGTAAAATCTAGACCACATGAAGCTCTAAATAACCTAGATTCTTAAACTAAACATTTTCAAAGGAAAAAATAAAGATCTGTAGGATAAAAGAGATTGAAGAGGTATACAACCAATCAACATATGAGACTTATTTGGATCTTGACTCAAGTCATAAAGAAAAGATTATGAGCCAATAGGGAAAATTTGAAAATGTACTGGATATTTGATAATATAAAGAAACTATCATTAATTTTTTTACATGTGATAATTATATTATGGCTTTCTTGTTAATTTTTTTCCTTACAGAGATACATATTGGGTTGACTAGAATGTTCATTTGGGTTTTTCTGTAATATCTTATGGAAAAACCAAAACAAACATTTTGACCAACCCAATACTATAATACTCAAGGCTGAAATGAAATGAAATGTGTGATTTGCCTTGAGATAACCAGAGTGAGGGGGCAATAAATGAATACTGGCCTTGAGTTGGCAACTATTTGAAGTTGGTAATGGGAAAGGAGTGTTCGTTCTATTTTCTCTCTACTTTTGTTTCAAATTTTCAAAAAGTTTCTGTAATATCTGTAGTGAGAGCTGGTGAAACAGAGATCAGATGTAATCCTCAATCCGGAATCTAAACCATCGGGTGTGTGTGGAGTGACAAGGACCCACGTTTCTGATAAACTGCAAGGAGGCGTTTTTGAACTGAACTGTTCATTATGGAAAGAAAGGGCTGCTCAAGCAGCGTATTTTTCTGGTAACTGAAAATATACCAGGTGGGGACTGAGCATGAGCTGAGGGCTTGGTGGTCTACAAGAGAGGGTTTCTTTTTCTAAGTATCTTCTTCTTAAAGACCACCTGATTCAAGGTGCTAACTGCAGACACATACATAGCGCTGCTTCCGGGTACTTGCGTATAGTTCATGGATGTGAAGCAGAAGGGCCTGGGCTACAGAGCACAGGCAAGAAAGCAAAATGAGAATGGTCAAATTAAACATTTTAGCAGAAGAGGAATGATTCAGGAAAATACATATACCTGCTATGTTTAACCTACTACTGCTGAATTTGAGTTCACTAAAACATAAGGATGGTTTCTCTGTCACTAGGTAACAAACCCAGACATTAAGTTTTTAAGACACAATTTAACTAATCTTCAGGAAACCATGCAAAGAGATCATTAGGAGAACACAGTCTTGTTACCTGGGCATAATTTTCTTTTCTTTGCTTCAGACATGCTAATTTGGTATGTCTGCTTCAGAACGTCTATCCTGGGAGGCTTTTACAAGAGACAAAATTCACCTCACCAGAAAATTGAGTAGAAAAGAAAGCCCTCCAAAGCTACATTTCTTCCAAGCAGTCTTTGAGATTATTCCGTAAATGTTGTACTGATTATCTGAATAGATACCATCCAAATGGAATAGTTTTTTTATTTTTTTTCCTAATGTAAGAGAAGAAATTAGGTTTCTTATCAGGTTCTTCTCCTTTTAATCAAGGAAAGAATAATTAGTGAATGCATTTTGTACTTTGTCCACATGGTCTGCCACCAAGAATAGCATTCTTGCATTATGAACCCAATCTGATTCTGACCTATTCAATTAATTAATCAAATCCTATTTCTGGAACTTAAAGTTTTATCCTACTTGCCTCCGTATAATTTCACTTCATCTGGTATGGTGCAGTTCTTGGTGCCCATACAATTTGCATACCAGATTATCTATCACTGGCCTACAATCCCATACCCAAGGCTGAGATAGTCTACAAAGGAATTTTTTTTTTTTTTTACATTTGAGAAACTGGAAAAAAAATAACTATTAAAAAAAAAAAACTATTACTTTCTCCTCCACAGACGATTTAGGCGTTTTCTTCTTTCTTATTCTTCTCATCATTGGATTGCTAAGAATTATTTATTTTACTCCATTAATTTCCCAGTCAAGCTCACTGCCAACCAAAATTAAGGAAAAAACAGCATTCCAGATGCTGTTGTCTCAGACAACTTTAGAATTTGAATTCTCAACACAGGATATTTGAATATGCACCATCATCTTTCAGGAAGAGACAGCTCAGTTCTGTGAATCTGGAAAATGAAGATGTCTAAATGACCAACTCTCTCCTCATTTTATATCTATAAATATTTATGAAGTACTTACTAAGAGAACCCTACTTATTGGCAGAGAAATGTATAAACAATAAGCCAAAAAATGTGTCTCGATCACTAGAACTAATCCCAATACAGGGTGAGAAGTAAATAAGAAATGAGGAATTCAGAGAAACTTTGATAAAGGAACTTGAATCAAAATGTTAAGAAGACAACGACAGATTAAGTGAGCTCGAGGGTCAATCCTATCTGCTCTCCAACAGAAAATGAGTTACTAATTAAAGAAAAATCTTACTAAAATCTTGATAAAAACAACTCTGTTTCTGTTAACAGACCTTCATCATGTTAGAGTCAGGGCCAAAGGACCAGACTATGGACATACTTTTACTCTTTGTAAGTAAAGCTGAGAAGATGAACTACCAGTATGGAATAAGTTATATTTTGCTAGAGGAAATTAATAAAGGTTGTAATAATTTGTCCCAGGCAAGAATAAATATTATCCCAAGTGATTTTTTTATTGGCTTCTTCTAAAAGTACTTTGACTAGTTAATTATAGGTTAACTTAATGCCTCTAGTGTATTTCCTGGTGGCTCAGACAGTAAAGAGTCTTCCTGCAATGCAGGAGACCCAGGCTTGATCCCTGGATAAGGAAGATTCCCTGGAGAAGGGAATGGCTACCCACTCTAGAATTCTTGCCTGGGGAATTCCATGGACAGAGGAGGCTGGTGGGCTATACAGTCCAGGGGGTCACGAAGAGTCAGACACAATTGAGTGCCTAACACTAATACATTTAATATACTGACTTCCACCACAACCATCTCATGGTCAGTTTGTCTAGTCAGTTGAGGGTAGTCCACTGAGGGTACCAATAGCAAAACTGTAATTGGAACTTGCTAATTAACTCATGATAATGATGATGACTTCATGTGATTTCATTATCCTTCATGATGGGATTTTTCAGGCTGTAAAACAAATATGGACTTAGGATTCAAGTTTGTTTTTTCTTGGAATTATCACTTATGAGCGTTTTTCTTTGGTGTTCATTCATTCATTCAGTGAACACAAGGTTCTAATAAAGGAGGAGCATAATTCCAACTCAGTCATTCATGTGTTTGGCTCTCCAGATACTCTCAGCGGGCATCTGGGAATTTGGGTTTGGGGAGAGTTTTCACCACTCCTTCATAAAACTGTCTCACTGGGTCTAAGCTGGTTACACAAACAATATGAGAGAATGGAATTTGGGTACACAGAAGGCCCTGGGTACCGACACGACCACCTCCCAGTAAAAACCCTGAGCACCAAGTCCCTCACGCGCTCCCTGGCAGCCAACATGTCACACACGGCACAATTCATGCTGGAGGAATTAAGTGCTTTCCCTGTAACTCCACTGAGAGAAGTCTCCTGGAAGCTTTAGCCTGGTTTCGCCTGGACTTTGCCCCATGTGGCTTTTCATTTTGCTGATTTCACATTATATCCTTTCACTGAAATAAATCATAGCTGAATGACTCTTTGCTGAATTATGTGACTCCTCCCAGTGAATCGCCAAATCTGGGGGTGGTCTCAGGGACCCCAAAAAGAGGACACGCTGAGACTGAAGCAGTAATGAAACAGAATCATGGGATACAGCAGTCAGGAACAGGGTAGGTCTAAGCTGGAAATCCAGATGTAGTGGTATACGTCTCCCTAAGATTCAGTCTCTAGTTCAACTTGCCGTGTGGACCTAGGTGAGGTTCAAGTGGGAATGACCTCAAGAAAGCATCTAGTCCAGATTCCTCATTTGTTCAGATGAGCTAATGGTAAGAGAGCTAAAATACCTTTCCACAGGACACAGAGCTAGTCTGAAGCAAAACATCAGTGCACCAAAACCACATCTCAACCCCCAGTAGTTCTTACCAGGAAATCATTTGCTGCCTGGCTGGAGTCTGTCCTTTCTCAGAAGGCCTCCTGCTTGCGTCAAGATGGGCCACATGGCTGCAGATTTACACCATGTTGCATTTTCAATTAAAACAGCTAAATGGGGTGCCATAAAAGGATGATCTCCAAGCTGCCAGGACAATAATGCCACAAACCCCACCAGATTTTATTAGAGTCAAATGACAGTATAAGTCATTAGGAAAATGTGTGCCAACCACAGAAACAGCAATGCCTCACACTCTTGGAGAACTGAATACCATCCAGTTGGCTGAGAAAGAACCATGTGGCTTACAATCATTTTTCACAATTACTATCCTAGCTAGTTCATAGTTTCTGGCAGATATACCTCACACGCACAGCCGAACTCAGTTAATTTTCACTCTGCTGATCGACAAATATGATTTTTTTCCCTTTAAAAAAAAAAAAAACAAACCACCCAGAGAGTTTTCATGAAATTTGAGGTTGTGCATCAAAAAGTGAGCCCATTTGTTAAATCCTGGCTTTAAAAATGCATATTAAGTAGGCCACCCAATATTCATCACAAAAAATTATGTGTTAAGGATGCCAGTCATACTCAGCTACTCCAGTCTGAGAGTCAAACAGCAAGATTTCACAGGGCCTTCTTTACTTTCCCTTTGGAATTGAGCTTGCCTTCTATAAGGCAGGAAAAAAAAATTTTTTTTAAATACTTCACTATGGGCTTCTTCAAAATCAGTATTAGTTCTTAACAGACAAGAAATACTGTACAATGCTATAACATGTTCCTAAGGAAATAAAATATTTACATGACTAAAGGAATAAAAGAGCTATTTGGCTAAACTTACAGCTTCCTCCAAGTTTCACTTCCAAGTTGCCTTCTTGGGACTCGTTGTCAATAGCCTGAGTACAAATTTCATGTATAAATGTTTTAGGATGATTTCAGAAAATATAAAATCTACTATAAATTGAATAATCCCTCCCATAAAGAGAACCATCCTGCCAACAAAGGAGAATTCCCGTCTCCTCATGTATTTCAAATGCAGCATCTGCCATAACTCTGTAAGGGATCAACAGACACTATAAGACATGTCACAAGGGGCTTCAACTGCATAGATAACATTCTGTTCTTTAGATTGGGAGTGGGTGGACTGGCATTTATGGTTCTCTTTCAAATTGCTGTATGTCTTAAATATTTTGTAATAAAAAATATTTAACTCCCTGAATTTGCTCAATTGGCATTCCCAGATCCTTGAAGGGGCATCGTACTTAGCCATGCTCTTTCTAGAATCAAAGTGAATTTTCTTCAGGGGATCAAAATGGCCCATTATACCAGCTCTGTACGTTAAAAACATTTCTATTACACCAAGTTCATGAAGACTTGGCCAGATTTTCACAATCTTTCCCATCAGATACCGTTTCTCTGTGGAACATCTTGAAAGACTGTTTTAGGCAAGGGCACTTTTCAGTCAGTGCCAGTAAAGTGAAAATATCTTTTTATATTAAAGCTGTCGGCTCCCCAGATAGGAAATTTTGTCAGTAAGAAAAATGTGTAAGATCAAGAGAAACAAGCTACATTGACTAAGGGCACTTTAAAGTGCCTCTAAGTTTTTTGAAAGCTCTTCTTCCTCCAACTGATAATGGGGAGGTGGAGGCCAGTTGTGTTCACATAAACCCCGTGGTGAAAATATGCTAGAGCAAGGAGATCTCTAAGTGGTCCTGAGAGTCAAATAACATCAGCATCAATTGGGAACTTGTTCAGTTCAGTTGCTCAGCTGTGTCCAACTCTTTGCGACCCTATGGACTGCAGCATGCCAGGCTTCCCTGTCCGTCACCAACTCCAACTCACTACTCAAACTCATGTCCATTGAGTCAGTGATACCATCCAACTATCTTGTCCTCTGTTGTCCCCTTTACCTCCTGCCTTCAATCTTTCCCAATATCAGGGTCTTTTCCAATGAGTCAGTTATTTGCATCAGGTGGCCAAGGTATTGGAGTTTCAGCTTCAGCATCAGTTCCTCAATGAACATTCAGGGCTGATTTCCTTTAGGATTGACTAGTTGGATCTCCTTGCAGTCCAAGGGACTCTCAAGAGTCTTCTCCAACATCACAGTTCAAAAGCATCAATTCTTTGGTGCTCAGCTTTCTTTATAGCCCAACTCTCACATCCATACATGACTACTGGAAAAACCATAGCTTTGACTAGATGGACCTTTGTTGGTAAAGTAATGTCTCTGCTTTTTAATACACTGTCTAGGTTGGTCATAGCATTTCTTCCAAGGAGCAAGTGTATTTTAATTTCATGGCTGCAATTACCATCTGCAGTGATTTTGGAGCCCAAGAAAACAAAGTCTCTCACTGTTTCCCCATCTATTTGCCATGAAACGATGGGACTGGATGTCATGATCTTAGTTTTCTGAATGTTCAGTTTTAAGTCAACTTTTTCACTTTCTTTCACTTTCATCAAGAGGCACTTTAGTTCTTCTTTGCTTTCTGCCACAAGGGTGGTGTCATCTGCATATCTGAGGTTATTGATATTTCTCCCAGCAATTTTGATTCCAGCTTGTGCTTCACCCAGCTTGGCATTTTGCATGATGTACTCTGCAAATGAGTTAAAGAGGCAGGGTGACAATATACAGCCTTGATGTACTCCTTTCCCAATTTGGAACAAGTCTGTTGCTCCATCCAGTTCTAACTGTTGCTTCTTGACCTGCATACAGATTTCTCAGGAGGCAGGTAAGGTAGTCTGGTATTCCCATCTCTTGAAGAATTTTCCACAGTTTGTTGTGACTCACACAGTCAAAGGCTTTGGCATAGTCAATAGAGCTGAGTTTGATGTTTTTCTGGAACTCTCTTACTTTTTCAATGATCCAGCGGATGTTGGCAATTTGATCTCTGGTTCCTCTGGCTTTTCTAAATCCAGCTTGAACATCTGGAAATTCATAGTTCATGTACTTTGAAGTCTGGCTTGGAGAGTTTTGAGAGTTACTTTGCTAGTGTGTGAGATGAGTGCAATTGTGCAGTAGTTTAAACATTCTTTGGCATTGCCTTTCTTTGGGATTGGAATGAAAACTGACATTTTCCAGTCCTGTGGTCATTGCTGAGTTTTCCAAATTTGCTGGCATATTGAGTGCAGCACTTTCATAGCATCATCTTTTAGGATTTCAGTTCAGTTCAGTTGCTCACTCGTGTCCGACTCTTTGAGACCCCATGAACCACACAGTAAGCCAGGCCTCCCTATCCATCACCAACTGCTGGTGTCTATCCAAACCCATGTCCATTGAGTCAGTGATGCCATCCAGTCATCTCATCCTCTGTCATCCCCCTTCTCCTCCTACCCTCAATCTTCCCCAGCATCAAGGTCTTTTCAAATGAGTCAGCTCTTTGCATCAGGTGGCCAAAGTACTGGAGTTTCAGCTTTAACATCAGTCCTTCCAATGAATGCCCAGGACTGATCTCCTTTAGGATGGACTGGTTGGATCTCCTTGCAGTCCAAGGGACTCTCAAGAGTCTTCTCCAACACCACAGTTCAAAAGCATCAATTTTTCAGCACTCAGCTTTCTTTATAGTCCAACTGCCACATCCATATATGACTACTGGAAAAACCATAGCCTTGACTAGACAGACCTTTGTTGACAAAGTAATATCTCTGCTTTATAGCTCAACTGAAATTCCATCACCTGCACTAGCTTGTTAGCAATGCAAATCCCTAAATTTCCACTGGGGGGCATGAGAGGGGTGGGCAGTAATCCTTCCAGGTGATTTGTGATGCCATTAGTATGAAGTCCAGTGACGCAACAGTTGGAAGTCTAGCCTCTGGAGTCAGAGTGACTGGGTTTGAATAACAGCATCTGCCGACTGGTAAACAGTGTGACTCTGGACGAGTTACTTGTCTCTTCTGTAATTTCTTCAGTGTAAAATGAAGACAATGCATGTGTGTGTGCTAAGTCACTTCAGTTATGTCTGACTCTATGCCACCCTGTGGACTGTAGCCTGCCAGGCTCCTCTGTTCATGGAATTCTCCAGCCAAGAATACTGGAGTAGGTTTTCATGCCCGCCTCCAGAGGATCTTCCTGACCCAGGGATCAAACCCAC
The DNA here is from genome assembly GCF_910594005.1 of Cervus elaphus. Lineage (NCBI taxonomy): Eukaryota > Metazoa > Chordata > Mammalia > Artiodactyla > Cervidae > Cervus > Cervus elaphus. The sequence continues at coordinate 49,868,049 of NC_057843.1, read as the reverse complement.
ATCTCTTGCATCACCTGCATTGGCAGGCAGGTTCTCCACCTCTTGCGCCACCTGGGAAGCCCTAAAATGAAGGCAATAATAGGTCCCAACTCACTGGAATACTGGCAATAAGATAATACACATGAAAGTTTGCCAAAATGTTTGACACAGATAATTATTTTCTAAACTATGAAGATGACCATTGATATCTAGTTTTCTCATCTATTTATTTCATTAGCATTCATTGAGCATTTATCACAGATGTGAGCAGTGAATAAATAACTCAGGATTCCTGGCTGCCTGCTAGACTTACCAGGGGATTCTTATGAAATCTTGTTGCTACCAAAAATAACAATCTCTTATAGGGGGACCCAAGCTTGGGCATCCATTACTACTTGGGACATTTTAACAGAAGAAGCAAATCTATAACGAAAAATTGGAACCTAAAGCCCATGGAGCTGGGTGTGTGCACATGATCCCAGAGACACTTTCAGGGCAGAATTGTTGATCCATCAAACCCATTGGCACTTACATATTCCTCTTCTGCTTTACTGATCTTCGAAGTACAGATCATGTTTTCCTAAATCCTCAGCACTTGCCACCAGGCTCACAAAGAGGAGACGCTGGAGTCTGTCGATACAATGAGAAGCGAGTTCTGTTTCTAGGACTGGAGCCTGCCAGCTCCTGGAAGCCCGAGCACAGAGTTTCAGGTCAGAGGAGTAATTAGCCCGCCATTGTCTCCATAACAAACTCGTGTAAATGCACCCTTCCCTGAATACACTGCCCAGGGCCTCAAGGCTGGACATAGTGGTTTCACAAACCAGTTTCCAAGGGGAGGAGCGACAGGGGCAAGGCTTTTAAATTAATTAAAAGAGACACTCAGGCACACTTCATGCCATTCTTTAATCTCTGTTCTCCTATAAATACAGACTGACAGGACCAGGCCGAGGCTAACGAGCTGAAGGCAGAACCCTATGGAAGTTCGCCAAGTGACCCTCAAAAAACGCTGCAGCAGGGCCCTGTGCTCAGAAAAAGGGAAGAAGGAAGCCAGTACTGAATCTCAGCAGTGTCGATGACATGTCACTGAGTGCTCTGAAGGATGTCCGCGGCGCAGATGATCATACCCTTCTTCAGCTGCCGCTGCTGCTAAGTCGCGTCAGTCGTGTCCGACTCCGTGTGACCCCATAGATGGCAGCCCACCAGGCTCCGCCATCCCTGGGATTCTCCAGGCAAGAACACTGGAGTGGGTTGCCATTCCCTTCTCCAATGCATGCATGCATGCTAAGTCGCTTCAGTTGTGTCCGGCTCTGTGCCACCCTATGGACAGCAGCCCAGCAGGCTCCGCCGTCCCTGGGATTCTCCAGGCAAGAATCCTGGAGTGGGTTGCCATTTCCTTCTCCAACTAGTAGCAATGAAAGCAGATAAAAATAAGATAGCATGTACTGTAATTCAAAAGAAAAACAACAACAATTATAATTTTATTTTAAAGAGTTTTCCACTGCCAGGCACTGTGCTAAAGGCTTCCCATGTAGTATTTCATTTAATTATGGTAACCAGCTTCCTAACCATTCTCGCCTCCTAGTACACATACCCTTATGGAGTCCCCTCATACACTGAATTAGAGTTCACACATGTGGTCAACAGAAAATTACAGAAGTGACTTCTAAGATTAGATCATAAAAGACATCACCACCTCTGACATGACCTCTTAAATCATTTGCCCTGGGGGAGGACAGAGCCATGTCAAGGGGCCACTGAAGCAGTCCTCCAGTGAGGCCCAGGTGGAGAAGAACCAGCCACATGACCTTGTCAGTGGATCCTCCAACTCCAGCCACAACTTTGAGTCTTCCAACTGAAGCCTCAGACATCACTGAACAGAGGAGTCATCTGCACCGGGCCCTCTCTGCATGCCTGACCCACAGATCTCAGGAGATCTCTGTCTTAAAAACTAAGTTCTGTGATTTGTTACGCAGCAGTCACTAACTCTTATCTAAGAGATAAATATTCTTATTTTCTAGTTGACAAGGGTTTAAGTGATTCAATCATGGGTATATCAGCGAAGTAATGGGGAACTGAATCCATGTTTGCAGACTTGAAGTTCTGACTCCAATTCTGTCACTACTACTGACATAAACATAGGTGTGTAACCGATTTCTCATTGCTTTCATTAAGGAAAAAGTATGTATTTAATAGGAAGCTTTCAAGTGCTTTGGCTGCTCCCAAGACACTTTTGCCCATCCTACATGGCACCCATGATTCTTCCTTGAACTTCAGTCATTTCTCCATGGACAGATTAGAAGCTCCTGGAGGGCTGGAGTAGCATCTTACCTACAGTTGTTTGTGAACAGTAGAAGGGTGGGGATAGGATGCCATGTTCATCCTATGGACTCCCGTCAACCTGCCTGGCTTGGCATCTCTGTTTCATCACTTTCAGGTTGGATGATCTTAGGTAACTGATCTAAATTTTATGAGCCTTGGATTCCTAACTCTTATAACACAGGGCCAATATTAAACACACATCTCTGTTTAAACTACACTAGAAAAATATTAGAATAAAGTGTAAGCACCATGCCTGGCATGTGGTAAGTGCTCAATGAACGTGATCTATTTGAATTATTACAATCAAGTATGTGTTGAAAAACATCCAGTATTTTAAAGAGCCAAACAAAAGCTCTTCCCTCTTAACCTTTCCTCACATCAAAAAGAGAATTTCTGAAGAAATGGCAGAGGTTCTTGGGTGTAAGGAGAGCTTCCCCTATACACACTGAAGTCTTTGGAGTCACCTTGACCATGGCTCCTGCAACACCCCAACCTGCCCTGCTGGAGTGATGAGAGGGCCGGGGAGAGCTGCTGTCCATTTGCACTGTCCAGAGGGACATGTGCAGGTAGCAATGTGGTTCTTTCTTGCAAAAAAGAAATGCAAGTCAAAGAGGGTCTCACTGCCCCTGGACCTTAAGAAGAGAGGTGTAAGGGGATGTTGCTTCCATTCTACTTCTTAATCCTATTACATCCTTATCATCTTGTCGGCATAGACAAGTGCTCCTGAGCTCCTGCTAACACTCCCTCTAATGCCTTCCCTTGTGGTTCATTCTTTCTTGGTCTTGGAGCTAATAAGCTAGCAAGTGTCTCACTGTCCCCTCATTGTTGTTGTTCAGTCACTAAGTCATGTCTGACTCTTTGCGACCCCGTGGATTGTAGCACGCCAGGCTCCCCTGTCCTCTACTACCTCCCAAAGTTTGCTCAAACTCACGTCTACTGAGTCGGTAACACTATCTAACCATCTCATCTTCTGCCACCCCCCTTCTCCTTTTGCCTTCAGCCTTTCCCAGCATCAGGGTTCTCTCTGATTTCTACTCAAATGCTGCTTTGAGTCTCATCTCCCTTTGAACTTAGCTTTAGGGCGCCTTTATTTCCCCTTATGCATGAAAGAGTTTTCTGTGTAAAACTGGTTGGGGTCCAACATCTTTCCACAACTTTTCACTTCTGGAAGACTAAGAGGAGGGAGACTGGGAGAAGCACCAGCCACATTCACCCATCTCCAAATGAACAGATTCCTAGTGTGGCTAGGTGCTATGCGACATTCTAGATGGGAGGATATAAGTGACCCCCACACACAAATAACAGAGGAGATTTAAAAATACAATAAAAACTATAAAACAAAGTGCCAAGGGAAGGATGTCAGGAGTGGCAGAGACAACGGGCCCAGGAGAGCAGAGGAAGGAGAGACAGTGATGGACGAGGATATGGGAGACATGAAACAGTCAGCCTCAGGTGTGGGCTCTGAGGGATGGAGAATTCTGACCTGAGGAGGCAGGACAGGACAGAAGGCCACCCTGGGAAGAAGGAATGAAATGCAAGGAGGCAGAAAAGCATGAGACATGTATTTGGAATGCAGTGGATGTATAGCAAAGCAGGGTTAGGGACTGCAAAAAACAAGGTAGACGGGGGGGAAATAATTCTGGCAATAATTTACAACAAAGATTTTCCAAAAAATTTAAAAAAAGAAAAGTGAAGGTCTTCTTGCAGATTATAGAGCAAATTGATAACATATAAATTTCATGATAAAGTATTACATTCTAGTCAATTTTTCAGGGATCACAAACATAAAACCCTAAAGCTAGAAAAGTAAACTTTCAAAGGAGGCAACATCAAGTGAATTTCTAGATCATTCTTCCCAACACATTAAGTTTCCCTTGCGGAAAGTTTTTGCTTGAACCACAGTGTGCATGCTCAGTCACATACGATTCTTTGCGACCCTTTGGACTGTAATCCAACAGGTAGATTCCTCTGTCCATGGGATTTTTCAGACAAGGATACTGAAGTGGGCTTGAACCACTGAATTAGCTACAAGTCAAACACTTTTCAACTATTTTTTCCTAGTCTAGTTTTTAAAAAATTGTTACCCAAAGTGAGAAGGTACATTTAGGTAACTCAAGTTAGGAATCTGTTACCTACCAGCAGAGTCATTTCAGTGATTTCCAAGAGCCAGTATCCATTAACCAGACTGGTTTCAGGGTAGAGTTGATGTGTACCACAGGTGAACACAACTATTGCTAAGTCTCAGGGTGTGTGCCCTTTATATTATTTTCCCATCTTCTGACCCAAACTTACAAAGCTACTACACAGAGAAAGATCTCAAATAGAAACACCTTCAGGATCAGAGTTTCCCTCTTTCTCCTTAGAACCAGAGAGTTAACTTCAAAAAAGATCCAGAAAATAGCACGGGCCATTAACCCACCTCCAATGGTGGGTCCTGAAACAGGAAAAAGTCCCTGCTCACTGTTTCTCTGTCTTCCTGGTCCCAACATCGCTGAGCAACACAAACAGGATGCCACAGGCCCTGGCCAGCCGAACTCACCATATACCACATGCTTGGCCACTTGGGATCATTGAAGTAAGTGGACTGGGTGCGGCTGAAGTCATAATCCCTCTTGGTCCGTTTTTTTACCACTTGCTGTTGGATCCACTCCACCTGCCAAGAAGGACATTTGGTGAGTGTTCAAGTTCCATCCAGGTTAGCACAACATCAATGACAGTCTGAGACAGTTCCCATCCTGTGTCAGTCACAGGTTTCATCCTGGAGACTAGAATCTAAGTCCAGGAGCTTCAAGAGTCCCTAGAAACCCTGGTTCTATTTTTAAGGCAGGTAGGTTTTGCATTCTTTTATGAAAGATCATTCATATTTCTCAACAATGTGCCAACCCCTTAAAGCTTTTTCAGAAAGCACATTTAACTCCCAATTTATTTTAAATAGATAGTGTTATGGTTTTAAAAACTAATTTACTCATCCTGACCTTATACTAAGGGCTGGCAAACTTCTATGAAGATCCAGATAATAAATATCTTCAGCTCTGCAGGTCATACAATCTCTGCTATAACTACACATTCTGCCATTGTAGCACCATAGACAGTAAATAAATAAATAGGCGTAACTATGTTAAAAGACGCTTACTCCTTGGAAGGAAAGTTATGACCAACCTAGAGAGCATATTAAAAAGCAGAGACATTACTTTGTCAACAAAGGTCTGTCTCGTCAAGGCTATGGTTTTTCCAGTGGCAATGTGTGGATGTGAGAGTTGGGCTATAAAGAAAACTGAGCACAGAAGAATTGATGCTTCTGAACTGTGGTGTTGGAAAAGATTCTTGAGAGTCCCTTAGACTGCAAGGAGATCCAACCAGTTCATCCTAAAGGAGATCAGTCCTGGGTGTTCATTGGAAGGACTGATGTTGAAGCTGAAACTCCATTATTTTGACCACCTGATGTGAAGACCTGACTCATTTGAAAAGACCCTGATGCTGGGAAAGATTGAGGGCAGGAGGAGAAGAGGATGACAGAGGATGAGATGGTTGGATGGCCTCACCGACTCAGTGGACATGGGTTTGGGTGGACTCTGGGAGTCAGTGATGGACAGGGAGGCTTGGCGTGCTGCGGTTCTTGGGGTTGCAAAGAGTCGGACATGACTGAGCAACTGAACTGAACTGATGTTCCAATAAAACATTGAATAAAAAACACATGGGAGGCTGGATTTGGCCCACAGGCCAAATTTTAGATAAAAATTTTCAATGTTCTAGGATTACACATCAAACTATCCAGGGATCAAATGCTCTAGGATCACAAATTTTTTTTAAAATGGCTATCCACAACAGAGTGGTGGGAAAAGCACTATTTGGGTAATCAGAAAATCAAAGCCCTACTAGACCTCTTTCTGGCATAAAATGGGAATAGTCATTCAATTTCCTGAGCCATAGGTTCTCTGCCAGCTCCAAAATTCAAAACCTCTACATTTGAGAACGTCTTAACATTTAGCCTCAACTTATGTTTAAACATGAGGGAACTTCTGAGTTTGATACAGATTTGTAACCTAAATGATATGGGTATGAATGGGGGTATTTTTAAAAACAGGAAATCATTATGGCAACATAAAAATAAGCATGTTTCATTTTGAACAGAGCATCTCAAATGTAATATCAGCCCAGGTGGCATTCTACAATTTGTTCCTAAATTCTCTTTTGTTGATTTCTTCTTTCCATAGCTAATTTAGTCATACTATTCTAAAATGCTTCCTTCCATCATTTATCTGTATTCTCCATAAAGGGATTAAAAACAGAGCGCCGGAGATGCTGTTGTCCACTACTGTGATTCTATACCCATACCATTCAATAGTGACTTCAAAACCTCTCCTTCCTGTTTCAAAGATTACTGGAGGAGAAGAAATATTAAAGGAGCAATGAACAAGCTCAAAATGCATGGCTATAAACAAGGTTTGTTGTTGTTGTTTAGTCGTTAAGTCATGTCCAACTCTTTTGTGACCCCATGGACTGTAGCCCAACAGGCTCTGTCCATGGGATTTTCCAGGCAAGAACACTAGACTTGGTTGCCATTTCCTCCTCCAGGGGATCTTCCCAACCCAGGGATACTAGGGCCAAAAGCTTAACTAATAAATTTCTACGATTCTCATATTGGAAAATATTATTCAACAAATTATCAGAGGGCTTCCCTGGGGGCTCCGTGGTAAAGAATCCACTTGTTAATGCAGGAGGCACAGGAGGTGTGGGTTCAATCTCTGGGTTGGAAAGATCCCCTGGAGAAGGAAATAGTAACCTACTCCATCATTCTTGCCTGAAAAACTCCATGGAAAGAGAAGCCTGGCAGGCTACAGTCCATTGTGTTGCAAAGGGTCAGACATGTCTTAGTGAATGAACAATTTGGTATGCAAGATGAATTTAAATAGTGAATTCTTAGGTATATCACTAACAAGGAAAACAGAATCACATAGCCTGCCAAGTAAATATAAGATCTATTTATGATTAGGATCAACAGCTCAACATCATATAAGTGACTTGATAGGTTATTTAAGCAAAATTATGAATACAAAGTCAATAAATGAAAATAATATTCTGGAAAACGAAAGTTTTCTCTTATTTTTTAAATTAATCTAGACCAAGTGACTCTCTGGCACTGAATCATTCTACATCACTTACACACATGCACATGCACACACAGACACATGTGTATACACTAAATAAAAGACGTGTTATATTAGTTGCTCAGTCGTGTATGATTCTTTGCAACCCCTTGAGCTATAGCCTGGTAGGCTCCTCTGTCCCTGGAATTTTTCCAGGCAAGAATACTGGAGTAGATTGCTGTTCTCTTCTCCAGGGGATCTTCCTGACCCAGGGATCGAACCTGGGTCTCCTGTACTGCAGACAGATTCTTTACAATCTGAGCCACTAGGAAAGCCTAAATAAAAGGTATTACAAATTATTCCTTTAAACTATTGAACAATAGTTCCAAGGCAAGCTAAGGGATTTTGTTTTTGGTTTATTTCAAGAGACTGCTGTTTAGAAATCACATTGAAACTAATGTGTCATTAAAAATGTGTATAATTTTTTTAATGAACAGACTGATTTCCAAAGTGACCATGTTTCTAAAAACACAGAACAAAATCAACTTCCTTCTTACAGTAGAGCAGCAAGCATGGGCATGCATGTATTTGTCTATTTCAAGGAAACATTTTAATCTATTTCAGACAATCTAAGAAATGAGTTTCTCTCACTCATTTATTCATTCAATACGCAGTAAGTGCCTACTCAATACCAGACATTGGGCTGGGAATACAAAGATGACTAAGAATAATCTTTGCCTCTGAAGGACTTAATTTTACCAAAGAATATTTAGCAAGTATTCTACAGTTCTTTTATTCATAAAAATGTTGTCATCTTCATAAATGACATCTGATGCAGGATCTATCACTATACTAAATAGATCATTCATGAAAATTTTGACTATGCAAATTATATTTATAATTCTTATAGTACTGTCTATAAGATTTACCCCAACAAGATTGAACTAGTTCATATTTGAACACTTGGTGAGATCCGTTTGGACAGAATGGTTTTCAAACTAACCCTATATTGGTGGTGGTCTTTCCTAAGAGAGCCTCCATAAATTCTAAACTGCCAATGTCTATGTATTTACAAGTCAGACATTAAATCTCGTGTGGACCCAATACTGAAATGACTCAGGCTCAGGACAAGTCCACAGCGGGGTAGGGGTGAATAGCTGTCTCTACAATGACACTGTAAGTATGTATTTCTCCTTATGTATACACACACAGAGAAATGGATAAATAGGATAAGTATGTGAGAAAAGCAAGTGACAGTCATTTTCCTAGATGAACTATAGGTACAAAAATAGAACAAAATGTCTCACCAAGCACCATCCCTTCTGTAATTTTACCAAACAAAAATGCTTAGTTACAGGACTCAGTGGCTAGAAGGTAATACAGCAAGTTGGCATCTACATTTGACTATAAGTCATTCTGCCTGATCATAGGGCTGCAAAACTTGAGAAAAGCACAGTTGGGTTTTTTTTTTTTTTTTTTTTTTTAGTGTCAAATACCATGTATTTTGCTTTGGTGCTTTATGAGTCCTGAGCCCTACATTTTTGGGAAAGCGGGAAAAGCACCTCTTGGGGCAGAAGATTTCTATGACTGGAAAGACCATATTTATATTTTTAAACCATTATCCATATGTCTGTCCTTGAGACCTTTAAAAAAAAAAAAAACTCAGATGTAATGCATTATACAGGTTTCACCTCTTGACACAAAGCCCAATGCAAAGAAAAGCCACTTAGAAATTTATTTTCATAAAACTACGGCCAGCCCAGGGAAAAAGGAAAACAGTGTGCTTTCCCTCACTGGTTTAACTTCTAAATGTTCTATTTCCTATATATTATGAATCTACATTAAAGTCAGAGTTAAAAAAAACTTCGGTCCTGGGAAATCAGTCTCAGTTCAGTTGCCCAGTCATGTCCGACTCATTGCGACCCCATGAATCACAGCCTGCCAGGCCTCCCTGTCCATCACCAACTCCCAGAGTTTACTCAAACTCATGTCCATTGAGTCGGTGATGCCATCCTGCCATCTCATCCTCTGTCGCCCCCTTCTCCTCCTGCCCCCAATCCCTCCCAGCATCAGGGTCTTTTCCAATGAGTCAACTCGGAAATCAGTCTAGCCTCCATTAGCTTTACCACATGTATGGTACATGGTGTTAAGGACACTCCCTCCCTCTATTCAGCACTTACTCCCGACATGGTCCACATGAATAGTGGACATTTGCCACTCCACGATCTTTGTTGAAACATGTTTGCTTTTGTTAGTTTTACATGTCAAGCGAAGCATGCTAATGGATGATTATGGGAAGCCTACCTACACAGTCTCAGCTGAACTCATATCTCATGATTTTGGAATTTACTGACTTTCTGATACTATATACATGAGGAAGGAAATCTGTCACCAAGCAGAGAAAAGGATGTTATCCTATGAATCTGTATTATCTAAGTATGGACAGTATGTGTGTGCTCAGTCGTGTCTGACTCTGCGACCCCCCTGGACTGTAGCCCTCCTGGCTCCTCTGTCCATGGAATTATCCCGGCAAGAATACTGGAGTGGGGTACCATTTCCAACTCCACGTTATATTGCTGACCCAGGGATCAAACCCATGTCTCTTGCATCTCCTGCATTGGCAGGTGGATTCTTTACCACTAGTGCCACCAGCAAAGCCCATTTTATAGCTAATCAAAAATATAAACAGGAAATCAATGGTGGTATTACAAGAAAGACAAATACTGCATGTATTACTTACATGTGGAATCTAAAAAAAAAAGAGTCAAACTCATAAAAAATATAGAAAAAGTAACTGCCAGGGGCTGGGGGTGATGGGGGAAATAGGGAGAAGCTGGTAAAAGATACAAACTTTCAGTTGTAAGATGAATAAGGTCTGAGGATCTAAGGAATAATATGGTGACTATTGCTGATAACACTATATTGTACAACAGAAATTTGTTAAGAGAGAGTAGAACTTAAATGTTCTCACCAAAAAAGATAAATATGGGCAGTGATGGATGTGTTAATTATTAATAACTAGAAGGGAGAAATACTTTCAATAGATCAAACATATCAAATCACAATGATGTACAAACTTAGTCTTAAAAGTCAATTATGCCTCAATAAAACTGAAATTGAAAAAATATGTAGTGCCACTTTAAAAATGCATCCCACAGTGAGGAGAAATCTTCCCTTTAGATATTAAAGCTAATGACTGAAATAAATACCGACAGTAAATATCTTTATCAATTGAATGGGACGGAAAAGTCAACAAACTGACTAAAAACATGCAAGACTAGAATATGCCATAAGGTTGCTATCATAAATCAATGGGGAAAAACAGAGTACTTTATAAATGATATTGAAACACCAAATAACTGGGGGAAAAATAAGATTTAAACCATTCCCACATCTTAATCATTAGGATAAATTCCAAATGAATCATATTAAAAGTAAACAAACAAACCCATGAAAGTACCATAAGAAACACAGATTTTTTTTAAGGAGATTTTAAGAAATCACCTGAGAGTGAATGCTGTTTGTTTATGTATAATACAAATAAAAAAAATTAATTTGGAAAAGTTGATAAATTCAACTAAATAAAGCATAAATATGGCATGACAAAAATTACTTCAAAAACAAGGTAAAGACAAATTAGAGAAACATATAGCAAAGAGGAACTAAAGAGCCTCTTGGTGAAGGTGAAAGAGGAGTGAAAAAGGTGACTTGGAACTCAACATTTGGGCTTCCCTGGTGGCTCAGTGGTAAAGATTACACCTGCCAATGCAGGAGACGAGGGTTTGATTCCTGCTCGAGAAGATCCCAATTGCCAACAGCAACCAAGCTCAAGCACCACAACTGCTGAGCCCATGCGCTGCAACTACTGAAGCCCCCATGCCCTACAGCCTGCGCTCCACCACCAAAGAAGCCACCACAATCAAAAGCCCACGCAGCACAACCAGAGAGTAGCCCCTGTTCACTTCACCTAGAGCAATGAGACCCAGCACAGCCGAAAACAAATATTAAAACAAATTAAAAAAAAACCCAGAAAAACTTCACATTCAAAAAACTAAGGTCATGGCATCTGGTCCCATCACTTCATGGCAAATAGATGGGGAAAGAGTGGAAACAGCGACAGACTTTACTTTCTGGGCTCCAAAGTAACTGCAGATGGTGACTGCAGCCATGAAATTAAAAGATGTTTGCTCCTTGGGAGAAAAGCTGTGACAAACCTAGACAGCATATTAAACAACAGAGATGTTAATTTGCTGACAAAGGTCCATCTAATCAAAGCTATGGTTTTTCAGTAGTCATGTATGGATGTGAGAGTTAGACCATAAAGAAGGCTGATCATCAAAGAATGATGCCTTTAAACTGTGGTGCTGGAGAAGACTCGTGAGACTGTAAGAGATCAAACCAGTCAATCCTAAAGGAAATCAATCCTGAATATTCATTGGAAGGACTGACGCTGAAGCTGAAGCTCCAATACTTTGGCCACTTGTTTGGAAGAGCTGACTCTTTAGAAAAGATCCTGATGCTAGGAAAGATTGAAGGCAGACAAAGAAGGGGATGACAGAGGATGAGATGGTGGAATGGGATCACTGACTCAATGGGCATGAGTTTGACCAAGCTCCAGGAGATGGTGAAGGACAGGGAAGCCTGGCATGCTTCAGTCCATGGGATCTCAAAGAGTCGGACACGACTGAGTGACTTAACTACAGGGACAGCAAGCATAGATAAAATGCTCTTTCCCTTAGATATAAAGAGTCCTACATTCAATAAGAGAAAAAAGCAATAGGAAAACAGGTAAAGAGAATAGTACAATAATAGCTGAAAATGTAAATCAAGTTTCTTTAACATATAAAAACATGCCTAACCTCATGAATATAAATACAAAAAAGCAAATCAAACCCACACCAAGATAAAGCTTTTCACATCTCACCTTTTGGATATAAACATTCTAAATACCAAAGACATTTTAACCAGTGAGGAATGTAAAATGGTCATCCTCACATAATGGGGATGGGAATGTAAATCTATTCCAATTCTGTGGAGAGTAACAGGACATGACCTACAAAAATCTTAAGAAGACGTGATTCAGTTTTATAAATTTACCTTACATTTTAAAAAATATTTTATTTAAGTGTAGTTCATTTACAATGTTACATTAATTTCTGCTGTCCTCCATTTTTATTAACACATGTCAAAATGCAAGGCTATTTACTGAAGCACTTCTAGTAACAATTGAAGTAGTAAACAACCTGAATATATACTGATAGAGGTTAATTAACTAAATAACAACACATCAACGTAGCGGAGTACAATGCAACCATAAAAGATAATGAAATGGGCTTTATGTCTTGACAGAGAAGAGTCTCCATGATGTAGCCTAAGATGAGAAAAAAAAAAGGAAAGTACCACAGACTATAAAAGATACAATTTTTGTACCTCTCTGAGGTCATTGCTATACACAGAGAACTCTGATAACACTGGCTGCTTTCTTGGCCGGTCGGGGTTGGGGGTCGAACTAGGTGGTTGGGCTGAGATCCAAGAACAGGAGGGAAACCTTTTACTGCTGACCCTTTAATATCTTGTTACTTTTGAACTATGTAAGTATGTTATCTATACAAACAATTTTAAATTTCCTTTAACATGTTCCGTTAGTTACTATTATATAATCCTATAATATCAAATGTGACAAATGCCTAAATTATAACATATTTTAAAAGCAATAATGATAAACATAGTATATAAAAAGTACCTTAGGTGGTTTCAACGTATAACACAGTCAATATTGAGAAAAGGTGGGTAAATTAGAGAAGATGGGTTGGAACTTGGGGAACTGAGTTTATAATCTCAGAATCGCCACCAGCCACCTGTGTGACCTTGCAAAATCTTTGTGGGCTTCTTTTATCTCTAATAATAGAAGACAGACTAAATACGCTCTGTACTCTCTTCTGGCTTTGAAATGTTCATCTGTGTATGTGGTCCATCTCTGATTTGACTGAGAATAAAAAGTTCGTGTTAAATGCAATACAGAGGTGAGGGAGGTGCTCCTGTGGACAGATGACCTTAAGTCATTCTGTGCAGATGCAAGATGAATATTTAGAAAGGAATACAGTAAATTATATTACTACTTTTATGACTCAATGAAGCAGATGCCAGGAAATAAATATGTGTGCTTCCATATTTCACAATTTTTATTAGCTTTGACAAAACAGGGAAACGGAGCACAAAGGGATTTCTCTCCTCAGTTTTCCTCCAACTTTGAAAACAAAAAGTCCTACTTAAGGGAATATTGGCTATGCACTTTTTTCCTTTGGAAATAAGGGACTGATGGAGACGATTTAGCACTGACAAGCTACTTCTAAACCTTCAAATCTGAAGCCAACATATCCCCAAAGTTTTCTAAAATACTGATCAAGAAATCAGGGTTAATTAGTGAAGAATCAGAGAATCCAGTGAAAGTCTGCATTCAGGTAAGGATGCTCCAGTCTTTAAATTCTTCCTCTATCTAGTCACTAACAAATAATCAAGGAGTTACTAAGTACTGACACTGTTATTTGATGTGAGTCACTCTTTTTGTTGAAAAAACCATAATCAAATTCTGCTATTTAAAAGAACTATATTTGTGAACAAAATAAGCATTACTGTTTATCTGCAGGAGAATTTTCACTTGATTTCCTTGAGATAGGCACACTGAATCCTATTTAATGACTGTAGGCATCAGCAGCTTATATTAGAGAATCGTCTAGTCAGGACTATGAGGGATCATACAATTTTGAAAGGTAACTGAGAAGAAAGTTGTGAAATAAACATTGCACACACGTTTGCTGCTGCTGCTGCTAAGCTGCTTCAGTCGTGTCCGACTCTGTGCGACCCCATAGATGGCAGCCCACCAGGCTCCCCCGTCCCTGGGATTCTCCAGGCAAGAACACTGGAGTGGGCTGCCATTTCCTCCTTCAGTTCATGAAAGTGAAAAGTGAAAGTGAAGTCACTCAGTCGTGTCCGACTCTTCGCGACCCCGTGGACTGCAGCCCACCAGGCTCCTCCGTCCATGGGATTTTCCAGGCAAGAGTACTGGAGTGGGGTGCTATTGCCTTCTCCGGCACATATGTTTAGAACAGGGTAAAAGAAGACAGCACAGGCGACAGTAAAAAACCTCAACCATCCTAAAATTCTATAATTAGCTGGCTTTCTCCAAGAAAATCCCAAATTTTTAAATGTTTCATTAATTTAATCATGCTTTATTTTGTTTTGTGAAAAACTCTTGGCATTATATTTGTAATGGTATCACTTACTTTGAGACAATTAAAGTCAGGTTTATTCCCTCAAATTATTCCACGCTTACTTGCACACTTTTAATTTCCTAAACTGTTGTCTTGTTTTTTTCCCCCTCCCCATTCCTGGTAAAATGACGTGGGAAAGGGGAAAATGAAAATGGTTACATCCAATTAAAGCAGTAAAATTTATTCCCCACATTCAAGGCCTTTTCTTTCATTCATCTATTCACTCCAAAAATATTATATTGAGTACCTACTATGTGACAGACATTGTTTTGAATGCTATAGAATGGCAGTGAGCAAAATAACCAATTTCCTGCCTTCAGGCACGTTCCATTCTACTGGAAGTTAGGCCATAATAATGTAAATAAATAAAAGATTATGCAATAGATTTTCATAATGTTAAATGGTCCAAAAAGTAAATAACATAAGGTAGTCTAGAGTGATTATGGAGGAGGGAGCTATTTTAGGTAAGACAGTCAAGAAAGGTCTCTTTGAAATATGTGATATTTTAACAGAATCCTGAATAAGAAGTCAGTCATATAAATGTCTCAAGGAAGATGTGAATAACTAATGCAAAGGTCCTAAAACACTATATGTCTCTATTTTGGCTTATCCACAGGCCACAGATGCCTATGGCAATCCCTCAAGGTCTAGAGGTGGGTATACCAGGAGTGCATTTCGCCCTCCAGTGGATGAATAAGGAAAGAGACTGACACGAATGCAAACTGGTTCCTAGTCATCTGGTCGACTAACTCTGGGCTCCAGCTTACCAGGGAAAATGGTCTAGCAGAAGACACAGGTTCAGGGTGGGCATGTTTCCCAGACCCCAACAACTCCTCAGCTGATAGGGACAAACACTCAGCTGAAAGAATGTTCAACGAGGTCCTCTAAAGCATAAGGCCCTCTAAAACATGAGGCCTTGGGGAGAAGACCATCTTGACAATACTCTTGCAATGCTAGCCACTACAAACCGGTCCAGTAAGGAGTTTTGAGGCAGACTGTTCTTTCAATTATACTGATACAAAAACCACAGGTTCAATGTCATCTAAATAGAGGAGAAATTATAAAATGACTCCTAGGATAGAAAGGAAACCAAGTATGAAGCATTCAAGCATAAGAAAAGGATAATGACATAAAAGACACTTGCTCCTTGGAAGAAAAGCTATGACAAATCTAGACAGCATATTAAAAAGCAGAGACATGACTTTGCCAACAAAGGTCCATATAGTCAAAGCTATGGTTTTTCCATAGTCATGTACAGATGTGTTGGACCACAAAGAAGGCTGAGCACTAAAGAATTGATGCTTTTGAACTATGGTGCTGGAGAAGACTCTTGAGAGTCCTTTGGACAGCAAGGAGATCAAACCAGTCAATCCTAAAGGAAATTAACTCTGAATATTCATTGCAAGGACCGATGCTGAAACTCCAATACTTTGGCCACCTGATGGACCGATGCTGAAACTCCAATACTTTGGCCACCTGATGTGAAAAGCTGACTCATTGAAAAGATTCTGATGCTGGGAAAGATTGACAGCAGGAGAAGAGGCAACAGAGAATGAGATGGTTGGATGGCATCACTGAATCAATGGACGTGAGTTTGAGCAAACTCTGCGAGATAGTGAAGGACAGGGAAGTCTGACATGCTGCAGTCCATGGGGTAGTAAAGAGTCAGATACAACTTAGCGACTGAACAACAACAAGAAAGGGCATAAAATGCTATTTAGTGTAACAGCAGGTGTGGAACACTGTATTAGAAAACAGAAGATATAGTTAATCCAGCTATCTAGGACATATCAACTACCACCTCTGCAACTCCATGAAAAAAAAGGATAGCATGTTGGAACAAATTTTGCAAAACAATTTTACATTACATTAGTTTATATTAAAAAGCAAGGAGGTTATTTCTGGAGCTATATGTAAAAGTATCTAACACGTACTCTTCATACAAGCAAACAGACAGAGTTAGGCTAGACTATGTCACAGACAGGCAGTGTAGAATAATGAATTGGGAAAGTGTGCCGCCTCCGTTCTTGATAGAATGTCACCCATCACTAGCCTGGCCTCCTTGAGCAAACCACGTACATCTTAACTTTCTATATTCTCATCTGTAAATAACATTATTGCTGTGAAGTTCCAAATATATTGTCCTATATAAATGCATTCAGGCTCATATAGGACTTAATACTTTGAATTGCATGTTTTTTCCCCACTTTCTTGAAAGAAAGAAACTAAGTTTTAGTATTCCTAGTATCAAGGGCAATGCTGGACAATAGGCCCTCATTAAATAGGTGTAGAGGGATAGATAATATTTTTACATTGAATTAATACATTTTCTATTAGGTATGTTTAGGTCTTCTAGCTATTAAAAAAATTGCAGGAAATTTTAAACAGGAGAGAGTCCTAAGAAGGGAATATGCTTAACTCTATCAAACGTAATACGGTATTTCACAGTTCAGCAAAAGGAAGAGGATAGCACAAGAGTTTTTACTTTACTAGCAATGAATAGGATGGTTCTTTCCATATAATGATTCTACTTTAAGGTATTATGGAACTCTTCTTGGTTTAACCCCCAACTTGAAATCTATTGCTGTACAGACTTTTATCTTCTGAGATGGTATCATTGCTTCCACAATACCAATCTAAGTCTTAGAAGGAACAAAAGGCAGTATCTAAATAAAATGGATAAACATACATGAATGAAGTAGTGGTTGACACAGGACAAGAATCTAGAATATTATGGCAGAAACTAGCAGTCTTTCATAAACTACAAGGGCCCAGGGTTAAATAAAGTCAACGAATCCCACAATGCTAAAGGATGCATTCTCCCAGATTAATAAGGAGCATCTCCAATATTTAAATGGTCAACAACTTGTCCACAAGCAAAGCACACAGTAGACGCATGATTTTAAAAGCAGTTACAGATGGGGAATATAAGAGCAAGAAAATGTTTGAAACCAACTTAAAGCAAATGAGAAAAGGTGTCAAACTGATAAGAAAAAAACAAGCTGGGGCATATTCCCTTAAGGAACACTTATCTTCTAAACTCAAGACTGCCCATCCTAGGCACTAGTAATAATATCCACAAGCAATAGTTTTTCCCCTATGTTCAATAATAACATATTGTGGTTGGCCAAAAAGTTATGGAAAAACTTGAATGAACTTTTTGGCCAACCCAATATATATTTTGCTTTACCTTTCCAGAAAAGATAATCTCAGAAGATTTTAGGTTCTTTTTCCCATTGATGTGTCACTTCCTAAACTTTCTTAAAATCCCTTGAGGGCATGACACATTATATTTGATTCAAATATAAAATATCTGTGTTTTGAGACCAGTGTAATTTGTCCTCTTGGGAAAAAAATAACTCCCTATTCCTAGGCATGCCAAATTGCTTTCCAGTGCATAAAAACAGAATTCAATTTTTATTTAAAAAAGAAGAGGAAGAAAAGTGTGTGTTTGTGTATGCAAGCACACAGATGCACCTAGCCCATGGACTAGAGGTGGTAGAAAGAAAAGCCAGTGATATAAATTCATTAGATACTTATATGGCAAAGAATCTTACATTTTTTAAGTTGGGTTTCAGGTTCTTCTATTTTAAACTTTAGGACAATTAGTGCAAGCAATGAGAGGAAATTCAAAAACAATTTTGATTGCTTAAAAGTATTAAAAGGAAATGGAATTCTAAAGTACCTAAAACTAATTCTACTGCCTGCATGCCACCTGGAGTTAAATTCACACTTTTGATTAAATGCAATCTTAAGGCAGGGATTAAATTGGGACAGCACAGAATTCCCTCCAGCTTCACTCTGGGATCAAGATTATCACAGCATTAAAAACATAGTGGCATGACTTCATTCTACATGCATTTACCTTTTGCATAATTGTCCTCTAAGCAATTTGAAAGCCAAGGCAAGATAATTAATAAAATCCATTGAGCATTTAAAATTACACCTCATTCTGCCCTTCATAGAGCTGAAGTTTTAGATCACTACCAAAATGACAATCTTACCTTAAAACAAAGGGTTAATCACTTAATAGATTCTGATTCTCTTTGACCAATCCTGCAACTCTCTGTATAAATCATTCAAGATATTCCCAGATCTGTATTTGCAAAAATTGGATGCCCTCAAGTTGTATATCAAGTGAATACAAAGACGAGCATTATTTTGTACAGAGTGGAGAAATTGTTCAATTCAGCTGAGATTAATATAAAAAGAGGCAAAGGCTGGCAAAGGAAAGGGCGGTCATTCTCATTATTTCTCCAAGCAGAGGACATGGGGTGATATGGTAAATATCAAAGGTGTGTCAGCATCTTACTTCTTTATACAACGTACCACTTAATTCTCATGAACAATGATTGTGAAAGTTACAGTCATACGAGGAGAAACACTTCTCCAGTGACTAGTTCAGCTCCACTGCACACATTGTCTTATTCTCTAAGCTATTTAAATATAAATGGCAATAGCTTTTGTTTCTAATTTCCACGGACCCTAATGTTATGAGTTGATCACAGTGGAAAAAGCCTGAGGGGGAGGGGTGAGTACATAAAAATTCAGAATCGGGTATGCGAAGTTTTAATTTCATCCATTTTATTCTTTTTTCAATTTGAGGTCTTCTCAATACTTTGGTAGCTTCTGTCTTTTAATCTTTCCAGCATCTGTACACCTCTTTATTGTCAAGGTCTCAAATCCTGGAAATCAAGAAACTACTGCTTGTTAGGTTGGTAAGCTTGAGAAATATGAATCAAACGGGGCTGGGCTAAAAATCAATGTCTTCTCTTCCTCCTGTTGCCAAAAGATAAACGTACAACTTCAGGAGTGAATGCACGAACTCTGCACAAGTGTTCTATGCTCTTTTGAGGCTACCTGACATTTTTAAACCTAAAATGAGCTCAAAATGTGTTAAGTCAGCGAGTAGTAGGACATCTCTGATGAGGAGAGGTCTGGATGAAGACCCCCCTGCTGGGTCCCCAAAAGGTCAAGAGAAATGAGAAAGGTGGGCCTTCGGGGAAGGTGTCCGACTTGGTTTTCCACTCTTTTCCATTTTTCTCCCTGAACTCTAACCTTACATTTGGCAGGGAGGGCAGGGATGTTTTGCAACAAAAACACTGGAATTGCGGCAGCTCTTAAACACCATCATCACCCTCTGAAATATTCAGCAAACAGCTCCTCTGGTCAGGACGGGGGAAAAGCATGCCTTTCAGCCTCCGGGAAAAATATGGTCCAAAATCCCTGGGCCAACGGGAATGGTCCTGGCATTTTCTCACCTAAATCCAGTTGCCTGAGGCAAACCAAATGTTTTCTCAATTTCACTGCTGTTCTTTCACCTCAGAAACCACTTGATGAGGCTTCCAGCAAGGTGGTACTTGACCAAACTTGCAGGTCTGAGCACATGAAAGTCTGGAGCGGGGCCTGATGAGCGAGTGCACCCGACGGAGCTTCCGCCTGCCCTCCCTGAAGGCCAGGCAGCGCCCGGCTCCCAGCTTCCTGGCGGCTTCTTGTCACCACGGAGGGGTGCCAGGTCACTCCACTGGGCCTCCTTCTGCCTGAACTCGTAACTCATACCCACCACAGTCGATTACGGGAGCCCTGGGGCTGAGGCTCCGGGAAGGAGACAGAAAGCACGTTCTCATCACCGTCATCAAATCTGACACTTGTTCAGTGGGAAGACCCAGGAGCCGCAGCTCTCGCCCATCAAGCTTCCTTTTTCCCTGCTGTGTCTTTTGGGTAGCTAACCCTGGAGTCTGATGTGTCAGTGTTCATGGGGTTGCGATGCCCTTATTGCACCCGGGCACTGGCAGCAATTCTATGCCCCCCTCTCCTCCTCCAAAGCGTCCCACTCCGGCACATTTGGGCTCTCAGCAATGGAGTGAGAGCCTGGCCTGGACCGTAGTTCCCACTGAGTCTTGGCTACTTGAGAAAGGGCCATCAAAACGGTAGCACCTGCTGAGTCTACATCCTAGAGACTTGGTTCATTATAACACTTGGTAGCACAGAATCTAGGGGAGGGAAGGCAGAGGAGGAAAACCAAAGCAACAGGCTTAAAGATGATAGCTAGAATTCAGGAAGGTTCGGGGGGCTGAAAGCAGCATCTCGGGCTTTCTCAGCCCCCATAGCAGTCATGCCATGCCTTGTCTGGAGCAGGCACCCTGAAAGGATTTACAGAATGAATGACAGTTTCAATCACTCTTTCAGTAAAGGAATGAAGGGTAGGTCAGTCACTTTTCAGCCCCCAGTGTGTTAGAGAAAGCCAAGAAGCAAGTTCTTGCAGGACAGGAGTTCTCAGTCTCTGGCAAGAGGAGGGAAAATGATCTGTCATTTTCAGATCAGAGCCTCTGGATTTAGGCTCAGAATAGACCAATGAGGTAATTGCTGCTGGGTGAAGGAAGAAATCACATAGGTGGTGGTAGTGGTGTTTTTTTCTGGTACTTGGATTTCCAACAGGCAAAGAACTCACTGGCTACTGCTTTTGAAAGTAAAACTGAACTTTTTCATGTTTTGTGCAAAATCAAATCTACCTATTGTTTCTTTAACACCATCAAACTGTCCCACGATCATCCTTTCCCCAGGGGCGAGCCCCTGACACAAGGAGGTTAAGTGACTTGATCAAGTCACAGAATTTTAAGGCACCTGAAACAAGAATCCCGATCAAGTAAATCTATGCCCAGGTTTCTTTCTATAGAACACGGTGGCTCCCTTTTGCAATCTCTTCTCAGCTGATGGAGTGGGTTGAGGGAACATACCCTTTTCCTCCGCTGTGTGTCATTAAAACATTTCTATGCCTGGAGATTAGTCAAATCTGATCACTTTATTAGAAGTTTTAGTGAGTGAAAGGTGAGAGAAAGCAGCAAGTAAGACAGGAAATGGCATAATGCTGGAGTTTTTATCATCAATGTAAGGAATTTTGCAGAGGTCCTCTATTACTCAGCTGGAAGCATTTTAAGATGGTTAAGACACTCAGTCTGCAAATGGCAGGAGAGAATTGTCTGATGAATGAAAAATAGAAATCTCAACTAGGAAAAGAATTCTCAGCACAACCTTGGCAGTGATGAAAGAAATCCTTTTTCCCCCTCAAGGGCACCTTCTGACTTGTAACTTAAAGAGTCCATGAAGTTCAATGTCTAAATATTTCCCAAATTAAAAAACAAAACAACAGCAAAAATAAAAACCCACTAACTCACTGTAACCAAATCCTTGGTTACCCAGCTCCTCTGAACTACAGTGAACGGACAAGATGAGACAAAAGAAAACAGGATGGTCACTAATTAAAAGTGAGGTTTCTGAGCTCCAGGCAACCTGTGTTTGAGAATGCTTGCCCGTCCACTGCAAAGCACACTGACCTCAGACAAGTTACTTAGCCTCTGGACATGAAATGGGGCAGGCAAATGAAACTGAAGACTAAAGGAGGTGATTCCTGTCAGATACTCAGCACACATGGCAATGTGCTGGTGTGCCCAACTATGCCCACCAAGGAGTTTACTGCTCTCATTAGCCCAAAGGCTACAAGCTTGAGTTCAGTCCCAACAGACCAGAATGAGACAGTGAAGGTCGAAGTGTTCTACAGGCACACTGGGCCGGAAATCAGGAGATCTGTAGTCCAGCCATGTTACCTCTTCGGTTTCAATTTCTCTCTCTACAAGCTCCAGGGTTTAGGCCAGGAGAGTGAGCCGGCCTTAGGGGTTCAGAGAGTAACCTCCAAGGCCGAGGAGGTGGGGTTAAACAGTAGGGCCAAAGGATATCCCTTCCTCCCCACCCTCCCCAGTAGGCCATTTCTTGAACGAAGGATTTACTTCACACCAGAAAAAAGAACCTCACCGGTCCCGAGATACAACCTGGTGAGTCAAATTCCACTGAACCGCTAAAATTTTTAGACCTACTTTTTGTCTAGCATGAGGACAATCTGCATTAACCTCTGAGAATTAAGATTTTTCTTTCTTTTTTTGTCTGTGTGTGCACACAAACTTTCCAACTGTTTTTTCCTTATGGACTAATCAGCAGTAGCCTGGGATTGCAGACTAGAACCAAGGAAAGCTACATTGATGCCGGAATTCCACTGAGGGCAGTCATGTTTCCCCATTCAAGTGGGTTTCCAGACCTCCCAAGGAACAATTCTAATGAACGCATATGTCTTAGAGTTTACCAAAGTAAAGTTTAGAAAAGAAGTAGGTATATGACGATTTCTAAGATAATATAAACAATTAAATAAGTGCACGATAAAGGTCACAAAAAGATCCCACAAACCGTATCAAATGTTCCTCACCATTGATGGAGCAGATCTGACCACTTTTCAGCATCTCCACAGCCATCATCCTAACTCAGATCCTCATTTTCTCATATCTTTCTCACTGAACTCCCTAGTAATTTCCTGGTTGGATTTCTACAACGTTTGGTCCTCATTTCTTTCGTCTTCCAAACTCTTGCCAGAGGACCCCAGTAGGTAAATTCTTTTATCCTAACATCTTCTTGATGAAGGTGTCTTTCCTCCTCTGGTGTATTCTGAGAAACCTACGTTTATCTCTACTACAACCATTATTACAAACCTTTGAACTATTGACTTGTTGGGTTTCCTGATGAAAGCTTACATTCCTAGAAGGAAGAGACTGTACTTCTCATGTCAGTGTCCTTGGCATTTAGCAGATTTCCTGGCTGACAATGGACTTACTGAAAGTGATTGCTAAATGAATCAATTTGCCTGTGAACACAGAAAGAACAGAACAGAACTTTGTAACAGACTTGCACTGGCATTAAAGGCCTTAACTCAGCTGGCCTAGTTCCTGAGACTGAACTCATGTTTGTTTGACACAGGTGGTCCTTGCTAATAAGTTTTCATATCAACCCAATTGGAGACCCCTTTTCTGAGCACCTACCAGGTGCCAGGCATTGGTGTTTCATCAGTGAATCCACCCACAGGCCTCTGACTTCCCAGAGTAGGCAAGACAATTTCGTTAATTGCTGGCAAATAAGGATCAGGCTGGTCTGCCCTCCAGGAGATTACAGCCCAGGCGGTGCAGTTATTACAACACCACGCAGTGTATGCCTTAGCAAGAGGATTTCCTTGGCCCCTTCTTGTTCTAAAATGTTCTATGTTGTCACCTTTGGAAAGCTGCAGCACACTCTTCCTGCTACACTATGTCTTGTGAAGTGGACCAACGACAGAGAAAATAGGAACCCTCACCCAAAGGGGTGTTGGTGAAAGTTGAACATCTAAGGCACACCATGGCTCCTTCCAGGCCCTGGCTAAAAACTATCACCTTGCATTGGCAGTGAGGCCCCAGAGGAATGGATTACCTCCTTCCCCCTGGACACTCTCTGTTTACTGAGGCTGACTGTGCCCTGCGTGGAGAGAACCAGAAGCCATGAAGAGGCAGAACTAGTTTTCCAAAACGAAATGGCTCCAGATTTAATTCTAGAGAGCAACCACTTCCTATAAATCCTTGCCCAAGTGAGCTGACCTATCTAATTTAGGTTACCTTGGCTTGCGGAGAGCCAAGGCACATAGCAGTAGGTATCTGTAGAAAATAGTACCTTTCCAATCCCCTCACCATCTTGAGACCAAACTGTCAAATATGTTTATCGACATACTAGCAGGACACTCTGGGGGTTCAAACATGGAGTCACTGAATTTAATTGAAGTTCATAGGACTATATAACGAAAAGAGAGATTTTTTTTTCAAGAGCACACAGGTTGGGGTGAAATATCCTGTAAATACTCTATTTGTAAGTGGCTACTAAAAAAAATAACTGGCAAGGGAAGCCCTGCAGGTGACCACCATGAAGTCATTTTTCACTCGTAAGCTACCTCACATCACGAATAGGATGCAACTGTCAGAGTTTTGATTTCCCAATCACCAGTCAAAACAATCTCTGAGAGGCATTTTGGCCAGTTCTAGCCAATAAACAACCCACTGAAACTGACTCTTGTCAGGACTTCTGCCGAGATTTCTCCTTTCTCTGACCTACCTCCAGGGCCCCCTTCCAGCCCTGCTTCAGTACAAGCTGATATGCATCTGAGGCATTAACCCTGGAGTAACTTCTAGACGCACTTACTGATACAGGGGCTGAGAGGCAAAAGCAGTCAAGATGGCATTACAGGGCAAACCCCCTTGTGGGCAGGGACGGGCTCCTCGTTTGTCCATCTGCACACTGTACCATGCATGGCATCCACGCTCTCTGCCTTTCTCTAATGTGCTCACCACAGCTCACAGGCTGGAGTCTACTTCCTAACTACAAAGCCCATCACTGCTGGGAACTTGTGGCCCTCGGGTGGCAGGGGCAGAGTGCAGGATGTTGTTCTTCCCAAGAATCCCTTCCTATTCTGGAATCGGTGACTAAACAAGCAAAATGCTAGCTAGCTTTCTGCATCTATTAGTCTTTGCTTCATACATCTAAGAAAGGGGGACACACCCTCACCAAAAAAGTCACCAATGAACATGGGATCCAGGCCCATGGCATGATTAGTTAGCAGACTCCTGTTTGGCCATGAATTCTTTGCCTTTTGGCCAGGGATCTTAGAGATTATCTAGCTCAAACCTTTCGTTTAACAAATGAGGAACTTGAATCCAACTGAGGTTAGAGTGTATTTGTGATAAGGAAGGTCTTTCTTCCTCCTCTGAGGCCTGCCCTTTGACCACCATTCCACAGTCCAATACTTGATACTTGGCTTTTACGTGCAACTGAATCAATACAGATAATGACCCCTCTACATGGGCAGGAAGAGACAAAGGTGCTATTTAGAATAAACTTGGCTTTCTAAATTTTGAAAATAAACTGACTTAAAATATGAGCCTAGAAAAATAAATAAATAAATAAAATGTGAGCCTAAGCCTGGATCGGAGGGCAATTTGAGGGAGAATGGATACATGTATATGTGCAGCTGAGTCCCTTCACTGTTTAGCTGAAACTATCACAACATTGTTTGTTAGTCAGCTATAACCCAATACAAAATAAAAAGTTTAAAGAAAAAATGTGAGCCAACAAGGAAATAGCCTTGTAAACATATAGAGCAGATATGTAGGGAGGACTTAACATGTGAACTGGAAATGAACCATAAATTAATAATGGCACTCATCAAACTGAAATTATGCTGTTATTAGTCATGCATTGGCATTTGTGGACTTTATTCCCTCAGTCATATGTAAAACACGCACGACACACACCCAGTAACCATCAAATATACGATGGACAAACAACCCAGGTATGAAGGAAGCCCTGCTTGGCGGAGGCAGCCTCTCTCTGCTGAGGTTGAGCTGACCACCCCGTAACTCATCCCACTGTTGGCATTTTTTACAACTGTGTTTTAAACACAAGTTTTATTTCATTGATTCTCAGCCAAGATGTGTGTAAAAATATTCAAGTATGTTGAGATAATGTCAAGAAGAGAGTTCTGAGAGTACTCTCAAAGTTCCAAACATATTAGTCAAGCAATGTAAATACTCACTGTCTTGAGGTAAAAATCAAAAAAAGAAGAAGAAAGAAAAAATGGTGATATAAGAAACTCTTGGAACACTCACTTGTTTGTATTCTGGCCAAAGAACTTTTACTCTGTTACAATATGACCTACCTAAGCATGGAATTTACATTTTCCCAGTATCCTGGCCTGAGCCGTCTCAACTCTCCACATGTAAACGTGCTCTGAGACAGAACAATTCAGCCACCAGTTCCAACAGCTCCACTCACCAAGAACCACACTATCAGTTCCGGGTACTCTACCTAGACTGTCTCTAATCTCCAACAAAAGGTTGGATGTTCTCTCCACTTCCCAGATAAAGAAACCAAGATTCAAAGAGCTAAGCAACATTCAAGGTTACCCATGAGACCACGCAGAGCTGGGATGCAAACCCACAGCTCTGCCCATGCTTTTCTGCTACATTGTAAGCCATCATTCAATTATTCTGTAGCCAAAAATAAAAATGAACTGGAATAAATGTGCTGATACTACCTGCTCTTCCTTGCCTGGCACGGAGTCCATGACTCTCTGAATTGGCTGAGAACCTCACGAACACTAAATGTCAGAATGCAGCGGGGCAGTCATTGCCAACAAAACGATTCAGGTGAAGATGCCTCCCTGTAATTCTACTTCCAAGTTGCTTATTTTAGACACAAAAGCTCCTTAGATTTTCACTGTAAATTGTTAGAACTGGAAATGTGAGAATAATGTCAGAGGAAAGCTGTGATTTCCATAGGTTTGCCAGAGCTTGCAGCCCATGAGAGCCAAGACTATGTTATTTCCCTCCAGAGTGGTGTTAGTAGTGATTTCTTGATTGTCAGAAAAAGTATCCCCAAAAGACTAACCAGTGAGCCATGGGCCTGAGCTGATCCTTTAACTCTGCTGTTATATGGTATTTTAAATGAATAAAAGAAAGAAAAAAGGGAATAATGAAAATGATACCAATAATAATAATAGCTATAATTTATCAGGCACTTTCTATAAGCGAGACTTATGTATATATCTTATTGCTTAATCCCCATAACAGTCCTAGGAGGTCGGTTAGCATTATGTAAAGGGTGTGATCAGCAAAGAGGAAGCTGAGACTCTGATTGGTTTGGCTTTCTGCCTATGTTCTCACAGCTAGGGACTGGCAAGGTAGGATTAAGACAAGACCTGCCTCAAGAACCCATGTGATTGATCATTACACACACCGTTTCTTAAGAAGCAAGACAGGACCAGTGCTGAGTCCCTGGAGAGGCCCGTTAAGGACTCTGTCATCACTGATCATTTTTGTTGATGCCATTTCAATCTGAGCTACCCAGTTGGGGGTGATGTCTTACCAGTTCCATGGCACCTGCTGACAGAGACACTCTACAGTTGGGCCTACTGTGTGTGTCCATCACAAATGCTGGTTCTCAGTCCGCTTCCCAATCTCTGCTGAGACTTCAGGGAGCAGAGGACAGTAACTATCAATCCCAGTGCGTTCCACCCCTTTCCAAGGTTAGGCGGAACAACCGAGCCAGGCACAAACCACAGTTTTAAAATCTACTGCGTATTCTGCTGTGAATACCCAGCTGTCAAAACTGAAAGCGTCTGGAGTCTTATGGAAGGGCCACCCTGTCACATTCCTAGCTTGAACATCCCGCTGGCTGCAGGAGGGTGAATCTGCCAACAGACTCTCTCATGCGCTGGCTGATGGCCTGGCCCCTGGCCCAGCTGGAGCTGAGCCCTCCGGGTTGCCAAGCCTGGTCTCCAGCCAGGCGCTTTCTCTACATCCTCCTTCTGACCCAGTAGCCCAAGAAGTCTCTCTGAATGAACTAAATCAGCACCGTTTACCCACCCTTCAGGGCTCAGCTCAAAGATCTTCTCTTCCAAGAAAGCTTCTATGATCCCCCCAGCAATTCCTCTTCCTCCGAGGTCTCAGGCCAATTCATCCCTTTATCCCAGGAGGCTTTCCCCAACCACACTCTCTAAACGTGGCCTCCCTCCACCAACCAGCCCAGCATCATCCTGCAAAGCTGCTTCACAGCACTTACCACAGTCTGAATCATGCTGCTTATTTGTGTGTATCTGTTTACTGTACAGGAACCCTAGGCTCTACCAGGGCAGGAACCTCACTGCTTCCAAGCGTGTCTGTGGTAAGCTCAGAGCTGGAGACACTACAGGTAATCAACACCTGAATCAGCGCTACCCATTAAAAGGAGAAAACAACCACGTGCATCGCTTTAAATTTGCTAGAAGCCCCACCCAGTAAAAAGCAAAAAGAAACAGGTGAAATGAATTTTAATAATTTTTAACACTACTCCAAAATATTATCATTTCATCATGCAAGCCATATAAGAAATTATTAACAAGCTATTTTAATATACTAATGAGATACATTCTGTTTTCTGGTTCTAAGTCTCTAAAATCAGGTATGTACTTTACCCTTAGAACAAATCTCAATTAGGACATCAAATTTTCATTTGATGAAAACACTTGGTAATACTTGGTCTGTACTTAGATGCCATGAAATTGGCAGTGGAAACAGCAGATTCACATACCCAAACTGTATCAAAGATACTTAAATCCAGTTTCCAATAACTGGATCAAAGATAAGTTTTAACATTTAAAGTTAATTAAGTACATTTAAAAATTGAGGTCTACAGCTGTACTGGGTATGGGCTTCCCAGGTGGTGCTAGTGGTAAAGAACCTGCTTGCAAATGCAAGAGACTTGAGATGAGGGTTCGATCCCTGGGTTGGGAAGATCCTCTGGAGAGGGGCTTGGGAACCCACAGAGGAGCCTGGCAGGCTATAGTCCATGGAGTTGCAAAGAGTTGGACACGACTGAGCAACTTAGCCTGCACCCCACTGTACTAGCTACATGCCAAGTACACAATGGCCACCTGTGGCTGCCATTTTGGAGACTCATTTAAATGACTTAATGAGAGAATAAATTCTAAAATATCAACCAATTGTTCAATTAAACTGTTAAGAAAATGTTACTAGTTGACTAAAAAGCTCTAAATTTCTTGGCTGTTCTCTGGAGCTAAGTCACTTTGTATCAAGTCAGTGCAACCCTGAATCTTTCCCTGCAGAGGTCCACCAGCCCCACCATCTGTGCCTTGCCAGGGACATAAGGCTACGTAGTAACAGAGACCTGAACTTCAGGCTCAGTCCAATCACATAAGACTCAGTTCAGCTGGGGCGACAGTAACTGGTGGAACCAGGGATTAAGACAGAGCTCTTCTTTTAGATTAGCAAGAAACTGTCCTTGCTGGTACTTGCTGCCTGACCCAGTCCTTCAGTACTCTACCATTCCACTTTTCATTGTGATTGGATGCAGACTGCAGTTTGATTTATAAGGCACTCAATAACTTAAGCCTGTGGAGAGCCTTAGTCTGATGATCAGCTGTCCCTGTTGGACCAGGACATCTGCAGTTCAAGCCTGTTGTCCTGGTGTCATCTGCACCCCTTTTCACTCTCAAAATTCTGGAAGATTAGAATTCATCATGGAACCTCGCGGAGGTCTGAGGTGCTAGCATGCACTCGGCAAACAGCTGTTAGATATAAGCAAGCAGAGCATGGTGGGAGTCCTGAGGATGCCTGATGCTCACTCTGTCCTTCCTCTCTTCCACGCACATGATTTGGGGGAGTAATAAACCAAGGCAAACTTGTGATAAATAAAACGAATAAACTTGACTTTAGACCAACAAGATCGAATTTGCAATCTTCAGTATTTTAAATATCCTTTTGCTCTCTCCTTAATCATGCTTTTCCCCTATGATCACATGCCTTGTTTTCCCTGAATATTAAAAACTAGTTTTTTCTCTGACAGTTTCTCTCTATGGTTTTGCTTCCCCCACCCCCACTTCCTTTCAATGATTAGCTGCCCACAGAGCTTTCTCAGACTTCTCACTCCTTCCAAAGTCTAGCCTGTTGAGTTTCCCTTATCTTTGGTTCTTTCAAACTAATCTTATTCCTCCCCATTCTTTCATTTCTCCTTCAATTCATAAGCCTGTTAGAATCTGACATCTGCCCTGATTGATTCTTCTGACTTGTGATTTAAGAAATGTAAGCAAAAGAAAGATTTTTTTAATGTTTTATTTAATATCCTGTAATAAACATTTTGTTTTCATTTCCCAGTTGAAAAAAGGAACCTAATTCTAGTCTACATTATTGCCTACCATTTCCTTTACTCTCAAGTCTCCATCGTCCATTCATTTAGTCATGTATATACCTGTCTCCATCACGTGCCACAAGCAGGCACTGGAACATGGACTCTTGGTCCTGGGCACCTGAGTCTGAGAGCCCAGCTCCTCTACAGACTAGGTGTATATGCAACACTGCCCATTCTGAGCTATGAGGAAAAGGGGTTACAACACCATCTCAGAGGAGTGTGTAAAGGAGTTAGCCCAAGTACAGCACACACCACCATGCCAAACCCACGCCGAGGGCTTGATGAGTGGCAGCTCCTGTCATTACTCGGCTTTTTTTCTCCCTTGCACCCAGGACAGTGTTGTGCCCAGTAAATGCTTTTTTCAACTTGAATGTTTATTGTTGCAGATGAGACCAATGTGAGCTGACTCTCAGAAGGTTTCTTAAGCTTCACTTCCATTCAGTCGCTCAGTCGTGTCCGACCCTTTGTGACCCCATGAATTAACCTGGCAAATATCTCTACTTTTTTGCCAGAGCCCCAGAGTTGGCCCCAAGCCCAGCCACCCTGGAATGTGTTGGGCTGCTTAGGTGAGAAACTCACTGGGTTAGTGAAAATCCTTCTCTCATCTTGGAAGGGGGGATGAGGAGTATCAGACTGCATGTGCAGCTCAGGGTAGCTCTGCAGCATCCTCTTTTAATAAGCACATGGTATTTTGTAGTCTCACACGTAGGACATAACACTCCAACACATGTAGGCTGAAACCTACATGCCCAAGCATGTATGATATAGGCGGTGCATCAAGACCTGGTTCCTAGGGTTCCTCCTTATCAGACTCTTCCTCTGTACCTCCCCATCTTACCTGCTGCCTGGCCCACATACACCCCTAAGCTCCAGCTTATGAATGTACCATCATTTCCTGTCACAGGCCAGAAAGCCTCGCCAGTCTTTTCCTTTAGAAACTCTTGAGCCCTGTCCGTTTTCTTGCCTGCAGTCCAACTTCTACTCCATAAAGGTTGGTTTATGGGTCACCACTTCTCTGGGAAGATATTCCAGATTCCTCAAACAATTACACTTTTTTTTCCTCAATGTTCCCTCCATGTCACGGGCACACTTCCATTGTGCTGTAATTGTCAGTTTCTCTGTCTGCTTCTAGATTGCTAACTCTTTATGGGCAAAAATTCAAAGTAGATGGGTAGTGTTGACCGAATGGATAAATGAATGAATACACTCTTTTCAATTTTATAACATGTCTTCTGCATAAATCAACCTCTGTAAACTTTATATGAGTTCTTATCATAATTTCCATTTCATAGAGAAGGAAACCTTTGCTCATAGAGCTAAAAATCACTTGCCCAAATATTCACTGTCAATGAAGAATAAAAACAGAAATGTTTTTTCTGACTTCAAATCAAGGGACCAGTCTTCCACGGAAAGAAAATTCCATGTGCATTATCTTAATTAATCTCTAAAACAACCCTGCCACACAGAATAAACTGAGTCCCAAAGTGTTTTAAGTTCATGAAGCTCACATAGGTAGTGGCCCTGTTCCTGCACACAGATTTTTGGCTTTTTTTTAAGCCTCTACAGCTCAAGCCTTTTCCCTGAACTCAAGCTGCACAATCCATGGATACACATGGGGACTCAGCAGAATGTCTTCCAGCTGCTGTTTACAGTCAGGTTTGGACAAACCGCTGTGGAATACACAGCGTAGACTGTCCTAATAAACTTGCTTCATCCTCCACTCCTGAACTCCACTCTATTCCAGCTGGGACAGGAGCTCAAAAAGTCACGTCCTGACCATGGTTGAGCCTGAACTGGGTCAAAGGCTGAGTTTATTCTTGGCCCAATAAACTCAGGGGCCGTTCTCACCCAGGCCTCATAAAAAGTTAGCTAGGTTTACTCCAATTTCGATCTTGCACTTGCTATCGCCAATGTGTCACTAATACAGATCTTTTCAAGTTTACAAAGCATCTTCAAATGTCACTGGAGCTTCAAAACGACTAGTTAGATAGACAAGACAGATATTATTACCCCCAATAAATGATGGCACACTGCATGGGACAAATCTAAGATCTGGGATTCAGGGCACAAAGTTGCTGTCCTTTTCTCTGTTTCTTAAACTATCAATCTCAGGTGAGAAGGGAGGACCTGTCTGCCCACTTATGGATCCTTGGGGGGGTGGGGGAGGGATGTGAAATGGAAACAGAATCTCTCAGAACAGAATCACCTAAAACAGGAATGCCATTCAACCACCAGCAAGCATCACTCTCTCCACATGCGCCAGTGTCTCCATAAGGAAGCTAGAGTATCACAATGGAGAGACATTCTCATCTCTTTGTGCCTAACAGGAAATGTCAATCTTAATACAGCAACACATTTCAACAGGATATTTTAAATTTTTTTTAAAAATCGAGATTTGTAAAAATTAGAAAACCAAAAAGCTAGAGACACAGGTTAGAACGCTTGAGGCAGATCTCAACAAGCCAGCTCATTAAGAGAATGCTAGACTCCAGTGCAGCCCCCATTCCAGCCTTCCACTGGGAGAGGCAGAACTGAGTCTCTCAACAGATGGTAGCCAAAATCCTCAAATTCTGTTTTTGTCAGAAAATAGGAAGAAGGGAATTTTTTTTTTTTTCTGTGACAATTTCTGATTCTTTGGTCCACCCACAAGTCCTCAAGTGTAGGAAATTTCAGCTAGAGTCACTAATTTGCTATTTATTGTAACAACATTGCCTTGTGTTTATACAGCACATTCCATTCTGGGATCTCCTAGAATGTTAAGATCCTTTCCACTAAAACAGATGGAGAAACTAAGGCAAGCAAGACCACCCACATGGCCACAGGGAGGAGCCAAGAGCCGAAGCCATCTCACTCATCCCTGGGCCCATAGCCTTCTCTCAGGACCGAGTCAAGACATGGCTTCATAATAAGACACAACAGCCAGGAGAAGGTGGGCTTCACTTAGCACAGAGTTCACATCTTGGAAAAGGTGGATACATAGGAAATCCCATGAGACCAACACTCAATTTGATTTGGAACCTGGAAAACAGGCCTATGGGTGAGTCTGTAGTCTACAGCCATCTGGGGAGGCTTCCAGGAGTGCATCAGTAAAACCCTCCTGTGAATTTCCTCACTCTGAGTTGAAATTGTCACCCTTAACGTCTAAGCTTCAATTTCTGCCAAATTGTAAATCCTCTGGGAAGGAATAATACTTGAAGTTATTATTGGTCTTTTATAACTTGTTGTGAATTAAAAGGCTTTGAGAGTCAGTCTCAGAACTGCTGAGGAAGAGAATATTGAGGATGCTGAGAACAAAAAATGTAAAGATATAGGGGAGAGAGAAGACTTCAGTGAGAGACAAGTCACCAAGGAAAAAGTGCATCTGTTTTATAATCCTGCCAAAGTTCCAAAATATTTTATCTTTGTCTCTAATTGATCTTCAGGCAGCAGTGCCTTCCAGCTATCATTTCAATATTTTTGTCTAGTTTGCACCTTAAGTTACATACAAATCTTTCTATTAATCTCTTAGGTTTCACAGAAGGTGGTATATCTCACTCACTGTTTTGTCCATGAATCTAGAATTATTTCAAAGAAACATTTAAATGATATTAATAGATTTTCAAAAGTGTGATGAGATGTTGAAAGCCCACTCAGAATTTATGCTGCCATGGGAGATTATCTGGGAAGTGACTGAGGACCTGCATGCACTTTGGAATATATGGATTGCTTGCTGAGTTCAGTAGTAGGTTATCTAAAGGATTAAAGTTGATAAAAGAGTCAAGTGTTGAGACAGGGGACAGAGTAAATGGCTCAGGCTGAGACCTACAAAGTATGCCAAGGCCAGAACTCAAATGTATGCTAACTAGGAGGTAACAAACAGGACAGACTCAGACAGGCTCAACCACGTTGCTAACAAAGATTACTGTTTGAGACACTGTAAAATGTATTTATAGAAAGGCATCCACTGGTATGAATGACTAAAGAGTCAGAAGCAACGCAGTACAAGACGGTTAAGATGGTACAGCCTGGAAACTTTAGCTACTTAAACAACTTACTTAACCTCTCAAGGTCTTTGTTTTTTCATCTGTAAAGTGGGTAGACTAATCACAAGACTTCACTGTTAGGGCTGACCTCACTCTTAGGATTAGCATCAAATGATTTGAGTCAGTTATACATAGTCTCACCAAGAGGGCTATCATTGGAGGGTGAAAAGATCTTAGACATTAGAACGGTTTGTAGTACTCTCAGCTCAACTCTGCCTGACAAAAACTTATTCCTTACTTATTTAATGTTTAAAAAAAAACTTATTTAATGTTTCTCATCATAGTAAAATTGAAGTTAATTCAAATTCAAATTAATAAGGTTAATTGAATTTCACCCCTGAGGAGGACAATAACAAGAAAAAAAAGTTGCAAAGCACCAAGTTAGTATATATTAATATAGAGCCACTAATATAGAGCCTGACAATAATAAGCAGACTATTGGTATTCATCATGATGTTCTTTTTTCTTACTTTTAGACATAAAAGTAGTTTCCCGACTTCAGTTAAGTGGAACTGGAAGTTACACTGGAAGTGTAATTGGAAGTTACTATTTAAAACTGAAGTTTATAAGTGTTTTAAGCTCTTTAAAATTACTTAAATCATTAGAAATAACTAGAGTGTTGGTGAGAGGGGATTTAAAGAGTTGAGAGAAGGGAAGCTGATTTTTCAGCCTAAGTAACGTTAAACTTTCTTAACTGCTATTTCTTACCCTCCTGCTTTTTATCTTTGTCAAAGGCAGGAGTAAGCATGCTGGAGTGAAAACAGCACACGCTTGGACAAAACCACCTAACCTCTCTGAGTCTTTCTCCTGGAAAGAAATGCCCCTTCTTCCAAAGTTTGTCTAAAACATTAAATGACAACATTCATGAATTTCATAGCACAGGGATTCAGCATATAGTAGGGGCTTGATGAATGTTAATTTTTCTTTCAAAGTATCTATTTTGAATGACTGTGAGCCACACAAATGGAGTTTTTATTAGGATGCAGTCAATATTTAGTGTCAATCAGAAAACATTTCCAAAGCAGTTTTTGAGAAAAATGTGTACTCAAGAAAAGAAAGATGTTTCCTAGTTCTGATAGAATGTCAACAGACAGCATTACAGAGACCTGTATGTCACAAACTAGTAAGGAAAGTCTTAGCATGCTTTTTTTATCATTTTCCTTTCTCCCTGGCAAGCGCTGCACAGACTTGGTCTCCTGTTGAGAAAGCCCTACGGCGAAAGAGTAAGACAGTTTTTCAGGCCACGCTCCTGTCTGTCGGCTGATCTGAGTGGTTGGAGGCTTCCATGGGATATGTATGTATTTATTTCCCTTTGGTTTTCCTCAGGTCTAAATCCACTTGATCCAGGCAGCCAAACTCCCTCTTCACTCGCCTTAATAGTGATGCTCTGGACAGCCAAGCATTTTAAGTGTAACAAATTGCCATTGTAACAGCTGCAATTATGAATAAATTTGATCTTGAAAGAAGCCATGGCACTGTAACTCAGTAACTTTGTAACACAGCTATTGTTATAAGGACAAAGCACCACAGAGTCTTCCTGATGCGACATCAGCTTTCTTGAGCGGGAGAAGGAGAGGGAGGTAGACAAGGATGCGCTTCTCCTCCCTCCAGGGAGGATCATTAACCAACTTGTGCGCTTACAAATTCATAAGCTGCATCCAGGTCTACAAACACAAAGACAGATTTTTCATGTTCCTTGAGTGTTAAAGTGACTGATGAACTTAATCTTAACGATAATATACCTATAAAGAAAAAATGCTTCCCTGATGACAGCCTCAGAAATCATGAACAAACTACACGGGGGTGGGCGGGGTGTGAACGTGCCTGCTTCTAGAAACAAAATTCCAAGTATGTTCAAAATCACTTGGTTTTCTCTATTTCCATGTACTGTTTAGTCACACAATTACCAAATATTAATTATTAATCTTATTAATTATTAATTCAGATGGCCTCCTGTCCTTTTATTCCTATTTGAAGTTTATCCGTTTAGCACCTTTTGGTGCAATGCTAAATCCAAAGTTTTCTATATCACTGTTTCCTTCTTGATTCTTAGCTCAGAGAAAAGAGGGAAGCTTATCATCCCCACAGGATTTTACTGAGGCAGATAAGCCTAATTTCGCTTCTACTTTAATTCTTACAATAATGACAAAACTACATAGAAATCTTTTTTTCTTTTACTAAAGTCTGATTATTCTGACTTAAAATTTCAAAAGTGTGGGGATTTGATAGCTGCTTAATACGTTTCTAGTGAATATGGAGCAAATGAACAAAGCAAGCTCTTTGTTTTGCTATTTCCAACTCTCTTATGAATGCACACACACACGAGTGTAAGGAAAACGACCGAATTGTTTCTGCTTTCACAGAAAACGCAAGGAGCAAGAAGAGACAAGCAGGTTTCATCCCAGTAGGCACCTGGCACCTTCTCACATTTGGCACTGGATGTCTGACCAAAACAAAAGCACAATCTTACGGTGAAATTTATCCCTTCATCAGTCGCTCGGCTCACTAAAAACCAGCATCAAGCGGGCTTACTGTTAGGCAACTTGACCTGGTGTAACCGCTGCCACATAGCAACCCAATGAAATATTTATTGGTGGTTCTTACTGCTCCGTGGAGCCCTCCCCTCTCCCATACCCTTTCTTCCCAATCTCACTTTTCTTGCTCTTTTACCATCAAATCTTTGCCCTTGGTATCAGTACATCAGGGTGAATTATACATACTTGCTTCTGAAATGAGGCTAGAAAATCAAAATATTTGTCCTGCCAAGGAGAGAAAAATGCTCCAAACCCAACTGAAAAAAATCACCCATGAGACAGACACTTTAAACTATGAAATTCAAACAGTTAATGATATTTTTTTCAGACTTCCAAAGTCAAAATGAAAAATGTCATGTAACACATACTGACAACTTGGATTTACAAGCTGCAAATTTCATAGGAGTGAAATAACTGAACATTTTTTTCCCGGATCATATAATTCACACTTCTAGCAACTCCTGACGATGCATTTGTCCCATGTCTGATAGATGACTGGGAATTTACAAATAAACACCAAAACCTGAGGAGGGCAAATCCACCTCATAGCAGACTTAAAAATCTATTACACTTGGTGTATAGCAGCTTCATACATATTTGCCAAAATCTGATGTGATCCAAATGTCCTTCAACCAGTGAATGGATGAACTGTGGTCTAGCCACACGACAGAACAGTACTCAACAGTAAAAGAGCTTCCCTGGTGGCTCAGACGGTGAAGAATTGGCTTGCAAATTGGGTTTGAGCCCTGGGTCGAGACTATCCCCTTGGGAAGGAAATGGCAACACATTCCAGTATTCTTGCCTTGAGAATTACATGGACAGAGGAGCCTGGTGGGCTACAGTCCATGGGGTCCCAAAGAGTTGGACATGACTGACTTTTCTCTCAGCAATAAAAAGGAACAGACCACTGACACACACGCAATCTTGTGCATTACAAGGTGCATTACACTGGGTGAAAGAATCCAGACTCAAAAGCCTACAAACGACTTTAATCCATTCATATGACATTCTAGAAAAGGCAAAACTATAGGGATGGAAAACAGATCAGTGGTTGCCAGAAGCTGGGTGTGGAGGAAGGCGGATGACTATAAACCATGCAGAAGAATTTGCAGTGGTGATGGGACTGATCTATATATCGTGGTGGTGGTTACACAGCTGTCTACATTTATCAAAATTAACAGAACTGTACACTAAAAAGGACAAATTTTACTCTGAAATTAGATCTTAATTTAAAAAAATCAATTTATGGTAGGAAAAAATTAAACTGATTTTCTTCGGGAGGGAGACTAGTGACTGGGGAAGAGGCTTGGAGGGTGATGGGAACAATCTATATCCTGAAAGGATTTTAGGCTGCACATATGTATGCATTTATCAGATCTCCAAGACTATATATTTAACATTTGTGAGTTTCACTGTACATGAAGTTTACATTAAAAAAAAAAAACCCAGAAAACAAATACATTAATGACATGCATGCTGAAGTACTTGAAAGGGAATGGACTGATGCTTGCAATTTATTTTTAAACACATCAAAAATCAGACAGATAAATGGATAAATGATCATAGACAGGTGCATAGATATGCAAATTAAATGGACTAATAGATGAGTAAAAATGGATAGGTACATAGATAGGAGATTAAAAAAAGCATGTAAATGCTAACGGTGGACTCTAGACAGCAAGTATAATGGTGATCACTTTAAATTTTTAAATTTTGCTGTATGTTTGAAAATCGCAATGAAATGGGAAAAACCAAGTATAAATAATTAAAATATATACATAACACAGTGAAGATTTTAAAGGGTTTAATAAAAACCTATCCCATTAGCTCTTAAAAAGCTGTTAGGTACCATTTTTCCCATGACTATCTTTCCTAGTCATGTAACATATCAGATTCAAAACTTGTGAATTATGCCACAAATGCAGAGAGCTGTGCTTGTCACTTCACAGTTTGCTCAACTATAAATTTGAATTAGACACACAAGGCTAAACATGGGCTCTACTTACACACTGCCTCTTAAAGAATGGCTTCCTAATTCCCTACCACTGTTATTAACTCACATGCAGGATGCTAGAACTGATGCAACAGGGAGAAACACTCTAAATTTTATTCCCAATGAGATAACCGCAATGCCCCCCAAAGGTGGAGCTGGAGAGTCAAGGAATTGGAAAAGTCCAGCTCTCTGTACTAGTGATTCATCTCGTTATCTTCCTTCAGAGCCACACGGGAGCCTTTGCGCTCTCAGGGGTAATTTAGCAGTCTCAGGTTCTGCTCCAGGCTGGACTTCCAACCTGTTCCTATCAGTTAATAACAACTACTGGTTAGAACTCATGTCTAAGGAGTTGGAACTTTCTCTTGTGAAGGGGCACTGTTACAATGACACTGCTTTAAAATCTATAAAATCTACAAATCTGCACAGCTGATCAGAAGGCTGATAAATAGATGCTTTCATTTCAAATGCCCTTGTTGTGGCAGCTTTCAGGTTAGCTGGAGTGACCACACACACACACAGGTCAGGTATATAGAACTCAGCCACAGAGAAAATTGGTTTTGTCTCTTGGAATCAAGAAGAACAGTTTGCAAAATGTTTTACTAGGGGCTGAAAGAGATTTTCTACCAAACAACAAGAAAGCAATTATCATGGGTGGGGACAGGGGAACTTTAATGGCATTACTATAAGCTAGGGAATCAATCTACATACATATATGGTAAATAAATAATGGTTACTCTAAGCAGGTTCTTCTATAATGATAATGAACACTTCACGACATAGGAAACATGGGAAATCTCCTGATTTACTGTGGTCATGGTAGAAGGTGGTTTTGATCCATTTTTATCCTTAGCTATGCCTTACGGTAGTTACATGTACTAATGTCTCAGTATCAGTATGCTTTTTCATAACTGTAATCTCAAAACGATTTCCCTATAAACTAGAATTGTCAGACACACAAAATGATAATAGAGAACACTCAGTTAACTCTCCATTTCAGGTGAAAACATATCATTTTAATAGAAGTATGGCCCATACAATATTTGGGACATGCTGGTATTAATATATTCTGTTATTTGGAAGCCTAAATATAAATAAAAACTTGAAAGTGTTTGTGAAAAGCTTTTAAAACTTTATTAAGGGGAACTTCCCTGGTGGTCCAGTGGTGAAGACATTGTGCTTCCAACGTAGGGGGGCACAGGTTTGAGACCTGGTCAGGTGACAAGGATCTCGCATGGAACTAGGACCTGACATGCCACATAGTGTGGCCAGAAAAACCCAAACCCAAACCCAAAAAGTATTAATTGATGCTTTCAAAAGTCTCTGTTTTCCAGTGTTGTCAGAATTGTATTTGAGGATAGGAACTAATGATGAGAACTGGGTTTTCTGACTTCCGGCCTGGACTTTAGGTTTACTAGGTGGTAAGCTCCATGGGTAAGCTCCACAGGGAAAAAGCTCTGGTGTCTAGCCCAGTATTTTGCACAAGATAAGCTCTCAAAATTATACCTAAAGAAAGTAAATGAAAGAACGGCTGAACTCCAGACAGTCCTTGCATGCTATCTCATTTCTGGGAGAATTCAGTTTTCCCTGTATTGAGAAATGACCCCATTTTTCCCCCCAAGTCTCCATGGAGTCTCCATCTTTCTCATATTCTCTCTGTGAATAGATGGATCTGAAAAGGGGCTTCCTGCTGGTCCAAAGAGTAAGTCTGCAAAGCTTGTCCGTATCTTGAGGGACATTCCTGGAACATTCTGTCTAGAGCAAAGGCTGACCTTGAGCTGGGGCCAAGTAAATTGGCACTAAGACATAGTCCTGCCCTTCATCTGCTCACTCTGCTCGCCTTTTGCCCTTTTTATTTCTGGGGTGCGGGATCACTGCCTAAGCTTGAAAACTCAAACCTGAAAACACTTGTTTAGATTTGTCAATAGATTAAAGAAGAATCTACACTACACCAACAGTTTCCATGAATTGTGCCCACCCTTGATTCAATCTGATTTTATTTTTGGCAGCGTCTATTTCCACTTCCTACCTACCATTCTCACTACCCTCCCAATATATTTCTAATTCCCATGGCAAGCTTTTAAAAATTTGTTCCCTTGTTGTTGTCTGTTCAGAAGGTATTATCTCTCCAAAAACCACATAAAATATTAAATTCCTTAGAAAACCTTGTGTTAACTATGTCTTGCTATACATAACTGCCTTTTGGAATTTATGAGCATCAGTAATAATAACTACCATTCTTTTTATTATACTTTTGTACCAGTGAGAGACATGTAATGTGAAAACACAGAAGTAATGTTACTTGTTCCTCATTTATCATATGCATTGCTGAATAGGTAAGGTCTGTATCTGTCTCAAGACTAACCAGATTATTCTCAAGTCTAATTGCAAAATTCACTCTTTTGGGTAGAACAGGGTCCAGGGGGAGAGCTGAATGTGCTAAGAAATATTCTAAGTATTGGGAGAAAGAGAAGGAGGAAGTTTGGAAAGACATTATAACAAGGAATATGAAAAGGGAACGTTTGATGGGCAATGTGGACCAACAGCAAAATCACAAGTGACATTGGTTCAAGATGGTAATTAATGGCTCGGAACGAAAGTCAGAAAATAGATCACCTTCTCCATGATTTTACAAGTGAAATAAGCCCAGTGAGGAGTGACCTGCTAATAGCAAGTTGAGCTAGGAGAATTGCTAAGACCAGAATCCAAATATCCCAACTCTATTCAATACTTCTTTCATTTTATGAAACAGTCTCTCCAACTGGCTGCCCAAAAATGAGATAGTATTGTGTATGTCACCATAAAATGATGAGTTCTAAGCAAATTGAGAGAAAGTTACTGCCCCTACGTTTATTATTTCCTCCATCATTTATTTACCTGTAAAAGTTAATTTGTAAATATCATTTATTCATTCATTTATTCTCCTATTGATGATTCTTATGTGCCAGATATTACTCCAGGTCAAGGGTATACCACAGTTAATTAGATGGGGCTTCTACCCTTACCGAGCCTTATCCTGGAAGGGAAAACTCACAATAATCAAATAAAGAAACAATATGGTTTCAAATTCAGATAGGTATCAAAGAGGAAATTAATATGTAAAGCTAGACAGGAGCTGAGCAGATGAGATTAAGGGTGTACATTAGCAAGGATGACTCCTGAAGGTCCTTCAAAGTATGTGACATTTGCTTTGATATGTGAATGGTGAGAAGAAACCTTTATGCAAAGACCAAAGGAAATTGATTCCAGCCAAAGGGAAGGAGTTTGGTGTTTATAGAAAGAGGCCAATATGACTGCAGGTGATAAACAAGGAAGAGGCATTTCAAAGTCTAGCTCATGGAGGTAAGAAGAGGCCAGATCATGATGGCGCTGAAAGATCATTAAGAAAAAGGATTTTACCTCAAAGTCCGTGGAAAGTCTTTATAAGACTCAATCTCTGTACAGTTTAAGAAGTTTACTCTTTGTGGAGAATGACTGCAGAAGAACAAGAGTGGAGGTGGAACCAATTGCTGTGGTCCAAGTCAAAGACAAGGGTGGGTTAACCAGGCTGGTGGCAGTGCAAGAGAGGAAAGCCCACAGATTCACAGCTTCAAGATAAATTTTAGTGGTGGAGCCAGCAGGATCTCTTACTGGTTCCATGAGGGGAAACAAGGGAAAGGGAGAGAATCAAGAATAGATTGCTCTGTTTGTGGCTAGGATATCTAGATAAATTACGGTGCCATTTACTTGAAAGGAAAAGTGCCGTGGTGATGGATGGAAATTAAAAGTATTGTATATGTCATATAATGGTTTTGATGCTTACTAGATATCTAATTGGAGATGTCAGGGAGGTGAGAGAAGGAGATATAAATCAGAAGCAAGGACACCAGCATAGAGCTGAGCCCTGAGCTCTCGAAAATTTATAGGTGAGGTGGTGGAGAACCATCCACAAAGCCTGAAGGTGCAGGACAGGCAAGGAAAAACCTGGGAGACGTGATCTCAAGAAACAGAAAGAGTTGTTTTTCAAGAAGGAGCAAAAGATCAATCACCACATCAAGTGAAAGGTACAGGCAGATGAGAAAAGAGATGAACTCAGCAGATATGAAATATCAGAGCATTGCTGACATCAACAGAGACAGGGTCAGTAGAAACAGTTTTTAAAAGTCATACAGTGTGGAAAGGTAATTATTAAGAGTTATTTTTATGTGTTTGTGTTTCGTTCCAAACCTACGTTGCATATAACTATACACACATAT
This sequence comes from Cervus elaphus, assembly GCF_910594005.1. Classification (NCBI taxonomy): domain Eukaryota; kingdom Metazoa; phylum Chordata; class Mammalia; order Artiodactyla; family Cervidae; genus Cervus; species Cervus elaphus. Next base: position 49,825,030 of record NC_057843.1, on the reverse strand, counting down.
ACACAGGTCTTTTTGTTTTTAAACATAAAACATAAAGAGGATAGGCCGTCCTTTACCATTCTTTTTTTTCACTTTACATATCATTTTCAAGATTTTTCCTTACCAGGATGTATAGATTTATAACACCATTTTAACGGAGAACTTACTATTTTACTATAAGAATTTAACCTATGCTTTTGATCTTTTCTTATATGTACAAATCATTATACTGTACTATACATCAATATTTCCCTGTGTACATGCATGAACAATGATGAGTCTTCAAATGAGGGGAGAATCAATGGTCAGAGGAAATTAAGTGCTCACTCCCCAGAGATCAGAGCAAGAATAAGGATCCAAAGGTTCTTTCTGCTGTGCCATATTGCCTCTTTTTTATGTCATAAGAATTGGTTGACATTTGGTAGAATTGAGCACAGAAACAAAATTCGCAAGCAATTTTTAACAAATCATGCCTTTTCAATGGTGATGTTTTAATTGGATGTCTTATTTACTCTCGCATTCATTAAAATAAATACATAAATCAATATGTTTCTCTTCAAAGTCAGACAAATAAAACAGCTTTGAGTTTTGTTGTTGCTAGCTTTTGTTGTTTTTTTGCTGTTTTCACTTATTGCTTACTTATTATATCCTAACTTGCCCAAGAGTTCAACAGAATCTGTGGCTCTAAAGTTCCCTTCTTAAGACATGTTACAGACCAAACGTTTGTGTTTCTGCAAAATTCATATGTTGAAACCTAATACTCAACGTGATGGCATCTAGAGGTCTGGCCTTTGGAAGGTAATTAGGTCATTAGGGTGGAGCTCCTATAAATGGGATTAGAGCTGTTATAAAAGAGATCCCAGAATGCTCCCTTGCCTCCTCTGCCAGGTGATATCACAGTAAGAGGATGACTGTCTATGAACCAGGAAGTGGGCTCTCATCAGACACGAAATCTGCCAGCACCTTGATCTTGAACTTGATCAAGTTCATCACCTTGAACTTCCCAGCCTCTAGGACAAGAAGAAATAAATGTCTGTTGTTTACAAGCTACCTAGTCTATGATAGCTTGTCCTAAGCAACCTGAACTAAGACCAGACCTATCTAGAAATTCAGAATGCTATTTTCATTTCATTTCATTTCATCACCCCCTGTTGTAGAAGCTGATACCTTAGAAATATTACATACACTAAGAAAATAAAAAAGATTTTACATCTGACCTTTCCTTCAAGTGACTGAAGTGGCAAAAATCCATAATCGACCCTACCCCTGTCCTATCTAATTCCTCTTCCTATTTTCACATGGTCATTACTTTATTTGTTGCCTGTTCTTTTCTTCAACTTAGCCTGTTTCCTCCAGGCTTCATTTCCTGTTGAGACTGTTGTCAGTGGAAAACTGGTCAAAAATATAAGAAGAGCTAGAATGAACATTCCCCACACCACCACAACCGTGTCCTCACCTGCAGCAGCCTCTTCCTCAAAACTCAAGAGCCCTGAACCTATTATTTATACTTAAAAATCGTGATATTTTGCTTTGGAGGCTAAGACATAGAGAAAAATCATGCTTGATCCACCCAGGGGAGCATGACTGATACCCTGAAATCAGTGTTCAGGTCAGGGTCAGACCGAGGCCAAGTTATGAAGGTGCTGACACTTGCCTTCCCTGCTTGTCCATCTCAGGGATCACAACCTGGGGTGCCCTTCGGATGCATTTTTGTTGGCCCCATGCATATGTTTAAACTTTGGAATTATTGGCCAACATTTCAAATTGAGAAATGTCCTATGAAAGTCCAGACTTGCCAGTTCTGAAGTGGCAAGCCCGGGCCAGGTCGCCAACATCATGCTGCTGGGCAGTGGCTACTCCCACACACGTGGCAGGGGATCTCCCCTCTGTCCTACACTCAGTGACTTTCCGTCTGGCCCATCATACTTTTTTCTTATCTCCAACCCACTGCGGGCATGTGAGTTTATAATTTTCAGAATGACATGCTGCCAAGTGCTCTCTAATAAAGATTTGGCAACTTTTCCAAAATAGCTTAAAAAAACTACTTTTTGAATTCACTCCTGTCTATAAGGGATTTGGGTCATGACCCAGACTTTCCCATCAGAGAACCTAGTGGTGTACAATCTGACCCTCTGGTTTCTGATCATGCAGACATCTAGGAGATGTGAAAACAAGACAGAAAGGAGGGAAAGTGGAGGACTTAGTGACATCTGTACCCACATACTCCTTCTGTCTCTCCTACACTCCCCAGCCATCCTGCCATTATACTTGCATCACAGGTTGCAAACTTACAGCTGAAATGCTTCTCCCAGGAGTCTACACAGTCTAGCGGGGTTTGCAAAGGCACAGAAATGCTATCAAAAGCTGAAGCCAGGAATTTGCTACAGCAGTCACATTTCATAACTGGTGAAAGGTGGTTAAAGAAGGTCACCCAGAACAAGAGAGCCCCCCAACATGCCTGTTGAGCACCACATCCACATCCTCTCTGCTTAGCATCAGACCCAAGTCCACACTGCTTCCAGAAGAACACAAGGCATTCTCAAGATATCTGGTAACTACTTTCATTCACTGGTGAGATCCTGTGAGGCAAGTGTGCGGTCATCAGGGTTACGACACATGCTGAGAACACACAGCCTCAGGTTCCTGCCCCAGAGGAGACTGCCCCTCTCGTCCCACTGAACATACCCAGAATCTGCCCACACGGTCGCTGAGCACAAGCCCAGGAACACTATTATAAGACTGCACTTCACAGAATGAAGTGAAATCATGAAGCTAGCATCAATTTAAGACCAGAGAGCAGAAAACTAACCTACCAGAGAGAACAGTCCAGGGAAGCCCCGACTGCAATGAGGGCACGTGAGGGAGAGGAAGAGGGGCAGCAGCCGGAACAGGGAGCACTTGTTCTCAGGGCAGAAGGAGCGTGGATGCTGCACCAGGTCATGAGGAATCTTGCCAGTGACGAGGCAAGGCTGCGGTTCACGCCTAGGAATCGGGCAAGATGGAGCGCAGACACTCCTGAGCATCTATTTCTAACTGAATAAGGTTTCTTTACTTTCAAAGGTCCCCTGGGCAGATCAGGTGTGTGCAAACAACTTATAAATGGTTTGTTTCAGAGTTAATAAAAAGAGTAGACTAGTGTGCTGGTTGTCTCCGTAGATCAGTGATATATCAATCTACAGCGAAGATAAACTGATTCTGAAATTATAAAATGAATCCATGGGAAATGGGGTTTGCCTGATAAATAGACGTATACAACTTTTCAGGAACATGACCACTAAGTACAACAAAGTACTCCTGTACTCTCAGTTTACTCCATCACACGGCCTTTTTAAAATGCATGTTTATTGGAATATAGCACATACACACGCATAATTGCTTTACAATGATGTATTCATTTCTGCTGTATAGCAAAGCGCATCAGCTATATATGTATACGTGTGCAAAAGAGCTAAGTCATTCAACTGCATCCAACTCTTTGCAACCCCATGGACTGTAGACCACCAGGCTCCTCTATCCATGGATTCTCCAGGCAAGGATACTGGAAGAGGTTGCCATGCCCTCGTCTAGGGGATCTTCCCAATCCAGCGATCAAACCCGCATCTCTTATGTCTCCTGCATTGGCAAGTGGGTTCTTTACCACTAGTGCCACCTGGGAAGGCGATGTATACGTACATCCTCTCTTTTCTGGATTTCCTTCCCACTGAGGTCACCAGAGAGCACTGTGGACAGCTCCCTGAGCTATACAGTAGGCTCTCATTAGCTACCTATTTTATACATGGTATCCATAGTGTGTATATATACACATACACACACACATATATATCAATCCCAAGCATGTATGTGTGTGTGTATATATATACACATGCATATATATATATCAATCCCAAGTGTGTGTGTATATACATGCACACACACACACAATGGAATATTACTCAGCCATAAGAAGGAACAAAATTGGATCATTTGCAAAGATGTGGATGGACCTAGAAACTGTCATACAGAGTGAAATAAGTCAGAAAGAGCAAAACAAATATCATATATTAATGCATATATGTGGAAGCTAGAAAAATGGTATAGATGATCTTGTCTGCAATACAGAAATAGAGACACAGACCCAGAGAACAAGCATATACACACTAAGAGGGGAAGAGGGTAGTGAGATGACTGGGACATCACATGGTCTTCACCCTTGAGGCAAAAAGAAAAATTCCTATCATCTGAAAATCAAATCCTGGATACAATGGGTGCCAACGGGGATTTTTAGCCAGGAATTTGAACTTACCTTTCTTCCTTCACAGGTTTGATTTCATCTGATCTTGCCAACTATCTCTAATTACTTCATTCTCCCTTCTTGTCTTTTTCCTACACTCCTTTAGCTGTCATTATACAAAGTTTGAATGCCCTGCTCTAAAATTCCCTTCAGAGGAAATGGCTTCTGTATAAATGTAACAAACATTTACATTTTAGCTTATAGAGCAATTTCTCTATAAGCTAAAGCTTTGAACTTAATTCTGGGCCACACTGACAGAGGGACAATTGCAGTTCTAGATGACTAAGTGAGGGGCTCCAAATATATAAAGAGCTGTTATGTGTAAATCTAGAAGGTAAAAGTAGATCCTATGGGTAGAAGTTACAGGCAAGCGGATTTTAGCTCAAGATGTTAAATCTCTTCAATTATAGAAATGTTTGCCTTGTCCATTACTCAGCTTTCTGTCATTGGGCATGTTTAACAGATCTGAAAATGATCCTCATAGGAATATGATGGAAGGTATGCCAGCTACTTAATAAGAGAGAAGTCTTACTCTAAGGAGCCTGTGACTGCACAGTAAATAAAACGATGTTAATAGTTTTTCTGTATTTGAGATACACAGCCATACAACACCCATGCAACACCATGGATAAGATGGACTTTAGGAAAAAAATAAGACAGGATAGATAAGTTGCTCATCCCTGAGACCAAAGCAGAAGGTAATACTATCCTAGATTTGGATAAAAATTGATCTTTATATTTGAAGACAGAAAAGGGATTATAAAAGATAAGAGGTTGAAAGGCCAATATCTTCAAGATAAAATCTAATGGGCAAAGGCAGAGGTTGTGCTTGTATATTAACTATACTTGGAGAGGTCATGGGGGCTCACTGAGTAACAGTTTATATTTTTTGTTTTTAAAAGCCTGCTCTAATGGGAAATGTAGGATTCTGACTTTCTGTTAGGGGAAGGAGGAGAAGAATGAAAGAAAAGTATCTCCTCTGCCCCCGCCTGTATCTGCATGGGCAGCTAAAGAGCTGTAAAGAACTTTTATTCCCAAGAGCTCCTGTAGGTAACTCCCTCTTTGACCAAAATGCCACAGGGCTGGCAAAGATTTCTAAGCAGATTAATGAGAGGCTTCTGGGAATGTTAACTCCAGACTGCTGTTTCTCAAATTTAACCTAGGTCTCTCGGAGAAAAGTTGGTGAGTCAAGAACATTTTAAGACTCACCCTTCCAACTGCTATAACACTGTACCAGCACTTTTCACCAAACTGTGTTATTATTGTATAGCGATGCCATCTTAGAAGTCTGTGGATCCCTGTCATTTGAAAGCTAATCATAACATACTGTTAACATATGGGAATCCAGTCTATTCTTGTTCTCTGCACTCATGTGCCCCAACTGACCACAGCATTTTCTTAGCACCAAGAGGGTTATTCTTACAACATTGCTACTTTTGCATATCCTTCTTTAGAACCCTCTAAGTAAAAACGAGAGCAGGGAGAAGAAGCCATGCAATTTACTCCAGCAAGTAAAAGCTAGGAACTGTTGAGTGTATGTATTCCTTGCAATTCACCCATGTGTGTTTTCCTATTCTGGAGACGATGATGAACAAAAATAACTTCACGCATCACCAATGTTTTCCACCAAGCCATTTCACATGGTCCATCTCCTAATCATAAAAGTGCCTCCAACTCTGGCACACAAAACACCTACCACACACACACCCAAGATTAAAGAAACGGAGATCTGCCTAGAAACCATGTCACACTGACACGTTATACTCCCCATGAGGTCTGCTGGGAGTGAAAAAAATATAGTCAGCCAATAGACATTTACATAGTCTCCAAGTCTTTCCCCACAAAACAGTTATTAATTAGATGGGAGGAAAACTGTATTTTTAAAATAAAAAAAACTGGCAGATACCACCTTCACCAAGTGACCAAAGTTAAAACCAAGGGTAATGAAACCCATCAATGCCATGTACCTCCTGATCTGATACACTGGGAAGGACACAGCACTTCTAGGGTTCTTGCCAAGCCTGAATCTAATCACAAACAATCAGACAAGCCCAACTTGAGAGATTCGCCAAAATAATCGGTCAGTACTCTGCAAAAGTTCTAGATCGTGAAAGAAAAGAGAGGGGGAGAGAAGGGAAAGGAAGGAAAAATAAAACAAAAAGAAGATGAAAGTATGACAGTGTTTATACCGAGGGGGCTTGGGGAACATGACAACTGATGCGCTCCTGGCTCAGAAAAGAGACAACTGGCAAGATGTGAATAAAATCTGTAAACTAGATAGTGATACTGAATCAATGTTAATAACAAGATTTTACCAAAATATGACCCGATGTACATCTGGTTATGTGTCAAAAATGTCCTTGGTTTTAGTAAATACACAGTGAAGTATTTAAAGGGGCATTGTGTCTGCAATTTGCACCCAAATTTTCAAAAAGAAACTTATATACCTGTGCCTGCATGTGTATAGAGAGGAGAGAGAGAAAGTGATCGAGTAAGCATGATAAAATGTAAAAAATGTTAACATTTGGGGAATCTGGAAAGCAAACATAGGAATTTTTCATAATGCTTTTGCAACTTCTCTGTAATAATGTTTTTTGGTTTTTTTTTTAATTAAAAAGGAAACTTAACCTAAGCAGGCCTGAGCTTTTTGAGGAGGAAACTGAGACGGAGGAAGAATATAGGAGACCCCATCTCCTTTGCTCCTCCATCCCCGATACTGAGAAGCACTGTAACATCTTGTAATTAAAAAAAGCTACATCTGAAAGCTACTGTGGGAGGCTGCAGCAAGCTCGCTAAGGGGACCACCCTACCCACAAATCCTCAGAGCCTAACACAGGGCTGGCATATCCCAGAGGCTCAAGAAATGGCCAATTGAAGGAATGATCGGACTTGAAGAAATATCTGAAAAAAACTGCGGGCAATTGTCCATTTGGGGCCCTCCATCTGCAAAGTTGGTAGAATTGTGGCATCTCTTGTATAAACAGCTGGGTGGGAAAGAGGGGCAGGCATGTCAGAATGAGGAGGAAGGTACAGTCCTACCCTGGGCTACTCCTTTCGCTGAGCAGGAGGAGGAACTGAGCATGTACCGTGGGGCTGGCATGAACCAGCCCTGCTTCTCTGGGCTGGGTGGGGAAGGATGAACACGCCGAGCACTATGCGTCCCAGCATCCGAGGTCTCTTGGCTGGGTCCTGCATGCGCAATCTGATACATTGAGATAAGGGGAGACTGAGCGTCCCCAAGAAAACATTAAGGATTGAAACAGCTCTATGTTTTCTTCTGTTCTAACCTCCCAAACCAATTAGTACTCGGATTTTCGAATTCACATTGACTATGCGCGTGAGGTCTGAAATTAAAATCATTTAAATTACTGAAGTTCAAGAAAGCTTTGGAAAAGTTAACAGATGAAAAACGTGACTCCGCTTCAAAAACTTTGCTAATTCAAGAACGTCCTAACAGATTGCTTTTCCAGTAACATTTAATTCTGAATAGAGATGAAGGGGAAATATATATATTTATATAATCCACAGGCTGCCAGAGTATTAAGTATCAGGGGATGTTCGTCTAACCCATGGAAAATTGGGCCCTATGACAAAAGTGTTTTTTCTAACCACCAAGATATAATTTTGCAATCATGAACACTGTGTGATAATATTCCAGAAAAAAAAAAAAATATTCCAGAAAAAAATTAAGCAAGGCGAACTGTGGCATATAACCGAGGGCAGGACTCCAAACTGCAAACCTGATTTGCATATTAATTCAAATAGGGACCTTGTTGCTTTAACAAGGAATATAATTTTTGAGGAATCTCTAGGTGAGATTGTTATGCTCACTGGTAGGGACTTGCTGACCAATTTATTTGAAAATGAGCTCATACAGTAAACCCTAATCATAACGAGGAAAAAGCAACACTTCCTAATGAGTAAATAACAAACATGAACCCACAGATGACCAGGTTGGTACCCCTGTCCTCTCTTCCTCCTTACTTGCCGTATCTGGGAGGCCAAGCGGTTCTCTGTCAGAGACAATCCCTTCCTCCAACTTAATAAGGATAGACAGTTAACTCATCCCCAGAGCTTTAGTTGCCAGTTAACTAGCCTATTTGTCCCTAATACAACCCTACCACTTACTGTCTCTCATTTCAAAGCTGAACTGCCAGCAACAGGGACTGGGAGAATCTAGACACAGACAGAGATGTCCTGCTAGCTTCTCCTAGGATTATGCTTTCTATATAGCCCAAGAGGATTGGGGTCAGGACAACATGTAAGAAAGATCTCTGATGAGCCCCCAAGAGAAGTAGCCAGCTTCTACCCATTCTGTGCTCAGAATTCCTCCTGTCTCAGACATGGTCTAGGCCATGGTCTGGTCTTTGGGCTCCCAAAGGACTGGCTCTATTAACGCCAACTGAAACTGCAAGGATCACGGTGACCTGAAGCTTCTGGAAGAGACCACTCTATGGAGCTCAGATGGAACTTCAGATTTGTATGCAAATACGCAGAAGGTATGGTCTCGTTAACACTTCACTATTTCTGACTACATCCTTATCTGCCCTCACATATACTCCCTTTTCATTTCTCTATGACAACTCCTATTTCTGATAGCCCGGGGCTGTTCTACAACTAGGATGATACAGGCATTTCAAGAAGAAATCAAACCATTGCCTATTTTTGGTCTGAAAAGGAAACAAAGATACTGGACCAAAGGATAGTATGATCGCTCTTGAAATTTAAGCCTTCGTGCTAGTTACGAGCTCCTAGTGTGAGGTTACCAATGAAAAATGCAGAAGGTCTATCTCTTGGTCCCCACCCAACTGGTTCTTCTTACCTTTGGTTCCATTGAAATGAAACTGTGGGTTCCTCTGCTTGAGAGAACTGACCTTTTAATCGTCCTGCTGTGATAGAAGTGGTAGTAATCCTTCAGGGCCCCAATCTGCAAAGGCAGGAGGGAAGGAACAAAAGAGAGTTAATGTATGAAAAATCTTCGTTTTCCTGGTTTTTCACTGAAATAAGAACATTAAACCAAAAAAAAAAAAAAAAAAATCCATAAATTATGCAGTTGCTGGCCATGCTTAAATGTTACTTGAACCTTGGTGATCACTTTTCAAAAGAAGGACATGTGATATGAAATGAGTGTCCTTCAGGCAGTGACTGCAGAACTAAAGATTATAATGGGGCAGCCTAGGCTCTCCCTATCTCCTTTTTAATGTTTAATTTATATGCAGCATTTTAAGTAATTCTATATCAATCTATATCCAAATGTGGAAAAGAAAAAAAAATCAAATGGCTATCTGGTTATAAAAACACATTGCATTTTGTTTGCTCTGATAAATGTACAATGAAAGACCTTGTTAGATTACATATATCATTAATTTGAAACAAGTCCTAAGCAGTTTATCATTTGCAAAGAAAACACTACCTAGTTTGTTTCCTGACTTCAGTAGACAGTATAAATACATAGCCCTTATTCAAGTGTTGCAAAAATAAAAGCAGAATTTCTAAAACAAAAGATTACATGTCTTATCAGCTAAGCTTCCTGTGTGAAAATAGCTTAATTGCCTTTATCTTAACGATTTCTTTAACAGATTAGTCCTCTCAGTTATGTACCCCTTTCTTTAGTTAAAAACAGTTAGGTTTAGGATAGTTGTAAAAATAAATCCCTGTACATTCTAAAAAACCAAACACAATCCCAAACAATCATATTCTTTCAGTAGATTATGAAATATGGATCACAATGGACATTAAATCATGCAACGAGCTAATGCAGGAGGGCTTGGTTCTGGATTTGGCTTACAGTCACCAAAAATGTCTTCTTGAAAAAACTGCATATATTTACTATGCCTCAGTTTCATTGTCTATAAAATTGGACTTTAGGCTATTTCATGTCTAAGATCACCACAGCTCTCAGATTCCATTCTTTAACACTTATACTGTCCTTGCTTTGGGCAAATATATTAAGGGTCTATTTCTTGACTGCTAGACCACCACTGCTCTACTATAAAAGAATGACCATGATCAGGATATTTTCCAATTAGGACAATTCCAAAGTTAGGCCTTCTTAATTTAAAAAAACAGAAGTCATTGGCTCAGCTTACTTTTTTCAGATAAAGAGTTTATTTTTATTCCCATCTTTTCATCATGTTCTCAAACATCGTCCCACCCTTCCAATAGGGATGATTAACCAAATTTCTGTGCCATTTAAGAGTCATCTCCTCAATGACACTTCATGCTTTAATTGAATGCTTCTTATCTTCGTTAAATATGAATGTCTGCAGTCTCCCACTTCTGATTCAAGTGGAAACTGCCCAGATACACAGAAGAGACCCTGGACTCTGCAAACAAGTGGGAAATGAGGAAATTCTAGCTAAATCTTCTAATCTCAGTGATCCTGAACTCTGAAGTAATAGGAAACAATCAGGAAGAGGGCACAGGTGCCAATCCCAGTATCTAAGGGTGTTTTAAGAAGGATTTACAGGCCAATTTTAAAATTCCAAAGGACTAAGGGTAGAATTCAGGAGGGGCTGCTTAATCCTTTATCAGAAAATCTTAAAATCCCAAGAAGCTTAGAGCTTTCATCTCATGGAGCTTCTGTCAAGAATGCGCCTTGGGTAAATATAGTAGTTTTTATGAAAAGGAACAGAGAATCTCTGAGGAAGAATTTATTACTAACATGAAAAATATTAGTGTATTTAAGATCATGTCCACTCAACTATTACAGAATTTCTTCTACTATAGGAAACGACTGAATTCAAAACTCAACTATTAAACCATGGATGAAATAAATACACCCTGAAAATATATTCAGATCCTTTGCAGCTTCAATGGTACAGGCCAGAATCCTGGCCTAATGCAGTGTACAGGAAGCTGGAAAGTGGAACCCTTATCCTGACTTAACTTCGCTGAAATCTGGGATACATCACTTAACCTCTCTAGGCCTTAGTTTCCTCAACTGTGAAATAAGGACACAGGAAGTGTAGTGGACAGAGATTGGGCATCAGAGTGAAATGGGAGATGACAGTGTTTATGAGTTCACATGGCTATAAAGATCAAATGTAACAGCAGGTACGTTGCCTCGTCAGGTCACTGCCTTTCATACGGTAAGTGGCAGAAGGTTATGAGTTTTCTTTCTAAATTTATATTTAAATCCTACCTTCTCTCACCTCTTATCTTCGAATTAATCCCTCACCTCTGTCTCTTGGTCAGGATTCCTCTTGATCTACTCTGGTATCACCTCCCTTATTTCACTGGCAAAAATCAAAAGGGTTGATGATACACTGTTGACAAGGATGTAGGCACAAATGCAGCTTACGCAGGATCAGTACAGCCCTAGTACAAGTGTTTGGAGAGTCATTTGGTCACATCAATAAAATTATACACAGCATTTAACCTCTGACTTAGTCTTTCTACATCTTAAAATTAATTCTACAGATATAATAGTCACTTATGAACAAGAATGGATGTTCGGCAGAGCAAATTTTGTAAAAGCAAAAGAAGGCAAACAACTGGTTGCCGTCAATGGGTGACTGGTTCTACATGAACTGAAATGGATTGATCTTCAAGGTAGTGGGTAAATAAATAAATATAGGTGCAGAGAGGCATATATTATGACCCAAATTTTTCAGGAGAAAAGGGAAGAATCTAGAGGACATGTGCATTTATATGCATGGGGTATTTCAAGAAGGAAACTTGACAGACTGAAGGAGAAGGATTTTCTTTACATTATTTATGTGGATGCATTATTTTTTTAAACTTAACACAAACAAATATCTGAAACAGTACACAACCAAATCCCATCTACTTTTCTAGGGGAAAATATGCTCATCCAATCCCATTGTAATGATACAAGAGCCACATCTATTTGGGCCATTAAGTCTTTTTAGCAGTAATCTTTATTTAATATCCATCTTTAAGGGACTCTATTGCCTCAATAGCAGGGGTCCCCAACCTTTGGGATCTAATGCCTAATGATCTGAGGTGGAGCTGATGTAATAATAGAAACAAAGTACACAGTAAATACAATGCTCTTGAATCACTCTGAAACTATCACCACCCCCTAGTCAATGGAAAAACTGTCTTCCAGGAAACCAGGCCCTGTTGCCATCAAGGTCGGGGACCACTGCTCTACAGGTTGCAGAATGGTGTTCACTGATTGGCTGATGCTTCAGTTACTGAATGCCTGTCATGTCATGTTATTTAACTTCATCTCCCCAAGAACCTTTGAAGACAAATATCATCATCTTCAATTTGATAAAGGAGGCTGTCGAGGCTCTGCTGCTGCTAAGTCACTTTAGTCGTGTCCGACTCTGCGACCCCATAGACGGCAGCCCACCAGGCTCCGCCGCCCCTAGTGTCCAAATGCACACAGCTGGTATTGTGAGGTGATAAAATGTATATCTTTGTTGACTGTCTCACGTCGGGGTGAATTTAGTTAAGTTTCATGGTGCGTCTCATGGATGGGCTCACAAGATGCATTCCAACATCCTTCTAGTGAGTCTTCCTATACTGCAGAGCTAAATTCTATGCAACCAGAGTTCTGAACGTGATTAAGGTTCTACCCAAAAAAGGCAGACTATGGCATTGTGAGGCATGCTCTTGGAGACATTTATGTTTCTTAATGATGGTGGTGGTAGAGGTCTTAGTACCTGGTTGCTAGCTTTCTGGGCATTGATTTGCACATCCTGTTTTGTCAGTCAGTTGGAAAGAGATTTGAGAAGAACTACAGGGGTCTCACAGTGTAGCTTCCTCCCTCCTCAGCTGCCTCACTGAGGCAGAAGCAGCGGCTCTGGTGGGGGCCCATTCTGTAGTGGCTTTGGGGGCCTTTTCTGAAACTTGGCCTTCCTGATGAATTCTCCAAGCTATTTAATAGTCAATAGTGAATGTCTTCCAAAACAGACCAAGCACTGGATTCAGCAGTTGGCTCCACTGAACATTCCAAATTGGATAGATGACAACTTCTGAAAAAGTAATTTTACATGTATACAATCTCACGTGACTTAAGAGACCCTCCAAGTTATATACCTCTGAAGTCATGGGCTACAGGCAAAACCAAGCTCCAGGCTATAGATGAGCCACAGTGTCTGCTCTGATATCCTGTCTGTTAAATAGCTACACTGGTTTCTAGGCTTCTCACAGCTGCTCGCACCAACCTCCTCTCGCCAGTCTTTCTATACAGAGGTCAGAGTTGGGTGTAAAATGTACATTTGGCTGTCATATGTCATACTCGTGCTCCAAATCCTTGAGTGGCTTCCCTTTGCTCTTAAAATAAACAGTAAGATTTAATATTATTTAATAATACAGTTTTTAAAGTAAATCATAATAATATCATATCAACATTTATGCTGTACCAGGAACCAGTCTACATGCTTTATCTAACTCATGGAGTAAAGAGCACGATCCACCTTCGACCTGCAGGGCCTGTGGGATCGGGTGCTGCCTCCCTCTTGCCTCGCATCAAGTCACATTTGCGGGCACTTCCTTCAGTTCCTGGACCATGTGGTGCCGATACACACTCTCTCCCTGTAGCAGCAGCCCCTTGCTTTCTCTTCCTTACCCTTTAGGTCTCACCACAAGGAGGAAGCCTGCAAACTCCCAGACCTGGTCAGCCTCCTTTATTACATCATCTCACAGAATCCTCAGATTAGATACCTTTAGTCATACCTGGATGAGTGCAATTATTCTTTGAATGTCTGTGTCCCTACCTGCATGCCTGTAAGTTCCTACAAGGCACAGGTGCCTCTGTTTGTTCCCAGTTCCTGGTACATGGCTCCACACAGCGTGTGTTCTCAGGAGGGAAAAGACTCTTAAATGAATGATATAAAAGTCAGAATACTTATATTGCTAAAGCTACAGATACTAGAGCTATATCTGATTCAAAATCTTCAGTATGAGAATCACAGAGCTATTAATTTAAGGCACCCAAAAAAGAAATAAAAGGGGGGGGGGTTATTTCTACCCTAACTGAAGTACCAAGTCTGCTGGGATTATGGTTCTGAAGATGGTAGGTGAGACATCTCTGTATCTTTTGGCAAGCCAAGAGCTAAGGTGCAGTGTGCATTAGTTCAATTATTCTACCTCATCCAAACAAAGTAATCTATATTAAATATTTTCATATCTTTCTTATATGTTTAAGATAAATATAAAAATAATATCTATATATAAAAACATCTAAAAGCATCATTATGCCTCTCCTCTAGTAATATGCATGCCTCTTATTGGCAAGCTTTGTGTCTTTTATATTCTTTCAACAGCACTGTGCATGTTGAGGGCATTTAATAAACAGTAAGAAGAAAAATGTCATAACATGTTGGAAGTGATTCAAAAGAAAGACAGTGTATGAAAACACAGCAGTAATATTATCTATAAGCAGGAGTTTCATTTAGCTCCACTAGGGTAATGTAAAACAAAACATGACTGTTTATATGTTATGCAATGGCAACAAGGGCTAAAACAAGGAACAATACATAACTAACCCTGGGACATCTTATAATCAAGAGCTAAAGGAGTAGATGAAGCACATGATCCATAGCAGATCAAAGCTCACACTTTTCCTTAACAGCACATAAAGGAACAAGAATAATTCCTTCCCATTTGATCTTTTTAAACTCCTCTTTTATACAGCTACACTCTTCCTTGCCTAGCAACACAACTCTTACACACAACACTAAGTCGATGAATTTCATCTCATTCTCAATTCTGTCAAGCATTTGTGCTTTTTCTTCCTTAGTCGTAGCTCTTCACCCTTGCACCCAGAATTTTCCTATCACTACTTTTACTCAAACTAGATTATGTTCTTAGGAAAGGCTTTTTATAAACTCTTTCATACTAAGGTGTAAATGACTAGTAAGACACTGTCTTAGTTCGCCCATGGACAAGTATCTTTGATCAGAAAATTAAAACATAAGCCAAATAAGTGAGTTCATGGTGGTTGCAATTAAAAAAAAAAAAAAATCACTGTCAAAAAAAGAATCCTTGGAGGCTTTTCTTCCCCTCTTTTTCTGGCAGTAGGAGAGAACTTTCCCAGTGTTCCTAAATTCCTATGTCACAGGTGAGCTGTTAACTTCTGAGCAGAGAGCTGGAAGCCAGAAGACCCATATTACACACTGGCTTTACCCCTGATGAGGAGCTTGTGGCCTGTCAGAATTTATTCACCACTAACAGACTCACTTGTGCTGGCAGCTAAAAACTTCACCAGCATAATGACTTAGTCATAATGACATAGTCATTACATACATAGAGTTTGCAGATTTCTTACAGACAGTTCTACAAGGTGCCCAATCATGCTGCTTGCTCAGTACACACATGTTTCTAGGGATACAGGACTCTTCAGTGCTTACACTGGATCAGTCCCAGGCAAACTGGGAGAGTTGGTCACCTTGGTTATGAAGCGCTGAGATCACAGACACTGTAGCCACCTCGATGAACCGGTAGCTCTCTTAGGCTGCTTGTCTGCCTTATTTTCCTTCCCATCATCTCCAACTTACATATATCCCCAAATTCTGTACTCTTTTTTGATAAAGTTTTTGTTTTTTTTTTTTTTTACCACCAGTCTACAACTAGATTTTTTTTAATGAGCAAAAGTTTGAACAGACATTTCACAAAAGATATACAAATGGCCACTAAGCATGTGAAAAGATGCTCAAATGAAAATTAGAATAATAGCAGCACTATACACATACCAAAATGGCTAAAATTTAAAAGGCAGACAGTATCGATTTTTAATGAGATTGCGGAGCATCAGAACTCTTATACATTGCTAGTAGGAGGAGAAAATGGTTCAACATCTTTGGAAAATCATGTGGTAATTTCTTATGAAACATATATCGTCCTATTGATCCAGCCATTTCATTTATAGTATTTATGCAAGAGAAATGAAGACCTATTTCCAGGCATAAACTCACACACAAATGTTTATAGCAGCTTTCTTAATAACAGCCCCAAATTGGAAACAATGCAAATATCCATGAACAGGTGAATGGATAAATAAACTATGGTATATCTATAGAATGGAATGCCCAGTAATAAGAAGGAACAAACCTCTGATGATGCATGCAGCAACACAGATGAAGGTCAAAAGAGCATGCTGACACCAAGAGTACATACTGTATGATTCCACTGATAAGAAATTCTAGGACAGTTACTCTATCATGACAACAGATCATGATAACCTTGGGGAAAGCCTGGAGAAACTTCTGAGTCTGGGGAATTTCTGTATCATGACTGTGATGGTAATTCCATCAGTGATAAGTGCTCTGGCATGCTGGAACTAGCTCAGTGAAGGTTTGCAAAATCCAAATACATCTTTTTCCAACACATTCTTCAGGAACATCACATTGATGACCTGACATCAACAAAGGCAGATGTTTTGAGCACATCAGGAAAAATTGGCAAAGGTTACAATTAAGGTTTCTTTTTTTCTCTCAAAGTCACTTGTCTAGTGTTTATCAGCGCACCTCGGGGTATATGTTTGTCAAAGCTCATCTAATCTTATCTAAAAATGGCTGCCTTGGGGGATATTTAAATTACACCTCAATAATGGTGAATTCAAAAGTTGTAGCTCCTCTAATGACTTCTGGTTCTCTCTCCCATCTTAGAATGATTCAGAGACTGGCAAATGCAAGAACCCAGTGATATGGGGCTCTTCAGTCCAGATTTTCTCCCATCCTCTCAGGTGAGGTGGGGTGAAACCAAGTCAGTAAGATTACTATTCTTACAGGTCAACATCTTTCTAATGCCCACAATTAACATTTGAAACTTCTGCTTGCTAAATTCCATTCAGACAGAAAGCTCCAGAAGCAGTGCCAGGGTACACTGATTTCCCTTCATTAAAATGTTGACTGTGGTGACTCCTTTGTACTTCTCTGAAAGTATTTAAACCATTGTTATTATTTGCCTTCTGTATTCCAGACTCTGTAACATTTAAAGGAGACTCAAAGAGAGGGTGGCCATGATTGCTTTCTCCAAAGTTACCAAGAACTCTCCAACTTTAGGGCCTTTACACCTGCTTTTCCTCTGCCAAAAAAATGCTCTTCTAGAAATCTCTATGACTCACATCTTCTCTTCTTTCAAGTGTTTATTCAAATGCCTGCTTCATAGGGAGGATTTCTGAGACCACCCCACTTGAAATTACCATCTCTCTCTTCAGCATACCCCATTGCCCCTTCCCTGATTTAATTTTCCCCTTCACACTTATCACCTCTTAACATTATATATTCTTTGTATTTGTCCCATTTATTGTTGGTCTTCCTCTACTAGAATGTTAGCTTCATAGAACGTGAATTTTTGTTTTACTCACTGCTGGATCAGCCCAAGCTCTTATTAACAGTGTCAGGTATCCCAATAAATAATTGAATGAATGAATGGCCCATGCTCTTGAGGTAATCAAAGCAACAGTGAGCATGTCTCTAAACCTTACGGAAGGCTTCTTGCAAATCTCTTTATAACCCTTTCTGTGATATAACACTAACACATAACATAACACACACTTTATTCTTCTTAAATGTTGAATGAATGAATGACATTATCACATGCAAACATGCTCAAAAATTAAGAATTTATTATGAACAACCACATGATCACAAAATCTGCCTTTATATTTCCCTCTCTAATTTTATCATAATCAATGACCTCTTAGAATCTCTGAACCAAAGTGGTATGTATAAGAAGACTGTTGAATTCATTAAATATTAAATTAGAAGGCAAGTAACTGCAGAAATCTGACGAACTGCTAATATTTATAAAGTACAAAAGAACTGCCCAGCATCACTGCCCTGTATCCTCACAAAAGTATGAGGTAGGTATCACGGTTTTCCATTTCATATGCACAAAAGCAGAAGCTTACAAAATTTAAGAACTTGCCTAGAGCCACACAGTTAGGAAAGGGTCAAGCTCAGGTTGACTCCAGATAGCCTAACTCCACAGCATATGTTAACTACTCTAAAAGATGTTTAAAATAAAAGGTTTCTAAGGGTGAATTTAAAACAATTACCCATAAGACAGTGCTCCTAAGAGTTGTATGCAGAGGGGATGTTTTTACGGACATTTCTGTCTACTTTGAGCAGATACAGAAAAGAAAGCGTTGAAAAGCATCCCTGAGAGTAATGAGAGGCCATCCCTGTCCTCCATGGGGACAGGAAACCTGATCTTTATTTCCTATTCTACCACTGACCCCAAGACACTTACAACAGTGTCTTCACGTAGGTGAGAAAGTATCTTTAAGGCACACCTTCACCTTGAAGTTCAAGGGGCATTCTAAGTTTAATAAGTATAATACCTGGTATCAAGCACCTTGGATGCTATTTCACTGGGCCATGAAATGCCACAAAATGATATGAAAAATGTCTTCCTTAGACTTGAAGTTTCAAGTCAATCAGATCTTCAGAGAACTGCATTAGAATACATGAAATCAGAGCAAAAGCATTATAATCATTTTTTAAAAATCAGGATACTCAAGCGAAAATGTATTACCTCTATGATTTTAGAGCAACTTTCTATTTTTTTTTTTTTTAGAGCAACTTTCTAAAACATGCATACATGTGACAGGCTCAATAATGGTCCCCTAAAAATGTTCCTATCCTAATCCTCAGAACCGGTGGCTATATCACCCTCCATGGCAAAAAGGACAATGCAGCTGTGATTAAGAGTTGTGAGATAGGGAGATTATCCTGGATTATCTGGGTGGGCCCAATGAGATCACAAGGGTTCTTATAAGAAGGAGGTGGCAAAGTCAGACAGAAGTGATGGCGGAAGCATAGGTCAGAGAGAGATGGAAACAGAGATCAGAGATGGGGAGACAGGGAGAAAGAAAAAGGCGTCAAAGAGAGAGACCTAGAGATTTGAAGATGCTATGTTGCTGGCTCTGATGATGAAGGAGGGGCTGACAGACAAGTCAAAGAATTCAAGTGGCTTCTAGAAGGAAAAGGCAAGGAGATGAGTCTACAATCTCATCTTGTCTAGAATCTCCAGAAGGAAGACAACTCTGATGACATCCTCACTTTAGGTTAGGACCTCTGACCTTAAGAACTGAAAGATAATAATTTTGTGTTGTTTTAAGCCATTAAGTTTGTGGTCATTTGTTACTGCAGCAATAAGAAGCTATTACAACGTAGAACTAGTATCTCAGTAGACGTGCATGAGAAGCAAAGAAAATGAAACTAGACTATTTGTATTTGGAGTTTGTTTAGTTCTCATAATTTTCAGGACTCTCTAGGTATTCAGTTTTCAGTTTCTATGTAGCTGTGAAAGTGAAAATGAAGTCGCTCAGTCGTGTCTGACTCTTTGCGACCCCATGGACTATAGCCTGCCAGGCTCCTCCGTCCATGGAATTTTCCAGGCAAGAATACTGGAGTGGGTTGCCATTGCCTTCTCAAGGAGATCTTCCTGACCCAGGGATCGAACCGGGGTCTCCTGCATTGCAGGCAGATGCTCTACCATCTGAGCCACCAGGGAAGCCATATAGTGATGAGCATCAGCCCTGTACTCTGCTCAGCACCTCTGTTAGCACGCTCTTGCTTAATCTTCAAAACAAACTGAAAAGTAAGATAGAGCAACTTGCCCAGAAAAAGAGGAGTAAGTCACTGTTTTTTCAAAGCCATTATGTAATTAATACTACTAACAACAATAGCTACTACTTGCTGATGCTTTCCTACATAATATCCAATCTTTCCAACAGCCCTGAAAAAGAAGGAGAATTATTCTAATTTTATGGAGAAGAAAACAGTCCAAACCCGGGAGGGGCCAAGTAACGTGCCCAAGTGAGAAAAATGTCTGAGTCTGATCTCAAAAAATCTATGCTTTTTCTAGTCACAGCACTTTGATTTTTATTTAAAATTTATTCAAAGGGTTTTCTATCACCACATTTGATTCAATGTGCACACTCAAATACCCACTCCTTATCCTACCCTTTTGCCCTCACCAAGATGAGGCCTCATTATTTTATTCTAAAGCTACCTGATCAGCAGTGTATAGCAGAATCTATGTCCCTATAGTTCATCATAAAAGTGGATGATCAAAAACATCTTGACTACAAATACCAAGCAAGCAAGAAACAGGTATGACAACTTCACCAGGGAAATGCAAGACAGAGAAAATAGAGTAAGCACCAGATTTTCCCAGGTTCAAGTGAGAAACCTACAATCTACCCCACTATTCACGCAGGACAGGAGATCTGCCTCAAAACAAATCAGAGAGGAACAGAGTTGGGAAAAACTTATACAGAATTTTGATCTGCCTTTCCTCCACTGAGTGCAGGAATCTACTCTTCAACCTTTAAACATACAGCACTGCATTTTCTGGGGCAGCACATTTGTTACAAAGTTATTCCAGATAATCAGTCTAAAGCCACTCCTCATTCCTGGTTCTAGCTTGTGATGGCAACCCATACGGTCGTCCTCCTTGTGTGTGCCAGACAACCACCACGTCCCGACTGGGTCTTCCCTCTTCTTGGCTGAACATCCGAGTTTTTCCATTTTTTCCCTCGTGAGACAAGCCGTTGCAAAGTTGCTTCCCCTAGACATGCCAACATCTGCTATGCTTCCCCAGAAAACTTGGAGCCCAGAACATAACCCATCTCAATTCTAGGTATGGTGGAGCCAGAATGGAATCATGATCCTATGACCTCCCTGGGTGATGCCCTGCTATTAGAAGTAGCTTAGGATTGAAATATTTTTAGCAGAATGCACTTGGCCAACTAAAATATCCTCAGATGCCCTTTTTAATTTGGTTCTCCTCCAGTCTATATTTCAACTTCTTAAATGTAAATGATAGAAATTTACATTTCTGTTGATTATAGAATGTCATTTTCTATATTTTGCTCTATATATTCACAGCGTGCCTAAACATCTGGTTCTTTACTGAGAGCACACTCTAAGTCAAGCACTGATCCAAAGATACTGAAGATAGAGTGAACAAAATAAAGACCCTGATGAGACGCATGTAACATTCTGACCTGACTCCGACAACCGCATTGTGTCAATTGCAAGTTTGAAATTTACATCTTCTCTGTTGAATCAGAATGTTTCTCCCAAGAGCACTGAAATAATTTTTCATATTAGTCTATTATAGATAAGAATTGGATTTCACATTCAATGTATAATATGTTTGTAACAGTTATGTACGATTGAACTGTAAATGGTGTTAGGCTTTTACTTTCTTCTATCCATTTCTTTCCAAAATGAATAATTATGCCCTTAGTGTAATATAATCCTCATACTATATGCATCAGATAAAAACATTTATGACTGCTATTTATAGTCAGCTATTTTTTTTAAAAGTTTTAAAAAACCCATATGTAAGTAATTTCTGGAGAAACTAAAATAAATTATTGTTTAATATTTAATCTAATCCACCTGCTTGTAAGACACATATCACACAAATAAACACACACACATACACACAAAGTAGAAAGTCCAAGAGAGGCTGAGAGGGAAAGAGCACACCTAGCCTACATTATTCTTTTCATTACTGATCACCTTTGCAACTTGAAAGCATTTCCACATACTACATGGAAACAAACACATTCTGATAGGTGGTCACATTTCTAGAATTACACCAGGAACACTAAATTTTCTCTTTATATTCAATGACTCTCAACCCTTGCTATACATTAGAATTATATGGAGGCTAAAAAAAATACTAAATATTAGTTTCCCTCCATATCCAGCCCAGAGATTCTGATGTAAGGATATGAGTTAAAGCCAGGGCACAAGTATTTTCTTTGAAAAAGCATTCTAAATGATTCTACAGGTGAACAACCATGGTTCTAATCTATCCGTCTAATTCTGCAGAAATAGAACAATTTACTCTGAATTCTATGATCTTTGTTCAATTATTCCTATCTAATTAATGAAAGTAAGTTTAAATGAGAAAGTATCTAATCAATTTGATTTTAGCACTAATGTTACTGGTATGTTTTGTTCTTTTATTCATCCTTTTAATTATTTCAAAAGCCATCTTCCCCCCAAAAAAATTTTTTTTAGAAAAATGTATTTAGTATAACCAGATTTAGAATTTCCTATATTTTATCATAGTGGTAAACAGAAGCTATGCTGAGCTCTACAGAATTTTAAATGACACATTTTATCCGTAAAAGGGAAGACTGAGGGAAAAGCTGTGAGCATTAAGAACATGTGACAGAAACAACGTGTGCTTAAGACAGCTGATGGTCTCATCACCCTCAGTTAAAAAACCTTCTTAGCAGGAGAAGCTCTGTCTCGTTCTAATGGCTGTTCAGAGATGCCCTGTTCTTTTGTCCTTATCTGGGTCCTTCCTGGAGACTGGCCGTGTTAACACTTACAGGAAAGTGACCCTAAACACAGAACCCACAGCAGGGGATAAGCAATAGCATCTGTGGAACAATGGCAGCTGAGAGGTGGGAGAGGTGTCCAGTCAGGGGTTCAGTTCTCTATCTAAGCAGATGTGAGGTTGGGTCCCATTTTTATAGCTCTTGAGGCTCTGCCACTGGACACAGCTATTGGCCACTTGTATTTAAGATGTCACAGATACACAGCTATTAGTGGTGGTGGTGTAGTTGCTAAGTCGTGTCCGACTCTTGCGACCCCATGGACTGGAGCCCGCCAGGCTCCTCTGTCCATGAGATTCTCCAGGCAAGAATACTGGAGTGGGCTGCCATTTCCTTCCCCAGGGGATCTTCCTGACTCAGGAATCAAACCCAGGTCTCCTGCATTGCAGGCAGATTCTTTCCCAACTGAGCTATAAGGGAAGCCCTATTAGAATGGATTAAATAAAAGAAAAAAACAGCAAAACCAAATGATGGTGAGGATGCAGGTAAATAGAAGGTCACACAGTGTTGGGAATATTTGGAAAATTGTTTAGCAGTTTCCTATAAAAGTAAATATTCACGTATGATATGACCCAAAAATCCACCTCCTATATTATATGTTCTCCAAGAAAAATAAGAATTTACATTCATACAAAAACTTGTACATGAGTATTATAGCAGCTTTACTCATAATCACCAACAGCTGAAAACAACCCATTGTCCTACAATTGGTAAATGAATATACAAACTGGTATACCCACAATGGAATACTACTCAATGATTGAAAGGAATGCATTTACTCATTAATTAATTAGGAATGAATCTCACATGCATTTTAACAAGGGAAAGAAACCAGGTTCAAAATGTTGCATAAAAATGCATATTCCACTAATATGACATTGTGGAAGAGGCAATATCGACCAGAAACTACATTAGTGGTTGCCAAGAATTGGGGTGCAGCAAGAGTCTGACTGGCTTCCCTGGTGGCTCAGATGGTAAAGAATCCGCCTCCAATGCACGAGACCTGGGTTTGATCCCTGGGTTGGGAAGATCCCCTGGAGGAGGGCATGGCAACCCACTCCAGTATTCTTGACTGGAGAATCCCCATGGACAGAGGAGCCTGGTGGACTGCAGTCCATGCGGTTGCAAAGAGTCTGTTAGAACTGCGGCAGCAAGAGGCTGATTACAAAGGAGCACTAGAGAGTTCTTCTGAGGTTTTCTTCTGACAGAATTGTTCTGTACCTTTATTTTGAAGGCGGTCACATGACTATATGTATTTGTCAAAACCTACAGAACTATATAGAGATTTTAATGTATGCAAATAATACCTCAAATAAACCTGATCCCCAAAAATGTGTATAGGGAAAGGTCTGGGAATAAAAGTGAATTCGTTGGACAGGTGATGTAAATGGAAAAGCAAAAAGTTAAGGAGTTGTTTGGATTAAAATATATTACCAAATTGGCTTTATTCAATTAAAGAGCTCCCCTATAGCCATAGCAACCACTTCAACATTTGGAATTACACAGTGCAAATAGAAACCCTGAGAACCATTCACGACATGTAAAGCTTTCTTTTTATCAAAGGAATGAAGTCTTGCAACATCTCTTAGTAAAGGACTGTTTTCCACCAACTGTGACCACCTGAGTCACAACAAAATACGACTGATTATGCTAAAGGATGGGTCACATGAAGCTACTGTAAACTATGAAAATATGGCTGGTGATTTTGAAACAAAAATGAAAAAGCATAAACGACTCAGTCTCCTAAATGTTGTTAACGACATCTAACATAACTGTCCTGAAAATAAGTAAAAATCTATAAATTGGTGGTTCTCAAAGTATGGCCCCAGGATTAGAGGCATCAGATCAGAAGTACTGACAGCACCCAGGAGCTTAGCAGAAGTGCACACTCCCATGCCCAACCCCAACCTGAATCAGAATCTAGTGATTTCCCTTTTGGCCAACTCTAAGTTCAAGAGGTGAGGACATGGTCATCATGAATGACTGATGAAAAAAACATCCAGAAAAGGACATGAGTATGTTGCTATCTTCACCTGTGCAGCCACGGTGAAGTACAAACCTACCCCCATCATATTCCCATACAATCTGTATAGTTTTAGGGTTTTAATTATCAGCTTTGCCCTTTTAAAATGCTATGAGCCCAATCTATATTTAAAATAAAATTGGATTTCAAGTAGAATTTTATGCAAACTCAATTCTAGGAGATAATTAAAAACATTAATAATGTTCATAGTACCAAGAGAGGTGTAGTTATCTGTGATGGATCAGTTCATTCCATAACCAAGTGAATAAAGTTTCAGAACTAAAACTTCACAAGTGATATATGTACTAATAATTGAAACTATTAAAAATTAAAAGTTGTCTCACAGTAACCATTAGGTCTTGCCATATTCTACTTAATGTGGACTCTATCTTCTTAGTTTCTGCTTTCCGTGTAGAGGATCAATAATGATTTCTAAATTTTCAATAACTATCTCAAGTCGTAAAGATCAGAACATGTTTTTCTTCCTCTTTTCGAGTAAACTGCTTTGATATTTCAACAGATGTCTCAGTAGGAAAATGTTATTTTCATCCATCTGAGAGTTTATCAAGCACTGAGAAGATGTATAAAGTAGCCCCAAATATCATCATAGTTATACCATCAGATATACAAGGCTTTATTTGCATTATCAATATCTCCTCTGGAGTCCTGCTTTATTGACACTATCTGTCCACGATATCCAAGGGCTATGACTTCATGATTGTGCACAAATGGACTACCTACTCTTTCAATCATGGGGGACAGATATTTAATCCAATGCTAGTTCCCAGGTGACATCTAGTTCCATGGATAAATTCCCTTCTCCAGGGGATCTTCTCAACCCAGGGATCAAACCCAGGACTCCTGTATTGCAGGCAGATTCTTTACCATCTGAGCCACCAGGGAAGCTCCTGTGGATAAATACTCAGAGGCAACAACATCTGAACATCAGTTTAAGCAAAATACCAACAAGGCAGATCTGTTGCCCCTCACACCCATGCATAAACTTGGCCCAAAACACTTGCAAGAAATACCAGTGTTCACAGACTTAGAGAACAAACTTATGGTTTCCAGGAGGGAAGAATGGGAGAAAGAGATAGTTAGAGAGTTTGGGACCGATATGTACACACTGCTATATTTAAAATGGATAACCAACAAGGACCTATTGTATACCACAGGGAACTCTGCTCACTGTTATGTGGTAGCCTGGATGGAGGGGAGTCTGGGGAAGAATGGATACACATGTATGTATGGCTAAATCCCTTCACTCTTCACCTGAAACTATCACAACATTATTAATCAGCTATATTCCAATATAATTTTTTTTTAAATGCCAGTGTTTTGGATGATCTGCATGTTTTAGCACCATTGCCCAATTTAAGAATTTTGCACTTTTGCAAACAGGATTAACAATTCATCAGGTTTTTGTCTTATTTTATCCCAGAAAACGGCAGTATTGATTTCCATCTTTTCTTTACATTGTTCTACATGAGTAATTAAGATAATATCATGCTCCTTTGTAAAACTAGCCAACTACTTCCTGTTATAATAAAATTAAAAATTGGTAATCTGGCCCACAAGGAGGTCTGGCTTAGCAGATCTGGCTCCTATGTATCTTTCTATTATCATCTTCTAACACTTTTCCCTTTCGTTCACTATGCGCCAATCCCCACTGGCCACCTTTCTCAGGACCTTTGCACATGTGGTCCCATTTGAATTAGCATTCCCTTTTTTCCAATTTCCCATTGCCTAATTCCTTCTCATCTTTTAGATCTTAACTCAAATATCACTTCCTCGGAAAAAGTGTTCTCTTATCTTCCTCAGTTACTCTCTATCTGATCAAGCTGTTTTCTTACTGTTTGTAAATATTGCTGCCTTGGCTGCACCTGGCACAGTGTGGTTGCCCATTAAGCATATACAAAATGAATAAAATGAATGAGTACTGTGAAATAAGTGAAGAATTATTATCCCAATTTTCCAAATAATAAAACTGAAACCCAGCTAAATCCAGCAATTTATCCAACTGTATACTATGAGTGGTAACAGAAACAAGATTTCTCTGTTATGAAGCTCAGGGCTAGTCTCACTATTCAATATAAATCCTAAATAGACTTAAAAAAATCATAATCTGTGCTTGGAGCCCTGTTTTCAATTATTTTTAAAGCTTCAACTCCTACCTGATTAACTGTAGGATTAATATCTTTATCTCAGCAATTCCTGAGCTAGCTGAAGTTTTATTATTTTTTTTTCTTAACATAAAAAGTCCATTGACCTTTATCTCAGCAGCTTGTTTGATCTTAAATATATGTCAAATAAACCCAAAATGAGAGTTTAAATAACCATTATGCCTACCAAGTAAATGTTTGTATCTATAAAATAGAAAGTCAAAAGTGGTGTTTAAGAAAATGTTCTCGGGAGGCAAGTATTTCCCTTCTGTCAGTCCTAAGTACTTACTGTTGACATAAAAGATAAATCCAGTACAGTGTTTTACCAAAAGAATCATTGCCATGTTTACGGTTTTTTGCAGTAACTGAAGACACAGACTTACCTGGACAAATACCTCACATCTGCATAAATTTTTAAAAAGTAAGGGAATTTAATATATATTAATTTCCTGAGGTGTTCACAAGACTAAAAATTAACCAATGAATTATTTTAATACTCCAAACACTGGATATTGCCTGATTGCGATGTTTGCATCACTCAGATAGAGGCAGGCAATTTAGCAGAAAAACAGGGCTTCACAAGTTTTCCTCCCTCTTGGTTCAAACATGCCAACATTTTGTAGCTAAATTGTGAAATAGGTTTAAAGCTGCAATAAACTAAAGTGATAAAGACCCAGGGCGGAGAATGATTTGGACAGTCACAAGCGTTTACTCCCATATCTCAAATGTATCATATTAATTTGAATTCTTACAGTGATATGCTGAAATGGCTCTATTCTTTTATTTTAGTTACTGCCTAACTTCCATAGACCCATAAAGGGAATGTGTAAGTGCTCAATGTAATGGCTACAACAATTTACCCCTCATCATACAGATTAACAAGCCCAAGGAAAACAGAGTTCAGGTTACAGTCATGGGAACAAGCATCCCCATTATAACATGGTCATATTCCTATTTGTAAAAGTGACCACTACTCCTACATATCCCAAAATGGGCCTTGTGACCTTCCCCAGAAAACAGCTCTCTGGTTCAAGAGATCAAGCAAGCTGTTCATGCTTCAGCCATTAGATCAATCATTTACCTCATTACTAAACAACCACCACCATAAAAACGACCTTTCGATGTACCAAAATCAGGAAGAAAAAAAAAATCTAACATTTCTTTTCAAGGTAGTTAAACAACAAAAGGTATAAATGTGAGATTTTTCACAGAAATAAGGAAAAGAATATTGCCTCCAAAATAGAGATACTTTTTCATACACCACAAACCTATCCATGCAAATGCCTTTGACAAATTTTCCCCACTCACACATCTCCTAAAGTAACATAGGTCTTGATAAATACAAAAATTATTAGCAATACTTATTAAAGAAATATATTTTTCCTATAAAGGATTAAGATGACCAGAAGAGCTTCTCTATATTATTAATAAGACAGTTCTCAGGAGACACTTTTAAAATCAGAGCTTAAAGATACTATAACTCAGGTCTGCTAAATGCCCATTCATTGCTCTAACTATACCTCTTCTCTTGAGGCCTCAGATTCTTCATCTTTACAACGAAGATCTAGGCGACACAAACGCTAGCAGCTCTGAAACCTGATGAGTCCCGCTGCCTAACGGGGCATTTACACTTTAGGAGACATTATTAGGAATCTTCCAAAGCCCCAGAGTGTTGGAAGTGGCATTTGTCTTTCACGACAAATTTCCATTAATGAAAACACCCCCCCCACACTCTTTCTTTCCAACAATAAGGAAAAGCCAAATCCGATGTGATAATGCACAAGGTGGTGCCTTAATGGAATGCTGGATCCAGCAAAACTCAAGCAATAAATGTTATGGGACTTGATCATACTCTCACATCACAAAGCCCTTTATGATAACACTTGAGTAAACCCATCTGGTTGAGTTAATAATTAGTGTAAATCTGTTACAAGTTAATAACGCACAGACAAGTCATTCCGGGTACATGATGATACAGCAAATTTGTGACCCAAGTTTCAGATAATATTTTGCCTTTCATTTTTCTTTATTTCCTACTCTTATTAGAAAACAAAAAGCCATTAAAGAATAAGACCTTCAAATAAGACCTATATACTTACAGACTAGATGAAAAGGAAAAAGATAAAAGCACTTTCCTAAGGAAGTTTTTCAGAAGGACCTCTCAAAGGTTGAGACAGACTCCAGGCCACTTCTATATTTTGCACTGCCTGGTGGACTGTAAAATAAAGAAATGTTTAAGTAAGCAGCATATTTATTTAAGTGCTTATGTGTAATACAAAAATATAACTGCTGTCCACGAGTGTTTCAGAATGCACAAAGTATATTCATTTCTAGTGTACTTATTATAAATAGTGAAATGTAGTAATGAGACATGAGATGAAAGTAAGCAGACATTGTATTCAGGGTATGAAACTACATCTATAAGCAACTTGGGAGATACTTCATAAACATGAAACCAGGAGCCAAATGATTTTCAGCCCGGGCTCCTGGTATTCCATCCACTGGGTAAAGATCCTGGAGTTCACTTAAAGATTTATTATGTGGCCAGGGCCTTTAAACAGAAATTGCACACAAAAAGCAGAATTCTGTGAACCTCAACATCAACAAATATTTATATACGTGTAGCTATCCAAAGATGACCCCCCACCCCACTCCAAAAGCAAATAAGGTGTAATTTAGCAAAACTTAACTACTGAGGCTGAAATTGTCAAAGTGCAACAGAGTTGAAAATGACCTAATAATTCCTGAGTTTTGATGGTAATGAAAAGAGAGAAGGCTGAGACCAGAGGAGAAGGCAGGTGGCCTCCTCGGGGAGAGAGAAGCTCTGAGCTCCGGGGACACAGCCAGGCCATCAGGGGCTGAGGAAGAGCTGAGCACAGCGGTGGCTGTCAACCCTGGCTGCATATTTAAGACGACTGATGCTCAGACCCCACTCACGGTCCATTCATCAGAAGCACTGAAGGTGTCGTTAAAGGCTCCCAGGTGGCTGGAATGTGAGCCAGGGACTGACAGCCACTTAGTCAGGGTCCCTGAGGCTGGGGGAAAGAAAAGGCTGAGTCCAGCCCAGCTCTATTAATCAGGACTTGGGTGATTGCAAGGAGAGAGAGCCAGTTTACTCTAGAGCAAATCCCATATGGGAGTGGGGTTGGGGAGAAGACGTCCAGAGACAGGTCTCTTTCATGTTCACCAACAAAGAAGAAAACAGCCCTGTGGAGGAAAGGACACTCAGATGACTAAAGTCTCAGCAGGCAAAATCCAGACCAAGTTCACTCCACATCAGAAGGCACGATGTTTCTATCTCGTATACTCTGTGGATGTCCACATTCCAAACAACGAGCATCTTAGCACATAACGGAGACCAGGGCACACCTCTGCTCAAAACTGTCAAATGGCCTTCCTCTTCCCTCAGAGAAAGTCCAGTCCTTACTGGGCACAGCCTACAGAGACCTACAGGCTTGCGCCAAAGTGTGGTCCCAGGACCAGCAGTAGTGGTGTCGCTGGAGAGCTTGTTAGAACCACAGAACCTTTGGCCACATTGACCTAATCAGAATCTCCATTTTGACACAGTTCCCCAAGTGACTCTGTGTGTATTAAAATGTGAGAAGTCATAAAATAAACAACAAGGTCCTGCTGTTACATAGCACGGATAACTGTATATTCAATACCTTGTAAAAACCTACAGTGAAAAGAGTCTGAAAAAAAGAATATACATGTGCGTAACTGAATCACTTTGATATACACCTGGAACACCATAAATCAAATGTACTTCAAATATTTTTTTAAACTGTGAGAAACTCTAATCTAGAGAATCTCCCTCACCTCTCCTTTCCAGCCCCATTGCCTCTCCAGCCCCTCTGTTACCTGACTTGTTCCCTCAACATTTCACCATTCCCTCATTCTCTCAAGCTCTCTCCTGTTCAGGGCCTTAACACTGGCTGCTTCGGCTACTAGAATGTGTCTCCTCCACATTTCTGGAAGGTCCATTTCTTTAGCTCACCTTCTTCAGATCTTTACCCATGTCACCTCCTCCATGAAAACTTCTCCAGTCGTCCTGTTTACAACTGAAAATCTCTCCCAGACATTCCCCCTTCCCTGCTTTCCATCCGCTGGATTTACCATCAGTTGACACACTTTTTGTTTGTCATTCAACTATTGATTAACAGTCTCCCTGTGATAGACTACAAAATAGACCACAAACTCTTTCCCTCTCTTCGTATGGAGTTGTGAAGTTTATGTCACTGCCTCTTGAAGCTGGGCTTGGTCATGTGACTTGCTTTGACTTAGGAGATGTTCATATACGTTACTGTTGTTCTTCAGTTGCTCAGTCTTGACTTACTCTTTGATACCCCATGGACTGCAGCACACCAGGCTTTCCTGTCCTTCACTATCTCCCAGAGCTTGCTCAAACTCATGTCCATTGAGTCATTGATGCCATCCAACCATCTCCTGTCATCCCCTTTGCCTTCTGCCTTCAATCTTTCCCAGTACCAGTTCAGTTCAGTTCCTCAGTCATGTCCGACTCTTTGCAACCCCATGGACTGCAGCACGCCAGGTCTCCCATCTATCACCAACTCCTGGAGTTCACCCAAACTCATATCCATTGAGTCGGTGATGCCATCCAACAATCTCATTCTCTGTCATCCCCTTCTTCTCCCACCTTCAATTTTTTCCAGCATCAGGGTCTTTTCTAATGAGTCAGTTCTTTACATCAGGTGGCCGAAGTATTGGAGTTTCAGCTTCAGCATCAGTCCTTCCAATGAACACTCAGGACTGATCTCCTTTAGGATGGGCTAGTTGGATCTCCTTCCTGCCAAGGGACTCTCAAGAGTCTTCTCCAGCACCACAGTTCAAATACATCAATTCTTCTGTGCTCAGCTTTCTTTATAGTCCAACTCTTACATCCATACATGACCACTGGAAAAATCACAGCCTTGACTAGACGGACCTTTGTTGGCAAAGTAATATCTCTGCTTTTTAATATGCTGTCTACGTTAGTCATAACTTTCTTTCCAAGGAGTAAGCGTCTTTTAATTTCATGGCTGCAGTCACCATCTGCAGTGATTTTGGAGCCCAAAAAATAAAGTCTGCCACTGTTTCTACTGTTTCTCCATCTATTTGCCATGAAGTGATGGGACCGGATGCTATGATCTTAGTTTTCTGAATGTTGAGCTTTAAGCCAACTTTTTCACTCTCCTCTTTCACTTTCAACAAGAGGCTCCTTAGTTCTTCTTCACTTTCTGCCATAAGGGTGGTGTCATCTGCATATCTGAGGTTATTGATATTTCTCCTGGCAATCTTGTGAAGCTTGTGCTTCATCCAGCCCAGCGTTTCTCATGATGTACTCTGCATATAAGTTAAATAAGCAGGGTGACAATATACAGCCTTGACATACTCCTTTTCCTATTTGGAGCCAGTCTGTTGTTCCATGTCCAGTTCTAACTGTTGCTTCCTGACCTGCATACAGGTTTCTCAAGAGGTAGGTCAGGTGGTCTGGTGTTCCCATCTCTTTCAGAATTCTCCAGTTTATTGTGATCCACATAGTCAAAGGCTTTGCTATAGTCAATAAAGTGGAAATAGATGTTTTTCTGGTACTCCCTTGCTTTTTTGATGGTCCAATAGATGTTGGTAATTTGATCTCTGGTTCCTCTGCCCTTTCTAAAACCAGCTTGAACATCTGGAAGTTAACTGTTCATGCATTGCTGAAGCTTGGCTTGGAGAATTTTGAGCATTACTTTACTAGCGTGTGAGATGAGTGCAATTGTGCAGTAGTTTGAGCATTCTTTGGCATTGCCTTTCTTGGGGACTGGAATGAAAACGGACCTTTTCCAGTCCTGTGGCCACTGCTGAGTTTCCAAATTTGCTGGCATATTGAGTGCAGCACTTTCACAGCATCATCTTTCAGGATTTGAAATAGCTCAACTGGAATTCCATCACCTCCACTAGCTTTGTTCGTAGTGATGCTTCCTAAGGCCCACTTGACCTCACATTCCAGGATGTCTGGCTCTAGGTGAGTGATCACACCATTGTGATTATCTGGGTTGTGAAGATCTTTTTTGTATAGTTCTTCTGTTTGTTCTTGCCACCTCTTCTTAATATCTTCTGCTTCTGTTAGGCCCATACCATTTCTGTCCTTATTGAGCCCATCTTTGCATGAAATCTTCCCTTGGTATCTCTAATTTTTTTGAAGAGATTGCTAGTCTTTCCCATTCTGTTGTTTTACTCTATTTCTTTGCACTGATCACTGAAGAAGGCTTTCTTATCTCTCCTTGCTATTCTTTGGAACTCTGCATTCACAAGGGTATACCTTTCTTTTTCTCCTTTGCTTTTCACTTCTCTTTTCACAGCTATTTGTAAGGCCTCCTCAGACAGCCATTTTGCTTTATTGCATTTCTTTTTCTTAGGGATGGTCTTCATCCCTGTCTCCTGTACAATGTCATGAACCTCTGTCCATAGTTCATCAGGCACTCTATTAGATCTAGTCCCTTAAATCTATTTCTCATTTCACTGTATAACTATAAGGGATTTGATTTAGGTCATACCTGAATGGTCTAATGATTTTCCCTACTTTCTTCAATTTCAGTTTGAATTTGGCAATAAGGAGTTCATGATCTGAGCCACAGTCAGCTCCCTGTCTTGTTTTTGCTGACTGTATAGAATAGAGCTTCTTCATCTTTGGGTGCAAAGAATATAATCAATCTGATTTTGGTGTTGAGCATCTGGTGATGTCCATGTGTAGAGTCTTCTCTCGAGTTGTTGGAAGTGGGTGTTTGCTATGACCAGTGCAAAGACCCAGTATCAGGGTTTTTGCTAATGAGTCATCTCTTCCCAACAGATGGTCAATGTATTGGAGCTTCAGCATCAGTCCTTCCAATGAATATTCAGATTTATTTCCTTTAAGATTGACTGGTTTGATCTCCTTGAAGTCCAAGGGATTCTCGAGTCTTTTCCAACACCACAGCTCAAAATCATCAATTCTTTAACATTCAGCCTTCTTTATGGTCCAACTCTCATATCCACATATGACTACTGAAAAAACCACAGCTTTAACTAGATGATCTTTTGTTGGCAAAGTAATGTCTCTGGTTTTTAATACACTGTCTAGGTTCATATATGGGACACAAGCAAAAATTTGAGAGGAGCTTGCACAATGAGGATTTCTCTCTGGCCACTGAGACATCTTCTTGTCACTATGGGAAGAAGCTCAACCAGCTTGCTGGAAGATGAGAGACCTATGGCTAGTTACCCCCATAATCTAAGCCAGCAGCCAGCACCAACCACTAGAATGTGAGTGAAGCCATCCCAGACCAGCAGGCCCTAGTTGACCCAACAGTTGGCTGAAGAATCTAACAGTCAACTCACAGCCTCATAGCAGTTAGTGACTGTCATGTTAAGCCATAGGGTTTTGGGTGATTTATTTTGAAGCAAGCTTATAAATCCTTGTAAGTTCAAAGAAGGTAGAGATTTTAGTTCTCTGCTGCATTTCCAGGGTTTAGTAGTGTACTTAGCATTGGGCAAATATTTTAAGATATTTGCAGTGAATGTTGAAGGACAGAGTGATGGCAAAGAAAAAAAAAGCCACAAGTGGGGAAAAAAAAAAAAAAAGGCCAGAAATGGCTCCATTGCTGCAGGACTAAAAGGCAAAATCAGGACCTCCTTGGGTTCATTAGAACCTTTGTCTCTTCAGATTTTCAGATTTAGGGTGAACTAAATAAGATTTTGACTACTTTGGTAACAATATTTTAGCAGAGGAAAAAATATCCACATGTTCATTCACATGCAGTTTCAAATTTATTCAAAATAGTTCTAGTTTTATGGTGCTTAACTTGTCTAAGGCTGCACAGCCATGTGACCTTTAGAATATTTTTCACATTATGCAGCGCTTACTCTCCTCATTTTAAGTTATTCCGATTTTTAACAGCTCACAAATTGGCGAACCAAATCACTGCATGTTGCTTCAGTTCTGTCTTGCCAAAGAAGAAAAATCTGCTGCTTTGGATGCATGTCAACAGTTGGAAATTCAGGCCATAACATTTTAAATCTCAGATGTTCTCCACTACGTCCACCTCACATAAATCAGTAAGAACATGGATAGCCACATGTTTGGGAGGCCAGTTCACTAATGATGAAGACACGATGGCCCATGGGATGCAGCGGCAAATTTAAGTGGATTCTGTAGCAGTGGGTGTTATAATCTGAGAGTATGGTGTGGTCCTTAGCCAAGGCACAAACAAACAAGTGCAGTTGGCAAGCAGAAAGCAGGTTCACTATTAAACAATTAATTGAGGTACAAAGCTAACATTTATCTTCATTTGACGGGAAAAAAATAAGACAAACTGTAATACATGGTTTCGGTCTCCTTGGAAAAGGAAATAACCCTCAATTTTCCCTAGTCTTTTGAATGTATATCTGAACTCACGAAACAAATCTCCAGTCAGCTGGCAAGGCTGGAGAGAAGCAATGAGGTGCAATTAAGCTCTGGGATCTTCAGGGTTTCTTTCAGGAAATGCAAATCTCTAAAGAATAGAATCCTATACACACATTGGGAAATACCTAATATCTGGTTTCTGATTTTTTTAACACATATAATTATCACTTGCATAATGAGCAAAATACATACCTGAGATCCCTGAGGTCTTCCTATTATGTCAAAGGGTTCTTATCTAGAATATCACATAGTCTCTCTCCCTCTTCAATAACAGATCTCCATGTACACTGTGTGCAAGGCTAAGGAGAAAGCTATTGTACTTTTGTATTAGTGGGAACTGGCCAGGTTCCCCAGCAGAAACAAATGAACCCATGAATCTCAGTGACTGAAAACAACAAAAGCGTGTTTCTAGCTCATGTTACACATCCATTGTGTGTTGGCTGGGAGTGCCGCTCAGCATGGCCCGCAAGGACCCAGGCCAATGGAGCACCCACCACCTGGAGCTTGCAGATCACAGTGGGGCAGACGGAGAGACAGTAAATCATGTGCTGACAATTAAAGAGGGGATGTGTGTCACTTCTGCTCACATTTCACCACAGAAGTTACAGGAGCACACGTACACCCCAGATGGGGAAATGCAATCCTATCACATGGCGAGGAGGAGAACCAAAAATATTCAGGGGCCAGTACTAATGATGCTATGGTTTCTGTTCCCTTCTCACCTTCACTTACTCACAACCATTTCTCCATTTCAGAATATTTTTGAGGCCCTCTGAATGGCAGAGCACACTCTTCTAGGTACCATATGTGATACAAAGATGAACCAGACAGAAAAGCCTGTCTTTCGGGGGATTAGTATCTATTAAAGGAGAGAAGACAGACAAATAAACGGAATACAAACGGAAAACGTCAAATGCCAGGAAAAAGAAGCGTACAAGTTCAATGAGAGTTTAAACAAAAAAAGTTTATCCACAGGCAGTCTCAGTCTGAGGAAATGACATCTGAGAAGGGCTCTGCTGAACAAGTAAGGACTGGACATGAGGATGTCCAGGCAGTGGGAGCCACATGATCGGGGGCAGGAAAGCAGGGCAGGATAGTGCATGTGCAAAGAATGGCAAAAGGTTCAGGGGAGGGCGAGGGGGCAGGGGAGTGGTGAGGGGAGGGGGAGGCGGGAAGAGGGGGGAAGAGCAGGGGAGGAAGAGGAAGAAGTCTCTGACCAGAGTGGTTTCTAAAAAGGTGAAACTGCCTTACGTGATATGTTTTGCATGGAAAGACATAGGGACAGGGTAGGACTGGTGCGACCGTCCACACAGGAAGTAACAGGGGGCTAATAGACAGCAGGGGCTTCTCAGGTGCCACTATCGGTAAGGACCCCACCTGCCAATGCAAGAGACATAAGAGACGTGGGCTTGGTCCCCGGGTCAGGAAGATCCCCTGGAGGAGGGCATGGCAACCCACTCCAGTATTCTTGCCTGGAGAATCCCGTGGACAGAAGAGCCTGGCAGGCTACAGTCCAAAAGGTCACAAAGAGTCAGACAGGACTGAAGCGACTTAGCACATGTGCATGCACGCAAGCAGATCCATCGCAATGGAGAGAAAGGAACATCTCCGCTCCAGAACCGAATACAGCACAACACTCAGCTTTCCCATCTCCCTTTCATCTGACCCAGAAAATATAACTCACCTTCCTCTATCTGCCAGAACCTGAAGGGACTGGTTATTTGAGGCTTAGATCTAATCAAACTGAAAAGGTCAGATAGGGAGACCCATCTCGATTGAGAGACTGGCTTCTGGCCATGTCACCCAACTAAGAGAGCATTCCATTCATAATTAAGTGGAGCTAACTCCCAATGGATAGTTTCTCTATTTGTCCTGAGTTTATTTCCTATCTCCAAGGATATTTCTGAAGCTACTCCTTAAGGGCTGGCTGCAGGGCTTAATTTATGTCTGTTTGTCCTGGAGCCTTAATTCCTCCTCTCATGCAGATTTAACTTGAGAACTTTGGCCTTTCAAAGTGGCCCATCCAGGTAAGCTCCGCCATGGCTGATCCAGGTTGGCCAGCCCAGGGCCTCTGACTATCATAAGACTCTTCGGCTTATATTATACAGAGCTTTAAGGTCTGTCACGTGCACCAAATCTGCTTATTTTTGCTACTCCCACGATTCTACACAGACTAAAATCTGCCTGCCATCTGAAACCTCCTCTTACTCCTGACCAACTCCATCACTGGGGGAACCCTCTGTGCTGTTATTCCTCCCAGTCCAAAGGACACAAAGCTTGCACTGTTACCCCCAGAGACATGAGCACAGACAGGAGAGCCCTCAGGCTTCCCTGGGATCCTTGGAAAAGCCATCCCCGTGCTAGGATGATCTGGGACTTGGCTCTCAGGGTGGAAGATGTCACACTGTGTACTCTGACTCTCCCACTAAGAATTCTCATGAAGTCAAAGCCAGGAAGAACAACCCTGCTGACGATGCCAAGATCTGAAATAGTCAGAGATAAGGATTAGGCTATTTCCCAGGAATCCCTGGACTTTAGAATACACACACACATGACTCATCAATCCTGGATGTCTCCTTTATATCACACTCCCCTATAGAATTTACTATGCACTGTTAGCCTTCCCAATTGATTGCGGAGTAGAATTTTTTGTCATTTTTCTCCAGCGTTCAGATTTAATTTTATATACATTGCTGGCTCATAATATACTTTAGGATTTGATCAATATTTAATGATTATTTATATAGAGCCAACACCATGCTATGTGCTACAGAATAATTAAGCCTTTTACAAGGAGAAAAAAGAAGGAAAAAACTACACTCAGCCTCTTAGGATTTTGGGCAAAATACAATTGCAGTCAACAAACTGAAATATCAGCGTAACTATGTCTATACCTGTATTTTACCTGTATTTCCAGAGTGAGGTATTGTGCAAGTGACATCTGAGATGTACCCTGAAGAAGAGAATTTCCAGAAGAGCAAGGAGTCAGGTGAATATTGCAGGTGGAAAGACTGGCACAGAAACAGGAAAGGACTGTGTATAGGATCTGGAGAATAATGGGAAGTCCAGTTTGGCTTTGTTAAGGGACAGAGCAAAAAAAAAAAAAAAAGCAACGGGAAAAGTATTTTGAGACAAGTAGAGATAGGAGCCTTTAAAAGCCCAGACGAAGAATCTGTGTAAATGCAGAAGGTAAATGGGGGCTAATGGTGACTTCTGAACAGGCAAATGGCATCATCAAAATTAAGCTTTAAGACCATCCTCTTCGATCTCAAGCTCAACCCCTTCATCCTTGGTAACTAGACTTCATTTACACCAGCTAGTTTCTGTTCCTCTAGGGACTTTGCACTGATGTCTCCTCTACATGGACCTCACCCCACCCTAGACCTCCAGGTAGCCAGCTCCTTATTCAGATCTCTGCTCAACTGCTCCCTACTTAATGAGGCTCCCTAACTAGCTTATCTAAAGGAGTCCTCCCATCCTCAGGCACTTTAGACTCTACTAATGTATTCTGCTTTCCAATAACAACTTATCATTTAAAATTATTTTATGTCATAACTGCCTCATAGGGTGGCTCCTTCCACTAAATATAAGCTCCATGTGAGCAGCTGCTGCTGCTAAGTCACTTCAGTCATGTCCAACTCTGTGCGACCCCATAGACGGCAGCCCACCAGGCTACCGTCCCTGGGATCCTCCAGGCAAGAATACTGGAGTGGGTTGCCATTTCCTTCTCCAGTGCATGAAAGTGAAAGGTGAAAGTGAAGTCGTTCAGCCGTGTCCGACTCTTCCTGACCCCATGGACTGTAGCCCACCAGGCTCCTCCGTCCATGGGATTTCCCAGGCAAGAGTACTGCAGCGGGGTGCCATTGCCTTCTCCCATGTGAGCAGACATCTTACTAAAGACAGATATAGTAGGACTAGATCTATTAAAGTGGCTGTTAAGCAATAGGTACTCAATAACTATTTTTTAGCAGCTTTACTGTAAAATTCAAATTCAAATAGTATACTATTCAATGATTTTTAGTACAGTTACACAGCGGTGTAAAAATCACCACATCCAGTTTTAGAACATTTTCATCACCACCAAAAGAAACCCCATACCCATTAGTAGTCCCCCAGACCCCCCACCAATTCCTCACTGCTCCAGTCCTAGGTGACCACTAATCTACTTTCTTTCTCAGTAGATTTGTCTACTCTGGACATTTCATATAAACAGAATCCTACATGCATTCCCTTTTGTGACTGGCTCTTTTCACTTAGCCAGGAAGAATGTTTTCAAGGTTCATCCACGTTGTAGCTATATTAGTGCTTAGTCACTCAGTCATATCAGACTCCTTGCTAATCCATGGACTGGAGTCCACCAGGCTTCTCTGTCCATGGGGTTTCCCAGGCAAGAATACTGGAGTGGACTGCCATTTCCAACTCCAGGGGATCTTCCAGATCCAGGGGTCGAACTTGCATCTCCTGTGTCTCCTACATTGCAGGTAGATTCTTTACCCAATGAGCCAACAGGGAAGCTGAATTAGTACTTCATACA
The DNA here is from genome assembly GCF_910594005.1 of Cervus elaphus. Classification (NCBI taxonomy): domain Eukaryota; kingdom Metazoa; phylum Chordata; class Mammalia; order Artiodactyla; family Cervidae; genus Cervus; species Cervus elaphus. The sequence continues at coordinate 49,785,348 of NC_057843.1, read as the reverse complement.
TTTTTATTGCAGAATATTCCATGTAAGGAAACACTATATTTTGTTTGTCCATTCATCAGTTGATAGACATTTAGGTTGTTTTCATTTTTCTGGCTCCAGTGAATAATGCTGCCATGGACTTTTGTCTACAAGTTTTTGTGTGAACAAATGTTTCATTTCTCCTGAATGCATACTTAGGGGTGGAACTGTTGGATCATATGGTACTTTTACTAATACATTTAACCTTTTAAAGAAGTGCCAGATTGTCTTCCTACAGTGGTTGCAACACTTTGCATTTCCACCAATAGCATATGAGAGTTCCACATTTTCCACATCCTTGCCAACACTTGTGATTATCTGTCTTTCTGATTATAGTAGTCCAATTGAGTATGATGTGAATTAGTATCTCATTGTGGTTTTGATTTGCATTTCCCTAATGACTAATGATGTTGAGCATCTTCTCATGCGCTTATTGGAGACGTGTCTATTCAGATCCTTTGTGCCCATTTTTAACTGGCTATTTTAACTGGTTATTTGTCTTTTAATATTGAGTGTAGGTGTTCCTTATATATTCTGGATACAAGTCTCTCATCAGATGTGATTTGCAAATATTTTCTCCCATTCTGTGGGTTGCCTTTTGACTTTCTTGATGGTATCCTTCAATAACTATTTTTAAAATAAAACAATGAATAAAACTAATCCTTTAAGACAGGAAAAAACAAAAAACAAACAAACAAAAAACCTGTGACCAGTTCATAAGTATGTGGAAAATTTGTGGCAGGGCAGGACCTAGAGGAGAATTCAAGTCACCTGTTTTCATCCCTGAGTTTTGTTTACTGATTCTCAGCATTGTCCAACCAGCCCAGAAGCAATAACATCACCCTATCATGAGTCAAACAATGCAGCATTTGGTAAACTGGCTCATGAGCACCAAACAAGTGGAAAGATTCCCGAAGGTTAAAAAAATAAAGAAGAAAGGTTTTGCTGGGAACTAGGCTATAATAAATCTTAAATGGCCTACAATTTAGTTTTCTCTTGAAAAACTGAAATTGATGAATGGTTCCCACACACATACAGGGGGGAAAAAAAAAACAAAACATTAGTTAAATGCACCTAGAATAGGCCCAGGATGAGTAAGTGGCAAACTTCTAAACTTGTAGTTACGGATATACACTTACAAGATTAAAGGTCCTGAAACTGTCTTCCCCGCCTGCACTGCATTCAAACTCGTGAGCACTGCCCAGTTTTATTATGGTTGAGAAACTTCAACTAGTGAAAACAAGGTGCAAGCCTGGGAACATTGATATGGAGAGAACTGGTATATTTTTACAGCTGCAAGAGCTTCTCAGAGTAGAAAAATACCAGGCCTTAAGTACTTACTACAAAAATATCAGCCCTTAAGTACTTGTGGAAAATATATATGAGATATACACTTGTGTGTGTGCACACAAATACATGCACACTGGGAAAGGCAGCAGGGAGGGACTTGTTTTTAATAAATCTTAACCAGTTTCCATGATGGCAGGGTATCCACAGAGTAATTTGTCCAGGACAGAATTGACCCCTCAGATAATGCACAGACAGGGCTTCCCAGGAGGCTCAGCAGTAAAGAATCCGCCTGCCAATGCAAAAGCCACAGGAGACATGGGTTCAACCGCTGGGTTAGGAATATCTCCTGGAGGAGGAAATGGCAACCCACTCAGGTATTCTTGCTGGGATAATCCCATGGACAGAGGAGACTCGTGGGCTATAGTCCTTGGGGTCACAGAGTTGGACACAGCTGAGCATGCACGCATAATGCACAGAACATTCAACTTGAAACTTCATGCTTCTTGTATGATGCTAACCCTAACCTAACAATCAGACTCACATATAAATGCAAACAAGATTAATCTAATATTGTAGAGAGCAATCTAAAAATATTATACATTATACAGAGAGCAAATTATAAATAAGTTTAAAAACACATTTCAAAATATATCCATATTCTTATAAGGCAGTAAAGTTAAGCTAAGAATACATAAAAGATACATAGCTTCATTAGACTATATAATTACATAAAGGGCAGAATACATGATGTGAATAAATTATAGGTATAATTATTATAATGGAAAGTAGTCTACATGACAACTAAAAGGTAGACACAAACATAAAATGTGACATCGTATAAAACATTTTAAAATCACCCTTAAATATTATTCCTGTCTTCACATTCTGTTTACAACCTTCCCTCCATATTCAGTGCTCAACACAATCTTCAGTTTTTAAATCAAATATGGGAAGGTTCATTTGAGAGTTGAAAGTAATCACTCATGTGTCTGTCTTTATCCCTTAAGTTGACAGAGGACCTGCAGTGCAAATAGTAATGCACAGATGTGTAAAGTCGAGATAATACCTAAATTTACCAAAGGAGAACTGAAGTACGGGGCAGACTTCATGTTTATCTGCCTAGTGGGTACACCAGCACGAAATACTTGGAAACCTTATCTTAACCAAGCTGATAACACTGCTAATATCATAGTCTCACAGTTTCCTGATTGCATCCAATTCACCGGCCTTCACCTGTTCTCTATCTGGTCATCCCACCTTGGACCTTAACTTTATTCAGAATAGGTCTAATCTATACAAACAAAATTACCCTCTGGGATGGCTTCCATCTTTCCACTTCTATTCCTCTAACCAAACTGGTTTTCTATTTTCATTTTGAACTATAGCCTTTATAACTGCCCCACCTTTATAACTGCCCTATTCCTTTGGTTCACCAGTCCTATTTTGGCCCTACCACTCTTCTCAAAACCTGGACACTGTGGTCTATCATTTCAAAGATGGAATCCTTTGCATTCAAGAACCATTCATCCCCATCGCCCCCAGCTTCCCCAGTCTCTTGTTCCTTTCTCTCTCACCCTGACACATTCTAACTCCCTGTTTTGTCCTTATCTAATCTCAGGTTCCTGAGTATTAGTGACAAAAGCACAAAACAATGCAGACTGGTTCATTTTCTCACTCTTTCTGTTAACCACTACTTACTGAGCAATGACTACATAAAAGCAGCTACTGCCATCTCTATTTGGCACCTCTTCTCACTGGCATTGGTCATTATCTCTTATCAGAATATCCTAACAATGCTCCCAAACACTGAAGCACTGGGCCACTAATTTCACCCAGTTCCCCCTCTCTCTGCTGGTGGCCTTCACCTCTGAACTGATAATGAGATCCAGGCCATTGTCTACATGCGCTCACTTCCTTTCCTCCCCAACATGAACTGCCTAAATCTCCATTCACCCTCATTCCTCTTTAGTCTCAAGGCACCCATGTTCCTCTTCCTTTCCAAATCCATTCCTCTCCAGGTACACCATTATGCTGGCCACCCCAAGTGCCCACTGTGCTTCTCCCATGCCAGCCACTGTGCTCGGTGCTGGGGACACAAATAGGAATGAGGCACAGCCCGGCTTTCCCAGCTAGTGGAAGAACAGACATGCAATTACACACCCACACACAAAAACACACATTCAATCAGGCTGACCATATCATTTCTCTGCCAAACTCAGATATGTTTGAAAGTGAAGGGGATATTAAAAAAAATACTGAATTCAGGTGAACTGATTTACTGCAGGCATAAACCAGGGCTCTCCCTTGCAAAATATGGTTATCAGTTCAGTTCAGTCACTCAGTTGTATCCAACTCTTTGCGAACCCATGGATTGCAGCACGCCAGGCTTCCCTGTCCGTCACCAACTCCCAGAGCTTACTCAAACTCATGTCCCTCGAGTTGGTGATGCCATCTGACCATCTCATCCTCTGTCATTCCCTTCTCTTCCCGCCTCAATCTTTCTCAGCATCAGGGTCTTTTCGAATGAGTCAGTCCTTTGAATCAGGTGGTCAAAGTATTAGAGTTTCAGCTTCAGCATCAGTCCTTCCAATGAATATTCAGGACTGGTTTCCTTTAGGACTGACTGGTGTATGGTCACACTAATTGCAAATTAGTATGGTACCTTCAATTATACAGCCATTAAAGTATGTCTAAAAGTATTCAGTAACATTGGAAAAGCCTCACAATATAATGGTAAGTATATAAAAACTGAGCGTAACTTGGCTTAAAAAAACAGGATAAAACAATTGAGATTCACTGGGTATGTAATATGTACCAGGCACCATTCTATCTACTTTTAACTAATCCTCACAACAATTCTAGGAGGGAAATACTATTAGATCTTTTTCACACATGAAGAAAGTAGGACAGATGGGTGCTTCTTTAAGCATCTTTAAGATGCTTGCCTAGGGTGCCCCCGCTAGGAAGTGGCAGTATTAGGATTCAAGCCCTTTTAGTTCTATACCTATGATCCTAAATACACCAGGACATTGATGAGAAAGAGGTGAAGGGAGATAACGTAGGAGGGCAGGCAGATGTGCAATGAAACTTCCCCTCACTACTCAGTCAAGCATTGGTGTTGAGAACACAGCACCATGTTTCAGCTCTCATCACCTAGATTGTCTCTAGCGTAACCCTCTGTGGCTTTATGACTGTGTCTTCAGGGCCTCCCCACCCTCTTCATCTACTCCCTATATCCCTTGCCTTCTACATGGTGACATTCCTTCGGGTTGTATTCTCAGCCCTCCTATCTTGTTTGTTTCACATCTTAGCATCCTTCGTCCTTTCACAGCTTTACTTACACTGAGATGGCTGAGCGGCAGTGCTCACTTCTTTCCTGCTCTAAATTCTCTCCTGGCTACCGTACATTTCCATCTGCCTGACTCTCTACCTGCCAACAGCACTACAGCTGGACCTCCCATGTTGTTCCCCAAAATGCTCCTGCACGCGGTCCTCATCCCACAGATGACCCCCATGTTCCTGGTCCCAAGCTATAAACCCTTTTCTCTTCATCTTCTCGCTCTTTCTCATTGTTCACTTCCACTGGATTACTGAGCCATACTGAATCCACCTGTACTAGAGCTTCTGAATCTATTCTTTCAGTTGTCACAAGTTTTGTGTTTATAACAATAACTTTGCCCAACACAATACCCTCTCTGCCTCCTCCAGCTCATTATGCACACAGCTACCAGCGAACTCCCCACCATGCAGGGCTGAACGATACCGCACTGCCTGAGACTCTATCAGTACTTGCCTTCCTTACAAGTGGTTATGGATAAAAACATCCTAGGTCCGTGAGAGCAGAGAGTATATTATGGATTACATGGTAGATTCTGATGTGTTTTGAATCAATAGGTTGTTGCCTCCTTCTCAGGGATGTTCAATGTAACTCTTTATCTTCCTTGATCATGTTGAAACTCCATAACCTAGGCATTTAAGGCTTTATATAATCTGATTTGTAGTGGGTATTTTTCTCGTCCTACATCTCCTTTCCTTTATTCTAGTAGTGGCATCCTCTCTTCTTTTAGGAAACTGTCCTTCCTCAGTTGGTAGGGCGCCCACCCAATATCAACATCTCCCTCACTTCAAGAGTGGACAAGTGACCCAAGCTAACTCACCAAAACACCACCACCCCCACAAACAAAGTGGCTGGCCTGAAAATAGGGATATAACCCAATTGGGAAGAACTGAAATCTTTTTCAGGGGTTAATTTCAAGACTGGGTAAGAGAGGTATTAAGAATCAAAAGAGCTCTACTGCTCATCGAAAGGGCCTGACTGAAAATGAAGCAAATACAGGGAAACAGATAAGAATCCAATGTTAGTACTACCTCTGACTTTTCAGCTGGATAGACCCACAATCACTTTTCTGAAGCTTGAATCTATATGTGTTTCAGAAATTCATAATTCCTCAGATGAGAAAAGTACAGTGGAGTGTAATATACACTCTACGTGAATCAAGAACAACATCCTCAAAATCAAACTCAGTAATAGATTTCTGCAATCAAACACAGTAATGTCATACTTGATGCCAGTTTAGGTCAGGGTAGGTTTTTGCCATGAAGAAAGTACAGATGAGGTTTGGTTGCAAAAAGTTTCAGCTTCTGCCTTCAGAACTGCATATAAAGGCATGTGGATCTGTTTAAACCAACAGATTCCCTGTTCCCTTATCTGCCTGTTTATTGGTTTTATTTGAGCAGTATGAGTTGGGTTTTTGACACATGTACTCAAAAGAGTCCCATCTGTATTCTTTATGGGCCTCTCTATATTTCAGTTTTATTTCCCACTACTCTCCTACACATAACTCATATTTGAGTCAAACTTAAAAGACTGTTTGATTGTCTATATAAAAATAAAAAATCATGCAACCTCCACATCACATATGCCTTATAAACCAAAGCTGTTCAACCAAGAGATGGGGAGCCTTGGCTGCTTGATGCTCTGGTCAGCTGTCCCAGCCCTACACCACCCTCCAAGGCTCTCAGGGGAAATGTGAGACTTTCCATGCAAAATGCTGGGTTGGATGAAGCACAACCTGGAAACAAGATTGCCGAGAGAAGTATCAATAACCTCAGATACGCAGATGACACCACCATTATGGCAGAAAGTGAAGAAGAATTAAGAGCCTCTTGATGAAGGTGAAAGAGGAGAGTGAAAACGCTGGCTAAAAACTCAACATTCAAAAAATGAAGATCATGGCATATGGTCCCATCACTTCAAGGCAAATAGATGGGGAAACAATGGAAACAGTGAGAGACTTTATTTTCTTGGGCTCCAAAATCACTGCAGATGGTGACTGCAGTCATGAAATTAAAAGACACTTGTTCCTTGGAAGAAAAGCTATGACAAACCTAGACAGTGTATTAAAAAGCAGAGACATTGCCAACAAAGGCCCATCTAGTCAAAGCTGTAGTTTTTCCAGTAGTCATATATGGATGTGAGAATTGTATCACAAAGAAGGCTGAGCGCTGAAGAAGTGATCTTTTGAACTGCAGTGTTGGAGAATACTCTTGAGAGTCCCTGGACTTCATGGAGATCAAACCAGTCATTCCTAAAGGAAATCAATCCTGACTATTTATTGGAAGGACTGATGCTGAAGCTCCAATACTTTGGTCACCTGTTGGCGAAGAGCCAACCCTGATGCTGGGAAAGATTGAAGGCAGGAGGAGAAGGGGATGACAGAGGATGAGATGGTTGGATGGTATCACTGACTCAATGGACATGAGTTTGAGCAAGTTCTGGGAGATGGTGGAGGACAGGGAAGCCTGGCATGCTGTAGTCCATGGGGTTGCAAAAAGTTGGAGATGACTGACAGACTGAATGACAACAATGGGAGAGTCATGCCACACTGATGCCACCCCATTTCTGTTTCCAGTAGATCCCCAGGGGCAATTACAAGAACCTGAAAATTCACCAGTGCTCCACTACAGAAACTCCTAGTAACTCCTGCATTCTCCTACTTTTCCTCTGGAGCAGCCTCCATCTCCTTGGAGCCCTTATAGATCATATAATTTTTCCTATGTCTGTCTTTATTTATATGTTCATGTTTGTTCTTAGGGCACTTGACAACACAGCAATCCTGAGAGGTAGATGGGGCAGGTGATCAGGTCCCCAACTTGAGGGTCAGGTTGATAAATAAAGGGGAAAACCCTAGAGTTTCACTCAAACCTTCTGATTTAGTTTTGTTTTCTTTCTAGTCTCTTTTTCCTCCTAGGGTTAACTCAAATGGAAGAGTTTATTGGCCTGGATAGTTCCCTTTTGGTACACTTAGGTAGAGAGAGGTAATCTGTTGAACTAGTGAGAATGTTGCATGCGCAACTGCACTGTAGTCAGTTCAGTCGCTCAGTCATGTCTGACTCTCTGCAACCCTAGACTATGTGCAAATTTAATCCTGGTAAAAATAAAAATTCATATATGTAGCATATTCATAACATGAGCATCTATACATGTTCATTTTTATCACCCAGGAAGCCAAAGTCAGCTTCTTTGTCATTTAATCCAACCTGAATGAGCCAAGTGATCAAATCCCGAGGCACAAAGATGTCTGCAGATACTTCAGCCTTGGGGAAAACCCAGACACTGCTTCGCATAACTTGAACCGACAACACAAATACCCCTCCCGGCCCAGGGGATGTTTCTGGGTCAGGACTCCCTCCCTTAACCAGAGAGTCAGACATGGCTGGACACTTTCCCAGCGCACTACCCTGCTTCTCTGGCTGACCTTTAAGATTAGGACCTCTGGATATAAACTCATGAAAGATAGTCATAAGGCAAATTCAACTGCCTTGGGGCTCACAAAAATGCAGTGTTTCATTTCAAATAGACCCCGAAAATCCCAATGGCCACATACAAGCCATTCCTAGCCTATGAGGTTAAAGCAACAGACCCACCATCAGCAGACCAAGCACTCTGAACTGCTTTTCTCCTGAAAGGTTCCCCCACTCATGAGAACTATGCATGTGAGGGTGGCTAGCAGAGGTCAGAGCTGAGGTTCTTGGGTGTGGAAATCAGAGCCGAGGTTCTTGCCTGGTGCAAAGCCAGATGCATCACACAGGGATCAATCTGGGGCTCCCACATCCATTTACAAAGGCATAAGGATTTAACTAGGGGAGCACAGTGCACTTCCATACAACCCACCAGACTAGCCCTGTCCCCTATTTCTGATGCCATCCATGAGCACGGGGCGCTCACCCTCCACTGCTTACCAGCACTTCAAGCATCCCACGTTATTCACAGGTCAAAACTAACCAAGAAAGTGAGAGACCTTCAGGACATTGCTGAACAAGGTTCTTCCTGCTAAAGCATCCTGTCCTGCTGATTTGAAAAGGTTCTTGTCACCTTTGTCACGCAGACCACATTCAGAATTAAGTGAAATAGGAATTCATACATGATTTCTCATAATGTACCAAGGCAAGGTGCTTTATAAAATAATCGGTCTTCAGATTATTTTTTGTCCCCTTCTCCCATGTCCAGTGAGCTTATCCTACATTATTTAATGGATTACAGCAAAGATCAGCCAGGGAGGGGAACACTGCCATGGGAAATCAGCCAGAATTGTTTAGAACCCAGCGGAAAACTATTTTTAAACTATTTCAAATTGTTGGTTGAAATGGAAAACCCGTTTCCCTGTCTATAGAGCTCTGACTTAGCTTTTTTGACTCAGTCATCAAACATATTTTCCTGATCTTCAGTGTGTTGCATTTTCCATTATAAAAATGTCTTCCTTTTATCATACCTAAATAAAGTCTGAATCTCACTTATTTCAGATTCGGATTCAACAAACCTTCCAAAGCTGCTTAACTACGTGCTGAGCAGTACAGAGCCGATTCCCTCTATTATCTGATTTATTCTTTTACAGATGAAGGAGTAGGAGCTCCATTAAGTTCACTGACTTTCCTGCTTTCCTAGACCTTGCATGTGGTATCTGCAGGGTTTCCAAGTCTCTGCTCTCAATGGGACTGCCAGGTAAAACATTCTCCCCAGTATTAGTCTCCGCTGGCTTTATCTTTCTGGAATCTTGCTCAAGATAAGTCACAAAGTTTTTTTGGGGGGGTGGGGGGTGGGGAGGGTAATCTGGTAATCTCAGTTTGGAATCAAGGATTGAAAGCACCTCACAGAAGGATAAATGCAGCTGGCGCACAGAGCCAAAACGGAGAACCTTCTCCCTGGGTTGGAATACCCAGAAGTTAGTTCCTCCAGGTTTGTAGACTGCAGCCAAACAAAGGTTCACAATTAACATCATGTTGGGTCTTATTCTTTCATGTCTTCTTTATCCTCTCACCACTCCACTGCTAGCTAAAAGCTAGGCCTCTGTTTTCCACCCCTGTGTGGGCCAACAGACAGATGTCCCTACCCTCAGCCACCCTCGCAGTTCTGATTACACTAAATATTGAGACGGCTTGGAGTTGGGTCTTGTAGGGGAAGAAATGCAGGACTTTATAGAGCTGATGGTAATGCCAAGAAAAATATGATATATAATGATATGAAAACTACTACTAGTTACAGCATCATTTTAGAGTTTCGAGGCATAACCATTCACAAAATACAAACATTATGGGAAAACCTACCAAGATAACTGCCATCTCTAGCACCCAAGCCAAGAAAAGCTTCATTACTGTTCCCCTTCCAGGATGTCAAGCATGTTCTTTTTGCCTATTTGCTTACTTCTCTTGTGTCAGTCTCTACATACTATCTGTCTTGAACATGACAGGCCAGGTTTTCTGTAGAAATCTCCAGGCCAGAAATTTACCTATGGTGGCTTTTAAATGCTAAGATACTACAGAAAACATGACACCGAAACTCTGAACAGATATTCAAAACCAAATTTTTACTGTGGTACAAAGTCACTATTTTATTCACCTAAAATATTACACAGAAAAGACCTCAAAAATACTACCAGGATATTAAATGACTATAGAAACAATAAAAGGCCTCAGTTCCAATCTGTGACACATGAGGTGGGACCCCAAGCCCAAATGGGTAAAAACAGGGGCACGTTCTAGAGATATTTGCAAATTAGTTACTGCCCTCAACTGAACCACAGCTGGCTTACTGATATAAAGAAAGAACAACAAAAAGATGGCCCTTACAGTGCAATGATATTGCATGTGTGAACTCAATTTACCACCTTCAAGATTTAGCTCTTTGATCTACAGAGGAAATGCTTTTCACTGTAAGAATTCTTTTTACACTGGTCAGGGCATCAGTTCAAGGAGTCCTCTGTCACCCCAGTAAGCTCTCAATTTCCTCATTGGCATTGTAAAAACCACAATAAACCACATTTGGTGTTACTTGAATGTAAATTTTCTTAGTATTACCTTTTAAATGAAAATCCACGGATCTTCACTATAAAGCCCTTTGTAAAAAGTCAGGCAAGGTTGCAGGATAATGCAATGTTTGCTTATTCAAAAATGAGTTCTGTGACAATTTCTCCTCCCCCATTCTGACAGGTTCCAAATGTGTAAGTTCTATTTAATGAGTTTATTTTGATACAGATCTTTCCACTTTCATAATTCCTAAAGCTGCTTAGGTTCAAGAAGTCCAGGTCAGTTGGAATTAAGTATCTGTGAATTAAGCCTGGACATTTGCTTTCCGTCTACTGAGTCACTAAATCAGAATTCAGGGAAATGGGGATTTTACTTTCTTCCACCTTCCTTTCATCCTCACAGGCAGGCGTAGGCCTGGACCAGACAGTCCTAGGTCTGATTCACACCCTTGCACTGCCTAGATAGGTGGCCTGTGTGGGTAAATTCTCCAGAATATTGGTTTCCCTGTTGCTGTAAGTGAAGTAATATCCAACAAAAATGGTTGTTCTGTGGATTATGAAGAAAGTGTATGGTCAAGAACTATTCTTCCCAATATGCCGCTTTTATGGGAGATGCCCAGTGTTAGCTGAACCTGAAAGATGCATCTGGAAAGATTATTAACATGACTACTTTTATTATTAGCCTTTCCCTTTACATTCCCCAGGTCACATGCAGCACCCCCCAACTTCAAGCTCATGTAAAAAAGATTTGAATACACTTAATGTTTTCTTCCATAAAAAGAATATAGAAGAAGCAGGTAGAATCCTCACAAGCTATTAGAATGAAACTCTCCTGAAAATGACAAGCACTCAGACAAAAAAAATCTGGCTGGCTGTGGCTTCCTTTCCGGTGTGTGTTAGACTGGGGGACGAGAAATACAGACCATGCCCCTTGCCTTGGTCTCAGCCCTCCACCAGACTGGTTTCTCCAGAACATGTCCACTCTCTGGCCCCTCAAACAGCAGCAAGATCCCCCCACCTGACCCCCTCCTGCTCCTCCGAAGCCCCAGTGCTTCTGCTAGATGCAGTAACAGCGGCAGCTCTGCCTGCTCTGGATGCTGCCTCCCCCAGCAGCCCAGAGTACCCATGCTGGAGGACGTGTTCCTGGACATGGAGGTCCATAGCTTCAGAAACCAACAGTCTGGGCTCTCCTGCTCCAGTGGCCCCAGCCGGCGTCTTCCTCTCCCCTCACCCAGGCAGAGCACGCGGGGCGCGTGAAGCCAGAGCAGTCCCAGCAGCGCGCCTGCTGTGAGGGCGCCCCTATCACCCTCGCCTCCCTCCCCCATTAGAGTCTCATCAGAGTCAGACCAGCGCCACTCCTCGGGCCAGGCCAGGGGGAGCGAGTGGGAGGGGTGTGAGGATGTGGGAGCACTTTCTGGGACCTGCTTCCACTGCCCTTTCCACCCGTTTCTTGCAGGAAAGAGAGCGAGGAAGCCAAGCCCGGAGGTACCTCCAAATCTGTAGTGCTTCCAATCATTCCCATAACATCCCCCAATTCACAGTCCCCCCAGCCGGGCCATTCCGCCCAAAGCCCGCGGGACCTCACGAAAACCCCGCGCCAACGCCGCCTCCGGGTCCCGCACATAACTCCCAGAGGGAAGACCCGCTGTTTTCCAAAGCAGAACCAGGTCAGTGGTCTCGGAAGTTTGACACCTCCCACTCCGGCTCTGCATCTAGAAGCCCCCACGCTTATCCAGCTTGAGAGGGGAAGCCAGGAGGTCTCCCCACAAGTCTTCGCTCACGCCAAGTCCGGCCGCCTCCTCTCTCCCCTTTCTCGAGTCTAGCTCCAGCCCTCCACGCCTCTGGCGCCTTCACTGAGTGACCAGAGGTTCTCTCGCTCCTAAAAGAGGAAACTTCTTTTCAGGGCTGAATTCAGGTCCGAGCAGGAAAGGCTTTCCCTTCCTTGCCTCTCCCCTTATCCCAGCTCTCAGAAACCACAGGGAGCCGGCACCAGGGGCGTGCTTATCCCCCTAACCCCTAAAAGAGTCCACTGCTCCCCGACTTTCCACTGCAAGAGGTCCGGTCGGGTCTGAAACTACCAGGGGGTTATGTACACTCGTGATTCTTCCAGAGACCCTACCTGTCCCTCCTGATTTGCAAGAAACAAGTAAACAAAACACAAATCGTATCAACTTTGCAGACCGAGTGTGTGTGTGTGTGTGTGTGTATGTGTGTGTAAGAGTGAGTGAGAGGAGAGAGAGAGCATCGCAGAAGAGTTAGGGCAACAGCTGCAAGAACACATCTGGAAGAGGGGGAGGGGACAGACGAGGAGGGGACAAGCGCGAGGTCGTGGGGGCCTCCCCCCCATTTCCCCGCCCTCGCAGCTTCAGGGCCGAGAACCCGGCCAGCCAGCGGTTACCTGTCCTATGTTGATGAATCCGTACTTGCTGGCTATGCGGTTGGCCTCCGGGAAGCCGCCGGCGATTTTGACTGCCCAGTGGTTGGTGTAGACGCGCGTCCGGCACACGGGGAGCAGGCAGCCCCCAAGGAGCGCCAGTACGCAGAGCAGGTCCAGCCGTCCCGGGCAGCAGCAGCGGCTCCCCCAGCCCATGGCCCCGGCGCTTGGCTGCTGCTTCGATCGCTCGCTTGCTCCGCTCACTAAGCTGAGCGCACAACTTAACTTCTTCGGCCTGGGCCGCCCGAGCGCGCAGCCCCCGGCCGCCGCGGCTCGCAGCCCTGGGAGATCGGCAGGAGGCGGCGAGCCCCGGCAGGGAGCTGAGCAGCGAGCCTCGCACCCACTCCTAGACCATCCCTGGGGCTCCGGGGACCTGTGCTCCCAGCTCTACGGCCCGCGGGTCGATCGGCCGGCGCTCCCCGGCTCCGGCGCAGGAGGCGGCTGAGTGGGGCGGGCGCCCTCCGGCAGTTGGGTCTCGCCGGGCTCGGCTCCCGGACTCTCCGACTCGCCCTTGCTCCTCCCGGGGCCCCCGAGCGCGGCGGAGGCGGCGGTGCAGGCAGCGGCTGGGCGCCCCCTCTGCTGGCGCGGGCTCCGAGCGCTCGCTAGCTCGCTCCCCGAGCTCCCTCCGGCTCCAAGCAGCGCGCTGGGAGTGTAAGTGGCAATGGCAGCAGCGCCTGCTCTGCATAAATGACTCCCCCCGCCCCCCTCTACACCCCTCCTTTCCCACATCCCCCTCCTCCTCTCCCTCCTCCGCCCGCCCGAAAGCGGCCACGGTGAGGCGCCAACCAGGTCCTAGCGCCGCTGGGTTCTTCGGGCTGTAACCGACAGGGTCCAGAGCAGCAAAAGCGAGTCCTTCCAAAGGGCCGAGAGCAGAGCTCCGGTATGGGGGTTTTACCCTCTTCTCTCCTCTCCCTTCTGGATTCGTATTAATTTACCGCCACTTCCCGAAAGACTAAAGAGATTTACAAGCTGGTTCTGGTAAAGCGCCCCCAAGATTCATTCATCCTAGCTCTGAACCTCCTTAAACAAGTAAGTATTTAAGGAGGTCACTTGCGTGTCAATTGCCGAACAAATAGCCCGAGATTTTCACTTCGTTAATTCTTCATGCTTTTCAACAACTGTTTATTTCACAAAATCTGCTCCCGGGAGAAGCTACCACACAGGACGGTAAGGCGCATCGACTCTTGCAAAAGCCAATCTCTGGCAATTCCAAACCCGAGTGTGTTGCCTGCTGACTTTCGAAATCCGTGCTTCCAATACTAGGCAACACCACGGGAGAGTAAAATTCCAGTCGCGGAATTGGGGAAAGATGTTTCTGTGACTATTTGGTATGAGAGTGGATGGAGATGTTGGGCCAAGGGAATAACTTCATTCATTCGTTCCACTGAGTCTGATGAGGACTTCTTTTTCTCCATCAAGGGAAAAGTTTTGCAACTTTTCCAAGCACGGCCCTGTAACAGTGCTGAGTTCGATATAAACAGGACCACAGAGGAATTTCGAATGAAATAAATGTGTGGCCGCGCCGCCTTCATTACTGTATCTTGCACTGTGACCACAGCAGGCAGGAAGAAGCTTGGATTTACCCGCTTCTGCTGAAGAACCTCCCCGCCTTTTCTGGCACAGAACTATTTCTTGTGAAAAAAAATATATATATACATACCCCTTATGAAATAATTTAATTGACCTTTAAAGTATTCATTATACCTCTAACCCGCCCCCCCCCCCCCACTTGCTCTCTCCTCTTCCCATCCCTCATTGTCTTTCTTACCAGGCTGTATTTGAAGGTAATTAATACATCACACCTTGGGTAATGATTCTTTTATCTGCCTAGGGCTTCACTTTTCTCCCTCCTCCCCTCAGTGGAACCAAAGCTGCAGAATCAAAACATGCAAATTTTATAAAACTCATAGTTAAATTCATAAAATTATCATTTTATGATTTTACACATCGTATAAAGTATGCCATATTAAATATTTAATCTTGAAAATAAACCCACCAAATGACTTTATTCCCACTCTACTGAAGAAGTGGAAGATCAGAAGAACTAAATCATTTGCAGAAAGGCATGTATTTTAGTTATTTACTTATTTGACTGGTTAGACACATATCTTTTCAACACCTAAGAATGTGCCGGGCATTGTGCTGGATACTGGAGAAAGAGGAGGAAGGGGAAGATGGGGAGGCAACAAGGACCAGTGGATTTCAGACTCTGAATATCTCTAGAGTAAATGTGGTTTGTTGTTGTTGTTTGTAGACGGTTAAGCATAAGTACTATGCTTGGGCTTTAGAGTTTTGATATAACCTCCTTACTGGCTAGTCCCTTTGTACATTCCCTCTTCAACCTGGAGCCTAGAATGTTTACAGTCTGTTAGGTCACTGTTAATTGCCAACCAGACCACCTGTATCTATTCATAAGGACATTGGATTATTCCTCTAGAAAACTGATGGGTTTCACATGGGATGGGAAGACCTCAGTCAAAATCCAATATATCCAGCCAGCCTTTCTTTCCTTCAGAAAGGAAGGCATTTGCTGTTGGATGGGAAGAAGAGCCTGTCTGGTGATGACCCAAAGGCGGTGGCCACTGTGGGGACTATATAAGCTACTATCAAGACTGGAGTTTGTAGCATGGGCTGTAGGTTTCTCTGGTACTCTGGCGCCATCATTGTTTAGAACAGCAAAGGCAGCCCCCAAATGCTTCTCTTTGTAAGTTGGGTTGCCTCTGGGCTTCACCTTCTGAAGATAATGGGGAGCCGCCTCTGTACCAAGTCTCCTGAGGCCTGGAGGTTGTTTCCTAAGAGGGGCAAATTACTCACTGACCTTTTTTTCTCCATGTTGTGTTTCTCTTTTTCTTTCCACCAACACCCTTGCCTTCTGTGAGTGTGCCCTGCCTGGCACACACACACAGCATTCACTGCATCAGGCATGAGAGAACTGGAAAGTCAGGTAGGAAACGGGTAAACCACTTTTCTGCTTCGTAAACCAATCCCTGGGCCAGCATGTAGCTTACTCAAAGGGTATATTCTTCCATTTGGATGCATATATACTTAGAAGGGGAAAATCTAGCTCTGTTTAAAAAATAAAATAAAGACTTGGAGCCCCCATTCACCTGTCAAATCCAGCATATGAATGTAGATTCATTCATCTTGTTGTCCATGGCTTTCACGGTTATGTTCCACTGCCGTTATGTGTGTTTTCTCAGAGTAGGGTTCTCAAACCTAAATAATACCGAAGAAACCCCTCTCCTACTGGTGTACAAGCACACACTGCTTGCTGCTTTGGGGTCTACCTTAATGAACTCATTAGCTTCCTTGATTAGAGCCAGTTGGCCAGAATGAAGCTTCCAAATAAGGATCAATAGCTGCAGCAAAAAAAGAAAACCACCTTCTTTGATGAACTTCAGCTCTGCTGGTTATCCAACTCAGCCCTATTTTCAATGCCTCAGTAGCCAAAAGAACAAGGTACCGATGAAATAGTAGTGGTTAGAGCACAACCAGCACTAACACTGGAAAAAAAGATGAAATCCAAGTCTTCCCCAAATGCTTCCTTTTTGTATGCTAAGAGTAGCACTCACAATCTGACCCTCCTCTCTCCCTCTGTAATGTGCCATATGGCAGGAAACTCGGCAGTTTTAAGTTCTACTCTGCCTGATACTTAGCAACATATTACTTGATAATGAGGCCCCACTAGTGTTTGGCCTCTCTGCCAAGGTCCTTCATAGCTCTTAACAGAAAAATTCAGTGAAATGCAATGAAGAGAAACCCAGGCAGTTTAGTACAAGGAGAAGTGAAAAAGTACTCCATGGGACTCATCTTGAAACTCTACAAATGGGAATTATTCTGAGAGGAGTCTGCCTTCTGAGACAGCTCATTTCTTCCTCTGCTACCTCTTTTGTTGGAAAATGACCTTTAAGATCTCTTCCAACCTGAGATTCTGTGAACCAATGATAAATTGGGAATGGGCAGTTTGGAGCTGCCAAGAGGAAAAACTGCCCCTAGAAATTTCACTGTCCAGTAGAGGAGTCAGTAAATTTATGGGGATTCTAATCACTTTTCTAGTCGATCAAATTCAGAATCAGCAGTGAAAATTTGTCAGATTTCATAATGATAATAATAATAAGTGGTAGTTATTACTACCATTTATTAAGAACTAGTTATATGCCAGGCACTGAGTCAAATACATTTCAGGCCTTAATCTAATTCACAGAATATCAAAACGGAAAGGGACCTTAGGTATTGTAGACTCTAACTTTTTTATATAATAGAGAAGAAAACTGAGGCCAATCCTCTAACCTATGTGGGGAAAGAATCTGAAAAAGAACAGATAATATGAATATGTATAACTAAATCACTTTGCCGCACACCTGAGCTAACACAACATTGTAAATCAACTGTGTGTGCATATGTGTTGCTCGGTTGCTCAGTCGTGTCTGACACTTTGCAGTCCCATGGACTATAGCCTGCCAGGCTGCTCTGATCATGGAATTTTCCAGGCAAGAATACTGGAGTGTGTTGCCATTTCCTACTCCAGGGGATCTTCTTGATCTAGGAATCAAATCTGTGTCTCCTGCATGGCAGGCAGATTCTTTATAACTGCACCACCTGGGAAGCCAGGATAATCAACTCTACTCCAATATAAAATTTTTAAAAAATTTAAATTACACTGGCCCTTCATGTTTAAAAAACTAATTGGGAGGGGGGAGGAGCCAAGATGGCAGAGGAATAGGACAGGGAGACCACTTTCTCCCCTACAAATTCATCGAAAGAACAATTGAATGCAGAGCAAACTTCACAAAACAACTTCTGATTGCTAGCTGAGGTCATCAGGCGTCCAGAAAAGCAGCCCATTGTCTTCAAAAGGAGGTAGGACAAAATATAAAAGATAAAAAGAGAGACAAAAGAGCTAGGGATGGAGATCTGTCCCGGGAAGGGAGTCTTAATAGAGGAAGTTTCCAAACACCAGGAAACCCTTGCACTGGCGGGTCTGGGGGAAGTTTTTGAATCTCGGAGGGCAACCTAACTGGGAGGGGAAAAATAAATAAAACCCACAGATTACGTGCCTAAAAGCAACTCCCAGCAGAATAGTACCCCAGACGCCGGCATCCGCCACCAGCAAGTGGGGGCAGAACGGAGAGGAGCGGGCAGCATTGCTTAGGGTAAGGACCAGGCCTGAGTGCCCTGAGGGCAATCGGAGGGAGCTTTTGTGAGTTACCAACTTAAACTGTGGGACAGCAAAAGAGAGAGAGAAAATTAACTGGCCCGAACACACTGCCGGCCGTTCACAGAACAAAGGGACCGAGCAAGTCCAGAGGAGCCAGCCGGCTGCAGACCGGCCCAGCTCCACCGGAGGCAGGAGGCAGCGGGGAGGGGAAAGGGGCAGGCTCGGCCCCAAGGACCGCATCCCCTACTGCACTGCAAACAGGCCTCCAGGTTCTAACTAAAGACTTCCTGAGATTCTGGATGGTCGCCATCCGCCAGGAGGGTCCCTGCAAGACACAGGGCTCAGGCACCCGAACGGCGCGGGCGGGGACTGGGGCTGAGGACGCGGAGGGGAGAAGGCGAATGCACCCAGGGAGAGTGCACCCGTCAAGCCCCTGGCTGCCTGAGCTGCTCAGCCGGGGAAGGCACAAAACGCAGGTGCAGCCGAGTCCGCGCTGGAACCGCGCGCAGCGCAGGGCACACTCCATATAGAGCAGCCGGGGGCCTGAGCAGTGTAGACGGGAAAGCAGCGCCAGCCCCTCCCTGCAGGGCGATGGAACTAGCTACCTGAATAAGAGTCCACCTCTGCCCTCCTGTGTCAGGGCAGAAATGAGGCTCTGAAGAGACCTGCAAACAGAAGCCAAATAAACAAAGGGAACCGCTTCAGAAGGGACCGGTGCAACAGATTAAAACCCCTGTAGGTAACACTGACTACACTGGAAGGGGCCTATAGATATCGAGAAGTGTAAGCTGGAATGAGGAGCTATCTGAAACTGAACTGAACCCACACTGACAGCAACAGCTCCAGAGAAATTCCTAGATGTATTTTTACTTTTTTTTTAATTAAAAAAATTTTTTTTCTTTTCTTTTATTTTTTCTCTTTTATTTTCTTTTAAAATTCCCTATTACTCCCCCATTACTCCTTAACTTTCATTTTCATGGATTGTTATGATTTTTTTAATTAGGAAAAAAATTTTTTTTCCTTGTTTTTTTATTTTTTTCTCTTTTCTTTTTTTTTTCTTTTTCTCTTATTTCCTTTTAAAGTCCTCTATTACTCCTCTACTACTCCTTAATTTTCATTTTCATTTCACTATAACCTTGCAAAAAAAAAGAGAAGCCCTATTTTTAAACTGAACTTCATATATATTTCTAAAATTTTTTGTGTTTCTGTTTTTAATATTGTATTTTTAAGAGTCTAACCTCTACTCTAGATTTTTAATCTTTGTTTTTCAGTATGTGATATAAATTTTGGACATTTAAGAATCCAATATTCAGTTCCTATTTTTATTCAGGAGTGTGTTGATTACTCTCTCCCAATTTTGACTCTCTGTTTTCTACCTCAGAACACCTCTATTTCCTCCTTTCCCCTTCTCTTCCCAATCCAATTCTGTGAATCTTTGTGGATGTCTGGGCTATGGAGAACACTTTGGGAAGAGACAACTGTGTAGATCTGTCTCTCTTCTCTTGAATCCCCCTTTTTCTCCTCCTGCTCATCTCTATCTCCCTCCTCCCTCTCCTCTTCTTCATGTAACTCTGTGAACCTCTCTGGGTGTCCCTCACGGGGGAGAATCTTTTCACCATTAACCTAGAAGTTTTATTATCAGTGCTGTATAGTTGGAGAAGTCTTGAGACTACTGGAAGAATAAAACTGAAATCCAGAGGCAGGAGACTTAAGCCCAAAACCTGAGAACACCAGAAAACTCCTGACTACATGGAACATTAAGTAATAAGAGACCGTCCAAAAGCCTCCATACCTACAATGAAACCAACCACCACCCAAGAGCCAGTAAGTTTCAGAGCAAGACATACCACGCAAATTCTCCAGCAACACAGGAACATAGCCCTGAGCATCAACATTCAGGCTGCCCAAAGTCACACCTAACACATAGACCCATCTCAAAACTCATTACTGGGCACTCCATTGCACTCCAGAGAGAAGAAATCTAGTTCCATGCACCAGAACACCAACACAAACTTCCCTAACCAGGAAACCTTGACAAGCCTATCGTCCAACCCCACCCACTGGGTAAAACCTCCACAATAAAAAGGAACCACAGACCTCCAGAATACAGAAAGCCCACTCCAGACACAGCAATCTAAACAAGATGAAAAGGCAGAGAAATACCCAACAGGTAAAGGAACATGAAAAATGCCCACCAAGTCAAACAAAAGAGGAGGAGATAGGGAATCTACCTGAAAAAGAATTTAGAATAATGATAATAAAAATGATCCAAAATCTTGAAAACAAAATGGAGTTACAGATAAATAGCCTGGAGACAAAGATTGAGAAGATGCAAGAAATGTTTAATAAAGACCTAGAAGAAATAAAAAAGAGTCAATTAAAAATGAATAATGCAATAAATGAGATCAAAAACACTCTGGAGGGAACCAAGAGTAGAATAACGGAGACAGAAGATAGGATAAGTGAGGTAGAAGATAAAATGGTGGAAATAAATGAAGCAGAGAGGAAAAAAGAAAAAAGAATCAAAAGAAATGAGGACAACCTCAGGGACCTCTGGGACAATGTGAAACACCCCAACATTCAAATCATAGGATGATTCCCAGAAGAAGAAGACAAAAGGAAAGGCCATGAGAAAATACTCGAGGAGATAATAGTTGAAAACTTCCCTAAAATGGTGAAGGAAATAGCTACCCAAGTCCAAGAAACCCAGAGAGTCCCAAACAAGATAAACGCAAGGCGAAACACCCCAAGACACATATTAATCAAATTAACAAAGATTAAACACAAAGAAAAATATTAAAAGCAGCAAGGGAGAAACAACAAATAACACACAAAGGGATTCCCATAAGGATAACAGCTGATCTATCAATAGAAACCCTCCAGGCCAGAAGGAAATGGCAGGACATACTCAAAGTAATGAAAGAGAATAACCTACAACCTAGATTACTGTACCCAGCAAGGATCTCATTCAGATATGAAGGAGAATTCAAAAGCTTTACAGACAAACAAAAGCTGAGAGAATTCAGCACCACCAAACCAGCTCTTCAACAAATGCTAAAGGATCTTCTCTAGACAGGAATCACAGAAAGGTTGTATAAACGTGAACCCAAAACAACAAAGTAAATGGCAACAGGACCACACCTATCAATAATTACCTTAAATGTAAATGGGTTGAATGCCCCAACCAAAAGACAAAGACTGGCTGAACAGATACAAAAACAAGACCCCTATATGTGCTGTCTACAAGAGACCCACCTCAAAACAAGAGACACATACAGGCTAAAAGTGAAGGGCTGGAAAAAAACATTTCATGCAAACGGAGAACAAAAGAAAGCAGGAGTCGCAATACTCATATCAGATAAAATAGACTTTCAAATAAAGGCTGTGAAAAGAGACAAAGAAGGACACTACATAATGATTAAAGGATCAATTCAAGAAGAAGATATAACAATTATAAATATATATGCACCCAACATAGGAGCACCGCAATTTGTAAGGAAAATGCTAACGAGTATGAAAGAGGAAATTAATAGCAACACAATAAGAGTGGGAGACTTTAATACCCCACTCACAACTATGGATAGATCAACTAAACAGAAAATTAACAAGGAAACACAAACTTTAAATGACACAATGGACCAGCTAGACCTAATTGATATCTATAGGACATTTCACCCCAAAACAATCAACTTCACCTTTTTCTCAAGTGCACACGGAACCTTCTCCAGAATAGATCACATCCTGGGCCATAAATCTAGTCTTGGAAAATGCAAAAAAATTGAAATCATTCCAGTCACCTTTTCTGACCACAGTGCAGTAAGATTAAATCTCAATTACAGGAAAAAAACTGTTAAAAATTCAAACATATGGAGGTTAAATAACACCCTTCTGAATAACCAACAAATCATAGAAGAAATCAAAAAAGAAATCAAAATATGCATAGAAATGAATGAAAATGAAAACACAACAACCCAAAACCTATGGGACACTGTAAAAGCAGTGCTAAGGGGAAGGTTCATAGCATTATAGGCTTACCTCAAGAAACAAGAAAAAAGTCAAATAAATAACCTAACTCTATACCTAAAGCAATTAGAGAAAGAAGAAATGAAGAACCCCAGGGTTAGTAGAAGGAAAGAAATCTTAAAAATCAGGGCAGAAATAAATTCAAAAGAAACTAAAGAGACCATAGCAATAATCAACGAAGCTAAAAGCTGTTTTTTTGGAAAAATAAACAAAATTGACAAACCATTAGCAAGACTCATTAAGAAACAAAGAGAGAAGAACCAAATTAACAAAATTAGAAATGAAAATGGAGAGATCACAACAGACAACACTGAAATACAAAGGATCATAAGAGACTACTACCAGCAGCTCTATGCCAATAAAATGGACAACTTGGAAGAAATGGACAAATTCTTAGAAAAGTATAACTTTCCAAAACTGAACCAGGAAGAAATAGAAGATCTTAACAGACCCATCACAAGCAAGGGAATTGAAACTGTAATCAGAAATCTTCCAGCAAACAAAAGCCCAGGACCAGATGGCTTCACAGCTGAATTCTACCAAAAATTTAGAGAAGAGCTAACACCTATCTTACTCAAACTCTTCCAGAAAATTGCAGAAGAAGGTAAACTTCCAAACTCATTCTATGAGGCCACCATCACCCTAACTCCAAAACCAGACAAAGATGCCACAAAAAAAGAGAAAACTACAGGCCAATATCACTGATGAACGTAGATGCAAAAATCCTTAACAAAATTCTAGCAAACAGAATCCAACAACATATTAAAAAAATCACACACCATGACCAAGTGGGCTTTATCCCAGGAATGCAAGAATTCTTTAATATCTGCAAATCAATCAATGTAATACACCACATTAACAAATTGAAAGATAAAAACCATATGATTATCTCAATAGATGCAGAGAAAGCCTTTGACAAAATTCAACACCCATTTATGATTAAAACTCTCCAGAAAGCGGGAATAGAATGAACATACCTCAACATAATAAAAGCTATATATGACAAACCCACAGCAAGCATCACCCTCAATGGTGAAAAATTGAAAGCATTTCCCCTGAAATCAGGAACAAGACAAGGGTGCCCACTCTCACCACTACTAACTATTCAACATAGTAGTGTTGGAGTCAAAAGAAGTAGTCAAAACTTCTTTGGAAGTTTTGGCCACAGCATTCAGAGCAGAAAAAGAAGTAAAAGGAGTCCAGATAGGAAACGAAGAAGTGAAACTCTGGCTGTTTGCAGATGACATGATCCTCTACATAGAAAACCCTAAAGACTCTACCAGAAAATTACTAGAGCTAATCAATGAATATAGTAAAGTTGCAGGATATAAAATTAACACACAGAAATCCCTTGCATTCCTATACACTAACAATGAGAAAACAGAAAAAGAAATTAAGGAAACAATACCATTCACCATTGCAACAAAAAGAATAAAATACTTAGGAGTATATCTACCTAAAGAAACAAAAGACCTATACATAGAAAACTATAAAACACTGATGAAAGAAATCAAAGAGGACACAAACAGATGGAGAAACATACCGTGTTCATGGAATGGAAGAATCAATACTGTCAAAATGGCTATTCTACCCAAAGCAATCTATAGATTCAGTGCAATCCCTATCAAGCTACCAACGGTATTTTTCACAGAACTAGAACAAATAATTTCACAATTTGTATGGAAATACAAAAAACCTCGAATAGCCAAAGGAATCTTGAGAAAGAAGAATGGAACTGGAGGAATCAACCTGCCTGACTTCAGACCGTACTACAAAACCACAGTCATCAAGACAGTATGGTACTAGCACAAAGACAGAAATATAGATCAATGGAACAGAATAGGAAGCCCAGAGATAAATCCACGAACCTATGGACACCTTATCTTCCACAAAGGAGGCAAGGATATACAATGGAAAAAAGACAACCTCTTTAACAAGTGGTGCTGGGAAAACTGGTCACCACTTGTAAAAGAATGAAACTAGAACACTTTCTAACACCATACACAAAGATAAACTCAAAATGGATTAAAGATCTAAATGTAAGACCAGAAACTATAAAACTCCTAGAGGAAAACATAGGCAAAACACTCTCTGACATGAATCACAGCAGGATCCTCTATGACCCACCTCCCAGAATATTGGAAATAAAAGCAAAAATAAACAAATGGGACCTAATGAAACTTAAAAGCTTTTGCACTACAAAGGAAACTATAAGTAAGGTGAAAAGACAGCCCTCAGATTGGGAGAAAATAATAGCAAATGAAGAAACAGACAAAGGATTAATCTCAAAAATATACAAGCAACTCCTGCAGCTCAATTCCAGAAAAATAAAGGACCCAATCAAAAAACGGGCCAAAGAACTAAACAGACATTTCTCCAAAGAAGACATACAGATGGCTAACAAACACATGAAAAGATGCTCAACATCACTCATCATCAGAGAAATGCAAATCAAAACCACAATGAGGTACCATTACATGCCAGTCAGGATGGCTGCTATCCAAAAGTCTACAAGCAATAAATGCTGGAGAGGGTGTGGAGAAAAGGGAACCTTCTTACACTGTTGGTGGGAATGCAAACTAGTACAGCCACTATGGAGAACAGTGTGGAGATTTCTTAAAAAACTGGAAATAGAACAGTCATATGACCCAGCAATCCCACTCCTGGGCATACACACAGAGGAAACCAGATCTGAAAGAGACACGTGCACCCCAATGTTCATCACAGCACTGTTTATAATAGCCAGGACATGGAAGCAACCTAGATGCCCATCAACAGACGAATGGATAAGGAAGCTGTGGTACATATACACCATGGAATATTACTCAGCCATTAAAAATAATTCATTTGAATCAGTTCTAATGAGATGGATGAAACTGGAGCCCATTATACAGAGTGAAGTAAGCCAGAAAGATAAAGAACATTACAGCATACTAACACATATATATGGAATTTAGAAAGATAGTAATGATAACCCTATACGCAAAACAGAAAAAGAGACACAGAAGTACAGAACAGACTTTTGGACTCTGGGGGAAGGCGAGGGTGGGATGTTTCTAGAGAACAGCATGTATATTATCTATAGGGAAACAGATCACCAGCCAAGGTTGGATGCATGAGACAAGTGCTCAGGCCTGGTGCACTGGGAAGACCCAGAGGAATCGGATGGAGAGGGAGGTGGGAGGGGGGATCGGGATTGGGAATACATGTAACTCCATGGCTGATTCACGTCAATGTATGACAAAACCCACTACAATATTGTAAAGTAATTAGCCTCCAACTAATAAAAATAAATGAAAAAAAACTAATTTGGAAGATATTAATCCTATCATGGAAAAATAAGCTAAGAAATAGGTGAATAATATAAATAAAGGAAGGGCTTACATGGTGCACTATGAACCTAGGATTAACACTAATCTAATTTGCAAATTTGTGTTAATAAACTCAATCAGAAGAATGGAAACTTAACTTAACATTTCAGATTCTTTGGATGTTTAACCACCACCATTTAAAAATATGACCTGTGACACATATGAGCCCAGGAAAAAAGTTAATTCAAGGCTTGATATTAATTTTATTGTATAATCTTTAAATAGTGGAATACAGACAAGTGACTTACATCTTGTAGATTTCCGGAAGCTTTAGCTCCTTTGAGCTGCTTGAAGTTGACTTAGATTGACATAATGCTTTCATCTGTGGACATTCAAATTGTACACTGACAGGCTAGTTCTCAGAAAGCTTTCCAGTTGGAAGCGAAGTGTAAAGGTTGTGGGTGACCTCCTTCAGTGAAGTGAAGAAGTGACACCAACTATCTGTTCTATCCCTCATCTCAGAGCAGTATACCCATCAGGATAGATATGGTGAATGGATGTGATATTCTCCTCTCCCTAGCTTAGACTCTAATTCAGGGAAAAGGAGGTGAGAAGAAGTTGGAGAAATCAAAGCAATAAACTTGAGTCTTGGAGCTTCATCCACCAAAAGGAATGAATCCTATGACAATGGCAGCAGCTCCTCCCCAGGAGTCAAGTCTTGCTCTTTTTGTAATGGCATTGGACCCTTTCAAGAAGACATTTTGTAATGCCACTGCACCCTTTCTTCAAGACTCTTAAGTCTCTCAGAGAATCGGGGGTTTAATAACTACTGACTCAACTTGATCTTGCTTAGAAAGACCAAGTTGAACTGACACTTGGAATTAAAATATTTTTTGAGTTTAGGCTGTGTAGATCTGATTCAGTAATGCCAAATGATACATTGTAATTAAAAATATATCTGGGAAGACTAACTTGTTTATCTGAAGCAAGATAAATTATGACAAAACAGGCTTCCCTGGTGGTGGAGTGGTTAAGAATCTGCCTTGCAATTGCAGGGGACACCAATTTGATACCTGGTCTGGGAAGATCTACATGCTGTGGGGCAAGCAAGCCCATGGGCCACAATTACTGAGCCCAGGTACCACAACTTCTGAAGCCCAGCCCATATACCCTAGAGCCTATGTTTCACAAAAGAAGTCACTACAACAGGAAGCCTTAGCACTGCAACTAGAGAGTAAGCCGCTGCTTGCCGCAGCTAGAGAAAGGCCACATATAGCAATGAAGACCCAGCATAGCCAAAAATAAATAAATAAATGAAAAAAAATTTAAATTATGACAAAATTATTTAACAGATACCTGGTGTGAGTACATCCTTTACACTTGTTACAGTTCACCATTTTCAGAAATGGTGTATCTAGATCACTCAGAACCCACATGCATGATGTCACTTCATTCTTCTGATAGTGTATTCTGGGTGTAGTTATTACACATCAATGTAAAGCCTCTGCTCCCTACCATCCTTCCCTAAACCCACTTCAGATTTTAGGAATGCATGAAAAAAAGGTTCATCTTTTGTTGCACTTTAAACACACAGTAACAGTGTTTCTTAGTAAGGTACTCCAGAGCTGACCCTCAAGGCAATAGCTTGCCTGGAAGAAAAAATGTTCAAACACCATGCCAATGAGCAGCTACTATTCTTTACTGTTCTGTACAGAGAATGGCAGCAATGTTCTATTTTCAAAAAGGTATCCCATGCTTACAAATAATTCATTGATAAAATTTTGTCTAAAGGCAGTGGAAATACAATTCAACAGGAAGCTTTTTCAGGGCTTTCCAATTTTTAAAAAGTATAATATTTCCCTGGCTTTTTATTTACAAGTTTCCTGTGACGGCGTAAAACCAGATACTGAACAAAAAAAAGAAAACTGACTATGATTTGAACTCTGGCAGTGCCACCTAGTTGGTGCCCCCAGAATATCCAGGACTGAGAGTTCCCTAAACCACTGGAGACCCTGAGGAAGGCTTCTCTCTTCAATTTTCTCCAAATATGAACAGGGAAAGCAGATTCATAGATGTGCTAAATAAGGCTATAATATAAATAGGCTTATAAATGCTAAACACTGCCTTCTGTGAGTGAAGATGGGACTAAGTTTCATGAAAATACTGTGCATTGTAATCAGAGTATGGATGAGGAGGACAGCTTTCTCTAGTACTGCTGTTCATTTATTTAAAAAATAATTAGAGCATTGTTTTGAGATCTGGTGGCATAGTGAGCCATGAGAGGTGAACACAGATTAAATCTTGTGCAGAAAGAGCAGGCAATATAGTTGGTATCATTAATCATTTCTTATTCTAGTCTTTGTCATACATTTTGTGTGTGTGTCCATACAGATACAAGTTGGCAAACTCATAGGATATTTGCATGTTGACATTTTGGCAGTGAAATGAAAAATGAAAAGAATTTTGCAGAAAATGTCAGCAATGCAAAACTTAGTGACATTCTGTAAAACTGGGCTAAGCATTATTAGGGGAAAAAAATCCTAAGGGATGGTGGAAGTTAAGATTTCTAGGCTCAAAGGAGATAGATGCTAGATGTTAGACGAAAAACTTAACAACTATAAAGCTGATCACCTAAAGGTCAGCAAAATATTCAAGGCCACACCATTGACTAGATGAAAGAATTGGATGCACATGGAATTGATTTTGCATTTAATACCCTGGACATTTTGGAAAACACTTTTTCTGCCCAATTGTGTTGTGTGGAGGTGAGCTCTGAGTTAAGCAGATGGAGTCTCATGATTTGAAGGATCTGAGGCTCCAGAAGTGGTTCATTTATGTGTGGAAACTAATGACTCTGAAACAAATGATCTAATCAATATTCTATTATCCAATAGCCTTTTGACTTATATCAGGCCTGGAATGCTGCAATTTCTCCTGTGTTAGTCATGCCTTCTGTATGTTTAATGATAAACTCTCTGCCAAATGGAATCTCGGTGGGAACAGGCCTTTTCCATTCTACAAATTCAAAGTAAAATTCCCTGAAAACATCTGGATCAAAGTAAAGAGAGAAAACTGAAATCTCTGTAGTCAAGGTGAAAGTCAACCCTGCCTCCTTGATTGGATAAATAATGACCCCATGTGCTCTTGAGGACTATTTCTGATAGAGCACTGAGAGAGCATTTCTTTAGACTTTTGAACATAATTTCAGGTTATTGTCATATTTACTCCTCAGAGTGATATGCCAAATAAGTGGAGACTTCGTCATTATTTTAACACTGTCACAACCATCAGGGTTACTTTACAGATATGAAAAGAGGGTGCTGAAATGATGTTTCAGCTGCACACAGCTAGTGAGTGATATGACTTGGCCTGGAACTCAGGTTTTCTGAATCCTGTGTTTTTGCTAATTCCACCATACCAGAGTTGCAACAAAGTCTCTACAAAGATAAGCCCCCTAAAATATATACTTCCATCCTATTCCTGTGTGTTTACCAAGTCACTCACTGTATAAAGTTTTTACGTTGTTGGTTGAGGAGGCTGGAGCGCTCACAGCTAAGGGCCTTCCTTCAGGGGTTTCCAAGTCGGTCATCAAGTAGCAGCTACCCCCTCCCCTCATCTTTCTTCACCTCAAAGTCCAATCATTTCTCAGCTCTGTCCCCAGATGAATATCCAAATCAACACCCTTTCAAAAGTTTCTAGGAGGAAAGCAGATGTGGGATTCATTGTGTCTCAAGCGCTTTTTCTCCTTTCTGATTGAATTCAGAGCTTTCCTTTTCATTTGCTAAGCTTCCAGGTCCTGCAAACTTGGAATGTGATTAATTGCAATGTGCCCATATGATGAAATTCCACTCCTTTTAGGAGAATTGATTGTGAAATCTCGTTGAAATTCATTACAATGGACACTCTCCATAAAGAATGGCTTTAAGGTTCTCAGTTACAGGAGTCTTTTATAGGTGATCCAGTTATCACAGCTGTTCTTACTTGATGGCCCAGGTACATATTTAAAGTTGGACTTTCTCCTTATATCAAATATACCTCAATAGAGCCATTTTAAAACCTGTGTTCTCCCCTAATACACACACACACACACTCTCTCTCCACATAATTATCAGTAGAACTTTGAGAACAACAGAAAAGTCTCACACAAAAGTATACAGGTAAGTAGCAGATGTCACAAGTAAGCTTTATCAGGAGTGAGGCAGCATTAACTAAACCTCCTTCCCTTTATAGTAAATTTAACTCCTTTCCCCTATTTCCCCACTTTCATCCCATATCTTCCTTGTTCCAAGTTTCCTATCAATTTTTCTATTTATCACATGTTGTTCTTCATCACCCTGATCTTCATAAATAATAATAAATAAGAGAATATATTTAGAACATTTTGAAAAAAAAGAAAATAATAATATGTCCACTACTGAAACATAGCTATTTTCATATTTATGTACTCTCTCCTAGTACTGGTATGAAATCAACTATATCTTTATTAAGTTATAAACACAGCACACATACACTTTTATATTCTGCATTTTTTACATAATATATACTATAAAAATGTCTGTGTGGTCTTTGTAATTATTATTTTAATGACCATACTCTATTGGGTTGATGTATCATAATTCACTAAGCTCTACTGTAAGACATTTAAATTGTTTCCAATTTTTTCATCATTGTAAATAATACCACAGAGAATATCTTCATGAATAAAGGCTGTATGTATTTTAGATTTTTTTTTCCTTAGATGCATTAATGCATTTTCTTTAGATCCTTTTGGATCTCTCAGACTCCAAGAATTAGACTTTACGGGACTATGTATGCATAATTTAAATAAGAGAAGTGGGACAATAAATATGGTAAATGAATCAGCTCTTATCTCAACTCTGCTGCTGCTGCTAAGTCGCTTCAGTCGTGTCCGACTCTGTGCGACCCCATAGAGGGCAGCCCACCAGGCTCCTCCATCCCTGGGATTCTCCAGGCAAGAACACTGGAGTGGGCTGCCATTTCCTTCTCCAATGCATGAAAGTGAAAAGTGAAAGTGAAGTCGCTCAGTCGAGTCCGACTCTTCGCGACCCCATGGACTGCAGCCTACCAGGCTCCTCCATCCATGGGATTTTCCAGGCAAGAGTACTGGAGTGGGGTGCCATTGCCTTCTCCTCAACTCTGATGGCATTCCCTAAATCTGCTTCCCTGATTACCAGTAGTACTACATCCACCTGTCAATCACAAGTAGTATTAAAGACAACAGGTCCAAAATGGAGTCCCTTATGCCAAGCCCCACATCAGCAGACTGAGACTTCACTTTTACAGTTTTGACTTTCCCAGAAATGGACTCCTTAAGCAGTCAATCAGGAATCACCTAATCACAGCAGTTAGGCAATCTACCTGATAAGCCCCTCCCATTCCCTCTTAGGTAAAGTAACTACAATAATCCATCTGCTTTTTTTTTTTTGGTCTAATATAACTTCCTTTTACTTGCTCAGTTTTGCCTATAAATATCTTTCATTTTGTACAGCTCCTAAGAGTTCCTTTTAATCTGCTAGACTGGATGCCTCCTAATTCATTAATTGTTGAATACTCAATAAGATCTTTAAAATTATTATTTATTAACCCTGGACTAAGTGCCATGATCAATGACTAAAACAGAAGTCACAGTTTCATAAGGCTTTAAGCCATCTGGTGAAACTCTTAAATTGTTATATTGTTACTTAATGTGTCTAATTATAATGCTAAGTGATGACACTAAGGAAGGTGAGGGGATGAAGATACTGCTGAAGTGGTCTAGGCAACAATTTTCATGGAGAAAATAGAGCTCATTTTAAAAGATGAGTTGGGGGTTGAATTTAAATAGAATGAAAATATCATATGATTTTAATATTTGGCACACTTCTCAGTACCAAATCTTAGGGACCTTAAAATTTTAAGAATTTTTTTTTTAATGCTTTTAATCAAAGTTCTCTAACTCTTCAGGATGAAAAATATGAAGGAATTCTTCTTCAACCAATGAAAATCTTTATGACTCTCTGCTTTCCCTTAAGATTTAAAGTCAATTTCTGAGCAAAGTAGGAGGATTTGAGCTCTTGATTAGATTAGAGGAAAGTGTTCTGTTCTCTGAGATATTTAAAGTCCATTCAAAATAATCTCTGAGCCTTCAACATATGGAGAAAACGAGGCAAGGCAGGAAAGTGGAATATCATTAACCTTCCCAATAAAAGTTGCCAGTCTGCTAACATGATCCACAAAATGCAGCTTTTGACTTCTCCAGTAACCAGAGCACAGAGGCTTGTTTCCAATAAGTTCAAGCATTGTGAAGGATGCTTGATGGGTCTATAAAGTAATTTAAAATTTACCTGAAACTCTGCAATCTAATCAATAACACCAGAGGCCTTACTCAAATGAGACCATCAACAAAAATCACCAATTTCCTGTTCTAACAAAGAATGAATGGCCATTTCCCCTCTCCCTCCGGGTCTCAATCATGTGGGTTTTCTCATTAAATATCAGATATATTAAGGGTTCAAGTATTTTCTCTAAAAATGTTCATGTTTTTCCTTTCACTTTTCCCCCCTTTTCTGCTGAAAGTCTTTAATACTTATTTTTAATTATTTAATTTCTTTACTGCATTATTTAAAGAAAAGACAACTCTGAGCATGAAAGAAGCATGACTCCATGTAAAATTGAAGAAAATTGTGAAACACCGCACTGCAGTAGATTATTAAGTACAGGGTATTTTGCAAACTCTAATTATCTTTTTCCTTAATGTATCCTCTTACAAATATGGACTAAATGACCATTTTGCTTACTGTGTCAGATAAATACCAGTGAAGAAAAAGATTTTCAGGGGCTTGAAGAAAGGTGATATAAGTAAAGGTATATCCCTCTTTTCTGTTAAAAGCATTTAGAAATGGGTTGAGATAAAGATCTGGTAAAGAAACCGCCTGCGATGTGGGAGACTTGGGTTTGATCTCCAGGTTGGGAAGATCCCCTGGAGAAGGGAATGGCTACCCACTCCAGTATTCTGCCCTGAAGAATTCCATGGACTGTATAGTCCATGGGGTCGCAAAGAGTCGGACATGACTGAGCAACTTTCACTTTCACTTTCAAAGATAAGACTAGAAATACTCATCACAGTATTTAACTATAGTTTTCATTGAATCTTTCTCCCAACATAAAATGGGATAGCAGTAGCATTGGAAACAAGTACAATTGTAAAACTGCATGGTTAGCTTATAGCTATGACACATTCTTTAACTAAAAGTTTAATTTCCTCAAAGCTCAAGATAGCTGTATTTTAAAAACAAACAAAAAGTTCTTTTTTGATTGGATGAGTATAAATGACTGCAGAAAACAATAAAATAGATTAAAATATTTCATAACTTCCCCTAATACTTTTAACCTCTAATCATTATCTGGGCTTTTGTTTTTAATCCCTTCTATTCTCTCCTCTTCCATTCTCTCTCTTTTATTATACATTAAGCAAATTAAACATATGTGTATATGAGTAATGTATGTACATATACATATGTAGTTTTTATCCTAATTTAATGTTTCATTTTCATTTATATATTCCAAATAGACTCTTATTTCCCTATTTATTTTTTAAATATGTCTTTTCATGATTGCAAGAGAGTGTATCAAATGGATATACTACACATACACACATTGTATAGACGCACATATGAAAGTGAAAAAGTGTCAGTTGTTCAGTTGTGTCCAACTCTTTGTGACCCCATATACTGTAGCCCACCAGGCTCCTCTATGCCTGGAATTTTCCAGGCAAGAAAACTGAAGTGGGTAGCCATTCCCTTCTCCAGGGGATCTTCCCAACCCAGGGATCGAACCAAGGTCTCCTGCATTGCAGGCGGATTCTTTACCATCTGAGCCACAAGGGAAGCCCATACATATATAACCATTATTCTATTGTGGACAATACAAGCCATTTCCAACTTGGGGGGAGTATGTTATAGATTATAGATAATACTGTACTGACATCTGCAGAGAGGCACATCTTGGTTCAATGATTTTCACAAAGCAAGGTTCATAGTCTCAAAATAACATATGACATAGCCTGACTATACATGGAAGTCACAAAATATCAGAAACTCCATAAATGAAGCTATACTACATGGTGTGAATACTGCAGACGACCTGGGTTTAAACACCAGATTTAGCACTTGTAGGATATTGGGAAAGTTCCTTAAACTGTTTTTTTTTTGTGTGTGTGTGTATATCTTTATCTGTAAAGGGCATAATTCTAGGACCTACATCATAAATCTGTAGTGAAGATTCAGTAAAATAATTTCTGAAAAGAGATTTAATATGTTACTTCACATAGTAGTTTCTTACTAAGAAATAGCAGTGAGTATTATAAACAGTCTATGAACTATGTATTACAAAATACTTCTGAATGCTCTAAAGTGGTATTTCAATTTCTCCCTGCAAACATTTTACCAGTTTTTCAATGGAACACATGTGAGAAAAGAACAACTCAACCTTCAGAGTTGATTTCATTGATTTTGTTAGCATACTGGCTATATCATTTATCTACTTTTTCATTTTACGCTGCAAACACTCAAATCCAACAGCCTTGTAGGTAGCACAGAGAAAGGATGGCACAAAGTCACCCTCTGTAGATGATGCCTTCTGATTCCCCCAGATTCATATATATCTCCTTCCATGCTGGACCGAACTTTACCAGGTGGGTCAGGGGATGCAGGGACTTCCATGGTGGCTCAGTGGTAAAGAATCCACCTGCCAATGAAGGAGATGCAGGTCCGATACCTGGGTCAGGAAGATCCCCTGGAGAAGGGAATGGCAGCTCACTCCAGTATTCTTGCCTGGAGAATCCCATGGACAGAGTAGCCTAGCAGGCTATAGTCCATGGGGTCTCAAAGAGTTGGACGTGATTTAGCGACTAAACAACAATAGATCCAAGGCAAAAATGCTGGTACAAGCTGTCAAAGCAGTCATAGATGAATAGACCTGTTCTCTCTTAGTGACTAGATTCATTTTGGAGGTTCTGTCTGGAATAAGAATCTGACCGTAAGCAAGTGTCTAAGTGATGCTAAATGACTACTCTGGGAAAACTGATTGAACAGAGCAATGCTGGGCAGATAGGCACTTAGCAGACAGCAGAAGTGGGGTTTCAGATGGTTTTTTCCACTGACCGGAACATCTTTTAACCTTCACGTCGTCATTTGGTGATGAATCTTCAAAAATTCACTCAAGATATTGGCAAAGAACTCTTCCCAAAGCTTGTACCTCTCTGCCTACAACAATCATAAATCGCACTGTTGCCAGCTTTATGCATTTCTTTCCTGCCTCCTTCTCCAAATATGTACCTACCCCCCCACACACACTCCTCTACATATACACCACACACAAAGAACTTAAAACTCCTGAAGGCAAATACCATTTCCAATACTATTTGCTGTTCCAAGGAACAAGCATGTAATAGGGTGCCTAATCTGTCTGTTGAATGAATAATTCCGGAGTCTTCCATCTTTGATTTAGACTGATGGCTCACATCAATACCAGGAGATGTGCTGATAAATTAGTAATATTGATAGGGATTAAAGAGTATGTCTCTTCTGAATTATCTGTGAATGGAATGATATATCTGGGGTTTGCCTAAAACAAATCAGGTTTTATTAGAGTGGGAGTGGAGAAGGGCGTGGCAGAAATTATAGGTATTAACAGAAAAATTGGCCACAATATTAATAACTATTGAAGCTAGGTAATAAAGAGGAGTCAAATATGTCATACTTTCTACATTTCTATTTGAAAATTTCCATTGCTATATTTGAAAATTCCCATAATACAAATAAATGTATATATACACACAACACAAACACAAAACATAACATATAAAAGCACAACATCAGAAGAGTGACTTTATAATGACAGCATCTTAGAGAAGGGTATCTTTGATGGAACTTTTGATTTTACATCACATGTCTATGATGTTTCAGGGGACATGATTTGAATGAGGCTCATGGATAGCTTGGTCTTCTCTGAAAGGCAACTACTACTGTACCTCAGCCAAACTGGTGGGACTGTAAGAGCTAGATAGATAAAAGTCTCTTTTATACAAAGACCCAAAGGCAGACACTGAACCAAAAATAAGAAGAAAGAGAAACAAACTACAAGCTAGAAAAAGAAAAAGAAACAAACTATAAGCTCTAAACATTGAAACTCATCTGCAAAGTCCTGGGAGGCGGGAGCGTGACTGAGGTGGTGGTATATATGTTTATGTTGGCTGTTTCATTCCCCTAAATGCATTTGACATCTCTAATTAATCCCTTTGGAGCCGTGGTTGCTGGAATTCTCAGCTCAGAACTTTGGTTCATGCCCTCCAAATGGAATCCTGAGATGCTGCACGTACATGGTAAGAGATAATACCGTCTTTCAGATTCAAGAATAACTATCTGATCTATTAGACAGAGAGATATCAAGCCTGGCTGCACACTGGAATCAATTCAATCAGAGAGCAGGAATTGGGTGTTGATTTTAAAAGTTGCCCTAGATGATTCTAGTTTGTTAACAAATGCTCCCAAACCAAAAGCCAGCAGCCCCAAGACATCAATAGTATAGAGGAGCAAGAAGAGAAAATTGTGCAATTGGTCACTGAAGTGGCTGCTATGGTTTGGTACCCAGATTGTTCCCTCCACTCTATGGAGACAAAGGCTCTCATTCCCTGAGTGTCCTTTCTAAGACTCTTGATAGCTGTAGGCACCCTTCATACCTGATTCCTGCCTGGGACTTGCCTCAACCCAAAGAAGCACCTCATCCAAGCTTGCATTCTCCCCAGGAGCAGTCCCTATCCAATGACTGCACAGGTAAAAATGCATGGCCCCCAGCTTCAACCTGGGGCCTATCTGAATGGTGTCCCTACTTCCGAGTTCCCCATGGGATCTGCTGAGCATTGTAGATCAATTTTCCCTCTAGCCAATCCTTTCTGGAAAAACCAGCTTCCTAACAGGTATGGTTCTGCATCATGATCCCCAGTAAACCAGCTTCCTGGAAATCTCAAATTCAGAGGCTGTTTCTCAGGGCTTCCAACCAAACTAACATCGGAGGCTCACTAGAATGCTGCTTGGGCTCAGTACTTACCCATCTGTATCAAGCGGGGACATGAAATCTTCATATTTCCTTCGCTAAGAGTGATTATTTATAAAATCAATTCCAAACTGGACTAGAGCTGCTTTTCCAAAAGTCTCATCATTTCTAATAGTCATAATAGATGGGAAACTTGAGGCTATGATGCATAATTAATGTGCCCCCAAATATTACAACTATGAGAAACATTTATCTATGTGCTACAAATCAGTCAAAGTAATCATGAACAACCATCAGTGTCATTTTTCTCAGATGTCACCAGAATCACTGTGCAATTGGGGTATTTTTTAGACTGTTCAGCTTCTTCGTTGTTCAGTTCAGTTCAGTTCAGTCGCTCAGTCGTGTCCAACTCTTTGCGACCCCGTGGACTGCAGCATGCCAGGCTTCCCTGTCCATCACCAACTCCCAGAGTTTATTCAAACTCATGTCCATTGAGTCAGTGATACCATCCAGTCATCTCATCCTCTGTCATCTCCTTCTCCTACCACCTTCAAGCTTTCCCAGCATCAGGGTCTTTTCCAAGGAGTCAGTTCTTTGCACCAGGTAGCCAAAGTATTGGAGTTTCAGCTTCAGCATCAGTCCTTCCAAAGAATATTCAGGTTGACTTCTTTTAGGGTTGACTGGTTTGATCGCCTTGCAGTCCAAGGGACTCTCAAGAGTCTTCTCCAACACCACAGTTCACAAGCATCAATTCTTTGGCTGTCAGCTTTCTTTATGGTCCAACTCTCACATCCATACATGACTACTGGAAAAGCCATAGCTTTGACTAGACAGACCTTTGTTGGCAAGGTAATGTCTCTATTTCTTAATACAACCCACCCCCCCCCCCACCCCTGTCACCCACCACCAGGCACCCTTTAAGGCTCTCTGATGCTGCTTTGTTCTTTTTCCAAATGCCCTCACTTCCTGGCTTTCCCTTGCCTCATGGTCAAAGCAAGCAAAGACAGATATATGTTTCTATGGGAAGGTTTGTTAGGAATAGATCTTTTGGTTCATAGAAATCCACTGAGTTATTCACAGATAGCAGAGGCTCAGTGTGTAGATCTGCTGGACTTGGGTGATACTCTAAACAGAAACTCTCTATTTGAAATTCTATGATAGACTTAGAGGTAAGAAGCCTGAACAGTCTAAGAAGTGTTCTGCCAATCCAAGAATGAATGTCTTTCTTTCTACTCTCTGGTGATTAAACTCGATGTGGAGTGGAGCACAATTTGTTAGACTGTGTCAGTGGTCGCTCCCTTCACAAGCTTATGAGATTAAGAGCTTCTAATTGTCTTCACTTTGATAAGTAACTTTCAAGTTACAAACAGTTACAGAACAACCAGAACTGTGCAACTTGGTAACTTAAATTTACTCTTGATCTTTGCCTGTCAGTGTGTGGTTTATGAGCCAGCAGTATTGACATCACCTGAGAGCTTGTGAGAAACGCAGAATTTCAGCCCCTAGATCTACTAAATCAGATTATGCTTTTTAACAACACAATTCTGTATTTATGGAAGGTGATATTGATGCTACCGGATCACAGAACACATTTTGAGGAGCAAGGCTCTAGAGAGTCCCATCATATTTCTAGTACTTAAAATTTTTTACTCCTTATAGGAAGCCAGTTGCCAGTGTGTCCTGTAGCTCAGTACTATTTTTGGCCCTACCCATTTGGGTTCGATCCTGGGTTGGGAAGATCCCCTGGAGGAGGGCATGGCAACCCACTCCAGTTTTCTTGCCTGGAGAATCCCCATGGAGAGAGGAGCCTGGAGGGCTACTGCAAGGCAAACAGTCAGACACAACTGACAGACCAGGCACAGCACAGCGTTGCCCCAATAGGCCAAAACCTGTGAGAGATCATTAGACAGGAAGCAGCATCTACATGGTGCTAGATGGTGGCTATCCCCAAAGAGACGGAGAGAATCCTAGTCTTCTGGGCCAAAGTGCTCTCAGGTGTAATGCATGTAGCTTACAGCCCAGTGTTGAGAAGTGGTTAACTGTGTCATAGGGAAAGCTCACCGAGAATCAGCTTTCATGTGGAAAAGAACATTGCCTATTCAGAGTGAGGACATCTCTATCAGTTCTGCTTTCAGCGGCAGCAGAAAGCAGGACCTTGGAGGGAAAAGAGTCACATCAGTGAGATTTCTGAAATCTAGAGAAACAGCACTTGACTAGTAGACAGCAAACCTGGGTACTGAGTCACCAACCAGATATAAACACCGAGAACTTACTTCTTGTCCTCTTTGGGTTTCAGTTACCTCCTCTGCAAAACAAGCGGATTTCTAAGATCTTACCCAGTTCTTTACCATCAGGAACTCGGTTGCTCTAGAATTAGCTGCAAAAACTGCTCTTGCCACAAGAGGGAGTTCTCTTTCTGAAATCATAGAAATTCTGGGCATTGTCTTAATGAAAAGACTTAGGTAAACCATAACATTTCAGCATCCCGAAACTAAATGGGTCTTTCATAAATAGCCGAAACAAGTTCGAGGGCTCATTAACATTTTTAAACTTAGATTAAATTGTGACTAATTCCTCGCTTGAACAAAGCAGAAAAGGAGATTAGTTAGACTGATGGGCGACAGGAAACAAAAAGATTGAGAATTTATAAATTTAATGAAGGTGAATGGTTCTAACTTTCGCCCTCAGCTTTGTTAAAAATTTCAGGCCCGTTTAGTGCTTTTCTCCTTCTTCACAAATCAGCAAATCTTGGGAGTGTCCTGACCCTATATTAGAATTTTGTGTGCGTATTAAATACGGGACTCAAGGTGTGTAAATGACAACAAATAATTCTGGCAGGAAATAGACTGGCACAGACTGTGATAGGAGGAGCTGTTTATAGGATTCCAAATATTTGCATGAAAAGAGACATATTCCATCAAGATTCAACGTACTGCCTCCTTAAGAGATGTTTTCAAATACCCTGATGTCAGGTGATCTGGGGATTCCCGGATGGCACCAGCGGTAAAGAATCTCCCCGCCAATGCAGGAGACCTAAGAGACAAGGGTTTTATCCCTGGGTTGGGAAGATCCCCTGGAGGAGGGCACAGCAGCCTCCTCCAGTATTCTTGCCTGGAGAAACCCTCGGACAGAGGAGCCTGGAGGGCTCTGGTCCACAGGGTCACAAAGAGTAGGACACGGCTGCAGTGACTTTGCACAGCTCAGCAGGCGACATGTGGGCACACATCTGGCTGAGAACTAAGAGTTTCCTCCGTTCATCCTGGATCACCCCGATGCCCAGTTCTGTAACTGATCTACATTTTTTTCTTTCCTCTATTTTGCTGTGTTGCTAAAGAGAGATTTCCAGGCTGAAGTCATTTGACTTGCCTCCCACGGTGGAGGGCAGAAAATGGGATGTGATATTTTGGCTAGGGCTGGGAGAAGGGGAAGCACTAGCTGACTCTTGGTGGGCTTCACATGGCATCTCTCCTCACGCCCCAACCAAGCGTGTGTCTCAGAGTGTGGTGCCGTTCAGCATCAGCCATCTAATCCAATGTTTCCCAAAGTGTAGAGAGTCTTCCGTTCCTAGAACGGTATGTGACTTTCACTTATGCATGGGCGTGATAATTACGCTAGATCACACACTGAAAAGTGTTATTCCCTTTTCAGTTCTCAGCTATCCCTCCTCACAGTCTCGAGGAGATGCCTCGTTCTCATACTTGAATGTCTCTAAAACCCCTCTAACAGTTGTCAATTTCTCTTTTTAACAAAAAGAGAGAAGATCTCAAAAACCAGAGCCTTTAGCAGACAGCATTATCTAGCTCTAATACGACAGCATTGCATGATTTATTGCATTGATTTTCAGGGTTGTGTTCTATTTACGGCAATTACACTGGTTTTTCCATCCAGGTGACATCAAATCTATTTTTGAAGTAAAAGAATGAATCAACATATAGAAAAACAGTGTGTAAGTAACAGTACAGGCGGCGCACAGGTAAGTCAGAGACTGTGCAGAGGGTAGCAGGAAGTAGAGTGACTTGACAATAAACATCAGCTCTATCTTCTGATGCTGTGATAAATTCTCACATGTGTTGTGTCTCAGGTTCTATGATGGAACTGACCACTAATGAGTGACTTGAGTCAGGCTGACAGAAAAACAAACATGCCCCAATTTTCCTGCAACTAGTCGAGTTTTTTACTTTATTACATACATTAAATACCTCATATTGTTCCTTGGAGACAAACAGGGGAAAGAGGAAAATTCCTTTTGTGCCACATAATACAGTTCTATGTGAAATCCCACCATGGCCCATAGGCAAAATCCCAGAGCTGCCAATGCCATTTCAAAGGAAGTTCTCTATTTCCATATCCCTGCAGCTCAGAGTTAATAATACTTGGTTTACCTAATTACAACAAATTCTTTCCAATAATAATCCTTAAAACTAGCGCTTTTTCTGGCCCCGAGCCAGTGACTCAATAAAGCAAAACCCTGTTATTTCCTTTAGGCAGGAAATCCTTTTGCTATTACCTCGGATATATTTTATAAATTATAATTTTATTTGTATGTTTACCGCCAATTGGTACAAGCACACTTCTTGACCTGTGTGAGCTCCTTGAAGGCAGGGCTCTCTGAGTTGTTCCCTGCTGTATTCTCAGTGCTTGGAACAGTGCCTGCTCTTCAATAAACATTTGTTGATTAACTGGTAGATTCATTAACTGCACTGGTGGGAACAAGTCTTGATTTGGGGGAATGGTTCATTTATGTAAAGTGAACTGGAACATCTGTTCAGTGAA
This sequence comes from Cervus elaphus, assembly GCF_910594005.1. NCBI lineage: Eukaryota > Metazoa > Chordata > Mammalia > Artiodactyla > Cervidae > Cervus > Cervus elaphus. The sequence goes on along the minus strand of NC_057843.1, from coordinate 49,743,987 downwards.
GATGCATGGCACAGAAGCAGCTTTCGTCTTCATGAGGGAGATAAAGAAAGATACTAGCAATGCAGGGTATACCCAGCTTGGGAAATCACCTCTTCCAAAAAGCACCAGAGACTATTCATCATATTGAAGAGTGGAATCATCCTAGATGGGAAAACGACAAGTGATGATCCAAGGCCATCAGGGAAGCAGACTGGTTGGCCATTCATTGTACACTGCCAACAGCAAAGGGTACTTCCTGAGAAAGAATGCAGATTTACATAGTCTACTGAGGTTATTTTGATTTGGGCTTTGATCTTGTTTTAGGTAAACATTCTGTTGGTTTCACATATACTTTGGATTTCATACTGCCAACAAAAATAGTTTCCTTTAATTCAGTGGGAAATATAAAATCAACAGGAAATTTCAGGATCATAGAATCGTTGGTTTAGAAGAGACTGATCCCTCAAATCCTACCTGTTGTCACATTTCGTTTTCTCAACAGGTGTTTACTTCCGTGTTGGAGAGCATCAGTGATACAGTGTGTAGGCCCTTCTCTCAGGAAGTGTAATCACAGCTGTGTGGAGAAGACAGACAGGCAAGCCAGTAACCACAATTCATATTATTGTAGATCCTGGAAGAGGAGACAGTACCTGGTCCTGTTGGAGCATGTGGGAGAGGCCTGCACCCCGTCTCTGTGTGCAGAGTCGGGGCCAGTAGGAGCCTTTGGGATAATACTAATAACCTAAGTACCAGTACTTAGCCAGTTCAGTTCAGTTCAGTCGCTCAGTCATGTCTGACTCTTTGCGACCCCAGGGACTGCAGCACGCCAGGCCTCCCTGTACGTCACCAACTCCCGGAGCTTACCCAAACTCATGTCTATTGAGTCAGTGATGCCATCCAACCATCTTATCCTCTGTCGTCCCCTTCTCTTCCCACCTTCAATCTTTCCCAGCATCAGGGTCTTTTCCAAGGAGTCAGTTCTTTGCCTCAGATGGCCAAAGTATTGGAGTTTCAGCTTCAGCATCAGTCCTTCCAATGTATATTCAGCACTGATAGCAAGAAGGTAGCCATCTGCAAACTAAGAAGCAGGCCTTTGCTAGACACTGAAGCTGCAGGCACCTTGACCTTGGACTTCCCTGCCTCCAGAACTATCAGAAAGGAATGTTTGTGATTTCAACTACCCATTCTATGGTATTTGTTGTAGCAGCCCAAGCTAAGACAATGATGATGAACTTCAGCCCATTACCAGGTAAGTATAATCTGACCTGCTGCTTCCAGCTTGAAAGAGTCAGAGTGCCTCCTCTGTTATCCCAATAAAACCTTTTCAAACCCAAAGTAAAGTCTGACCAGGGACCCTGATGCAGTGCTTGGGCCAGACACTGAGTGATAAAAAGAAAAATCGCAAATACTCCCCTCCTCTAGATAGCATCAGAATTCATGCTGCTGTCAGCTGTTTGCACAGTACATTGCAATGATCAGTATTTAGAGCTCACATACTTTTTAAACCTGGTTCTTATTCTCGGATGAAAAGGGGGAGAAGTCTTTTTGTGTCATAGGCTGCCTTTGAACAAAACACTAGTAGTGGGGAGGGGAGGAAAAGGAGACAGTAACCAAAATATGCCTTCTGCGTTTTCCTAAGAAATTCTTGGAAGACGCCATCCATTCTTCTTTAGGAGAAAATAGAACAACTGATTTTAATTTTTTAGAAGCATGTTGATTTTTGAATAATTTATAGGAAATTAATTGCTACATGGATTTGTTCTTTTCCTTAAATTAAAAAAAATACTTTCTATTTCAAATAGTTTAAGACTCACAGGATGCTGCAAAAATAGTACAAAGGATTTCCACATACCCTTCACCCAGCTTCCCCAATGACATTATGTACACAACTATACAACACTGTCAAAGCCAGTTTTCCTTAGATTTTAATAGGTAACTTTATAAATGAGAAAAGTTTCTTTATTGTACATTTGTTCATTTCTAAATGCATTAATTCCCAAGGCTTAGTGATTTGAAAGTTGACTGAAACACGGTTCATTCCCTCAAGGAATTCATCATCTGGTGGGGAAAACAGACCAGGATGCTGTGTAAGTTCTAGGACACAGAAGCATAGTTCTCCAGAAACCGGAAGACAGCTCCAAAGACTCTGTGACCACTGCTGCTGCTAAGTCGTTTCAGTCGTGTCTGACTCTGTGCAACCCCATAAACGGCAGCCCACCAGGCTCCCCCGTCCCTGGGATTCTCCAGGCAAGAACACTGGAGTGGGTTGCCATTTCTTTCTCCGGACCACACAGACTCCTTAAAGACAAGCCTGAGTTGACCTGAATTACACGAAAAGACCAGAGAATATTTCAGGCCCAGGAACTGCATATGCTCCGTCCCACCAATATAAGACAGCAGGACTCCTCCAGAGAACCAAACTAAACCAGTTTGGAAGGATCGAAGAGCAAAGAGCATGTGTGTGCTTTGGGGAAGAGGAGGAAGGGAAGGGAAGAAAAGGACAGCAGATAAGGCGAGGCAGGCTCAAACAGGAGGTGATACAATTATGGCTGACTTGCAGTATTGTATGGTAGAAACCAACATATTGTATACCAATTCCCCTCAATTAAATTAAAAATAAAAAAACACAAATTTTTTTTTTTTAAAGTTACAACAGACTGTCAGGGGTCATATAATGAAAGATCCTGCTTCCTACTACCTTTGAAAGTTAACCTAAAATTCAAGGTGAGCCACTCGGGGCTTTGGGCAAAGAAGTATTATTATTATATCTGCATTTTAGAATGACTGCTCTGACAGCATTGTGGAAGATGGAGTGAGAAAGAGATCCAAAGGCAGGGAGATGAGAGGTGGAGATTTGGGAGGAAATTTAGTCTTAAATACATTAAAATAAGGTGGAGTTATCCAGTTGACTATATAAAGATACACACACACACACACACACACACACACACACACACATGACTGCAAGGTGATCATACCAGTCAATCCTAAAAGAAATCAGCCCTGAATATTCACTGGAAGAACTGGTGCTGAATCTGAATCTCCAATACTTTGGCCACCTGACGTGAAGAGCCAACTCATTGGAAAAGACCCTGATGTTGGGAAAGATTGAAGGCAGGAAGAGAAGGGGGAAACAGAGGATGAGATGGTTGGATGGCATCATCGACTCAAGGAACATGAGTTTGGTCAAACTCTGGGAAAGAGAAGAGGACAAGGAAGCTTGGCACGCTGCAGTCCATCGGGTTGCAAAGAGTTGAATGCAACAGAGCAACTGAAGAACCAAAAAATGTGTATATATACATGCAGCTGGGCTTTCCAGGTGGCTCAGTGGTAAAGAATCTGCCTACCAGCGCAAGAAGCACAAGGTAAGTGGGTTCAATCCCTGTTGGGAATGGCAACATGGTCCAGTATTTTTGCCTGAAAAATTCCATGGACAGAGGAGCCTGGTGGCCTACAGTCCATGAGGTAGCAAAGAGACTGAGCATACACACATACATATAGCTAATTCTAGTGATAAAATTATTAATTATTAATTTATTATATAATATATATAATAGGTTATACCTTCTATACCTGGTTAGAGCTGCAACTTTGTTTGATATGAGAAAACCATGCTAACGTAAGTTCTTATCTTTCAATTCAGTTTGTTCCTTTTACAACAGGAAGTCTCCACCAAAACATCAACTTGGGTGGTCACCTTTGCTCCCCCAGAGTCATGCAGATAGTAGGGGCTCAGTATTTCCTAAGTGAATGCATGACTGCGCTGTTAGTTTCCTAGGTTATTTAAGTTTTTCTCATTTTGATCTCTTTCTTCTCACTAGCTGATGTCCCATCTATATGACCCCAACCCCCATTTATTCCCTTTTCCTCTTTATTCTTGGTCATGTGACAACACCCACTTAAGTAGCTTGACAGAGAGAGCCCTCCTCATCCAGCAAAAGTTAGAATGGCAGGGGACACCCAGCACCCAACTTGTCTGCTGAGAGAAGAAGGAGGTAGTGTTTCCTGGAGGCAAACACACAGTCGTCAGCCCATGAATGCTGCTATCAAACTCAGAAGCGAGAAACTTCACATCTCTGGCCTCTGACTTCTCCGCCATAGATGGGAACACAGTATTTGTCTTTACTCACTTATTTGTCTTTACTCACTTATTTGTCTTTACTCACCATTTCTAGCTTTATGTAGTTTCTAAGATATTACATAATATCTTTACTCCAATAAAAACAGAATATGACAAACAGTAATTTTTGAAAAGTGCACTCAAAAAAACTGAGTTATATAACTGCCTGGAGAATCCCATGGACAGAAGAGCCTGGTGTGCTATAATCCATAGGGTTGCAGAGTTGGACATGATTGAAGTGACTTAGCGTGCATGCACACATACACACACACACACACACAAGGTTTTTCAACTGAATTTTGGTAAGGATTTTGGCTGATGAAATTCCTTTATGCTATTGTTATCTAATAATAAGCAAACACACACACACAAAACTTGGTAGCATACATGAACCATGAATTCATTCTTCTATTTATTAAACAAATATTCCTTGGGTACCTGGTGATACTGCAGCAAAATAAAGAGCTTGCTTTTCTGGAACTTACATTCTGATGGAGTGAGGAGTTACAAACACACCTTGTAAGAGGTTGCTGAGCTCCAAGGAGGTAAGTGTCTGGAGCCACACGCTGGTAGTAATCACTATCATTGTCCTCATCCCCATGTTTGCAGCACGCTTGACAGCTCCCAAAGTGTTCCCTCACTCGTTATTTCATTCTTCACATTAGAGGGAGGGCAGATGTTTTGGTAGAAAAGAAAACAAAGTTCAGAGCACGCAATATCATGTGGCCAGGGTATCTAATGATTAAACTCTAGAGTTTGGCTTTAGAAACACTGTTAACCCAAGAAAAATCTTAATCCAAGACAACCTAAGGAGATGTCTTGATCACTTGTGGGCTGACAAACTGATTGCATTTAAAGTAATACCCATGCAACCATCAAACAAATATTTGCATTTTTTCCAAGCTGATAAGAAGGACTTTGTTCACAATGAAAGGAGCTGTAGGAATGAAAAGCAGGTAAAGACAGGATGGCCACAACCTTGGCCTCTGAGCCTAGAGGGACACTCCCAAGTACATTCTCAGGGGTGGGGTGGCCCAGAGAAATGCATAGGTGGGCTTCTCACTCTACATCCCCAAGCTCTTTCCCTACCTTGAGAAGCTCCTTAAAAGGGCTGCCATTTGATTCTGAAACTTCTAGATTTGGAAGAGCCTGTATTACCCTTCAGAAAGGGTTAAATGGTAGATGAATATTCATTAACCAGCTAAATAAAGGGGTGATTTTAATAATCTAAAAATCATTTTGCTTTAGGATGCAACCCTACACTGTCTGTATTATTTTTGCACTCATTTGCCAGGTTTCTGTCAATAAAAAGGTGTTTCACCAGAGCACATCCTTTTTGTTAACAGAAAGTTAGCCCTTTATTTTTGGAAAACAAATAGAGCTTGGTGACTGCGGGGAAGCTCTTTGCTACTGACTAATTTATATATGTGCCCAACTGTTCACTGAGGTAGATAATGCAACTCCTTGAAAATGCTGACTCTGCTGGCCCCTTGTACTTCTTTGGTTTAATAAGAGAGCAGAGTTATTGAGTTTAAAGGTGACACCTTCTGACCCCTAAAGTCTGTCTGAAGTCCAGAACCAGATGTGTTATAATACAGATAAACTGTATTTCCTGCAGATGTAACAAATACATTTTAGCTTGATTCAGGTAATAGTATCTCTACATATCAGGCTTGTTGGAAAAGCTGGTTTTGTTTGGAAACGTAATCTTGGAAGGTTTTGTGAGGACAGTTCTCAGGATGAGAAAACAAATAAGGATCTCGACACTCAGGCCATCTTTGCTTTTCTTTGGGTCACGTGATATGAGAAGGAGCGTGGCTCCCCGGGTAGCTGTTATTCTACTTTGCACTTGTAAAATGTTGAGTTTTCTGCTGCTTATGTTTTGTACTGTTTGAGTTAGTAAAAAATAAACACAGGGAGAAAATTAAATTGGCAAAGGGATCCCAGCAAGAGGATGCAAAGGCAATATCTGCTGTCTCTTTAATACAGAGCTGTGTCAAGGATGAAGAAAAACTATCTCCTCTGACACACATCCATGCTTATTTTTATTGTGGCAAATATGATTATAATTATGACATGTTTCTATCTTTTCAGACATCTCTCAAGGAGATGACAGTGTATTTTGCATAGTTTTAGAGCAGCTGAGCCATGGTTTAGGAAAATGATTTTCTCAGGGGACTAAGGGCATGATTGAATGGATGGTAATGGGGCTACTGATTTTTAGAAGTTGGCCCTACCCTTCCAGTTGGCATGTTTCAGACTGGTTATTATCAGGAGAAACCCATTCATTTGATGAAACAGTGAGGTCATTGAGATGACCCCACCCTTCCTACACTTACAATGCTGAGACCTTTTCAACCAGCATCAGATGCCAAAAGCTGGCAATGGGTGGAGTCTCCCAACCAAATTGAACCGGGAGACTTGTCTTCTGGAGAAAGTTGATTTCATGCTCCACATGCAAAGAACTAAAGACAGTATGTACGAGACAGGCTTGGATAAGGGAAATCGCAGATGCACAGAATTTTCAAATAATCGAGAAATCAGGGATCATCTAAATCAACCAAATTGTGTACCAGTGGAAAAAACCTTTGCAATTACATCACCTTTTTTCCCCCACCCATACTCCACAATGGTGAAAATTAGATTGTTTTAAGGAAGCATTACATGCAATAATCTTGAGCATTATCTGATAGAGCAATTTCCTATTCTGGCTCAAATTCTATAAGTAAGTGCTTTTCTCAAATTCTAATTCCCAAATCCTGCTTTTTATATTTCTAAAAAGAAAAAATAAATTCAAGGTTAGTATTTTTCCCCTGTTCCTATTTAATGTCAACAGTTCCTGGTGTATCACTCATGATAGAACAGTACTTGGTGATCAAAGCAGGTGATCAATACATGTTCTTGCATGAATGAATAAATTACAGTTGATGTCTTCTTTGTGCTAGGCGTTTGAGGACCATTGAAATTAACCCACCAGACTTTTTACTTCTAATGAAGCTACAGGTAAAAAGAAGAAACAATATACAAAAATACAGAAGCATACAAAGTAGAAAGTAACTTATGTTTATGTACCAGCTCATTTAAGCTGCACAACAACCAAATAGGTAAATATTATTATTCCTAGTTTACAGATACAAGCACAAACTAACCAGGACACCTTTATGAAGAAGAAATATTTGAAGTATACTTAAAGATAAACAAGATCTTGGTTTCTCAGGGATAAAAAAGTGTGAGGAACTGTTAGGGTTTGAGATATTCCCTACATGCAAGCTAACAAGTTAACCCGCTCTAGTATAGACTCCGGTAGAAGACATGAGACTCTGGGGGTGAGAAGCAAAGAACAGTAGTTTATTATTCACACTGATAGCTTGCATTCATGGCAGGATCCCAGTTATTAGCTGTCACCTATTTCCGGGGTGCCATCTGCAGGTGTCAGTGGTAAAGATGTACAACTTCGTTTGCCTTGCACAGATCTTTTTATCTTTCACAGTTGTCTCCAAACAGGGAAGCCAGAAAAATGGATGTAGTTATATGTCACTGTGGCACTTGGAAGAAAGTTTGCTAGCGGAAGTATGTTTCTAGTGGTGAGGAAAATACTTTGGCTTAATTCTAAGCTAGTCCAGAAGTGAGCTAAATTCCTAATAATTTTAATGTTCTCTTTATTTGAGTAGGCGAGAAAAGTAAAGGAGAAAGAGAATGCTTTTAAAGCCCTAGTGGGGTTTGGAGAAGGCAATGGCACCCCACTCCAGTGCTCTTGCCTGGAAAATCCCATGGAGGGAGGAGCCTGCTAGGCTGCGGTCCATGGGTTGCGAAGAGCCGGACACGACTGAGCAACTTCACTTTCACTTCTCACTTTCATGCAATGGAGAAGAAAATGGCAACCCACTCCAGTGTTCTTGCCTGGAGAATCCCAGGGACAGGGGAGCCTGGTGGGCTGCCCTCTATGGGGTCGCACAGAGTCAGACATGACTGAAATGACTTGGCAGCAGCAGCAGCAGTAGCGGGGTTTTGCACACATTTCATTATGATATTATATTAGTCTGATATGTTGGGCCACCATAACAGAATACCAAAGACTGGGTGGCTTAAGCAACATAAGTTTATTTCCTCATCATTCTGGAGACTGGAAATAAAAAAATCAATGCATGAGCAGGGTTGATGTCTGGTGAGAGCTCTCCCATTGGGTTGCATATGGCTGCCTCCTGTCTGCTCATAAGGGTTTTTCCTTGGTGCAGATACACAGAGGAAAGGGAGGGAATGAGAGAGTGAGAGAGAGACAGCATGCTTTCTATTATCTTTTCTTACAATGACACTAATCCCATTGGGTCAGGGCCCCAACTTTATGACCTCATTTGACTTTACCTACTAAAAATTTAACTTTACTCCAGGGAGTTCCCTGGTGGTCCAGTGCATCAGACTGCATGCTCCCAGTGCAGGGGGCCTGAGTTCCACCCATGATCAGGGAACAAGATTCCACATCCCACAACTAAAAATCCCACATACCATAAAGAAGATCAAAGATTCTGCCTGCTGCAACTGAAACCTAGGGCAGCCAAATGAATAAATAAATATTGTTTGAAAAAAACTCTACCTCCAAGTACAGCCCCCTCAGGGGTAAGGGCTTAAACATATGAACTAGAGGTAGGGAGTAGGTGGAGGCAGACAAAATTTGGTCCAGAGCAATCTCATGTAATCCTTAATCAGTTCCAGAAGGTCTTGGTTTCCATTATACAGATGGGGAAACTGGCTCAAAGAGGTTCAGTGAATTGTGCAAGGTCATGAAACTGATAAGTGGAACAGCAAAGAATGAAACATTGTTCTGGTTTAAAGCTCATTTGGTTTTCAGTGTCACAGGCTACCTTGCAGTGGTCATTTGCCAATATCTCCAATATACTAAACACTCACAAGTGTCAGCAACTTTGCCATAGACTTTACAAGGTAAAAATTATGGTCTCTCAACAACAAAGACAGAGAAGTTAAATGATTTGCCAAAAAACACAGAAAACAGAAAAATAAAAAACTTAAATCCAGGTTAATTGTACTCTAAAGCTAACATTTCTGTTCTGTTCCTCTACCGTGCACTTCTGGGGTTTGTCAGTTACTTAAGAATCAATATTTTAATTATTATAAATGTATTATAATGTATTATAATACATTATAATGTATTATAAACCAGCCTAATTCAAACTTTCTATAACCATGTTAATTTCATAACACGAAAAAAAATTCACAGAACACTGATAAGGCTGTGAAGTTTCAATATATATAAAAGGCAAAAGACATCAAAATCAAATTTATATTGGGTTGTGCCTAAAATTTAAAGGGAACTCAGTATGAATTGCAATCATTTGGAAGAAACATTAATAGGTATCGGGGCTGCAGGCCATGAGTCTCAGTACAATATCTTTCATTTGAAAGTTTTGTCTGGTCCAGTTAAAGTTATGTTTTCCACCCAAAGGTGGCAGCACATGTACTATAGCTTTTTGGTGTGCTTTTGACTGCATTTAACACAGCAGAGTCTTTGTGAGCTTCAAGGACCTTAAAGATCATCTACAACAGTCCCATCATGTTGAAGTAGAGGAAACTGAGGCTGAGAAAGATCCTATGACCTGCTGAACACACCACAACTTTCAGAACCATACCCCAAACCAGAATGCAAGTTACCCAAGCTTAGACCTGTCTTCACTATACTAAGCTCTCCTTAGCTCTGCAACACATTCATAGCTGACAGGTAAAGATGACAGAGTGAACTTGAGTTTGAAAGAGGAAAGGAAGAAAGAAAGGAAAGAGGAAGAAAAGCAAGAAAAATAGATATTAGATTCAGGAAAAAAATATTTAAGTCTTTAAGCAAGCTGTAACTTCACAGCAACTTCAGAAGCTTACTTCCATTTGTAAAATAGGTCTCCTGTTCTAGGGAACAGTTTGGAATCCCTTATTGTACACAACATCAAACATACATGGGTCAGATATACTGAACTGGCAACACCTGGGAGCTTATTGGATACATAAGTCTTCAGTCCTCTTTCCTCCAGAATTGCTGGATCAGAATCTGCATTTTACAAGATCCCCAAGAGATTCACAGACACATAAAAGTTGGAGAAATACTGGCTCAGAGTCTAGCATGGTTCTCAAGTGTGGTCACTAGACCAGCGGCATCAGCATCACCAGTTAAATCAGAAATTGGGTGGAGCTCAGCAATCTGTTTACTACAGGCCCTCCCGGTGATTCAGATGCATGATGAAATTTGACAAGCCCTGCTCTGAACTTTCTGACTCCTTTGCCCTCAAAAGTCCTACATCTCTGTAACTACAACTGTTGGACTTGGTCTACATTGTTTTTTATCCAGATACCATCTCTCTGTTTTCCTCCCTTCTGCCTGAGTGCTTTATAACAGTCCTACTCAAATAAATGGTTTAGCTTCTGTTTGTTGGCTTAATTATGCACGCGCACGTACACACACACACACACACACACACACACACACACACAGATCTATATAATTGCTGCTGAGTAACTAGTTTCCTGGTTAAGGTACCAGTAGGAGCCATTAACTAGTTAGGCAGAATGACAGTGCCTGAAATGGGAACATTCAAACTTTCAGGATTTACTCAAGAGGAGATTTCGATGAAACTTGTCCTTACTTTGCTCTGGCCCCAGTCCACAGGGATGAAAGCATAGGGACTTTTGGATTCCCTTCAGGAACCTATGAAGTGACCAAAAGTCAGAAACCTTCTGTAACAGAGTATTGAATTGGGGTGCATTCACAGAAGCACATGAGAGGACACAGCACTCCTTCCTCTCCCGATAGAAGAAGATTGAGATGCAAATGTTACTCCGGGAAACAAAGGTCTCCACAGCCCTGTTTTTAGCTGCAAGTATTTTTTGCAGCAAAGGCAGTGCTCTCTCAGACTATGGGGCTCAGAAAAATTTAAATGCAGTAAAACTCTATCTGTATAATAGAACCAAGGTGCCTCCAGCATGGGGAGTTTTATGAAGCAGCATTCCTCAAAGCTCAACGCTGGACACTTTCAGGCACCAGCTTAGTGGTAAAAGAGGAATAAGGTTATAAGGTGAAATTTTTATTATTTTGTTGTTGTTCAACGACTGGGTGTTAGGGAAAGACCCAACTGGAAATCAAATTTTTAAAAACAATTTATCCCCCAGAGCAAGTAGTTTATTTCCTCATTTGTAAAACAAGGATATAATTTCCCTGTCTACCTCATCTAAATGTTAATAGAGTCAAATGAGATTACATATATAAAAGAATTTTATAAATGTGTTTTACATATGTAGATATGTAATGTATAGCCATTATCATAAAACTATCATTAAATATTATTATTTTCTTTACTGGTGAATTTTCAAGGCTTCTTTTCCTGTTCATAACTAATACACAAGAAGAGATACTATGGTTTTGTAATTTAAATGAACAAGGGTTGGCAAGCTTTTCCTCTGAACTTCCAGATAGGAAAGGTTTTTGGCTTTACAGGCCATATGATTGCAACTGCTCAACTCTGTGATAGTCACTGGAGAATAGCAGCTATAGGTACACACTCATGGGCATGGCTGTGTTTCTGTAAAACTTTATTTTAAAAAACCAGTGACAGGTGGAATTTGACACTGGAGTCTATCTACTCCTCACCTGAAGTGTTGGTTTGAGTCTTAACATTCTGATAAACTTCTGTCACAGTTGGGAGTCCAGAAACAAATGAAAGAAAAAGTAAAGCTCCTTTACTTTTGATAGAAAGTTTCTTTCAATGTGGTGTTTTGGAAGGAGAAAGGAAAGCTTTAAGTAAAGGTAATGGTGAGAATTCTATTCAAATGAACAATTATTTATTGTATGTCTGCTATATCAAGCACTGTCCTCAGCTATGGGATTGTAACGTTGAATGAGCCTGCCCCTAACCCCCTCACTTGCATGCTAAATCACTTCGGTCATGTCTGACTCTTTGTGACCCTGTGGACTGGAGACCTCCAGGGTCCTCTGTCCATGGAATTCTCCAGGCAAGAACTGAATACTGGAGTGAGTTGCCATGCCCTCTTCCAGAGGATCTTCTTGACTTGAGTCTCTTGTGTCTCCTGACTCCTTCAAAGTGTTTGTCATCTAGACCATAGCAGAGATTCCACAGGTGGAGATATGTGGGTGGGGCTGAGAAAGGGGATAGTTTTGAACAATAAGCTGTGAAGTCAGAATAGGTCAGCTTTGAGCACTTACTATAGGTTCAAGGCTGTGCTGGTCACCATGGGGAGAGACATGATCGTGTTACCCATGGTGATCAACACAGCCCACAGTCCAACTAGTTGTTGGAATTAATAAGCAATGCAGACCATATACTACAGACAATAAGTAAGGACTAGACTGAGTGTGAGATAGAGAAGGCTTCATCAAGGAGGAGGGACTAACTTGGAGGGTCTGGGAAAGGCTCAGGTTGACCTTCCTCTGAAGGTTGGCAGTTTGGAGGCAGACTGGATCTTGCAGCACATCCAACTCCACCTGGTATTAGAGTTCTTGGCCAATAAGCAGAGAGAAACCATGTACCTCCTTTTTGATCTGCCAACTTTCACAAAGAAAGATAGACTGAATACTACCCTCCCCTGCCCCCCATCCAAAGAGTAATCTGGGAATTGTTGAAAACTTTCTGGTTTGGCAATTTTTTTGGGTGAAAGAAAAATCTACTCCAACCATTTTGAGACTCAAGACAAAGCCAACTTCACATGGCCTTATGTCTATTATAGCAACAGTAAAACCAGATTTGTTATAGCTGGAAAGCTGAAGTCATTGATAGATGGTGCTGGGCCACCTTACTTTGTGGGAGAAACAATAGCCTTTCTTCAGATGCCTGTGATACCACTGAAAAAACTAAGGTTAGAAATAGAACCTTGACATACGAAAGAACTGGTCACCCATCTGTGCTCTGTAGTACAGAATACATTCTTATGTGGTCTAATTCAACCATCAAGGTGGCAAATGTGACAAGTAACAGACACATTTCCTGAAATCCTGCCCAACAAATACACACTTAGATATTTTATTTTCAAGTTAGAAACAAAAATGTTACCTCATATTCTTAACACATTCATCAAGCTGTGAGGGTATTAATAAAGCCATAAGAAAAGAGAAATTACAAGAAATACTTTGGAGAAATAATATTAATCATAAATAATAGTTAATCTTTATTTACTATTTGCCATGTATCAGGTAGGGCTTGGGCTTTCCTGGTGGCTCAGGTGGTAAAGAATCTGCCTGCAGTGTGGGAGACCTGGGTTGGATCCGTGGGTTGGGAAGATCCCCCAGAGGAGAGCATGGCAACCCACTCCAGTATTCTTGCCTGGAGAAGCCCCATGGACAGAGGAGCCTGGTGGGCTACAGTCCATGGGGTTGCAAAGAGTGACCGGACATGCCTGAGTGACTACACACAACACAGGTAGGGCTTTATATTAACTAACTTATTAAAACTTACACTACCTCTGCTAACTCTATGATCCTATATTAAAGGTGATATTATTCTTGCTATATTAGAGGTGATAAAACAGACTAAGAGGGACTACATAATTTTCCAAGGTCTCCCAGATGGTAACTCCTTTCCAAGCCAAAGTTTAAATCATAGAATAAGACCTCCTTGGGTGTAATCAAGGGAAGGTATGGGAAGGACCCTCCAAAGAGAGAATTTTTAAAGGGAATGATGAAAACAGGATCTACCTATCTTTGAATCTACAAGGTGGAGAGTCCTTATTGTCAAGGCTGGTTAAGAAAATTGTGGCCCAGTGAAACACAGCATGTCAATGTCCACCACCCGGGTCCCCTGACCCCATTTCCTGGTTTCACATTTTCTTAATTGACTATGCTAAAGCCTTTGTGTGGATCACAAAAAAAATTGGAAAATTCTTAAAGTGATGGGAATTCCAGATCGCCTTACTTGCCTCCTGTGAAACCTGTATGCAGGTCAAGAAGCAACAGTTATAACAAGACACGCAACAACAGACTGGTTCAAAATTGGGAAAGGAGTATGAAAAAGCTGTATCTTGTCACCCTGCTTATTTACCTTATATGAAGAATACATCATGTGAAATTCTGGGCTGGATGAAGCACAAGCTGGAATCAAGATTGCTGGGAGAAATATTAATAACCTTAGATATGCAGATGACACCACCCTTATGGCAGAAAGCCAAGAGGAACTAAAGAGCTTCTTGATGAAGGTGAAAGAGGAGAGTGAAAAGGCTGACTCAAAAAAAACTCAACATTAAAAAAACTAAGATCATGGCATCTGGTCCCATCACCTCATGGCAAATAGATGGGGAAACGATGGAAACAGTGACAGACTTTATTTTCTTAGGCTCCAAAATCATTGCAGATGGTGAGTGCAGCCATGAAATTAAAAGATGTTTCCTTCTTGGAAGAAAAGCTATGACTAACCTAGACAGCTCATTAAAAAGCAGAGACGTTACTTTGCCAACAAAGGTCTATCTAGTCAAGGCTATGGTTTTTGCAGTAGTCATGTATGGATGTGAGAGTTGGACTATAAAGAAAGCTGCATAGAAGAATTGATGCTTTTGAACTGTGGTGGTGGAGAAGGTTCTTGAGAGTCCCTTGGATTGCAAGGAGATCCAGTCAGTCCATCCTAAAGGAGATCAGTCCTGAGTGTTCATTGGAAGGACTGATGTTGAAGCTGAAACTCCAATACTTTGGCCACCTGATGCAAAGAGTTGACTCATTTGAAAAGACCCTGATGCTGGGAAAGATTGAGGGCAGAAGGAGAAGGGGACAACAGAGGATGAGATGGTTGGATGGCATCACTGACTCAATGCACTTGAGTTTGAGTAAACTCCAGGAGTTGGTGATAGACAGGAAGGTCTGAAGTGCCGCAGTCCATGGGGTCGCAAAGAGTCAGACACGACTGAGCGACTGAACTGAACTGAACTGAATGTGAAGAGCTGACTCATTAGAAAAGACCCTGATGTTGGGAAAGATTGAAAGCAGGAGGAGAAGGGGACAACAGAGGATGAGATGGGTGGAATGGCATCACTGACTCAATAGACATGAGTTTGAGGAAGCTCTGGGAGATGGTGAAGGACAGGGAAGCCTGGCATGCTGTAGTCCATGAGGTCGCAAAGAGTCAGACACCACCGAGCAGAACTGAACAATAACAATGTTTCCTTGAGCCATCTGCAAGATCTGAGGAGAAATATACATACTAGCTGGCAATGCCTGCTAGGCTCATTCATTCTACATTTAACAAATACTGTCTGATATGATTTGGGGTGGGACAAGGGAAAGCTCCCAATTCCTTTTTTTTTTTTTTTTTAAATGTATTTCTACTTCTTTTAAAATCTTTCTTAGTTCCTGTATTGGAGATGTATAGCTTTTTCTTCTAAAAAACTGAACCCAGTATTTGTTTACTGCATATTTTAAAGGAGAGTCACAGTTGCACATAATTAAACTAAGGGAGATAGAGTGCTTTGTCCAAAAGGGAAAAGCCTTCTTGAAAGCTGTTAATGCTGTGCTCCATAACATCTCCCATCCTTCATCATTCTAGCTTGCATTCAGCACACTGAATGCTGCTCTGAAGCCACTGTTGCAACACATGTTTGTTTTTCTATGATTGTTTTAAGAAGCTCCCTGAGTCATTTGTGCTTTTTTGAGGGTGAGATCAAATTCTTAAGCAGGGAAGGAAAGAAACATTTTCTAGGTTCTGACTGCATTTTACATTTTCTTGCCTCAGGAATCTTTAAAATGCCACTCTAATATGGGTGCTGTGATTCAAGGTGAGTTGTCCAGAGTTACCTAACCTGACAAAACAAAGATTTGAACCCAAAGCCTTTCAGCTCCTAAATTGCACTCTCTTCCTACTGCACTGGATAGCAGCTTATATTGCTGGTGGAAGGTTAAGAGATAAAAAATAATATCTTCAAAAATTTTTAAACTTTATTTTATCTTATTCCAAAAAAGGCATATGAATATCAGGCTTAGGTTACAAAGTTCCATAGAGAATAAGAAAATTTAAAACAATTACAACTACAGTGAGTGTAAAATGAGGTTAACATTCATTTTTAGCACATTACAGAATTCTTCAGTATGTGCAGTATGACTCAGCTACTTGATCCTATTCATTTCCCTTTAACAGATGTGTAAGGAAAGAAGGAGAGGTAGACTGATTTGGTCTAAATTCACAAAGCTTAGTGGAGCCTAGAAATCTCTCACTCCACCTCCATCTCACCCCTCCCAGGTTTTCTGAACCCCCTCTCACCCTATGCTTCCCTTATTAGAATGATTACGATCTGTAAGTTGACTATAAACTGACTGGATTCCAACATGAATTGACTGCATTGACATTAGAAGGTAAGCTGTAGTTCTTGCATTGCTTTTGACTTTGTAGGGATCAATGCTGACCTTTTATTTCCTTCTTTGGTGGACACAGCATATCAGTCTTTTGAATGGAATAAACCTACCTCAGTTCAGTTCAGTCACTCAGTCGTGTCTGACTCTTTGCGACCCCATGGACTGCAACACGACAGGCCTCCTGTCCATCACCAACTCATGGAGCTTACTCAAACTCATGTCCATTGAGTCGGTGATGCCATCCAACCATCTTGTCTTCTGTTGTCCCCTTCTCCTCCTGCCTTCAATCTTTCCCAACATCATGGTCTTTTCTAATGAGTTAGTTCTTCACATCAGGTGGCCAAAGTATTGGAGTTTCAGCTTCAACATCAGTCCTTCCAATGAATATTCAGGACTGATTTCCTTTAGGATGGACTGGTTGGATCGCCTTGCAGTCCAAGGGACTCTCAAGAGTCTTCTCCAACACCACAGCTCAAAAGCATCAATTCTTTGGTGCTCAGCCTTCTTTATAGTCCAACTCTCACACCCATACATGACTACTGGAAAAACCATAGCGTTGACTAGCTGGAATCAAGACTGCCGGGAGTAGTATCACCAACCTCAGATATGCAGTTGACACCAGCATGTGCTTCATCCAGCCCAGCATTTCTCATGATGTACTCTGCATATAAGTTAAATAAGTAGCGTGACAATATACAGCCTCGATGTGCTCCTTTTCCTATTTGGAACCAGTCTGTTGTTCCATGTCCGGTTCTAATTGTTGCTTCCTGACCTGCATACAGATTTCTCAAGAGGCAGATCAGGTGCTCTGGTATTCCCTTCTCTTTAAGACTTTTCCACAGTTTGTGGTGATCCACACAGTCAAAGGCTTTGGCATAGTCAATAAAGCAGAAATAGATGTTTTTCTGGAACTTTCTTCCTTTTTCAATAATCCAATTAATGTTGACAATTTGATCTCTGGTTCCTCTGCCCTTTCTAAAACCAACTTGAACATCTGGAAGTTTACGGTTCACATATTGTTGAAGCCTAGCTTGGAGAATTTTGAGCATTAAAACCTACCTACGGATCTCTAATCTGAAAACTGTAAGATACCAATGAAAGAAATTCATGACACAAATAGATGGAAGAATATACCATGTTCTTGGATTAGAAGAATCAATATTGTTGAAATGACTATACTGTTCAAGGCAATCTACAGATTCAGTGCAATCCCTATCAAATTACCAATGGCATTTTTCACAGATCTAGAAGAAAACAAATCCCAGAACTTACATGGAAACAAAAAAGATCACAAATAGACAAAGCAATTCTGAGAAAGAAAACTGGAGCTGGTGTAATCAGGTTCCTTGACTTCAGACTATACTAAAAGTTACAGTCATCAAAACTGTAACAGTTCAGTTCAGTTCAATCACTCAGTTGTGTCATGACTTTGTGACTTCATGGACAGCAGCATACCAGGCTTCCCTGTCCATCACCAACTCCTGAGCTTGCTCAAACTCATGTCCATGGAGTCAGTAATGCCATTCAACCATTTCATCTTCTGTCATACCCTTCTCCTTCCACCTTCGGTCTTTACCAGTATCAGGGTCTTTTCCAATGAGTCAGCTCTTTGCATCAGGTGGTCAAAGTATTGGAGTTTCAGCTTCAGCATCAGTCCTTCCAATAACACCCAGGATTGATCTCTTTTAGGATGGACTGGTTGGATCTCCTTGCAGTCCAAGGGACTCTCAAGAGTCTTCTCTAACGCCACAGCTCAAAAGCATCAATTCTTCAGTGCTCAACCTCTTTATGGTCCAGCTCTCACACTCATACATGACTACTGGAAAAACTATAGACCTTTGTTGGTAAAGTAAAGTCTCTGCTTTTTAATGCTCTGTCAGTATGGTACCAAAACAGCTGGCATAAAAATACAAATACAGGTCAATGGAACAGGACAGAAAACCCAGAAGTAATCTCATGCACTTCTGGTCAATTAATCTAAAATCAAGGAGGCAAGAATGTATAACAGGGGAAATACAGTTTCTTCAATAAGTGGTGCTAGGAAAACTGAACAGCAACATATAAAAGAATGAAATTAGAATACTCTTTAACACCATACACAAAAATTAACTCAAAATGGATCAAAAACTAAGTGTAAGACTGGACACTATAAAACTTTCAGAGGAAGACATTGGCAGAACACTCTTTGACATAAACCACAGCAATACTTTTTTGATCCACCTCCTAATGAAAATAGAAACAAAACTGAAAAAAAAATGGGCCTTTATTAAAGTTAAAAGTTTCTGCACAGGAAGGGAAACTATAAACAAAATGAAAAGATAACCCACAGAATCAGAGAAAATATTTGCAAATGACTGACAAGGGATTCCTCTCCAAAATATACAAATAGTTTATGCAGCTCTATGTTAAAAAAAAAACACAACAAACAAATCAAAAAATGGGTAGAAGGGTTGGGAGGTTAGAGGTAGGTTCAAGAAGGAGGGGACATAAGTGTATCTATGACTGATTCATGTTGATGTATGAAAGAAACCAACATAGTATTGTAAAGCAATTATCCTCCAATTAAAAATTAAAAAAAAAAAACTTAAATGGGCAGAATATCTAAATAGACATTTTTTCAGAGAAGACATACAGATGGCCAAAAAGCACATGAAAATATGCTCAACATCATTAACTATCAGAGAAGTGCAAGTCAAAACTACAATGAGATATCACCTCATACCAGCCAGAATAACCATTATCAAAAAGTCTACAAATGATAAATGCTGAAGAGGGCGTAGAGAAAAAGGAACACTTCTACACTGTTGGTGGGAATATAAATTTGTACAACCACTATGGGGAACAGTACAGAGGTTCCTTAAAAAACTAAAAATAGAACTACCATATGATCTAGCAAACCCACTCCCATGGGCATATATCTGGAGAAAACCATAATCAGAAAGGATACAAGCACTGCAATGTTCACTGAGGCACTATTTACAATAGCCAAGACACAGAAGCAACCTAAATGTCCATTACCAGAGAAATGGATAAAGAAGATGTGGTACATATACGCAATATTACTAAGCCATTAAAAAGAATGAAATAATGCCATCTGTAGCAACATGGATGGGCCTGGAGACTATCACAGCAAGTGACATAAGTCAGACAGAGAAAGACAAATATCATATGATATCACTCATATATGGAGTCTAATCAAAAAAAAGGGGAAAAGAAAAGAAACAAATGAATTTATTTACAAAACAGAAACATACTTACAGATATCAAAAAAAAACTTATGGTTACCAAAGGGGAAATGTGGGGGTGGGGGGGGGGGAGAGTAGGATAAATCAGGAGCTGGGCATGAATGCACACACACTACTATATATAAGATAGGTAACCAACAAGGACCTCTGTGTAGTACAGGGAACTCTACTCAATATTCTGTGATAACCTATATGAGAAAAGAATCTAAAAAAGAATGAATATACTGAATCACTTTGTTGTACACCCGAAACTAATACATTGTAAATCAACTATACTCCAATAAAATTTTAAAAGAAATAAAAATAATACTTAGAATGAATAACAGTAAAATGAAGTAAAATAAAATAAATGTCTCTTCCAGAATATACTGCCTGAAGTCAACAAAAAATTCACTATATTAAAATGTTATATTACATGTAATGTAATATTATATCCTATGTAATATATGCTATAGTTACCTTGTGAAGTTGACTCTTACAATTATATATTTTAATTTCATATGTATATATAAGATATATCCCATAGTTACCCCATGAAAATAATATTATAACCCTTTAAAAAATATTAAGCTGTTACTTTGATGTCAGCCTATAGGATATGCTACAATTTTTGTGATTCTGCTTTCAGAGCTCTTCATTTATTAGTAAACCAGGAACCTCAAGAAATGCAGATTGCCTCTGCAAAGCACTGGCTTGGGAAGCAGTCTGTGGCTTTGCTTTTGTTAGTGATGCTATAGACTAGCAAATGAGATCCAGGCCCATCACAGACAGAAGTGTCTCTGATCTTGTTTTTAGAAGGAGGTGGCTGATTGGCAAAGTTCACACTTGATTGAAAGTACTGGCCAGGACCTGTGACACACGTGACCAGGCTGCCCTCCTCTCCTTGGCCAGGCTGTTCTTTCCTGCATTCCCCATGGTCTGTCTGCGGCCTGCCCTCCTTTCCTCTACAGGAGTCAGGGTACATGTGAAGAAGGACAGAGCAGGTGATAACATGGAAGTGTGTGAGAGAGCTTACATTGGAGGCACCTAAGGCGGATGGTTGTAACAGGCAAAATCTCCAATCTAAACAGCAAAATAACCTGCTCATTCCTATAGCTGCACATCTAACCATGTATCACATTTCCAAAAGTTTAAAAATACCCAAGGGGCCTTTATAGGTCTGTGATCTTAGACTACTTTCTGCACTTCGGTTTTTTCATCTATAAAATGAGAGGCCTAGATTCATTAGAAAACTTCTGAGTCACACACTTCCCAGTTTTATATGAAACAAATATTTATTGCTTGCCTGTTATGTTCAAAGCCATGGGCATACTTTATATTCAGACAGTCTCAGGCTCCTGTCCTAGTCATCTGCTAAAGTTTGCCTGAGTCAGTGTTATCATCCTCATACGAATATCAAAACATCTCAAATGGCATGATATTTCTCAACTTGCAAAATTATCCAATTTATTAAGATAATTTGCACCTTTTTACTAACAAGAAGTCATTTCACCCACAAATGAGGATAATTGGGTGCATTTTGCAAGAGAAAGAATGACAGCTTTTGCCACCTTGCCTGGTTGTTGAAAAATTAAACCCCAGTACATGAGAAAATTAGATTACTCCTGTAAAAAATATCATTTGCTCTGGAAACTGTCCATGCCACTAGTTTCAAATTCTGTCAAATTGCCACCTTCGCTATATAGCACAGAGAGAAATGGATCAACAATTGTATCATCAAATGGGAAGTTAGAAGCTATGTAATAATATCCATTAAATTGGTGACATTTGGGGGGTGGTATTTATTTGTGGCAGGCTGAAAAATGGCTCCCAGAGAGTTGTTGTTTAGTTGCTAACTCATGACTGACTGACTCTTTTGTCACCCCATGGAATGTAGCCCACCAGACTCCTCTGTCCATGGGATTTCCCAGTCAAGAATATAGAGTGGGTTGCCATTTCCTTCTGCAGGGGATCTTCATGACCCAGAGGTTTAACCTGTGTTTCATGCATTAGAGGGTGTATTCTTTACCACTGAGCCTCCAGGAAAGCCTAGAGTATCCAGATCCTAGTCGCCAGAATCCATGAATGTTACCTTATACGGCAAATGGTATTTTGCAGATGTGATTAATCTGGTGATGGCGAGATTGTCCTGAATGATCCAGGTAGTCATAAGTGTCCTTATAAAAGGTGGGCAGAGGAGGTTTGACTATAGAAGTAGGAGGTGTAATGATGGAAGTGAGAGGTTTTAGTTACGTGGCTGCAAGCCCAGGATAGATAAGTAATACCAAGGAATGCAAGCAACCTCCAGAAGCTGGAATAGGTAAGAACCAGACTCCAGAAGGAACCAACCCTGCCAGCACCTTGATTTTAATCCTTTAAAACTAATTTTGGACATCTGACATGTAAGAATAAATTTGTGTTGTTTTAAGTACTTAGTTTGTGGTGGTTTGTTACAGCAGAAAGAACAAACAAATAGATTCTTTTTCAGGCTTTCTTATTTACTTAACACTTTGATTTCAGGAGAAAGAATGACAAGAATCTTGAGTAGCAAAAGTAGCCATTTGCCTGGATATTCCTGGAATTCCTTTAGTTGGCAAGGTTTGTCATGGAAATCTCTTTCTGATACAGTACAGAAGGACACACGGATGATGATTATCCACTCAGAGAAACAAGAATAATAAGAGGATGGAGAGACCAATAAGATTCTATTGGCTGAGTGGCTTAAACAACAGAAATTTATCTTCTCCAGTTTTGAAGGCTAGGAAGTCCAGTATCAGGGGTCTGACCAATTCAATTCCTGGGGAGGACTCTTCCCGGCTTGTAGTTGGCTGCCATCTTTCTGTATGTTTCCATGACCTGGTCTTCACAAATATAAGGAGTGCCACTTTCTCTGGGTCTTTTCTTAAAAGGACACTTATGCCATGTGAAGAACCCCACCCTTATGATGTCATCTAACCTTAATTACTTTCCAAAGTCCCCATCTCCAAATATCACTGCATTGCTGTTAGGGCTTCAACATATGAATTTTGGAGTGGGTGCTCACAATTCAATATGTACCAACAGGTAACTGTAATAACTATGAAAGTTCTCTTTTTGGAAATGTTTATAATGTGGACTGGAAAATATTAAGTAGTTAACACTAGTGAATGATTGGAAATTAAAATATAGCATCTGAGTTTGAGAAGTCTTCCCTCCAAAGATGAAAAATGGAAAATATTTCTTTGTATTTAGACAGTGCATTTAGAGATACAGCACTACTTGACCCAGAGCCCTTGTCCACTTAACATCAACACGTTAGGAGTGTGAATGCATAACCTCTCTTTGTAAATGAAATTGGTTTGGTGACTGTCTTCTGTAAATGCAGGTGTTCTTCTTTGGACATAACACAAAAATGTGAAATTGTACATAGAGTGCTATGTTCCAAAATGATTAACTTGGTCACTGAAGTAGTTCTTTAGACCTCAAGAATTCCATGGTTAAAGAAAAGATTATGTTAGTAGCTCCTGATAAAAAAATCATCTATCCCATAAGCACACGAGTAAAGATGGTAAGAAGGCTTGTATCATTGCTTCCTGCACAATGGTCATTGTTAGTAGTATCTCCAGTCAGTTTACAGACATATATGAATATAGAATGCTGTCAGATGAGAGTAAACACATGAAGCTGTCTTCAAAAACCAGGAGTCCCAGAGATCCTTTCTTTTATCTAATGATCTCCAGTCACAAGAGCTTTCACTGGAGCTGAAACCTCCTGAGAGAAGATAAAATTGTATGTAGATTCTTACAGGAACAAGCAAGCAAGCAAGAAGTGTCAAGTATTCCCTAAGGCTTGCTTGTTCCCAAATGGTCTATAAATTAAGGCTATGCAATCTGTGTAAGTTGCATGTGTGAACACATGCATTTCAAGTATAAAGATAATATGTATGTGTGTGTGTGTATATGTGTGTGTGTGTATATATATATGTTTCAATGGATCAAAGAGACTGTCTAGCCTTAGGGGAAGGGACATTAGGAAAGATGCCATTTCAGAGATTATAGGGAATCCAGTCAAGCTGGAAAGACTTGACTGAGAGGGTTCTTTTGCAGCAAGAATATACTTCTTCATGAAATGTGGGTCTTTTGATGGCATTTATTAAATCTCTTTCTCAGAAAGGCTCCACTTGACAACTCCTGCTGCAGATATTTTTCAGGGCTCATCCTTCTTCTCACAAGGATATTGGTACCCAACATTATGGGCAAATATTCACAGTAAGAGTTCAGGTGAGCCTCAGACCACTCTCAGCTGGGCTGACTCCAAATCAATACTAGTCAGTAGAAACATAGTGTGAGCTCTTTTAGTTCAGCTGCTCACTCTTGTCTGACTCTTTGAGACCCCATGAATTGCAGCACGCCAGGCCTCCCTGTCCCTCACTAACTCCCAGAGTCCACACAAACCCATGCCCATTGAGTCAGTGATGCCATCCAGTCATCTCATCCTCTGTCGTCCCCTTCTCCTCCCACCCTCAATCTTTCCCAGCATCAGGCTCTTCTCAAATGAGTCAGTTATTCCCATCAGGTGGCCAAAGTACTGGAATTTCAGCTTCAACATCAGTCCTTCCAATGAATGCCCAGGACTGATCTCCTTTAGGATGGACTGGTTGGATCTCCTTGCTGTCCAAGGGACTCTCAAGAGTCTTCTCCAACACCACAGTTCAAAAGCATCAATTCTTCGGCACTCAACTTTCTTTATAGTTCAACTCTCACATCCATACTTGATCGCTGGAAAAACCATAGCCTTGACTAGACGGACCTTTGTTGACAAAGTATTGTCTCTGCTATTCAATATGCTGTCTAGGTTGGTCATAACTTTCCTTCCAAGGAGTAAGTGTCTTTAATTTCATGGCTGCAGTCACCATCCGCAGTGATTTTGAAGTCCAGAAAAATAAAGTCAACCACTGTTTCCCCATCTATTTCCCATGAAGTGATGGGACCATATGCCATGATCTTAGTTTTCTGAATGTTGAGCTTTAAGCCAACTTTTTCATTCTCCTCTTTCACTTTCGTCAAGAGGCTTTTTAGTTCCTCTTCACTTTCTGCCATAAGGGTGGTGTCATCTGCATATTTGAGGTTATTGATATTTCTCCCAGAAATCTTGATTCCTGCTTGTGCTTCCTCCAGCCCAGCATTTCTCATGATGTTCTCTGCATATAAGTTAAATAAGCAGGGTGACAAAATAAGCCTTAATGTACTCCTTTGCCTATTTGGAACCAGTCTGTTGTTCCACATCCAGTTCTAACTGTTGCTTGCTGACCTGCATACACGTTTCTCAAGAGGCAGGTAGGTCAGGTGGTCTGGTCTTCCCATTTCTTTCAGAATTTTCCACAGTTTACTGTGATCCACACAGTCAAAGCCTTTGACATAGTCAAGAAAGCAAAAATAGATGTTTTTCCTGGAACTCTCTTGCTTTTTCGATGATCCATCAGATGTTGGCAATTTGATCTCTGGTTCCTCTGCCTTTTCTAAAACTGGCTTGAACATCTGGAAGTTCACGGTTCATGTATTGCTGAAGCCTGGCTTGGAGAATTTTAAGCATTATTTTACTAGCGTGTGAGATGAGTGCAATTGTGCAGTAGTTTGAACATTCTTTGGCATTGCCTCTCTTTGGGATTGGAATGAAAACTGACCTTTTCCAGTCCTGTGGTCACTGATGAGTTTTCCAAATTTGCTGGCATATTGAGTGCAGCACTTTCACAGCATCATCTTTCAGGATTTGAAATAGCTCAACTGGAATTCCATCACCTCCACTAGCTTTGTTCATAGTGATGCTTCCTAAGGCCCACTTGACTTCACATTCCAGGATGTCTGGCTCTAGGTGACTGTGAGTGATCACATCATCATGATTATCTGGGTCATGAAGATCTTTTTTGTACAGTTCTTAGGGGTATTCTTGCCACCTCTTCTTAATATTTTCTGCTTCTGTTAAGCCCATACCATTTCTGTCCTTTATTGAGCCCATCTTTGCATGAAATGTTCCCTTGGTATCTCTAATTTTCTTGAAGAGATCTCTAGTCTTTCCCATTCTGTTGTTTTCCTCTATTTCTTTGCATTGATTGCTGAGGAAGGCTTTCTTATCTCTCCTTGCTATTCTTTGGAACTCTGCATTCAAATGGGAATATCTTTCCTTTTATCCTTTGCTTTTCACTTCCCTTCTTCCCACAGCTATTTGTAAGGCCTCCTCAGATAGCCATTTTGCATTTTTGCATTTCTTTTTCTTGGGGATGGTCTTGATTCCTTTTCCTGTACAATGTCATGAACCTCCATCCATAGTTCATCAGGCACTCTGTCTATCAGATCTAGTCCCTTAAATCCATTTCTTACTTCCACTGTATAGTCATAAGGGATTTGATTTAGGTCATACCTGAATGGTCTAGAGGTTCTCACCACCTTCTTCAATTTCAGTCTGAATTTGGCAATAAGGAGTTCATGATCTGAGCAACAGTCAGCTCCCAGTCTTGTTTTTACTGACTGTATATAGCTTCTCCATCTTTGGCTACAAAGAATATAATCAATCTGATTTCTGTGTCAACCATCTCATGATGTCCACATGTAGAGTCTTCTCTTGTGTTGTTGGAAGAGGGTGTTTGCTATGACCAGTGCGTTCTCTTAGCAGAACATCACGGAAGTGCGGCTGAGCGGAGCTACCCCATGTCTAAGGTAAGGAGCAGTGTCTGTGCTTTGCTGGAGCAGCCATGAAGAGATACCCCACATGCAAGGTAAGAGAAACCCAAGTAAGAGGTAGGCACTGAGAGAGGGCATCAGAGGGCAGACAGACTGAAAACACGATCACAGACAACTAGCCAGTCTGATCACAGGACCACAGTCTTGTCTAACTCAGTGAAACTAAGCCATGCCACATGGGGCCACCCCGGATGGGTGGGTCATGGTGGAGAGGTCTGACAGAATGTGGTCCACTGGAGAAGGGAAAGGCAAACCGCTTCAGTATTCTTGCCTTGAGAGCCCCATGAACACTATGAAAAGGCAGAAAGATAGGACACTGAAAGAGGAACTCCCCAGGTCGGTAGGTACCCAATATGCTACTGGAGATCAGTGGAGAAATAACTCCAGAAGAATGAAGGGATGGAGCCAAAGCAAAAAACAAAAAAAAAACAAACCCCAGTTGTGGATGGGACTGGTGATAGAAGCAAGATTTGATGCTGTAAAGAGCAATATTGCATTGGAACCTGGAATGTTAGGTCCATGAATCAAGGCAAATTGGAAGTGGTCAAACAGATGACAAGAGTGAACATCAACATTCTAGGAATCAGCGAACTAAGATGGACTGGAATGGGTGAATTTAACTCAGATGGCCATTGTATCTACTACTATAGGCAGGAATCCCTTAGAAGAAATGGAGTAGCCATCATAGTCAACAAAAGAGTCCGAAATGCAGTACTTGGATGCAATCTCAAAAACAACAGAATGATCTCTGTTCCTTTCCAAGGCAAACCATTCAATATCACAGTAATTCAAGTCTATGCCCCAACCAGTAATGCTGAAGAAGCTGAAGTTGAACAGTTGTATGAAGACCTACAAGATCTTCTAGAACTAACACCCCCCCCCAAATAAAAACAGATATATGTATATAATTGTAATTTTTCCATAGCACATGGCTAAAAAGGTAAAAAGAAACAGGTGGAATTAATTTTGGTAATATAATTAATGCAGTATATTGAAAATGTTACTTCACCATGTAATCAGTATTAAAAAATATTAAGGTGGTATATTACATGATCTTTTGTACTAAGTCTTTGAAACTGGGTATGTCTTATACTTTAGTTGCATTTCAGAAGGTCAGTAGCCACATTTCACTTCAGCAGCCACCCTTCCATATTGGGCAACTGCTCTAGATAAAATACTGTAAGATTTTTCCTTACTGGATTATTGGGGTATGAGTAGGACGTGGATCTTTGTTTTATTGATCCATGAAGTTCAAGTGCACAGTAAGTACTCACTGAAATCAAAGTGCACATTTTTTCAGGTATGAGAGCTCCTGCTTTAGTTTCTGGGTATTCCAGGTTTCTAACATTGTCACTAACCTTCCACGTACCCATTCCGCCTCTGTTTCGCCAGTTGGCTCCACACCAAATTTCCTTCATTGCTGCTGCACCTCTTGTAACTATCACACTAGCCCCAGCCCAGGTTCTTTCCACCCCACACTCCTTTCCCTCTTCCCTTTCCTTGTGTAACATGCTGCTGTGAGATTTCTGAAGGGGTCCTTCTCTATTCCCAGAAATTGGCAATCAGATCCCATAGCTAATCATAGGGCACAGAATAACTCTCGTTAGGATTTTAGAGAATTTCCAGCTGTAGGGTCAGCTTCCTTCTCAAAATATGCTGAGAGGTATACCAGTTCAGAAGAATCTGAACTCACATTCCTTCCCTTCCCATGTTTAAAAGAAGGATTCCAGGAAGCAGGAAGTCATCTTGTAGGAAATACAGAATTTATAAAATGGCAACCATCTTTTTGCCCTCTCTTCCTATGTATGTGCTTCTTTGCCTATCTATTGATCTGTCTATTTATTATCTATCATACCATGTAGTACTTACTATATTAAAATGTCTTGCATTGGTAGAGGATTCTATTTTTATCATCACTGTGTACTTTCACATTTCTTGTTTCTTTTGATCCTCATAAAAATCTTGTGACTTAACAGATCAGTTTTCTTTCATTTTTTCAGGTTATGAAACTGAAGTCCTTGCATAAGAGAAAGAGACATCATTAGTTTAACTATCCATTCTAGGATTGCATTCCATAGCTTAGGGTTGCACTGTCCAAATTGATAGCTACTACCCTCATGTGACTATTTAAAGTTAATTAATATTAGAGAAATGCAAATCAAAACTATAGTGAGGTACCACTGCCTACCAGTCAGAATAGCCATAATTAAAAAGTCTACAAATAACAAATACTGGAGAAAGTTTAGAGAAAAGGGAACTCTTGCATTGTTGGTGGGAATGTAAATTGGTGCAGTCACTATGGAGAACAGTATGGCGGTTCTGCAAAATACTAAAAATAGAGTTGCCATATGACCCAGCAAGGCCACTCCTGGAACTAAACTATAGTTCAAAAAAAAAAAATGCACCCCAATGTTCACAGCAGCACTATTTACAATAGCCAGGATGTTTGTTGCTGTTCAGTCACTCAGTGGTGTCTCACTCTTTGTGACCCCAATGGACTGCAGCTCGCCAGGCTTCCCAGATGTCCTTCACCATCTCCCAGAGCTTGCTCAAACTCATGTTTAAAGAGTCAGTGATGCCATCCAACCATCTCATCCTCTGTTGTCCCCGTCTCCTCCTGCCTTCAATCTTTCCCAGCATCAGGGTCTTTTCTAATGAGTTGGCTCTTCGCATCAGGTGGCCAAAGTATTGCAACTTTAGCTTCATCATCAGTCCTTCCAATGAATATTCAGGATTGATTTCCTTTAGGATTTACTGGTTTGATCTCTCTGTAGTCTGAGGGACTCTCAAGAGTCTTCTCCAACACCAGAGTTCAAAAGTGTCTATTCTTTGGAGTTCAGCCTTCTTTATGGTCCAAGTCTTGCATCCAAACATGATTACTGGAAAAACCATAGCTTTGACTATACAGAACCTTGTTGGCAAAGTGAGGTCTCTGCTTTTTAATATGCTGTCTAAGTTTGTCATAGCTTTTCTTCCAAGGAGTAAGCATCTTTTAATTTCATGGCTGCAGTCACCATCTGCAGTGACTTTGGAGCCCAAGAAAGTAAAGTCTGTCACTGTTTCCATTGTTTCCCCATTTATTTGCCATGAAATGATGGGACTGGATGCCATGATCCTAGTTTTTTGAATGTTGAGCTTTAAGCCAGCTTTTTTACTCTCCTCTTTCACCTTCATCAAGAGACTGTTTAATTTCTCTTCACTTTCTGCATAAGGGTGGTGTCATCTGCATATCTGAGGTTTTTGATATTTCTCCCAGCAATCTTGATTCCAGCTTGTGCTTCATCCAGCCTGGCATGTCTCATGATATACTCTGCATATAAGCCAGGATACTGAACTAACCTAAATATCCATCAACAGATGAATGACTAAAGAAGATGCAGTATATATACACAAAGGAATATTTGTGTGCATGCTATCACTTCAGTTGTGTCCAATTCTTTGCAATCCAATGGACTGTAGCCTGCCAGGCTCCTCTGTCTGTGGAATTCTCCAGGCAAGAATACTGGAGTGGGTTGCCAAGCCCTCCTCCAGGGGATCTTCCCAACACAAGGATCAAACATGTGTGTCTTAAGT
Organism: Cervus elaphus; assembly: GCF_910594005.1. Taxonomy (NCBI): domain Eukaryota; kingdom Metazoa; phylum Chordata; class Mammalia; order Artiodactyla; family Cervidae; genus Cervus; species Cervus elaphus. The sequence continues at coordinate 49,714,038 of NC_057843.1, read as the reverse complement.
CTCTTGCATTGGCAGGCAGGTTCTTTACCAATTGCACCACCTGGGAAGTCCCATGGGATATTCCACAGTGGAATATTACTCAGCCATAAAAAATAACAAAATAAGGCCATTTGTAAAAACATGGTTGGACCTAGAGATTATTATACCGAGCAAAGTAAGCCAGAGAAAGAAAGACAAATACCATATGGTATCACTTTAGAATCTAAAATATGAGGCAAAGGAACACATCTACAAAACAGAAACAGACTCATAGATACAGAGGACAGATTTGTGGCTGCCACATTGGGAGTGGTGAGAAAGGAAGGATTGGGAGTTTGGAATTAGTACATACAAACTATCACGTATGGAATATATAAATAACAAGGTCCTATGATAAATCACAGGCAGCTATACTTAATACTCTGTGATAAACCATAATGGAAAAGAATATGAAAAATATCTGTATTACTGAATCATTTTGCTTTATATAAGAAATCAACACAACATCGCAAATCAACTATACTTCAAAAAAATTTTTAAATAAAGTTAATTAATATGAAATAAAAGGAAAAGTTCAGTTCTTCAGTTGTAATAGTCACATGTAGTTAGTGGCTACTCTGTCATAGAGCACAGATGCACAGTATTTCTATCATTGTAAAATACTCTACTGGATAGTGCTGGTTTAAAGAGTTCATGAGAGAGTTTCCTAGCCCTAACTTATTTCAAAGGATCAGACTTCTCTTGTGCCATTCCAGTCTCTGTATTCCCAGCTTGACAACTGAGTTAGCTGACAGTAGGCTTGCCCTGGGCTCCACAGTTGGATTGTGATTTTCATGCCAATCAGATGACATATTGTCAAGGCATCATTCACCAGCAAGGAAAAGTAGCCTGGAGAAGTACCAGTCCTCTTTGGATGATGCTGGAGTTGAAACTGTTTCACTGAAACTCCATCCAGGCACTAACTTCAAGTTTATGTTACAATGTAGACAAATAGGTCGCTTTCTAAGGAGCTGTCTGATTCAGTTTTGGAATTACTCTTCCAAGATAGTAGCCATCAGTTCAGTTCAGTTCAGTTCAGTCACTCAGTCATGTCTCTATGTGACCCCATGAATCCCAGCTCACCAGGCCTCCCTGTCCATCACCAACCCCCGGAATTTACTCAAACTCATGTCCATCGAGCTGGTGATGCCATCCAGCCATCTCATCCTCTGTTGTCCCCTTCTCCTCCTGCCCCCAATCCCTCCCAGCATCAGGGTCTTTTCCAATGAGTCAACTCTTCCCATGAGATGGCCAAAGTACTGGAGTTTCAGCTTCAGCATCAGTCCTTCCAGTGAACACCCAGGACTGATCTCCTTTAGGATGAACTGGTTGGATCTCCTTGCAGTCCAAGCGACTCTCAAGAGTCTTCTCCAACACCACTGTTCAAAAGCATCAATTCTTGGGTGCTCAGCTTTCTTCACAGTCCAACTCTCACATCCATACATGACCACTGGAAAAACCATAGCCTTGACTAGACAGGCCTTTGTTGGCAAACTAATGTCTCTGCTATTTAATGTGCTGTCTAGGTTGGTCATAGCTTTCCTTCCAAGGAGTAAGCGTCTTTTAATTTCATGGCTGCAATCACCATCTGCAGTGATTTTGGAGCCCCCCAAAATAAAGTCTGACACTGTTTCCACTGTTTCCCCATCCCCCATAATTAAGAGGAATTTTCAAACTCCACTTCTGCATCCTTTGGGGTGGTTTTCAGAGGAATTTATATTAAGAATAACAAATGTTTACTTCACAATACAATGATTTCTTTAGCTGAATGGGATCCAAGGAACATAAGGCCATCAACTGGCAAAAAAAACCTGTGAAATAAGCAACCTCATTTCTTCAATAAATATTTATTAAGCCAATTATGAGCCAGACGCTATGCTAATCGCTAGGAGGATACAAAGAAACATAAGACTCGGTCTCTGTCCTTATGGTGCTTAAAGGTAATCAGGGAGATTAAAATAATCAGTCATAATAATAGTTCCCCTTTACGGAACACTTATTCCATCCCACAAACTATGCAAACTCCTTTATTTCACTTAAGGCTCCTCACAATCCTGGAAGTAAAGAACCAGACAGCTGTCAAGGCAGAGATGAAATAGGATTTAAGAAGACACAGAATGCCAGCCTCTCCCGTGTTGAAGGGTGGAAACAGCAGGTCACAGGGGCAGACCTCACTATTCAGAACAGAACCACCAAAATATCCACTCAGTTTTACAAACTACAGTGTTAAAACTGTTTTTCCTTGATCAATACTCCCACTCTTCTTGGTCCTTGGGATGCAAAGCTGGTACTAGGAAGAGATGGCCCAATTCACATGAGAAGTTCAAAGTTCTTCTGAGGAGGAAGGTACAGATAGCAGGCTCCCTTCCCATACCTCCTCTCTGATACTTGGAATTATGGTGGCTCATCAATGTGGACTGACTGGGTCCCAGCCAAGACCCTGTGGTTGGTGGCCTGGACCAGAGATAGTCATGTACGTATCTGGTCAGAGTGAGAGGCTAAAAGTTACATACAGTTGTTAAAGGAAATGCCAGGAAAATACCCTCACTTTGTGGCCCAAAATGTCCATTTCTAAAACAAGGGAAAGCAGATAAGTGAAGAGTTTTTTAATAGATATTAACTGAATAGAGTCTCTGGGGCATTCACAAGTAACAGATTTTTGTCTATAGATTTTGTTGAACTCAGTATTTCCCAAAGTTATCTAGTTATTTAGATAGAGAGATGTAGATAGACCCAAGATATTTTTTAAAGGCAAAATCTATAGGACTGAAGTACATTCTTGGGTATGGGAAGTGACAGAAAGAGAAATGACTGCAATGATACCCAAGGTTCTCATTTGTGGAACAGGTTACATGGGCATGAAATGTGCTGAGGTAAGCACTTTGGAAGAGGGCCAAGTTTGGGGGGAGGCAGGAAAGGAAACAGAATATGAGGTCAGTTTTAGAAAGATTTTATTGAAACCTCCAACAGAAGTGTCAAGTAGGCAACTGGCTAGTTGGGTAGAACTGGGGAGAGGAGTGACTTGAAATAGAATCTTAGAGGACAGTTACATATCAGTGGAGATAGAAGCTCTGGAAGTAGGTGAGAGGGCTCAGGGAAAGAATATAACATAAAAAGAAAACAAGGGCTAGAGATGAGCCTGGAGGAACTCTAATATTAAAAAGTCTGAACTTGGAGGATGTGCAGGCAATGAAGCCTGAGGAAGAATGGTCAGAACAGTAGGAAGAACATCAAGACAGGGTGTCTTGGTGGCAAAGAGTGGGGGAATATTTTCAAATAGTTAAGACAGCAAACTCTGTGATATCAAAGATGGTTTCTAGCTCTGAAATTTCATGCGTCTGTATTTTAGAAAATAGTATGAAATTTTCTTTTCTACAGGTGTTTTGAATATCACTCAGCACAATGAATGTAACAGAAAGAAACAACTTGACACTTGACATTAGTAGTTTGACATTTGCAGAGAACTTCCACATATACTACTGTCTTGTCCCTCACACATTTGAGGAAGAATGAGGACTATATCTTTCAGTTATTTTCCAGTAAGAAACTTAAGTTCAGAAAATTAAGTGTTTTGCCTAAGATTATGTAACTAGGAGAGATTATCTGATTTCTTGGCCAATTAATTTTCTTTCTCTTCTACTACTTTTCTTCATATATAGTGTAATATTAAATTTTAGCCAGTCTCGCTTTAAATTTAAGAAATTCTGTTTGACATGTATATATTTGTATATATTCCCAAAGCTCACAGCTTACCAGTCTTAAAGGTGTGTGGTTAACAAAAAAATTTTTAAAAAATCATTATTACCTAAAATCAAGAAATTCACCTAGATTAAAATAACTACTTCTTTTATAGAATAGTCTCTTTCTATATACATTACTAATCAGTTCAGTATTTTCAGTCCATTAATTTATTGCCATGGAAATATGTGCAAGGTTACAACCTTTTATGACCAAATCTACAGTTGTTACCTGGTGAGTTCCCCACTGAAGACAATTGCAATCAATGTAACTAACTGAAATTTTGATTTATGACAGTAATTTAGTAACTAATTTTGAACTCAAAGCCAATCTCATAGGTTAATAAAAGAGTAGAAGAAGTTTTTCTTATAGAAAAAAATGCTTGCTAAGATTGGCAACAAAAGTGAATGCAGCATACACAAAAATCAATAGTGGTTTAAGAAACAAGTCTCTTGGCTTTAATCATAATCTGTTATGGGCATTGTAAGAAACTCTACTCAGAGAGGTATTGAGGAGGATAATTTAGTCAAGAGAACAATAAGTCACCACTTACATTACATGTTGTACATATTGTCTTGGAAGCCAGGTCAGTTCATTAAAATGAATAAGCTGCCATCTTTATTTCATAAATTAATGATTAAATAAAGTCATCAAATTTTACTCATGTTCAATATTGTATAACAATTGCCTGATACTTCAAAATATTTTAAAATCTCATATCTTGAAATTTATTTTTCTTTAGTTTTCCTTGGGTGACTTTATAGTGATATTCCCTCCCCTCTGGCCTGATAGCATAGAATCTCTGCGCACTCTACCTATCTCCTTCCATTCTAACACACACAGTTGCCTTGTTGCCAATGCACTGCTTTTAGGATTTAACATTACCTTATTATGCAGTCTGCTTCCTTCTGACTAATTAGAAGTAATATCCTCTTTTCTGAATCTACCTGGACTGGCAATATTTTATGTTCTTACTTGTTTATTTTCTCAGGAGCCTTTCTTCCCCTCTATTACTAAATAACCCCCTTGACACAAAATCCAAATAAATTCCAAAATGTGAAAATCAGAAAGTGATAATGCCCTATACCCTAACCATCATAGCCACTGTTCAGTAAGTATACAAAAATATGTATTTTATTTTGTGAGTGTATTCATATTTTATGACTTTAGGCTACATTTTCTCTTCCAAAACTTACTTTTTTTCAATCAAATCATAGATTTATTTTTTTCATTCTCTATTTCATATAGAAGTTACACAAAATTTTGTTAACATCTGTAGAGAACTCTGCTGTATGATGGACTCAATATATTAATAACTCCCAAGTTATGCTTATGATACCTGAGAGGGAATATTAACACAATGACAGAAAGAAAGCCACAGAGTCCAAAATCAATGTAAAATAGGGGTCAGGAAACTTTTTTGTAAAGTCCAGTAAATATCTTAGGCTTTGTGGACCATATTGTCTCAGTCACAATTACAATTGTTCCTTGGTATCCTAGGTGGATTGGTCCCAGGACACCATGCAGACAATAAAATTCTTGGATGCTCAAGTCCCTTATATAAGATAGCTTAGTATTTGCATGTAATCTAAGCACATCCTCCCATATACTTTAGCATCTCTGGATGACTTATAATATCTAATAAAACAATAGAATTGGAAAGACTAGAGATCACTTCAAGAAAATTAGAGATACCAGGGGAACATTTCATGCAAAGATGGGCTCAATAAAGGACAGAAATGGTATGGACCTGACAGAACCAGAAGATATTAAGAAGAGGTGGCAAGAATACACAGAAGAACTGTACAAAAAAGATCTTCATGGCCCAGAGCCAGACATCCTGGAATGTGAAGTCAAGTGGGCCTTAGGAAGCATCACTATGAACAAAGCTAGTGGAGGTGATGGAATTCCAGTTGAGCTATTTCAAATCCTGAAAGATGATGCTGTGAAAGTGCTGCACTCAATATGCCAGCAAATTTGGAAAACTCAGCAGTGGCCACAGGACTGGAAAAGGTCAGTTTTCATTCCAATCCCAAAGAAAGGCAATGCCAAAAAATGCTCAAACTACCGCACAATTTCATTCATCTCACACGCTAGTAAAGTAATGCTCAAAATTCTCCAAGCCAGGCTTCAGCAATACGTGAACCGTGAACTTCCAGATGTTCAAACTGGTTTTAGAAAAGGCAGAGGAACCAGAGATCAGATTGCCAACATCTGATGGATCATCAAAAAAGCAAGAGAGTTCCAGGAAAAACATCTATTTTTGCTTTATTGACTATGCCAAAGCCTTTGACTATGTGGATCACAATAAACTGTGGAAAATTCTGAAAGAGATGGGAATACCAGACCACCTGACCTGCCTCTTGAGAAACGTGTATGCAGGTCAGGAAGCAACAGTTAGAACTGGACATGGAACAACAGACTGGTTCCAAATAGGAAAAGGAGTACATCAAGGCTGTATATTGTCACCCTGCTTATTTAACTTATTTGCAGAGTACATCATGAGAAATGCTGGGCTGGAGGAAGCACAAGCTGGAATCAAGATTGCTGGGAGAAATATCAATAACCTCAAATATGCAGATGACACCACCCTTGAGGCAGAAAGTGAAGAAGAACTAAAGGGCCTCTTGATGAAAGTGAAAGAGGAGAGTGAAAAAGTTGGCTTAAAGCTCAACATTCAGAAAACTAAGATCATTGCATATGGTCCCATCACTTCATGGAAAATAGATGGGGAAACAGTGGAAACAGTGTCAGACTTTACTTTCTTGGGCTCCAAAATCACTGCAGATGGTGACTGCAGCCATGAAATTAAAAGACGCTTACTCCTTGGAAGGAAAGTTATGACCAACCTACACAGCATATTAAAAACCAGAGACAAAAAAAAATATAATAATAATAAAAAAATAAAAAGCAGAGACATTACTTTGCCAACAAAGGTCCATCTAGTCAAGGTTATGGTTTTTCCAGTAGTCATGTATGGATGTGAGAGCTGGACTATAAAGAGGGCTGAGCACTGAAGAATTGATGCTTTTGAACTGTGGTGTTGGAGAAGACTCTTGAGAGTCCCTTGGAATGCAAGGAGATCCAACTGGTCCATCCTAAAGGAGGTCAGTCCTGGGTGTTCACTGGAAGGACTGATGCTGAAGCTGAAACTCCAATACTTTGGCCACCTGATGTGAAGAACTGACTCATTTGAAAAGATCCTGATGCTGGGAAGGATGGAAGGCAGGAGGAGAATGGGACGACAGAGGATGAGACGGTTGGTTGGCATCAGTGACTCAATGGACATGAGTTTGGGTAGACTCCGGGAGTTGGTGTTGGACAGGGAGGCCTGGCGTGCTGCAGCTCATGGGGTTGCAAAGAGTCAGACACAACTGAGTGACTGAACTGAACTGAATAAATGTAGATGCAATGCAAATAGTTGTTGGTACACAGCAGATTCAAGTTTTGCTTCTCAGAGCTTTCTGGATTTTTTTAAAAAGATATTTTCAATTCAAGGTTGTTTGAATCCAAGGATATGGATTCAAACCTATGGATACTTAAGATACCTGAGAGCCAACTGTACTTTACTCTGCTGTGGAGGTGATAATACAGGCATAGGCAATACATAAATGAACAGATGGAGCTGTGTTCCAAAAAGATTTTACTTATAAAAGCAAGCAATTGGTCAGATTTGCCCCTGAGTCATATTTTGTCAACTCTAATGTAAAATCATTGCTTTTCCTACTGTGCCAGTTTTTTCAGGGTCCACTTCTGCTGGGCATGTGGGAATCACCCTCTTTCTGTTCCCCCTTCTTTTCTTTCTCCTACATATTCCTCATAAACTTGTATATATATCCTTTTGCTCTGTTGCTAGGGCCTCCACTTTCATCCTAAAATAGTAGATTCAGATCTGGAGGTTCTATCATAGCTGTGAAAATCCTTCAAGTTTTTCAAAGTGAACCATCTACAAGACAAACACTTTTTCTGGCTAATATTGATTGATTCTCCAAACATAACTTCCTTAAAATATTGACTCTCTGGCCCTTTAAGAAAAAACTTTTCGACATCTTTTTTTCATCTACCTTTGGGCTCAGAACTGTTTCATCACCACAGAGGAACTCTCTTGTGTTACCCCTTCTTAGTGGCATGCACCTCCTTGCCCTTGTCTGTGTCCCCTGGCAACCACTAATCTATTCTCCACCTCTATAGTTTACAATCCTGTCTTTTTTCATCTTTGCATCCACTTCAGTTACTATAACTGCCTGGCACACAAGTATTAAATAGATATTTGCTGAATGAATGAATGGAAACATGATAAATGTTCCTGTTCAAAATTGAAGACATAAAATATAGGATATTTCATTAATGAAATTCTGACTGTTTGAAAATTATGATCAAGATTACAAAATAATGAAAACAACTTACACTAACACTATTAATGTTTTCTGATTGTATAAATGAAGTCCACAGAATAGTGAACCAAATGAGGTGAAAACATTGCAATGGTCTCCCCTGAGGGTTTGCTAATTGTGTTACACAGGAAGTGTTATCCTGGCACTTCACAATGGGCAATTTTTCAGCTCATGCACTAATCAGGAAGTGGCTGTGACCACAGGAGCTTAAAAGGCCCACCCTTTCCTGAACCACTGGAGAGACTGGAGCAGGTCTTTGAAGAGAGATTAGACCACGTCTGAAAACCTAGCTGTTCACTGTCATTTCTGGAGGCAAACCTTCTCAGGTTCCTCTGGGATAGAAATCTCATAGAGGAATCCTTGGCAAGTTAATAAGTATATTACACCCATACAAACCTCAAAAGTCACACAGACGACCATTAGCTGAATCTAAACACTGAAAGGAGAAAATGGATTAGGCCAGCATGCATGCATTGGAGAAGGAAATGGCAACCCACTCCAGTGTTCTTGCCTGGAGAATCCCAGGGGTGGAGGAGCCTGGTGGGCTGCCCTCTATGGGGTTGCACAGAGTCGGACACGACTGAAGCGACTTAGCAGCAGCAGCAGCATTCCTCAAGTTGGGGCAAACAAAGATCTTCCAAGAGTTTTTCAGGCACAGATTTAGATATTCAATTTTAGATTTTCAACATCCATATACACCACCTTCCTGAAATTTCAGTAGCTGAAATTGAGTCTAAGGTCACAATAGTTTTTCTCTCAGTTGACAAAACAAAGGCATTTCTTTTCATTCATTGAAAAATCTTTCCTGGTGGGTAGAAATCTCAACAGTGCCATCTAAAGGAGAAGGCTTATTAATGATGGATCGAGCCCCCACTCCCTGGTAGGACAGCCTTTCTTATGCATACTGAACTGCTGTTTGGGGTGAAGCTTATTCTTGGAAAGTGGGTACATTTGTTCTTGCTGGCATATTCAGAATTCAGATATGTGATAGAGTATGTCAGTAATGCAGATTTATTTAAGTCCGACTAAGGAGGCTTCATAACACTGAGGGAAGTTCCCACAAGAGCAAAGCAAAGAAGTAGAAAATACTGAACACAGAAACAGGTTCAAAAATTATCAAAATACAAATTCATTTCAGCTACTCAGCAAACTGACTCTCACATACAGCTAGCTGAGAACAAAAAGCATCTTTCAACAACTGAAGCAGTATAGATGGGTGCTGGTGTTTAGTTGCTAAGTTGTGTCCCTCTCTGTGACTCCACGGACTGCAGCACACCAGCTTCCCTGTCCTTCACCATCTGATGGAGCTTGCTCAAACTCACGTCCATTGAGTTGGTGGTGCCATTCAACCATCTCAGGTTCTGTTATCCCCTTCTCCTCCTGCCCTCAATCTTCCCCAGCATCAGGGTCTTTTCCAATAAGTCCGCTCTTCACTTCAGGTGGCCAAAGTACTGGAGCTCCAGCTTCAGCATCAGTCTTTCCAATGAGTATTCAGGACTGATTTCCTTTAGGATTGACTGGTCTGATCTCCTTGCAGTCCAGGGGACTTTCAAGAGTCTTCTCTAGCACCACAGTTCGGAAAGCGTTAATTCTTTAGTGCTCAGCCTTCTTTATGGTCTAACTCTCATATCCATACATAAGTACTGGAAAAGCCATAGTTTTGACTATATGGATCTTTGTTGGCAAAGTAATGTCTCTGTGTTTTATATTTTTAATACACTGTCTAGGTTTGTCACTCCTTTCCTTCCAAGGAGTAAGCGTCTTTTAATTTCATGGCTGCAGTCACCATCTGCAGTGATTTTGGAGCCCAAGAAATTAAAGTCTGTCACTGTTTCCGTGGTTTTGCCATCTATTTGCCATCACTTGATGGGACAGATGCCATGATCTTAGTTTTTTGAATGCTGAGTTTTAAGCCAGTTTTTTTCACTCTCCTATTTCACTTTCATCAAGAGGCTCTTTAGTTCTTTGCTTTCTGCCATAAGGGTGGTGTTATCTGCATATCTGAAGTTACTGATATTTCTCCCTGCAATCTAGATTCCAGCTTGTGCTTCATCCAGCCCAGTATTTCACATGATATACTCTGCATATGAGTTAAATAAGCAAGGGGACAATATACAGCCTTGATGTACTCCTTTCCCTATTTGGAACAAGTCTGTTGTTCCATGTCCTGTACTGTTGCTTCTTGACCAGCATACAGGTTTCTCAGGAGGCAGCTAAGGTGATCTGGTATTCCCATCTCTAAGAATTTTCCACAGCTTGTTGTGATCCACACAAAGGTTTTAGCATCATCAGTGAATCAGAAGTATATGTTTTTCTGGAAATCTCTTGCTTTTTCTATGATCCAGCAGATGTTGGCAACTTGATCTCTGGCTCCTCTGTGCCTTTTCTAAATCCAGCTTGTATACACGGAATTTCTCAGTTCACATACTGTTGAAGCTTAGATTGAAGGATTTTGAGCAGTGTCCTGTTAGCATGTGAAATGAGAGCAACTGTACTGTAGTCTGAACATTCTTTGGCATTGCCCTTCTTTGGGGTTGGAATGAAAACTGACCTTTTCCAGTCCTGAGGTCACTGCTGAGTTTTCAAATTTGCTGGCATATTGAGTATAGATTGGTGTGGTAGATCCTTTTAAGTATAACGTAAGGCCTTGCCTAGCAGTCCAGTGGTTAAGACTCATGTTTCCAATGCAGGGAGCATGGGTTGGATCCCTGGTTGGGGAACTAAGACTCTGCATGTCATGTGGTATGATCAAAAAATTTTTTAATAAATAAATAAATAAAACTAGGATATTTCTCACTACTGTCTGAATGTTTCAGATACAGTGGGTAAAACCCATGGATGAAACTTGTGTGTGATCACTTTAAAATTCTGATGTGTCATTTAATAGTAATTACTATTTTATAAAAAATATGTTTCAAAATAATTATTTCAAAAATAATAAATATTTTATCTCATAAAATACTTAGTATTTTCATTTTGGATTAACAAAAAAGGCTAGCCAATTATTCAATTTTTAGCAGAATATGCTTTTTCATTAAGTACCTAAGTAAAGTTTGACTGTAATGTTTCATGAATATGTAGAGTTATTTGTGATATTTAAAATGTGATTATTACTCCTAAAAGCCAAGCATCAAAATATATTTACTAAATTTAATGCCTTTTTAATCATACTTCTTGCTTCATAAAAACACAATCTTAGAAACATTTTACATTTTTATTAGGTAGAAAATGAGTAACAGGGCATTGATTTACTATCTTAACAACATATTGTAGAATGGATGTATTAATTATATTAGATTTATAATAATTTAATCCTGAATATTTTTAATAATGTATTTTGCAAGATGTGGTCTATTATTTTATATGTACTAGAAAAATATTCTCTGAACTATATATAATAATATGCTTATTTCAAGTGAAAAATAGAATCAGACTTTTTTTGATGGAAAATAGATTTTATATGGCTGATGGGTAGAAAATAAAAATCAGCTTTCCTAACTAAGTTATATGGTAGAGAATTCTGATAACCTGAATAAGCAAAATCTGTAGTTCTGGGGTTTTGATGAATGTATATTTAATTGTGATTAAACAATAGTATTTTATCAGAAAATAATACAACTGCAAAGTATACTATGGTTCACAATATTATGCTCTTCCTCAATTCTTTCTTATGCTAAGCATGATACCTTTAAATTGAACAGTAGCAAGTATAATTAATAACAACTTTCTAAGATTGGATAAAGACTATATTTTCTAAAATATAAAAAGTTAATGACTCAAATGTCTAACTCATAAAAAATTTTTGTGATTCAAGTTGTCTTCCAATTTTTCACATTCCACAAAATCAAAGTAGAATCCAATTAAATTGTGAACTGATACATCATATATATCATCTTAAAAAAATTTTGATGATAGAGCACTATGTGGATTTCAGTTTATAACCAGGAAGGAATTTTAAAAAATCAAGTGACATTGATTTTTAAAAGAAAAAATAATATTCATATCATACTGTGTGCACACGGTTTATCAGGGCTTACACTTATAGAATTAATGGATAATCAGTGATGACCCTTATTTGATTTTGGCAATAAGCCATTTTCATCCACAGATGCATGTACTAATTGGAAAAGAAAAAAAAAACTATCTCATTGAAAGGCACTTGCACTAAAATTCTACTTCCTATATTTTAATTACTTATTAAATTTTATAAAATAGTTAAGATCAAATATTTACCAATAATAATTGCAATGACAACTTACTCCAGAAATAATTTGCTCACATTAACACTTAAGGTCATAGGAAATTAAACCAATTTGAAAATTTTATATATAGATTTTGTTTTACAGTTGTTTGGTACAATGATTAGTAAAGGACTCTCAACATTACATTCATATAAAAGCATGTCAAGGAAATAGAATAAAAATTTGAAAAACCCAAAAGGGAAAGAAAGCAATGACTAAAATTTTCATTGATAAAGTAAAGCTTTTTCAAGCATTCTTTCTAAAAGGATGATCGGAGAAATCATTTGTTACTGATTTAGAATCCCAGTATGAGAGCTAGGGCCATGGAAAGAGATGTTAGTCTGGCTTGGGAGACAGAAACCATGGAGAAGAGGCAGCCACTATCAGAGATCTTTCTAGCTGCACAGGAAAATTGGAGGAGGGACGCCCTATCTTCTTTCTTCATCCTGCTGCCTTTCATTGACTGAGTCTAGCCCTGAGCTAGCTGGCAAGGGAGTTTGAGAAATTTAGTTTGCAAGGGAATGGCACTGAATTGATCAAGAGCAACAAGCAAAATCTGGCATGTTAGTCTTCAGCATTTTGTGAACCAAGGACTTCCAGATGTCCAAGCTGGGTTTTAGAAAAGGAAGAGGAACCAGAGATCAAATTGCCACATTCACTGGATCACAGAGAAGGCCAGGGAATTCCAGAAAAACATATACCTCTGTTTCATTGACTGTGCCAAAGCCTTTGACTATGTGGATCATAATAAAGTGTGGAAAGCTCTTAAAGTGATGGGAATACCAGAGCATCTTACCTGTCTCCTGAGAAACCTGTATGCAGGTCAAGAAGCAACAGTCGAACCCTGTATGGAACAACTGATTGGTTCAAGGCTGAAAAAGGAGTACGGCAGGGCTGTCTGCCGCCACTCTATTTGTTTAATCTATACACCGAGCACATCATGAGAAATGCCAGGCTGGATGAGTTTCAAGCTGGAATCAGGACAGAAGGGAGAACAATAACCTCAGATATGCAGATGATACCACTCTAATGGCAGAAAGTGAAGAGGAACCTAAAGAGCCTCTTGATGAGGGTGAAGGAGGAGAGTGAAAGAGCCAGCTTAAAACTAAATACCAAAAACCCTAAGATTATGGCATTCGGCCCCATTATTTCAACGCAAATAGAGGGGGAAAAGGTGGAGTAATGTCAGACTTGCCCTTCTTGGGCTCTAAAATCACTGAGGATGGTGATTGCAGCCATGGAATCAGAAGATGGTTGCTTCTTGGCAGGAAAGCTATGACAAAACTAGACAACGTGCTGAAAAGCAGAGACGTTACTCTGCCAACAAAGGTCCATGTAGTCAAGGTTATGGTCTTGCCAGTGGTCATATACAGTTGTGAGAGCTGGACTGTAAAGCAGGTGGAGCACCGAACTGTGGTTCCGGAGAAGATTTCTGAAAGTTCTTTGGACAGCAAGAAGATCAAACCAGTCAATCTTAAGGGAAATCAACCCTGAATACTCATTAGAATGACTGATACTGATGATGAAACTCCAGTATTTTGGTCATCTGATACAAACAGCTGACTCTGTAAAAATCCCTGATGCTGGGAAACACTGAGGGCAGAAGGAGAAGAGTGCGTCAAAGGATGAGAGGTCTGGAAGACATCACTGATGCAATGGACATAAACTTGGGCGAACTTCGGGAGATGATGAGGGATAGGATTCTCACGGGAGATGGTGAGAGACAGGGGTCTCAAAGAGTCAGACATGACTGGGCAACTGAACAACAAGCAAATGACATTAAACAAGTTAAAGTTTACAGACAACTGACTGAACCCTATCCCCACCCCTATCCTGAAGATTAAGAATTATCTCCTTTTTATGAGTCACTCTTTATGCTTTTCATTTTCTCCCCTTCTCAAGAAGGTTATATAATTTTAATCATATCAACAGCCAACACTAATATTACTATGTTTAATAAATGTTTTACACCTGAGCCACTCAGTTTACTGAACACAGTATCAATTCAGTTCAGTCACTCAGTCGTGTCCAACTCTTTGCGACCCCATGTACTGCAGCATGCCAGGCTTCCCTGTCCATAACCAACTCCTGGAGCTTGCTCAAACTCATGTCCATCAAGTCAGTAATGCTATCCAACTATCTCATTCTCTATCATCACCTTCTCCTCCTGCCTTCAATCTTTCCCAGCATCAGGGTCTTTTCCAATGAGTCAGTTCTTCACATCAGGTGGCCAAATTATTGGAGTTTCTGCTTTAGAATCAATCCTTCCAATGAATATTCAGGACTGATCTCCTTTAGGATTTACTGGTTGGATCACCTTGCAGTCCAAGGGACTCTCAAGAGTCTTCTCCAACAACACAGTTCAAAAGCATCAATTCTTCGACACAGCTTTCTTTATAGATCAACTCTCACATCCATACATGACTATTGGGAAAACCATAGCTTTGAACTATCTGGACTTTTGTTGGCAAAGTAATTCAGTAATTTTGTTGGTCTTGGTTGGTCATAGTTTTTCTTCCAAGGAGCAAGCGTCTTTTAATTTCATGGCAGCAGTCACCATCTGCAGTGAATTTGGAGCCCGAGAAAATAATCTCTCACTGTTTCCATTGTTTCCCCATCTATTTGCCATGAAGTGATGGGACTGGATGTCATGATCCTAGTTTTCTGAATGTTGAGTTTTAAGCCAACATTTTCACTTTCCTCTTTCAGTTTCATCAAGAGGCTCTTTAGTTCCTCTTCGCCTTCTGCCACAAGGGTGTTATCATCTGTGTATCTGAGGTTATTGATATTTCCCCTAGAAATCTTGATTCCAGCTTGTGGTTCATCCAGCCCAGCATTTCACATGATATACTCTGCAAATAAGCTAAATAAGCAGGGTGACAATATACAACCTTGATGTACTCCTTTCCCTATTTGGAACAAGTCTGTTGTTCCATGTCCAGTTCTAACTGTTGCTTCTTGACCTGTATACAGATTTCTCAGGAGGCAGGTAATGTGGTCGGGTATTTGCTATGATCCACACAGTCAAAGGCTTTGGCTTAGTCAATAAAGCAGAAGTAGATGTTTTCTGGAACTCTCTTGCTTGTTTGATGAGCTAACAGATGTTGGCAATTTGATCTCTGGTTCCTCTGCCTTTTCTAAATCTAGCTTGAACATCTGGAAGTTCACAGTTCATGTACTATTGAAGCCTGTCTTGGAGAATTTTGAGCATTACTTTGTTAGCCTGTGAGATGACTGTAATTGTGTGGTAGTTTGAACATTCTTTGGCATTGCCTCTCTTTGGGATTGGAATGAAAACTGACCTTTTCCAGTCCTGTGGCCACTGATAAGTTTTCCAAATTTGCTGGCATATTGAGTGCAGCACTTTCACAGCATCATCTTTTAGGATTTGAAATAGCTCAAGTGGAATTCCATCACCTCCACTAGCTTTGTTCATAGTGATGCTTCCTAAGGCCCACTTGACTTCCCATTCCAGGATGTCTGGTTCTAGGTGAGTGATCACAACATCATGGTTATCTGGGTCATGAAGGTCTTTTTTGTATAGGTCTTTGTATTCTTGCCACTTCTTAATATCTTCTGCTTTGGTTAAGTTCATAACATTTCTGTCCTTTATTCTGTCCATCTTGACATGAAATGTTAACTTGGTATCTCTAATTTTCTTGAAGAGATCTCTAGTCCTTCCCTTTCTATTGTTTTCCTCTATTTTTTTGCACTGATCACTGAGGAGGGCTTTCTTATCTCTCCGTGCTATTCTTTGGAATTCTGCATTCACACGGGTATATCTTTCTTTTTCCCCTTGCCTTTTGCTTCTCTTCTTTTCTCAGCTATTTGTAAGGCCTCTGCAGTCAACCATTTTGCCTTTTTGCATTTCTTTTTCTTGGGGATGGTCTTGATCCCTGCCTCCTGTACCACGTCACAAACCTCCGTCCATAGTTCTTATGGCACTCTGTCTGTCAGATCTAATCCCCTGAATCTGTTTGCCACTTCTGCTGTATAGGGGATTTGATTTAGGTTGTACCTGGATGGCCTAGTGGTTTCCCTACTTTCTACAGTTTAAGTCTGAATTTGGCAACAAGGTGTTCATGATCTGAATCACAGTCAGCTCCTGGTCTTGTTTTTTCTGACTGTTTAGAGCTTCTCCAAGAAGCAACAAAGAATATAGTCAATCTAATGTTGCTATTGACCATCTGGTTATGTCCATGTGTAGAGTCTTTTCTTATCTTGTTGGAAAAGGGTGTTTGCTATGACCAGTGAGTTTTCTTGGCAAAACTCTGTTAGCCTTTGCCCCACTTCATTTTGTACTCCAAGGCCAAATTTGCCTGCTCTAATATTAAAAACAAAAAAACTCAGACAAACATGATACACTTCTAGGCACCCAGTGCCCAACTACAATAATCACAATCTTATGGCCATTCTTATTTTATCTATGTTCCACTTCATGTCTTTTTTTTTTGGTGGGTAAGGGGGTAAGTTTTGGACTGGTAATTGTCTTCTGTTAATTTTTTATTGGTTATCATTAATTCATCTCAAACTCACCACCAGTTCTTCAAATTCCTTCTCAAGACATTCAGAAGTACTGGTGATTCTACCAGTTTCGTCTTAAAGAAGACTTTCATGGGACCTTTTCACATGCTCTAATCTGGACAGATTTCTCTCTCTGTCTAGTATACATTTGCTACTCTTGGATCTTTCTTAAACTTCTCCTTATCATGCTCTCCAAATTTTAAGTCTTTCTTTTTTATGTATATATGAGTATGCATAAATTTGATTTTCCAATTAACTTTGATAGCACTCATCTTTCAGATGCCGGATAGAAAAAGAGGCAGGTATGTTAAGTTTTTTGAGGCACTGTGTACTTGAAATGCCATTTAACCCTCAGTCTCACCTAAAAAATCAAAGGTTAAATGACAACTCATAAATTGAGGGTTAAATCTCAACTAATAAATGGCCTTCCAGGTGGTGCAGTGGTAAAGAATCTGCCTGCCAATGAAGAAGAACTCAAGAGATGTGGGTTCGATCCCTGGGTCCAGAACCCTGGAGGAGGAAATGGCAACCCACTCCAGTATTCTTTCCTGGAAATTTCCATGGACAGAAGAGCCTGCTGGGCTACAGTCAATGGAGTTGCAAAGAGTTGGACACAACTGAGCACAACACACACACAAGTAATAAACAGAATGATTAAATACACACATGTAGAATTCGGGGTTGGAAATCATTCCACAAATCTTTTTCTGGGCTCCAAAATCACTGCAGATGGTGACTGCAGCCATGAAATGAAAAGACGCTTACTCCTTGAAAGGAAGGTTATGACCAACCTAGACAGCATATTAAAAAGCAGAGACATTACTTTGCCAACAAAGGTCCGTCTAGTCAAGGCTATGGTTTTTCCAGTGGTCATGTATGGATGTGAGAGTTAGACTATAAAGAAAGTTGAGCACAGAAGAATTGATGCTTCTGAACTGTGGTGTTGGAGAAGACTTTTGAGAGTCCCTTGGACAGCAAGGATATCCAACCAGTCCATCCTAAAGGAAATCGGTCCTGGGTGTTCATTGGAAGGACTGATGTTGAAGCTGAACCTCCAGTATTTTGGCCATCTGATGAGAAGAGCTGACTCATTTGAAATGACCCTGATGTTGGGTAAGATTGAAGGTCAGAGGAGAAGGGGACAACAGAGGAGGAGATGGTTAGATGGCATCACTCACTCATGAGTTTGGGTAAACTCTGTCAGTTGGTGATGGACCGGGAGGCTTGGCATGCTGTGGTTCATGGGGTCGCAGAGAGTCAGACGCAACTGAGCGACTGAACTGAACTGAATCCATTGTCTTCTAGCCTCCAACATTGCTGTTGAGAAGTCTCCAAAGCATCTGAAGTCCTGGTTTTTTATTTGTTACCTTTATCTTTTTGATAGCTTGTAGTATCTCCTTTTCATTTCAAAGTGTTGTTAGTTGTCCAGTCGTGTCTGACTCTGTAGCCAGCCAGACTCCTCTGTCCATGGAATTTTTCAGGCAAGAATACTGGACTGGATAAGCATTCCCTTTGCCAGGGGATCGTTCTGACCTAGGGATCGAACCCAGGTCTGCTGCATTTCAGGCAGATTCTTTACTGTCTGAGCCATCAGGGAAAAAGTGCTCTAACATTTTGAATTTCAAGTGTTCCAAAATTTCACAACTGATGTGTCTCATTGTGAGTTTACTTTCATCTACTGTTCTGGGTAATCACTGGATCTTTTCAATCAGGAAGCTAGTTATTTAGTTCTGGAAATATTTCTTAACTATTTCTTTGATTATTTTCTCCCTTCTCTGTGACTAGTTTTCTAATTTTCTAGTTCTTTGTCCTTCTGCTCTACTCCAAGGGAAATTTCCTTAATTTTATCTTTGAACACCTCTATTTAATTTTTAGTTTCTGCTATCATGTTTTTAATTGCTAATAGTCTTTATTTTGTCCTCTGTTCTTTTTTTTTAAAGTGTTCTGCTCTTGTTAATGAGTCCAAATCTTTTCTTATTCCCTGAGGATATTAATAATAGCTTATTTCTTTCTCTTTTTTGGTTATGTCATATAGGTTATCTTGCAGAATCTTAGTCCCCCTTCAGGGATTGAGCCCAGGCCCCCTTGCAGTGAGAGCATCAAGTCCTAACCTCTGGATGACCAGGGAATTTTCTGATAGTTTATTTCTAAAATTTTTTTTCTCCCTGTAGTTTGTTTTCTCTAAAAAAAAAAAGCTTGGTTTTTGTTTTCCTGTGTGTTTATTTTGGTCCAGATCATTCATTTTTGATTCATGTTCTCTAATACATTAGCCACTAGATATATGGATTATTGGGTAACTGAAATTTGGTTAGTTCAAACTAAGATGTACTGTAAGTATAATAAACACTCTGGATTTTGAGAAAGTTGAATGAAAGAAAGGATATATTTAATATATATTATTAATATTTTAATATTTGTTACATGTTGAAATGATAATACTAGGGGCAAGTAAAATATATTATGAAAATTAATTTTTAAATTTTTACTTATTTTAATGTGGCTACTAGAAAATTTAAAAGTATATATGTAGCTTGTGTTATATTTTCAATGGACAGTTCTGTGTTACATCCCTCCTCAGACATCTGGTGAATTTTGGTTTTGTGCATGTATGTGATATGCAGATGTGTTTATTATAACAGTTTGAGACATAGTTCATGTACTATATATGTTCCCTTTTAAAGGGTATGATCCAGTAGTTTTTAGTCTATTCACAGAGTTGTACAATCATCATCACTATCAAATAATACAGCATTTATATCATCCCAGGAAGAAACCCTGTACCCATTATCAGTCACTTCTTATTCCCATCTCCCTCCAGTCCCTAAAAACTTCTATTCTACTTTGTTTCTATGGATTTATCCATTCAGGACATTTCACATAAATGCAATTATACATTATGTGGCTTTCTGTGACTGGCTTCCCTCGCTTTGCACAATGTTTTCAGGGTTCATCCACATTGGCATGTATCAGTACTCCATTCCTGTTTATTGCTGAATACTGCTCCACTGTATGGATATACCACATTTTATTTATCCATTCATTCAGTGATGGATATTTGTGTTATTTTCCCTTTTTCTTTTACTGTAAATAATGTTGCTATGAACATCCTCAAGTTTATTTGTGAGGACGTGTGTTTTCCTTTCTTTGGGCAGAGACCTTAGAGTGCTCATGTTTTCAGAATGAAGCAGTATAACCTGGCTGGACTCTGAGCATGGGTATGAAGTTAGTACAGTGTGACTCTCCCTGTATGGGGACAGGACTAGAGAGGTACCATATCACTCTCTTCATCTCCTTTGGACTGGAAAGATTTCACAGAAAAGCCCTCCAATGCCTCACTACTACCCTGCAGTGACCTTCCCTCTGACAGTGTTTTAGAAATTAACTGAGAGAAGAAGGCTTGGTTTTTCAACATAATATTCATTCATTCCTCCTGTTTACATATCATACTTTCACCCTTGACTATCTCTAGTATCCTCTAGTTAAATATTCTCTGGTTTCTGTTTACTAGGAAGAAGGTGGGCAAGAGTTAGTCCTTAACTGGACAGAGTGGGCAGAGGGGTCAGGACATCAGCCTTTTTAAGCAGGTTTATCTCTAGCTTTCAGCACCACCATCAAGGCCTACTTCTGGAGATACCAGAGAAGGAAATGGCAACCCACTCCAGTATTCTTGCCTGGAGAATCCCAGGGACAGAGGAGCCTGGTGGGCTGCCGTCTATAGGGTCGCACTGAGTCGGACACAACTGAAGCGACTTAGCAGCAGCAGCTGGAGATACCTGGGGTAATTAGTTTTGGAGACTTTGATATATTCTGTGGAATAAATCAGTTTTCTTTTTGGCTTGCCCATTGCCAGCTTAGGATTTAGCATTCTTTACTTTCCTTATTTGCTTCCCAGATTCCAAAGTTTTGTGACTGTTGTCTCCTCTCCCATATTATTTTATTCTTGTGAGTATATGCCTTAAAAATCTCCGTGAAATTTTAGAGGGCTTCAGAAGGCAGTGAAATGAAATGCATGTACTCAATCAGCCACCTTTATCCAAAGCCTCTGTTCCATGCATTTTTCATGCATTGTTTCAATTGCTTCCTCAGACAGACCTTTTCTCAAATTGGCAAACCAAGTCGTCCTTCAAGACTCTTATAGCCTACTGGGGTACCTGGAAGTTATGATTATTTGTTATTAGTTGACTGATTCCCTGACTAAATTAAAAGCTCTTCAAAAGTAAGCATTGACATTCTTCTTTATCTCTCCTGCTGCTTAGCACTGTCCCTGGCTTTCTAGGAGCCCTCAGTAAATGCTTGTTGAATTTAATTAGCATGTAGAGGGCTGAACAATGGTGGTTTGGGCAGATGAGGGCTTTAAGAGGAACAGAAGACCCAAATTACTCATTTTCCATGCAAGGTTTTTGTCCATCTACTCTCTGCTTTTGGTTATAAAGATGCATGTCTATTTAGAGATTTTCAACTTTGTAATTTTATGGAGGCAAGCCAGGGAAAAACTTTATCTACCCTGTTCACCACCAGCAGATGGTATCAGTGGTCCCACGAACATTGTGCCTTTGGATGTATAGACAAGTGGACTTTAGGACAGTTTGGGAAGTCCCTGGGGTTTAAGAACTATCCAGAACCGAAGCTGCTCATGAGATTGTGGAGTTTCTGAAAAATGCACACACAGCGCTGTCTATCCCCCTTGATGTCATGGTATTCTAAAGAAACTAAATGACTGCCTTTCTCCTGCCCTTTGCTATCTTCTGATATTCCCCTCAGGTCTTTGGGCCATGCTGACTTGCAATCAGCTTTCAACTGAGCAAGGGAGTAGAGATGGTTCGGTCTGAAGAAGATGACTGCCTCTGTCTCCAGACCCCTGCCTTGCTACTGCTGTTGATGTTCTTATCCTGATACTATTCCCGTGTGGGGATTTTCTTGCTTTTTTTGATAGATCCTCCTTGCAACCATGTGAGTTGGCTTCAGACCTCCAATTGGCTTTGCACTTGGGCCATATAGTCTCTTGGTTTTCCAAGCTTTTGATCTACTATGGTCTGGCCCTTCAGTTTTCTGTTTGATATCCAGTCTAGTTGTTTCTCCAATATCCTCCATGGCCTGGTGGAGTAAGCACTGCGTCCCCTTGTTTTCTGGCCTCTCAGCACTGGCTACTCCACTCCAGATCCAGCTTTCCTTGTCTCTGCTATCAGAACCATTTCGTACCCTGTACATTTTCAACTCACTCAGTCCCACCTTGGCCACTGGGAGTGACACAGTGCTAAATGCTGTGACACTTCCTTGGGGCTGAGGAAAAAACTTGGATTAGAGTTCAGACATAGACAGGTATGTTGAATGCCTTGCAGAAGATGACTGGGTGGCACAGATTACAGGCTGCACTGGAGTTAACAGTATGGTGTGAGTTGAGGAGGTCACTGGTTCAAGGTATGAAGTGAGGCTATATTTGAACCACCCTGAGGTACCTCAGGGATACCTAAGTGTTTAGGGTAAGAGAAGGATGCAAAATAAAACAACTAGAACTCGATATTCAGATGCTCATATGACTGTACTGAAAGATCCCCTTCTCTTACTTTCCAAACAGCAAGACATAAGGCAGCAAGCAGTTTCCGCCGTCAGCTGGAGACATGAGGTGCAGAGGTGAAGAGCAAGTCAGGAACACTACGGGAGTGGTCTGACAGGCCGGGCAGCAGAGGGAATCGTGGCAGGTGACACGTGGTGATAGAACTTCATGGTCAGACAGTTACAGGGCTCCGGGCGGGGGCGGCAGCAGCGGGGACAGCACAGGATGCCAGGGCACAGGAATAAAGGTCAGGGCAGTGATTCCTCAGAAGGAGCCCCAGGAGAATGCAGGATGTGCTTGAGGTCAAGTGATCAGAAAACGGAAGAGAGGGATGGCAGGAGTCTGGCTGGAACATAAAGACAAGCAGAGGGACGGGCAACAGGGAAAATTACATGTGAATCCATAGCCCCCCTATTTTGGGCCTCTCAGCAAAACATAATAAAGGGAAAAGGGAGTTTTCTGAGTGCTTGCCCCTTGGAAAGTAAGAGGTTATTATACAGAAGGACCTAGGGATGAACTGTCACTGTGGTCTTAACCTTTGGTTCATCAACTGATAAGAACTAAGGTTATATGCACATTGTCTGAGAAACAACATTGCAGAATGCCAAAAGCTCCAAGCAAAATTTAATATTTATGACTCATTGTGGAGCTCGTAATCACTAGTGGATGGACTTTCCTATTTATAACAAAAACAATTGTACAAAGCCATTTCCTTCAGATGTAAAAAGAAAACACACACGCATACCCATGCATACACAGAAATGCCTTATTGAAAAGACTAGAGGGCAACAGGGTGGAAGAGCGTTAAAAAATTGAAAATGGCAATTACGACTTCCCCACGAGAGGCCCACATTTTAAAGTGTGTTGTCTATTTGCAGTGCTGCTCTCACCTCTGTTGTTCATTGTTCGTGTCCCCTTGGCAAATTAAGTAATTGGAAAATATAACAGTCTTGCATTTATATTGCCGCTTATTTGTAGAGACTCAATATCCTTGTCTGTGGTTGTGGAGGCTTTGTTTCCTATATGAATGCATTTTCCAAGATGTCTATGTGGGAATCACTGTGTCCCTGTTTTTTGTTGAACTGATAAATCCGAAACAACCAACCCATCTGGAGAGTCTTCAGAGCCCACAGGCAGCTTCTATTGTACAATTTGGACTTGGGAGTTGTGTGTGTGTGTGTGGGGGGGGGGTGATATTTCATAAATCAGAAAACGAGTTGGTTCAGACTCCCATCAAGGGAGGGTTGAGATGTTGACAAAAGCAACAAGCAGAGGAAGGAGTTAGATGTACATCAAGTCAAGGAGATCAACTTCAAGAGGAGTAAGATCAGATCCATGGGGAGGTGCAGAATTTGAATCCACAGGGCAGAGTCAGGGCATTGAGTCAGAGGCAGATGCTGGTGGCATTGAGCAAGGCTTACCACTTCCCAGGTATGTCCCCCTGGCCTAGTCACTTACTCCTTCTGTAGCATAACTTGCTGAATTTTAAAAAATGGGGATGATAAGATTTAATAACCACAGAAATTTCATACAGAATGAATGAATGAGTGTTTGTAAAATTATTAAAGTGGTTTGAAATTAACCTTCAAAAATGATAAGAGATGAGCACTGGGTTTTAATAAGTGAACCATAATTCAGCATCACCAGCCTTATGTCTTAGCTAGGTCTGTATTTCCATGTGTAGCAGAGTATCTGGTGCACTCTAGGTACTCAGCCAATACTTCATGAACTGCTCTGACTCCACACCATGGTCTGCAAGCTGGTACAGACACTTGCCTGATACAGCCCAGTCTTGCAAGAACTTTGAGATGCTTGGTCTCCGGTAGTATGTTGCTCATCCTGGACTCAGCCTTTGCATTCGGGTCAATGCTACTACAGACTGGCCCATCCAAGTGAATGGGGCTTTCTCAGGCACCAGCTGCTTTCTTGTCATAGCAGGCTCACCATGTGACCAGCAATTTAGGGATGTTCTGTGTCTATTTCCCTAATCATAATATCAACTACAATAATATATTAGGATGTTATTATTAGCAACCCAACACCTTTTTTTTTTTTTAATTATTTTAAAATTTTTTTTTTTTTTTTACATCCCAGAAAAAGCACCTTTACTAAATAACAGGAAATAAAACGTGCCAGGAATCTGACCAAAGAGACAAAGCAGCAGGTGAGATTCCTAATAGGAAAGAATGACTCCCAACGGAACAGAAATAGATTCCCCTCAAAGTACATACATTTCACATGGGTGTGTACATACATAGTAATATATTAAAGGAAATTTGGTTTCTACCATGAGAAGTTTACTCAGAAATAATGAATCAACATCTCACCTGAGACGGGGAGGTCGGGGTGCTGCAGCCACGGTATAAATCAAGGTGCAGCTCACTGCTGCACACGCCTCCCCTCTTTACACTATATACACTTGCTGGGTGGGGGGCTGGGGCGGGGGGTTCTTCCTGCCCCTCCCCCGGACCAGCAGATCCAGTGTTTGTAGAAGTGAGCAGGGAAGGCAGGTGGCTATATGGCCCGTGAGCCCAACCTGCCTGGGAGCCCAACCCAACACCTTTTAAGTGGCAAATCTGCTTTAGAAACATTAATAGTCTCTGTCTCCATGGTGACAGAAGAAACTGTCAAAATGTTCAATATCCTCCTTAGTAATCTCATCTGGGCATATACCTGGTGTGGGGCTTATTTTCAGAGATGATAAAAATATGAACAAAAATTTTAAATAAAGAACACACTAGATAATCATAGATAAGCATAGATAATCATAGATAAAGCACTATGATTAAAACACAACAGTGTAAGGGGAAATATGTGAGATGAGTCATCGCTCAAGATACTCTGAGGCAGTGATTCTTAAGCTGGGTCCTGAAATGACCAGAATGTTTCAGACATGCAACTGTCTAAAGTGGGGGTGAACGTGGCCTATTAGAGGAAAAGAACACTGTGGTCTAGTGAGTGAAGCAAGAGTAGGAGGAGGTCAGTGGGGGAGGTAGGGGTCTGAGAGAACAGGGCTTTGTACATGGCTTGGATTTTATTTTACATCCAGTGGGATACTTGTCAGGAGATGGGTTTTTATAGGAGAGTGAATTTCCTGCTGAGACCAATCTAGTAGCTCAGGAGAGAGTGGCTTGTGGTAGGGTGACTGTGGAGCACGAAAGATCAGTTAGGAGGCTATGCAGTGGTCCTCATTAGGGAAAATAATGGCTGGACTTGGATAGTAGCAGTGGGTTTAGAGAAAAGTAAATGAGTTAAAGCAATGTTTTGGAGTTACAGAGCCAATAAGACTTGATGATGGGTTGGATGATGAAGGTGAAAATAAGGGAGGAATAAGGAAGTCTCCTGGGTTTTGAGCTTAAGTAATTAGATGGTTTGTGATGCCATTTACTGAGATGAAGAGAACTAGGGGAAGAACAGGTTTGGAAGGGTTAGAAATCAATGATTCTGTTTGGGGTATATTACATTCAAGATCTAATACTGTTTCCACAGTTTTTAATTTTTATCTCAGTGAGCTACATGGCAATTCACTGGAGAAGGCTTATCTGTTAAATTTGTAGTGGAAAAAAGCGATTACTGGAGAAACTGAAAGAAATGGCTTATATCTCAAAGAGCACAGGTAGGAGGCAGCAGGAATCCCTCCATTCCAATGAGCCCTGGGGCTCCCCATAGGAGAAGTTGAAAAGCAGCTCCCAGGATTCTAACTTATTGCAGTTTTCTCAGAACCATTCTCTTCAGGAAAAGGAAAACAAGAAATGTGCTTACACCATATTGCATTCTTTTCCTAGAAAAATCAATCAAAGCTGTCTTTATTTCCCTGGCTTGCTATATATGGAAATGAGAATTCTCAAGTACTATGAATGATGTCTATGTGCCTCAGTACACAGATGCCCAGAACCTTAACATGTCTCTTTAGAATTAGTTCCATAATAGTTCTCATAGACTTAAAGAAGGGAAAATTTCTTAGTCTTTGCATAAATATTCTTTCTAAGTGAGTGATATTCTTTTTTCCTACCTCCTATGGAATGTGTTTTTCTTGGAGGGTATATTCAGACCAGGAGTTCTCAAATTTCCAATACTGAAATATGCCACTTAAACTACAAAGTTGCCTACTGGGAGAAGAATGATATGCCCAGTAGAGAGACAGGGTTTGTAATTTAATGAATGGTAAATAATGCATATTTGTCTCTAGTGTGTTCAGAAAGTTGTATAATCAGCAGCAGCATCTAATTCTAGCATGTTTGTATCACCCCCAAAAGAAAATGATTTATGGTCTCTCCTCATTTGCCCCAAACTTCCTCTCTCCTGATTCTTTGGCCTACTTTTTGTGTCTATGAACGTACTTACATTGGACTTTTCATAAAAATGGAGTCATACAATTTGTGACCTTTTGCATCTGCCTTTTTTGACTTAGCATCAGGTATTAAAAGTTGATTTATATGTAAAGTACAGACCTAACAGAAGTAGAAGATATTAAGAAGAGGTGGAAAGAATATACAGAAGAACTATACCCAAAAGGTCTTAATGACCCAGATAACCATAATGGTGTGATCACTCAGCTAGAGTCAGATATCCTGGAGTGTGAAGTCAAGTGGGCCTTAGGAAGCATTACTACAAGCAAAGCTAGTGGAGGTGATGGAGTACCAGCAGAGTTATTTCAACTCCTGAAAGATGATGCTGTTAAAGCACTGCCCTCAATACGTCAGCAAATTTGGAAAACTCAGCAGTGACAAGAGGACTGGAAAGGTCAATTTTCATTCCAACCCCAAAGAAGAGCAATGCTGAAGAATGTTCAAACTCCTGTACAATTGTGCCCATTTCACATGCTAGCAAGGTAATGCTCAAAATCCTTCAAGCCCTGCTTAATAGTATGTGAACCAAGAAATCCCAGATGTAAAGGCTGGGTTTAGAAAAAATAGAGGAACCAGAGATCAAATTGCCAACACTAGTTGGATCATAGAGAAAGCATGTAATTCTAGAAAAACATCTACTTCTGCTTCATTGACTATGCTAAAGCCTTTGACTGTGTGGATCACAACAAACTGTGGAAAGTCTTAAAGAGATGGGAATCCCAGATCACCTTATCTGTCTCCTGAGAGACCTGTATGCAGGTCAGGAAGCAACAGAACCCAAAATGAAACAATGGACTGGTTCAAAATTGGTAAAGGAGTACATCAAGTCTATATATTGTTATCCTGCTTATTTAACTTACATGCAGAGTACATCATGTGAAATGCCAGGCTGGATGAATCACAAGCTGGGATCAAGATTGCTGAGAGAAATATCTATAGCCTCAGGTATGCAAATGATACCACTCTAATGGCAGAAAGCAAATAACTAAAGAGCCTCTTGATGAGGGTGAAAGAGGAGAGTGGAAAAGCTGGCTTAAAACTCAACATTCAAAACACAAAGATAATGGCATCTGATCCCATCACTTCATGCCAAAGAGAAGGGGAAAAAGTGGAAACAGTGACAGACTTTATTTTCTTGGGCTCCAAAATCACTGCAGACAATGACTGCAGTCATAAAGTTAAAAGATGCTTGCTCCTTGAAAGAAAAGCTATGACAGACCTAGATAGCATATTATTGTCTACAAGAGACCCACCTCAAAACAAGGGACACATACAGACCAAAAGTGAAGGGCTGGAAAAAAGATATTTCACACAAATGGAGACCAAAAGAAAGCAGGAGTAGCAATACTCATATTAGATAAAATAGACTTTGAAATAAAGGCTGTGAAAAGAGACAAAAAGGACACTACATAATGATCAAAGGATCAATCCAAGAAGAAGATATAACAACTATATATGCACCCAATATAGGAGCACTGCAATATGTAAGGCAAATGCTAACAAGTATGAAAGGGGAAATTAACAGTAACACAATAAGAGTGGGAGACTTTAATACCCCACTCACACCTGTGGATAGATCAACTAAACAGAAAATTAGCAAGGAAACACAAACTTTAAATGATACAATGGACCAGTTAGACCTAATTGATATCTATAGGACATTTCACCCCAAAACAATGAATTTCACCTTTGTTTCAAGTGCACACGGAACCTTATCCAGGATAGATCACATCCTGGGCAATAAATCTAGCCTTGGTAAATTCAAAAAAATTGAAATCATCTCAAGCATCTTCTCTGATCATACTGCAATAAGATTAGATGTAAACTACAGGAAAAAACTATCAAAAATACAAATATATGGAGGCTAAACAACACACTTCTGAATAACCAACAAATCACAGAAGAAATCAAAAAATAAATAAAAATATACATAGAAACGAATGAAAATGAAAATACAACAACCCAAAACCTGTGGGATTCAGTAAAAGTAGTGCTAAGGGGAAGGTTCATAGCAATACAAGCCTACCTCAAGAAACAGGAGAAAAATCAAATAAATAACCTAACCTAAAGCAACTAGAAAAAGAAGAAATGAAGAACCCCTGGGTTAGTAGAAGGAAAGAAGTCATAAAAATTAGGGCAGAAATAAATGCAAAAAAAACAAAGGAGATCATAGCAAAAATCAACAAAGCGAAAAGCTGGTTCTTTGAGAAGATAAATAAAATAGACAAACCATTAGCCAGATTCATCAAGAAAAAAAAAGAAGAATCAAATCAACAAAATAAGAAATGAAAATGGAGAAATCACAACAGACAACACAGAAATACCAAGAATCATAAGAGATTACTATCAGCAATTATATGCCAATAAAATGGACAACTTGGAAGAAATGGACAAATTCTTACAAAAGTATAACTTTCCAAAACTGAACCAGGAAGAAATAGAAAATCTTAACAGACCTAACACAAGCACAGAAATCGAAACTGTAATCAGAAATCTTCCAACAAACAAAAGTCCAGGGCCAGATGGCTTCACAGTTGAATTTTACCAAAAATTCAGAGCAGAATTAACACCTATCATAGTCAAACTCTTCCAGAAAATTGCAGAGACAGGTAAACTTCCAAACTCATTCTATAAGGCCACCATCACCCTAATACCAAAACCAGTCAAAGATTCCACAAAAAAACAAAATTACAAACCAATAACACTGATGAACATAGATGCAAAAATCCTTAACAAAATTCTGGCAAACGGAATCCAACAACATATTAAAAAGATCATACATCATGACCATGTGAACTTTATCCCAGGGATGCGACGATTCTTCAATATTTGCAAGTCAATCAATGTGATAGACCACATTAACAAATTGAAAGATAAAAACCATACGATTATCTCAATATATGCAGAGAAATCCTTTAACAAAATTCAACATCTATTTATGATAAAAACCCTCCAGAAAGCAGGCATAGAAGGAACATACCTCAATATAATAAAAGCCATATGATAAACCCATAGCAAATATTATCTTCAATGGTGAAAAATTGAAAGCATTTCCCCTAAAGTCAGGAACAAGACAAGGATGCCCACTCTCACCACTACTATTCAACATAGTTTTGGAAGTTTTAGCCACAGCAATTAGAGAAGAAAAAGAAATAAAAGGAATCCAGATTGGAAAAGAAGAAGTAAAACTCTCACTGGTTGCAGATGACATGATCCTCTACATAGAAAACCCTAAAGACTCCACCAGAAAATTACTAGATCTAATCAAGGAATATAGGAAAGTTGTAGGATATAAAATTAATACACAGAAATACCTTGTGTTCCTAATCACTAACAATGAGAAAACAGAAAGAGAAATTAAGGAAACAATTCCATTTACCATTGCAACAAAGAGAATAAAATAGTTAGGAATAAAGCTACCTAAAGAAACGAAAGACCTATATATATAAAACTATAAAACACTGATGAAAGAAATCAAACATGATACAAATAGATGGAGAAATATACCATGTTCACGGATCAGAATAATCAATATAGTGAAATATGTGAGTATACTACACAAAGCAATCTATAGATTCAATGCAATCCCTATCAAGCTACCAATGGTATTTTTCAGAGAACTAGAACAAATAATTTCACAATTTGTATGGAAACACAAAAAACCTTGAATAGCCAAAGTAATCTTGAGAAAGAAAAATGGACCTGGAGGAAACAACCTGCCAGACTTCAGGTTCTACTACAAAGCCACAGTCATCAAGACAGTACAGTACTGGCACAAAGTAGAAATATAGATCAATGGAACAGAATAGAAAACCCAGAGATAAATCCATGCACCTATGGACACCTTATTTTTGACAAAGGAAGCAAGAATATACAATGGAGAAAAGACAACCTCTTTAGCAAGTGGTGCTGGGAAAACTGGTCAACCACTTGTAAAAGAATGAAACTAGAACACTTTCTAACACCATACACAAAAATAAACTCAAAATGGATTAAAGATCTAAATGTAAGACCAGAAACTATAAAACTCCTAGAGGAGAACATAGGCAAAACACTCTCTGATGTAAATTAGAGCAGAATCCTCTATGACCCACCTCCCAGAGTAATGGAAATAAAAGCAAAAATAAACAAATAGGAGCTAATTAAACTTAAAAGCTTTTGCACAATAATAAGCAAAGTAAAAAGGCAGCCTTCAGAATGGGAGAAAATAATAGCAAATGAAGCAACTGACAAAGAATTAATCTCAAAAATATACAAGCAACTCCTGCAGCTCAATTCCAGAAAAATAAGTGATCCAGTCAAAAAATGGGCCAAAGAACTAAACAGACATTTCTCCAAAGAAGACATACAGATGGCTAACAAACACATGAAAAGATGCTCAACATCACTCATTATCAGAGAAATGCAAATCAAAATCACAATGTGGTACCATCTCATACCAGTCAGAATGGCTGCTATCAAAAAGTCTACAAACAATAAATGCTGGAGAGGGTGTGGAAGAAAACGAACCCTCTTACACAGTTGTTAGGAATGCAAACTAGTACAGCTACTATGGAGAACAGTGTGGAGATTCCTTAAAAAACCAGAAATAGAACTGCCATACGACCCAGCAATCCCACTGCTGGGCATACATACCAAGGAAACCAGTATTGAAATAGACACGTGTACCCCAATGTTCATCGCAGCACTGTTTACAATAGCCAGGACATGGAAGCAATCTAGATGTCCATCGGGAGACGAATGGATAAGAAAGCAGTGGTACATATACACAATGGAATATCACTCAGCTATTAAAAAGAATGCATTTGAATCAGTTCTAATGAGGTGGAAGAAACTGGAGCCTATTATACAGAGTGAAGTAAGTCAGAAAGAAAAACACCAATATAGTGTATTAATGTATATATATGGAATTTAGAAAGATGGTAACAATGACCCTATATGTGAGACAGCAAAAGAGGCACAGATGTAAAGAACAGACTTTTGGACTCTGTGGGAGAACACGAGGGTGGGATGATTTGACAGAATAGCATTGCAACTTGTATATTATCATATGTGAACTAGATCACCAGTCCAGGTTCAATGCATGAGACAGGGTGATCAGGGCTGGTGTACTGGGATGACCCTGAGGGATGGGATGGGGAGGGCAGTGGGAGGGAGGGTCAGGATGGGGAACACACATACACCGATGGCTGATTCATGTGAATATATGGCAAAAACCACCACAATATTGTAAAGTAATTAGCCTCCAATTAAAATAAATTAAAAACAAACAAACAAACAAAAAAAACCTAGAGAGCATATTAAAAAGCAGAGACATCACATTGTTGACAAAGGTATGTATAGTCAAAGCTATGGTTTTTCCAGTAGTCATGTACAGATGTGAGGGTTGGACCATAAAGAAGGCTGAGCACCAAAGATTTGATGCTTTCAAATTGTGGTGCTGGAGAAGACTCTTGAGAGTCTCATGGACAGGTCAGTTCAGTTCAGTTCAGTTGCTTAGTCATGTCTGACTCTTTGCGACCCCACAACTGCAGCAGGCCTCCCTGTCCATCACCAACTCACAGAGTTTACTCAAACTCATGTCCATTGAGTCAGTGGTGTCATCCAACCATCTCATCCTCTGTCATCCCCTTCTCCTCCTGCCTTCAATCTTTCCCAGCATCAGGGTCTTTTCAAATGAGTCAATTCTTCACATCAGGTGGCCAAAGTTTTGGAGTTTCACCTTCAGCATCCGTCCTTCCAATGAATATGCAGGACTGATTTCCTTTAGGATGGACTGGTTGGATCTCCTTGCAGTCCAAGGGACTCTCAAGAGTCTTCTCCAACACCACAGTTCAAAAGCATTAATTCTTTGGCACTCAGCTTTCTTTATAGTACAACTGTCACATCCATACATGACTACTGGAAAAACCATAGCTTTGACTAGACAGATCTTTATTGGCATTTGTTTCAATATGTTGGCATTTGTTTTAATATGCTGTCTAGGTTGGTCATAACTTTCTTTCCAAGGAGTAAGCATCTTTTAATTTCATGGCTACAGTCACCATCTGCAGTGATCGTGAAGCCCCCCAAAATAAAGTCTCTCACTGTTTCTACTGTTTCCCCATCTATTTGCCATGAAGTGACAGGACCAGATGCCATGATCTCAGTTTTCTTAATGTTGAGCTTTAAGCCAACTTTTTCACTCTCCTCTTTCACTTTCATCAAGAGACTCTTTAGTTCTTCTTCACTTTTTGCCATAAGCATAGTCTCATCTGCATATCTGAAGTTATTGATATTTTTCCTGGCAATCTTCATTCCAGTTTGTGCCTTATCCAGCCCAGCATTTCTCATGATGTACTCTGCATGTAAGTTAAATAAGCAGCGTGACAATATACAGCCTTGATGTGCTCCTTTCCCTATCTGGAACCAGTCCGTTGTTCCTTGTTCAGTTCTAACAGTTGCTTCCTGACCTGCATACAGATTTCTCAAAAGGCAGGTCAGGTGGTCTGGTATCCCCATCTCTTTCAGAATTTTCCACAGTTTTTGGTGATCCACACAGTCAAAGGCTTTGGCATAGTCAATAAAGCAGAAATAGATGTTTTTCTGGAACTCTCTTCTTTTTTCGATAGTCCATCAGATATTGGCAATTTGATCTATGGTCTGACTTTCCTAAAACCAGGTTGAACATCTGGAAGTTCACGGTTCATGTACTACTGAATTCTGGGTTGGAGAATTTGGAGCATTACTTTACTAGCCTGCGAGATGAATGCAATTGTGCAGTAGTTTGAGCATTCTTTGGCATTCTTTCTTTGGGATTGGAATGAAAACTGTTTTTTTCCAGTCCTGTGACCACTGCTGAGTTTTCCAAACTTGTTGACATATTGAGTGGTACAGTACTTTGATAGCATCATCTTTTAGGATTTGAAATAGCTAAACTGGAATTTCATCACCTCCACTAGCTTTGTTCATTGTGATGCTTCCTAAGGCACTTGACTTAGCATTCCAAGATGTCTGGCTCTAGGTGAGTGATCACA
Source organism: Cervus elaphus (assembly GCF_910594005.1). NCBI lineage: Eukaryota > Metazoa > Chordata > Mammalia > Artiodactyla > Cervidae > Cervus > Cervus elaphus. Next base: position 49,680,204 of record NC_057843.1, on the reverse strand, counting down.
CCATCATGATTATCTGGGTCATGAAGATCTTTTTGTATAGTTCTTCTGTGTATTCTTGCCACCTCTTCTTAGTATCTTCTGCTTTGGTTAGGTCCATACCATTTTTGTCCTTTATTGTACCCATCTTTGCATGAAATGTTCCTTTGTTATCTCTAGTTTTCTTGAAGAGATCTCTAGTCTTTCCCTTTCTTTTGTTTTCCTCTATTTCTTTGCACTGATCACTGTGGAAGTCTTTCTTATCTCCCTGTGCTATTCTTTGGAATTATTCATTCAAATGGGTATATCTTTCCTTTTCTCCTTTGGTTTTAGCTTCTCTTCTTTTCTCAGCTAAAAAGCCTCCTCAGACAGCCATTTTGCTTTTTTGCATTTCTTTTTCTTGGGGATGGTCTTGATCCATGTCTCCCATACAATGTTCATAGTTCTTCAGGCACTCTATCTATCACATCTAATCCCTTGAATCTATTTGTCACTTCCACTGTATAATCATAAGGGATTTGATTTAGGTCATACTTGAATGGTCTAGTGGTTTTCCCTACTTTCTTCAATTTCATTCTGAATTTGGCAATAAGGAGTTCATGATCTGAGTCACAGGCAGCTTCTGGTCTTGTTTTTGCTGACTGCATAAAGCTTCTCCATCTTTGGCTACAAAGAATATAATCAATCTGATTTTTGTGTTGACCATCTGGTGATGTCTGTGTGTAGAGTCTTCTCTTGTGTTGTTGGAAGAGGGTGTTTGCTATGACCAGTGTGTTCTCTTGGCAAAACTCTATTAGCCTTTGCCCTGCTTCGTTCTGTACTCCAAGGCCAAATTTGCCTGTTATTCCAGGTGTTTCTTGACTTCCTTCTTTTGCATTTCAGTCCTCTATAATGAAAAGGACATCTTTTTTGGGTGTTAGTTCTAGAAGTTCTTGTAGGTTTCTTTAGAATCATCAACTTCAACTTCTTCATCATTACTAGTTGGGGCACAGACTTGGATTACTGTGATATTGAATGGCTTTGGACTCTTTTGTTGACTATGATGGCTACACCATTTCTTCTAAGGGATTCTTGTCCAGAGTAGTAGATATAATGGTCATCTGAGTTAAATTCACCCATTCCAGTCTATTTTAGTTCGCAGATTCCCAAAATGTAGACGTTCACTCTTGCCATCTCCTGTTTGACCACTTCTAATTTGCCTTGATTCATGGACCTAATATTCCAGGTTCCTATGCAATATTGCTCTTGAACAGCAAGGAGATCAAACTAGTCAATCCTAATGGAAATCAATCCTGAATATTCATTGAAAGGACTGATGCTGAAGCTGGAGCTTTAATACTTTGGCCACCTGATGTGAAGTGTGGACTCACTGGAAAGTATCCTGATTCTGGGAAAGACTGAGGGAAAGAGGAGAATGGGTTAGCAGAGGATGAGATGGTTGGATAGCATCACAGACTCAATGGACATGAATATGAGCAAATTCTAGGAGATGGTGAAGGACAGGGAAGCCTGGCGTGCTGCAGTCCATGTGGTAGCAAAGAGTTGGACACAACTTAGCGACTGAACAACAACTAATAACACTGTGCATTTTTCTTGTGCTTTTTAGCCATTTATGTATCTTTTTGGTAACAATGTCTATTCAGATCCTTTGCTCATTTTCAATTGGATTGACTTTCTATCATAGAGGTACAAATATTCTTTATATATTCTGGATCTGAATCCCTTATCAAATGGGATAAGGGACTTGCAATTTTTTTTTTCCTTCAGTTCCACAGGCTGTATTTTCACTTCCTTGATAATGTCTTTTGAGGTACAAAATTTTTCAACTTTGATAAAACGTAACTTATTTTTTCTTTTGTTGCTTGTACTTTCAGTGTCATGTCTAAGAAACCACTACCTAACCAAAAGCTATAAAGATTTATGGTTATGTTTCTTTTTCCCCTAATAGCTTCAGAGTTTGGGCACTACCATTTAGCCTTATGATCCATTTTGAACTAATTTTTGTGTATGGTATGAGATTGGGATCCATTTCAAATTTGCACAGCACCATTTGTTAAAGAGACTGTCCTTTCTCCATTGAATAGCCATGGCACTTTTATTAAAAAAAAAAATCTTTTGATTGTATTTGTGAGGGCTTATATACAAGCTGTTTCATTGGTTTATGTATCTGTCTTCATTCCAGTACCACATTGTTTGATTACTGTAGCTCTGTAATAAGTTTTAAAATCAGGAAGTGAGAGACCTCTAGTATTGTTCTTTTTCATGACTATTTAAACTTTCTAGGATTCCTTCAGATTCCATATGAATTTTAGGATGAGTTTTTCTATTACTATTTTAGCAAAAAAGCTCCTGGAATTTTGACATATTGCACTTAATCTGTAGATCAACTTGGGGTAGTACTGCCATTTTAAGAACATTAAGTCCTTCAAACCATGAACAGAGGATGTCTTTCAACTTATGGAGATCTTTTAAATTTCTTTCAATGATGTTTTGTATATTTCAGTACAGAAGTCTTGCACTCTTCTTGTTAAAATTATTCCTAAATATTTTATTCTTTTTGATGCTATAAGTGAAATTACTTTCTTAATTTCACTTTCAGACTGTTCATTGCCAGTGTACAGAAATACAAATAGCTGTTACATATTGATCTTTCCACACTGCTATTAGTTTTAACCATTTTTTGGAGTTCCTTACAATTTTCTATACAGGATCACGTCATTTGCAGAGATACATTTTCCTGTCCCATTTTGATACCTTTTATTTCTTTTTCTTGCCTGATTCCGCTGGCTAGGACCTCCAGTAAAATGATGACTAGAAGTGGCAAGATTGGACATCCTTGGCCTGTTCTTGATCTTAGAGAAAAAAAAATTTCATTATTTCACCATTTAGTATATAATGCTAGCTCTGGGTTTTTTAGATTTCTCAGTTTGAAATTTTCTATTTCTAATTTTTTGAGTGTTTTTATCATGAAAAGTTGTTGGATTTTGTCAAATGTTTTTTTCTGCATCAATTGAGATGACCATGTAGTTTTTGTTCCTTCTTCCATTAATATGGTGTATTATATTGATTTTTGTATGTAAAACCCATATTTCATTCCTGAAATAAATCCCACTTGGTCCTGGTGCATAATTCTTTCTCAGTGTTGCTGGATTTGGTTTGCTCATGTTTTTCTGAGGAGATTTATGTCTATATTTGCAAGGAATATTGATCTGTACTTTTCTTGTGATTTCTTTGGCTTGGGTGCCAGGGTAACCCTCGCCTTGTAGAACGAGTTGGGAAATATTTACTCCTTGTATTATTTAATTACTATGAATGGCTTATTTCACATAGATAATATCTTTACAATTCATTTATATTGTAGCATGTATCAGAACATGATTTCTTTTAAAGGCTGAATAATGCTTCATTTGGATGCATACACCACATTTTGTTTATTCATCTGTCAATGGAGACATGGGTTATTTCTACCTTTTGGCCACTGTAAACAACGTTGTAAACAAATGGCATACAAGCATTTGTTTGAGCTCTTCCCTTCAATTCCTACGAGTATATACATAGGATTGGAAAATCTCAGTCATATGATAATTCTGTGTTTAGATTTTTGAGGACGTGAGTGTTCATTCTTTTCAAAAATAAATTTACAAGTGAAGTCATATGGGACTGAACTCTTTGTAGAGATTTTTTCAGCTTTGGTTTAAAAATGACAAATACAATTATAAGATATTTAAATTGTACACTGTGGTGACTTGATACACGGTGATTTGATACACACTGCGTCCACCCTAAAGGAGATCAGTCCTGGGTGTTCATTGGAAGGACTGATGCTGAAGCTGAAACTCCAATACTTTGGCCACCTCATGCAAAGAGTTGACTCATTGGAAAAGACCCTGATGCTAGGAGAGATTGGGGGCAGGAGGAGAAGGGGACGACAGAGGATGAGTTGGCTGGATGGCATCACCGACTCAATGGACATGAGTTTGAGTAAACTCCGGGAGTTGGTGATGGACAGGGAGGCCTGGCGTGCTGCGATTCATGGGGTTGCAAAGAGTCAGACACGACTGAGCAACTGAACTGAACTGAACTGGGGAAGGATTCTCAACATCTAGTTTGTTAAGACACCCATCGTCTCACTTTTTTTTAAATGGGAACATTTAAATTCTACTGCTACTAAACTTCATGTATGTAACAGTGTTATCACTGATAGTCACATGTTTTACATTAGATCCTCAGAATATATTCATAAATTTGTACTCTTTTATCAACTTCTCCCTATTCCCCCTACCCTCCATCCCAAGCAACCACTTTCCTATTCTGTTTGATGAGTTTGACTTTTTTTTTTAGAGTTCACATAGAGATGACAACATGTAGTATTTGTCTTTGTTTGACCTATTTCACTTAGCATAATGCCCTGAAGGTCCATCCAGTGGTGTCACAAATGGCAGGGTTTCATTATTTCTCACAGCTGAATGAAATTCCCTAGTGTGTGTGTGTGTGTTTAAGTGTGCATGGATTCTTTGGCTGTTTCCACGTTGGGGCTATTGTATTATTGCTGCAATGAACATGGAGATGTATTTAACTTTAGTGCTTTCATTTCCTTCAGATAAATAACTTAGAAACGGAATTGACTGACTGTATGGTAGTTTTATTTTAAGCTTTTGAGGAACTGCCATACTGTTTTCCATAGTGACTTTATCAAATTACAGTCCCACCAACAGTGCTCAAGGGTCTCCTTTTCTCCACATCCTTGCCAACACTTGTTATATTTCGTCTTTTTGATGATAGCCATTCCAACAGGTGTGAGGTATATCTAACTGCGGTTTTGATTTGCAGTTCCCTGATGATTAGTAATCTTGAAGACCTTTTCAAATACCTGTTGGCCATTTGCATGTCTTCTTTGGGAAATGTCTATTCAGTTCTTTCGCCCATTTTTTATTCGGATTGTTTGTTTTTTGCTATTGAGTTGTGTGAGTTCCTTATATATTTTGAGTATTAGCCCCTTATGATTTGCAAACATTTTGTCCCATTGTGTAGGCTGTTGTAGAACATTTTTTGAGTATCAACCAATTTAAAATAGAACAAAAAGGTTGACCCTCCCTGATTGCTTTGATCCTTTCCTGCCTTTGGACTCATGCTGAAAAAATAGCTATTTCTGGGTCTTGAACCTTCTAGAATTTGGACAGCATTGCTTTTCCTGGTTCTTAAGCCTTCAGTCTTGGACCGGAATTATATCACTCGATTGACTGGTCTCTAGATTGTGACTACAGATCTTGGAACTTGTCAGCCTGATTGTGTCACACACACACACACACACACACACTAGTATTCCCTTATAATAATTCCTATTTCTGTAAGGTCATAGGGATGTCCCTTCTTCCACTCCTAGTTTTAGTAATGTGTAATTTTTTGCTTGATAAGACTAAAGGTATATTAATTTTGCTTATATTTTTGAAGACAAATTTTTGCTTTGTTAATATTCTCTACTGTTTTCCTATTCTGTTTCATGAATTTCCAGTCTAATCTTTATTATTTCCTTCCTTCTGGTTAATTTGTGTTTAGAATAGTCTTTGTTTCTTCAGGTAGAATGCTATTGATATCTTTTAAAAATATATAGGTGTTTACAGGTATAAAATTTTCTCCAAACACTAGAGTATCCTGTAAGTTTTGTTGAGTTTTAGTTTTAATTCCTCTCGAGATATTTCAAAATGCCCCTTGTGATTTCTTTGATGTATTATTGAAAGTGTGTTGTTTAATATCCATATGTTTGTGAATATATCAAATATTCTTCTATTTGATTTCTAATTTTATTCTGTGATTGGAGAATAAGCTTTTCATGCTATCCATCCTTTAAATTTTTGTAAGATTTGTTTTATGGGCCACCATTTGGACTTGCTTTGAGAATATCTTAATTTGGCTATCTTTGATAAAAATGAAAGTGATTTTTAGAGAAAAATTATCTTTGAATAATATACTTTTATGAATATTAAGTTCTAGTGTTGTTAAATGTCTTTGCGTTGTTGCTGCCTAAGACTCACTTCCTAGATGGCTCTTTGTTGCTATGTTACATTATTGCAAAAGTTTAATTAAATTATTAAAAGGACATTCTAAGCTTGTTTCTGAAGCTTATCACAGTATTCTATCTTTGGATGAAGATCAGATGCCCCATGAACTACAACCAGGAAATTATTTATGCTGAAAATGACCCATTTAAAGCATTCTCTCCCACATAGATGGAAGGGCCGCTATTGCACATGTGTGCTCAGTCACTTCAGTCATGTCTGACTGTTTTCAATCCTATGGATTGCAGCCCACCAGCCTCCTCTGTTCATGGGATTCTCCAGGCAAGAATGCTGGGGCTGAACCTGTGTCTCGGTATTGCAGGTGGATTCTTTACCGCTGAGCCACTGGTGAAGCCCCAAGGGTCCTTATTAGTACTCCTAACTAGCTCATACAAAGGTCTGTATAGTCAAAGCTATGGTTTTTCCAGTAGTCATGTATGAGTGTGAGAGTTGTATCATAAAGAAGGCTGAGCGCCAAAGAATTAATGTCTTCAAATTGTGGTGCTGGAGAAGACTCTTGAGAGTCTCTTGGACAACAAGGAGATAAAACTAGTCAATTCTAAAGGAAATCAACACTGAATATTCACTGAAGGACTGATGCTAAAGCTCCAATACTTTGGCCCCCTGATGCAAAGAGCTGACTCATTGGAAAAGACCCCGATGCTAGGAAAGACTGAAGGCAGGAGGAGAAGAGGATGACAGAGGATGAGATGGTTGGGTGGCATCACTGATTCAATGGACATGAATTTGAGGAAACTCCAGGAGACAGTGAAGGACAGGAAATCCTGGCATGCTGCAGTCCATGGGATTACAAAGAGATGGACATGACTGAGCAACAGAACAGCAACCTTAAAAGGTCCCCTGCACCTGACTGATCGATAGAGAGAATTGTGGACTTCAAACTTACTTTAAAACAATGCTCAGAGGAAAACAACATTCACATCAGAACAAAGTGACAACAGAAATATTAATAGATAGCTATCCCAAGATGCTGGACCTGACCTGAGTGATTATTTATGTTTTCTTGATTTCTTGGACTTCTGTATATAAAGCATATATATTTCTATCATAGGCATGATCCTATACAGGTTTTTTAAATTAACTCAATTTGTTAGTTTGTGGTCAATTATCTACATTCAGTACTTCTGGTTTACCTTGGTGGATTTCTCTTCTCCAAGCCTCTGATTAGACAACTGTTAGAAAATTTATTTTAGAGAAGGGGACTCACAGTTCTGTTCAAACCACTATTAATATTACTAGGTGAGATTTTCTCATTTGGCCAGGCAATCATATTTTCTCTGACCCTGGCCATAAAAGTAAATTTTCTTTAAAAGTTACTGAAGCTTGTTCAGAGCAATAAGGTAAATTTTGGTAAAAACAAAAATCATAACTTCCCAATTATCAGGAGGGACACTCCCTCAGTTATGGGATGAATTTATACAGGTAACATGAAGCTCCAGTAATTTAAATTTAAAGGCCCCTTATGTTGGAAACGATTAAGTCATACTAAGGAATATAATGCATTTAACGACCCACATTAAAAATATCAGATTTCTGCTTTAAGTAATCATCTTTCTAGCCTTAGTGATCCTTTAAGGATATGGTTTGTTTCTGAAGTTCTTGACTTAAATTCTTACTTATGACCTCATTAATGTAACTATTATTGTATTTTGCCTATTTTGCAAGATTGTTGTTTCTTATATTACCCAATGTGTAACTGAGCATTCAACGAAAATAATGATGATTAAGTGACCTGAAAGATTAAATATACCATTCTGTATAAGAGTTAAATGATCATAAGAGTATGACTCTAGATATGAGAAGACACAACAAGGGAGAATCACTTCCTGGACCATAGCAGAATAGTAAGAGCACCAGTGGCCCATTAGAAGAAGCCAGTCCAGTCGCAGCACATACATATATACATACACAAGAACTAAAGTCATTAACTTGAGGTAACTATTCTTTGTGACTAGCAGCCATCTTTTATTCAAGATGTTTGCCTGTCAGTGTGTATTCTCGAGCCAAAAATCATACATACACTGCCTCCTCCCCTAACTCTGGGGAGCAGTTCCCTCAAAGCTACTGAGAGGCTGTCTTCCAAGGTATAGTCCTTAGAAAGGTCCCAGAATAAAAGTTAAACCCACTGCTCCCATATTGTGCATTTTTTTTTCTCTAAGTTGACAGTCTGTATGTCTCAAAATTTGTTGTTGAAAATGGATATTTTTAACAACATAGTGTGGCAATTCTGGAAATTTATTCTTCCCCAGAGTTTGTTACCATTGTTGCTGATGTTGCCAGTTAGTGACTTTTCTAGACTAGTTGTTGTCCTTTGCAGCCACCAAAATCTCTACTGGGTTGCTTCAGTGGTCAGCTAATGTTTGGACAAAGATTTCCTAAAATGTCTGCAACCAGTGCGTCTCCCAGCCATTGCTGAGATGTTCTGGGTGTCTGCTGTGTGCCTTCAGCTCTCCACATCCCACTCTGCCTTCTCCTTCACTGAGATGGGTCTCATGGTCAGCCATATATATGTGTACTTATGGCTTTCTCAGGTCTTTCCTAAGTGTACACACAGCCCTGGGCATGCACACATCCCCGCACATGTGTGGTCTTCTAGATTCCCCAGAATATGTAGGTGCTCTCAAGACCTCTTTATAGATATCTCATCTTGCAGCTTTAAACATTTTTTGTCAGCTTACTATTTGCCCCAACTGTTATCACTACCTCAGGCAGTTTTATCATTAAACTATTGACACATATCATTTTTTTTTTCTGCAAATACCACTAGAGGGAAAATCTGTTAATGAGCAGAGCTCTGAAATAAAGACAAGCCATTCAAGTGAAGTTTTCCAGGGAACGGCTAGATAAAACAAATAATGACAGTTCTCTGGAAGAAGGGCTTTGGAGGATCTTCAACCCCTTTCTGTCATTTCCAGAGGTTGCTAAGTTGCTGGTTTTCATGTGATTGTAGACATGCTGGTTTTCAAGGCTGCTGTGAAACTATGGAGTGGGAAATGGGAATAAAGCAAGTTAAAATGCCACAAAGCTTGTTGCTTTTACTGATATTTGGCTGTCTCTCTCAAACTATCCCTGAACTGTTACAATACTTTGGCTAATTTCTAGAGTTCTGAAAATGTTGATATGAGAACTTTGTTGTTGTTGTTGCCAGTGTTGGTCATAGAAGTGTGAGGTAATAGTTGACTCAGGTAAATAAATGTTAATACAGTGTGAAATAGTCAACAATTTTCCCAAGATGAATGGACTGCCTTAGAAGATCTGTTTACTGTCATCTTGTATCCTTTAGAATGGAGGTCTGCAAGCTTTTTCTTAACCAGACTGTAACTATTCTAGTCTTGTGGACCTCAAGTCTCTGTCCTGATATGATTTTTAAGCAGAAGCTCAACAACAAACACATGGCCAGGAGTATTAAGAAAAAATTCTAACATCGGAAGAATGGCTAGACTAGATCATGTTGTTTTATTATTAAGATGTGCTGCTATTGCTAAAAATGTTAAATATCCACAAAATCAGAGAAAATAGTACAGCACATCTTTATATAAGGATTACACAGACCTTATCACATTAGCTTCATTAGTACCCTTATTGCTTTTCTCTACTGAAGGATTTAAGGCAAATCTCACATATCATGTAATTTTATCCTAATTCAGCCTATGTCTCTAAAACAAATGGATTATTTTTTAAAATAAATGATTTCTAAAAGCTACTTTGTGAGACCTGGAGTCCATCATAGGAAACTGGGAAGTTACAAAGAAATTGAAGAGGCAGTTTATTCTGAATGAGTTGAGGATAAAGATCGGAGGGAGGCAGATGATACATAATTTCAAAAAATATATAATAACATTCTGATAAAGACTGTGGTGAAGGTTTAAATTCATCATCACACGTGTTTAAAGTCAACACATCAAGATGGAAAATGGTTTCAGGCTTTATCAACTGTTTTGTATATTCCCAAAGTATTATCTCAAGGGAATAACCCATGTTTTGTTACACTTTAAGCCAAATTCAACTCAGCTATAAATTTTAATGCTTTAAAAAATAAACAGTGCAAAGTTCTAGATAAAATTTTATCTTTGCTAATATTTAAGTTTGAACTCAAATTCCCACTAACTGCAGAAAGAATCCTATAAAAACTCTGTTGTTTGGTCATGGAAGAGGAATGTCAGGAGACCTAGAGAGAGCAAGCTGTGTTTTCCTTACGATTGTAGGTCTGGCCTCTTTCAAGTCACCTTTCTCCACACCAAGGCCTCTCTCAGACTGGGCCAGTGTTGACCATGGGGCCGTCTGCTTGCATACATTTTGGTAGAATAAAAGAGTTGAATTCTTCACTGAGTAGACATTATCTTTTATAGCTATTATTATGTTAAAAAAAAAAAAAGGCTAGTCTTTTAATGTTTGTGCAGATATTTGCTAACTATCCCCCTTCTCTCTGGAAACTGCCTGTGAGCGACAAATGTTGGCTGCCCTATCAGTGAACAAAGGGTATTGCAGCCATCAGGCCACCGCAGCCAACCCAGGGAGCCCTGAGGGAACTCAGGATGGAGCGAACAGGCTGCCTGCTGCCAGGCCACTGCGGCTGCCCCCAGGGGTGCACCCTGAGGGGACTCCGGATGGGAGAGAGCAGGACACGGCCCCAGGAGAGAGCAGGACACGGCCCCAGGTGCTTATTAAGGGAATGACTTCAGTGAGCCCAGACTCTTGCATCTTCCATATTCAGAAAAGCGCTAAATTCACTAACTTGAGATGTCTGGTTTTCTTTAGCAGTGATCTTTTGAAGTTCCAGCTACCTGGTCCTTGTGGTGAAACCTCCTATACATCCGGGCTCCGCCCTTACCTCTTCAGAGCAGTCCCCCAGAGTTTATCCGACAGGCCATGTCCCAGGTTTAAGTCCTCAGTTTTGTCCACAAAATAAAACACAATTCTCAACTTTTAGGTTGTGTGTTGTTTTTTCCAGTCAATGGCCCCTAACTCCTCACAGAAATGGAAGGCAGATATCCGTGTCTGTGCCACACGGCGTCCTACCTACCACACTATGTGCCCACACTGACTGTGCCTGTTAGACCACAGAGGGCATCCCATCTGCACTCATTGAGAAAGTTTGGCTCCTAGTAACTCAGGGTAACTCTTGAGAGGCCCTTGAACTACAAGGAGATCAAACCAGACAATCATAAAGAAATCAGTCCTGAATATTCATTGGAAGGACTGATGTTGAAGCTGAAGCTCCAATCCTTTGGCCACCTGATACAAAGAGCCCACTCATTGGAAAAGACCCTGATGCTGGGAAAGATTGAAGGCAGGAGAAGGGGACAACAGAGGATGAGATGGTTGGATGGCATCACCGACTCAATGGACGTGAGTTTGAGCAAGCTCTGGGAGTTGGTGATGGACGGGGAAGCCTGGCGTGCTGCAGTCCATGGGGTCACAAACAGTTGGACATGACTGAGTGACTGAACTGAACTGAACTCAGAGTTGGGAGTCAGAGATAACCCATTCATTTCAGCCTGTGGACATGACCAAATGAATTAACTGAGGGAGCTGTAGGCTGGACACATTCTCCTGTGAAAGGAGATGATGAAAAACTGCACAGTAAATAACAGTATGGAGGCTCATTAAACTAAAAACAGAGTTACCATGTAATCCAGCAAGCCCATTCCTGGGCATATATCCAGAAAAGACAAAAACCAATTAGAAATGGTACATGCACTTCAATGTTCATTGTAGCACTATTTACAACAGTCAAGACATGAAAGCAACTTAAGTGTCCGTCGATGGATGAATGGATAAAGAAAATGTGGTACATAAATACAACTGAGTATTAATCAGCTTTAAAAAAAATGAAATAATGCCATTTGCAGCAACATGGATGGACTTAGAAATTATACTAAGTGTACTAAGTCAGAGAAAAATTAATATCATATTTTTGTTATTCAGTCACTCAGTCGTGTTTGACTCTTTGTGATCTCCATGGACTGCAGCATACCAGACTTTCCTGTCACTATCTCCCACGGTTTGCTCAAATCTATGTCCACTGAGTCAGTGACACCATCCAACCATCTCATCCTCTGTTGCCCCCTTCTCTTCCTGCCCTCAATATCCTATCACTTATATGTGAAATCTAAAATATGATACCAAATGAACTTACTTAAAAAACAGAAACAGGTTCACAGACATAGAAAAAAAACTTATGGTTACCACAGGAAACGGTAAGGAGGAATAAATTAGGAGTTTGGGGTTAGCAGATAACAAACAGATAACCAACAAAGACCTACTGCATAGCACAGAGAACTATACTCAACATCTTGTAGCAAACTATAATGGAAAAGAATCTGAAAATTATATATATATATATATATATGCGTGTATATATATATATACACACAGCTGAATCACTTTGTTGTACTCCTGAAACTAATAAAACATTATAAATCCACTCTAGTTCAATGAAAAAAATTAACTATAATAAAAAAAAAACAAAACCAAAAACTTCTCAGTAGAGAGAGAACAGAGATGCACAGGGAAGCAGAGACAAAGAGCTGGGAGAGAGGTGGCTGGATGCCTGTTCCCTTTCAGGTTCTGGCTGCAGGTACCTGGCAAGCCCAGTTCCTCCTGAATTCTGTAAGGGAACTTAGGAATGTTCCAATAAGTGCATTTTCCCCCCTCAAGTAAACTTCAGTTGCTATCAATTACTTGCAACAAAAAGAACCTTGACTAAGATAGCTTGCCTATCCTTTAGGGGAAGATGGAATACCTCCAAGTGTCAACTGCACACAGTCACAAGCAGTCCGTTTCAAACAGGCATTTTTGAAAGTAGAGTTATTTGTATTTCACCAGGAAAGGCACTAATCTCCTCTCATTTACATGTTGTCTATAATGCACTTACTTTCATTCCTCCAAGAAGAGATTCTCCATGTTGTAAGTAAAATCAGTGGGAGGCAAGATGTCGATCCAGACCTCTTTGCCCCATGACGATATGAAATGACACAAGTTCAAAATGACACCCTAAGCAAGGTCTTACTGAATTAGACTCTGGTCTTTTTAAGATAAAAAGGCTTTATTAAGATGCCAAATCAAACAAAGCAAGATGGATCTTAGTTAAAGAATGATGGACAGATCTCCTTTAAGTGAACTGTCAATTATTTTTTCTTGTGCAAAGAGCTATGTTGATTCTCTTTTATCTGTGTGTTTGTTTATGTGGGACTTTTTACCCTAATGGACAAATACTGACTGAGAACACAAATCAAACCTACAATTCGGAAGCTCACAAGAGCTGGCAGGGACCAAAGTGATTATAAAAGTTCCGGGGACAGTGTTTAATTCTTTATTTTGGCATTACAATTATAGTTAATTTTTTTCTACTTTTTAGGGGAAAAAGAGAAGTCATTTTATTAAAAGGCTCTTCTATTTTTAAACATATGGTGGTTGCAGAAATAGATCATTTTTTTAGGAAATCCAAACTGAAACTAGATTCTCCCTGGTCTTGCAGTTTCCCTCCCCAAGGAGATGCTTGATTCTGTCCTTTACACAGCACTTTCTCTACCCAAGGAGCCTGGAGCAGGGTTCGCAGGTTGGGAAGTTACAGATGCAACTTGGAGATGAGGACATCATTTTAGGGCTAGCACACTAGCTATTTTCAGACACTACTGTATCTTGTAGCCATCACATCATTTAGCCCTCACATCACTATAGGTAGGATGGTTTTAATCCTGTCCTACCAATGAGAAAACCAAGGTACAGAGAGCTTAAGTAACCCACTGGAGATTCCCTAAGTGGCCGAGCTGAGCTTAAGATACAGGCTCTTCCTGAGCCTTTGTTAAGAATCACCAGTGAGACTTCTCAGGTGGTGCAGTGGCTAAGAGTCTGCAGTTCCAATGTAGGGGGCTTGGGTTCAATTCCTGGTCAGGGAACTAGATTCTTCTGCACACCACAGCTCAGAGTTCACGTGCCACAACTCAAAGATGCCACAGCAAAGATGGAAGATTCTGTAGGCCACAACTAAGATCTAGCACAGACAAACATATAAATAAATAAATACTTAAAAAAAAAAACCAATCACTGTGTCATGGGGGTCTTAAAAACATGTCATTTGCCTTACACACCTGCTCTACTATTAAAAAAAAAAGTCAAGACAGATATTATACCCATTTTACAAGTGAAAGAAAATTGAGGGCCAGCAGCTAAAAGCTGAATACTCAAGACTCTTTATTACTGGTTTTCTCCAATTTGATTTTAATACTAGGTAGGTTTTGTATGTGTGTGCTTATCCTGCTTAGGTTCATTGAGATTCTTGGAATGGTGGGTTAGTTTTCTTCAAATGTGGAAAACTGTCAACCATTATTTTCTCAACTTTGCCTCCTTTCCTTCTGGAACTCAAGACACAGGTATGGATTCGGCTGCTGAATATCGTCCCACAGCCTACTGAGGCCTTGCTCATGCTTCTTTTCCGTTTTAAAGCTTTTAGTTCTGGAATCACAAGACAGCTAAATTACACAGAAAACAGATCCAGGACACTGGGAAAAAATTTCACCATCACAAAAATATCGTGCATTATCCAATAAATTATGATTTCTTTACTTTTTAGGCTATTTCTTAGAATTTAAAATTTACAAAATTTAGTGTACATTTTTTCAGAACTCACCTATTTCATAGAATAAGCTATACATGCAAATATACATGTACCATAATGTGTTCAGAGGTGCTATTATCTCTTCCTATAGTGAATTATACTGGTTAATAAACAATCACTTAATAAGCACCCGCTATGTGCAAGACATTGCTCTGGCCCTAGTAGGGAGATGAACAGAAGGGAGATACTCTGCTAAAGGATTAGACACAATCCCAACTCTCAACTGGATCTTCCCTTGTAGCTCAGTCAGTAAAGAATCTGCCTGCAGTGCAGGAGACCCAGGTTCAATTCGTTGGTCGGGAAGATCCCCTGGAGAAGGAAATGGCAACCCACTCCAGTATTCTTGCCTGGAGAATCCCATGAACAGAGGAGCCTGGCGGGCTATAGGCCATGGGGTCGCAAGAGTTGGACATGACTTAGTGACTAAACCACCACCATCACAACTCTCAATCTGCTTACAACAGGAGAGGGAGATATGACATGAATATATACGTGAAAAGGTCAGTAACAATGAGACTGCATCTTGTCTTATCATGACACCCAAACTGATCTCTCTGAAATCACCTCTCTTTATCTCTCATGACCATCCCTACTGCTCCTCCACCACATCCCGCTCTTTAGTCTGGACAATCTTCTTCAGGATGCTTATTCTGATACTCTTAGTTCAAGACAGACCAGTTCAAGACAACCCAAACCAGTTCTGGGTTCCCTAGACTCTTGTGCATCTCTCTCTATATTAAGTACCTGATTGAAATAACAAGTATTTTTTTGATAATTCACAATGGATATGTCAAAAAAAGTAGCTCCCTGACCTCATAGAGCTTATATTTTAGTGATTACACCATTGCTCTTAACTATGAATGTTAATGTGAGTGCCTGACCAACAAAGCTATAAGTTCTCTAAAAACAAATTTTATGTAGGGTCAAGAGTGCAGTAGCTATTTAGCAATTTTTTTTTTTTTAATGATGAATGAAGTAGGTAACATAGGAAGTAGTAAACCATGTAGACCAGGGTTTCTCAACTTCAGTACCACTGATATTTTGGGCAAATAATTGTTTTTTGTAGGATGTTTAGCAATATCTCTGGCCAGAAAGCCTAAGATAAAATTTCTCTGGATGGAGGAGGTGAGTATGAGTGGACTGTGTGTGCTGTTAAGCTTTACTGACTATGATCAGGACTTCATCCTGCAGTCTGAAAACTCAGGTTTATGGAGTAAGCCAGTGAATTAATTCACCAACTAACTGTGGATGAGCTATAGGAGGACAAACCACAGAGGGCAAAGAGGAAAGGTTTGCAAGAGAGATCCAAGGTAGCCACTGTGGATCAGAAAACCAGGAGCAGGCAGTTTTCAACTTCCTACAAAGCCCATGACCCAACACTAACATTCATCAGAGGTTTCTAAACTGCCCCCACCCAAAGACCATGAATTTATACATCTAAAAATCACACTGTGGAGCCGAATACATGAATTGAATAACAAAATTGTTTTGTTTTTTTTTTAATTCTACAAGATTTATCTATGAAATCAAACAAATACCCGTATTAAAAGAACACAATTACTTTTTGGTTCCTGACTCTTAGTTTCCCACTGCTCCTGTAACAAATCACCATAAACTTAGTGGCTTAAAATAATACCAGTTAATTACCTTACAGTTCTGGAGGTCAGAAGTCTGAAACAGGTCTCAGTGGGCTGAAATCAAGGTGTTGACTAGTCAGGTTTCTTTCTGGAGGCTCCAGAGGAGAGGAGTCTGTTTTCTTAGCTTTCCCAGTTTCCAGAAGCCATCCACACCTGTTGCCTTGTGGTCATTTCCTCCATCTTCAAAGCCAGCAGGGTGGCATCTTAACACCTCACTCAACTTCTGACACTGCCTCTTATTTCTTTTGCTGTGAAGGACCATGTGATCTCATTAGGCCCACCTGTGTTATCCAGAATACTCTTCCCCATCTCAAGGTCACCTAATTAATAACCTAATTAATTTTCCTCTGCCACAAAGCCCAACATTTTCACAGGTTGGCATGAGGATGTGACACCTTTGGAGGACCATTACTCTGTCCACTACCATCAGGAGAGCCTTTTAAAATTTCACTCATATCTTTGTTTGGTGCCACATCAGGGATTTGGAAGTAAACATCTCAATCGAGTCAAACTTGCAAAATAAAGAGGGGTGCCGGAGTCAAAGCAGCCGGGCAGAAACCCACTTGCCAGCCAGTGACTGGGCACAGTGTCCAGCTCTGCGCTAAATGCCATGAGGAGTATCAGGCACAGTCTCTACCCACAAAGAGATAACATGCAAACAAGTGTTGCCATGTCCAGGCAGAAGGTAGGGGCATATCCAGTGTGAAAGATGCCTCTGAAAGGGGATGGAAAGGAGATGGAATATGACTTCTGAATAGGGTCATGAGAGTAGCCTCCTTCACTGTGATGACAGAAATAGAATTCACTCTTGATAGTTCACATAGAAATGTTCATGAAAGGAAGGTGAGGGTGTGGGCAGGATTTAGGGAACAGACAAAGGGGAGTGTGGCACCTAGATTCCAGCTGCAGATCAAAAAGGTGAGGTAAGGAAATGCAATGACTAGAACCCAGAGAGACACAACACAGGGACGCATGTGGTCGCCTGACAAGAGCTGTGGTCGTGGAAGGATGCAGGCACTCAGGGCCATGATAGGGAGGAGTAGGTGGGGTGGCTGGGTGGACCAGTGTGCCTGGAACTGAAGGGTTTCCTGGGATGGGGGACGCTGCTAAAACCGGAAAATTCCAGGCAAACTGGGATGACTTGGTCACCCTAGGGGTAGAGGGGAACTGCTCTGAGCCCTCTCTCCTCCCACCCTCTCTGCACTCGCTGAACTCAGTCAGGCCATTGCAGCAGCCAGGATGTGAACACAGCCCGCTGAGGCCCAGCAGAGAAGGGAGAACCATGCAGCTGGGCCGGTGATGACACCTGAAGACAATCAGCACAGAGGTTTCCGTTAAAATTTGAAGAAGAGACAGAAGTTGCTAGGGTGGGAGAGAAAGGGATTCTAAATCGCCTACAAAAAGCTTCAGTATTTCAGAAAGTGTTTTCTTTCTCCATGTTTATCTACCTCTCCCCAACCCTCAACTCCAAGGCACATTTCTTTCTGCTCCTTACTCTTTACCCCTCTTCCCTCACTTTGATTGCCCCGAGTCTCCCACCAAGCTTCTAAGCAGGCCAAGTGTCTGAGGGAGGGCAGTAGCAGCAATTAAGAAGAATTTGCCAGTGGCCCTTCATCCACAGGGCCTGCTGTTGCTTCAGAGCTAGTCTGATCTAAATCTGCCCTAAATTGAAGTACCTTAAATTTCAGAGTCTGAACATACAGAGCAGCACCTTTAACCACAATATCCTCCGGCATCTGATGCCATGACTGCCAGTGGAATCTCTTCAGTTCAAACATTTCCAGTATTATTCACCCCCTCAAGCAGGCATGTATCATTTTGAACATAATGTTTTTGATGCATGCCATCTGAGTTCTGGATCAAAATGCATCTTGCTGCCTTCCCCTCTCCACACAGCCCAAGTTCACATGTTGACGAGCCTGACTCAGTAGGCAGGCGGGTTAAATCCCCACTCTGCTGAGTCCTGCCTGCCTGCCTGTGGTCAGGTCACTAAGCCTCCCTGTGTCCGTTTCCTCAGATACTATATGGACAAGGAATTGTTTCTGCTTCACAGGTTGTTCTAAGGATTTTTTGAAATAAGTCGTATAAAGGATTTAAAACAGTGCCTAGAACAGAGCAAACACTCAGTAAATGTTTTATATTTTTTTTTGGTTTCTATCCCTGCTCATCTTATATAAAAATGTCCTGAGGATGAGAAGCATCATATATAAAGTTTTCTTATCTTGTTCTTATGTATTGAAGAAATTTTTCAAATTACAGTTGACAAAATACAATCAATTCTTGTTGTTTGTGGTAGTTAGGGCCTATAAAGTTGTCCTGAACACTGAGTTGGCAGAAACTGAAACATTGCTCATAGGAGAAAGGCAGCATCAGATCTGTGTGAGCCTCTGGTCACAACACTTTGGTCAATCAATCAACACTTAGCCTTGTTTTATGTGTGTTGCTATTTAAGGACACCTCATTTAAAATATATGCTTCCCAGGTGGTGCTAGTGGTAAAGAACACATATTCTGATGCAGGAGACAAAAGTGATGGGTGTTTGATCCCTGGTTGGGAAGATACCCTAGAGTAAGAAATGGCAATCCTGGAGAATCCCAAGGACAGAAGAGACTGGCAGGCTACAGTCCATGGAGTCACAACGAGTTGGACATGACTGAAGTGACTTAGCATGCACATATTTAAGATATATTATTGATCCAGTACCACTATATACATGCATATTATATACATATATATACACACACACACATACACAAGCTTATATATTGGCCATCAGTACTATAACTCATGTCTGAATGTATCTGACACACATATCTTCTCTGTAGGCACATCACAGCCTTCTTGGTCTTAGGAACACTAGACCACACTTCAGCACTGCACATGGGGCTATCAGCCAACTCATCAGCCAAAAAAAAAAAAAAAATGTGGAACTAAATGTACTGCGAAAAAGCCACTTGTTTCCAGTATGAGAGCTGAAATGAGAAGGCAGAGCCTTGCCATTCTCCGCTTAGTCATGAACACACACAATGAGAGACAATTTTTTTGCCTCTCTGCATATGTCTGCAAATGATCACAAAAGCACCGTGAGTATTGATTTGGGAGTTACAAGTAAATTTTGGCAAATAGGCAGATTTGTGAATACAGATCTGCAAAAAGAGAGAACTGACTGTGTATAATTAATTCAAACTTCCCACATAGCTAAGGGCTTTATGACTGGGGTGGTGCGGGGGGCGGGGGCAGGTGGAAGAGGATTATTAGTGTCCATGTAAGCATTAACCTGATAAGGTAAAGATGTGATGTTCTGAATTTCTGCATAAGTTAATATTTCCCTCAAATGTATTTAAGTATATTGAATAATATCCAACTTGTCACTGTATTACAGAAACCCTCAAATTCTTTGATATACTAATATACATTGTAAATGTCTACAAAGCACAGTATTTCCTAAATTTGACTGTACCCTCTGGGAAAGGCTGCTCTGAGGTCTTTCTGACAAAATCATCTAGAATTTAATCCTAGCGCTCAGAAAATTTCTATTTGAATAGAAAAGTAATTTGAAGTGTAAAAGCTGTCGTTCCTATAGCCATATGACCATTCTCTGGAATATTTCTTAGGGTCAGTGGGTGGATTCATCCTATCTCCAGATCTTAGATATACTGTCCATTTCTCCCTCTGTGTTCTGTTCGATAAAGTTTGATCTCCACGGGCACGCAACTTGCTGGGTGATTTCCCAGAAGAGAGGCTCCTAACAGAACATTTGTATTCTTCTTGCTTTTCATGGTTGTACATTTCCAATTTTAATAAGCAATTAAAACAATTTATATCAAGAGCAAAGCCTATGCACATCCACTGAAACTTTGCTAGGAGAGAAAAGATTGAGAGCATGATGGCTGAAGATTGACGACTAAGCCATAGCTCTCCAGGCGCCGTCTTGGAACTACTGTCTTAATGATAGACAGTGATTTAACCCATGGAAATGAAAGAGGTTTTCATTAGTTTGCAGTTTATTCCTCATGAGCCCACTGCAAGACAGATTTGCAGCCTATTAGTTTAGGATTGTGTTTAAAACTTTCATGTGTTTCTCAGAGAAAAAAAAATATCATGAGTAATTTCTTTCTGGAAGAATTTTAAGCCTGAAACCTGGGAAGCCTGTTGTGGATACTGACCTTGTCTTTTTCTTTGTTGGAATCAGGGAAGTAGGACAACTGGTACAGGGTTTGAAGAATGTACAAAGGTCCTGAGGATCTGTAGGAACCAAATTGAGAGAGAGAGGGAGGGAAAGAGGGTGCACATTCAGATCAGGATGCTGGAAGCAAAGGTCCAGGAGCCACTGGCTTGGGCGCTTATCCGAGTCCCTCCACTTCCTGCCTGGCAGACCTTGGCCAAGCTACTAAACCTCTTTGTGCCTTATTTCCTCACTAGAAACAGGGATTTAAATAGTTCCTACCTCTATTAGTGGAGACTAGATTCAGCTGCACAAAACAAATGTGAGTTCAGTGGCTTATTCAAATAGTGGTTATTTTTCTAGGGTAACAAAAAGTCAGGAGTAGGCAGTCCAGGGCTGGAGTAGGCAGTCCAGGGCTGGAACAATGGCTCCAAGAGGCCATCAAACTTTTTTCCTTAGCTTTGTGTCACCATCCTTAATGTATGAAACAAATACATAACTTTTATTCTCAAGGTCTCAGGATGGTTTCCGCACCTACAGATATTCATGTTCTAGGCAGAGTGTGAAAGAGAGGAAAACAGAAAGAGGAAAAGCAAAAAAGTCTTCTCTTGGTTTGTTCTATCTTATTATTTGATGATGCAAGTCTGTTTCAAAGTTCTATCTCATTGGGCAGAACTGCATCACATTTACCACGTAAGGAAGGTTGGGGATTTTACTAATTTAACTGGCCACACTGTCCCTCCAACAAAATTATGGTATTATTTACATGGAAGAAAGGGAGGAAATGGATATTGGCTAAGCAAATAATAGTATCACTGGACAGTTGTAATAATGTTGTATGAATCAAATGAGTTAATGCTTATAAAGAACAAAGAACCACAGAGGAATACTGGAAGTATCCAATGTATCAGTCACAGACTTGGAGTGGAGCAAAAACTACACATGGATGCTTTTGAAAGGAAGACTAAACTCTCCCCCTACCTCCATGTCCTATCTTGACTCCCTGTCCTATACCAAGTGAAAACTGTTTTTCTAATATGTCCTTATCTCCTGATTTTCAAACGCTTGCAGAGCATTTATGCAATGGTGACTTTTTGCCCAAGGCTCTTTTGAACAATGGTAAGTCATTATGATGTCTGCCAGGTGTGCTTTTTCAATCTGTGGACTGTGTTACCAGGTGAGAACTCAGGGCAAATGAAAACAGAATGGCTCTGATGCAAACACCTGGATGCAAGAGAACGACATTTCTCAATATCTGAGTGGGTTCTGACAGCCAAATATGGGTTGAGATTTGCAAAACCCTCCACAGGCAAACATTTTATTTAGACGTTTCTGTGGATATTTTGGTATGAGGCAACAGAGACTCAGAATCCAATGCCAAATATATTACATTCTTAAAATAACAGACATGCTGGTGGTCGCTGACGTCTGTGACTTCCTCTGGAGCAATGTTCCTCTCCTGGATGTCTTAAAAGAACTTTTCAGCTCGCCTCAGAGTTCTACCAGAGGCGTTCTTTCCCTCTTTCCTTCCCCTTTTCTTCACCAAAAATTTACTGAGTGCCTACCCTGAATTTAATAATAGCATCCATGGCAGTGAGACAGAGGCTTAGTAGGCTATAAATCATTAATTAACTCATTCCACAGATACATATCTGCATGTACGGTGTATAGTGCTTCACTTTGGGAAGTGGTGGAATATAACGGTGTGCAAAATAGAGGAACAGGATAAGGTCTGGACCCTGAATTATACTTGGGAGAGAGATGAGTAAACGACACTGTAACAAACTAAGAGAAGTGATATGAACAAACAGGATGCCAAGGTCAACCACAGGCTGGCTGGATTTGGTTTAAGCTGAGAGCACCCAGCCCTGCGGTCTTCCTTTAGAAAAGGGGAATGTTTAACTGAAATGATGCTTTAAAATAACAGGGAAATTGAAAAATCCTTTCCTTTTTAGATTTGTTTGATACAACATACCCAAAATTGCATATTTATATACTTTCTTGGATGAGATGCTTTGAAGCTCTAAAAGTATGAGCTATAATAATTTGCCTTCAAGTTATTCATAAAAATCTTGGCTTTTCTATCAAGTTTTGCCCTAAGTAAAACATAACTTTTAGTGGGGGGAAAAAAAAGATACGATATGCATGCTATTATTTGTTGCCTGAGGGATCCTTCAATTTTGTCTTGTCTTACAAAAATAAATGAGATTTCAAAAGTACTCATTTGGGGATAGTGGAACAGTGGTTGAAGAAGTGACGGGGTGTTTTTGTTTTTTTTTTTTGAGAAAGAAGTCTTTAAGTTGGGAAAAATCAGGATTTCCAGGCTGAAGGAGCTTTAAGGCACCTGGCATGCAATGAGTAAAGTAGGACATAGAAATGATGAAGAAGTCAACTGGGACTGAAGAATCCAGCATTCTGTACAATTTTTAATGCTCCATTTTCAAGTCAAGAGGACTTTGATATGAATACTGATGAAGCCAAATGAGATCATCTCATATATTGTTGAATGTATTACTCCAAATACCAGTTCTGGTGATGAGAAAGGAAGACATAGCAAACTCTACCCAGAATTTAAAATTTTAGCATGACTTTAGGAGAAGTTTTTAGATTCAGCTTTTACTATGTGAACTACTATAGCAAAACACATAAACAAAAAAGAGCTTGTTTTGTGTTCATATAAATGCATATGCTAGTAGGAATTGTGAACCATGTAACATTAAAATATATGCTACAATATGTAACATAAAAGATGCTATAGTGTAAATGAGTTTCAGGAAATACACTTGCATACTGAGGTTTAGCTAGAATTGCTATGACAACCATAACTTTTGCATTTCCCTTTTTTTTTCAGTTTGAATTTGCAACTTAAATGTCACATTACCATAGGTTTTGGCTTTCTATTTTCTATGTAGTTCAAAAAGAAAAATTACACACCATGCCCCTGTTAAATCCTCACTTAATGAAGTATACCTCTCGAACATATCACACTTGTTCAGGGATCAAACGTTTGGGTGGGTATGATTACAGTTAAGAAAAAAATAGGGAAAGGAAAGACTACGGTGAAGTCTTAGAGTAGAATTTTCAAAAGATTTATAACATGTATAATATTCAATCAAAGTACCACATTTTCCTATTACAGATTTCATTCTTCTTGGTTATTCACTGAAAGTAGAAAGATATAAGAAAAAGGGGACATGATTTGACTCTTAAGACATGAAATCTATCTATATATGAAACACACATAAAATTTATTTCTAGATTATTTGGAAAAAGCATGTAAAGGAGAGTCTTTCATAATAATTGTTGTTTTGCTTAATCGAATCCCACATTGGCTTTATAAGGTCTGAGTCACCCTGTGCTTTTATTTAAATTTTTTAAGGTCTGAGTCACCCTGTGCTTTTATTTAAATTTATAGTATTTAGCTGTATTCCCTTGGAACTCAACTATGTGGCATAAAAGTCTACAAACTGTCCCTTCTATCTCTTTATCAGGGTTCATCATTATTTCTGATTCTTCCATAGCTATTTTGAAAATTAACAAATACTAGTTTAGAACTGGAAAAGATATTTAAATAGCCGTTAGATGTAGTCCTCGATCTTAGGGGTCAAACAATCTTATAGGGGAATTAAATACATATATATATTTACATTCACTTACTAATTTAAAAAGCATTTGAAGTGAAGTGAAGTCGCTCAGTCGTGTCCGACTCTTTGCGACCCCATGGACTGTAGCCGACCAGGCTCCTCGGTCCATGGGAGTTTCCAGGCATGAATACTGGAGTGGGCTGCTGTTTCCTTCTCCAGGGGATCTTCCCGACCCAGGGATCGAACCTGGGTCTCCTGCATTGTAGGCAGATGCTTTACTGTCTGAGCTACCAGGGAAGCCCTAACAAGCATTTATTGGGTACCTATTCTATGCCTGGTCTGTCTCTCTCTCTTTCTGTCTTTCTCTCTCTCTTTCTCTCTGTCTGTCTGTCTGTCTGTCTGTCTCTCTCTCTCACACACAGGATAAACTGGAGATAGTGCATGTATATCTAGACTTTGTTAAAATGTGAGAGAAGCTGGGGAAACAAAGGTCTGGAAAGGGGCAGTGGGGATATTAGACATTGAGTCCCTCCCTTGTCAGTTCACCTAGACACTGGCGTGTGTGAACAATCTGGAGCTTGCAGGGAAGTCCAAGAAGTTGAGCACATGCTGTGGCTGCAGAGAGACTTAGAAAGGCGAGCATCACCACCTCTGCATGGAGCATCTGGGGCCGTTCTGCTCAGTAGCCTGCCCAGCACGGGCAGGAAATGACTGCATGTGGAGCAAAGTAAGACTCGAGACAGGCTAGGACTGCTGGGCTTCACTGCATCCTTCCAAAATGGTGTCTGATGTGAAAAAACGTACAGAGAATAATAACTGCTGCTTCAATTTGCCTCCCAAATCTCATCCAAGTTCCTGCTTTGACCAACTCTAACCAGCTACCAAGACAGAAGGGATCTAGCTTCTCACCTCACCAAGCTGACAATAGCAGAGTCCAGCACAACAGGCAATACAGAAATAGTTGCTACTTCTCAAAAGTTTAAGGACTTACAGCACATGCATACAATGAAGTTATAAGATAAAAAGGTGAAGAGGTGAGTCTAAGCGAAAGGACAGAACTCTATAGAATTAAGAGGGAAAGATGGAGAGACTCATGGACCTGTAGTTAAAAAAAAGGGGGGGAATAATAGGAGATGAAGAGTATAATAATTCATGTAAAATATATGTTGTATCAAACAGTGAAGTTACATGAATTAGATGACTTTATTCCTATTGCTATTAAGAGAATCAAGGGCAAGAAGGCAAAGTAACTTGCCTAAGATCATATAGCCATCAAACACTAGAGAGAGAGTTTTAACTCGGTTTTCCTCATCAGAGTTCCTCTGCCCTTTCCCCTGTACTGCTGCATTCGGACTGGCCTCTTGATTAAAGACCTTCCTTATTCAATAAGCACTTTTTAAAGGTGTTTCTTGACTTCCTACTTTTGCATTCCAGTCCCCTATAATGAAAAGGACATCTTTTTTTGGGTGTTAGTTCTAGCAGCTCTTGTAGGTCTTCATAGAACCATTTAACTTCAGCTTCTTCAGCATTACTGGTCGGGGCATAGACTTGGATTACCGTGATATTGAATGGCTTGCCTTGGAAACAAACAGAGATCATTCTGTCGTTTTTGAGATTGCGTCCAAGTACTGCATTTCGGACTCTTTTGTTGACCATAATGGCTACTCCATTTCTTCTAAGGGATTCCTGCCCACAGTAATAGATATAATGGTCATCTGAGTTAAATTCACCCATTCCAGTCCATCTTAGTTCGCTGATTCCTAGAATGTCGATGTTCACTCTTGCCATCTCCTGTTTGACCACTTCCAATTTGCCTTGATTCATGGACCTAACATTCCAGGTTCCAATGCAATATTGCTCTTTACAGCATCAGACCTTGCTTCTATCACCAGTCCCATCCACAACTGGGTGAAATTAAAAGATGCTTGCTCCTTGGAAGAAAAGTTATGACCAACCTAGACAGCAGATTAAAAAGCAGAGACATTACTTTGCCAACAGAGATCCATCTAGTCAAGGCTATGGTTTTTGCAGTGGTCATGTATGGATGTGAGAGTTGGACTAGAAAGAAAGCTGAGTACAGAAGAATTGATGCTTTTGAACTATGGTGTTGGAGAAGACTCTTGAGAGTCCCTTGGACTGCAAGGAGATCCAACCAGTCCATCCTAAAGGAGATAGTCCTGGGTGTTCATTGAAGGGACTGATGTTGAAGCTGAAACTCAAATACTTTGGCCACCTGATGTGGAGAACTGACTTATTTGAAAAGACCCTGATGCTGGGAAAGATTGAGGGCAGGAGGAGAAGGGGATGACAGAGGATGAGATGGTTGGATGGCATCACCGACTCAATGGACATGAGTTTGAGTAAACTCCGGGAGTTGGTGATGGACAGGGAGGCCTGGCATGCTGTGGTTCATGGGGTCACAAAGAGTTGGAAACGACTGGGTGACTGAACTGAACTGAACTGAAAGGGTTACTCTAAACAACCTGGTAGTCACTTCTGCGAATGGAAAAAACAAGAACATTCTCTACCCTGGGGAACATAGAACCTTGAGGAGGAGATATACACTAAATAAACATGTAAGAAAGTCAATCTCCTTTAAGCCATGGTAGCAGGACAAAGACAGTTCCGTGGGAGCTCAGGGAAGGAAGAGAACAATTCTGAGTACTGGCAAGACAGGGCTTTGCAAGGGCATGGTGGAGTGGCACTTGACAGCAGGGTTATCAGAATCAGCCTACTTGGGTCCAAACCTCAATGCCACCACTTTATAGCTGTTTCTTCTTGAATGATTTATTTACTTTCTTTGCCTCTGTTACTGCAGTTATAAAATGACAGTGATAATAATAGACTCTATCCCTCAGTAGCAATAAATACTAGTTAAATTACAATTTTTAAAGTGCTTAAGTAGTGCTTAGTATATCCTAATCATAAGAACTAGACTTTTTAAAAAAATTAAGATAATAGCATTTACTATATGATGCAGGGAAACCAAATCTGGTGCTCTGTGACAACCCAGAGGGTTGGGATGGGGTGGGAAGGTGGAGGGAAGGGACATATGCATACCTATGGCTGATTCATGTTACTGTACGGCAGAAACCAACACAATATTGTAAAGTAATTATCCTCCAATTAAAAACAAAATTAAAAATATTATAGCATCTAGTTTCCATTTACAATAAAGGAATAGACATGAAGGCAAAGAATAAGAGAATAAAGGATTGTGTGTATGGAGAACTGCAAGGAACAAAGTGTGCAAACCTAGGATCAAGGCTAAAGATGGAGACACAGAAAGCATGTGGCCAGTGAGCAGCCATGGAAAATCAGCTAAACCGAAAAGTATGTATGTGTGGAGGGATAAGAGAGAGGTAGAGAAGCGGGGAGGCAAAGGGGTGAGTGGGCACTTCAAACAATCTATGAAACTAGCATGGGGTAAGTTAGGTTGAGCTAATTAGGACCCAAGTCAGGGAGCCATGATAGGAGAATGGACAAAGTTACAACTGGATGAAAAACTTTTCAAAACATAAAATGATGGAGGTACAAGTGAATTCTTTCCTTGGAGAAGGTTGAATTCTTTCTTCCTTTTGGTTTCCTTCCCCCTAAGGTTGGTCCAGTGGTTTATGTGAGCTTCATATAGGGTTAGATTTTTGCTGAGTTTTTGTTTGTTTGTTTTTCCTCTGATGGGCAAGGCTGAGTGAGATGGTACTCCTGTCTGCTGATGATTGGGTTTGTATTTTTGTTTTGTTTGTTGTTTAGATGAGTCATCCTACACAGTATATGTATTATTTATACAATGTAATACTATATGACAATGGGAAAGAATGAAACGAAATCTTTCACAATGACAGAATAAGAAGTTTGGTGGACTGTGTTCCTGGCAAAATAACAATTTAACTATTGAAAACTTAAATATATAAAAATTTTAAGTCCTTGGAAATTGTCTTAGTACATAAAACAAGTGAGGAAATAGTCACTCAACAAAAGCAACTAAATCTTGGTAAGAATCCAGGAACATATAAAAAGGATCATACACCATTATCAGATGAGCTTTACCCCAGGAATGTAAGGTTGGCTTAATGTACAAAAATTAATCAATGTAATAAATCGTATTATTAGACTAAAGGAAAAAATAACATAGAAGCAAGAAAAGCATTTGAGAAAATCCAAACTAGTAATAGAAAGGAACTTCCTTAACCTGATAAATATCATGAAGATCATATATGAAAAACTTACAACTAATATCACAATTAATAGTGAAAAACTGAGTGAGTTCCCTCTAAAATGAGGAACAAGACAAGGACATCCATTCTGACCACTTTTATTTGACACTGTATAGTATTAGGAGTTCTAATAAGAACAATTAAGCAACTAAAAGAAATTTAAAATTTCAGATTGGAAAGGAAGCAGTGAAATTCTATCTGTAGGTGACATGACTTTTTTTTCCCACTGCATTTAGAAAATCCTAGGGGATCCACTAAAACTAATTAGAAATCTTTGTGCTTCACATGATATCAAGAAGAAAGTAAAAAGAAAAGCCCACAGAATGGGAGCAAATATACCAAACCATGTGTCTGGTGAGAGACTTGTATATGTAACTTTTAGAAGTAAATAATAAACAGACAAATACTTTAGTTAGAGTGGGCAACAGGGACTTCCCTGGCTTTGCAGTGGTTTTCCAGGGGTTGCCTTTGACTTCCAATGCAGGAGGTATGGGTTGGATCCCTGGTTGGGGAGCTAAGATCCCACATGCATCAGAGCCAAAACAGAAGCAATATTGTAACAAATTCAATAAAGATTTGAAAATGGTTCACACCTAAAAATTTTTTAAAAGTGGGCAATAATTTGAACAAATATTTTTCCAAAGAAGATATTAAAATGGCCTAATAAGCACATAAAAAGATATTCAACATCATGTCATTAGGGAAATATGAATCAAAACTACAATGAGATATCACTTTACATCCACTAGAATGGCTATACTAATAACATAAAAAAGCAAAATAGGTATTGGTAAGTATATGGAGAAACTGGAAACTTCTGTGCATTGCTGGTGAAGATGGTCTTTTACTTCCAACTTTTATTTATACTGATGGAAAGATTGCTGTTCTTCTGATTATTGTATTTGTTCAGATAATGGGCCTTTTACTTGTGATAGCTATTATGAATCTTCCCTTTTATATTTTATAGTTTTTGTTATGATTTGGATTTGGCTTTATGGATCTCCTGTAGCTTTCCATCTAAAAATTGTGTTCTTCTTTGAGCTAGCTTTCTTTCAGTTATAATATTATCTCTTCACTAGTGCCTGTCCGGTTTTTTTCTTCTTGGAAACTCAGATATATGTTAAAGCTTGTTATTAGTTACTCTATACTCTTCCATAATTTCCATATCTTTATCTCTTCTGACTTCTTTGTTCAACCCATTGTTTATTTTTTTAATTTTCAAAGCCCATGGTCTTCATTTATAGATGTTCTAGTTGTAAAAAAATTTACCATAAAATTTCTACTTCTTCTATTTGAATATTTGATATATAAACACATATAAACTTTCTTTTTAATTTTTAAATTGAAGTATGGTTGATTTACAATGTTATATTGGTTTCAGGTATACAATACTGTGATTAATTTTTTATAGATTATACTTCATTTAAAGTTATTATCAAATATTGGCTATATTCTCTATGCTATATTAAAGGCCTCTTAGTTTTTGGAAAATTGTGCTTTTATTTTCATTTGTCTCAACATATTTTTTGATCTCCTCTTTTTCACCAACCATTTGCTCTTTAGTGGCATGTTGTTTAGTCCCCATGTATTTGTTTTTTCCCCCATTTTTCTTCCTGTAGTTGATTTCTAGTTTCATCCTGTGGTAGTCAGAAAAAATGCTTCATATAATTTCTATCCTCTCAAATGTGTTGATACTTATTTTGTAGCCCGGCATGTAGTCTATCACAGAGAATGTTTGATGTGCACTTGGATGTGTTTTCTGCTGTTTTTGGAAGAAATGTCATATAATAGACATGTATTAACCTAACTGGTCTAATATATCATTTAAGACTACTGTTTCCTTATTGGTTTTCTGTGTGGATGATCTGTGCATTGGTATAAGTGAAGTGTTAAAGTCCCCTACTATTAATTTATTATTATCAATTTCTCCCTTTCTGTCTGTTAATATTTGCTTTATATATTAATGTCTGCCTATGTTAGGTGCATCTATGTTAATGGGTACTATAGCCTCTTCTTATATTGATCCTGTTATCATTATCATTATGTAATACTCTCTTTTGTCTTTTGTTATAATCCCCTATGGTTATACAGCGGAGGTGACAAGTAGATTCAAGGGACTAGATCTGGTAGACAGAGTGCCTGAAGAACTATGGGGGAAAGTTTATAACACTATGCAGGAGGTAGTGACCCACACCATCCCAAAGAAAGAGAAATGCAAGAAGGCAAAGTGGTTGTCTGAGAAGGCTTTATAAATAGCTGAGGAAAGAAGAAAAGCAAAGGCAAGGGAGAAAGGGAAAGATATACGCAACTGAATGCAGGGTTCCAGAGAATAGCCAGGAGGAATAAGAAGGTCTTATTAAATAAACAATGCAAAGAAATGGAGGAAAACAATAGAGTGGGTAAAGCTAGAGATCTCTTTAAGAAAACTGGAGATATCAAGAAACATTTCTTGATATGATATCAAGGATGGGCATGATAAAGGACAGAAACCATAAGGACCCAACAGAAGCAGAAGAAATTAAGAAGAAGTGACCAAAAAACCCAGAAGAACTATTCAAAAAAGGTCTTAATGACACAGATAACCCCAATGGTGTGGTCACTCATTTAGAGCCAGACATCCTGAAGTGTGAAGTTAAATGGGCCTTAGGAAGCATTAGTACAAACAAAGCTAGTGGAGGTGATGGAATTCCAGCTGAGCTATTGCAAATCCTAAAAGATAATGCTGTTAAAGTGCTGCACTCGATATGTCAGCAAATTGGAAAACTCAGCAGTGGCCACAGGACCTAAAGAGGCCAGTTTTCATTCCAATCCCAAAGAAGAGCAATGCCAAAGAATGTTCAAACTACTGTACAATTGTGTTCATTTCACATGCTAGAAGGTAATGCTCAAAATCTTCAAGCTAGGCTTCAGCAGATCATAAACCAAGAACTTCCAGATGTATTTCTAGAGAATAACATGGATTTCGAAGAGGCAGAGGAACTGGAGATCAAATTGCCAACATTCACTGGATTATGGAGAAAGCAAGGGAGTTCCAGAAAAGCATCTACTTCTGCTTCATTGACTACCCTAAAGTCTTTGATTTTGTGGATCACGACAAACTGTGGAAAATTCTTAAATAGATGAGAAAACCAGGTCACCTTACCTGCCTCCTGAGAAACCCGTATGCCAGTCAAGAAGCAACAGGTCGAACTGGACATTAAACAATGGACTGGTTCAAAATTGGTAAAGGAGGACAAAAAAAGCTATATATTATCACCTTGTTTGTTTAACATATATAAGAGTACATCATGTGAAATGCCAAGCTGGATGAAACACGAGCTGGAATCAAGATTGCAGGAGAAATATCTACAACCTCAGATATACAGATGATACCACTCTAATAGCCGAAAGTGAAGAGAAACTAAAGAACCTCTTGATGAGTGTGAAGAGGAGAGTGAAAAAGCTATCTTAAAGCTCAACATTCAAAAAACGAAGATCATGGCATCCAGTCCCATCACTGCATGGCAAATAGAAGGGGGAAAAGTGGAAGCAGTGACAGATTTTCTTTACTTGGGTTCCAAAATCACGGTGGACGGTGACTGCAGCCATGAAATGAAAAGACACTTGCTCCTTGGAAGAAAAACTATGACAAAACTAGATAGCATATTAAAAAGCAGAGACATCACTTTGCCATAGAGTCAAAACTATGGTTTTTCCAGTAGTCATGTGGACCATGAGAGGTGGACCATAAAGAAGGGTGAGTGCCAAAGTATTGATGCCACTGAATTTTGGAGCTGGAGAAGACTCTTGAGAGTCCCTTGGACTGCAAGGAGATCAAACCAGTCAGTCCTAAAGGAAATCAAGCCTGCATATTCACTGGGAGGACTCATGCTGAAGCTGAAGCTCCAATACTGTGCCCACCTGATGCAAAGAGTCGACTCATTGGAAATGTCTCTGGTGCCAGGAAAGATTGAAAGCAAAAAGAATAGGGGATAGCAGAGGATGAGATGGTTACACAGCATCACTGGCTCAATGAACATGAATTTGAGCCAGCAACACTGGAGGACAGAGGAGCCTGGCATGCTGCAGTCCATGGAGTCACACAGAGTTGGATATGACTTAACGACTGAACAACAATAGACTTTGTATTAAACTATTTTGTCTGATGTATTATTACTTCCACTTTCTTGTCATTTCCATTTGCATGAAATAGCTTTTCTATCCCCTACCTTTCAGTCTTTATGTGTCATTAGCTCTTAAGTGAGTCTCTGGTAAGCAACCTACAGATGTGTCTTTTTTTTTTTTTTAATCCAATTATCCACCCTATGTCTGTTGACTGGAACATTCAGTCCACTAACATTGAAAGCCATAAATAAATATAGATTTTTTAAAAAGTTCAGCATGAAGAAGTGATAACTATACTAACACTGATGATTAATCGTGCTGAGTAAGGAAGAGACAGTTTTTCACCATGTCTTGCTATAAGGGAGAAGAGAGAAATGAGATTGTAGTTAAAGGGGAATATGAGTCAAATAAGTTAAAGAAAGCTTTTATTTTTTAATGGGGAAGTATTGTAGCTTGTTTGCATATTGAGCATATGTAGAAGAGAGGGAAAAACTGATGATGCAGGAGATATGGGGCCTAATTGCTATAGGGGATTGGAATCCACTGCACTTTCCACACAAACAGAAGCAGAATATTTGAGGACAGGTGCAGGTGGGCTGGGAGTGCATCAAGGGGAGCATTATAGAAACTCTATGCTCATTAATTCTGTTTTCTTAGTGAAATGGGAACCAAACCTTTGGCAGAGAAGACACAGTGAGATGAGGTGTCCAAAGCTAGAGGAGTTTGACTGGACATAGCACATTTATCTAGGAGAGTGAGGGTGAATGGACTAGAGAAATGTAGTAAAACTGCGAGAGGTAAAAGCCCTCTTGAGGCTGGTGGATAGAAAGTGAGACAGATTGGCATGATTGCGTGCTTCTCATCAGCTACATTTAGTCACCTAAGTGCTGATTTAATCAGGGCAGTATTTTGTCTTATTAGTAAAATATGACATAGCAGGGAGGACAAGCCACTTGGAAGAATACAGGATGAAAAACCGAGAGTCCTGGCTACTGAAATTTTCACTGGTGTCTGTGCTGCCCACAATGGTAGCCACCAGCACATGTGGTTATTTAAATGAATTAAAATTAAATGAAAGTAAAACTTCAGTTCCTCAGTTGCACTAGTCACATTTCAAATACTTAATAGCACTTCTATCTAATGGTTACCATATGAGCTAAGGCAGAGATAGAACATTTAATGAAGAGCAGTCTATTGGTTTGGTGTACATGGATATTAATAGCGATATCACCAATTATTATGATAAGATGAATTTTGGAAAAAGTGACAGTGAGCCAGCTTATAAAATCTTCAAGGAATGAGTACTAACGAGGATATCTGCCCTAACTCTAATGGCCCTGACAGGTGGTGAAGAGAAAACAGTTACTTTGGGGACAGATGACAGGAAACAATGTGCAGAGGAGAGAATCAGGTCTTAGAATAAAAAGATAAAAGAATCATTCAGAAAAGAGCTGAATCTATTGGGACTGGTAGACGGTGCAAGGTTTTGTGAAAGTGGGGAGAATATGAGATTGGATCAGAGCAAGGAATTCACAGGTGGAGATAAGGGTCAAGGTAAAGAAAGACGACCTCAAAGTGTTGAGCTTCTGCTCAACGTGACTCAGGTTAAAAAAGGAGTTTAATAAGGTCATTTCTTACAGTCTCTTAGGCAGGTCATGTTCCTGAGGTTGTCTGTACTGGCAGGGAGGGGTAAGTAGGGATCTAGTCAATGGTGGTATCAGGGCTGGCAGAAGGGAGGCTTCCCAGGAGCCACTGATATGTATGTGTTTGTATATATGTTGGTTTTAAGATCTAGATAATACTTGTGAAATTAGTTCTACATGTTATATATCTTTTCATAATTATCTTCTGTTTCCCCATTCCATTTTAAAACAGCTTTAAAATACTATTGAAATATTTTAAATATGAATATTGCTCAGCCCTTTTATGATTTTCCAAGTCCTGGAGTACTTAGTACTGCTTCATCTCAGTTCCTTGAAGTAAGACATATATTTTTCCAATATGGGGGTGTGGACAGCCTATTTCCTGGGATTTTTAATACCTGAGAATGTTTTTCTATTACCTTTGCATAAGGATGGCATTTTTAAATTATATAAGTACTAGGCCATAGTATTTCTCCTAGAACTCCAAGTGTTGTTCCATGATTTGTGTGGAATGTAATGTTACAGAAAAGAATTCTGTGGTAAATTGATTACTGCTTCTTTGTTAGAAATGTTTTCTTTTATTTGGTCTGAGCACCAGTAAGATACTGTGTCTCTTTTCCTGTCTGTATCTAGAAGTAGGTCTCTTAATTAGTTTTGCCTGGAGTGAGCTTGTTCAATATATAGTTGCTCCCTCAATACAAGAGAGTATTTTCTGCTAGTACCTTCATTCCAGGTTCTAAACTCTTCATTTCTCTAAAGTAGCCCTTCCTTCCCCCTAAGTTTCACTTTCTGCGGTTTCAGTTACCTGTGGCCAAGAGCAGTCCGAAAATATTAAATGGGAAGTTCCAGATATACACAATTCATCCGTTTTAACTTGTGCATCATTTTCAGTATCATGATGAAACCTCATGCCATCCCGCCTCATCCTGCCTAAGACATGAGATCATCACTTTGCTCCGCCTCTCTGGTGTGTTAGTCATGGAGTGGCTGACTTGGCTATCAGATGGACTGTCTCAGCATCACAGTGCTTGTGTCCAAGTCACCCTTATTTTAGTTAACATCAGTCCCAAAGTGCAAGAGTAGTGATGCTGGTCATTCAAATATGCCAAAGAGCAGCCACAGAGTGGCTTCAGTGGAGGTTAGCCTCATCTTGAATTCTGTGTTTACTATTCTTCTGATTTTTTAACTAAACATTTTATTTTAGAACAGTTTTACATTTACAGAAAAAAATGGGAAATAGTACAGTTACCACGTAGCCCTGTGCTATTTTCTTTCACATGCAGCAATTTGGATTCTCTTTACCTAGTTTAGTTCATTTTTCTTTTAATAGAGTTTATATCTATTCGTATTTTACAAAGGAGGCTAGACAATTTACCAAAATTTTCATCTGTGTCTTTCAGCAAATTATTTTTAGAGTATGTTTTTCTTCTGAGCCCTCTGGATGGTGACGTTTTCTTTTAATAATGGCAAGAGTAGACTTTTCTTTTTGAAACTTGCTTTTTAGAGTTTATGCTTTGCATTTTAATATTGTTAGTAATTTGAGAACTAAGATATTTTTCTTTTAAACAGCTGTCAATTGGGAAAACGAATTAGCACTATTAATGCCTTGTAATAAATGATCACAAACTGGGTGACTTAAAACAGCACAAATTAATTCTCTCAGAGTTCTGAAGGCCAGCAGTCTGAAATCGGTACCACTGGGCTGGGAGCAGAGGGTGCTGGCCAGGGTTGTGCTCCCTCTGGAGGCTCTGGGAGAGAACAGTCCTTGCCTCGTCCAACCCATTCTTTGCCTTGTGGTGGTGTCACGCCAGTTCTCTGCTTCTGTCTCTGCATCTCCTTTTCCTGTGGGTGTGTGACGTCTCCTTCTGCCTCCCTCTTATAAGGAAACGTGTCATTACATTTAGGATAACCTGCCAGATAACCCCCCCATCTCAAGATCCTTAACAATTATATCAGCAAAGATCCTTTTTCCTATAAAGTAAAACTCAGAGGTTCCAGGATGCAGGACCTGATATCTTTGGGCGGGGGTGGCAGGGAGGGCTTTATTCTACTTACCATAGGCACAATCTACTATGACTCAGCAGTTCTACATACACATACACTCATTTTTTTTTCTACCAGAAGACATGTTAAAAAAAAGTTCATAGTAGCATGACGTGTAATGGTCAGAAACTAGAACAACCCAAATATCTATCAATGGTAGAGGGGATGGATAGGCAGTGATACAGTCATCCAATGGAATACTTTACATCAGTGAGAATGAAATCACACAAACTACAGGCAACAACACAATGACTCTTGCACATATAATGGGGCTGAAAGTAAGTAGATAGAAAAGAGTAAGCCCTAGAAGAGCCTACTTATGTAATGCCCAAAATGCACAAGACTGTACTTTCCTAATGGTCCAGTGGTTAAGAATCTACCTGCCAATGTGGGCAGCACAGGCTCAAGCCCTCGTCCAGGAAGATTCCAGATGCCATGGGGGTAACTAAGCCCAGGCACAACTACTGCATGTGAGAGTCTAAGCTCTGCAACAAGAGAAGCCACCTCAGAGAGAAGCCCACACACTGTACCTAGAGAGTAACCTCTTCTCGCCACACCTAGAGAAAGCCTTTACATGGCAATGCAGACCCAGTGCTGCCAAAAATAAATTTTTAAAAATATGGGCAAAATTAATCCTTGTGTTAGAAATTAGTATAGTAGTTATCTTGAAGGAGGTGATGACTATAAGAAGGTGAAAGAGGACTTTTGGGATGTCAGCAGGATTTTCTGATCTGAATTCTGAGTGAGACTCCATTGGGCTGTCTACTCATGATTTGTGAACATTACCAGAAAAGGATAATTCAGTCAAAAGCAAGTGAACAATTTTCTCAGGGCCATGCAGAATCTCCAGAAGACAGAAGAGGAAGGGGTCCGAACTTCAGGTCAAAGTCAAGGTTTCAAAGTTTAAGATGATAAGAACTTACAGACTGGTAGGTGAGGCTGCTGATATTAAGAGGAATGTCAACTCCCTCATGTTCTCGTATAAATGATTATTGTATAAATGAATCAGTTGATAGAGAGATGAGACAGATGTATCAATAGGTAAAGTAGACATCTGGCCTGAATTCAAGGCATTGGTCTGAATTCAATTTAAGCCAAGTCATTTACTATCAAAAACTACACTGTTCAGTATGTGTCTATCAATCACTTGAAACATTTCTGGTCCAAACTGAGACATTCTGTACATCATATTTCAGACATGGTACCAAAAAGAATATCATTTCTTAATATACTGATCATACTTTGAAATGATAACCTTTGAATTACTGGGTTAAATAAAATCTATTATTAAATTCCATCTGTTTCTTCTTAAAATGTGGCTACTAGAAAATTTTAAATTATATTATGGGGCTAGCATTTGTGACTTGCATTCTATTTTTATTTGACAGTAGTGATCTAGATCATGATAAATCTGATAGACAGTTACTAGGCATGCAAGCTATGAGTTACTTTTCTTGCACATGCAGGACTTGGACAGGGCCTGATTAAGTTTGGCCTCATGATGGAAGGGCTGAAGTTATAACTGAACTATTATAATTGAACTATTATTTCTGAGTTTTCTGATCTATGGGAAACCTAATTGTTCTAAACAATGAGTTCAAAACTAAGGCACCACTGCTCAACTGGTGGTTATATAATCTCTTAGCAGACCCAGTGTCTAGTACCAGGTAAGCAGTTTTTTGGGAGATGGTGATATGACAGATGCCAACAAAGGTCTAGTCAAGGCTATGGTTTTTCCAGTAGTCACATATGGATGTGAGTATTAGAAGTATAAAGAAAGCTGAGCGCAGAAGAATGATGCTTTTGAACTGTGGTGTTGGAGAAGACTCTTGAGAGTCCCTTGGGCTGCAAGGAGGTATAACCAGTCCATCCTAAAGGGGATCAGTCCTGGGTGTTCATTGGAAGGACTGATGTTGAAGCTGAAACTCAAATACTTTGGCCACCTGATGCGAAGAGCTGACTCATTTGCAAAGACCCTGATGCTGGGAAAGATTGAGGGCAGGAGGAGAAGGGGATGACAGAGGATGAGATGGTTGGATGGCATCACCGACTCAATGGACATGAGTCTGAGTAAACTCCGGGAGTTGGTGATGGACAGGGAGGCCTGTCGTGCTTCAGTCCATAGGGTTGCAAAGAGTCAGAAACGGCTGAGCGACTGAACTGAACTGATACGACAGAATGGGCAGAGAATAGTCATTGGAGCCCAACATTCCTGAACTCAACAGGAGGTCTGTGACTTACAGGCTGGGTGGCTTCAGTCCAGTGACATAACTTCTCTGGACCTCAAGTCCCACAGTTTATATAGAGGGCTTAGCGATATTCACCTGGTAGGGCAAGTGTTAGAGATGAAATAATGCATAAAGTATACAGTGTATAAATGACTCTCAAAATGTGGTAGCTGCTGTTATTCTTGAGTTCATTAAAAGGTATGAGGAAAATGCAATAAACATAAGCTTTGGTGAGAAAAATTCTGAAGGCACATCTTTGCAGATTTTTGGGATACTTCAGACCAGTCTTGGGCCATTTCAAACCTTTGGTTTCTCCAGCAAATAATGAGGATAGGCTCATACACATAGAAAGCCAATCCACAGGGAGTCACTTCTTTCTCATTGTGTACACTGAGCTTCAGGGATGTAATGCCAGGATCACAAAGCATTACTCTGCATTCAAAACACTCAGTGATGGCAACCCGCTCCTTCTAGCCCCAGATGCTAGCGGCCACCCCATCAATCACTCTCGCAGGCACCTATCAGCGTGTCATCGCCGTGTCAGAGATCTGTTTTGGCAGGCTCGCTGCAGGGTACACGTAATCAGCAGAGACGCCACACTTAACTGTGATTGATGCCCATCTTCTGACAATTTCTCCTGCCAGACCCCTCCATCATTCCATGGCAATGTTTTCCTGAGTGCTAAATAATTTCTCTGAATTATCACAGACGCTTTATAGATTGACTTGCAGAGATGTCTTTTTGTCACAGCCGCATTTGGAAGGATTTTTATCTTGAATGTCCCCCCCCCACCTTTTTTTTTAACCTCTGATGAGTCATCCCATGTTTCTATGACTTTCTTCATTCATCACAGCAGGACATTTTTTGGAGGTAAATAACAGGATATTATGATCAGTCGAGTTGGGCAGATGGCTGAAATCCATTTCAAATTCTTCATTTGGCTGGCAGCATGACCTTGAAAATCTAATTATTACTATGACTTTGTTAAAACTATGCTTTTGTTATTATGATGTCTCTTTTCTTAGAGGTTATAATTCTTAAGAATATGAG
Organism: Cervus elaphus; assembly: GCF_910594005.1. Classification (NCBI taxonomy): domain Eukaryota; kingdom Metazoa; phylum Chordata; class Mammalia; order Artiodactyla; family Cervidae; genus Cervus; species Cervus elaphus. The sequence continues at coordinate 49,640,863 of NC_057843.1, read as the reverse complement.
AGGTCAGACAAATCCAAATAAGTGTTCTGCACCCCCCCCCCTTATAATCTGCCATTTGATATCAGCCAGAGAGGTGTTCCATATTGGCACCTGGGTGAGGTGACCTCATTGCTCCCTGTCCTTCTTCTTCTTCCATCAAGCCCCAGTTATAACCCAGATACGTAAATGCCATGAAATTACTAGTAGATGACAGATTCAGGTGGCCCAAGAATTTCCTCTCTTACAAGAAGACACCTGTAACTGAAAGCTGAAGATATACCAAATGAAACACTTGATCCCCTTTAATGAAAATGAACAGCACTTTCATTTGATGGTATCCAAAGATTCACTGCAGAAAAAATATATTTAAAATTCCAAATGTAATGTATGAGTATAAAATTTTGAGGCAGGTCCTATCTTCAAACACAGCCACACTGAAGGTTAAGGATTCAATGGACGAATTGTGGGGAACACAATCGAGTCCTTCACACCAGTCCTCCCAAAATTATGTTCTCGAGAAGTATAAAACACATATGATAGAAATTATCTCTGTTGTCTGGTTAATCATTAATCAAAGGAACAAGGCAGAGTCCTCTGATAGACAGATAAAACATCTAAGGTAACATAATTCAGTGACTAAACTGCGCTGAGCAAATCTCTCTCTTAACCATTTGGTAAAGATTTCTTGTCATCTGATTAGGAAACAGGTTGTTTTCATAGCACTGACTGGTCCCATATCACTGTTCACTCCTCTGCCCTGGACCAATTTATTTTGCTCCCAGTCACCTCAGGAATTTTCAAGATGTCAATTTTTCCTTGAACAACAGTCACAGTAATGGTTTCAGAAAAGATGGAGTTAAGAAATGGAAGGGAGGGTAAGAAAACCGCTTTTGTCTTCATCAACATGCTAAGCACGGACACAGCTAGTTCCATGCTATGCTGTCCAAACCAGGCCAAAACCTTTAGCGAACTTTACTGAAAACTGGGGTATAGCAAGAGGGAATTACGTTTCATAGATGCTCAAGCTCAAATACTAGAAATAACTGATCTCATACCACAAGGGCCCAACTCCTTCCCTTATGATCCCCTGGATGTGTCGCAGTCTAGCTCTGAGCCTGCTTCCGCATGGAGAAAGTCTGCCATACTCACTGGAACAGAGGGGGTGGGGGTGGAGAGAGAGAGAAAAGAGAACATGAGCTCCACGCCTGCTCCCTATGGTGTCACAGGCCACAGATACCTGCTCCAGATCTGCTTGCCAGAGTCTTCACGTTGTATCCCAGATCCCTCACCTTCTAAAATGATTGGCTTTTGCAATGCTCGATACTTTCATTGGAAAAAAAAAGCATTTCCTATCGTTGGTAGTTACACTTGGCTTTGCCCTACAATCTTGTTCAGGATTTTATGTCATTCACAAATAACTACTAAGAGTATTTTCATCAATATCTAGGAAATTCAGTTCATGGCTGCAACCAACAACCTTAACATGTGGTTCTTGTTGTGTGTTAGCAATCAAATCCTCCACCAGCATGAGATGAGATCATGTCCCAGAACTCTTCCTATCATCTTCTGGTTTCTAATCCTATTTGTGTGTGGATCACTGCTTGAATGAGAAAATCATACACATACACACATTTTTAAAAGCAGTTTTTTGAGGGAGTGAAATCTTAATCTACAATTTTGGAAAAAATAATCCTATAAGAAGTGTTATCTAGAGATCAACTTACCACAAATAAGATAAATTTGATATTTTAATGAATTTGATTCTTTGCTTTTTTTCTTTGCTTTCCTTTTTACCACCAAAAGTCAATAGAAATAGACTTTTCAGAAAGAACTATTTGTCCTCAAGAGCAAATCCAAGCCCCCAACTTGAAAATTTGAGGTTACATTTTTTTCTATTAAGGTTTCAAAACTCCAATTCATAAAAGTACAATTTTTTAAAATGCCCTTATCTTTAGAAGTCTCTATAAGGAGAAAGCTTCCCAAATGTAAGAACACAGTCCTAAGATGCAGACAGTAGATCAGCCTCCACTTCCACAGTAAACCCTAGGGGAGAGAGTCCTCCACTGGTAGCCTCGATAGAAGCAAGATCCCTGTAGCTAGAGACTGATTCTTCTGCCACTTTCAATCTTCAAACTTAAGAGAAGTGGCCAGCATAGAATGATCCAGCCCCTTCCTCCTAAATGTAATAAAATTATAATTGCTAACCCTGTAAACCAGGCTTGCACAGAGAAATACAATCTAGTACATGAAATATTACTCTAACTACAACACCATCACTTTAAAAAATAATTTAAACTCCAAAGACTGAGATGTTTTAAAGAAATGAAGCGAGGCAAGCCTTTTTTTTCCAAGACTGTTCAGCCCAGCATCAAGTTCCAAGTCCGACAGTACCGAGCTACATGACTCTCCAGGGACCTCAATACCTAACTCAGCCTCCCAGTAGGCCTTACCAACTCCCAAGGCTCAGGCCCCAGGTATAAGAGCCCCATTACTCCAAACCTGCATAATCACATTTTTTCACTTAAGCCCTTGACCTCAGGGGACTACCTTGCAAAAGGAAATGCCAATTTACCATTAAACATTTAATAAAGAAAAGACAACAAAGAAATCCTCTTTTAATCACATTGCATGTTTGAGACACCTTTCATGATGAGAACTGCTAAACTGAAACCACAGAGAAGGATGTCCTAAAATTTTTCCTTCTGCAAACAAGGGATTTGTCCAGTTCTCCCCAGGAAGCATAAATTTTCAGTCTTTACCAGGCACTGGGCAAGGCTCTGGGGCTACAGGTAGGGAAGAGCCTTGCTCTCTGCAAGCAATGTACATTCCTCTGGAGGAAACACACTGGAGCTTCCACCAATATCAGGCAGAATAAAACATACATCAAATATAAAGCACAGGCAAAATACTATGGGCACTCAGAAGCAATAATGACAACAATGATGATGCTACAGGAGATGATAAAATATCAATAATAGAACACTTCCATTTTTAAAGGACAGGTACTCTACTAAGCAATTTATATACTGTAGTAGAGTCTTCATGATACTTTTATGTGATGGGTTCTATTATTACCTCCATTTCACAAATATGGAAACTGAGGCATGCAGAGGAAGGAATGCCTCAGTGGGTTTCAAGCAGACAGAACATTCTCATTGAGGATGTTACTGAAGCCATAGCTTGGGAGGATGAATGGGACTTAAATAGATGGGGAAGGAAGAGGGGAGAGACAGAAGGATGTTCAGACTGAGGAAAGAAAGTACAAGCTATAAAGAACCAAGCTAAAACCAAAGGGACAGTTGTGCTGAAAATGGAAGGAGGGCAGTGTTAAAAATGACATAGAGCATTTAAAACAGTTGCAACAGTACCACACACCTAACAGACCCTCAACAAATTTGATGTTGTGAAGTGAGGTAATGACTATTTCTCAGCACCAGTCTCGCTTTCATTTCTAGTGGGCTGTATTAATTGATATTTGCTTCTTGCTCATGCTTCAGACACTTGTAGTATTATTTTTTATTCTTTAACCTGTATTCTAACTCCTTTCTCCTATAAACTGAAGGGCAATGCAATCACAGTTGAGCAATGGGCTGGGATACCAAACAAAAGTTTTAAATGTGAAATAGGAAAAAAAAAAATCTACCCTGCCAACACATCAGCAAAATTGAATGAAAGTTGCCACTTGGTGACAGGAAAAGAATGTGGATGGTAAATGACAGACATAAACTATCGCTTCAGTGACAGGAGTAATAAACTAATCTTTGGTGGACACCTACTTCACGCCAGCACTTTTTCTATGCTACCTCTCCAAATTCTACCAGCAAGGCACTATTATCCTTATTTTACAGATGAGAATACTGATACTTACAGATGTGAAATCTTGCCTGAAATCATTGCAATAGCAATGGCAGATTCCACTTTCAAAACCTTGTCTATCTGACTCTCAATCCTCTGTTCTTTCTACTATGATGTATTGTATCCACAAGAACTAAGAGTCAATCAGGGTATTATTTTTATCTCCATCTCTCTCCCCTCTGCCCCAACCTATATGTTACATAATATGACATATTTGATTAATGTTTTTTACTTACTCAATACCATGAATAGATACTGAGTCAGTCAAGCTTTAGAATCCCAGAGCAAGTTTTCATGCATAAGAACTTGAGAGACAGTCATGAGTAAAACAGAGCTATAAGAATGGCTCTATCCGTCAATGTGTTGGTATATTAAATAAAAATATGAAAACAACTGTAAACACTACTCAAAGAATTAAATAATTTTAGTATTTTAAAAGGCTCTCTTTAAGTTAAAATGGTTAATCTTTCAAAAAACTGGAAAAGCTGTTTGAGAGAGTTGGGAAAAGAACCACATCAAAGCTGTGAAAAACAGAATTTCCTGACTGCAAGCAAGCCTGTCTCTGACCATCTTCTAAACACTGCCTTTATGAGCTGTCGCTCCTCCTGCAGATTCCAGTGATTAGCCAAAATGTTATTTTTGTAAGATAGAGAAAACTGAGACTTTATCTAAATAGAAAGCTTTGCCACTGTTTGATTTAAAAGTTCACTCAAAATCACCTAGAATTGGTTTAACTTTGTAACGGGAAAAGAAGCAAAAGTGTGATGCTATTGATTAAACCATACACATAGAAGTGATAAATTTGCACCCTTCATCTGATACTAATGAAGCCTATGTCAGTGTAGGGCTGTGTAAATTTCAAAGCAGTTATATATATATTTATCTTGGCATTGAATTTGGTCAACATTCCTCTGGAGTAAATAGCATAGGAAAAAGAATCAGCATTTTATGTTAAGAAAACTTGAGGCCTGGAGACATTAAATAGCTTTCTTACAGTCTCAGAGTTTGGGAAAAGTTAGTGAGGACTAAACTTCTTGTCTCAGTAACTCCTAGCCTGGTGTTGGTTCTACTGCTTTAGCATCTCATGACACAAGCAAAGGCACTATAGATATCACATCCTTTGTTGGGCTCTCAGGGGGCGCTAGTAGTAAAGAACCTGTTTGCCAATGCAGGAGAGATGTAAGAGATGCAGGTTTGATCCTTGGGTCAAGAAGATCCCCTGGAGGAGGGCATGGCAATCCACTCCAGTATTCTTGTCTGGAGAATCCCATGGACAGAGGAGCCTGGCAGGCTACAGTCCATAGAGTCACAAAGTCGGACACAATTGAATGACTTTCACTCTCATTGTGAGGATTCTATAGCAACAGAGATGGGATCTGAGACTTTGATGCCTTAAAAAGTGCCAGGGCATTCCTGATCAGAAAATCTGGGAAACTATACATTTGTTAAAAATCCCAGCTGAGAGCAATATAGCAATATACTACAAAATACTTTTCTTTGGAAATTCAAGCTCATATTAATTGCAGTCAAAATTCCTTTAATATTCTTTAATATTCCTAGAGATAATTTTAACAACTGAATCAAAATATGAGTTACTTCAGCTCATGGTTCGTTAAAATGTTGTTTACGAATAATGTTTTTAAAAACAACACAGTGTGATCACAACTGCAATAGGTATAGAAACAAAACAAGAGATAAGTATTATTTTGGGTGAATGGGTTAATAGTTTATGTAAAGTGATTATGCATATAATTAAAAATAGAGTTATCTTTAAATACCTTCCAGAAAGAGAAAAAGTAAAAAGAAAAGATAACCACAGAAACGTAAATTCTTCTAGAACTACACTTAGAAACTCAGTTTCCATCGTAGGCACCTCTTGACTTAATTCTATTGTTGACTGCCTAGATGCTTATTTGATAATGATGGAAGTAGGAGAGTCATGAACTGTGTATAAAGGCTTCCCACAATTCATTTATTCATTCATTCAAGAAATATTTGTTGAACTCTGATCACATAGTAGGTACTGTGCTAGAAGCTAGTTTTACAAGGTGATGCAAACTCAGGCTCTTTTCTCCCAGGATTTATAATCTATTGGGAGTTGAAGAAGAGTAAAGTGATAACTATAAATAAAGGAGCTATGAGTACACAGGAAAGGAAATTACTCAAATCTGAGTGCCAGATTTCAACTACCATTTAAACTGAGAAGCAAAGATGAATAGAAGTTGGTCAGGTGAAGTGGTGTGGGAATGCTCCAGGTAGAGGAGATATTGTGCAACATCCTATAAGTGAAACAGAGCCTGAATCACTCATGGAACTGAAAGAAATTTAGCATACAAACAGCAGGTTGTCAGGGGGAGAGTGGGATGAAAAGAGGCTTAAAAGATAAGCAATGCCAGATCATCAGAATTCTGGACACTGAAGGATTATAAGCAGTATAGAGAGATATGATTAGGTCTGTGTGTTTGAGACGCATCATACTGGCTATAATATGAAGAATGATTGAAGGAAGGAATGTCTAGAAATGTCTTTTTTATTAGAAAGATTTTTTCATAGTTCAGATGAGATATGGGCTAGAACAGAACAGTAGCAGTGGGGATGGAGAGAGGTAGGTTTATTCAATAGAAACACCTGACTGTGAGTGATTACACATAGGAGTAAGGAGAAGGGAAGGTCCAAGGAAAATGTTAAAGCTTCTTATTTGAGGAACTGAGGAACTGATTATTGCAGTTCCTATTTTTTGAGTAGGAAACACAGAAGAAAAGCGTATTTTAGGAAGTTGACAGTGATTTTGAGGGGCTCAAGTTATATCCAAGTAGAATATTCAACTGGTAGCTTTATACACACACACACATATATACATATATATATATATCTGAGTCTCTGAGCTGGAACCATACATTTAAGAGGCATCACCAGAATTCTATGCTGCAACTAATGAGAGATGTTTCATCTTTTTTACAAAACTGCAGCATCAAATGAAAGATGCTGTAGTAGCAGCATAGTTTTTACATCTAAAAACAGGCCATCCCACTCTCAGATTTAACTCATCATCTAGAAAGGGGAAGTGTCATTTGAATAGCTAGACTTAATCACAAGGCCCATGATGATGGAAGAAGATCTGATCCTGAGGATACTGTCTGGATCTCTCCTGGTCCCATTTACCAGGGCACTCTGGGTGTGTCTTTAGGGAAATAGCTGCATAGGAGTTTGAAAGGGCATTATTGGTTATTAATAGCTGAAAAATGAACCAGGCCTACATGCGCATCAGGCTCCTGAGACTAAGAATAATGTTAGGAAATGTAAAGACAATCATCAAATTACAAGAGAAAAGAAAAAAATAAAAGAACTACAAAACAACCTGAAAACACTTAACAAAATGGCAATAGGTGCATCAGTTCAGTTCAGTCGCTCAGTCATGTCCGACTCTTTGTGACCCCATGAACCACAGCACGCCAGGCCTCCCTGTCCATCACCAATTCCAAGAGTTCACCCAAACCCATGTCCATTGAGTCAGTGATGCCATCCAACTATCTCATCCTCTGTCATCGCCTTCTCCTCCCTCCCTCAATCTTTCCCAGCATCAGGGTCTTTTCAAATGAGTCAGCTCTTCACATCAGGTGGCCAAAGTATTTGAGTTTCAGCTTCAACATCAGTCCTTCCAATGAACACCCAGGACTCATCTCCTTTAGGATGGACTGGTTGGATCTCTTTGCAGTCCAAGGGACTCTCAAGAGTCTTTTCCAACACCACAGTTCAAAAGCATCAATTCTTTGGAGCTCAGCTTTCTTTATAGTCCAACTCTCACATCCATACATGACTACAGGAAAATAGGTACATACTCATCAGTAATTATTTTAAGTGAAGAAGGACTAAATGCTTCAACTCAGACATAGAATGGCTGAATGGATTTAAAAATGTATATATGATGCCACAAGAGATTCACTTCACATCTAAAGCTAAGAAGTTGACAGTCAAAAATGGAAAAAGGTACTCCATTCAAGTGGGAATAAAGGAAAGCTGTGATAGCAATACTTAGACAAAACAGACTAAAACAATGACTGTAACAAGAGACAAAAAAAGGACATTATATAATGATGAAATAATTGATACAACAAAAAGTACAATTGTATAAATACATGCACCCAACATAGGAGCATCTAAATACATAAAGCAAATATTAACAAGCATAAAGGGAGAAATTGACAGTAACACAATGCTAGTAGGAGAATTTAACATCCCACTTACATCAATGAATGCTTCATCCAGACTGAAAACCAATAACAAAATGCTGGTCTTAAATGACACATTAAAGCAAATGAACTTTCTCTGTGTGTGTGTGTGTGTGTGTGTGTAAGTGGGGGTAGAAGGAGAGAGAAAATATTCCACTCTAAAACAGCAGAATACACATTCTTTTCAAGTGCACATGGAATATTCTCCAGGATAGATCATATACTACATCACAAAATAAACCTTGGTAAACTTAAATTAAAATCATGTCAAGCATCTTTTATGGCCACAATACTATGAGAGTGCAAATCAACTACAAGAAAAAAAAAACTGAAAAAAAACACAAACATGTGGAGTCTAGACAGTATGCTACTAAACAACCAATGAGTCACTGAAGAAAGCAAAGAAATCATCAAAAAATACTTGGAAGACAAATGAAAATGAAAACACAACAATCCAAAATCTATGGGACACAGCAAATACTATGATTAGAGGGAATTTTATAGTAGTACAAGTCTACCTCAGGAAATAAGAAAAACTGCAAAAAGATAACCAAATATAGAGCTTCCTTGATGGCTCAGTGGTAAAGATCTGGTTGCTAATGCAGGAGATGCAGGTTTGATCCATGGGCCAGGAAGATTCCCTGGAGAAGGAAATGGCAACCCACTCCAGTATTCTTGCCTGGAAAATCCCACGGCCAGAGGAGCCTGGCAGGCTGCAGTCCATGGGGTGGCAAAAAGAGTCAGACAGAACTTAGCAACTAAACAACAACAAACCAAACTTACACCTAATAGAACTAGTAAAAGAAGAACAAACAAAATCCCACACTGGCAGAAGGAAAGACATTATAAAGATCAGAGCAGAAATAAGTAAGACAGACACTAAGAAAACAATATGAAAGATCAATAAAACTAAGAACTAGCTCTTTGAAAAGATAAGCGAAAGTAATAAACATGTTGCTAGGGCCATCAAAAAAAAAGAGAGAGGGCCTAAAACAATAAAACCAAAAATGAAAGAGAAGATGTTATAACTGACATCACACAAAAAAACAAAGGATCATAACAGATTACTACAAATAATTAAACACCAATAAATTGGACAACCTAGTAGAAATCCATAAATTTCTAAAAGCATACAATCTCCCAAGACTGAATCAGGAAGAAATAGAAAATATGAACAGATCAATTGAATCAGCCATCAAAAAACTCTCAATGAACAAAATTCCAGACCAAAGGCTTCACAAGTGAATTCTACCAAACCTTTATAGAAGAATTAACACCTATTCTTCTCAAACTATTTCAAAAATTGAAGAAGAAGGAATGCTTCCAAATTCATTCTACAAGGCCAGCATCATTCTGATACCAAAGCCAAACAAGGACACCTTAAAAAAGAATATTACAGACCAGTATCACTGATGAACAGAGAAATAAACATCCTCAACATAATATTAGCAAATCAAATTCAACGATACATTAAAAGGATCATACACTGTGATCAAGTGGAATTTATTCGCAGGAGTGGTTCAACATCCACAAAGAAATCAATGTGATATGCCACATTAACACACTGAAGAATAAAAATCATCATTATGATCATGTACCACCTATATCTTGGCTTCAGTGTCTACTTTCAGGTGAACTCAAACTGGGCAGAACCCAGGAAGTCTTTAGCATGTACTCGAGTTTTATATTTTTCTTTATGAAAATTACCTGGGAGGTATCTATTCTATGGTCCCTGGTGGCTCAGAAGGTAAAGGGTCTGTCTACAATGCGGGAGACCCGGGTTTGATCCCTGGGTGGGGAAGATCTCCTGGAGAAGGAAATGGCAACCCATTCCAGTATCCTAGCTTGAAAAATCCCATGGAGGGAGGAGCCTGGTAGGCTACCGTCCATGGGGTCACAAAGAGTCAGACACAATGGTGCCAATAAGAAACATAATAATAATAATAATGGCTAGTATTTGTAAGAAGTACTCTATACCAAGCACTGAGTCAGATGCCTTACACAAATTTGGTCCCACGACAAACCATATGAGATAAGAGCTATCATTATCTCCGTTTTACTGATGACAAAACTGAGATTTAGTCATGAAACTATGTGTCTGAAGTTATGATGTTAGCAAGAGGCAGAGCAATTTATATCCAGGCAAATTTTACCCTGTATCTTAGGAAAATGCATAAGATTAGCACCCACTTAAGAAACTGAAGAAGTCTGGGGGAGCCTGGGAAGAGTCAGTTAGGTAGGAGGCAAACCCCTCGCTTGACAGTTGGTTGAATAAGTGGCCAGGCCTGCACAGAAGGAAGGAATACCAGGTTATGGTTGGCTATCCTGGCCTGCATTAAAAGCAACACTCCTCCCAGCGAGTCTGTGTTTAACATATAAATAAGTAATTCAAATGTAAATTGCAATCCCTACAGTGCCTTCCTCCTTTTTTTCCCATTTGAGATATAAAAAGCATCTACAAACATATGCTCCTGCCGGATTTTTCTTTGTGGCCTGCTCCAAAAAGACTCTTCAAAAACAACTGCCCACGGTCTTTTTCAGAGCCTGCATCTCTGGTGTGTCACTTGCAAAGGACAGAAATATTCCATGCGTGGTTAAAGGTGGTGCCAAGAGAAAGCATGGAAGATTTCGTTTTTAGCTGATTAGGTTACATGTTAACGAGGGACTGCGGTTCAAAAAAGGAGCTCACAGCTCTTCACGTTAGAGGTGTCCCCTTCCGCTCAGTGTTGAATTAAACTGAACCGTAGCCACAAGGGAGAAGTGTAACAGGTCACTTTTAACAAAAGTGTCCTGAAGAGGGACCACTGGGCTTCCCCCCACACGACCTCCTGGCTCTTGGGCTATAGCCATTTTAATTAATGTTAATTATAATGCTGTGGCACTTTAAATGTCAATTTCAGTCTGTGACTTAAAGAAAAGCAAAATGATAAAACCCGACATTAAAGCAGTCAGAACAACTTTTAATTTGGTTAAGGAGCAAGCCCTCTCTTTGAGGTTCCAAATCTCTGCTGCAATTGCTACGACAGCAGGGAACAAGCAAACGAATGAATAAAAATCTAGGATGGTTCCTTTCCTCCTTGGAAATCTTTATACCAAGAAGTAAGGAGCAGCATTTTGGATACAGTTGAGGTACTGGGTTATAAAATGAATCCTTTTGGGGGGCTTTTTTGTGAATTCAGTATCAAAATCTAAACAGACAGCAATATTATGATCTGAATACAAAAGAGTTTATGCCAGTTAGAGCTACAGCATAGGGTTTCTGAATGTGTGAATGACATGCCAGCAACTTCCTGCCCCTCAACAAATCTTCTGAATATGAACTGTTAAAGCCTAGGAAGAATTTCCCAGATAACTAAACCATGTTTGCATATTTGAGAAGGAAAATGCTAATAACTGAACTGAATTGAATTGAGAGTTAAATATTAAGTTTAACTGGTAGCAGTAAATGATTATATTCCAATGTTTTTCAAAGATTAATGTATGACTTCACAACTTTTTTTGTAGTGGACTCAAATAACCTTTAAAAAATATGGTAATCACAGTTCTCTTCCTGAAGACATATACACTCCTGAGAAGAAAACAGTTTCTCCCCTCCTTTTTTCTGTTGTGATCAGTAGGGCACTCAATGAAAAAAAGGAAAAAAATGTGCCTGGATTTATGGGGACAAAATTGAAAAATCACTCAGATATACTCTGTTGTTTCCTTATCATCTTCTTTATTCAGAAATATTTAGTTAGGAAACAGATGTTGGACTTCCCTCATGGTCCAGAGGCTGGGGGTTTGCCTGCCAATGCAGGGGACATGGGTTTGATCACTGGTCTGGGAAGATTCCACATGCTGTGGAACAATTAAGCCTGTGCGCAGAAACTACTGAGCCTGCACTCCAGAGCCCGTGATCCACAACAAGGGAAGCCTCTGCAATGAGAGGCCTGAGCACTGCAACCAGAGAGTAGCTTCCACCGGCCACAGCTACAGAAAGGCCACATGCAGCAGTGAAGAGCCAGTGCAGCCAGAAGAAATGAATAAATTGAAAAAAAGAAACAGATGTTGTCAGGGTTGGCCAGGGCCAGTGCTATGTGAGATGAGTAAGGCAGTTGGTAGGGTGCAACATTTAAGGAGGTTCTCCCTTTCAGAATCATGCAATGCTTGACACAACCTCAGGGGCCCACGTCACTTCAGCACAGCTCAGTGAAACCAGAATGGGGCTTTTGCTCTGGCCTGTGACCACCAGCACACTCTACTGCACTTCATTCTTTCATCTATTTATTCACTCAATAAATATTTATTGAGCGTCTGATATGTACCAGGTACTCCTCTTGGTGTTTGATAAACAAAATCAACAAAATGTCCTGCACTCACATTCCCAGAAAGGAACACAAACAAAAAAACAAACATAATAAATAAGACAAAGAATGGTATGTCAGAGCGGGCTAAGTACTCTGGCTAAATAAAAAGAGAAAGGATAAGGGAAACCAGGAGTGCCAGAAAGAGCGACAGTTTTAGATGGAGGTTTCTGTATTTATGAGGATCAGTGGACATGGGCCTCGCAGGTGGCTCAGTGGTGAAGAATCCGCCTACCAATGCAAGAGACCTGGGTTTGAACTCTGGGTTGGGAAGATCCCCTGGAGAAGCAAATGGCAACCCACTCCAGTATTCTTGCCTGGGAAATCCCATGGACAGAGGAGCCTGGCAGGCTATAGTACATGGGGTTACAAAGAATCAGACAAGATTGAGTGACTAAACAACAACTGGACATCAGTGAGAACACATTTTAGCAATTACTTAAGGTACATGTGGAGTAAGCCAGGCAGATATTGGGTGGGAAGGCATTCCGAACATCAGGAACAGTCTGTGCAAAGGCCCTGAACAAGAATGTGCCTAATATGTTTAAAAAACAGCAACTAGGTCAGGAAATGCAGTCAGAGAGGTGAGAGTACAAGGGGACTTACTGTACATTGTAAGGACCATGGATTAAATCCTGAAAGAAATAAGGAGCCACTGTGAAATTTCAAAATAATCTGTGCCAAGTTTAGCAGGCCTACTCTGGCTGTCTTGTTGATAGCAACCATAGCAAGGAGCAAATGTGAAAGCAGGGAGACAAGTTAGGCTACCATAATACACTAAGCCAAAGATGATGGTAGACTGGTCCACCCTGGTGATGGAATGTGGTTGTATTCTTGAATCTATTTTAAAGGTAGCCACCAGAATTCCTGATGATTTGGATACAGGGTGAGGTAGTGGGGAGTCAGATGTAACTTTAAGATATTTGGTCTGAGTGAATGGAAAGAGGGCATTGCCATTTTCTGAGATGAGAATGAATACAGATGTGGGCAATTTTAGGATAAGGACCCCATTTTTGATTTTGGATAAATCTGAGATGGTATAAGACTTCTAATTGAAGATCCTGAGGGCTTCCCTTAGGGCTCATCTGGTAAAGAATCCGCCTGCAATGCAGGAGACCTGGGTTCGATCCCTGGGTTGGGAAGATCCCCTGGAGAAGGGAAAGGCTATCCACTCCAGTATTCTGGCCTGGAGAATTCCATGGACTGTATAGTCCATGGAGTCGCAAAGAGTCGGACACAACTGTGCAACTCTCATTTTCACCTTCAGAAGGTGACTAAATATATGGAGGCAGGGGAGAATCCAGGTTGAATATACATATTTGGACATCAACATAAAGAAGTTATATGAAATTATTATAGATAAGATCACCAAAAGGAGAGAGAAGAGATCTGAGGATTAAAGCTTGGAGCATTCCAATAGCAAGAGATGAAGAAGAGGAGGAGCCCACACAAAGAAAACCAAGGAAATGTGCTATCAAAGAGTCAAGTAAAAGAGTTCCCAGGAGCAGTGATCAGGTACCAAATGTTTCTAGTGATCAAATTAGATGAAGACTGAGAGTCCCTTAGACAGAGGTCCCCAACATTTTTGGCACAAGTGACCAGTTTTGGAGAAGACAGTTTTCCCACAAATCAGGGAGGTGGTGGTTTCAGGATGATTCAGAGTTCGAGGACCCCTGCTTTAGGACATTAAATGATGTGGAGACCATCCATGACTTTTAGTAAGAACAGTTTGAGTGGAGTCAGGTGAGAGGTAAAAGCCAGATGAGAGTGGAATTAAGAAAGAAACAAGAATGGGAAATAATAGACAAAATTTTAAAAGAGATTTGAATGAAAGGAAAGTTAGAGAAATGGTATTATGGCTTTTAGCCAAAACAAGGTCACAAACATTGTTTAAAATAATATCAGAGAAGTAAAGGCTGGAAAAAATAGTAGCATGTTTCTGTGCTGAGGGGAACTGGCTCTTGCCAATGAGCTTACTCTGCATTGGCACTCGGCTATTAACATCCTGTCTTACCAGGAATAACTTTATCTACACAGTTAATAGTTTAATGCTTTATACAGAATAAAAGAATTTGGGATTCTTTAATAGTAAAAGAGGGTTTCTCAGGTGGCTCAGTGGGTAAAGAATATGCCTGCAATGCAGGAGACACAGGAGATATGGGTTCAGTCCCTGGGTAGGGAAGATCCCCTGAAGGAAGAAATGGCAATCCAGTCCAGTATTCTTGCCTAGAGAATCCCATGGACAAACGAGCCTGGTGGGCTACAGTCCACAGTCACAAAGAGTCGGACACAACTGAGATGACTGAGCACGCACAAGAGTTAAAGAACCCAGTGGATACAATCCAAGTTTCAACTTAAAAATCAGAAGGCTATACTTTCAGGGATCATTTCTATAGTTTGTTACTAGAGAAGTTTTTCAAGTTAAAAAGCAACCCCCTTGGATGGGGAAAGTTGGGTGGATATAGGTCAACAATTCAAAGAACTCTGAAGAAGTAGATGAGATAAAGGTATCAGCCAACAAAGCAGTAATTGTATGTTAATCACACAGAAGTAAGAAATACCTGTGTTAGAAATTCATCACCATGGGGATTATACCATAAAGGTCCCTAATTCAGTTATTGTTTCAATATTTAGGAAACATATTTGCTAAAGTAATCGTGGGTTTCAAAAGAAGCTCCTAACACAAGCACACACAGTAGGCTTAAACTCATGACTACCACAGCTGTACACAAAATGTATCTCAAGTTTCTAATCTTGTAAGCATGGTGAGAAATTAAGTTCCAGGCATTCCTAGGCTCCCAATCCCATTGAGGTTGGGCTAAATTCTCTGGGTGGGGCCTTACATAGTCCAGATCTTTCAGGAAGACCCTATGAGCTTTAGATTCATGGTGAAAGTGTTAGTTAGTCTGACTCTTTGTGGCCCCATGGACCACCAGGCTCCTCTGTCCACGGAATTATCCAGGCAAGAATACTGGAGTAGGTAGTCACTCCCTTCTCCAGAGGATCTTCCCAACCCAGGGATCAAACCTGGATCTCTTGCATTGGAGGCAGATCCTTTACCATCTGAGTCACCAGCGAAGCCCCTAAATTTATGGTGGTCCTTATGATGTGCTCACGTAGAAAAGTCAGTGTGTGGTTGAACCCATTAAGATGTGTATTCAAGAGCATTTTTGAGGAGGCTAGAAGCTCATATAACTAACATTTCTTCCCACTTAAACGCATTAAGCTGTTGGTCTTTCTCGGATCAGTCCTCTATTCTGGGCAGAAAAGTGGCAGGGTAGGGGAAGTAGGTGTGGGTCCCTGGAAACATACTCTTTTCTGGTGCTGGACAACTTCTCCCTCCCCCAGATTGACAGTTTCTGCCTCTACTACCCAAACTAAAACCCTTCTCCGTCTCCCTTGTATCAGTTTATGTAAGTTATACTGCAGAAATAAACTCTTAAGGGACTTACATAAAGGTTTATTTAAACCTTACACAACGGTTTATTTCTGCCCATATTCATGTCAGCTGCAAACTGGAGATGACTCCAACTCATTACTTCTTCATTAGTGGATTCAGGTTGTTGGAGCTGGCCTTAACTGCCCTCATGGGAAGAAAGCAAGACCATATTATGAAATGATCCTTAGGCTTCTGTTTGGGAGTGGCATATATCAACTCTGCTCAAAATATATCATCTGAAACACATCACATGGCCAAGCTGATGGGGAGGGAAGTAAACTACTCACCGGAGAACCATGGAAGAATTGGGAACAATAACACAAATGACCAAACTCTAGATCCTGGGGCATTTTAGAGAAACAAAATGTCAGGTTTCTTCCCTGGGGGTAAAGTAGCAATGAGAAAATCAAACCAGTTAGCATTTTATTTCTTATTAACTCAGTTTGCTGTGTTGGCAAGCACACTGTGGTTACATAGAGCTGCTAGAGGAAATTTGGGATAGTGGGGTCTGTCAATTCTACAATATTATCAATCAGGCTCTGACCAAGCATTTAATACATATTAATTCATCTAACCCTTAGAAGAAATTCATGAGGCAGATACTATTTTTTACTTTCTCTCCTCATTTTTAGAAATAAAGGAATTTAGGCATAAAAATACAGTCACTTAAGAAAAAACAAGTGATAAATTGTGGCTGGAGGATTAGGTGTTTCACTCCAGGATCTGAGTTCTTAACTATGTCCTAAAAATATATTGAGAATTAGACCTAGTCAGAGTACTTAGGGTACCCTAGTAAGAGAATCAGTGGCAATTATCCAGTTTCATTTTAGATAATACCCTTCTATAAAAGTCTGGAAAAGGATTTTTTCCTCTGTGTTTCCTTTGAAACATGAAGTCTTGCTGTGCCATTTTCAGATTAAAGCCCAATTAAGGGGGAAAAAAAATACTTAAGCTGTTGCTCTTTCAGCAGGGAAGTTACAGTTATAGTCATGTACTCTTAGGAACCAGTTATCTTTCCAGATGTTCAGCTGTGACCTTTCATTCATCTATAGGGATTCCAAGTCCACAGTCCAGGCCCTGACATGTCTTGCTGTGTGCCAAGAATTACTCACAAATTTTTAAGGCTGTACACGCAAATCTCACCAGAGAAGTTTCTGCCATTTTCCCACTTCCTTCCTTCTTCCCTTCTTTTTCCTACACCTGATAAGAGTAAGAGAGGTAACTGGCTAAACTAATGAGTTTATAAAAGCAACAACTCCAGCCCGTGTTGTTACCAGGACTCTTCTCTCTCTGTCACCTTTCATCGTCTGTACTTGGGGGAGGGTACATTATTCAGGATGAAATGCCACACTACCATTGCTGTGTTTTTCCCCTTACTTCACACATACGCAAATATGCAAACATGCAAATCCCAACACAAACACACAAAGACACGTAAGTATGCATACAGGTATGCATAAGCATTCCCCCTGATCTCATGTTTTCTAGAAGTTTCACTTGCTCAATGTTAAGGGCCAAGTTGCTGGACCTACTGCTAAGTAGGACTACCTCAAGAAATAGCATTCAAAACACATAGAGATGACTAACAATTCTATAATCCCATTTCTTCCTTCTTAAGGAATTTAAAATTTGAACACTTAAGCAAAATTGGCCAGTTTTAATTTTCTTTAGAAAATACTTAGCATAAACCAGAAAAATGCTTTCTTCATTCCTCCACACCACAAAGTCTAGCAACTTCTACACAGAGACCATCAGGATCTTCTCTTTTTGTCAAGCACTCCAAATTCTATCATTAGGAAATACAGTATTCTGTAATTAAAATATCCTACAATAAAAGGATTGTAAAGAATTGTTTCAGCTCCATATGAGAAAAAAAAAAAAAAACCTGAATACCCAACTAAGTCAATTGTAAATGTTCAAAAGCTTAAATGTGAATGGCAAAACTTTAAAGCTTTTAGGAAGAAATACAAAAGTATATCCCAATGACCTGGGAGGTAGAGAATCTGACTGCTTCAGAAACAAAAAGCACAAACTATCTAGGAAAAGACTGCTCAACTTGACTCATTAAAATGAAGAACATTCCTCATTGAATGATTCTATTAAGGAAGCCAAAAGGTAAATCCCAAGTTGGGGAACATATTTGCAATAACCAGAACTGAAAAGGGATTACCATACAAAGTAAACAAAGAAGAGAACTTACTTTGATAAATTCACCATGGGGGCCCTCTGTGCCGCGGTGACACGAAGGCCTAAGTCACAGGATGAAAAATGTGAGGCTATCACGGCTAATGCCATGGCAGGCAGCCTGGATTAGGAGCAGGCCTGGTTTCCCAGGGTAACATAATAATCAGGCCTCCTGGAGCCAGCCAATCAACATATGCCTAGCCAGAGAAAAGGGAACCTATCAGGGGAAAGCTGAAAGCCCCACGTTGGGCCAACAAAAATTACCTTGCAACTGTGTAGCCAATCAGCTTGCGCCAACTACCCACTGTGTAACCAATCCGATTGCTCCAACTACCTGCTGCTTATTTTGACCTAATAAATACCCGAGAGAACTGGGGCTCGGGGCCTTTCGTCCTCACACACCTGGTGAGGGTGGGAGGCCCTGGCTCGAGTCAGTAATAAATTCCCCTATTGCGAGTTGCATTGTTTCGAAGAGTCTTCTTTCCTGAGCGGGGACTCGGACTATGGGCAGAACAAAAAAGAAGTGAAGGGTGGGAAAGCATTCTAGCAAGGAGAGAGAATTCAAAGAGCAGTGTGGCTGGAAAACACAGGAGAGAGGCTGGAAGAGGTAGGCCAAGATTAGAACCAGCAAGACTGGAAAACAGACGCCAATTGGGGGCTTAATTGAGCGCACCTGGCTGCTAGGTGAAGCGCACATGTGTGGCTGAGATGACCGGGGTGGGGAATCGGGCATGCCTGTAGTCTAGCGGAGGAGCTTTCGTAGCCTCTGAGAGAGGCAGCCGCAGGGTCTTGGTTAGAAGCGTGAACTCTGGAGCCAGATTACCTGGGTTCCTGTCCTAGAACCGTGCCTTATAAACTCTGATCTTGGGCAGATTGCTTAGTTGTCTTTTTCTCAGTCTCCCAATATATGAAATGGGTAACAGCGCCTGCTGTGTGCCGTGTGCTCAGCCGTGTCCAACCCTTTGTGACCCCACTGGCTGAAGCCTGCCAGGCTCCTCTGTCCATGGAATTCTCCAGGCAAGAACACTGGAGTGGTTTGCCATTTCCTCCTCCATGGAATCTTCCCCACCCAAGGACTGAACTTACCTCTCCGGCATCTCCTGCATTGGCAGGCAGATTCTTTACCGCTAGCATCACCTGGGAAGCCCAATAGTAAACATTAGGTGTTCTTAATCTTTTCTACGCCTTGAAGCCCTAGCAGTCTGATTAAGCCTATGGATCCCTTCTCAAAAACAAAATATTTTTTTAACACATAAAATAAAATACAACAGGATTCCAAAAGACATGATATATTTTTCAATAGTTATAAAATATTTTAAAAGATATAGTTGTCATATGTATTTGTGTATATATTATTAGATAATAAGAACTATTCAGTGGTGTGCTATGCTGTACTTAGCTGACCAGTCAAGTCCGACTCTTGCGACCCCATAGACTGGAGCCTGCTGGCCTCCTCTGTCCATGGGATTCTCCAAGCAAGAATACTGGAGTGGGTTGCTCTTTCCTTCTCTAGTCCAACTCTTTAGGACCCCATAGACTGTACCCTGCCAGGCTCCTCTGTCCATGGGATTCTCCAGGCAAGATTACTGGAGTGGGTTGACATTTCCTTCTCCAGTCCAACTCTTTAGGACCCCATAGACTGTAGCCTGCCAGGCTCCTCTGTCCATGGGATTCTCCAGGCAAGATTACTGGAGTGGGTTGCCATTTCCTTCTCCATTAAGTGGTGTAATAACTATCATAATTTTGAAGTTGTGATGAGTGTAGATATTTCAAGATTTCTACAACAATTATTATAATATGGCACAAAAAATAATTTTTACAGGTCATAAAATGACGGGTATTGCCAATTCTACTGTGTGGTTTGTTACTGACACTCTCAATTGAACGATGTATTAAATTTCAGTTAGAGGTTACTGAAATTTAAAAAATATATATCTTTAGATATCTATCTATATCTGTATCTATCTAGATCTATCTATCTATCACCAAGTTGAATTCTATGAATTCTAACCACTAACTCTTTGGTCCCCCATGATTTCTAGGATAAAAAGTCCTTGTCTTACTCTGTGCTGGCTGTCTAAAAGAGTTCCTTATACTGGGTCCTTATAAACAGCAGAAATATATTTTTAAAAAGAGTTTCAAGTTTTCCAAAAGTAGAATGAGGGATCATAAGCTCTCTGCTGGGATAAAAGATATTTCTTGATATGCTTATAGTTCTTTATTTCATAAATATGAAAAAATTCCTCTAATCTGTGATAAAAGCAAATAATGACACTGATGGTAACCCAACGCGTCAAAGCTTCTATCCTCACACTCTGTCCCTTTCAGAAACACTGGATTATTTCAAACTGTCAATTGGGTGTTTTGGGTTGGCTTCTTAGGAGCACCAGTAAGGGGTGGGGAAATGAGTCAAGAAAAGATTGAAAGTCAAGAAATTCAAGTGTTATAAAGCAGGTGGGCAACTGGAGTTGGTCCCACTGGGGCACTCTGAGAGATTCTAGAGAACATGGTTTCCATTCAGAAGCTGTTTCACCCAGGGAGCAAGAACGCTATGGTTCTCATTCATCAGTGATTAAGGGTTGCTCCCAAGGGCTTTAAATCCCTAGCACTTCCAGCTTTCCTCTCACCTATGGATCAAGCAAAAGCACTTCGCTGCTTATAGTTATGGGCCCATACTAGAATTTTTGTGTTTTGAGAGGACATGGGCAGGGCATCAGTAATGTCACTGCAATTAGTGAAACATTATAAATAGACATCTGGTTAAACTATTTTGAAGTATATAAAAATGACAGCTAGGTTACTTAGCTGCACATCTTTTCATGTCCTTTTAAGTATTTATATAGTAAATCTAAGAAAAGATTCAACTAGTCCAATAGACTTTACTCAAGAATTATTATTTTCACAAGAAAGGACTTTTCCCTGTTGTCACTATCTGTTCTTTTTACCTAAACATAAAGCATAATTTAAAGTGAAAAGAAAGCCACACTCACATATTTGGAGATTGAAATTCTCACTTCTCAAAAGAAGAAATCATCATGGAAATTTGAAATTTTAGAAGTAAGTAACCATGAAAACACTGCATATTAATATTCATGGAATGTAGCAATACATAGGAAATTTACAGCATATAGTATACATATGTATACTTGAAAACAGAAATTTTGAAAACTGAAAAATGAGATAAGGCTCCAATTCAAAAATAAGTTGAAAAAATAATAAATGGTTATTTTTCTTCCTCGTTTTCTACATGAATTATGAAATATTCACATCCCAGGAAAACTGATGTGATCATTCTGATGCTTCGTGTATCCTAGCTGCTGCCCACATGGTCTTTGCCCTTAGGCCATGTTCAACTGACGGTATTAAGCATTACTCACTATAATAACATTTGCTTAGTATTTGGCTGGTTTATGTTTTCCATCCTTTTGTTTTTTCTTTTTGTCATCTTATGTTTTTAGATGTCTTCTCTAAATAGAATAAAGCAATACTTGTTTAAAAAGCAAGCTGAGACTCCATCTTTGAATTGGTAAGTTTAGCCCATTGGCACTTATTGTGATTAATGGTATACTTGAATTTATTTCTTCCATATTACTTTGTATTTTCCTTGAATGATGTTTTTTCTTAGGTTTCTTTTTTTTTTTTTTCTTTTTTTTTATTTTTTTTTCTTAGGTTTCTTTAGTGTTTTCTCTTGGTTCGAGGTTTCCTCCCTTCCATCTATACCTGCTCATAGAGGGGTTAGAAAACTTGTAAATGTTTATGAATTTTGTTAGTTTTCCTCGCAAATGTGTGGTCTTTCTGGGAAAAGCACTAGCTGGATTGTGTCCACAAAGTTTACCAAAGACAAACTTCTTTTGATCTGTCACTGCTATGATGGCAGTTCTGCATGGATGAAAGTAGGAAACAATTGAAAGATACAGATGTCAACCACAGAAGGTTATGAAACTCTAAAAGTAATATTTAGAAACAATGAGAATAATATCTGATGATTAGTTATTTTCAGTAGAGGTAAATGAACTTGTTGAAAAAACATTTTATTAATGACTTTTTCTTGGATTTCTGCATTTTTTATTTATTGCCTTACAAAAGATAACTCTACAATTGATTTGAATATTGGCATAGAAGACAGAGTCTGTCAAAACTTTGGCCAAATAAACTCTTTGAGACTTGCATGCATTCCACCTGAAAAGATGTGTCATTTGCTTGTTCTACAAATGGCATCGATCATTGAATATTGTATTATATTGAACATTGCCAACAACCATTTTCTTTTCTCTCCTGAACTCCTATTAGATAATGTTTAATCTTCTCACCATATCCTCAATGGCGCTTAGACTCTCTTTTTATTTGTTTCATTTTTTCAGATCTCTGAACTACTGTCTGGAAAATTGCTCAGATTTCTCTTTAATCATACCAGTTCTCTCTGCCACCATGTCTGATCTGCTAATTAGCTTACAGATTGAGGTTTTAATTTAAATTGCTATATTTTTCATTTTTAAAAATTCAAGTTTGATTTCTCTTTTCTTGACATCTGCCTATTATTTTTTTCAGTGTCATGTTATTTTCCAATGGGTTCTATCTCTGACATTATTTCAGATATGTGTCTTATATACATATACATGTATACATGTGTGTGTGTGTATATATATATATATATATATTTATGTGTATATATGGGGCTTCCCAGGTGGCTCAGTGGTAAAGAATCCGCCTGATAATACAGGTGACGCATGTTCAATCCCTGAGTTGGGAAGATCCCCTGGAGAAGGAAATGGCAACCCACTCCACTATTCTTGGCTAGGAAATCCTGTGGACAGAGGAGCTGGGCAGGCTACAGTCCATGGGGTCACAAAGAGTTGGACACAACTTAGCAACTAAACAACAACAATGACAACATGTGTGTGTGTGTGTGTGTGTGTATAAAAAATATTGTTCAATTATCCCAAGTTTGGGGAGCCAGTAAACTGCTATTTATTGTGCTTGATAACTGACACAAGTGGACTTTTCAAATATTTTTTGTAATTTTGAATGAGAATTAAATTTCAACAATGTTCCTTTTTCAAATACGAATCCTTCATCTTTGCTTGTAGCTATACGTTTCTTGTGTATGTGTGTGTGATATGTGTGTGAATAAGCATACATGTGTATATATGATTTCCTGCTAAGTGCCTCAAGGATATCACTTTGAAAATAATTCATCCAGCTTTCCAAGTAGTTGTTACATGAGAGTTTCTGAATAGTTTGCCAAGTTACCAGAATTAGAAGTCAAATCAGACTATTGTTTTTGCATTTTTCAGTTCAACTCCCTTAGTATCAAAAGTCTGTATTTCATGACAGGCATCACTTGGAGCCCTTCCATGGACACTTCAATTCTTTATCTTGGCCAATAAAAATACTTGGCTACAGCACAGTGGTTTAAAAAAAACAAGCTGTGGAGTTAGATTGTCCCAAGTTGGACTTCTCATTCTTTTATTCACTAGCTTGATAATTTTGGCTGGGTTACTTAATCTCCCTGATCCTTGGCTTCTTTGTGTGAAGCAAACAGAAGGACAAAAGATATACCGGTTTGAACAGTAAAAATAATATGTATGTAAAGCACTTAGCATAAAGCTTGGCACGTAGTATAAATTAAAGAAATGTTAGCTCTCCTTCT
This sequence comes from Cervus elaphus, assembly GCF_910594005.1. NCBI lineage: Eukaryota > Metazoa > Chordata > Mammalia > Artiodactyla > Cervidae > Cervus > Cervus elaphus. The sequence continues at coordinate 49,617,184 of NC_057843.1, read as the reverse complement.
CAACCAGAGGTGACTTTATGAGCTATCTTCAGCATCTGTAAAGTGATAAGTCATCTTTGTTGCATTATGAGCTAGAGTGTATTCCAATTCAATTAAATTCAGCTAAAACTGAGTAGCTATTCAATATCATATATTATGCAAAGTTCCAATTCAGGGTTTTCTACTGACTACCTGGCAGGTTATGCCACCTCCTGTGGCCAGAATTTCCTTATAGTAAAGATAATCTTTCAGGCCTCATTTGAATCATTTTCTGATTCAATGTATTATCACAAAAGTTTAATATTCACATTCTACTTAGAATGGTCACAGCTATTTCATAAATGGATTTAGGAAGACATAAAAAGCCATGCCTTTTCTTTTTGGGTGATATCCAAAGGCTCAGCTTTGGACAGAATTGGTGTTGAGAACACAGAAAAAGGCTGGGGAGCAACTATGCAATTGAGCAATAGCAGAGTGTCCAGCACAATCTGACAGGGACATTTCACAAATCCATTCAATGATTCTCATCCATCCTTTATCTCCAGGGAGGTGTACTTCTTGTCTGTTTTTGCTTTTCAAGAAGGTATTGCTCAGATTTTTATAAAAAGAATGAGATACATTTGAATTGTCATGACTGAAAGAGCTTGGATCAACCGGCACTTCACTGTAACGGGAGTTAATTCAAAATAGACATTCATCACCTTTATCACTTTGCTCAAGAGAATTGCAAAGCTACAAAACATGCTGGCAAAATCCTGACCCAAAGAAACAACTGTTCTGCAACCACTGAATTATTTGCTGATGTTTTATGTGTAGAACACAGACATATAATTCTACTTTCAATATCTTCGGACTGAAATATGTATTATTTGATTTTAATGTAGTAAACCTAATCTATAGGCTTCTGACAAGAGGACAAACCTCCCCCTGGGCAGAGTTGTCTTTGGTTTCTTTGAACCATTTGTGTTATTTTTATACTTGTATGTCTGCACAGCAGACTAATATTTGCTTTCATTCTACTCCCCCCAAATTTTAATTGTTTTTTAAAAGTCTTTCAAGGGAGGAAGTAAAAATAATACAGATAATCAAAATATAAAACAAAGTTCAATTTCACTATCATTCTTCAAGACTGCTCCCTATGTAATGTGTACCAAGAAGGACTAATTCAGTAGGTAAACTCAGCAACTATATTGTGTATTAGACACATGAAAACAACATTAGTTTGCAAATCACTCTTGAACCTTAATAAAATTGTTTTTAGCAACAGAACACAGACCTTTCAGTGACTTCTTAAAAGAGTATGATTTTTGTCTATTTAGATTAAAATATTTCCCTAGTTAGTTGTCAGCGAGAATTAACTTATAATTACATAATGAGTGTTACATAAAGAAAGGTAAATACCTCCTTAGAGAAGACTATTTCATGGATTTGTAACCAGAGCTCAACAATTCAAGGCATTTGCTAGTGCATCAGATTTATAATAAAAGGCAAGTGACAGTCTTCAGGTTCCTTGTATTTTTAAGCTATGATTGGAAACATTTCTGTGCAGGTCTTTCTTAACTCTGCTAGCACTTATGTTCCTTTCTAAATCAGGGCTACACACAAGTTGCATTTTTCTGTGTGAGTTTTCTGTACTGTATTTAGCAGCGACCAAACTAAACAAGCACAAATCCTCAGTCAGCTACATGAATGAATCAGAATAGGCAGGCTTACCATCAACCCTAGGGTCACACGGTCCCATTCCAAATTTCTGCTCACCTAAGGGTGTGTATATGTGTTGGGGTGGGAAGACAGGAGATGGAAGTATTTCAGGCAGCTATAATGACAAATACAAAGTTTTGGATGCAAAGGAACTAATGGTATATTTTAAAAATTGAAAAACTTTTAACTAGAGTAAGGCAAAACACAATTTGTTAAAGGGGTAAAGCAACGCTGGGGAGAAATAAATTTGTGCCAGTCTCTGGAGAGGTTATGTATTTCTAATTTTAGCAAATGGCTATTTACTTCTGCTGAGGATTGAGGGATATCTATTCTAGTTACCTTTTTGTGATCACTTCCTCTGGGAATTATGGCATATTCATATTCCAGAAAAGCTGGTGAGAACCTGTAATGTTTCCTCTATCCCACCTGCTGCCCCAGCGTGCCCTGGCTGGGGCTGCCCTCCATCTGAAAGCCCGCAGCATCACTCCATCCATGGTGAACTGTGCAGAGACATCCATTTTCCATGGATTCCAAAATGTAGGCCTTAGGGCCTAGCATCCCAGAATGTGTGTATATCCGAGGTCCTGTTACCTACTATGGCCAAAAATATAAGCAGAGTCCTGGTCCCACCACTCATATGAAACCCACAACTCACCTGTATTTCTGGTTTCACAGGAACAAAGAATTAGTTCTCCCTCTAGGACTGGGTCACATGACTTTCCTTATCAAAGTATCTTTTTCTATCCTTCTTAGGCCTTCTAACCAAAGGCATTCTTAGTGATATTATGGAAAAACAAAGGAATTATTAATCCCCACTATTCCACTGGGGATTCCCCAGTGGCTCAGCAGGTAAAGAATCCACCTGTAGTGCAGGAGACACAGGAGATGCAGGTTCGATTCCTGGGTCAGGAAGATCCCCTGGAGGAGGAAAATGGCAACCAACCCACTCCAGTATTCTTCCTGAAAAATCTCATGGACAGAGGAGCCTGGCAGGCTATAGTCTAAAGGCTCACAAAGAGTCAGACATGATGGAGAGGCTAAGCACAAGCATTTTACTAGGGCAAGGAGTCCAGGAGACAGAGGCTTGGTTGTCCTTCCGGGATACAGGTGGAAAGAATGTTTAGTTCTTCATTCTTTGAGGCTCCTACAGTAGACTTAACATAAGACAATAAAGTGATATCTCAATGAATTTTTGTGCTACATAAACCATGTTAATGAGTTTGGACTTTAGGGCTATTCTCAATAGTTTACTGTCAAATGAAATGAGAGGAAGGAGCAAAAATCTTGACCTAGACCATCCTAGCCAGGGTCATATATAAGTGCTTACAGAAAACTCCATTTGGAAAGTAAAGGATGCTCCAGAGAAATGACAAATGGAAGCCAGAGCAAGAAGCCTACATCAGGACCCCAAGGAGAAGCAGGATCCGACAGAGGAGGACGGAGCACAGAAAGAAGGGATATGAGGAAAGGCAACAAAAGGGCATGCAGACAAGAAGCAGGGAGGAACAAGGGGAGTTCCAACCCTTTAAACTGTTGAAGATGCTAGACAAGTTATTTAGGAATAAGCAGGCATTACCTTTTTAACCCAGGTTAGGAAAGACAGAATCACACCACTTCAGTGCTCCTCCCCAAGGTGGGCAAGAGCTGGCAGCTCTTCCTGGACTTTCTGCTTCAATCCAAGGATGTTTCTCAGCTCCGGGAGAGATGCTGAACCTGCCTATGTCAAGTGGGGATAGTAAGCTTACACCATAGAGTATTCATTAAAAATCAGAAATAGGCCATGAAAGCAATCTAAATGTCCACTGACTGGTTAATGGATAAAGAAGATGTGGTACATATACACAATGGAATATTACTCAGTTACAAAAAAGAACGAAATAATGCCATTTGCAGTAACATGGATGGATTTAGAGATTATCATACTAAGTGATAAAAGGCAGAAAGAGAAAGACAAATACCATATGACATCACTTATGTGTGGAATATAAAATAGGAAACAAATGAACTTATATACAAAACAAAAACAACTAACAAACATAGAAAACAAACTTATAGTTATCAGAGGGGAAAAAGGGCAGGAGATCAATTAGGAGTTTGGGATTAGCATATACACACTACTATACATAAAACAGGTAACAAAAGGCCTTACTGTAGAGCCCAGGGACTACAGAACTAGAACAAAGAATTTCACAATTTGTATGGAAATACAAAAAACCTCGAATAGCCAAAGTGATCTTGAGAAAGAAGAATAGAACTGGAGGAATCAACCTGCCTGACTTCAGACTCTACTACAAAGCCACAGTCATCAAGACAGTATGGTACTGGCACAAAGACAGAAATATAGATCAATGGAACAGAACAGAAAGCCCAGAGATAAATCCACGAACCTATGGACACCTTATCTTCGACAAAGGAGGCAAGGATATACAATGGAAAAAAGACAACCTCTTTAACAAGTGGTGCTGGGAAAGCTGGTCAACCACTTGTAAATGAATGAAACTAGAACACTTTCTAACACCATACACAACAATAAACTCAAAATGGATTAAAGATCTAAATGTAAGACCAGAAACTATAAAACTCCTAGAGGAGAACATAGGCAAAAACACTGTCCGACATAAACCACAGCAAGATCCTCTATGACCCACCTCCCAGAATATTGGAAATAAAAGCAAAACTAAACAAATGGGACCTAATGAAACTTAAAAGCTTTTGCACAACAAAGGAAACTATAAGCAAGGTGAAAAGACAGCCCTCAGATTGGGAGAAAATAATAGCAAATGAAGAAACAGACAAAGGATTAATCTCAAAAATATACAAGCAACTCCTGAAGCTCAATTCCAGAAAAATAAATGACCCAATCAAAAAATGGGCCAAAGAACTAAACAGACATTTCTCCAAAGAAGACATACAGATGGCTAACAAACACATGAAAATGTGCTCAACATCACTCATTATTAGAGAAATGCAAATCAAAACCACAATGAGGTACCATTACACGCCAGTCAGGATGGCTGCTATCCAAAAGTCTACAAGCAATAAATGCTGGAGAGGGTGTGGAGAAAACGGAACCCTCTTACACTGTTGGTGGGAATGCAAACTAGTACAGCCGCTATGGAAAACAGTGTGGAGATTTCTTAAAAAACTGGAAATAGAACTGCCATATGACCCAGCAATACCACTTCTGGGCATACACACTGAGGAAACCAGATCTGAAAGAGACATGTGCACCCCAATGTTCATCGCAGCACTGTTTATAATAGCCAGGACATGGAAGCAACCTAGATGCCCATCAGCAGATGAATGGATAAGGAAGCTGTGGTACATATACACCATGGAATATTACTCAGCCGTTAAAAAGAATTCATTTGAACCAGTTCTAATGAGATGGATGAAACTGGAGCCCATTATACAGAGTGAAGTAAGCCAGAAAGATAAAGACCAATACAGTATACTAACACATATATATGGAATTTAGAAAGATGATAACAACAACCCTATAGGCCAAACAGAAAAAGAGAAACAGAAGTACAGAACAGACTTTTGAACTCTGTGGGAGAAGGTGAGGGTGGGATGTTTCGAAAGAACAGCATGTATATTATCTATGGTGAAACAGATCACCAGCCCAGGTGGGATGCATGAGACAAGTGCTCGGGCCTGGTGCACTGGAAAGACCCAGAGGAATCGGGTGGAGAGGGAGGTGGGAGGGGGGATCGGGATGGGGAATACGTGTAAATCTATGGCTGATTCATATCAATGTATGACAAAACCCACTGAAAAAATAAATAAATAAATAAAGGAAAAAAAAAAGAATACATAGATGTATAACTGAATCAGAAATAGACACAGCATTGTGAATCAACTATACTTCAACAAGAAAGAGATGCTGTGTCTAAAATGCCTCGTAGACATTTAATAAATGACAGATAATCTTATTTTGCTGTCTCAGCTGCTCTCAAAACCCTGAATACACATATACACAACCGCTCCAATTGCCACATAAAGCACAATTGCTTTTTTCATGTTTTCTTTATTGTTTTACTAGTATGCTTTTCACTTAAATAGATTGGTCAGTAATGTATTTCTTCATGTTAAATACACCTTCTACCATCTTCCACTATGAAGGGTAGGTGTTTTCATACTCCAAGGTAAGGTAAAAGAAAATTTTGCATCCAGCTAGAACTAGAGCGTCCAGCTCCACTTTCCGCACTGGCATGAGGAATGATTTTGGGATTTTAAACTTTTCCGTGAGTGAGTCATTAGTATACTTAAAAACAAAACAAAACCGAGTGAATTGAATTTACTTCCCTGGACACTCAATTCAGCAATCTCCTGTGTGCTTTCTTCTGACCATTTGTCTTTTTCAGGGAGTAAGAGTTTTCTTCTTTGAGATAATCCCAGTGGAGTTAACCAGTGAAGCATAGAACCAAATTAGGGGAGGGGTGTGTTTCCAATACCTGCCTCTTTGTGGGTGTCACATGATCTCAATGTGTGCGAGGGCGCAAAGTGGTTTCCCAGTGAGCTTCCAGGGGCTCTGGACTCTGGCACTTTTAAAAAGCGACTGACCTTTTCTTGCCTTTATCAATTGCATATTGAGAAAGAAGTATTTACTTGGAAGTCCTTTATGTGATCAGTAAATGAATGTTAGTTATAGACCCAGAAGTCTGGACAGGAACAATCACTGATGTCTCCCCTGACCGGCCTTCTTGTAGGTACCATGGACACTTTCACCTCTTTCACAGAACTCTCAAAGTTGCAACTTTTTTTAATAAAAAAAATTTGTTTTCATCTTTTTTTTTTTTCTGTGAAACATACCATGTAAAAAGAATATACGCTAAGAATACATTTGAGAGGCTAATAATAAGGTGAACATCCATGAAGTTCACCACTCCAGATGAAGCAAAAGAGCATCGTCATGAACACTAGAGTCTCCTGTGTGTCCCCTTCTGAATGGATTTTCCTCTCTGTCCCTAACAGATGTGACCACTGCCTTCAATTTGTTATTAATCATCCTTGCTTTATTTTTTCAAACAGTTGTGTAAGGTTCTACAGGGATAAGAAACAATTGAAATTTTAAACAATTTTTAAAGATTTTAAGAATTTTTAAAATTTTTATTTATTTTTGACTGCGCTGGGTCTCTGTTGTATGCAGGCTTTCTCTAGCTGTGGCAAGCAGGGGTTACTCTCTAGTTGAGGTGTGTGGGCTTCTCACTGCAGTGGTTTCTCTTGTTGTAAAGCATGGGCTCTAGGGTGAGCAGGCTTCAGTAGTTGTGACATGTGGGCCCAGTGGTTGCATCTCCTGGGCTCCAGAGCACAGGCTCAATAATTGTGGCATATGGGCTCAGTTGCTCCACAGCATGTAGGATCTTTCTAGATCAGGGATGGAACCTGTGTCTCCTGCATGGGCAGACAGATTCCTCACCACTGAGCCACCAGGGAAGCCTGGGAAAATTATTTGTTATAACGAAATGGCTCATGTGATTATGGACACTGGCAAGTCACAAGATCCACAGGCTGAGTCGGCAACCTGGAGACCCAAGAGAGGCTTGGTGGAGTTCTAGTCAAAGGCTGAAGGCCAATGGTGTAGTTCCTGCCTGAAGGCCAGTAGGTTTGAGACCCAATGCTCCAGTTTGAGTCTAAAGGCAGGAAAAAAGCCAAATATCCCAGTTCAAACATCATCACACAGAGAGAACTTCCTCTTACTAGACACAGAGTTGGGGCTGCCTAGGTGGTGCTAGTGGTAAAGAACCCACCTGCTAAAGCCAGAGACTTAAGAGAGGCAGGTTCAATCCCTGGGTTGGGAAGATCCCCTGGAGAAGGGCAAGGCAACCCACTCCAGTATTCTTGCCTGGAAAATCCCGTGGACAGAGAAGCCTGGAAGGCTACAGTTCATAGGGTTGTAAAGAACTGGACACAACTAAAGTGACTTAGCATGCATGCTGAGGGGGAGTTAATCTTTTTTGTTCTACTCAGGCCTTCAACTGATTAGACGGGGTCCACATACATTAGGAAGAGAAATCTGCTTTACTGATCCAAAGTTTAATCTCATCCAAGAACACCCTCACTGAAACACCCAGGATAATATTTGAACAAAAATCTGGGTATCCTGTGACCCAGTCATATTGACACAAAATCAGCTACCATAATGAATATACCACCTATGAATGTATACCTAAACATTCCTAAAAGTTTCTAATTTTGTATCATTTAAAACTTTACCTAAATGGAATCATTCTGCTTGCATTTTTCTGTGATTTTCTTTCATTAAACATCATGCTTGTGATGGTTGATTCATGCTTACTCCTGTTTTTTTTCCTCCACTATTTAATATTCTACTGTCTGACAAATTACATTTATCTTTTTGTTCTTGATGGATATTTGAATTGTTTCAGGTTTTTTTTTTTTAACAGTTCTAAAAGTAGCTTCTAGGACTATGCTTATGCATGTTTCCTTTTGCTTTTCTGGTTGTGTTTTCAAATCCACTCTGTCCCTCTAGTAGTTAAGCTATATGCCAGTGGTTAAGATATATTAATAGCACAGGCCCAACAAGTCTGTGACTTAAGGGAGAAGTATATTTTTCTCCCAAAGCAATCTGAGCATAAGCAGTTCTGGGCTGTTATGATAATTATTATGCCTATCCACCAGGCCAATGTATACTTCTCACTACACATAATGCAACCTTTCCTCCCTAGATAACAATCTGTCCCTGTCATCCCCTGCAGAAGTGCAGAATTGCTGGGAGAGGCCCTAGTCACTCCATCAGACCTGCCTCTGTAGGACCCAGCCACCTACAATGAAGGCTGTTTATATGCTCGCCCTTGTCTGCCTCCTACACAGTTGTGGAGTATGAATAGAATATTGGCAATAAAAACTCCTCACTGAAAAAAAAGGGACTTTAGCAACACCCAGGAATCATTCCTTCCCAGGAAAATTGCAATGCTACTGGGCATGTGAAGATTTGCTGCCTGACATTGGGGACAGATTCTTGCTTAGCCCATGTTGCAGTGTCATTTCAGGTCTGGTAGGCATCCCTTTGTCCTCTGGATTTTCCACTAGAAGGAGTTTTCCTGCCCCTTACCTGTCCTGTGGCACATTGAAGAGGTTGTTAGAAGGTGCACCTCTTTTGTGAGGCAATGGTATTAATATTACAGGCATTTCCAGCCTCTCCAGACTTGGGGGCTTGAAAACTACTTTAAGAGGTCAACAAGGACAGATCTTTTAAGTTAGGCTTGAAACTTCCTTAGGCTTCTTAGGCTTGCTTCTGGTCGGTTCCATGTTAGAGTGGCCATAGCCTAAGACCGTATGTAAAACAGAACTCTTTACTGGGCATACTATGCAGCCACAAATAGGTCACAAATGCAGCCAGGATATTGTTCCCTTTGGGCTCTACTTGGGATGACCAGAGCATGCAGCTTGGTCACCACTGGCTATGAGTAGCCTCACTGATGTACCCCTATGGTCTACATAAATATTAAAGTATATTTTGAGTGCTTGAGTGAGCAAGGTTGAAAAGCACTGATCTCAGCAGTTTTTCACTTCTGGAGTTTTATTAATGATCTCCATGCTCTGCCAGTCCTATTCTGCTTCAGCTTATTGGCAGCTACCTTGAAGTCATTCAAAATAAAGGAGTCAAGAAGGAAGGCTGTGTCAGCATGTGAAAGACCTGCCAAAGTATCAGAGGAGACAGATTTACCAAGTGATTTGTGCAGGCCTCCAAATTTCCAGCTTGCCCTGTCTGCATTCTCAGAGCCTGTAGGGTGTCTTCCAAGCAAATGTCACCCAGATTCTGTTCCTGTAGCTCCATCTCCAAGGACTAACTTTGTATTTGTTGTGATGTAGCTATTGTATCAAAGACCCACAAAAATTGTGCTTAAGATAGAGAGGGGTCTACTTCCCTCTTACACAGCAGTTATGACGTAAGTCATGCAAGCGTTTACAGTGTCCAGGGCCCACACTCCTTTTGTTCTATTGCTCTTCACCCTCAACACATGACCTCCATCTCCTGGTCCATCACTAGCTCTTGCCTTCATATTTTCAGTCTAGCCAGTTTCTTTTAAAAGGCATGATCCAAACAGTGTACTTGTCACTTTCATATTTTTTCCTTTAGCAAGAACTTGGTCACAGAACTATACCTGGGTGTCAGGGAAGTTGGGAAATATAGTCTTTACTTTGGATGTGAAGTATATTTTTTTTAAAAAAGGGAAATAACCCCAAATATTGGAGGAAAGTAGCTCTCTGCTATAATCCTTATGATTTTTCTCTCCTTGACTAGCAATTACAAATCTTAAAAATCTTCTATTAAGCTAGTGGATTTGTCAATATCTTCTTGGGTTCTGTTAAGTTTTGCTTTATATATTTCTAAGCTATAGTACAGGTATAGACAAAGTTAGAAATACATCTTTCTGATGAAATTACCACTTACTAATATGCTGTGATCTTCTTTCTCTCTTATAATAACTTGTCAAATTCTATTTTGTCTAAAATAAATTTTTTTACCCCTTCCCCACTTCTTGTGGTTTACGTTTGCTTTATATATATTTTTCTATAATTTTACTTTCAATCATTTTACGTTCCTTTATTTCTGAAATATGTCTCACAAACAGTATACAACAGAGTATTTTATTGATAATCAACTTCTTAGTTTATTACAGTAATTTATTCATCTCCTGCTCTATGAGCATTTTCATTGTTTTGAGCTTTTTGCTGTTACAAATAGAGCGGCAATTTTTAGCCACTTGCTGATATAAACTTGTGATTTCTTTGGCAGGTAGTTGGAAACAGGACCCATGTGTACAAGGGTGGATGTATATGTGATTTTACTAGTCTCCTCCATGGAAGTCGAAGCATTTTGTAAGACTCATCAGTAGTTAATGAGAATGTCTTCCTCCGCATCCTCCCAGCAATAGAAAACAAGACACTTTGGTATTTTTACCAATTTGGTAGCTGTGAAGTATTATCTCAGTGTATTTTTATTGTGACTGAAGTTTATCATCTTGCTCTATGTTAAATAGTCATTTGCATTAATTTTCCCTATGAACTATCAGGAACACCTTAAATTACATTTTTGGCCTCAAGCTCTTTGGTCTTCACATTTAAATTCAAGCCTCAATATCAGGTGATTGAAGGCTGTAGTCATGGAGTCTCAGAGGAGCCTGTTTTCCTTTTATTTCATTCTGCTCCACCCAGAGATGAGGGTGAGACTGAAATGAACTCATCTGTGGGATGGAGTTTGGCTGCCTCACCTAGGGAGTGTGATTACTCCCTAGGGTGAGCCTTCAGGAGGGTTTCTGACCTGATCTCTCTTCTGTAGTCCCTGGTTTGCTTCCTCTCACTCATAACTTGTTGTAAACAAGCCTTGAGGACCCCACAGATATTGACCTTGATGTCCATTTTAGGTTATTTTGAAGCAATTACACTATTTTTATATCAAACCAATCACTTCTTCCCCTGTATATCTGCTACTCAGCTATGGTTTTCTAAAGAATGTTTGAAAAACAAATTTATCCATCATTTTCATAGCTCCTGAGTTGTACTCTCACAAATGTGAATATTTGATTGACATATATTCCCTCCATTAGGTGATCAAGTTCACCAAGACTGGACCCATGGCTTCTGTGTTCACCACTGCTCTCCCAGAGTCCAACATAGGACCAGACTAGTGGATGCACCACAACACTTTTTGAATGAATATGAGCATCATAAAAACCTCGGAGATGAATGAAACAGTGGAGACACTAGAGGTGGTGTCTAGAGTGAATTCAAATGCTGGAACACAGTTCAGACAGGTCTGCAGCTCAGGAGTCGGGTGTTTGTGCCAGGAATCAATACTAAACTGAAGCAGTGGCTGATGCAGCAATTTGTAAGCAACAGACGGATTGAAAAAGTGAATTAGCCATAGTTATTGACTAGAAATAAAATAATAAAGTTATTCCCATTGCCAGTTTACTTACAAACTAGAGCCAACGTGACAAGGAAGGAAATCTGAATCAGGCGTTGTTAAGGAACCAAGGAAGAAGACATTGAAAAAGTCACCTTATGGGTGACTGAACAAGAGGAAATCAGAGAGACCAATGGCTTGCTTCCTGCCAAGGTGGTACAGTGAGGACTGGACTTATATTTCCCCCAAAACACATTCTTAAAGAAATAGGAAACCAGAAAATAAATGATAAAAAAATTTTTTCAGGCAGTTGACGACAGTACAGGGCAATGGCCTTTGAGAGAGGGGACACAAGAAGAAGAGGTCTGCTGTCACCCCACTTATTGCTTGCAGAGTGTTCCCAGGCCTCATCACGGGGAAGGGAAACCCAGGCAAGTCCTCCAGGTCTCCGTGAGTTTGGGAGATGGAGATGGGAGCTTTTGAAGACCCAGGCAGCTGGAGCAGAGAGAAGAGAAGTACCCACAGCAGGAGCTCCAGAGATCTGCACACTAACCACCTCTTACACGTGTGGAGAAACTAGCCGAGGCCGGGGAGTGAACCACCAGAAAAGGAGCAGACGGAGACATCACCAGGACTCACACAGGCCTAGATAGTTCCTGTTCCTGCCCACAAGCAGGCAAACCCTGTGGCCCATGGGCTGGGCCAAGGACTCAACAGGCTGTCAGTTTCATCGTGGGGCAAAGTTAACTACAATAAGGCCCCTCTAGTCCCACTTCACAAAGTAAAAAGAAGGCCTTAAAGAGATGCTAGAATTTCCAAGTAACCTACCTGGATCCCAGCACACAGTTCACTGAAAGACTACCCAGCACCCAACAAGGAAAAATTCAAGACATCTGGCATCCAATCAAAAATTACCAGACATAAAAGAAGCAGGAAAATATGATGCACAATGAATAGAAAAATCAACTTATCAAAAACAACCCCTAAGTAACAAAGACAATGGAATTAGGACCAAATATATTAAAATAGTTATTATGACTGTTACTTATATGTTGAAGACAGTAGAGGAAAATATAAGCACAGTAAGAAAAGTTATGGAAGATATTTTTAAAAGACCCAGATTGAACTTCTAGGTATGAACAACACGAAATCTGAGATGAAAAATATACAGGATGGAATTAAAATACACTAGGTACTGAAGAAGAAAATATCAGTGATTTTAAAGATATAGGAATAGAAACTGTCCAAAATGAAAAACAGAGAAGAAAATGTCTGAAAAATAATAAACACCACTTATAGGACAACTTTATGTATACCGAATACATGTGTAATTTTGACGGAACTTCTCTATATCTTGATTTTGGTTGTGGTTATATGTTTTTATGTGTTCTCAAAACTTGCCAACTGTACACTAAAATTAGGGTGATTTTATGAAATGTAAATGATAATTTAAAAAAAAAACGGGCAGGGAGAAGTGACCAGTAGCAAGGAACTGGACCCAGCTGAACTGGCAACATAACCTAGGGAGAGTTTGCAGTTGGTATGTCCTCATTTGTGTTCAATGTCTTTTAATTTTATGTCTGCAATCAACATCTGCTGTGATTTTGGAGCCCCCCAAAATAAAGTCTGACACTGTTTCCACTGTTTCCCCATCTATTTGCCATGAAGTGATGGAACCAGATGCCATGATCTTAGTTTTTTGAATGTTGAGCGTTAAGCCAAATTTTTCACTCTCCTCTTTCACTTTCATCAAGAGGCTCTTTAGTTCACCTTCACTTTCTGCCATAAGGGTGGTGTCATCTGCATATCTGAGGTTATTGATACTTCTCCTGGCAATCTTGATTCCAGCTTGTGCTTCTTTGAGCCCAGCGTTTCTCATGATGTACTCTGCATCTAAGTTAAGTAAGCAGAGTGACAATATACAGCCTTGACATACTCCTTTTCCTATTTGGAACCACTCTGTTGTTCCATGTCCAGCTCTAACTGTTGCTTCCTGACCTGCATACAGGTTTCTCAGGAGGCAGGTCAGGTGGCCTGGTATTCCCATCTCTTTCAGAATTTCCCACAGTTTATTAACCTCTTTGGGACTCAGTTTACTCCTCTTGAAAATGGGGATAATACTGATTCACTCGTGCGTTTAGTCCTGCACTGAACAATACTTACTGAGTGCTGACCACTTGCCAGCCGCCATGCAGTGGACAAAGGGGATACAGTGTTTACCTTCAAGGTGCTCATCACAAAAATCACAGAACAAATGAGAGCAACAGAAATACTCAGAAGTCATCTGCTCTCACATTAGGAAACTGATGTCTAGAAAATAACTTACTGGAAGGTTTTGAGTTCACTGATGGCAGAGTTGTGAATACAACCCAAGTCTCCTTATGTAAAAACGCAGACCTATTGTTAAAAATATGGCTGATGACAGAAATTTCCTCATTTCTTTTTCCCCTAAAAAAAGGTATTTCCTCTTTAATCTTGTGGTGGAAACGTTAAATCAGTGGCTACTTGCAGAAGCCAGGCTTCTTCAATCATGATGATGATAACAATGATTTTACTTGAACTGGGTTTTCAAAACAATTTAACCAGTCGTCTACATTTTTTAAAAGTAGGGATTTACCTTAAAGTTGGGATGTTTCATTTTCCTTAAAGAATTTTATAATGTCTGGCTGTATTGTTACTGAAATTCACCTTCTAAGGGAGTAACAGTCACTGAAGCATCTGCTTCTCCTAGTAGCAGGGGCCTCACTCTTCAGTGGTTGCAGCCCCTGCCCAGTTAACCTCTTAAATTTATATTACCTTCTTGGCCTTTAGGAAATTATATATATGGGCTCCCCAAGTGGTAAGCCCACCTGGTAAGGAACCCACCTGCCAGCGCAGGAGATGTGGGTTTGATCCCTGGGTCAGGAAGATCCCCTGGAGTAAGAAATGCCAACCCACTCCAGTATTCTTGCCTGGAGATCCCATGGACAGAGGAATCTGGTGAGCTACAGCCCATAGGGTCACAAAGAGTCAGACATGATTGAAGTAACTTTGCATGCAGGTGTGTGTGTGTGTGTGTGTGTGTGTGTGTGTGTGTATCTTACATTTTATAAAATTACTTCCTAATAACTGGTTTTAGTTATCACCCAGCACAGATTATGCTGGGCATCTCAATCTTCCAGTGGTTTTGCAAGGCAGCCATAGACACAGAGTATCAATAATTTGGGCCCCAAGCCAGGCCGTAATAATACTCAGTGGTCAAGGAGTCTCACAGCAACTAGAGGCCTCTCTGACCACAGTCCATAGATAGAGGATGTGAATCTATATCTATATCTATATATAGATATAAATAAATGCTAAGGGTATTGCTCTATTTTTTCAATTTTTAAATTAATTTTCAAAACTTGGATTTTACTTGCACTTCCCAATTCAGGAGTTCATATTGCAAGAGGTAATTTCTTGTGCCCTTTGTTGGCCTCCTCTTTGTGGCTTTGACTTGGAGTGCATTCTAGTTCCATAAATCTGCATTACAAGGCAGCCCATACACACAGAAAGATACCAATAAGTCAAAGTGCCTCTCAAGAACTAGGCTCTGCCTTTATTGGCACTAGAGAAATGTTTAAACATTGTGAAAAGAATCTGTCCCTGTTCTCTGAAGTGTTTTGTGAAAGGATAAACTGGATGGTGCATTCAAGTTGATGTGCCTTGTCTGGCTAGCTAGCTACACTCAGTGAGCTTCAAACCCCATCACTGCAACCAAATCAAATTGTCCCCGTGCCAAAACATGTCCCCACAGCCCATGGGGTGAATTCCTTTCTGGAAAAGGGACAGCTGAAGTGTCAGAGCAAGCTGAATGCCCAAGGCGGCATTTTCATAGCTGCAACCCACGGGATTGGGATGCAAATCTCAGTCCAGTCTAGCCCTGGCCACAGACTCGACTGGCAGTCTTGGGTTGGCGTGATGCTTTGGGTGAAGTGGAGAGGAAGTGCTTGTTGCACGGCCTTCGGTGGTGTACTGGCTTGAATAGTGCCCTCCCAACTTCACATCCACCTGGAAACCTGGATGTAATGAGTAAAGTTAAAATGAAGTCATACTGGATTTATGTGTGTGCATGTGTGCACACTCAGTTGTTCAGTCACGTCTGACTCTTTGCAACCCTATAGACTGTAGCCCAGCAGGCTCCTCTGTCCTTGGGATTCTCCAGACAAGAATCCTGGAGTGGGTTGCCATTTCCTTCTCTGAGAATCTTCCCGGCCCAGGGATCGAACCTGAGTCTCCTGCATCTCCTCATTGGCAGGAGGATTCTTCACTACCCTACTACCTGGGAAGCTCATGCTGGATTGTGGTGGATGCTAAATCCAATGACAGCTGCTGAACATCACAGGTTTGAACTTTGTGAGTTCCCTTATACACAGATTTCTTTCACTAAACACATACTACAATACTACACAATCTGTTGCAGGTTGAATCAATGCAGAATCGTGGATACAGAGGGTTGACTGTAAAGTTATATGTGGACTTTCCCCTGCACAGAGGTCTGTGCTCCTAGCCCCCACATTGTTCAAGGGTCAACTGTAGCAGTGTCCTTATAACAGGAGAGACACAGACATACAAAGGAGACAGAGCCGAGGAGAGAAGGCCATGTGCAAGCGGAGGCATGGAGTGATGCAGCTACAAGCCAGGGAACACCAAGGATGGCGGGCACCGACCAGAAGCTGGGAAGAGGTAGGAAGGCTTCTTCCCCAAAGCCTTCAGAGGGAGCACGGCCCTGCTGGCACCTTGATTTTAGATTTTTAGCCTCCAGAATTTGGGAGACAAAGTTTCTATTGTTGAAATCACCCAGTTTTTAATGACTTTTAAGGCCAACAACCTAGGAAATGAATACGAATAGAAATGAAAGCTGCAGTCTAAAAGAGAAGGGTTGCAATAGTGGGCTGGAGCCAAGTTCAGGAGAAAATCAGGCCCTTAGAGCTTATGGGCTCATGACAGAGAGAATGGGGTAGAATCAGGAAAGATTTAGCTATCAAGTATACTATCAAGGGTGAAACAGATCACCAGCCCAGGTTGGATGCATGAGACAAGTGCTCAGGGCTGGTGCACTGGGAAGACCCAGAGGGATCGGATGGGGAGGGAGGCGGGAGGGGGGATCGGGATGGGGAACACATGTAAATCCATGGCTGATTCATGTCAACGTATGGCAAAAACCACTACAATATTATAAAGTAATTAGCCTTCAACTAATAAAAATAAATGAAAAAAAAAAAAAAGAAAGATTTAGCAACACTCATTAGGACTGTGGGATTCCTAGGTGGTGCAGTGAGAAAGAATCTGCCTGCCAATGCGGGAGACGTGAGACATGGGTTCAACATCTGGGTCAGGAAGATCCCCTGGAGTGGGAAATGGCAACCCACTCCAGTATTCTTGCCTGAAAAATTCCATAGACAGAGAAGCCAGGCAGGATACAATCCATGGGGTCACAAAGAGGTGGACACGACTGAGCAACTGAACACATCAGGTCTGTAACACACAGCACAGAATAAATGACACAGAATATTATTCAAAAGCCAAAAACTGAAGATCAAATATCTGAGATCATGGTTTTCTTTTTATCACCATGATGGTCTAAATTTGTGGGTAGGACAAATCTCAGCCCTTATAGCCCATAAATATATAAACCCACTTTATACAGCTGATAAGGAGAGAGAAAGAAGGGGAGAGGTTAGGAGGAGAAAGAACGGAGAAAGGAGAGAGTGGCAGGGACGTGTTTTCAGGGAACGATATGAATAATTATTTAATGTGAGTCACATGCTTCAGTCCCAGAGAAAAGTCACAGTTAAAAGAACATGGTCCTTATAACCAGAAACAATTTTTAAAAAATAACTCAAGTCTATTATGTATCTCTTGAACACCAGCAGACACACACATATAAAACCTGTAATACTCGTTTAAAGCTCCCATGTTTTTTTCCTGCTCTGAACACTGCTCTCACACGCCACAGTTGCTTCCCTCACTTGAGATTCCTCCCAAGCCCTTCCTATTCTTCCATTTCTATGCCTCTTTCCAGGCTCCTCTTTTCTCCTTTCTCCAGATTCTCAACTAGGACAATTTCAGAATCAGTTTATCACATCAGGACCTTCGCTGGGGTAGGAGGTGGAGGGTGCTATGGGGAAGCGAACAGATTGAGAAGGTCAAGCCATCATCCTCTTGAGTAAGCAATGCCTTGTGGTAAGACTGGGATACCCAAAAATGAATAATTTTTACCACTCAATACTGGGTTGTGGGGGGAGGCGGCAGGCAGATTATGTTTTGAAATTTTAGCCTATACTTTTTGCTGCCATATTCTGCTACTCCAATTCTTTTTCCCCCACGTTCCCCAGTAGAGGAACTCTACTCCCCAGGGTAGAGTTGTTATAGCAGAAATACAAGGAGAAATAAATATACAATGCTCAGCTTTTGAGCTTCAAAATATAGGTTATAAATTGTGATAGAGACATTAGCTTAAAAGAAAAGGTTTTAATCTTTGCCACTAGAAAAGTAGATATTCAAATGCATGACATAATAGTGTGTCTAATCCTGTCTCCCAGGTGACAAAGGTCTGAACTTGATGGGATGGGGTTGGGAGAGTCAAAAGGAAAGCAAAGGAGTAGGACACTGGGGACTGTGTCTCAGTGCTCGTCCACCTAGGACTTGTCCTGTGTGGCCCTGGGGCATGGGGTCAGGTCCCTTCAGCTAACCTTTGCCTGCAGGAGCTGGTCTAGTGAGTGGGCACAGACTCATCTTACAGTGGTGGCATCCTGCGACAAATGACAAGCTTCCTCTGCTAGTCTTCCCACTTTCTGCCTCAAGGCTATATGTAATGATGTAACAGAACCAGAATTATAGAAAAATTAAACCTCCAGGGTCAATGTTCGCCCAGTGGGGTAGGAATGTGGCAGGGGAGAAGGGGCAGAGCCAGAGAAGGGACCCTGAGGGTTTCTCTTTCAATTTTGCACCTTAAGCATCTCACTTGCCCCACGCTCATTCTGGCCATACTTAGCCCTGTCTCTAGATCTCCATCTTTTTATATCTAGCAGTAGTAAAGGTGCTCCAGTGTCATCAGCTTCAAGGTACCATGCTTTCTCTCATTTCCCTGACATTCTGCCCACACCTATGGAAATAAGTCATCTTCAGTATTATTTTGATGGGACATTCTGCCCCCATGAATGACCCTGTGTTCCTATCATTTTTAAAAAGTGCTATTCAAATGATGATCTTTCCCAGTATCTGTCTTCATCTACTGAGATGCACTACTCCTGTCCTTCATGAAAGGCTGATGCTTGTATTGTCTCTAAGTTCTATCTTGAAGAATTCGTATCCTATTGTAGGACAGACAATCATAAAAATGACTAAGCACAGCATCTCTTCAGCAAATTAAGGAACGTTCAATCTTCCCAAATCAAGGTTGTTGTTTTTTTTTTTCTCTACCACAGAGTATAAACTTCTATCTTAATCTTAGGCAAATACTTTTAAAAGCAAGCTATATTTGATTAGGGGGAGGAAAAGGAAGAAAAAAATTAACATTAGCCACTGTGGGATCCATTTTCTGTACTTGCTCTTATTAGTAAGCAGTCCAAGTAATTCCTTCCAAGGATGATTGATTTTAATTTTATTCATAAAGTTTGGGCTTTTATTATGATTCCTTATGAAGCTTTTTTTTAATGGAGAAACAGCACTGTAAAGTTCATAGTCCCTAAATGAGACATCACTCCAAATATGAAACAAGATTAAACTTGACAAGCTTCTCCCCCAAAGTGGTTTGTTCTTGTTTTCACACAGATGTAAAAATTATGTTTTGGGAGTTGCACACAAACATCAATAAAGCAAGTTCCATGATGTGATGATTAGAATAAAGTTAAGGATTCTATTCACTTTCAATCTTAAATATACTATAAGCAATTTAGAAGCGCCAGATTACCTTATATGCATTTTGACTCTCACTGGAGAAAGAAACCTAAATAATGAACAGATTATAAACTGAAGTAGGTAAAGATGATAACACTTAATTGAAAAAGAGACAGTCTCTCTGGGCAGCCACTAATCTTGTGACAGTACCAGGCAGGTCCTCCAGTTCCTGGAGGGAATACAGGATGAGGAAGGAGCCCAAATCCACTGATCCTATCTTTCTTCTGCTTCTTCTCCTTCTTAAGCTCCTTAATAATTGCCTTCCTCAGCTTTCCATAGTTGGCTCTAGCAGTAAATGAATTCGTTAATTTTGATCAGGAATATATCTGAACCCTAGCCTTCCAAGTAGTAGGAATAGAAATTGTCACGATATCCTGCAAATCAGGCTGTAAGCTACTCTGGGGCTGAATCTCTAAGTGCTGACAACTATCCTCAGAGGGAGTAACACCAGCATGAGTGGTGGGGAGTGAGAGCCTGCAACATGCTGCTCTGGGTTCCTGCATCACTGATGACACAAACCCCAACCCTGGACATTTGACCGCTGACAATTCTCCTATTGACCTAAGCCATTGTTGTCACTTTTCTGTAACTTCCAAGTGATAGAATCCTGACTATCTCAAAGGAGATTTTAGTTGGAAATTAGCTTATTCACTCAATGGTAGAGCTATGTCTCAAGTATGCCTGCTTCTTCCAAGTACACCATTGAGGCTGTTGGGTTCAATGTCAGGCCCTGTTTTCAGAGAGCTTTTTTTCTATGGATACAATAGTAATGTAGTGTCCAAAATCTGACATGAAGGTATTCTCTTGAGACTAAGATATAAACTCAAAACACACTGGGCCAGCATAGAAAAGAGTTTATATTTGAGATTATTTTCAATATTGAATTGGAGTTAACCCAACTATAAAGGCAAAAGCAGAAAGACAGAGATGGAAGGAGAGGTAGGGATGGGAAGCGCATTCTGTGCATCAAAATCCCTGATGATCTTATTAAAATACACAATTTGATTCAATGGGTATGGGGTAGGGCCCAAGATTTTGCATTTCTAACAAGCTTCTAACAAAGGACAGAAATGGTATGGACCTAACAAAAGCAGAAGATATTAAGAAAAGTAGCAAGAATACACAGAAGAACTATACAAAAAAGATCCCAATGACCCAGATAATCACGATCGTGTGATTACTCACCCAGAGCCAGACATACTAGAGTCTGAAGTCAAGCGGGCCTTAGGAAGCATCACTACCAACAAAGCTAGGGGAGGTGATAGAATTCCAGCTGAGCTATTTCAAAACCTAAAAGATGATGCTCTGAAAGTGCTTCACTCAATATGCCAGTAAATTTGGAAAACTCAGCAGTAGCCACAGGACTGAAAAGGTCAGTTTTCATTTCAATCCCAAAGAAAGGCAATGCCAAAGAATGTTCAAACTACCACACAATTGTACTCATCTCACAGGCTAGCAAAGTAATGCTCGAAATTCTCCAAACCAGGCTTCAACAGTACGTGAAACAAAAACTTCCAGATGTTCAATCTGGATTTAGAAAAGGCAAATTGCCAACATCTATTGGATCACAGAAAAAGCAAGAGAGTTCCAGAAAAACATCTACTACTGCTTTATTGACTATACCAAAGCCTTTGACTGTGTATCACAACAAACTGTGGAAAATTCTTAAACAGATGGGAATACCAGACCACCTTACCTGCCTCCTGAGAAATCTGTATGCAGGTCAGGAAGCAGCAGTTAGAACTGGACATGGAGCAACAGACTGGCTCCAAACTGGGAAAGGAGTATGTCAAGGCTCTATATTGCCACCCAGCTCATTTAACTTATATGCAGAGTACATCATACAAAATCCTGGGTTGGATGAAGCACAAGCTGGAATCAAGATTTCTGGGAGAAATATCAATAACCTCAGATATGCAGATGAAACCACCCTTATGGCAGAAAGTGAAGAGGAACTAAAGAGCCTCCTGATGAAGATGAAAGAGGAAAGTGAAAAAGCTGGCTTAAAACTGAACATTCAAAAAACTAATATCATGGCACCTGGTCCCATCACTTTATGGCAAATAGATGGGGGAACAATGGAAACAGTGACAGACTTTATTTTCTTGGGCTCCAAAACCATTGCAGATGATGAATGCAGTCATGAAATTAAAAGATGCTTGTTCCTTGGAAGAAAAGCTATGACCAATCTAGACAGCATATTAAAAAGCAGAGACAATACTTTGTCAACAAAGGTCTGTCTAGTCAAAGCTATGGTTTTTCCAGTAGTCATGTATGGATGTGAGAGTTGGACCATAAAGAAAGCTGAGAACCGAAGAATTGGTATTGGAAAAGACTGTTGAGAGTCCCTTGGACTGCAAGGAGATCCAACCAGACAAGTGTAAAGGAAATCAGTTCTGAATATTCATTGGAAGGACAGATGTTGAAGCTGAAACTCCAATACTTTGGCCACCTGATGCGAAGAGCTGACTCATTTGAAAAGACCCTGATGCTGGGAAAGATTGAGGGCAGGAGAAGGGGATGACAGAGGACAAGATGGTTGGATGGCATCACCGACTCGATGGAAATGAGTTTGAGCAAGCTCAGGGAGTTGGTGATAGACAGGGAAGCCTGGCATGCTGCAGTCCATGGGGTTACAAAGAGCTGTACATGACTGAGCGACTGAACTGAACTGAACTGAACAAGCTTCCAGGCAACACCCATGCTGTTGGTCCCTAAACCACACTTTGAGTGGTGAGTCGCTTCAGCATACTTCAAAAAATGATAATAGTCTAAAGAACAGACTAACAATGATGAAAACAGAAGTAATAATCCCTCATTGATGTTATTATCATATCTAAAGAAAGAATATATCAATCAGAAGGATAGGGAGGAAAGTCAGCAGGAATAATATAGAGACAAAAGAGACTCAGGAAAGAAAAAAGTCAGAATAGCATTGTCTAAAAAAGTACAGCATTTTGGCAAGAAGAGATCCTCTTTGCAATTAATCCCTGTTGTGAATATAGATGTACTGGGCTCTAAATTTCTAATGACATTAAACTTTTTCATTCCATATTGGTGAAGCAACCTTTTGGGTTTTATTTGCCTCTTTGTAGGACTTTTCTATAGGAAGAAAATAGACTCTTCAGGTTAAGATGAATAATCTACTTCTCATGCGAGTTATGTTATTCCTTGTAAAATATTAAGTTGTCATTATAAAGATGGTAAAGAATCTGCCTGCAATGCAGGAGATCTGAGTTTGATCCCGGGGGTGGGAAGGTCCCCTGGAGGAGGGCATGGCAACCCATTCCAGTGTTCTTGCCTGGAGAAACCCATGGACAGAGGAGCCTAGTGGGCTACAGTCCATGGGGTTGCAAAGAGTCCGATGTAACTGAGTGACTTAAACACAGCACATGTTATAAAAGCCTCTGTGGGTTTAGTTTGTGTGACTCAGCATCACTACATCCAGTTGTATTTTCATCATTGATGAGCTGGAGTTTCTGATACTCCAACTGAATAAAATAAACAAAACTGAGGTATCACATTGAAATGCCACCACTTGAGGTCTATTGGCAAGAACATCCACTCCCCACGCACATCAAAGATTGTCAGGTACTTTTTTGAAACTTAACACATTCCATAAGACAGTGGGTCAGAATATTGATCTTTAATTTATTAACTGGTGTCATTCTGTGATTTTCTTTTCTTTTAATGTAATTATTGGTTGTTGTTGTTGTTGCCTTTTTTAATCATCAATTAGGACCTGATATTGGAAATAGCCCTTATCCGTCTTCTCTATTCTCTTTTGACAGCTTGGAGTGGAAATAGCCCTTATCCATCTTCCCTATTCTCTCTTGATGGTTTGGAGTGCAGGGGTGGGGCAGTCACTGCTTTATTTGCATTTGCTGTTCTTTAGTTTCAGGACATTGTCTTATTCACTACCCCACTGTACTTTATCCCCCTGTTATTATTTTCATTCTTTCTTTTCTATTCTCAATAAAACAGGAGTGTTGTTTGGATACATTTCTATATAATTGGTTATGTGTATTATATTAGGAGACCAGTCAAATTCACCTTTTCCATTAATAAACCTCATATCAGCATGTCACACACAATTAGGAACTGTTAGAAATGGATGTGTTCGCTGTTTGAAAAGCAGACACACTTTGGCTGATAGTGGTCTCTGAGCTTCATGGTTTTGTGTCCACACTAATATTGTTCTTTAAACTGAGCTGCCTTGGTGACATCTTGTCAAACGATTCACCAAGGAATACAAAAGGGGATGGGATGGCCTTCAAATCACTCTTATGTTAGTTGACTATTTAATCTTCTATGCAACCACAAAACCAAATTAGTTTAGACACCAATGATATGTTCCTCTATTAATTTATGAAAATAAGAGGAGCAAAAATCGGCAAGATGGGTGGAAAAAATAATGGTTTGTTATAGGGTCTCTCAGGAGAAAATAAGAAAGGAACAACAATTTATTTTCATTTTTGTAGGATTATTGGTTTTTGACTTTGATGTGGTTCAGCAGTTTAATTTCAGGTATACAGACCTGCCATCTTGTGAAAATGTAACTCAGCTTTCATCACATGCACACCATTGAGGCATCTGCTGTTGACTTCATTCCTCCCCAAACACTACAGAAGCTAGACATGAGTTATCTGAATTTTCTGTGTCTCTTAGGAACTAAGCCAAGTTTGTATAAAACATTTCAGACATCTGAATTTTTGTCCACAAACCAAAATTTTGGGCTGCATTTTAAATATGTCATTCTTTCTTATTCCACATCTATTCCTCATTTCATTTTTTTCTATGTGCATGCATAATCCCTTTCAAAATAAGATTTATTCTGGTTTATGACATTCTTAATTTAACTGGATATTAATTGTTAAACCTTATTGTCTACTAACTGTATCTTTAAAAAAGACAAAGAAAAATATTTCATTAAATGACTAAATATGTTTCTCATGCTTAAGTTCTTACTAGATCAGACCTTCTTCACTGGAAGGTCGTAGAGAGGCATTACAGTAACTGAATTTCCATTCCAACACCTCAAATGATTGCCAAGTGCCCGAACCGATGACCTCGAATGGAGGGATTTGGAAACACCAGTTTCTATTCCTCAAGGATGGCAAAGATCAGAATACAAATCTCCACCAACAAAGCAGGGAGTTTCCTCCTATAAACTTCCTATGGATTCTTCCTACTTTAGGTAAAGAGTTAACCTAACTTTAAGACATATACCAACTCTTGACTACTAAAATCTTTACTTGATTTTTATCCCTCAGTCCTGTCCTCAGGTTATCCTCTTTGTGTCCACTGCTCATGTACCTCAAGGCCTGTTTCCTTTATACCTCATGTCCGCTTGCTCAGTGCAACCCTCCTTAGCTCTGAAGCGGTAGATTCCCTAAAGGAAGGCTAAGATTTCTATTTTGTTCCTGATCCTGCAGGGCAGAGTGACATTGTGTTCTCTCCTGCTTACATGGTTACAAGTGAGAAGTGAACAGAAGCCTCTCGGATCTTGGATTTCCCCTGGATTTATCTATACTACCTCCCCGCTATAGAACTGAGGCCAACATGTCTCACAACCTGTTTCACTACCTCCAATTTTTTCTTCCCATAATTCATTGAGACTGGTAGGAACTAGAAGTGTCCCTTTAACTTACCTTACCTTATACCTGGAATTTTCTGGGTTCGATCCCTGGGTTGGGAAGATCCCCTGGAGGAGGGCATGGCAACCCACTCCAGTCTTCTTGCTTAGAAAATCCCCATGAACAGAGAAGCCTGGCAAGCTACAGTCCATAGGACTGCAAAGAGTCAAATATGACTGAGTGACTAAGCAGATAGCTTATAAAAGGGCTCCACGATTAAGTCAGCCTCAGGTGCTAATAAGAACAGAAAGGAATTTAGAAAATCCAACTGGTCATCTTGCAATGCTCACAGAAAGTATTCTAATTTTCTAGCAAAAGAGGAATCACCTTTCTTAGGCATCACTAAAGCTGATTGTTTTAACTGGTGTAGAGACCCCAGGACAATTTAACTTGGGTGGACAAATACACCTGGAAACTTAAAAGAATGCTATCCTATTGTATTTACTATCCTTGAAGCCAAGCTCAGTGCCTCACTGCATGTTTGCTGAGTGACTATATGACAGTGAACCATGAGGCATTGTGAGCATGGCACTGGAGATACAAATTGCTAGACCCCACATCGCTTTAAGAACTTGGGATCTATTTGGGGAAACAGCTGATAAAATGCCACGTGAACTAGGCAATAGGTGCTTCTTAAAATTACTGTTCATATGAATTTCCTGGGGTTCTTTCAGATGGCAGCATCTGATTCAGTAGACCTGGAGCGGGGCCAGAGAATCTGCACGTCTAACAAAGCTTCCACGTAATAGTGATGCTGTGAGCATATGGACCTCATTTGGGGAAACAGCGTTAAAGAGGGGAAGGGAGAGAGAGGCTTCACAAGGAAAGACAGAATCAAGCTAAGACCTAAAGAGTAAATACAACAGAAAGAAGCAGAGGACATACAGACAGAAGGGAGGAGAGGGAGAGAGACAGCATCAGAGACAGAGAAGCAGAAAGACAGAAAGAGAATGAAAAAGGCAGCCTAGACAGGAGTGATTTGTGAACACCTGTTTGCTGGCAGGACTACCTCCAACATGTCTAAGGGTTGGTGAACAGATTAATCAGAAGAGGGTTGGTGCTGGGACTAGGCGAGAAGGTGGGAAAACAGGTAGAAATCAGAGTCCACACAACTCGTGAACTGGTTGAATGTCACAAGCTGACTCTGCAGCAGTGTCATCGTCAGACTGAAGGCCATCAGTAGGTTTGGAGGCCTTAACAATATTTGGACAATATTGACCTGATAGAGACAGAATCCATACTGGGAGACCTAGTTATTAACAACTTCCTCCTCGGCCAAGCTAAGGAAATAGGTTTCCATCAGTCCAATTAAAAAAAAAAAAAAGGAAACAAGGTTGTTATGGTTCTTCAGCACTGATCAGCCTTTCCCACTCCCAGGCGTCCACAGGGCTTCAATAAATTAATTGCATCTTGAAGTCATAGTGATAGCCAGCCCCATAAATCCATTCCTGGTGCTTCTATGTACCTCTTCATTTGAAACACAGAGATGACAGGCAGGAGGGGAGGGAGAATCGAGCCTGGGGTAGAGTTCTCTGTAGGGAAGGAACTATACAGTACTGAACGTGAAAATCTAAGTTCAGGCCATTTTGATCAAAACACAGGAAGCACAAGTCATTTTTCTTACCCAGTCTTTCCCACTAATAAATGGCAGGCAGCTGGTCATGGGGCTCTAGGAGGGAGTTAGGTAGTTTTATTTTTATCTCAGCACAGAAGGGGGAAAGAGCCAACCTGTTTATACCAGAGGGGCTGTGCTTGCAAAGTCCTGGGGACTGCTACCCTGCATTGGTGGCTTTGCCACCTCCCACACATGTAGATAAGATGACAGAGGTCTTCACCTGCTCCCAGCTTTACCACTGATGAGGACTGGAGGGCATGCCGTTTCTTTGGTAAAGCTGAAAATCAATATTACTTACTAGCAGGATATTTAGTTGCCAAGATTTGCTGTCTAAAACAATGCTTGTTACTGATCTGTTGAAAAATCTGAATATCCAAGAGTTTCTCTCTTCTACTCTTATGACCCTTTCTTGCTTTTCCAAGAACCCTTCCCAGACTCATTCTCCTTTGCTCTCCTCCCACCCTTCTTTTACTGCTTTTCCAATGTTATAGAGAAATTAAATCAATACTATGGGCAACCAGATGTGCTGCTACCTCCCGGTGAAGAAGTTTGGTTTGCAATCTAGGCTTTGCCTTTACCAGCTTTAGATCTTGTGGTCTGATGTTAGAGCTGTGTTTTGCAGTTCTTAGGAAGCACACACGGTTCATGGGTCCCCTCCGCCACCACACCCACTGTCAATACCACTTGGAAGAGGGCATCCTTGGCAAGTCAGATCCTTCCCTCACCCATCCACTGGATGGCACTGTTATTTGGGACAGTTCAAAGAAGCAGCGGTGGGTAGAGAAGGTGTACACTCCTCAAATTGGTACCTAAAAGTAAGCAGGAGCAGCAACTGCCCACGCAAAGCAATCAAGACTCCTCAGAGGGCTTCCAAATGCCTCCCTCTGTGGCCTGACCTCCAGAGAGGAGAGAATAAGACCTGTTTCTGGGAGACCAGCATGCTTACTGAGCAAAGATGCTACGGTAACTATACATACGCATTGCTAAGACAGTTTGTCAAAATAGCTAGCATGTGACATAAGGATTCTAAAGGAACAGGACACAGGATATGTAAATTTTGTCCATGAATGATGCTGGACAACCAGGAAGCAGCACGGGAGCGTCAGTGTCTGTACCAAGGTGGCAAACAGAAGGTCAGAGGACTTGCAGAGGTCAACTACTTTCACGCAGGAGACAAATTCCTCCCTTCTCACGAACTACTGATTACAAGATCCGTGGTTACAAGATCCGAGTGCTCCATTTAGAGCCTTTCTAATCTCATTTTGATTAGTCCACTACACTTTGAAGTTAAAAGAGGCTACTTCTATTTACTGCTCCCCTCCTATGTCCCTCACTCCCCGCTGCTTCTGCTGGTCATTTCTGGATTTGTTTGTCCATCATGGGGCTTGGGCAGGAGACTTAAAGCCCCAGACATGAAGGGGACAGCAAGGGACAGATGATCAAATATTCCCAGCGACAAAGACAACCAGACATGAAGAACAGAGGTGTTGGGGGCAGAGGACATAGAAGGCAGCAGAGAAATAAACATTCATAGTGTAGTGGTGAAAAATGTCCATGTTGGAGTCAGGCAAATTTGGAATTAGCATTCATTTAGTTTTTTAATTTTATAATTTGAGTGAGCCCCCAGAAGTACTGAGGTCTAAAATCCTAGGACCTTCTCTCTCATACCCTTAAACAGCGGATAAATTGTAACAATGTTCACGTTTGGATACCTCATATTATAAGAAAGTTCTTTCTTATGCCTCCATTGTGTAAACCTACATAATACGATGCACATGTGGTTAAAAAGCTGGCTTAAAACTCAAGATTCAAAAAACTAAGATCCTGGCTTCCAGTTCCATCACTTCATGGCAAATAGATGGAAAACAATGGAAACAGTGACAGACTTTATTTTGGGGGGCTCCAAAATCACGGCAGATAGTGACTGCAGCCATGAAATTAAAAGACGCTTGTTCCTTGGAAGAAAAGCTATGACCAACATAGAGAGTATATTAAAAAGCAGAGATGTTATTTTGCCAACAAGGTCTGTCTAGTCAAAGCTATGGTTTTTCCAGTAGTCACGTATGGATTTGAGAGTTGGACCATAAAGATGGCTGAGTGCCAAAGAATTGATGCTTTTGAACTGTGGTGTTGGAGAAGACTCTTGAGAGTCCTTTGGACTGTGAGGAGATCAAATCAGTCCATCATAACGGAAATCAACCCTGAATTTTCATCAGAAGGACTGATGTTGAAGCTGAAGTTCCAATATTTTGGCCGCCTGATGCAAAGAGCTGACTCATTAGAAAAGACCCTGATGTTGGGAAAGATTGAAGGCAGAAGGAGAAGGGGACGACAGAGGATGAGATGGTTGGATGGCATCACCAATTCAATGGACACAAGTTCAAGCGAGCTCTGGGAGATGGTGAAAAATGGGGAAGCCTGGCGTGCTGCAGTCCATGGGGTCACAAAGAGTCGGACACAACTGAGCAACTGAACAACAGAGTGTTATGCACATGTGGTTTTAATTTTGCATCTAATATTAAATTTAAAATCCCAAAATAAATTACAGTATATCAGGATGTTTTTCTAACTCAACGTGTGGGTCTGCAGTTACTAAATAAAGACACTCACTTTATCTTTCTTATGCTGATGTCCATGAGTGTTGTTAAGATTTATATTTAGAACCTTTTAAATCAGAATGTAAAGACAGGAAATCTCTTTCTCCAAACCACTTTATCACCTCAAAATATTAGCTATTTATTCAACTCCATTTTCCTCAAATAAAATTAAAAATGCATAGATAACAAAGAAGAAATTCTTTTAGTCCCGTGTTTAAAAAATTCTGCTCTGAAAAAAAAAAAAAATTCTGCTCTGGGGGATACTTCACAAAGACTTCATAAATAAACTTTATAGATCTGGGGCAAATATCTAAAACAAAATAGAATTACATGTATCCTGCTATTAAAGAATCTTTCAAAATTATTAATAAATAAATATTTTCCTCTGGTTTTCTAGGCATTTTATTATAATGCTCTCAATTTTTAGAAAGTTTCAACATGTATTTTCCTTTTAAAACCAACAGCTGGTTTATGAAAAAGGAGGAAATCAGCCATGAGAAGGAAATTCTGCTATTTGTGACAATATGGATGGACCTTGGGGGCATTAGTAAATGAGATTATTAACAAATCCTTTAAATTTTACTTAATATCATAGTTGCAGTCTGTATTTTTTAGCAGTCTTTTCAGTCATAATAGTATATACCCTTAACTCCTCACAGTCTACATAAAGTTAATATTGTAATACTTAATACATAGAAACTTTGAAATCATATAGGTTTCTTTAATTTTGACAAACTTGATGCTATAATTGATATATATATATATATATAATTTAAATCCATTTTGAAATTACAGGATAATGTTCTGCTATTTTGTTTTAAATAGTCCATTTGTTTTTTAAAATTAAATAGAAAAAATATTTTACATTTACCAAGATATTTACCATTTCTTTGTTGTAGTTGTTCAGTCACTAAGTCAGGTCTGACTCTGTGACCCCGTGGGCTGTAGCCTGCCAGGCTCCTTTGTCCGTGGAATTTCCCAGGCAATAATACTGGAGTGTGTTGCCATTTCTTTCTCCAGGGGATTTTCCTGACTCAGGGATTGATCCTGCCTCTCCTGTATTGGGAGGCGAATTCTTTACCACTGAGCTACCTGGGAAGCCCTCTGATATTCTTTACTCCTTCTCAAAGATACACGTTTTCTTATATCATTGCCCTTCAGACTAAAGGAATTCTCTTAGCATCTTATATTGAAGTTCTGTTGGCAATGAATTCTCTTAGATTTGTGAGGTACCAGTTTTTGTTTGTCTCTCGCCAATATTTTTGCAAAATATCATAAAAAATCAATGTGTATTTCACGACAATGTCAACTTGCTCTAAGTGTCTATAAATGTTTGATATCATCTTTTGGATTTATCTCATTGTTAACTGGTAACAAATAGTTCATGAAGGGTTCTACAGGTTGCTCACTGTAATAACTGGTTTCATAAGCATACACTTTTGCTGGCTTTATTTCCTTCCCTGTCTCACTTCTCTACCTCTCTATTGGTGTGTTTTGGGATCACCTCCCAAATAAACTACTTGAGCTCAAATGCTTCCTCCAGTCTGCTTCTGGAAGAATCCAATCTAAGACACAAGGAAATCCAGCTAAAGTATCAAATATAACACTAATTGGAGGGGTTAGTACTGTCAATAAACAAATTAAAATGTTCTCTTTTACTCAATGAAAGAGAAACTCATAAACTTTAGATGTTAAACCGCTGACTAGAATCTTTGAAGTTGAAAGATGAAACTAAAAACAAATGTGACTCAGACCCATAATTTCATTCCAAAGTAGAGAAAAATCTGATTTCAGAATTCCGATTATATGCTGCTACCATCCATCTGGTAAAAGAATGCCATTTTCTTTGTGAGTCATGTGATTTGATGATTTCCTTCATAATGTCACAGTAAGCCATCAAAACAATAACTATTTTTTTCCCCTTTGGCTTAAATAGTGGCTTATAATTGGACATGAAATGTTTCTACATCAGTTAAAATAAACAAAGTCCCTTTCTTTTTGTCCTAAGATGACCTCCTTTATCCTAGTGCTTGACTACAATCCTACAGTTGGGAACAGAATGAGTGTAAGGACCAGAATGCAAAAATATAATTTGAGTTTGAGCTTTTAAAGGTAGAGTAACCAGGATGAGTTATTGGCATAGAAAATATCTTCTTTTTCATTAATGGTATGTATGAAATAGGGAAACTCAGCAAGATTTTAGCATCATGTAATGAAAGTATATAACTTTTGAGTTTCATTCCTGCCAGCTCCAGCTTGAATTCTAATCTTGCCAGTTACTACATATATGATATATGTAAGTTTCTGTAATGAATTTAGTGATTATATCTATCTCTTAGGAATATTGAAATTTAAATAACTTAATGATATATTTGAAAATATCTAGCACAGTTGAAGAGAGAGAGAAACTTTTTTAAAAAGTTATAGTTGTCTGATTTCTGTAAGTGTGGAAAAAAAGGATGTGAAAGAAAGTATCATGTGATATTGGGAGTTAAGGAGTATTCCAGTAAAAGCAATGATTGTCTACTGTTGTTTATCATTGTTCTACCAGATAGAATTTGCCAGTCCAATTCCCTCTTCTCTGTCAACAGGAAGGGAGCTAGCTTAAATGAAGTACAGTGCATTGAACAGATGCCTCTCTGGCTTTTTTTGATTGTGCTCTGTGGAATGAAATGAAGCTCAAAAAAAAAAAAGAAAATCAAAGTCAAGTCTGCTGCATATGAGGCCACAAGGACATTCAATGTAACCATATCATAAATCATCAAAGAGAAATGCCAGGGAAGATCTATGCTTCTAGGACAGCTCGCTTCATTTAATATATCTAATGCTGCCGTAATAGCAACTCTTTAGTTCCCTTTTCCCTTTGTTCAATGGTAATTGTCCTTCTGCTGGACCATTCATCTCTCACAGATTTGTCTCCTGACTGGGAGATGTGTACAACTGGTTGTGAGTTATGGGTTTTTAGCCTGGAAAACCTTGTTTCAGTTTGGTACTATTCAGAGTTGAAGTGAAGAGCAACCAAAAGCACAGGGGGGGAGAATGACCCTTGGAAAAGCTGGCTGAATAAAAGAGGGAAGTTTGATAAAAATTCCTTCACTTTCTGCTGTATTTCCTTAATAAAGAACAAATAACGAAAGAAACTAGTTTTGGCGAATAATTAGGAGTATGGCAATAGTGATATAAAATGTCACAAGGATGCCAATTTAAGAGCCCAAATACAGTGTGTCAGAGTCTTTTACAATCATAAATGGGTCATGATGAAATTTTCATAATGTAGTTTGAAGCCAGTGAGTTAAAACGATCAAATATATCTTCACTTGAAATCAGTGTCCTAAAAACAATATGGGGCTTCTCTGGTGGCTGAGATGGTGAAGAATCTGCCTGTAATGTGGGAGACCCAGGTTCAATCACTGGGTTGGGAAGATCCCCTGGAGAAGGGAATGACTATTCACTCCAGTATTTTTGCCTAGAGAATTCCAAGGACAGAGGAGTGTGGTGAGCTACAGTCCATGCAATATACAACCTACAAAAATTCCTTAGGGTTTGACAAATACACTAGGACTACTCAAAGTCACGAAACCATGAAGTACTGAAAGTTTAAAAGCTTTCGTCCTTCTCAAGTATGTAGCTACATCTCCCACTAGAGAGCTATTCAAGCACAAAGGAGATGAATAGATTTAGCTGAGAATTTGAAAGCAAAAATTGATCAAAATACAAAGGCTCAGCCCCAAAGAAAATTATGAGTGAGTAAAAATAGAGTAAGTAGCATTAGTATTCTGATTTTACTTCACACACTACTTATGAATCCTTTAGAAATAAACACAAAAAGAAACATTCCAATAACACAAGAGATCCCACATAAGCCTACAAAAGGAAAAATTAAAAGCTGAGAACAGAAAGCATTATAAGAGGGTAAGGTAAGCACCCAGGGTAGCTGGTTAGAAGCAGCTGGTATAATAAATATATATTATATATATTTCTTGATGAGGTACATAGTCCAACATTTTTCTTGATTTGTAGCCACAAAAGCAAGATGGATTTCCTTATTTTCATTCACAGCAGTACACAATACAAATATAAAACCCAACTTTTAAGGGACTAGAACACATGCAGCCTAACCAAAGCATTCACTTTATCTTCCAAAGGACCAAGACGACAACAGCAGAAAGCAAAGCAATGCTCTGAGGATATTAAGCATTCAAGTTCCCTTTAAAATTCATATAGCAGCTCCTGAAATTTTTATTGTTTAAATGATTCCATCTAAATTCTCTTTTCCTGTCTGGTTGAGTCCATTTAAATTGATCACCAGTGGAGTTAATCATCACAAGTCAGAACCTGCACTTTGAAAGGGGTGTGACTTTAACATGATTTAATGCTTATTCTTGACCTCTTCTTTCTTCCTTTTAAAGGACATACCTGGTAGATGCAAAGCTGGTGAGGATTCTTTCTGTCAAGAGCAATGAGCCTTGTTCCCAGTAGCTTGCAGCCAGTCTTTCCTGATCTTCTATAGGATACTGACGGACCAAAATCTACGAAGTTAGAAATCCTTGCTCAAGTGGCAGGGGTGAAGTTTGCCCTTCAGTCTTGTGTGAAACTAAAACCTCTTTAGTACATTCACTCGCATGCATTACCTTCACACCACAGGTTTGCATTTGTTTTCTTGTGCTGACAATACAGCAAGTCCAACATTACATAGAATATCCCATCTTATAGGTTATATTTTTGGCATATCCTAGATTAGTGACATTTACATAGAAGTAAGATTTTAGAGAAGCTGAATTTATGGCAGGAAACAAAGCCCATGCCTGAGTGGTCTGCTGTTTAATTCACAGTCCCCAGTTAGTACTGAAGCCTCAGTTGCATTCTCACCAAGATCTGCAAAGAAGCTGACTGTCCCCTCCAACAGTCATGGGAACGTAATGCATTCATTATAAAGACCTTCCTTCCGGTCTCCAGTCCCATATTGCTCTATAATTCAGGGAAGCTAGATGAATTATAGCATATTTTTATATGCTATATAAAAATGCAACATATTTAGCTACGACAGGTGATTTCCACCAGACAGAAAATCTGGTTCAGCACTTAAGCATTTTCACCCCACACTTAGTCATTGAGTTTAGCAGGAGTCTTCTTGCTGAGTGTTCAGAAAAAAAAAGAGCTGAAAGCCTAATACTAATCATGGTGTCATGTCCCTCCACCCCAAGTGCTAATCCAGACAACTATGACAATTAAAAGAAAGATACACCAGTCTCCGCCACATAAGGGACTACGTGATTGAGGAGGTTATAATAAGAACAGCAAACCATCCAACACAGAAAAAGAGACAACATAAGACTATGGCCTCAGAAGATTAGCAGAGAGGAAAACTGAGACTAGTCAAGAAAACCTGGGGAAGTTCAAACAGTTTGTATAGATCTGGGTCCAAGTTTTGGTTAGACCATGTCTTAGCTATGTCATTTTAAATAAATTGCTTAACTTCTCTAAGGCTAAATTTCTTAATCTTAAAATTGGGGTGATAATACCTACTGCATAGTGTGCACAGAGTGATAAAATAGAGGAATAAAGAGGAATAAAATGATGATGCATAAATGTTAGCTAGGATGACAGAAATGTTACCAGAGCAGGGGTAATTAAACAGAAGCCACATGTTAATCTAATGGGGTTAAGGGATACAACCCTGAGAGATGACCTTAAAAATGTGTTCAGTTCAGTTCAGTCACTCAGTCATGTCTGACTCTTTGTGACAAAATGTGTAGTATCAATTACAAAATGTGTAATGAGGCCTATTAACAGCAAGCCTCAGATATTCAGCTCAAGAGTTTGGGTTTGGAGTATGGACTAACCAGGATTCACAATCATGTGGAAAATATAAAAGAAGAAACGTTTTTGATGGTTAGGCTGGAGATGATGACTAACAGTAACTTTAATGACACTTACTATGCACCAGGCACTGTTTTAAGTGCACTAAGCATTATCTCAGTTAATGATACTACAGAGGAAGTGCAAGGAAAGCTGAGAGGCAATGGGAGGAAGGCAGTAGTGAGAAGATAAGAAGCCTGAGTGTCATGGTGGCTATAGAGAGAGATGGAGAAATATGGTAGACACTTGGAATGAGGACAAATGAGAGAAAAGGGTCACAGTAGTTGACACCAGAAGGCTAGAGCATATGATTCCTCGATTAAGATGAAAAGTGATGAACAGCAGTTGTAAGAGAACTTTCCACTGACAATTCCCCTTTCTTGTCAACCTTGATTTAGTTCTTCAGCTCCCTTTACCCTCTAGCAGTTCACACCTTTTGTGTGACTGTTGGATGGAATCCAGTTGTGCCTTTTACATTTCTTGACAATGTGCACATGCTTTAAGACCCTTTGTTGGTTTTTCAGTTGTTGCTTTCCTCCACTCATCCTTAAAATTGACTCAGTTGTTCTTTTGATTTTTCAGTTTGCACCACATCTTCAGGTACTTATTCTACAAAGTACACATGAAAACTCCAAAGAGGCAAAAATGCTACAGAATCCATATGTGACTTATTGAATAAACCATTAAATAAAGATCATTCTCAACTTCCCAGAAGGAGAAATAATTAAAAATTGATACCACAGTTTAGAAAGAGAGTGGGAAAAAATGTTTCGGAGATGAGAGACATTCTGGGCTTCTCAATCCACAATAATTCCTTTATAGAAAAGTCAAAAATTACTCAAAATAGAGGTTTGTTCCTAGATATATGACAGGCCCTTTCTAAGTGACAAGATGGGTCCTAATTTTAATGAACATTGTGACACACCCATCAATTATCTTTGAATGTGAATGTGACCATATGAGGGTACACAAGCTGAAGGGTAGGTAATTTCAGTCAGCACATCCCTGCATATCTGTCAACAGTTGTCAAAAATCTAAATGACCCACACTAGATAAAATTAATTTTGTGTCTAAAAAGAACCTCACCTGCATATTCAAAACACCTTTGGCTTAAAATCATGCAGAAAAAAATTACACAGCAACCCACAGTAAAATATTGTGCTCAAGTACAGTAATGAGGAAAGCAGGGCAGGGAACAACTTGGAATTCAGAGCTAAAGAAGTTAAAACTATCAATGGAAGCTAAGGTTGTCATGGAAACCTAATGTAATTGAGGAGCCAGGAAAGCCACTGCTTAGCTATATCACCCTGAAAGGTACAGATGCTATTCAGAACAATTGGAATTGACTGAGAAGATAACTCTCAGAAACCAGTAAATGAGTTGGTGATGGGTCTAAAAATGACAAATAAAGGATTGGAATGATGAAGGTAAGGAATAGAGGATTCAGGTGGTCCCAAGTAGAAAACAAGAAAATCCCTTCAGGCACACGTAGAGTTGAATAGGAAAATAAGAAATGAGAAAAAAGTAATTAGGATTGGCTGGATATTCTAATAAAATTAAGGATGACACTGAAGTTGCATAGTAAAGGAGGAAAATTGGAAAGCAAGAACATTCTTTCACTATAGTATTAATCATACCATCATGTATGAATGGCTAATATATGATCTTTCTGTAGACTATGAGCTTCTGGAGAATCCGCCTCTGTTTTTCATTACTTCTCCAGCTCTCCACTCTTAGGGGGCCCAGCATAGTGTAGGCACTCAACCAAGGTGTGTTGAACAGCAATAATTGCTACTATATGTTTAAAAGTGAACTGTGGTACAGTTACTGCAAAAGCTGTATTAGTTTGCTGTGGCTGCCATAACCGAATAGCACAGACTGCGTGGCTCTGACAACAGAAACTTATTTCCTGGGGCTTGAAGTCCAGGATCAAGGTGTCAAGAGGTTTGTTTCACTCTGGGGCCTCTCTCCTTGGCTGACAGATGGCTGTTTTCTCACTGTGTCCTCACAGGCCTTTCCTTGGTATCTCTTCCTCTTCGTATAAGGACACCAGTCATATCAGATTAAGATCCCAACACAAGAGCCCTATTTGAAATTATTAACCTCTTTTTATCTCCAAACATGGTTACACTCTGAGGTACAGGGGGTTAAAACTTTCACATATGAATTTTAGGTTGAATTCAGTCCACAACACAGCATACTTGACTCTTAAAGACATGAGTTTGAACTCTCAGGTCCACCTATGCACAGATATTCTTCAATAAGTACCACGTGACTACACCAGTAGAGGTTTGTTGAATCCATGGATGCAGAATCACAAATATAGTAATTGAACATCATGGAATTTGGTATCCAAGGCAGGTCTGGAACTAATCCCCTGAGGATGCTACAAGATGACCGTATATAGCTCATCTTGTTCAATCATCACCCCCATATTAGTATTGCTCTTTTGCAGAAGAGGCAATTTGAATCTCAGAAAGATTATGTAACTCATTAGTGGTCATACAGCTAGAAAAGAGCCAAATGAGGATTTAAACATAGGTTTACTGACTTCAAAGTCCACATTCTTTACAATGTACTCCAATGAAAGAATAAAATGGAAGTTAAAGGTGAATTGGGAAAGTTAACCTAATAGGTATAGTTCTAGCATCATCATTAGGCTTAGAATATAAAGGTCACCTAGTAATACTGTATGACTCTTCAGTCTCATAAATGAGGAGACTGAGCTTCAGGGAGGGGAAGTTTGGTCCTTAAAGATTCATTTTGTGTCTAAAATTTCCAGTTTTGCTTCATAAGAATTGCTCCCTCAGTCAACATCAGGTAAATTCTTCAAGTCTCCAGGTAAAAGACTAGAGACAAGGGCTTCTGAGAAAATAAACAAAGAATACACTGAAGCCAGCCTCATGCAGTACAAGGCATGACATGGAAATCTGTACAAAGATAGGATCATCTTCTACCTGTAGGAACTAATGGCACTAAAAACATATTTTGTTGTGGTTTTTGCTTTCTTTGAAAAAATTTTAAAACCAAAGCTGATCTTTTTCTATTAAACTCTGCTGATTTCTTCCTGTTCATTTAAATAGGACATCTCTAGAATTAAGTGGCAAATTTGCCCTATGTTTTCCTGAAAAGAAAAAAAATGAAAGAAAATGACTTTAAACATTCCAATCAGTCCACTTGATTCTCCTACTAAGGAAGTGGTGATTTATTTTTCCAATTTTAGAGACTTAGGAGAACCCCAGAAAATCAGCCACTCTCCAGGTCTCTCACATTTGATGAGGACTAATGAGGGTCTCATTAATAAACTGATGCAGAGAGATAAGGTGGTAGCTGACAAATTCTATTTCAGTCTCTAACTGTTACTCGCTCTCCATTACCCTTGTGAATTTTCAACTATAACAAGCCCATTTGTGGAATCCTCCTTGTGAGGGACAATGGTCTTCAAGAAGAAAATTTATCCTGCAGGCTCACAGGCAACTAAAATTAATAGATTGACTGGGAGGCCCACCATGTTGGGCTATATGTAATCCCATAGTCCTCTGCACTGCTCTTGGAGCAGATCTTACCAATGAACAGGATATGTTCCAGGGTTTTGTGTGCTGCTTGTTGGGGCTCTTTACTTTCTGTAGCCCCACTATTCCTCCCCTCCTCAACCCACTAGACTATTTCATGAGCTCTAGAGTTTGCTTCCTGAAGCAGAACTAGGAAGACTGAAGAATTTTTCCTCAAATTAATGGCTCTACAGCTAGATGGAACTGATTTAACCCCTTGGGGATGGATATAACCCCTCTCCCAGCAAGAGAGTTTGAAAATCTGGTAAATTCTAGCCATTCCTAAAAAGTGATTTTGCTGCCTCATGATTCGTAGCACGCAGAGCTCAATGAAATGCAGTGAGGCCCTGTTATAAGGTACCCTGCCATGGAGGAGGTTATGTAGAGACAAGGCCACAGAAGGCAAGACTTGCAACACTTGGAGAATCCTGATTTGGGATGGATGGAAGCAAGAGGGAGGTGCCCAAAGGGAAGTAGGGAAGCTATCATGGTAAATCTGTAAACTCCAGCATTTACTGAGCACCAGCTATATTCCAGGTATTGTGCTGCACTTTGGGCTTAGTGCAAGCATAAACAATTCCCTGGTGGCTCAGCTGGTAAAGAAATAGCTTGCAATGTGGGAGACCGGGGTTCGATCCCTGGTTTGGAAAGATGCCCTGGAGAAGGGAAAGGATACTCACTCCAGTATTCTGGCCTGGAGAATGCCATGGACTGTATAGTCCATGGAGTCGCAAAGAGTCGAATACAACTGAGTGACTTCTACACACACACAAACAATGCAAAGTCCCTCCCTGGGAGGTGCTCAGGACTGAAATTAAATGTTTTTTCTGTTTTTTTTTTTTTTTTCTCAGATGAAATTTCAATCATGAATACAGTAGCATTTATTATAAACTTAGAAAATCCATAATCAATCTTTGATATAACTAGTACTCATGAGAATCAGCTTTTCTTCCTAGTTACTGCTCTGCCTCATGGTCTTTCAAATGATATTGGTCACCTTAGATGTTTAGAATTCCTAACAAATGACTCTCAATTAATGAGTTAAATGAGAAATTTATCTACTTATCTACTATCATGTCAGTGTTTCTATACATTATATAGTAGCCAAAATTTTTCGAAAGATCATACATTTTTAAAGAGTTCAGATTTTGTGGTTAAGGAATAGAGGGTGGACACCAGGGAGTTTTTGACCTTTCCCATTTTTTAAGAGGACGAGAGGACTGTGCACGTTGCCAGAGAGAAGCTCTGGGGCACAGAGATCCTCTTCCTTTCCTTTCTGCAGGTTCAACCCCAGCTTCAGTAGAGCTCAAACCCTGCCTATGACAGAGAGAGCAGGAGCAATTAAATAATTCCTGTGTCTGCAAGCTCTATAAAGAAAAGGCAAAATGCTAGGCATCAACAGACACCAAATCAGAATTAAAAACTGCTTTCACTGAAATTATAAGGTGCATCCTGTTTCTTGTCATCTCATCCCAGCTGAGAGAAGAGACTCTAACTAACCTCAGAGAAAAAGCAAAATGAATGACACTCATGGCGGCCAGGCCTAGACAGAATATCTTGAGAACAAGTAAAGAAGCCACTTGGTGGAGAAATTAAAGCTCCTCTTCACAGCCTATAAAGAGGAACTATTAATTTTTTTTGTCTTACTGACACACTTGTTCTCTTCTCAAGAGTTCATTTCAATCCTTACAGCTACTGTCATCATTTTTGTTCTTTGCCAAGAAAGCTAGGTAGTTTAAAAGTAATTTCAGACTGAAGTTAAAGATCTGTCTTATCCCCAGTTTTTCTTCACTTGTGTCCTATTTTCTCTCTAGGAAGGTGTAAGTGGTGAACACAACAAAAAAAGAATTAGAATTATTATAGTTAGGCTTTTATTTTAAATGAATATCAACTTTAAAAGACTAGACTTACATTTCAAAAGTATGAAAATTGGACTGCTGGTATTAGAATCATCTGGGGATTATTATTTTTTATAACAGCTTTATTGAGAAATAATTCACTTTTCACCTGCTTAAAATGTGCAATTCGATAATTCTTACCATATTCACAGTTACACAACCATCAACGCAACCAATTGTGGAGATTTCCATCATTCCCAGAACAATCCATACACCCATTAGGAGTTACTCTCCTTTTCTCCCCAGCCTCCTCAGCTCTAGGCGACACCCAATCTACTTTCTGTCTCTATGGATTTGCTTATTTGGTGTATTTTGTACAAATGGTATTATAAAATATGTGGCCTTTTGTGACTCAGTTCTTTCATTTATCAAGATGTTTTCAAGGTTTATCTTCATTGTAGCAAGTATCAGCACTGCATTTCTTTTTACAACTGAACTGTGCTTCACATTTTAAAAAAATCCATTTATCAGTTGACAGACATTTGGGTTGTTTTCACTTTGGGACTATTATGAATAATGCTGCCATAAACATTTGTGCACAATATTTTTTATAGACATGTGTTTTCAGTTCTATTGGTACATATCTAGGAATGGAATTGCTGGCTCTTCTGGCAAGTCTATGTTAACACTTGAGGAACTTCCAGACTGTTCCCAAAGTGGCTACACCATTTTCCATCCCACTAGCAGTGTGTAAAGATTCTAATTCCTATGCATCCTTGCCAACACTTGTTTTTATCTATCTTTTTTAATACAGCCAGCTTAGTGGGTGTGAATTGGTATCTCATTGTGGTTTTGATTTGTACTTCCCTGATGGTTGGGATTATTATTAAAATTCATATTCCTGGCTTATGACCTGACCCTGAATTAGAATCAATGAGTATGCATTTTACTGAGACTTGTATATCCATTATCTGTTCCTGTGTAACAAATATTTATTCTCTCTCACAGTTCTTGCAGGTCAGCTATTCAGGAGAAGCTTAGTTGAGTATTTCTGGTTTGTTATCACATAACGTTCTATTAGATATCAGTCAGGGCTGCAGAAATGTGAAGACTTGATTTGAACAGGAAGATCCACTTTCAGGTCTGCTTTGGGGGCACACAGTTTGTGCAGTCTTACAAGCACCATGCTCAGAAGGGTTTCACACACTTGATTTAATGCACTGCTGTTGCCATCTTGATATTCTTATATAACTTGTTATCATTGAACTTGTGCTTTGTAAGTAAAGTCCAATGAAACTGGGAGTATGTGTGAGCAGAGGAGGTATGTACAACGTGCATGTCTGTGTTCCTTGGGTCTCCATTTGCATTTTATGATTATGTATCAACATAGCATTCTGGGGAACCT
The DNA here is from genome assembly GCF_910594005.1 of Cervus elaphus. NCBI lineage: Eukaryota > Metazoa > Chordata > Mammalia > Artiodactyla > Cervidae > Cervus > Cervus elaphus. The sequence continues at coordinate 49,575,206 of NC_057843.1, read as the reverse complement.
ATCATGAATGAGTTTAGTGAGATTTAAAGTCAGTACAAGGTAGGCATTTATATTTAGGACTGTGTAAATGGAGGTGCTGAGAGTCCAGAGAGGCCATACTTTTTGTTAGAACCAGAATTTGCTATGAACATAGTAAAGACTTCCTGTGGCCTTGGAGGTGAAGAAGGAGAAGAGAAGAGGGATAAAGCTGTAGAGATGACCAAAGTCCTACAGTGCACCATGGGCCTGTTCCATGTTCCCATTCAAACTCCTAGGAAAGTTACCAAACCCACTAGATGCTTTGCAGGAGTGTCTTTTTTGTGTGTGAAAACCAATATAAGGTTTTAGTTTGGAGTATAGAATAATGCAGGAGAAGGGAGACACAGCACAGATGGGTACAGATATAAGGGTTATAATAGTCATGTATGGATGTGAGACTTGAACCATAAAGAAGGCAGAGCATGAAAGAATTGATGCTTTCAAACTGTGGTGCTGGAGAAGACTCTTGAGAGTCCCTTGGACTACAAGGAGATCCAACCAGTCGATCCTAAAGGAAACCAACCCTGAATATTCACGGGAAGGGCTAATGCTGAAGCTGAAGCTCCAATACTTTGGCCACCTGATGTAATGAGCTGACTCAATGGAAAAGAACTTGATGCTGGGAAAGACTGAGGGCAAGAGGAGAAGGGAGTGACAAGATGGTTGGATGGCATCACTGCCTCAATGGACGCGAGTTTGAGCAAACTCTGGGAGATAGTGAAGTACAGGGAAGCATGGCGTGATGCAGTCCATGGGGTCACAAAGAGTCAGACACGACTTAGTGACTGAACAACACCATAAAGGATAGAGGGGATCAAGAAGCATTTTAATTTTTTGAATAAATGATGCTCACTTTCTAGATACGAAGAACTAGACTATCCCATATTCTGAATTAAGTGAGTCCCATTGCTTGGGTATTTCCAAGATCTCAAGTTTTGGCTGTTGTTTGGGGGCATATCTGGGCTAGAGACCACAATGCTGAGCCTAACCGAAACCTGTGGATCCCTCCCACATCCATAGTGTCAGCTATGGTTGACACAAGAGACAGGAGGAAGAAGGAAGGCCTTGCTGGGCTGTGGGGGAGCTGCTGGGGACATACAACCACATGAAACATTGGTATCTGAGGAATGTGAAGCAAAGGGGAAGAGGAAATGGGATATTCTGGTCTCTAGGTACAATTGCTGCTGAGTCTTGGCATGGCTTGCCCTGCAGCCCATTGTCATTCACTAATTGGTAGAATGTCCTCCTTGTTATACTGCCTCCATCAAAAACCCACTGAAGGAGCAAACCTGCTTGTCAAAGCACTGGCTTCATTGGCTGTGGTTCTTCAACCTGCATGGCCCTCATGCCTGAAAAATGCTGGGTGCAGCACGATGCTGCACACAACCAGGCCAGCAAGCACCAGACTAGTGAGACAAGGGACCTCGCCTCTGCTCAGCTGAGCCTTATTGACAAGACCTTGCTTTGCTGTTTCAAACGACCAGTAGAAAGATGATAGACCACAGCTCTGAATCAGAAGCTTTTCTTCCTGGACACAAATTGAAAGAATAAATTGCTCAGGAAGAAAACTATTCTTGTGATTTATTTTACATTTCAAAATCAGTGGCCTATGTTAGGAAGGAATGTTTAGTATTATTGTAACCTGTATTACTACCTATTTTTAATATAATTGCATATGTGCTTTGACCTGCGGTCCCATGTAACTCAACATGCACTTTGGCTTCTAGACTCATCTACCCAATTGTTTACTCAGCCCTTCAGTTTGAAGGCTTAAAGAATATCTCAAGCTAAACACAACTAAAACCAAACTGCTAATTTCCCATAGACTCCTGTCCCACCCATCCAGCCAAACCTGTCTTCATCTCATTAAATGTCACCTCCATTCATTCTGTTGCTCAGGCCAACACTTATGATCAATCCGTGTACCCTGTTCTTGACCAATCTTTGTCTAGAAGGATCTCTGTCAAAATAGTCACATACCTTGCTCCTTCAGGTCACCAATGTCTCGTAGCAATATTTTTTTGGATTTATCTCCTAAAATAAAGGAAATAAAAGCAAAAATAAATGAATGGGACCTAATTAAACTTAAAAGCTTTTGCACAGCAAAAGGAAGCATTGACAAAAAAAAATAACCTACTGAATCGGAGAAAATATTTGCAAATGATGTGACCAATATGGGGTTAATATCAAACATACAGAACAGCTCATACAACTCAACATTGCAAGAACAAAAACCTGATTTAAAAAATGGGCAGAAGACCTGAACAGATATTTTTCGGAAGAGGAAATGCAGATGTAATAGGCACATGAAAAGGTGCTCAACATCACTAATCATCAGTTCAGTTCAGTTCATTTCAGTCGCTCAGTTGTGTCTGACTCTTTGCGACCCCATGAATTGCAGCATGCCAGGCCTCCCTGTCCATCACCAACTCCCGGAGTCCACCCAAACCCATGTCCATTGAGTCGGTGATGCCATCCAGCCATCTCATCCTCTGTCGTCCCCTTCTCCTCCTGCCCCCAATCCCTCCCAGCATCAGGGTCTTTTCCAATGAGTCAACTCTTCACATGAGGTGGCCAAAGTATTGGAGTTTCAGCTTCAGCGTCAGTCCCTCCAATGAACACCCAGGACTGATCTCCTTTAGGATGGACTGGTTGGATCTCCTTGCAGTCATCAGGGAAATGCAAATCAAAACAACAATGTGATGTCACCTGATACCTGCCAGAATGGTTAGCATCAAAACGAACACAAATAACAAGTTTGAGAAAAGGCATGGAGAAAAGGGAACCTCTATACACTGTTGGTGGGAATGTAAATTGGTGCAACCACTATGGAGAACAGTATGGAGGTTTCTCAAAGGAACTAAAAATAGAATTGCTATGTGTGTAGGTTGTTCAAGTGTCCAGTCGCTCAGTTGTGTCCAACTCTTTGCAACCCCATGGACTATACCTGCCAGGGTCCTCTGTCCACGGAATTCTCCAAGCAAGAATACTGGAGTGGGTAGCCATTCACTTCTCCAGGGGATCTTCCCAACCCTGGGATCGAACCCAGATCTCCCACATTGCAGGCAGATTCTTTACCCTCTGAGCCACCAGGGAAGCCTCTACATGAACTGCTATATGATCCAGCAATTCCACTCCTAGGTATATGTATAAAAATAATAAAAACTATTTGGAAAGATACTTGTACCCCAATGTTCATAAAGACACACCCTGTCTTTTGACTATTGGGTTTTTAAGATTCATCCATTTTGTTGCATAACGTTTCATTGTGTGACTATGACCTAATTCCACTGTCCCATAGACAGGCACTTGGGATGTTTCCAGTTTATCCTATTACAGACTGTGCTGCAATGAGCACACTTTTATTTCTATTATGGTGCACACGTGCAAGGGTTTCTCTGAGAATATAACTAGAAGTAGAATTGTTGGATTTCAGGTCCTGTAAACATTTATTTTATAAGATAATGACACATTGTTTTGTAAAGAATTTTTGCTTGTTTGCATTCTATTAGCATACATAAGGGGCTTTCCTGGTGGCTCAGTGGTAAAGAATCCTCCTGCAATGCAGGAGACTGAGAAGTGGGTTGGATTCCTGGGCCGGGAAGATCCTTTGGAGAAGGAAATAGAAACCCACTCCAGTATTCTTGCTGGGGAAATCCTATGGATAGAGGAGCCTGGTGGGCTACAGTCCAGGGGCTGCAAAGAGTTGGACAGGACTGAGCACAAATGCAGAAGAAGTAGTATCTGTTTAGCCATATTCTTATCAACACGTGGTATTTCGGACTTCTTTTTGATAGTTAATAGATGGAAAATAATACTTGACTGGGGTCTCAACTCACATTTTCCTGGTTGCTAATGAGGCTAGGTACCTTCTCAAAAGTTTGTTGGCCATTCAGGTTTCTTCTGCGCGCGTGTGTGTGCTTAGTCACTCAGTCGTGTCCGACTCTTTGCAACCCCATGGACTGTAGCCCGCCAGGCTCCTCTGTCCGTGGGGATTCTCAAGGCAAGAATACGAGAGTGGGTTGTCTGACCTCCAGGCAATCTTCCCAACACAGGGATCAAACCTAGGTCTCCCATATTGCAGGCGGATTCTTTACCAGCTGAGCTACCAGGGAAGCCCCAGGGTTCTTCTCGCAAATACCTATTCACACCATTTATCCTTTTATCTATTTAGTTCTTTTTCTTTATTTTTTAATACATGGATCTTATATACTTATATTTGTCACAAATATTTTCTCACCTTTTTTTTGGGGGGAGAGGTGGTTAGTTTTTTTCACTTTTTATTTGTACTATATGAAAGACAGAAGTTCTTAATTTTAATATAAGCAAACATTAATCTTTTCTTTGATGTTTAGTGCCTCTTGATTGAAGAAATTTTTTTCCTTATTTCACTTTCAAAAAGATATTCTTCTGTCATTTCTTCTAAATGCTCTAAAGTTTTGCCTTTCACATATAAGCCTTTAATCCATGATTACGGCAAGAGGTAGGGACATAATTTAATTTTTTCCCACATAGATAACTAATTGTCTGAGCAACATTATAAGACAGTAACTCTGTAATATATCATGTATTGATATATGTATGTGCCTATTTTATTGACTTTTCTTTTTTAAAAAAATTTATTTATTTTAATTGGAGGCTAATTACTTTACAATATTGTATTGGTTTTGCCATACATTGACATGAATCTGCCATGGGTGTACATGTGGTCCAGAAGCCATACCAACACCACATTGTCACAGTTAGTAAAGCTTTATAATAAACATTGATGTGGGTGGGACATATCCTACTATCCCATTGTCTATTCTTAGCATTTTGTTCTTTGATATGTTTCAGAAGCAACTTCTCGAATATCTAAACATTCTGTTGAGGTTGTTTTGTTTTTTTACTGGAATGCATTAAATTTATAGATCATATTGGGAAGAATTAAAATCTTTTGATATTGGATCTTCCTATGTGTATACCTGATAAATTTCACAATTTAAGTATTCTTTACTGTTTCTCCATAAAGTTTTATAATATCTCCAAACAGGTTCTGCACAGTTTTTGTTAGATTTACTTCCAAGTCTCTTATATTTTTATTGCTATTTTAAATATCATGCAGTTTTAAAAATAACAAACTTTAGCTAGTATTTTAAAATGAAATTAATGTTGGTATATTGATTTAATCTATGTTCAATTTGCTTTATTCTCTTATTTATTCTAATAAATAACATAAATCAGCAATCTTCAAATAATGAACATTACTCCCTTGTTAATCTCCATGCCTTTTGTGTGTGTGTGTGTGTGTGTGTGTGTGTGTGTGTGTGTTTTATGGAATTGACAAGAGCCTTCAATAAAAGTTGACTGTATACAGTAAAGTGAGCACCTTATCTTACTGTTATCATTAAAGAGAATACTTTCAATAGTTTTCCATTAAGAATAAAGTTTTCTCTAGATATTTTAAAATAATATTTATCAAGATAAAATATTTTCTTCTATTCATAGATTACTAAGTTATTTTTAACTTGAATGGGTGTTGTATTTTATCAAATGATTTTCCTGTTTAAATGGAATCGGTATATGGCTTTAAAAAAATTCATTAATATGATGAATTACATTTATAATTTTCCAATGTGAAACCACTCTTGGCATCCCTGAGATAAACTTAGTTATATCTGTGATGCAATAGCTTCTGTATATGCTGCTGATTTTGGATTGATAGTATTTTGCATAGGCTTTTTGTTTCTATGTTCACACAGAAAAGTAATATGGTTATCAACAATGTATCAGGCTGTAGTTTTCAGTTAGAATGTATTGTTGGTTCACTACAGTGTATTTTTGGTGACAAATACTTAATAGCCACTTAGCAGATACTTTTGATATTGATGATGAATGTACAAGAGTTGACAGACTGCATTTCTATGTTAGGAAACTGCCAGTCTGAGAGTCAACAAAGTGTATTTCTATGTTAGGAAAATGTCCACTTAAGACTATAGTTTAGAAGATAAAGAAAGTCTCTGATTACAGAGTCCATCATAGACACTGTAACACAGCAAGTCCACAGATTTCCAAATAATGCTGAAATGGCCAACAGAGAATAAAAATATTTTCAAAGCAGGATGATATTTCTAAGCTTCTGAAGTATAAAAGTGAAAATTATTTTGGGGAATGAGATGTCTTTGTTCACAGTGTAGAATTTTTTGACTTTAAATAGACTAGCTTGTCTCTCCAAGAATACATTTCACTGAGAGTCCCTAATGCTGCAATGGAAATTCAAAGGGACAAGGTAATTGACTGTTCCTATAATTCAGAGTGTCACTTGTTACTATAATAATTACACTCACTGTCCTCTTTATATACCTTGCCTTTCACCTTGCTTCAAACATCAGAATTTATATTTGTTTCTCAAACTGATTTTATATATGAACTACAACAGGAATCATCTCATTTTAAGACCTTGGTTATAGTGCTTACTATCACACCAGTCTTTCTTCATCTTTCTTTGATTTAATCATTATTTCAGAACTCCGTATTATTGTTCTGTTATCAGTTTTTGTACTGTGTTATGATATTCCTTTATGACTTGCTTTCATATACCAAAAGACATGCAATGAATCAAAAATCAATACTATAAAATGATAAAGCAACTCCAAAATAGATAAGCAACCAAAAAACAAATAAAATATGTAAGGTAGAAAAATAAATACATATCTACTGATGGCATGGTAATATATTCCAAGGACTCGGGTTATTTCACAAGCAATGCTGACCCCAGGATTAAGAAGTGGCAAAAAAATCAAAAGAACAATTGGGTCATGAAATTTTACCTTCTAAAAGGAGAGAATTTCTCATACTAGTGGCCTCCCAATGTATTATTTTTATCCTTCAGCTTATATGAGAATTATAGAGGCTAACAAGAGGATTGCTTTTGCTATGATAAAAATAGAAGGAGAGTTATATGGCAGGAACGTGTCTTAGGCTGTTACTTTGATAAGGTAGCTTAAACCTGGAGATACCACTGAACACAGAACATGATGAAAGTCATTTAAATTCTACCACTGAAACAAAGGCTAAGAAACAAAGGGAAAAACATCAAATGAGAGCTAGCATAAGGGTCGATTTTGTTCATTTCTGAGGCATACCATGTGACGGGACATGCCACCTTGCAGCATCTGTCCTGATGGACTGTCATAGGTAATTTCTTTTAAAGAATCTTGCCCCTAAGTACATGATTCACTAGATGGCAACTCCAGTCCAGAATGCTAATAATCCACAATCCGTCACTGACATGTTTTATTAGTCATTTATTCAACAGACTCACTTCTATCTGACTGGAGGAGAGAGCCATGACAGCTATTCCAAAGAGTTGCAGGTAAAAAAAAAAAATCTTAAAATATTGAAGATAGTTTGAGGCATCCAGCATAAAGCTCCCCAAATGATCATTCACTTTAAAGAATCAAGCAATGTCGAAGTAGCTTCTATCACTTTCTGCCCTTCCAGGAGAGCTTTCAAGTATTAAAACTACATGGATAACTCATGACACAGAGAAAAGGAAAGGACTTTCAAAGGACTTCCCTGGTAGCTCAGCTGGTAAAGAATCCATCTACAACGCAGAAGACCCCAGTTTGATTTCTGGGTCAGGAAGATTCCTTGCAGAAAGGCTAGGCTACCCACTCCAGTTATTCTTGGACTTCACTTGTGGCTCAGCTGGTAAAGAATCTGCCTGCAATGTGGGAGACCTGGGTTCGATCCCTGGGTTGGGAAGATGCCCTGGAGAAGGGAAAGACTACCTGCTCTAGTATTCTGGCCTGGAGAATTCCATGGACTGTATAATCCATGGGGTTGCAAAGAGTTGGACAGGACTGAGTGACTTTCACTTTCACACATTCAAATTAACATTGGCCTTCTACCTCCACAATAAACCATATAATTTTAAGGTGAGAATTTGTTGTTTTTTTCTGTATCTTATACAACTTCCTTGGATTGTAATGAAATATTAGAGATGATAAAACAGGGAAAAACATTTGACCTAGAAAGAATACTGAAAAGTCCACCTTTATAATACATCACCTATTAGTCCATTAATATTCTAGTGGTTAGCACTGAGGACATTTCCAAAGACAAGGGATAAGACATCCATACATACTTCTAATACTATGACACCAGGTAAGTTATTTTCCTCTGATCATAGGTGCTACACCTAGCCAGATGGGGAGTGAGGAAAAATCCTGAATTACCTGTGTTAAAATCTGAAGTTACTAAATTACTTCAGAACGGGTTAAGTTTATTTTTCCCATAATCAGATATAATGAAGTTTAAAATGAAGATAACGTTGAGTTACAGAAAAGTAAAGAACATTATTTTCTTTCATACACATGAATAGGAAACCATTATACTTTTCTTTTGACTTGTATATTAGTTATTTATTGCTGAGTAACAAGTGACCCTCATAAAGCAGCTTTAACCTCTTTGCCACCAGGGAAGTCCCCAAAAGTGGCAGCTTCAAACAACTCTAAACATTTAGTTAACATAGTTCTTGTGGTTCAAGAATTCCAGAGTGGCTTAGCTGGCCCTGGGTGGTTCTGGATCAGGGTGTCTCATAGCTGCTGTAAATATGATGATTGGAAGAGCAATCATCTGAAGGATGGACTGAAATTGGAGGATCTGATTCCAAGATGGCTCATTCAATCACTGGCAAGTTGGAGCTGGCTGTTGGCAGGAAGCAGCAATTCCTCACCATGTGTAATTTTATATGAAGTTGCTGGAGTGTTTTCATGACACAGTGGCTGCCTTCCTTCCAGGAAAAGAATTCCAAAGAATACAAGGTGGAAGCCATATGTCTTTCATTATCTACATTATCTACCTTCAGAAGTCACATGCCATCATTTACACAGTACCCTATTAGTTATAAGGGGTCAACCCTATTTAACAGGGGAGGCGAGGATCACTAGGGGACTAGGTAGAGGATGGCTACCACAATGTGCAAATTAGAAATACATCTTGCTTAGAAGGCTTTCCAGCAGTAACTATAAACCTGGAAATGATATTTCAAAGTATATACGTTCAGATAAGCAAACCCAGACTAATAGTCTGAGAGTTCAGTTTTGTATTGTTTTCTTGTTGGCACAACATTGTCTGATAAAAATAACAGGATTTTCCATAATACGTAGTTTCTTTTTTTCTACTCCATGGTGTAGTGCAAACATCATGTTATCAGCCCATGTATGTGCTAAGCCGTTTCAGCCATGTCAAAGTCTTTGAGACTCTATGGACTATAGTCCAGGCTTCACTGTCCATGGGATTCTCCAGACAAGAATATTGGAGTGGGTTGTCATTTCCTTCTAGAGGGGATCTTCCCCATCTAGGGATTGAATCTGTGTTTGCTGCATTGGCAGACGGGTTCTTTACCACTGAGCCACCAGGGAAGCCTGTACTCAATGCTAAAGCACAGATTCCTTGTTAAAAGTCATATGGCATGTTAGAGAGGAATAAGGCTCCAGCTGAAGTTATTTCATACACATGAAGCATTTTGTCTATATCTCTTTGTTCCTACAAATAGAAGCAATAAAATAAGAGGGTTGGAAATAAATGTCTGAGTAAAATGCAATAGTTGTAACTGGTTGGCAGTATTATAAAATACAGACTTCTTTTCCCAAGTAAAATAAGTGGTGAAAGGAAGGTAAGGAAAGAGGAATAAAACAGACCTCCAATGGGGTCTTCTAACTTACTCCCTTAATTCTACAAATAAGAAAATTAAGGCCCAGTGAATTTCATTCACTTATCCAAAACCACAAAGGAGATTAACCAGTTAAATATTCAGAGGCCATTTCACAGGCGTGACCTCTTTTCTCTTAATTTTGGATTTATACAACATCACATAATGGGCCAAAAGAATTAAGTTGAGTTGAATCAGTTACTGATTATCACCTTGACAAAAACCAAAAGTAATTTCTGCATAGATTTCAACTATCCACAATTCTTAAGAAACACAAATTTAGCTAAGCAACTTTGCATTGTGAAGACAATGCAAATCACCAGAAGAAATCTTTCTTTCTAGCTCTAAAACTTTAACTCAAGGTATTATTTTGAATTAAAGAAACATTTTATCACTCTCCAGAAGACACTGCCACAGAAAGAAATATTTCTGTTTCTTTTTTAAAATGCATTTGTTTTTGATATTTGTTGTTCAGTGGCTCAGTTGTGTCCGACTCTTTGCAACCCCATGGACTGGAGCATGCCAGGCTTCCCCGGCCTTCAGGAGCTTGCTCAAACTCGTGTCCACTGAGTCGATGATGCCATCCAACCATCTCATCCTCTGTCATCCCCTTCTCCTCCTGCCTTCAATCTTTCCCTGCATCAGGGCTTTTTCTAATGAGTTGACTCTTTGCATCATTTTTAATATAATTTTGGATATAAAGGATACTTCTGTCATGTAGGAAGCACTAATCATAGAAAACAATTTCATATCATTCCAAAAATTCTGATTAGATGAAACTGTTATCCCTTAGCTGAATGTCTCTTTAGCTGGCATTTCACAAGTGTTTTAGGAATTGTTTTCAAACCTACAGTGTGACTCATTGCCTCCTTTCAATTCTACATTGTCTGTTCCTCTTTAGAGTGCAAAACTTTCTGATTGTAGTAATTTTATTTTCATGCCACATTACCCTAGAAAACATTCTTCCAAACAAACAATTGCTGTCAAAAGGCATAAGATGCACTGTTTGTCTTGGATTCTAGTGAATGAAAATAACTCATAATAGTTTATGGCTTCATTTAGAAATGTCACTGCCTCATATGGAAACTTATTTAGCATATGCTAAATGGCAGCTCTTAGCTGTTAGGACAAGGTAGAAAAGGTCCTTGGACTAATTGATTAGAAAATGTGAAAATATTTTCTGTGATGAAGCACACTAATGATGCACAGGCACTTGATTTCTCCATAAAATTAAACATTTGCTGAGCACCTATCACCGACTGGTACCTACCATTGATCATAGACAAAGCTGTTGTGGGTTCAAGGTGGAATTTAGGTTTTAGGGCTCAAATCCTGTTTCTCACTTCTTTTATTCTCCAGGTTATATGCTAAAAGTATTAAACACAGAACACAGAAGTGAGAAAGGTCAAATATCTTAGGAAATACTCAATAATCAAGAACCCTCTAGAAAAGACTCTGTAGCATGGCTAAGACCAATAGGTTTAGGTGAGTCTCAGTCTCTTTTTTTTTTTTTTTTTAGTTGGAGGCTAATTACTTCACAACATTTCAGTGGGTTTTGTCATACATTGATATGAATCAGCCATAGATTTACACGTATTCACAATCCCGATCCCCCCTCCCACCTCCCTCTCCACCCGATTCCTCTGGGTCTTCCCAGTGCACCAGGCCCGAGCACTTGTCTCATGCATCCCACCTGAGCTGGTGATCTGTTTCACCATAGATAGTATACATGCTGTTCTTTTGAAATATCCCACCCTCACATTCTCCCACAGAGTTCAAAAGTCTGTTCTGTATTTCTGTGTCTCTTTTTCTGTTTTGCATATAGGGTTATCGTTACCATCTTTCTAAATTCCATATATATGTGTTAGTATACTGTATTGGTCTTTATCTTTCTGGCTTACTTCACTCTGTATAAGGGGCTCCAGTTTCATCCACCTCATTAGGACTGGTTCAAATGAATTCTTTTTAACGGCTGAGTAATATTCCATGGTGTATATGTACCACAGCTTCCTTATCCATTCATCTGCTGATGGGCATCTAGGTTGCTTCCATGTCCTGGCTATTATAAACAGTGCTGCGATGAACATTGGGGTGCACATGTCTCTTTCAGATCTGGTTTCCTCAGTGTGTATGCCCAGAAGTGGTATTGCTGGGTCATATGGCAGTTCTATTTCCAGTTTTTTAAGAAATCTCCACACTGTTTTCCATAGCGGCTGTACTAGTTTGCATTCCCACCAACAGTGTAAGAGGGTTCCGTTTTCTCCACACCCTCTCCAGCATTTATTGCTTGTAGACTTTTGGATAGCAGCCATCCTGACTGGCGTGTAATGGTACCTCATTGTGGTTTTGATTTGCATTTCTCTAATAATGAGTGATGTTGAGCACATTTTCATGTGTTTGTTAGCCATCTGTATGTCTTCTTTGGAGAAATGTCTGTTTAGTTCTTTGGCCCATTTTTTGATTGGGTCATTTATTTTTCTGGAATTGAGCTTCAGGAGTTGCTTGTATATTTTTGAGATTAATCCTTTGTCTGTTTCTTCATTTGCTATTATTTTCTCCCAATCTGACGGCTGTCTTTTCACCTTACTTATAGTTTCCTTTGTAGTGCAAAAGCTTTTAAGTTTCATTAGGTCCCATTTGTTTAGTTTTGCTTTTATTTCCAATATTCTGGGAGGTGGGTCATAGAGGATCTTGCTGTGATTTATGTCGGAGAGTGTTTTGCCTATGTTCTCCTCTAGGAGTTTTATAGTTTCTGGTCTTACATTTAGATCTTTAATCCATTTTGAGTTTATTTTTGTGTATGGTGTTAGAAAGTGTTCTAGTTTCATTCTTTTACAAGTGGTTGACCAGTTTTCCCAGCACCACTTGTTAAAGAGGTTGTCTTTTTTCCATTGTATATCCTTGCCTCCTTTGTCAAAGATAAGGTGTCCATAGGTTCGTGGATTTATCTCTGGGCTTTCTGTTCTGTTCCATTGATCTATATTTCTGTCTTTGTGCCAGTACCATACTGTCTTGATGACTGTGCCTTTGTAGTAGAGTCTGAAGTCAGGCAGGTTGATTCCTCCAGTTCCACTCTTCTTTCTCAAGATTCCTTTGGCTATTCGAGGTTTTTTGTATTTCCATACAAATTGTGAAATTCTTTGGTCTAGTTCTGTGAAAAATACCGTTGGTAGCTTGATAGGGATTGCATTGAATCTATAGATTGCTTTGGGTAGAATAGCCATTTTGACAATATTGATTCTTCCAATCCATGAACACGGTATGTTTCTCCATCTGTTTGTGTCCTCTTTGATTTCTTTCATCAGTGTTTTATAGTTTTCTATGTATAGGTCTTTTGTTTCTTTAGGTAGATATACTCCTAAGTATTTTATTCTTTTTGTTGCAGTGGTGAATGGTATTGTTTCCTTAATTTCTCTTTCTGTTTTCTCATTGTTAGTGTATAGGAATGCAAGGGATTTCTGTGTGTTAATTTTATATCCTGCAACTTTACTATATTCATTGATTAGCTCTAGTAATTTTCTGGAAGAGTCTTTAGGGTTTTCTATGTAGAGGATCATGTCATCTGCAAACAGCGAGAGTTTCACTTCTTCGTTTCCTATCTAGACTCCTTTTACTTCTTTTTCTGCTCTGATTGCTGTGGCCAAAACTTCCAACACTATGTTGAATAGAGTGGTGAGAGTGGGCACCCTTGTCTTGTTCCTGATTTCAGGGGAAATGCTTTCAATTTTTCACCATTGAGGGTGATGCTCGCTGTGGGTTTGTCATATATAGCTTTTATTATGTTGAGGTATGTTCCTTCTATTCCTGCTTTTTGGAGAGTTTTAATCATAAATGAGTGTTGTTTACCTTTCAATTTGTTAATGTGGTGTATTACATTGATTGATTTGCGGATATTAAAGAATCCTTGCATTCCTGGGATAAAGCCCACTTGGTCATGGTGTGTGATTTTTTTAATATGTTGTTGGCTTCTGTTTGCTAGAATTTTGTTAAGGATTTTTGCATCTATGTTCATCAGTGATATTGGCCTGTAGTTTTCTTTTTTTGTGGCATCTTTGTCTGGTGTTGGAATTAGGGTGATGGTGGCCTCATAGAATGAGTTTGGAAGCTTACCTTCATCTGCAATTTTCTGGAAGAGTTTGAGTAAGATAGGTGTTAGCTCTTCTCTAAATTTTTGGTAGAATTCAGCTGTGAAGCCATCTGGTCCTGGGCTTTTGTTTGCTGGAAGATTTTTGATTACAGTTTCGATTTCCTTGCTTGTGATGGGTCTGTTAAGATCTTCTATTTCTTCCTGGTTCAGTTTTGGAAAGTTATACTTTTCTAAGAATTTGTCCATTTCATCCAAGTTGTCCATTTTATTGGCATAGAGCTGCTGGTAGTAGTTTCTTATGATCCTTTGTATTTCAGTGTTGTCTGTTGTGATCTCTCCATTTTCATTTCTAATTTTGTTAATTTGGTTCTTCTCTCTTTGTTTCTTAATGAGTCTTGCTAATGGTTTGTCAATTTTGTTTATTTTTTCAAAAAACCAGCTTTTAGCTTTGTTGATTTTTGCTATGGTCTCTTTAGTTTCTTTTGCATTTATTTCTGCCCTGATTTTTAAGATTTCTTTCTTTCTGCTAACCCTGGGGTTCTTCATTTCTTCCTTCTCTAATTGCTTTAGGTGTAGAGTTAGGTTATTTATTTGGTTTTTTTCTTGTTTCTTGATGTAAGCCTGTAATGCTATGAACCTTCCCCTTAGCACTGCTTTTACAGTGTCCCATAGGTTTTGGGTTGTTGTGTTTTCATTTTCATTCATTTCTATACATATTTTGATTTCTTTTTTGATTTCTTCTATGATTTGTTGGTTATTCAGAAGCGTGTTATTTAGTCGCCATATGTTTGAATTTTTAACAATTTTTTTTCCTGTAATTGAGATCTAATCTTACTGCACTGTGGTCAGAAAAGATGACTGGAATGATTTCAATTGTTTTGAATTTTCCAAGACCAGATTTATGGCCCAGGATGTGATCTATTCTGGAGAAGGTTCCGTGTGCACTTGAGAAAAAGGTGAAGTTGATTGTTTTGGGGTGAAATGTCCTATAGATATCAATTAGGTCTAGCTGGTCCATTGTGTCATTTAAGGTTTGTGTTTCCTTGTTAATTTTCTGTTTAGTTGATCTATCCATAGTTGTGAGTGGGGTATTAAAGTCTCCCACTCTTATTGTGTTACTATTAATTTCCTCTTTCATACTCGTTAGTGTTTGCCGTACATATTGCGGTGCTCCTATGTTGGGTGCATATATATTTATAATTGTTGTATCTTCTTCTTGGATTGATCCTTTGATCATTATGTAGTGTCCTTCTTTGTCTCTTTTCACAGCCTTTATTTGAAAGTCTATTTTATCTGATATGAGTATTGCGACTCCTGCTTTCTTTTGGTCTCCGTTTGCGTGAAATGTTTTTTTCCAGCCCTTCACTTTTAGTCTGTATGTGTCTCTTGTTTTGAGGTGGGTCTCTTGTAGACAGCATATATAGGGGTCTTGTTTTTGTATCCATTCAGCCAGTCTTTGTCTTTTGGTTGGGGCATTCAACCCATTTACATTTATGGTAATTATTGATAGGTGTGGTCCCGTTGCCATTTACTTTGTTGTTTTGGGTTCACGTTTATACAGCCTTTCTGCATTTCCTGTCTAGACAAGATCCTTTAGCATTTGTTGAAGAGCTGGTTTGGTGGTGCTGAATTCTCTCAGCTTTTGCTTATCTGTAATGCTTTTAAATTCTCCTTCATATCTGAATGAGATCCTTGCTGGATACAGTAATCTAGGTTGTAGGTTATTCTCTTTCATTACTTTCAGTACGTCCTGCCGTTCCCTTCTGGCCTGGAGGGTTTCTATTGATAGATCAGCTGTTATCCTTATGGGAATCCCTTTGTGTGTTATTTGTTGTTTCTCCCTTGCTGCTTTTAATATTTGTTCTTTGTGTTTGATCTTTGTTAATTTGATTAATATGTGTCTTGGGGTGTTTCGCCTTGGGTTTATCTTGTTTGGGACTCTCTGGGTTTCTTGGACTTGGGTGGCTATTTCCTTCCCCATTTTAGGGAAGTTTTCAGCTATTATCTCCTTGAGTATTTTCTCATGGCCTTTCTTTTTGTCTTCTTCGTCTGGAACTCCTATGATTCGAATGTTGGGGCATTTCACATTGTCCCAGAGGTCCCTGAGGTTGTCCTCATTTCTTTTGATCCTTTTTTCTTTTTTCCTCTCTGCTTCATTTATTTCCACCATTTTATCTTCTACCTCACTCATCCTATCTTCTGTCTCCGTTATTCTACTCTTGGTTCCCTCCAAAGTGTTTTTGATCTCATTCATTGCATTATTCATTTTTAATTGACTCTTTTTTATTTCTTCTAGGTCTTTATTAAACAGTTCTTGTATCTTTTCAATTTTTGTTTCCAGGCTATTTATCTGTAACTCCATTTTGTTTTCAAGATTTTGGATCATTTTTATTATCATTATTCTAAATTCTTTTTCAGGTAGATTCCCTATCTCCTCCTCTTTTGTTTGACTTGGTGGGCATTTTTCATGTTCCTTTACCTGTTGGGTATTTCTTTGCCTTTTCATCTTGTTTAGATTGCTGTGTCTGGAGTGGGCTTTCTGTATTCTGGAGGTCTGTGGTCCCTTTTTATTGCGGAAGATTTACCCAGTGGGTGGGGTTAGACGATTGGCTTGTCAAGGTTTCCTGGTTAGGGAAGCTTGCGTCGGTGTTCTGGTGTGTGGAACTTGATTTCTTCTCTTTGGAGAGCAATGGAGTGCCCAGTAATGAGTTTTGAGATGGGTCTATGTGTTAGGTGTGTCCTTGGGCAGCCTGTATGTTGATGTTCAGGGCTATGTTCCTGCGTTGCTGGAGAATTTGCGTGGTATGTCTTGCTCTATAACTTATTGGCTCTTGGGTGGTGGTTGGTTTCAGTGTAGGTATGGAGGCTTTTGGACGGTCACTTATTACTTAAAGTTCCATGTAGTCAGGAGTTTTCTGGTGTTCTCAGGTTTTGGGCTTAAGTCTCCTGCCTCTGGGTTTCAGTTTTATTCTTCCTGTAGTCTCAGGACTTCTTCAACTATACAGCACTGATAAGAAAACTTCTAGGTTAATGGTGAAAAGATTCTCCCCCGTTACGCATACCCAGAGAGGTTCACAGAGTTACATGAAGAAGAGAGGGAGGAGGGAGATAGAGATGAGCAGGAGGAGAAAAGGGGGGACTCAAGAGGAGAGAGACAGACCTACGCAGCTGTCTGTTCCCAGAGTGTTCTCCGTAGCCCAGTCACCTACATAGATTCACAGAATTGGATTGGGAGGAGAAGGGGAAAGGAGGAAATAGAGGTGTTCTAAGGTAGAAAACAGAGAGTCAAGATTGGGAGAGAATAATCTTCGGTTTAAAAATAGAGCTTCTCTTCTTTTTTTTTTTGTAAGGTTATAGTGTGTTGAAAATGAAAATTAAGGAGTAGTAGAGGAGTACTAGAGGACTTTAAAAGAAATAAGAGGAAAAGAAAAATAGAAAATAGAGGAGAAAAAGGAAAGAAAAAGAAAAAAAAAAGAAGAAAAGAAAAAGAAAAAAAAGAAAAAGAAAAAAAAATTTTTTTTCCCCTAATTAAAAAAATCGTAAAAATCTATAGAAATGAAAGTTAAGGAGTAATGGGGGAGTAATAGGGGATTTTAAAGGAAAATAAAAGAGAAAAAAGAAAAAAGAAAAAAAGAAAAAAAAAGAGAAAAAAAAGTAAAATTATATCTAGGAGTTTCTCTAGAGCTGTTGCGGTCAGTGTGGGTTCGGCTCAGTTTCAGATAGCTCCTCGTTCCAGCTTACACTTCTCGGTATCTACAGGCCCCTTCCGGTGTAGTCGGTGTTTTCTAGAGGGATTTTAATCTGTTGCACCAGTCCCTTCTGAAGCGGTTCCCTTTGTTTATTTGGCTTCTGTTTGCCGTCTCTTCAGAGCCTCATTTCCGCCCTGACACAGGCGGGAGGAGGTGGACTCTTATTCAGGTAGCTAGTTCCGTCGCTCTGCCGGGAGGGGCTGCGCTGCAGGGAGGGGCTGGCATTGCGGGGAGGGGCTGGCGCTGCAGGGAGGGGCTGGCATTGCGGGGAGGGGCTGGCGCTGTAGGGAGGGGCTGGCGTTGCGGGGAGGGGCTGGCGCTGTGGGGAGGGGCTGGCGCTGCGGGGAGGGGCTGGCGTTGCGGGGAGGGGCTGGCGCTGCAGGGAGGGGCTGGCGCTGCGGGGAGGGGCTGGCGTTGCGGGGAGGGGCTGGCGTTGCGGGGAGGGGCTGGCGTTGCGGGGAGGGGCTGGCGCTGCCGGGAGGGGCTGGCGCTGCTTTCTCCGACTGCGCTGCTCAGGCTCCCGGCTGTTCTATATGGAGCGCGCCCCGCGCTGCCCGAGGTTCCAGCCCTCAGGTGTTCCACAAAAGCGCGGAAGGAAAAGCTGCGCCTGCTCTCTGTGCCTTCCCCGTCAGAGCGGTCCAGGCAGCCAGGGGCTTGGTGTGTGCACTCTCCCCAGGTGTGGTGCGCCCACTCCCTTCCACGGACCCAGTCTCAGTTTCCGCTGGCGCCAGTCGGGTGCGTGCCCCTCCTGCCCTCTGCGTCCCCAGCCCCAGTCCCGCCCGCGCCAGTCCGGTGCCTGCGCCCTGTGTCTCGCCGCGACCTTCCCCTCCCCCCTGCCTCCTGCCTCCGGCGGGGCTGGGCCGGTCCGCAGCCTGCGAGCTCTTCTCTGGATTTTCTCGGTCTCTTTGTTCTGCGAACGGCAGGCAGTGTGTTCGGGCCGGTTAATTTACTCTCTCTCTTGGTCTCCCACAGTTCAAGTTGGCAACTCACAGAAGCTCCCTCCGATTGTCCTCAGGGCACTCAGGCCCGGACCCTACCCCAAGCAATGCCGCCTAAGACTCCCTTCCCGGGACGGATCTCAGTCCTCAGCTCTTTCATCTCACTTTTTATCTTTTATATTTTGTCCTACCTCCTTTTGAAGACAGTGGGCTGCTTTTCTGGGCGCCTAATGACCTCAGCTAGCGATCAGAAGTTGTTCTGTGAAGTTTGCTCTGCGTTCAGTTATTCTTTCATGAATTTGTAGGAGAGAAAGTGGTCTCCCTGTCCTACTCCTCCGCCATCTTGGCTCCTCCCTCGAGTCTCAGTCTCTTAACACCTAGTAACTTCCACCACATTGGAAAGTCAATTCCAAACACACTCACCAGTGCCAGTAATAAGGAAACAAGAAAGAAGTTTAAAAAAAAAAAATCATGTAGTTATCACCAATACATACTGTTGAGCTGCCTAGGCTCCCCAGACCCCACTATCTGGGCTGTCAAACTGATTGGAAGCTGTCAGATGAGACGAAAGAGAGCAAACGAAAGAGGCCTTGGCTTCCTCTGGGGAGAAAGGGCCCTGGTAGAGCCTGCCTCTGCGAGGTGGGTCAAGTTCTGCCCAAGTGGCCCTCCTGTGTGAGAACAGAAGGCCCAAGGGAAGAATGCAGGAAGCAGAAGTGTGAGCTAACGGTCTGCTCTGAGAAAACTGCCATTGTGAGCCGAAGATGCTTGTCTGCTCTCTATGTGATGATCCCACCCGTTAGTCACCTGTGACCAAATGAAAGTCAGGCTTGGACAAAGAGAGGAAATCCTTCTCTCAGGTAAGGAAATCTGGTTGCAACCACTAACATTTCTTCTGAAGTCCTCTAACTGGGGAGAAGACACATGAGCAGGAATCGTTTTCTTTTGTGCAGAGGCTAAGCCCAGGGGAGAAGGATTCTCCGTTCCTATTAGGTTATCAACATGCCCCTCAGGGACTTTGAAAACAGAAAGCTTGTGTTCAAGGCAAAGGCTGTCACCTTCACCAACCCCTCGCTGGATAAATGTTGGCAGTTCTTTATCACCTAGAAATCTCAATTCCCTCTGAAAAATGTGGGTGTCATACCCCACTAGCTGTGATAAAGGCCTTCTCCCTGTTGGTTTATCCAAGGAATTCTCTGGGCCAATCCTGAGTAGGTCAAGGAATCTCTTAGAGGTCTCTTATCCCTGGAAGGAAGAGGCAGGATGCAGAGAAAAGAGTGTAGAATAAGTCTGTGTAGAATAAGTCATGCTGTAGCATGAAGTCTGTGTGCCTGGGGTGAGCTATTGAGTTCAGAGGCCCACTGAACAACATTTCTCTCTAAATCTTCCTGTGATTTCCCAAGACTGGCTTCTACCCCTGATCCTGCCTGTAAGCACGTTCCAGTTTTCCCAGGTTGAAACCTCTATAACTGCAGTGTGACTCCTTCCCTGGCTCAACAGAAGAGCCTATTTTTCCATTGCAGTAGTTGATTGGATCTTACTGCAAAGACAGCGTTGCCAGCTGGCTAGTCATAACAGCGTTGTCTGCCAGGAAATGTTAGGATCATCTCTTGAGTGTCAGCCCCAAGTTGACCACAGTCCTGGTTTAGTGTCATGTGTACTATGGGTTAGCTACTTTGGGGCCAGCTGCTCACCTGGGTCAGCCCTGTTGGCTCTGGCCCACGTGTTTCCAACTTCCTCTCCAATTTCTACTAGTGTGCTACTGAAGTTACAGCACACCTCCTGTCTAAGGCTACAGCTCTCCAATCTTGAGAGGCCCATGGAGTGATAGGCATTTACACCATAAACAACCCAACAGCACCAATTAGAGGTGGACAGCAGGGTTTTTCACTTGACAATGCTCTCTGCTTGAGTGTAGTATGGCTAAGAAATGTGTGAGGCTATTCTGGGGACCAGAGATGTCCCTGCTCCATCTAAACAGCAGGTCTAGGTCTGTTCGGCCTTCCCTAGCAAAGAAGTTTGTTTGTTGATTTCTTTGTAACAAGGACCTGCTATATATTTCTGTTGCTTCACCAATACTATCATATTGTAACTTTTGGGTTTAAGTCTATTTCTGAATTTTGCTGCAAGTTTCTTAAGGTTTAGGACCCTACTATATTAACTATCATTGTATTGTCAGCATCAAGCATTATGCCTGGGCCCTCAATAAATGTATTGTATGACTGAGTACATAGATGGATGGATGGATGGGTGGATGGTTGAATAAATGAATGAATCCTACAACTGAACTGGGGTATCATGGCATATAAATGTAAAACATCATTATATATCCATCCCAAAGTATCATGTGTACTCAGAAGACCCCCACCAAACTTCAATTTGTAGGGCGAGGTGTCAGTTCTACATCACAGATTTTTTTTCCTGCATGTTTTACATCTCTGCAACAGTGAGGCATCTCCTAAGCCCTGCTGGACAGGCAGAGTCAGGATATGGTTGTTACAATGTGTTGTTACAATACATCCAAAGTAGTAAGGTGGGTATCAGTGGTTTTGAAGGAATTCATGGAAAAGATGAAGGATGGTTTTAAAGAAATATGACATCACCAACGCTCCTGACACCACAGAAGATAACAGTGAGACAGGCTGGGACCTGGGACCTGGGACCTGGAACCCTTTGCTGCAGTGCTTGCACCTGGACAAACATCTCCTCAAGCAACAGAATACAAAGAAGCTATCAGGGGCTAAGGTTTTCCTAGTAGCTCAGATGACAAAGCATCTGCCTGCAATGCAGGAGACCCAAGTTCGATCCCTGGGTCAGGAAGATCCCCTGGAGTAGGAAATGGCAACCCACTCCAGTATTCTTGCCTGAAGAGTTTCATGGACAGAGGAGCCTGGTGGGCTACAGTCCATGGGGTCGCGAAAAGTCAGACATGACTGAGTGACTAACACACACACACATCAGGGGCTAAACACAAATGCACGCATGGGCAATTAGGGCAAATTATGAACAACATGATGCAAAAAGACCAAAAGTCCAACTGCCACTTCTGATATGTTGGGAGCAAAACAGAGTACTGCACATGATCCCTGCATGCAGCATCACCAAGGGCGTGGGAAGACCACCCAACCCACGGACTCACCCCTACACTCACCCCATTCGAGGGAAAGCGCGCCCCTGCTTAGGGAGTGAGCAAGGGCACCTGTCATTTGTTTTCACACCGAGTTGCAGCACCAACCCTAATAAAGCCTTGCCTGAATCTCTCATCTGACCTCTTATCAATTTCTATTGATTAAAGAGTCTAAGACCCAGGTCAGCAGCAATAGTACGTGGAAAATCACAGTACCTACTGCTTTTAGTGAAAGAGTTTGTAGAAGAGACAACATCTAAATGTGAAGAAGTTTTTGGAATATCTCAACCAATTTAATTTGCTTGTTTTTTTTTTTAAGAAAAGCCCAAGAGTTTTATATTATAATAATCTATGTCTAAATAACTCTAAAACAGCTCGTTCAATAAGAAGGACATAAAAACTCTAAGTGAGAGAAAAATGTTATGTAAATTTAATTGATAGTATTTTTTCTTTCTTCAGCAATCTGTAAAATAACGGTGGTTCTTGCAGTCAATGACATTATATTCCATGAAATATGGGATACTTGCTGTAAAATTAATGATTTTTTCCCCTCTTTTGGGAAACAAATGGGATTAGCAAATTGTAACTGTTATCTCTTTTACTAAAGTAAAAGCACATGGAGATCTTCATGTACCTTTCTCAGAAAGATAAATTTTACACTGTTGCAATAAACAGAACACATGATGCTTACAAATTCCCCTAGAGAAGTTTTTCTATTCACACTAAGATTTTGTTATTGTTTAATGTTGCCCAGGGAAGCCACATTAAAAAGAGTCAATATGCTTTGCACAGCACTGCCAATCAATTTCTCCTTCCACACTCCCCACCCCAAAAGGATATAAGCAAATAAAATATAAGCATATAAGCCTCTGTTTTTACTCACCCTCACTTTGAAGCAAACATGAGTTTGCTGGAAAAAAATCCTCTCTTTCCTCAAATGAAGGTTGTTGGCCCACATCTTAGACAATCAAAAATAAAAGGAAAATGACAGTACCAAAGAAAAGAATCTTGTGAGCACAGAGATAAACCATTAAAGAGAAGTAGGTAACTCTCTGGATAGTCACAGGGTCTTTGCTAAGGCTCTCCACGTCCTGAACTTTCTATTTTGTTGCTTATTTTAAAGAAGCAAAATTAGATCTCACCCAAGTGGACGCCAAGCCTGATATTTTGTCAAAGGCCAAAAACACACATAAAAGTGCCCATATTAGGTCTACCGTCTCTACATTTTCTTCATTGTTCCCACACAAGTGAGCCCATCTCTCCATGGCTTCTCTCCTAAATTCTTCTCATCCTCCACTTCCCCATCAGACAAACAGTGAGAAGCAGTACCAGTGGGGGTATAAATGATAGCCTTTGACCTCACTCCATGGATGCTACATTGGAGAGCATCAGTCCTGGATATTGTATAGCAGCACACAGCCCAGTTCCAGCCCAACCAACCAGAGGAAAGATGACTAGAAGAATAAATAACAACTTCCCTCCCATATGGATGTGCCCCCGTGTGCAATTATAGCAGAGTCCGTAATTCCCAGCAGTGTCATTTAAGTGCTTGCTTTTTCAAACTCTCATGGTAGATTGTAAAAATGCTGACTTACCACCTTTCTTGGCGAGTTGTCTCTGGAAATGCTAACCTTACTCCACCCAACACTTAATAAAAAACTGATGTCCCAAGGGTTATAGGTTCATCTCTAAATTCCATATTTGCTCCAAGAAGAAAAAAAAAATTTTGTTGTTTTGGGGGCCCAAAAAAAGGAAAGCAAGAAAGAGAAAATATTTGATATCCCAGGAGTGGCAAGTCCCAAAGCTTCACAACTCTCTCCAGCAGCATTCTGCAAAAAACCTGTAGTCCCCGGAACACTGATGGCTTTTGCCCAGGTCCCTAGTACTCTCCATAACCACATAAACATGGAACTTCGTGATTTTAGAGTGAAGTAGCTACAAAAACCTCTTTAAAAAAATTCAACTGCCATATCTCTTTAGAAACATGCCGTGTTCCATGGGAGGAGGCTGGACAGCCCCCTGGGCAGGTTACATACAGAGAGCAGCTGCTGGGAGCCAAGGGGAGGCCGTGTGGAGGCCGTGAGGTAGTGTCTCGTCTGAAGGAAATGAAATACTGCATGCAGAGGGCTTATTAAAAGCTTCATGCTTGAAAAATCCCTAGTAAAGTCAAGTCCTGGAAGCAGACAGTTTCCCTTTTGCTGGTCATGTTAACTTTATAGTTGGAAATGTGAATGCAATTTTGACTTTTGTATGGACTTAGGGGAAAAAAAAAAAGATAGTGGAGCATACAGCCAGTTTTTATTGAAAAAACATGATGGAGAACAAAACTTTGCAAGTCAGTACTTTGCCAGTGACTAAGGTGCAGGCTTCTCTTCTGGGGCTCTGCACACCACCTCGTCACAGCTACAGTAAATAAAAAAGCAAAACAGTACAGTGACCATGGAGGCCATGGCCCTCCTTCTGAACTACTCAGACAAAACGACTCTAGAAATTCGGCCAGGATATTTCAGGACATTGTATTCCAAGCAGCAGCAAGACAGCTCCTTGTGTTCTCCAAATTTAACTTGTAAAAACTCAAAAGCCGTTATTTTTTAAAAGCAAATTTTATGCTTAAATCTTTTAAATGGTAATTTATGCACATGGTACAAAATTCAAAAGCTGCAAAAAGTTTACGCTGAAATGTAGATCTCGCTAACAATCTCTCCAGTCTACTCCCCCTCCTAGAGGCAGTTCTTGTTACCTTTTTCTTGCAGACTCTTCCAGAGTCCTAAGGCATATACAAGCACACCCTGTATAAACATTTTCTTTTGCTTCTTATATGGTCTTTTTTTTGGTTCACCCAAAAAGGTTAAATTAAAAAAAGATAATGCATATGACGAAATGAACAATTTTTATACAAACTGATGAAATGGATTATTCTACTAGATTCAACCAGACATTTAAAAAGTAGTAGCATGTTATTAAATGACTCCCCAAACTAAAAGTGATTTAAGAAACAATGTATGTATCCAATATTTACACCAGATGAATTCCAGTGGGAGACTTTCTCTTGTTCCTTTTACTGTTCATGGCATTGTGTCTTTCATCAAGGGAAGTTTCCCTCTTACTCCAGTTTACCATGATCTTTAAACCTTCTCACTGATGCTCATTTATCTCGGCCATTGCTTAAAATTCTAAAAATAATTTTTCAAGGTTTTCTAGATGGAGATGGCAAAAGCCATGAGTTTTTAAATTAGCCAACAGAAATCAAATGCCTTACTGCTGGCCACGGATGGCCGATCACTGGCAAGAATGAGAGAAGTAATCTTACACTGTAGGAAGACACTGGCTGGGATTTAAGTGGACTCTGATCTTTCTCTTTAACCATATTAGCATCCAGAGCTCAATCAAGTCTAAAATCTCTCAAAAGTCCTGTTTCCTTTTTCTTCTATAAATGAAGGGAAATCACAATTAGAGATTTCCTGCCTAAACATAGTATTTCTCATCTGACACTTTCCAGTATTTTGTCCATATGTATCTCGTCCTTAAAGTCTCCAATTGATCAGTGTAACAAACTTCCTTTTATCAAGTTAAAATGAAAATGAAGAGCACCAAAAACCAAAACAAACTAAAATTTACTAGGTGTTATGGCCTGAATATCTGTGTCCCTCTAAAAAGTCCTGGGTTTAAGTCCTAACCTCCAAAGATGATGGTATTCGGAGCTGATGCCTTTGGGACGTTTAGGTGAGGTCATGAGTGTGAGACCCCCAAGGTGGGATTAGTACCCCTTAAAAGAAGAGCTCTCTTTTAACAGAGAATGCTGCTGTTTAAGCCACTCAGTCTACTGTATTTTGTTAAGGCAATCACAAACTTGTACAAATCAAAAATTTGTATTTTGAAACATCAATAACCTCAAATACACAGATGAAACCACCCTTATGGCAGAAAGCAACAAGGAACGAAAGTGCCTCTTGATGAAAATGAAAGAGGAAAGGGAAAAAGTTGCTTTAAAACTCAACATTCAAAAAACTAAGATCATGGCATCTGGTCCCATCAGTTCATGGCAAATAGATAGGGGAACAATGGAAACAGTGAGAGACTTTATTTTCTTGGGCTCCAAAATCACTGTGGATAGTGACTGCAGCCATGAAATTAAAAGACACTTGTTCCTTGGAAGAAAGGCTATGACAAACCTAGACAGCATATTAAAAAGTAGAGACATTACTATGCCAACAAAGGTTTGTATAGTCAAAGCTATGGTTTTTCTAGTAGTCATGTATGTATGTGAGAGCTGGACCATAAAGATGGTTGAGTGCCGAAGAATTGATGCTTTTGAACTGTGGTGTTGGAGAAGACTCTTGAGAGTCCTTTGGACTGTAAGGAGATCAAACTAGTCAATCCTAAAGGAAGTCAGTCCTGAATATTCACTGTAAGGTCTGATGCTAAAATTGAATCTCCAATACTTTGGCCACCTGATGTGAAGAACTGACTCATTGGAAAAACCCTGATGCTGGGAAAGATTGAAGGCAGGAGGAGAAGGGGACGACAGAAGATAAGATGGTTGGATGGCATCAGCGATTCAATGGACATGAGTTTGAGCAAGCTCTGGGAGTTGGTGATGGACAGGGAAGCCTGGTATGCTGCAGTCCATGGGCTCGCAAAAGTCAGACACGATTGGGCAATCCAATTTAACACAGTTGTAGGCAATCCAATTTAATACACTAGACATTTCCTAACTTTTGACAGCAAATAGTTTGGCCCCTCAAAGATACAGGTTTAACTGATGTTGTCTTCTTTGTTTCATTCAGTCATATAAACTCGTTTAGCATTAGTGCCTTAGAAGTGTATGCTCCATCCTGCATACACATGGCAGACCCTTATTCTCCTGTGCTGGCCAGTGGGCATATTTCCAGCCCCTGAACTCATTGGAAACAGAGCTTGAGTAGGCCAGTGACATCTGTCCAGCTTTTGCTTACCAACCAGCCTGAATTGAACTGGGCTGTATGTGAGAACCTAAGATAGAAAGGACAGTGGGCTGCAGTGACTGAAACTAAGAGACATGTGAAATATTCTTTCCGGGGTGAGGCCAAGGTCAGGAACCACAAACTGGCCTTCTTAAGGAAAGAATTAAGAGGTGGAAATCAAGTAGCAGGCTGCAAATATTTTGTTTCTCTAATTGCCACACTGAATATGTGTTTTACTCAACAAATTTATGCTAAGGGCAAATTATGTCCTGAGCATTGTTCTAGGCACCAGCAATACAACAGTAAAGAGACCTCCCTACTGAAAATAAAAACTTTGTCCTCAAAGAACTCACATTCTTGCATCATGTCTCCTACTTCTGCTCCATCACCTAATTAGTGTCTCTACTAACTCTATCTTTTTAAAATTTTTATTATCTATTTATTTTTGGCTGCACTGGGTCTTCATTGCTGCTCGAGGACTTTCTCTAGGTGTGGCTAGCCTGGTCTACTCTCTAGTACAGTGCACAGGCTTTTCATTGTTCAACCAAGTCCTTATTTTTAACATGAGGCTAATGGTGCCCAATTCTTTTATAGCTGAACTTATATTTTGCATATTATCAGGATTTTTAATGTTTCCATTCTGTTTTTCAAACATAAATAGGTTTCTTTTAAAAGTCAAAAGTCTATTAACAGATTTACATTATCATAACTATGTACATGTGAATGACTGCAGAGACAAGTAATAAGCTAGAATTATATGTTTTTTCTAAAAGGTCTAATGACATAACCTTGAGCAACTTAAAGGAGAATATTTGTATCCTAATAACTCAAATCAAATAAATTTCCCACTCTTATGACAAATCAATTAAATGCTAAAAATCATGGCATCCCACATCCAAAAAAATTCATGACACATTTTACTTTATTTCATAATATCTGACCTAGAATTTCCTACATAGATTTTTGTTTTTCCTGAAATTAGTAATTGCTTTCTCTTTTCTTATTCATAGAAGAATAATTCACCTTCACCTTATCCTCGGGCTTATCTAGACTATCAGTCATGTTGTTCAGTGTATGGAGTTCACCTTTTCCCCCAGAACTCCCTCATCTCTGCATTCTCCTGCTCCACTCAGGAGTATTGCTGCTTAAGCCCATTGTACAGCTTTTATCTTCATTTTTTCTTGGATCTACTGTTTCTTGGATCTTATCTAGTCCTCTTTATTTTTCACCCCTGTCTTCTTAGAGGATATCCCAAAATAACTTACTAAGAAAGGCTATTAGGAGATCCTGGGACATGTATACCTTAAAAAAGTCTTTATTTTTACTCTCATATTCAGTGGACAATCTGCCAAGTGCAGAATTCTAGGATAAATAAAGAAGTAAAAAGGCAAGCTACAGACTAGGAAAAAATATTTGCAACACATATGCCTGAAAAAAAGCTAGGATCTAGCATTTATAAAGAATTTCTAAAAGTCAATAAGAAAAAATAAACAACCCAATTTTTTTTACATGGGCCAATACCTGCATAGGAAATTTGCAAAAGAAAATAGAGGAGAGAACAAGATGGCAGAGTAGGTGGAGGGAAGTGAATCTCTCTCCATGGATATATCAGGAATACACCTTCCAATACAGAAGTGCATGCAAACACCAGCTGAGAGCAGATAGGAGTACCTGACCAGCGGAAAAGAATATATCAGTCAGTCAGTCAGTTCAGTCGCTCAGTCGTGTCTGACTCTGCGACCCCATGAATCGCAGCACGCCAGGCCTTCCTGTCCATCACCAACTCCCGGAGTCCACTCAAACTCATGTCCATCAAGTTGGTGATGCCATCCAGCCATCTCACCCTCTGTTGTCCCTTTCTCCTCCTGCCCCCAATCCCTCCCAGCATCAGGGTCTTTTCCAATGAGTCAACTCCTCGCATGAGGTGGCCAAAGTATTGGAGTTTCAGCTTCAGCATCAGTCCTTCCAATGAACACCCACGACTGATCTCAAAGAATATACAGACCCATGCAAAACTCAGTAGGAAGAAGGAACTAGGGGGAAAAACCGGACTGTTAGTAAGACTGGACCTGCCCTCAGCAGGGGAGGGAACTGAAGCGGGGGTCCGATTACCACAACAGGGCAACTGTGTGAGTCAGAGGAGAAACTTTTAAGGCTGAAAGTGAAACAGCTGATCTGTGGCAGCCTAAATGGAATGAGGATCAGACAGTCCTTGCCGCAGCCATACATACCCAAGACTGTGCAGCAGCTGGGAGCCGGAGTTTAGGGATTGTGCAGCCATCCCCTGGCGAGGGCTGCAGTTGACTGTGGAGAGATGGATTGAGGGGATGTGAGGGAGGAGACTGTGGTGGGAAATGCCTGTGGAGGAAAGCCAGGCAATCACGGAAGCAAGGCGATTCTGCTGAGTCATGCGTAGGGGGCAGAGCCATCACCAGAGCCTCTCTACCCCCCCAGACACATGCCAGCATTGGCAGCTGAACAACAGGCCAATCAAACGCCTGAACACACTGAGTAGGACCCCAGTCAGGGCAGCCCCTCTATGTGCCTGAGGCGCCAAACAGCAGAGAAGGACCCCAGTCAGGGCAGCCCCTCTATGTGCCTGAGGCGCCAAACAGCAGAGAAGGACCCCAGTCAGGGCAGCCCCTCTATGTGCCTGAGGCGCCAAACAGCAGAGAAGGACCCCAGTCAGGGCAGCCCCTCTATGTGCCTCAGGTGCCAAACAGCAGAGAAGGACCCCAGGCAACGGAGCCCTGTAAGTGTTTCAATGGGCGGAGCTCCGGAGAAAGACTGGCCAAAGAGCCATTCTGATCGCCAGCTACAAGAGGCTCAAAAAAAGACTCTGATCGGGCCATAACTCCTGCAGTGGAGGCAGTCCGTGCCCCTGCACACTTGGCGCCGCCAGGGTCCCTGCAAGCCAAGCAGCTGTGCCACCTTCACTCTCAACTCTCCCTTGGGGCAGAGCTGCCACAGGCAAAAAAGTTGTGTGCCTGTGTGCGCAGGGTCTCTCCAATTGTGTCCGACTCTGCGACCCTGTAGATTGTGGCTTGCCAGGCTTCTCTGTCAGGGACAGGGGCTCTCCAGGCAAGAATATTGGAGCGTATTGGCTTGCCATACCCTTCTAGAGCACTGTATTTCCTGCTGCTCTAGCTGCCAACTCCCCTGAGTACCTGGTGCTGCCAGAGCGTCTGTGACCCAAGCAGCTGCATGGCCTCCACCCCTGGGCCTCACAGGGGCAAACCCAGGTCCTCCAGGGCAGCCTCAGGAGCTAACCCCAGTGGACGACCCACAGGCAGAGGTGCGAATAAAACCACAATGGAAACCCAGGGGCAGTGTGGCTAAGGAAGAAGACCCAAACCTTCCCACCAGCTGTACAAGCTGCAGATTAAATCCACACAATCAGCCAGGCAGACTGGGTGTCTATGGAATATATAAAAGGCCACTGAGAGCTCCCACAAAAGAAAACACACTAGCTCTGATAGCTGTGGACATTGGAGGCAAGAACACACAGGAGTAGGACCAGATTAGAATTCGAGCTGCCCCCACAGCAGGTCCAGAGACCAGCACAGTGTTGGAGGGCATCCTAGGGAGGCGAGGTGGACTGTGACTACCAGCAAGGGAAAGGACTCTGACAGCAGTGACTCAAGAAAAGCAATTATTCTTCTTTTGTTTTGACGTGTTCTGTAGATTCTTTTGGATTTTTTTTTCTTTTTCTCTCCTCTCTGTTGTAGTTGTCAATTTTATTTATATTATGAAATCTAATTAAGCTTTTGAGCTTCTTTTCTTCTCAGTCACATTTTTAATTGTTATAAAACCCTGCCTGTATGTTCGGCTTTTGCAGTTCTGGGGAGTTTTCCTTTTCTCTTATTTTAATTTTAATTTTTAAAATTTTAAACCTATTATTATTTTTCTACATTTATTCCTTTGCTTGCTTTTCCTACCCTTCTTTTCCCTTTGCAGTTAATCTTTAATGTACAAAAATCTTCATCTACCTCTATTTAACTTTGCATGTTTATTCTTTCTTTTCTTTTCTTTATTTCTTTTCCTCTCAATATATTTGTCAGTTTTATTTCAATTGCTTTATTTCCTAATTGGCACCTTGCTTTAGTTTTGTTTTCCAGTTTGTGTTTTAGTTAGTTTTGTTCTGATAGATAGAGTTTTTGGTTTCCTTTGTTCGCTGGGTCAATCTATTGTACTTTACTTTTGTTGGACTGTTTCAATTTTGCTAATGGGTATATAAGTATATGTGTATATTCAGTCACACTTTTTATTGTTGTTATAAACCTCTGCATCTGTGTTGGGGTTTTGCAGTTCTGTGGAGTTTTCATTTTTTTTCTTCTTTCTTTTTTTCTTTCACTTTTTCTTTTTCAAAATTTTAACTTTTAATTTTAAAATCTATTATATTTTTTCTACATTTATTCTTTTGTTTGCCTTCCTACTGCCCTTTTGCCCTTGCAGTTAATCTTTAATGTATATAAATCTTCTTCATTTACCTCTACTTAACTCTGCATATCTATTCTTTCTTTTTCTCTTTCCTTTCCTCTCAACATATTTTTAGTTTTGTTTTCATTGATTTATTCCCCACTTGGCACCTTGCTTTAGTTTTCTTTTCTAGTTTCTGCTTTAGTTAGTTTTGCTCTTAACGGGTAAATATAATTTTTTATTTCCTTTGTTAGCCCTGGCCAACCTTTTGTAATTCATTTTTGTTGGACTGCTTTGACTTTGTTCATGGGTATATATGTATATATGTATATTCCATTATTTTGATGATTATTTGCCTGATTTTGTAACTGCCATTTGTCTGGGGTTCACCTTTGGTTTCTCATTTTTGGATATTTGTTTTAATCTCACTTAATACCACAACAAACCATTTGTGGAATCTTGATTCCTGACCAGAGATCAAGCCCTGAGACTTTGGAGTGGGAGCACTGACTCCAAGAGCCTAGACTACCAGAAAACTAACCCTCAGTTCAGTTCAGTTCAGTTCAGTTGCTTAGTCACATCCGACTCTTTGCAAACCCATGAATCGCAGCACACCAGGCCTCCCTGTCCGTCACCAACTCCCAGAGTTTACTCAACTCATGTCCATCGAGCCGGTGATGCCAACCAGTCATCTCATCCTCTGTCATCCCCTTCTCCTCCTGCCCCCAATCTCTCCCAGCATCAGGGTCTTTTCCAATGAGTCAGCTCTTTGCATGAGGTGGCCAAAGTATTGGAGTTTCAGCTTCAGCATCAGTCTTTCCAATGAACACCCAGGACTGATCTCCTTTAGGATGGATTGGTTGGATCTCCTTGCAGTCCAAGGGACTCTAAAGAGTCTTCTCCAACACCACAGTTCAAAAGCATCAATTCTTTCGTGCTCAGCTTTCTTTATAGTCCAACTCTCACATCTATACATGACCACTGGAAAAACCATAGCCTTGACCAGATGGACCTTTGTTGGCAAAGTAATGTCTCTGCTTTTTAATATGCTGTGTAGGTTGGT
Source organism: Cervus elaphus (assembly GCF_910594005.1). NCBI lineage: Eukaryota > Metazoa > Chordata > Mammalia > Artiodactyla > Cervidae > Cervus > Cervus elaphus. The sequence goes on along the minus strand of NC_057843.1, from coordinate 49,543,168 downwards.
CATAACTTTCCTTCCAAGGAGTAAGCGTCTTTTAATTTCATGGCTGCAATCACCATCTGCAGTGATTTTGGAGCCCAAAAAAATAAAGTCTGACACTGTTTCCACTGTCTCCCCATCTATTTCCCATGAAGTGATGGGACCAGATGCCATGATTTTAGTTTTCTGAATGTTGAGCATTAAGTCAACTTTTTCACTCTCCTCTTTCACTTTTATCAAGAGGATTTTTAGTTCTTCTTCAGTTTCTGCCCTAAGGGTGGTGTCATCTGCATATCTGAGGTTATTGATATTTCTCCCAGCAATCTTGATTTCGGCTTGTGCTTCCTCCAGCCCAGCGTTTCTCATGATGTACTCTGCATATAAGTTAAATAAGCAGGGTGACAATATACAGCCTTGACTTACTCCTTTTCCTATTGGAACCAGTCTGTTGTTCCATGTCCAGTTCTAACTTTTGCTTCCTGACCTGCATACAGGTTTCTCAAGAGGCAGGTCAGGTGGTCTGGTATTCCCATCTCTTGAGGAATTTTCCACAGTTTATTGTGATTCACACAGTCAAAGGCTTTGGCACAGTCAATAAAGCAGAAATAGATGTTTTTCTGGAACTCTCTTGGTTTTTCAATGATCCAGCGGGTGTTGGCAATTTTATCTCTGGTTTCTCTGCCTTTTCTAAAACCAACTTGAACATCTGGAAATTCACAGTTCACGTATTACTGAAGCCTGGCTTGGAGAATTTTGAGCATTACTTAACTAGTGTGTGAGATGAGTGCAATCATGCAGTAGTTTGAGCATTCTTTGGCATTGCCTTTCTTTGGGATTGGAATGAAAACTGACCTTTTCAGTATCAAATAGTGAGAATTCATACAAAGGAAACCACTAGAATAGAAGACATGGCCTCACCCAACCACCAGTAGCACCCTGTTCAGGATGCCTCATCTAAACAACAAACAAAACAAAAATACAAACCCAATCATCAGCAGACAGGATTACCACCTCACTTAGCCTTACCCATCAGAGAAAAACCAAACAAACAAAAACTCAGCACAAATATCACCCTATATGAAGCTTACACAAATTACTGGACAAACCATAGGAGGGCAGAAATCAAAAGGAAGAAAGAATTCAATATTGGAGCCTGGGAAATGGTGACCTCAAACACAATAAGTAAAATAATAATAATAATAATGAAAAGGCATAGAAATACTACACAAGTGAAGGAACAAACTAGAAACACAGAAGTCCAAATAAATGAAAAGAAAATAGGCAAACTACTTGAAAAAGAATTCAGAATAATGATAGAAGAAATGATCAAAAATCTTGAAAACAAAACAGAGTAAATTCAAGAATCAATTAACAAAGACCTAGAAGAATTAAAGAATAAGCATACAGACAAACAACACAATTAGTGAAATTAAAAATACTCTAGAAAGAATCAATAGCAGAATATCTGAAGCAGAAGAACAAATCAGTGAGCTGGAAGATAAAATGGTGGAAATAACTACTGAAGAGCAGAATAAAGTATAAAGAATGAAGAGAACTGAGGATTGTCTCAGAGACTTCTGGGACAATTTCAAACACACCAACATTCGAATTATGGGTGTCCCAGAAGAAGAAAAGAAAAAGAAAGGGTAGGAGAAAATTTTTGAAGAGATTATAGTTGAAAATTTCCCCAACATAGAAAAGGAAAGAGCCAATCAAGTCCAAGAGGCACAAAGAGTCCCATACAGGATAAAATCAAGGAGAAACATGACAAGACACATACTAATCAAACTAACAAAGACTAAACACAAAGAAAGAATATTAAAAGCAGCAAGGGAGAAACAACAAGTAACATACAAAGGAAACCCCATCTGCTTAACAGTTGATCTTTCAGCAGAAACTCTGCAGGGCAGAAGGGAATGGCAGGATATATTTAAAGTACTGAAAGGGGAAAATCTACAGTCAAGATTACTGGGCCCAGAAAGGATTTCATTCAAAATTGATGGAGAAATGAAAAGCTTTTCAGACAAGCAAAAGTTAAGAGAATTTAGTACCACCAAATCAGCTTTACAACAAATGTTAAATACTTATATAGTCAAGAAATACAACAGAAGAAAAAAGATCTACAAAATCAACCTCAAACAACTAAGAAAATGGCAATAGGAACATATATATCAATAACTACTATAAATGTAAATGGATTAAATGCTCCAACCAAAAGATACAGACTGGCTGAATGGAAACAAAAACAAGACCCATATATATGCTGGCTACAAGAAACCCACTTCAGACCTAAACACAAATACTGAAACTGAGAGGATGGAAAAATATATTTCATGCAAATGGGAAGCAATAGAAAGCTGGAGTAGCAATCCTCATATCACACAAAATAGACCTTAAAATGAAGAAAATTACAAGAGATAAGGAAGGACACTACATAATGATAAAGGGATCAATCCAAGAGGAAGACATAAAAATTGCAAATATGTATGCACCCAACATAGGAGCACCTCAATACATAAGAGAAACACTAACAGACATAAAAGGAGAAATTGACAGTAACACAATATTAGTAGGAGACTTTAACACCCCACTCATACCAATGGACAGATCATCAAAACAGAAAATTAATAAGTAAACACAAGTCTTAAATGATACATTAGATGTGATGGATCTCATTGATATCTTCAGGACATTCCATCCAAATGTAGAAGAATACACCTTCTTCTCAAGTGCACGTGGAACATTCTCTAGGATAGACCATATCTTGGGTCACAAATCAAACCTCAGTAAATTGAAAAATTGGAATCATATCAAGCATCTTCTCTGACCACAATGTTATGAGACTAGATATCAATTACAAGAAAAATATTGTAAGAAACACGAACACATGGAGATTAAACTACAGGTTTCTAAATAACCAACAGGTTACTGAATAAATCAAAAGGGAAATCAAAAAATTTCTAGAAACAAATGACAATGAAAACACAACAACTCAAAACATGTGGGATGCAGAAAAGCAGTTCTAAGAAGGAAGTATAGCAATACAATCCTACCTCAAGAAACAAGAAAAACATTGAATACACAACCTAAATTTACACCTAAAACAACTGGAAAAAAAAGTCCCAAAATTAGTAGAAGGAAAGAAATATAAAGATCTGAGCAGAAATGAATGAAAGAGAAATGAAAGAAACAATAGTAAAGATTAATAAAACTAAAAACTGGTTCTTTGAGAAGATAAACAAAATTGACAAACCTTTAGCCAGACCCATCAAGAATAAAAGAGAGAAATCAACAAAACTGGAAATGAAAAAGGAGGGGTTACAACAAAAATGCAGAAACACAAAGGGTTATAAGAGACTATTTTGAAAAACTATCTGGCAATAAAATGAATAACCTGGAAGAAATGGACAGATTCTTAGAAAAGTTTAATCTTCCAAGACTGAACCAAGAAGAAATAGAAATTATGAACAACCCAATTACAAGCACTGAAATTGAAGCTGTGATCAAAAATCTCCCCCAAAACAAAAGTCCAGAACCAGATGGCTTCACTGGAGAATTCTATAAAACATTTAGAAAAGAGCTAATGCCTATCCTTCTAAAACTATTTCAAAAAATTGCAGTAAAAGGAACACTTCCAAACTCATTCTACAAGGTCACCATCATCCTGATACCAAAACCAGACAAAGACAACACCAAAAAAGAAAACTACACGTCAATATCACTGATGAACATAGATGCAAAAATCCTCAACAAAATTTTAGCAAACAGAATTCAGCAACACATCAAAAAGCTCATATACTATGATCAAGTTGGGTTTATTCCAGGGATGCAAGGATTCTTCAATATACAGAAATCAATCAATGTGATACACCATATTAATAAATTGAAAGACAAAAACCATATGATCATCTCAATAGATGCAGAGAAAGCCTTTGACAAAATTCAACACCTATTTATGATTAAAACTCTTTTAAAAATGGGCATAGAAGGAACCCACTTCAACATAGTAAAGGCCATATATGATAAGCCTACAGCAAACATTACTCTCAATGGTGAAACAGTGAAAGCATCCCCCCTAAGATCAGGAACAAGACAAGGGTGTCCACTTTCACTACTATTATTCAACACAGTTCTGGAAGTCCTAGCTACAGCAATCAGAGAAGAAAAAGAAATAAAAGGAATCCAGATTGGAAAAGAAGAAGGAAAACGTCTCACTGTAGATGACATACATAGAAAACCCTAAAGATAGTATCAGAAAATTACTGGAGCTCTTCAGTGAATATAGGAAAGATGCAATACACAGAAATCACTTGCATTTCTCTATACTAACAATGGAAAATCAGAAAGAGAAATTAAGGAATCAATCCCTTTCATCACTGCAACAAAAAGAATATCTAGGAATAAACTTACTTAAGGAGGTAAAATACCTGTACACAGAAAATTATAAGACATTAATGAATGAAATCAAGTATCACATAAACAGACAAAGAGATATTCCTTGTTCCTGGGTCTGAAGAATCAATATTGTTAAAATGACTATATTATCAAATGTAATCTACAGATTCAATGAGATCCCTATCAAATTACCAAAGGCATTTTTCACAGAACTAGAACAAAAACTTCACAGTTCACATGGAAACACAAAAGACTTCGAATAGCCAAAGCAGTCTTGAGAAAGAAGAATGGAGCTGGAGGAATCAACCTTCCTGACTTCAGGTTATACTACAAAGCTACAGTCATCAAGATACTATGGTACTGGCACTAAAGCAGAAATATAGACCAATGGAACAAGATAGAAAGCCCAGAAATAAACCCATTCATCTATGAGTACCTTATTTTTGACAAAGGAGGCAAGAATATTCAATGGGGCAAAGACAAGCCTCTTCAACAAATGGTGCTGGGAAAACTGGACAGCTATATGTAAAAGAATGAAATTAGAACACTTGATAACATCATACATAAAGATAAACTCAAAATGGGTTAAAGACCTAAATGTAAGACCATAAACTATAAATCTCTTAGAGGAAAACATAGGCAGAACACTCGATGACATAAATCAAAGCAAGATCCTCTATGACTCACCTCCTAGAGTAAGGGAAATAAAAAGAAAAGTAAACAAGTGGGACCTGATTAAACTTAAAAGCTTTTGTATAGTAAAAAAAACCATAAGCAAGGTGAAAAGACAACCCTCAGAATGGGAGCAAATAATAGCAAATGAAACAGCTGACAAAGGATTAATTTTCAAGATATACCAGCAGCTCATATGACTCAAGGCCAGAAAAACAGACAACCCAATCAAAACGTGGAAAAAAGGCCTAAACAGACATTTCTGCAAAGAAGACATACAAACAGCTAACAAACACGTGAAAATATGCTCAACCTTCCTCATTACTAGAGAAATGCAAATCAAAACCACAATGAGATATCACCTCCCACCTGTCAGAATGACCATCATGAAAAAGTCTACAAACAATAAATGCTGGAGAGGATGTAGAGAAAAGGGAGCGCTCTTGCACTGTTGTTGGGAATAAAAATTGATACAGCCACTATGGAAGATGGTGTGGAGAGTCCTTTAAAAACTATGAATAAAACCACTATATGACCCAGCAATTCCACTCCTAGGCATATACCCTTAGCAAACCCAAATTGAAAAAGACAGATGTATCCCTTTGTTCATTGCAGCACTATATAGAATAGCTAGAACATGGAAACAAGCTAAATGTCCATCAACAGATGAATAGATAAAGAAGTAGTGGTACATATACACAATGGATTATTACTCAGCCATAAAAGGGAATGCATTTGATTCTGTTTTGATGAGGTGGTTGAACCTAGAACCTATCATACAGAGTGAAGTGAGTCAGAGAGAGAAAGATAAATGTCATATTGTAACACATATACATGGAATTTAGAAAAATGGTACTGAAGAATTTACTTACAGGGCAACAGTGGAGAAACAGACATAGAGAATAGACTTATGGACATAGGGAGAGGGGAGGAGAGGGTGAGATGTATGGAAAGAGTAACATGGAAACTTACATTACCATGTGTAAAACAGATAGCCAATGGGGATTTTCTGTGTGGCTCAGGAAACTCAAACAGGGGCTCTGTATCAACCTAGAGGGGTGGGATGGGGAGGGAGATGGGAGGGAGGTTCAAAAGGGAGGGGATATATGTATACCTATGACTGATTCTTGTTGAGGTTTGACAGAAAACAACAAAATTCTGTAAAGCAATTATCCTTCAATAAAAAAATAAAATAAATAAAATAAAATAACCACATGGCTAAAAGGATGTGAGAAATTGCTGCATATTAATGCTCATCTGGGAAAATCAAGCTAAACTCATAGTGAGATATCACTTTGCATTGACCAAAATGGCTTAGGTTAAAAAGATTTATAATACCAAGTACTGGCTAAGATGTAGAGAAACTACAGAATACATTGAGTAGAAATAAATAAATATAAATAATTAAATTTTAATAATAATAATTATTAAATAATAATAATATAAATAAATAAACAGAAATTTCAGAATACATTGCTTATTAGAGGGTAAAACTCTTTGAAATACTTTATAGCAGTTTCTAATAAATTAAACACACATTACCAGCCCAGCAATTTGAATCTATCCAAAAGAAATTGTCAAACAATTCAGAAAAACTTGTGTAAGAGTGATTGCAGTAGCTGTAATCAGGCTTCAAAGTAGAAACAACTCCATGCCTACCAAAAGGAGAATGGAGAAAGAAACCATACCATAATATTGCAATGCAAGACTCCTCAGGAATAGAAAAGAACAAACCACTACCACACCCAACAACTTGGACGACATTAAAGCAATGATATCAGTCAAAAGAAGCTAGACATACCTGTATATACTCTATGACTACATTCATAGAAAGCTCAGAAACAAATACACAGGGCTAGAATTCAAACCTCGATTATTTGAGGGAGAAGGTAATGCGTATTGATTGAGAGAAGGCATGAGGGAGCTTTCTGGGGTGAAGGAAATAGTCTACATCTTGAGCTGGATGGTGCACGGTTCCTCATCAGGCTCTACACCTGGACTTCCCAGGTGGCGCCAGTGGTAAGAACCTGCCTGCCAATTCAGGAGACGTAAGATATGCAGGTTTGATTCATGGGTCAGGAAGATCCCCTGGAGGAGGGCACGGTAACCCATTCCAGTACTCTTGCCTGGAGAATCCAGTGGACAGGAGAGCCTGACAGGCTGCAGTCCGTAGGGTCACAAAGAGTCAGACATGAGTGAAGCGACCTAGCACACACGCGCTACACTTAAGATCTGTGCATCTCACCATGGGTGCTATACCTCAACTATTTAAAAAAAAAGAAAAATATCTAGGTTGAAAACCACCTTTCTTTAGTACTTTGAAAACTTTTCCTCATTATCTTCCAACATCCACAGGTAATGATAAGAAGTCTTCTGCCAGTCTGTTTCTCACTCCTTTGAAGTTTAAATTTATTTTCTCTGGAAGTTTTAAGAACTTTTCTTTAACCTTCATTTTCTGAAGTTCCATGAGGATGTCTCCAGATAGGAGTCCTTTTTGTATTCATACCATATGCCCCTCAGTATGACTTTTCAATTTGAATACTCATGTCTATCTTTATCTGTGGGGCATTTTTCTATTAATTTTTAAAAGAATTTTCACCTCTTCCTTTTATTAAAATCTACTGTTCTTGAACCTCAGTGAGTCAGAAGATGGACTTCTTAAATGAAGCTGCAATGTCTCTTACTTTCATTCTTTTATAATTTCTTTGTCCTTTTGCTTTGTTTTATAGATTTCTGTCTGCTTTATCTTACAGCAATTATGTTTAATTTCTGAGCACTCTTACTTATCCTGTGTTCCTGTTTCATAACAATTTGATTTGATTTTAGGATACAATAGCTTTTAACATCTCTTTGAGAATACCAGAGGATTTTGAACAAGTCCGTCTCTATTTTCTGAATTATATCTATTTTCTCTGATAATTGTGGTCTTTCTTTTTCAGGCTACTTGTTTTCCTTGTGTTTGATCCTCCTGAGAAGATATTATTATTAATATAATAATGAAGGTATAAAAAATAATGGAAGGTGTATGTTTCCTTCTCTGTTCAGTAGAAATATTTTTTTTCTTGCTTGGGGGTCTTCTTGGAAAATCTGTGTAGAAGGGAAGGGGAGGTGGAAAGACCAACTTTATGGTAAGTAGGTATGGAGCTCCTTGATAGTTCAGTGGTATCCAAAGACCAGAAGGAAGAATGTCTTTGGTTGAACAGTCAAAACTCTCAAAAGAGGTCATGGCTTTCCCCGGCTTAGTATCTTTGGAGAAGGATCCTGGAGACAATGGCCAGGTGGTCTGCGGCTCTGCTGTGGTGGTCAGGGAGGAAGCAGAGCTGCCAAACACAGACTTTCAAACAACCTTCCCCTGTTTACAGGTTCTGTTCACCCCGTCTTTCTTGCCATTCCTGTGGCTCCAAGTCTTTAGCCCATCCAGACAGGTGAGTGCTCTTCTGTACTACAGACCATCATAGCACATTCTAGGATATGGCTTTTCTACTTTTGTTTCATCTGCCTAAATACTTCAACCACTTCAACCACTACTGTCTACAAGTTTCTTGAAATCCCTCATCTACTCATTTCCTCCTCTCCAGACTCTTTCCACTCCTTTAAAAACTTATATTATCATTGCAATGTAGTCTCTACAGGAGGGGAGGTGAACATGTGCGTTCAATGTATCTTGAATTAGAATATACATTCTTTCCTTTTTTCCCCCAAAGTGCATTAATCTATTTAGAAAAACATGATAAGATGTTAAATATAATGAGTTAAAGATATTACCAAAGCAAACTCACTTTTTAAGGCATCAAGTGACCCTTCAGTGCAGATAATTCTCAAGTCTATACTCAGTATCTTTCCATATCTCCATGTGCTTGCTGATCATTCCCACTTCTCTGTCTTCCTTTACCTAATTTATACCAATCCAAACCTATTCCTACTGCCTCCCTCCCCATGAAGACCTTCTTTCCCAACAGTACTGATCCACTCGATCATTCTGCAGGCTCTTTCCACATCCTGAACATTTCACGTAAGTCTTTGACCTTTCTTTGTCTCATTTCTTCACTAGTAATGAACACTCACATCCTCTCTGTTCTTCCTTTCTATTTTACTCTTTCTTTGGAGTGACTTCTCTCCTTTAGCTTGCCTTGGGCCTAGAAAATAAAGGGGACTAAAAGCAGTAATGGGTATATTGGCTGCATCATTGCCAGGAGAAAGGCAAAGGAGCCATCACTTAACACCAAGCACTATCATTTCCTTCACACAGATGTGCACAGTTGATATTGTAACTGAGCAGAAAAATGTGTACCTAGTAAACATTTAAAGAAAATAAATTGCATTTGTCACAGAGAAGAATTTATAAACATTTTCTAAGAGTTAGGTGCCAAATGCACATATTCTTAGACCCAAAATTAGTTTCAAGTCCAGCAGACCAATTTCAGTCTCCCCTACTTTGCAGTCATTTTGATAAAGTTCCAGCCCCATCTCATCTCTTTCCTTCTTTTATGTAAATAAGACACTACAAGTACATATATTATCTGAATGATCACATTAACTAAAGTCCAGATCTTCTGAAAGCTGTAGTATATGTGGGTAGAAATCTCCTTCATACTCCCTCAAATACCATTGAACTTACATATTTTTAGTGTTAGGCTGATGTTTGCATCATCAGCTATAATTAGAAACATAAAGTTGTTATCAGGCTGAACTGCTGATAAACCTAGTTTAGGAATTTAATGTTTTTATGCTTTAGTTCATGCTCATATCACTACTGATAGATGACTGTAAGGTTTACACTAAGATATTTGGAAAATTCATCTTGCCATTATGTTGTAAGTTGTGTGTCTCTTTCACTGCAATAAACTGATTAGACAGCAGCCCTGAAGTCTGTTGGGAGGATTTGGTGGGGGTTGGGGCAGGCAGAGAGAGGCATGGAGATGGGAGGAAGGAAGGAGGGTATATATATTTGGTGAGATTTTGATGTTAAACAGAGAGGAAATCACAGATGGTGTCTGATTACTGTTGGATTACTGCCAACAACTTATAGGTGGATATTCAAGGAAAAAACAAACATGGCACCCATGGGAACCCCATTCTCAAACCTCAATGCCCTTCAAGGGCTCAGGATTATGTCCTGTGTCATTGTTGCTGATGATGTACACATTTACACACACATACATCATTCCAGCTTTAGAAATCTCACCATACCAAAACTTGAATTATTGAACACATACATTAACCCGAACATTTCCATCACAGAAGAGGCCTTCATTTCATGAAATGGTTTTAAAAAAATAGTACATTTCCTACTAATGTAAAATTTGTTTACAAAATTTATTCTCCATTATTTTTTGCAGTTCAACTTTCTATTTTAATAAAATCAGAATCTGCACAACACATGCAGTGCTAGTGCGCATGCATGCTAAGTCGCTTAGTTGCGTCTGACTCTTTGCAACCCCTTGGACTGTAGCCCACAAGGTTCCTCGGGACGTGGAATTTTCCAGGCAAGAATACTGGAGTGGGTTGCCATTTCCTACTCCAGGGGATCTTCCTGATCAGGGATTGAACCCATGTCTCTTGCAACTCCTGCATTGACCACCTGGGAAATTGACTTGAGGTTAACTCAATCAGTTATAAAAATGT